>NC_062564.1:106814922-109386588 GCF_022837055.1 Prionailurus viverrinus | reverse complement strand
AGTGTCCTTTTTTATCATTAGGCATGACTTTATGAGTCCACTGCTGGCTTCTAACAATGATCAGAAGATTCCTCCAGGATGAGAAGTAGGAACCCAATCATTATCTTTCCCCTTTCTTCTTTCCATACTATCCCTTGCCCTCCACACACCAGCACTGTCTTATTTTTCACTGCTGGGCTTTGTGGTAAGGTTTTGTTCAGAGAAAAGGTTTTGCTGCAAAAAAAAAAAAAAGTTTGAAATGCACTGAGAGAGCAGATCCATTAGGTGGGCCGAGTTGAGAAGCCACTTGTAGGCAAAGGTGACACTGAGTAATTCTAATAGACATGGAGTGGGAGAGTCCCTGCACCCTACTGAGACCAAGGTTCTACATACCATTTTATACCTGGTGTGTGTATATTTAAAAGACTTCTATTTCTGCAAGCTGTAATTCCTTTCTGGCCATAGCATACATTTCCTAAGTGCAATGTTTCCTTGTCCTACACTTATACAGGGTTTTCAGTTTCAGTACCTTTTATGAAATATTGGCTGCTCACGAGGGGATCTGTGTTTTGAAATACCTCATTAACTTTGATAAATTGTCTTCCTTTATCCCCATGACAACTCGATGTTACATGATGTTCCATCTCTTACAACTAATTTTTATGTGTCAGTCCCTACTTGTTTATATACCTACTGTGAAATTGGACCCTAAAATTGTGAAGCCAGAAGCTGACATGACTTGAATGTTGTAAATACTTTGTACCATACAGTGTTCCTCCTTGGATAAGCACATAAACTCTTCCTGAACTTTAGGAATCTAGCCCCACATTTTAACATGGTTTTTTTTTTTGTTTTGTTTTCTTAAAAAATGTGTTTTACTTTAAGATAAATGCCTGGGGATCCAGAAGTGGATGTCTGTAGCAGAATGTGGTTGCACCCTGGTATTTTTGGCATTTCTTGCTTTTGTTGACTTCCTATTTAGTATTGGCCTTTTAAATAGATGTTGCTAGCCAGTTGATATTTATGTTTGAGGGAAAGTTGTAATATGCTCTAAAAAGCTATAGATTTTAAATTTATAAATTTAAAAATGACTCTTAATTGATATATACATCAATTCACTATTTATATAACAAGCATTTTAATTGATATAGGGCAGGAATCAGTGAAATTATGCCTTTAAAAATTCTGTATCTAAAATATATATTTAGTATAGTGTTGACTTTTAAGAGATTTCTGGAAAATCTCTTTTTTAGAGTAATATACAATACCCTAAGTTGTTTTCTTTTTTAATCCTTCTTTAGGGCATTCCAATATTAAAGCCTTCCTGAGCCATGGTGGTTTGAATAGTATTTTTGAAACTATGTATCATGGTGTACCTGTAGTGGGAATCCCACTCTTTGGAGACCACTATGATACTATGACCCGGGTCCAGGCAAAAGGCATGGGGATATTGCTAGAATGGAAGACAGTTACTGAAGGAGAGCTATATGAAGCACTGGTGAAAGTTATCAATAATCCCAGGTGAGTTTACAATGAACATGAAAGCAGATGAAATATATATACCATAGCATATTGTCAATAACCAAGTATTGCCAAGAAGTTGTCAATAAACCAATTATAGGAATATCCTTTACATTCCTGTGTCTAAATCCTTGTGCATGTTTTCTATAATTTTAAAAATAAAAATGGCAAGTATATATATATATATATATAGCCAGCCATGTATGACCTTGAATAATACTCTACCAGGATTTGCCAAATTGAGGGAGAAATTACAGTGGGAACAATCATCAGATCCCTAAAATGTGTCAAATTTTATTTGTTCTTTGTCTCATTTTAATACTCGTAATATCTGCATATCACTATTTTCACTATTCACATTGTAAAGATGAGGCACTTGAAACTCAGAGGGCTTAAGTAATTTGCCCATAGTTGCACTAAGCTATTAGAGTAGATATTTGAACCAGGAATGTCTGATTCCAAAGCTGGTGCTCTTTGTATTGACTGGTGCTAGGTTTCCCTAGGACTGAGTATCACTGAAACACAGAGATTTGTTTTCATAGTTGCAGAACTAGTCTGAATCTTTAGCTTTTTTAATTTTTATTTCTTGAATGTCCCCAGTTAACCACTAAGTTTCAAATAGTCTAGAGAGCTGGCCTGTGTAGTTTTATTTATTTTATTTATTTTTATTTTTTTTTTTAACGTTTATTTTATTTTTGGGACAGAGAGAGACAGAGCATGAACGGGGGAGGGGCAGAGAGAGAGGGAGACACAGAATCAGAAGCAGGCTCCAGGCTCTGAGCCATCAGCCCAGAGCCTGACGCGGGGCTCAAACTCACGGACCGCGAGATCGTGACCTGAGCTAAAGTCGGAGGCTTAACCGACTGAGCCACCCAGGCGCCCCTGGCCTGTGTAGTTTTAAAACAAAGCAGTAGTTTTCCCTATTTTTTCATGACATTTAATTGATCTTGCATTTCAAATGGCAGTAATATTTGGAGGACAATAAGCTTTTTCTATTTTTACCTGGGCATATGGCTTAACACTTGGATTGGGAAACATTGAGATGTTCTAAGAAACAACCAATAATAGGAAAAATTCTCTCATTTAAAATGATGCAGCTTTCATATAAAAGGCTGGGTTCAAGTGCACTGAGGTTCATTGTGCTGCCTTACATGGGCTCAGAGGCAGCCATCATGCTCTGATCTCTTAAAGGATCCAGTGTCTCTTGGTCGCAACTCTGGCATTTGGAGCAATATGTTCTCTAAGACGTGGGGTGCTTGAGTATGGGGATCCCTTTGTCTGTGTTTTATAGCTCTTCTTTTAAAGTTGAGTGTTTTTCAAGTCATGATGTTTTTATGGAAAATGATATATGTCTTTCAGGACTTTTTAGAAAGGTTTGTAGAATGCAGCCCTAAAGCAGAGTTTATGGGGGGATAGTTACAGAGCTACTAAGACTGGATTTGTTCCACAGAGAAAAAGCAAAAGGCTGGATTATCCACATACCGTCATTCTGTCAGTGTTCTTTGAGGTATAAACAGGGCGACACTATAGTCGTAGGTCACATTGCAATGAAATCCCAGTTATGCAATCTTCATGTATCCATAAGTACTCTGATTTCAGAATATTGACTATTTTAGAGGGTATTTTCATTATACATATATACATACATGCATATATATATGTATATATATATGGCTTCATGGTGTTGTTTTTCAACTCCTTGTCCTCTGTTTAATAAGTATAATATTCTCACACCATCCCTTAAACTTATTTTAAATCAGAGGCAGAATTAAATTTTATTGCTAAAAAAAAGGTATTGAGACAAAGTGCTGCATTTTTCTTCATCTCTCCCTTTTAGAATCTAATAAATGTACTCCTCTTCCTGGTTGAGATTCATTGGTTAATGGAATTTAAAAGCATATGGAGAGAAGAAGTATATGTGGGCAAGAGGTGTGGCATAGTATAAAAAAGAGCTGGGGTTCAGAGACAGAAAAACTGGAATCTGAATCTCAACTTTATAATCATAATCAGGTTGCCTAGTCTGTCTAATTTTCATTTCCCTCTTTCAAATTTATTTTATTGCCTTAACATAAGACAGTGTGTTTAAAGCATTTACCACAGTGCTTGGCACATATTAGGTACTTAATAAAGAAAAGTGGCTTTTATTATTTTCCTCATTTTAGAGTGAGAAGGTCTAAAATATAATGAACCTTGTATCTCCATGATCATTCTGTGTTCTCCCTCCACTCCATAGCTACCGTCAGAGGGCCCAGAAGCTTTCAGAAATCCACAAGGATCAACCTGGTCACCCTGTCAATCGGACTGTCTATTGGATAGATTACATTCTTCGTCACAATGGAGCCCATCACCTACGTGCCGCTGTCCATCAAATCTCTTTCTGTCAGTATTTTTTACTGGATATTGCCTTTGTGCTTTTGCTTGGTGCTGCCTTGTTCTATTTCTTCTTGTCCTGGGTGACAAAATTGATCTACAGAAAAATCAAAAGTTTGTGGTCTAGAAATAAGCATAGCACAGTTAATGGACATTACCATAATGGAATCCTCAATGGCAAGTACAAAAGAAATGGCCATATTAAACATGAAAAGAAGGTGAAATGAGCCAACAGCCCACATGATAGTAACCAACCTGTTCAGTCACTGGATTTTTACTGCTATAATTTAGTCTAACAACTACTAAAAGTAAAATGTCAGTAAACAATTCTAACACTCCCTTATTGGATCTTACTAACAGAATTCTGTGGAATTAAGATGGCTGTAAAAAGCACAAACCTAAAATGCAAAAATGTATTTTATTTGAATACTGATATAGAGAGTTTGGGCACTGAACCTTTTAGAAGCCTTAATTATTTAAATCAATTAAGTGACCATGTCAGACCTTAGTTTTGAATCTTGATATGTGTGTGTCCCAGAAGAGGAATGGTTTCTTTTCTCTTAAAAAGATTTGTTTGTGTGCATGTGTGTATGGGTGTATGTTTCCTAATTAAGGGAATTTTTAGCTGGCTGCTTGATATATTTGTTGAAGGTACAACACACTCAAGAATGAAATAGACAGGATCCAAATGTTTCTTTTCTAGAATTTAATATATGTGAACTCAGAACACTACCATGAAAGAACACTTTTCCCTCAAAACTGAATGCAGTAGGAGAAAATGAAAAGATAAATGGCACCTTTTTTGTACTTCTTGGTTCGTTTGTGATAGTTTTTTTTGTTTTGTTTTGCTTTTTATTTTTGTTTTCCTTTTCTTACAGACCGTGGGCACGTCTGGGGGAAAAATACATGCAATTAAGTACATGTATAAGTTGGTTGTCCCATTTTACTTTTATTTTCCCCTTACCAATAATTTGTCTCTAGAAGAATTTTATAGTCCTTTCTATTTCATTTTAGTGAATAACATTATGTTAAATGCATAATTCAGACAAAGCAACAAAGCTCTGACTTTTGTTCAAAGTACTGAAGACTATTGCTTTTATGGCATCTTTAAACAGGGCCGTTTGAATGTTTTTGTAACCGATGGCTTTTTTTATAATGTACCTTTTGAATGTTCAGGTGTTAAGATTTCCAAAGTTTTAACTTTAAAAAACGATCTTCTTCATCCCTTTTGTTGTCTGGGCCACACAATCTATATTTAACATAGGTGCCAACAGTTAATTAAGTGGAGCATTTACAGCTCTCTATACTGGTACCTACTTTGTCTGAGAAGTTTGAGATCTCGTTAACAAATCAAACTTTACATATTACGCAGAAGTGACAGAGAAATTGTATCACTTGTTTATGAAAATGAGTTTCTGTTTCCCTCTTCACTTCTTCACCACCCCACCTCACCCCACCTCAGTAGTGTTTTCCAGTCATTGTGGCTGACATGGAACAGTGACAGTATTCATTTGAGGATAGGGATGCAAGTCACACACATAAAATCAGGACCTCCTGGCTGACCATTCACTAGTTGGCAACTATGAGTTTATTCCATGTCATTCTGTTTACCTAGCATTTGCACTACACATGTTGAGTGTATGCTTTATTTATTCGTAGCTTGAAATCCCATGGCTGACAGCTGAGAGTAGAAATATACATTTACCTAATGACATTCACTAACATGGGAAGAGTTGTGAAAATTCTAGAATGCTGTAAATCCTTGTCATACACTATGACATACAACTTCATTGCACTCCCACCAGGAGCCACTCTCCTGTACTTAGAAATAATGTCACAAGTAGTTTTCTAATGTACAATGCAGACAAACGTACTGCTCTCTGAATACTTGAAGAAATGGTATTATACATATAAGCCTATTAGTTATACCTTTTCACAATCTTATCATTATGTTGCCGTTAAAAGGGAAAAAAGGCACAGGCGATGAATGGTGGGATGGCAACAGGCTTAGAGTGTATGAATGAGTTGATTTTACTTTTTTGGAATTGGATGAAGTTGACAGTAGGCACTCACTGGATGATTAAGCATAAATTAATCTCCACTGTGATAAAAACTTAATAAACATGATTTAAAAATAGAGAAATGTTGTTGGAATAAAATTTTTATTCAGATTTTATTTCACAATGTTATGTATATCCATTATAAACATGTTTCTAAGACATGTCTCCCAACTTTTATATGTGTATATGCGTGTAAAAAACAGTATGTTACCTGTGGGAATATTTTTATTATTATTAAACAGAGGGATTTACCTTATAAGTACATCAACATGGATCTTAAAATTATCCCAGAATTAAAAATGTTAAGTGTAGGTATTTACTGATCACTGTTGTTGGTTTTTTGTTTTTTGTTTTTTTTCTAGAAAGCTTATTGTTAGCCAGTTTTTGGTAAATAGAGTGATTTTAAATTTTCCACATTTGGGCTAGATTCTCTAATAAAGTCAAGTTTTCAAGAAGGTATTTATTCATTTGTTATTTAAAAAGAGCCTCTGCAAATATTTTCATAGCTTGTCATCATCATATCAAATGCAAATGAGACATTGAACCATTTTTCCTCCAGAGCCTTAACTTTTAATATCCCTCCACGTAGACATAGGGGCAGAATTTGGATGCCCAGGATTGGAGGGAGCTAATGTTTGGGTGAAAGCAATGGTTTATGATTGAAGGGGAAGCAAGCTAGAGATTCTTTCCTGGGAATATAGAAACCTTGTGTTACAATATGAAGACCTAGTCTCAGACTCCCAAGTACTGCATAGATCATTTTCTGGTAAGGTCTTGTCTGGTGTTTATCAGCTTAGGCTTGTTGGTACTGTCCTCAAAGAATCACCTCTGAATGTTATACAACCACACATTCACCCCCAACCCCTAGATTTTGATATACAGCACCCCTCTCCAACTGAGCTGGAATCCACCACACTGGGTCCTCAGATGACTGTCCTTCAAAAAAAACCTACTCTGTGATCTGAGATCTATCCCTGCCCTCCTCCTTCCCTAAGTAGTGGTGAGACACTACAGAGTCAAGATGTAGCATTCTGGGTTTTTTTCCCCCACACATTTCCTGCTTCTGCCAAGACTACAAGAATGTGCTTGAATGGTCTGATAGATTCTGATAACCTGCCTCAGAGTCTTGTTTCCAGCTTTGCACTATAATTGGGCATATTAGACATTGTAATTAGATACTATGGAGCATAAAACATGCACTGAAATTAAAAGGAAAGAAATTCACTTTATTGTGAAAACATTTTACGGGCTATTAATATTTATAAATGGTAAGTATCTTCTCTGAAATACACAACTGTAGTGAATTAAAGAATATATATTTCTTCACTAGAAATTAGGAACTGCCATGGCCGAATGGCATTCATTCAACATTCAACGGGTGCCCATCACACCCCAGACAATATACCAGATACCAGGGGAATTTACAGATGAGAAGGTCAGTCTCTCTTTCAAGATGCTCATGATCTAGTGGGAGAGATGGGCACATAAGTAATTATAATGTAAAGTGCTGAGAGCTATAGCAAGTGTATATGCAGGGTACTGTGGCAGCACTGAGTTCAAGGTGACATTGAACTGCACGCTCACTACTAGTTTTGGGGTTGTTTGTAATCAACTCCCATGGCATTAATTGCTTAATCCAGAACACCCTCGTAATTTTTTTTGGCAGATAGTTGTATATTGAACTCAAGTTCTGATTGTCTGAGGGTCCTAACTTTGAAGGTTAACTCCATCATTTAATCTTTAACTTTGACATTTCTTGTTTGTGTAATGATAATTACCTCATGGGCTTATCGTGAATACACACACACACACTCACTCTGTAATGGCCACTATACTAAATGTTTTAAACACATTGAGTTTAGGTATGTGCATGTGTTTAAAACATTTAGCAGAGGGGCTCCTAGGTGGCTCAGTCAGTTAAACGTCCCACTCTTGGTTTTGGCTCAGGTCTTAATCTTGGGGTTTCTGGGTTCAGGCCCCGCATCAGATTCTGTGCCAACAGTGCAGAGCCTGCTTGGGATTCTCTCCTCTCTCTCTCTCTCTCTCTCTGCTCCTTCCCCAGCTTGCTTTCTCTCTCAAAAATAAATAAATAAACTTAGAAATAAAATAAAACATTTAGCATAATGGCTGGTGTAAAATGAGCGCTCGAATCGGTGGTTGTTTGTCCCGGACACGTTGAATAGACTAACCTCTGTCACAGTAGTGCGCTTTCAGTTTTTGAGAGTTGTTTGAAAAAACATGGTTCATTCATTCATTCACCAACCATTTACTGAGTCTTCATTCATCCAGTGGTGCCCTAGATGGTCACAGTTGTCCTGTCTTCTCTCTGCATAGCCCAACTCCTCACCAAATCCCAAAATCCTGCTAAGATTGAAGGGGCGCACCGTGAAAAAAATTTTTTTTTTTTTTTAGTTTAAAAATGAGAGAAACAAAACAAGGTGACAAAAGTATTTCAAATACAATTCAGTCCTCTGTTTTATTGAAAGTATAATCCATTCATTTTCACTTTTGCTTCTAAGTAATTCAGCTGGTTTGTAAATATAAAATCACATTAGAAAATGCTTATTTACAACTGGTTTAATCCAAAACTTTGCAATAGAAAAATTTCAAATTTATGTAACAAAGTTTAAGAATTATATGAATCCTATCAGTGAAAATTCCCAAAATATGCATTAAGGAGCTTTTATCCTCCTTATTTCTGAAAGGATAAGATTTTTAGCCAGCGTTTACAAAATACTTTCATGCAAAAATGTCAGTGAAATTTGTAGATGTCAGCAAAACCATTTTTCTAATGAATTTCAGTTATAAATGCCTCAGAAATCCATGCAATTAAAATACTCAGATTGTCATTTTTCTACAAATTCTGCAAAATGTTTCAAGCTCCCTAACACTTGGGTGTTTGAGTTGTTAAGGTGGGGCCACGGGAAGCATGGCGTGGATGCTCTTATTTTTCAAAATATAGAAACTAAAAGGCATACAATAATTATATTATGGAAATTTTTTACTTTGGGGTAAATAAGATATAATTTAAGAGTGAATTCATATAGTCCACAAGATTACTGATACTATGCTTAGTTTATGTAATAAAACCAGCAGAGTTTTTTCAACAGAGCAATATGTAATCCAAGTTGACTGAAAAATAAGAACTACATGTAAAATTATGTTATTCAAATAAAACAATTGTAATTGTGTAAATCTACTCCAAGAAGTCTAACACCAACATTAACTGTCTCAGGTATTACAAAGCATTTTCATTTATTAAATAATAAAACCTGAAGTCCTCACTGAACTTTATACAACTACACATATTTTATTGCTCTGTTGGTTTCTATCTACAATTAGTTTTTACTCATTTAGTAACCTATTTTGTGCAGTAAGTGATTATTCCTTATTACAGAGGCAGAATTAGCTTGACTTTAATACAGTATTCACACTTTTAAAAGGTAATTTCTACTAAGCCATGGGTTCTTAGTCCTAATACTAAGATCAACTTTCCATTTAGGTCAGAAATAAGTAAAAGATGATGTAACCATGAATAACTTGCTATTGAGATTTTAGATAGATAATTTTTCTATTGAAGGATCTGTTATTCTTTTACTTACCATGGTGCTGCATTAAAATGTCAAATATCTAATGTTTGAAAGGAAGAATTTTTTAAATTTATGCTAATTTTAATTTAGTTACCCTTATGAAATTTTGGCTGAAGTCCATGAGTATAACTTTTAGCAGAAAATCAGAAGTTTTGAGTATAAATACATGAAGTAAATTGCAGGTAATGTTAAATTTCGTTAATGATGATGTGTGGTGTTCTATAGCTTGTTGAGTGCATTTTGTTTACAAATCAAAGGGACTGGCAGTTAGAGACCAGGTGTCTAGAAAAGCCCAAGGCTATGATAGTCATGAAAATCATCAGTTCTGCTTCTGATCTTGGTTCTGCCCTTTGGATATAACAAGAAGTTCAACTTTTGAGTAAGTAGACAGTTCTAGAGTGCTTAAAAATGCCAGTGTATGGGGCACCTGAGTGGGTCAGTCAGTTAAGCATCTGACTCTTGATTTCACCTCAGGTCATGATCTCAAGGTTCATGAAATCAAGCCCTGCACTGGGCTCTGTGCTGACATCATGGAACCTGCTTGAAATTCTCCCTCTCCCTCTGTCTCTGCCCCTCCCCAACTTGTGCACATGCTCTCTCTCTCAAAATAAATAAATAAACATTTTTTTAAATGCCAGTGTGAAAAAAATTAGTTAAGTTTGGCCAATAGAAAAAAAGCAAATGTATATACCAAAGTTTTAAAAAAATATAAATATATAATGTTAATAGTCTCTTTTGCATGTGTGTGCATGTATATAGTTAGCATTTAAATTATACTAAACAATGAACTCAAACCAAATATTCCTTCTCTATTTTTTTAAGAAGGGTAGTATTATGGGGGCGCCTAGGTGGCTCAGCCGGTTAAGCATCTGGCTTTGGCTCAGGTCATGGTCTCACAGTTGGTGAATTTGAGCCCCGTGTCGGGCTCTGTGCTGTTAGCTCAGAGCCTGGGGCCTGCTATGGATTCTGTGTCTCTCTCTGCCCCTTCCCCTCTCACACTCTGTCTCTCAAAAATAAATAAACATTGGGGCGCCTGGGTGGCGCAGTCGGTTAAGCATCCGACTTCAGCCAGGTCACGATTTCGCTGTCCGTGAGTTCGAGCCCCGTGTCAGGCTCTGGGCTGATGGCTCAGAGCCTGGAACCTGTTTCCGATTCTGTGTCTCCCTCTCTCTCTGCCCCTCCCCCGTTCATGCTCTGTCTCTGTCCCAAAAATAAA
This sequence comes from Prionailurus viverrinus, assembly GCF_022837055.1. Lineage (NCBI taxonomy): Eukaryota > Metazoa > Chordata > Mammalia > Carnivora > Felidae > Prionailurus > Prionailurus viverrinus. The sequence continues at coordinate 109,375,852 of NC_062564.1, read as the reverse complement.
TAAACGTTGAAAAAAAAATTAAAAAATAAATAAACATTAAAAAAACTTTTTTAAAAAAGGAGGGCAGTATTATAGACTTAAAGTCTATTTCAAGAAACAAAAATTTCTTTGAAACCGAATAGAGTTCAAAAGAACTAGCAAATTTTAACAACTAGTTTAAAACATTTCTTGCTAAAATATTGTGAAAGTGAGGTGAAATTGTCATAAAATCAAAACATTCCTCTGAATATCTTCTTCTTTCTGGAAATTTCATCTTCTTATTTACTCTGGAAGAAAAATATTTTGAGATTTAGAAGTTTAAGTTACATTTAGATTCTAGTTATGAATTACATTTTCTCTTATGATTTCAGCTGACACATGACAGTTTCGCATTGAGGGGGGGTCTCAAAAAGATGAAAGCAAGAAACATTTATTCAGGTACCTCTGATAAATATAGATCCAAGAGAATGGATAAGTCAATTTTACCATTTGTGAAAACACAATTAACTTTGAGTATGTCAGCCTCTAGTTCTAGATTTCATACTACATGTGGTACAAGCTGCTTTCTTCCCTGACCTGGTCTCCCCCACCTACTCACCTCCAAGCTTTCGGTTTCCTCTCCTGGATTTTCCACTGTTCAGTGTTTTTTGAGCTGCCTTACCATTTCCAGGTGCATGGTGCATAGAGTGTGCTAACGTATCTACTGATGCTTTTGTTTTTTAACAGACTATGGAAACACAATTGGAAGTTCAAGGATCCCAAATTACAGAAGGCTAAATTGAGAAAATGTCCAGCTGTGTTAAAATCTCTTTTGTCTACTCTAGTTGAATGCCTTTTAGGATGTAAGGCCCATCAAAAACAATGAATATACAGATGGTGCCTCCTTAGGGGTGTGGGGAGGAAGGCTGTGGCTGGATGAGCACTGCACCCCCTCAGGGCACTGCCGGGCCCTTTGGCTTTGGAACCCCATGAACTGGTTTGTTCACATAGTGATCTCTAAACTGTCAAGTCATGCATACCCCTGCTTAACCCCCACTTGATTAGTCAAAATTCTTAAACAACTGGTGTGTACAAAGAGAGACCTTATCTTCTCCAGTGGAAGCCTGCCTCTTACATTCACTATTGGTGCTCCTAAAAGGATCTGCACCAGGATGTACTTCATCTCTGATTCTCTTGATGCTCACTTATTTAGTAATGTTCCTATCTCTGATATCCAGAAGATGCTGGAACTGCATCCAGCTGTCTGGTAGGGCCAAAGAAAGGCCCAGGACTGCTACATGGTGGGCATTCGAAAATTTATCTCAACCTGGGATTGCAGCAGGTTCATCTTCCATGTAGCAATAAACAAAAAAGTGTGGGTAGCAAAGCAAGGATGACCTGGAAAGGAGGCCGTGGTTTCAGATAGAAAACTACCTCAGACTGCCTCTTCTGCTTTTCACAATGTATTTTTTATGCAGTTGGTCTATTTCACTGATATTCCAGAGAGGTTTATCTGAATTGGATGGATGGTTTCTCCAATGATGCAATTTGTATTTTGGAATAGTAATCCATCTTCTTAAAAGTTTTATCTATCTATCTGTCTACTATCTATCCATCCATCCCACCAGAGAGAAGGTAGGAAGGAGCAAAATCAAGCAAAGACCTTCAAAGTTCAAATATAGAACCCAGAGAGGTCTATGGGATTTGAAAAATGCAAGACTTTGGCAATATCCATGTATCTATAGGTATGTGGGCCCTATTATGTCATAGATGTTCTAGCAATGCAGCTTTCAACAGAAAAAGATATGATCCCTGAGAATGTAGCTTTACCACTGGGGGAGTAGGTAGAGTCACCTCATGAGTTTACACACATGAAGATGGAAAGGTACAAAACATCTCTGCTGGCTATTGTTTATTTTCTCAAATAAGAGGGAAATGAGAGCAATTTAATAATTTTTAGTCTTCAGTTTTAAAAGTAAATAGATTAGGGGTACCAGGGTGGCTCAGTTAAGCGTCTGACTCTTAGTTTCGGCTCGGGTCATGATCTCACGGTTCATGAGTTCAAGCCCCTCATTGGGCTCTGCACTGACATTGCAGAGCCTACGTGAGTTTCTGTTTCTCTCTCTCTCTCTCTCTCTCTCTCTCTCCCCTTCTCTCTCCCTCTCTCGAATAAATAAACATTAAATTAATTAATTAATTAATGTAAATAGATTAAATTTAGCATTGATTACATGGAATTTCAATTTTATGGCCAAGTGTGTTCTATTGACCTACCAGATTCAGATATCAGCTCTAGTATTTCTTCAAAAGAATTAAGAGCTAAAAAAAAAAAGCCCCCTTATTTCTATATCAGAATTTTCTCAGTTTCCCAAACACCTCTTCTCCATAGCCATCTATATTTCCATCTCCTATTCCTCACATCACTGGTTAAGAAACTACCCTTAGATATTTATGGTAAATGTTTACAAATTCTTTACATGACAGGTTCTTTGAAAATTTAAAAGAAAATAAGCAGATGGGGGAACTAGTACAATTTTAAAAGAGGTTTTAGATTATGATTTAATGCCATCTATATTGCTTTAACTTTTTATTCTTTTAAATGAATAGTAGCTTTCTAGTTTCCTTCTACATCATCACTTTATACCATATAGGCTTTAAAGTTTCAGTCTTGGGGCACCTGGGTGGCTCATTTGTTAAGCATCCAACTCTTGGTTTCCTCTCTGGTCACGATCTCATGGTTTTGTGGGTTTGAGCCCCTCAGAGCCGTCTTGGGATTCTCTGTCACCCTCTCTTTGCCCCTCCCACACTTGTCTTTGTCTCTGTCAAAAATAAATAAATAAACTTAAAAAGTAAAGTTTTAGTCCTAAGAGTGCCATCCTAAAATCCTTTAAGCAAGTACAGAGAAAGATCATCATGCTTTTTTTTTTAACCTCCAGAGGACATAAACTCTATTCACTCAGTTAAACTGAATGATTTATTACTCTATTGTTGTGGATGGCAGGGATGCCTTGTTTGTTTCTTTACTTTTCAGTTTTTCTTATATTCTTTGCTTTTGGGTCCTACCTGTAAAGTAAAAATTGTAAGCTGTGGGCTGTTTGTTAGTTTTTGGCTGTAAGAATGAACATTATTCAAGGCTACCTATTTCCTGACCTTCACCGATGTTTCAGTCTGAAGGCCTTACCAGTCAGTCCAAATGCTCTTGTAAGTTCAAGGTAGGAGAACATCTTGTTGTTGTCAGCATCGAACAGCTCCAGTTGCTCTCGTTCTGGTGTTTCTTCTCCTAGAAGACTCTCTATTTCATTATAAGTTAAATATCCATTTGCATTGTTATCAGCACCATAGAAAAAGACTTGAAGATCTATGAAAATGAAAGGCTTCACTTATTTCGACTCAGATTTTGAATATCAACCCAAGCACTTACTATCCTTCTGAACACCACTGTGTTCTCGTTGCAATTTTTGTTTTGTTTTGTTTTCCTGGTTCTCACACACACCTAGGTCATCATTACCTTCCACTTCACCTTTGCTGTATATCTCTTCAATAAACCAATTTTTCCTTTCCTTTCTTTTAACAGTGTATCCTCTCCATTCTACTCTGAATTATCCAATTATTCATGTTAGTAATTATCCTTCTGTTATCTGTGTCCTCATGGTGTTTTTGTAGTTAACCTTAAATCAGTGTTTTAATTGTTTGCTATTTGCTTCATTTATTAATTTAAGCATTTTAATGGAACATTCTAGGTCATGTATACTACAGTCTTTGATACATCTATTGGATCTTATTTCTCCCCTAAAATGTTACCAGAAACATCCATCTGACTAATTGTAATGGTCTTTTCATTCTAAGTACTTGACTTACCTTGCTTACATTCACTTCTTACCTCCTCTTTGTCTAACATTTCTTAATTTTACATAAAAAAAATGCCTACTCTTTTTGTTATCAATTCTGAACATACTGACATTTCTTATGCCAAGTTGGATGTCATCTGTAAAATTTATTTTACTTTACATATAGTCAAATGTTGTTTCTTCACTTATAACACCACTAAATAACATTCCTTTGTCAGAATTCTTATTATCTTCTCCGTCTCACTGCTATAAATACTGCCTTTATTAAAACACAGTCAAACATTGTTTTCTGTGTTTCTAAAGTGCCAGGCACTGTATGTGATGCTGAGTATACCAGGATGAAGAAGCCATAGTCCCTGATTTCAAGGAGGCAAAACCAACAAGTAAGCAGTTTCAATAAGCAGTGAAACCTATATTGTAATGTAGGTATGGACAATGTGCCATTGAAGCATAGAGAAAGGTGAGGGAATATTCCACCTGGGGGTTGTTTTAATTGAATTATAAGAAATAAGAGAAGTTCACCAAGCAGAGAAGTGGGTGGAAGTAATTTTGGGAAGGTATGAGCTGTGGTCAAAGGCGTTGAGTTATAGAAAAGTGTAGCATGTTTGGAAACTGCAGGTAGTTTGGTTTGACAGGAGTGTATGTGGTGAAGAACACATGACCACCATACTGAGGAAAAATATTCCTGACATGAGTCTTCCCCTTGGATCTTCATTTTATCTTTGTCAGACACAAGGTGCATTGCCTTAGCTATTCAATAACTTCTCCCAGGTTACTGGTATTTGTAGCTGAGTGCTGAACACCCGGTCATTCAACACAGCTTTCGAAACTGTTGATGTCAGTCTTCTTGCATTGCAGATTATGTGACATAGTGTAAAGGCCCTTCTATCAAGCTAAATTGTAGAGAAAGACCAATGCATAACCCTTTTAAATTTACTTGTGCTTGGCTTAGGAAATCTGCAAAATGCCTGTAATATGTCCATCTTCTTCTACTTAGCTGGTTTGAAGTAAAAGAAATGAGGTGGTTTTTTTTTTTCATTTTAAAATGTGAAGGAGTATGTTCTGATAATGAAAGGATTCAGCAGAAGCAACAATTTATACACTTTTTTTTAACTTAACATGGTAAAGAAAATTAAATGCCTAGGAACACTGACTGACAGAGTGCTCAAGAATAACAGTGACAAAGTAAAGATTGTGATTATCTTGGTGGTCATGAGTTAAATGGGAGTACAGATTTTACAATGTAATGTTGTCTGTGTCAGGAAAAGAGAAATTACTATAGTAACAAGAGTAATATAACAGCAATATAATAATTGAATGCCATATAACTTTTAGAGATTTTAAATCTAGCCATGTATACTATCCAGTTGACACTCTTTCTACAGTTTTTGGCTTTGTTTTGCATTAGCAGGTATTTATTTATTTATTTATTTATAAATCCTCATTTCACAAAAGCATTATTTCAAACACCAACCCAGGGTCCCAAAATCAGATCACCTGGCTTCTAAGCTTCCCAAAAGTGTGAAAGGAAAGGATAGGCCAACCGAACTTCAGGATGGCTTAAGGAACCAAGCGTGGTAAATAAAAGCAATCATGTCATCCAACTAGTAATTCAACTCAGATTCAATGATTTGTCCCTGCCCATGAGTGAAGGGCAGTTAGTCCTAACAGAGCAAGAGGAGAAGCTCCAGGTTTGTGTGTGGAGCCTCTGCATCTTTTAACCTCTTTCACTCAGGTTTAGATTGTTGTAGCTCTATGGGTCCATTGGAGCTGGCAATAAGCAACACCCTTCTTCGTTGGGGATGATGGGAAGTGAAATGCTTTTCCTTGATCTTGATTTGTTTTTAGAGAGAAAGAAGGGAAAAGAGGCTGGGAAAGTCAGTAGCCTTGAATTTCCTCCCACTAGAGGCTGATAACGGTGTAATCTTCTAACACATTTAAAACTCATAAGCCTAGATATTGATATTTGCAATTATGTTTGGTTCCATATTAAGTCCAGGGCTACATTCATATGAGGGTTAAAAAACTAAGATTCAGCTGTTTGATAAACTGCCAAACCTGGGAGTTTAAGATAACAGAGCTGGCAGCAGTAGCTGGGCCAGGAAAATTGAGATTGGTTTCCTGCGTCTTCAATGAAAAGCAATTTAAATGTCAACTCTAAGAGAACTTTAGTTACAACCCCGATTACTCCTCCCTCTAGGAGTTTCGCTCAAGTGATTTGACTGAGAGAGAATCTTAAATTCCTTCTTTCCAAATCCTGTCAACCATTGTCTGAAAAGGAAGAAAAAAAAAAGATAAAGAAAGAAAAAAAAAGTAAAAAAATTCAAACACAAAGAAGTCATTAAACGAAAAACAGAAAGTATCACTGACTCATTTTACACTCATTAAATTCCTAGAGGAGGTTCTATAAAATCGAATAGATTTTATCCTTAGGATGACAGCTTCCTGGCCAAATTTATTGAAGGTTACACCTTAAGTCTGTTTAAGGAAGTTGGATTAGTGGCCTTTAAAGTCCTTCCAAATACTGGGTGGACCATCTGGCAAATTAGTAGATTTCCTTGGTGTTGTCAAAGCCATTTACCTCTTCTCTTCCTCTTTGGTCATCATATCCAAACAAATTTTGTTGTTGCTGTTTTGTTCTGTTTCGTTTTTTATCATCCAGACTCCACTTCTAAAATATTCTACTCTGGTATCCCTGCCAACCCCCTCCCCCCCCCCCCCCCCCACCCCCCGCGGCTAGTCTCCTATCATTCCAGTACCTTTTCCACTACATTTTATTTGTATTTAGTTCCATAACTGTTTCATTTTTTCATCTCAACCCAAAAGGTTCCTTCTGAAACATTATTTTTGGTGATAAGCTTGGGCCTCTGAACTCTAACTTAAAAATCTATGGTCTATATTCATAAAACTCTTGCTTCTGCTTTCCTGCATCACCCATGTAGCAAAAGTCCAATCCTGGAACAACGCGACCACCTGTGTTCTTTATCTGCACCTGGATCGGTAAGTTATACTGGCAAAAATCAAACAGCCACATGGATTGATGCCACTAAAAAGTCAAGAGCTTCATCTTAGGGACTGTCAGTGATGCCTACTCAGCATTTTATTTATATCACTTCAGCTTTCGTGCTCTCCGTAGCTATTTCAAACCTTCACCGTTTTCCCCTCAGGTCTTTTAACTTGCCAATTTACCCCTACTGGTTTCAGCAAATGATCTTGCTTTCACTGAAAATTACCATATCCATAAGCAAGTGTTCCTTCATCATTTTGCCACTTCTGCAACTTATCTGTATCCACACCACACCTACCTTTTCTTCTTTTCTGTAGTTTCAGTGAAAAAAATAACAATATGAACAATAATAACATTCACATATTTTCCTCTTAGACGTAATTTCATTATCTAGGTTCCACTTTGGAATTCTTAATTTTTGTGATGCCATAAAAATATACAAATAAAAATATCTAGGAGGGATTCAAATATACAGATCTGGAACTCAGGAAAGAACACCTGGCTGGAGATATCTATTTGGGTTTCAGCCGCAGATAAAGATTAAATTGTGGCAAAAGAAAAGTTTCTGGCACATAGAACACACTCAAAAATATTGGTTGTTTCTTGTTCCCATTTCCCTAAGCTCTTTCTCCTTCTCATGTCCTCTCCTAACTAATGACACTAGCATTAATACGATCACATAAGCCATCAACTCTGGGATCATCTTAGGTTTCTTCCTGACTCACCACTCCCTAGTGTCCCTTGGGTCTCTAGTCCTTTGCCATTGCCTTAGTTTCTATGGCTCTTTTACCTAACCTATGGACACACTTCTCTAATTGTTCTTCCTGCTTCCAGATTTCCTTCTCCACAAACTAGTTCCCTTTGACTTAGAGAATGATCTGTCAAAACATGAAAATTTGTTCATATTCTTATCACTCAAAGACTTTAGCTAGCTTCCTATTTACAGTAAGATAAAACTTAGGCTGATATATAAGGCCTTCCAATATTTGGTGCTTGGCAACATCCCCAAACTCATTTGTTGCCACTTACTACACTGTGTCACCAGTCAAATCAAACAACTTGCAGTTTCTCATATGTGTTATGCTCTTTAATAAATATATGCCCTTCCTTCCTTTCTTTTCTTTTCTTTCTTTCCTTCTTTCCTGCCCCCACCATTCCCACTAACTTTCTTTTTCCTCATTTTTCCCCAGTCTGTCCTTACCCTTTTCTTGACTAACACTTTCCTTTTCAAATTTCACGTCCAAGGTTACCTGTTTCTTTTTAAGTTTATTTATTTATTTTGAAGAGAGCAGGGGAGGGGCAGAGAAAGAGGGAGAGAGAGAGAGAGAGAGAGAGAGAGAGAATCTCAAGCAGGCTCTGCTCTGTCAGTGCAGAGCCTGATGTGGGGCTCTATCTCACAAACCATAATAAGATCATGACCTGAGCCAATATCAAGAGCCAGCTGCTTAACTGACTGAGTCACCCAGGTGCCCCTCACCTCTGATTGTTACCTCTTAAATGAAATCTTATCAGTCTGAGTTATGACCCCCTGCCCCCAATTTCTGTTGTGTGTGTGTGTGTGTGTTTGTATTTGTGGCCATGTTATTTTCTCAACTAATGACACTGTAACAATTGCATTTTACATCTGTATTCCTAGCACAGACCTGAGACATAGCACACACAAAATATATGTTGAATGAATGAAATATTCTAGTTATTTTTTGGCCTTTCTGCTTCCATATCAGCATATTTGGATATGGAATGAGAATTTGGAAATAGGAATAAGGCCAAACTTAGGAAAACCAGACAAATATATTTAATATATTTAATTGTTACATATTGACCATTCTGTCTCAAGCAAGATGCCCTCTCTAGCTTTCTCCTAGCACTAAGTACTATTGTTCTTTCTTTGCTGCTAGGCTTTTAGTTCCTCTAGCACAGGAATCACATCTGTTGTGTTCATTGATGTATAGTCAGTGTCTGGCCCAGGGTGAGTTCTCAGTAAAGGCTGTGGAATTAACTGATTAATTTCTTTCAGGGGGCACGTGTAGGGGAAGAGTGGGAGGGGCAATGTTTCTTTGTTAAGTTCACATTGTTCTTGATCCTCTGAAGATCACCTTAGTGCTAACTCTTTATGTTTCTGTGTAGCTCCCTTTCTTCCTTGTTGCCATGATTAAGTTACAGATGATACAAATTAAGGCATAAACACACTGGTTTTCCGTGTTTACTGGCAAACCTAAGTGCAATATACCATGTTTACCATGATATTATACATTGTCTATATAATTATGCCTCATAATACATGGTATCAAATTATATCTCAGTGAAGGTATTATTTTAAAAAATACAAGCACATGCAAATATATTATTTTAGTCCAAGTGGAGAGCTGAAAATAATAACTTATAGCCATTTCAAAGGCAGGCAACTCATGGTCATTTTCTTAAGTTCTTTAATCACCATTTTCCCAACTTTTGAAGGCTTTATCTTTTCACAAGTTATGAATTACTATTAACATGTTATTCATGAATATCCAGGTAAAAGAGGATTCATCAAAAATTTCTATAATTGGAAAAAAACGTTTTTATAATTGGACGAGTTTCACTCACAGCATTAGCATGGCTTGGTTTGATGCCTCTAAAACTTGAATGTGAATCATTTAAGTTTATATGACTTAAATCATATAAGTTTATAGGATAAACTATATATAGGAGAACTGTGGGATAAAAAGTAGAAATTGTACTTTTCAGTCATCCCTAGCCCCAGAGTTATTTTAGATAAATGTATTTAGTTAAATATATAAAAATATATTGAATGGTTTAGCAAAATAAAAAGTATGTGTACATATAATTTAAATCTGACATTTAAAATTGATAGGATATATACTGCTAGAAATAAGGCCGGTGGTATGGAGACAGACAACTTCTTATTGTATATTTTCCAGAGGATATGTGTGGGCACTTAGCTTTATATCAAATTGTGAAACTTACCTGTAAGATTTTTTATGAAAGAAGTAATTATCTTGGGTTTCTTTTCCAACATTTCAGAATCTACTACATCCTTGGGGACTTGTGTTGCTGGTTCTGGAACAGATTTTTTCAAAGAGAACAAAGCAGTCAGTGACTTTGGTCTAAGAGATATGAGAAAATGAATAGTCACATACTTGGTGTAGTACATCTGGGCAAACAAAATGTCGTTCTCTAACTCATCTGGATTATGGTTACCTGGAACAGAATGTTAAATCCATGCTCTTCTCAGTTGTGAACACAATGAAAGTCCTACCTATTCTCACAGGTTGATGTTTCATTTCCTTCTCCCCTCCTGACTCAGTGTTTGTTTATGACTTAGACTCCTCAGCAGAATCATTCACTTCTTTGTTCATTCAAAGACACATTTATTGAGTGCCCACTTTGTGCTAGGCGCAGGACTATGTGATGTGGATACCAGGTTGAATAAGACATTGTCTTTGGCACAAAGACTACTGTCTAATGATACATTTGGCAGCAAGAGGTTTTTGGAGGTACGATGTTGTAGAAAGTGTCCAGGGTGAGATTTCTGGTATAATATCCTGAAATGTAGTTTCAATGGGCTCTCTGTGAAAACAGCCATGGTGATAATGATAAATATAAAAGAATGACTCCAAATAGCCCCAAAACCCAAGCAAGAGCTAACCACTTGAGAACTCTAAGAGAAATTTTGGCTAAATATAAAGTATCAGATGCATGAATTAAAAGAGCCCATTTGACTGAAAAAATGAAAGATCCCCAGGAATTTTGGAAATCCTGAAGAGTAGGAAAAGGCAACTTGCTGTCATTCACTTCACTGAACCCATATAAATCTTATGAATTAAAAGTGAGATCCCAAACTTTTAATTTTTTTAACGTTTTTCTTATTTGAGAGAGAGAGTAGGGGAGGGGCAGAGAGAGGGAGACAGAATGTGAAGCAGGCTCCAGGCTCTGAGCTGTCAGCACAGAGCCCGACACGGGGCTTGAACCCACAAACTGTGAGATCATGACATGAGCCGAAGTCAGACGCTCAACTGGCTGAGTTACCCAGAATCCCTGAGATCCTAAACTTTTTAAATGCAAGACCACTCTAGCACTGGACTTTGTGAAAGTCACGGCTCTGTAAACACCACACTTAAGTGGAAATCTTCTCAGAGGCAGGTAGTGAAGACAGACAAGAGTCTCACGTTAGTCCAGCAAAGACACACTTCTGAATATTATGCATTGGACTAACCACTGTACCAACTTCCAGGGGTGGAGCCTCATCAAACTCTGCCGAGAAAACCCACCTTATCTGCTTACTCACCTGGGATAATCCAACTTTCCAGCCACTCTACACCCGCAGCAGGACAAAGGAAAATTGCTGGCGAACACCTCAGTGCTGATCAGTCTTGCATTATACACACAGCCCCAATCTTAAGTGGGCTCACGACACTGCTCACCCTTCCCTCTACCCTGTATTAGATTTACTGTCTTTACATTTTCTTTTATTAATCCTTCCACAGTCCCTCTTCTCTCTCAGGTTCAGATGAATTTGTATCCTACTCCTTTCATAAAGTAGAAATAGATTTGACTTCCTTATGTACGCACCGGCCAACCTATCAGCCTTCCCTGCTTCTGTAGCCACATCCTGTTTGCATTGATAATTGTAAAAATGCCCAATATCTCAGCTCCCATCAGATGTAAGTTCTTCTCTGCTTGCAGTTTGGATCCCATCCTGATTTTTCAAAGTTTCACTACAGCAATTACTTACCATCTTTCCCACATATTAATTTCTCTCCATATGTATCTCCAGCAGAATTAAAATACTTTTTGGTCTCTCCCCTCTAAAAAAATTTCTTAATACAGTGTCTACCTCTATTTACTGTTTTCTCTTTTTAATTGCAAGGCTTCTCACCAGGTTTCCCCATTCTTTATATAACCCACTTCTGTTGGGTTCCCACCCTTCGTATTCTTCTGAAACTTTTTTCCAAGATCACCGGTGACCTTCAGCTTATCAAATTCAAGGATCACTTTTGTCCTTATCTTCTTCAACCTCAGCCTCTCAACACATTTGACATAATTCCCTCTTTACTGAGATACTTTATGTTCTTAATTTTTCTCATTCTCCTTTATATAAGGAGAAAATTTTAAAGTACTTATGCATACCTAGGTCATGTGGTTGTTGTGAAGATGAAATGAACTGGTACCTGAACAGAGTTTAGACTGGTGCCTGGCAAAGAATACATCTCAGTAATTGAAAGCTAACATTGTCCTCTAAGATGTACTGTCTTGTCCCCCCTCCTATTTCAATGACCCTTCAGTTTTGTTTTTTGGCTATACCTCTGCTATCAGACCTCTAAAGGTTGGAGCTTCCCAAAACTGAAGTCCTAGGCCCTATACTCTTTCCTATCATAGCTCTCTCCCCCTGTGATCCTCTGTGTGCCTTTGGTTATTACATACATGTTGATGTCCCAAATTTATACCCTCAGCCCTTACCTGCTTGTAGAGTTCCCAACTTAACTGCTTATGTGCTATCTTTGCTTTGAAGCCTAAGAGCACTTCAAATTTAAAATGTGACCAAATTTTTAGATTCCCCCAAGATGTTCCCATGTTGTATGTAATATTCGTACATGCCCAGTTACTTAAACACCTTGACTGTAGTATTTTTCTTATTCTCCAATCAAACAGTTAAGTCCTATTGGCTCTACCCCCAGGAGTTCTCCTGAAACCTTTCATTTTTCTCCATCTCAGCCATTAAGACCTCTTACCTAGCCGATTGCATGAAGCTTTCCCTGAAAGACCTCTCACCTATTCTTGGCTTTCTAATATCTAGTTTCTACTCAAGATCCAGAGGCCTCTTCAAAAACACATATCCTCGTCATTCACTCCCCTGTCAAAACCCTCTGGCTTCCCACAAGTCTCACTGTGGCCCACCTGGTCCTACATGTTCTCATCATTATCTGAGCTTTCACACAGCCGTACCACACTTTCCACAAGTTCTTTGCACTGCTATTCCCTCTGTTAGAATTCCCCTGCTTCAGATTTTCACGTGGATGCCCTTTTTTCTCACTCAGGCTTCTGTCCAAGTGCCTTCTGCTCAGAGAGATTTTCCTGATCACTCAATTTAAGCCACTCTTCTCCAATGGTTTACTATCTAATCAGTCTTTCTTAATTTCTTCATGAGACTTAATATTATCTAAAATTATACCTTAGTTATGCAGGTATTTCTTCCCTATTTATGTTAATTTCTCACAATAAGAATGCATCTTCATGAGAGCTGATATCTTCAGTGCTGAGTCCCCTCGTACATACTTGTTAAATAAATACTGTTGAATAGGTAAAGGATTAAGAGGTGATATTTCCAATAAAGGGTGAGAACAACCAAAGGCAATCCAAATGTCCTCCCTCTCTGTTGGTAATGTTGTATCTTATAAATATCTTTTCCTTAAATATAAGTAAACAATGCATTCCTTAAAGCATAAACAATTCCCTCTAAACCCTACCCCTACATGAACTGGAACATCAGAACTGTTGGGTTGCAAGGAATATGGAATATCTATACTAAAGTTTCAAAGAAAGGTTTGTGAAATTTAGTGACTCAATTATCAATTAACTTATCTCAGGCTGCTCATTTTCTACATTCATGAATTGTTGACAATAATCTCTGCTTACAAAGGTAACTTGTGGAAATAAAATATTGTCCATGTTAAAATGCTTTGCCAATATGTTACTGTCATTAATATTACCTGTGGTATTTAGATTATTTACAGAAGCAGGGATTGATATGGAAAAATCCATTGTCTCTCTTCTCAGGATTACTCTCAGGATTATACATTTATTCATTCTTTCAACAAATACATACAGAGTACCTAATATGTGCCAGGAAATGTGCTGGAAGATAGGCAATGAATTAAATACCTACTAAACCCACCCTTTTCTGAATATCATACTACAGCAAAATTATATATCAGTATAACCAATGGTCAACATACCAGAAATATCATAATTTTGACTAGATACTACATATGGCAGTCTTGGAGTATAAAACTTCTTTTCCTCTTGGAAGGACTGAGTTGGTGATGAATATGAACTTAAACCTTCCATCCTGGTTATATTCAATGTATTCTCCAAAATGTAGAGATTATCTTTAAGCTGGGAAAGCTGCAAAAAAACATCATCTAGGTCCTAGAAAGCAAATTATAATTACTGAGTGGTTAAAGAAAGATAAAAAAATGTTCAACCAAAATATCAATTATCTCACATTATATCTTGAGAAAAAGATGCTCCAAAGCACAGCCAGGGAAAATATTTAATATCCAAAGTGATTTCTGATAACACATTATAAAGAAAAAAGCCTGTATTTAAGATAACTTATTATTTAAATTGTTTATCAATTTTTCCTTCTTGATGTCTTTAGGTTTAAAATCTGCCAATCAGGTAAACCTCACCTTATGAACCTAAAACAAAGAAAAGAGATGATTGGATTGGATTTTCAAAATAAAATTATACATGTGGCATTGAAGTTTGCTCTTTAAAGGAATTCTACCATAAAACCTTTTGAAGCGAGTAATTTCATTATTATTTCTTGTAGGAATAAATTCAATGAATGAAAAGTATATGTTCAAATTATTTAAGGCAATAACACATTATAAGATTGTCAATTTTCTCCTTGGTCACCATAATGTTCATAGTGATATGAAGAGTTTGAATTGTGAAATAAAGTTGTAATTTCTCACATCAGTTTGGTATCTCATTGGTGAAAGAGGACAACTTACGCTCATTTTCTAATGAAAACTGGAGGGAAATAATATTCATATATATTATTATGTTATATTATATATATTCCACATATACATTATTATTACATATACACATATAATACAATATTATATACATCATATATTTATCTATAGTGTGTGAGAAATAAAACAAGTCATTTTTCTGACAGGAGCCATAGAGGGCTGATCACGAAATGTGGAGTCACTGATATGATGAACAAATCTTTGGTGACATCTAGTGGTAAAATACAGATTTATTTATTCACTTTTTTTCAAAGCTTTAAGATGCCAGTATTGTATATAATCTTGAGATATGCTGCGATAAATTGGAGACTAAAACAAAATGGACAAATTCAGTAAACTTCTTTTCTTCAGGAAAAAACACCTTAAAATTGGTTAAGAATAAAGGGGAAGGCAGAAAGAGAATCTGCTTTTACTAAAAATTTTCATATTTGTGAGAAATTTGTGTAGAGAATAAAATTAAAAACAATTTTTTCACCAGCTTACATGATAAATATGTTTCTTTCTGAAATTATATTTAGCTTATGTGTATATGCTCCAATTCTGAGAAGTACCACATTTACTTGTTTTGATGAGGTGAATCCCAGTAATGTGAACTTGTAACAGAATTTAGATGGGAGATAACAGAGGACCTGTGTATATATTTTCTATGTTCTGTAATCTACCATTATGCATTGTATTTTATTACCATTGTATTTGGGGGATTATGGAGTAAAGACGTACTTATGATTAGTGGCTGCAGATTATGTTGACCCAGTTTCCATTTTATATGTTATTTAAGCAAGCTAACTTTCCAAGCTATGAAGTCTTTTATTTTTACTAAGCTGTGAGGGACAACATTATCTATATATTTAAACATTTGTTAAATCTTTAATTATTTTTGAGAGAAAGAGGCAAAGAACAAGTGGGGGAGGGGCAGAGAGAGAGAGGAAGACACAGAATTGGCAGCAGGCTCAAGGCTCTGGGCTGTCAGCTAAGAGCCCAATGTGGGGCTCAAACTCACCGACCGTGAGATCATGACCTGAGCTGAAGTTGGACGCTTAATTGAGCCACCCAGGTACCCCTACATTATCTATATTTTTAACAAATGAACTCAGAGCTGGAGTCTGCATGTTTCAATAGCAGAAACGCTGTGCTGGAGAAAAAGCCTATATTCAGGTGCATATCTACTAACAAAAATTGGGTTAAATTATTTAATATCTTTAAGCTTCAACCTTATTTTTAGAATGGAAATATTGATAAACTAATGAAATACATTAGATGAACTCCAAGCTTCTCCAATCTCAACTTCTTTGATTTTTGTGACTATCTATATACATTTACTCTTTGGAATAAAATTCTACCAATGAGTAGGGAAAAAAAAGTCCCAATTACACTTTAAAGGCTGTGTCCACATATTGCAAGTGGGATTGGAATTTTGTTAATTATCCCGTTAATTTAATTACTTTAGGCACTTAAATCCAAACTCAATTTTTCATAGCCTCATTTACCTACATTAATGTGCCTGTATTGATTAAATTAAATGTTTAGTCTGCACTAAACCGTGTTGATTTAACCCTGTGAACTGACAAGAAAGTAATAAGAGAGTATATAATAATGTAAACTACCATAGTTTCTCAGGGAAAATATACATTTTCTTTATATGAGATCAGCTTTGTTGCATTAATCATAAACAATGAAATATTTGAAATACATGATCAACATTTTTAAACACTTATTATTTTTATTAATTCATTTAAAAATCTGTACCGAGTGCCTACTAAGTGCCAAGTACACTTCATCAAGGAAGAGAATGGAGAACAGCGGATTCAAACCTTTATGGAGCATACAGTCAGCCTAGCTGGGAAAATTGGCATTGACAGAATTAGAACTGAATGGAGTCACGTAAGATCCTGTGGGAATTTACAATGACAAGAAACCCTAATGTCAAAAAATTTAGAATGCATATTAAAAAGATATATTTTATCCACTATTTCTAGATGCCTTTCAAAGATTTTCAAGCTATTTTAGTCTGTGTTCTTGCAGGAACTAAAAGTGAGAGCTTTACTCAAAGACAGAATGAAAAGACATCGAAGGTATGATCAGTTGTAACGTGCGTCACAAGTAATAACTTACTTTCTAAAAAAGAGCAAACTCAAAGTCATTCTCTAATCATGCTATTCTCACATTTGTCTTGATGTTATGGTGAATAGGAAGAAGTGTCTTAGTGGGGGCATCAGGAATTTTATAGGCTTGCATGAAGGCATTCTTAATGCATCTGTCATGAACATCAAGGTTGAAAAAAGCAAAGCCTTTACCTCTGCTTTTGAGTGTCTTCTGTAGTATTTAATTTTTCTCTGATTTGGTGTCATATATAATTCTTGGTCTTTGCTGTTTTCCAAGAGTGGGCAAGTTTTTGTCTTTTTGCCCAAAAAATACAGATGTTAAAGCTGCAACTTGGCATCTTCACTCATGGGATTCAGATTCGACAGCTCTAGCTGAGGCCCTAATAGGCAGCCAGCCCTGCCTTGGTTATGCTATTCTGCAACACAATTTTACAAGTAAATAAATGGAAACTGAGAAAGGCTGAGAACTAACACAGTAGGAAAAATAAAGACAGAACAAAACAAAGTAAAATAATACATAATTCTACAAATGCAAATATCCTTGTTTAAGGAAGTTTTTGTCTTTGTTACAGTACTAATGCTTTTATTAGTATAGTCATGGTTGTGTATGTATATTATTTTTCTATTTCTTTTCACTTGGCTTGTGGAGTATACATTTTTCCCACGCTGCTAAGGATTTCATTTATCAGTTGTAGTCTTATGAGATAGTCTATCAGTATGTATGTCATAGCTTACTTAATTTAATCATTGTTTTAGGGGCGCCTGGGTGGCGCAGTCGGTTAAGCGTCCGACTTCAGCCAGGTCATGATCTCACCGTCTGTGAGTTCGAGCCCCGCGTAGGGCTCTGGGCTGATGGCTCGGAGCCTGGAGCCTGTTTCCGATTCTGTGTCTCCCTCTCTCTCTGCCCCTCCCCCGTTCATGCTCTGTCTCTCTCTGTCCCAAAAATAAATAAACGTTGAAAAAAAAATTTAAAAAGAAAAATCATTGTTTTATATATGTATATATATATATATATTTATGTAAATATATAAATTCATTTTGTTGTATATTTCCCATTGCAAATACTTTTAGGATTATCTTTGTGTTTGCTACTTCTGAATATTTTTATTATTTTACTAGGATAGAGCCCTTGAACTGAAATTCAACTGATCAATGGATACGAATATTTTATAGCTTTTGATAGGCATTGTTAAGCCGCTTTCCAAAAACCTTCAATTGTTTACAATATCACTGGTTCTTTTTTTTAGGATCCTATGTATCATTATTAGGGATTAAGCTTATTTTTTCTTCTTTTGCTAGTTAGCTAAGTAAAAAGTGAATTTAATTTTCATTTCTTAACTAAAAAAGATATTTTTATGTATTTTCTTATTTATTGTTAGTGTCAATTTTTTCTTCAAGATTTCCATAAATCTTGCATATTTTTGGCAAATATATTTCGTACTGTATTATTTGTCTTTAATGTTTGTGGATAATACTTAATTTTTTTCTTAATCTGTCACTTTATGAGTTCTCCCCTTGTTTTTAGCCTTAAAAAGTCAATTCTCTCCCCTGCAGAGTGTTGATAAATCTTTAGCTCGAATTTCTTTTCATTGTGTATTGTTTTACTATTGGTATTTTAAGTTTCAGCCAATACAAATTAACTTGAGTGTTTGAAATGAGATGATTGCCTGAACTAGTTTTCTTGTCAGTTAATAAATACTTATTCCGGTTTTCTTCACTATGTGTTTTTTTTTTTGCTCTGATTTGGTTGTGCTTTCTTCATGAGGTGAAGTTTTTAAGTTTATCAGGACCAGTATTTGTGTTTTGTAAAGGGCTTCTTCCTCTTCTTGCTCAGTACTCTTAAATCACTGACCTTGATGAATGTTTGTTGAATATTTGGCTATAATTTTTAATATGTTTTTGTCTTCTAATCAGGTAATATGCTTAGATCTTCTGACTCAAGATGGGGTGTTTTTTCACATTTTGTTCCTTTGCTCATTTCAATGCAATTTTGTTTAAACGTCTCCTAAATATGTCTGATCTCAGATGCATCATATGGTAACTTCTGAAAACCTAGCTTCATTCTTTCTATGTAGCACTTTTTCCAAAAAAGGCTACATAGCTTCCTGTTTGTGAATCACTTCACATTTGATCAATTAGCAACAAGATACTGACTGAGAAACAAGAAAGAGTTTCAACAAAACAGCAGGAACAGATGACAAATCTGGAAAAGAAAGCCTTCTTCTTTTTTTTTTTTTTTTAATGTAGCCCACTGACCCTTTTTTTCTGGAATGAAATAGGGATGCTTTCAAAGATGCACTGATGCTATTGCACGGAATTATTCCGTACTGTTTGTGGATGGATACAAGCTAGCCATTCAGTGGAGCAATTCTGCTGTTGTCTTAAACACAAAGGAACAATTCAAGGATAACTGACCTTGATACCCTAGTATCATGTCCTGAACATAAATTTGGTATTTGCAGGCCTACTCTGAAGCATGCATTTGAAAAGTAAAGCAGAAAAGCCATGTAAATATAAACTCAGTTATTAATACTCCTCGTATCATTAAACATAGTCTATTTGAAAACATTCCCAGGATATAAGTAGTGATTTATTTGTTTGGGGTGTAGGTATGGAAAGTCCTCCTCCTTCTCACTAAACAACCTCATTTGAGTTCTTCATGTTCAGTAAATTCTAAGCACTGGGGAATACATTTTCCTTCCTATAACTCAATGTGGTTTGCATTAGCCCTTAATAAATATATTATGATATGCTATATACCTCCGTTTGCAGTTTCAGAAATCATTGTGTAGCTTCCTGCCAACCACCTCCAAAATGAACAAATAGGCTATTGCACTCAAGGTGAGTAACTGTGTATCTTTTAAAATTGAATTATTATCCTTTTAAAAAATTAATCATCCTCACTTGTGCACCAACCTAGACAGAGTACTGACCTCCTCTAAGCTGTTGTGAAGGTTATTCAAAGCGATGGTGACATTTTCAAGTCGTTTTTTGAATGCATTCATTTTTGAACCAACAGGATTCTGTAGCTGCTGAAAAAGAAGCATCACACAGGCATTACACCAGGCAAAAACAATGAGATCATTAGTTGGATTGCAGGTAGATTTACTCAGTGTGATTTTTGAGTCTCTTGGTAAAGTATCAAGTTCTTTTTTTTTTTTTTTTTTTTTTTTTTTTTTTTTGCAAGTGGTATTTTAGCAGTGCAATACTGACATCCAATGGAGAGACAAATAAACTTTACTGTATTTTTTTGGAGAGGTCAAAAGGAGTCATTTTTGCTATTTCTAAGGAATTGATTGTCCACGTTGAAGAATTCATTTGATTTTAACTCATGTAAATTCATATCTCTGTATCATCCTTCTAAAAACAGTGTTACAATTAACAACATAGTTGTATGCACATGTTGAAAATTTCCTGGTGTAATCTCTTTTTGTTGTGGCTGATTACTGGAAGCTTACTACAGGCAAATACTTATTTCTTAGTTCATCAGGCTATCATTACTAAGTAAATATATATCACTTGTCATGCATAATTATATTTATGACATTAAAAGGAAACTATATAAGACATGTTGTTCATCCTAAAAAGAACTTGTTATTTCCCCCATAATTCGGTAAGGCTGGGCTGAATCAATGTTTGGTTGTTTTTCTAATATTACATGATCAGATGTGTTTTAGCAATTTAAAAAATATAAAAGAGCATTAGTGCTGGTGTGTTAAATCATGCCCTGTGTAAGTAAATGTTTCTAGAAAGCCACTGATGTCAATGGAAATTGTAGTTTTCCTGTCAGCAGATAGCAGTGTGGATGTTTGTTGCCCAACAGGAATGGGTGGATTCTGATTCAAATTCACATAAGGTTGACAGTTTAGGCTGAGAGCTCAGGAATGACATTGAAAAAAAAAATTGAAGAGAGCCATGATGAACATCTTTATGTGTGTGCATGTGTTTTCTTTTTCAGCATACCTCCTCACTCTTTTGATAATGGACCTTCCCTTTATTGTGGCGTTCCATTATAGTTTGGTGGGAAAATCCTTCCCCCAAGTGACAAAGATGTATGTGCATGTGAGCCAGGCTTGGCAGTCTGAGTAAACCATCTCCTGCCAGCAGTGATTAGCTCAGGGATGAGCACAAGAAGGAGCTATTTTTCCAGACTTCCGGGATTGCCAACCCTGTAGGATAGATTTAAAGACCTTGACTCTGTATCACTGGGTCTTGTTGTACCTGAAACCAGTTACTGTTTTTTTTTTCTTTTAGTTACATGAGTTAATCCATCCATTTGCATACCTAAGTTAGTTTAATATAGGCTTATTTATCTTTGCTTCTAACAAAAGAATGCAGTGAACCATATATATTGATGAGAATTTTGAAATAAATCTAAATTACTTCTTTATAATTATGGATTAACTCTACCAGAACATATCTCTATCATCTCACGAAGACTTCCCTTTGAAGAAAACATGAAATTTGCTCTCTATTATCCATGCAGAAGAAAAATGGTATTAATAAAAAGTCAAAAAGTGCTGAATTGTGAGGACATTTGGGTGGAATTTACTAATTTTCTTACTAATCAATTCAGTCATCTTAAGCAAATCACTTCTTATATTTTTGTTTTACTTATATGCTTTATGAAGGAGCTGGCAGCCATAACATACATCTAACTCATACTGGATACCTATCTTGGCTGCTATTCAGACAATATCCACTGATGTCTGATAGTAGAATTGGCTTCTACACAAAGCCAATTGAGAAAAACACAAGAAGAAAACAAAGAAAAAAGAAAACACAAAATCAAACACAAAATATAGGTATGAGATCGTAATGCCCTGGGTAATCTGTTCGAGTATTCTTTTTTTATAAACATCTCGACCAAAGAGTTTCTTTCTTTTTTCTTATTTTTACCTTTTGCCTTTCATACAATATTGTGGGTGCTGTGGAGTTTAGTGATGTGAATTTTCCCCCTTTTCCTTATAAATTCTATTGCGGAAAGTTTAATGAAAAATAGAGCAAGACAGTGGAGGGGCACCTGGGTGGCTCAGGCCAGCTGAGCCATCCAGGCCAGGCTGGATGCAAAAGCATCCAGCTTTTGATTTTGGCTCAGGTCATGATCTCATGGTTCCTGAGACGGAGCCCTGTGATGGGCTAAGATCACGTGCTAAGAGCACGGAGCCTGCTTGGGATTCTCTTTCCCTCTGTCTGCTTTTCTCCTGCTCTCTCTCTCTCTCAAAATAAATAAATAAATTAAAAAACAAAACAAAAACAAGACAGTGGAAAGGTGTCAGGGGAGCATGTATTTTTTTTTAATGTTTATTTATTTTTGAGAGAGAGACAGATGGAGTGCGAGCTGGGGAGGGGCAGAGAGACAGGGAGGCACAGAATCCAAAGCAGGCTCCAGGCTCTGAGCTGTCAGCACAGAGCCCGATGTGGGGCTCAAACCACGAACCGTGAGATCATGACCTGAGCCCAAATCAAGAGCTTGGACGCTTAACCTACTCAGCCACCCAGGCGCCCCAGGGAGCATATATTCATTAGTGTGGAAAGTCAGATTAATGGTATTTTCCCATTTGTGTATTCAACTAAATTCAGCACAGACTTCTTGAATCCCTATTGTGCTGGACATTTTGCAAAAGTAATTTTCCACTGTTTTGAAAGAAAAAAAAAGATACTGATGCTGGGTTATTTGAGACAGAAACTGATGAAAGGCATTGAGTGGTTTTAAGCATAATTTTAGTAAGCACATCCTCCTGTCCCCATGTTGGGTCTCTGTACACACATTTGAGTTGAGCAAGACATGGCTAGAACAGAGAAAATGCTAAGAGGAACAAGATGCTTTCAGGTTGCCTTTGAGATTTACGCTACTTGAAAACCCCTGAAAACTCTCAGCATTTGAGGGAGAGCTTCTCCTTTCCCCACCACACTTACTTTATCTCTTCAACATCTCAGGAAACTAGACATTTCTGGCTAGTATCTGCCCTTGACAAAGATTTAGGCAGTGGAAAAACTTCTAACCAGATTAGTGAGTTAATGAGAAAAAAATGAAAATTGGAAGTGTTCACTCAGAATCTGATTAAATGTAAAAATGTGTATGTTTACTTTCCCAATTAGTCACACATAATTCTATGGGAGAGCCTTACATGGTGGATATATCCAGGAAGCAGACAGAGAGATAAGGAGCCATGCTATCCATACTTGAACTTGGTAAGTAACGTGTTGAAGCTCAGATACAAATCCACACAAGAGTGACTTAATTTTCTCAGCATTAACATACCAATACCAGTCACCAGATACTTAGTCTCTGACTGGGCCCTACATGGTAATTGAGCTGAAATAATAAAATAGGGCTAAATAGTGTATTGGAGGGTGGGAAAGGCAATTCTTTTATGACTGTTGACATGTTTTTCATATTGTTTTGCTTTTGTCACTATGTGATAAAACTCTGAACATTAGTCCATCCTATTTTTTAAATTATTTTTTTAATGTTTATTCTTGAGAGAAAGAGCGAGAGCAAGTGGAGTAGGGGCAGAGATAGAGGATCTGAAGTGGGCTCTGCACTGATAGCGGACAGCCTGACATGGGGCTTGAACCCGTGAACTGTGAGATCGTGACTTGGGCTGAAGTCAGACAACTGAGCCACCCAGGCACCCCATCCTAGTTTTCAAAAGGGAGCTCTTTATTTCACTCAAATGATGAATCCATTAAGATTTGGCTCTGCAATGTGTGCTATTTTCTTTCTTAATACGAACACAAATATCTCAGGCCAATATTCTGTAGGAACTGCAAGCTGTATTCGTGCACTGCTATTCTAGGACTAACCGTTATTACATTTGGTACTTCTTTGTCACCAAACATTTCCATAGTAACCTAGGACTATGCCTTTAAGTAATGTTTTCTCACTCTTAAATTTGTAGACAGAGATTATTAAAGATTACACTGCACTGATTAACATCGAATGGTTAACAATGTAGAAAGATTTACGTTGCAATACTGCTAAGAGAATCAAGAGATGCTTAATTCTAAGAGAGTCAGTAGGAATGGGTTATTGACGCACCAGATAATGCCTTCTAGAGGAAGGAAATAGAGACATGTTCTGGTCACTCTCTCTTCCCCCACTTTAATATACTCCATAAATATTTTATGTCTCTAAATGAATATTCCTCTACCACAGATATTTGAGCGATAAGCTTCCTTAACAATGATAAGTATATCTTACATATGAAAATTAATTAATGTTATTACCAGGATATAATACTAGTTTTAATAGAAACTATCTTGAACAACTATCTATTTCCTGGCAGGAAAAAAGGAGCTGCAAATAAATATTCTAAAATGGATTAAAATAAGTAAAACATTTGGCTTATTTACTACATATAGAAACTCATCTTATGCTCTGTGTGGTTTATTGGAATTTTTATATGGTTTAAGGGACAGTGGGTAGTACCAGGTAAACATATTCGAAACTAAAAGCTTTCAGTCATGCCCTATGAATTGTGAATGCTTGCTTGTCCAGTCGTTGCTGTGTAAGGGTACATCCGAATTGCTGTCTGATGATACTCTTAGTCTTACCCAGGGTATTACCCGGCTCACCTTGGAGAAAAGGAGAACAGTCCCTCTAGTGAAGCACATGCCCTTTTCAGGATTCTTAATTTTTACAAGAGGATGTCTGCTTCCTCCCAGCACAATTGCCTACTGAAGCATACAGCACTGCACTTAACTCCCACGGTAAAGCAAATGTACTCAAGGTCTTTTCCAAGAGTATAATTGACCTGACTGTCTTTCAATAGGATTCAGAAGCTTGGCTGAGATAAATAATAGTCATAAAGGACTGCATAAAGATTATATTATCCATCCACTCATCTAGATATGTATTTTTCAAACACTTTTTTTTTAGTAGCAGACTACTTTTACGAAATGGGATTTTACATGCAGCCTGACAAATAAAATGGATTAAAAGAAGAGTCTACCCCATGGGAGTCTCCTTTGACCAAGGTGAAACTGTGATATCTTCCAAGGAACTCATAGCTCTGCAATGGAAAAATTTGAAAGCCATTGCTGTAATCAGGCTTGCAAGCTGGAATGTCCTTAGAGACCCTCTTAGGTAAATGTAAATGACTCTGTGTCTAAGATACTTAGCAAGTAGTGACGAATATGTTCTTAATGTGTGTGTGTGTGTGTGTGTGTGTGTATATAACTGACAAGACTATAATCTAGGACTGTTACTCAATCTCTCTGGGGTAATGCTCCCATTTTAAAAACAGGAATATTATTACCTAACAAATAAGTTTGTTAGATAATTAAATGAGATCATGCATATGAAATACTTATCAGAGTGCCTGGCACATAATGAGCACTCAATAGCTGTTACATAGTAGTACTTATTTTATAGCTAGAAGAATATATGCCAAGAGGAGAGCTAATGAAAATCATCAATTATGTGTTGGGAATTGATAGCTTTATTTTTCACTTTATAACTCCATTCTTTATTTGTTGAGCTATTGTGAAATAAATTACATACATCATTACATTTCATCTCTAAGTATTTCTAATGTACATCCCTACAAAAATAACACACCCACAAACCCAGGATAACATTACCATATCTGAAAATAAAAATTTCCCAATGCCATCTGATACTCAGTCCACTGTCAAATTTTTCTATTTGTCCCCTAATAGTCTTTCACAGTATGTTTGTTCAATAAACAATTTTAAATGGGAAAGAATTTACCAGGTTGCTTACTATACAATCTAAACATTGTTTGGCTATTTTTAATCAATTAATTTTACACAAGTTGGCTAGTGGAACAGGACAAATGTTAGGCAAATGGGAAGGGCAAGGACAAGACCTGGCTTGAACAGTCTGTTACATCTGAGCGGACAGCCAGTGCATGCTGTTTATGGCAATTGGTATTTTTGCAGTTGGAATCCAATGTCACAGGATAGAGTCACGCTATTCACGCTATTCATTTCAGCAAGCAATATGGCGATGACCAATAATACAAACCTGAGAATTGGTAGTATAGAACAGAGAATTCACTACTGTTTCCATAGAAAGAAACTGGTCTGATAAATTATGCAAATAATTGTGCAGTTGGATGATTTTGCCTTTTATTTCATGAAGTTCCAGTGTAGTGGATATGTTCAGTTTGTGAACACATTCAAACAAACAGGATACTTCCTATGAGGTTAAAAACAGAGGAGCACAGAAGGCAAAGAAATTACTTTAAAACAAAATTCCTTTTTAAAAAGTTAGTTTACTAATATTTTCTGTGTAAGTGATTGAATTACAATTAAACTGAAAAAATTAAGTATCAGGAAGATACATCGATGCAAAGGAATTAAACTTGAATCAAGTCAACAGAGTTCAAAATTTAGATGCTCTGTGAGAAAACTGGTACAGCAAAGGGTTAGTTTTTGCTTTTCAAATGTGAGTGCCAGTTACATTGATTTTTAAGCTGTTGACATATATTTCCACAATTATGTACTTTGTGACATAATTGTGTGACATAATTCTTTGTCAATCAAGAATGAAACTGAGCATTTGTTTTTATTCCAGCCTGAAGTTTTCCAAACATACATGCTAAGTCAATCATTTGGAATGAATTCCCGCCAAATTTCTGATCTTTGAAGTCAAGGGTAAATGTATTAGTTACCTCTTTCCCTCTCCTATCTCCCGGTCTCACACACACACACACACACACACACACACACACAGGCACATACACGCAGTCATACTCATACGGTCCTTGCATAATATTTTTTAGAAGTAACTTGGCAACTTCAAGAATCATCAGTATGATTTACGTTATCACATGAAGCAATCAATTATAAAGAGTTTGGGAAGCTGGAGTTAAGTCAGATATTTTAACCATTGCTTTCTAGTGTCCTTCTTTGTCTTCACTGCTCCATGTTTTCTCATTCTAAACATTCTTTCTGAGTAATTGTATTCATTATGTCTCAACTACGTTAGGTTTTCTTACTCAAAGCATATTAGTTCAAGAAATATAATGGAGTGCTTACTATATATTAGGTGCTTTTCTAGGCACTAGGGATACAATAGTAAAAAAGACACACAAATATTTCTTTTTTTCAGTTTATTTATTTATTTTGAAAGAGAGAGAGAGCACGAGCAGAGGAGGAGAAGAGAGAGAGGGAGAGAGAGAATCCCAAGCAAATTCCATGCTGACAGCAAGGACCCTGACACAGGCTCGATCATATGAACTGTGAGATCATGACCTGAGCCAAAATCAAGAGTTGGACACGTAAGCAACTGAGTCACCCAGGCGCCCCAACAAGCAAACACTTCTATCCTTTTGGAGCTTATATTACAGAGGGAGAAGAGAGAAAATAATCAAAATAAACAAGGGAAATATATAATATGCAATGGAGAAAAATAAAGTCAAGAAGGAAGAAAGGGAGAGTGGAGAGAAGTCACAATTATAAATAGGGTAGATGGTAAGAGGCTCTTATCATGCCAGGTGTCCTGTTATGGGGCTATATTTAATAGGTGAAGGGAGAGGTTTTTAGTTTTTCAAGATTTTATATTTTTAGAACAGTTTTAGGTTTACACAAAATTAAGAGGAAGGTATAGAAATTTCCCATGTACCACCTACTGCACACAGCTTCTAGAGACTGCTCTAATCTCTTGGCTCATGGCCCTCTTTTATCTTTAAAGCCAGCAATGTCTGTGTCTTTTTCAAGTCACTATCTCTCTGGTTCTGACTTTTCTATCTGCCTCTTCACCTTGTAAGTACCCTTGCGATTACATCGGGCCCATCTAGATAATCCAGAATAATTTCCATATGTAAGCTTGGTTCTTTAGTAGGCTTAGTTCCAACTGGAATCTTAATTCCCCCTCGCGTGTAGCATAGCAGAGATTAAGGCTCTGATTTCTTTGGGGACCATTATTCTGCCTATCACAGTGTATTAAAAGTAGTGAGCAGGAATGATAGAGGGAGATGAGGGGAAACATATATAAAGAAAGAGGTCGTTGGAAAGTGGGCAGCTTGAAATTGTTATTTGGTAATTAGAAGTTCTAGAGGGTGACCATGGGAATGAGCGACCGTTAGAGGAAAAGAGTAGTTTAAAGATCTGAGAGACTACAATACTGAAATGATCACTTCTCAAAGGTTATTCAAATGCCCCTGACATTATGGCATAACCAACTTGAGAGAGAGCTTTAGGGATGAATGAGATTAACTAGTTAATCAGTGAGGAGGAGTGACCCACTACGGTAGATTTTATTATTGTTTAGCAAATATTAGGCTTGGCTTGGCTTTGGCCAACGGAATGTGGAGATAAGAGAAAGTGGGCTAGTTCTGAGCAAAGACTTTAAGAGGCATTACAAGTCTGAGGAAAATCAAACTCAGTTTAGACCTTTCACGGGAATCAAGATTTATAGAGAAGACCAGTATTTTTATTAGAGCAAGGAGGTGAAAGGAAAATTTAGAGAAGAAGGTGAAGATATAGGGGAATTTGCTAATGATTGTCCATAGCACAGCTCCACAGCATGGTGGTAAGATTTCTTCTTTGACTTATTTCTTATTTTCAGGTCTTTATTTCCCACTGTCTAGTGTGCACCTCAGTATGATGAGCCTAGACATCTCAAGCTCAAATTAGCTGAGACCAAATTAGTTATTTCCCTCATAAATCTGCTTCTCTTCCTACAACGTCTTTCATTTCTCCCAACCTGGAGACCTGAGACATCTTTGATTCCCCTCTCTTTTGCTTCTCACAGTCAGTGGATGCCCAGGTTCTGTCCATTATACTTTCAAGGTATTTCCCAAATGTGTTCCCCTTTTCTGTCCTCATAACTGCTGACCTAGTATATACCCTCTTTTTATTACTTACATGAGATATTAAAAGAATTTTTGAAAATGTCTTTATGTCTTCAGTCTCATCTCCAATTAGCTAACTTATCTAGTGAGAGAATATGAATTCTGGACTCAAATATTTCTCAGTTTGCATACTGGCTTTGAGACTTACGGTGGGACAAGAGGAAAGATAATTAAAGTTTTATGATTTTAAACTTTCCTCATGTGTCAAAATGGGACACAATAAAATCACTTTACAAGGTTGTTCCTAGAGTTAAATGAAATAACACCTAGGTAATTGATAGTGCTAAATGAAGCCCAATTAATGTAAGTTTCCTTCTTCATCTTATATTTCTAGAATAATCTTTCTATAATGCAAATGTGATTGTATTATTCTACTGTGAAAAAAAATCTCAAATAGATTCTTCCTGAGTACAGATGGAAAAGAAATTTCTAGCATGGCATAAAAGGGGTTCAATTATCTGGTCCTCTGACATATTTTTCTTTTTCATCCTTGGCCACAGCTGGTGGCCCTAGATTATAAAAATTCCACTGGCATTAAACCAACATGGTTCAATTTCTAAGTAGTGGAGCATCCTGGAAATGGGCTAAGGCGGGAACTGCTAGTTGCTCACCAAAAATCCATTTTCTTTTTCATTGTAGCAGAAACTTACAGCTGTAATCACTATCTGTGTTATCTCGCTCCTTATATTCTTTATGTTTCAATGTTTTGCACTGTGATGAGGTCAGCTCTGAGTGCTGGGTAGCATAATTTATATAGAAATGATATATACCATTTCCATGCATGGCCCGTAAAGTCTTACATAATCCTCCAGGCTTACAGTCTCTCCTTTCCCCTGTAGACCAGATGTAGAGAGTACAGTGGGAGACTTTGAGGCTCTAAAGTATGGCAGAGAATTGAGATGGCCGAAGTATGGATCCAGGAATGATTACATGAAGCAGTGTTCCCCCTCAGCCTACACTGGATGTAGTATAAACAAAAAAAAGAGGCTTTTGGGGATGTGATAATCCATTGATGTTTTATTGTTGATTCTAATAACTGTTAGTCTACCAGACCAACACAAATTTTGAATGGGTGGGGGAGGGCATGCTGCTATAATAAAACCTAAAGTATGGGTCAGTGGTTCAGCGGTTGGGAAATGAGCCACAGAGGAGCAGATGTAACAGGATGACAGTTGACATTCATCCTTTATTATGGCAAAACTTTTGGTAAGAATGTGACTTATGATAACTAGAAAGGCAGACTTCAAGTCTACCAATACTATCTCTATGAAAAGAGGTTGATAAATAAAGCATTACATATGAGTATTGGTTGCTGTTGGATGAGGTTGGTAAGGCATTTCAAGAAAAAGAACTCAGAAAATTGTAGGCCTGTTTGTCAGCAAAAAAGCAAGAGGAGGAATTTGGAGGCCTAAGGTGGAAAGGCCAATTGATTCTGAACTTCAAATGGTAATAGACATAAAAGATGAGATTGAAAAAAGACTTTGAGTGCTGAAAACCCAGTGAGACTTTTCAGTTGAAGTGAGTACTCAGTCCTATAGACAAATAAATTAAAGGTATCTTCCCACTCAGGCCTATTTTTCCACCTGGTATCAAGTTACCTCCTTAAGTTGAGAGGTGGGATTTAAGAGCGAGCAAACACAGAAATAAAATGAGGTGTAGAAAAGTACTCTGAGTGTGGTTACAGGCATGGGAAAGTAACTAGATGCAAATCAATCCGAAGTCTACCATTAAGTTCTTGAAGGACTGGCATTGTTAATAAAAAAAACCTTTGAATGTTCAAACTATTAAACAAATTTCAGGCCACCAAGCCAACTACAACAGGAAATGAACTGTGAAAGCTGGGCACCCCCAAATGATGGTCTTTTTTTCCAGTGGAAAATGATGGAAAATGAAGAGCCTTTTAATAGTGTGAGTCAGACCACATGAAGAACAATGGAAAATGAAGGGTTCCTTCAAGAAGGTAGAAATAGGGCTGGATTTAGGAACCTCTACCAAATACCAGGCAAAGAACCTTTATTCACCATGTTGGTCCAACAGGGTTTCAGGATTTCTGCAGGCAAATGACTGTTCTTATTCTTCCTCTCTTCAAATGGGCATAATTATTATAATTATTCTGTCCCTGATCTATACTGTATATATAGAAATATGTATATTAAATGAAATCCAAACAAATGTATCTTCTTAGTACGTGCAGCATCACCAGCATCAGCATTTGCATTTGTAGACTGCACATCTCTTGGAAATTCTAGACTCTGAGCTTGAGACAGTGACTGGATGTAGTTTTGGCTGTGTCCTTTTGGGGAGGTGACAAGGGCATTATATGTATGGAGATCAAAAGATATATTCAGAACACAAGAGTGTCAAAGACTGGATGCTTGTTCACAAATACTTATTTTATTTGGCAGACAGCTGGACATTATTTCCCAGGCTTTTCACAGGCGGGGCTGTATGATTAATTTCTGCTCACAGGATTGTGGGTGGAAGGGGTGTTCACCATTTGCAGGTCTGGTCCCTCACATGATTCTCTCTTCCTTTGTCTTCTGGTCACTGCTGATGATCAGGCAGAAACCTTAAGGTCTGCCTGTATGTGGTCTGAGTATGATGCAGAAGAAAGCTGATCCTTGAATGATCCTTGAATGAAGGCATGCAGCAAAGCATCCTTGACAATCCTCATTGTACGGTGACGTAAGCAAGAAGCAGACATTTACTGTGAAAGCCATTGAGGTGTTTTGTTTTATTTTTCCCCCATAAAAGTTAGCCTCCGCTACCTAGCAGACTTCAATTCCAGAAGATAGAACCAGAGTGTAGTTCCCAGCTTCCCACAGAGTTAATTGTGGTCATATGGCTGAATGAGTTCTAACAAATGGAATATGAATAGCTGTGTGGTGTGCCGTTTCTGGACTGACAGAGATGACCCTCTGAGATCTGTCATCTTATCTTTGTGGGGAGGCAGAGCAATCACACCTTGGGAAAGCAACAGAGACCTTGGAGGATGGAGCCTGGGTTTCTGAATCACCACATGGAGAAAAGCCACACGTCAGCCAGGAACATCTGTTTTGTGTGAATGAGAGGCAACTTTTGTGTTTACTTATATACATCTGGTATCTTCTTATAATAGCATTTAGGATTTAAATGCTAAGTAACAAATGGGCCATATTTCTTTATATCTTCATTGCTTGTACTTTAGTCAGTTTGGGATGACTTTCCCTGACTTCACTTGAAAACTTCTATCCAGCCTTCAAAACTCATTTCAAATCTCAACTCTTCTCTAAACTTTTCTTAATTTTCTGGGCAGTTATTCATTCTCTTCGATAAGAAAATCAAGAATTTTATATAAATATCTGTTATTGTACTTATAGTATTCAGTTATGATTATTGATTTGCACATCAATCTTCCCTTCCTGAAAATTAAGTCATAAAGGGGAAGAGCTCATATTTTTCTGTTTCTACCATGCCTCACATAGAGTACAGGCTGCATGGTTTCCAAATGAACAAATTACCATTTCTATTTGAGATATTTTGTCATCTTGGTAGTGAAAGTTACTGACATGCTTTATGAATACTGAATACATATTGAAATAGTATCAAACTAAGAAATACAGTTTATTTTTAAAATTTTTTAATGTTTATTCATTTTTTGATACAGAGTGCAAGTGGGGGAAGGGCAGAGAAAGAGGGAGACACAGAATCTGAAGCAGGTTCCAGGCTCTGAGCTCAGCACAGAGCCCAATGCATGGCTTGAACCCACAAACTGTGAGATCATGACCTGAGCCAAAGTTGGACACTTAACCAACTGAGCCACCCAGGTGCCCCCAAGGAATACAGTTTAAAAGTAAATCTCACTGAAACAGAGTAGGCTTTGGAACAAATAGAGCAAATTATCTATGCCAGTTTCAGTATATTAAAACCCTAATAATGCCATGACCCTGATGGAAGAGAAAAGAGAATGCTTTAAGAAATTTGTCTTCCCCTTCACCTCAGGTTAAGAAGGGATTTTAATTATTCCTACACTATTTATTAATTATTCACAAAGCTGATGGTCTGAGTGTTCTTTCTGCACTCAGGGAGAGTAAAGTTTTGGAAAGTCCTGAGGCATAGGCCGTGCATGGGTTGTTCAAGTTCTGTCAATCTAAACTTTTGCAGTTTATCATCTCTTTCTTCAATGTGTTTTATGACTGAATAGAAATCTTTTTTTCAGCAAATAAATTCCAAATGTGAGGGAAAGCCATTTTGGAAAAAGGTAATCATATTTCATTTCAGATTCGATATGAACAAAGGAAAACAACTTATATGCAAAGCTCAATTTCCATTTGATTGGTTCATGTATGACCACTTTTATGATTTCTAAGAGTTTCCTCCTTGGAAATTTACCTTAATAGTTAAAAAAAATTGACTCTCAAGGATATGAATCAGATGTACTTGCAGTGACAGAATTCTTAAAATGTTTTGTTTTCATTATAGCACATTGTATAAATGTAGTGACAGGGTCATAGATTTAAAAGAAATAGCGCATTTGCTCCAAATAGAAAATAACCTCAGAGAAAATGTTGTCATCAGATCAATTCTGTTTATATATAAGAATTTATTTCTGGATATGATAAAGATTGATCACCAAAAAACAATCAAGATGGACTAAAATTCCACAAGCCTAATAATTAGTGCTCTTATTTTACTGTGCTCATCTTTTTCTGTATATACATACTTCCTTAAAACAGGGAATAAAGCTCTTAATTAAGTATTCTCTTCTAGACTACCTTTACGTGACAGCCCCAGATTTTTTATGCATTTGTGAAAATGAAGAAGATGTCTAACACTATTTACATTAAGTTGCCTCTATTCTTTGTACCTGTGATTAACTTCTTATGAAATATAACGATTGAGTTTCACATGGTATTTTGAAATGTCACCATTTTAAGCAAAAATAAGCTTAAAGAGAGATTAGCTGAGTCATATACTTATTAGAATAAAACAATAAGACAAACGTTTAGAATTACAGTTTCCCAGCATATACTACTTCCTACTGTAAGTGATTGAATATGTAGAGAATTTAAGAACTGAAGTGAAAAAGAACATAATACTTGGCATTAAAGCCATCTGATGTTCATGAGTGAGAAGGCTTTTCTTTGTATTTTCCCTTTTTCCTTTAAAAAATTACCAGTTAGAAAGAACTGACCACCCTTGATTGTTTCATGTTTGTTTCCACACAAAATCTTATTGCTGTGGGCAATCTATACCATAATGCACAAATGTAGAGGACAAAAGAGAGCAATGGAAGAGCCATAAGGTTGTTGTTATTATTATTATTATTATTATTATTTGCAATGGTAAGTGGCTTTAAAACCTAATAGGACAGAAATCACAGTAATGCTTTTATTGAACATAAGAGCACACTATTTCTGGCGTAAAGGGGTCAAAACACTATCTAGGTTTTGAGTAATATCCTCTATACTTATACCAGATAAAATAGAAGAGAGTTGGTTTGTTTTTCTACTTACAAGAGGAAATGCAAAGAATCTTTATGAGTTTTCTGACACAAGATAGGAATTTGGGTAGGTAAAGTTTGGCATGAAATTTCTTAGTGTATAATTCACGTTTTTTTACCTTAATAATTGTTGTACTCAAGTTTTCAAACTATTTTTACCTATGATCTTTTCTATCACAATAATTCTAGGCTTCCCCTTCTCCACTCTGTCTGTTGTCATTATGAAATGGACATTAGGAACTAGAAACTTAACAATTCTTAAACTCAACTCTATTTCCACCTACCCCCTGCAAAGACGTTCACCTGCAACTTTCCCATGTTCCCTGTATACCATCACCTTTTGCTCAGGAACTGGAGCCATAGCTGAGTCCTCTCTCTGTTCTTATTTATCCTTCTTTAGCTCAGCCAATCACTCGTAAAACCTTCTCTATCTCCTAAATATCTCTCACACAGACTCCCTCCATCCTATTCTCACTGTCAAAACTCATGTCAGGATCTTGTTATCTCTCTTCTAGAAGTAGCTTCCAAACAGGGCTTCCCATGCTTAGGTCTCTCTCCTTTCTAATTTTTACCTCTTTTTTTCCCTCAAATGTGTGTTTTTGAAACAAATTTAATTTTGTCTCTATTCTGACCGAAAAACTCTATTCATCCTTATTATATGTGTGATAACTAAACATTTCTTAACTTGGGTTATGAGATCCTTTATAAGGTAGCCCCACATTACCTTTCTTATGCCACTCCCTACTATCACCTTATGATCCAGCCCGGAACAGGATCACCACTGTCCCCAGGACATACCATCCTCATCCATTATGAGCACCACCTTGGTGCTGTCCTTCCTAGAATGAGAGATTAGAGAGGCTGTGTAGTTCAGTGTTGAGAGCCATGGATTTTGGAATCAGTTTAAACAGGTCTTGAGTCTCTGCTCTGCAACTTACTATCCACGAGGCCTAGCAAGTTACCTAAAATTACTAAGCCCAAGCCCTAGTTTCTCAGCTATAAAATAAGAATAATAATACCTACTTCTCATGGTTGACATGAAGATTATATCCACTTACTTATATAAAGTGCTTAGCACAATGACTAGAAAATAGCAAATGCCCAATAAATAGTAATTTTACCATTGCTGTATCTATTGCTATTACTACTATTCCTACCAGGGCAGGGTTGTGGGTTTTGTTTTGTTTTGTTTTTTTTCCTTTAGTTGCTAACACACCTTTTGAAATTCTCAGTGACACTTTTTTTTCTCTGAAAATGTGCTTGATTATTAGAAATAACTGAAAGATTTTTTAATTTAATTCTTATAAAATGAGTGATCAAGTTTTTAATACTATTCTGGTCAAAAGATGTGATTTGATTATAAAGTTAGTTTCTATTATTCCAGTTTGGGTGACTGACCTTGAAAATGATTTCAACAGATGAATTAAAAAGTGCTTGGAGAAATACCAACATCATAAAGCAGTTGTATGGTTAGGATGACCATGTAATTAATTATCTAATTACTTTTCAGAATGAAAGAGGCATTATTGATAATCATGCTGAGACTAGAGGAATAAACAAGGATAGTCTCCTCCCAAAGTGACCTCCCCACAAAGTTAATTCAATGGATCTTTCCCTGAGGGAAAAGCAGTTTTGGATTGTAGAAAATTTAACACCAAGCATCAAATATATAAATGCCATATAAGCATCAAATCATCTATTACTTAACATAAAAACCCCACCAAAATCAGTCATTGTCCTTTGGATAAAGCTATATTTTCCTTTGCTAGGTTTTGTGATATATGTGACATATGTAAACAAAACCTATTAAAATGGTAATTGGCAGTTTATTAATTCCTTGAGAATTTAATTTTGATGAGGGAGAAGAGTAGTTTAGATAATTTCTTAAATGTGTTAATGGCAAAGTAGCCCATATGTAAGTTACAATAGGCTCAGCTGCCAATAAGCTTCTTTGGGCAATTGAAACAATAGAGAAATGTGGGGATTTTCTTTAATATGTGCATGATGACAGGAAGACACCTGTTAAGTTAAAGGTGTTACTGAGTGTTCTTTGAAAGAAGTGAAATGACGGGCATGAAAATACTAAATAAGCATAGTGTTGAAAGGTTGTCATCACCACGGGGGATAGCCTAAAGAAGAATCCTCTTCTCTCTTTGACATCTAGTTCCTTATGCCTTTCTCAGCTTTTTCCAATAAACGCGACAGGAAGATGGTTTCCCCAGTTTGCTTAGCTGGTAATCAGTAATCTGCACTTCAACAGGGATACGAATGCAAGGAAAGTGCTTTATTTGCTAAAGGAACACATTTCTGAGAGTATTTACCTGCCTAGAATATCACATGCATTTTAATAAGTTGGGACTGTGTTCTACATTTAAAAAAAAATTATTGGGGGCGCCTGGGTGGCTCAGTTGGTTAAGCATCCCAGTTCGGCTCAGGTCATGATCTCACAGTTGATGGGTTCGAGCCCTGCAACGGGCTCTGTGCTGACAGCTCAGAGCCTGGAGCCTGCTTTGGATTCTGTGTCTCCCCCTCTCTCTACCCCTCCCCCACTCATGCTCTGTCTCTGTCTCTAAAAAATGAATAAACCTTAAAAAATTAAAAAAAAAATTATTATTGGCTTTATTGTGTGCCCATGAGGTGCTTCTATGTACAGAATACTTTACTAAGCACTAACATTATAAAAGTTTGTAAAGCAGAATTTCTGCTTGTAAGATATTTGGTGGTGGCTTTGATGCTGCATAATAGGACATTGCCCAGGCATTAGGAACAGCTTCACAGGAAAAAGACCCAGTCTGTGCTGCCAGAGTTAAATAGACTAATTCAGTGGTTGTATTTGTAGTCTTGTTTTCTTTTAATTTTTTCTTGCTTTTACTAAGTCCCGATCTTTGGCTTCTATTTCTCAACTGTAAGCTAGGACCTTTGGCACATGTCACTTTGTAACTTTGTCCTCACATCTTTAACTAGAGTAGTTTCATGAATTACATACCATCTGAAGACCACTGGTTTGGGTCTTCATATGCCCCCATATGTACCTCTGGCATCTACTTAGAATCCAGTTGAGGAGGAGGCTGATATTTCTAGAAAAGCAATATTACGTAGAACCATAGAATATCACAAAAATAAACTTGTCACAAATATTTGCAAACATACATAAAATCTGGATAAATATGACAAATTCATTCAAAAACATGTATTGAGCATGTACAATGCATCCAGCATTATTGAAGATGTTGTGGCTAGAAAACTCAAAAGAGCAATAAAGTTCTTGTTCTCATACTGCTTATATTCTGATGTACTTATGGAGAATGGACAGTGTATTGTATGTATCATATAATATGCCAAGTTGTGAAAAGTATTTTGTAGAAAAATAATGCAGAACCAGGAGGCTAGAGTATGACTGGGGGTACTATTTTTTTTATAGGGTAGACACAAAAATCATTCTGACAAGGTGTTATCTGTGCAGACTCATGAGGGAAATGGAGGAGTTGAGGATAGATGGGAGAAGAGAATCTGAGTAAAGAAAATTCCAACTGCCAAGGCCCTAAGTCAAGAGTGTTTTTGATGTTATCAAAGAATAGCAAGTGGGGTTAGAGTTCAATGAATAATAAGGAGAATATAAAGGTTAAAGAGGTTGGTAGAGGCTAATCATGGAAGACCTTGTGGGCCATGATGAGGACTTTGCACTTTGTTATATGAGTCATTGAGAGTTTTCAGCACATGAGGGACATGGTGTGATTTCCATTTTAAAGAATGTACCGGCTCCTACGCCGGTACAGGCCATAAGAAGAACAAAGTTGAAGTCCAGGATATTAGTCCTGAAGCTACTGGAATATAAAATGTGAGAGACGATAGGGCTTGGATTGGGTGGAAATGATAAATACGGTGAGCGGCTTTGAATCCTGGACGTATTTTAAAGGTAGAGTTGACAGGATTTTGCAGATGTAGGGGTTGTGAGTAATAAGAATGAAAATTAAGATTGGTTTTAAGTATTTGGGCCTGAACAATTGATAAAAATGAAGTTATCACTTATTAGGATAGAAAGGACTACGGAAAAAGCAGATGTGTGTGTGTGCATGATAATCATTTCACAATATGTGTAAGTCAAACCATCATGCTGTATACCTTAAACTTATATAGTGATGTGTATCAATTATGTCTTAATAAAAATGGGAAAAAAAGTATATGCTTTCAGATATATTGGGTTTGGGATTCTAAACAGACAAGTCAAGGTTTGAATAGGAACAAGGTATGTTAGGTTCCAGTTCACACAAAAGTTCAGCGCAAGAGTATAAATTTGGGAGTCGTCAGCAACTGGATGAAATTTAGAGCCCTGAATGTGAACGATATAACCCTGGAATGAGTATAGATGGAGAGATGTAAGCCCTATGCTTGGGAGCATTCTAAGATCAAGAGGATGAGAAGATAGGGATATAGCAGGAATGAGGTTCACAAGAAGTGGCCAGTGAACTGGGCATAAGAAGCAAGAGAAAGTGGTATCCTGTGGCAAAATGAAGAACATTTTTCAAGAAGGAAGAAGGGATCAACTGTATCAAAGTGCTATTAGATGTGGCAATGACCATTAGATGTGGCAACATGGAGGTGTGTGACAAGGGCAGTTGCAGTGGTGTGGCAAGGAGAAAGCTTAACTGAGTGGATTCAGCAGGGTCCTAGGGTAGACTGAGGGTTGATTTCAAGCATGGACCATGTAAAGATGGTCTCAGATTTATTGAGTGCTTAATGTGTCTAAGTATTTCTCTAAGGACTTTAGATCCATTAACTTTCTATGAGAAAATAAAGAAGATTAGCCACAGTTTACAGACAGGAAACCTTGGGTTAACAGAAAAGCTAAGTAACTTGAATAACACACAGTAAATAGTGGAGCCAGGATTTGTAACCCAAGAAGTGTAGATCCAGAAATATGGCTCTTAATCCTTATGTGATATCAGAACAATCAGTTCCATAATTTCCTAATGCTAAGACCACAACAATTAAACGTGCCTTTTCATAAGAAATTTTGAAAATGATACATTCTAGTTTATTTAAAAAATTTTTTTAACGTTTATTTATTTTTGAGACAGAGAAAGACAGCATGAACAGGGGAGGGACAGAGAGAGAGGGAGACACAGAATCTGAAACAGGCTCCAGGCTCCGAGCCGCCAGCACAGAGCCCGGCGTGGGGCTCGAACTCACGGACCGCGAGATCGTGACCTGAGCCGAAGTCGGATGCATAACCGACCAAGCCACCCAGGCGCCCCTGATACATTCTAGTTTAGATGAAGGCACTAACAAACATTTAACATCTCACAGCGTCATGCCTTCTCCTTTTGAAAGTAAAATAGTGAAACATTTCCAATTTAGATTAATTAGGGAAGAGTACCAGAAAATACACAGAAAATATTTATTGAATGATTACTACATGCCATGAACAGTAGATGCTAAACAACATGGCAAAGTCTTTGTTCTCCCAAAGATTATAGTCTACTAAAAACGGAACCAATTAACAGTTACCAAACACTGTGATGTTTTGATGAATATGGTAGAAGGGCAGGCACAGACACACTGGAAACACCAAGCAAGGGGTCTGATCTGATACAGAACCCAAGGGAGCAAGCGTCGCTTAAGTTGAGAAATGCAGAATATATGGACTATTAGACATATACTCAGTAAAACTCTTAAGGAGTAGCCATAGAAAGGTATGTATAGACTGGGCTCAGCAAACTGTGGCTATGGGCCAAATCTGTCTCCCTACCTCTTTTTGGTAAAGAAAGTTTTATTGGAACATAACCATGGAATATCTGGTTATGGCTGCTTTCTCATGACAGTGGCAGAGCTTAGTGGCCATATTACCTAGACAACAGAAAATGTTTACTATTTAGCTTTTTATGGCAATATCTACCAACACTTGGTATGGATGACCATAACTCTACTTGTCATTAGAACGAATGTTTTTAAGGTACATTTGTAAAGATTTGTCATTCATTTGCTTGATATAATATTTAAAATAACTTTGAATTAGTTTTTCAAACTTAAAATATATGAAAAAATATTAACGAATCCAGAAACACTAGCCCCATTTTTATGAGGCAATCATTGGCTAGTGCTTATTTGCTGTGGTCCCTTAAGATGGACCAAGCTTTCTAGATCATTACAGTCCCTATCACTGTAGGACAGAGACCAGGATTGAAGCTTCTTGCCCAAGAACAAAGGAAACTCACTAGTATCCTAGGAAGGAAAGAGAGAAAAAAGTTTTATAGGACCCCAAATTTATGGAAAGAGGAAAACATTGTGCTAGTGAAAGATCAATATAGAAAGTTAGCAAGAACATGTCTAGACCTAGGTTCACTTGAATGAAGTTTGTGGTTCTCATAGCCAGGACTATCTTTGTAATTTTACCATTGTCTATTACATTGTTCCTGTTTTCTTGCAGTTATCTCAGAACAAGGAGGGTAAGGAAGGGACAAGGAAATAGCATTCCTTTCCATAATGGACCTAGAGGAAGTGTCCAGCTGGGAGACGAATGGTTGCAGAGAAGGAAGCAGGAAAATGTGGGCTAAATAAAGGGGGAGGGAAGGGTCAACATGAGGTTTTTAATCATGGTAGGAGGCTCTGCAGGGCATTATACATGGTCAACAATAAGAATGATATTTTGCTGACTCCAGGCCTTAGCAGAGCTCCTTACTCCCTTCTGTGTAGGTAGAGAGGTCCCAGAGTGTGGGCTGAGAGTTAAATGATCCCAGCTGTGGAGATTATAGAGCAGCAGGACGTTGTTCTTATATTTTGCAAAGCCAAATGTTTGGCATTTCAATTGTATCATTTGAAGGTTAGCAGAAAATCCAACTCTTCCCTCACATGCAGTGCAAGTAAATGGATATCCTCTGCTATCTCTAAATTGTAATTTCAAGTAATGGATTAAGACACAAGTTGCCAGAATTTGTTCAGAGCCTGGAATCAGGAATTCATTTTCTTTTAGAAAATGTAAATAACGGCTAATTGGGGAGGAAAGGGAAAATATATAAGTCAAGTTCTATTTTGTTAAACTCAAAATAGGCCCCTGTGTAAATTTTTCAAAATTGCTCTATTCCTTGTGACCTAGCTAAAGTGTAAGTACAGATTTACTTGAGAGCTCTCGAGAAGACATAGTTACTCTTCCTTTGTTAAAGAAGTTTTAGGGCGCTCCATGAGTCTTTCTGCTTTCTTGCCTTTCTGTTCCCTTTTCCTTTTGTTCTGTCTTCTCATCTTTTTCTTATTCTTTTTATCTCTGTGCTTAAGAAAGTAGACTCTGAAAAAGCGAGTAATTTGGCAAATTAGGTGATAGAACAAGAGGTTCATGAGAAAAGAAAACTTTTCTGGTTCTTTTCTCTTCATCATTTCTTTTGTATTAGGTTGAACCTTGAAAAAGTGCCAAAACGGAATCCTTTTGACTTACAAAATAGTCAAACTCATAGGGTTCAGCCCAGTCCAAACTTCATCATATGACTCCTTTCTACCAAGACACTTTCAACCGCTTCTCGTTGCTGACAATGTGACGTTCTGGCCCCATAAGTTGGACGTTCAAGTGGTTTCACACTCTGGGCACCATATTTTCTACCACAGGTTCCCTCCTCCAAATCAAGTCGGCCCAATTCAAGACTCACGTTCTTTAGAAGACTTCACAGCTCAATGTAGCGACCAAGTGTCTGCCCTTCCCCTACCACCTGGCACTGTTATGTACATAGGCTGTAGTGTATAATGTGTGATTAAACGTGGGTTGAGTCTTTGATGTTGTAGTGATCCGTAAAGTGTTATTCCAACCCAAAGCAAATTGAAATCTGCTTATCAACAGGACACATGTCTTAAGAACTTTTTTTACCTTTTCCATCTATTCTAGTATCTTAGAGCTCTGTTGGTTTTTGATTACTACTTAAAAAGATTTTTTTTTTGTAGATTTTTTTCTTGGTAGCACTTGTATGTTAAAGACTGAGAGAATTCTGGGGATTTGAAAAGTGTGAAAGGTATGAATTCTGATGTTTTTCTTGCTAACTTATGCCTTTTGGATACTTTAGGAGACGATTCTTTAAAGTTCCTCTACTTTGTTAGAATCTGGATTCCAAACTTCACATTTAGTTGTTTTTATTCAGTGATCTTATTAAGTTCAAGGAAATATTGGTCAAAGGTGTCAGAAGCCAAATTGTGTTTGTGAGAGCATCTCAGCCAGTGTAGGGCAAATGAATCCCTTTGCAAAACCAAAATATGCAAACCAAAAGAAGAAAATTCAACCACACGTCACACGAACACTAAGCTCAGGGGAAAGACTCTGTGGGAAAGTTAATTTTAGGCATCTACTGAATGATTTTTCTGCACGTGACAGCTGGGCTGATCCAAGGGGTGTAGGGCTGCCGTGTGGCAGGTGGGGACTGCTGTGGAGCTGGCAGAGGTCCCAGCGTGTGACTGGCAGGGGCTGTCTTGCGGCAGCTGGGAGCACCAGGAGGCAGCTGCGGTGAGCGTGTGGCTGTCAGGAAGACGGTCATGCATCTGGCAGGGGAGGCTGTGCAGCGGTACCCTGGCTGGAGCCACGGTCAGCAATTCAAACCAGGCATCCACCCTGCTTAGCGTTCTCTGAGAAATCAAGGCTCCGTCCCATCCAATTCTAAAAATAGTCAGCCAGCCACATGAACTGGCAAAACAGAACTTGCCCTGTCTGTGTAGAATGGCCTTCTCCATGAATACCCATTACTGGTTATTTTGTTGCTACTTTGTTTTCTTCAGTGGAAACTACAAGCAGTAGCAGCATAAGAACATTTGAACCAATATAGGCTCAAATCCATTCTTGTAGATGCCTAATTACATGTTAAATCTTGACCAGCAATAAGCTGGGGAAGCATCGAGTTCTTTTCACCAAAGTTAGAGACAGCAATGCTCAAAGGTACCTTTCATTTTTATAGAAACAAGGTTGTAATCTAATATTAAAGAAGGGTCACCTTTGCTGGCAGTCTACATTTGTGCTTTGCAATTGTTTTAATCCAAAGTGCATCCAAATGAAAGAACATTAGGACACCCAAGGTTAGCACTGGGCGGCCCTGGAAGATACATACACACACACACACACACACACACACACACACATACACACACACACTCGCTCACTCTTGAATGGACCCAATTGATGTGCAAAATGATGTTATATGAGGACGGAAGATTCAAATCAGCAGTACTGTTTAAAAACTGAACAAAAGCATACTTTGAAAATTCTTTGCCTTTATTGTGCTTGCTACTAACATCCACATAAAATTAATTTTTAGCATTTAGTTATAGCAATATGTATGGGTTAGTAATCCTCATGCTGAGGGTTATGACTCCTTAAAGAACTGGAAGACAGTCCAAGGGTTTTAAGGAAATGAAAATTGTTTACCTGAAGAAGGCAGCAGCCCTGTTTTCAAAAGAATAATCTTCTCTCTCCTCACATCTCCCTTCTTTTACCATTTTCCTGGATTTTTTTTTCATGTATTTGCTATCACCAAAACACTTTCATCAAAATTTTGAACTATATCTTTCTTTGAACCTTTTAACTCCATTTTTAACAGCAAGCATCTCCTGGTGTAGTTTAACGGCGAGAAATGAAGTTTTTGGTGTGTGCATATGATGGGTAGAGGTTAAGAGGACATTTTGCAGAAAAGAACCTCTTTCACGAAAATACCTGGCTGTGCTGGCAATGGAGTAAAAGTCACCTGCTTGTGTTTCAATTTACTTCCCAAAAGAAGGGTGGTTAATCTAATGTAATATCCCTCTATTATAGTCTTAAAACTGATAATATCCAAACTTGCAATTTGCAGATTTTTGTAAGTTTCCTAACACTAGAAATTTTATATGATTGAATTGCACACTTTTTCTAATACTTTTCACACCACCCAGTAAATGATATGTAGCTAGAGGCTTTCCACTGCTTAAACTTAATCTAGCATTATTATTAGTGTCACTTATATCACTGAGTATATGAATTTACTTATTTTAGTTTATATGTACCAATTCTTACTGTAGATGACAGAAGGATATTGCAAACAAAATGAAAACATTTCCCAGATGTTTACTGCTAATAGTCATTTTTGTTAATGTCATTTTATTTTCTTCTGTGTCTGTGGAAGTCCTAAGTAATGCTCACTGGTGAATGTTACTTTGTAACATTACAGGGTATTTTTTTCCCCTTGTAACTATAAAGATAGCAGCTTCCCAACAAGATTATTTTGGAGAAAGAAATTGCTCTCTGAAACTAAGTTGCAATTAGGAAACAATTCTTTAAGGTATCTTTGTAGACAACTAAATTACAAAAATAAAACATCCATTGTTTGGATTTTGCTTATGTAGACTCTCACCAGTCTACTTTCTGTGAAAAATAGAGGGAAACTTTTTATTTGAACTCAGTTGGAATCTGGATCACAAAGGACTCCATGAGAGCAAGTGACTGTCAGGAGCTCATGACTTGGGGCAGAGTATCCTGGTTTGGAAGTCCTGCTCGCCTTCCTATCAGGGTATGCTTTTGAGAATTCTTATTGTTTTTAATAAAATTTTTAACATCTATTTATTTTTGAGAGAGAGGGAAACACTGTGAGTGGGGGAGGGGTAGAGAGAGAAGGAGACACAGAATCCGAAGCAGGCTCCACGCTCTGAGCTCTCAGCACAGAGCCCAACACGGGGCTTGAACTTGGGAACAGAGAGACCATGACCTGAGCAAAAGTCAGACACTTAACCCTCGGAGCCACCCAGGTGCCCCTGCTTCTGAGAACTTAACTTCATCTTTCTAAGACACGCTCTTACATTGACAAAATGGAGGCAATAATAGAAGGCCCACCACAGGGTTGTCATGAGGGTTCAATGGTAATTTATGGAAGGACTTGGCTTAGAAACCCACCCCCCCGCCCCAGCCGCCAGTGGCACAAGAAAGGACTGGCCAGCAGCCCCGGAAGCTGCATCCTTTTGCTCTCCTAGTACCTATTCCTAGTACCCACGTGAC
Organism: Prionailurus viverrinus; assembly: GCF_022837055.1. Taxonomy (NCBI): domain Eukaryota; kingdom Metazoa; phylum Chordata; class Mammalia; order Carnivora; family Felidae; genus Prionailurus; species Prionailurus viverrinus. The sequence continues at coordinate 109,330,877 of NC_062564.1, read as the reverse complement.
AGTCCCTGGCTGTCAGCCTTAGGGACGCCAGTTTCATTCTTCTCAACTGACATGGACTGCTCTTTGGTGTTCCTGGAAGTAAGAGTTTCTATGGAGGCAATTCTCTGAAGAACAGAATGAAAGTAAGCAAACCAACAAAAGTCACAACAGGTACAAAAATTTATAGAAAAGTAAAAGCTGTTACGACTGGTCTGTTTTGTTGTCTAGGATATTTGCACCCAAATTCCCTAAAGAGATGATTTAGGCTATCTGTACTCAAAAATATAAACAGGCCTTCCCTGAGGCAAATTATACATTTCTTATTGATTGTTTTACAATAAAAAAAAATATATCTGTGGAGTATCTACTGTGTCTCAGGCCCTGTGCTGTGTGTTGGGCATTCAGCAGGAAAAAAGTATGTTCTAGGATGCGAAGGCCCACCTCTCGCTGTCCTGCAGCTTACAGTGTACTGGTGGAGTCAGATGTGAATCATGCAATTGGAATGTGCCAAGTGTAGAGAAGAGGAAAGGCTAGGTAATATGGGAACAGAATAAAGGAATATACTGTGATCCAGCTTGGTTATAAATTCTCTAGAGTAGACAATATAGGATTTCAACCTTAATAAAGAGATCAATGACATCAGAGATAGGTAGTTTCCTTTACTAGTAACATATTTTTGTTGGGTCTTTACATCTAGGTTATTTTTTTTCCCAATGTATCAATACTTTATAGATATAAAGTATTGAGTTCTTTTTTTTTCCTTTGCTAAACATAATAATAACTGTGATTTAATGAATACATGTTATTGGCCATTATTGTTGTAGGGGCTTTAAAGGATCTTAATATGACTTTATGAAGCATTAGTCCCATTTGGTAGATACAGAAACTTCAAGAGGCACAGAATTGAAGTAACATTTCTGATGTCACGCAGGCAGAAAGTGAGGGAGCTGAGATGTGTGCACAGGCCTGATGTTTCTAACACGGACAAGCTTTGAAATTCTCAGGACGATATATCCCCTAGTCAGGGCAAGTGTGTTTGTCACTAGCAACTTACAGCATCACTACCTTACCTTGGTAAATAATTTTTATTTAAATGGAACTATTTCATGTGACTTAATCCCAAATCATGGACTTAACCAATGCTTTTTTTAAAAAAAAACATTTTAATTATATGAGGTTTGATAGAGTAAGACTATGATTTAAATTCTGGTTGTACAATAGCATTTATTATTCTTTAAAATGTAGATCTATTATTAATTTTTTGAGGAACCTCCACACTGTTTTCCAGAGTGGCTGCACCAGTTTGCATTCCCACCAACAGTGCAAGAGCGTTCCCGTTTCTCCACATCCTCTTCAGCATCTATAGTCTCCTGATTTGTTCATTTTAGCCACTCTGACTGGCATGAGGTGGTATCTCAGTGTGGCTTTGATTTATATTTCCCTGATGAGGAGTAACGTTGAATACCTTTTCATGTGCCTGTTGGCCATCTGGACGTCTTCTTTTTTTTTTTTAATTTTTTTTTTCAACGTTTATTTATTTTTGGGACAGAGAGAGACAGAGCATGAACGGGGGAGGGGCAGAGAGAGAGGGAGACACAGAATCGGAAACAGGCTCCAGGCTCTGAGCCATCAGCCCAGAGCCTGACGCGGGGCTCGAACTCACGGACCGCGAGATGGTGACCTGGCTGAAGTCGGACGCTTAACCGACTGTGCCACCCAGGCGCTCCCATCTGGATGTCTTCTTTAGAGAAATGTCTATTCATGTCTTCTGCCCATTTCTTCACTGGATTATTTGTTTTTTGGGTGTGGAGTTTGGTGAGTTCTTTATAGATTTTGGATACTAGCTCTTTGTCTGATATATCATTTGCAAATATCTTTTCCCATTCTGTTGGTTGCCTTTTAGTTTTGTTGATTGTTTTCTTTGCAGTGCAGAATCTTTTTATCTTGATGAGGTCCCAATAGTTCATTTTTGCTTTTAATTCCCTTGCCTTTGGAGATGTGTCAAGTAAGAAATTGCTGCGGCTGAGGTCAGAGAGGTCTTTTCCTGCTTTCTCCTCTAGGGTTTTGATGGTTTCCTGTCTCACATTCAGGTCCTTTGCAATAGCACTGCTAGGAATTTATCCAAGGGATGCAGGAATGCTGATGAATACGGGCACTTGTACCCCAATGTTTAGCAGCACTTTCAACAATAGCTAAATTACGGAAAGAGCTTAAATGTCCATCAACTGATGAATGGATAAGGAAATTGTGGTTTATATACACAATGGAATACTACTTGGCAATGAGAAAGATGAAATGTGGAATGAAATATGGCCTTTTGTAGCAACGTGGATGGAACTGGAGAGTGTAATGCTGAGTGAAATAAGTCACACAGAGAAAGATACCATGTTTTCACTCTATGTGGATCCTGAGAAACTTAACAGAAGACTATTAGGGAGGGGAAGGGACAACAAAAAAGTTAGAGAGGGAGGGAGGCAAACCATAAGAGACTCTTAAAAACTGAGAATAAACTGAGGGTTTATGGGGGGGGAGGGAGGGGAAAGTGGGTGATGGGCCTTGAGGAGGGCACCTGTTGGGATGAGCACTGGGTGTTGTATGGAAACCAATTTGACAATAAATTTCATTAAAAAATAAACATAAATAAATAAATAAATAAATAAATAAATAAAATATATCTACACACATTTTATAATGCATCTAATCAAGATTTGAATGGAATAGAGGTTTTGACGCACTCGGATGAAATCATTGGTTGAGTTGGTCACTGCATTGAAGATGAGAATGTGAGCCAGACAAAAGATCTTTATCTGATTTATACATTGATAAACCCAAGTGCCTACAACAGTGCCTGGTACTAAAATTATGTTTATATTTGTTGAATTAAACAATGACAAATGAGAAAAATTAGCCCCAAACAAAAGAATCACATTTATTAATGGGGAGGAGAATAGATGCTGTGTTTATTTCTAATTAAAGTTAACTTCTCTCAAATTCTTTTGAACAAAGGTATATTATCAGAACACTTTCATTGGTGAAATTGCCAATTTAGAAATTATTTATTTATTATTTAAAAAAGTTTTTAATGTTTATTTTGAGAGAGAGAGGGAGAGAGCAGGAGAGGGAGAGAGCCAGAGACACAGAATCTGAAGCCGGTTCCAGGCTCTTCCCTGTCAGCACAGAGCCTGATGCGGGGCTCAAACTCATGGACCACAAGATCATGACCTGAGCTGAAGTTGGATGCTCAACCAACTAAACCAGCCAGGTGCCCCACCAATTTAGAAATTATTTAAAGCCCTGATAAAGAATTCTCATTTGCCAATATTCTGATTAAGGATTCCTTAATGGGAGGACAGATGAGTTGTTTGGTATATAGTGGAGTGGGTTTATTTTATAAGGTAAATAAATTTGGAGATGAAGTGGAAGGTTGTGTCTACATAGATGAAATGACAATAATTTTAGGGATAAAGGGATAGTTTTATGAGAATACTCTCTTAATACTGAAATAGATGATTTTTTATACCTCTTTCTCAGCATAAAATATTGGAAGGTGTGCAGAGGCTGCGAGGAGTGTTGAAGCGCTTCAAACAGTATATTTACTATAAGTAAAACTAGTTAGAAATGTAACAATATTCCTATAAAAATAAGATATTACCATATTTAAAAGAAATTATCAATTACCATTAGAAAGCATGATGATACAAGATTGCTGTTTGTTTTTATTCGCTCACTTATTCATTCAACAAATATTTATTTGTTTGTTTGTTTATTGCATGTGCCACACAGATTCAGGTCCTTGAAACAGATCACTAAACAAAATAAGACAATGGACTCTGCCCTTAGGGAGCACACATTCTAAAAGAGGGAGACGATACATAATAAAAATAATAAATAATCAAATTACATAGAATTCAGAATTTGACAAGTGTTTGTAGAACAAAGAAAAAGGAGAGAAGGGTAAGGATTATTGAGAAAGGGGCAGTGCATTTCAGATAGGGTGATGGGAGAGAGCACAGGATAGGTCTCTTGAAAAGTGACATTGTAAGAAAAACAAAGACAGTTGGAAGTTAGACATGCAGATATCTGTGAAGCTCATTCTAGCAGTGGGTACAAGTACCAAGATCTTGAGGCAAGAGCATGCCTGCAGTTGTGATATGTAACAGGAGGCAGAGGGCACTGGTAGGTGGGCGTGGGGGCAGATCCAGACCACGAAGAGCCTCACAAAGCTATAAGGCCTTGGCTTTTATTGAGAGTGGAATCAGGAGATGTTTGAAGGTCTTGCGCGGGGATGCACAAACTGACCTATGGTTTTATAGGGGTGCACTAGTGGAAAAAGGAGACCTGTTAGGACATGGAGATTTCCAGGTAGGAAAGGATGGTGGCTTGGACAAAGGTGGTTGCAGAGGACGTGGTAAGAAGTGACCAGATTCTGGGCATATTTTGATTTATTGATAAATTGGTTTGGGGAATTAACAAAAAGAAAAGTCCCTTCAAGAACTGACTTGAAACTCCAGTCATAAGGTTGAATTTTGGTAAGCATGAAATATTAAACCAGCATGACTACTCACCTTGGTTAAGAATTTTTATTTAAATGGAACTCTTTCATGTGACTTAATCCCAAATCATGGACTTAACCAAAGCTTTAAAAAAAAAATTTCAAAATGTTTTATACATTTAACATATGAGGTTAGGTAGAGTAAGCCTATGATTTAAATTCTGGTTGTACATTAGTGTCACTTGGAAAACTTTAGAAAAGTATCAGATACCAGGTGCTGCTCCAGAACAATTGGCTGAGACTCTCTGAACGTGGTATCTGGATACTGATATTTTTAGTTTAAAAGTTGTCTGGGTGATTCTAATATGCAGCAGGGTTAGGAACTCTGAAACACTGCCTGCTTGTATTAAGTCAGGGGGAATAGTGCCCCCCCAAAAGGAGGAAGTTCATAATTTGACTCGATATTCATATTTGATCTTGATATTGATTTAATTCTTTCTGAATAATTTAAAGACAAAGACCCAAGCACCCCCAAAATTTCACCGAATAAGGGATGCCACATATCATAGCTTTTTAGCCAGAACTCACGGAAATTAGCACTTGATCTTGGGAGATATACACATTATTTCTGAAAGTGTTATTGATGCCAAACCTAGCGTGAGGAAGGAAGCCATGTTAATCACACGGGTTTCAGGTCCATTAGAAACACCAGAGAGGGAGAAAAATTCCTTTTTGCCAAATGGAAAATGTCAAAAAATCAGCAGGGTAAAAATGAATTGGATTTTTGTGCTTCTAAGAAGGGGGAAAAGAGAAGCAAAATGGAGACTAAAACATGCCAAATGATTCTCCTAAATAAGTCAATTTCGTATACATCCATTAGCAATTCAAAAATGTTACTTTGTTTAATTGACCATTTCTTTAAAATAAAAATATGTACTTCTCCTGAATCATGTCTCTTTTCCACCTGCTGTTCCAGACTACAGAGCTAGGACTGGTAAACCATGAATCTGTCCTTACCTGCTGGTTTAAGTCTTTGAATTCAGATTCCGTCTGTTCTTTTCTGCTGTTAATTGTTTCGACATCCGTCTGCTCACTGGCAATGTTCAAAGATGCTGTTAAAAGAAAAATACAGTGAGATCGCATTTGAAATGCTTTTCAGAACATGATTTTTCCTCGATAGAGTATATGGAATATATACTTTAAATAACATACCTATCGTATAAGTCGGTTAAATCTTTAATGCAAACAATGTAATGAGGCTTGATAATTCAGACTTATACTGAGAATTTTGAGTTTATATTTATGAATACAAGCATACCTCATCAAATAAGATCAATGTTTTCTAGCAAAGTTGATTATGAGAAAATTATTGTAAAAAAACATTAATTATTACTATCTTTAAGGAAAAAACAATCAGGATGAATTTGTATATATCCCGTGTAAAGTAATACGAATGTGCACCATGTGAATACACAATGATGCACACAATAACACATTGATCTTTCTGAAAACTCTAGTCATGCAAGGGCATTTAGTCCCAGTACAGACGGCATATTGGAGAATACAACCAATAATACATGTGGTGAAAGATAGAACCCTCTCCACCATTGAGACCTTCCGGCTGCTCTAGGCCACCCCTTCTGCTGTACTGCTTGTATTCCAGAGCACCTAATAAACCACTTTCGGTTTTTCAAATTCTGCTTCCTTTGTCCTTTTTGTATGTAATAATCTGAAAACAAAATTACAGTGTTTAACATCACAGCAGGGTATCTAATAATACTCCATATACCATATTTAGCATAGGTTTTATTTAAGCAGAAAAGTCTTCATGTTTTAAATATGAGGCTTTATTATATATGTAGACCTGGAGACAATAACTGATTTAACTTAAATTGTGATTTCTTGTTCCAGATGCTCAGCTTTGAATTCTGGGGTGGCCACTTACTTAGCCTCAATGTGCCTTAGGTTCGTTACCTGTAAGATTGGGATAATAATAGTGCCTATTTATGATATTATTGTGAGAATCAATTGAGTTTATATATGGAAAACACTTAGAATAGTGCCTGAGATAGACTCGGTGTATATAGCTAGGTACTGTGACCAACAAATTTTCTATTATCAATGTTATTAGTATGGTGCTACGTAATGGGATTCCCAAAGAGATAAGTTCTTTTGGTATTTAACAGCAAAAGGAAACAAGAGCTAATTTAGCTTTTAAAAGGCTGTACTGTAGATAATGTTGAATATCATCTCTTCAAGATCTAAAGAAATTAAGCATGGCACTGTAAAAAGAGAGCATGCAATAAATAAACACATAAAAAGAATGTCCTATGGGTTGAACTTGAACTTACAAGTTTGACCCACACTATATATTTTGAAAATACCTATTAAAATTATTCAGGGTCTGGTCCTTGGAATGTGGTGTATGTAGTTCATTGACAAATAGTAGGTGGTGTTGCCCACTAAGGAAGTACAAATATAATTTGATATGCATTGCCAAAAGTGTTCAAAGAATGAAATTCATAAATAAAAATGAGAAGTATTGTCAGAGACTTTCATTTACTGCATATAGGAGATTTAGCTTTGATGATATACCTGATAGTCAAAATAGAAAGCCCTAGTTCATATTGAAATTCAAAATTTTTTTTGTAATTTTAATTAAAATTCAAAGGAGCCTAGTGAATTATACCATTAACCCTTCACCACTAGAATTCAAGGATCACATGTTGGGTCAACATGAGAAATGAGTTTGCCAGTCTCATTTAAATGTCCATTTGTACACCTCCCTGAGCCAGGAGCGAAGTTATTAAATCCTCATACATTTGGCAGTCTTTTACAAAAGAAAGGGGGGAAACAGGGGTTTCAGGTCAGGACTATCTTTGACTGACAATGCTGCACGAGAAATTTAGGGAAGCCTTTTCTTGATTTAATTCATTGCTATCAGTACCTAATTTATTCAAAAAAATCTAGAAATAGCTAAAGGTCTGCCAAAGAGGGGAGAGAAGCAGATGAAAATAAAAAGTTTGAGAAAAAAAGAAATCTGTTCCAAAAAAGGTTAGCAATACTGTCTGTGATATGGCTGATTTCATGTTTGTTTGCATTTTGTGATTGAAAAATAGCTAGGGGACAGGTGCTAATCACTGAGAAAATTATTATGAACTTATGAATTTTCCAGCAAAAGAGAAGGTGAAAGATTAGAAAGAAGGTATGAGTTTTCGAGGAAGACTTCTTCACTGGGGCTGAAATATTCCTAGACAGCACATAAGAAATAATCTGAATAAAAACAAGGCAGGGAAACAACACTGTGAGAAGTTGAAGGCAAGCAAAACTGGTGAAATTTTGCTGGCGACCAGAAAAACTGATGAGAAAAGAGAGAAGTTGTAAACCAACAGTGCCATGTGACACAGGGGCAGAATGGAGATACTTAAGAGAAAACTCAGCCTTTGTTTCCCTGAAAAGTAAAGAAGACTTTCGGTCATTAGCAGGGTTGGGGAAATCTGTTAGCAGCTGCCAAGAAGAAAGCCCAAGGCAGTTAATGGCTGCTGACTGTAGTGTACAATGAGGGTTTTGTGGACAGACTATTGTGAGGGGGAGGATTTTATTATTAGTTTTCCCATATTAAATATCATTTATGTGGCAGAGAATCTGACAGAATTTTTGAAGTGACCTTCTTCCTGTTGGTCTGTATTGGGACAAATGCCATTGCCAGAGTTAACTGGCAAGGTATCTCTACGGTGCTGTGGATTTTCAGGTAAAAAATTAAAAGGCTTGAAGTTCTGAGTTTTATCTCTTCTTGCCACGGAAGATTATCACCTTAGAGAAGAAAGAAAATTGGGAGTGAACTAATGGTTCCTGTGTAGAGAAACATGACTTCTTTTCCTTGACATGATTTCATCTATGAGAATGTGTTACTGATCTTTATTGAATTATTTGGCACTTGCCAATAGAATCAGTAGGATTTTAATCTAAAAGTGGAGAGAGGGAATAAAGAGAAAAATCCTTTGATTAGATTTAAAGACGGAAAAGCTAGAGTATATATAGATTATGAAAACTAAGATTCTCCCATGTGTTAGCTTGTTTAATCATCTCCACTAATTTATTAGACAGTGTTTTTCCTTTTAATTTATTTATTTTAAAATCGTCAGATGAGGAAAGCGGGGCCTGAAGAAATTAAGACACTTGGTCAAGTTCATATTGTCAACAAAGATTTGACATCAGCAGTCCAGCTCTTGTGCCCAGGTACTTGAATACTCTTCTCTCTGTCTCCTTGACATAAATATGTCACAATAAGAGGGTCAATAACAGACAAAGTGCCAAGAAAGTCTATAAAAATTTAAAAAATGAGTGTCAGGAAACTCCGTATTTATCCTCCATCTAAGGTGGCCATATAATAAACAAAATGAAAGTCAAATTTACATAGAAGTAAGTCTGTGCAGCCAGATGGAGAAAATGGATGGTGGGCTCTAGGAAAACAAACAAACAAAAACCAAAAACCAAAACAAAACCCCCCAAAAAAACTGACAAGGGAAATATACAAGTTCCTATAATGATGGGATTTTCTGATCATGTGGACCCACGTGAGAGACAAATTCTTCTAGAAGCATACTATTTGATGTGTTGATAACTGGTTGCATTAGCTTGCTACAGTGGAATAACAAAGTAGTCCAAACTGGATGGCTTAAACCACAGAAATTTATTTTCTCACAGTTCTGGGGGTAGAAGTCCAAGGTGTTTGTGGGATTGGTTCTAACAGCTGTGAGGGGAAATCTGTTCCTTGCCTCTTTCCTAGCTTCTTGTGGATTGCTGGCAATCTCTGACATTCTTTGGTTTGTAGATGAATCACCCTGATCCCCACCTTCATGTTCACATGGGGCTCTCCCAGTGTGCTCAAATTTTCCTTTTTTATAAGGACTCCAATTGTATTGGATAAGAGACCAACTCTACTCTGTATGACTTAATTTTAACTAATTACATCTGCAATGACACTATTTTTCAATAAGGTAACATTGTGTGGGTTAGAACTTCAATATATAAGTTTTTGCAGGGATACAATTCAACCCATAAGAAAATTCTTGAAAGGTAGTTTCATTTTTCAGAACACAGAACAAACAATAATTGGGACCAGTTCTCTGGACTTAATGGCAACCATCAAATAATGGTGATTGGATACCTTGAGATGTTGGGTGCAGATAGGTATTACTAAGGAAGGGAACACCATGTATATAATGTCATATGTGCAGTTGAAAATTCAGGGAAGTATCTTGTAATAGGTAAGAATAAATGTATTTATAGAATTTCATACAGGGACTTTAAAAGGAAAAGTATTGAGGCAGGGTTTGATTGTTCTAAAACAAAAACTTCCCAGTAATGAAGGATCCCAACATGGGGAAAGAAAAGTTTGTGGGGGTGGGGTGATTTATAGAATCATTGCTCTTTCTAGAAAGAACATTTTGAGGAACTCAAGTTTATAATATAGAGCATCAACTAACACTTAGGTTCTGTTGATTTAGAGTGGAATTTGTCATGTACAAAACATAGAAATTAGATGATATGACCAAGAACTAATATTAAAAGCGCTATAAACATATAAATTATATCAGAAAATGTAACCCTGAATAAAATGTGGCTTCAGAAAAATGTCAACAGTACCAAAGGGCTTTTTCAGACACGATGAAAGCAAGGAAAAGACAAAAGTAAGTGTAAGCCTGCTGCTTGGGCAGATGGTATAATGTTAACAGATGACAGGGGAAAAACAGAACTCCTTCCCTTCACAAAGTTTTAGCTACTTTGTCAGAGGAAATGATCCTTCAACCAAAGAGGGTAGAGCATATATTGTCAGGTGGGAATTGATCTGCAAGAGAAGTGAGATAATTTATAGAGTGGACCTGGTGTGCCAAATGATCCAGACAAATTGCATCCTAGGTTCCGAGGGAAGCAGCCAAAGCGATGTCTATGTGACTGTTGCTAATACATTTAGAGGACTTGGGGAAATGGAAGGAATGTTACAGAACTGGAGGCAGAAAACAACGTTCTGGTTTCTAATAAATGGAAGACAAAGTAGTCTATCTGTACTGCAGATTGTTGAGCTCGAAGTGATTCCAGAAAAAAGATCTACAGAACTGCAGGTTTTTAAATTTTGGTTTTCCATACCTTACGGTTTTCCATGCCCTAGGGTTCTTAACAGAAATCCTAAGAACAGCAGTGCAAGAAGGGGCTGTGGTGAGGAGGAAGTACAGGGAGAGGCTGAGTATGGTGGACTGAGATCCCGACCAAACATCTATGCTTTCCTTTTCTCAGATAAGATTTTGTTAGGGGAAAGAGTTCTAGGTGTTTTTTTTTTTTTAAGTTTATTTATTTATTTTGAGAGAGAGAGTGTGAGCAGGGGAAGGGCAGAGACAGAGGGAGAGAGAGAGAATCCCAAACCGGCTCAATGCTGTCAGCACAGAGCCTCACTGGGGGGCCCGAAGTCGCAAATCGGGAGATCATGACCTGAGCTGAAACCAAGAGCCGGACACTTAACCGACTGAGCCACCCAGGCGCCCCATGAGTTCTATGATTTAAAAGAAAATCACTAAAAACCTCACAGTTACCCAATGGACTAATAAACGCTCGATCTGTGAATACTTCCAGAACTCTGCAGTAAGCACCACCACCCACAGTGAGTTGAGTGAGGCTCGATAGTAAGAGTTTTCCTTTCTTCTTAAAAAAATGCTTATTCTATTCCTTTCCCCACATCTTTCTCCTTTCTCTCTTCTTCCCTTCCTCCTTCCTTCGTTTCTTCCTTATCTTCTTTCCTCATTCCTCCCTTCCATGCTTATTAAGATTACCAGACAATCTTCTAGACATGTAGAACCTGACTTTCTGCAAGACATTGACAGTAACTTTTAATAACATCTTTGTGGATGAGAATGAGTGATGATGGTAGCACAATTAGGTAAAATTGTAAGTAGTTGATTAATTGGATGCAGAATTTGAAAATTTAATGAGCTGTTAACATAGAAAGATACCTCAAATGAAGTCTCAGAGCCCTATTTTCTTCACAGTAATACACAACATTTTCAGTTAATAACTTTATTTCAATTAGTACAGCCTGTTGGTCAAATTGGCACATTACACGAAGCTGTGAGAAATAACACATTTATTTTTAGATTATTTTAAAGTGTTTCAGCAGGCTGGAATGGGGATATAACCATATATGTCAGCCCAGCATGCCCAATGACCACCCCAGCAGAGAACACGGGGCAGGTCACCTACTGGGGAAGGAAAAGGGAAGTTTCAGCCAAGCTTCTAGAGAATTACCCATCAGTAAGCTGCAAGAGGGCCCATATGGGCACATGAAGGTCATTCTCATGGCCACACAACAAAAGCCAACCTCAGAAGCCATCCATGCCAAGAGAGACTGTAAGGTACCTGCACCAGCTGGAGGAGCAGATGAGACTGAAGAAATGACGCACTACCGACAGTTATGCCGATGTGCACTCAACCATGAGCGGAGCAGTCCTTCCGTTCTGTCCTTGCTGCTCCCAGCTCCTGGCACAAGTGCGATGGGGGAAATTTGAAAATGGGAACAGGTGGACTGAGAGGGAAAGGCCTTTGAGAATTAGAGGAAGATCAGAGAGGGAGTTGTAAGCATTCGCTGAGATGTCCTTAATTACATTAAGTATTCACCTGAATGTGAATATATTCCGATTTATATCTACTATGTCTGTAAGTAGCAAGATTAGTCAGTGCCAAACAGGGCGAGAACCTCATAGGGAAACTTAGTCTTGCTAAATGTACAGGAATTCTTTTTTCTTTCTCTCTCTCTGTCACTCTCACTGTTGCTCTTTTTTAACTTAGATGACTTGATACTGTTTCATTCCAACCATCCCTGTTTCATAAGCACAGCACTTTGGAGCATTATTGGCACTTTGTAAATGTTCAATAGATGAGAATTTTTACAACTAGAAGTCCTATGTTTTTGCTTCGTGTCTAGGCCACACACGGAAAGTTATAGTCAGTTTAAAATTGATAAACTAGGGTGTATCCAAAAGAAACTGTCCAAAATAATGAGTATAATTCTTGCACCAGGTATAGGGGTATTAACACCCTCCCCCCAAAGGACTAAAATGTACCATTGATGTATATAAAGTGAGTGAGGGGAAGGAGACAATGGCATGGCCTCTAGGAGAGGATGGCAATCCAAGTTTTATAGTGAAGAAGCAGCGATTTAAGCCAGATGATTAGGCATCCGAGCTTGTTACAGAAGAGCCTAAAGGATTAGGTTTCCCATTGTAGGTGGTTATGGATGGAGATTATTTGGGAATATTGCCTAAATGTGTAAGGGAAAAGAAGTTAGGAAGAGCTAACTCCATGTAAAATTAGGAGGTGACTAGGATATAGTGTCATGGGACAAGATGTGGCACTATGCAGGTGTGGGTTAAAAACTGAACGATTGCCATACGTACAATAGTCCCCCTTATTCATGGTTTTGTTTTCTGCAGTTTCAGTTATCTATGGTCAAGTGCAGTCCAGACACAGATGATTCTCTTTCTGACGTAGCGTCAGAAGGTCAACAGTAGCCTAATGCTACATTACAGTGCTTACACCATCTCATCATGGAGGAATTTATCATCTCACATCATCACAAGAAAAAGAAGGTGAGTACATATAGTAAGACATTTTGAGAGAGAGAGAGAGAGAGAGACTACATTACATAACTTTTATTATAATGGTTGTAATTGTTCTATTTTATTATTATTGCTGTTAATCTTTTACTGTGCCTAATTTATAAATTAACCTTTATCATAACTTTTATCATAAGAGAAACGTAGTATATATAGGGTTCAGTATTATCTCTGATTTCAGGCATCTGCTGGGAGGTCTTGGAACATATCCCCTATGGATAAGAGAGGAATACTACTATATTAGATTTTGTGTTGACTTTATATTATTATGCAATGGGTTGGATTGGGAGATTCAGACTTACAGAGGTAAAATCTTGCCTTAAGTAATTTACAGTTTAGTGAATGTAGGGGTATCAAAAATTACAGAAATAAATTGCTATTCTATGAAACATGTGCCCATGTACAGTATAAGCACAAAGGGGTGGGGTGCATCACAGATTTCCCCAAAAAGGAGATACTTAAACTCAGTCTGGAAAGATGAATATATTTCTTCGAAAATGACTAGGGAGGGAACTTTCAGGAGGATCTCAGATGTTCCACACTACCTAGAAAGCATATTGCTATATTGGGGCACCTGGGTGGCTGAGTCGGTTGAGTGTCCGATTTTGACTCAGATCATGATCTCATGGTTCATGAGTTCAAGCCCCACTACAGGATCTGTGCTGACAGCTTGGAGCCTGGAGACTTCTTTGAATTCTGTGTCTTCCTCTCTCTCTGCCCTTTGCTTGTTCACTCTCTCTCTCTCTTTCTCTCTCTCTCAAAAAATGAATAAATGTTAAAAAAATTATAAAAAAGAAAGCATATTGTTATAACATAGTCTGACAAGTTCAAAATGGCAATAATTCATAACTGTTAGGCTATAAGAGAGATTATTGTGAGAAACCAAAGTTATAAAAATGTATAGGTCCTAGATTATAGAGAACCTTAACAGGATGCTAGTATTTTCTGCCATTGCCTTGTAGAGTAGGGAACCAGTGAAGCATTTTAAGCTACAAAGTGAAACATCACACAGGCCAAAGCTGGAAGATGGAGTAGAAGAAAGAAAGAGCCAATGCAGAGAAACTTTTTGAGGCTGGTTCAATGATAAGGGCTTATGAGATCCTGAAGGAAAGCAGAAGTGGAGGCAGTGATGGAAGGGGAAGAAGAGTTAATAGAAGTTTTTTACCTGGTTTCCAGGTGGGATGGGGAGGGGGAAATCTTGGCTTCCCACCAAGAACTTTTACCAAGAACAGTAACACAGGGTAGAAGATTCATGTTAGTAAATAAAGATGAGTTCAGTTTCATATGTGTTGACTTTACGGTACCTGCAGTCATTCAAGTGGCAATGTCCCATTGGCAGTTGGCTGTGTAGGTCTGGAGCTCAGAGAAGAATGGATTAGTGATACATATTCAAGCATATCGATAGCAGCAGAGTCACTGAGTTAACGGTATAATGAGAAGTGTTTGTGTGTCATGAGAATGAGGAACGCATAAAATATGTAAGGTATAAACAGGTTCCTGGAAGACCAAGAGTCAGCTGAAGTTAGAAGGAATGGGTGGAGAGATCAAAGGAAGATACATGTGGGGTGGATAGTAGATGCCAAGGAATAAGAGTTTCCAGAAGAAAGGAGTCTGAAATATTGTGGCAGAAGAGTCCAAACAAGTTGAAGACTGAAACACTGTAGATTGAACTGATTTGCTAGGGTAGATCTTATTTTACAGTGAGTAGAACAAGAACACCAGGTGAGAGAATGGATGCCCTCAGCAAAACTATTGCTTTAAGGAATATAACAGATTAATTTTAAAGAAGAGATATCCCTGCTTTAGAGACCGGAGAAGTGATGAGATGAGGTCAGATATAGCTAAATGTGTGTGTAAGAACAGGAAATACCTGATGCCATCTGATTTTTCTCAGAAAAGTAAGAGACAGGGATATGGGCTGGGCAATAGCACCGGGGACTGGGGCAGGGGAGTTGCACCTGGCGTCACCACTTGAATATATTCAAAGTATCACACATTCAACCTATGGACACCCTAACTTCTCACTGCCAGCCTTAACCTGTATTTTGAGTTATAAATCCATAGATTGAAATAAGTACTTCATGTGGGTATCTTAAAGACAGCCTGAAATGGAGACATCTTTTTTGTCAAATCTTCTCTCTCATCCTTCATGATCCAGTGCCTCCCTTATCCTGTCTGTTTTGCCATGTACATCTCTCCGTAGTCAGTTAACTGTGCTCTGTCTCATTGTTGCCATTCCAGCCAAAGCTTCTTTCTTCTCCTACCTATAGGTATTGCACTGCATTGTGTACAATGCAGTAGCTGCTAGCATGTAAGCTGCATAACAGATGAGACAGTCTATTTTGTCAACCATGCTATTCCCATAGTCTGGAAGCAGGGCTGGGTTGGGAGTTAGCAAATACTAAATATATATTGATTGAATGAACCAAACAATAGCTTCCTAACTGATTTCCTCGCCTCCCATCTTACTCTATCCATGCTTTTTCTTTTTTAAGTTAACTCATTTATTTTGAGAGAAACAGACACAGCACGAGTAGGGGAGTGACAGAGAGAGAGGGACAAGAGAATCTCAAGCAGCCTCCACACTGCCAGTGCAGAGCTGGATGTGGAGCTTGAACATAGGAAGTCCTGAGATCAGGACCTGAGCCCAAACCAAGAGTCAGATGCTTAACCAGCTGAGCCACCCAGGGGCTCCTATCCATGGTTTTTCTTAAAAAAAAATTTTTTTTCAACATTTATTTATTTTTGGGACAGAGAGAGACAGAGCATGAACGGGGGAGGGGCAGAGAGAGAGGGAGACACAGAATCGGAAACAGGCTCCAGGCTCTGAGCCATCAGCCCAGAGCCCGACGCGGGGCTTGAACTCACGAACCGTGAGATCGTGACCTGGCTGAAGTCGGACGCTTAACCGACTGCACCACAGGCGCCCCACCATGGTTTTTGTTTAAACCCTTGCTACTCAAAGTGTAGTAATATCTGCTTCACCTGGGAATTTGTTAGAAATGCAGGCATGAGGGCCCCACCCCCTGAAATACTGGATCAGAATCTGCATTTAACGATATCCCCAGGTGATCTGTAGGCATGCTAGAGTTTGCAAAGGAGTGTTCTGATAGCATCCAGAGAGATCTTTCAAAATACAAATATGATCATATCACCTACCCTTCTCTTAAACATTCTGGTGGCTTCCATTGCTCTTGGAATAAAGACTAAACTCATAAATATATCTGAGAGGGCATCAGTTTAGTGTCATTTGTCCCCACTTCTCCAACCTCTTTTCCCACCTGGGTCCCTTTCAGCCACTCAAGCATTGTCTCAAGTATGTGAATACACCTTGCTTCTTCCCACCACAGGGCCTTGGCTCCTGCTGTTTCTTCTATCTTGCTCACTTCTGTTCTTACCCCGACAAGGCCTTTCACTTGTTTAGCACTTACCCATCTTTCAAATTTCATATCACCTTTAATTATTATTCAATAAAGACTTTTTTGACCCCCTAGTTTCCTCCTTTCTATAGTCACAAAGACTATCTTTCTTTCCTGTGTGGTATTTAACATCGTTGTAATTTATTATTTTTTTTCTATACTAGTATTACTTGATTAACAGCTCCACAATTGGGTGTAAAGTTTATGAAGGCAGAAAAAGTGTATCTTTCATTCACTGTCATATTTAAGTTGCCTAGCACAGTGTTTAAAATCTAATAGATATTTATTTAAAGACAGAAAGAAAACAATCAAGAAAGAATGGATTTATTTTTTACATTGAAGTCATCAAGGGAAATATGATAAGACTTGGGGAACAAAAGAGAAAACTGAGAGAATAGTTCTATAGCTCTGAATTAATAAGTGGTAGTAATCAGGAAGATGTGTATAATCACTTTAAGAAGGGGCTGTTAGAAGATTTATTAATGATCCAACCAGGGATAAAACAAAGATAGAAGTGCTGTTAAGACACTGAGAGAAATTAAAAAGAACTCATTGAAATAAAAAAAACCCATAATTTTAATACTGTTAAAATAGTAATCCTCTTTTTACTTTGAGTTTAATGGACCAGACAATAGACACTTTCCGTTCACTATTTTGAATTTCTTAATCATTTTACAAGGTGGTATTAGTTTCTTTATCAGGACATGAGGAAAATGGATCTGAAAGGAAGATACATCTTTAGGTCACATAGCAGATGTAAGCTTAAGTTTGACTGAATCCAAAGCAGTAATTTTTACTACTTTATGCTCTGACCCTGCAATATACAAATACTGTTTATACAGTCCTGATTCACTGTTAACAGATTTTAATCTCTGGAAATGAGAAGAAAAATACTTTGCTTAAGAAATAATAAAAGGCTATAAAAGCTTCTTTTTATTAAATAAATTTTTAAATGTGTTGTATGCTCTTTTAGAAAATTAAAGTTTATATATTGTTAGTAAAACATGTATCAACAGAGGAGAGGTTAAATAGCAAAAAAAAAACCTCCACCTATTACTTCATGAGCATTGTCTGATCTTATATACAAAGGCTACAAGGTGAGACGATATTTTACTTGGAAAAAAGTGTGCAAACTTAATACCAGAAGTTCATATGTATTTGGAATTATATTATTTGCAGTAGGAAAAACAAAGTATGTGTGCACAAACAGGAAACACATTTGCAAGCCAATATCTAATCTCTAAATATATTAACGAGGGTAGAAATAATCAGATAACAATATCTAAAATACCAGAAGTGTCTCCTTATTCTCATTTTAATAGTCACATGTGCTTGAATTCATTTGAATCTAATCTGCCTACACCTTTCAGTACACATTCCTTGTTGACGTCAACTTAAGTTCTGTATTGAGGAAAGAACAGAATAATAGAACAGATTCTCAGGGCAGTGTTAAGGTTAATAAAAAGTCATAAATATACAATACAGGGGGAAAATAAGACTGGTAGGACCTAGCATGGTAATAAAGCCTATTTCTGGTTAAAAAGGAAATGTCCTAAATTGTTTAAGATTAAAATTCTCAATGTAAATTAATTTTATCATTAACAAATAAGGTCTGGTAATTTTATTTTATAGATTCCACTGGAAGATTGTATGAGGTCTCACAGAGAGAAACTCCTGCAGTGATCGCCACTCCCCTTTTAAGCAAGACCCTGGTGCCACTAAACATGATTTCCCTTTCCCTTCTCAGTTATGGGTGTTTTCCCAGCTGATAGAATTAATGGGGCAAATTGTTGAAGGATGTGACACTAATAATCCAGGGAACAGCAACGACAAAAAGAGTCAGTATTCTTTGCTGCTCCGGGCCATTTATGCTTACCACTTCTTAAATTACATCCATTGTATGATTTACAAGCATCTCTCCTTTATCTAGAGAGTCATCTGGCTCAAAACAGTAATATAGCTTTGTTGACAAATGCCACAAAGCTGACTTTATTCTCAGGGTCCGTCTTGAATTTCTGCTTAGTCACAGGCAGACCACAAATGAACGTGACAATCTCAGAATGATCTTTAATACCGGCTGCCCATCTTGGCAATGTTGGTTTTCCAAGGGTATTATCAGTGCATCCCTTGTGCACCAGGATCATGTAACTCAGTAACACTCCCATGGGGAACATATTGCAGGGAGAAATCAATGTTACAATTCACATGTCTTGCTAGGAGATCAAAAGAGTTTTCTGGATATTGAGTGTTTGGCAAATACCAAAAATTAGAGAGAAAAACAGATGGTTTCAAGGCAGTTGAACACAATAAAATTTTATTCCTCCTCAACTTTATATAATCAAATGCTGTGTGTGTGTGTGTGTGTGTGTGTGTGTGTAATCCAGAAAGCTGCTTGAATTTTAGGTTTTTTGATAGGCTAGGAGCATATAACAGCTTTCCCTTCAGCTAAGATCAGAAAAGAAAGGAAATTTTGAAAGAGTTATTTTTCCTAAGTGACATTGTTTCCAATTAATAGAACAGGGACATGAAAAGGGTCATGTGGTTTACGAAGTCCATGGTACGGAGATTTGCTGAAATAATTGCCGAGGTTGGAAGCTCCATCAGCCTGTCAGCTCTTTCCCCTGCACAAGCACTTTTATAGTACACTTTAAGAGACCACTGTGTAACCTTCACAGGCCAAACATCTACCCAGCAGCACATGATTAAACTCTCAAACATATATAAAAAGAGCCCTGCTGGATATTCTCTTTTCAACTGGCCGGTATTTCAGGCTTCACAATGTAATGTTTTTTTTTTATAACAGCTTGCATTATGAGGAAAGGCTATATAACTGGAGGACTAACCAGCAGTGGTTGAACAAAGTGAATGTTGCGAACTCCATGTCTTCCCGAAGCTATTAAAGGCACCTCGGCGACTCAAAATTCAGTCATGTTTATTACAAAGTCATGTACATTCCAAATTACCTACCTTGATCAATACCTTGATCAAAACTGGATGTTGAATTCTAGCCCTGAAGATGATTTCAGAAGATGAAAGCTGATACATAACTTATTATCATTATCGGTAAATCTTGGTAGTGTGCCCCGTAATGACATGGCATTGAATCAGAATGTAGGCTCTCCTAGAGTGGCTCATCACACACGTACTGTTGTCTGACTCTCTGAGTTCACATCCCAGCTTTTTAATGTTTACTAGCTGCATGTCCTTAGGTGAGATATTTCACCTCTTGGCCTCAAGTTCTTCGTCTGTAACATGACAGTGATAGTATTCTAACTGAGCACACGAGGTTGTGGGGATCCAACTTTGTAAAGCATTTCAGACAACACCTGGAAAATTGTCAGTGCTAGACAATCCCTTTGTCATTTTTGACAACTTCATTATTACCTCCATTGATTTTTAGATGTAAATATGATAAATAAATAAATTTTATACACACACATATACATATATAAAACAAGTTCTCTGAATGGGTTTACTCTTCATTAGTGGGGGGACAATCCAAAACTTTGAAAAGCTCAAATCTGTAGTAAAAAGGTTGGTCGAGTATGGGATGGTATTCATGGCAGATGTACTAAAAGGAAGTGAATGGTCACTTACACAGATCAAGTCTGTCAACTAGCAGTTTGAACTTAGTGACTAGCAGCAGGCAACTATCCGTGTATGTTTTAGACTTGAAAGGTTTGCAAGTTTCTTCTAAAATGCATTCCCTGTCCTCGGAAGATTTTATATTAAAAGACTACATGCATTCAAATAGGTTAGATGTCACCTCACTGTATTAATCTTTTGGATTAGTTAAGAGAGCTTTTTTGTGCTTATAATTGCCCTTTAGGCCAGTCCTTCCTGATTGTTCCATATACTCCTGAAGAATGCAGAATCTGACCAATACTTATTTTGATAGGTAGTAGGTAATGTCTTAGGGCACAATCATGAGAAAGATAGTGTTCTGCGGTGCCTGGTGGCTCAGTCGGTTGAGCATCCAATTCTTGATTTCAGCTCAGGTCATGATCTCATGGTTCCTGAGATTGAGACCCATGTCAGGCACTGACAGCGCTGAGGAGTCTGCTTGTGATGCACTCACTCCCTCTCTCTCTCTGCCCTTCCCCAACTTGTTCTCTCTCTCTCTCTCTCTTCCTCTCCCTCTCCCCAAAAGAAAATGAACTTAAAAAATATATAGTGTTCTGATCTTCTAAAAGCTTACTGTCTGATGAAGAAGATATACAGATAAACACATACAACTAATGATGAGGAATACTTTTCCTAGGGTTTCATGGGGCAGAGTGTTGGGCAGGAAGGGGTGAATGGTTAAGGAAGCGTTCTTAGAAGCTTTATTTGAGCTATTTCAAATGGGTAGTGGTGGTAAAAAAGAAGAGAGAAATCAGAAAGGAGTATCATGTGTAAAATCCATGATCTGCTTGGGTGAACTACAGCTTTTACTTTCAGTATTAGTGGAGAACACATGAATAGAATGGTGAGTGAGTTAAGCTCAAGTAAGCAGAACTACATCATAAGGGTCTTTGCAAGAAAATTTGGTTTATACTCTGAAGCCAATTGGAGCCATTGCTAGCTTTGAGCAGGGAAGTTTTATGATGCCTGGGTATGGGAGGGAAGGGTGTTGGATTTTGGAGTGGTGGCAGGGAGATTAGTTAGACATAACCTTATGGTAGAAGTTATGAGCCAGCTTCTGTGGATTCCTTGGATTCTAAAGTTGTCAAGGGTTGTATCCTCAACACATAAATCAATTGTATCCAAGAAGAGAAATTGGAAATTGATGTTCAGGTAAAACTTTGTAGTCATGATTGCTTACTATCCTAAGTATACATTTTTACAGCAATTTCTGTGGCCCCCAATTTTTTGTTTTTAGTTTTGTTGTTATAATATTTATAATCACATTATAAATCAGCGTAAATATAAAAGGGACTCTCTTGCTGGAGTTTTGTTTGCCCACAAATTTTTCATCAGTTCACAAATGACAGATCGGCTATTGCTTTTGCCAAATCATCTAAAACTGAAATAGTGATGATGTCTTATACTGCTCTGCACATGTATATATTTTTGGTATGATAACACTCACTCAAAGTAATTAATAAATATTTTCTTTTTTATATATTATTTTTTATTTTTGTTTAAAGTTTATTTTGAGAGGGGGAGGGGCAGAGGGAGGGAAAGAGTGTATCTATCTATCAATCTATCTATCTATCCAGATATTTTAAAGTTTATTGGTTTATTTTGAGGGAGAAAGCACATGCATGCACAGGGGAGGGGCAAAGAGAGGGGGAGAGAGAGAACCCCAAGTAGGTTCTGTGCTGTCAGTGCAGAGCCGGACATGGGGCTCTATCTCATGAACCATGAGATCATGACTTGAACCAAGATCAAGAGTCAGGCGCTTAACTGACTGAGCCACACGGGTGCCTCAATAAATATTTTCATTTTAAAGAGCAAATACAGCTTCAAGAGGCTGAAAATTTTTTCCAGAAAAATACCTTAATTATATTGAAAGCAAGTGGGCCTGGTTACCAGCAGAAGAAGCAGCCAGGCCTGAGGCAGTTTTGTGATAAGAAAAACATATATTTTTTTGTTTCTTTTTTTAAAAGTATAATTTATTGTCAGTTGGCTAACATACAGTGTATATAGTGTGCTCTTGATTTGCGAAGTAGATTCCCGTGATTCATCAATTACATACACCACCCAGTGCTCATCCCATCAAGTACCCTCCACAATGCCCATATTTTTATTTTTTTTACAGGCATTTTCCCAAAATAGCTACATAAAGGTGGCTAGCTTCTATTTATTTATTTATTTATTTATTTATTTATTTATTTATTTATTTTTTCATTATATGAAATTTATTGTCAAATTGGTTTCCATACAACACCCAGTGCTCATCCCAAAAGGTGCCCTTCTCAATACCCATCACCCACCCCCCATCAACCCTCAGTTTGTTCTCAGTTTTTAAGAGTCTCTTATGCTTTGGCTCTCTTCCACTCTAACCTCTTTTTTTTTTTTCCCTTCCCCTCCCTCATGGGTTTCTGTTAAGTTTCTCAGGATCCACATAAGAGTGAAACCATATGGTATCTGTCTTTCTCTGTATGGCTTATTTCACTTAGCATCACACTCTCCAGTTCCATCCGTGTTGCTACAAAGGGCCATATTTCATTCTTTCTCATTGCCACGTAGTACTCCATTGTGTATATAAACCACAATTTCTTTATCCATTCATCAGTTGATGGACATTTTGGCTCATTCCATAATTTGGCTATTGTTGAGAGTGCTGGCTAGCTTCTTTTTATTATTATTTAACTCTGGTACATGTGCACCATTTAAAATATTATAAGGAGATCCATAAAATTTGTTCTAGTTTCTGGGAAGGGGTGGCTTTCACAGTTCACAGAAAATTTGAAGATAGTCATGAATACATTCAAAAAGGTTACATTTTATGTTTGCATATACATATGTATGGCAGAAAGCTCTACATTTCAACAGATTTCAGATTAAATTTATTCAGATAGAATTTGTGTGAGGGGACAAGAATGACAGTGTTTTCCAAGCCACTTTTGAAAATTGTGGGAAGTTTTTCTGTTTTCCTGTTAGAGAAAAGAACTAGAAAAACTTATAACCTCTAAAAAATAGAAACTGAATCAACTGAGTCACATAAGTGTAGATTTTTACTTGAGGCTTATCTAACTTAAAACCAAAAATGTGGTTATAACACAAACAAGAAATTTGTTGTTCATTTACCTTTCATTGGTGTAGATGCCCCCTGTTTTTTAAGTGTGCTCAAATCTTGATGAATTTTTAGGACAAAGGCACTTAAAAACATCTGGGATGTTAGTATCAGCAGCATAAAAAAAGCATGACAGAACCTTTGAGGTTGATCGCAGGATGAAAACCTCTTAGTTTTCTGTCTTCTTGAGAGGAGCTTCCTGCCAAAATATAGACAATAAGTTGTTTTAATTAAAGTATATTGTATTCTTACAGTTAGCAACAGGAGAGCTATATTTCTCTTTAGTGATCAGAGAAATTACAAAAAGTATATGAAATGTAACAGGAAAACTTGCACAATAGCCTGGATATTTTCACTAAATCAGAGCTGCAATTTGAAATTATATCCTTGAGACAGTGAAATTATTTTGTTTTTATGCATTTGATTAATAATGGAAATTTAAAAAAATATTTAGCATTTTAAGTTAATATATCTGAAAGGAGATCTTGCAATGGTCATCAGTCAGCTTCACTCCTTTTGTATATGAGGAGCAAAGCAGGGCTGTTGCAGTCTTATCACATTAAATGTAAGCTTGACCTTGATCTATAAAATCCAAGAGGTCTTTCCTTCCTCTTTCCCTCCCTTCCTTCTCCCTCCCTTCCTTCCTTCCTTCCTTCCTTCCTTCCTTCCTTCCTTTTTTTTTCCTTCCACGTGCTCATATTTTAAACTATTGCCTATTTAGAAAAAACATCTCAGTACGTATTTTTTTCTTCCTTCAATTTTCCATTTTGAACACTTTACTAGGCAATTTTAACGTTATCCTACAGCTAATGGTATCAGTGGAGGTTACGGAGCAAAGGTGTGTTGTGGCCATAAACTGTAGGATATATTGGTTGGATTATGGTCTGGGGGACAGGAGGCTATTATAATAGGTCACACATGAGACATGAGAGATTGGAGCTTGGCTTAGGTTGGCAGCAATGGAAAGGGAAGAAGAGATAGTTTGGAAAAGGAGGAATCAGAGGGACTTGCAATTAGCTATTTGAAGAGTGAGAAACACAGCTATAGCTGAAGATTCAGGTGTCCCTATGATGAAGACTAAATGACAGGAATATATATAATAGAAAAGAAAGAGAGTAAGATATTGCACAGAGAAAGTGTTGTTAGTGGATGTAATTTGGGAGAAAAATAATACGTTAGAAAAAGACATGCCATCTAGACAGTACAATCTACTGTGCACATTGAAGAGCCAGTCTTATAATGTCTCTTGGCTGTTCTCATAACAAGCAGTCTTAATGACAGGGAAACCGAATTGTCAAGATTAGGGAAGCACACTGTCCCAGCCATTGTGGTTAGTTTTAGTAAAAACTCTTAAAATATGATACGGGTGCTTGGGTGGCTCAGTCGGTTAAGCGTGGGACTTTGGCTCAGGTCATGATCTCGGATTCACGAGTTTGAGCCCCGCATCAGGCTCTGTGCTGACAGCTCAGAGCATGGAGCCCACTTCAGATTCTGTGTCTCCCTCTCTCTCTGCCCCTTCCCCGCTCACACTCTGTGTCTCTCTCTCTCTTTCAAAAATAAATAAACATTAAAATTTTTTTTTCAAAAGCCGTAAGATATGGTAAAAGATGGTGAAGGTGAAGGTAAAAACTTGATATGAGGAGGTACCTTGTGCCAGCCAATTTTGGTTAATGTTTTTTTCAGGATGAAAAAAAAGATTCTCTTCTCCTTTTGCATGTATATATGTGTATGCATGTGACTCTTGATTATGCTTTGAGAACAGTTATTACAATCACAACTAAACTACTGAACGTTTATTCAGTGACAGCAACTTTGTGCAGCACTAATAAGCATTACCACATTTGCTCTTCACATCACCCTTTAAAGGTGATAGCAGTATTATTTTCATTTTACAGATGAGGACGCTGAGACTCAGGAAAATAAAAATAACTTGTTCAACTTCCCAAAGCTGGTCAATGGCAGAGGAAGGATTTGAATTCAAGCAGTCTGATTCCAGAATCTCAGTTCTTAACAAATGTACTTTAATCGCAAACCTTATGTTGGTTTTCAAAACAGTACGTAAATTCTTGTAAAAATTCAAAACCATGGATTTACTTTCATCTCCTACTTTTTTCCACATCATGTGGAGAGTGGAACACTTAATAGAAACATATTTAAAATAGGAGCATATCATGATTTCTTTCATCAGTGTAGAGAGAATAGTCTGGATTTCTGAGGAGAAGTATTCAAGAGCATATAATGTGGATGCCTCAAAGTTGCGAAGGATGCATTTAAATGAAACAGTACTTCTCTTGAGATAATTCATTCCTAGATGTAATAATGTTTCTTGGGAGGTGAATTAGCACAAATAGCTAAAGAGGTCCTCCTCCCCCCCTACCATTTCCCCTCCTCACTTGATCTTTTCAGACCAGGATTGCTTTATTCCTTCTCTACATAGCAAATTTCTACTCATTCCACAAGACTGAGGTCAAAATGGATTCCTTAATAATTCCAGGGAGTTAGTAGCTCCCTTTCCGGGATTATCTAGCAATTTGTACGTGACACATCACTTTACACAATCATATCTTGAGGGCAAGGATCATACATTCTTATATTTCCTATTATCTGATACATAGTTGGATATATTAGAGATTGTTGAGCTGATGAATAAATGAAAAATAGGCGTATATCAGAATACCATTGTAAGCATTTCCAGCCTGAGTTTCACAGCCCTTTGTTCTAAGGAGCACAAATGACTTTCGGAAGTTCTGAGGTGCTGTAGAGGTTTGGTGAACAAAAGATTTCATTTAAGGGCCAAATGAAAACTGTTAAAGTAATTTTACTTGAAAGCCTTAATGCATACTGCCTGACTACATTTTTAAAAATATGACTGTTGATGGTTCTTTCTTCAATTTTTTCTTTCCAATTCTGAATCTATTCTTGATTGCCCTGAGTATCATCTTGCTGTTCAGAGTGAATGTCCAATTATATTTAATTGCATCACTTTTCACAGTTAAAATTTCCACCATGACCAATTTCTCTGTGTTCCTGGATAGCTTTATGAGTAATCTATTATTTTTTTAATTTCCAATTTGAAATAATGACACGCTCAATTTGCTTCTTATGTTTGTCTAAATATATATATCTGCAGATATCAATTGCCTTTATCCATTCTAGCAAAATTTTTTAATTCACTTTAATTATAAACTTGCTATGTTTTTGCTTAGACCAGGCCCACTATAAGATTCAACAGTTTTCTCTGCTATAACAATTATATTTCTCAGATGGCAAGTTATTGTGCCAGAACAATCAAATGACCTGAGATAGTTAGCCAAGGGGATAATGGATGCAAATGGAGGGTTTATTTGGCACACATAACTGAGGTGATTGTCTTTTTTTTTTTTTTGCAATTTGAAGAGAATAAATTTTATACACTACCAGGCAGAAATGATGAAAGGAACCGTTTTTCTTTACTCTCCCTTTTTAAATAACATATTCAGCCTTATTCCTGCAACTTTAGTGAAATCAGTTTCTCTGAATGATGTTCTCATCTTAGAAATAGAGAGGAAACCCACTTTGTACCTCCTAACAATGGAGAGAAAGGGCCTTACTAGGCAATGGAATTTGAGTCAAGCATTAGCATAGGAGATAGCCACACAATTTCCTCCAAGTTGAATTCACTGCCTCTCACATCTCCACCCAGAGAGGCAAATAGCTGACCACGAGACGGCATGTCTACAGTTGATCATTTATACAGCCCTTGTTGGAAGTTTATCATTTGGAAAGAATTCTCTTTCCCCCAAGTACACTGGAATCATATTTATGTATTTATAGATACGATTTATAACCAATTATTTCAACAAGCATTTCCTGGACGTCAGCTACATGCCCAGTACTCTAGCGGTCTGTGGAAGCTAGGCAGTGAATATTGTAACAAGAGGGGAGCATGGGCATCAAACAAATGAATACCAGTGGGATGACTGCTATTAAGGAAACATCGAGAGAATAAATGAAGGCTCCTTGGAGGGACCTACCCAAGGTCACAGCCAAGAGGGGCCATATCAGGTGGAGACCATTTGCCCAGACCTCATCAAAACAGGTGTAAGTCTTTACCCTCCTAATCTGCCTCCTGCAGTCAGTAAAACACACAAAGGTTTCAGTACCTACAGAGTTAGGAAAAGACAGTTTCTTTCGGTACCTACAGAGTTAGGAAAAGACAGGAAAGACAGAGAGTCAGTTTCTTAGTTTTAATACTTAGAAACCGAGTAAACAGCATTTCCTGAGCCTTAATTTTCTGATCTGCAAACTAAGAAAATCTACCTTGTATGGTTGTGAAAACCCAACTAGTACATTCAATATAGTGCTTTGTGCGCACAGTGCTCAATAAATGGTAGCTACTGGTTTTAGGAAGCTACTGAATATGAACTTTCCAATAATAGAAGATTAAAGGAAAAATGTAAAATTTTTAAACGGACTGTAGTTTAAGTTTTTTCCAACTTAAATTCAGTTTGGAAATGCTTCTAACCTGCTTGGAAAAATCTGTAATAGTCATGCATAGAAAGCTTGGGAACAGTCTGGAGGCAGGGTGGTCTCTCCTGGCATCCCCGCCCTGCTTCCCACCCTCCTATCTTTCCTCTTCCCCATTCTCCTTCTCTCCCTACTTCCCTTCTCTTTCTTTCCCCTTTTTCAGCACTTGGGGTACATTTTATTTGTCTCTGTTGAGGGAATTATTATCTCCGGCCTTTCTTGGGGGGGAGTGGAAATAGGAAGGAAGGACAGAGGGAGGAAAAGGAATTTTCAGGTTCAATTAAAAAAAAAACCTACTTTGTGCTTATCTATTCTGGAATCTGAGGAAATTTAACTGTAAGTATGCCAAATACTAACTTTACTAGTAGTCAGGGCATTTAGGGAGTCAATGAATGAGCAGAGATACGATCAAACAAAACAAAACAAAACAAAACAAAACAAAACAAAACAAATGGATAAATTAAAGCTAGAGAAAACCAGACAAAACCCTGGTGCAGATTTTTTTGTGTGCTCTTATTAAGTTACACCAAGCCATAGTCACAGCTGAATAAGCAAGGCTTTTAACCTCAAATATGTATATTTAAATTATTTCCACATAAATGATTATCCTTCTGATTCAGTTTTCAGTTAACATGTTTGTTTAAGGAATGAATATGTTAACTTTTAGCAAAAGGGGCTTAAAATGTCAGTAATATGAGCAATTCCTTTTCAAAAACTTCTGTACTTTCAATTAAATAAGACCATTTTTTTTTCTTAGGAGGAAGAATATCTGATTTCACTTGTTTCCTGTTCTTCCCACTTTTCTTCTCTTTTATGGTATCATTAGACAAATAAACAGTGTAGTACTTCATGGGTCTTAAAAGAAATCTTTCACCTGTAAATCCTTTCTCAATTTTCTGTGCCCAATAAGAAGGGATTTGGGGTATGTCGCCAGGAGAAGGGAGATTACTAAATGACATTTTCAATTGTTAGAGTTCTGTGTGATTTAGAGACATCGAATTTAGTGGGTTCGATTTTAATCTATTTTACAAGAAAGTGTCATTTTATATCATGTGAAAAATATACTTCTTCAACTGGGACACAAAACAGGAAAATACTTCTTTTAACCTTTCCACATATCTCATAGGGTGAAAAAACAAACAAACCCTGTCTTTATTTTTCACAGCATAAGACTATTTTTTTCCACAGTTTTCAGCCTAGGTTAATTGTGATGTCTGCAAAAATCACTGACAGTCCTAACATTTAATATGCTTGTTGCTTTGATGCTTACATGTCATAACAACAAAGAATTTGATTTCTGCATGCCAAGCTTATCTTTACTGAGGATATGTAAAGCATGTTATCGTTTCCAAATAAAATATAGTTTTTTAGTCAACAACAAGATTCATTCAGAGTGGATTACCCAAGCACATCTGAAAAATCTTTAGGATTATATCATGCTTACCTCCAGCCGCTTTTGATGCTGGAAACTTCATGTACATAGACATTGCAAGGTAACATCATGACATGATAGAGTTAAACACTCTACCAAAAGTGCTGTAACTATTTTCCATAAACACAGACATGCAAAGCATTTGCAGCCTTCACAGTACATAAAATTACTAAAAGCAAAGCAAAAAATTTGGTGAAGGTGTTATATTCTATGCCAATCAGTATCTCATTTTCATTAGTTGTCTGCAAGTTTTTAATCTAAATATCTTTGCCCTGTGTAAGATCAGCCTTTGGGGGAGTTAAGCTGAAGATTTTGAACCTGTCTGTTGTTATTATTTGCAATTTGGAGCTGTTTCCCCCAGAGGATTGTAATCAGTTTGCTTTTAAAGGATAAGTGATGTTTGGAAGAGAGTGACAGGCAGAAAATTAACAGTAAATGATTGTAAAATAGAAATATATAAAGTAGCTTGAAAAATTGTCTTATCACATTTGGCCAATTAGTCAGAAACAAGCTCTAAGCCCATGCTTTTATAAATGCCAAATCTATATGTGTATCAAAAGTGGTTCAATTTTAATCCATCCACATGCCTATGATTTAGAAAAAATAAATAGAAGACACCTGGAGACAAACATTCCAAAATGACCTTATTTATAGTTAATCAATATTGGACAAAAACCACATGGATTTTTTTTTCTGTTATGCCTGGCTCTAAATGTACAGCTACAGAGTGGCCATAAAGTGAATATGAGTTGGCAGTTCAGTAAGAGATGCACCTTTGTTACACGGATACCTTTTTGTTAAGAGATAGGTGATTTGGTAAATATCTGTGCATTAAAGTGCGCTCTTCAAAATTATTAAAATCAATTAGCAACTACATGCAATAATAAAATACCCATTGTCTCATATTCCAATGCTTAGATGAAATATTTTACCGTCATGTATCTAATACCTTGCGTGTCTATAGATAGAATTTCTGAGTGTTCATTTTTACTATGTCCACATATACA
This sequence comes from Prionailurus viverrinus, assembly GCF_022837055.1. Lineage (NCBI taxonomy): Eukaryota > Metazoa > Chordata > Mammalia > Carnivora > Felidae > Prionailurus > Prionailurus viverrinus. The sequence goes on along the minus strand of NC_062564.1, from coordinate 109,300,655 downwards.
CACATTGCTGTAAATTGGGCAGTCTCCTTTGAATAAAATTAGTCTATCCACATATCATAAAACTTACCCTTTTTGAGTTTGATGCATTAAAGAAACTTTACTTTTGTCAAACTCTTCCAAGTCCGAGTCATCATTTAAGAGAATGTATTTTTCCTGTTTGTCCACTTCCATCCTTTTCATTTCTGAAAGTCTTGGTTCAGTAATCTCTGAAAGTCTGCTTAAATCTTAAGATCGTTTTTAAAGATATGATTATAAATTCTATTCGCATCCTATGGCGACATTTGGGGAAAAACTTCAGGTCAGACGGCTTAGTAGTCTGAGTTCCCCCACTTAGTGTTAAGTCCAAAACCCAAATGGCCTACCTGGCTTTTTTGTGGAAGGCCCCTCCCACTCACTCAGGTAGGATTTCAGGCTCACCTGCACAGGACCAGATGTGGGGAGGGGAAGAAGAGAACAGTCTAGCAAGATAAAAGGCTCACATGTAGGGAGGGGACTTGACAACCAGGATCTATAATTATCCAACAACCTGTTTGGTGAATTTTCATCAAATATTTTCTTTCATCTGAAACTGTGATTAAAAAAAAAAAAGAAGTCACAAATAAGAATTTTTTTAAAAGGAGGAAAAGCCACAGAGGCATTTTGAGAGTACATTCCCTACAAGACATAGATTTAATTCTTATGCAAATACTTAAAAGCATTCTTGAGCCAGATTTTTTTCTCTCTAGCTCAGGTGGTTGTAATCTCTAGGTCCTGTGATGACTTTTATTCAATCAGAATACAAGTTCTTTCAGATGGCGTCTTAAAAATCTTCATTCTGATATGTAACCTTGTCAACAGAGGATTGGTACCTATGTGTTAGATATAAAGAAAGCTCACTAGTCAGATGATTATTAACAAAGGTCAAAAAATTAGTAGATTTCTCCTATGTGGACAGTTTTCTTCACAATCTATTGGTTCTTCTGATTTCATAAACATGGTTACTAATACACACAGTTGTCTTTTCTCCTGGAGAGATGGTTCTTAGGTCTGAATGCACATTACACTCACCTGAGGGGTGTTTAAAAAAGACTTATGTCAGGACCCCAGTCCAGATAAATCAGAATCTTTGAAGGCAGAGCCCATTTGTATTAAAACAACAACAACAACAACAACAACAACAACAACAAAACAAACTTTCTAAGTAATTCCAAGAACCACCTTGTTTTAGAAAGTACTTTCCTAAAAGTCTATTTTCAGTTGTTGCTTGCTATGTAATATTTTTGGTTGCAAGCGTCATAAATCTATTCTTACTAGCTTAGACAAAGAATTTGGGGTGTGAAAGTGGCTTGGCACCAAACCCTTGACCTTTTCTAGGAATATGAGCTGGATGTCGTGACTGCATGATTTTTTAATGTTATCCCTTGACCACGGGGTCAGTATATTCTCTGTGTGGGAAAAAGAGTCAAAAACATCCGGTGACCAGAAGGGTTACAGAGACTGACTAGCTGTTCGTCAAACTGTTCCTCTCTCTCCTGGGCACACAGCTAGATGATGTACAGATGTATAGTGTGTGGCCATAGGCCTGAGTCTCAGTCAATAAATGGTATAGAATTGATTTCTGGCACTCTCAGGTCTGAACCACAAAAATAACGTCTTTATTCACTTGCTCAACCTGAGTACGGTGTGAGCAGAAGATTAATTTTTACCATGGTAAGCCAACTGAAATTCGGGGGATTCTTATTTACAGGAGTTAGCCTATAGAGGAGAGTATTGGAAGACAAGTTCAATAATCAGGTCTCAGGAAGAGAAGGATTCAGATCAGATGTGAAAATTCTAGCAGGCACTTTACTAATTTTATATTTAGAGAATTACATGTAACTTGAGCTACAATAACTACCAGCTTCCACATTACCTCATTTTGAACTTCTGATAACTGGAAATAAGATTCTGAATGATCCAAAGTTGGTCAGCTGCCCCACACTGGATCAGTTCATCACCTGTGGCCAGTGGATGAGAGTCCAGCATGGAGAAGACATGAAGAGTCTCTTCAGTGCACCTCCCAGGCCTACAGCTAGGATTCTCTCCTCCCTACCCCATTTAATTTTTTTCTATTATATTGCAACTATTGCTGTTCTTATTTCTACGGTGCTTTTGTGTAAAAACCCTCAAAACCTATATGAAAGTGGGGCAAATATAAATAAATGTATAAATAATAAATAGATGAAATATTCTATTTCTTTCCCCTTTTTAAATTAGCAGTGGTATTTATTTCTCCATAGGCCTCTGGCATCACTTATACTCTTCAAACTCTTCAAAGGTTTCTAACAGTAGTTCACTGATCTCATTTACACATTTCTCCATATCCTGAGATATAATTATCTTCCCACCATGAGAATTTAATTCATTTACAACAGTCAGGGTATTATTTTACAATCTCCTCATTCATATTAGGTTTTACTTCCTTCTTACTGTGTTGAAGATCATTCTCCTTCACAGGGTAGGTAGAAACACAATGACAGACAAAATATGCCTCATGGTGTCCATCAATAACATATCATAGGCTGCTGAAAGCAAGCTTTTTATTTTATCATCTTTTTTGATTTGAACTTAACGACAAGAGTGGACATTGTTGTTCATAGCAAATTTTTTTAAAGCCTAAACTCATTAGTGGCTTTAGATGCAAGGGCATTAAACTTGTTGATATGTGTCATCTTCTTATTGATCTTAATATGCGTTTTCCCCACCATTTGTATTTGAATTTTAAAGTGTGAGCTTATCAGAACACACTGTATAGACTTTTTCTGGCATCATTTTGGTACCTTCTACATTTCTCAACTGGATCACTTATGATTGAGAAAATAAAGATAATATTTCTAAGAACCCCTAAGCACCTTCCATGACAGAATCTCATATCATGAGATCAATACTATGTCTTTCCTAGATATTTGGGTTTCTGCCTTCAAGCACACATGTCTTCATCTTCTCAGTTATTATAAACTCAAAAGTCACATAGTTTCTTTGTCCTTGTCTCATCTTTGCAATGAGAAGGAATAGCACCACCTGAGGAAGGCTGGTCATCATTTAAAAGAAGTGATTGATGATCACATTTCAGGAGTTTGTTCTCAGATTTGCTACTTTGGAAATATAATTGTTAATGTATGCAGAGTCACTACCCTAGCTGTAGAACTGGTCAAGAGCACAGCAAAATAAAATTTAAAAAACAGGATGACAATTTGTGAATTTATACTAACAGACCTATATCAACTGGGATATGTGGACATTTGCATTAACTCATGAGCTTATTCTTTTTCTGTAGTCAAGTGTACACAAAATGTCAAATTGTAATTGAAAATCATAAAATAAGAGAAAATTAAAATAAGTTGGATGATTTTAATCATTAGGACATCATTCTGTGAAAGACTATCCATCCACCTTAGGAAGAGGAAAATATCTATATATAAAGTGTTCTTCCCACTGTTGTTCAGAAACTCCTAAAGTCTTTGAATGTGTTTTGGAGATTTATTATTTCTATGATTATATTTTACTTCTGATTTTTATTTTAAGAATTATAAAAATGAGTTATAAGAACCAAGTTGCATTTTTATCGAAATTATTCATAGTTGAAAAGAATTTTTAATTCTTAAGTAGATGTTCTAAAATGGATGTGAGTAGATTCCTGGAGGTTTGAGTGCAAGATTTTCAATGATCTCTGAGTATTTTTTCCCTTAAAATAAGCTCCATTGCCCACTCAATTCTGAGAAACTGCTATAGTTGATTAAGATCTTTAACCTTGGAAAATAGCAAAGACACTACTAACTTTGAAAGTATGATTACTCCCAATTCTTTCCTTCCATTGCTAATCAGATACACTACAGTTTTCATTAGATATTCTAGCTCATTGATTCAGGTTACAGACTTGTCCATAAGCCATTTATCTCCCTATTAAAAACTAAAAATCTTTTTTCTTTCACTAGACAATCCGTCATAAATTACCTGCAATGGCTTGTTTTTAATTCAAGTTCTAAGTTTCAGTAAGCTTTGCTCAGAGAGCCCTAGTGTGAAGAAACATAAAATCATTTCCTTGCAGCCCACGCTCCCCAAGGCGAATTTGTTTATTTCTATCTTAAGTTCTTATGTGTTAGTAGTTTAGCTCCCTAAAAATAATCTTGTTTTTCTGTTTTCAAATTCTCTGTAGCTGATGGAAGATGCTTATTGATTCCTGCTAATTTTACTTCAACACAAATTCATCCTTATTGTCTTGGAATAATGAATTTCTTTCCAAAATGAATTTTTCACTAAGACAAGAACTTGTTAGGAACTACGTTTATTAGCTAAACAAACTCTTAGGATTTCCCAGTGTCTGGAAGTTGCCAATGGCTTCTTACTTTTGTGCCAAGAATGGATCAGATGATCTAAAACACTTCCACAATAATATTGTCTCTGCTTCTCTTTCCATTTCTCTTGTGTTTACAAGTCAACATGTATCAGACCCAAAAATTCACAGATTCTCATGAAGGTAACTATCTTCTTGAGATACTGCTTTCTTCTCTAAACAGTTTTTTTTTTAACACTGGGGACATGTACTTTTATTGCTCTGCATTTAGTTTCATTCCAACAAGTCTCAATAAAGCTTAAGAGATTTTATTAACCATTCTAAATGCATAGTTGTGACTTCAGTTGGTCTTCTAACATCACCTAACAAAACTGCCGTGTTTTCCTTGTCACCTCGCTTCCCCATTTTCCATGATGACTTTCGCAAACATGTTCCACTTTTCCTCAAAACTCTCTTGTCTGGCTTCACTTTGAAGGAATTCAAAGACTTAGTAGATGAATGATCTTAACTCGGGAGTTGCTGGGGGAAAGGAACTACTGTGTCTTCAACCACCTTTACCTGTTTCTCTTCTTTTATAATGTTTAGCAATTCTTTGCTATGCATCAAGTATCTAGATGCTGGGTTGAGAAAGGGAGAAATAAAAGTATGTCAGTAAGTCCCACAGGGCTTGATAAGTGCTATTACAGAGGTGTGGTTGGGTTTAGGGTACTAACAGAATAGAACTCTAATCACACAGGTGAGTCCGGAATTCCACTATATGTATTTCATAAGCCAAGACTTGAAGAAAGAGTAAGGGGTAGAGTGGACAGTGCAGTGAGAAGTCCTCCATGCTTCTCACATTCCTTTTGAAGGACCTGTTAATTTCCTTACTTCACCAACTGCCTCCACACTAACTTTGTCTTTAAGCTTACCTTCTCACACAGAATGTGTATTTCCTTTTAGGTATTAGATTCAAATATTCAAATATTATTAACTCAATCCTTACTAATCAATGTGTATCTTATTAACCAAAATTAGAATCTTTATTAGCTTCATCATTATCCCCCCGCTAAACTAATCTTCTTTGGCTCATCACACTTCTTTAGACTAGTGCGTATCCATTTTCACTGTCTGAGTCAAGGAAGACACTGAAGCCCATGCCTGACTCTAGCTGCCGTCAACTCTTCTCATCTCTCCAGTCCATCCTGAACTGGCGGTAAGACTAATTTTCCTTGAATGACACATTCATCTTGTTTCTGCTCTATGAAGCAGATGGAATAGTAGGATCTCTGCTTAAGTCAGACCACCTCAACAAGCTGTAGATACCACTTAACTAGTCCCTGAGTTATAACAAGACTGTTTCCTCATCTACTGAATGAAGCTGATGACAATGTGTGGCTTGCCCACTGCAGGTAATCACTCTGAAAATGCTTGCAAGATCTGTCAAGATTCTAAGTTATTATCACATAATAAGTCTATACTCCTTCTTTCCTTTTGAAACACTATACACAATTTTTCTACATTTTCTATTCTACATTTCTTCACTGCTTCTCAAAATGAACCTTTTAGGGAAGGTTTTCACAGACCTAAAAATATAATAAAAGTCTTCCTATCTCTATATTTTTGTTTGGTGTTTTTCTTTGTGTGGCTAATCATTCTCTTATATATACATCTCTCAAGATACAGTATTAGGTCTGGTTTGATCTTTATTTCCTCTATAAAATTTTTCTTCCAGCCTTAGTCTTCATATATCTCTTTCTTCTTTAAACTTTATCACTTATAGCCTGTTACAATTCTCCCTGTAACAGTTAATTACACTTTTGTTGTTGTTGTTGTTGTTGCTATTCTGCTTTCACTTTAGCAATGACCACAGTGTGGTGACTATGGTAGGAACTCAATAATAGTTTTGATTGACTGATATAAGTAGCAAGCATTGTGTTATACAATAAATTCAAATGCTTCTTTCAAATAGTTTATTCCTAAGATTGTTTGCAAAAGAACTGATGAACCAGTTGCATTATATTAAGAAAGCAAAAGTTATTGCTTTATAGATTAGAAATTACTAGATATAGATAAACTTACCGATCCTTATATTCAAGTGAACCACAAGGAAAAACAGACTAAATAATAAATTAAAGATCTGCAATGTGATTGTGTCACCTGACACTGAGTTCCATCAACATAAATTGATATCATGGGTAGATTTCTTATTAATCATGCTTCACTTGGGTATTGTGTTAAATGTTTAAATAAAAGGGTAAGAGTTTTGCTGGCAACTCAATTCTTTATTTCCAGTCTTTGGAAGACAGTCTCTCCTCTCCTTCCCTGGAGGAGGGGAAGTCCATCAAAATGTCATTATTTTTGCATGTGTAACAATGTCATTTCTCTTGGTTTCTGTGCAGGTGAAATTGCAGTCAATGCTTGGTGATGAAGTGCTGCTGATTGATCCTCATAGATTCACTCCTTTCCCTTCTCTTCAACAAAGATCCTGTTTTTAATCACCTTGCTGTGTACTTCCTTTCTCTTATCCATTATGCAAGGAGGTCAGCTAGTTACACTCAATATGACTAATTAAAAAGAGAACTCCAAGGTACAGCACACAGAGGCACTCTGGGAATTGCAGTGATATCTGTGAATAATAATGACAATTAATGAGATCTGTAATAGCTTTGTAAATAGTCATTTGCCCACTCACGGGAAGTGACTTACAACTTATACCGAGTGAGGAGAGTCAACTCTTGTGATTCACTTACGCATTGTTCTTTTCTGCCTTCTCAAGCCAACACTGTTTTTGGCATTTTAGAAATTCCTGAAAAGGGCAGACTTGGAACTATGCCTTGAATGACAGCACAGTGTCTTCTTTGAATGGAATAGATCTCCTTTGCATGGACTACTTTATGGGAAAAGATTCAGTTAGGCTTAACTGAAGTACCTTCGTGAATGGGAAGAAGGGTGGCTAGATTCAAATGCAGCGGGTATGTAGAAAGTTGCTGGAAATAGAATTTTCTAATTTTATAGCTAGAAGGATCACTAAAAACTATCTAATGAAAAAACTGAGATCATGTAATGTAAAGAGGTTTGTTCAAGCTCTTATAACTTGCTTGTGTCAGAGTTGGGACAAGAAGACAGAAATCCTGGCTTTCTGCCAGCAATCTTCACAGGGCAGACCTCTGAGGGCTTTAGAAGTCCTGTGAAGGTATATGGGTTGGATTTGGCTGGGAAGGCTTGGCTATAATGTCCTAATACTGTCTAGTAGTTAAACTGAGTGTAAATGGCAGGTTACTAAAGGAGAAGCATATAATTGTGCAGATGAGACAAATAGCCAGAGGTATATCAGGGGTGATAGCAAAGGTGATAATGAAAACAAAAGAATGGAGCATCACTCTCCAAGTTTAGGCAGAAACATCTAAGCATATTTCACTGACTTAAAAGTAAACAGGGGTGCCTGGGTAGCTCAATTGGTTAAGGGTCTGAGTCTCGATTTAGGCTCAGGTCATGAACCCAAGGTCATTGGTCCAGCCCTATATTGGGCTCCACACTGAGCATGGAGCCTGCTTAGGATTCAATATCTCTGTCTCTCTGTCTCTCTGTCTCTCTCTCCCTCTGCGCCTCTCACTCACTTGTGCGCTCTCTCTCTCCATCTTGTGGATGATGCTTTGTTGTCTGGAAAATTAGTATCCCCTTCTCAGTGCATTCTAAATCTTCAATACCATTCTACCTTCAGATCTTAGAAAAAGGGATACTTCCTTGAGAACATTTTCCCTGATTTCTGACCATGTTCAATCCATCCTTCTGTTAAAGACTTTCACAATATTGTGATGCTCAGCTAAAATTGTTTATTTGGTTAATTAATGTAGATTTTCATCACTAAGTTTAAAGTCCTGTGTGACCTGAGCAGTATCTGTTTTTACATACATTTGTATTATATTCTTCCCCAGCTCATGCCTGACCCATAGTAGGCACTTAGTTTTAATGAATTACTGAATAAATAAATGTAGGAAAAGAAACGAAATAGAGAATCATTTCAGAGGGGAAGAACACACTGCACATTGCTGTGTGAGGAATGCTGGTTAGACCCCCTCAAAAGCGAGCCATGAGGGGCGCCTGGGTGGCTCAGTCAGTTAAGCATCTGACTTCTGCTTAGGTTATGATCTCACAGTTTGTGAGTTCAAGCCCCGCATAGGGCTCTGTGCTGACAGCTCAGAGCCTGGAGCCTGTTTCTGATTCTGTGTCTCCCTCTATCTCTGCCCCTCCCCCACTCATTCTCTCTCTCTCTCTCTCTCTCTCTCAAGAAATAAATAAACGTTGAAAAAAAAAAGCCTTGAAGTGAGGGGGGCACTGCTGAATCTTCCATACTTGGCTGTTATTGGATACTCAGGCTTGTGAGATATGTTTGTGGTTAAAAGGACACATGTTTCTTGTGTTAGAAGGTAAATGTGGTTCTTAGCTACTATATTTAAAGTTCTAAAAATGTTAACAATTTTACTGGGGCAGTGGAAAATTGATTGGTTTATGGGAGACCAACATATGAAAGGATTCAATTTGCCTAAGACTTCATGGTGGTGGGAATAGATGAGCACCAGTTTTTCAGAATTACAAGGTCTAGGCAAGTCCCCACATTATCTGCAAGTTCTAGTTTACAACTGAAGGGGCAGTTTGTGAAAGAGGCTCAGGCAGTTCTGTTTGGATTTCATTTGCACAATCTCGTTTATTGAAACTTAAAGAAGACTTGGGGCGCCTGGGTGGCTCAGTTGGTTAAGCGGCCGACTTCGGCTCGGGTCATGATCTCGCGGTCCGTGAGTTCGAGCCCCGCATCAGGCTCTGTGCTGACAGCTCAGAGCCTGGAGCCTGTTTCAGATTCTGTGTCTCCCTCTCTCTGACCCTCCCCTGTTCATGCTCTGTCTCTCTCTGTCTCAAAAATAAATAAACGTTAAAAAAAATAAAAAAAAAAAGAAACTTAAAGAACACTTGAACAAAGGGACTGGGATAGCTGGATATCTACATGCAAAAAATGAAGTTGGATCACATACCGTATATCATATATAAAATTAACTCAAAATGGATCGTAGACCTGTGTGTAAGAGCTAAAACTATAAGACTCTTAAAAGAAAACAGAGGAATAAATCTTCATAGTTTCTTTGCACAATAAAAACACAAGTGATAAAAATAGGTAAACTGGACTTTGTAAAAATTTAAAAATTTGTGCTTCCTAAGACACCATAAGACAGTTAAAAGATAATGCATACAATAGGAGAAAATATTTGCAAATCTTATATCTGGTAATGGACGTGTATTCAGAATATACTAACTACTCTCACAATCCAACAATAAAAAGGCAAATTATCCAATTAAAAATGGGTAATGGATTTGAATAGAGATTTCTCCAGAGGACATATACAATGGCTATACAATGGCCCAATAAGCAAATGAAAAGATGCTCAATGTCCTTAAGTCATTTGAGAAATGCAAATTAGAAGTACAATGAAATATTACTTCAAACTCATAGATGCCTAAAAAAATAAAGACAGACAGTAACTCGTATTAGTGAGGATGTGGGGAAATTAGACCCTCCGAAGTAGCTATTAGGATTGTAAAACATTGTAGTCAGTTAGGAACACAGTTTGGAATGTCCTCCAAATGTGACACATAGAGTTACCATATGATCCAGAAATTCCACTCCTAGGTATATATATACTGAAGAAAATTGAAAACATATGTCCACATAAACATTTGTACACTAATATTCATACAAAAATTATAACAATAAAAAGGTGGAAACCACCCAAATGCTCATTAGCTGCTGAATGGATAAACAAAACATGTGTATCCATATAACTGAATATTATTCTGCCATTAAAAGGAATGAAGTACTGATACTTGGTATGATATGGATGACTCTTGAAAACGTTATACTAAGTGAAGGATTCCAGACATAAAGTTCATGTATTGAATAATTACTTTTATATATGCTATGTCTAGAAGAGGCAAATCCTTAGAGAGAAAGTGGATAAGTGGTTGCTAAGGGCTGGGAGGGAGGGGCAATGGGGATTAAATGCTATTGGGTACAGAATTTATTTTGGGGGTGAAGGAAATATTCTAAAATTAGATAATGGTGATAGTTGCACATCTTTGAATATAATAAACATTGAGTTGTACACTTTTAAAAGGTGAATTTTGTGGAATGGGATGATCTCAATGAAGCTCTTATTAAAAAATGTGCAGAAAAAATTCAAGTGGAAACAGTAAGACCTTATACTTGTGTGCATTATTGATATGATATTTTAAGATTAGCTATCACTGATAGTGAGAGATGTTATGCTTTTATATAGGCCATTTAAAAAATCTTAGAATTTATACAGGACAAAATTATATTAATTTTACTCAATATATTTACATTTATTCCTGACAGAATAAGCCATTTAGGGTAGTGATTACTAGATATGACTATGAATTACAATGACTAATATTTAAACATTTTTATCAGGAGTATTTTATGTATACATTTATAAGAGTATATATATATATATATATTTATAAGAGTATATATATATATATATACTCTCATATATATATATATCTTATAAATGTATATATAAATTTATTTATAATTTATATATAAATGTATAAATATACATGTATATCTTATAAATGTATATATAAAAATATATATAAATATATATAAATTTATATATAAATGTATATATATATAAAAAATATAAATTTATATATAAATGTATATATAAATCTCTATATATATGATAGATTTTTTATCAGGTTAAGAATTTACCAGTGATAAATTCTAGTCTAGTATAAGTTCTGTCATGAGTAGATGTTGACTTTCATCAAGTGCTTTTGTTTCTGCCTCTATTAATATAATCATAAGTCTATTTCCTTTCGGTCTGTTAACATGGTGAATTCCATTAATTGATTTTCTGGAGGTAAACCATTTCACATTAAAATTTAAGGTTAACACACAAAGGCAAAATGTGGTATCTTTCCTTGACTTTTTTCATTCACTGCTGGTGGATAACTGAGTGTATTCGTGTGTAACCTTCATGAAGTCAGTGTAACCTCCATAGCCAGTACCCACCAGAGTCTGGACCCAGGCCATCCTTCAGAGAAAGTTTGAACTTCATATAGGCACATGAGGCCATCATAGCTAAGACCACTTGAGATTACATTTTTTCTTGGGATTTTTGGGCCACAGATATAGAGTGAATTCTAGCACCAAACCCATATGGGTTTGTGGTTAAAAATTATAAAGGTGAAGGTGTGCCTGGCTGGCTCAGTCAATGGAGTGTTCAGCTCTTGGTCTCAGGGTTGTGGGTTCGAGCCCCCTTAGGAGCAGAGATTACATACAATTTTTTCTTAAAAATCTTAAAAAGAATTATAAAGGTGAAGACTGATGAGTATCTTCACATTTCCCTCTCTGGGTAGATTTTTTCAGGCTCACTCACAGAGAGTATTCAACCTGCTTCCTCCTCTGGTCTACTTCAAACATTTAAATTCTATGGCTTCTTAACCTAGGCAAAGGTTTCAGGGCAAAAGCCAGCTCCATCACTAAACCACCCCCTAGCATCTCAATTATTCATTGTTTTAAGCTTTAGAATATATATATATATATATATATATATATATATATATATATATATTTACTTTCACTGAAGTTCACCTATTCACTGGGGTTTTCTTACTAGTTGTACTTTTTAACTTCCCACCCCCTTTGATATAGATATTCTGATTAGGTATGTCTAAGAAAACCCACTAATACTACCTTGTTATTAATGGACATTTATATTTTTACTTCTCTTACATTCTGAAAGATGTAAGGTAGAATCTGAGAACAGAGGGATGTCAAGACCCATGTTTCCTAAATTTGCTGCCTATAAAACTACTTCTATAAGATGTTCTGGTAACACAGGGTTTCATGATCAAATAAAGGTGAAAAATGATGCACGCCATGCCCCCATTTTGAAGATATACAGTAAGCATTTGCACAGGAAAAGTCCTGAAAAGTCGCTCCATAAATAACACTGCTTTATGTTGCTTATCATTTTTATTAAAGGTTATTAACATCTAAAGAAAATACCATTATATAAACCACAACTTCTTTATCCATTCATCAGTTGATGGACATTTAGGCTCTTTCCATAATTTGGCTATTGTTGAGAGTGCTGCTATAAACATTGGGGTACAAGTGCCCCTATGCATCAGCGCTCCTGTATCTCTTGGGTAAATTCCTAGCAGTGCTATTGCTGGGTCATAGGGTATATCTATTTTTAATTTTTTGAGGGACCTCCACACTGTTTTCCAGAGTGGCTGCACCAGTTTGCATTCCCACCAACAGTGCAAGAGGGTTCTGTTTCTCCAAATCCTCTCCAGCATCTATAGTCTCCTGATTTGTTCATTTTAGCCACTCTGGCATGAGGTGGTATCTTAGTGTGGTTTTGATTTGAAAACCAATTTGACAATAAATTTCATATTAAAAAAAGAAAATACCATTAAAAAGAGTAAACATTCTCATTGTACACGTGAGGAAACACAATCTCAAAGAGGTTTATTAATGATGATATAGTTAGTGATGGTGTCAGGAATAGAAATAGGTCATGTTCTTAGTTCATTTCTCTTGCTCCTTACCACACACATCTCAGAGAGTGAGCAGGAGTACTAAAAAATGGGCTACAGATGACATAGATATTCATATATTTGTAATTAGTAAGAGGACCTGAGAAGTTATGACAAGTCCCCTTTCCAGAGTGGACTATTGGGATGCCTAGATTGTCAAGGAGGAAGGATGAAAGCATTAAATTTCATAACAGTAGAATAACATCAGGCATTCACCAAAAGACATGGAGAAGACTCAGGGGCTCAGCTCTCCTACTTTTTATTATGACCAATTGACCTATTATTAATTACTTGTTAAGCAGGTGTTTGAAAGAACTGAAAGAATCTCTATCTTAATGGATTCTTCAATGTGGGATTAATTTATGTACATTTAAATTCTGTACAACACAAAACTACATTCTCCCTTTCATTCTTGTAAAACCTCTGCTTATAGGCATTAAGAAATTGATTATCTTAATCTCACAAAGACAGAAAACTTAATGTCAAAGAAAAAAGTAACCTCTTCTATAGTATTATAGAAATCTTTAAAACACCAGTCTGCCGTAACAAATACCTTGACTACTTTACCTTTGTATTATGCCATTTCATAAAAATGCATTTTATTTATTTTTATGTATATTATATAAATATTCTCATTTCATAAAAACTAATCTGTTATTCACTCCTTTTCTGTGTCACAGGACTCTTTTAACAAATGACTTCTTAGATGGAAGTCAATGAAAGCTGTGATGAAGAAGATTATTGCATTTGCAGCTAGCTAATCATTCTCAGCCATGATCCCATGATTCATGGAGGCACCTTGTTACTTACTCTACACACTTTGAAAAACTGTAGAAATAGATGAGAAATCTGCAGTTCTATCTATACCCTCCCTTTCCCCTTGAGCTTCTGCTCTTGGGGGTTCTCGGTAGGACAGGTAAGGAGCTCTCTCCCATCCACTACTGTTAGTCTCTGTTAGAATCTGTTCTCTGATCTCATCTGACTCCTGTCTACTATTTTCAGCCAATCACTGAATATCTTTTTTCCCCCTGGAACCAGAGAACCCCAGGACTAAACTCTCTCCCAACCCAGGTCAGTTCTAAACACATAGATAGATCTCAGCCTCAATACTTCAATCCTTCCCATATTCCATGGAACTCATGGCAATTATGCATATCTGACTTGGAAGACTTGAGAATAATCAGAATGAGTATATTACAGGAAAAATAATTAAGTTACATGTTAAATGTATCTGTTTCTATACCAGGGAAGAGAAATATAATGTATATCCTTTCTAATATTTCCTTAATGAGTACATTCTTATTCCTAGTCTTGCTGACCTGAGTTATATCCCGTTTCTCAGAATAAGCCACTTATTTATTTCTTCAGTGTGAGTATAGGATTTTTTTCACCCTATAATTAGTTCTGTCTCCACCCTCTACTCTTCCATCCTCTTATCAAAAAAAAATCAATGATTAAAATAACCTGTAGTCTATTTTCTGGCTAGAACAAAGCTGTGGGGCAGAGGGACTTCAGCAGAACAGTGAGGAATGACCCTAGTCATTTCAGATCTGGGCCTCTTTAAATTCTCCACATTTTTCCCCAAGCTTTTGTCTCATTGTTAAATCTTAGAAAGTAATACAGTCTCAGAGATATAAACATCAACAATGCATGTGGCCTTCTCAGAGACGGAGCCTACATTCATATTGAAGAGAAGAAATATTTTCCAGATGGCACCATAATATGTCAAGACTTTTCCCAGCTCACAGTGCATATAACATTTAAGATAATTATGCAAGGAATTTTAATTCCCCAATTCTGATATATTTCAAACCTGCTGAAAGTCATAATCATCAAGATTAAAAATATTATAATTTGCTATAGTGATTTAAATGTTTTAACAAAATTAAATATTGCAAATACATCTGAAGGCCAAGGTAACAGGTAGTATGTATATTTCTCATGCATGTGTTTATATTTTACTGCATATGGGTGCAAAAAAATGTTCTCCCTTTTCTAATATCCCTGCTCTAGTCTGAGCATTATTGAGCCTCTCAAAATAACATTTACTTCTGATTTTTCCAGTTATTTACACCGAAAAGTAGGGATAAGAGGAGGGAGTACCTGAATTTTTTGGAAACCAACCCTATTCAGATGCTTTACCTATCTTTTCATACTTGATTATTACATCCATTAGATAAATGGGAAAATTGAGACCCTAAGAAGTAAGTAAATAAGCTATGCCCAGGCCATGTGCTAACAAAGGGCCAATATTTGAAATGCACCTGACATGGCTCCTGAGCTAGAGGGGGGAAGTTTAGAGTCTCTATGCTCTCAAGAGGTTTGCTATTTAAACTATGAAGTGGTTAATGTTAATACTGTTAAATACAGGATAACTCTATGATACAATATGAATATCACTTTAACAAGCACCTTGCCATTACACTTTAAAAGTTTATAATTGAATTTTCCATTTATAAATGTACAGTAAAGTCAGGGAGCTATCTCCAAAATGAATTTAGTAATGATGATGAAGTTTTGACACTTTCGGTAAATGTAGATTCTTAAGATCTTTGCCAGAAAAAATAAGAAAAATTCCTTACAAGTAAATACCTATAAGTTATAAATGAACCAAATGAAATATGTATAATCATTCTTTTAGTAGACTTCTTATAATGTTTGATGTGTATATAATGTCAAAATGTAACTATGAAATACTATTATTTTGATGTCTTCTAAGATTTTGAGGCCTCTGACTAGAGATTGGTCTGTTATCATATACTTATTTTTGCTTGGGAAAGTAGTTTGTAACTTGTTTCTGCTGATATTACCCTTAATGAAATATAATCATAATGTTTTTGAAGATCTTTTTTTTGAAGATCTTAACTATAAGATTTTAATATCCAAAACATAGAAGGTATTGTAATATTGCCCCTAAAACTTAATGAAGAACAGCATTACTTGCTTTCTCCATTTTTCCACAGGCAGCTGGAACTTCTTCACAGTTGTGTGACTAATAAAACATGGCATCTACTTTCTAATATAGAAACAAGGAAGTAATCGTACTAAGCATTATTGTGAACTGGGTCACTGCCACACAGCATAGTATCTAAAAAAGCTGAGTAGTACTGCAATTAATGAAGAACCTGGAACTATAACTGGACGGAGGTTATTTTAATTTTGTTTTGTCTAACCTATTTTTCATAAGACTAAGTGCAAAGCTTTGCAGAAAAAAAATTCTAATGGCATCATTATCAGCATACACACAGAATGTAAATCAAGTAATGGATAGTGGAGGAAAAGGATAAGTATGATAATATTTATGGAGTGCTTACATTTTTATTGAGGTGTGCTGTACCTTTTATATAGGTTACCTATTTAACCCCCACAGAAAAAGCTGTGAGTTGATATCATTATTCCCATTTTACTGATGAAAAAACTGAGAATCAGAGTGTTTTAAGTAGTTTTGGTAGATAGTGAGTTATGTGAGTGGGATACAGATGTCATTCTGTTTGACTCTGTGCAATACTTCTTCCTGTTAAACTGCAGCGCCTGTGAATGAGCAAGAAAGGCTTGAAGGATGAATGTGTCCTTGGGTTCCCTGAAAAGGAGATTCCAAGAGGGAACTTGGTGTGGAAAATGCTTATTAGTGTTTTTAAGATCAACACCTGTGGAAGTGAGATGATGAAGCAGGCGTGGGCACAGAGGTCAAGCTGTGGCACCAGCCCAAGAACAGGCTTGGCCAATCCCACAAAGAGTGATGGAGCTGGGATGGCTCCGTGGTGTCATTCCAAGTTGAGCTGAGAAGGCCCCGCTTCAGACTCCCACATCAGCCACTGTGCACCACAGAAGAAAGAGGCATGACGTTGAGTGAGGTGGTTCTTAGTGGCAGGGTTGTCCCAGAGGGGGCTGACAGCTGATGGTGCTCAAAGCTGCCAAGGCAGAAAGTCTTTACTTGGAGGGGCGCCTGGGTGGCGCAGTCGGTTAAGCGTCCGACTTCAGCCAGGTCACGATCTCGAGGTCCGGGAGTTCGAGCCCCGCGTCAGGCTCTGGGCTGATGGCTCGGAGCCTGGAGCCTGTTTCCGATTCTGTGTCTCCCTCTCTCTCTGCCCCTCCCCCGTTCATGCTCTGTCTCTCTCTGTCCCAAAAATAAATAAAAAAAAAAAAAAAAAAAAGAAAGTCTTTACTTCGTAACAGTGAACTGAAAGGGTATCTGGGGTACATGTAACAGTGTCCACCTCATTTATAAGTTGCTCTTTCCTAAATGCCAAGTGGGATAACAGTTTCCTAACAAAATTGGTTAAGGTTGTAAGTAAGGAATGGCAATTTTTTTTTGGATTTGTGAAATATTCCAACTAAGTGGCCAGTTGACCTATTCTAAGATGAAATTGTGAAACAGTGGACACCCTGAAAGACCAAGAAACAAGGAAAGATATTTGCTTTCTGTCACAAATATATTCATTAGGTTAAGACACAGTTAGTAATGTATTTTCTGAGGTAAACCAGAAAGCTATCTTTCCAAGAAAAAGGACAGAGGAGCAAGACCATAGGTACATATCAATGCCTAAGGAGTGTAACTAAAGGGGATCCTGCATGGTAACTCAAAGCAACTCCCAGGGAAGAAGTAGATACACAGGTCGGAACAAAGTGCAAATGTGTACTGGCTTGCAGTTGAGATTTTGGTCCTTGAATGTAAGATTATTTTCAAAAAGGCAAGTATGATACAGCTATTACATTTAGCAGGCAAAATGCATTCTAGAATGTTTATTTTTTTTTAATCTAGGCTTTTCTGTGAATCCCATCAAGTCCATAAAGAATTTTACTGATAACATAAACATATTCATTTAATTTTCTGTGTTAGTTGACTGCTGTCTGCATATGCATTCATTATTTTGCAAGCTACTTTCAGGGAAATTAGGTTATTGCTGCCTAGATGGCTGTGTTTCTTCACATCTCAATATCCTTTCATTCTGTCCTATTTTCCTTGACCTTAGATCCCCTTCATTCTGAGAGAGGAGAGGCATGGACATAAAAAAAAGTAGTAAAGGTTGATAATAATATACAAATTTTGCCTGGACAAAAATAGGTGACAGTTTGGAAAGAACACTGAGAAACAGGATAGGAATCATTTTGTCTTATGCTTGTTAAATGCCTATGAAAATCACTTCACCTGGAGATTGGTCACCCAGGATGGGCTCCACACCTTTCATGCAGCAGACCCTCAGGAAATAACTAGGTCCACACAACAGGAGAGGACAAATTAATACAGTTTCTGGCATCATAGGAATGTATTCAATGTCCTTTATGGCAATAACACAAAATTATTAAAACTGGGGGGACTAACAGGGTTTTGTCTCTCTGTGGCATTCTCAGTATGATGCTCAAGTTAAGAGATTTACCACCTGTCATAATCTCCAGGATATTACATAGGTAATACCTGTCTTCTTTGCTATTATTTGTTGAGCTCTTTTTCTTGCTATGATGACTAAAGAAATATATATACCTAAAATCGTATAATTGCATCCCATCATAAACTTTAGAACAGCTTAGACACCATATCTTGAGAATAAACTAGAACCTCAAATTTCTAGCTGTTTTGAGTTAGAAACCAGGGGAAGAATGAAAGCTGGTTGGAAGCAGAGTACCTCTATTATTGGAAGCAAAGCTTAGTATTTTAGAGTCTCTCTTGCTTCTCATTGGCATTCTTTTTCTTGATGTTGGTGACTTGGAAATCTCGAAGTCTCAGTTAAAGTTGAAAAACCACAGACAATACACAGGAAGAAATGAAGAAGATTAAAAAAAATGGGAAGAAAACATTCTATACTCTTGAGACAAATATTGACCCTACAAGGAAACAGAAACTGGCCAATGATTTGGGAATTGGGAGGAAAAAAGTGGTAAAGCTACTACTATAGTTAGGAAGAGAATTCCTTTTGTAATAGAAGAAGGGTGAGAAGATGGAATAGAAGGAAACCACAGAAGTGAAGAATACCCTGGAATGTATGTGCTATCATCACAACAACAGATAGCCTTATAGTTGGAATGTTAATGGAAAATTCATTACACTGAATACTGTTTGCTATGCTCTTCCTGAATGAATGCATTCATTTGCTCATTCAACAACTCTACAAGAACTGAGAACTCGTATAGGGCAGTAACTCTGCTCTGTTCTGGGAATGCATTTGTGAATGAAAACCTTTCTTGCTTTCTTAGTGCCTGGAACCCAGTGCCTAGGTGAAGGCTGTCATTCCTATGAAAATAATTGGGCCAGTTAATCACGTTTCCCCTTGTATTGTGCCTGCATTTCAATCTCAACTCTGTAACTTACTACCTATGTGACCTTGACAATTAATATACTTACTCCCTCTGAGTGCTGGCTTTCCCATCCAATAAAAGGGTGTAAATATCAGGACCTATACCATGGATTTGAGTATTAGGCAGGATAATCCATAAATTTGAGCATCTTTTTATGGATTTATTAGCCATTAACATTTTATTTTTTGTGGTATGCCTATTCTTTTCTCTTGTCAAATTTTTATTTGCCCAATCAATCCAGTCTGAGTTCCAAGTTGCAGTATTTTGTTATGCTGCTTGCATGTTTACCTTTCTCCTTTTCTAGGTGTGGCCTGACTGAGGGGAGGAGAGAATGAGGGTAACAGACACACTGTAATAATATGTTATGTGGATTCCATCTTCTCTGGTGAGGTATATATTTACTTCTATACTTATATCTGTATCTATACATCCATATCTACATACATCTTCATCTAGATCTATTTCTATCTATACATACATATATACACATATATGCATACATATAATTATTATTGTTATTTTTAATGAGAAGAAAGGAAAATAATCGTGGGTTTCATAGTAGGATGAATAAAAGACTTCTTCAGCTAGTCAGAAAAAGAGGAAAAGCCTGGAAGTAGGATCAACTAACAAACCCAAACACAATATTTGAAGTCATATGTCTTGTTACCCTATTATATACAATATCATTTATACAGATATTTATTTAAGTGAATGTGAAATGTAACAAGTAATTTTGAAGTCTTGTCAATTTCTTGAAAATAGGAAATTAATGCAATGTAAAATGCATATGCGCTCTACAGTTTTGTTTTCAATTGTTCAATGGAAGCAATTACAGAATGCACTTTATTTTAATTTAATGACTTTCTTACATATAGTGTAAGAAGAAAACATTATAGAGTAATATTACATTTTGTCATTCATTGCCCTTGCTGTTTACATTTTGTCATCCTGCCCAGCTTGAATACTGATGTGAAGGAGTTTGTTTCTCCTCCTTGGTCTAATGCATTGATACTAAGAGATTTAGGATATTATGTACTTAAAATAACAATCAAACATTTGTTACTTTGCATATACACCAACGAAACCAAGTTTTGTTAATTCTCTATTAACTTATTTCAAAGTAAGTACACAAAAATAATATGTAATATTTATAAAAATATGTAATTTTTGGTGGCAACTCCACCTTAGTTGCAGAATTAAAGCTTAAGTCCTTTCTAAATATCATATATATTTATGATATTTATTTAAATCTAGTCTTCTACCACAGAAAAAGACCTTTGTTATATTTAGGACAAGTTTTAAAGGCTCAGTAACATTTTGAATTTTCAGAACACAAAAACTAGTAATCTAAACCACAATTTTATTATTTCATCAAATCAGGTAAATAAAGAACATATTGCTATGACTAATTTACCCAACTCAGTGTTTAGGCTTGGTAATTGAGTTCTTCTCAATAAATGTAGGAGTGCCTATAATATATTTATAGTGATTGAAACATTTAGAATGATGCATGCTTAGTTTATGAATATTCTACAATACGTAATAAACTTTTATTTATTTTTTTTAGCACTTCTCATCTGGAGGCCCAAGTTTTAGTCATTTCAGTATATTCCTTTAAAATATACACCTGGAACTCAGTAAATATGAGCACAGTTTAATCTCCCCTTTGGAGAAGCGTTTCATTCTTCTGATGCAACAAAGAAGCCTTAAAAATATAATG
Organism: Prionailurus viverrinus; assembly: GCF_022837055.1. Taxonomy (NCBI): domain Eukaryota; kingdom Metazoa; phylum Chordata; class Mammalia; order Carnivora; family Felidae; genus Prionailurus; species Prionailurus viverrinus. The sequence goes on along the minus strand of NC_062564.1, from coordinate 109,279,725 downwards.
TCATCCCTCAGCATATAAGCATCTGGAAGGTGACTGAGTTTGTAAAAACTGCAGTAGATTTTTATTGCCTAGACTTATTACGAATTTATCAATCTAACATGCACTTATTGTTACTTAAATGAATCAATTGTGAAACTAAATTTTAAAAGTACCCTTAATTTTAGAGAGAAACCACACTCAATGAGCTGTAGATGACCATTAAAAAGGGCATTTTTCCAAATGCTGTTTTGATAATGTGCTCATATTCCTTGACATCTCTTCAAGGTAACTTGTTTGCCTAAAGTTACTTTTAAAAAATAGATTTTTTTTTCAAGTAATAAGCAGATATAGGGCATTCAGTGAATATACAAATACCCCCTTTAAGATTTCACATCACTTGTATGCTACCAGGGTCTTAATTTTTATATTTATCTATGTCCGTACTGAATTATAATAACCATTTCACTTTATTCCTGGGGTGCCTTATTTAGTGTGCATTTTATTAAAAGTATCATTGCTGTTGCTGTATCAATTGCAAAAATTAAAGCTGACAGACATCTTGGCTACATATAAATTGTAAAATTGCATTTTGAGAAAACTTAGAGTGAAGTATCCATTCTAATAATTTGATATTTCTTAAAATCACAAATTGAGGTAACGTATTTTTTATCTTGTGACTAACTTCCAGGTGGCTCTTTTTATATGCCATTATATTATTACATGAATCCTATTTCTGGTTAAATTTGATTGTTTAAAATATTAAGTGTTGTGGTATCAGAGTTTAAAACATTTGATACTTACATAGGTAAGAATTACATAGAACACTCAATTTCCTCAATTAAATTGTGCAAAACCAGATCGTTTAATGTGACAACTGTACCTGGTAAGTTGGATCATGTTTCTGTGTGTTAGATATCGGAACGGTGGGTGGGCGGCGGGTGGAGGATGTAGACCAGAACTTACAAATGGTACCAGTTTCTGCAGATGCAATAAAGCTTTTTAAAAGGTACTGCAATGCTAAAACATGTTTTCTGTGTCATCTTAGCCTAGAAAAATTTGTTTTTACACTGACCACCTGCTATATCATGTTAGAGAAATTTTTGGACTCAAAATGATATTGATAGGCCATCAAATTCCTCCCTAAGTGTTTAAACACACATGTTCCTGTTGGAAAGAAATCCACTGAACATATATAATAACCATCTATTTCATGCCATTGAATTTCTTCTGTGAATTTTCTTCACTCCTGCCCTAATTCCTGTGTTCGCCCCTCACGTGCATACCCATTTCACTCAATTCAACAATTCAAAATTTGATTCAGAGGTATCTCTGCTGTAGGAATGTTCCCAAACCTTTGGACTGAATCGGGTCCCTTGTCACTTCTCCCATAGAAACCTGTGTCATTTTATCAGAATATTAATATTCTGTATTGAAACTGACTAGTAATTTGTCTCTTCTCCCACTTGACCCTAAACATCTTGAAGGCAGAAACTCTGTCTTCCTCATTAACACCTAATAATCCTGAACTATTTTAAGGGATCTGTAAATAGCTATTGAGTGAAGGAATGTTACTAGTGTATGTGAAGTTAGACTGAGGTTCAATCCATCAGAACCAATTTCAAGCACTTCTGACTTTGACTCTAGGAGGGTCTGATGTATAAGAAACACTTCAATTGATTCAAAAAAGGGGATATTTTAGAATATTTGGCATTATAATACATACTTAAGTTAATCATCTGGGAACTATCAGATCATATATATATAGTCTTGGACATTGGTAGATTAACATAAAGAATTTTAATTTCTGTGATTTTGGCCCAAGTCCATAGGGATTTTTTTGAAAGAAGTTCATAAGTACAGTTTTATCACTTACATTTATTTTTTTCTGATTAGGCAAGCTTAATGATATATTTTAAGAGCTGCCCAATTAATTTTAGTTTGTTCATTTTTATATTCTGGATGACAAATCAATATAAAAATAGGCTTACAGAATAAATTATTAAGTTAATATGGTAATGGTCATAAAGCAATTAGATATAGTTCTAATAAAGCACCATAGCCATATACATTTTTATTGCCTGTTATCTCATTATTTAAAATCATGGTTTATGAAGTGAAATACTTTTTTTAACTATTATTTAATTAGATTATATTTAATCTTATGCATAACAATGTCTCCTGTTAAAGAAAAAGATACTATAGAAAGCAAATCTGAAAATGCCACTTACGTGGTCCTCAAATTCAATTCAAGTTTGTTTTAGAATAATTTAGTTTAGCAAATTTTCATCGAGAACTTAATATTGTTCTGGCTCTCAGTCCAGGCTGACCACACATAAACAATTTCTAAACTTTCTTCCTATCACTGGGAGATGTCTACAATATCTTGACAATAATTTTATTTCTATAGTTAAAAGAAAATATGTTTACTTACAGATATACCACTTAGTATTTGTAATGAGACAATATGGAATGGCTGTAAGCTTTATAGAATGTGAGATTATCTCACAGGTTGCTGCAGATTGGTGATGGAAATTGATCAAATGAATGAGTTCTTCCAGAAATGGGTCTTTCACTCATACTCTATACACAAATTCACTCATACTTTATAAATCTTCCAGATATGTTCCTTTTTTATTCATACTTCATACTGCAGTTTAAATACCCTAAGTTTTTTCCTCAGTCACTAAACCTTGATGAAAGTTTGCTACGTATAATGTAATGAGATATTTAACAAATTTGAACTACATTAAATTTAAAAAATCTAAGATTAAATGAGCCTACCCCTGGAAGTGTATGAGAAGCTCATTATGTCCCCCAGGAGGATGTAAAGAAATGAATCCATATGAACCTAAATTACCTAAATTGTGTGAATTTTTATTAATTTAAAAGACTGTGTTCAACCTTTCTTTGAAGTTCTTAACATTGTAATAAAAATTATATATGGATCTATGAGGAGAAGAAATAAAATTATTATGATTTTTCTATTAAAAATTTTTTTATATAAGAAACTCAAAAAAATCAACCACAAATCAATTAAAATTTTTGGAACACCATCCTATTGTACCAACACAAAATAATTAAAGGATCCCCATAGCTGTTCTATGGAAACAATAGTTTTCCCACAATGAAAACTAACACTTTAGAAATGATAATGGGGAAAATGTTGCCCTATGCACAATCCAAGCTAGATTATCAAATCTAGAGATAGCTGAGGATTGATATTAAGACATCTCCAAAATTTTACTTTATACATATAACTGAGCCATCCAGGAACCCCTAAAGATGTATTTCTAATTATGTATTATGTATTTAAGTTTTATTTTTTGTATACACAATATTTTTTATGGAAAAACTAAGTAATTTAATGGTATTTTAAATTATATTTATGTCTAATTCAATTCCATTCAAAGATTAACATGTTTATATGCTTGATATAAGATTAATATATGTAAGATTATATATATAATATTATATTATATATATAAGATTAATATATAAAATATAACATAATAAGATTAACATGTTTATATGCTTGACAAGATTGTATCAAAATTGTGTTGGACAGTAAACAAGCAAAAAGAGACATAGCACTTTTGAAAATCAAGAATAATTCCAATAATATAAACTAAAGAGGGATCAAAAAAAAGTTCGATATTAGCACAGTAATATTTCGACAGAAGTGAATAGCACTACAGGGGGAGCGAAGGAGAGACATTTAGACAATTAGTATCACTTGACATGTGGGCGGTGGTTTATTATGGGATAATGAGGCACTATCATTCCTCTAGCAGAAAAAATTAGTGTAAGTCATGTTAATATTTGGTATAGCCTCTTTGTGAAATAAAATAACTCTAATACATATAGTACAATGTGCTTGCAACTATTTTTAAACTATGAATAGAAACTAATTGGTTTAATGAAATTGGTATTTTCTGTAACCATACAGCTGCAAAATAGGGTCCTTATACATAAATGTACCCTAAATTAAAGACGTGTTTCTTTTTGTTGTTATTTATTTATTTATTGTGGGGGGGAGAGAGAGAGAGAAAGAGAGAGAGAGAGAGAGAGAGAGAGAGAGAGAAACTCCAAGCTGGCTCTGAGTTGTCAGCACTTAGCCCAACATGGGGCTTGATCTCAAGAACCCCGAGATTATGACCTGAGCTGAAATCAAGAGTCAGACGTTTAACCTACTGAGCCACCCAAGAGTCCTTAAAGATGTATTTCTAATCGTATATGGCTCCTCCAGTAATATATAACACATGGACAAAAAAAAAAAAAAAAAAGAAAGACCACCACTTTTTGTTATATGTTTGAGTGTCATAGACAACATTTTTTGTTATATATTTCAGGTTTATAGGTTTTCATAAAAGTGGTACTTTGCCGGGGCATGTGGGTGGCTCAGTCAGTTAAGCATCTGACTTGGGCTCGGGTTATGATCTCACTGCTCCTGAGTTTGAGCCCCATTGGGCTCTGCCCTCTCTCTGTCTCTCTCTCTGTCTCTCTGTCTCTGTCTCTGTCTCTCTCTCTCAAAAATAAATAAACATTAACAAACAATAAAAGTGGTGCTTTGCACACTGTTACCAATAGAATGTGTTAAAGTTTGCCTTCTTTTTACTAGACCCAAATTTGTTGTTCCTTTATGGAGCTCTACAATGATCATTTTGATCAAAAATACTATACCAATTGCCCAAACTAACTTTAGCTTCACTTACTTGTTTTTTTAAAAAAACTTTAAAGATATTAAGAAGGGAAACAGGAAATTTTTAGCAGCTTTCCATTTGTATGTTTAACTTGTTTCATTTACATTCAAAATCCTTTTAAATTAAATGATCAATTGTTAAATGATGAGTTGATATTTATGTCTAGGTAATAACTATCACACATATCAACTAAAATGAATGTCATCTGCTTAATCAGGCAAAGGCTATGTTTAGTTTTTTCTATTTTTAAAGTTGTTTTACCAATGAATTCAATGATTTGAATTCTTTTCCTTTCCTTCTATAAATCGGATACCAAGACATATATAGCCGAACTACAGCCTTTGGGAAAATTAATTAGTATCAGTGTACCTGATGGTAAGCAAAGGGTCACATTTCCAACTTTCTTTGGTTTCCTCCTAGCATGGTAAATAAATAGCAGCAAAAACAAAAACAATTCTTTACTAGAATTTAACAATTGAAAAAAAATAAAGCATTTATTTTGTAGCCTTCTTCTGGGTTTCTTGCCTTGGACTCTTTGAAATACAAATTACACTCTTTGAGTTCCTGGGTGCTCTTCTCCTCCAGGCTTCCTGATCCATAAGAAGTAAGAAGCCTCTGCCACAGCCTCGCGAGTCTTACCACTGGGACTATTGCTCTGATGTTATTCTGAAGAATTAGGTTCATTTGTGTGGCTTTCCTTGTTTTCCTTGGGTTAGTCATGATACAGGCTTTCTAAGATCGGTACCTTAATGTAGTCTTTTTTAGTGTGCCCCACAAAACCACCATTTCTCGTGGTGCTCATGCTAGTGAATTCAATACAGCTTTTCTTGTTTGATGTCTCTGTGAATCCCTGGATTTCTGTGATTCTGATGGCATAGATCTTAGTTGTAAAGGAGGCTGGAAAACAATGCATTCAACACCCTCTCTGAAGCAGTGGAGAGGTCTGCAATAAATCCACAGAACTTATTGCTCCAGCTTTGAGCTTTAAAAAGACCAATTTACTTTCCTTTCTGTAGGGTCTAATTCATTAGACTCCTGCTATAAAACTTTTTATTGGAGAAGTTGAATCATAAAGTCAACCAGAAAGAAAAGATTTGGCGATAAGTGGTGTAAGTGTCATAATGTGAAGAATAAAATGCTACAGACAAAATAAAAGTATTTATTTACTGCTTTTAGAAGTGAAACAGCTTGAAAAAGATAATACTGCATTCCTAGTGATGATAAATTTAAGTTTTGCAAACTTCACAATAGTATGGCACAGTCAAATGCTTACTGTATTGAAGACATGATTACTCTATGTGTATTACTGTAATGCACGTAAACAGACACGCACAACATACGCACACAAATACACACATAATATATATGTATGCATTTGTATATGGTTGTGTGTATATATGTGTATATATTTTCTACACATATATACATACATATAAATATTATATAAAATTTGTATGCTGTTCATTGGCAAACATGCCATAATGTATTTATTTATGTGTGTTCTCTTGGCTAGGGTAGATGACTTGATTTGGAAATGAGAACAATTGTTCCCTTTTTACAGAAATTGGGAATAGATAGAAGTCTCCTGCTCACATGCTTCTTTATTCATCTATAAATAAGATTAAGACCTGTTTAGCTGCATTATTCAAACCATAAAAGGCTCTTAAAAACTGATAATAAACTGAGGGTTTATGGGGCGGTAGGGTGAGGAAAGTGGGTGATGGGCACTGAGGAGGGCACCTGTTGGGATGAGCACTGTGTATTGTATGGAAACCGATTTGACAATAAGTTTCATATTAAAAAAGCAAAACAAAACAATAAAATAATAAAATAAATAAAATAACAAATTAAATAAATAAATAAATACAAAACTTCCTACACAGATAGGCAACCGATTAACCAAATGTTAACTGTCATTCCTCATCAAATGTTATATCCTCCCTCTCTTTTCTTTTACTATTAAATATTATCCTCTTCAGAATTAGAAAGGAACATAAGGCTAGAATTTCAGATTTAATTTATGACTTCCCTTTAAAATTCTAATTCAGTCTATTCTTGAACTTTTAAAAATATGTGCAAGTTACATATTACATCTTCCAGGTAGCTCATTCCACATGCCCTATTTATTAGAAACATACTTTTTCTATTAAAAATAAATTTACCTTTTTATAACTTCTTTTTTTGTAATAAGTTCGTGAAACCTATTTGTACTCTAGCTAACTCCTCATTTTCCTTGTTCACACCCAAACTTCCATCAAAACATTCTATTTCTCCATGTGCTCTTGATGTTATGGGCTTATGTTTCTTTATCATCTTTTTTTTCTTTTCATTTTTTTACTAATATTTACTGAGGGCTTAATACAAAGTCTCAGGAACTCCAGGTATAGGGAATACCACAGGGAACAAAAGAGAACGCTTTTCTCATGGAGGTTATAATATTGTCTATAATTTCCCTACAATATAGGGAAAGCAGACAAATGAACAGACAAATCATTCAGGTATCAGTTGGTGATAAATGGCAGGGAAGAATCAAGAAAGGAAAGTAGACAGGAAAATGAAGGTGTGGGGGTCTGGAAAGACTTGTCTGATAAGGTGATACTTAAGCAAAGAGTTGAATGAAAGGGAGTATGAGGAATGCAGATGTTCAGGGAACAGAGAATGTGAAGGCTCTTCTGTAGTCTGGCATGTTCACAGGTCAGTTAGGAAGCTTATGTGGCCTGAAGAGGGAGAAGTGATAGTAAAGTTGGTCGAAGAATTGCTCTGACTGGTATGGAAAATAGCTGTAGGAGCTCAAATCCATAGTAGGAAATGCTATTAGTCCCTCTGTAAAAGATAATGGGGGCTCAAATTAGGGCACTAGGGTTGGATGTGATAAAATGTTCTCAGAACCAGAATAGTTTTGAAGATAAAACTGACAAGAGGTATTGATACATGAAGGTTGTGAGAACAAAGAAGGGAGTCATAGTTGACTACAGTTTTTAGACTGAGCAAATGAAATTTCCCTTTATGTAAATGGGTAGTCTATTTTTCTTATAATGAGAAAACAGTCCACTTGGCTATCATATCTTCACACATCACCCTCTCATAGTACGAAGTTCACTTGAGAATTTCCATGTCTCGGGTATGATCTGTTTAGCACAAAATAAATCAAAACAGTCAACTTTCATAATCTAGATTTACTATTTTTTCACTCACATGTTATAAATACAACATTTTAAAAAGTTTTACTTATTTATTTTGAGAGAAAGCACGCACGAGTGGGGGAGGGGCAGAAAAAATGAAAGAATCCCAAGCAGGCTCTGTGTTGTCAGCGCAGAGCCTGATGCAGGGTTCAATCTCATGAACCCCAAAATTATGACCTGAGCTGAAACCAACAGTCAGATGCTTAACCAAGTGAGTCACTCGGGCACCCCAAAATATACTATTTTTAATGGGCACAAATATTACATCACCATTTGTAGATGTTCACTATGTTTCATATTGAGTTTACCATTAAATTAAGTCCTGGTGTCCCTTTCATCCCCAATCTGTGTGGCGGGTGCTAGATCATTGTTTACCAAATATGTCTCCGATTTTTCTTTGCAAACCAGTCAACTACAGTTCCCAGCCTATCTGGTAGTGAAGACTGGTCATATGACTGAGTTCTGGCCAATGGAATATAGACAGATATGATGAATATACCTTCTAAGCTTGGCTTTCAAAAAATCTCTCACTTAGAAAGTGTCCACTCTTGGGTGCCTGGGTGACTCAGTTGGTTAAGCATTTGGTTTTGGCTCAATCATGATCTCGTAGTTCTTGGGTTCAAGCCCCTCACTGACAATGTGGAGCCTGCTTGGTATTTTCTCTTCCTTTGTCTCTGGTCCTCCCCCACTCATTCTCTAATTAAATAAATAAATAAATAAATAAACAAACTAACTTTTAAAAAAAGTCCCCACTTTGTCTTACCCTTGCTGTGTTCTGAAAATTGACAGAAATCAATTTTTGGTTTTACAGTCAAGAAGACAGATTTTCTGTGTGAAAGACAACACTCCCCCCCACCCCCTGCCACTATTTAAAGTGTTTATGAGCAAAAAATGAATTTTTATTTTATGATACTACTAAGAATTGGATGTTAACCTATTACAGTAGCTAGTAGCACCTTAATTAACTTTAATATTGGTAATTCAAGAAGTGAAGTTATTATAAAGATAAACAAAAATTTGTGACGTTGTCCAGCAGTGTGGGTAGATGTTAAGGAGAAAACAGTTATAAGATATTGGATAAGAGTGGCAAAATATTTGGTAGAACTGTCATGCATGATAACTTGAAAGACAGATCAGATGCTTCCAAGACTATATTGTTACCTGGAGAAATTTTGAAATAGAATGCTTTTCATTTGTAATAGAAAATATTAGAAAGAAGAGATGAACTCAGTCAAGAATTAGTTGGTTTGTAGGCAAACATAAAATGAAATGGACTGCGGATATTTGAATCCTCAAAAGTTTGAAAAATCCAAATTCTCCTAAACCTGAGACTATGAGGAAGATTGAAAGATTTGTAACTGAAGATTTCCAGTTACAAAGACCCATTGCAGTCAGCCCCTTGATAAAAGTGAGACTGAATATTACCTTTCCACTTAAGCCTAATGGCTCTATGAGAGCTGCCATAATTGAGGGAGGAAGGGAGGGATGGAGGAAGGGTGAGAGAGAGAGAGAGAGAGAGAGAGAGAGAGAGACACTAAGATATGAGTAGAGAGAATGAGAGATAATTGGGGCAAGAAAATGAGGGAATAAAGCAGATTTGAGTACTAGTTCTAGGAAAGAATTTTGGTGACAATCACTGGCAACATGGAACTGAATCGAAAGAAAATAACTAGGTTAGATACCTACTAAGTTTTGAGGGAAGTATATTGGCAAAGAAATCATGAGTCCAAATTTTTTTGCAAAAAAAAAAAAGGGATGGGAGACATCAGGGTGGAAAAAAAATGATTTAGACCGATCCTTTGAGTGGGAAACATTAGGCTTTAATCAAGAAAAAAAATTCCCACTTTCAGGCATCCCTGTCTTCCAAGGAGAAATGCAAAATGATTGCCATATATTGACAGCCATATGTCTCCTATTCTTCCCATTTTCAAATGGGATTGTTTATTGTGGTTTGTACGCCCAGGGCCCATCATTGTATTTCTGTCTGTGATGAAAGAAGATGACTTATGCACACAGATTGTCAGACCATGAGAGCTATGTCTGGACCTGTTGAAGAGGATGGCAGAAAGCTCAGAGATTCTCCACATTGAGCTGAATGAAGTGACCAGATAGGACTTTGTGTTTACCCTCACTTGAGGACGGGTGAATGTCTTCCAATGTGTAAGAGTAAGAATGTGATGGATATTTGGTGACTGGAAGGGTGGACTACAACAGAGAATGTCTATTCTATTTAAAAAACCTATTTCCCTCTCCTCTTGGCATATACCTCAACATTTCCCAAACTCCCTTCAGTAAAATTTGGGATTGTGACTAAATTGCGGGCACTTCGATATGTACTAGAATGTTATATATTATTCTGAATCTCTAATTCTAAATGATTTTGAATTTCACTTCCTCTGTTTTGCAGCCTAGATGTCCAAAGTCTACAGTGACAAGGGAAGTCATATTTGTGTTTAAAGATGTCAAACTTAGAACAGACTATATTTCTGAAAGACAACACGGAACAAAATTTCCTCCCCTACTCATTCTACCCATTCTCCCTCCCCACTGATTGGGTTTTATGTAAGTGCAAAATAAAGTTATATTGTATTGGTTTATTAAGCTTCCACAGTTTCACTATTATAGCACATTAGTTTGAGAAATCTTAACTAAAACCACATGTCTTGACGAGTTGGGTTCTTGGTTCCTAAGACTAGGATTCATGCTGAATCAAGATCACAACACTGCTTGCTGAGATTTATATCTCTTCCAATTTTATCCCATATCTGGTTATCTTAACGATAAACTTCAGAATCTAGATGGCTGGGAATAGGAAAATAGTTGGCTGTGCATCCTAGGGAACTTAAAAGTATGTGCCCCATCTAAAACAAAACAAAACAAAACCAAACCAAACCAAACCAAACCAAACCAAACCTATTTGCTGGTATCTTCAAAGACTGTGAAATTGGGATCTTTGATTTATAACTTCATCTGAATATTTTTATGCAAATTTTCTTGGACAAAACTGAGGAGTGAGCCACTAAAATTTTCTTTTTAGGCAGACATTTATTCATTAAAAATATTCTGTGACTATGCTTCTCCAACTATTTGCTGATTTATTAAACTTCATTAGTTTAAAGTTCATACGGCTCTTGGTTGTTCACCTAAATAGAAAAAGAAACATTGTACCTTAACTGCTGAGATCTAGACAGTTTACCTAAATCCATGTATTTGGGGCTTCAAAAGTTGAAATATCTGAGTTCTTCCAAACTTCAAAAAATGTTATCTGAAGACCATTTGTATTTGGATCACATGAAGAATTTGGATATTCTATCTCCTTTTAATTTATGTACTGACAATGAGTTTTCTGTAGAATACTTTTGCCAAATTTAGTTGCAAACACTGAATTCAGAATCTTGCCCATTGGTAAATTGTTAAGTTCAATGGTTTATGTTTCACAGAATACACTTTCTTTAACCCCATTAAAGATATAGGTTGAAAAATATTGGTTGATATTTTCCACTCTCCAGTCTTCTGGCAAATATCTTTTTTTCATTATTAGTGTTCCTCAATAGGAACGCCTAAATATTATTTTTTTATACATATGATGATCTACTTTGCACATTATCTCAGTGTTCTGACTAAATCTATCCCTCCCTGGAGACTTGAGTTTAATGAGAAAATTTCAGGTTTCTATTATAATTTCTTTATTCATCAATCTTAGATGTTAGTTTCACTTGTCAGCACTCTATCTTTAGGTTCCTATCCTCAGTTCTTAATACAGGAAGAAATGAGCCTCATAAGAATTCTATAATTTGGTCAAGCACATGAAATTGACCGAACTAGATTGGTAAAACGTGGAGATATTGCAATTGATATTATTGCCTTGTTACTATCTACCTCTTGTGTTTGTAGACTCTTGTTTCTAAATATGCTTACTTTTACATGCCATTAATTTTATATGAAGCCAGATTTTTGGGAACATATTTTTTTAAGGAAAAGGGTGGAATTTAATCATTATTTACAGGACACTGCAAGATATGAGATTCCACATAGAAATAAGAAACCCACTGAGAGGAGAAGCTTCATACAGTTTGTACAGTTTGGAACTGTTCAAGTATAGTTTCCCTTGTAGAAAGTGCTACAATAACAAAACACATTTAAAAAGAGTTCTTCATAGAGAAACAGTAAGACAAACTTATACCAAACATAGTACACAACAAACAACTTTATTCCTCAGCTATACAATCTAAAAGTTAAAGGTCCCGGGAGTACCATCCCAAACTTGGAATGTAATAGCCTTTAGAGGTAGTTTCTGGCACATTTTGATCTTCTTCTTCCTCTACAGAGGAATACTTCTCAATCAAGTTTAATGAAGCTTTGCACACAGACGCATTCATGGTTTTGTAGGGCTTCAATTTTGTCAAACCTCCACTTTCTTCAATCATTATACAGAATTTTTCAGTTTCACCTAGTTTCTCAGCAGCCTGAAAGATCTTTGAAATGACATCCAGAATAACCAGAATAGTATTGGTATTTTTTGCAGTTAAGAGGTTCATCAATGGTTCTATTATGCCATAATGAACAAGGTACACAATCTGTTCAACTGTTCCACCACATGTATACTTGTTCACAGCCCATATAGCTTCCTTTTGTGTCTTGAAGTCTGCCTTAGAGAGAACACCAATGAGGAATGGAACTAATCTATGATTCACAACTTGCTGTATCTGGTCCTGGTGACCAGCTGTGATGTTTGACGTTGTCCATGTAGCTTCCTTCTGAATGTTAGTTTTGGGGTTTGTTAGTGGGCTGGGAAAGACCTCAAGTGCTCCTGCATCTACTACAACCTGAGTCTGTCCACCTGGGAGAATATATTTTTTTTAATGTATTGTGCATTTAGAAAAAGATACATACAAAGTAACTAATAACAGTAAACACTCTTATAGTGGTTGATATGCTCCAACTACTGTTCTAGTGCTTTTATGTATCTTAACTCATATAATCCTCATAATAACCTCAAAGGGTAGGCATTATTATTATTTGCATTGTGAAGATGAGGAAATTATAGCACAGTGAGTGTAAGTAATGTGCCCAAGGAACCTCACACAATGAGTAAGCGGTATTGTCACATTTTGAGCCGTGACTCTGGTCCAGACATCCCTGCATCACAGTATGCATGGTACTTCTTCAGGTTGAAATAGTTTAAAATAGTTTGATAGATATTGTTATGGAAATCACAATGGGTTCATATTATTCATTCATTTCAGAGAATAGCACACAAACTGTTCAATGTTTGCTTTATCATTTACATTGGTTGAAGGTGGCTGGGGGAGGAGGTGGTTGGCGTCTATGTGTATTGTACGTGTGTTACCTGTGATAAAGGCATAACTTCTTGTTAACTTAAGTCTATTCTCATATTTCTTTTCAGCTTTGCCATTTTACTAAAATGGGATCTAAGTATCTTCAGGATCTTGTCTGTGGATAACATTATTTATCTCTTTAGTACATAACTAACTATAGGTTTACATATGCTTGATTTTATCAAGTGGTTAAAAGCTTTTGATGACTGTAATTTGCAGGCAACATCCTGGGAACATGCGAGAGAGAATTACAGTTGACCTGAGCCTTGATTTAAACCTGGGATACTTGGGTGGCTCAGATGGTTAAGCATCCAACTTTGGCTCAGGTCATGATCTCTCATTTCATGAGTTCTAGCCCCACGTTCTGCTGTCAGTGTAGACCCCGCTTTGGATTCTCTGTCCCTCTCTTTCTCTGCTCCTCCCCAGCTCACGCTTTCTTTCTTAAAAATAAATAAACATTAAAAAAAAACTAAAACAAAACAAAACAAGACAAAACTGAAAACAATTGACTTGCACATGTGAGAGTTTAGTATATAGACTTTGGTACCTGAAGGTACAGAGAGAAAAACATGTCTACGTTTTCACCCTGTAGAGTGTAGGCAGTTTATTTTATTTTATTTATTTATTTTTAATTTTTTAATGTTTATTTATTTTTGAGAGAGAGAGCGTGAGCAAGGAAGGGGCAAAGAGAGAGGGAGACACAGAATCCGAAGCAGGTTCCAGGCTCTGATCTGTCAGCACAGAGCCTGATGTGGGGATCAAACTCACGAACCGCAAGATCATGACCTGAGCTGAAGGCGGATGCTCAACTGACTGAGCCACCCAGGTGCCCCGAAAGTTTATTTTAGATATGGTAGACAAACCAAAGTCTGTTCGTTTTGAAACTCAAAGGGTAAGTGGGTTACAATAAACCCACCACTCCCAAAACTTTCTACCATGTACTACTCTTTGACTTTTGACACATCTTCATCAGGAAACAAAATAAAGGAAACAAATATGTCAGTGTGGGCTGTTCCCTGCACCATGTTGCCACCTGTTACTCCAGGTCAAAAGCAGTTAAAACTTCTTCCCGCTTTTTTGAAAACACTGTTGACAGGTATACAACCCATAGCAATTTTTCTCTTTTACACCAACTCATGTGATCTAGAAATAGTCATTGGTGGTCACAAGAATGCAGTCATGGTTCTTTTGCATCCTCACAAATTGGTTCCTAGTTTCTCTTTTCTGCTGTATATTCTTACCTTGAGTGTCTTATTTCTGGCCTACCATTTAGATTTCTGAAAAGACTTATAAGATTTACAGTAATCAAAATGGAGTCTTAAATAATTAAGAATATCCTGGGAATAAGTGTGCTTATTAAATGGAGATGTTTTCATACTAGTTGAATTAAGAAAGAAAGTGCCCATGTTTTGGACATGACAATTACACCCACTGTTTCTTAGACATTGTTTCCACAAACATTTTATGTGTCTCATCAAACAATTACATTGTTCTTTTTGTCAGGACAAGAAAAAACCTTTACAACTCAAGGGTTTCACTAATCAATATCAAGTCAATGCTCTCCTATCCTCTTCAACATGGTGAATTCTTTTCAGTTCTAAGCCTTGCACTTCACCCCCTAAATTGCATTGTAGACAGGCAGCTCTTAGCTTTGTCCTGATTATAAACAAACATTTTTAGGGGGCAATACTGTGAGATATTTAGACCAATATGAAAGAACAGCAGTCAATGTGGCTTAATTCCTACTATGTCTAGGGATGCTTAATTTGGTCTGTTTGGTGCTCTTATTTACAAGATTAGATGACTTAGATGTACAACCATACAGACTCTTAGAGAACAGTCAATACTTTTAAGCCCAAACAGTCTTGAAAATGTGTATCTTGGTGCTATGATTGAGAGTATAACTTTATATTTACATTTTATGCTTACAAATTGAAGTCCAGTTTCCTGCCCTTGTAAAGATATAAGGTAATACATATATTCATCTAACAATTACTTATTTTGTGCCAGATACTGTATTATGCATGAGAGTTACAAAAATGAAAAAATATTTCCCATTTTGGCAACTTACAGTTTAGCATGTAGATGAGATATATGAAAAATTACCATGCAATATAGGTGCAATAATAATGGTGTAATATGATTAGTAAGCTAGTTGCTGCCATTATAACTCTAAATATGTTATCATCATACCCCAGATATTCATGGCCTAATGCCAAGGGAACTGGAAGATTTCTGGTACAACTTAAAGCCAGAGACCCAAAGTTGAGAGGATTGATATTTACGTGAGTTAGATACAAAGAACTTAGGAAGCAAAAGGGAGTGGATTTTCATGGCCAGTTTGATTGAGATTCAAAGTGTTACTGTGTTAGTAAATCAGCAATGCCAATTCATACAGGAGACCAGTTGAGGAAGGGAAAAAGTGTTCTAGGCAGCAGCATGTACAAGGGCTTAGAAATGTAAAAATCACAAGGTAATTGGAGAACAGCAACTATAGCATTGTCCCCTTACCTGCAAGAGATAGTTTCCAAGCCCCTCAGCAGATGTCTGAAACTGTGGACTCTATACCTACTATGTTTTTTCCTACACATACATACATATAATAAAGTTTAATCTATAGATTTATAATTTAATTATAATTTATAATTTATAAATTAAGCAGGGTAAGAGATTAACAATAATAATAATAAAATAGAACAGTTATAACACTATACTATAATAAAAGTTACGTGAATGTGGTTTCTCTCTCGCAAAATATCTTAATGTATTATATTCACTTTCTTGTGATGATGTGACATGATGAAATGCCTATGTGATGAGATCAAGCGAGGTGAAAGACAGGCATGGTAATATAGCATTAAGCTACTATTATGTATTTAAGTTCAAGTTAGTAAACATGAAGTGTAGTATTGGTTTCAAGAGTAGAAGCCAGTGATTGATCATTTACACATAACACCCAGTGCTCATCCCACCAAGTGCCCTCCTTAATGCCCATCACCCATTTAGCCCATCCCCCACCCATCCACCCCTCTCCAGCAACCCTCAGTTTATTCTCTGTATGTAAGACCTCTAGGCTACTATTGATTGACTTTTTTTTTTTTTAATTTTTTTTTTTTTTTGATTGACTTTTTGATGATACGTCAGAAGAAGGATCATTTGCCTCCAGGTGGTGCTGGACTGTGGATAACTGAAACCACCAAAAGAGAAACTGCGGATAAGGGGGAATGCTGTCATTGATTGTTACTAGAATTGGGAATGCAATTTTAAAGAGATAATAAAAAAATAATAGCCAGATAGACAAAACCTCGGACCAAAAAATAACTTTGTAGAATATGTTATAGAGTTTGCATATATCCTTTAGGTTTGGGGAATCTTTGAAGATTTTTAACGTAAGTAATAGCATGGTCCTATTTACAAATTAGAAAGACTGTTCTTTCAGTAGTGTGGTGCATGATTTAGAGAGAAATGAAAGGTCCATTTCAGAGGTTGTGACAAAATTCTACAGGAGAGAGGAAGAGAGGCTGTAGTAAAACAGTGGTGACAGGTGTGGGGTGAAGGCTAAAGTTAAGATTTTATTATGTGCTGCCTGGACATCTGCTAAAACTAGAGCATCTTTAATGGTTTAACCACAAGTTCCCTTCCCACTCTGCTCCTTGGGGAAGGTACCCTACCCGCAAATTGTCCCATCAAGTGGCCCAAGTGCCGTTTCTGCTTATCCTGAGTAGCAGATCTCAGTTTCCTGCCAGCCTGCAGAATTATTCAAACAAGTAAATCACATGTTCCTGTGGAAACAAGGGGCCCCCCTCCTCCTCTTGGTGCTATAAGACCTGTCTCTCACTCCCTTATTGTTTACTCCTTCTCAAGGGCAGTGTATGGTGTGCAATGTCCTCCTCCCCGGACCAGGGGTGTAGGTAACAGATAGACTGCTGTTGATCTCAACTGTTCCATGCTGTGTGTTGTGGTTTAGCAGCCGCTTAGAATCTTAGGGCAGGAATCCTTCTCTCACCAATGGGGTGACTAGGAAGTGATCAAGAATAGTAGATGGAGAAAGTAGAGGCTAGAACCGTGCCATCCACTGTAGAAGCCTGCAACTGTATGCGTCTGTTAAGCACTTAAAATGCAAGTCCAAATTATTACGTGTTCTAAGGGTAAAATATAGATTCTGAAGACTCAGTATGAACACAAGAATATGAACATTTCATTAATAATTTTTTATTGATTGCATGTTGAGACAATATTTTGGATATATTGAATGAAGAATTCAAATTAATTTTTTCATAGTTTTCTAAAGTGGTTACTAAAAAACCTAAAATTACACATGTGGTTTACACTTGTGACTCACATTGTATTTTTTACTGAGCAAATACGGTTTAGTGAAAGACATTCAGGAAAACAATCAGTGTAACTTGGGCTTGTGGAAGAACAAGATTACCAGAAGGACTAAAAACTTATTCTGATTAGGTGTAGTTTTTAAAAAGAAAAGGGGATTGAGGGGAAGCAGAAAATTTCCATGAAGAGCAAGAGTTCAATCAGTAATTAAGAGGGATGTGCTCAATTTAGGTGTCAGGCAGATATCTAGATGGGAATGAACAGATTAAGGTGGGTAATAGGTCTGGAATTCATGAGTAAATTTGAGAATGGAGATACAGATCTTGGAGTCATTAGTCTATGGAGTCATTAATTTATCAAAAGCCATGAATAAATTCTACACCTGAAATGTAAACTTACAGAATGTTTAATGATACATACTAAGGTTGGGCAAATAATTAAGGTATTGGTAGTCCTCAACACATTTCAACATATTTCAATGAATTTTTATTGAGTATCTACTGTGCATTGGGTTTTGGTAGTATGTAAGACTTCAGACATGAGAAACAATAAAATATCTTTTGAATGTAAATTATTTATGTAAATGTCTTATTTTGGGCCTGAGATACTGTGCATTTGCAATAAAAGTTTCAAAAAATAGTATTTGATATTAACAAATAAAATATAACACAATATACTAAATAAAGCATAATAAAATGCTTCATTTGTAGAAAGGAGATATTATGGAGATAAAGACTTCCGGAGCAGAGAAATTTTCTCATAATTTTTAATGCTCTAGATTCTTTTAAGTATTGATTCATTGTTATATTTATATCTCCATTAAATTTTGTGACTGTAACTTGATTTGAGGAAGTTGCACTTCTGGATCTGATATCCCTGATAGAATATCTGTTGGGTTGCAGAGGAACTGGGGACACCTGGGTGGCTCAGTCAGTTGAGTATCCAATTTCAGCTCAGGCTATGATCTCACGGTTTGTGAGTTCGAGCCCTGCATCTGGCTTTTTAATATCAGAGTGGAGCCTGCTTTGGATCTTCTGTCCCCCTGCCTCTGCCCATTCCCTGCTTGTACTCTCTCTCTGAAAAATAAATAAATCTTAAAAAAAAAAGAGTATCTGTTGGGTAGCAAAGGAATTGAAGACAGAAATATAAAGAAAGGGTACAAGGAAGACATTCTTCTGAATAAACTGAGGAAGAGGTCAGTAGGAAGAAAGGGATTTCAACAGGATGGACTGAGATGGAACTACCTTGCTCCAAATGGTGATTAGAACAATAGCAGGTAGCAACACAAAATCATTTTTGGACAGTGATGCAGAAGACAGTTTCCCATTTTGACCAACTACAATTAATTATATGTTTAAGATATATATGCTTTATTATTAAAGGGAGTAGAAAACATATTCTTGTTTGATGAAAGAAGAGATAGTGACTTGAATCTTATACATTATTCTTATAACGAATATGTTCCAGCATAACTACATCAGGCCTTGTGCTGTTACTTAAATATATTTTCATATAATGCTTACAATAACCAAATGAGTAACACTTTATTGTCTCTCTTTTACAGAAAAGGAAACTGTGACTCAGGGAAATTCCACAAATTGTCCAAGGCCCCACAGCTAATGAGAGGCAGAACTGGCATGAGAACCCAGATATCCAAAGTTTACTCTCTTAATTTCCTGGTTATACTTTTTATATGTTTGGAATTTAGGGAATATGTATATAGATAAGAGATAGGAAGATAGAAGAAGCTAGGATGATAAAGGAAAGGAAAAAGAACCATCTATTGATTAAAACCTTAGGGGAGCCTGAGTGGCTCATTCCGTTAAGCGTCTGACTTCTGCTCAGGTCATGATCTCGTGGTCCGGGAGTTCAAGCCCCGCATCAGGCTCTGAGCTGTCAGCACAGCTCAGAGCCTGGAGTCTGCTTCAGATTCTGTGTCTTCCTCTTTCTCTGCCCATCCTCTCTTCACACACACACTCTCTCTCTCAAAAAAAAAAATAAATAAACATAAAAAAATAAATAAAACCTTAGATTTTGGAGGAGAAACAACATTACTCTAGTTGCCATACCAGTAGTAGTATTTATTCTGAAGAAGAACCAAAGATACTATATCTGTTATTTCACAATTTCAATAAATGCAGAGCTCTCTTTCTGCTTTTCCCATCCACCTCACTGGCTCTCACACACACACACAAATGTTCATTTGCATATATATACACATACTGGGTGCATATATGTACCCATGGCTACATTGTGTTCCTGTAGTTGAGATAAAATCCTAAATGGGAGAGTACTGGATTTCTTTCTTTTCAAAATTTGGCCAACATTATTTTGAGTTACCTCCATCAAGCAAATGGCTAATATATATTCTAGCCAACAAAAACAGGCTTTTAAGATATTATTCCACTATAAATTGTTTCTGTAACTGAAAATAAATCAATTATTCATGGCAAAGGGGACACTTTATGTCATATTAAAACAGTGAGATAGAAGAACAAAAACTACATAAGGTAAAAATAAATGAATTTGTTGAAATCGAGGCAAATAAAATCTCTAAATGGAATAAGAGTATTTTTTTTAGAAAAAATACAGTAATAAAAGGACTGTAGATTTTTCTCACTTGCATTCTTCCTTGTTGCTTATTCAGTTCTTTGGCAGCCATTGTTAAATACATGCAAAACTTGGTTTTGGATGAGATTTGTAATATAATTTTTAGAGACTGGTATTTGACAAACTTGTTATTACCTCTTGATGTAGGCTTATAATCAAATATTATTCCTGCTTTTATTAATGTGAAGTAATCAATGATTATACTTGTGAGTTAGGCAACTGGAAGAAGGAAAGAGGAGAAGACATTGTCTTGCTTAAAGGTTTTAGGAAGTTCTTTAAAATTTAAAAAAGTATGTAATTCAAGACCATGAGATAGAATTTACTTAAAATTTTAAAGCATTACATATATTAAATTTGACTCAATAATTCTGAAGAAGTCTGAAGTGGGTAACAATTGGGACAATCAAGATATTCTTAAAGCTGAGATTTTTCCTGATTTATTATAATATTCCCAAAGCCCAGAGTCCCTCCAAGTAGTTTACTATAAGATGAGGATGAATCATATAATTAAAATTTATTTTTTCTTCATAATCAGTCTTAATAAGAAAAAGGTACACGCTGGTTGAAATGAAAGAGACTGGGTGGATTTGGGGGAATTCTGCTCTCTGATGTCTGTAGATAGGTGAATGATACATTACTTAGGGGAAAAAATGAGAAAATGCCAAAAATGAGTTACATTTTTGCAGATATGGTGATGAGTTGTATTTTGACTTGTGTGAAATTTTACTTTAGATGAAAAATATCTCCCCATTTTTGTATAAATATCTCTGCTACTCCACTTAGAAAAAAGTTAGTCTCTAGTCAAAAAGAAAATATTAGAATACAAACTGGAGGAAACCAGTGAACCAACAAATGAAATGTGAGAGGTCTAAATACCCAATTATTGTGATTATCGCGTGCTTAATGAAATGTTTTCAAGCACATGATCATATAAGTAATAATAAGTTTGAGAATTTGAGTCTCAAAGTTAACACAGGAACAACTAAAGCAATAATTTGTGATTTCTATTCACTCATGCCCAAGAAAAATGTTCACATTTTCTCAAAATATCAAAAACCTCTAGACACAGTGGGGAAACGAGGGGAAAACAACAAGGAAACAAAACTTTTCAAGAAGTATAAATCCAAAGTTGAATTTTGTAATAAAATATGTGAAAATTCTTGGTTCTCTTTCAGATTAGATTAGATTTGCTTGCTTAAAACAACAACAATAACAACAACAACAACAACAATAATAACAGCAACAACAAAAACCAAACAAACAAAACAAGGATCTTCAGTTTCCTTTAAAGACAATGAATTATGTTACGCATAATTTCTCAGTTTTCAGGAAAAAGTAATATTATTTATAACCTATAGAAAAATTACTCTAGAGGAAGGATGGATCTATAGGTAATGTCCCCAAAGCAGCGGATTTACTGTTCTGTTGAAATTTTACCTTCATGGATCATGCTGAATAGATTAACAAAGCCTTACTATGTCTTCATTGAAAAATGGGATAAAAAGTTCAAACAGCATGACAATCCTCTCCACGTAGGAGAGGAACCCAGGACAGGAAGAGCCATCACTCATCTTCTAGAAATTAATTGTTGGGTGGCATGGCTGGGAAACAGTTCAGGTTAGAGAATTAGTAATGTTTAAAGAGGTAAGTTTTCAATAATATATATTATATATATGTATATATATAATAGCCATTAGAAACATAATCTTCTGCAATAGTATATGTATTGGCATATAGAAAAGTCCATGCTTTAAAACGATTGATATAATACTACATAGAAGGCACGAGTGCCCCACACTACCTGTAAACTCATGTTGGTGTTTTCATTCCATATCTTATCAATCAAGTTTTTTTCTTCCATAGATAGTGAAAAAATATATAAATACTACATCACTGTCAAGGTGGCTATACCTAGATTACCAGTGTGGTAAGATTTTGGACCCATGGAAAGATGGCCTTCTACATACTAGTTGATACTACACAGAGTATGCATCCTTACTCCTTTTCCCCCAAATGCCTGATAGGTTTTGTTGGACCCATAATGCAAAATCCACTGAGAATAGATTGCCTTGCCAGATAAAATAGTACTATTGGTGGATGTGAAACCTTTTCTCTTACCAAAGAAAAACAGACAAAAACACATGGGGAGGCGAAGACTACAACTTCACAACTTCTCTAGCAAGGCAAGGAAATTCATAAAAAGGAGGAAAAAATATGTGGACTACCATAAATAATAAATGCTCAAAATAAGAGTATGGGATCATAGCATTTCTTCTCACCACAAAAGCAAACTTGTTTTTAAATTAGCAAAGAGAAAATGCAAGCCCTTACTCAGATACTGGGTTACTGCTAACTTCATTTACAGATATCTCTGTTCTTATCATTTCCTCAAGATTCTCATTTGTCACTTGCATATAATCAGTGTTCCCAGTCTTATGTAGAGTTTCTGGAACCTTATGGTTAACAGAGGAACTGGGCTGTGTCATGATACCCACACTGGAAACTGGATAATGCCACAAAACCCCACATTCTTCCCAGAAGCTCACATAGGGACGGATGCTAGTAATTGCCAATGTGTGCATATATAACCAATTTCATTTTATGAAAAAGATAGAAGGAAATTTATTCACACAGTCTTCTGTTGACAGTCACAAGTGCATTAAGGGGACAAAAGTTGTGGGGTTTGTTTTTCTATTTAATAGTAAAAGGAAGCATCCTTCCAGCCTTGGTTCTTGTCTCCAGTGCTATCTCACTTTCTGCAGCTCCTGTCTCAGCCAGGATGGCAGAGGCTGCCCCAGTCTATGTAGCAGTTTGGACAGTTCCACGTTATGATCTCGGTAGTAATTAGAGAGGAAAGTTCTAGACTGAAAAGCAAAAAGCAAAAACAAAACAAAAACACAAACAACTTGAAGGAAGTTATTCATTAAAATGATGTAATCTACATTTCTTAAGAAAGTCTCTTACCATATGGGTGTCTACAAAGATGCATTTCTTTGTATTTTTTTTCAGATGCTACTCATTATTACCTTTTGAAAAGATTTGGCAGAACTGTAGCTATAAAATAAAAGTCGGTCCAGGTATATCTTTTCTGGATTATATACCATTAAGGCAATTCTTAATTGTATTGCTATGCAAGGAGAAAAGCTGATGAGAGGTAATGACACTAAAGAAGAATGAAGTAGGGAGCTGTTGTGGTACCAAATCCACAAAAGTGAACTAGAAACACATATGTTTCCTTTAAAATTGATCATTTTCTGTGAAACTGGCCATAGCATAAAATGTGAACATAAATAATCATACATGCTGAAATTCATGATTAAAGAAATGACTTGTAACTTTTGTTTAAAAAAAATTTTTTTTAATGTTTATTTATTTTTGAGACAGAGAGACAGAGCATGAACAGGGGAGGGGCAGAGAGAGAGGAAGACACAGAATCGGAAGCAGGCTCCAGGCTCTGAGCCATCAGCCCAGAGCCCAACGCGGGGCTCGAACTCAGGGACCGCGAACTCACGGACCGCGAGATTGTGACCTGAGCTGAAGTCGGACACTTAACCGACTGAGCCACCCAGGCGCCCCATGACTTGCAACTTTTAAAAATATTTTCTATGTTTATTCAGGACAAAAACTGATACTTTCAAAACAACAGGAGTTTTTACTTCAAAAATATTATGATATCTCATTATAAAAATCATTATAATGAGCTTTATTGTGATTCTTAAATTCTTAGTCAAGCTGGAATGATTGGCCCTTTTTAGATGAATGGTTAAAAAAAGAATTCTCAAATATATCCATATTCTTAGTTTATGTTTTCTTTGATTTCTGAGAAACAGAAAATTTATAATTGGGCTTTCTCTCATTATGTCACTTACTTCATATTATAACCCAAAGAACATTGTTTTGTGTCTCTGATAAAATAGTAGATATGAACACTTCTGTGTCACTATAGGCAAGCAATGATCCAAACATTATTTTCCATCTGGTCAAAGTTACGCCATCTCTCTTAAGCCCTTTCCAATATTTTAACACAAATGAGTCTTTTCCCTCATAAAACTCCCTTGGCAACTTTTGTGTATACCGTGGAAATGGACTTAAGACAACTACATTTTGTCTTGTACCATCCATCAGGCATTTCAT
The DNA here is from genome assembly GCF_022837055.1 of Prionailurus viverrinus. NCBI lineage: Eukaryota > Metazoa > Chordata > Mammalia > Carnivora > Felidae > Prionailurus > Prionailurus viverrinus. The sequence goes on along the minus strand of NC_062564.1, from coordinate 109,255,452 downwards.
TACATTTCTTCCCTTAAACCAGATTGTAAACACTTCAAATTCTGGATAAGATGTTTATAGAAGTAGTGAGAACCTTACGCTGATTTCTTGGCATTAAAGTGATTTCTGAAACCCTTTTGAAATTACAGATTTCACAGGTATAGTTTAAGAAGGACATTCTGGTACTTCTATTTAGTACCTGAATGTAATACCTGAATCACTTCCAGCCTCCCTTTGCCTACCTTGTCTTGAGACAGATACTCATTACATCTGGCTCAGCTATTGATAACTGGCTTCCCAACCCTAGTCTACCTCTTCATACCATCACTTCTATCTATTAAGAAAAATTTTTTCCTGCTTTTGTAGTTTGTCATTGTTTTATGTATCTTATTATAAATCAATGAAAACAATTAATTTACCCTCCTATAATAAATCTGGGTTCGTAACTATTTTATCCTGTATCCTCTCTTTGATATTGTGATTTATATTATAAAATATATCTTTGTTCCTTACCCCTTCTGCTGGCACAAAGCTCCTAAAATCCTTGGAATTTCCTAAATGAAAGAACGATAAAGGTATCTTTTGTTATGTTAACTAAGTAGCTTCTAGACCCCCACCTGGATGAGGGCTGGTTGCCAGGAGAATCAACCATGTGATTAGAAGGTTGGACTTTAAGTCCCACCCTGCTGACCTCCTAGGAAAGAGGGCCTGGAGGTGAATCAACAATTACCATTTGCTAATGATTTAAACAATTGTGTCTATGTAATGAAACCTCCAATAAAAACCCAAAAAGGACTGGGTTTGGAGAACATATGGAGATTTGGGGAGAGTGGCTCATTCATAGAGGAGGGCTTTCCCCATACCTTGATCTATGCATCCCTTCCATCTGGCTATTCCTGAGTTATATTCCTTTATAAATAACACGTGACCTGGTCAGTAATGTTTCTATGAGTTCTGTGAGTCCCTGTAGCAAATTTTGCTACATTAAGTGTAGCAAAAAGCATTTGCTTTGTTGTCACAAAGCAAATTTGTGAACAAGTCCCTGGAAAATTCTGTGAGTCATCGTAGCAAGGAGGAAGCCAATGGAATTTTCAATCTATAGCTGGTTGGTCAGAAGCACAGGTGACAACCTGGGCTTGCAACTGGGATCTGAAGTTGGGAGGGTGAAGAAACAGTCTTATAGAATTGAGCCCTTAACCTGTGGGATCTTATGCTATATCTGGGTAGATAGTGTTAGAAATGAGTTGAATTGTAAAATACCCAGCTGGTGTCTGAGTGTTGACTGGTGTGGAGAAACCTCCCCACTCACATGTTATATTTGGTAATCAGAACCCTTTACTTTCCATTCCTTAACTCATGCATGGTATAGGCATTGTATACATATATTTAATATATAATAATAATGTTTATGTATTTTATCTGAAATCACTTGTTTAGTAAACAATTCATTTAAGTACTTTACACATTTGGAAAAGTGTTACTGTTCACTAAGTATTTATCTTTCAGTTGTACCCTAATGGTAAACAATTTCTACAGATATCTATCAATTATTAATCTTTGTCAGTCTATAGTCTAAATATATAAAACATTGATAGCAAAGAAAGAAAAGAAAAAGGAAGCCAATTTATTGTCACTCATTTTGAAATAGTTTTATGCACAAGTTTTACCAGAGTATTTCAGAAATTAGGAAAGTATTACCTCTGGATCCATGGGTGGATATTTTCGGCCTTTGCTCTTTCCAAGACATTTGGTTTTTCCTCCTTCCAGGAGCTGACACCAAAAGCCCTTTTGGGGATCAAACCTAAAAAAGTGCAAATATATAAGTAATTGTAAAAATATAATCATTATAACTTATATACATAATTTTGAGTGAGAGAGCCTCACCAATTGTATAAAGAAAATGCACTTTGGGGGGCACTTGGGTGGCTCAGTCTGTTAAGCATCCAACTCTTGATTTTGGCTCAGGTCATGATCTCATAGTTTGTGAGATATAGCCCTGCATAGGCTCTGTGCTGACAGTGCTTGGAATTCTCTCTCTCCCTCTCTCTCTGCCCCCCTCCCCCACTTGCATACTCTCTCTCTCTCTCTCTGTCCCAAAATAAATAAATAAACATTAAAAAAAGAAAGAAAGATAACTTACTTTGGTATGCCCATTGTTTCAACTTAATTTAAGTCAGTACTACACATATTCACTGAATTGGTTTGAAAGTCTAATTGAGATTATATAAACTATATGTTATTATATATTTTTTAATATTTCTACTGTAATGAAAAAAGACCCATAAATGTTTAATCCAATCTTAGGTTGAAATTATTAACTTAAGTTCCATATTTTACCTATTCATTCATAAAAGATCAAGGACCAATCATCAAAACTATAACCCATATACACAGGACCTTTAAAATATTTATTTACTTATTAATATGATTTCTTTATCAAAATATATTAACAAATTTCTTTGAAATCATTCAATGGTATATATTAAAATGACTAAATGTAATGTAAGTATACTTTTGTGAATATAAACATGAATTAAAACTTCTAATTTGGAAAAGTGCTGTAGATTTTAAAGTTCAAAATATTTACACTTTTTAGGGAGGAAACTGAATTGTAAAAATATAATTTATTATATATTTTTTTCAGACAACATGAGGCACAGGCTATGCAAGTGGCAAGTGAAAGATTAGACAACTTTTCATTTCTTTTGCTAAAGGCAAATGATCCTATGGGATAATTCAGGTCCCTATACTCTTAAAAAAATTCTAATGTTTTGTTCCCATGGCTGTACAAAGTTACAAAAGAAAGGATGCGTGGCCTAATTGTTTAAACTCAGATATATAAGAACTTTTGTTTAGGACTAACAAGATAGGAAAAATGGAAGAATAAACAAATAAGAAGAGAAATTTTAAATTTATTGCTATGGGACTTGCTGCATGCATAAAACATCGAAAAGGTTTGCATTTTTGTTGCTCAGCAGATGTTTTAGAAGGATGAAGCATAATTGACTGGGATGTAAAGTTAATTAGTTGCAGAATATTTTGTTGCCCTGGGCCCATTCCTATAATACCGGTGCACCTGCAATTTGCCTCTGCACATATGTGAACTCATTTAGGGGGAGAGGGAAATTTTCTTCACAGTTCCCTGCCCAACCTATTATTAGAGACCTGATCCTTGCAGTCCAGGTTGTCCTAGTACATGTTATCAATTAAAATTAAATACATCACTGGTTAAATGAATAAAAGGAAGACAGAGTCATTTCCAACCTGGACTTTTCAATCTGCTCCTTGCCTATCACAGTCCTTTCTCTAGTTTTCATTAATTTCCCAAGAGGAAAAACAATTCAGCATGCTCTGCAAAATGAGATGGGGAAGTCGGCATAACTGTTCCCCTAAACAGCATTTCTGCCTCAGGATGAGAATATTTAACTGCATTAAGGTAAAATACAGTTCTTGCAACAAAGCCAAGATATTTATACACACGCTGAGAGCATCTCCTTTGCTCTCAGGTGTGTGGAGGTCCCAGGATGGGGCACAGTCTCTTCCTGTTCTCCACAGCAGCTGTTGTGAGGCAGAACTGAATACAACTTGAGCAAGAAGAGCCATACTGAAAGTCATTCTTTTAGATAGGGTTGTCATAACCTTGACTCCATATTATTTTGCTGTCCTGGTTTCGTTTATTGCATTGATGGTATATACTATAACAAAGGACATTTATTTTTTCTAAGTTATATGAATTCATTATTTTACAGTTTTATTTCAGTAGGGATTATTGTGAAATGAAGATGCAAAGCCTTTTTCAAATAACTGTTAGACAACTCTGAGGACATGAATTGGTTGCCATATGACTTCTTTTATTACAGTGAACATCACTATAGTTATTAATTTTTGTGATGTGAGACATATTAAAAGCCATACATTCTGTACTTGTTTGCAATCTCTTCTTAAAAAGTATGATTTTACAGGTTTATTGAACCACAAGCAACTATTTGTAGTAAACAAGATAGAACCATTCCCTAAACTACTGCAGGGAGGTATGGGAAGACAGCTAATGTCAATAACTATTAATGTAAAACATAATATAGGAAGCTTTGTCTACTTAATCAACAGGGGCATGCCTTGTATTGTTATTGTTTCCAAGTGTAGGTAAAAACTTCATTAGACATGTATGAGTGGATAAGGAACAACCCAATCTTATTACTGCTTTTCCTGTCCTTCCATTACCCTCTCTAATTGTCTAATTGCTGATTCTAATCTGCTGTGAACTGGGAAATTATATAATCAGGCTTGTTAGAATTTTGTCTAAAATTTAATAGGCTTTGTATCAGGCCTTGTGAGGTAGTCAAGTACATGCCCTTTTAAAATATTGTTTGGCTTCTTGGAGGTTTTGTTTGTTATTTTGCTTCTTTACCTCCCCCCCCCATTTTTAATTACCCAAGTATATGGTTTTATTTTTCTAAGATGACAGCAACAATATCTCCCCTCCCATATTCTTTTCTGTAGAATGCCCTTGCCCCTCTGCATTGGGGGGAGAGGCCTATTTCCCTTTCTTTGGATTTGTACCGGCTTTAGTGTCTTGGTTGTGATCAATAAAATGAAGTATAAATGATGCTCTGCGACTTGTGAGGCTAGGTCAGAGAAGGCCATGGCTGTGTTGGATCACACTCTCTTGACAAATCACTCCCTCTCAGAACACAGCCACTACACTGCAGCAATGCCACACAAAGAGGTCTCATCCCATTGAGCTCAGCCTTTGAGCCTTCCCACTCCAAGAGCCAGAGACAAGACTAAAAAAGTGAAGCCTCCAAAGATTCGAGTCCCTAGCCATTTGATTCATACCCAAATAGTCACATTCCCAACTGTGTCCCCAGGTATTATAAGCAGAGATAAGCTGTTCTGGCTGTGTCCTGTCTGAATTCCCAGCCAATAGAATCTATGAGCATAATAAAATGGCTGTGGTAATATGCTGGTGGGTTTTGGGATGGTCTGTCATGCAACAGTAGATAACAGGAAGAATAGATGTGATTATATTTGGTTATACACAATTTAATAAATGCAAAGTAAAACATGAATTTATCCTTTTCCCAATTCTGCCCGAAATACTGCTCATTTTCACAGAGTTAACAATGGCCATCAGCATTTCATTTCTAACCTGTGAATTACTTGGGGGGAGAGACTATATTTTTTTTTCGCTTTTTTAACCTCAGTTTCTGGGACAAGTTCTGCACAGAGTAGGCATCTAAAAATATACTTAACCAAATATACATTGGGAAAAAGCTCACAAAGAGGGGAATTATAAAATGCCTAAAGGTTAGCACTTTGTAAAATACAATATTTGTGGTATTCAAAAGGAAGACACTACGTGAATAATGAGGATACTCCTTTGACTGCTTTTGAGTAGCATAATGATGTATAAATTCATAGCTACTATTAATGATGCTATATACACACCTACCAGTATAATTTATGATGGCAAATAATGGAAAAGAAATCAAGCATGAGAATAGACTCACGTTAGTGCTTCAGAATAATTATAATGAGGTGTAACTCCCAGAAACTTCTGGACTTCATCCATCACAGTAGCTGGGTCAGATCTCAGCTGCTGTCCATCAATAATTAGCAACTGTAAAGTAAAAAATAGTCACTTTGTGAAGAACAAAACTAAATTAAATAGACTGAGCTGCCCCACTTGACCGGGTATGACATTAATCAATTAGGTCAGTGTGAATAGGAAGAAAATATGCATCACTTAGAACACATTTTAATATTTACTATTCTTGTGTCCTTCCAAATAAACAACAACTAAAGTTTGCCATAGGCATCATTTATAACCCTTAACTAACTTGATTGTTAATCAGAAATAAACATAGACTCTCTTGATTTAGTAGTTCAGTAGAAACTCGATTTTCCATCTGTCATGTAATCAGATAATTATCCAGCCTACAGAATCCCATGAGCTAACCTTGGAGTGAAAGCCTTAGAAATGGCATACAGATGAAAATTACTCATCTATTCTCCTTATAAACAATGACAGAGAACTGAGGTTTCAGTTGTGACCTGATCTGGAGTAAAGAATATAAGCAGTATGCTTTCTTCAAATCCTTACCTCATGTTCTATCCCACATTCCTGGAGCTGTTACAGCATTTTCCATTTTGACAGTCTAAAGCATGACTTTCTTTCCTTATAAAAGTCCTACAGGACAGATGTCAGAGTATCTGCACATGGTATTCCATAAAGGTATTGTCTAACAGGCTGTTCTATTAGTAGTTGAGTTATTGCCTATGAAACACGTGATGTCTTCCGTATGATGACTTAGCACTTTGAGACCAGCTACTATCCAAAAGAAGATCCCAAGAATATGTTTCACAGCCACTTAACATTTTAAAACTATTATTGACATTAAACAATGCAAAAATTGGGTCACTTGGGTGGCTCAGTCGGTTAAGTATCCAGCTCTTGATTTTGACTCAGTTCATGATCTCACAGTTTGTGAGATTGAGCCCTGTGTCAGGCTCTGCACTGACAACACAGAGCCTGCTTGGGATTCTTTCTCTCCCTCTCTCTCTCTCCTTCCCCTGCTTACTCTTGCTCTCTCTCACACACACAAAATAAATAAATAAATAAACATTTTTAAAAATGTAAGCATCCACATATCTTCTGTAGGTATGATTGTCTCATTATAAATTGCTATCTGTGGCAATGTTATTTCTTACTTTGTTTGTCAAGTGCAATACAACCAAGATATAATAAAGAGAAGAAATTAATTTTAGGACTTTACCTGAGAAGTAGCAAAGTAAGTTAGCCATCTTTCGATGTGGACTGCATACCATCCAGGTACGAGGCATCTCCTTTGCAAAGCTTTCAGGTCCGGTGAGGCCCAGTGTCCGGTGGTAATAACTTCATAGAAATTAAACCTCAGGGCAGCTGGATCTTCATGAGATCGTTGGTGCTTTAACAAGAAAGTCAATTGTAAAATTGATTTTTTTAATGCCTGCACGGGTATGTGTGCATGTGTGTGTTTCATGTATGTATATGTGTGTCTTTTATTTCCAGAAAGTAATTAAAAATGATAAATTAATTTTAGAATGAAAAAATAGGGGGAAGAATGCATATATTAAAACTCAGGCTTTGGCGTATATACATACGTCTGTGGTTGTCTTCATGTCTAAAATGTTTAGGTTCAAGGCAAGAGACAGAATACAGGATTTTCTTGATGGGTCTGATTAAAGTGAATAGATGTCAGGGACTAGACAAATCAAGCCCAATGAAAGAGATTTAGATTGGCAGGAGTAGACTCACACTTTACTTTGCTCATTGTTTTAATACAGCTACTCCTGCAGGTTCTGACACTTTCCCCAAGACCGCTGTGTAGCAGATGCTATGAGTACAGAGAAAGCAGATGTCTATTCCTAATGCTTGTTTAAGTGTCACAAGGAAGTTGACATTGCCCCAAATCCTTTCCTTTTGCTCTCCCGATGGTTTCCGTCCAACCCTGCTAATTTCCAAGTACTCCTCCGCTACTACTTTTCAGTACCAAATCCTCCTCGTCTTTCCTATCGAGCCATCATTAGTCAAGCTCAAGAGCCCAATATAAAAAGAGACGAACTTAGCAGTCAATACAATTTCATAAGCACCCACAAGCTCCTTACCAGAACAAAGAACTGCAATCAATTCTGGAGATAAAAGGATATAAGCAAAATGTCCTATCTTCAAAGAAATAAAAATTTTATATGGGAGACAATAGATTAACAGAGTGTAATAAAGTCATATATTTGACTAGAGGTACAAATTATTTGCTGTGGTAACCAGACCTATAAGTGATTAGTTCTGAATGAAAGATGAAGGGTTTCTTTTATAATGGTTGAAAATTTTAAGCTAAAATGTGGTAAGAAAGATTTTTATAAGTAGAAAAAATAAACATAGAAAGTAAGAGAACTTTTTTCCTTGAGTGGGAACGGATGAATTGTGGGAACGGATGAATTGATTTTGCAAGACATCTAAAAGTTTAACATAAAGAAAATTAACTGCAGGATGAGGATGGGAGTGTATTAGGACTTGATACATTTGTGTACCAGCAAGTAATCTATGTGAGTTAGAAAGAAAAATCATTAAAAAAGTAAAGATGATTAAGAAGTGGTTAAACAGCAACCAGTGAGTGGTAGATTGGTGGAACAAATAAAACTTTTGAAGTCCTCTCATTTTTGTATATTTATTGACATTCTTATATGTATATGCATTATGCTGAGTACATTGAGACTACATAATACATAGAACTGATATAATGTATAGAAACCACATACTATAAATAAAGAAACATAAAAATATGTTAATGCTAAAATTCCTATTTTAAACCGTGATAATATGGAACTGTACTTAATCTGCCTATATTGATTTATAAAAGTTTAACACCAACTTTTCTTTATATTCCTGCAACTAAGAAGATTAGCATAGAAATATGACCAGAAGTCACAAAGGAGCATATTTTCTGGAAAAAAAATCAACTATAGCTTCTCTGTGAGGCCCATTATAAAGATGTGGGGTAGAAATTACAGTGGCAGGTGACATTTATTTGTAGGAGTTTCTGAATTACACCTGCTGAGTTTTGGATTTACGGTATTTACTGAATAGACAGGGCTAGCTCAGTAACAGGCTGTATTCTTTTGAAATGTGGGGCAGTCTGGGGACCCTAGTCTTAGCAATATGGCAATAAAAATATCATAAAATATAATTCCTTTCAAGTGTGTATGTTCAAAACATTTACTTGAAAAAGCAGGCACAGATTCTCTTTTATTTAAATAGTTTAATCCATGTAAAAAAAAGATTCATATAAAAATGCTCCATGGATTCTGCTAGGAGAATGTGCAACATTTTGCCCCCAGGACTTGCATTCAAAAATTTTAATTAAGGCTTCATATTTTAATGTTTTTGTCACAATGTTTTTAAAAAGTAAGTGTATCTTGTGTTGCAATGTGAATTTTCATAAAGTGAGAAAGGAACATTTTTATATCTTAAAGGAAACAGTGACTCATGGGATCTAATCATAATAACTGGATGTTGCTCCCAATCCCGGTGTTCAGCTTGGATCCCCAACCACCAGCAATCCCAATGTACAGGGTCACGATTTCTTGTCCATTATTATTTGTACTTGGCCATATATGTCTATTGAAGAAAGTCAAGAAAAAAGAATGAATAAAAAATGTAGAATGGATAAAAAGTGAATGAATAAAGAATTAACAAAAAAATTACTTGTGCGCTCTTTAAACATTCCCTTTTAGTCTTGTTTATTTGGGCATTAATTTATATATGCATTGAACATACACTCACAACGAACTATGAGATCATGGCCCGAGCCGAAACCAAGAGTCAGACGCTTAACAAACTGAGCCACCCAGGCACCCCAGAAATGGAAGGATTCTTAACCAGAGGCCCACTGATATAATTCAGAGAGTTTCTGAACCTGGGTCTGGGAAAAAAAAAAGCTGCTTTATTTTCAGTAACTTCTAAATGAAATTTTGCACTTAATTTACCTATGATTTTACTACCAATAAAAATAAGTTATTTTTAGATCACATTACGGGTGTTTCAGATACATCAAAATGTTGTTTATGCTCATCCTACTTCAACATTACAGAAGCATTAGTCTCACCATTAGATCCTGCCATTTAATTGTTTAAGAAATATTTGTTACGGAATTAAAAATTACTTTGACAATTATATTTCAAGAAAGTTGTTTCTCTGTAATTCTACATAGTTATATGCTTTTAAAGCGTATTTCTGAGGGGTGACTCAGTTAAGCATCCAACTCTTGATTTCAGCTCAGGTCATGATCTCACCTTTTGTGACTTCGAGCCCCGCGTTGGACTCTGTGCTGACAGCACGGAGCCTGCTTGGGATTCTCTCTCTCTGTTTCTCTCTTTCTCTCTGTGCCCCTCCTCCCGCTTGTGGTTTTTTTTTTTTCCTCTCTCTCTCTCATATAAACAAACAAACAAACAAACTGAAAAAAAAATGTGTGAAAAGGGACCCATAGACTCCAGCAGCTGCCAGAAGGGTCTCGTGCACAGGAAAAGTGAAGTTTGGAAATGGAGTCCTTCCCTCACATCTAAGCTAGTTCCTATAGTCATCCCTTCCTGGCCCCTCAGGATCCTGACAGGACTGATTCCCGGTTTCTCCCCCAGGCCTTACACATCTCTTCCTTTTTGGAAACACCACGTAATCCACATCATTACCACCATAGAGGACGGTTCCCTTGAACCCACTTTAACTTCTCTATAACAAGCGTGTGTCTTGTTTCTTTTCCCCTTTGAAATCACATTTCTGTTTCTACCTCCTACTTAGACTTTCCTTCACCAAATCCATCTGGGTTTGCTCTTTTCATTCGGTTGTTAAAGGCTCCACTTCTCTCCATGTCTTTCAACTCAGTGAAAATAATTCAGGCCTTGTTTTGCCTAATTGTCTAATTTCTTAGTAGCTGTTTGACACTGTTGTCACCTGCTCACCTCCTCTATTTGGTAGTCCTTGCTCCCCTGTATTCAGTGTCACCACATTCCTGGATTTCTTTCTTCTGTTCCTCTGGCTGTATTCTCTTATCTCTCGGGCTGCCTGATCGTTCTCTATACTTTTCTTCTCTAAACCCTTTCCTTAGAATTTCACCACTTTGGTGGCTTTTTTGGCCTCTGATTCACAAATTTCTGTCTCCAGTCAGACCTCTCCCCCAGAGTGCCTGCTAACTAGCTTTACTGTTCCTTTCAGTACAACAGTGATTCCATACCTCATGATCACCATTTGTACCACATAATTAGCACTTCCCCCTCCAACCAGTCCTGTATCCTTCTTCAGTGCTTCTATTGTTTGGGGAATATATACTCAGCATCCAGTTGCCCACATCAGAAATTTGATTCACCCTGACACTGTTTTCTCACCAGGGTAAACTGATTTTAATCCCTACCATCTCTTGATACTTTATACTTCACTCAGTTTCTACTTACTCTCTGTCAGTGCTACCTCATTTCTCAGCAGGACTATTGCAACAGCCTTTACCCCATTTCCCTGAATAGTCTTCTGTTCCACTCCACTCCATTCTTCAAATAGCAGAGAGCCTGCTTTCTACAAGGAAATCTGGTGGTCACACACCAGCTTAACTTCTCAAAGACTTTCAGTTACTTGGAGAATAGCAGTCACATGGTCTCCCCACCTGATTTCCAGCCCCTGTGTACGTCTCAGACTCATCTTCCACAGGTCTCCACAACAGGTTTTCCTCTCTAGCCACACAGAAGTTTCCTTAGTCCTTTAAATGTGCTCCCCCTCTATCCCCACTCAGTTTATACTGAATCATTCTTCAGTTTTAAATCTAAAGCTTATCGCTTGAACCAATACTCTCCTAGCACCATACAAATTTCCACACAGAGCATTCAAAACTTCTAATTATATATCTTTGTGATTATTTGATTAATATCTAGGCACATTTTAAAGTGGACACAATGTTTTAATTCATATTTGATTGTTTAGAACCATCATTAAATGTAGTTGCAGAATATTGCATTTCAGTGTGACACAAATCTATATTGTTGCGTATTTTTGTTTCCTTTTTTTGTTGTTATTGTTTGAGTAGTACTGTGAAATATAAAGGGATAAGTGTCTGTACATCCCTTTCAACTTTTCTTTATGATTCATTCTAGAAGAGGATCCATAACACAAAAGGACCTTTATAAAGCTATTTTAATAATTATTGCCAAATTCGTTTTTAGAAAAGACCTCCATCTATACCCTTCTATCTCAATGTTTGAATATCTTTACCATCACACCCTTGCCAGGAGAGCGAACAAACATTAGATTTTTGTTGAGATGATATTCAAAGAGTATTATTTTAATTTATATTTTGTTGATCCCTAATTGAGTTGATCATTTTCATATAAATAGTTGAGCAGTTGCTTTTGAGTGTATTTGTGTATGTGAAATGTCTATGCATCCTGTTTATTTGCTCACTTTTCTACTGAGATATTATGCTTTTTTATTTTTACCAATTTACAGAAACTTTTTTTTTTTTTTACAAATTAAGGGCACTAAACCATTTACCATGTATTATTAAAGTTGCTCTACTTAGATGTGTACTTTTTTTTTTTTTTTTAAATTTTTTTTTTTTCAACATTTATTTATTTTTGGGACAGAGAGAGACAGAGCATGAACGGGGGAGGGGCAGAGAGAGAGGGAGACACAGAATCGGAAACAGGCTCCAGGCTCTGAGCCATCAGCCCAGAGCCTGATGCGGGGCTCGAACTCACGGACCGCGAGATCGTGACCTGGCTGAAGTCGGACGCTTAACCGACTGCGCCACCCAGGTGCCCCTAGATGTGTACTTTTAATTTTGTTAGTTGTGGTAGACTAATATTTTACATGTTTATGTTATTTAAATCTATTAATTTTCTGATGTATGTTTTCTATTATTTTATGCCTGAAATTCCTTGCTTGACTTGACATGAATTAAATATTCAGCTTTTATTTCTTATAATTTCTTTTCTTTTTTTTCTTTTTCATTATTTCTGTTTTTTGTTTATTTGTTTGTTTGCTTGTTTAGTTCTATAACATTTGACCATTTCATACATCTGGGCATCTAGACTTCATTTTGGTATTCATCATTGCTTACATGTAAGCTATGGCCAAATATTTACAACAGTATTTTTTTACTGCTTCATACCTGGTACCAAGAGTATGCCCTGTCTGAGGGGTCGATGAGAATGGTGATGATCTTGGCTTTGGGGACCAGAGATGCAGCTCTCTTGGGAGCTTCTTCTGAATGGAAGTAATTAGCACTCTTTTCAAATAGAAAGTCACTTGTAATGTTGGATGGAGTAGGGAAAAAGTCCATATACCTGAAGGCAGAGAAAGATAATTAATTAATCTGAGTTCTAAGTTTTTCTCTAACATGCTATGGATATTAAATAATTGAACATTTTTACATTCATTTATATTGATTTCTAATTATTAGTGTTACAATAGTTGAAATTGTGCTATTGTATATACTTTGAATGTGAAAAACAACTCAAACTGTTATTGTCCTAATGAGCTATTAGGGGAAGGAATGAGATGAAATAGGTGGACTTTTTTAGTTTATTGATTTATTTTGAGAGAGGCAGACAAAGAGGGAGAGAGAGAATCCCAAGCAGGTTCCACGCTCAGCACAGGGCCCCATGTCACTACTGGGAGATCATGACCTGAGCCCTAAGCCAGATATTAAGAATCCCACACTTAACTGACTGAGCCACCCATGCACTCGGAAATAGGTAGGTTGTTAAGAACAGAGGGAAATCCTTTAGATTTGGGTTGATACTCTGTGTTATTAAAAGCCAGATTCAGAAAAATTAAGTTTACCCTTAGCACACAGAAAATTACACAATATTTCCTAGTAAATATTTTAAAATAGTAAATGCATGTTTGCAAACTTGAATACAAAATTTTTAATTTGAGATGAAAGTACACAAGAAAGGAAGATGTGTAAGTCAGAATAGCTATAAAATCCTAAACAGATTAAGGCATAGCTGCTCTCCTCCTTTTTAACTTTTGCATAATTTGTAGTATGTGTAGCAGTGAGAACACATTATAGTCTATCTAGAGTAATTAAGAGGATATTTCTTGCCAGTTGATCCTGTGGTGCCTCAGTAGGTTCACTCTTCCATATGCTGTTGGAACATTCCTCTGTGTGTAGATTATGGAATCAATATGTTCAGAGGTTAACTCAGTGCAAGGCTTTAATTATGTGTGTAATCCTCCTTACAGCTCATCACTTCTCTAACCCTCAAATGTTTTAGAAATAAATAATGAGAGCAATTAAGAATTCATATAAGACACTTATTTTCCTCTTTGACATTTGTTATTATGTTTCCCAAATGTGAAGTGGTGAAAAGTCTCATCTATATTCCTGCTTAACAATTTGTGTTACATTTGAGCTCACAGATAAGTGAAAATTGCTGTTATTTTTTTAGTAACTTGCATGCACTTCCAAAATTCATTTAGTCTTTTAAAAGTAAGGTAGAACAGTGATATCCTAAGTGCAGCTCGGCTCCCTGCCTTTGCCCCTCCCCCACTCTAACCCTAGCTGGGTCTAAACAGAAGAAGCCTCTTGTTGAGGACAGGTTTATGTGCAGTGTTGACATAAAGTTACACAATGCAGAGGTATGCATATAGGGGCATTTTCCTTGGGGGAGATTTGTCTCATATAACTGGAAATTGGAATCAGAGACATGTTTTCTTAGAAATTGCAAAAAAGCTAGGATAAAGCTCCAAAGTAAAGATAAGTTGTAATATCAGGTTTATTCTATTTCAGTTTAGGGAAAATATTGTGATTTTAAAATTTTTCATAACTTATTAAATGCAAAGTAATATTCCTTTTATGCATGTGTGTGACTAGCATTAATATGGTTTTGGAAATGTGCTGTTATTATTTGCATGACAAATATCAGCTTATATTATTATACAACATTCTACAGTCTATGTGGTTAATAAAGATACATGTCACAGAGTAGAAAATAAAACAACTTATTTATTTGTTTCCTTAAGCGTCATTTGTGAAGACAGATTATGTATTTAGTTAAAAAAATTCTAGGCACAGTAAAATAATAATATGCTTAAGCAGAATTTTAAATATCCTTATGAATAATTCTGACAAAATATCCCATAACGTTCTTTATGCAATCATATTAATTTACCAGAAAAATATTATCATTATTGCACTGTCCAAATCAAATTATAGGCAACACTGATTAAACATATCGTTGTTATAAATTAATTTCTAATTCACTATGGTAGAATTGAGCATAACAAATTTATGCTGTAATTATGTAGATGCCATGCATACATCTATAATTGTTCTGCTGTGATTGAGCATTTGTTAATAATGGACTTTATTTTTTGTTATTTTCCTTACCAATCAATTCCCTTGTGGTAGTTGTTGCCATTAAAGAATTGAACTTCTTCAAATGTTTTGGGGCTGGGAAGATTGCTGATGATGGAAGGGTGCATAAGAAGGAATAAGTAAAGTGCAGTTGTTCCTATTACAAAAAAGGAGGCAAAAGGTTATATATGACAACAAAGGAGATACAATTACTATTTTAGCAAAATTTTTGTTCAAAAAGTAATATTCACAAGGCCAATTTTTTTCTGGTGTCAAAACGATTTCCTTAAAATCAATTAGGTGTATTTCATGTGGCAACGATATAAGTATACTTTTATTAGTCTTCATGGTTCCATTTACCTAAACATCTGATTTAATATTTGTACATAGGCAAAGGTGAGCAGACTGATGATATAGCTATCTTTGTCCTCAATGTATTTTTTACATTTTTTTCTGTTTGAATTGCAGTAACTGTTCTCCTGTATAGGATGATACGAAGTTTCTGCTTTAAATTATTTTATTTATGGTAAAAAGTCAGTTTACTTGAAGAAGAAATATGAAAGATACCACAGGAGAAGCATAACATACAAAAAATGCAAAAAACACACAGGTGGTTGTACGAAGATATGACAAAACTAGGCATCTGAAGGGAATGATACTGTACTTCAAGATGGGAGAGAACTTCAGAAACCAATGGCTCAATTTCCCTCCTGGAGTCAGGTGAGAGGCTAAAGCATCAAGGGCATCCAGCACAATACCTGAACATGATGGGTGTCATTTAATATTATATTCAAATCAATTCAATTCAATAAAACTATTCAACAGATGCTAACTGGTGCTACTCTGTGCAATCCCTGGTAATACATCTTTTTTTTTTTTTCCTGGTGATAACTCTTGATAATAAAAACTCATTTGCTGGCCTTGATAAACCTAAAGTGTATGTGTGGACTTGGGCCAAGTAAACAGGTATTTGCACCTAGTGAGACAGTTTCCATACTGAGAGAAGACAAGAGTGCCTTTCCAATACATGAGAAAATGGGTGACTTACACTTGGGAAGCCAGTGAAAGCTTCCAAGAGAAGTGTTTTCTCAGGTTTTGCCTTAAACACATAAGTGTTCCCAGTAAGGTTGAAAGAGGAGGGCAGGAATCTGGAAAGATGGCCACTTGAATGTCCTATCCTGGCAAAACAGGCAATCAAATTGGATAACTGAGGCACTCGGCTGAACAGACTAGCTGATAGAACCCACTGAGTGTATGTATCACAGAATGCTGAGGTGCAATCTCTGACCCTTGTTTCAACTTGAGTTGGGCCAGAGATTGAACGGCTACAGCAGAAGGTATCATGAAGTGACTGGGTTTTCATAGTTCTCATAAATCAAATTTTCCATTCTGGGAAAAATTATCCCCTTTTTAACACAGTGGATCCAGGAAGGTTGTTGGATTTCCTGGCCCTAGAAGACCTGGAGATGAGCTACGCATGTGGGCTGGCAGAACAGTAATGATTGCAGTCAGGAATCTGGAAGCTAAGCAGATCATCAGAGAATTGGTATTTTTTTCTAACATATCTTAAGCTCATAGGAGCAAAGTGTACTGTGCTTTAAGTATTAATGAGATGCCCACCTGTTTAGATCCTCAGAACTTTTACATGACCACCAAGAGTGAATAGGGGCTTGAGTAGTTAAAGGAAAGTGACAACAGATCTGAGGGGACCAACCACCTTGGAAGGAAGACAGGTTAAGGAATCTAGAATAGGTGGCTCCTAGTGAGATGGGAGGACAAAAATTAATAAATTCCCCTAAAATTAATTACTAATTACAACACATGGAATTATGAGGGATTAGGGAGTCCTGAAGAACTGATATAAGTTGCTTCTGAAAACAACAGAAGCTCAAAATGGAGAAACTTTTAGAGGAGGAAGGAACAAAATGTTCCAGTGAGAAAAAATAAATTAGAGTATTATAGGGTATCTGGGAGGGAACAGGGAATTCAGAAAGGTTCTTTCTAAATAACTTTTAGGGTGGGACCTACATAAAAATGTTTTAACTAATGATGAGAATGAAATGTGTATGTGTGTGTGTGTGCGCCCACATGCATATGCATGCATAAGTGAGAGAGAGAAAGAGAGAGAGAGAGATTTGATACACACAAGAGAGCTGAGAATATTAATAGTTTCACAGCCCTGAGATGTTGAGAATAGATGGATCCAGGGGACAGATAAAGAAGCATTTTTGAATTATTGCTGAATATCACAAAACAAATACATTATAATTTCACTAACATGTACAAATGTTTAATTACCCTAATGGTCACAGAATTGTACCAAATTTCCCCTGGGCTACATAAAGGCAAAGCCTTTATGTTCTGAGCCACAATACCTTCATGCCTCCAGGAGCAGGAAGGACATCAGGAGGCATCTGACAGGAAGGAAGGAGAAAGCACTTTCAACTGAGGACAGTAGGTATGTGGCTTGATACTCATATAATGGGTCATAGACTCTGGGCCCACCACCTCAAAATATATATTTATTTTATGATCACCTGTGTTTTCATCTATTATTGACATTCGTTTTTATCCAACGTCTTTGGTATAAATATTTTGTGGAGGAAGTAGAAAAGACCTCATCCCTGGTAATACTCTGAGAGAAACTACATTGTATTTTATATATAATTGATTTCTCTTCAGTTCTAACAGAGTTAGCCAGTCAAATCATGACAAATTAATATTGACAGTGGGGACACTGCTTTTCTGGGAGAAGTAATGCCAATGAATTATGGCTTTAGAATCATAGTGCTAAATTTAACCTTTTTGGAAACCCCCTCCTCTCCTGGTAATATCAAAATTTGACCCAGAATCATAAAGGATGCTTATTTGTCTGAAGGATTCTAGCAGTACTGGGATTTAATCTTTGAGTGCCGTAGCCTAGGCCTATCCTGCTCTCTCCCTGTCCTTGTTCATTGCCCACTGTCAGCTAATAGGAATTCCTTGTAGGATTCAGCAACGGAGAAGTGGGACATCAGTTCCTTCCATTCTCACCTCGCAAGTGGAGAAAACAGGGGTTTGCAGACTACTTTTGTATTTCATGTTTATTGCAAAGGATGTGTAGGCCATGTTTAAATTGTTTAAAGACAACTTTGCATTGAAGACCATATTCTTAGCATTTGCTGTGTCCGGGAAATTTACAGTTCTGACAGCAGTTGGGAGTTCTGCCAACTAAAGCAATAAGGAGAACAAAAGAAGACTTTAACTTCTATGATTGAATGGATTTTAAGAATTATCACAACCATTTTCACATTAGAATAGCATTTTCTAACAGCATATAAAATATTATTACCATCCAATTCCTTTATTTTAACTTTGTTTGTTTGTTTGCCTTGGGGATGCCAAAGGCAGTTAAAAGCTTTATTTCCATACTGGCAGGTCAAATATAAATACAAACAACAAGGAGGAAAACTAGATTTATACTTACTAACCTGTAGTTTTCTCACAGAACTAAGAAGCAATAATATTCAAAGACAAATGATAAAAGATACGTCTTTAAATTAAATTTTTAACATAATTTTACGACACAAGAATGTTTTATTTCTTTGGTAGTCTTTCCGGAGTTAGCACTGCTATAAGGGAGTTGGTAGAAAATTAATGCACATTTTAAACAACAACAGCACAAGTGATATATCTGAAAACATGTGCTGCTTTTGTTCCCTTCCTGCACACGTGTAACTTATTGTTGTAATACAATTTATATTCCTGGAGGAAGAAAAGATTTCAACAACCAACATCTAATAGTCTGGAAATTTTGCCCACAACCTTTAAAATGATCTACTTGCTTGTATTACAAATATCTTCATCTGGGCCAGGCTTATTTATTGTGACTGTTTGTTTTGTGTTATGGTTTGTGCACTCACTGATGAAAATGCTTCTAGTCAAAGTAGTGAATTCAAAATACAGCAACTCAATAAAAACTTTAATTAATCAGGACATGAGCAAAGTGTATAAAACTGTCACATGCTGAAGAAAGTATAAAATATTCTAATTGAAAGTGTCATCTCATTGGTGAAATACTTTCACTCTCTTTTACTGCAGTCCTATACACTTGTCCTTCAGCATATGAGAAAATACTAAGGGAAAAATGCCTGATGAACCTCAGGTGTATCAGATAATAAGTCCGAACCATATTTATACTTAATAATTATTTTTAAAATACAAATCACACATGTAGAATATTTTAAAGTAATAATGGAAATGGCTCTGGAAAAAAGTCAATTCAAGGCTGATCTACAGTGTAAAATAGTTTGAATCAAGGCAAGCACTTGCTTTATAACCTAATTTAGGAGATACTTAGCCAAAACTACCAAAAAGTAGAGATTAAAATCAGATACTGCAACTGTCGTACATTAACACAAAGTTGTCAAAAATTTGACATCTGTTGAACAGTAAAATCTACAGTTAAAAAGTTAATCCCCAAGTCTAATTAATAGGAAGCATTAGGTCCCTTTGAGGATCATAGCATGAAGATGATCTATAGGGATGAAGTACCATTCAAATAATGAATTTGGACGGGTGTCTAGATATTTCACATGGAAAAACCTAATCCAATTATACTGCATGGCAATATGTTTCATGACAAAAAGAAAAAAAAAGAAAGAAAAGAAACAGAAAGAAAGCAAGTGGCAAGGTTAGCTATTCTTACCTGTTTTTTGTGGCCCGATGACAAGGAATTTTGGCAAGTGGTCACAAGTTTTCTCTCTGGACCAAATGTCTTTGTGCCGTTTATCATCACAGGGATTCTACAGGAAGGAAGAATAATGAATCTTAGTGTGTAATGAATTCCTCGATCTGTTCTGTAATAGTTGTTCAAAGGACAGGATCAAATTCTTGTCTGATACCTTAGAACTAGGAGTTAGAACTTGTTTTGGTTCTGTTTCTTTGATTTCCAAATTGTTTCCTTCTGAAATGGCACCTTCCTTTCCTTCAAGGCTAGAGCTTAGCATCAAGTTGATCTTGCTGTCATCCTCTTCTGAAACTTGGCTAGGCTCTAACTGCTAAGATTCCACTCTATATCTAGAAACATGTCCTCTGTTTTGTCTGTATACCTGAGCCTTCACTTGTCTTAACCTTCTTCTAACCATAGCTTCTTGGATATCTGTGCTCTGCCCTAATCTTTCCTATTTCTCTTTCCCTGGGGGCTAGATGGCCATCCTTGAACTCCATACTTAGCCAACTTTT
This sequence comes from Prionailurus viverrinus, assembly GCF_022837055.1. Classification (NCBI taxonomy): domain Eukaryota; kingdom Metazoa; phylum Chordata; class Mammalia; order Carnivora; family Felidae; genus Prionailurus; species Prionailurus viverrinus. The sequence goes on along the minus strand of NC_062564.1, from coordinate 109,235,368 downwards.
CCTTTCCTTTTTGCACTATGTCCTAGTCTGTGCTGATCCAGCAAATCCTAATGTTTGGTCATACCCTACAAGTTGATAGCATATAGATCAACATTTGTAGCCTGTACCTCTTCCTGATCTCCTAACCTATATTTTAAATGGCATCTGTATAATTGTTATATAGATGTGGTGAGTAAATGCCAGGCCCAAAATACCCATAGATCCAATTTTATCTCCATCTCAACCTTCTCCTGTTTCATTCTCCTCCCATTTCATTTGAGTGACCCACATTTATTATCTAAATCATGACACTTTTGAGAATTCAAAGGGCTATTAAATGAAAATAATACAATTTTTAAAATATGTATTAACTGACAAATTGGTTTTATTATATTGTTAATTTAAATAATATATTCAAAAATCATTTTCACAAATAAAATTTTGTCTAAATACAAACATTAGGTATTAAAACAATTACAATTTAATATTATTATCCAAATATTAAAAATGACATAAAATGACTAAACATTTATGATTCATATTTGTGTATTTTAATCAGTTCTTTAGCCACATCTTTTTTTCTTTTGTTTGTTTATTTATTTATTTGCTTGTTTGTTTATGTATTGAGAGAGAGACACAGTATGAGTGAGGGAGGGACAGAGAGAAGAGAGAAACACAGAATCCAAACACAGAGTCAAATCTCCAGGCTTTGAGCTGTCAGCATAGAGCCTGACATAGGGTTTGAACTCACGAACCATAAGATCATGACCTGAGCCGAAGTTGGATGCTTAACTGACTGAGCTGTCCAGGGTGCCCCTAGCGACATCTTTTTCTAATACCATGCCAGGACAGTTCCTCTCAAGAATGATTGTTTTCAGCATGATCTTATTATGTTTTACTGTTCCATAAAATTGCCTGCAATCTTTTTCAAAGTTACACTTATGATTAATTAATTTGAAAATGTTGATACTTTCAATTGACTCTTCTCTATTGAACACTATATTTTTAACTGGGGAAATATTTTCTTTATAGAGGTGAAGTAAGCTCAGAGTAAATTCTGCTAAAGGAAATTTGTTCTGTTATTTCCAATTCTATTTTTTCCATATTGAAATATCTATTAGAGGCTGAATATTTCACAGTTATTTTCCATTTAGAGTCTCTTTCTTTGAATATTTTCCTTTGAATATTTTTCAAGAATAAACTTGTTAAATAAGTCATCTGTAATTGAAACTTTTGACCATTTTGCCAAATATAAGTGCTGCAAAATCATAGACTTCTCAACGTTACATTCCAGCACAGAATATAAATTTATCTAATTAAAAAAAGAGACCCATCAAGAAATGCTTATCACAGTTGAACTTCCAAAGTTCAATTAAAGAATGCCAAATTAAACTCTCTAGTTCATTTGAATTCTCATTACTTAATTTGTTTAGTCTCCTCCCTTCTTGCTTTGGAGCTTTTTTTAACATGACAAAAAGCACTAAAGGAAGAGAAAAATATTACTTAAATATATTTTTTCTCAAAGTAATATTTTAATATTTTTATCAAAAATAGTATCAAAGCTGTTTGTCCTCAGTGTCATCATATAGACTGAAAGGGTTAGATCATCTTGACATTCCACAGAACTTAACCACTAGTCTTCTATATTGACTTCATGTTAATTATATCTGATAGGTACCAAGTGTCAAGTACTCTGTTGTCTTTGTAAGACACATGCACTCCAGAGGGTAGAAGTTTCAGGGAACCACCACTGTGTGTGGTTTTTCAAGGTCCACTGGTTTGGATCATACTGAGACATCTCTTCTGAGTAAGGGTCTATTTTTGTTCTTTGTGACTCCGATGACTAAGAAAGAACACAGGGCTTGATAGGCCTCTTTGGGTTTTGGAAGCAACATTTTATTGCACTGGGGACTATTGATCTGAGGCATTGACAGGATGATGCAGAAAATCGCTAGTTTTTGAACCCAGAACAAGGAAGAGTCCTGCAAGAGGTTAAGACTGAGGTACAAGCAGCTCTCCCACTTGGATCATACCTCTGGGCAGACCTAGGGTACTATGGCATCCCTGCCAAGTAGAGTTTTGGTTAAGCCCCAGAGGAGAATTGCAGTGTGCACTCCTAAGGTTCTGCAGCAGGGTGTGCCACTGGCAGCAGTCATTCAAACTGGTATCTACTCCTGGTATGCTACTGGGCCCTAGAGGAGATAGTGTTTCTCATGGATTTTCAAAGTGACTGGGTGGCCATAACTGGACATCATAATTTGAGCATTGGCAGCCCCACCAAATCCTAAATTCAGTTGTACCCACTAGTAATTCATTGTTAGATGGGAGTGGTATGTCTGGGGTCGATCTTAAGCTGATCCAAAGGCTACAGATGACCTTTACAAATGAGTGACCTAGACCCTCATGTCACCTATCACTGTTCCACCAATGCCTCTATATCAGCTTATTCCTATATTTTCATGGAAGGCCCCCTATATCTGCTGATGAAGAGGGGGAAACTCAAGCTTGTTTGTGGATAGATTGACCCACATGTTAGCAGAGGCTGAAAGTGGACTGCTGTTGCACTACAAGCCCCTAAAAATTAGTGGCTAAGGGAAAACTTCCAATTAAAAGAGTTATGGGCAATGTTCTTAGTCATCTACTTTTTTTGTGGATAGACTAGTAGGGCAATATAAGGATAGAACAGATGAATAGGCAGTGGTGATTAGATTACCCAAGAGACTGAAAGGAGTGACATGAGAGTATTAGGGCTAATAAGTTCTAGGGTAAAGACATGTTGATGGACTCATGGTAGTGACCAAAACGTTTGATGATCTTTGTACTGTGCATTAATGTACACCAAAGATATTCAAGGTAGAAGTGTAAACAACCAAGCGGACAGAATGATTCAGTCAGTTCCCAACATTCCCACATGTCACCTAAGCTCTGTCCTTAGCCAGCCCTTTGCTGGAGCAATGGGTTTGTGAATGGAGTACCTATGGTATCAAGATGGAAGCCATTCATAAGCTTCCTTCTCCCAAGTCTGCTCTAGTTACAGCCACTATCGAGTATCTGACCTGCCGGTAACAGAGAACAGTTCTCTGTTAATAGTTCTCTGTAAACAGTTCTCTGTAAATCCCAGAAATTGACTACCCTACCACTTAACAGAAAATTGATTATTTTGGACACTTTTACTTTGAAAAGGGCAGTGATTCATCCTGACCCATACTGACACATATTCAGAGTATGGATTTGCCTTCTCTAGTCACATAGGCTGTATCCTCTTCTCTTTCCTGTTTTACTTTTTCCCTTATAGGTTTTTCTCTTTTTTTAATATGAAATTTATTGTCAAATTGGTTTCCATACAACACCCAGTGCTCATCCCAACAGGTGCCCTCCTCAATACCCATCACCCATCCTCCCCTCCCTCCCACCCCCCATCAACCCTCAGATTGTTCTCAGTTTTTAACAGTCTCTTATGGTTTGCCTCCCTCCCTATCTAAGTTTTTTTCTCCTCCCCCTCCTCCATGGTCTTCTGTTAAGTTTCTCAGGATCCACATAAGAGTGAAAACATATGGTATCTGTCTTTCTCTGTAAGACTTATTTCACTTAGCATAACACTCTCCAGGTCCATCCATATTGCTACAAAAGGCCATATTTCATTCTTTCTCATTGCCAAGTAGTATTCCATTGTGTATATAAACCACAATTTCTTTTTTTTTTAATGAAATTTATTGACAAATTGGTTTCCATACAACACCCAGTGCTCATCCCAAAAGGTGCCCTCCTCAATACCCATCACCCACCCTCTCCTCCCTCCCACCCCCCATCAACCCTCAGTTTGTTCTCAGTTTTTAACAGTCTCTTATGCTTTGGCTCTCTCCCATTCTAACCTCTTTTTTTTTTTCCTTCCCCTCCCCCATGGGTTCCTGTTAAGTTTCTCAGGATCCACATAAGAGTGAAACCATATGGTATCTGTCTTTCTCTGTATGGCTTATTTCACTTAGCATCACACTCTCCAGTTCCATCCACGTTGCTACAAAAGGCCATATTTCATTTTTTCTCATTGCCACGTAATATTCCATTGTGTATATAAACCACAATTTCTTTATCCATTCATCAGTTGATGGACATTTAGGCTCTTTCCATAATTTGGCTATTGTTGAGAGTGCTGCTATCAACATTGGGGTACAAGTGGCCCTATGCATCAGTGCTCCTGTATCCCTTGGATAAATTCCTAGCAGTGCTATTGCTGGGTCGTAGGGTAGGTCTATTTTTAATTTTCTGAGGAACCTCCACACTGCTTTCCAGAGCGGCTGCACCAATTTGCATTCCCACCAACAGTGCAAGAGGGTTCCCGTTTCTCCACATCCTCTCCAGCATCTATAGTCTCCTGATTTGTTCATTTTGGCCACTCTGACTGGCGTGAGGTGATACCTGAGTGTGGTTTTGATTTGTATTTCCCTGATAAGGAGCGACACTGAACATCTTTTCATGTGCCTGTTGGCCATCTGGATGTCTTCTTTAGAGAAGTGTCTATTCATGTTTTCTGCCCATTTCTTCACTGGGTTATTTGTTTTTTGGGTGTGGAGTTTGGGGAGCTCTTTATAGATTTTGGATACTAGCCCTTTGTCCGATATGTCATTTGCGAATATCTTTTCCCTATCCGTTGGTTGCCTTTTAGTTTTGTTGGTTGTTTCCTTTGCTGTGCAGAAGCTTTTTATCTTCATAAGGTCCCAGTAATTCACTTTTGCTTTTAATTCCCTTGCCTTTGGGGATGTGTCGAGTAAGAGATTGCTATGGCTGAGGTCAGAGAGGTCTTTTCCTGCTTTCTCCTCTAAGGTTTTGATGGTTTCCTGTCTCACATTTAGGTCCTTTATCCATTTTGAGTTTATTTTTGTGAATGGTGTGAGAAAGTGGTCTAGTTTCAACCTTCTGCATGTTGCTGTCCAGTTCTCCCAGCACCATTTGTTAAAGAGGCTGTCTTTTTTCAATTGGATGTTCTTTCCTGCTTTGTCAAAGATGAGTTGGCCATACGTTTGTGGGTCTAGTTCTGGGGTTTCTATTCTATTCCATTGGTCTATGTGTCTGTTTTGGTGCCAATACCATGCTGTCTTGATGATGACAGCTTTGTAGTAGAGGCTAAAGTCTGGGATTGTGATGCCTCCTGCTTTGGTCTTCTTCTTCAAAATTCCTTTGGCTATTCGGGGCCTTTTGTGGTTCCATATGAATTTTAGGATTGCTTGTTCTAGTTTCGAGAAGAATGCTGGTGCAATTTTGATTGGGATTGCATTGAATGTGTAGATAGCTTTGGGTAGGATTGACATTTTGACAATATTTATTTTTCCAATCCATGAGCAGGGAATATCTTTCCATTTCTTTAAATCTTCTTCAATTTCCTTCATAAGCTTTCTATAGTTTTCAGCATACAGATCCTTTACATCTTTGGTTAGATTTATTCCTAGGTATTTTATGCTTCTTGGTGCAATTGTGAATGGGATCAGTTTCTTTATTTGTCTTTCTGTTGCTTCATTGTTAGTGTATAAGAATGCAACTGATTTCTGTACATTGATTTTGTATCCTGCACCTTTGCTGAATTCCTGTATCAGTTCTAGCAGACTTTTGGTGGAGTCTATCGGATTTTCCATGTATAAGATCATGTCATCTGCAAAAAGCGAAAGCTTGACTTCATCTTTGCCAATTTTGATGCCTTTGATTTCCTTTTGTTGTCTGATTGCTGATGCTAGAACTTCCAGCACTATGTTAAACAGCAGCGGTGAGAGTGGGCATCCTTGTCGTGTTCCTGATCTCAGGGAAAAAGCTCTCAGTTTTTCCCCGTTGAGGATGATGTTAGCTGTGGGCTTTTCATAAATGGCTTTTATGATCTTTAAGTATGTTCCTTCTATCCCGACTTTCTCAAGGGTTTTTATTAAGAAAGGGTGCTGGATTTTGTCGAAGGCCTTTTCTGCATCGATTGACAGGATCATATGGTTCTTCTCTTTTTTTTTTGTTAATGTGATGTATCACGTTGATTGATTTGCGAATGTTGAACCAGCCCTGCATCCCAGGAATGAATCCCACTTGATCATGGTGAATAATTCTTTTCATATGCCGTTGAATTCGATTTGCTAGTACCTTATTGAGAATTTTTGCATCCATTAACATCAGGGATATTGGCCTGTAGTTCTCTTTTTTTACTGGGTCTCTGTCTGGTTTAGGAATCAAAGTAATACTGGCTTCATAGAATGAGTCTGGAAGTTTTCCTTCCCTTTCTATTTCTTGGAATAGCTTGAGAAGGATAGGTATGATCTCTGCTTTAAACGTCTGGTAGAACTCCCCTGGGAAGCCATCTGGTCCTGGACTCTTATTTGTTGGGAGATTTTTGATAACCGATTCAATTTCTTCACTGGTTATGGGTCTGTTCAAGCTTTCCATTTCCTCCTGATTGAGTTTTGGAAGAGTGTGGGTGTTCAGGAATTTGTCCATTTCTTCCAGGTTGTCCAATTTGTTGGCATATAATTTTTCATAGTATTCCCTGATAATTGTTTGTATCTCTGAGGGATTGGTTGTAATAATTCCATTTTCATTCATGATTTTATCTATTTGGGTCATCTCCCTTTTCTTTTTGAGAAGCCTGGCTAGAGGTTTGTCAATTTTGTTTATTTTTTCAAAAAACCAACTCTTGGTTTCGTTGATCTGCTCTACAGTTTTTTTAGTTTCTATATTGTTTATTTCTGCTCTGATCTTTATTATTTCTCTTCTTCTGCTGGGCTTAGGCTGCCTTTGCTGTTCTGCTTCTAGTTCCTTTAGGTGTGCTGTTAGATTTTGTATTTGGGATTTTTCTTGTTTCTTGAGATAGGCCTGGATTGCAATGTATTTTCCTCTCAGGACTGCCTTTGCTGCGTCCCAAAGCGTTTGGATTGTTGTATTTTCATTTTCGTTTGTTTCCATATATTTTTTAATTTCTTCTCTTATTGTCTGGTTGACCCACTCATTCGTTAGTAGGGTGTTCTTTAACCTCCATGCTTTTGGCGGTTTTCCAGACTTTTTTCTGTGGTTGATTTCAAGCTTCATAGCATTGTGGTCTGAAAGTAAGCATGGTATAATTTCAATTCTTGTAAACTTATGAAGGGCTGTTTTGTGACCCAGTATATGATCTATCTTGGAGAATGTTCCATGTGCACTCGAGAAGAAAGTATATTCTGTTGCTTTGGGATGCAGAGTTCTAAATATATCTGTCAAGTCCATCTGATCCAATGTCTCATTCAGGGCCCTTGTTTCTTTATTGACCGTGTGTCTAGATGATCTATCCATTTCTGTAAGTGGTGTATTAAAGTCCCCTGCAATGACCACATTCTTATCAATAAGGTTGCTTATGTTTATGAGTAATTGTTTTATATATTTGGGGGCTCCGGTATTCGGTGCATAGACATTTATAATTGTTAGCTCTTCCTGATGGATAGACCCTGTAACTATTATATAATGTCCTTCTTCATCTCTTGTTACAGCCTTTAATTTAAAGTCTAGTTTGTCTGATATAAGTATGGCTACTCCAGCTTTCTTTTGGCTTCCAGTCGCATGATAAATAGTTCTCCATCCCCTCACTCTCAATCTAAAGGTGTCCTCAGGTCTAAAATGAGTCTCTTGTAGACAGCAAATAGATGGGTCTTGTTTTTTTATCCATTCTGATACCCTATGTCTTTTGGTTGGCGCATTTAATCCATTTACATTCAGTGTTATTATAGAAAGATACGGGTTTAGAGTCATTGTGATGTCTGTATGTTTTATGCTTATAGTGATGTCTCTGGGACTTTGTCTCACAGGGTCCCCCTTAGGATCTCTTGTAGGGCTGGTTTAGTGGTGACAAATTCCTTCAGTTTTTGTTTGTTTGGGAAGACCTTTATCTCTCCTTCTATTCTAAATGACAGACTTGCTGGATAAAGGATTCTTGGCTGCATATTTTTTCTGTCTAGCACCCTGAAAATCTCGTGCCAATTCTTTTTGGCCTGCCAAGTTTCAAAAGAGAGATCAGTCACGAGTCTTATAGGTCTCCCTTTATATGTGAGGGCACGTTTACCCCTTGCTGCTTTCAGAGTTTTCTCTTTATCCTTGTATTTTGCCAGTTTCACTATGATATGTCGTGCAGAAGATCGATTCAAGTTACGTCTGAAGGGAGTTCTCTGTGCCTCTTGGATTTCAATGCCTTTTTCCTTCCCCAGTTCAGGGAAGTTCTCAGCTATGATTTCTTCAAGTACCCCTTCAGCACCTTTCCCTCTCTCTTCCTCCTCTGGGATACCAATTATGCGTATATTATTTCTTTTTAGTGTATCACTTAATTCTCTAATTTTCCCCTCATACTCCTGGATTTTTTTATCTCTCTTTTTCTCAGCTTCCTCTTTTTCCATAACTTTATCTTCTAGTTCACCTATTCTCTCCTCTGCCTCTTCAAGCCGAGCTGTGGTGGTTTCCATTTTGTTATGCATTTCGTTTAAAGCGTTTTTCAGCTCCTCGTGACTGTTCCTTAGTCCCTTGATCTCTGTAGCAAGAGATTCTCTGCTGTCCTGTATACTCTTTTCAAGCCCAGCGATTAATTTTATGACTATTATTCTAAATTCACTTTCTGTTATGTTATTTAAGTCCTTTTTGATCAGCTCATTAGCTGTTGTTATTTCCTGGAGATTCTTCTGAGGGGAATTCTTCCGCTTGGTCATTTTGGATAGTCCCTGGCGTGGTGAGGACCTGCAGGGCACTTCCCCTGTGCTGTGGTGTATAACTGGAGTTGGTGGGCGGGGCCGCAGTCAGACCTGATGTCTGCCCCCAGCCCACTGCTGGGGCCACAGTCAGACTGGTGTGTGCCTTCTCTTCCCCTCTCCTAGGGGCGGGATTCACTGTGGGGTGGTGTGGCTCGTCTGGGCTACTTGCACCCTGCCAGGCTTGTGATGCTGGGGATTTGGCGTATTAGCTGGGGTGGGTAGGCAAGGTGCTCGGGGGCAGGAGGGGCAGGCTTAGATCGCTTCTCCTTAGGTGATCCACTTCAGGAGGGGCCCTTTGGCAGCAGGAGGGAGTCAGATCCGCTGCCGGAGGTTTGGCTCCGCCGAAGCGCAGAGTTGGGTGTTTGCGTGGAGCGAGCAAGTTCCCTGGCAGGAACCAGTTCCCTTTGGGATTTCGGCTGGGGGATGGGCGGGGAAGATGGCACTGGCGAGCGCCCTTGTTCCCCACCAAACTGAGCTCTGTTGTCAGGGGGCTCAGCAGCTCTCCCTCCCTTTGTCCTCCAGCCTTCCCGCTTTCCGAGCAGAGCTGTTAACTTATGACCTCCCAGACGCTAAGACGCGCGTGTTGTGGGAACACAGTCCATCAGGCCCCTCCGCTTTTGCAAGCCAGACTCGGGGGCTCTGCTTGGCTGGCGAGCCGCCCCTCCGCCCCGGCTCCCTCCCGCCAGTCCGTGGAGCGCGCACCGCCTCGCCGCCCTTCCTACCCTCTTCCGTGGGCCTCACGTCTGCGTTTGGCTCCGGTGACTCCGTTCTGCTAATCCTCTGTCGGTTTTCTGGGTTATTTAGGCAGGTGTAGATGGAATCTAAGTGATCAGCAGGACGTGCGGTGAGCTCAGTGTCCTCCTAAGCCGCCATCTTGCCGCAACTCCTCCACAATTTCTTTATCCATTCATCAATTGATGAACATTTAGGCTCTTTCCATAATTTGGATATTTTTGAAAGTGCTGCTATCAACATTGGGGTACAAGTACCCCTCTGCATCAGCACTCCTGTATCCCTTGGGTAAATTCCTAGCAGTGCTATTGCTGGGTCATAAGGTAGATCTATTTCTAATTTTTTGAGGAACCTCCACACTGTTTTCCAGAGTGGCTGCACCAGTTTGCATTCCCACCAACAGTGCAAGAGGGTTCCCATTTCTCCACATCTTCTCCAGCATCTATAGTCTCCTGATTTGTTCATTTTAGGCACTCTGACTGTCATGAGGTGATATATCTCAGTGTGGTTTTGATTTGTATTTCTCTGATGAGGAGTGATGTTGAGCATCTTTTCATGTGCCTGTTGGCCATCTGGATGTCTTCTTTAGAGAAGTGTCTATTCATGTCTTCTGCCCATTTCTTCACTGGATTATTTGTTTTTTGGGTGTGGAGTTTGGTGAGTTCTTTATAGATTTTGGATACTAGCCCTTTGTCTGATATGGCATTTGCAAATATCTTTTCCCATTCGGTAAATTGCCTTTTAGTTTTGTTGATTGTTTCCTTTGCAGTGCAGAAGCTTTTTATCTTGATGAGGTCCCAATAGCTCATTTTTGCTTTTAATTCCCTTGCCTTTGGGGATGTGTCAAGCAAGAAATTGATGCAACTGAGGTCAGAGAAGTTTTTTCCTGCTTTGTCCTCAAAGGTTTTGAATGGTTTCCTGTCTCACATTCAGGTCCTTTATCCATTTTGAGTTTGTTTTTGTGAATGGTGTAAGAAAGTGGTCTAGTTTCATTCTTCTGCATGTTGCTGTCCAGTTTTCCCAGAACCATTTGTTAAAGAGACTTTTTTTCTGAGAGTATCTCTTCAATAAATCATTTGAAGCCAAATTTCGTAACTCAGATTTTATTCCAATTAACTTTCCATCCCCAGCTTCTATTGTAACATGAATACAGTGCAAAGTAAAAAGACAAATAATATATAAAGACAACTGTACTTTGTGAGAATTCGCCTTGGAAAAAGGGTACACTTTGTGGGTTTTTGTATGAATTCATCTGTAGAAACGGTCATGAAATGAGTTAATTACAAGCCAATAAACTTCACATTTTTTTACTCATTTTGCACAATAACTTAAATTTTATTTTATTTTTACCAGTGTCTTTAATTTATGTCATCTTTTTATTCAACTAGTATTCAATCTCAAATCCTTAATAGTCTAGCTTCAGTTTAATTCCATAACCATAATTTTCACTATGGCAGAGAAGACTAGACTATTTGGTTTCCTTTTATTCTTTCAGTTATGGAACATTCCTTTATTTTGCATAGTCTATAGGTTTCAGCCAGAGACTATATTTCACAATCTCTTTTGAATCAAGCTTTCTTCATCTGAATCATTTCAGTCCAAAGGAAAGTATGCCAAAATGATATAAAGTATCTTCTTAAGGGTAAAACCACTCTCCTTGGATTTTCCCTTTCCTAATGACTGTCAGCTGTAAAATGGTTACAATTGCAACATGTGCCTTGGACTCAGAGACATTGACCAGTTGCCAACCTGGGGCCCCGGATGACCCTCTATGTGGAATAGAGCTATCTAATGCTCCTAAATGTCCTGTCCATTTTTAGACAGTTGTATGAGTGAGATATATATATCTGTTTTATTTAGTCAATTTATTGTTTGAAATGTAATCATTATAGCAACATTGCCTATACTCTAACTCAATGTGTTTCAAAGCACTTGTCTATGAGAAGATAAGGAACTTGAGTCAGAATGTGAATTATTGAACTGCTTACTGTAATAAGAACATCCTGCTACAAGCAAAAACAAAATTCCACCTGAAGCAGCCAGCGTGTTCAGTGATATAGTTGGTTTATAAGTTTCACAATGTTCTTGTCTCATAGCAAATCAGCAAAAAGCAATTCAAGCCCTTTCATGGACCACACTTTGAGTAGCACTGCTCTGAATTAACAATCGCCAACACCATACACAAAAATAAACTCAAAATGAATAAAGAACCTAAGTGTGAGCCCTGAAACCATAAAATTCCTAGAATAAAACAAGCAAACAGGCAGTAATATCTTTTAAATAGGCCTTAGTAACATTTTTCTAGATATATCTCCTCAGGCAAGGGAAACAAAAGCAAAAATAAATTATTGGGACAACACCAAAATAAAATCCTTTCTATAGCAAAGGGAACCACCAACAAAATAAAAAGGGGAGAAGATATATGCAAATTATATATCAGACAATGGGTTAATATCCAAAATACATAAAAACTTTTACAACTCAACACTGAAATAAATCCAATTAAAAAATGGGCAAAGGGCCTGAACAGACAGTTTTCTAAAAAAGACATGCAGGTGGCCAACAGACACATGAAAAGATGCTCAACATCACTAATCATCAATGAAATGCAAATCAAACCACAATGAGGTATCACCTTACACCTGCCAGAATGGCTGGAATCAAAGACAAGAAATAAAAAGTATTGGTGAGGATGTGGAGAAAAAGGAACCCTCCTGCACTGTTGGCAGGGATGTAAACTGGTACAGCCACCATGGAAAACAATACGGAGATACCTCAAAAAAGTAAGAATAGAAATACCATATGATCCAAGAACTCTACTGGGTATTTACCCAAAGAAAATAAAAATACTAATTCAAAAAGATATATGCACCTCTATATGTTTATTGCAGCATTATTTACAGTAGTCAAGATATGGAAGTAACCTAAATGTCCATCTATAATTGAATAAATAGAGAATATGTGGCATATACATACAACAGAGCATTACCAAAACATAAAAGAGAACGAGATCTTGACATTTGTGACTACATGGATGGACCTAGAGGGTATTTTGCTAAGTGAAGTAAGTCAGACAGAGGAAGACAAATGCCATATGATTTTGCTTATATATGGAATCTAAAAAATAAAATGAACAAACAAAAATGCAGAAACAGACCCATAAATAGAGAATGAACCGAAGGTTACCAGAGGGCAGAGGGCTGGGGCAATGGGAAAAATGTGTGAAAGGTGGTGAGAAGTACAGACTTCTAGTACAGAGTCATGGGAATAAAAGGTACGTCATAGAGAATATAGTCAATGGTATTGTCACAGTGTTGTGTGAGGACAGTGGCTACACTTGTGGTGACCTTAGCATAATGTAGAGACTTCTGGAATCAGTATGTTGTAGACCTTGTGTAACATTGTGTCAACTACAGTTCAATTTAAAAACTGACAAAACCGACCTAATGTTTCAGTTATACTGTATTCACTATTATAGATATACTCATGTCTGTACCTGATTCTTCCAAGCTTATTTGAACAATTTATTTTTCTGTGCAATGTTCTTTTTTTTTAAACCAATCCATAGTAAAAATTTCACCAATTATTCTAGTGTCAGCTAATATTTCCCATAAAACTTCCTTATCTTAGAGGGGTGGCATAGCCCAGTTGTTAAAAGAGTGTGAGCTCAGGAGGAAGACTGCCTGTGTCCTATGGAATTTTCCTAAATTCTCTGAGTCTCAGTTTCCTTATCCAAAAAATAATGATTGATGGTATCTACTTCACATGGTTAGTGAGAGTGTTAAAGGAGCTAATATATTTAAATGAGCAAATTGTTCTGTATAAGAGAGAGTGATTATTATGTGATCCAATGTTAGCTTCCCCCCCCCCCACCTTTGTTTACATGAGTCAGTCAGTTGAAGCAGCAGAAAGAAATTACTATTGCTGATAGACTGGTTTAGTATAGATATCCTTCCTTAAAGCAGACTTCCTGGTCTACTGTCTGAACCCTAGCACCTAAGGTGGTTGTCTCTTCTCAGCACAAATTCATGGTTCGATGACTAGGTTTCTGAGATGTACGACTTACTTGATAGGGAAATAGCTTGGGAGTTTCTTCGGGAAAACTTGAGAATATAGATTGCTCTGTGAGACCCAAAGACCCCTATATAATCCCAACACAATTTATTTTTGAATATGCTTTCTGTCTGGCTCCTACAACTCATCCAATTTATTGTTTTAGCACTTGCCATCACTCAGGTCACAACTAAAATATGACCCCATGTAAGAGGCCTTCCCTGATGACCATAGCCAAAGCACCTCCTCCCAATCCTGTCTCTCTGTGGTAGCTTATGGTCACATTTCTTTCACTGTACCTGAAATTATTCCATTCAAGTATTTGTTTATAGTAATTTTAAATTACATATATATAATGCATTTATATTTGTAATTCTATCTCAACTAGAATATGAGTTCTCTGAAGCAAAAACCCATGTTTGTCTTCTTGACTGCTACAATCTAATACATAAAAAGTGTTTGATAAAAATGGACTGAATGAGTAACCGACTTAAGACAGGCACAGTAAATCTATAGTAATAGGCATAGACAGATTTTGCTACGTTTGAAAACTAATGTAATATGAACTGTGTAGACATTTTACTTCCAAAACTATGACCAAAAAGCATCTGCAATCTCCAATGATGTCTTTCATAGTGCTCCAGAAGCTAGTGTTTGCTATTTCCTTAAGCCCTTAAGCCAAAGCTTTATACCTTGAACGTTTTCCTCATATTAACTGCTTTGTTTGTAAAGAATTTATTTCTCAACTCTATTTTATACGTTAAACAATAGGAAAGCAGTTCTCATGACCTACACTTATCAAGTTTCCCCACACACATCTCAACGAAGAACAAATCTCAGATTGGGTGTTTAATTCATCTGCTCAAATGGTTTCCATATTCTTAGCAAAAGTAGACAAGCAAACTGATCAATCATTCAGCGCCACTGCTGGAAGTGTCTTTTGTGGGATCTTCTGGTTCCCTATGTTCAACTAGGCCACTTATTTTCTTTATTGCAGTACACCTTGTCTCTGCCATTCAAATTTTTGCATGCAAAACCTGTGAAGTGGGCAAATTCAATATAACACTTGAAAAGAGTTTTCTTTGTCACACAGAACATGAATAAACATGCTTGTTTTAGTAGACAAAGACACTAATTATTTCTAGTTGTACTTTCCCAAGAAATTATACCAACAAAAATAAACTATCAAATAAAATTCCTGGATGCTGTTACAGTGCTTTCTGTTCCAAGTGCTTTTATGACTAACAATTCAATTGACACTACTCCTGTTTTTCCTATACGTATTTTACAGTTGGTGGCATTTGTACACCTCAATCTAGGCAGATTGCCTGTTTTTATAACTGCATCCTTTGTATGTTATGCTATTTTCAGACTTTCCAGATGTCCATTATTTCTTCTTTCACCTCTTTTCCTGCATGTTTCCTCTTGTGTCTGTTAATCACAAGTCTGTAAACAGGATGTTTGCATTTCCTATTTTATATTCTGAAAATGTTTGTTTAGATTTTTCCTACTCTGATTTTTCTTCTATTGCCTGAATATTTGAATAACAGCTAACATAATATCTAACCTTTATTGATCACCTTCTATATTCCAGGCACTTGCTTGACATAGATTATTTCTAATCCTCAAAGCAACCTGGCAAGACAGATATCATTATCCCTTCTTTACACCTGAGGAGCCTGAGATGCAAGGTGTTTTATTTAGGTCTTGCTGAAGGTCACACAGCAAGTTAGTTTCAAATCTGGAATCCAAAGCTGGTGTTGTCTCTGAAGTTAAATAGTGTGTGTGTGTGTGTGTGTGTGTGTGTGTGTGCGCGTGTGTGTGTATGTGCGTGTGTAAGAGAGAGACATAAAGAAAGAGGGAGACAGAGAGAGTTTGTAGGAGTGATTATGAAGGTGAAAGGGTCTTCCCAAGAAAAAGCAAAGCCTTTCCTTTTACTTTCATACTTTGTTCCATTGCTATTATTTTAATTTCAAAAGTCAGAAAATTGCAAAGCAATTATATCCCTTTTCCTTCTCTAACCTGATTGTTCTCTGCATATCTGAAACTGCCATAAACAGTAATTTACTCTTTTAAGTATCTAGAACTATAGATATATTGAAACTTAAAAAAAATATTCAGTTAAAATTGCTTTAGGCAGCTCATGGTTACAGTGCCAGTCTAGTAAAAATGCATGTAACTCAGCTCTCACACAGGTAGAGAGGATGCAGGTGGTTTTGCACATGGAATACATGATGAGGTGAGGCAGATTTACTTTTAAGAAGATATAAGAGAGGTAGAGAGAAGATTCCCTGAGGTGATGGGCCAGACTTAGAAAGGGGAGTAAATTCTGATGAAATTGTGTTACTGAGAACGGTATTAGCACCCAGCTTTTTCCTCTCCAATTGAGTAAGAATTTCAAATTCATAATCAAGCTAAAAACATGTATTTTTAAAAAAATCACACTGCTTACCTTATCCTGAAGTTCACAGTTTTATAGAATACATGAAAATAACTTCTGTTCTCATTAGATGTAGTTGGAATAACGTTGCCTTTACTAAAAATCTGCTTTGCTCATTGCTTCTCCACATCCTTCACTGACAAGGACACTGTGGAATTATCAGTGAGATTGATTATCCACTCTCAAGTCATGTGCCTATTCCAGATAACTGGGACATATCTAGACTTTAATAGCTAAAGCCTTAAAAACGCCCAGTGCTCATGGCAAGATTATTTTGTTAATTACAAACGTTTCAGAGATTATTGGTTTTCTCTTCATTTCCTTTCTGCTTGCCTTCTGCTGTTCTGACCTCACTGTTTAAAGGAGAATGCTATGCAAGGTGTATTTGTGGGTTTTTTTAAATTCTTCTTCTTCCTCCCTACTTGGTTGTGTTGTTTTAAAAGTTCTTCTGTTTATTGAGTTTCTCCATGTACATGTCTTTAAAAAAGATCCTTTTCCAATCTGTTTTATACGGGCTGGTGACTTCCAATTTTTTTGTCTCTTGATGTCATTTAAGCCTAATGCAACCCACATACACTGATGAGTAATTTTAATAGGCTATGGATGTTTATTCTCAGTGCTTCAATCAGCAAATCCTTATGGAGAAACTCTAAGACACACACCATCTTCACAAAGCTTGATTCTACCTGCATACTATGTAAAATGCAGCTAGTCCATCAATTCCTTGGAAAAGCCTTTCTTTTCTGAGTGCACTGATTTATAATGAATGCTCTCTCCACAGAACTCCCCTAGCACTTAATGGTCTGACTCTTACTCCAGCTTTCCTCCCAAAGTAGTCTGAATATAGAGGAGAATAAATGCCCACTTCTGAGAGTGGGAGTGGATGGAAAAGGGCTTTTGGTTCTGTGTGGGTCTGGGGTAACAGCGCCATCAGAGCTGTTTTAAGCATAAAGAACCTCTGATTTACCCTAAACATCTATGCACTCATCACCATATTATATCCATGTTTATTTAAATAAATTGATACTGTTGGCATTTACCACGAAATATTTTCATAGTAAAATTGACCCCAGGAGATGATAGGTTTACTCTGAAGCTCTGAGTATATTTAAACAGATGCACATCCCTACATACAGTATCTTATATTATTGTTTATGGTTTTATGAATATCTTGTTAGAGAATCTAGATAGCTAACTCAATAAAAAACTATTTTTAAACTCCTATTAATAGGTTGGTATAATATAGCATATTCACTCACAGTATGTGTCTTAAGTTATCAGGCATATCTTTAAGGCACACACACAAAAATTCACGGCTTCGTTGTTGTTATACTTGGATTATGTGCTGAAAATCTATGTTTTATGATGATTTTGATTCAGAAAGGATGAAAGTGTTATAACTTTTTATTTTATTTATTTTATGGCACTATCTTCAAGTAGTTTTTCTTTTTTTTTTTTTTTTTTTTAAATTTTTTTTTTCAACGTTTATTTATTTTTGGGACAGAGAGAGACAGAGCATGAACGGGGGAGGGGCAGAGAGAGAGGGAGACACAGAATCGGAAACAGGCTCCAGGCTCTGAGCCATCAGCCCAGAGCCCGACGCGGGGCTCGAACTCACGGACCGAGAGATCGTGACCTGGCTGAAGTCGGACGCTTAACCGACTGCGCCACCCAGGCGCCCCATCAAGTAGTTTTTCTATTACCAAACCTCAGTAAGTTATTTGTGTGGGGAATTTGACACTTGACAAGATCATGTTTGCAACTAATTGACAGGAAAAGGAAAGTCCATGACTTATGTTACCATTTCTGGATGTCAGAATGTCTGACAGCCTTGTATAACCAAATAGGGAAGTGCTTCAATGTAAGCTAAAAATTAAACTCATGAGGAATTTCCAACATATTTGGGAAACACTCCTGAGAGGTTTAAATACTAGTCTGAGTTAGGAAAATAAGTGTAACAAATACATAAATTCAAAGTGTGATTAGGAAAAAATACAGAAAAATAAGATGATGATGTCTGTGCCTCTATTATGCGTGCCATCTATGAAGTGATGAAAAATTATTCTGCTATTTCACGGGAAAGGCTAAAAGATGAATAATTACAAATGAAAAACATGAAATTATAGAGTTCTTATTTCCCCAGATGTTGCAGATAAGTTTTCCTTTAACCTCAGTGTCTCACCCACAAACAATTTCTACCATTTCATGAAAGGTCTCACTCTTTTCACCAAGAAGTTTCCCTTTTTCATGGCTACATTATTGTCTCAACTTCAGTTCCTCCCTGTCCTTACCTGTCCTGGAAAAAAACTTCTGGTATAATCTTTATTGTCCAATTTTTTTTAAATTACTTTACTTTCATCTTCAGAACCTGCAGAGAATTGCTCCTTGTTGCCTATGAGACTCAGATTACTCTGATAGCCTTCAAAGGCTTCCCAACTGACTTGTATGTGCTTCCCAAGGTTATTTCTTATTGGATTCCTACTGTTCTCTAAGAAACAAATGTTTATTTTATTGTTCTTTGTGCACATGCACACACCTCTGCCTTTGCTTATTCATTCATGAGATTTTAATGACAGTGGTTACGGTACCATGCTGGGTTCTAGGTTACAAACATGAATAAACAGTCTCAACTCCTTCAGGTTTCCATGAGCTGGCATATGACAGACGTAAGTGTCTGCAATACCATATGGTAAGTGCAGTAATAGAGTCATAAACAAGGTATAAAGTGGAAAAGAGAGGAATTAATATGAAAACAAATTTTAATGTCATTTTGTTCACATAACCAGGAGCTATTATGGTTTGTAAGTTCTATGAAAGCAAAGACCTTTCTATTATGTAGGTACTTCAAAGGTATAGGTCAAGGGGCACCTGGGTGGCTCAGTTGGTTAAGTGTCTGACTTCGGCTCAGGTCATGGTCTCACGGTTCATGAATTCAAGACCCGTGTCGGACTCTGTGCTGACAGCTCAGAACCTGGAGTCTGCTTCAGATTCTGTGTCTCCCTCTCTCTCTCTCTGCCTCTCCCCAGCTCATGCTCTGTCTCTCTCTCTCAAAAATGAATAAACATTAAAAAAAGTTTTTAAAAAAGTATAGGTCAAATAAATTCACACCGAATATACCACCAGATTCTTCTAAAGTAACAAGGCATACCTGAAATTCCATCCTACAGAGGGAGTCGATGACAGAAGTAGATTTATTTTTTTAAATGTAAAACTACCATTTTGCTGTGATTGGAACTACACTGCAGTAGGAATAAGAAAACCTGAGCTTTACTCCTGACTTGTCCCTAATAATCCAAGTGACTCTGAACAAGATATTTCATCTCACTAGGTGTCACCCATTTCTTCTCTAAAATGAATAGGTTGGGCTGGACATCCCTAACTTCTTATTCTGCGCTTACAATCTATAATTCTTTGTGTCAGAATTCATTTATTCCTTCAACAGACACATAATAATAGAATCTACAGTGTGTATGTCGCTAGACCTTGTGATTTGTTTATGTCACAGTTGTTCAAATCCCATCATTTCTAAGCTGGAGTTGGAGGATTTCACAGCTAGAATCAACAAAGGTGCTAACTCTTAAGGTTAGCACCTTGTGATTTACTTTATACTTTTTTAATCCTGGAGCTACTGGCATGGAGAGAGAGAGAAAGCTCTTTGAGCATTCCCTTGGCCACACGGGCAAGCAGGAATCCACATCACGCTTGGCATATTTGTTGATACTGAGAGTCTGGAGTGACTGCGTGAAGATTGAGGCTGAGCTATCCTGACAGCTTGAGAGCTTAAAAGCATCGATTAGTGAATGTGCAAGAATCTGACCTTCTAAATGCCTCCATGTTGTGGTTTGGTTTTTATAATGAGAGTTAAAAGGGAAAAAAAAGGAAATCCTATTCTTCCTTGCTTCAGAGTGATTATTCTACCAAAACAAAAAGGGACATGAATAAATAGGAACCCGTGAGAATCCTTTTAAGAATCTTACACACTAGAGACTAACGTGAGGAAGATAAACTCTAGGGACAGAGTTCTTTATGTGTCCTCAGCATATATTCTCACATTTAACAGCTTTGAAAGAATCAGTTTCCAGTGAAGGAAGCACAGACACATTCTGTGTTGTACTTACTATGCTGTCCATTGATAGATATTCATATTGCACTTTTTAATTAGGTGACAAAACGTTGCACATATATGGCAGTTGGTGCTAATGAAAATTTACATAAAGAACCGAAAGAAATTAAATAGATGTGAAGATTATCATTATTCATGTTTTATTTTTATTTGTAGTAACAAAAAAGTGTGAACTAAAAATCTTGGGAAAAAATAACAGTTGATTTACTTTTTAAAAATGAAATACACTAAATAAGACATGCTTAGAAACACAAAAGGGTATCTGAATTTTGAGAATGTATAACAATGACAGACACATTATACTAATCTATCTTAACTCTGTAGGGTTGTGAAGAGTGGGCCACAAAACACTTAATTAGTGCTGGTTATGTTTATATGTATTTTGTAAAACTAAATTCATATTGTATAAAGAACATGATGATAATGCTCACAGCTGCTCTGTTTGTCATCATAAATATGAATATGGAGAGAAGAGATAACCACTAGGGAAAGGGACTCAGAAAGTATTATGCACTTTATCTCTACTTAACCATTTGTAGTCTCATAGACATGGTTTATGACAGGCAAACTGATCAGATTTCTTTAATAAGTCAGCTGTTCTCAAAATCTCACATACATGAACAATTCCCTTTTGAACTTAACTGCTCATCTGCTTTCTACTCCTTGTTTTCCTTCTTAAACATATTTGAGAAAATATGGCACTTTAGTTAATGAGAAATGCATGCAACTTTATTTTTCAGTCAAAAGAAACCACATATAATATAATTTGCTTGATAAAATGGAAGTCTTTTAGTAAATATGTACTCTTCAATGTTATTTAAATACTTTTATGATGGGTGCCTGGGTGGCTCAGTTGGCATGTGCTGAGCATCTGATTCTTGACAACTCTTTATTTTGGCTCAGGTCATGATCTCACAGTTCATGGGATCGAGCCCTGCATCAGGGCTCTGTGCTGATGGTGTGGAGCCTTCTTGGGATTCTCTCTCTCCTCTCTCTCTGCCTCTCTGTTTCTCTCAAAATAAACTTTAAAAAATTTTTAAAAGTATTTTTATAAGCTATTTTGATAACATATTAAAATTGCTAAACATGTAAATTACAACAGTAATTACAAAAAATTTGTGAACTCTCTGAAGCCTTTTCTGATTAATTCTATCATTTGTTAAGAACTATCTAGGAATTTACCTCTATGATGTTATTCAAAATTGTCAGCCCATTCAAATGTTTTGTGTATACTTAGGGTCTCATGTCTTCAAAATGACATAGGTCTCTAAGAAATGGTTCTATTTTCTGTGTCTAATTTTCATTTATACCACCAATCAACTGAGGTAGTATTTCATATTTAACAGATATTTCATCAATATTTAGAATCATCGAGTAGACCAAATCATATTGGAGCTGATGTATCTTTGATTATATTTACTCCTTAACAAAATGAACAGCATCACTGATATTGAAATGATATCAATAAATACAATTCTTGATTAAAAAAAAACTTACACAATATTAAGAGATACAAATCCTTCATCTAAAGAAAACTTTCCTTCCTCTAAAGGAAAAGAAAGTTTGGCTCCTGGGGCTGTTGACTCATGTCATAGACTCTGGGTCTGGAGTTCTCTCTTGTCCAGCAAGAGAGTGGGATGCAGGATTGAGAATGCAAGAGAAGCTAATGTCCGGGAGAAGGCAAGAGCCCTGAGTAAGGGTCCTTGCTCCATTTTTATTAGGATCAGAAGGCTTACAAGTGTGATGGGTGTGCACAAAGAGACAATGAAACTGTGAACATTAATTCATGGGTGTGGGGAAGAGGGGGTTTTGAAGATAGGTGGTGTTAGGGGTTTGGGTCAATACAAAATAAAATTCATGTGCTGGGTGGGAGGTTGTTTATAGCAAGCATGAGGTGTCACCTTTGTTTATCTGAACTGGTCTAGGGGACAAGAAAGACAGAGCATACTACCTTAGGGTCAACAAGGCACCTTTATTTTGCTAATTAGCTCCACTCTGGGCAACTTCACCCTGCTCTGGTCTATAGCCCTGTTTACCTGTTTACCTATTTTGGTCCTTCCTTCTTGTGAGAGCAGCTTTCTGCTATTGTACTAACCTCAGGGGCATTTCCACCCTGAATATCTAATCTTGTTTACTTCATCTTGGATGTTTTCATTCTGAGATTTCCTATTCCTATACTTTTGTTCTATACTGGGGGCCTTTGCTCCCTTTACCTAACCTTATTTACCTAATCTTGTTTACCCAAACTTGGGTGTGTACATCCTATGGATTTCTAATTCTTTATGCCTTGTTAACCCATGGGTGCAAGCTCAAGGAATTCCTAAGCATATTCCCCACAGACTCATTTATTGTATGTTAGCTGTTTAAAACTTTTGTTAAGTTGGCTACTTTGTATTGTTACTGTACCATGAATTATAGATATCTCATAAATAAACATGTGTGAGAAAAGAATTGATTTACTATAAATGATTTACCAATTTTATAAGTACGTGAGCACTTTTGAAGAATGCCATTTATGGGATGCAATGCTTGGCCTTTATGATATTCAGCAGCTACTTGGTATGATGCTATACACTACGATAATTATGTCTTTATCTATTTATCTGTCTATCTAACTTATACACCAAACATAAAGATGGTCAAGCAACTTATCAGAGGGGCAAAAGAATTAGAATGTGTAGTTCAACAAAAACACAAATGGTGAAGAGTTCCTGAATAAATCATCAGACTAAAGTATGAATTACTCTAGCAGTCAGTTGTAAAGCACATTTTCAAATATATGCTAGTGAATAAGAATAGCAAGGAAACCCTGCTGACTTTGGGAGAACATACTGTGTTTCATTCTTTGCATTTGCTAGAGCAACTAGCCTTGCCTTATACACAGTAGATACCTGATAAACATGTGTTGGACGACTTCCTGACTGAATAGACACAGAGAGGCATGTAACATGAATTATAGAATAAGAAGAAACATAGAATCTTGGGGAGAAAAAGGGGATGGTAACAAGTCTGGTTCACAGTGATTTCTCATTAACGATGATGCTATTTCTCTACCAACTGCTTAGCAGGGGTCTATGTGATCTGCTCTCTGCAGCCAGCTTATTGATTGTGCGGGTCAATATAATGTAATGCATAAAGAACCAAGAAAATGGGAGGTAACATTTTCCCAGATAACTGCTAAGAAGCAGATACTTTGCACTTTCATACAATGAGGGTGAGTGACTCCCATGTGAAGCTGAATTATTTGTAAAAGCGATCCTAAAACTGATGATTTTTTTTTTACCAATAGGTCTGATCCCAGTGAAAGATAAATTAGATTTAAGAGAAATGTGAAAACCTATTAAAGACAGCATTTGTAGAAGCATGCGGTAAAAAGTGTTTTTTCTTTTTCATTTTTACTATGTGTATTTACACATACATATCGGGGGGTTAGTTATAGGGTTTTAGATTATGATGGCTCCTGGCTTCTGTCTCCCTAGATACTCAGTGCCTAACCATTTTATTGCCAGTTAGTGCTCACACTAAATGAGAGTGAAAGTGAGTAGCAGCGAGGAGACACCAACAATAAAACAACATCCTCAAAGCAAAAGTTCCGAACCAACCAAACCAACAAGCCAAACAACAGAGAAACAAAAAATACACTTAATGCATAAAACAAAAAAAGTTACTGAAGAGAACAAAACTAATGAATAAAAAAGAAGTTTGTGTTAAATGTCAGTTTTCATATCTCCAACAGAGTTCCAAGTCAAATTAGGCCCTGGTTTCTTTCCTTTCACCGCAGGAGAGAATGTTTCACCTTACCTGCCAGAGAGGGTCTTTTTGCTCAGGGAAGAGCTCAAAGTACTTGTGTGCGAGTTGCACTGGCGGCAGAGTTTGTAGTTTCAGGGTGGTCCAGCTCTGCACGAAGTTGGCCAAGTTCACAAAGGTATATAACCCCAGGCGGTCATTCCCATAATTCGACAAATGGGTCATGAAAATGCTGATCTGAAAGACAAGTACAAATGACGGTAGAATAAACATACTTACGTTCAAAAATGGCATAGAATCTTCAAGCGGTACCTCACCTAACCTTGGAATTTCATGAGAAATACAATGATTATTTTAGGTGGTGTTATGAACTGAATTGTGTTCCTCCCAAATTTATATGTTGAAACCATAATCTCCAAGGGACGGTTCAAAGATTAGGCCTTTAGGAAGGTAATCACAGTTAAACAAGGTCATAAGGGCAGGGCCCTAGTCTGATAGGTCTTGTGCCCTTATAAGAGGAAGAAATAACTGCACTCTCTCTCTACCTCTGTCCTCCCGCCCTCTCTCCTCCTTTCCCCCCTCACTCCACTTCCTTTCTCTCCCCCTTTCTCTCTCTTTTCCTCCCTCTGTCTTTCCCTCCATCCTCTTCCTTCTCCCCATCTCCCTAACTCCCTCTGTATACATCCGGAAGGCTGTGTCTATAAACCAGGAAGAGAGTTCTTACCAGAAACTAAATTTGCTGCTACCTCAATCATAGACTTCTAACCTCCAAAGCTGTGAGAAAATAAATGTCTATTATTTAAACCATCCAGTCTGTGGCATGTTGTTATGGCAGCTTGCACAGACTAATACAAGTAGAAAGCCACATATTTGATTTCTATTTTATTTTTTTATTTTTATTAAAAATTTTTTTTTTAATGTTTATTGATTTTTGAGACAGAGGGAGACAGAACATGAGTTGGGGAGGGGCATAGAGAGGAGACACAGAATCTGAAACAGGCTCCGGGCTCTGAGCTGTCAGCACAGAGCCTGATGCAGGGCTCGAACTCCCAGACTGTGAGATCATGACCTGAGCCGAAGCCGGATGCTTAACCGACTGAGCCACCCAGGCGCCCCTGATTTCTGTTTTAAAATCACTTTTTTTTTTTTTTTTTTTTTGGACAGAGAGAGACAGAGCATGAACGGGCGAGGGGCAGAGAGAGAGGGAGACACAGAATCGGAAACAGGCTCCAGGCTCTGAGCCATCAGCCCAGAGCCCGACGCGGGGCTTGAACTCCCGGACCGCGAGATCGTGACCTGGCTGAAGTCGGACGCTTAACCGACTGCGCCACCCAGGCGCCCCTTAAAATCACTCTTAAACTCATTTTTAAAATAGAAATTGAAATTGGGGTTTTTCCCCCCACACTGTTCATTAAAAGTATACTATTAATTTCCATGTCATTTTTTCCGTATTATAGAATCAACATCATTAAACCCAATAATAGTAACTTCTAGGCCACTAAAGACCCAGAATTAGACTAGTTCTAAAATCAAACAATTGTTCCTGATCTTTACTGGTTTAGATATGTATGTAGATAGAAATGGAAGTAGACTCAAAACTCTAATGAAGACTTTCTACTGCAATAAAGTAATTGTTGGGGCATCTGGGTGGCTCTGTTGGTTGAGCATCCCACTCTTGAATTTGGCTCAGGTTATAATCCCCAGGTCGTGAGATGGAGCCCCACATCGGGCTCTATGCTGAGTGTGGAGCCTGCTTAAGGTTCTCTCTTTCTGTCTCCTCAGCACCTCTACCCCACTCATGCTCTCTCTCTCTCTCTCTCTCAAATAAATAAATAAATAAATAAGTAAATTAATTAATTAATTAAAAAGGAAACTTAGTGTTTGCATGGAAACTGATTGCTTTTAGCTAAAAAACTCTTCTATACTTATCTTTTTGTAATATTTCTTATCTCTATATTAACTCTAAAAACACCATAGCATTTTGGTATTGTATTTTTGTAGATCAAAGATGATGAGGACAAAGTAAAATCTAGATTGATTGCTCTTGGACACAGCAACAAAAATTTCAAATATGATTACAGATATGATGTACAATCCATCAGGGATTGCAGTTGGAATTTAAAAATATTTAATTTTTTAATTTTTTTAAATGTTTATTTATTTTTGACAGAGGGAGAGAGACAGAGCATGAGCTGGGGAAGGGCAGAGAGAGAGGGAGACACAGAATCCGAAGCAGCCTCCAGGCTACTGTTCGAGCGGGGCTCGAACTCACAGACTGCAAGATCATGACCTGAGTTGACGTCGGATGCTCAACCAACTGAGCCACCCAGGCGCCCCAAAAATATTTATTTTTTTACTGTTTACTTATATTTGAGAGAGAGAGACAGAACACGAGTGGGGGAGGGCAGAGAGAGAGGGAGACACAGAATCAAAAGCAGGTTCCATGCTCAGAGCCGTCAGCACAGAGCACAGTGGGGCTCAAACTCACGAACTAGGAGATCATTACCTGAGCTGAAGTCGGACACCCAACCGACTGAGCCACCCAAGCACCCCTGGAATTTAAAAATATTAAACGAAGGAGAGGGGCACCTGGGTGGCTCAGTCAGTTAAGCCATCGACTTTGGCTTAGGTCATGGTCTTGTGGTTTGTGGGTTTGAGCCTGTATTGGGCTCTATGCTGACAGCTCAGAGCCTGAAGCCTGCTTCAGATTCTGTGTCTCCCTCTCTCTGTCCCTCCCCCCACTTGCACTCTGTCTCTCCCTCTCTTTTAAAAAATAAATAAATATTTAAAAAAATTAAAAAGAAATAAATGCAGGAGAATTTGTATATTCTTGATCTAAATTGTGGAGATTACTAATGTAAGTCATGAAAAGGGAATTAATAATTTTCTACCATAAATAATATTTGTACTTGCTCCTCAATCTAATATTTGCATATAAGCATTTTAAGAATTCATTTTTATTACTTATTTTTTGGATCTTTAATATTTCAGAGAAATTAACATACAATAATTAAGTACTTTATTAACTTAATTAGAAGAGCAACAGTAATTTAATGTTAGAAATAGTAACATTAAAGCAAATATAACATGTTAAGTGAATCAGAAAAATAATATCCACAGGCAGTATGTAGAAAGTCAAGTGTTGCATGGCTAATTTTTGTATGGATGCTAACTGATTTTTTTTTAAGGGTTAATGTTTCTTGGTGTGCTTACTTGGGTTGTTTAAACTATTTTGAAAATAAAAGTGGATTTGCAGTAACCATTCTAATATCATATCTTTGCAACCTGGTTAGAATGTTAGCCATGCAATAGAGTTTATATACAGCAGAATCATCGTGCCTAAGACTTAATTTGTCATTGGATAGCTATAAATGTCTGAAGAGGATACCTTTTGTGTTAAAAATAATAGGACATTAACTTGTTCCAGAATTAAAAAAACAAACAAGCAAACAATACTCCGGCAAAGTACTGCCAGAGTAAGTTACAAGTTAAAGATATCAGGTTCACTGAATGCCCCTTTACTTTGGAAAAAAAACAAAAACAAAAAAACAACACAACATTCCCTTTCTATGTGTTATACTAGAATACTGAAATTAATTCTGTGAGAAAAATCTTATTAAAATTATTAGAGATACTCCTCACCATGGTTGAAGGTGGGGAGGAGAGTGGGAGAGCTTGGTTCATTTCCTTCATATCCCTAAGTTATATAAAATAATACCTAAAAAGTATATGGTGCTTACTACGTGCAAGGCACATATCTAAGCCTTTTACATATCTGAAAAGATTAAATCCTTTAACAGATAATTCTTATGGGGTAGGTACAGTTATTTTCTCTTTTCACAAATGAAGAGACTGGGGTATAGAGTTAAGTAACTTGTCCAAGTCCCACATCTAGTCAATGGCAGAACAGAATTTAAAACCCAGGCCATTTGATTCCCAAATCTGATACATGATATACCTGACAGCTTCACTCAAATATTTTAATATATAGTTTCAAATCCATCATTTTTATTTCCTTCTGCTTTTTTAAAAAACAAAAGACAAAAACGTCTGTCTGTACAAAAAGTGGAAAATATATGTAAGCAGTATCTTGCTAACTTAAAGGTTTTTGTTTTCTTTTAAATTGGAATGCCAGAAGATAAATTATTTTTGGAATCTTATAAGAAAACTTTCAAAACGATGAGTTATAGTATTTGAAAGAATATTACTGACTGCCTGCAGATTTATCTTTGAAGGCAGTATCACTCCTATCATATTTCCAGCCCATTTTTTCCCTGTGGAGTGTATTCAAAGGTTTTTACTCTAAAGGTCAGAAAAGAGAAAGGCTATTTTAAAGAAGATTCTTCACATAGCTAATTTAGATACAAATTTATATTAAATCCCCCAAATGTTAGTTGGTACAACATTCTTGCTTGAGATTCATGTGGAATCATTAGAACAGGCTTGGGGTATCTATGTCTGTGAGTGATTTTTGCACTGGCCAACTTCTCTCTCTTAAAGTTTCCCCTCCCAAATAGGAAGTGTCCTCTTGGCAGAACTTAATTACAGAGTTTCTAGAATATAAGGTAGTATCAGTTGTTGATGACCATATAATTGCAATGGTTGTCATGTAGAACTTCTTTATAATCACCACAAAATAATATACAATTTGATCCCAATAAGTATGCATTTATCTCATGTCACTACTGTAATTAAGAAATAAAACAGTGTAAGTAGTGTGCTTCAGGATAATTATAGTTTCTCAGGACTGAAATTGTTATGAAAAACCAGGCTGCTGGCTGAATGCCTAAAAAAATATAATAATGTCCTATAAATATACCACCTGCCCTCTAGCATTATTATTTTAAGATGGAACTTTAAAGCACCTGTAAGTGTCTAAAATCTGACAAAATTTTAATTTTTTTTTCAACGTTTATTTATTTTTGGGACAGAGAGAGACAGAGCATGAACGGGGGAGGGTCAGAGAGAGAGGGAGACACAGAATCGGAAACAGGCTCCAGGCTCTGAGCCATCAGCCCAGAGCCCGACGCGGGGCTTGAACTCCCGGACCGCGAGATCGTGACCTGGCTGAAGTCGGACGCTTAACCGACTGCGCCACCCAGGCGCCCCAAATCTGACAAAATTTTAAATAAAAATACTATTTGGAGAGTACTGTAAAGATTATTTTTATATTATGGACAAATGTATATTATCATTTCATTAGGGTAGTAACTCAATGCCTTTAAAAGATTTTTGTCACAGTATAATTCTAAGTCATTTATTTAGAATTTCCTTAGGAGAACAAGCCTTGTTTTCCAAATGGAAGTATCAAACTTAATGCGGAGCAAATGCAAAATCTGCCTTTAGTGGGAAGCGACATCTGGAGATGTGTGGTTCTAAGCTGAGGCATGCTTCTGCATTAAAAAAAATTTTTTTTGGATTTATTTTATTTTTGAGAGAGAGAAACACACAGAATCTGAAGCAAGTTCCAGGCTCCGAGCTGTCAGCACAGAGCCCAATGCGGGGCTTGAACTAATGAACTGTGAGATCATGACCTGAGACAAAGTTGGATGCTTAACCCACTGAGCCACCTAGGTGCCCCAATGTTTCTTCGTTTAAATGTTCCTTTGCTGGGAATAGAAGGGGCATCCTGGCCAGGATGGTTGCAATCACTGTTGTATGGGGCATCATGTTTACCTGCCTTACAGGTTAGAAACAAATTAATGCTGGTATATGGTGAATTGACTGCACTTTAAGAAAAATTCTGCAAGCACAGCTTAACTGCATATCTGACTTGCTAAACCACCTATTGTGCAGACAGAACATTTTAGATTTAGTATTTCTGGACAAGTGTCTTGTTCAAAAAACAAAACCTATTCAGAGGGTATAGTGAGAATAAGATAAATTAAGAATAGATGTGGTTTGAAGCATAAATAAGAGAAGTCAAAGAATATGCAGTATGAAATAGCAAATAATTAATTTTTCACAGACTTGCAATATATTGCTACTATTTTTTACATGACCCTATCTGTTCCTCTGCTTATCCTGTCCTTTTATTTATTTATTTTGATTGTTATTTCCTTACTTATATAGTAAGAATGCTCTTCCTCAGTACTCCCTAAGGCATCATCTAGAAAAGGTATGACTGTGCTATACGTTTGTTATGCTGCAGATGTTTATAGATACAACTCACTTTACCTCACAATATAGCTGCTCAGAGATATACATCGATTCAGGCAAGCAGAGTTTCATCCCTCATGTCACAAAGACAAGCAAGGGCATCATGTTCAATGAGTGAGTTTAAGAATAAGATATCAAGTGCTAATGTCTGAGGCCAACTGCAGCAGGCTGTCCAGGGCGCCCCTGAGGTCTGGGTGCCCTGGCTTCTGTCATCAAGCCTGCCTCTCTGTTGCCTTCGACACTTCTACATACGTCCCTCCCTCAACTCTCAACATGCTTAACTCCCTTAAAGCCAACATGAAACAAGTCTAATTTCTTCCTTTTATCTGGTGTAAAACAGAACTAAAACAAAAAACAAAAAACAAAAAACAAAAACACTGGAAGGCACTCTCAAAGTCTAACTATTCGTTAGAAACATAAAACGGTTTTTTCTGAATGCTAGATGCAATATGCAGGCACCAAAATTTGAGAAGATCATTACCTGTGAAATAAATCCATTTAATGATATAACTCTAGTCCAACAAAAAGGGAGGCTTTAAATATAGTAATATATAAATCTTGATAATAAGGAATTGGAGAAAAATAATTGAACTCTACGCATAATCCTTACATATGGTCAAAGTACTCTCACGGTGACCAATGGAAAAGTATTCTATAAATGTGGGCAAGTGGTTATCCTCCTGTTTAGTTGCAAATTATATAATTTATTGTCTGGTATAGCATTTTACTTTGCATCTTATGAAGTCACTAACATCCGAAATAACAGAGAAGAACAAAATAAAAACACAAAGGCCTAATTTTATTCATAAAATGAAGCAACACCCTCTTCTAAATTGAGTTAAAATATTTTCACACTTCCAATACCAGAGTAGCTTCCATTGTTTTTCCTATTTGTATGACAAACAGAATGTCATGTAAATGGTATGGATGGATGCTAATATCCATAGCCAGAATATCAAATATAGTGTCTTCAATTAGAATTTCAAATCCCTTCTTAGAGCATGAATTTTTACATAAAGTGGACACTAAGTATCTATATATTAGTTCTGTATCTTATAGTACCTTTAAAAAGCAAATCATTTACAGAGTAGTCAGATACAAGGTTCATCAGAAAATATACATCATTATAACAAATACAGAAAGAAACAATAGCTTTGCAGAGCAAGATATATATACCTGATTTTAAGTCAGCTTGTCCTGTGCTCACGCTACAGCACAGTACTTTTCAAGATAAGCACTCAATATTAGCAGTTAGTTTCTACCTCTGCTTCTGTGGCCCTGCCAGTGTGCCCCTTTTCAGGAAGATTCCATTGTGTTTAAAAATATGCCCATTAGCTTGTTAAATTATTGATTAGGCTTTTAGTTCTCATAAAATGTGAAGATAGATAGAATATAGGGTAAGACGTCCCTGATGGCCCATCTGGTGGGTTTTAGCCTTGTACTCATATTTTCCTATAAAAAGCAATTTGTGTCTTTATTTTATTTTGAATATAGGCTGGAAGCACAAAGGAGATAATCCGTGTCAGACTATGAGTGTCAGACATTACCAATCTTAATGTCAATATACTTCTAGATTTAAATACACATGATATAACTGTTGTACAATAATTATAGGCTTCCCAAGTAATACCTTTTTAAGTCCTGGGCAACTAATAACTTAAAAATGTTTACATCTATATTCTCAGATACCAAAAGTAAGGAATATTTGCTCAAACCTAATATATTATTCTGCCACTCAATCTAAAAGACCATCACAAGCTTGGAATTCACTATTGAGATATACCAATTCATTTTTTTTGAAAAACATAACATATACTGAATAATTGGTTAATGGTTGATCTTTTTTTAACACACTATTAACTTTGCTAAATGTTTTTATGTTCCCTTTTGTTGTATTTCTTGATTAGGTACTAAAAAAGCATCCTACTTTGGAAAGAAGGAAATGAGGACCAAAAAGTTCAAGCGATCTTTGTGAGGTTATATGGGGAATCCCAGCAAAGCCAGTGCTCGAAGTTAGGGCTTGTGAATTCAGAATCAGTGCTCTTTCCCACATAAGGTTCTGCCAGAGACTTTGGCAACAAGCTCATCTAATTTCCTTCTGTTTCCTGCTCTCTCTCTTTTTATCATTTTTATTACCTGGTAGGTTTTATTTGTAACAATTTTAGGATAAAACTAACATTTCATTGTATACTTTTCCTAGAATTGGCCCAACATAAAATTTCACTTACATATTTTAATATTATTTTTAGAAATGGATGAAATAAAAGTCGATATTTCAATACCTACATCTCTACACAGATGTACATTTCAACTGACTCTGAACATTTTAAGATAATATATACTGAAGAGAGAAATTATTATTTCATTTGGGAAGATTAAGAGGTTTCTTAATGGAAATGTGTCATAGAACTAGAAAGTAAATCCAATCTTCAAATTTTTAAAATATTTATGTTTGAGAGAGAGAAAGAGAGAGAGAGAGAGAGCATAAGTGGGGGAGGGCAGAGAGAGAGGGAGACCCAGAATCCGAAGCAGGCTCCAGGCTCTGAGCTGTCAGCACCGAGCCCTATGCAGGGCTCGAACTCACAAACAGTGAGATCATGACCTGAACTGAAGTCAGATACTTAACCTACTGAGCCACTCAGGCACCCCATCCAATCTTCAAATCTTAAAGGAATGTGTTTGATTTTAACAAACCTTTCAAGATGTACTCCTCTAGGAATTATTATTAGAAGGAGAAAGAAAAAGAGTAGAAGGAGAAGTAAAAATGGAAGGAAGGAAGAAAGGCAGGCAGGAAGGAAGGCAGGAAGGCAGGAAGGCAGGATGGAAGAGAGGGAGAGTGGAAAGAAGAAAGAGAAGCTCCAAAATCCAACATGTCTTGCCATCTGTAGTTCAGACAGACGGAAAAAAGTAGGCCACTAAGAATGATTTAGTTTGTGTCTTTAAATATCAGATTAAACTGTAACTATTGATCCTCCTACTCAGGCTACTTCCCTAAGTAAAGGATGCTCTTTCCATGTGACTTTCAGTGTGGTTTCATGTAAAATGTGCATCCCCACAAACATTTATAATCAATTACTATTCTTTCAGTTGATGTTTTAACATTCCATACCCTTTTCTATTAAAAAGAAGACTTTCTTGGGTGTGTGAAAAAAATTATAACTTTGTTTTTAATTTGGAGAAGGTTTAATGAAGGAAATAATACCAATAGAACAATTTAAAAATTAAAAGAGATAGTAATTAAAATATTATCCTGGGGACTTACTGCTGAAGTCAGAAAATATAGAAAATGATTTTGGGTTGCTGGTCTAATTCACATCGGTTTGGTCTGCACACAGTGGGGTAGTACAAACGTGAATCTAGATCCAGAATGCCTGGATCTAAATCCACTGTCTCTGCCTCATTGTACCAATTAACATCTCTGAATCTCAGACTTTTCTATTGTTGAGGAAAACAATAACTTAGTTTATAAATCTATTTGATGCTGGATGAGTTGGGGTATGCTAAAATATTTTTAAAATTAAAAGCATTATATGAAAGTTATCATCATTATGCATATTCAATTAAAGTAACTTATAGAATAGTTGACATATCAAATATAATTTTAAATAATTTGATTTATATCTGAGATAATGATATATTTTTAAATAAAGTTATTGTTCTTTGTTCTGCTGAAATCAACTGTGTACATACCATGTTTATGATAATTAACGTGATTTCCAGTTAAACCAGAAAATGTTGGATACATGTATACCAGAATAAAAAAGCACTAAGTTTGATACCTAATACATGAAGCTCTTTTGTAGTCTTCATGTTATTTTTTTAATAAATGCAAGTTTTATCCTCCAGAATTACCTCTGACAGCTGCAGTTAAAAATCAATATAGGAGGAGATTGTTAAATGGGATCCTTTGTTTCATTTCAAAAAGTGCAATGAATAGATTTTAGAAATAGACACTACTCAAGGGTAATAGTGTGATGAGCTGATGTTTCTCTGCTTTATTCCTATGCACCCCAAGTCAGAGAGCATTTCCAGCCCTCTCCCCATCTCCTTGCCTTCCAGGGCACTCAATGCCTGACATATTATGTATTTGTTTGGCGCTTTCCTCACTTCCATGTTAGAATGCAAGCTCCTTGAGCCCAGCCCCTCTACTGCTGCTACATCCTCAGTGTTTCATAGGATGCCTGGCACATCCTGGGTGCACAACAAATATTTATTAAATAAAAAAATGAGTCATGGTAACATAAACTTCTTTTGCTAATAGAAAATGTGGAATAACTTAATTGGCTTCTAATTATTCCCCATATTCTAAAGACGTGAGGGGAAAAACAAAACACTATCCTAAAACCCTGAAAACAGCTGGCATTTAACTGGACACGATGAATTGCTAAATTACATTTTTTATTTGTGTTTTCCATTTCCATTATCAGACTAAATGCAACAGAAGTTCCATTCTGCATCTGATTATTTGCCAGTGTCCCAGTTTTTCAGTCATAATATTTGCTTAGTGAATTATTAACAAATCAGAACTGTTTTGATTCAAGACCGACTAGAGTGTAAACACTGATCTTTCTGAATAAAGAAGTTGGGCAGTGACTTCACCAAAGCAGCAGTAAATAGGGCAGCTGTTCTAACAGAGAACAGAAGGCTCCTGCTATATTTCAGTGAGCAGGGGCTTTATTCTCCATTTTTCTTGTACATTAATACAGGCCTAAGTCATTAAAAGGCAACACATGCTCACATCCGTATCGTTATTGCATATATTTGTTTTGTTTTCCTTTTAGTAGTCAAGTCAGACTGAGGTTTTAGATGTCGCAGTAATTGCCCTTTAGAATACCCTGATTTTGAGACAAGATTCGCCATTGTTACACAGAGAGAAAAACAACCAAAACGGCTTCCCATCCAAGTGACTTAACATTACTTTCTTTTCAAGAGATCAAATCTCCTTTCCAAACATGTTGCAGTGA
The DNA here is from genome assembly GCF_022837055.1 of Prionailurus viverrinus. Classification (NCBI taxonomy): domain Eukaryota; kingdom Metazoa; phylum Chordata; class Mammalia; order Carnivora; family Felidae; genus Prionailurus; species Prionailurus viverrinus. Next base: position 109,200,439 of record NC_062564.1, on the reverse strand, counting down.
TGCCACATAAAAGTCACTGAAGTGCAAAATCATAACCCCAGGAATAATCATGGGCATGCCAATGGGTAGGTAAAACATGTCCATTAGTCATCAGTATAAGCTGCACTAATAGCCTCAGAGTTCGACAGTTTTCAGTGAAAAAAGAAAAAAAAGTCATCTCCATTTATTCAATCAACCAACTGACAAATATTTATTAAATGCCTACTAAGTGCCTGTCAGTCTATTAGGAGGTAGAGATATAATCATGAATAAATTATGCATAATTTTACCTAAAGGTATTTAAGGTAAAATGGGGGATATAGAAAATAAAATAGCAGATTATGATATAATGTGATCTGGAAATTCTGTGATCTATATATCACATGGATGCAGGGGGTTGGGAACTGATCTAAGACTTGTGGAAGCCTTCCTGAAAAAAGGGACCTTGGAGCTGAGATCTGAAGGATGACAAGTTATAGACACTTCAGGTGAGAAAATAGGTTGGAGTAGTGGTGGGTGACATGCAGCTGAGGTCATGGGGCTCAGATGGAAGGAATTGTGTATGTGAAAGGTGTTTGATGAGAATGCGCATTGAGGCATAGTCAGATATGCATTTTAGGAACTATCCTGACTGGCTTATGAAAAAGGATTTAAATTAGGGATTATGAGGCTTTTATAGGTATATGATTACATAATGATGGCTATGGGAAAGGAGATAAAATAGATTCAAACAATGTTAAGATGATGAAACCCAAGGAATGATATCAGCCACATGGCTGAATAAGAGGTCCCTCATTCTTGTCCTCTGCCCCAACAACAATTTGGCATATACCCATGGACAAAGTCATGTTGAAGGAGCTGTAGGATCCAGCATCATATGTCAAGAAACATGGAAGGAGGCTCTCCCAGTTATGCATTGGATAATACAAATACAGACCTTCGTCCCAGCTGTGGGCCCTGTAGTGCCCTGTAAACTGGCTTCATCCCTTCATCCCTTCCTGGATGAGGTCCAGGATCCCTTGGAGCACACTGTGTAGACAATCACCTATAGACAAGAGAGCCTTGGGGAAATACCAGGCTCCTGGTGGAGAGGTTCTAGCTCCTCATGATTACAGCAAAAAAATACAAGTTTGGATGAGTTGGAGAGGCTAAGGGAAATAGTTTTATTTTACCCACATCATCTGTCCCCCCCAAATGGCACAATTCAGAGCCAAAAGAGATTTTCTCTGCCCAGGATTTCTCCTGAGGGGGAATGTGAGATGGTGTGAGCCAGCACCAGGCTTCCACAGCAGTATAGAATGCTGCCAAAGAGGCCCATTTCCCTCACACCTTATCCAGAGTACTGAGTTGTGAGCTGCATGACTGTAAGGTGGGAAAAGGTTGGAAGAGTGGCAAATAAGACTCTTGGAGCGCATTAAAGGGACATGGATCCTACTAAACGCTTCTCAGACTCCATCAAGGAGCCTATCCAGAAGCCTTCGAGCACACCTGACCACAGATCCTCTCAGATAGCTACCCCAGTGCTCTGCACCCTTCGCATACACTCTTCCATTCTGTGGCTGGCTCTCAGTGTATGCTCCCAAGGGTAGCAAGAGCAAGCATTAAAAGATAGCTAGTAGGCATGTGCAGAAAACTGGCCAGAATCTGTAGGCCACAGAGAAACCACAAATGTGAGCTTTAGCTCCACCCTTGGGAAAACAAAAGGAAGGCTGTCACCCCAGCCTGGTGTGTTGCAGGATCAAGAGAAGGCATACAAGTTTAAGAATTTAGCCAAAGGGAGAGCAAGAAGCCTGGAGTAAGTGTGTTCATAGAAACACTGGGGGGTGGGGGTGGGGGTGGGGGTGGAAGCCTCAGAATCCCTACCAGTACTGAAAGAAGGCATTCTCTCCCAAAGTCAATTAGTAAAGACTGCAAGATGTGGTTACCACTTCAAATGCATCCAGAGATGCAAGACTTCAAGGAACATAAAATCAGTCAATCAATCAATCAATCAATCAATCAAGGAAACATGACACCACCAAAGGATTATAATAATCCTCCGGTAGCTGCCCTTAAAACATGAATATTGTGAAATATTATTTATCCATAAGAAAGAAGGAAATCCTGCCATTTGCAACAATATGGATGGACTTTGTGGGCATTCTGCTAAGTGAAATAAGTCAGACAAATACTGTATGTTATTATATATATGGGTAATATAAATTTTTTTAATGTTTTATTTTATTTTTGAGAGGGAGAGAGAGACAGAATACGAGCAAGGGAGGGGCAGAGAGAGAGGGAGACACAAAATATGAAGCAGGCTCCAGGCTCCGAGCCATCAGCACAGAACCCGATGTGGGGCTCGAACCCACGAACCGTGAGATCATGACCTGAGCCGACTGAGCCACCCAGGTGCCCCCATATATGTATAATCTAAAAAAGTCAAAATCATAATAACAGAGAGTAGAATGGTGGGTACCAAGGGCTGGAAGTTGGGGGAAATGGGGAGGTGTTGGTCAAAGGATACAAATTTCCACTTATAAGAGAAGTAAGTTCTGGGATCTAATGTATAGCATGGTGATATAGATAACAATCTCGTATTATATATTTGCAAGTTGCTAAGAGAGAAAATCCTAATTGTTCTCCCCATAAAAGAAAAAATGGTAATTATGTGAGGTGATGGAGTTATTAGCTAACGCTACTGTGGTAATCATCTTGTGAAGTATGTGTATCAAATCATCACGTTGTACATCTTAAACTCAAACAATATTATATGTTAATTAGAGCTCAATAAAGATGGGGAAAAGGTAATAAATCTCTAATGACCTATGTCTCATTGCATGTGAGGGGTGAAAAAAAGAATGGATCAAATATTTTATTCTGTTTTCTGACTTAGATAACTGGATGGATACTGAAGTAATTTTAACAAAATAGAAACAATGAAGGAATGATAAAGCAATATATTAAGAGAAATAAAAACTTTAAAAGGGTGGCTATAGAGAACCAGACAGAAAATTAAAAAGGGAAGCATAGACGCTTGCTGTGGCTGCTCTGAGAGTCTTAGTAAGCCCATAGAAATTTACAGAGACTTCAATCTGTATGATTTTCTTCAGCATTGCACCAGTTAGAGGCCAGCTGTAGATTTGCAGGCAGAAAACAGTTGAATTCTTGTAGAAATTGGGGATTTGCTAAATTAATGAAATGGAAGAAAAGTAGGACAAGGGATTTCTTAGTAATGCTTGGAAGATAGAGACAGAAATTAGCCCCCATGTGCTTTCTGAAATTAGTAACATTTTCAATCTTTTAATGTATATTTTTATATTTTAAATAACTCATTTTATGGCTACAAGTTAGCCACATTAAAAAATACTTTTACAGGGTAGGATCCCTGAAATGGCAGGAAAATGAGCTCCCAGGCTAGAATTCAAGTTAAAACTGTGTAGAAGGGTTTTAAGCTTTCTTCTAGGTCTAGCTAGGCTTTCCATAGCAGGACTCAAATTTCTTGTGAGTCAAGATGACACCAGAGAAAACATCTTGGCTTTAGTTATTTTGCACTTAATTACAAAGAGGAATTTCCTTGAGGTAAGGGATTCCAAAGAGCAGGAGCCTTTAGGATGTGTGGCTTCAGTGCAAGTTGAAAGAGTTGGTGAAAGAGGTTGAGTAGAGCTTGGATCTCCCACACCCATCTTCTGTGCTATTGGATGTAGGTGCCAACCATCACTGCTGTGACTCCAAATGAACATACAAGGGCTCCTGAGAGGGGTAGCATTTGAATGCCTGCCATGTTGAGACCATCCTTGATGAACGGGTATTTTTTAAAAATGGTCTTAGATATGTTTTCACTCTTATGTGGATCCTGAGAAACTTAACAGAAGACCATGGGGGAGGGGAAGGAAAAAAAACAACAAAAAGGTTGGAGAGGGAGGGAGTCAAAACATAAGAGACTGTTAAAGACTGAGAACAAACTGAGGGTTGATGGGGGGTGGGAGGGAGGGGAGGGTGGGTGATGGGTATTGAGGAGGGCACCTTTGGGATGAGCACTGGGTGTTGTATGGAAACCAATTTGACAATAAATTTCATATTTTAAAAAATTGTCTTAGATTGGTTAAAAATGTGTATTGTAAACTCCAGAGCCATCACTAAAATTTTTTTAGGAAGTATAATTGATATGCTAAAAGGTGAAATGAAGTGGAGTCATCTAAAGTGCTCAGTTAAGGGGCACCTGGGTGGCTCAGTCGGTTAAGTGTCCCATTCTTGATTTCAGCTCAGGTTGTGATCTCATAGTTTGAGTTTCAGCTTTGCATCAGGCTCTATGCTGATGGCGTGGAGCCTGCTTGGGATTCTGTCTCCCTGTCTCTCTGCCCCTCCCCTGCTTGCTCTCTATCTCTCTTTCAAACTAAATAAAAATAAGTTTAGAAAAAAGTGCTCAGTTAAAATTAGTAACGACATAAACAGAAAAGGGAGCAAAGAGAAAATGCAACATATATAAAAGTTAAAACATAGTAGATATTAATCCAACTATATCAAAATCCCATTAATTTTAAATGGTCTAAGTACATCAGTTAAAATATAGAGATTGTCAGAATTGATTTAAAAAAAAAAGATGCAACTGTATGTTGCCTACAAAAAACTCACTTTACCTATAAAGACTCAATTAGGTTAAAGGAAAAATATGGAGAAAGATATACCACGCTAACACAAAGCAAATGAATTCAGAATACCTAAATTAACTTCAGAAAGGCAGGCTTCAGAATAAGAAAGATTATCATGGGTAAATAGTATATACACCGCCAAAAGCAGACACCAGACTCTGCACACTCACACATATACTCATGTACACACACATACATGCGTGTACACTCATACACTCACACACATTCACTTGCACATCCATTCATAACACATATGTGCACATAAACACCAACTCAAAGATACTGGGCAGAGAAGCCAACATAGCACTGGAGGAAGAAAAGAATTTTGATTTGGGTTTAAAATCACAACTTTTAACTTAAAATATCTATAATATTCTCATAACTGAACGTGGCTATAGAGCTATGGATTCTGGCCAAGATATTCTTATGGAACCCTCTACCTCGCAGGAAGCAGAGTTCACTGTAGCACAGGTGAGTGTTCTCATAAATTTATATATTCAAATGTTTCCCAAGAATAGTTCTCTAATGGATCTAATGGTACATTTTAAAAATATTTTATCTAAATACTTTAACAGAGGAAATGTTTGTTACACTTGTTTTAACATGGGTTAAATCAATATCACTTGTATTATTGACTTGAATTAGCTTATAGAGATATTTTTTCCTCATATGAAAGTATGTGTGGGTTTGTTGTGTTGTGCTTTTTGTTTTTGTGCCTTCATTTCCTTTTAGTAAAAAAAGTCATATAAAGGATATGAATGGTTCTCCAGCTTATGCTAACCAAAGAATATTATTAAATCCTCTATTGAAACATCACAAATGACAAATAATATAAAAGTACATATTTTAAAATAGAGGTGCTGAAATTTTGATTAAAGTGAGCCAAGTGGCTAAAATGAGTTTGGTTGGGGGGCCAACACTAATGTGTGATAGTAACTTTACAGTAGTTTTGCAATGTATGTATACAATCTAAGGAACTAAAATTGTATCTCTCCACTTCACCTTCCCCCCCCCCCCCTTCTCTTTTTCCTCTTTTGTATTCCCAGTTGTATAGAGATGTAACTATGGGTTTTGCTGGCCTCAGTACTTTTGTTATACTAGCAAAATGTTCTACAGTTTCCAAATTGTCAAAATCTGATCTGAATGTCAGCAGGCTATATTTTAAAACACATGAATAGCATTGTGAACAAAAATATTCCTGTCAGGTGTCCATTTTCCAGTACCAAAACAGCTCCATCCTTGGTTATCTGTCACAGCAGTTCTTTGAGATTTGAGTGTTTAACACATGTCATATCCTGACAATCTACCATTATAGATTATAGTCTGCTATTATAGACAAAAATGTATAGTCCATTCAGTACTGTTGGATCTCCTAGAACATTTGGATCTGGTAACTCAACAAACAGCTGCAGTAACACAAAAGGATTGCTGGAAGAGATTTGGGGTTGACAGAGCACTAATTTTAATAATGACAAATTGTCTCAGATTTCAACATTTTTCATATTCATGACCCTTCTGCTCCTGAAACAAAGCAATTTATGTCCCTGAAAATTGTCCCTGTGCTTTAATTTGATACCCTTATAGACATCATGTGTTTTTATTTCAGTACATCTGACATGAGTTGAATGAAGAGAAACATATGTTAGAAAGGTCAAATTTACATTTAAGAGAACAGGGAGTGATGGTGTTAGTACTGACTCCGTGAGTTCACACTCTGTTCTCTACTCTCCAATAGATGGTCATGGTATTTTTCAAAAGATTTCATATAAATCCTTGCTAATACATTTACATTTAAAAAAAAAGGGCGGGGGTGCCTGGGTGGCTCAGTCGGTTAGGCATCTGACTTCAGCTTGGGTCATGATCTCGCGGTCCATGAGTTGGAGCTCCATGTCCAGCTCTGTGCTGACAGCTCAAAGCTTGGAGCCTGCTTCAGATTTTGTGTCTCCCTCTCTCTGCCCCTTCCCTGCTCCCATCTCTGTCTCCCTGTCTCTCTCTCTCTCTCAAAAGTAAATATTAAAAAAATGGTGAACAATATACTTCCCAAACAAAACATGTCTGCTAGTTGAATTGAAGTCATTCACTGACATTTTTTTCAGGCTTTGAAGAAGAGAAAGTACTTAATAAGTGGCTATATACATGGCTCAGATCACAGTGTCAAAAAATATATATTTCCACAGCCCACTCATTTTGAAGCATGGTTTCATTAACTAGTTGTTTGTATTTTTAAATTTATCATTCATCAAATCACATACATTTACATTAATTAATGAAACTAATAGCAATTCTACTGAGAGTGAGATTAAAGTTCTACAAATACTTTGAAAAGATAAAATGCAGTACAATTTTTCATTTTTGGCTATACAAATTTATAAATGAAAACCATAAAGGTACAATTTTGAACTATATTAGTGCTTGAAGAATTTGAAGAGTTGCTTTCTTTTAAATATTTTAAGCCTCCATTTATTGATTAAAACAGACTTCGCACACTCACATATACATCTCTAAATTTCAGTAATGGGATCCATGTGACTCTCTAGCAAATGTATAAAATTATTACAAATAAAATAAAATCATTATTGAGATTTCTAAAAATATTTTTAAACATACATATTAAAATTTAGAAAGTCATAAAGGTAGAAGTGAAAGATTGCTTGATCAATATAAGGTAGCTTATAATATTTAAATTAAAGGAAAAGCAACTTTTCAAATTCTGCATTTACTTATGCAATTTGAAAACCGTGCTCATAATAAAATTATTATTATATATAATATTTATGTTTCCATGAGATTGTTGTTTAATAGGGAAATATCAGATGTAAAAAGAGAATATTGGGAAGTTATGGCATTTTTCCTAGTTTTATTGAGTTATATTTACTTGATATCATTGGCTACTATTATGTGGAAACAAAATATAATCCAATAAAAATGTCAACAGAGAAAGTAAGATAAAACTTATGAAAGCAAGCAATGCTAGCATATTTATTGTAGGGTTATCGGATGAACACAATAGATAGCATTTACTTTGAGAACAGAGAGAAGTCTTCTGTGTGATGGCATGGGTGTGGTCTAGGAAGAGTTCATGAAATAAGAGCAACTTCAATTAGACTTTGAATATAAATAAATTTTAACTACCTCAAGAAGAAAGTGCTCGGTATTGTTCTACTCTAGGTAGAAAGGAAAGCATGAAAATGAGACACATAAGGTACTTTGGGGAAGAACAAATTTTCTGATTGTGTCCCCTTAAAATTCATATGTCGAAACCCTAATCCTCAATACCTCAGAATGTGACTGTATTTGGAGATAGAACTTTTAAAGAAGTGACTAAGTTAAAATGAGGCCCTCAGGGTGAGCCCTAGTCCATTTTTAACTGGTGTCATTAAAGAAAAGTAAAGTGATATCAAGGATGTGTGAGCACAGAGGAAAGCCCACGTGAGGAAACAGTGAGACTGCAGCCATCTGCAAGCCTTAGAAGTTTCAGAAGAAACCAAATCTTTCGACATCTTCTAGAACTGTGAGAAAATAAATTTCTGTTGTTTAAGCCACCTAGTCTGTGGTATTTCATTGTGTCAGCCCTAGCGAACTAATGCATTGAGCATGCCGTTTTAGCAAGAGTAGAGGGCTTATGTAAAGAAGCAACGGGATTCATCTTAGGAAAGCTTGAGGACAAATGGAGGAAATCACTGGATCAATCACTGTTGACAAAGATATTTATGGAGTGAGAGGTGAAGCAATGGGTGCCATCTGAGGCTGGGGTTTGTTTCACTGCTTTATTGCAGTAAGGAATTCTTTGGATGAATGCAGAAAACACTTTCTAGGAGATGTTTGCCTTATTCCTGCAAATTATTGTCCACTTTGTGTGAAGATTTTACACTGCCAATTCCTGGTGAAGAGAAGTAAATAGTTGTGACAAAAGCAATCAGGTTTTGAACTTGAAATAATGGAATAGGTTGCACTCCATCAAGTATTATCTAATTTGTGAAGTACTAAACTATAAACCTCTTAATTTTTTGTGCTTACAGTTTATGGTTTTGCTCATTACCATATAGATTTTGGTAGAACTAATCACTTTTGATAGGAAAATTAATTTCTCTCAGATACCATCTGCTTCCTCATTCATTAAGAAAATGAGAAACACATGATGAAGAAATGAGTGATGGAGAGATCCAGCAGCTACGTGGGGTTGGGTTTTCTTCATTTCCTTATCTCCTAGCCTGCTTGTTGGCAAATAACAAACTGAAGTTTTGAGTATTTATAGGTGAGTATCAAGGGTTTACATTTATGACCCCCTTGCAAACAAAAGAACTCACTAGAGAACTGAAAAAAACCCACAAAAGATAAGAAACAGTTATGCTTTTTTGTGGGTATGTGAAATTATCTATCAGGCCTATGTAGATTCTTTTTAGGAAAGGGTGCAGAATAGCAATGAATCCATTGTGAATTACATTTGGAAAACAACTGCCCAGCAACAAAAGAGATGATTTTAAAACTAGGTATTTCTGGATGTGCTGAAGCTTTGTTCTCAAAGAATCTGAATTCAGAATCATTTCCTATATGAGAAGATAGGTTATTTATGAGGAAAGGCTTTTTTAAAATATCTGGGTTTAGCTTGGGATATTCCTAAGGAGCAATAGCAAAATCTTTTTGTTTGTTTACCATAAAAATTGTTTTACTTCTTCAAACATTAAATGAGATTTTCAATATACAGAAAGAAACTAGATAAATAGAAATTAGCAACTATTGTGACAATTTAATCTGGATTGTTTTAAGAATCATGCAGGAGAAGACTACCAACCTGAACAAGAGTTCAATGCCTAAGTGAGTACTATTTAAAGAGACATCTGCCGGGATATACGTCCACAAGACAGTGCTGAGTTATAGGTTAACAAGGATAAGTTGACATTCAGCTGCAGGTACACAGAAGAGGGTTTGTGATTAAAACCTATAAGCATTGCCTGTCTGTTGGCACAAAAGCAAACAGGCATGGATCTGCTTAATAATTATTCTATGAAATCCCAAACTCTCTAGCTTAAAGTAATTTGGTATTTAAGATCTTTCAAATATTAAATAATATATCTACTCACTGGGAGTGCATTTAATCCATTTATTAAAATAATGAGTTTGTTTTCCCCATGAAACTTGACTTTTTCACCTTTTGGACTATACAAGTGGACAATGGACACTGAAAATCTACCCAGGGATTTCCCACTTGCTGTCATTAGGCAATCTAAAGTCTTCTCTACTACCTCCCTCATGGTAAAAGGGACGTAGATCTTCTCATGTAATTGGTTGTCTGGGTCCTAGTAAGCCTTTCTGTTCTGTATATTGATACCCCTGTTCTCTCCTTGTTCCTTGCATCTTAGAAAGTAACTACACTTTACCACAAGTGAGGGAAATTCCAGGGAGATATAACATACCTGAGAAGTATACTCATTTCAGTCTCAAGCTGTTCATTCAGTAGGGATCAAGCTAACAAGCATTTATTGGCCTAGTCACTGATTCAGAGGATAGCTGAAGTTTATTGAAGATGTCTAATCTCTAGCACTCACAAAGCACCTACACTCTAGTCTTCACAACTGGATTATAGCACTTTAACACAAAAAGAAGCTAAATAAAACTCAAAGAGATTACATATGCTCACACTACTACAGACTGGGCTTAAAACAGACTAGTGTGTGATTCCTAAATCCAGGCTCTTAAACACTATTTTTTTTTAATTTTTTAAATGTTTACTTATTTTTGAGACAGAGAGAGACAGAGCATGAACAGGGGAGGGGCAGAGAGAGAGGGAGATACAGAATCCGAAACGGGTTCTAAGCTCTGAGCTGTCAGCACAGAGCCTGACGCAGGGCTCGAACTCATGGACCGTGAGATCATGACCTGAGCCGAAGTCGGACACTTAACCGACTGAGCCACCCAGGCGCCCCTCTTAAACACTATTCTATGTAAAATGTAGTACTTTCTCCCCCTCATATTTGATACAGATCCCCTCCTTTAACATCTTTAATTTTGTTGGACTTCTAACTGCTTTCCTGATCCGCTCAGTGAGTGGCCCTTGAATGTGGCTTTAATAAATATAATCTATCACTTTTTTATTTCCTTTGTAGAGATCATGACAGTCTAGCTACTGGATCTTATATCCCATGTGCATGCTGATTTAAAAAATTTTTTCTCATCATGAATTTTTGATACTTTGAAGATTAGAACCATTAATTTATTTCTATTTCAATTTTGTTTTCCTTTATTTATTTTATTTTCTTTTTTAAATGTCATTTCCACCTCCAGGTTCTCATCCACATATCTCTGCTGAGCTGTCAATCCCTCACACCTACATTTAGGCATACTGGATATTACCATATGTTCTTAAATAAATTTCTTCATGGTATAAAACATGCACATCTACATTTTAAAATCAAGTTTCATGGATTTTATATCTCAAAAAAGCACATGAGTTTGAGTAAAAGAACAGCTACCCACTTTGCTACCAAATTGAATACTGCAATTTGTAATTCTTTCTTTGGAAAACAGGGGTATTCTTTCAGATTGCGTTCCCAAGATATTGAAAATTGCTCATTTTAGTCCACCTTATCCTAAATGGATTTGGGTCTCAGTCACTCTAGGCAGGTGATGAATATACAAATTATATAACTGGTTATTGCTTATCAAATATTAAAGGAGAAGTCAAACAAAGAAGTGAGTAGACTGAAGATGACCTTAAAAATATATTAAGTCAAATAATAAGCACATGATCATAAAGTCTATGCTGAATGGGAACACTCTGGCAGAGATAATGAAACTTGTGTTCACATTAGGCAATAAAGTGTTTGAAGTTAAGCCTCACGTGGAACAAAGCACAAAACTCAAGAGAGGTGCAGCAGAATTGATAATCCTTATTGAGGTTTACAGAGACCTTTAGAAAATGTCAAAGCAAACATCAATCATAAACTTCTTTCAAAGTGGTGTGTGGTGTCCCCAAATGGAACAGCTGCACCTTCCAGGAAAGTAGTCTTAGATGGGGAAAAAGCACAGAACTGGATCATTGTTTTGTAGCTAATGGCCTTGGAGAATTTATTTCTCCAGCAGATCCCTAGTGACTCCATCTGCAAATTGGGGATAATGATGCCCACATTACAAGGTTGTTGTGAGAAGGAAAGTACTTGGCTCATAGTAAACACAAAACCTGTGGTTTTGAATGTACAATGAAAGTACAACAATGACAGGGGTATGCCTTTCTTTGGAAAGCTAGTGCTTTATGCCTCTCAAAATCTTTTGCTATTTTATCCATTAATAGTCCTTTTAGTCATTGTAAATCAAGTACACAAATTTTAAATAGTTACAAATATAAAATTCTTTCTAAAGTCTCTTGACATCTATTTTTGTAGATTGTACATTTGTACCATCTTCCAAGTTATAGTTTGATGGTAAGAATAGTTACAAATCTAATATAGTTTACTGAGAAAGCCATAAGTCAGATAAGAATATAAATAAAATATTAGAGCAACTTTAAGTAACAGTAGGACTTCAGGGGTGTTTTGATAAAACTTCATTAACACACAAAACCTTGCATATAGAATCACCTTGCAAGTAACAAAATAAGACTCATTTATGGGAAACGATCTGGGAGAAGCCCCAGAACACTTTTTCCTCAAGTCATCACCTCCAAATATTTTCGCTAAAGATAGGAAGGTTGACCACAATGCAGAAAATTTCCCCCAAGAGGAGTAACATTTGTTATCCAATCTTAGTACAAGAAACAGTGCTAAGAAATACTGAAGGGTTCCTGCAACTTTTTTTCCAATATCTTTAACTTCAACTTTATCTTATCTTTTTCACTCCTCCTGCTTCCTTGGAATAGACTAGACAAGACTGGCCCACCCAAAGTTGATCCCTGTGCTCTCATTTGTCCTCAGGGAATTTTTCCTATTAATTACCCATTCCCTTCTCCTATCCTAAAATACACTCTTGCAAATTTATTCTCCCTACTCTCTACTATCACTTTGCCTACAATCTTCTAGTTTCTTTATTCTAAAATAGCCTTCAATTTACCTATGCCCTGGAGCTGCTATGCAGACTTTCTACTACCTCCCCCTGACTGAATTTTTCAAATTCCTTCTTTTTTTCCCCTAGCACTGACTCATTTATACCTTTATATTTGGCTTTGGTTTTGACCTCTATACAAAAACTCTCTCTTTTGAAAGTCACTAATAACTTTCTACTTCCCAAATTTAGAGGTGTTCATCCCCACCCTTGGCATTTCAACCCTATTTGATAACGTTGACCTTTGTTCTGTCTTTGAGGTGCTCATCTTACACAGTGATAACACGCTCTCAGTTCACATTTCCCTTTTCTCCTGTATTTGTTCTTTTTCCCTTTACTTGAAAAGTTCTTCTGAGTTCTTCATATAATCTTTCCCTTTTCTCTTTCTATGCAATATCTTCTCCTAATATTATAAAAGCTCAATTATCATCTTTAAATAAAGGAATCAGAAATACCTTAAAAAGGTGAAACATTTTAATGTCACATTTACAATTTGATATGTCAGGCTTCTCCATAGGAATGTCTTCAGATCATTTCACATTCTTCTCAACTACTCATTTTTCTCTCCAAACTACCTTCTCCACCATTTCCATCAATTTGGAATCTTTATGTCATTTGACTTTGATTCTACCCTGTCACTTCTCCTCCTGTAATCCTTTCCTTTCCATTTCTATCATTCTAATGTAAAGTCTTTTTCTATGTCTTCTTAGCTTATTGCAAGAACCTTGCTCTCAACTTCTGTTTTTGCCCCCATAATTCATTCAGCAACAACCATTGCATATTCCCTAAGCATATATCCAGTTTTCTCCCCCAGAAATGCTCACTGCTTTCAGGATCTACTGATTAGAATTGAAGCTGATTTGGGTCACCTGGGTGGCTCAGTGGGTTAAGCATCCGACTTCAGCTCAGGGCATGATCTCGCGGTTTGTGGATTCAAGCCCCGTGTCCAGCTCTGTGCTGACAGCTCAGAGCCTGGAGCCTGCTTCAGATTCTGTGTCTCCCCTCTCTCTCTGCCCCTTTTAAGAACTGAGGTTGATTAAACACTATTTGAGACCCTTCATGATCTAATCCTACAAGCTCAGGTCTCGATTCTGACTTAACTGCACGCCACTACCATTCTTCAAGCACAGCATTTCTTTCTCCACACCATTGTATATGCTTTCGTCTGTGTTCATCTTTCCAGTTTTACTTTTGGAAATTTTATGCCTTCAAGTCACCTCCTAAATGCTTGTAGCACTTCACCTTTCTCTTACTGTGTGTACCACATGAAATTTTTGTTTTATTAGGAGAACCATATGAAGTTGCCATTTTACAGGCCAAAAATAATTGACTACAGGTAATTTTACCTGATATCAACTAACATTTTTCCCTATTAAATTAGAAACTTCTTAAAGGTAGAATTGGGTTTTATTTGTTTTTGTAAATTCCCCAGCATCTTTATTTTTATAATCATTCAATTAATATTAATTTTTTGAATTTAAGAATTGATCATAAATGCCATATACATTATTTATAGTTGGATATATTGTGAATAACTAATTTTGTATTATTAGCCTACTGAAATTTTTCTACCCTAATTCCTTTTTTTTAACACTCTGTGCTTTGAAATATAACATGCATACAGAAAGGTGCATAGAATTTACTTATAATAAACTTTGGTATCTAGTTGTATGAGTTGTCCTACTTTTTCTTTTTTCAAGTTATAAAATGCTATCCTTTTGTGTAAGAATTATACTTGAGCAACCAGTATGTTTCACTACCATTAAATCCTTATTTCATATCCATACTAAAGTTTTTAAGATAATGCAAGTAAATGCATTCATGTACATTATGTCTCTCACAACGAATTCATTGATTATTAAAGAATGTATGTATCGAGATAGAAATGGGTATGTTACAGAGATAAGAGAAGGCCTAAAACAGGACTGTGGAATTCTGTATTCCACAGAATACATGTGGCGATCATGTCTATATCTGCTTGTCCATTTTCAAAAGGGTTAAATCTACCTAACAAATTTGCATTAAGAATCCAGAATCTCATATTTAATCTAACAAAGCAATAAATAAATGTGATTCTGATATAAAAGAATAACTGAACAATATAAAACACTCCACATACATTCATAAAATTATGATATGAAATTATCAGGGGCATAGAAGCTTTAATACCATTTAACCAATGACAACTATGAATATCTATCTCTGTGGTATGGGACTGACTCAGTCTTTGAGGTCATTTGCCTGTATTTCTTTTAGTTAAAACTGAAAAAAAAAGACAGTAGTAATTAGCGTGATCTTCAATCATGATGGCCTCTTAGGTGAGGGTGAGTATATTACTGCCTGTTTCTAAATTATTTGCTTTTGACAACAAAAAAACCACAAAAAAAAACCCTATGTATTGGAAAAATAAATATTATTCTGGGTATTTACCTGGGCTATATGTTTATTATTCAGATTGGATGCAAATTATTTGTAAGAAAACACAAGCAAACAGCTATTTTACATGCATTTTAGGATATTTTTATTTGTTTGCAGGTTTTTAAGAAAATTATGGTTTGTCACCAAAATTGCCAGAGTCAACTATATCTAATTTAAGAATTGACGGATTGATTTAAATAGATGTTATGTTTTTAGAGCAGTTTTAGGTTCACAGCATAATTGAGTGGAATACAGCGATTTCCCATTAATGCATTGCTCTCACACATACATAATCTCCCCCATTACCAACATCTCCCACCAGGGTTTTTAAATTTAAAGTTTTGAATTTGTTGCAACTGATAAACCTACAGTTACATCATTATCACTCAAAGTCCATAGTTTCCCTGCCACAGAAATCCTCTGTGCTCCAACTGCTTGCCTCTCTCCCCTCCCTAACCCCTAATCTTTTCATTGTCTTCATAGTTTTTCCTTTTCTAGAAAGTCATATAGGTGAAATCATATAGTATATAGCATTTTCAAATTGATTTCTTCCATGTAGTAATATGCATTTAGGATTTCTTCATGTCTTTAAATGCCTTGATAGTTCATTCTTTTTAGTTCTGAGTAATATTCCATTTTCTGGATGTACTATAGTTTATTTATCCATTCACCTACTGAAGGACATCTTGGATGCTTCCATGTTTTGACAATTACAAGTAAAGCTGCTATAACACCCATATGCAGGTTTTGTATGGATGTACGTTTTCAACTCTTTTTAGGAAATTTGAAGGGGTGCATTGCTGGGTCACATGGTAAGAGTACATTTAGTTTTATAAAAAACTGTCAAATTGTCTTCCATTGTGGCTGTTCCATTTTGCATTCCCACCAACAAAGAATGAGAGTCCTTATTGTTCCACATTTTCACCAGCAATTGGTATTGTCAGTGGTCTGGTTTTTGGACATTCTAATAAGTTCCTAGTTGTTTCTCACTAATTTTTCTTTTCTTTTCTGTTTTTTCCTTTTTTTTTCTTTTTTTCTTTTCTTTTCTTTTCTCTTTTTTTATAATGTATTGTTAAATTGGCTAACATACAGTATGTAAAGTGTGCTCTTGGATTTTGGGGTAGATTCCTGTGGTTCAATTTTTACATACAACACCCAGTGCTCATCCCAACAAGTGCACTCCTCATTGCTTTTTTAGTTTGCATTTCGTTGATGAAATATGGCATGAAACATCTTCTCATATTCTTATTTGGCATCTGTATATCTCTTTTGGTAAGTTATCTGTTAAGGTCTTTGAATCATTTTTCAATTGGGAGGCTTATTTTCTTTTTTTTTTTCTTTTTAAGTTTATTTATTTATTTTGAGAGAGAAAGTGAGCACAAGCAGGGTAGGGGCAGAGACAGAAGGAGAGAGAGAGAGTTACAAGCAGGCTCCATGTTGTCAGCACAGAGCCCAATGCAGGGTCGAATCTATGAACGGTGAGATCATGACCTGAGCTGAAATCAAGAGTGGGACGCTTAACCAACTGAGTCACCCAAGCACTCCTAGGTAGTTTGTTTTCTTATTGTTGAATTTTAAGAGTTCTTTGTATAGGGGCACCTGGTTGGCTCAATTAGTCAAATACCTGACTTTGCCTTAGGTCATGATCTCACAGTTGGTGAGTTTGAGCCCCATGTGGGGCTCTATGCGGACAGCTCAGAGTCTGGAGCCTGCTTCAGATTTGTATCTCCCTCCCTATCACCCCCTCCCCCAGTCATGGTCTGTCTCTGTCTCTGTCTCTCAAAAATAAACATTAAAAATTAAAACAAACAAACAGTTCTTTGTATACTTTGGATAACAGTCCTTTATCAGATGTCTCTTTTGCAGATATTTTCTCCCAATCTGGTTTATCTTCTCCAACTATCTACTTCTGGTGTGAATTTTGGCAAATTGTATCTTTCAAGGATTGATACATTTCATCCAGGTTATCAAATTTGTTGGTATAGAGTTACTCATAGTATTCCTTGATTATACTTTTGAGGTCCATGGGATCTGTGGCTATGTCTGTTCTTTTATTTCTGATATTAGGAATTTGTGTCTTCTCTTTTTCTAAGCCTGACTAGGATTTTATTAATTGTATTGATCTGTTCAAAGAAACATCTTTTCATTTCATTGATTTTTTTAAACTGATTTAATTTTCAATTTTATTGATTTCTGGTGTAATTTTTATCATTTCTTGTCTTCTGGTTACATTGGGTTTAATTTGTTCTTCTTTTATCTGGTTTCCTAAAGAGGAAGCTTAGAGGATTGATTTTAGACCTTTCTTCTTTTTTGATATTTTCATTCAATGCTATAAATTTACCTCTAAGCACTTTATTTGCTGCATCCCAAAAAGTTTGATAAATTGTTTTTATTTCATTTATTTCAAAATATTTTCTAATTTTTATTGGTATTTCTTCTCTGATCCATGTGTTGTTTAGAAGTGTGCTGTTTAATCATCACATATTTTCAGGTTTTCCAGTATGTCTGTTATTATTTGCTAGTTTAATTCTATTGTGGACTGAAAGAAGACATTGTATGATTTACATTCTTTTATATTTGTTAAGGTGTGTTTTATGGCCCAGAAAGTAATCTATCTTGATTAATGTTCCATGTGAATTTGAGAAGAATATGTATTCTGCTGATTTTAGAGGAAGTAGTCTATTAGACATCTGTAATATCCAGTTTATTGATGTTGTTGACTACAACATGCCCTAGCTGTTTTTCTGCCCACTGGATCTATCCATTTCTGAGAATGTAATGTTAAAGTATCCAAGTGTGATATTGGATTCATCTATTTTTTTCTTGAAGTTCTATCAGTTTTTGCCTCCCATTGTTTAATACATGGTTTTTAGGTGTATACAATTTGAGAACTGTTATGTCGTCTTGAAGAACTGAACCCTTTATCATTCTGTAATGCTCCTTTTTACCCCTGATAACTTTCTTTACCTTAAAGTCGTCTCTGTTTGAACTTTCTTTTTACTAGTGCTAAGCATGGCAATCTGCCTCCATCCATTTATATTAATATATACACTTTTTTATACTTAAAGTGGATTTCTTGTAGACGGCAAATACTTGGGTCTAGTTTGTTGATCTCCTCTGACGATCTCTGTCTTTTAATTAGTAAATTTAAGTTGTTGACATTAATATTAATTTCTGACACAATTGTATTAATATCTACCATATTTATTGTTTTCTCTTTGTGCCCTTATTCTTGTTCTTTTCTTTCTGATTTTTGTGGTTTTACTTGAGCAATTTTTTATGGTTCAGTTTTCTATCCTTTCTTTTCATATCAAGTATACTTTTTTTTTTTACATTTTTTAGTGGATGCAGTAGAGTTTGCAATATACACTTACAACTAATCTAAGTCTACTTTCAAATAAACTATATAGTTTCACAGGTAAGGTAGTACCTTATAATAACAAAATAATCCTAGTTCTGTCCTCTCATTCCTTGTATTATTGCTGTCATTCATTTCATTTGTACAGAAGTACACACACACACACACACACACACACACACACAAACATACATAAGGGAGCACATTGTTGCTATTATTATCCTGAACTGTTATCTGTTAGATCAATTAAGAACAAGAAAAAAAAAGTTTTTATTTTATTTTACCTTCACTGATTTCTTCTCTGATGGTCTTCCTTTCTGTGTGTATATCTGTTTTTGTCCTATATAATTTTCTTTCTCTCTGAAGAACTTCCATTAACATTTGTCACAAGGCAGGTCTGCTGGCAACAAATAGCCTCAATTTTTGTCTGAGAAAATCTTTATTTCTCTTTCACTCTGAAGGATATCTTCTCAGGATACTGAATTTTAGGTTAGTGGGTTTTTTCGCCCCTCTCACACTTTAAATATTTCACTCTACTCTCTTCTTGTTTGCATGATTTCTGAGAAGTTGGATAGAGTTCTTGTCTTTGCATCTCTACAGGTAAGATATTTTTTCCCTCTGGCTTCTTTCAGAATTTTTTCTTTATGTTTGATTTTTATAGTTTTAATATGATGCACCTCAGGGTATTTTTGTTTGTTTTGTTTAGGCATTTATCCTGCATAGTGTTTTTTCAGCTTCCTGGATCTATGGTTTGGTGTCTGCAAAATTAATTTAGGGAAATTATCATTCATTGTTTCCTCAAATATTTCTTCTCTTCCTTTCTTTTTTATCCTTCTGATATTCCTATTATGTGTATATTATACCATTTTTTAGTTGTTCTACAGTTCTTAGATATTCTATTATTTTCCCCCCAGGTTTTTTCCTCATTGCTTTTCAGTTTTGGAGATTTTTATTGAGATATCAACCTCAGAAATTCTTTCTTCAGCCATGTCCAGTCTACTAATAAGCCCATCAAAGGCACTTTTTAATTTTGCTTACAGTGTTTTTGACTTCTAGTATTTCTTTTCTTCGTTCTTTCTTAGAATTCCTGTCTCTCTGCTTACATCTGTTCTTGCATGCTTTATACCTTATCTGTTAGAGCCCTTATGTTATTAATCATAGTTGGGTTAAATTCATAGTCTGTTAATTATAACATATCTGAATTTGGTTCTGATGCTGCCCTGTCTCTTCAAACTTTTTTTTTTGCCTTTTAGTATTCCTTGTAATTTTTTTTCTTGATAGCCAGACATGATGTACTGGGTAAAAGGAATTGCTGTAAATAGGCCTTTATTGATATGGTGGTGAAGTGTGTGTGTGTGCATGTGTGCCTCGTGTATGTGTGTGGAGGGGTGGTGGTGGTGGGAGGGTGTTAACCAATCTACAGTCCTATGATTAGGTTTCAGTCTTGTAGTGAGCCTGTGTCTAGGACGGTGAATTTCTCAAGTGTCTCTCATCCCCCTCTCCATTCTTGGTAGGACAGGATGAATAGATTAGACCAGAGTTATGCATTTTTCTTACCCCAGGTCAATTAATCTCTGATAATACCCTGTAGGTTAGGCTCTGGTTAAATATTTCTCCTTAGAGATGGCCTTGTTAAGGAGAACAGAATGCTCTGGGGTATTTCTAAATGGTCTTTTTTCCCTTCCTAGCTGGAGGCACAAAAGGATTTTTTCTCAGATTTTCACTCTTAAAACTTGGTTGAGCATCTGGATGCAAAACTCACAAAAGTGTAGGGGGTCCCTTATTTTGGGGTCCCCCTGTTGTATTTGACTCTCAGACTTGTCCCCACTGAGCTTCCAGCAACTTATTAATCACACTTCAGGTTTTCGTATCTGGGCACTGGTTCTCATGGAAGTTTCTGCTCCCGGAAGTTGTGATTCTACCGACTTGTCTGTGTCTTCAGTTCTGCGGGTAGTGGTGTGCCCTGTGACCTTAATTCTCTGACCCATCTAAGAAAAGTTGTTAATTTTGAGCTTGTTTAGCTTTTTATTTGTTACTGGGATGGAACAATGATTTCCAAGCTCTCTACATGTAAGGCCAGAAAATTGTAGTCTGGATTGATTTATAATAAAGAAAGCAAAAGAGAAATAAAAAATAACACATGCACTATCTTTAAAATTGAAGCACGCCTGATGTGGACTTTGTTTTCCCATATTAACTCTCCAGTATTTGGAAATCTCCAAATTATCAACATCCAAAGGAATTTTTACTTAGGTTATAGATACCAAAGGCAAAACTGATGGAATGAAATAGGATTCTGCAGGGTTTAGGCTGGGATTCCTTTGGGATTGGCATTATACTTCTTATTATACTAGTGTTTTTAAAAATGTTAGTTTGAAGTCACATATCTTTCACAATGTTAGTGATTTAAATATGAAAATCTTTACCTTTGATTAATGCAGGGTTTAAAAAAAAGAGAAAGAGGTATGAAAGAAACCTTCTCATTCACAAATGCTATACTTTATCATATGCGTTATTATCTGTGTAATAGTACTTTTGACTCTGAAGTAATTCCTGTTTCCCACCCAAGTGAGATAATTTTTACTGTAATACATATCACACATTTCTCATCTATCTGTCCTCTCACAACTGACACATTAATAATTATTTAAGTATGAATGAATCTGAAACACTAGGATGATAATCAAAGTGTAGGAACAAAATTCCACAGAACTTTCTTATTTATTTGCTCAGGAATTGCACAAGTTATTATTTTTAATGATTATTGCTATTACTTTCTTTAATAATCTTGTCTAGCAAGTAAATTTTAATAACAATGATACGCATTCACTTTGTGTACATATAATACCAGTTTGCTTAAAGATCATAGAAATACAAACAAAATAGAAATGTGTGCGTACCTAAGACTTAGTTTTGACAATATTTATGCACCTGTTTTGTTGCATACATTCTAGAAACAGCTGAATGTGAAAAGAATTTTTTTTTAACAATAACAATGTCTATAATTCTGATATATTTGACAAAAAAGATGTATACCATTTTGGTAATTTGCAGAGATTGCTTTTTGTAAGAAATAAGATATAAGATATTAAATATATACAATTCCAACTATACTGATAGTACTGTATCTAATATTCCCTTTAATAATTACTATAGGCCACACAGGTATTATAGAAATGTTCAGATAATCAAATAATTTTGAAATTTTGTTATTTTTTCTCAAACATATAATTAACAGTTAATGAAATACTGGAAGAGACACAAAAAGGAACACTTTCCCTCTTTGGTAATAGATTGTAGAGTTAAAAATTCTTAAAGCTACTTCACATATACCATCAAACCAAGCTGAAGATGTAAAACAAGTAAACAAACAATGAAAACCAGGCTATAATAATTTGTTTGAAGTCAGTTTCCTTTTTCATCTGCATTGCTCAAAATATAGTTGCATGATGGATATTATTTCTTTCTTCCCCACCCTTACAAATAGTCTGTGGTACACGTATAACCTCAATCGGATTAATATACCACCATATAAAATTCCTACATTATGCATCCCTGGACCACTTCACTGCTAATTTGTGAGAATAAAGCTAATAAAGTAGACTATTCATCCTGAATAGAATTATATAGGTAATATTTAGCTCCTTCTTAAAGGCATTGTGTAACACACACAAATTGAATCTCTCTATAATGTGTTAATAGGGATTTCTTATCAATTTATCAGTTACTCACAGGGAAGACCTAATCTGACTTTTTAATCAGAATGTCCTTAGAAGCATAGATAAAATGTTTTATTTGACTTTGCCTTAGATTAAGGATACTCTTTTAACATTTGAGTTATAAAAAATGGCAAAGAGCTAGTGATATTGAGATATAAAAAGATGTTGTTTCCATAACTTTCTCTTTGTTTTCCTTTATCTATCTAATTTCATGCATTTTTTTAAAAGATAACTTTTATGATTCAAAGTGCTTGGAAATTATACTTAACCCTACTTTTTGGAGTTCTGCTATGTATAAACAAACCTTGGAATTAATTTTATTCACTATTTGGTCAGTTCATTACATAGTATCATATTTTCAAGTCAACCATTTTCCAATTAATTTTGAATGGTGAACAGCACTCTGCAATTTTGTTCATTTCCATTTATTCACATTAAAGATTCATTTTGGGTAATCAGAGAATTTTGTATCAGCTATTTTTTACCTTAAAGGTTTGCTTCTGACACTTTAATAAATTATCCCGTGGTCTGTGCTGGAAGGTAACTGAATTTTTTTGCTCAACAGCCCTCTCATTGACACATGTTCATTTATTACTATTTCTTCCATCAGCTGACTCACTTGAGGCTAATTCTGATGAAGTGCTTTCAAATAAGGACCACTATCGGTTTACATTAACGAGGAGATGGTGAAAAGGCAGCTTTTGAGCAGAAGAAATTAGAAAAAGAAAAATTATGAACTTTGGGATCAATTTTTTTATGAGTCATAACATAATTAACTATAAAATATGAAGCTGAAAAGTATTATTCTCAGTAGACCCTGATATTTTGGCTTCATTTAGGAACTATATTAAGAAGGAAAATGAAGGAGAAGGATTGAAAAGAAAGAGTCACACAGTCATATTTAGGAAGAAAAATTGTTCAGAGGAGCTCTAGTTAGGAAGAAACAGATTTAGTCATATATCTGGAGTTGGATGATAAAGGTTCCTTTGACTTTTACATTCGTACTATAATTTTTCTATCATGTTATCACCTCTAGAAGCAATTCTTGTTATGAAAGGAGATATTTGGGGGAGATTATTCTACAGATAAGCATTCTTTAGTAACATAGTTTTCACTATAAATGTGATTTTTGAACTTATATATTATAAACAAATAGATGTGGTTAACTCATTCTGCCCTGTAGTTAAAATTTCCCATGCCAATAAAGACACAGATATATAAAATACTTAATTGTTTTTGTTTTGTTTTGTTTTGTTTTGTTTTGTTTTGTTTAGAGAGAGGGTGCAAGCAGCGGAGGGGCAGAGGGACAAGAAGAGAGAGAATCTCAAGCAGGCTCCTTGCCTAGCACAGAGCCCAATGCAGGGCTCAATCCCAGGAACTTGAGATCGCGACATGAGCCAAAATCAAGTCTGTCACTTAACTGACTGAGCCACCCAGGCGCCCCTGTAAAATACTTAATTGTTACATTTCCCCCACATTTATTGATGCACAATAAAATTAATTACTTTATTTTATTTTAGACTTTGACCTTAGGTGTGGAGGGGATATCTATCCATCTATCTCTCTATCTCTTTATCTATCTGGCTTTTGTCTGAACTAGAGATAAACTTCCAATCAACTTGCATTTGAATGTATCTAGGACTCCAGCTCTTCTGAAAGTACAGTGGTGCATTTATTTTTCACAATTAAGCCTGTTTATCAAGGCTGAAGTCTTTGCGTATTTTATAAAATTTTGGCTTTCAATAAATAAAAGTAATATCTCTTTATGTGTTTTTATGAATTCATGATTCTATTTTCTTTGCAACTCTGAATTTTATAGAAAAGAAGTACTAAGTCTGCTTAATCTAGTCTGAAACCACATTAGAATGAGGAAAAGGAGAACTAATTGTTCTCTGATAAGACTCTAACTAAGATATATTGGGAAATTATTTACCCTTCCTTACTCTGTATTTTTATTTTTTTTAAACTCTGGGAAATAAAGTCAAGTCATTGAGTGTGTGTCTTTGCTGTTCTATTTTATTTTATTCTTTTATTTCAAGTTTTCATTTAAATTCTAGTTAGTTAAGAGGTGCCTGGGTGACTCAGTCATTTGAGTGTTCAGCTCTTTGATTTCGGCTCAGGTCATGATCTTGCGGTTTGTGAAATTGAGCCCCGTGTCAGGCTTTGTGCTGACAGTGTAGAGCCTACTTGGGATTCTCGCTCTCCCTCTCTCTCTCTGCCCCTCCCCTGCTTGTGCTTTCTTTCGTTCAAAATAATTTAATAAACATGAAAAATATTATAAATAAATAAATAAATAAATAAATAAATAAATTCTAGTTAACGTATTTAGTGTAATATTGGTTTCAGGTGTAGAATTTAGTGATTCATCACTTACATGTAACACCCAGTGTACATCACAAGTGCCCTCCTTAACACCCATCTCCCATTTAGCCCATCCACCACCCACCTCCTCTCCAGAAACCCTGAGTTTTTTCTCTATAGTTCTTTAGAGCTCTCTATAGTCTTTTACAGTCTGTGTCCTTTCTCTTTTTTCTTACTTCCCCTGTGTTCATCTGTTTTGTTTCTTAAATTTTGCATATGAGTGAAATCATATAGTATTTGTCTTTCTCTGACTGACTTATTTTTCTTAGTGTAATACACCTTAGATCCATCCAGGCCATTGCAAATGGCAAGGTTTCATTATTTTTGATGGCTAAGTAATATTCCATTGCATATGTATAGTAAAACCTTGGTTTGCAAGAATATTTGGTCCAGAAACATGTTTGTAATCCAAATTACTTGTATATCAAAGCAAATTTCCCCATGAGAAATAATGGAAGTTCAGATGATTTATTCCAGAACCCAAAATATTCATATAAAAATGATTATAATATTTCAATATAATACAAAATAATAAAGAAAATACAAAATATAAAGTAAAATAAATTAACCTGCATTTACCTTTGAAAACCTTCATGACTGGTGTGAGGGAGGCAAGAGAGAGGAGGGTTATTGTGTAGGACTACTTTCACTATCACTAATGGAATCACTGCTGTCTATTGGCTAATGGAATCTTTTTCTGCATGGGGGACATTGAATGCACTTGCATGGATGTTGACTCCAGTACAGTATTAATAAACTCTTGTCATATACTGTATTTAATGTAAAAGGCAATAGGTAGCAGAGGAAAGGGTCTATGTCTGCAGGCAGCCTGACCTAGAATGAAGCAAAGGATTCCTAAGCTTACTCTTGTATTGAAAAGTAAAGGACTGTCCATAGATGCTTTGAAGTGACAAAAAATACATTAGTGCCAGGTGTGAGCATCATCCAATGTTCTGAAAAATTACTGATTTCTGCCAAACACCATGGTCTAGGACTGAGCATTGGAACATGGGAGTGATCATCCACAGTCACATAGCGAGAGAGAGAGAGAGAGAGAGAGAGAGAGAGAAAGAGAAGAACCACTGGCTCAGTTTTGATCATGTGATCACAGTATATAGTTGTGATCATGTGATCACAGTATATAGGAATATATTCCAAATATTTTATTCCCCAGATCTTCTTTATCCATTCATCTGTCGATGGACATTTGGGCTCTTTTTATCATCTGGCTACTGTTGATAATGCTGCTATAAACATTGGGGTGCACATGCCCCTTTGAATCAGCGTTTTTCTATCTTTTGGGTAAATACTTTGGAGCGCAGTTGCTGTATTGTGGGGTAGTTCTATTTTTAACTTTTTGAGGAACCTCCATACTTTATTCCAGAGTGGCTGCACAAGTTTGCATTCCACCAACAGTATAAGAAGGTTCTCCTTTCTCTACATCCTCACCAACACCTGTTGTTTCCTGTGGTTTTTTTAAATCATTCCAACAGATGTGAGGTGGTATCTCATTGTAGTTTTGATTTGTATTTCCCTGATGATGAGCGAGGTTGAGCATCTTTTCATGTGTTTATTGGCCACCTGGATGTCTCTTTTGGAAACATGTTTATTCGTGTCTTCTGCCCACTTCTTTACTGGATTATTTGTTTTTGGGTGTTTAGTTTGATAAGTGATTTATAGATTTTGGGTATTAACCCTTTATCAGATATATCATTTACAAATATCTTTTCCCATTCCATAGGTTACCTTTTAGTTTGTTGATTGTTATACCATAAACAAAAATAAATTCAAAATGGATGAAAAGCCTAAATATGAGACAGGAAACTACCAAAACCCTAGAGGAGAACACAGGCAGCAACCTCTTTGACATCAGTTGTAGCAACTTCTTACTAGACATGTCTCCAGAGTCAAGGGAAACAGAAGCAAAAATGAACTATTGGGACTTCATCAGGATAAAAAGCCATTGCACAGTGTCTTTCTGTTTTAATTGGTTGCTTTGCTCAAAAGTCAAATCTTACGCTTGTCCTAGGATTTATTGTAGGTCTTAGAAGTCACGTCTGGTTCAGAGTAAGAGTATAAGGTCTTTTTTATGAGGGCTGCTCTCGTAACCTGGGTCTGATATTTACTAAATGTCTAACTTTAAGTACATTACTTAACCTTGCTATGCCTCATTTCTTCATCTGTTTGAAAAAAAAAAAGTAAACAATAGCACTTCTCTCAAAGGGTTGGTTTGAAGGTGAAATTAAGTTAATACACACAAAGGACCAGATAACCAATGTCCAGTACATAGGAAAGTTCTTAAAAAAATAATTTTAATTTATTTTAATTAACAGATTTATTTATAAGCACTAAGTTGCATTGGTAAAACAAGAAAGAATTTCATATGTAAACAGTCCAGAAGCTGCTCACCATCTAAACAGACAAAAGGGGGGGGGGGCGGTGACAGGTGCTAAATTACAGGTTTATACAAACTAGTATGGGAGCTTAGAGGAGAAGCAACTAACTGGAACTGATTTGCGGGTAATCAGGGGGTCTTCAAAGAGGATGTTGTATCTAAACCGAGTAAGGAGCAGAAGGAAACAGGTAAAGAAAGTAAACAAGAGAATGATAGGCCCTATCTTACAAGCATGAGTTAAAAGGTCTCTTGGGAAGCAGCCAGCATCCACACTGCCAGATATTGCAATCCTTGCGATGGTGTGAGACCAATTCTGACCAGATTCACAAGGAGAAGAGATGTGCATCTATGCTAAGAGGTTTGGACTTGAAGGGGAATCATTAAGTGATTTTGAAAGGAATGGTATGAAAAGGTTTTTCTTTAACATAAGATATATCTCTGGCAGATCTATACAAGGTAAATTAAAGGAGAAATACTGGTAAGAAATATACAGCAACAGGAGAATGATCAAGTGAATAATGCCAAAGTCATATTTTAGTGTATAGTACAACATTCACAGTATAACTTTAAATAATGTTAATGTCAGGAAAAAATCCTCATGCTACAATACTAAGGTAAAAAGACAAGATATAAACTGTATATTCTATGGTCATACATATTTAAAAAGCACTTTCTGGTACTTTAAAATGTTAATTGTGGAAAGAAGTAGGTGAATTTTGTCTTGTTTTATTTTTCTTTATTTTTCACATTGTCCTAAGTAAGCATGCATTTATTACATTTGTTATTAGAAAAAAAACATATTTTTAAACATTTTATATCAACTCAGTTCAATTAAATTCTTGTGAGCTTTTCTCCTTTTCTGGGACAGTTAAAAAAATTATGCTAACCTACTTTTTAATTATGTAGACTTTGTTAAATATAAAACGTTTGAGCTTTCCAATTTGCACAATATGATCTACAAAGTCATTTTGCTGGATAACAGCTGCAGGACACTGGTACAATTTCAATTATGAATTATATTTGGATTTAGACAATAAGTTTTTGTTATTCAAGGTTAAAGTTTTCTCCCTACTATAACTAGACTCAGAAAAATGCAGCAAAATCCAGAAACACTTTAACACACACACATACACACACACCTGAATACACAAAGAGTAACCTTACAAACATTTTTTCTTAGAAAAACAAATTAATGCTTATAAGTCTGTAATTTTACTATTCTGAAGAAATTTTGATTTAACATTATTTTCTATTTTCACAACTACAGTAAAGAAAGTAGGCTTAAATAGTATATTTTAAAAAGTTGTTTAATTAACTAACATGAAAAATTATTATCAGGTTTAAATATATATAAAGGAAAATTTTATGAAAAATATGTTACAAAATATAAAGCTTAGAACGGACCAATACTTCTATCACCTCAATATCATGCCATCCACCAATATCCTTTTTTTTCTCCATCCACCAATATCCTAATGAAAAGAGAATGCTGATTTGATCCAAAATTAAAGAATGTTTATATATTTATTATTATTTCAAAATTCACTTAATCAGAAAATTACCCCCTCCTATATAGTGATATCCTTCAGTGAAAAGGAAACAACATATAAATATAAATATAACATAATATAATATTTAAAAATAATATTTATAATAATATAATATATATTATATATGATGATAATATAAATAATATAATAATATAAAATAATGTTTACTTTTAATCAGTGTGATGATTATGAAAAAGGTATATTGAGGATGGAGAAGTTGTGATAAATCATTACATCAGGGCTGACATGGCATCAGTGTTAAAGGCTTAAAAATTTTCAACCTCTAAGACTTAATAGAAATCTAAATTTCTAATTTAGATTTATTCAATGGCCATTCAAGAATTTATAACTTAAGATATCACCAGTTTCCTTGAGCAAATCCTTAATTGTTAGTAAAGACAATTTTATGCATTAGTATGAAATTAAAAGGTTATTGAGATGAGTAGCAAGATGTATCATCAAAGTGCCAGAAGAGTTGCTAATATCTCATTTGAAATGTAGATTTTATTTTTAATTTTGACTTAAACAGTTTGGCTTTATGGAGAGCTCTTCTTGGTTGGCATAAGGAATTATTCCAGACAGATAATTCTTTGACTATTGTAAGAGGATGATATTTAGAGCTGTATTTATTAGCTTATCTTGTCTGTTAAACATTTATGAGCTGGTTCTTTATCGTCCAAAATGGCAAGGGAGCAAGAAAGATGAGCTGGAAAAAGATACTATGAGACCTTGTGGACACTGAAGAGATATGATCATGGGTACAGATTCTGTCTCAGGATGCCTTAAATATGTCAAAGCACGTTCTCTTCAGACCCACTCAAAGGCTTGGTAAAGGAATAGGGGGAAAATTAAAGGTATCCAATGAGGCATAAACTGTAGTATGTGAGCAAAAATGGAAAGCTCGTTTCAATCATCCATGTCCTTAATTTCTCAGAATTGTCATTTCAGGAAATGAATATATCTATTAGAGAAAAAATAGGCCCTAAAACATTATCATATTTCAATATTATGGCAGTAATTCAAGGGAGGGGGTCATGTGTGTGTGTGTGTAGTGGCTTGTTCTTTGTCCTAGAGAAAATGAGAAGATTTTCCTTGCAATTACTAATAAGAAATAGCAGTGTCTAGGATAATATTCCTAAATATGAGACAGAAATTTTGCATGTCATTTAACCTACTATTTTGCTTATTTAGTCCTATAACTTTAGATGACATCTTGATGCTAATACATCTTACTATTATTGACCTTCTGAACTGCAGACTCAAGTAGCCAAATATTCTGGATGCCTAAAGTGTATCTCAAAATCAACTTATCAATAAAGGTACTCTGCATAGCCTCTTCCTCAAATTGGCTCCTCTCCCAGTATTCCCCATATTAGTAAATATGCTTTCATCCATCTGGTTTTTTAAGCAAAACATTTTGGGTCATCACTAACTCTTCTTTCTTCCACATCACATCAAATCCGCCATCAATTTAAAATGTATCTCATAGTCAGCTATGTCTCACTATCTCCACTAGTACTGCCTAGTCCAAGCATTAATTTCTGCCTTAAAATATCCTCTTAATTGGTATCTTTGCTCTACACTGGCTGACTTCAGACTCTTCTCCATTCTGCAGCCAGATTATTTCTATCAAAACATAATCTAATTATATCAGATCCCTATTCAAAACCTTCCAATGGCTCACATCACACCTATATAAATAAAATCCTTACAAAAATATAAAAACACACTTATAAAAATATAAAGAGTAAAATGTCTTTCCATGGCCTACAAGGCATTGCAGTATTTGGTCCTGATACTAAAGAGAGTTTAGGGGAACACACAAAATCTAAAAAATAACATGTAAAATTTCTTTGTCATACTTATAATACATTTCTGTCTTTAATTAGCTTTTGAATTTACTGCTACAGTGGTCCCCAGAATGCAAGAAGCCCAGCAGGGTTCAGAAACTCATCTCCATAAGAAAACATTACAATTTCATTCGTATTTATTTTGTATTTCAATGTAATGTATGTAGTTAGAAATGCATCACATAGTATGAATGAAGTTAATCTATACATAAATATGAGTATTTTGTGGATACTTGCTCAAAATCATTTTTATTGCTATGGTGTATGTCTAAAAATGTTAGATACCACTGCATTCGAGAGAATTTTCTTTCAGCACCCAAAGGAGAGAAATAATGAACATACTTTAATAGTCTTTAAATATTTTAAATACAAGTTAGTGACTGTGTGTAAACTATGGCGAACACTTTTACTTTTAATAAGGTAACAATAATCCTTTCAGAATTAATATCTTTTTTTCTAAATTTCCTTGAAACTTCAACAGTCATGGCACTAATCTAAATTCAAGTTTTTCAATTTGCTTCTGTTAAAGCTGAGGCAGCAGGATATTGAGATCGGGAGTACTTGAATTTCCAGTCCATGCTTTTAATCACTATCTTTTGAAAAGCAAGAGCAACTGCTTGTTTCCCTTTAATGTTTCATTAGCTTCTTTTTCACTCCTGGCATTGCCAGGCATAGAACGGAGAATAGGTTACTTGGACACAAGATAGTGGCAGGTGGAGATAGGGACATTTTTTATGTCTGCTCCTATAATTCCTCTTTTACCACAGATGTTGATCTGATTTTTATTTTCTCTTAAAATATTAAACTGGCACTATCCTAATGAATTTTTAAAAATGAAGAAAAATTGGATAACATATTGCTTAGCAAAGGTTCTAGATATGAATACTGAAAGCAAAGTCCTCCAGACAACTGGTAAGAGGAGCCCTAAAAGCAAATTTTCTCACTAACCTCACCCTATTCTTAGGGGTTCTTTGGCAATCACAAATAGGCTTTTCCTCTGTAGCCTTTCTGCCCAGCCTGCTGAAAACAAAACCACAAAGCTGTCAGATCTCCAGGAGGGAACCTCAAAAGACTGACCAATGCCATAATGGAGTCAGTCAACCAATTTTACTTGAATTTGGTTTTATTTCTTCATGGCTCACTATTTTCTTCCCACTGACACCAGGTAGGATGCAATGAGGCTAATAAAGTGAATTAGAAGTTAAGATAAATATACTATATATTAAATTCATTCTTCTTTTATAATCATCTTCTTGTTAACAGTCAAAACATGTAAAGAATTATAATCTTCCTTTTCATGACTGACTTATAAGATAAAAAGTTGCTCTTGGATAAGAACAAAGTCTTAAAAACTGACTACTTTTTTTTTTTTAATAGAGAGAACACTTCACTAGAGACAGTAAGTGTAGTAATATAAAGCCTGTGTGTTTTTTTCTAAATATGTTTGTTTTAAAATCTACTTTATTAGTGGTTAACTGAAGTCTATTATTTTTATCATTATGGTGACATTAAAAGTCAGTAGATAGTATAATATTACTACATGCTTTTTGTGGTCTAGTAATACAATGATTCTAGAAATAATGAGATGAGTTGCTCATTAAAGAGAACAAGAGAAGGAGGAAGAGGGGGTGAGGGGAGGGAAGGGGAAGGAGGAGGAAAAGGGGGCAAGTAGGAGGAAGAAGGGGGAGGAAGGGAAGGAAAAGGAGGGAGAAAGGAAGGAAAGAAAGAAAAAGAGGAAAGGAAAGAAAGAGAAAAATGAAAAAGGGAAAAAAGAAAAGGAAAAACATAGGAAAAACACAAAGACTATGGATTCAAAATTGCAGTGTTTCCATTGTTACACAATGGAAGTGTGATTTTAATAATCACTTTAAAAAGTCTAATCTTCAGAGGTCATGAGATTGTTCATTTTGCAAAGAGAACCTGGAAGAAAGGATAGCACATACTGTTGGCCTCTTCTACCAGTACCCCATTTGTGAGATTTATTTATTATTGAGATGAGGACAGTTTTTGAAGGTTCTAGAAAGGGACCAAACCACTCACGGTATGATGAAAGAAAAAGTATCCTTTCTCAAGAAAGATCACTATTTTGATGGAAAGCTTGAATATTATGAAAGAATACTCACTTTCTTTCTAAACCTGAATATGGAGCACCTGGGTGGTTCAGTCGGTTAAATGCCCAATTCTTGAACTTGGCTCAGGTCATGATCTCATGGTTTGTGGGATCGAGCCCCGCATTGGGCTCTGAGCTGAGAGCACAGGACCTGTTTGGGATTCTCTCTCTCTGCCTCTCTCTCTGCTCCTCCCACTCCCTCCCTAAAATAAATAAATAAACTTAAAAAATAATAAAAAATGAACCCGAGTATCACATCACTTACCCACTAGAATGTCCCTACACACGATCCATAAAAATCTGTACAGTGTAGCCCCAAGGTCATTTCTTCCAGCTTCCTTTTCTCCTGTCACTCTTACCCTGCTCTCTTTTGTTCTTTCCATATATGCCTTAAGCTCATTAGCGCATTAGCTTCCTGGCAACATGGAACACCTTTTCCTTCATTGATAATCAAAATTCTACATGCTTTGTACAGCTCGAAAGTCACATTGTCCTTGTGGACTTTTCTGATTCTTTCAGGTCCTGGCAACCTCCTTTTTGTATATTTCCATTCCTTTTCAAAATAGTACTCATCAAACTTTATCCAAATTATCTGTATTGTATGTTTATTTCTTTCACCAGCCTGTGTAGACTACACCTTTGTCTTCTTATTTCTCTCACACACTAACAATATTAAATAGGTGCTTATTTCTGCTCATTTTTAATAACTTTTTAATGTTTATTTATTTTTGAGAGAAGAGACAGAGGGGAGGGATGGAGAGAGAGGGAGACACAGAATCCAAAGGAAGCTCCAGGCTCTGAGCTGTCAGCACAGAGCCTGACGTGGGGCTCCAACTCACGAACTGTAAGACCACAACCAAAGTCGGATGCTGAACTGACTGAGCCATTCAGGTGCCCCTAATAGGTGCTTATTGAATGAATCAAGGAGCCTGAAGCTTTGATGTGAGCCTGGGACTCTGAAAGGTACATATATCTCTGTAATTACATAAACGTATTCAACCCTGGAAGTTGATGGACTACAGTTATTGCTGCCGAGATCGCTTTTCCTGCAAGAAATAGATTTTTCCCAAGTTATATTACTCTTTTGACAGTCCTCTAAGAGAGACAGCAAGATGTACTGCGAAAAGAGTGAGGGTTTTGGAACCCGACTTCCTGAATTAAACCTGCAGTTATGCAACTCTCAAGCTGCATGAGACTAGATTAGTTAACTTTTTAGAGATGGTTTCCTTATTTAGAAAATCGAGATGATAACAGCTTCCACTTCATATGGTTGTTGGGAAGATTAAATGAGTTAATACATGTAAATCAGGGACACCTGAGTGGCTCAGTCAGTGAAGCTTCCAACTCTTCTGATTTCTACTCAGGTTATGATTTTATGATTTTATGGTTCGTGAGTTCCAGCCCTGCATCTGGCTCTGTGCTGATAGCATGGAGCCTGCTTGGGATCCTCTGTCTCTTCTCTCTCTCTCTCTCTCTCTCTCTTTCTCTCTCTCTCTCTGAAAATAAATAAATAAACTTTAAAAGAAAATACATGTAAATTATTTAGAATATTAAATACAGTAAACATTGAAGAAGTGGTAGCTATTTATTATGAAGAGAAGAAAGAGCTTTGTTGTATTAAAAATAATGGGTTTCAATTCCTGAGTGGGTATTGAAGATGGCTTGGATATCACAGGAATTCTACAGATTTTACCCTCACATCTCAGATTTAGATTTGTATTTCTTAGGAAATTATTGCTAGGTATGTTTTTCTAATTTCAGGCAGACATTAATGTAACTAGTTTGGCAAGCTAAGATAAAATATTACTTTAAGTCAAATTTGCATAAACATTATAAAACACTTTAGGTACATGTTGTTCCCCATAAAAATTACAAAGTTATCTGTGTGTGCTTAAACAAACAAGCAGTGATCAAACATACAGAACTGTTCTCAATTGCACATTAACATTTGAAATCTTTGGCTAAAATCACTTCTAAAGCTCACAAAAACATCTATCCAGGAATATACAGTGGTTAACAATCAAATGGTTTAGTGCTTTCTATGCCGCTCATATCATCCCTGTACCCTCCACCCCAACATAAATGTTGCTAGACTCATGGAGCTAATGTGGAGGGGATCCTGGGTGGTGTAAGGACAGGACATAGAGTCGGAGGAAGGAGACACATGGTGAACACATAAATCAACAGGATAGCTGCAGAGAGTAGTAGATGCCATGAAAAAATAAGACAGGTAAGTGATTGACAGTTACTGGATAAAAGGCAGGCAACCATCTTCTGAGGAGGTGACTTTTGATATGAGACATGAAAAGCAGAAGAAATTAGGCTTACAAATTTGTGGAAGCAGCATATTCAAAGCAAAGTGCCAGAAACATAAAAGTTCTGAGGGACAAACAGTCTTGGCATATTTAGACTTTCCAGAAATAAGGCTGGTGTGGTTGGAATGTAGTAGGTGAAGGTCAGAATGGAATGTGATCAGTGCAGAGGAGATGACCAGGTCATGACCCAGAGTTTGAATTTTATTCTAAGATTAAATGAGGTGCCATTGGAGGGCTTTAAGAATGGCTGTGACATGGTTTGCATTTAACAATATTCTGACTGCTCTAGGAATAATGGATTCTGTGTGGCCAGATGGTAGCAGAAAGAGAATGGATCCCATGTCTTGTAATCTCACTATGGAAATGGAAAGGAAAAAATGACTGGTTGGGATATACTTTGGAAGCAGAGTTGACAGTACTTACTGATGGATTTATTCATTCAACAGGAACAGGACCTACTATGGGCACATCTTGTAAGAGGAATGTGTTCTGATGTTACTGGGAGTTTGCCTGCTCACTAGAAAGTCATTTCCAAAACCATAATAATTCAGCCAATGACTCCTTGCCTTGTAAGTCACTACGGCTGCGCTTGTTCACAGATGGGCTGCTTCTTCAAAATAATCTAAATCACTAAAGATTCAAGAGTCATTATATGCTATAGCACATACCTTTTAAAGATGCATTTGGCAAAAGATAGGATAAAAGCTGCTTCCAGTTTGGGGCAATGTGATGTGTTTAAGTTTCTTTTTTATTTCTCTAAATAGCTCATAATTCCTAAACTCTGTGTTTATGAGCGTAACATCTCAGCCCATGTAGAAAGCTCTGCTATATAGATTTGATTGCTTGAGCAAGTTGTTTAAGTGAACTACAGAATGGACTTCTGAAAAGAAATTTCGGGAGGATGGCAATTTTCAAGTCACATCTTTTATTCACATTTGATTTGAATGTGTACCTGTGTGTGAAAGAGAATTTAAGTGGATATAATAACAGCTTCAAGAAGGAGCAAAATTCCACTACTTACACTTTATACTTTGAATGTCATTATTGGATACCTTAAATTGTGTTAAAAGTGACAATTATAAATCAGGAAAACACTTCATGCTTGGAATCTTTTACATTGTTTAAGCTGGTAATTTTCATACAGTTCTAAAGGATGTTGGCAGTTGTGAACTTGCCATTTACAAGAACATGACCTTTTCTTTACTTCTAAATTTCTTGGCTCCTTCTCTGGTTTTAGTTAATGTTTCCACAGAGGTAATTGAATGCTGACTGTTCTGTTAGGTGTGAAGTTCAATGGAGACAGATCTATAGGATCAATGATTGTAGACATGAAGAGCATCCTTTCCCTTTGTGATAAGTAATGAAATCCAGCCTAGAGTTTTCTATTTAGTTTGTGAGATTGGGTTTCCTTATTTCTACTGAGTTCAACACATTCATCTAAATTAGCTATAATTATGTAAAAATTGGGAAGGTCTTCCATTTTTCATATAATTAATTTTTATGTGCTAAACACAGAGATTGCTATAAATCTATTTATTACTCATTTGAGCAAAACTTCCACAATGGTCAGTGTTCACTATAAAGTATTAACAAAGTCTGGACCTAGTGTTCCCAGCAAACCTCTCTATTGTTAATAATAATAATAAAAGACCTTAAGATCAGCAACACTGACCACAAAAACAAAACCTTTTGACAAAAACATCTGAGGTACTTCTGTAGACACCTAAACCAAATTTACAAAGCAGTCTTGACTGGCCAAACAAGTCTTGACTGGCTGCATTTGATGACTCAATTTGTTTCACTGGAATAAAGAATAATGATAGAAATTTTATCATTTAAAAATAGCTCAGAAAGCACAATAAAATAACACAACCAAGGACATTTTCAGAAGCAAAACACATAATGAACTGAAAGCCTTTGTAAAAGAGAGTGTCTTTATCCCATGATTTATGTGTTCCAGCAGGGAGAAACAATCAAACAAAATTCAAACTGTAAATAAACTCAGAGTTTATGGGCTGCTAACACATCTCAAGTATCATTTGATAATAAAAATGATATATGCTTCTACTTTTTCAAATAAGAATTCTATCCAAATTATTTACTTTTTCTCTGAAAAATCAAAGCACTTACTTTTTACCACATTTCATACTATCTGTGTAAAACAAATAGTAAGGGGACTAACATTATTCCCCCCGTTTTACAAATGGAGAAATTCTGAAGCATTAAGGAATATTATATGGCTTTTTTCTTATTTTTAATAAAAATAAATAAAATAAAACAAGATTGTTTGAGTTTCGGTCACTTTGATACGTTCCATTCCTGTGGCCCATCTGATTTGATGAAAGAGAAAGGGATGGCTTTCCATTTATTTCTTCTTTCCACCCTTGACTCCTTCCCTCATTTTCCCTTCCCTTCCCTTTCTTCCTTTCCTTTCCATATTCCACTCTCCTTTTCTCTTCACCTCTGCTCTCTCTCTGCTTTCCTTACTCCTTCATTCTCCCTTTCTTTTCCTTTTCTTCTGACACAGCTCTAACAACTTGTGTGAAATAGCATGTGAGTAGACACAGACAGTTGGGATGCTATCAATTCCATGTATGCATTTATTCAACAAATACCTATTGAGCCAACACTTCATGCCTGAGGGTGCATATAGCATGGGTGAGGAAGATAATATTCACTAAGTGTAAAGATATCACTGTAAGCAGTATTGTGCATGTGGCTCCATGTGTATACATAGCAGTGCATCCTTTCCTAAACCCATGAGGGGCCCAGGTGAGGAAGAGAAAGTAGAGGTGAAATCTGAGGGATAAAAAGTGAGGTGCAGGTGGGAATACTAGGGATAGAAAAACACTGCCAGCATAAGAAGGGGTATATACTATTGTCCTCTGTATAGGACAGATCCTGTAATGTCAGCTAGAAGTACAGATAAAAATTTATGTTTGATTCTGCCACCCCCTTGCTTAAATCCCTTCCCTTCCTACAACAGAATAATAATATTCAAACTGTCCACATGTCATACAAAACTTTTGTGATCTCACAAGAGTAAGATCTTATGTTACCTTCATCTTGTGCTCCTGCAAACCCCAGACATTTACAGATCCCAAACTTGCAATGATGGCTTTACCTCGCTAACTTTAGCTCTTCTCTCTGACTGGAAAACTGCCACTGCAAACTGTGACTCCACAACCCCATCATGTTACCTCATTTGTGTGATGAATCCCTACTATCGCTCAGCTCACTCAAATATCAACTCCTCTGAACAGCATTCCTATACCTTCCTTGACTGAGTTATGCACATGCGTGAATATTCACATGTTAGAACTATTTTATACCGAACTCATCAGGATGATCTCCTTAAAAAAATTTAATCATTGAGGAGGGCACCTGTTGGGATGAGCACTGGGTATTGTATGGAAACCAATTTGACAATAAATTTCATATAAAATAATAAAAAATAAAATAAAATAAAATAAAATAAAGTAATCAGATCAATAAAGAAATAAAAAGATTGAGACACAAATAGCAGGGGGGGCGGGTTGCCCTCCCAGCAATAGATGACACTGTAACAATTCGTTATAAATGAAGCCCGAGATTTCCAATTATTTTTAACAATAATTTTTACATTTAAGATTAGGTAAACCTCAAATAAAAATTTAACAAATAAATGTCAACTCAACCTAACTTCAGTGATAGAAACTTTTTGGCCTGCTGATAAGACTGTAGGGATAGAAATTGTAAGACTTTTTCCTTTTGGGACACCTGGGTGGTTCAGTAGGTTAGGCACCGGACTTTGGCTCAGGTCATGATCTCAGGGTTCATGAACTCGAGCCCTGCGTGGGCTCTGTGCTGACAGCTTGGAGCCTGGAGCCTGCTTCGGATTCTGTGTCTCCCTCTCTCTCTCTCTCTGTCCTTTCCCTGTTCGTGCTCTGTCTCTCTCTCTCTCAAGAATAAACATTAATTTTTTTAAATATGACTTTTTCCTTTCAATTCCTCAATGGATACCAGCAAGTTAAGTATTTACCTAAATACTCCTTATTAGATCAGCATATAGCCATTAATTAAAGAAAAATAAGACTAAATAATTTGGGTCTCCAGAAATAAAAAAAACATGAAAATATCAACATGTTTTAGAAAAGAGCTCATATTTTTATTTTCACATTATCTGACTCCTCAGAGTAGCCAGGGGAATGAAGTAGGAATAAACAAAGTGAAATAAAGTGATACAAATGGTCTTTCTGCTTCACTGTACTTCAAAATTAGAAAAAAAAACTATGAAGAAAAAGAAATAAGATATATGAAATACTTAGGTGTTACATAATTTGTGGAAAAGATGATAAAATCAAGATGATAAAATTTTCAATTTTAATTTTGTAGAGTCTCACAAAACCCACTTACTTTCCTACTATCCCACCAACCCACTAAGCCATATAAACAGTGAGGCAGAGAGGTTTTATTTTTTTCTTATTACCACGAATTCACTGATTTTGCTCCCACACTATCCCTGAATGTCAAGAGCATTATGCTCCTAACGCTTATATATTACAAGCTTCAACATAGAGGGAAAAAAGGGTTTATCTATTGACTAACATCCACATAAACAGGAGGTTGTATTTTTTGCTGTTGAAAATTTATTTATGTTAAAGAGCTATTCTACCTCCTTTCATAAAATGCTTTGGGGAAACTAAATTATCCAGTTATGCTAGATGAAATAGACTTCCCCAATAAAATATTGTTGTTTCCATTTATTTTTCTAGGGGAACAAAATTGAAAAAAAACAATGCAATTTTATGGATTTGTTCATGGTCTAGAAATATATAGGAATGTAAATTATGTTCCATCAGGATCTGTAGCAACCATTGCATTAGAAAGAAACATGTCTACACAATAATAGCAATCTTCCTCTTATTTGGTGAAACTAAGAGAGTTCAGGTTTAGGTGACAAAAATATTCTGGCATGCTTTACATTCTGAACAACTAATTTCTATGTAAATCCTACTGTGGAAAATTAAACAAAAGCTGCACTACCTCCCAAAGTAGGAAAGAGCAATATTTCTTCACATTCTCTAGATCCCTGTACTAACTCTGATCCTGAATTTCAGTGTGAACAGAAAGAATAATATCATACATAGTGAGGCCACAGATCTTAGCTGACTCCAGATTTTACAAAGTCCCTGCTGTGAGTGTGAATCACTTCAGAAGGGCTGATTTATGTCCTTTTATAAAGGTTAGTCCTGCAAATCTTTAAGGAAAAAAAAAAACCAGATAAAGGAAAAAAAGAGGTGACTGTAGATCTTTCTGTGAGTGGAAATAGAATTTTCCACAATCTATATTCTCTACAGGGGTCCATTCTTCTCACAGTTGGTGGCTCTTCTTCCAGGCTCTATGCCCCACAGTTCCCAGTAACACTAATTGCTTCAAAATCCTGCCCAGATAAACGGCAGATTTCACTATAGTAGAGCAGTTATAAGTCAATTTATTTATTTATTTTTAAAATACACAGTGCTGAAACACATGTAAAAAATCTCCTGTGACCCCGAGACAGAAATATTAACATATTATTTTGGAGAGAAATATATTTTGATGGAAAATATAATTGCTTGTTCTACATGAAATATTATCTGGTTGTTACAATTCTCTCTAAAGCACGGCATTTATAGGAAATCAAAATCAAGATCGTAAAAGAATACTCGGATGCCTTGATAACAGTAATCGGTAATTCTTTATAATCTGCTCTAAAATAGACTTGGGATGTTTCCTGCATTTTATATTGTGCTGCACATAAAATATGCTTCTGTTTGTTATCTTACATATCTGATTCTATATTATTTCAGCACTAAGGAACTTAAAGTTTGGTTCAGGCTATTCATGTTGATGTTGTTCTATGCCTTACATCTGTCTTTTCTCTACTTTGTCTTAAGAGCCAGCACTAATCCAAAATGCACTGCACCTGCTATTAGATTCCAGGAACTTGGAGATTGATATACACGAAGAAGGAAAGCTCATTAAGCAGCCCAGGTGTATGAAAGTTCAGCAGACAGCACATGGAGAAGTATATCATTGCAGTTCCATTATACTCTACTGTCAATTTCAAGTACACCGCTCTTTCAGGCACATATTTTTTGTTCACCTGAATTTGCAATTGACCAAAATACAGGCAAGGGTTAGCAAGTCTAGACTCTGCTTTGAACTTTGGAAAAACATAGATTTTCTGGCTCCAGTACTGCCATTTTAAGACATTCTAGAATTTAAACATCTTTAAGCATATCTGTTAAGAAACTTAGAAAATTCTATTTTCATATTGTTCTTTGTGTAACATAAAATTAAAATGAGTTAAAAAATTAAATCCAGTAGAACACACTCATTTCAAGCTTTTATAGTTACTGGTGACACCATCTGATAAGACTCCAGACTTCCTTTATTATTGTCAGCTGCTGCATATTTTATAGGTTAGTGTCTCAGCTTGAATGATGGTGGGTTACCTGGTATAAGCTGTTTCACCTCATACATGATTAAATTATATTTCTTCCTGTCTGAACAAAGATTATATTGAAAATACAGGAAGGATTCGGCACCAGGGAAATACATGTTAGTATTTGACAAGTGTGGAGCAGTGCAGGAAACTATCAATATGTGATGAGGTCATGATAGAATCTAAGAAAAATAAGAGGAAGTTATCTGAATGTTAAGTGAACAGATACCTAGCTATTCTTTTGAAATGCCATTCAAATTGCCCTCATATCATTTAGTTTTCAACTGTTAGATTAATTTGGGCAAAACAAATTGGTATTCAAGGATATGAAGAAACCCTGTTCTTTGCTGTTTCCTGAATCAAAAGTTTCACACAACAGTACTGTTACACAATAGTAACAGGAGTTCATATGTGAGTCAAGATGTAAAAATATATTCCAATTTGTATTTTCTATTTTATGGTAGATTAGAAAATAGTGACATATTTTATTTTGTTTTATTTATTTTTATTTTTACAATATTTATTTTTTTTTATTTTGAGAGAGAGAGAGCGAGAGTGAGAGAGAGAGAGAGAGAGAGAGCAAGAGCAGGAGCAGGTGAGGGGCAGAGAGAATCCCAAGCAGACTCCATGCCCAGCATGGAGCCAGATGCAGGGCTCGATCTCATGATGCAGGGCTTGATCTCATGAACTGTGAGATCATGACTTGAGCCAAAATCAAGAATCAGATGCTTAATCTACTGAGCCACCCAGTTGCCCCTATTTTTATTTTTTTAAGTTTATTTTTTTTTTAGTAATCTCTACATACAACATGGGGCTCAAACTCATGACCATAAGATCAAGAGTTGCATGCTTCTTCCAACTGAGTCAGCCAAGTGCCCCAGAAAATAATCACATTATTTTAAAACATG
Organism: Prionailurus viverrinus; assembly: GCF_022837055.1. NCBI lineage: Eukaryota > Metazoa > Chordata > Mammalia > Carnivora > Felidae > Prionailurus > Prionailurus viverrinus. The sequence goes on along the minus strand of NC_062564.1, from coordinate 109,158,342 downwards.
TATAGAAGCAGGATGCCAGCTAGAGTCACAATTTATAAAACTGTTGAAAATGCATAAAGAAAAAAAAACATCAGAGACTTTTGAGTACAGAAATGATACAGATCTATTCTAGAGGGGACAATACAAAATAATGCAAATTTCTAAGTTGGACAAAGAACAAAACTGCCTTGATCTTGATGTAGTTTGTGCTGCCTCATCCCTTTGTAATATACCAGTTTTTTTTAATTAAATATATTTAACAAACAATGTTACATTAGTTTCAGGTGTATACATAGTGATTGTATAAGTCTATATGCATTTTTATTTTATTTTATTTTATTTTATTTTATCTTATTTTATTTTTATTTGAGAGAGAGAGCATGAGCAGGGGAAAGGGGCAAAGGGAGGGAGAGAGAGAGAATCTTAAGCATGCTCCATGCTTAGTGCAGAGCCTGACACAGGGCTCGATCCCACGACCCTGGGGTCATGATACGAGTCAATATCAAGAGTCAGACTGTCAACCAACTGAGCCACCCAGTTGCCCCAACAAGTCTCTAGGCTATACTGTGCTCACCACAAGTGTAGCTACAATCTGTCACCATACTATGCTATTACCATACCATTGACTATATCCCCTATGCTGTGCCTTCCATCTCCATGACTTATTAATTCCATAACTGGAAGTCTGTGCCCTCCCCTTCCCTCACACTGCCTTCCCACTCCCCTTCCCACTCCCCTTCACCCCCTTTGTCCACCCCCTATCCTCCCTACCCCCTGGCAACACCAATTTGTCCTCTGTATTTATGGGTCTGTTTCTGCAGAAAGGTTTGTGCCTTTTTGACTGCAGAGCAGAGTTGTAGAAGTTATAAACCAGAAAAAAAAATACGTGGAACTTTTCAAGGTTATTTAATCCAGTCCCCTTCCTTTAGGCAGATGAACTCCCAAGGCAATAAGAAAGAACTATATAGTTGTTGATTCTATTTTAAAGTACTCTAGAGAGGGAGATTCCAGGACATTCCCTCATATACTTTTTCCAGCTTTTATTAGCCTCATAGTATGTTTACATACAAATGAATCCAGAAACTACCAATCTATTCAGAATAATTCTGCTAAATCTGTCAGTAATATTTCTTTCAGTATACTGATGATGGAAAATTTTTTTCTTGTCAATACATTTCCATTAATACATCTACTACTGAATTTCTTCCCATTTTATCTCATTCTTTTATGTGTATGCATGTTGATAAGTTACTCTTTCTTCTTTTCCTCTGACCTTACAATCATAGAGTATAACCAAGTTTATAATGCTGGTTTGTAATATTTAAAATTAAACCCACTTTATATTTTTTAATGTTTTACAATGAAAGAGATATACCTAGTGTCTAGCTGAGTAAGAATAGAACCACAGATTTCTAGCATCAAACGAGATACTAAAAGTAATAGATTCCATATTCCTACAACATTTCTGTTAGGGCAATTTCAATGACAAGGAACTTAATATGTCATGATGCAGGCTATAAGATTTTCTGGCAGATTTAATCTAGTCTTATATAATATTTATTCTTATACAATGCTGTAATTATGCCACTATTTTCTTTGAAAATAATTTTTGGGGTTTTCATTATTTCCTGTTAAATTTTGTCTTGCTAGATTTGGTCTATCATTCCAATGTGCTAAGAAAAACTGGATGTTGATATTATTATCTGGAGTATTTACTCTCACTCCTATCTTTGTGTCATTCTGTCTATATCCCTATCCATCCATTCATCAACATACAAAAAGCCCAATAGGACAAACAAAAATCCATAGATCATTTACAAATTCATTGAGAGAATTACCATACAAGAGAGATATAATATTTGCTAAGTATAGCATTCTTATTATGTGAAAGTATAGATCATCAATTAAAAAATAAATTAAAGCTAGATTGGCCTTTAATCTTTAGAGTTTATACTAATACTAGTGATCACTTATCCTACTTATAAGTTCTCGCAAAATCACTTTTCCATATTACGAGTCAATTGGAACAGTAAGTAGAGGAAGCGATGATTTCTGGGTGATTTCATGGGCTTTGAATGCCTCCTACTAAAAACATATCTTCACAAGGGACTTTGATACCTAAAATAATGCATCTCTTGGGAACTGGTTCTGTTAGAATATAAATATTCTTAGAGTTAGCATATTAAATTCATATCAACTGCATATCTTCACATCAATGAACTTACAGATTTTTTTCTTCAGCATGGTTTTGGTGAAAGAGTAAGGAGATAATGTTACTCTGACAAAGAATTAAGTGATGGCTGGAGAAAAATAATAGATCAAAGGGGAAGGCTGGGTGTCAGTATATTTTCTCTTTTTGTTTTCTTTTTTCCTCACTCTATTCCTGTAAGCCCATTCCTTGCCAGACCTGCTGAACCATCTAACCTGGAATTGTAATTAAACAGTCTGAATATTTCTTTTCTCCATATCAGTGTGAATACTGATCATAGCCCATCACCTGAGATGTTTCTCTATTTGTAATAGGACACATGCAAAAGAAACTTCTAAGCTTACATTCCAAGCTTCTTCATTCATCACTTCCTCCTCTCTTTCTGTGTTGCTCATTTTATTTCATTCACTTTCAGACTGCTTCCCACATTAAATCTTTCATTTGGTGTGATTAATTTATGTGTCAGCTTGACTGGGCCATAGAGTACACAGACAATTGCTCAAATATTATTTTGAGTGTGTCTGTGAGGATGTTTTGAATGAAATTAACAACTGAATTGGTCAACTGAGTAAAGCAGATGGTTCTCTCTAATGTGGATGGACCTCATCCAATCAGTTGAAGACCTGAATAGAACAAAAAAGCTCATCATCCTGTGAGTAAAAGAGAACTCCTTACTGATGGTTTTGAGCTAGAACATTGCTTATTTGTTTGTTGGTTTGTTTTTTTGCCTTCAGATTTGGATTGAAACATTGGTTCTTCCTGGATCTTGATATTGCCAACCTTTGGACTGGAACTACACCATCAGGTCTCCTGATTCTCAGGCCTAAGGTTAATCCTTAGGACTTGTACTAGAACGACATCATTGGTTCTTCTAGGTCTCCAGCTTGCCAATTGCAGATATTGAGACTTATCAAACTACATAATCACATGAGCAAATTCTTTATAATAAATCTCTGTCACCCTACCATCCCTCACCCTACCGGTTCTGTTTCTCTGGAGAACACCGACTAATACGTTTTGTAACTTCTGCCTACACAGGTCTGGAACTAAGGCCCATTTTGATGGGTTCCATCAGATGCTGCCTGCCACCTGGCTCCCTAGATTTCTGAGTAGCATCAACTTAGATTGTTTATGGGTGTACACTATCCATGTTGTGAGCAACATTGTTCTTTAATCTCACATCTTTGTGGGCTGCCATTTGCCAGATACAGGCTTCATATTACCATACTTTATGATGTTCTATATTATTCACACTTTGACCATTGCTCTCTCCTTTACTCATGTATCCTGTTTTGAGTTCACCATTAATTCACAATGATCAAGTAAGCACAGCTGTGAATGGATGCAAAAAGCCTCCTGAAACTTCCCTCCTCTACTGTTCCATTCCACCTGCAATTAAAATCAATCTGTGTGACAGTGACAATCTTGTAAAAGAAGGTTTGCTATAGTTAGTGTTGTTTTGTGAGTTCACAAGTGCTAAAGGCAGAAATACTAGATGCCAAATAGTCCTCTATTTTATTTAAAAGGCCAACTATAACTCTCTGAATGATGCTTTATGAAGGGTACAATACTGAATTCAAAATTAAAAAAAAAGTTTTATATCCATCTTTTTAATGGAAAGTAGACAGGCATTCAGGTAATTTACAGTAGTAGCCATCAGACCTGTTGGCAAGAGTTTTAGGGGAGGCAATCATCAGTGCTCTGATACTTATCCTCTTCCCCCTAAGAAATGGTTAGTGCAAGTCAAGAGTGTAGCCCTGATATGAAAAAGGTAGGAAGAAGTGACCCTTGCCTTTGTGGAGATCAATTCTCAATTAGTGAAGAAAGGAGTAAACAGAAAGGTTTCCCACATCTGCTTTCATTAACATCCATGTGCATACTTCAATTCCAAAAATAATACTTATAGGATATCTTGATATTTTTTTAAGTGTCAATGAGTTTGAATTACACACAAAACGTTGAGGTATCTCAGACTTAGGTCCATTAGCAATACCTCTGAGGCACATTGAAGATTGTCCAGTTCAACTAACTTGTTTTACAGAGGAACAAGCAAGTTCTGAGAAATCGTTTCTTGTGAAAGATCATAGAGCATCCAAGCTGTTCACCCGCTTAATATCACCCAAACACAACAGACCTTTTTAAAATTTTGTTTTGTTTTCAATAACTATGTCATTTGATGAAAAAGTTTTCTTTTTATTATTTTTGATTGATTATTTTGTATAAGGCATTTTAACCCCCACTTCCCTACTCCTTCAATCCAATTTACAGGTTTTCATTTTTACACAATGTAGGTTTATTTAATTTCTTCTGGCATTTAAAATACCTTATAAAATTATTTAAATAATTCATTTTAAACATACCTTCACCACAGACAACTGAGCTGTAGTTTTGTTTAATGCATGAATCTTTTTCTCTGAGTATGAAAATTTCTTACATTAAGCATAGCATATGACATACTGCTTCATACTTTTTGTGTGTACTGAGATGTAAAAGAGGAGATGCTTTTGTAAGACCTCAGAAATGAAATATTTATGGGAGAAAAATAAAAAAGCTGAAATAATTTCAGCATTATCTAGTTATAATATATTCCCACCTTGATATACTTTTACACACAACCAGGAAATAAAACTGTAAAACTTTGAAGGATGAAAGGACACAATTAAAGAAAAAAGGGCCAAACGTTCTACCTTTGATTCCAAATAAACTTAGTGGAGATTTTAAAAATAGGCCTCAGATGACCCTGGTCTGCAAAGATAATACATAGCTACATATTTATTTTTAGTTTTTAATTTTTAAATTTTTATTTATTTATTTTTTCATTTTAGAGAGAGAGAGAGAGAGGGAGAGAGAGAGCACAAGCAGGGAGGGGCAGAGGGGGAGAAAGGATCTCAAGCAAGCTCCAAGCTCAGTGCGGAGCCCAACTAAGGGCTCGATTCCACAACCCTGGGATCATGATCCAAGCCAAAATCAAGAGTCAGACACTCAACCTACTGTGCCACCCAGGTGCTCCTAGCTACATATTTTCAATGCAATTTTACATTGTGATCATTTTTAGAGACTGAATTGTGCATCTACTGATATTTAGAGCAATAAGCAAACTCAATTTATGGACAAAATATACATTCACTGATGATATTGTGAATATTAATTTTGGGCGAGAAAACTGCATTTTATTATGTCTTCACTACAATTCAAGAATAGAAGTCAACATTGAGATGCTATATTACATTGACTTCTTAAATTCAATACATGCTTCTTAATAATTCTGTGTTATTCCTGATTGAAGATCATAAAAATTAAAAATCAAGTTCGAATATTTGGAGATGTAGTCTAATTTCTTTCTAGTAGGGCTAGTATTTACCACCTTTTCTTGTGAAAGGGTTGGCAACGGAAACAAAAGGAAACACATATTTGAAAATCACATGTTATTATAAAAAACATAAATAGAATACATACCGGGTTTAGAAGGATTGTGAGGAAAAGTTCACCTCCTCTGATACTTTTATCCAATTCTTGGGGTCCTCCTGGATATTCTTTGTAGAAAATAGTGTGGGTGAACAACCCACAGGTCTGTCGAGGGAGGACCTGAGGAAAAGGGGAGAAAGAAGAGCACACTGACATGACTTAAGAGCTCCATCACTGTCTCATGACTTCAGAGTCTGCAAACTATCATTTTCTATCGGAGTTCTTTGGTTGCTAAAGCGAAAATCTTACTGTAATCAAGAGCTGGTATTGGTGTAATTATCTAAATATTAAGGGAGTTGCCAGATCAATGCTATGGGACAGATAGGCTAAAACATTTTCGGGAAGTTCTAGAAATCTCACCTACCAGCTGAGTTATGTGAAAAGACTGACAAAAAATAAAAGCCTTCTTAGGATTAATTAATTTAAATATAGAGATTTTCCACATTTACATTTTTCATGGTATTAGGTCACTACTCTCCTTGCTTCTGAAATACAATCTTACATGGTACTCAGGTTCTAAGATTCAATTTTAGTATATGTGCTGCCGAAGCGAGCACTGGTTCTAAGATTCAAAAACAATCCATTTCCATCACTTCTTCCACTTTCATATATTTTGTTTTACTACACTGATTTTAAATTTTAATCACAGTAGTAGTCAAATCATTTAATGACTGCTTCTGGCATATTCTGTGGTTAATTCTGTTATAAATTTGAATGTTCAACACAGAAAGCAAATAAGTAATTTTATTCCAAAAGTTTGTTTTGAATAATAAACTGCTTATAATCTAAAGGAAAATGCATCCAATTGAACAGAGTAACTATAATTTCATATATTCTTTGCTTATAATAGTTTGTATTAAATTCAAACTAAATGAACGCATGTAATATTGGTTAAAATGAATGTTTTTATTTTATGATATGTCAACATGTAACTTAATAAAGGGAAAACAATACTTTCAGTCTGATTCAAAATTACATAAGAGCAATTCTTTCTATACTTCCTGGATTTTTATGAATGTCAATACCACTGTTTTCATTATTAGTAGCTCCATTTTTAAATCTGAGACTTTTTAAATCTAGGATCTAGGTCTTCTAGTACTAGTTGTGGTTAGGCATGTGTTCTAGTGCTTTTTTTTGTTTGTATGTTTTTAGATAGTGATTAAATAAATAATAGATAGATGGATGGATAGATAGATAGTTCTAACAGCAATCTGAATAATGGATTGAGAAAATGTAAATATTTAAAGTAGGGAGAACAGTTTGCTGTTGCTATGATCTAGACAACTGAAAATGAGAATATAACCTGAAGCCCCAGAAATGGGGATGGGCATATTAAATGGACTATTTTATTTCAAAGTGAGGAATACCACCATATCTTTTCCACTCCAATGAATACTTATAAATTCTCATCTAAAATTCATTTGATTCTATTCTCATTTATAGCAACTGATACAGCATTCTTGTATCATATTATTATTTTTTGAATCAACATATCTGGAAAAAATATATATACACCTCAACTTTAGTAGCATGCAAGGAAAAGAAAAAAGAAGAATAAAATAATATCCTAAGATACTCTTAAGTGTCTGAAAGCCAAAGCAAACTGGGTGGATAACTTTCAGATGTTATTTGTTTGATTCTGTTAATAGTGTAGTGACTTGAGAGGCATTTGCTTGATCCATGGACCAACATTTTGCTTGGAAAACTCTCAATATGACCATCTAAACAAACAGACAAGGAGAAACTCCCAGAAGTACAGGGTCCCCAGACAAAACTTCAATTGAGAAACTGCAAGGATGATTCATTTGAAACTCATTTTCAGTATCTTGAGCTTGTTTAGACTTTGCTAAAACCACCCACAGCAAGCCAATAACATGCAAACAACGTGTTAATGGGTGACCTGTCACCACCATGGTATGTTAGGAACTTATGCTATCATGTCACAGAGGTCTGCAGTTATATGTTGTATTTATTCCACATACAGATATTAAGAGCCTTCAATACACATAGCAGTATGTGCTCACCATGATGTTATTGTGAATGAAGCCCTTTCGGTACCGTGCAGGTTTCAAATGTGGATATTCTTCAGTACTGGTGACCTGAATACCCCAGACCTTCTTCCAAGCTTCATATAACTGAATATGAACCGGGTAGACCCCTGAGTGATGTGGTGCCACCGCGTAGCCCATGTTGATAGGGATTCCATGTTCCTAAAAGAAGGCAAGAACATTACATGGAGTGTGGTCAATTGAATTCCATTAAAATTGTTTCCATAAACATTATGTAACATACATTGAATTCTATGCTAAATACAATAAATATAAAAACTAACATGGAGTTTTGCCTTTCAGGAACTCATAATCTTATAGAACTCTGATTCTATCATAGACATAGTAAATACTTTGGCATGTGGTGTGTGGGTGATATTCATTCTGAATTTTGAATACTGAAAGTCTGGGGAGAAGATAGGAAGAGAACATGGTCTTTCCTTAGATAGTTATAGAAAAACAGTGTCACTTGAGCAAGTGCCCAAAGGTGAAAGAGTGTGTGTGTTTATCTGTGTGTGTGTGTGTGTGTGTGTGTGTGTGTGTAATGTTAAAGACAACCAGAAAGGTAAGTCTGAACTATAAAGTAATGAGCCTTTATTATGAACTAAGAGATTTGGAAAAAATTCAATTTAAATAGTGTAGATAAGGAAGCTCTTTGAGAATGGAGGGGCACGATCTGTTCTATGTTTCTGGAAGAAGGATCTAGTGAGAACACATTCAGATGAAGTAAAAGTGGGGAGGAAATGGATTGTAATGGTGCATTTTAAAGGGAACATGGGTGTCCAAGCTAGGTTGAATTTTGGTGGTCCAATGTCATTTCATTTCATTTCATTTCATTTCATTTCATTTCATTTCATTAGTGTTTATTTATTATTGAGAGACAGAGAAAGACAGAGCATGAGCATGGGAGGGGTAGAGAGAGGAGGAGACACAGAATCCAAAGGAGGCTCCAGGCTCTGAGCTGTCAGCACAGAGCCCGATGCAGGGCTCTAACTCATAACCCATGAGATCATGACCTGAACCAAAGTCGGACGCTTAACCGACTGAGCCACCCAGGTGCCCCATGGTGTCCAATTTTAAAAGCCAGGGGGAAAATGTCATATAAGACCCAGTGATGATTTGAAGGGTAAAGGAAAAGCCAAATTAAGGTTTTTTCCTTGGTTTTGGTTCACAGCAGCTCAATTCACTTTTTATGAAACATACACTTTACTATGAAATGCTTGCCCTGGGTAAACAATTGAGTCTAAAGGAAAACAGGTATATATTTAAAATAAGAAAATGAAAAAGTTGTTGAAGAATGACATTAGATTGCAAGGTATATGATATAGATCTGCAGCTTTCTAATTTCTCCTTCTTTATATTTCTCCCTTTATGATTTTCTGCTTTATAAGACACCTTATAGGATTGAATCTCATCAATGAGGTTATAAATGAGAGTGTATAGTATTATATGAAATTTGATTGAATCAATAAGCAGAACACAAAAGTGTTGACAATTGCCATTAATATTTGCCATTATATGGCACACAGCATAAGAAAAGAATTCAGTTTGGCATAATAAGCAAGCAGTGAATGGATCAAATATCTATAGTGCCTAAGTCACATGTCACACTCAGCTCAGAAGATGGACCCTAAATATTTTGCTTCATTTTCCATCATTTTCCTTTCATAGACTGACTCTCATTGTATAGCCAAATCTACCTCTCTTTCATCAAGACTATGTGTTTTCTAACATCTATTACAATAAATGACTCTGTAGAAAGACTGAATTATGAAATCAATGCTATAAAATGAACTAGAGTCTTTTGCTAGGCACTGGGGAAAACTAATTTCTTGCTGTGTGCAGAAGAAAAATACTTTCCCAGGAGCTTATACTTTCAATATAAGGCAAAGTTGGAAATGTCCAGTAACAAAACTACTTGGAAGCTGCCTACGAGCAGGTAGCTACTGTTATTTTGATAGATCACTGGGGGTCATGTACTGGGAAAAGCCTTAGTTCTCTTGGCTTAGTTCCATGTTGCCCAGTGAATCCTTGCAAAGTGTCCAGGTATCATCAGGTAGCCAAGTGTGGATACATTGGGTATAAGATACAGATGAACTTCCTCATCAGAGAAATATAGGGTCAAGTGTGTTCAAACCTTTCTATCTGGTAAGTAGAACTCGTATGACTGATATTTAGAGAAGCACTCCTGATTTATAAGAAAGGAAAACCAATCTGTTATACTCTCATTACCCTTCCATGATTCATATGGAGGTTTTGTAATAGTCTAATCCCATGATTTGCAAATAACAAAATCAACAATATATGAATCCTCATATCTGTACTAATCATGGTGCTAGTCCTTATTTACTATCCCCATATAATATTTTATTCCAAACTTGGAGCCTACAACACTAGATAAGTATGTAAATGTCCTAGAAAGAAAGAGATGAAAAGTGAAATCATGAAGAAAATTGAAATATCAAACAACTATATCTCCTCAGGAAAAAAAAAACATTTCAATTTTGACAGGTAGTAAAATGAATTGTAGAACTTTCATGAAAAACCAGAAGGTAAAAAGCAATTGATTTAGTGAGTAGGAAGGAAGGGGCAGTAAAAGGATTTTATTATATTTATTGATTTCTAGGGGCTCAATGTTATACTGCTCATAAGGTCATCTTATCACACTGACAACCAGAGCTCAATCAAAATAGTAAATCACACTAGATAATTATGAGTTTATACTTTTTCAATCTAAATGATAACACAAAATGAAAAGTAATTCCCTAGAAACTCTTTTTCTGTTATCAAGAAGCTTGCTGAACTGGAAACCTTCATACTTTACTGCCTAGAGCTTAAAACCCACTTCACAGAGATTTGGTCAACTAAAAAGTGAACTAAACATACTTATAAACGATCACAAAAATTAACAAAATTTAAAAGATTTGCTCATATGAATAAAGGAAGCATTTGAAACTATAGGAAGAGAAATAAAATGGCAGAATAAACTAATTCAAATATGGTTTTTATTATTTATTAAAACAATGTCTTTATAGGATCTAAGATTTCTATGACATTGCAAAATGATATCACAGATATTTATAATTAAACTTGATTAAATTTTCCCAGTTACATTAAATTCCTAGTTGATTGGGAAATGAGATAATGTGGTAATTTACAGACTATATAAAAATAGGGTCACCAGTTTTCAATAACTGGAATAAAATAAAATGTATTTAGCATTAAACTTTCAATACTAGATGAAATTATCTCATTTAATTTTTCTTTGTTCCTACTGATCATATCTGCTTACAGTTGCTAAGTACATAATATTTATGAAGTGTTTTCACATTTTTCTAATGAGATCCTCATAAGCACCCTGTGAGGTGGCTTAGATGTTATTATCAAATGTGGAAACTGAGGCTCAGGGAAGGCAAATGACTTGTTCGTGTTCCTAAATGTCAGAGCTAAAATTATAATCAAGTCTTCTAAATTCACAGATTTTACATTTGCTTTTCTACTAAGTTGTTACTACTGTGAGCTCCCACTCCAACCCCAGTTAATGATTGGAAGTACTTTATAGACAGAGAATTGATTCTAATACATATTTCTGAACTGTAACTCCTATCTACTCTATTTTCATTTGGAGAGGTTATAAAGCAAAATTCTACCTTTCCCAAACTTCTCCGCAGCTCTCATTTGTTATGCACTCAGCCAATTATTGCACTCAGCCAATTAGAAGTACTCAGGACATATTTTAGAAGGCAGTAGATGGGCAAATGCTGAAGTGTGGTAGCTCCTGGCTCCTGTTATTGACACTACGGTCTTGAAAATAGGAGACTTTTCTGAGGCAGTATTTGGTGCCCATTTGCAGGGCAGCAGTAGAAACTTATGCTTCTGCCAGAGCTCCAGTGGCAGCTTTGGAAGTGGTCATTTCTCTAGGGAAACAGTTCTGTCTGGCTTTGTGAGTCCTTTGAGAGGAACAGCCTAGACTCTGCTTCATCAGCCTTTCTAAAGTTTTTGGAAGCACTTAAATTGCTAAGTAAAAACTCCCCCTGTTTAAAATAACTTCAAGTGGCTTCTGCTTCTAGCATGGAAATCTTACTGATATGGGTAGTTCTCGCTCCTTTATAATAAGTATGAAAAGTTTAAGGAGTTCAGATGAGATGTCAGTGGTTTGAATTCTAGGAAAACAGAGGAGGAAGAGATTGCTAATGCAGTGCCCAATATTTCTTCAAGAAAACTCATTGATATATGGCAAACACCTATTTGTCTAGTTGGATACTATCATGTAATATATATGACTACTTAATTTTATGTACTCATCAGCCAGTGGTAATGATAGAGAAAATAAATATGAGACTAATTTACTTAAATAATAAATACCCCAAGTATTTAACACAGAACAACATGTGGTGAAACCATGTAAAGTAGGGAACATAAAGAAGGAGAACAAATTCTCTTGAAAGACCATTGCTCCAATGGATTAATCTTGATGAACACAAACACCTCTGTGTCAGCATGCATTGCAACGTCCCTTTGTAGGATAACTACATACTAATGAATGGGCAAAGAGATCTGTAGGAATTACATGCAAAGATAGAAAGAACCATGGATAAGCTTGAGCATTACCCTGGTGCTACCATTTATGGTCAGTCAGTGCAGATACTTTTTTAGAAGACCTGATATACCATAGGGAGCCAGAGGAAAAAAAGGAGAAAAAAAGGGCTCTTGGAGGTCAGGAGAGATCCCTGGATCCTTCACAGATATTTGTTCAGAAACCTGAAGAATGGATGAAGGTCTTGATACAAGGATGATGAAAAGCCAGAAAAATGGTATTTTTCCTATTATTATCTCCTTATATTTGCATTTTAGGAGATATTGCCTGTGAAACCAGCCCACAATACATTTAGGATGGTTTTAAGCACTTTTTTTAAGTGTTTATTTTTGAGAGAGAGAGACAGAGTGCAAGTGGGGGAGAGGCAGAGAGAGAGAGAGATACGGAATCTGAAGCAGTCTCCAGGCTCTGAGCTGTCAGCACAGTGCCAGATGCAGGGCTCGAACTCAAGGACCTTCAGATCATGACCTGAGCGTTAAGTCGGAAGTTTCACTGACTGAGCCATCCAGGCGCCCCTATTTAGGATAGTTTTATATTTCCAGCGCTTAGCAGCATGCCTGGTACATTGATGGTGTTTAACAAATATTTTTTAAAGGAAATGATAAATTTAAAATGTTATTAAATAAATTTAATCATTTTATATTTAATAAATGAATATAAAAGGAAAATAAATAAAATAATGATTGCATAAATGAATAAATTCACTTACTTGAGTAATGATATAATGCATTAAACAGTATCCTGTTGAACATAAAGTACTGATTTGTACTTGGATATACACCACTTCTAGGGAGCGACACTAGTGCTAAAGAAAATAGATCTCATTATCTATTTTTCCTTTTAATAAGGACTTGGAATCATATTTGAGAATGACCCTAGGATTATTGATTTTCCACTGTGTTTTGGGAACTGAAATTGTCTTCTGTTTTCATAAGTGATAAAAGCAATGACTGTGTGACCCTAGAAATTGGCTGGGTCAGTCCTGACACTTTTTGGACTGAAGCCTAGTAAATGGTGACAAATGTCTGGGGAGCTCTGTGTTACAAATGGATTTTTCTTTTGAAAAAGAAATAGCATAGCAATGGTGTTGCTTCTACAGTGTGAACTTTCCGATCCTAAGTAGAGTTATTTTGGGCAATTGAGACTTATCCCCCTTTAATATTCTTGATCCTGCTGAAGGTCTACTTTGCTGCCTAAAGGAAACTAACAGAAAAACTAAGTAAGTCTTCATTAACACTGTACAAAATGTAGTTGATTAGGCATTTGCATTGTTAATTTTTGGTGGTTAGAACTCTTAATTTATTGACAATCAACATGTTCAATACATTTTGGTTCGTTAATTTTCTTTTATTCAATACATATTTATTATGTACATGATGTATTAGAAATCATTTGAGGTGCTGAAAATATATCAGTCAACAAAACAGACAAAAATCCTTGCCATCAAGAAGTGTACATTTTAATAAGATGAGATCAAGATTACACAAAATAAGCAGGCAAATGGTATAATATATCAGAAGATGCTAAGGGCTATGGAGAAAAATAAAGCAGAGAAAGGGGGGGGGCGTTGAATGAATATGGGTTGCAATATTAAACAGATTATTTAGGAGGGCTTCCCAGAGAAGGTAGTATTTTGAATCAAGATCTGAAGTTGTGAGGGATTAAGCCATACAGATAACTTGAGGAAGATCATTCCAGGCAGAGGTGACAGTACATACATTGCTCTGAGTTAAAAGCACTTTAGGTGTTTTTTTAGGAAGAATAAGAATTCTTTTTTTGTTTGTTTTTTTGTTTAGAGCAAAATTAGCAAAGGGGGAGAGTCGTCGTAAGAGACGCTATCAAGAGGCAAGGTTGGTGCAAATAGTCTTACAAGTTGACTGAACAACTCCAGGGGACACTATTCACATTGATTATGTTTTCATGGAAGCTATATAAGGCAGCATTGCTGAAAAGAAGGAATGGGTGTGGATCATTTGGGTGCCTATATGCTACTATCAGGATGTTGGTATTACCCCAAGTGAGATAAGGAGCTACTGGAAAGTTTTTGCGTACATAGATGATATAATATAGCCTACCATTACAAAAATTCTTCTGAATGCTGGTAGCTGCCTAAAGGAAGTAAGGAAGAAACTAGTATCCTGTTAATAGGTTATTGAAACAATCTAATAACAGCTTGGATCAGGATGGGGACAATGTAGTTAGTGAGGAATGATTTTAGATCTGTATATATTGTGGAGCCACAGGATTCAATGACTGATTGAATAGAAAACATGAGATAAATGCTCAGTTAGAAGGATAGAATCTGCATCAAGTGATACTGGGAAGTTAAAAAAATTAAACAGGTTTTGGGGAAAGAGAGGACATATATTTGACATTAGACATCCAATTTGATATGTCAGTTAGGAAGTCAAATAAACCAGTTTAACATTCAGAGAAGAGTTCAGCTAGAGATCTAAATTTGAAGAGTTATCAATATATAAATTTCATTTAGAGCCATAAGACTCATTAATATCATCAACGGAATTAATGCATAAATAGCGAAGTCTAAGGATAGATCTTACAGGGGGGAAGGGGGTGGTTAACATTACAAAGAGAAGAGAAGAAATCCAGAAAATATACTGAGAAAGAGTATTTCAAGTGAGATGGGAGGAATGCCAGGAATCTACAACAAAATAGGAGGCAATTGAAGAAAGTGTTTGATAAAAGAGTCTGAACAACATGTATAGAGCTGATAATAGATGAAGTTAAATGAGAAAATAAGAATTGCCTGTTGGTTTAAAATATTAAATATTGGATGTGCATTGGTGAACTGGACAAGAGTTCTTATGGAGAAGCGGAGGGAAAGCATATCAGAATGGATTTAAGAGAGAATGGGTAGAGCTGCAACAGGGACAAGTGAGTATTAAAACTATTTCAAGAATTTTAGCTAAAATGGAGAGTTTAGAAATGGTGCTGTAGCTGCAGGATGCAGCAAACATAAGGACAGATTTATCTAAAGATGGGAGTAAGAGGAGTATGTTTGTACACAGAGGGAAATGATTTAGGAAAGAGGAGAGAATTTCTGGAATAATGCTCTTGAACCATTGGAAAGGGGTGAGATTGAGTGCAAAAGGAAGGAATTTGGTCTTTGCATTTCTAGTTCCTTTATTCATTGTTTCAAGACAGAAGGCAAGATTGTGTGCTTCTGTCACAGAATATCAGCCCACAATTTATATTTATGTCATTATTAACACAGTTTATATTAACTGGCACCGATATATCCAAAAGCTTTTACTAAATAATTATGGCCACATGAGTAGCTGTCTATAAAGATTATTATAATTATTAGATTTTTCTGTAGGCACATTAAAATTATACCTATTATGTTTTCATTTCATTATCATCACGTTGAAGTAGCAGTTGTAGGGAGCATGTGGAAGTTCACTTCTAATTTATTGATTTTTCTATCCAGTGAAATAAGATCATCAGCTGAGAATGGGGATGGGGGAAGATGTGGGGTAGTTTGCAGAAAGAGAGGATGAAACAGTGGCCTAGAGGAGTAGGATGATGAGTAAACTGAGGAGTTTCAGTGTAACTTCTGGGCAGCATTGAGGGTCTATTGAGGTCTGCGGTCATGGCTTTAAAATGAGAACAGTTAAGTGTTGGTTCCACCACATTCAGTTTCAGGGGTAGAGGCATAGACTAGGTAGAGATTTGGATCCAAACAACGTTGAGGCTTTTCAGCGCAGTATTATGGACCCAGAAGTGCAAAGGATTTCAGAGGGTATTCAAGGGAATGCTTATGATGATGGGCTCTTGAAATAAACTGAATAAGGAGAATAAGGATGAAAACAAACACCCGAGAACAGTGAAGGGTGACAGAAATGTGGCATGAGGATATCTCATGAAATGCCAGACTGCATTTCAGTAGCTTTCCCTTCATTGTTGCCTCTGCTACATGGCAAAATTTAGTGCTAGATTTAATTTAGTAACAAGAGAAACAGTACTGGATATTAAGTATTTAGAGCTTCTGACAATGCCCTTCACCTGGAAGAAATGATAACATTAAAGAATCTTAGATGTGTTAAGAGTCATATAGAAACAAGAATAGTATTATCTCTCCATTATTACATCTTTTCTATAGTTACAATAAGCAGAAACATGCAAAAAGAAGATGCTCAAAATAATTTTGGTTAATAAAATCGACACCATTTCACAGTATGTTTCACCTGTAATTTTATCTCCAGTAAATAATATACCTGATTTATCTTGTCATATCTTCTCTCCATTCTAAGAACCTCATGAATTTATACACACTACACATTAGTTATTTTTTTAATTTATTATTATTATTATTGTTGTTATTATTATTATTAAATCTGATTGCCTATGTTCATGGAATAAAGCACTGTTTTAGGTGGGATGGGTAGGGGATGTGTCTGTGTGGATGTGTCTGCATGTGTGTGTACACGAAGTGGACATGTTGAAGAGGGCAACTTGCCCTTTTTAATGAGGCTAGAATGCCCTTGGTTTTCTGATGTTGAACACATTTCCAAACCTTTTAGGTGCTTCCACAACTGTATAGTTGATGGGCTAGAATCGGTAATTTAAACACATTACTTTGCAGAAATAGATTTGCATAAACTATTACTTTCCCTGAGCAATAGGATATATTTCTAATATTATTTTTGAGTAAAGCTGAGATTTCTCTTAGGAGTCATTTTTCCCCTTAATGTCAACTTAATGCAGTTATAGAAAAATTCTTTAAACATTTTGTGTGGCATGTGCCATCTCTCAGGTTGTCAATTCCCCCGCCCTCCAAATACAGGGTCTTATTTCATTTTTAAAATCCTTCTGTGACATCCTGTGCCTTCTCTAAGAGTTAAAATATTCATATCTGCAATTTTTTCTAATGTTGGGGAATGTTTGCCACCATGTGAAAAAGGTTAAAGTTCATCAGACAGAAAGTAAATTTATGTTAATAAATGGTACATAGATAGTCAAAAACACCTAAATTATGATTGCTTAAATAATTGTCTATAAAATATTAAGGTATTATATTATTCTGTAGGTATGTAGATGTTTCAAGTTAAAATCATACCAAAATATTATTATTTCCATTTTGCTATCATCATGTTACAGTGGCATTATATTTGGAAATCAAAGCATTGATACAGTTCTCATCTCAAAACAATCTGACTTCAAGTATTCTAATTCATCTGTATTATCAATCAGTTTTAACTCTCTCCACTGTCAACATGTTTGGAAACAATTCTCATATTCTCCTATTGCTCAAGTTACTGCAGATACGACTGCAGGGAACTGAGGTGTCAACTATAAAGAGGTAATCATGGTATGATGAAAATGTTCAGCCACTATAGGTAAAGCATGAAAGAAACTATCAAGCTGAAAGAATTTTTCAAATTGAAGAAGGCAAAAAAGAAAAAAAAGAAAAGAAAAATATATGGTAACAAGCACTCTTGAAAATTATCCAATTTGAATAAGGTAGACTCAATACAATAGGGAGTTAAGTAAAAAACAATTCTTGAAAATCTTGGCTCTTGAAGATTTAAGAGTCATTTAATCATTAAAAACAAGCATGGTCATTGAAGCAATTTTAATCAAAATCTGTCAGTGAAAGTTCATTGTTCTTATTGACCATTCTAAATCTACTCACAAAATTGCTATCTAAAAATTGATTCATAAATAAGCATAAAACCTACTACCAACACTTCTTAAAAAGTT
This sequence comes from Prionailurus viverrinus, assembly GCF_022837055.1. Taxonomy (NCBI): domain Eukaryota; kingdom Metazoa; phylum Chordata; class Mammalia; order Carnivora; family Felidae; genus Prionailurus; species Prionailurus viverrinus. The sequence continues at coordinate 109,140,320 of NC_062564.1, read as the reverse complement.
TTGGGCTTCTAGGTTCAGGGTATTCTATATAAATATTCCTTTGGAGGGTCTACAAATTTTAAACAATGGGTCAATTTGAATGTAAGCAAATGTCAAGACATCCAAAGAGGCAAAATGTAATGTAAAGCACTGGGTAGGGAATGGGTTCAAACTTTGTACCAGAAAGACAAAAGTGAAAACAAAAAACAGTGGCTTAAAAAAGAAACTTATTATTCTTGAGAAATGGTAAATCTGGAGATAAGCAGTTGGTTCAGAGTTTCAAGAATGCCAGAAGTTGGGGCGCCTGGGTGGCGCAGTCGGTTAAGCGTCCGACTTCAGCCAGGTCACGATCTCGCGGTCCGTGAGTTCGAGCCCCGCATCGGGCTCTGGGCTGATGGCTCAGAGTCTGGAGCCTGTTTCCGATTCTGTGTCTCCCTCTCTCTCTGCCCCTCCCCCGTTCATGCTTTGTCTCTCTCTGTCCCAAAAATAAATAAATGTTGAAAAAAAAATTTAAAAAAAAATATAAAAAAAAAAGAATGCCAGAAGTGTGGTCTCTGATTCTCTTGGCCTTTCCTTCATAGTTTTATCATGATGCCTCAATTCCAGTTAATAGGACCAAATAGGCAAAATAAAGGAGCAGAGGCAAAGGGCAGAATGGCAAGCATCAGCTGGATCCAACCTGGTTTCCTGGAGCCTCATACCACTACTTATGGTTATTTCTAAATGCTAGGAATGTGTTAAATGTCTCCTACCTGAAATAAAAGCTGAAAAATCAATCCTTTAGCTAGACATTTTGCTCCACAAGCAAACTTTGGGTTTATTCAATAAGGAAGAACGTAAAAAAAAATGTGCACTAAGTGTGCATTTAGAAGTGACAACCAAGGACTAAAGACATCTGTACCCTGAGGTGAGAATGTAGAAGTGAGAATTTCCATGCACCATTGCTAAGTAGCTCACTTGCTAATCTTGTCTACAAAAGACATGCAAGAATAATGATCCAGAAGGTTCTAGAAGAGAAACGAATAAGAATATACTAATTCAGAACATTGAGACATGATAGGAAAATCTGGAAAATTGGTATTTCAAATGGTAGATAGAGTTCTATGCAAAGGTTATCAGTTACTTGGATTTAGGACCCTGGGGCCCTAAGGCCTAGGGTATAAATTTCCCGTAAATTCCCGTCCCACATGAGCTACTCAGTCTCATCTCCTAATTCCCAACTCAAAGTGTCTTCTGACACCAAATCAATTTCTTCTTCCTTTCTTCAACATTTTATGCTCCTTTTGGAGATTCATAAAGGTAAGCATTATCAGAAATGTATTTCTAAAGACACAGGAGGTTGCCAATAATCACTGATGGATAGGTGTGTGTCAATTACGGACTCATGCTATATTATTCATCATTATGATTCCAATTTGAGGGGTACTTCGGTGGCTCAATTGGCTGAGAGTCTGACTCTTGATTTCGTCTCAGGTCATAAGCTTGATTTCAGCTCATGGTTCGGTTTGTGGGCTGGCATTCTGTTGCTCTGGTTCTCAGAGCAGATCCTGCTTGGGATTCTCTGCCTGCGTCTCTCCCTGCCCCTCTTCTACTCATGCCCTAACTTTCTCTTAAAAATAAATAAACAATTTGAAAATTAAAGGCAAGTGATTTCATTTTGATATACTTTTCTCTGGATCATTATATATGTGAGCCACGGTTTGACAAACTTTTACTCTGAAGAGCTGTGTAGTTAATATTTTAGACCTTGCCAGCAACATAATGCTTCTGTCAGACATTTTTCTTTGTCTGTTTGTTTGATTTTTACAATGCTTTAAAAATGTAAAGCCAATCCTGAGCACACCAACCATACAAAAATCACTGCAGACCAAATCCCACAGGCAGTAGTTACCAGACACACTGATAGGTTGTTGCTGAAGCAATATATATTTTCCTAGAAGAGTGGAACATGTTATTTGGGGCATTATCTTGTGGTCTTTTGCATACTGCTCCCTCTGGCTGGGTGCTCCTCTCCTGCCTTCTGTCAGGCAGAATATCTGGTATCTGTCCCCAGCTTGCATATTACATATCCTTGAAAAAGTCTTGTGGTGGTTTTATTGTTATCACCAACCTCTGACTTCAAAAGGAATGATCGTACGTTTCTTGAAGAAATATGGTGAAAATGATGTAGCCATGATGATGATGATAACAAATATTTTTTGTAACACTTACGTGCCAGACACTTTGCTAAGCATTATACATATATAAACATGTACATACATCATTTAATTCTCATAAAAAAACTTGAGGTAGGAACAATTATCATCCCCATTTTACACATTTGAAAATAAAAGCACAAGATTTTTAAATTGTTTCCTAAGGTCACCCATTTAGTAATTGCAAAAGGCGGAATTTGAATCAAGATAGGTCTGAAGCCCAATGCATGGGCTTAACTAATCCACTGAACAATTAGGCCCACACAGGGCAAACTCACGTCACAAAAGATTTTTATGTGTTTAACCAACTGAGCCACCCAGGCACCCCTGATTTTTATGTGTAAAAATAGCTAAGGTTTTGTTTTCTTCAGAGGAATATAACTTTTTTTTTGGATTTTGTGCATAGTTTACTGTTCTGTATAATAAAAACAAAACTTAATATTTAGAGGGAGTATTTATTTGCCTTAAAGCAAGTAAGTTAAATATTAACATCTACTTTAAGCAGTTATCAGCTTATCTCCTAGGGGGGAATCCTGTTTCAATTGTTTCATGTATCAGCACCAGAAAAGAATTAGAACTCCTCTAGTTAATCTTCAAAGATTATTTAAATGCATAAAAACTATAAAGCAAAAGGAATGACTTTCAGTGCTTTACATTTACCAAAAATAATGATAAAAGGTATTCAGAACAGATAGATGTGAGCCTTGATAGATTTACATTTAAAGCATTTTGAATGATACAAATAGTTCATTTCTTTCGATTATTGCTGCCCAATATTAAAGTTAATTTTGTAGGTGGCATTTATTCCTTTGAGGTTAAACACGTTCAGAAATAAAATAGCTACTTGACAGAAAAAAAAATATGCTGCAACTAAAATAGGGATTTGGGGGATGAGTGGGTCCGATGTTGCCCTCTGCTAGGAAAATCAAACAGATAAATACGCATTGTAGAGATTTTCTGTCTAAGGGAAATTCTGTCATCTACCTGCCAATACCAGACCAGCAAGTCAAAGACTTACCATGATACAACACATGACAACGAAAGCCATTTTTTCTCTCTAAATCCATTGCTAAGCTGTATGAATATTAATAGATAATGAAATACCAATTCTAATTTTCAGGCAAAAAGTTCATGCTATTCTTCATGTTGTAGGTTTGGTGAAAAAAAGGAATTGATGAAAACCTTAGAGATGGTTTGAATAAGCTAGCTAAGAACTTTATTAAACAATATCATTCTACTTATAAAAAGGGTAAAAATCCTATCTTCTGGCCATGGGTAGGTAAAAGAAAAGAAAAATATTTTCACTTATTATGCAATATGCTGATCAATATCCTAATTACACACTTCGATTTTCCATATTCATCCTTAAAGTTTTTATACAATAATGTCTACTCTCAATACAGAAAGAAAGTTCTGTGTTCTTCAACAATTTTTCAACTTTGCAGAAGTTACTTTTACCTGGACTGTGGTTTTTAAAAAGCCACTAGGAAAACAGGGTGCACAAGTTGGTTCATTTTACCTTGGGCCATACTGTCTGGTTCTCCCAGAAGTCATCTGCTTTTGCGTGGGGTGGGACATGGTGCATCTGACAGAGCCCTGGATTAGGAACCATAAGGCAGAGTATGGGTTCTCAGTGCTACCATTGACACATGAGCTCAGTTTTCTCATTTGTGAAATTGAGAACTTCACTGTCATTTTAGAAACAAGCTGAAGAAGCTTGCTGTATCTCCAAGCTCAAAGCAACTCACATTTATAGAATTTTAGAGATATCAGGGGCCTCAGTGGTCATCTAGTTTGAACACTTCACTTTACTAAAATGGGAATCTGGCTACTATACCCAGATAACATGACAATGGCTAGAAGAGAAAGCTATCAATCTTACAAACCACAAATTAGAAAACTTGAAAAAGTAGATGCAGGGGCGCCTGGGTGGCACAGTCGGTTAAGCGTCCGACTTCAGCCAGGTCACGATCTCGCGGTCCGTGAGTTCGAGCCCCGCGTCGGGCTCTGGGCTGATGGCTCAGAGCCTGGAGCCTGTTTCCGATTCTGTGTCTCCCTCTCTCTCTGCCCCTCCCCCATTCATGCTCTATCTCTCTCTGTCCCAAAAATAAATAAACGTTGAAAAAAAAAAAAAAAGAAAAAGAAAAAGTAGATGCAAAAATTAAAAAAAAAATTGTTAAGGACACAGTTTAGGAGCAAATAGTCCACCTACTCTCAGCAAACTCTGAGAGCACAGTAACAGTGGGGCAATAAAATCATTTGTATTAACAGTGAAAACCTTTGGTCCTTGTGAAAAATGAGACATGATTCTTAGTATGCATTTATTAATTTAAAAGCAATAAGTTATGTATTTTAGAAAGTTACTCATTGAAATGGTTAAAATAATACATCACCCAGATGCCAAAGCTTTGCAGTGACAAGTGGATAACTCAAACATCATAATACAAATATCCCATGCTGATATAGCATATATTAAAGGTTGAATCTATAAGTGTACAATTTTGAGTATCTTGAATAAAACACACAAGTAGTAATAGGAAGGTATAAAGAATTATGGTGGACAAAATATTGTCATGGTAAAGGAACATGGAGGTGGATAAGTTGTCTGTAAAGCATGTTTCTGAACAATATATGAAAAATTTATGTATATTTAACATAAAAAGAAAAAAAATACTTATGATTAAGAGATATTTCCACTGACTATATATATATATATATATATATAGAGAGAGAGAGAGAGAGAGAGAGAGAGAGAGAGGGAGAGAGAAACAGAGAGAGAAATACTTTTAAACTATTATAAAATGCCATCTGTAAATAAATGTTGTGTATTCAGCAACAAAATCATTTAAGTGCTCATATTAAGTGAGTCTCAAGTTTGCTGGATGATATTCTATAATCTTCCCACTGTGATTTTATTATTTTCTTCCTTCCTAAGATCATTTTACTTATCATAGGTTTCCAATACATGTAATTAAATACATTCAAGATCATATGAATATTGCATTTACTAAACATTTAGCAAATTTTTACTGCTCTGTCTTCCAAGGAAATGCCATTAATATTTGATTCTTTTACTTAATGCATTTTCAAACTTAAAAATACTTTTTTTGCTTATCCTACTTTAGGATTCAAAGTACAGATACAAACAAAAACAAAAACAAACAAATAAACAAACCCAGTCTATAAATTCTAGCACATCAGGGGAAATTACTGGAGACTTTCTAGTATCATCCATTAAAACATCAGATGTGAAAAAATGTTCACAGTGAAACAAGGGGTCAGATGCAAAGGCCTTGAGAGATATTTTAAGGTAGTTTGGAGGACTTTGAGACAAAATGTAACAAGACCCGAATTACATGCTAACAGGATCACAATACCTGTTTTGATGAGAATAGATTCAAGAGGACCAAGAATGGAAATGGACCCCCGTGAGGGGGGGTATTGCTATAAATTAGTCAAGATATAATGTTAGGATTCTGACTTCTGGAATGGTGCTGCGAGGAGCTCTGTGGACTCTCTCCCAGCAAAATAAACATAACTGATAGAAATTATTACAAAAAAAAACCATTTAAAATCTCTGGAAAATGAACTGAGGATGTATAGCAAATGAATAAACATTATTCAAGAAAAATCTACCAAGATTGGTAAGAACAGTGAAAGTATGTGCCATTTGAGCCATGACCCACACCTTTCCCCACTTGCTTCAATTTAGAGTGACAAAATTCTCGCCTCAGGAAGGTAGAGACAAGAACATAGGGGTTTCTCTCCCCTTGGATTTCAGTCTAAAGCTGTGCTTGTCCCTGGGAGGAGCTAGCCATGAGAATTTCTCATGTCCCCTTCTCTGTGCTTAGAAGCTCTACTCTAGGCAAGAACTGCTGAGAGATATGGAGATTTCTTCCTCAAGGGGACCTCACTTGGAGCAGAAACTATACCTCAGATGCCAGAGACCAATAATACCAAAACCATGATTTGTCCTTGCTCCAACTCAGTTGTAGGCTAGTGGTTCTAAGCTAGGAGAACCAAACTGAGAAAACCAGAGGCTACCATCCCAACCCAGCACCCTGCTCATAAATCTGGGTGTCACGTTGAGAGAGGAAGCCATTGTTCCCACTCTAGCTCTGGAACAGTGGTTGCAAAGACTTTGCCCACAGGGAGATGTAGGTCATAGAAAGAAAGAACTCTTAAATTCTCTCCAAGGGAAGTGACTTTATTTGGGACAGAGTGTGGAAAAGTTCAAGTCAAAGATCACCCTTGAAAACAATGGAGATTTTGATGGCAAGCAATTCAGAGAAGGCTGTTGTTATTTTAGTTAAGGTTAATAGCAAGCTAATAATAAACCAAATAAGAAGTACTAGAGAAAACCAAAGAAAGAGACAGCTAAGAATACTCCTGTGATTGGAAAAAAGTCTCATAGACCTATCTATAGACCCTATCTATAGAACTGTGTTCTTTCAAAACACAGAAAAGGAGAGAACATTTTCCAACTAATTCTATGAGGCTAGTATTAGCCTACCACCAAAACCAGACAAAGGTATAATAAAAGAAAAACTACAAACCAATATCTCTATGAATATAGATACAAAATATTCAACAAAATACTAGCAATTAAATTCAGCAACATATAAAAAGCATTATACACCAAGACCAATGAGATTTATCACAGGGTTTTCCCATCTGATATTTTAATGGTTGGTACTAGAAAGTCTTGGTTTTAGATGTTAAACTAACCTTACAACAATTAGTGTAATACATCTTACCAATAAAACAAAGGGAAAAGCATAATCAACTGAATAGATCCCCCCCAAATATATGAAAATGCCAATATATTCTCATAATCAAAATACTCAACTGAGCAGGAATTGACAGGAACTTGAACTTGATAATAGGTTTCTATGAAAAGGCTGTAACTAACATCATGGTTAATGGTGAAAGACTGGATGTTTCCTTCCTAAGATCAGGAATAAGACAAGGATTTTTGTGCTTGTCACTTCTACACAGCAATATACAGAGATTCACATCAGGTAAATTGGACAAGAAAATGATATAAAATGTTTCCAGATTGGAAAAGAAGAAGTAAAACTATTTCCATTTACATATGATAAGATCTTATATATAAACTATCCTGAAGAATCCACTAAAATAATTCCAGAACTTGTAAATAAATTCAGCAAATTTGAAGGTTACAAACTCTATATACAAAAATCAATTGTACTTTTATAAATAAAAATAAAGAATGTGCAAGTGAAATTAAGTAACAATTCCACTTATGATAGCATCAAAAAGAATACAATACTTAGTAACATATTTAACAAAAGAAATGAGGAACATAGGCAGTGAAAATTATAAAATATTATTGAAAAAAACTAAGGAAGACCTGAATAAATGGAAAAATAGCCCATATACATAGACCAAAAAACTTATGTTAAGATAGGAGTATTTCCTCAATTTATTTGTGGATCCAATGCTATCCTATCAAAATCTCAGCTAGTCATTGTGCAGAAATTGATAAGCTGCTTCTAAAACTCATATGAAAACTCAAAGGACCCAGAATAGACCAAGCAATTTTTAAAGAGAAAAACAAAGTTGGACGACTCACAATTTTCAATAAAAAAACTTATTGGGAAGATACAGGAATCAAGATGGTGAGATCTAGCATAAGGGCAGGCATAGAGATAAATATAATAGAATTGAGAGTATAAATATACTTCCTTAAATTTATTTATTTATTTATTTATTTATTTATTTTTAACGTTTATTTATTTTTGGGACAGAGAGAGACAGAGCATGAACGGGGGAGGGGCAGAGAGAGAGGGAGACACAGAATCGGAAACAGGCTCCAGGCTCTGAGCCATCAGCCCAGAGCCTGACGCGGGGCTCGAACTCACGGACCGCGAGATCGTGACCTGGCTGAAGTCGGACGCTTAACCGACTGCGCCACCCAGGTGTCCCTACTTCCTTAAATTTAAAGTCAGTTTATTTTTGACAGAAGTACCCAATTTGGTAGGAGAAAGAATGGTCTTTTCAACAAAAAATGTGGGTACAACTGGATACCACATGTGACAGAATGAAGCTGTACTTCTTCCTTGTGCCATACAAAAGAATGAACTCTAAATGCACCGCAGAACTAAATGTAAGTGTTCATATCATCTAATTCATAGAAGCAAATATAGGAGTACATTTTTATGACCTTGGGTTAGGCAAAACCTTTCTAGGTTTGACACAAAAAGCACAAGAGACCAAAAAAAAATGATAAATTGGATTTTATAAAAATTTAAAACTTCTATGTTTCAAAAGACACTGTTCAGTAAGTTTAAAGAGAATCCACATATGGAGAAAATATCTGAAAATCATAGAACTGATAAAGTATTTGTATAAAGAATATACAAGATTTCTTGCAAGTAAATAACAAAAGGCCACTAACACAATTAAAAAGTGGAAAAGGATCTGAATAGACATGAAGATATATGACAGCTGATAGACATATGAAAAGATGCTCAACATCATTAGCCATTAGGGAAATGGAAATCACAACATAATTTGATACTGCCTCATATCCATACCATATATAATAAAAATGACAGATAATAACATGGGTTGACAAGAATGTGGAGTAATTAGAATCCTCATGCATTGTTGGTGGAAATGTAAAGTGGTGCAGACAATTTATTTTAATTAAAAATTTTTTAATGTTTATTTTTGAAAGAGAGAGCAAGAGGGAGGGAGGGATGGAGGGAGAGAGAGAGAGAGAGAGAGAGAGAGAGAGAGAGAGAGAGAAGGAGAGTCAGAGACAGAGAGACAGAATCCGAAGCAGGCTCCTGGCTCCAAGCTGTCAGCACAGAGCCTGAGGCAAGGCCTGAACTAACAAACCAATGAGATCATGACCTGAGCCAAAGTCAAATGCTTAACCTCCTGAGTCAACCAGGTGCCCCAAGTGGTACAGACAATTTAAAAACAGTCTGGTGGTTTCTCAATATGCTAAACATAGAGATACCATATGTAACCCAACAATTCTACTCCAGGGTAAATATACAGATAAATGAAAACACATGTCCACACAAAAACTTGTACATGAATATTTGTAGAGACATTATAAATAATAGCCAGAAAGTATAAACATGTTTATCAACTGATGAATGTATAAATAAAATATAATATAAACATAGCAATGGAACATTACTTGGCTATAAAACAGAACAAAGTACTGATACATGCTACAACATATATGAACTGCAAAAGATTAAGTTAAATGAAAAAAAAACTAATTATAAAAGACCACACACATATTATATGATTCTATTTATATAAAATGTTCATAATAAAAAATCTACAGAAATGGGAAGTAAATTAATAATTTCCTAGGTTCAGGGGAGTTGAGAGAAAGAGGAATTGACTGTTGAGGGGTACAGACTTTTTGAAGTTATAAAGATGTTTTTTTAAAAATTAATCGTGGTGAAGTTTGCATAAATCTGTAAACACACTAAACATCACTGAGGTTTATGATATGTTAATGTCAATATCAATAAAGCTGGTAAAAAAGATACAACTGTAACTTAAACTAAGTAGTTAGTAGTAGAGGTGACGAGAATTCAACAGCTGTCTATATATTTTCAAGTAGAGGCAATGGATTGGATGAAAAGAAAAGGGTTAGATGAGTAAATATTTTGGTCTTAGGGAGGTGTAACTGGTATTAAGCTTCAAGATAAAGATTCTGAGTTTATGTGTATGGTGTAAGAAAGTGGTCCAGTTTCATTCTTCTGGAAGTTGCTGTCTAGTTCTCCTAGCACCATTTGCTAAAGAGACTGTCTTTTTTTCCATTGGATATGCATTTCTGCTTTGTCAAAGATTACTTGGCCATACATTTGTGGGTCCAATTCTGGGTTCTGTATTCTATTCCATTGGTCTATGTGTCTGAAATGAAACAGGAAAGCATCAAAATCCTAGAGGAGAAAACAGATAACAACCCCTTTGACCTCGGCCGCAGCAATTTCTTACTTGACATGTCTCTGAAAACAAGGGAAATAAAAGCAAAAATGAACTACTGGGACCTCACCAAGATAAAAACCTTCTGCACAGAAAAGGAAACAATCAACAAAACTAAAAGGAAACCAACAGAATGGGAAAAGATATTTGCAAATGACATATCAGATAAAGGGTTAGTATTCAAAATCTATGAAGAACTTACCAAACTCAACATCCGAAAAACAAATAATCCTGTGAAAATGGGTAGAACACATGAATAGACACTTTTCCAAGAAGACATCCAGATGGCTAACAGGCACATGACAAAATGCTCAACACTGCTCATCATCAGGGAAATATAAACCAAACCACATTGAGATACTACCTCACACAGTTGAGACTGGCTAAAATTAACAACTCAGGAAATAACAGATGTTGGCAAGGATGTGGAGAAAGAGGAACCCACTTGCACTGCTGGTGGGAATGGGGAATGCAAACTGGTGCAGCCACCCTGGAAGACATTGTGGAGGTTCCTCAAAAATTAAAAATAGAATTACTCTGTGACCCAGGAATAGTAGTACTAGGTAATTTATACAAAGGCTACAGGAGTGTAGATGTGTAGGAGCCCACGTACCCCAAAGTTTATAGCAGCACTATCAACAATAGCCAAATTATGGAAAGAGCCTAAATGTCCATCAACTGATGAAAGGATAAAGAAGATGTGGTTTATATATACAATGGAATACTACTCAGCAATGAAAAAGAATGCAAATCTTGCCATTTGCAACGATGTGGATGGAACTGGACAATATTATGCTAAATGAAGTAAGTCAGTCAGAGAAAGATACATGTTTTCACTCATATGTAGAATCTTAGAAACTTAATAGAAGACCATTGGGAAAGGAAAGGAAAAATAACTTACAGACAGGGAGGCAAACCATAAGAGATGCTTAAATACAGAGAACAAACTGAAGGTTGATGGGGGTGGGGAGTTGGGGGCCTGGAAAAAATGGGTGATGGGCATTGAGGAGGGCACTTGTTGGGATGAGTACTGGGTGTTGTATGTTAGTAATAAATCATGGAAATCTACTCCTGAAGCCAAGACTACATTATATGTGAGCTCACCTGACAGTAAATTATTAAAAAAAAAAAATATTCTGATTTTAATGTTTTAGTTCATATTCAAATATTTTTTAAGTTAATGAACAAATAAGTATGACTTCTATCATACAGGATTCTTTATATTTCCTATTTCTTTTTTTAAAAAATTTTTAATGTTTACTTATTTTTGAGAGATAGAGTAAGACAGAGTGTGATTGGGGAGGGGCAGAGAGAGAGAGACAGAACCTGAAGCAGGCTCCAGTCTCTGACCTGTCAGCACAGAGCCTGATACGGGGCTCAAATCTGTGAGCAGTGATATCATAACCTGAGGCAAAGTCAGACGCTTAACCTACTGAGCCACCCAGGCGCCCCTATATTTCCTGTTTCTAGTTAGACATGAAGGTGAGCTTCCATAATGACTTCCAATGATTTCTGCCTATTGGTATTCCCTCCCTTGTTGAATCCTCCTCCTTTCGAGTATGTGCTGGCCCTAATGACTATCTTCTAATGAATAGTATATGGTTAAACTGGTGGGATCTCATTTCTGAGATAAGCTATAAAAGTTCAGGATCCCTCAAAAGCTCATGCAATTGCCAAAAAGTTTCAAATTTGTCTATGCTTGGATGTTTTGCTTCTTTATATTTTATTTAAATTCTTCATGCTTACGTAAGTATCTATTCTGCTGAGTGCACAGACTGCCTTATTCATTACTGAACCTTCAAAATACATTATTTGCTCTTTAGTGAACTTTCATTAAGTCAGTATTTGGTCACAATTTTATTTTTGATTCAATAGTCTTACCTGCTCTAAATTTTCTATCTCTAAAACACCCTATGAGCTATAATTGCCAGAGTTTTTTTTTTAATAACTTGTATTTGTTGTACAACTTAAGGCTGTATACTGCATAATTTAGTAAAGATACAGGCATACAAGCTATTGAAAGGCACTTCTCTCTCAGTTTTATATCATCGTGGCATGAATTCCAATATTACACTCCTTTTATTTTTTAATTAAAACCTCTACATAAGTGATTTAGTATGCATGCCATCATGATACTTAAAGATTTTCCATAGTTACTCTTTGATGAGTTTGAGCTTTTATGAGAACATTTTAAGTGTCAGCATTTTCCTTATCAGAAATATTGTGTCTTGTTATGAAAAAAGATATACACAGTTCATAAATAAGTGTAGCATTTTAAAAGTAGGATTTAAAAACTTAGACCTTTATTTCAGGAATTCTTAACTTATTTACTCATAAATACAACACATAACTATTTAACAAAATGACAAGAAAAAGACATAATTATTGAAAAGTTATCATTGAAGACAAGTGGGGTTTTTTTGTTTGTTTTTGTTTGTTTGTTTGTTTGTTTCCTTAAGGATATTTTATAGTCTACAGTTATCAGTGAACTGAAAGATCTCACTCATTTGAAAATGTTAATAAGTCTGTCCACAAAACTTAAAACAATAAAACACTATTTCTTAATTTCCCTTTTCCCCACAAATCTATTTTGGAATAAAAATACATAATCTCAGTTTATGCTATAGGCATTCTTTCCCTCTAGGTTTGAAAAAAAGGTGTGGGTCAAGTTAAGAATAATTTTGGTAGCCTCTTCATCAAATACTTTAATGTTAGCCAATGTTTTCCATCTCTTGATGGAAATCTCTTGAGATTTTGTCTGTTGTCATATTTGAAGTGTTGCTTCTATTTAGTGACATGCTCAAGTAACATCATGAAAGCAAAAATGTATGGTTTATTAGAAGAATCAAAAAATATTTTTCCCAAATCAATGCCATACAAGTATATAGTATCTTATAATTAATGTATCTTAGTTTACTACACTTATCATTCAACCAATGCCCTGTACACACATACACACATTCACAGGGCGTATATGTTCATGTAATAAGCATGTTATATATATACACATACATATGTATATATATATGTACACAATAAACACATTCATACATTGCATATACAAATGCTAATGGATTAAGTATATACATACTCATAGCCCCTTATACATATGCATGTACATTCACACCACATACATAACTTAATGGATTTATAAATAATAATGTTTGAAAATTATCAAAACTGAGAAATGAATTTAGTAAAGTCACAGACTATGAATTAAAATTATAAGATTAATATGCAGAAAAATATTGAGTTTCTTTACAATAATAAAGAAGTAGCAGAAAGAGAAATTAAGAAAATAATCCCATTTACACTTGCACTAAAAATAATATAATACCTACTTATAAACCTAACCAAGGAAGTGTAACACTTGTACTACAAAAACTATAAAGCACTGATAAAATAAATTGAAGATGACACATACAAATGGAAAGGTAATCTATGCTCATGGATTGGAAGAACCCATATTATTAACATATCCATACTACCCAAAGCAATCAATAGATTTAATGCAATCCTTATCAAAATACCTACAACATTTTTCATAGAACTAGAACAAACAATCCTAAATTCATATGGAACCATTAAAGATCACAACGAGCCAAAGCATTCCTGAGAAAGAACAAAGCTGGAGGTATCACAATCCTACAGATCTAAGATATACTACAAAGCTATGGCTATCACAATCCCACAGATTTAAGATATACTACAACGCAATGACAATCAAAACAGTATGAAACTGGCACAAAAATAGACACATAGATCAACAGAACAGAATAGAGAGCCCAGAAATAAACCTGCAGTTATATGGTCAATTAATCTATAGAAAAGGAGGCAGGAATATGCAATGGGAAAAAGACCATCTCTTCAACAATGGTATTGGGAAAACTGGACAGTTACCTGCAAAAACAAAATTGAGACTGTACTATTTTCATACACCATACACAAAAATAAATTCAAAATGGATTAAACACTTAAATGTAAGACCTGACACCATAAGACTCCTAGAAGAAAACATAGGCAGTAATTTCTTTGACATCAGCCATGGAAACATTTCTCTAGATATATCTTCTCAGGCAAAGGAGACAAAAACAAAATTAAAGCTTTGAGACCACACCAAAATAAAAACAAAACAAAACAAAACTTCTGCACAGCAACGGAAATCATCAACAAAATGGCAAGGCAACCTACTGAATGGGAGAAGATATTTGCAAATGACATATCCAATACAGGATTAATATCCAAAATATGTAAAGAATTTATACAACTCAAAACCAAAAAAACAATCTGATTAAACAATAAGCAGAGTACCTGAATAGGCAGTTTTCCAAAGGATACATAAATGGCCAACAGACACATGAAAATATGTTCAACATCACTAATCATCGGAGAAATATAAATCAAAACCACGACAAGATATCACTTCACAACTGTAGGAATGGCTAGAATCAGAAAGACAAGTAGTAACAAGCATTGGTGAGGATGTGGAGGAAAAAAAAAACAACCTTGTGCACCATGAATGGGAATATAAATTAGTGCAGCCACTGTGGAAAACAGTATGGAGTTTTCTCAAAAAAATAAAAAGAAATATCAAATAATTCAGCAATTCCACTCCTGGATATTTACCCAAGGAACATGAGGACACTAATTCAAAATATATATATATATATAAGTACCCTTATATTTATTGCAGTTTTATTTACAATAGCCAAGATATGGAAGCAACCCAAGTGTCCATCCATAGATTAATGGATTATATACACATTGGAATATTACTCAGCCATATAAAAGAATGAGATCTTGCCATCTGCAACAAAAGGGATGGACTAGAGTGTAAAATGCTAAGTGAAATAAGTCAGACAGAGAAGACAAATATCATATTATTTCACTCATGTAGAATTTAAGAAACAAAACAAATGAACAAACTAAAAAACAAAAAGACAAAAAAAGAGAGTCTTAAATACAGAGAACAAACTGGTGGTCGCCAGAGGGGAGGTGAGTGATGGGATGGATGAAATAGATATAGGGAATTAAGAGTACACTTATTGTGATGAGCACTGAATAATGTATAGAGTTGTTGAATCATTATATTGTGCACCTGAGACTAACATAACACTATATGTTAATTATACTTCAATTAAGAAATGTTATTGACCAAAAAAAAAAAAATCAAGTTTACAGTAATAAAAGCTCTTCTAAAATGATGAAACAGTAAAGAAACAGTGGTGGCAATGTATTTCTCTCTTGAGTTTTAGACATATTACATCAGGAGATGAACCCTATCCATAGAGAATTTGAACAAACACTACAAATAAAACCATTCAGATTGTTTAACTACTTTTGAAACATCACCATAAAACTATTAATATGTCTTTGAATCATTTTTGTAAATGTTGTGAGAACAACTGTGTTTTTGACTGATAACTCCTCTGCCAGCCAAGGTCGTACCGAGGAATGTCAGGTTGGGATAAAAAAGAGAGATTTACACAGTTCTGGTTTTTTTCAGCTTAAATTTGTCATTCAGTTTGAAAATCTCTTTCCATAATTGCTTCAATTGCAGCTAGGTAAGTGTTTCAAGATGTTCATTCCAAACTGTGGACCGACATTGTCAATGATCACAGAGTTTTAGAAATGGGATTGATCAGTGGATTATCTGGTCCAGTGCTTTTGGCTGGCAGATGAGCTGATGTAAATTAATTATCTAAAAACTTTGTGGTTTAGAGAATGAAAAAGGGAATCATTATTATTCCAGGGGAGGAAACTGAGGCATGAAGACATTAAATGAGATGCCAACTGTATTAGAACTTGTTACTTGTAGTCAGGACTAAAATATAGTCTGCGAGTATCTCATGTAGAGCTTTCCTATCCCATCTTAATACTGTTGATGATTTTGAAGTGTCATCTAGATGTGGAAAGATAATAATTTAATAGGAAAGAGATACATTCCCTGGCTCTCTGGAAAACAAACATATTGCCATCTGATGTTTACAGGTAAAGGTGGATTTTGAATGTCACTGCTTGAAGAGTCCTGAGAAGTTTTATTGAGGTGAACTCCAGAAGGAAAAGAATGATGTCATTGCAGGATGTGTGTTTAACAGACTTTATTTTAGTTGTAATATTTTGCCTATGCAACATATAATAAGATTATTTTTTACAAAATGTGTTTATAGGCTTCAGTCTAGCATCTAGCCACACTGACTAAACAAATGTAATTGCTCTGAATGAACTCTAAATAGCTTTCAACATTTCATTACAAAGCAATTACATCGAGTCTTTCCCAGTGTTTTTGGCATGGCTTTTTAAAAAAAGAAATTACACAAACAGGTGAAATCGACCATTATGAAATATAACCCACATGCCTAAAAAAGCAAGCTTTCACGGTGACAGAGAGGTAGGGGGGGATTTAAGTCAAATGATAAACAAACAGTTTAATGTTAAGGTAACTGCACAGAAAGAATTCAGCATGCTTACTCAAGGTAAGTTTATTTTTTGAAAAGGGAATATTTACTTAAATTTACAATGCTATGAGGTACTACAAAATTTATTAGACATTCCTTAAAAGTTAAGTGACAATCAACCTCTTGTAAATCCATATTAAAAAAAAACATTTGGCTTTTGTAAAGCAAAACATAACTGCATATTTGTCTGGATTTTGGAAGATCATAATTGTTTAATTAACCCCTATTGAGTGATTGAGTGTTACTGTGTTGCAGGAACTGCTCTAAGCATTATATATATATATATATATATATATATATATATATGCATATCCTCAAATATGTATCAAAATAATCCTATGAGGTAGTTGTTACTATTATCCTTGTTTTTACAGATGGGGAGACTGAGAGATGGGAAACAGAGAGTTTGAATAATTTTTGTTCAAGATCAAGCAGCCACTGATGGAAGGTCAAGGTTAAAACATAGGCACTCTGGTGCCTGAGTCCATGATCGTAATTGTTTTTTGTGCTACCCACTCTTAGTAAGGATACTATGTGTAGATTTGACATAGGTCTGGGGATTTTGTGATGAAAAGAACGGTGAGCTGTTAACATAATAACATAACTAGGCATAACTTCGAAAAATATCATAGTACACATTTGGCCTTAGGTCTATGCCTCTTAAAAATTTTTTTTAATGTTTATTTATTTTTGATAGAGAGAGAAAGAGAGAGACAGAGCATGAGTGGGGGAAGAGCAGAGAGAGAGGGAGACACAGAATCTGAAGCAGGCTCTAGGCTCTGAGCTGTCAGCAAAGAGCCAGATGTGAGGCTTGAATCCATAAGCCATGAGATCATGACCTGAGCTGAAGTTGGACACTTAACCGACTGATTAGGTTTATGCCTGTTAATATGGCTTTTAAAAAATGAAACATCAACGATCACATAGTACATATGAACTATTTATTTTATTTATTTTTTAAGTTTATTTTTTATTTATATTGAGAGAGAGATAGAGAGCAAGAGCGGGAGGGGCAGAGAGGGGAAGAAACAGAATCACAAGCAGGCTCTGTGCTGTCAGTGCAGAGCCTGATGCAGGGCTTGAACTCAGGAACTGTGAGTTCATGTCCTGAGCCAAAGTCAAGAGTTGGACACTTAACTGACTGAGCTGCCCAGGGGCTCTGAACTCTTTATTTTAATTGAAAACTGTTCATTTAAAGATAGGTTTTATCTGGGGCCTAGAATCTTGGGTGATTCACATACCCCTTGTGATGGTCTATTCCTTCTGTGTGAAGATGTGAGAACGTGCATCTGAGTATTTTTCTGGGAAAAATATTTCTTTCATTAGATTGTTAAAGGGATGCATAGTTTACCTAATATTTAGAACAGGGTGGGAAAACTTTTTCAGTAAAGGCAAATATTTTAGGCTTTGTGGGCCATATATTGTCTCTTCTGCAACTGCACAACTCTGCTGCTATAGAGAAAAAGCAGCCGCAGACAATACATAAAAGTAGGAGTATGCAGTGTGCCAGTAACATTTTTATATGTACTTCGAAATCTGAATTTTATGCAATCCCTATGTCACAAAATATTATTGTGCCTTTGATTGTCAATCATTTAAAAACCTAAAAGACAATCAACGAAAAACCCACAGAACAAAAATAGCTTAGGGACAATAAAAAGTAAGCAGCAGGCCAGGTGTGGCTTATGGGCCATCAGGTAATTTGTTAGAAATGCAAATTCTCAGGTGTCTTTGAAAATATACTGAATCAGAAACTTCAGGATTGGGCCCAGCACATGCTGCAGTTTGAACCACTGGTTCTCAATCATTGTTGTAATGTTTCACGTCACCCATCCATCCATCCATCCATCCCTTATAATTAATGCTTTGAGAACGTAATTGTAATGCACCAGGAATACAATGGAGAAAGTACTATATTTCTTTCTCATAGATGCAAGAATAATTCTTCCATAAAACAAAAGATAGTAATTTTCTGACAATAACATACTTTTTGAAATACATTTTATATCATATCATGGTCATATATATATATATATATATATATATATATACACACACACACACACACATTCCTGAAACAAAATAACACAAATCAATTTATGCCCTTAATATGTGTGATGCACTCTTTGATATCTTCTGTTCTATTTCTGTTGTATTCAACCCCGTAAATTGATTTTATAATTCACTGATAGATCATAACTCAGTTTGAAAAATATTCCAATAAAATGTGCTCACCAGGGCAAATTCCTTGTTGAGAATCATCTGTTCAACTAAAGATGACTCATTATGGAAGAGATGAGGCTGCATATGGCTCCACATGTGAGGAAACCACCAGAACTCATCTACAGACCGAAGCAAAAGGTCATCGCCTTCATCTTCCTCTTCAGTCCCTGTAAAACATAAAGTTAAAAAGGGTTTAAACGCAAATTTCATACTAGCTTGAAGATTATGTTTGTCAGGTTTTTATTCTTCTTCTTATTACTGATATGTAAATCCAATTTTGCATTGTTCTCAATAATAATAAAAAGAAATGACCATAGTCTAAATTATATCAGGGGCAATGTGGCTGGGGGTTGGGATGAGTTGGGGTAAGTGTGGTAGCCCCAAGTTCAGATAGGTGTTTAATTTAGAATTTAGGGGTATTTTATCACTGACACTGTTTAGAATTGCTAGTATATGATGATAATAATAAGTAGACTTCATTTGAGACTATTTATTTATTTACTTATTATTTGAGAGAAAGAGCACAAGTGGGGGGAGGGGATAGAGGGACAGAGAGAGAGAGACAGAGAGAGGGAGAGAGGGAAAGGGAATCTCAAGAAGGCTCCGAGCTTAGCACAGAGCCCAATGTGGGGCTCGATCCCATGATCCAAGGCTCGTGACCTGAGCTGAAACCAAGAGTCGGGCCCTCAACAGGACTGAGCCACCCAGGCACCCTGAGACAACTTATTTTTGTTTTAAAATGATCGGCTGAGGAGGTTGGGTGGCTCAGATGAAGCATGGGACTAGATTTCAGTTCAGGTCATGAACTCACAGTTCTGAGCCCCGCATGGGCTCTGCACTGAGAACACAGAGCCTGTTAGAGATTCTCCTTCTTTCGCTGCCCCTCCCCTGCTCTCACTCTCTGTCTCTCTCAAAATAAATAAATAAGCCATAAAAAAATTATCAGCTGATAATTCTCTTCCTTTTTGTATACACAGGGGAAACCTAATCAGAGATCTTTTTTTTATTCTTGAAAATATTCTTGTATATGCATCTAAAATTGAGCTTAAAATTTAACTGATGAAGTTTGTTAATTTTTTTCTGATTACAAAAGCAACATAAGCTTATTGAATAAGTGAAAAGCACAGACTAGTGATATATGATGCCCCAAAACAAAATAAAAACAAAGATCATCACCTAAAACTGGTAGAAACATTTGGTGCTTTTGTTTTAAAACTTTTTCTACTTACTTTAAAAAAAATCAGCTAACATTGTATAATTACTTTTGTATCCTTACATCTTAACATAAATATTATGAACATACATATTTCCTATTTTGATATCAATATTTCATAAAACATGAACAATGAAGTTATTAACACAATAGAAACTTGACTTGAGAACTTAAAACTGATATAAAGTTCTCATCCTTGGGGCACGTTGGTGGCTCTGTCAGTGTCCAACTTTGGCTCAGGTCATGATCTTGTGGGTCATGAGTTCAAGCCCTGAGTCAGGCTCTGTGCTAACAGTTCAGAGCCTGGAACCTGCTTCAGATTCTGTGTCTCCCTCTCTCTCTCTGCTCCTCCCCTGCTCATACTCTGTCTCCCTCTCAAAAATAAATAAACATTAAAAAATTAAAAAAAAAATCCTCTCATCCTCTATTAGGAAAATCTGTTAACAGTGCTCAAGGCATAGTAAAAACCATTTGTCATGCCACAAGTGGAAAAAAAAAAAAGAAATAACAACTTACTTCTACAGGAATTCACTTTGTCACAGCTACCCACAAATATTTTCACTGTATGAAATCATATAGTTTTTGTACAGTTTTACAGTATGCAGTTTAATTTTAAAATGTTCTGAATCAATAATGTAAGAATTGATTCTTGTTTGGTCTAGATATTTAACTAAGTGAATTAAAATAACAGATATGGCTTATTGTGTGAGGTGTATTTATTTGGTTTATTTTTCTACAACATAGTATGCTTTACAGACAGCAGCTAAATTTAATATTAAGCAAATAAATATTAAAAAACAAAGGCATTTCTTTTTTTTTACTAAACGTTTTTATTTATTTTTGAGACAGAGAGAGAGCATGAGCAGGGGAGGATCAGAGAGAGAGGGAGACACAGAATCCGAAACAAGCTCCAGGCTCCGAGCTGTCAGCACAGAGCCCGACGCGGGGGCGAACCCACGGACCGGACCGTGAGATCATGACCTGAGCCGAAGTCAGATGCTTAACCGACTGAGCCATCCAGGTGCCCACAAAGGCATTTCTTAAAGGAATTTTCTCCAGACATTGCATTTCTGTGTCCCATAATAAAGATTTCACTGATCATGCAGTAAGTAGCGCCGTGAAATGGTGAAAATAAATATTTGGTGTCAGTAAGTACAGAAGTAGGGTCCCTGCCTCTGCCATTTACTTGACTATGCCCTCTTGTACAAGTTAACTCCTCTGAGTCTCAGTTTCCTGGTTCAAAATGGGGATTTAATGTCTATCTCATTGGGTCTTTGTGAAAAGTCAATGAGATCAATTTATTAAAGCACTAATATCGTGAGTTGCAGATAGCAAGCACATTGTAAATATCAGGATATCTCTCTTCTTAAAAGTAATATCTACTAGTTTATACTTGCAGTGTTCTAAATTCATATATTTTTACAAATCTTGAAACCATTGCCTGCCTAGAGTATAAATTTCTAAAAGTCAGAGATTGGATTTCTTTAACTTGCACTATATCATACCACTTCCCAAAGCAGTAAATAGGTGAATAATTTAATTCAGTCCATAATAATATAACATCAGAGTTTTCGTATGTATGCTGAAGTAGATGTCATTTTTAAATTTTTTTTATTTTTTATTTTTAATTTTTGTTACATTTATTTATTTTTGAGAAACAGAGTGAGACAAGGAGTGAGCGGGGGAGGGGCAGAGAAAGAAGGAGACACAGAATCCGAAGCAGGCTCCAGGCTCTGAGCAAGCGGTCAGCACAGAGCCTGATGCAGGGCCGGAACCCACAAATCCTGAGATCATGACCTGAGCCCAACTGGCATGACTCAGATGCTCAACTGACTGAGCCACCCAGGTGCCCCAGTAGATGCCAATTTTCGTGTGTATTTATGTATATGCATTATTTCTGGGATACAGTTCATAATGCATATTTCTTAAAAGTTGTAAGGACCACCAGGATTAGAGTTTGGGCACCGCAGTACTAGAGCAGTTGCTACTAAACAAAGGGTAAAAAATGGAAGTTTTGAATGTGATAAAAGTCTTATGAACAAGGTGAGCAGACAGTATCCTTGATTTTTGTTAACTTTAGCTAAAATTGTTAGTATGAAGGACTTGCCATTCATGGACTCTTGTTAATATAGACAATATCAAACACTGAAATCCAGATGAAGAGAAGTTTATCAATTCCTTATATGGATTTTAAGCAGGAAGTGTTTAGACCAAGTGTTTATTATAGCCATAATTCACCCACTGAGGCACAGATTAGAAAGTTACTTTATGTCACATGCGATGAATGAATCAATCAATAGTTCTCCCACTCTTCTGTTGTGCTTTGAATATAGAATGTTTGAGAATTACTTCCATTCACTTTAAACTTCACTGATTGTTACTGAAAGTAGCAGGAAGCACAAAATACATACTTGACCAGGAAGGAGGTCAATCCCTCCATTTAAGGAAAATTTGCAGACTATTGATGTAAACAAATACATGACTGATCATAAAATCTTACTAATTTTTATACTAGCGATTGTATCAATTTATAAACATGCTTCACAAAGTTGAGAGTAGTATCTAAAACCTTATTTTTTCACTTCATAGATTAATTTCCCATTAGCCTTTCTCCTACTTTATACAGTTTTATAATTCAAAGCCTTGTGAGGCAAGCTTACAACACTAGAAATAACTTAATGAAAAATATGATACCAAATCATGCTGAGGCCCCACAGCAGAATTTCACGTTTTAAAATCCAACTAAATGAAAATATTAAATTTTTGAATCACCATAAACAAGTATTTATTTATAGCTTATTTATGCCTAAATTATATGTGAGGATATAATTTGTAGTTTATACATGACTAGATTTAACACAAGTTACAATTCTTTGTAACACAAGAATTTGTGTTAATATTAAGCCTTTCACTTCTAATCTAATCTAGATTCAAATCAACATCATTATTAATTAAAAATATAGTATTTTTTGTTCTCATTGAACAGTTATTCCCTTTTACTCCTTCCAATTCTCAAAAAATAGGAAGTTTTAAATTCAGAAGTAAAATATTGAAGAATTCACTTTTTGTTATCACTTGTGGAAGATCTTATAATGAGATAACAGCATGCCTCTAAAAGTCCTTTAAGTCTGCCCATATAATAATAATTTTAGCAAGATCTGGGCTATAGGTTAATTCCCAGAAGGCAACATTAAAATGCAATTTATAAAATTCCAGTGTCTGCATTATTGCTTTTGTACAAATGTCTGCCTTATATTTGTTCATTATGTATGAAATATTGTAATTCCTAAATGGTAAGAAGATGTTGTAATTTTCTTTGTATATTGACTCTGGCATGGTTTCATATAGGTGGGTATAGATAAACTAATTTTAACTATTACACTAAGTAAAATAACCGTGTGGTGATAAAAATCAATTAAAAGTTACCTAATAGGGGCACCTGGGGAACTTAGTTAAGCATCCCACTTTGGCTTAGGTCACGTTCTCAGGGTTTGTGAGTTCGAGACTGGCATCAGGTTCTGTGCAGAGCCTGCTTCAGATCTTCTGTCTCCCTCTCTCTCTTCCCCCCCCCCACTCATTCTCTCTCTCTCTCTCTCTCTCTCTCTCTCTCTCTCTCTCTCTCAAAAATAAACATTAAAAAAATTACCTATCTATAGTTACCTATTAGCTCTAGAAGTAATCAATTCAACAAAGCTGCGGAATAAAAAATCAGTATACAGAAATCTGTTGTAGTTTCATACATGAATACACTACCCACTAACAAAAGAACAGATAGAGAAATTAAGAAAACAATGCAATCACACTTGCACCAAAAATCAGAAAATACCTAGGAATAAACCTAACCAAGGAGGTGTAACATCAGTACTCTAAAGACTGTAAGACATTGATGAAAGAAATAGAAGATGAAGAAATTGCAAACAAATGGATATAATGCTGATGGACTGGAAGAATTAATATTGTTAAAATGTCCATACTACCCAAAGCAATCTACAGATTCAATGCAATCTGTATCAAAATGTCAATGGCATTTTTCACAGAACTAGAACAAATAAAATTTGTATGAAATCACAAAGATCTCAAATAGTCAAAGCAATCAAGAAAGAAGAGCAAAACTGGGAATATCACAATCCCAGATTTCAAACTATACTACAAACCTATTATAATCAAAACAGTATGGTACTAGCACAAAAATATACACAGAGCAATAGAACAGAATAGAGAGCCCAGAAAGAAACCCATACTTACATGGTCAATTAATCTATGACAAAGGAAGCAAAAATATACAGTGAAGAAAAGACAGTCTCTTCAATAAATGGTGTTGGAAAAACCGGACAGCTATATACAAAAGAATGAAACTGGGTCACTTTCTTACAGCATACACAAAACAAACTCAAAAGGGATTGAAGATATAAATATAATACCTTAAACAATAAAACTCCTAAAATAAAACATAGGCAGTAATCTCTTGAACATCATCTTCAGCAATAATTTTCTGTATATATCTCTCCAGTCAAGAAAAGTAAAGCAAAAATAAATTTATTTTTGGGACTACATCACACGACAGAGATTTTGCAGATCAAAGGAAACCAACAATAAAACAAAAAGGCAACCTACTGAATGGGAGAAGATATTTGCAAATGATATATCTGATAAAGAACTCCTGAAAATACCAAAAATTCCACAAATAATCCAATTAAAATGGGCAGAGGTACTGAATAAACATTTTCCCAAAGACCTCAGATGGCCAAAAGACATGTGAAAGGATACATCTCTAATCATCAGGGAAATGCAAATCAAAACCATGATGAGATATCACTTCACACCAGTCAGAATGGCCAGTATCAAAATATAAGAAATAGGAAGTGATGGCAAGGATGCGGAGAAAAGAGAATCCTTGTGCACTGTTGGCAGGAATCTGGTGCAGCCACTATACAACACAGTACAGAGGTTCCTCAAAAAACTAAAACTACAGCTACAAATCCAGTAATTCCTCTTCTGGGTACTTACACAAGGAAAAAGAAACCCACTAATTTAAAAAGATATATGAACACCTTTGTTTACTGCAGTAGTATTTATAATAGCCAAGATACAGAAGAAATCGAACTGTCTATCCATAGATGAATGGATAAAGAAGATGTGGTATATATACCCAATGGAATGTTACTCAGTTGTAAAGAAATAATGAAATCTTAGCCATTTGGGACAACATGGATGGATAGCATGCTAAATGAAATAAGTCAGAGAAAGATAAATATCATATCATTTCACTTATAAGTAAAATCTGAAAAACAAAACAAACAACAATATCAACAACAATGACAAAAAAGAGAAACAAATTCATATATAGAGAGAACAAAATAGCCGTTGCCAGAAGGGACAGGAGTGGCAGGTGGGTGAAATAGGGTGAAGGGGATTAAGAGGTATAATCTCTCTGTTATAAAATAGATAAATTACGGGGATAAAAAGTATAGCATGGGGAATATAGTCAATAACATTGTAATAACTTTGGTGACTGTGGAAACCACACTTATCATGGTGAACAAATTGTAATGTATGTAATTTTCAAATCACTATGTTGTACACCTGAATCTAATATATCGTATGTCAGTGATACTTCAATTAAAAATTAAGAAAATTAATTTCAGAAAATGTGTTCAGTACATTGCATTGCCTATAAAACTTCAAAAAGACACATGTAGAAAATATATCTCTAAGAATGCCACTTGTATCTATAAATAAGGAGAGTTTACTATTTCATTGTATATATATGTTTACAATGCATTGCTTCACTGAATGTAAGGCACATACATAAAAGTTGTTTCTAAAAATGCTACTTCTACATGTGAATAAGAACAGTGTTATTTCAGTTAATGATTGCATTTGCCACACTGTAGTACTTTAAAACTCTCTTTAAAGGTAAACAAAAATACAAATAAATAAGTAAATAAAATGAATGAATAAATGAGTGCATGGATGCATGTTACCTATGATTTCATAATTAGAAAATACAGCTATGTGAATTATTCAGTTTAATTCTTTGATAAAATTTGATCTTATATAAAAATACTTTTTAAAGTGATAGTAATAAAAAATAGCACTTAGAGGGGCGCCTGGGTGGCGCAGTCGGTTGAGCGTCCGACATCAGCCAGGTCACGATCTCGAGGTCTGTGAGTTCGAGCCCCGCGTCAGGCTCTGGGCTGATGGCTCAGAGCCTGGAGCCTGTTTCCGATTCTGTGTCTGCCTCTCTCTCTGCCCCTCCCCCATTCATGCTCTGTCTCTCTCTGTCCGAAAAATAAATAAACGTTGAAAAAAAAAAATTTTTTTTTTTAAAAAAATTAAAAAAAAAAAATAGCACTTAGAACATATTCTAGATGAGGGCGATATTATTATTCTTCTCATTTGGAGATGCAGAAACTGAGGCAAAGAAAGTTTAAATAACCTGTTTATGTTCACAAAGCTAGTAAATGTCAAAGTCTGGATTTGAACAAAAGCAATCTGTTGCTAATACCTACTCTTTGAACCAATACTTTATACAAAAAATCAAAAACTAAAAGCAAACAAAAGTGAATGATTGTAATACCTTTTTTTTACTTTCATGTTTGAAAGGTAATAGTTTTATATAAAGGATCTATATTTTTGTAAAATGAATTCTCATTAAAAATATTAACACAATTCACAAATATCCATGGAGTAATTGATTGAATCATATTAATTTATTATTAATTATAAAGAGTGACAATTGTCACTAGAAATTATGCCCTATGAAAAATCATACTTATAGCCCTTTATCCCTAGAAGGCATCTTAATGTTGTAATGTCTTTATTCTTTAATCGAGCTTTCATTGTGCAATTCCAATCAAGATTTACATATTCCCAGACTAAAACTCTTTATTTCAAACTCCACACTTTTTTTCCCGTTTTAATCAACAGTATGTCCTTCCTCTTTCAATTTGGCACCTGTGAGTGGCTGACTGTTAGGGAATGCTTAGCGATATGTCCTTTTTGGGTGAGATTGTTTTTAGCACGTGAAGGACAGAGAAACTGAACAGGAAAGAATACATGGAAAATACAAATAAGTGAAGCAGTCTAAGAAATGAAGAATCTATCATTATTACACTGGGCATATGTGATTAAATGTCTTCAAAACAATGAGGCTCATCAATCAGCATCCTCATGCATTGGGAAATCAGAACATCCTGGGAGAGAACAGAGACAATCATTGTGACAAGGCCATCTTCTAATAGTTACACATCACAGCAGAGTGCAAGTATAAGGAAAGCACTTCCCTGATTTGCAAACTTTTTCCCATACAGTTGAGCCTCCATATAAGAACGTGACTAGATAAGATAAAGGTATGACCTCCCTGTAGTGGGCATCACCATGTTATTCCATCCTAGAGGAAACCTTGGTATCTTTGGGTAAATTAATAACTACTTAACGTAGTAAGTAAGATGCACTTTTGAAATACAAAATATTTATTTTTGCTCTTCAATGATTCAATGGATGCCAATCAATGAAAGTTTCATATTCACGTGAAGGAAAGTAAACTTCTGGGATTTAGGAATGCATGTGTGTATATATACATGCATTCATAAAGTGTAACCTAAATGTATGGTCTCTAAAGTGTACTACTACATAACACAACATAACAGAATAGAATTTCTTCCATTATTTTTGTTAGGTTAGTACCAACATAAGGAGTCAATAAGGTCTTTTTAAAAGATATAATTAAAATGACTTTTTGTACCTTCCTCCAACAACTATCCCTGTGATATTAACTAGTGTCTTGTTCATTTCCTAGTGGATGTGTACTGTGTACATGTTCAGGATCATAAAGAAGAAATGGGAAGTGTTATAACCTGCTATCAGCATTAACTCTGTGAATGTCTGCCAGGTTTAATAGGTCTGAATATGAAAAGTAAATAAAAGACCTGAGGCAGTTATCCAGATATATTTCAACCAAAAGAATGGCTTGACTTGTACTATCTAGCTATTTAAGACAAAATAGCATTGTTTGTGTGTGAACTTCAAATAATCCCATAATTTTCCCCCTGTGTGAATAGATATAGCCTTTAGAGTTATCTGCTTTATAACTTCAGAGTCAGAGCTTCTTAGGCCTGAACTCATTTCTTGAGGGGGCTTTTGAAGAAGATTTACAAAACTATGTCTATTTTCAAAATTGTAAGCTGGAATTGCTTTGCTTGTGCAGATAGGATGACCCAAATCTCTTTCTGCAAAATGTCCTTTTAAAATATGCAATCATTTGATTTATCAACTGGCCTAAATACTAATTTTCCTTCTATTACTTTAAACAGATTTACATGTTTCAAAGCGGGAGGGAAAAAGCATTAAATAAAAGCCAATAAGACATTGCTGCTTCAATATTCTAATAAACCATGCTGAGCCTCTTTGGGTAAACATTAAAAAGCTTCTTTGGGTAAATGAGCTGCATTTATGATCATTAAAGACTACCTTTGCACAGGATATTTTTAATGTCAATAACATGCATGCATAGAGAATACTATGGAATGTTTTCACTAAGATACTATGAAGTAACGACAGTGCAAAATCACAAATGCAGAAATAGGAGCAGATAGTATGTATTTGCCCTAATACAGACTCTAACACACCATTTTGTGCTATTTTTGTCATTGTTACAAGATAGTCACTTCTATGCTCTATGAACATAGCTTTGTCCATACTAGTGCCAGACATTAGAATGCTGATATTCAGAAAATAAAAGTCAAATTCTGGAGATGACGGTGGGTAGAGAGGTGAGGAATATCAGAACATAGAGTAGTGCATGAACACCAATCACATTTTAAGAATTTGTTAAAAGCTGACACTGAACAGAAGTGCAACTGTGGCTGGATAGAGATGGAAAGAAATACAAACCTTATTATGATGGTTTTAATGCATGTTGGGCCAAATTATTGTAATATTTTTAGGGAAAAATCCTGCAAGGGAAGGTAAATTAAGCAAGGTGACTCTTAGACTCTATTGATTTTCTTTGAGGCTACAAAATTCCTCTCTTATCACCAGGTGTTTCCCAAAGGAAAATAATATGTACAAAAATGTCTGTCACCTTGACTATCTGACTTTTTAAAAACACTGTCCATTATTATTATTATTAGAGTGTTATTGCCATAATCATGATCATCATCACCATTATCATCATCATCATCATCATCATCATCACTATGCTTTCTACTTGGACCACGCTGAGAGACAAGATGCATAGTCACAACTTAAACAATGATCTTGGTTTCTTTTACTGAGTTGAAAAAGTCAGTTCTCTTTCTCTTTTGCCCTTGATTCTAACAGTATTTGCCAAAGTAAACAAGCTCATTGATTTTGGATTTGGCTACTCATATAATGCATCCAAGTTTTTCCCATAATCAGTCCAGATATTCTATTTCTCCTACTTATGAAACATTTAAAATCCTCTCTCCTATTTATATGTAGCTTCCTGAGAACACAAAGCTCCTTCTTACCTGTGTGGTAAAACTTCCCTGAAAATCCAAGGTTGAAGGTAAAATTTGCAACCTGAGTGCGCAGTAAATTTTGAGTCTCTAGTAATGCCTGAAATAAATAAGAAATTAACATGATTTTAGAAAAATAAATATGAAGTTTTGGGATGCCTCTTTTTCAAATGTGTATGCATGAGTGAAACAAAATAGTATGGGCTTTGTTGCTTTTTGGGTTTTTGATTCATATCTCAGGTATTATAATCACTATTATTATTTTTATTGAAGTTCACCAAATTATGAAGCAGTTAAGCCCTAAGCACATTATAAGTTGCTGAGAGGCAATTCTCTAAACACACAGCACTGAAATCATTTTTCATTTCCGTGTGAGTCATTTCTTGATTTCAGATTATTACACTTTTTTTTCCTTGGGAGAAAATTTTTAGAATTTTTGGATATAGACAAGTCTTTAATTTGTTAGTAAGGAATGGAAAGGTAATATTTGTTTGAGTTGCAATTCAGTATTTATTTAACTGTGCTACCTCCCCTATCATTTTATAAGGGATAATCATTACGTTAAAAGCTTGGGTTCTCAACCATATAAACTAAAGAGAAATGTATAATTTATATTGATTGCAAATCTTGAAATATGAACCAGGCAAAGACAGATAGAAAATAAATAGCCAATTCCATAAAGAAAATTTTTCCAACTGTGGAAAAATGTGCCTATCTTCTGTATCTGGAATTATTCTATGTTAATTTCTTATTTGTAGACAGGACAGGAACACACTGATAGTAATCTTAGAGTCAGATTTAGTCCTGTAAATTTTCTGCCAATCCTTAAACTGCTATTATTCCTATGCCAACATATGTAGCATAATTCAGAACTCTCATATCCTTGGGCTTTTTAGTTTGCTTATTGATTCAGAATGCTTTTCCTGTTTTTAAATGGATTTTTAAAGGGGACTTACTTTGTTCTTATGAAAATGAAAAATTCATTTCAAACTAGACATATTAGTAAGACCAATTTTTGGTTACTGCTATCAATATGTTAAGGTGAACAGAAATTTAGACAATTCTCGAGTATTAGTCACAGTGGATAAGTATCTGCTTTAAAATTTGTGGAACTATTTGCTCCTCCAGAATTAAGAGGACTCTCCTGCAAATTAGCTTAATTAGATAAAAGAATAACTAAAAGGTTGATAACTACATAATCAGTGGTTATCCTAGGTTACATTACATTGCATGTAATCCTGGCCAATCTTATTTAAATATTATGAATTAAGTAGAAAAAGGAAAAAATAGGCTTATTTAGTTTGACTCAGTTATATGTAATATATTTTTTAAAAGTTCTCAGAAAGAAAAAAAAACCCTAAATACTAAAAAGAAGTTGGAGTTAAAAATAAAGTCTTTTGAAATATATAGTCAAGCATATTGGTAAATCCTGTGGAATACAGTGTTAAATTGAAAATATCATGCATCTCTTTATCTTAGTAAGTTTCTTTTTCTGGGTTTCTTACTTTATTCAATGCACAATCCCTGGGCTTCCATAACTTCAATTAGTTTTTTTAAAACACTCTCCTTTCCCCTGTATTCCTTACCACTCCAATCCCCTTCCAATTCTTACCTCTGGGTTCTCGAAGTCATTATTTTGCATTTAGTTCTCCAGTATCTTAAAATCACTATATATTTATTGTAGGTGGATACATATATTTAGTATATATATTGGGTGTAACAAGCATAGTCCCTTTAACCTAGGACTTTAATGCTTAGAGAGGGAGAGAGAATTTAAATAGACAGTCAGAAAAATGTATAATTACAACTCATGATAAGTTCTACAAAGAAATCTAGAGCATGTTATGATAGACCAGTAAGGGATTTTAATTTATACTGATGGAGTGGGCTCACATTTTCAATGCTTTATTAGGGGAAAATAAATCAAATAAATCAAAATCAAATCAATAAACATAAAACAATGTATCTTTCCCTCAATCAACTTGCCACCACTTTAGGAACACCTCCATTGTCTTTTTCTTGGGCCTTTAAAACACTATAGTCTGCTAACCTTCCCACCCTTCAGTTTTATCTTCCTCTAATCTGCCTTACATTCTGCAATCATGCTAACATCCCAGAGGCAGTAAATGCACTTCACCCTTGGGGTCAAGGAGGCCATTCAATTAATGGCTCAGCCTTGTTGGTCATTTCAGTTCTCTAATGCTTTCTTTCCCTTATCTGTAAATGGGATAATGTTTAATACCTGTTTCACACTATTATTGGGGATTATGTTGTAGCAAGTATATAGCTAAATGCCTGGCACACAGTAGAAACTCAATAAATGCTGTCAATGAGCACTCAATGTGTCATTCTCTCCCCACCTATTAGGTATTTGTTAGTGCCTCCACTTTTCCAATTAAGCTACATGTATTGTTGTTTCCCCCAAATCACCTTGTCCTCTGGATCTATTCCCATTCCTATATTTCTCCGTGCCTTTCCTTACTCTGTTCCTTTTGCTTAGTCTCCAGCTGCTCCAGATCCCATTCCCCAAACCCATCCATTCTTTAAAGTTCTGCCCAAATGCCATTTCTGTATGAAGCCTGCCCTGATGCCTCAAAGCTTTTACTTTTTTTATCTCCCAAAGTTCTTAAATTATTTTTCTTAAGACTTACATTATTTTCTTCTTTACTACATCACTTTATATCCCACTTCTTCTAGTCTATAAGCATCTTCAAGTCAATCAAACCTTACTTATTTTTACATATTCCCTATTGCTAGATATATTTTTGTAAATGTGGAAGGCATTCCATTGAATTAGTTTCCTTTATTTTTATTAGTAACATATTTCTGATGGTAAAATGATAAACATGGTTCATGGACCATACCATTAAATGATATCAGAACAATATGGATAAGATGCTACATTTCACCAGGACATTTATATCATGGATGCTTTATAATCTTATATTATAGATTACCTAGTAAGATAAGCTCACAGAAGCGAGGACAGATGGATTTTTTTCCAGTGGTACTAATAACTCTATGAAGAATCTGGCAGACCCTTCTATTGTTGAAAGAAATAGAATTGTCTAGTCATACTCTCCCAACATGTAATTTTGATTAATGTGGGGTAAAAATTACAATTTCTATAAGTAAAACAAAACAGATAGATTAAAAAGGCAGACCCCGAAAGATTCCATGACTGACTATTTCAGTATAAAAAAGTTCTTTAACTTCCAAAATTCAGGGAAAGAAAATGTCCATGGTCTTTCAATGATAAAGGAAGAGAGATACAAATAATAATGAGTAATAAAATAGTCCAATTTTAAAAATAAAAATCATAAATAAGCTTAAAAGAAAAAAAATGTTAAACCACAAAAATTAAAGAAGAAACATAGAAAAAGTAAAGAATAGAAATAGAGGAAGTGTAAAGTGTCAGAAGAAATGTTAGATAAGAAAAGACAAATATAAAATTGTGAATAAATGAAATATAATGAAACTAAAAAAAACTTTTGGAAAAACTTGTTTATAAAGTGGAAGTAATATGTGTCAATTATAGATAAAAATCAAATTGTAAAGTCTAGGAAACAACATGTAGCTACAGATAAGCTTTTTTTATCTGAATATTTTGTGAGGAAATTTCACTAACTTTTGAACATAAATGTAAAATGAAATATATTTAGTGTTTAGACAATAAACTTGCTATTTTCTTTAATAGTTTATCTCATAAGAAATACAAACAGCTTTGGGGCACCTGGGTGGCTCAGTTGGTTGAGTATCTGACTTCAGCTCAGGCCATGATCTCACAGTTCCTGAGTTGGAGCTGTCAGTACAGAGCCTGTTTTGTATCCTCTATCCCCCTCTCTCTCTGCCCCCCCCCCCATCTCTCTCTCTCTCTCTCTCTCTCAAAAATAAACATTAAAAAAAATATATCTATATGTATACAGCTTTAAGATATTCCTTTGCATTATCTGGAAGAATTTACTAAGGAACTTGACTAGATATTAAAGAGAATAAATATATACAACTTAAGAAAAGGCAACAATTCATTATTTTAATAGATATTACTTACATTTGCATAATGCTATCATAACAAGTTCTCAGTATTTAATAAAGCAAGTCTGACTTGGCCCTACTGCAAAATGTTAAAGAAAACAATGGTTTTCAAACTTTATTGTGCATAAAATTTTCTAAAAAAGGCTGCTAATATTGTCAATTCTGGATTCCCACTTGAAAAGTTATTGATTTAATTTTATGTGATAAGGTCCAGGCTTGTGTATTTCATCAGAGACCCTAGTTGCTTCTAAAAAGGGTCAAGCAATTGTTTCCAGGTTACCCATATGAAATGAGTTGCCAGAATGCTTGTAAAGTAACTTTCCCAGGCCCATGTTCTGGAAATTCTGAATTGGAGTATAAAATGGAACCTAGGAAACTGTAAATTTAATAGTGATTCTTATAGCTTCAAGCTGGAGATTGTAACCATCAAGGAACTTTGGGAAATATTAAGTTAGTGCACTATTTATATTTATGCTAATTTCAAACTATGTTGCTTATGCCTTTTAAAAATTTTTTTTTAAATATTTATTTATTTTTGAGAGAGCGAGAGAGAGACAGAGAACGAACGGGGGAGGGGCAGAGAGAGACACACACAGAATCCGAAGCAGGCTCCAGGTCTGAGCCGTAAGCACAGAGCCCGACACGGGGCTCAAACTCACGAACGGTGAGATCAAGACCTGAGTCAAAGTCGGATGCTTAACTGACTGAGCCACCCAGGCGCCCCCCCCTCTTTTTAAATTTTTAAAAATATTTATTTTTGGGGGGGTATTTTGTTTATGTCTTAACCTACTCTGATATTCAGGCTAACCCTTTCCGTAACTGCACATAAGATATGACTATCTACATATATTGATATAGCCTTATACTTCCAAAATTTCAAATCAAACCCAAAAGGGTGATAGTTTTTGTTCCTTCAACTGTCTTGTACAGTTTTTTAATATATCCAATAATTAAATGAAAGTGTCATCTTAGTTATCTTATAAGATCTTGATGTGGGAATCAGAAGAGGTTACCTCTATACTTATGGTCCAGGTGGAAAAAAATGCTTCGTGGAAAGTTCAAGTGGCCTAGACACATAACACTAGGAGAGGGCCCAAATTGAGCATGTTTGCCTTAACACTTGGTCCAACCTTAATAACTTCAGGTCCCACTACAGTAAGTTTGTGTGACCAACCAGGATGAAATGACTCAGGAGTCCATGCACTTTTGTGCAGACTATTTGTCAATGTACAAATGAAGATGAATAGGGCTGACCCAGGGTGAAAGTATGAAGCTTTTGAATTATGCCTTTGATAGTCTCTGCCTCTCTTCTTGTTCATCTCCTTTCCCTTAGAAGCGATTTGTATTCTTTCAGAAACCTACTCTCTCTCTCTTTTGCTGTCTCATTTTTAAAATCGCTTACTGCTACTCAAAGAGGAAATTGTCTGATATAATTTATACACTGACAGAATTTTATTACACCAGTACGCCAAATCTTCCACGGTATTTCACATTGAACAGTTGGGCTGTGATTATGGAATGGAAGAGTTAACTAAGGAAGAATGAATGAATGTTTGTAATTATAAACTGAAGAAATGTGGAGACCATTTGTGGGGAGAAACGTGTGGGGTTTGGGGATCCTTCTGCTGAAATCAGACTCAAATGGAAGAACAACTTGCTGAGTAGAAAAACACTATGGTATTTCAGAACAATTTCTCTCTCATCTTCCTAGTCATCACTTAAGTGTTGTCCTCCCATCTCTCATCTCTTGCCTAAGTATCCAGGAAACCAGGGATCCGAAGCTCAACCTTTGGGCTCTCTTCCTCCTTGTGCCATTATTAATTCATCCATCCATTGAAACAATAATAATTAAATCCCTGCTATGTTTTAGGCACTCTTCTAGTTACTAAAGACACAGGAAAGAATGCTAATAATAATGGAGCTTTTACTATGTGTTAGGCCCTGTGAGAAGCACTCTATTTGGATTATCTCTTTAAACACCCTGTGATCCCATGGACTGCCTGGGTGGCTGGGGCAGTTGAGTGGCCAACTTCTGCTCAGGTCATGATCTCACATTCCTGGATTCCAGCCCCGCTTCAGGCTCTGTGCTGACAGCTCAGAGGCTGAAGCCTGCTTCAGATTTTGTCTCTCTCTCTCTCTGCCTGCCCCCCGCTCCTGTTCACTCACTGTCTCTGTCTCTCTCTCAAAATACATAAACATTAAAAAAATTTAAATCTCCCTGTGATCCCTTAATTAACCCTATTTTTGAGGCATATAAGGCACAGAGAGGCTAAAAAAGCTACATAATGTTAAGGAGTTAGAAAATGTCTGACAAAACTGATAAGCTTGTTGTTCTCGTAGAAACTGGGTTCTGTTTAGGCAAACATGATACACAAGGCAGATCAACCAAATAATTATTTAATTGCAAACTGTAATTAGTGGTACAAAAATAATTGTAGTATATGCTCTTATTGAAACTAACACAGAGTGCCTGAATTTCGACAGGATAAGCAATATGATCTATGAGGCCTCTCTGAAAAAGTGGCAATTTAGTTGAGGCATGAAAAATGAGAGGCCAGCCATGCCCAAATCAGGGCTCTGGAGGACTGTGTGCTGCAGGCAAACGGGACAGTGAGAACAAGGCTCAGTGTCAGGAAAAACCTCGGCATCCATGGGGCGCCTGGGTGGTGCAGTCGGTTAAGCGTCTGACTTCAGCCAGGTCACGATCTCGCGGTCCAGGAGTTTGAGCCCTGCGTCAGGCTCTGGGCTGATGGCTCGGAGCCTGGAGCTTGTTTCCCATTCTGTGTCTCCCTCTCTCTCTGCCCCTCCCCCGTTCATGCTCTGTCTCTCTCTGTCCCAGAAATAAATAAAAACGTTGAAAAAAAAAAAAAAACCTTGGCATCTTAATATACCACACTTTACTTCATCTCACATAAGATATGATTTTACATTTTAAATGGAATCTTCTGGCTCATTGCTGAGAAGGAATTGTAGGACAACTGGAGCAAAACACAGGAAAATCAGTTATGAGACTTTTGTAGTAGTTCCAGGAAGGAAAAATAAATAAATAAATAAATAAATAAATAAATAAATAAAGGCGTGGCTTTTCCTGGAGGTACTGGGAATAGAAGAAAGTAGTGTAATGTTGATGGACTGGTGTGGGAAGTGACGTGGAAGTGTAATTTCATTAATGCTTCAGATTTCTGACATTCAGATGTCGGAGAATTGGGAAAGGTTTTGAGGGAAAAATCAATACTTGCACTGCTATACTAAACATTCTTTCTCACAACAGGATGACTATGTTGTTGAAACCTCTGCATCAACCCTAACAGGAAAGATACCTTAAAGTCATACAGCACCGTTGCTTTTCAGTCTTTGTTATCCAAAACTGGAGGGTAAACTTCAGGAACTAACTGCACAAGGAATGTATATATGTGCAAGGGGAGTAGTCTTATATAGCATAAGGAGTGCTTTTTGCATGCTGGAAGGTGAAACACTGATGCCGATTAAAGGTACTGGCAAAGAGAAGAGAAAATTTGAAAATTGGTTTGACCTTGCAAAATAATATTAACTCATGTCACGTATGTGAAGAGTTTGCATTTTCTGCTTGATTATCAAAGAACACAATGAAGGTTATATAAATCATTAAATTTGAAGTGCATTTATAGTGTTGTAAATTGCATTTGATTACATCAGCAAATCACTCCATGTGACTTTGAATTCCTTCCCAGTGGGTATGGATGGATTTTTCTTGTCCCCTAAACTTTGTTACTGTAAAGTGGTCTGGGCAGCTTTCTGTTGACAGAATTCGAAGTCATTTTGACTTCAGTTAATTGTGAAAGTATGTGATATGAACTTCTGCTTCTGCTTTCTGCTTAGCAGTCTTGCATTTGCCCTGGGATCAGAAAATTTCCATAAGCAAGGTGAAACACTGCCCAGTTCTTATCAGCCCCAAATTCTCTCCAACTGTATTCTCATTTTCAGTCTGTATAGATCATCTCAAACTATGAGTGTG
Source organism: Prionailurus viverrinus (assembly GCF_022837055.1). Taxonomy (NCBI): domain Eukaryota; kingdom Metazoa; phylum Chordata; class Mammalia; order Carnivora; family Felidae; genus Prionailurus; species Prionailurus viverrinus. The sequence goes on along the minus strand of NC_062564.1, from coordinate 109,102,761 downwards.
TTCTGTTCTGTTTCCACGTTTTTCATGTTCTACCTAATTGATTGGAATTTTGAATCAAAAAATTTGAATCAAATATGAACCATAAGATCCTTCAGGTAATATTATTTGCACCACTGGTATTCTCCTTTAAAAGTTAGTTTCTATGGAGGCACCTGGGCAGCTCAGTCAGTTAAGCATCCAACTTTGGCTCAGGTCATGACTTCACGGTTCGTGGGTTCAAGCCCTGCATAGGGCTCTTTGCTGACAACTCAAGAGCCCGGAGCCTGCTATGGATTCTGTGCCCCCTTCTCTCTCTGCTCCTCCCCTGCTCATGCTCTCTCTCTGTCTCTGTCTCTGTCTCTCTCTCAAAAATAAATATTAAAAAAAAGTTATTTCCTCTAAACTTGGCCTTCAATTATATTATTTAATTTACTTTTCCTACAAATTTTGCTCCAAGTCTCTATCATGCCCTACAAGATTTTTTGTTATAAAAAGATAAAAATATATTATAACTTCAGAGTTCATGGTTTGGGTAACATAACTATTCCCTTTAAAGCCTTTTATGACATAATGACAAAAATGACTGTCTTATTTTCCTGAAGCCAAAGTATTCAAGTACATGATAGAGTAATAGTGAGATACTACCTACCTTATGTTAGGACTTCTTTGGGGATGTGGAATGAAACTGGTCATTGTAAACTCAGGGACTAAAAGACGGCTTCAGGAATTATCAGGAATTAGATAGTTGAGAGAAGCATGCACATGAACACACAACACAAGCAAACTGACAAAATCAAACCTTTATTGGGTAAGGGTGGGTGGAAAGTAGTTTATGATGCAAAATATTTCCAACAATTCTCAGTAAGGATCTGCACTGAATTGGTGCAAATTCTCATTGTGTCAGGCTGCGACTTCATTTCTTTATTTATGTATTTTAGGTTGGAACTTTAAAATGTAACCTGAATCACTTTCATAATCCTGATTCCTATGTTGGGGAGCCAACTTGATAGAAATGCTTTGTACTGCTATGGAAGCTCTAAAACAGACACAGAATCATTTGTCTCAGAGCTGGCTTTGGAGACTGTGGAGTGTGTAAGTTTGGGCTGCCTTCAATACCAAGTCATCATGGATGATTTTACTGTAGAAGGGGAATTAACGAGTGAAACAGAGTTGTTGATTACAGAGGATTTTTTCCAAACCATGATCTGTGGAGTCACTAGGTCTGTGAAATTTAACAATTCTATGAAAAAATAATTCCATGTTCAAAATGTTTAGAAACACTCTATATTATACTCCTTTTGAGAGGTTATTTTTTTAAAGTTTATTTGTTTATTTTGTGAGAGAGAGCACAAGAGTGCAAGCAAGCAGGGGAGAGGCAGAGAGAGGGACAGAGGGAATCCCAAGTAGGCTCTGCACTATCAGCACAGAACCCGATGAGGGGGCCAATCTGACCTCATGAACAATGAGACCATGACTTGAGTCAAAATCAAGAGTCGGACACTTAACTGACTGAGCCACCCAGGTGCCTCTTGAGAGGTTCTTAATTCACATTAACATATCACACTCTCTAGTAGGAATAATTTTGTATATGGCTTACCTTAGTTTTTCCTCTGAACTATTAGCTAGCAACACATACTCCCACTTGCTTAAATGTGCTACATACGGTTTTAGGAAAACGCATTAAGTGGATAGCTAATTCCTAGGAAGTAGAAGTGTCTCCTGGAGTCATGCTATAGTTTCCTATTTAGTATCCAATGCAAGTTGCAGAATATAATAGTTGTGATTTTATATAAAATGTGATTCTGTGTGCATTCAATCATGTAATAACTTAGCTCTTTGTAAGCCACCTAAAGAAAGGAGGATTCTTCCATTACTGCAGGATATCCCTAAAGAAGTTCTGATCAATAGCAATTCCTTAATATTACAGAAATGTGCAAAGTATTTAGAAATAGAATTTACACTTTTGATAAACATGATATTACTTCTTGGAGCATCTTATTTTTGTTGAGAAATTATTAAAGGCAACTATTAAGTTGTTTCATTAACAAAAATACTTTTTACTTAAAGATTTAAAAAATCTCTCAGCATAATTATCATTTTATTTTTTAGGCCTTAAAACATGAAAGCCTCCGAAGCAACTATCTCTTTAATCAAGGTCAAGTATTAGCACTGTTTCTTAGGACACCTGCTTCTGCCTTTGCTGGTGGCTATAATCTCCATTTCTCATTCCCTATCCTCTCTCCTACTCAGTATGCATCCAGGGTGAGCTTACAGCAATATTCGTACAACACAGCTACTCAATAATTGTTGGCTGGTGTTGTAATTGACTTTTCTAACTTTATCTCTAGAAATACTCCCTGCTCACATACTGGTTAGGAATCTCTTCATTGTTAAGATATTCACTTATTAGCTATATTGTATCATTATTTGATTAAATATTGTGTTGGAATAATTCCACAATGTTTCTTCAGCACACAAAAGTATACTTTCTATTCCCAGTTTTATAGAATTCCCCTTACTTTTACCAGTGCACTTTGCATACACCTGAGCTCTGTGTCAGATTTTTAGGGTCTTGGAGACAGACTTAAGAGATTCTTGCCATAGCCATGGCAGCCATGTTGGTCCTATAATAATTCTCCTAAAAAAGGCCTGAAGCCAGAGAAAGGGAATTCTGCAGATAAAATTCAGGATTTTAATTTCAAATTTTATCTCTACAGCCATTCAACATTAAAAAGAAAGAAAATGTCAATTTCCATCATTCCTGTCTCGTGGGAGTAGGGGATATATTACTGACAGTATCTGGGGATGTATGCAGGTTTTTACCTAAAAAGGTAAAAGAAGGTATAGTTTCTTTCCTTCTTCTATGTAGTTTCATTCATAATTTCTCTTTACCCTAAATGTAAATGAATATCAGGTTAAAGTCTGTATGACCTTTCCAATGGACAAACTTCTCCTTTCATGACAGATATCTCATTTATACTATGCTTGAAATTATAAACCATCCGTTTTAACTTTACTACTGTCTTTCTGTTAATAAATTTAAAAGAATGAAAGCTTTGCTTTACTTTTATTTGGTATATTCATAGATTGAATTCTGTCAAACTGCAGTTACCATCAGGACAGAGCAAGCAATAGTAAATAAGAAAAGCTGATAATGGTGAAAACAGTTGTGTGCAGTAATGATTCAATTGACTGAATCTGTAAGTGATTTGAACAAAGATGAGTCATTGATCTTGTTGGGTATTGATATATTGGAGAACACATATAGGATAGGTGACATGCTGATAAATACATGTTTCATGTCCCACAATGAATATATGTCTTCTTTCTGAATAAAAAGGATATCTGGTTTTTAAATGCATATTTGGGGTAATAGGTGAATAAACAGGCTACATGTAATAGCAAAATCATCATTATCCGTGTCTGTTAATATGGTAAATAATAACTTAATTGCCTAGACTCTTCAAAAAATTTTTTTAATGTTATTTATTTTTGAGAGAGAGAGAGAGAGAGACAGAGCGTGAGTACATGAGGAGGAGAGAGGAAGACCCAGAATCTGAGGCAAGGTCCTGGCTCTGAGCTGTTAGCACAGACAGAGCCTGATGTGAGGCTGGAACTCACAAACCGTGACATCATGACCTGAGCCAAAGTTGGATGCTTAACCAACTGAGCCACCCAGATGCCTCTACTTAGACTCATTAAGTATCTTTCGATTAGAATATTGATATATTTGGATTTAAGGATAGGAGTGTCAAATTAAAAAATCAAGAATATCCCCTAGATGACTTAGAAAACAAGTAAAAAGTTTATTACTGATAATAGCATTGAAAATATACTGATAATTCATCTTTAATTTAGCCACTGTAACTACAAAAATTCAGTATTTAACAAATATGAGTTTATTTAACAGGTAAAATGAGAAAACTGTAGTTGCAACCACCTGTAGTGACCATATTCACTCTAAGTAAATACCAAAAACTTTGTCTCCATAAAGAACTAAACTTCAGCAAGCCTTTATTGAGCCACTTCTATCTTCCAAGCAGTCTCCTAAGCCCAAGCCCTTGCTAATATATTTTGCACATTTAAAAGTTATATATATAAATATAAATAAGTATATTTATATAAACAAAATTATATAAATGTTAGAGATTTATAGTCTGCATGTGAAAATGTTTCTGTGTTTTATTTTCATGTTATTTTACCACATCTGAATAAATCTGCATTATTTAAAATTTTCATGATCAATTTTATAAATTTTTGGAAATTTTTCATACGATACATATTTGAACATTTTGCAAAAACACATTCAGATACATATATATTTAAATGCATAGCATAAAAATAATTTCCAAAGTCTAAATATCAAATCATGCAAAAATGTATATACAGTTGTAGCATTAAAGTATATATTGTTTAAGCTCACATGTAATAGAATCTTCTCATTATACTGCTAGGAAGGTAAAGATATGCTTATTTTTAGGTTTTATTATAAATATGAAAACATATGTCATTATCTGCATAGAACCATGATTTGGTTATGGAAATCATAACTAAGATATACCACAATTTATGGTATATATAATATTTTAAGGTGGGATTTTCCTGTATTTGGTAGACAAATCATTTTCTAGCAAATCTCTCCCTCTGACAAAGACTACGGGTTTCAAAAATAAAAAGCTCCTGTGAGATTTTGTTGTCACCTCCTCAAGCTCAATCCTATTTAAAGCCTAATTATAATTCACATTCATAACAAAACAGGCTTGACATCATCTGATAGTCTACCAACTCTGCTTTCCTGTAGTTGAAGGCAAACTAGTGAGGTACTCATGAAAGAGAACAACAAAATAAAAACGTATTAATGGTAACATTTTCCAGCACAGTTCTCATTTCCCAATGAAAGAAGGCGATAGTCAAAATATTTTCTATGTAAATGGTATCCTTTAGAGTGACTGCCCTTTTCCACATTTCACATATTTTTTATAAGGGAATTTTACGGTAATTTTAAGAAAGATTCTCAAATAAATGTAATATATTACTTTATTTACTTATTCAAGAAATGTTTGAATAGCTAATGTATTTCAGCTGTTTCTAGGTACTAGAGATTTAGCTTTGAACAAAACAAAGGACTTTGTTTAGGAGCATATCTTCCCGTCAATGAGACGGGCAATAAACAAATAAATTAATATCATGGTACAATAAGATGAGTGTACTGGGAAGCCACCAGGGAGGTCTGAGCAGAGATATAATGTTCATCACACTTTGAATTGTTGGCCAGTGCATGAAGAGTTGACCAGGTAAAGGGAAGACAAGGATGGAAGAGGAAGCGTTTAGAAGAGAAACAAGTACCCCAAATGAGAAAGGAGTATCTTCTAGTGGGTGGTGAAGTAGGAGGAAAGTGGTTAGATTTGGGATATAGTGTGACGATAAAGGTTCTGGGACTGTAAATGTCAAATGATGAATTGAATGCAAGTTGTGAAAGAATTGGATGTGGGGTATGATTCTTGGATCTGTTCAGATTTGGGCTAGTAGATGAACACTGGAAATTAGCAGCTACGTTTACTCTCCAGGAGTGAAATTTCTCCTCAAAATCCACAGAGTATCATTTATCCAGTATCTTTCAGCCCCCAGAGTGAGTCGGCTTCATCTATGTAATGTGAGTGTCCCTGATCAACTAAAATTTTGGCCCAAAGAGTGTTTTTTGTTGCTGTGTTTTCATAAGAGCTCAAGAAGTGTGTAATGAAAGGAAGCTTTTTCAAATGTTCTAGAGACAAAAAATGATGGGACAAATTATCAGGTGAAAATACCCCTCTCACAATTTTTAATTTAAGAAGTAGTTTACATATGTGTTAAATGCAGAGGAAATGTAATATTGACACAAATATATAGCCCTATTTTAAAAATCTGAAATGTGAAGAATAAAGAGCATATCATTACCAATCTTTCTACTTTTATGTAAATATTGATGTATGGGTATTAGATGTTATAAAGAATTTATACTTTCAGCTCGTTCACTGAACTGTTGAAATAAAACTCCTAATTATTATTTTACTAACTATGGATCATTTAGCATTATAAAACAACTTACAAAGTATTACAATTTGTTGAAACAAAGTCTTCCTGCTTCTGTAGATGAAATACGGTAGCTCTTTAAAATAAGTTCTTAAGGAATGTCTTTCCCAGAAGATATTTAATCAGCTACAGGGAAGTTTCATTTTATTAACTGACTCTTTCGTTTGACATTGCAAATATCTCTCACCTTGGGTCACATATGAAATAAAGTCTCTTAAAAAAATCTTATTCTCACATTCTGCACTATTTTACATTAATCTCTAGAATTACCTTTAGAGATTTTGAGTCATCTTTATTCTTCTTAATTGCTGCATCTATTAAGCAAGGCAGATATTTTTCTACATATCCTTGTTAATTACTAACATATCCCACATTTACATAATACATTTTTGGGGGCATTTTCTGTGGTAACATTTCATGGCTAATAGGAAGCAATTTGCTTTCCTTTATTAAGTGCATTAAAACTTCATGCCCTAGACATCATTGACGGTAAACATTTGATTCTGCTCAAATTTAATGCACAGAGGCATTTGGCTGTGCCATATTAGGTTTATTTATGTGCTGTGTTCTGCATTGTTAGCTGCTAATGAGACTTCAACTCTTACTGCTCTAAGGCCTGAACACTAACCTCATTTTAATGAGTTCATTATTTGCTGTCTTCTGAAAGGAAGACAACAAATTTTCCTTTTAATTAAAGGTCAAAACACCTCTGGTGAAGGAAAAGGAAGAGGTTATCAAGCGCTGGGATAAGATGAGAGATAGTTCTTTCAGATTTCTAAGCTAAACAGAGTTAGTGTAGGCTGGGGTAGGCGGTGGCTTCCCAAAAATACAGACAGTCAATCAATCTCAGGAGACCAAGGTGCATCTAAATTTAAGACAAATGAGAACACTACAGTATGATAGCTAATGTGCCTAAGACTTTGTAAAAAATGAAAGTCAGCCAAAGTAATTAAAGAGGCTTTACTCCTAACCAAAAGGGCCACGTGGATCAATACGGCTGCAGGAGGAAGATTCGTCTTTTGCATGACCAATGAGTTATGGAGTTCAGAGAACACATGTCATATTAATTGAGCCAAGAAAAACTGATCTCAACTATTTTATTACAGAAAGTGAAGCAAAGACAACTCAGTATCTTAGGGAATAAGTGCACCTAGCATGAGATAAAAGAAAATGTATATTCAGAGGAAACTAGCTGCTAAACTGAAATTCCTGGGGATGTCAGTTGTTACTTGCATTTGCAGGCAATTGCATATCTCTAACCACAGGAGAGAGGTGAACCTAAATGATATATAGTTTTGTCACAGCAGATATTATGAAAAACTTGCTAATTATGTAAATTTTAATATAAATGAAACCAAGACATTGAGCATAACAATTAAATGGAACATTTGCATTTAACAAATAGTGTGCTTACATTAAAATCCAAAATATTTTCATTTTGCTCTGATGACATACACATTCCACAGATGGATTGTTTAGTCTTCTACACTGCTCTTTAAAATGTAAAAATTTAATAATATATAAATATACTTTTATTTAAACATATACTTTCAATAAATTTATGTTTAATTCTACTATGTACCTTTCTATATTTCCAGCATTGCTCCTGACTTACAGCATATGATAAATAAATATTTTTGTTCACCTACCTTTTTTTAATTTAGAATATTTTTAGATTTGCAGAAAATTGCAGATAGTGCAGAGAGTTTCCACATACCAATACTATTGTATCTTACATTACCACGGTACATCTGTCACAATCAATGAACCAATATTGATACATTGTTATTAACCAAAGTCCATACTTTATTTGCATTTTCTCAGTTTTCCCTAATTTTTTTTCTTTTCTAATTTTTCTTTCTTTCTTTCTTTCTTTCTTTCTTTCTTTCTTTCTTTCTTAGAATGAGAGAAAGAGCTTGTGCATGCACACAGGCACAAGCATGCACACATGCACAAGCGTGAGCTGGGGAGAGGCTGAGGGAGAGGGAAAAAGAGAATCTTAAGTAGCCTCCATGCCCAGCACAGAGCCCAACGGGGCTCCATCTCACAACAGGGAGATTTGACTTGAGCTGAAATCAGGAGTCCAAGGCTTAACCGACTGAGCCACCCAGGCGTCCTCCTAACTTCTTTTTTTCTATTTCAGTATCCCATCAGGTTCCCACATTACATTTAATTGTCTCCTTAGGGTCCTCTTGGCTTAAGATTCACATTCTTTTTTTAGAGCAGTTTCAGGTTTACAGAAGCACTTAGCAAGTACAGAGTTCCCATCTATCCTCTCTTCCACATACCCCTGCACAGATCCCCCACTTATTATAACTGATGAGTGAATATTGACACATTATTGCTAACTAAAATCCGTAGTTTACATGAACATTTGCTCCTTGTGTGCTAAATTCAATGGGTTTTGACAAATATAGAACGTCATGTTACCACCATTATGGTTTCATGTAGAAAAGTTTCATATCAGATAAAGCGTTAGTGCCCAAAATCTATAAAGAACTTACCAAACTCAACATCTGAAAAACAAATAATCCAGTGAAGAAATGGGCAGAAGACATGAATAGATAATTTTCCAAAGAAGACATCCAGATGGCCAACAAACACATGAAAAGATGCTCAATGTCACTCATCATCAGGGAAATACGAGTCAAAACCACACTGAGATACCACCTCACACCAGTCACAGTGGCTAAAATGAACAACTCAGGAAACAACAGATGCTGGTGAGGATGTGGTAAAATGGGAACCCTCTTGCACTGTTGGTGGGAATGCAAACTGGTGCAGCCACTCTGGAAAACAGTGTGGAGGTTCCTCAAAAAATTAAATATAGAATTACCCTACAACCTAGCAATAGCACTACTAGGAATTTATCCAGAGGATACAGAGTGCTAATTCATAGGGGCACTTGTACCCCAATGTTTATAGCAATGCCTTCAACAATAGCCAAATTATGGAATGGGCCTAAATGTCCGTCAACTGATGAATGGATAAAGAAGGTGTGGTTTATATATACAATGGAATACTATTTGGCAATGAGAAAGAATGAATTCTGCCATTTGCAGCAACGTGGATGGAACTGGAGGGTATTATGCTAAGTGAAATAATTCAGGCACAGAAAGACAGATATCATATGTTTTCACTCGTATGTGGAACTTGAGAAACTTAACAGAAGACCATGGGAGAAGGGAAGGGGAAAAAGTAGTTACAAACAGAGAGGGAGGGAGCCAAACCATAAGAGACTCTTAAATACAGAGAACAAACTGAGGGCTGACAGGGGTGGGGGGTTTGGGCAGGGGAGATTGGAAAATGGGTGATGGGCATTGAGGAGGGCACTTGTTGAGATGAGCGCTGGGTGTTATACGTAAGCGATGAATCATGGGAATTTACCCCTAAAACAAGACTGCACTATATGTACTCCATGTTAGCCAATTTGACAAGAAATTATATTTATAAATAAATAAATAAATAAATAAATAAATAAATAAATAAAGTAATAATAAAAAAAGAATAGTTTCTTTCACTGCCCTAAAAATTCCCTGCACTCCACTTATTCATTCTTTCCTCCTCCTTCTGGCAACCACTACTATTCTTTTTACTGTCACTGTAGTTTTGCCCTTTCTAGGATATCATTTAGTTGGAATTATGCAGTATTTAGCAATTGGTTTGACTTCTCTCAACAATATACATTAAAGATTCCTCTATAGGTATTTTTGTGGCTTAATAGCTCATTGTTTTTATTGCTAAATAATATTTATTAAAAAGGAGACAGCAGGGCCCAAATGAAATCTTGTGTTAAACCCTATGTTAGCAAACCAAGACTTAACACCTAACCAAACTGCGGCTTCAGCCTCTCCCAGGAACGTAATCTTTAACCAGACAACCTGGAATTACCTGGTCAGCACTCATGAGGCAATCCTCCTCATTATGCATCCTTTGCTAATAATTTCCTTATACTATCCCCTTTTCATCCTTAAAAACCTTTCCTTTCTCACAGCTTGATGGAGCTCTTTCTATTGCTACATGGGATGCTGCCCACTTCATAAATTGTTGAGCAAAGCAAATTTCATCTTTAAATGTACTCTGTTGTATTTTTGTTGTTTAACATATTCCATCATCTGGATGTACCATGGTTTATTCATTGACCTTAAAAAGCATCTTGGTTACTTCCAAATTTTGGCGATTTTGAATAAAGCCGCTATAAAATTCATGTTCAGGTTTTTATGTAGACATTAGTTTTCAACCCATTTGAGAAAATACCGAGAAGTACACTGATTGGATGGTATGGTACACATGTTTAGTACTGTAATGAGTCACTAAACTGTCATCCAGAGAGACTGTATCATTTTGCATTCCCACCAGCAATGAATTAGAGTTCCCGTTGTTCCACATATTTCCCAGCATTTGGTGTTGTCATTGTTTTGGCTTTTGTCATTTTATTTTATTGTATTGTATTGTATTGTATTGTATTGTATTGTATTGTATTGTATTGTATTCCATATCTTCTTTTGCCACTGTCTGTTGGCAAATCTTAAGGAAATTGTTAAAATTATGATCCTACATCTATCCCATTTTTGAAAGCCATATTTGACCCTGCTATTTGGTCCAGTAATTGATGCCAATTTGTTAAGATACTTTGGTATAATCTCAAAAATTCTTGATATAGAGTTCTGCCTGTTAAAAATCAAATTCTTATCCCTGGTCAATAAAACCTGTATTGGTGCAATACTTAGTATATACTTGAAACTGCTCCAGGGAATTAGTAGGAACCAAAATAAATAAAAATAATTGTTCCTATAATTATTAGGTAATTATAATTTTGAACAAGTAATTTTCTTTTGAACAAACAAAATAAAACTGTATAAAAAGCAGTGTAGAATGATATGGTGGGAGCATGTCAGTGCAAATGCTTAGTGAATCCAAATTAAGGCAAAGAGTGGCAGGGTAATGTTGATCAGAGAAGGTTTCAGTAAGTAAATGATTAAGCAGATTTGGAAGAAACGATGATATTTGATGTAGTTTAAAAAAGAAACAATTCTGGGAAATGTGAGAGAGAAAGTATGCAAAAAGGTGAATTATTTACTAGAGCATTTTTTATAAATTGTGTTTATCTTCTCCTTTTTTCTAACTTTGGAGAGAACTGGGTTATGTTAATGATATCCCACTACCTAAATATCTGGCTGTAAAAATATACTTCATTTTTGCATTTCTCATAACACAACAAACTGTCAAATTTCCTGCATCCCCTGTTTGGGGATGTCTCTAAGTAGCTTCCCCATATATAACAATTTTCTATTAGCTGATGTTTTCTCAAATATATTGATCAATGACAAGTAAAGAATATCAGGGCCTCTAAGGGACTGAAACATGTTAAAACCCATTCTAAATAACCGGGAAAATATTGCTTTATTTTAGAGTACTTTTCCTCATCAAATATTAATTTTGACTATTTATGAGCAGGCAGTTATGCTAGAAGTTGCTAAAGATTTTTATAGAATGTGTAAACCATGGTCTCTATCCTCAAGGGTAATCAATATGATGGAAAATATATATCTTAGTAATTATAATAATAAGCAGAAAAATGTAAATATTTATCAAAAAGTGCAATGAAAGTTCAAAAGGGTCTTGGCATTATTGTCTTGTACAGGAAAACAGGCAGAATGAGCAGACCAAAGGGTGCAATATAAAGTAGGGAAGGCAGAGGGATGCCTGGGTGGTGAGTCGGTTAATCATCTGACTCTTGATCTCAGCTCAGTTCACTATCTCATCGTTCCTGAGATTGAGCCCCATGTTGGGCTCTACGCTGACAGCACGGAGTCTGTTTGGGATTCTCTCTCTGTCCCTCCCTCATATGTGCACACACTCTTTCTTTTTTTTTTCTCCCTCTCCAAATAAATAAATAAACTTAAAAATCGGTGGGGCAGATGATCCTATGAATCAAGTGGGAGAATTTACTTCACAATGATTTTTTTGCAGAGGGTTGGAAATACATCTTCTTCAAAAACTTTAATCTTTAAAATTAAAATAATCTGGCAATTGTGAACAGATAAATCATGGTTGTTATGTAGGGTTTGGGCATAACAGGGGAGATCAACACAAAAGAAGTTATTAAAATAGTATCTACCTGGACTTTAAGAGCTTAGATGGTGGTAGCAAAGAATGGAAAGGACTCTCAGACAAGTGGTAGCATCTTTTAAAGGAAGAAAACAGGATTTGTTGATTTAGTTATATGGCAAGAAATAGGAAATAGAGAAAGCTCACTGACAGATAATGAAGTTAAAGGAAAGAACTAGTGCGAATGGCACATCAATGAAGAGTTAATATTAAATATTTTAATTGAGTTAAAATCACCTGAAAATGAATGAAGCATATGACGTTCTTGCATAAATGCATACATATATTTCAAATATAATCTTTTATAAAAGAACAGAAAAAAAATCGTTATAACTAATGAAGCTTGAAACAGTGAGATTCATTCAGACACTTAAGGGCATAATTTAAAAGTTATAAGTATGGATGTTTAATTCCTATTAATTAGTATGTCAATTACAGAAGTAAGTTAATGTTAATTTTAAAATAAAAATCCATTTCCATTTGTGATGCTAATTGTTTTGATAATCTAGACCTGTGTCCTCACAATGACCAGCAAATATTCTGAGAATGCATTCTTAATATATGGACATTTATTTTTATACATTATATACTTGCATTCCTATAATTTATGTGCTTTATAAAATATGCAAAATGGAAATAAGCAAATGAAATGAACACTATTTTATTCCATTTATGAAAAGCGTAACACCTCTGTTGGTGCTAACAAAAATTATAATGTCTTAATGTTAAGGAATGTGACTAAATAGGTCAGATCTGACTAAAGATCTTTGTTTGAAATCTCTAGTGTGACTTGACTGACAATGGGTGCACTAAAGAAGGGGGAGAAATGTTCCTGTGCCATTTTCCTGCTGCTCATTTCTGTTTGAGTTATTAGCATTATGTATAATCGGCAGTCTCTACCAAATATCATCTCTACCAAATATCTTAGGTTAATATCTTTCTTATTTTAGATGAATATTAATCAGAGTCCTAATACTTTTTCCCCCCTGCATCTTAATGCATTTCCTTGCATTTAATTCACCTTGGAGCCATGCTTACCCAAACTTCTGATAGGAGACATTGTCACATTATAGTTAAGAGCTCAGGCTCTGAAGTCAATATGCATGGGTTCAAAATGAGCTCTACCACTTAGCCTATGATGCCTTCTGTTTCTTAACTTCCTCATCTGTAAAATTGGGGTGTTAAATACTTCTTAGACTTGTTGGAAGGAATAATTGAAGTAACATACAATGCTCATATGTGACAAAATGCTCCCACATGTGAACAAATGCTCCCACATGTGAACAACGCGTGGTATATAATAAGCTTTTAATAACTGTAAATTGTTGTTGCTGTTGTTATATGGCAACAAAGAATCATCTGAGCTAATGCAGGTTCTAGAATGTATAATTATATTAGTTCCACAAAAGCAAATGTACATATATGCCTGAGTTATTTGGCTTTACCTCAAACTTCCTTGCTTTTTGTCAGTCTTTAATACGATATCTTCAAAGGTGTGGGGGCCCTTGTGTTGGCTCCTTTTGTTATACATTAACAGATTCTTTCCTCTGTTCTAAAACCTTAATTTGTAATATGTGCTAGAATACATTAAATATATATAAAATTTTAAAAATAAATAAATAAATAAAAATATATACAATATTTAAAAATAGAATACATTAAAAATAATCTGATGAAGTTATTATTTAGAAACAAAACAACTGTGACCTAATCTCTTCCTTGGAAAGAAACTCTTGGTAAGAGAGTCAATATAATTCGCATTTCAAATGTAATGTGAATTGTGTTGCCTCATTTCATGTAATTATTTTTTTTTAATTGTTTTTACTTGGCTAGCAATGATTTTCTTGTTTTTCACATGGAAAAATACGATCCTTGGTTTATTGAAGCAATACTGATAGTTAATTCAGGTGCTTTCTTTGAGACATCCATCAAAATTCCCCTACTCCAGAAGCCAATCCTAAGCACACTATTTAATAATGGAGCCTCCTCCAACTTTCACTAAGGACCCCTTAATTTGCTCTACACTTTCTTTATTTTCCATAGGATTTAACACCTTCAAAATACCATATAATTTATTTATTTATTATATACGTTAAACTGTCTTCGCCCTCCTGCCCAAATGCACGGCTCAAATGAGGATAGGGAATCTTTCTTTCTTTGTACTCTAATGTATCCCATGAGGCTAAACCAGTACCTGGAACATAGAGTGTTCAATAAATATGCACAGAATGAATGATGGTAGTGTTTGGAACTGATGGAAATCAATTACAGGGAGCTAGGTGCTCAAATTTCATAGCCCCAAGGTGAAGACATTTCTAGTGCAGCTGCAATTACCATTACTTGACAGAGATGAATAGGGAATCATGTTCAAATATACTCCATGTTTCCCTTAGTTACTGAGCCATTTTATGTAGCTGGATATTTGAGCCAGTTAGGTTAGATAATCAGATGATACAACAAGAATAAAATTGAAACTTGAAGAACATTTTAATTTTGTAAAAAATAAACTCCCAGAGTTAAAAAAAAAAGTTAATGGCTTTCATTTTTCCTGTTAATTAATCAGCAAACTAGAACTAACTAGGTATTCACGATTAACTAAACAGAAATTGCCAAGCTAAATGGAGAAAACCATAAAAATCTCCAAAGATTTCTTGAGCAGCAGCAGCAAATCTCTGAAGAAATTATTTGTTTTTCTTGGAATAGGTCACTTCACGAAGTCTCTGAAATTCTGTCTGATTTGTAACTATTACAGATCATTGAAGTGGTACCAGAAGTATAAATTTAGAGACTAAAATGTGTGCTGAACTGTTTGCTCTAATTCACACAGTTCCTCTTCTAGAATCTCAAAGAAGCATTTAAGTTATTGGTTCTATTTTTTTTCCTAATTTCTTCTAAACTAGGCAGGGAGTTAAGCAGTTATAAATTGTCTGTTTAATGATATAATCAGATGAAGTCAAAGCTATCTTATTAGTGTTAAAGGAACTGTGAACACGGAATCAGTAGATCAAATATTTACAATGATACGTTGACATACATTTTAATTTAAATTAGGAAGAGACTAGATCACAATAATCTGTACTGATTCACTTCCAATAAACTGATACCTCTGCTATTTTCATTCAGCAGTAATGAAAGGTGAAAATATTTTGACAACTCTTTTATATAATGCTGAAATTCTGACATTGCAATACAATGTTAATTTTAATAAGCATCTGCATTAGACACGAGTACAGTCATTTTGTGTATCCCAATGTATTTCTTCTAGGTCGACAAATACTATCAGAGACTAAATGATGTTAAGTGATGAGTGAGTTTTCTGTGTGAGTTTTATTTGAATTCTCCAAACGTGTCTTCCCAATCATTCATTTTAATCGGAACGCCTTTGTTTTTATTTCTTGTATTGTGTTTGATTTTTACAAATATCTTTTAACATTTCTTTACAATAATAATAATTTTTAAATGTTTATTTTGAGAGAGAGAGTATGAGAGAGAGAGAGAGAGAGAGAGAGAGAGAGAGAGAGAGAGGGAGAATGAGCAGGGGAGGGGCAGAGGGAGAGAGGATCCCAAGCAGGTTTTGCCCTGTCATCATGGAGCTCAACTCAAGGCTCAAACTCAAGAACCCATGAGATCATGACCTGAGTTGAAATCAAGAGTTGGACACTGAACTGACTGAGCTACCCAGGTGTCCCTATAATATTTTATAATCTCTTTTGTTAGTCTGCAAAAAACTTCTATTGGTCTCTTGGTGCATTAAAATGATAATGCAATAAAGATTTAAAGTAGAAATTTGGGTTGTTTACTGACAGACAGAATGAGTTTTATCAACCTTGGTTTTCCTGTCCTTAAAATGGGAATTAAAAAGCCTGCCTTGAAGAATTAAAGTGAGATATAAGTGAGATAAATCATAAAAATCTGCCTTGTACCTATAATTTTTTTATGTAGGAAGGAGTAGAAAAGTAGAGTGATCACAAGATTGCTTAAATTCCCATAGGAATTCCATCTTAAGTGGGGACTGGGATTCAAGGTTGGGAATCCTCATTTTCCTATGATGCTATGCTGCGATCATTCACATCTAATTCCAAATTGTGGTTCAGAAAACACCTTTTTACAATAAGGACATATTTACATAACAGTAACAGTAAGAAGCATGCTGAGGACTGAATCTTCATCTCTCCTGTTTCCAAGTCCTGTGTCCATGCTTTGGAGGCACTTGTTTCTGCAGCAAGTCAGCCCACCTACCTCCCCCTCAAGCCCTCCTACCTGTCAGAAAGGTGATCAGTCTAGAATTGAATAAACATCCCTTGTTTTTATTAGGACAAACTCCTTGGGTTATTTAAATAAGGGAATATTAAAAATCCAATTTTCATTCAGTATGCATCCCTTAGTACTTAAACTGAGAACTCAAATTACTTGCCAATGTGCATCTCTTCATTTTGTCTAAATTAGAAAATGACCCGAGAGAATTGCTTTCATGTGTTCATAGGTGGATTCACAGACCAAAATGGAAAAAAAAAAGTCATGTTTAGAAGAAATAACTACTTGTTTTTACTTCAGTGCATTCCTAAAAATCAATGATGCTGCAAGGTGTTCTATTGAACAGATACTTCTGGTATCCACGAGGCAGCTCCCTGATCTGGCCATGCTTTACTTAGTTAAATGGAGGGACCCTGGAGGCAGTCTTGTATACCTTTTTCATTTCCTCACTTTTCCCCTATTATCCAGGCTGATGCTATGACTTGGTTAGCAAATATGCTTAATTTTCTAACTTCTGGGCTTTTGTTTTTGTGGGGTACTATTCACTTCTACCATGGCTCTATTACAAAATTGTTCTTTCTCCAAGTGTGCTTATAAATCCAAGCCTTCCATGGTGCTTTTCCTGATTCCTCATTAGGAGATAATTTCTTTTTCCATACTATTTTCTTTCTCTCTCTTTTTTTCTTTCCCCAGCAAGTATATTTAGCCATCAATGTAGATGAAGGACATAGAACAGGAAAAAAAATGGAGATACGCTCTCCCAGGTTCCAAAGGGAAAACTATATCTGTCAAATAGGTAATAACATTATAAAAATCATAAAATCAGCTTTTAAAAGTATGAAACATGTTACTGTTCTATTTGTTCAGTGACAAATTTTTTTAGTAAGGTAGAAAATACTGCCTGCCTCCATGTGCAAGTAATCTGAATGTGTAAGCATAACATTATATCTGAGGAAAGCTGTGTCAGTGAACTTAATCTTGTACATTTTTTGTGGGTCTGTTCTTAAGTTCCAGTATGATATCAAGGGCTCTGAGAGGAGAAACTGAATTTTACTTACCTTCATATTTCTTATATAAACAAACACAGTGCCTTATCCATAGTCCAGACCCAGCAGGTATTGGATTGAATTAATTGATTCAAATACTCCATTAGCTTTCTTAATAGTCCCAGAGAGAAATATGACTCATGATGAAAGAATTATGTAAGCGATGTTCTATTTCCCCCACTCCAACCATCAAAATTTTTATTTTAAATAGAGTAATATCTCCCTGGTTCTAGGGGTTTTAAACTTGCATCTTTTGAAGAGGATTAAAGGATTTGTTGGAAATGGCACTCTATATTGGAAATTATATGTGGTCTATGATACATAGGCATCTACAATACATTATAATAGTTATCTCTGGTTTTCCTCCGCTGATGATAACTTAAGTAGTGTGGCTAATGGAATCGTTCTGCTTTGGACTGGATTTCTGTACTTAGAGGACCTGGGGATTAATCATTTCCACCAGCGGCTTTTATCCCTTGCCTGCTTTCCTATCATGTCCTCTAGTCTTAGAATTCTTCCAACTGTCCACAAAACTTAGTGTTTGCTCTGCTAAATGTGAGAATGGCTGCTTCACACTGAAACTTTGTATTTCTAACGTGACCAAACATCCTGTGTCTACAGCCTCTTCTAGGAATCAGCTTTTTCTTGCATGCTGTGGGTATGAGAGAGGCTTTTTAAAAACCGTTTTAATGGAAAGAATCACTTCCAGCTTAGAATCTAAGTTGAAAATGGATTCCCCAAAGTGCAGAGACCTGGAGGTCATGGCTCATATTGTGTGACTCCATTAACTATTCCCTGGACAGCAGATACTCTGGAGTAGCACATATCTCACCCTCTTGATAAAGGCCTTAGGGAAACATTGTTTCTAAAAGAAAGCAGGTTCTGGGCAAGAATTAAAAGCATTCTCATAACATAAGTGCTAGAATTCAGGCTTTTAAGCCTCATTGCTCTCAGATATATCATCAAAGTGACATTGCTAATAGAGGAAATTTTGTGGTCTGACTGTAGTTTTGCAATCAGAGCATTTTTTTTTAACTTACCCCCAGGCTTCATCAACAGTGTATTTTGTGGTCTTTCCTCTGTTTGCCTAGGAAACTGACTCATGCCATATATTTTCTCCTTTGGCTAAGGGATTCTTGCTGGCAAAGAAAGAGCTTGGATTTAAATTTGGCTTGCCCCTTTTAGATGAGTCACCTCAACCACCATGCCTCATAACAAAGCCTGATTTGCTAGCCCTTGTATAATGGGATAAAACTGGATCAAGATGAGAATGCATCTTGCTTATCTCCTATTATAATCACAAAAGTTTGAGAGAATAAGTTTCTTGAAGGCAGAACAATGTCTATTTTGTTAACTGCTATATTACCTATGCCAAGCACAGTTCTTGGTTTGTACCACGTACTTAATGCATGTGTGCAAATTAATGGATAGTATCAGCATCTTTGATTTATGTGTTTCATCAAGATATTCAATCACCTGCTCATTTTGTAAATATACATATAGGTATAACACTTGTATCTACCCAATAGTTTCTTATGAGGAATAATTGAGATATTACATAGAAGGTGCTTAGAATTACTTTCTGGTGTAAAAAAAACGTGCTTAATAAAAACAAGTTATTAATATTATCATGACAGATTTAAAAACTTATAATTATTATCTGGATATTCATTCTTTTAAAGAAACCTACTGGATACCTGATTTTACCAAATGGAGAAGATTTAAAGCATCATAAATTCATACAAGAAGAGAGAGTTATCAAAGGCTATAGCACGTTCACAAAATAGTAAAACATTCTGAGAGTTCTTTCTTTTCTTTTAATTTCTTGCTAAGAAGTTGGAAGTTATTTCTTAGATGATCTGCAATCACAGAGGTTTTCCACAGAAAGTTATTCTGAAATATGGGCTGCAGTAGGGAAAGAATCATTATAGTAAGGACTGTTAAGAAGTATATAATGTTTAGAAGGTACTTGGTGGATGTGATTAATTAAAAAGACCTATACTTATCAATCCTCATATCACCAATCTTACTTTACTCTCTTTCTAGAAAATATTAAAGATTGGTAATTAAGTATATACTTCTGATTTTTTAAATCAACAGTCATGATCACCAGTTATTATATGCTATAATACAAGAGCATAAAATGCTTGTAATAATACTTGTAAAATATTAAACTTTGTAATTGCTTAAAAGCTATATTTTATAAATCCAATTCACTTCTGAAATATTATAGCAGTTAGATCATCTGACATTAAATGGGAGTTGACTGGACTATTATGACAAGTCAAAAGAATGCTAAAATGAGGGTAAAGTTAATTGACATAAATTACAATGTGGGAACATCAAGTATCTTCATCTTAAGATTTTACCTGATTTCCCAGGAATTTAATATTTCATTTCTCTTCTATATTGCCTCATGAGATATCTGCCTCTTACAAGTCTGCTAGGAAATCAAATATCTCCAGTAATCAACTCACGATAATAAACCACAGAGAAATAAAAGATTTTAAGATGTTTTAACCTCCTTTCCATGTATGTAGTGAGACCTTTGTTGAGACATAGTTCAAAGTAGAATGACTTGATAATCATTTTAAAATAAAGAAAGTAAAACAAAACAATCCCCAAACTCCTTGAGGAAGAAACTTAAAATCTTTGTCTTCCTGTTCATTGTCTTGGTATGACACTAATTTTTATACAAAAATTCCTCTCCTTCTGCAAGAGTTTTCTGCATCCAAGTGTTCAAATTCTACCTGTCTTTAAAGAGCTACATCTTTCCTGAAGCCTTCATTGCGATCCTCCACCCATTATAATTTTTTATTTTTCTTCATAGAATGGTCATTTTAATTTCTCTGCCAAATCATTCACTTTCCTTGTACTAATACAGTACCTTAATTTTCCTCCATTGAATAAGGTCTTATTGGGACTCTCTCTCTCTTTTTTTTTTTTAGAGACAGAGAGCATGAACAGGGGAGAGGGGCACAGGGGAGAGAGAGAGAGAGAGAGAGAGAATGAATCTTAAGCAGACCACTCACTCAGTGTGGAGCCTGATGTGGGACTCAACTGGATCCCACGTCCCTGAGGTCATGGTCATGACCTGAGCTGAAATCAAGAGTCAACGTTTAACCTACTGAGCCACCCAGGTTCCCCCTTACTGGGACTATTAATGTCTACCCTGCTTTATCCAAGGGAGGACCATGCATGCAACCTAGGCCTACCAGATGCTCTCTTCCAGGAATTTAATTATTCAATAGAGTGAACCAAAGATAGAGTAAAGGAAACTGACCCATCATAATGATACTGTGGAGAGCATAGTCTATACTATCAGAGGTGTCCTGCTTCCTGTTTTCAAACTATTTTTTTTTAATTTCCCCTCCAGCTTTTCAATACAAATATGTGAACTGTGATATAGCTTCCAATGAACTGATTTGGCTTAAGATAACCAGAGTCTGATCTTTGATTGTCAAAGAACAATGATTGTATATATTAAGCAACTTTTACTGAAGTCCTATATTCAGAATTTAGTTACATATTTATAACTGCCTTCACATTTTTTTTCCTTGATGTATTAATCTGGTGTGTATAGTAAATTACAAATTCCTTCAGGGTTGGAACAAGTTGTGTACTTGTCAAGCCATCCCTCAACATAGCACTGGGCAGTGCTTAATAAATAATTGCTTCATAGGTAATTGTTACAATGAGTCCCAATTTCAGTAACAATTTACAGTTTTCAATTTAATTCATAAAATGAACTTACTTTCATATCCACTGTGTGCACTTTCCAGGGCAGGTATTATCACCATGCCTGAAGGCAGCATTACAAATCAGAAAGAGCATGGGCAGCATGAGGCTTGAACCATGCTCCACCACTCAGGAGCTCTGGCAGCTGGGGCATGTTGTGCAATGTTTGTATAGTATGTTTCCTCTTCTGCTAAAGAACAAATTATAAAATTGGTACTAAGATTTAATAAGTGTCAATTATTTTTATAATCACTTTATAAAGACAAAGGGACACAAAATATTTAAATAGATTTGCCCCCTCACATGGTCAGAAGTGGCTGGATGGGGAGAAGACTTTTGTCTGTGTATCCATTGCTACTGGGCAGCCCATTAAGGCAAGGCTTTACTCTGTCTTTACTCATTGACATGTGGCCATCTTTACTTCTAGAGATTAAATATATATCTTGCCCTTTGCCTATCTCTATGGATTTAATCTCCTAAGCTTTTATTTATTTAAATTAAGTAGCTAAAATAAAATAATAACTTAAATAAAACATATAGATACTTGAAAAATCAATGATTTATGCTAATACAATGCCATAGCCCATTAAGACAAAGAAAAAAATGGTTTTTTTTTTAAATCATGATCACCCTTCAATATTAAAACAAAATTCAGCTTCAAAATTTGTATTTGTTACTAATTATAAAACAGTAAATATTTGAAAATCTTCAGTGGATCTCTAGAAAAGGTATAGTCTTCCAAACAGTACAATTCAGTTTTCATCACTTTGCAACGTAAAGAAATTTTGCAGACTGCTTTTGCAGCTGGATGTTGGTAATACTTTATTCTTCAACCCTTAAGCTTTGGGTATACTATATGCAGTGAACTCAATAGGCTTTCTGGGCAGTGGCAGACAGAACACATATCTATTTGGCATTTTGTAGGTAAAGTTGGTCTTGAGCATGGAATTGGTATAAATCTATCATCATCTTGCTTGCTGCTTGTTACACTAACCACCCGTTCTTGGTCAATCCCAAATTACAGTACTATTTGAACTTCTAATGGAAAGTTCTTCTACTATAATAGATGTATTGGTTCGTTGAGTTGTACGTGACCTATATGATTTTTCCTCAGTACTTAATATTTTATCCTTTTCATGGATAATTGGGAAAAAGGTTCACAGGATTCTCTCTAAATTGGTGATAAGAGAAAAAGTGGGAAATAGTTTAACCTTTTTCACAGGAAAATTAATCTATTAATTAATTTAATATTCAGGTGATCTGACTGGTAGAGTTGAATTTATGAGGTTGCCTATTTTTCAATCTTACCATAATGGAACTTTTCCTCTAATTTTAATAAGGACTTTATTTTCAAAATGCTATTGTTTACTTTAATTGTTAAAATCAAATAGTTCACAGTTTTTAATTTAACATTAACTCTATCAAGGGTCATTGAATACCTACTATGTATTTGATGCTAGATTGCCTAAATAGAAGAATAATTCATTTATCACCCCTCAATTCATTATTTGTGTTGATTTGTGTACTTTGTGTGTGTACTTCATTCTAGGTACCAGGGATATAATAGAGAACAATACAAATAGGTTCTACAAATGTAATAGGAAACAATACAAACAAATGGCTTTCTTTCATGTTTACATTGTGATGGAGGAGACCATCTATAAGCCAAATGAATAAATTACGTACTATCATAGAGGTGAATAAGGTAAAGTGTTTGGGCCTTCTGGGAGAGGTTTTCACTTTAAACTGGGTGGTCATGGCAGTTGTCACTCAGCTAATGAGATTTGAGAAAATCTTTAAAGGAGGTAAGATAGTGACTCATGGGTGTATTTGGCAGAAAGGACAATGAATGCTAATATCCTTGTGGAATAAAATGTCTAAGGTAGTCAGGAAACAGGAGGTCAGTATAGCTGGGGTAGAGGGAGTAAGAGGAAGAGTAGTGGGAGATAAGCTCTTTCCCTATTAAGTTCATAGTCCAGTGGAAAAAAGACAAGAGTATTGATATTTAGAGTAGAGGATTTTCTGTATTCAGAGTAATCTTAAGTGTGAATGGGCCTTCTTGTGAGAGGCTGGGATCTTCCTAGAGAAGGTGACCAAGAAATTAGTGAGATCTGAAGATTGAGTACAAGTTACCTAGATGAGAGGATGGGGAAACCTGGAAAGAAGAGGAGGGAGAGAATATGGAAGGCATGGAGAGAGAGGACACAAAAATATTTTCAGGAAACTGTAAGAAGTTCTATATGACTAATGAATTTCTAACGATTAGAAAATGATGACGTCTTATTTACAAACTAAAGGATTTGTATTTTATCCTAAAAGCCAGAGAGTGCCACTGAATTTCTTAATCAGGGAGTAATGAACATTTAGATAACATTTGTTGCAGATATACTGAAGCTAAGCCAGTCCATTCAGAGGCAGTTAGAAGCCTACAGCTATAATCTAGGGAAAACTTGACCTTGGAATGAAGAAATAAATAGGAAAGCCATCAAGTTAGTATAATATACAAGTATTAGATACAGACTGGATATATGGCGGCGGGGGGGGGGGAGTCAGAAGGAGATTGCAAATTTTACTCCCAAGTTATTGGTTTGAACAATGTGAAGGAGCTGGAATGACATTCACAGGCAGAGGAAGAACAAGTTTGTGGGAAGATGATGGCATTATTTTGAGAGATGAGGAATTTAAAATCCTTGAGGGACATTCAGGTTGAGATACCCAAAAATGGTATATATAAGAGGTACATAAGCAGAAAGTCTGAAGTGCTCAAAGGTCTGGTGAAG
Source organism: Prionailurus viverrinus (assembly GCF_022837055.1). NCBI lineage: Eukaryota > Metazoa > Chordata > Mammalia > Carnivora > Felidae > Prionailurus > Prionailurus viverrinus. Next base: position 109,078,784 of record NC_062564.1, on the reverse strand, counting down.
TTGAAACCATAAGTTTAAATAAGGTTTGCAGAGAGAATATACGGAATTAGTAAAGCAAAGTTCCAACCAGAGCACCCTGGGAAAACTTACAGTTAATGGCATGAATGGAGGAAAAGAGGCAGCAAAGAGGATGGTAAGAAATAGCAAAAACAGATGATGATGATGATGATGATGATGATAGGGGTTTAACTAGCCTTACAATTTTGAGAGTTTTAAAATACTTAGGGTTTGTTGAATATTTACTAATGTACTTTACACTGGTTAAGGTATTTAGTTTCACAGACCCACTGCATAAAATGAACTATTATAATCTCCCGTTCTACATTTCAGAAAATAGAAGTATTAATAGTTAAATTTGTTTAGCTGGACACTGTTGTTATTACTTTAAACAAACTAAATAATCTAACTCTCCAAATCACACTTCAAAAAGTTCTATTATCACCCCATTTTACTTATGTGGTAATTGAGGCATAGCAAGTTTAAGTAAACTTGCTCAAGTTTACAGAACTAGCAAATGTATGGACTGTCTGGCTCCACACTCCAAATATTTAGCCCCTTTATTGCTGTTTTGTTAATGGTGATAGAAACATGTGCTTTTACTCTCACAATATCCATATGACTGATGAATAACAAAAACAAATTCAATGGAGTGACAGGAGCATAGGTACAGACTACATGGAATTAAAGAGCTAAGCGAGAAGCAAATGAAGGCAGCAATTTTGTGAAGTGTGGCAGTGAAAAGAGAAAAATTGATGAATCAGGAACTAGAGATATATGTGGATTTAAACAATGATTTTGTTTGTTTCTTGTTTAAGAGGAAAGTAAGGTGAGTTGAAAATTCCAGTGGAAAAAGGAAATGATGATACAAGAAAGACATGGAAGGATTGATAGAGCAAGGAACCAGAGAAGGTCAGGAGACACGTATATAAAGCACAGGTAATAATTTGCCACACAAAAAACAAACAGAAAACCTCATTGTCTGACATCTCCTCAGACTATAAAGACAACAGGAACACTGTCCAGGATGCGTCCAGTACATCCAAGCATTTCCTTTTATTTCTCTGGAGGTAAATGTGATAGTGGCAAAGACTTCTGGCCTGGCTCCTATGTGGCCTCTGTTTTGTATCACTCCTATAAGGAATTAGGCCTGAGTAAAAGCTGGCTCTGTTCTTGGTTTAGCCTTGGGATTCAAGGGGTTCAGAGGATGCCAGAATAAAATTTCTCTCCAGGATGTAATATAAAATTAGGATGCATATCAATTTCCTTTATTTTCTTTTCAACTAAATTAGAAACCTAGGGAATGACCTAGAGCTTAGTGGGTCTTTCTTAGGTTTCTGACTTAGAATTTCTGAGCTAGCCTCAAAAATAGCCTCAGAGATATGATAAACTCTGATAGATCTTTCTGGACAGATGAGATAAGTTGGGGAGGAATAAGATTCTGTCTTCTCAGGCATTTTATTTATTTATTTATTTATTTATTTATTTACTTACTTACTTACTTATGATAGAGTGAGCGACAGAGAGAGCACACAAGCAGGGGAGGGGCAGAGAGAGAGAGTGAGAGAATCCCAACTTGGCTCCACGCTGTCAGTGCAGAGCCCAAGGTGGGGCTTGATCTCACAAACGGTGAGATCATGACCTGAGCCAAAATCAAGAGTCTTGATGCTTGATTGACTGAGCCTCTCAGGTCCCCCTCAGGCAGTTTTTACAATTTTAATCATACACACTTTAAATGTAATCTATTTCAAGGGGTATAACAAAAAGTATTATATCATAAATATAACATTCGCCTTTCCCATAATTTTATATTCATATTTCCTCAAATTTAATATTTTAGATTTTCCTTTTACCTAGACTCATAATTTATTCAAGAATTCTTCTAGATTTCAACCAAAATTTTAGATGGTAATCTTGACTAGAAGTTGTTGCATTTGCCTTTACTTAATTTACCTTCTATATTTATTTGGCAAAGTAAATGACAATTACATTGTGTGATTGTCTGGAAGACAGGGGCCACCGCTTCACGGGGTTTACCAACAGCTTACTTTACAATATTGGATTACCAAAAATATCACATGCATCTAGTTAACACAGTGGATTGCCATTACCTTTGCCTCAAGCAATTACATACAGTGGTATTCCCACATATGGATGTCAGCTGGTATGCTGTGTTTTCTGAGGCTGATGTAATTTGCCTATTAGCCCTCCTATAAACTTCAGAGCTTCAAATGTTTTGAGATGAGGTCACGGCAATTTCCTTGATCTTTCAGTGTGTTACTAAATAATTTACTAGAGTAACCTTGTGGTAAGGATTCCTAGGGGAAAAACTCCTCATAAAATTCACCGAATTAACCACTCACTTGCTCCTAAACTATCTATTCTGGACAAATGAGTCATTGATATATATGACAGTGTTGTTAATATGCTATCCTTTCTTCAAAATTTTGAGAACTATTTCACAAAAACAGATAATTAAACAAAAGAGAGAACTGAATTAGGAGAAGACTTGCAGCTGGACTGTCATCTTCAAAATCATTTAGTAAAATATTTGTATGGAGATCAGACTAGTATTAACTCTTCATGATCTAGTCCTATTGTATCCTTTTCTTGTCTTTTTCCTATCATCTTGCAAGACGACAAGTTATTCTTTCATGCTATGCTATCCTATTATTTTTTTATATAAATTAATATTATTTGGTTCTTTTTAAAATTTAATAAATAGGCTTATTGAGGGCACAGGGGATTTTTTTCACTTTTAAAGTGAATGTAAGATATGAAGTCCTAGCTTCCTAATTCTTACAGACATCAGCATGCAATATTTACTTATTAACAAACTGTCGAGAAATGGACATATATACAAGAGCTATCATATATATTTAAAATTCAATGCACTTTAAGATACATTGATGACCCGGAACTTTTCATTTCATGATCAGACTCTGAGAACCAGAGTTCTGACTGTGAGAATCAATACAAAAACCAAAATAAAAATAAAAATAAGAGATCTCCTGAAATAGTTTTGTTCAGATTAGGCTTCCATTGAGAAATATTTTTAATGAAATGAGATGAATGGATATTAAATGCTCAGTCTGATGAGTTTTGTCAGTTGAAGACACCTGTGTAAGCACTTATCTGAAACAATATAAAGAAGCATTTATCTCACCTCAGTGAGTTCCCTTGTTCCCCTTTGCAGTCAATTCTTGCCTTTTCAGAAACTTCTTTCTTATTTCTGTCACCCTATAGTTATATTCGTCCTTTAAAACTCAACTTTTTTAGTTGGTGCAACTCACATAAGGCAACTATTTTAGGTGTACTGTTCAATGGCTTAACTCATTTTCATCTTCTTACCTTGTTCCCTCATGCATCAACCTCCCACTCTAACCCAGGTAACCACTGATCTGCTTTTTGTTACTATAGGTTAGTTTTATCTGTTCTAGAATTTTATATCAATGGAAAATATAATTCATTACTTTTATTATTTACTAGTATTCCCATGTATGGATACACCATAATCCTCCTGAAGATGAACATTGGGTTAGTTTTAATTGTGATTATATTAAATAAAATTGTAAGAATAGATACCATTACAATGTTTATTCTCCAAAAACAACATATATCCCTACATTTTTTAGGTCTTTAATTTTTCTAAGCAGTATTTGAAGGTTTTCCCTATTAAAAGCTTTTAATATATTTTATTTTTTGATATTATAACTTTTAAATTTAACTTTATAATTTTTTGTTGCCGGTACATAGAAATGCAATTAATTTTGGTATACTGACAACATACCCTGTGACCTTGTATCCTGTGACTTTGCTTAATTCACTAAATTGTGTAAACTCCAATAGGTTTTCTATGTACATAATCATATTATATGCAAATACACTCTACTTCTCTTCTGAACTTTATGCCTTTAATTTCTATTTTGCTGCCTGACATCCACTTACTGACATCCAGTAAATGTTGAAAAGAAGTAGTTAGAGAAAACATCATTACTTTCTTCCTGATCACAGGAGAAAAGTGTTCAATGTTTTACATGAAATATAATGTAGATATAACTGTAGATATTTTGTAAATGCTCTTTACCAGATTAGTGAAATTTTCTTTCATTTCTAAGTTGCTGAGGTTTATTTTTTTTAATCATGAATGAGTGTTGAATTTTGCATCTACTGATGCAACTACTTCTGCATATATTGACATGATGTTATATATTTTTTTCTTTAGTTCTCTTTATGTGGTGAATTACATTGATTTTCTTTTATAAAATAAATATTGCAAGTTTGGAATAAATCTCATTTGGTCATGATTTATTATCATTTTTACATTACTGAGTTCAATTTGCTAATATTTAGTTAAGAAGAATTGCACCTATATTCATGAGAGAGTCTGATATTCAATTTTTTTGTAACATCCTTGTCAAATTCACATCAAGTTTTTGCATTCTTACATAAAATAAGCTGGAAATCGATCTCTTCTCTGTTTTCTAAAATTTTTTATAATATTGGTAGTATTTATTTCTTAAATACTTCACTGAAATTATCAAAGACATGATATGGACCTGGCATTGTCACTGTGGGAATGTTTTAGATCACAAATATTTTTAATTTAATATACATTATTTATATTTTCTATGTATTTATTGTGTCACTTATGGCAAGTTGTCTTTCCAGGGGATTTTTTTTCTTGTTTCATTCCAATGTTAAAATTTATTGTTATAAAGTTTTTTATGATATTCCCTTATTATCCTTTTAAAAAAAGTTTATTTATTTTTGAGAGAGAGAGCACAAGTTGGGGAGGGATGGAGAATGAGGGAGACACAGAATCTGAAGCAGGTTCCAGGCTCTGAGCTGTCAGCACAGAGCGTGACTTGGGGCTCAAACTCACAAGCTGTGAGATCATGGCCTGAGCCGAAGTTGGAAGCTTAACCAACTGAGCCATCCAGGTGCCCCACCCTTATTATCCTTTTAATGTTTTTATGATTAATAATTAAAACCCTTACTTCATTCCTGATATTGATACTTTTTTCTATTTTTTTCCTTGATCAGTCTTGAAAAAGATTTATCAGTTGCATTAATCTTTTCAGAGAACTAGCATCACTTGGTTGATTTTCTCTTATTTTCCATTTCTATTTAATTAATGCTGCTCTTATTTTTATTTTTCTTCTATTTACTTTGGGCTTAATTTGCTCTTCCACTTTTTTTTGTCCCCTAGGATCTTTCACTGGTCATTTGGATTATTTATTTGCACTTTTCTTAGTTTTTATAGGCTTCAAATCTACAGATTCCCCTTTAAACACTGCTTTACCTTTACCTTACATATTTTGATGTAAAGTATTTTTGTTACCATTTGGTTGAAAAAATTTATTTCCTGTGTGACTTATTCTTTGATTCATAAATTAGCTATTTAACTTTAATATATTTGAAGATATTTCCTATGCCTTATTGTTGTTGATTTTTAATTTAATTCCTTTGTGTTCAGAAAATAGTCATTTTTATGTTTTGATCCTCAGACATTATAGAAATACTTTTTTTGTGGTTCAGTCTATAGTGTACTTTGGTGAATGGCATATATCCACTTAAGAAGAATGGACATTATACAATTAGTACAGTGTTCCATATATATCAATTAGGTCAGATTGTTTGTTAGTATTGTTCACATCGTCTGTATTTTTTCTAAAATTTTATTTACTTTTTCTATTGGGTACTGAAAGAGAAATATTAAAATCTCTGTCTATGAGTATGGATTTGTGCATTTTACCATTACTTTTAATTATATGGACATCATATATTTTGCCACTCTATTATCAGTTGCATACGTGTTTAGGATTAGTATGTCCTTTTCTTGATGAATTGGCCCTCATGTCATAATGAAAATCACTGTTTATATCTGGCAACAATATTCATCCTGAAATTTATTGTCTGCTATTAATCTAGACACACCTGCTTTCTTTGCTTAATGCTTCCATAATTCTATATTTACACCCTTTCATTTTTACCCTTTATATTTAAAATGAGTTTTGTATAAACAGCATAGCGTTGGTCTCTCATTTGTCCAATACTATAATCTGCTTTTTAATTGAAGTCTGAGTCACTTACATTTAAATAATTGCTGATAAGGCTGTGTTGTTAAACATTTCAGGATTTGTTTTCAGTATGTCTCATATGGTTTACTTGTCCTTCATTAGTCCAGTCATATATTCTTTTGGGTAAACTGAACACTTTGTGTTCCATTTATTCTCCCCTACTGACTTTTTTGCTATAGCTATTTTGAAATGATTATTCTAAATATTACAAAATGTATCTTTAAGTCATTACAGTATATTTTCAAATAATATACATACTAGTTCACTGGCAATGCAAGAACCTTATAACACCATAATTCTTTCCTTTCTGCTCCTGTTGGCATACATTTTACCACACATATGCTACAAACTCATATATTATTTTTGTTGCTTTAAACAGCTAATAGGCTTTTAAAAATTTGCACTATATATGTATGGAAAAAAAGATAAAGCAGTGAATTATATCAACCCAGATATTTACTTCTTTTTGGTGTTCTTAATTGTTTCCTGCAGATCCTGGATTTTATAGGGTATCATTTCATTTCAGACTCAAAAATATCTTTCTAGTATTCCTCAGAGTTATATGTACTGGAAACAAACTCTTTAAGTTTTTATTCTGTTTCTTAACTTTTGAAGAACATATCTGAAGAATATTTTGAAGAAATCTAAGTCTCAGGTTTTTATGGATTGAACATTTGTATCCCCTCCACAAATACATATGTTGAAGCCCTAAGTCCAAATGTGAATGTATTTGGACACGCAGCTTTTAAGAAGTAATTAGAATTGCAGTAAGTCATGATGGAGGGACCCTCATGATGGGACTAGTGGAGGGAGATCTCTCTCTCTCTCTCTCTGTATTCATACATTGAGGAGAGGCCATGTGGGGACACAGCAAGAAGTGAGGGGGTAAGCCAGGAAGAGAGTTCTCACTTTTATCTTGATCTTGGGCTTCCTAGCTTCCACAACTGTCAGAAATAAATCTCTGTTGCTTAGGCCATCCAATCTATGGCATTTTGTTATGGCACCCTAAGTAGAGTAATACACAAATTTTATTTGTTTATTTGTTTTTTATTTCTTTTAAGCATTTTAAAGATGTCTCAGTTGTCTTCTAGCCTCTTGTTTCTGATAAGAAGGCAGCCATGATTTGTACAGCTGTATCTATATAAGTAGGCTTCTTTTGGATTTTCTCTCTTGCTTAGGTTTTCAGTAGCTCAGACACAATGTGCCTAAGTAAAGTTTTTTGCTTATTTTGGTCTTGGTTTTTGGTAATTATTTCTCATTTCTCATTATTTTTTTTGCTTGATTTCTTTTTTTTTAACATTGTTTTAAATGTTCATTTATTTTTGAGAGAGAGAAAGAGAGGCAGAGAGAGAGAGAGAGAGAGAGAGAGAGAGAGCATGAGCGGGGGAGGGGCAGAGAGAGAGGGAGACACAGAATCCAAAGCAGGCTCCAGGATCTAAGCTGTCAGCACAGAGCCTGACTTGGGGCTTAAACTCATGAGCTGTGAGATCATGACCTGAGCCTAAGTTGGACGCTTAACTGACTGAGCCACCCAGGCACCCCTTGCTTGATTTCTTAAATATGAAGTTAATATCTTTCAGCAATTTTGGAATATTCTCAGCAATTATATGTTAAAATATTTTGTCTTCCCATTCATACTCTTCTTGTGTCACTCCAATTAACATGAAATAAATTACTTGCTATTTCTAAATTCATTTTGTCAGATGGCTCCTTGTGACTGATATCTTAAATGTTTGAATAAATATGGGCTTAGAATTTCAGATTATATAAAAGATGGCTACTATATACACTCTTCATTCTTTTTTAAAATGTTTTTTAATGTTTATTTTTTTTTTGAGAGAGAGAGCGAGAGAGAGAGAGAGAGAGCGAGCGAGCACATGTGATCTTGCAAGTGGGGGAGGGGCAGAAAGAGAATCCCAGGCCAGCTCCATGCTGTCAGTGCAGAGTCCTATGAGGGGCTCAAACTCACCATCTGTGAGATCATGACCTGAGCTGAAATCAAGAGCCCCATGCTTAACTGACTGAGCCACCCAGGTACCCCCTAAACTCTTCATTCTTTCAAACAATATCCAAATTTCCTCAATACTGTTTCTAAAAGTGAAGATGTTCCCTCACTTGGCTTACTTACAAACAAGAAACAAATCCTTGCTTAAGAAAATTTGCAACTATTCTGCAACCATATGATTAAATATTAAGTTGAAATTTATCACTAATTCAGAATTGAACAGTACACAATGAAGCCTATGTTGCAGGGTTCTTTTTCACATTGATCATAGTTTAATTTTTTTATGCAATCTAATGCATAGATTTTCCTTTCCCATCATCACAATAGTGGGTGACTGACAACTGAAAATTGGAAAGAAAAAAAAAGGCAAAATGATAGAATCATCCATACTATTTCCATTCAGTTTGCCTTCAGAAGTTTAGTAGTCAGATATAATGTGCTTATCTTATCCGACACTATGATTTGTCTGTTGAATAGTTTCTATTCATCTCTATGTTACATGTCTACTGGCACCATAAACAATTACCTTAACCTCACTTCATAGCTGTCATGCCATTCTGGTACTTATCTATATTTCTACAGTCTGAGAAAAGTCTTATCATTTATCTCTTCAGATACTCCATTCAAGTATATTTCTTAACCTTTCATTATACTTCATGCACCATCAAACCTCCTACTTCTACAACAGTTTCAGACAAACATTAAGAGGTCACTTTTTTTTTTCTTGCTGCAATCCTCATGTACACTTGCTTTTCTAAAATGACTGATAGTCTTATAAACTGACATTTCTTGTAAGGACTATTGCTGTCAACTTAGATACTATCTTTTTTAAGTGAATAATTTAATGTGTTAGAGAAAATTCCAAGCAATAATAAACAACAGAAAGCTATTTCTTCAAATTCTATTCATCTTAGAATTATAAGCCATATAATGTCCATTAAATTATTTAAAAATATTTTATCTCTATGAAAAACTGTACAACTTATTTATTTCATATTCCAATATATCTTCCTACAGTAAAATAACTTTATTTCACATGGAACCCACCACTAAGAACAGTAATAAGAAATAACATTATTTAACTTATGATAGTTAGATGGTTCTACAGGTATAGTCTTGCAGATACACAGACCAGTGTTAATTTCTCATATTTACAATAAACACATATAGTTTGTTAATTTTAGTAGAGGAATTGTAATAATTAACAAAATAATTTAAAAATAGGATAAATAAATAGAAAAACAAAAAAGAGAGAAAAAGTCTTTGTGTGGGGGTGGGGGTGGGGAGGGATAAGAGTGAAATGGATAAAATGAAAGGGAATTTAATGACCACCTAGAATGAGTACTAGAGTCTTAGAGCTAATCTGTTACTTCAGAAAACAAAAGAAAACAAAAAATACAAACTAATAAATAACAGTTGATTCTAACCATCAACGACATCATCATAAAACAAATGATAATTTATCAATTTACAATCTAGATATTATGCCTATCAAAGCCTGGTATTCCTGAGACCATTCTTTACAACCATCAAGACTTTTTGTTTTTACATTTGACACTGATATATGGGAACTTTCACTTATAAATGGCTGGGTTATCTGACGGGAAATTGAACTAGCATCTTAAATTTTCACTACTTGATGTTATGGCTCAATGTCACTCTAAATCAAAGGTGTTATTGGTTGATGGTTACAAAATAAAACTATCATCCTAACGCCAGAGTTTAAGTGACCTCATTTGCTCTCTTTTCTAACTGGATTTTTTTCATCCAAATTAATAAAAGAAACATTTTATATTGGTATGTGCTTGCCCTATGATTCTTAATATAAATGTTGATTCCAACATATATTAACATGCCATAATTAATTTTGCTAACCATAATAACTTTGCTAAGTTGTTGAGCACTTCATGAATTATTGTATCTTTGTCAAGTAACTGAATTTCCTACCTCAAATTGTGCATTATTTCTATCTTTTTAAAAGCTATACCTAAATGTATAAATAATACAAATATTTTTTCTTGGTAACTGACACAGAACTTTGTTGCGCTCTCAGAGCATTATTCTTGGAATATTATTCTGCCCTTTAACTGTCAAACTTTTTTTTTTAATAGGCTACATTACTGCTTTCCCTCCAATAATTTAGCTAGAATTAGCACTAACAGAAATTCAACAGCATTGCTATTAATGAAACCTAGTTGTAGAATATATCTTTTTCCCGTTTTTCATTTTCTTTGATCACATTTTAAAAATTCTGTCTTCATTTTTACATGGTATTAAATAGAGTAGGTCTCCTTCTATTACTCATATTTTTTTTCTATTGACGGGGCTCTTCTTATCTTTCAATGTAGAATTCCCAAGATCCAAACTCATTTCTTTCACTCTTATAAAATTCACTTGCTTTAGAACAAAATTATTTTAATTATCACCACATTGTATTTGTCCATTAAATTTATATTCAGCCTGGAACTCTTTCCTGAGTCACAGTCCACTTGTCGGTTGCCTAATGAACCTCTAAGTCAAATGCTTTCCTTCACCTCAAGTTTAACATATCTAAACTTTAATTCATCTCCATCTCAAAATCAGCACTCCATCCAGTTTTCTCTTTCCCTCTCATGCTACAGTCATTTCTAATGCTTTACTCAGGCTAAAAAGTTCAAGGGTATGTTCCACTCTCTCAATGTCTACTTATTATGTCTTCAAGAATTTTATCCATGTTTCATTTCTTTTTATTTTCATTGCCTCTCACTATAGTACTTCAGACTCTTATCAGCCCAATACCAGCTCATTGTCAATGTTAACCCATTCAAAAATATTCAATGGCTACATATTATCTATCAAATTTATTCAAGTGCTTTTTATCTGGCATACAAAATCTTCTAAAATTTATCTTCCACATTATTTTCCCAGCCTACCTCTCAGGGTTTTCCTTTATGCAACCCAAGTCCAAATCACATTAAATGAAGTTAAATGAGGAAATTTTTTATAGACATCATATATGTCACATCCTCCCTGGGGAATGATATTCTGCTTATGCTTCATATTCACATATTCAAGTTGAATATATAATTCAAGGCCTAGAGCAATATTGTTTTTATTCTGTAAGTGGAAGTGATGTCACTCTTAACTCTCTAACCTGCCAGCTTGAAATAATGGTATTGTCTGTCATGTGGACTGCAGTTTAAACACAATCTGCCTTGAGTACATTATTTATACCTCTTGATAACATTCTGCCATGAGTATATTATTGATGCATTATATTTCCAATCAGACTTAAGACTAGTCTATGATATTTGTATCTGCCACCATACTTAGTGTGGGGCCTCAAATATTTATTGAACGAGTAGCTCAATTAATTGAAATTGTGTTACTTTTATTTGTCAAGTTGATTTGGCCATGGGTACCCACACTTTTGTTCAGACATTATTCTGGTAATGTCTCTCAGGTTGTTTCTGGATGAGATTAATAACTGAATTGGTAGCCTTAGTAGATTGCCTCCCTTAATATGGGTGGGCCTCATCCAGTCAACTGAAGATTTGAATAGAGAAAAGGCTGAGTAAGAGGGAACTCCTCCTGCCTATTTGAGCAGGGACATCAACCTTTTCCTGCCTACAAACCCAGAATGAAAAATCAATACTCTCTGGGTCTTGAGCATGCCAGATTTCAGACTGGGACTTACACGATCAGCCCTCCTAGGTGTCCAGATAAGGGGACTTCACAGACTCCATAGTCATATGACCCAATTGCTTATTTCCACTCTCTATGTATATATGTCAATATATATTCTCTCAATGTAGAAGAATTCCAAGTTTCATATTTATTCCTTTTGTTCTTATACTACCTCTATATCTATCTATCTATCTATCTATCTATCTATCTATCTATCTATTTATCTATCTAATTGGTTCTGTTTCTCTGGAGAATCCTGAATAACATAATTGACATATAACATTTATATATACCCACCAAACACATCACCCAAATAAAGAGCCCTATAATATTCTTTCTTCATGAAACATTCCTATGTACAATACCTTTTTCTTCAGAGCATGCCTTCTTTAGCCATTCTTTGTTTCCCTAAACACACGTAGTTCTCAGGATCATCTTCCTCCATTTAGGTTGTGGATACTTAGACACCACAGGTGTGGATTTAATCTTCCCTTGCCACCTAATCCACTGCCTTGGAAGAAAGTCATTTTATTTTCTAAAGGAATGCATGATAAAACATTCAGATGACAAGTGGTGAATCCAGTATAAAAATAAGCTAGCTATATACCATGGCATGTCCTAATTATTTAGGAATCATAAAGCAATCATTTATAAAACTATTATCAAGAAAAGTGTTTCTCAAATTTTTTGAACTAAAGATCATCCATAAGCAAAGGCTCCTCATGCCCAACTTCATAGCCCATTCCTAATGTAGGGGGCACACAGGGGAATGTAGAGTAGGACATAGTTGTTTGGTTGTAACAATTAAAAGTCTTTTCCACAAAAAAATTGGAAAAGAAAATTTTAATTCATATATACTCTATTATTATTAAGGTATAGCATTATGGGTTAGTAATACGGATATGGACATTTGTGTTTGAACTGCAATATGCATTTTTGTCATGATCTAGTTTTTGGGTTAGTTTTTTTTTTTTTAATTAAAATGCTGTTGAAGCATTCCTATGCCACTGAACACTACTGTAGTCAAAATATTTTAGTAATTATAGATGAAATTAAACTAATAATTTACTTTCAAAAACAAAAAATATATAGCCATTGAAAGCAATGACCAGTACCACTCCTCTGTACTGATTTTCAAGTGTCTAAACCAAGTTGCAATATTTGTATATGTGTACGTACAGCAGAAGTTTTGCTATGTTAACTAGAATGATGTTTAGCAGACAGATTTCTTCGTAGAAGATAGAGAGTTAAAATCCTTGGGAAAATATAGAAATATGTTAATTTAAATTTTGTTTATGAAATTCCTTTTTCTACATAAACAATATGGGGGCTGATATATAGAGTTTTTAACTATATATTTTTAAATTCATAGGCTTTCTTTGTAAGCAATCTCAGCTTCATTATTTTGACTTTAAATTATTTTTTTTACAAATTAGTAAAAATTAAGAAACACAATCAAAATTATTACAGTGTGTTTTTATAATTATTCTATTCAAATAAGTGATAGGTCAGTTATTTCAAGATGGACTATAAATCTTCCATTATCAATTAGTACCCTGCACAGAGTTTTACATAAATACCAAGAAGAAAAAATAAGTGGTATATGTGGTAGATGTGTGTTAGTTTATTTCTTTTAAGAGTGAAAAATTCAGAATATTTATAAAATAAATTGTGGTAATAAAGTGCTTATAATATTATTAGTAGGTTTAGTGCCTATGCTTAGTAAAAATGTATCAATCAATACAATAGAAAATAAAAAGTATGAGAATATGAAAACTTAGATCTTCTAAAATTCATATATTATTTCAGAAAGATGTGTTAATTCTTAGAAATATTTCTCTGTAAGAAAACAACTGCTAGTTTTTTAAGGTGATAATTATTTTTGAAATAATTATTCTATTCTCTCTGTGTTGCTCTTTTCAAAACCACTTTCTCTCTCTTTTTTATTTTTATTTTTTGGTCTAAATACTCATCTAACCAATACATAGGAGTGGTGTTGTCATTGCTCGTTTACCATTTCTCTTGGATTCTTCTTTATCAACGATGTGATTGTCAAATAGCTTGAGCTAAAGGAAGATTCATCACCTATATACTACCTAACTTTCAGTTACCTATGTTTAAAAACATGTTTTCAGAAATTTTATGTCAAATATATAATTGTAGGTAACTTACTACCCTCATCCAATAGGCTTTCTAAGTTTCCCCTCAAAACAAATATAGCACTAAAAAAAACATTTTAAAAAGTGAAAAATATAAATTCCTTTAAACACAAATTATACACTTCTGTGAAGATTTTAGAGACTATATTAACTGGAAACAGAAGAGTTGGAGCAGCTGATCTATGACGTATTTTCTGCCTTTATTGAGGGCATCCCCAGACAAAAGAAGTCAGGAGATGCAGTCTAATCTTGTCATCTGAATCTTTGAGCAAATAAATTGATTAGATTGCTAGAAGGAAGAGACCTGGTTTCTGAAATGCCCTGAGAATGATGCCCTGGCTGAAGATTATTACCTTTACTAACAGAACTCAGCATCTTTAATTCTCCAGGAGAATGCCACATAAGGCATAAAACCTTAAGGTTATGAAATGAACAAGGTTCATAACTTAAGTCCCCCCCCCATGCATTAGGTACCCCAAAAATGTCCTTTAGGGACTTCACCTTATTGGGCCAGAGTGGCAAGTCCAACATGGGAAAATGACTTGAAGCACAGCCTTGATATCCTAGAACATACTCTGCTTCATATGAGCTCCTTGATTGCCTATATCCTTAAAGTTGTTTAGTAAAGTGTGATGCTGAGTGAGAAATCTAATTCATGCCAATCTGATTTGACATCCGATCCTATTTGTTAGCTCAGTACTCTTACCTGGAGAATGGATGACTGTGATGAGGCAAAGATAGGCTATTTACTGACCATATTTATCTCATAAACATGAAGAAACAAAATGTCTACAAAAATACAAACTTAAAATTGGAGAATATTATTGAGAGTTTCTGACAGTGTACCTTTTAGAGAGAATTTAAACTCATTAATAACTTGTCATCTCTGTTTTTGTTCTACATATTGGCAACAATAAAGGAGAATTATTCCATACAAATTCTATTAACCTGCTACCACATGAACAACATATATTACATTTTTAGAGTTCACATATCCTGTGGTATCTATTTATTACTGCAGATGCACTGGAGTTTAGTATACAGGGACATAATTGAAAGTGATGCTTGAATTTAGGTTTATTTACTTTCAAGCTTACTAGTCCTGGATATAGTTATAAAAACAAGTTATATACTTACACAATGTGACTTTATGAAGAAAATCGTGTAAATTCTCAAAATCTCTTATACACTGAACCATTTTCTTAAATAATATCCATCAGGCTTGTTCGTATCTATAAAAGTGTCACTTATGTTAGTAAACTAATACATTGCCACTGAAATGGTTTGTAGTTTTAAAAATTATTATTTATAATTTTCCATTCATATGATTAAATGTAATATAGAGTGCTTTACCTTCTAACATTCTTTTCTCTAATTCTAGAATAATGAAACTCTATCTTTCAACTTTTTTGGGTAGCCAATTTTCCATGTGATTGCATAGAAGTTAATTTTCTACAGTGTAGCAAACACAGTGTATCATTGACTTTATTGAAGTTGATTTTTATTGAAGCACATTGGTTTGGGTCAGTAGAGAGCTTTCAAAGAGAGATGTATTATAAGAGGGAATCATGATTGTTACTGTCTATATTAGACAATGTAATAGAGATTAACTTTTCAGTAAAATTGATTTGAGCCCTAGTTTCTACATGCTCATGAAAACACCCACACCCATACACACTCATACAAACATATTCACACTCATATGCATATACCCATACTCAGATACATGTTTTCTCACAGTTCATTTCTTGAAGGAAAATAACATATTACACACACACACACACACACACACACACACACACACACACACAGAATTTGGTTTTCACATAAATCCCAGTTTAAAGAAAGAAGCCATGATATTGACCCTCACCATTTCTCTGGTTTACTGTCCTGCTTCTCTAGGCCAGCCAAATTAAAGTCAGATATGAGAAGTCTGCTGTTCTTCATCCACCATGTTTTTGTTTGTTTGTTGCTTTGACTCAGATTTTTCTCTCAAATATCTTCTGTACCACAAGAGAGATGGGCAGGCAGAACATTGTGGTGGGTACAGTAAAGCACAGAAGTGTGCAGAAAAAGGGGCTCTAAAGGGTTTTTTGTAAGACCATATAGGACTTGATTGCTTCATGTTTTAGATGGATTCTTCTAGTGATTTTGTGGAAAATGAACTTAAAAGGAACCAAAGTAGAATCAATCAAGAGTAAGGAGGTGTTACAGTTTTACACAAGTGAGGATAGGAACTTTAAGTAACCATCACGATCATCATCATCAATAATAATATAAATAATAATAGGAGCTAATGTACCTGATGGTTGAGTACCCAGTTTATGACATAATCAAAACCTGACTTTATTATGTGTTCCACCACCATTTTAAAATGAACACAGTAAATGTAGTGTTTCCTGTACTGCAAGAAAACTTGAGCGGTCTTCTGACTTTTTTGGCTGCATTTTATTTATTAATTTTTAAAAATTAGCTTTACTTCTTTATTTTTGGAGAGAGAGAGAGGACAAGTAGGGGAGGGGCATAGAGAGAGGGAAAGAGAGAGAATCCCAGGCAGGCTGCACACCATCAGCACAGACCCCATTGCAGGGCTTGAACTCAGGAACCATGAGATCATGACCTGAGCCGAAGTCAGATACTTAACTGACTGGGTCACCCAAGGGTCCCCTTTTCTACTCCATTTTAGATAATATGCAGTCATGTTTTTTCACAGGTTCATTTGCTTGGTAGTTAAAAGTATTCAGACAAAAGTATTAATCACATTAATCATAAGTGAATCTTTTACGGTAAAACATCTCTTCTCTCCCTGCCTCAGTCTACAACTTGTGTTGAAAAGGAGGTATTTTCGGCTTTTCCCTTCTCTGCTAATCCCCACACTTCCTCAAAGTCTAGTTGCTGTTTAACTCCCAGCCTGATTCAAAGGAAGGATGGCAGGGAAAAGAGGTAACCTGGCTGACCCCTTCTCTGTCGGAGTGTTTTCACAGGCTCTTTGAATGTTCCCCGACGCTATGAATGCCAAGATATTCTCACTCTGCATTTCTGCATGCTATGTAGCTGAGGTATTTTATTTCCCTGTTGGCACTCCTTTCCAGTGAGGTTAACAGGTGGGCAGCTCCATACATATGCTGCCAGATGCTCCTCTTGGACAGGACTGAAAACCTACTGATTCCTTTTTCTGAAACATAGATACATCCTTTGCCATTAGCATGGGAAATGAAACCCTGCCCTCACCTAACTTCTCCTCCAAAGTAGTCTGTCACCCCCTATAGTCGTTTCTAGATTTATGAGTGAGAATAATATGTCTCAAAACTATAGGTAAAACATAAACTCTCTGAGCTGTCTCCCTGAAGCACAATCTCTGTGCGTTTGAAATGAAAAGGAGAGCAACCTACATTCTACCTTTTTTGGGGGAGAAGGATGGGTTTCACAAAATCTTTTTGAAAAATTTTTCTCAGGGCGCCTGGATGGCTCAGTCAGTTGGGCCTCTGACTTCGGCTCAGGTCAGGATCATGGGTTCCAGCCCTGCATAGGGCTCTGTGCTGACACCTCAGAGCCTCTAGCCGGCTTGAGATTCTGTGTCTCCCTCTCTTTCTCTGCCCCTCTCCTGCACGTTCTCTGTCTCTGTCCCTCTTTCTCTTAAAAATAAATAAACCTTAAAAAAAAAAAAGAAAAAAAATTCTCAAATTGCTCTTTTGATCTTTTTTATAGTGTCATTGTAAGAGAGAAGTTTCAAGTATCATAGATACTTTCCCTTGTAACTCCTCAGTGTATGTCTGCTTTTTTACTTACCTCTTACGGGCTTTTAGTCCATAATCTGTTTCTTCTTCTGTCACATCTATACAACAAAACTCTGAGCTGAATCAATACTAAAACCTGTGTTCTCTACCACCATGCATGAGTAAATAAATTCTGAGAAAATCACAACACAAATTTCCTTCGTAAATCCTTCATATCCTGATCTGATTTTATAATTTGATACCTATTTTACCTTAGTATCTTGCCATAAACTTAAATTTTAAGATCATACTAAAGCATCATTTTGGGGCACTTAACTTTTTTGACAGACACTGTTATAGAAGCCTCACATGTATCAACCCACAGACTCATCACAATAACCCTGAGTGGAAGAAACTATTGTCTCAATTGTTCATATAAAAGCACTTATAGTAGAGAATGATAGGAGGGCATAAATTCCAAGAGAAATTTAGGGCACATAATCAGTAGTAAGTCTTGATTAGAAGTTTGAGGTTATGGAGGATCAGATATGACACTCAGGATTCTTTTTATTTTTTTTAACTTTTTAATGTTTATTTATTTTGAGAGAGAGAGATAGAGCATGCGTTGGGGGTGGGGGGAGTCAGAGAGAGAGAGGGAGACACAGAATCAGAAGCAGGCATCAGGCTCTGAGCCATTAGCACAGAGCCCCACACAGGGCTCCAACCCACGAGCGAGATCATGACCTGAGCCGAAGTCGGATCCTCAACTGATTGAGCCACCCAGGTGCCTTGACACTCAGGATTCTTAACATGAGTGTCTGGTTGGATGAACTGGCTATCAAAGAATAATAATTTTTTAAGATGCAGGGTGAAAACCCTTCCTAGAATTGATGGCTGTACTTTGGACAAAGACTGCCAGGGGGTGATGCCTAACTAGTGGCTTAGTATTAAAATCTGAATCTCAGGGAAGAGATGTGAGTACAAATAAAGATTTGGAAATATATCAGTCTGCATATGGTTGCTGAAATTCTGTCTATTGATCACCCTCACAAATCTGAAGGTGAAGAATACAAATAACAGTAGGCTGAGCTGGAACCACTGGGAGGAACAATGTTTTAAGAGGATATATTTAAAAAAAGAGTCAAAGAAGAGATAGGAAACTAAAAGGAAAACAATAAAATTATTGTATATCTGGACATATTAGGAGATTATCACCTTATGAAGTGGTAATGTCAATAAAATAAGAATTGAAAAAGACTAACCAGGACTAGGTATTAGGTGGTACTGAAAAAGAATAGCTTTATTACAGAGATGTGGTAGAAGCCAGATGACATTAGATGAGAATTGAACATAGTATTTATTAGTTAATATCCTTGCAGAAAGGATCCTTAAAATTAAGATAACTAGAGGAGAATTTTATGAAGGCGTGAATTATAAAAATAACAATGGGGAATAGAAAAATCACAAAGGATAATACAATAACTTAGGACCTAAAAGCAAAGCTCCATTATCACTTCCAAACCTATAGTTCATGAGGTGGGAGGGGTTTCCAGAACTAAGAGAAAAAGAATTCTGTGTAGAAAGACTACCTGAGAGAGGTGAGAGTTCCAGTCAAGATATTCATACAGAGTGCAACAATGCCACAGATAAATGGATATGTTTTATTTCACTTTGCTTCTGCCAAGATTCTACATGTGTCTCATACTGGCAAAATCCAATTGGTCATTGTCGAACAAGGTAGTTCATTGATACAATGCACACAGGTCAACTTGGATCTGGAGAGGCATGCATAAGATATCCAGCACGAATGTCATAAAAATAAAAGTGTTAAAATCAAGAGTAGTCTACTGCTTAAAGAACTCTCAATAAGAAGAAGAAAATAAAAATCAGCTGCAACCAGAAAAGTATGAGAGGTCAGAGATGGGTTTTTAGAATGAGAAAGCATTGAACATGTTAACAGGCTATGAAGAAGGATGACTTAGAGGAAGACAGGTTGAAAATACAGACACTAGAAATGTTCATTAATAGAATAAGATTTCAGAGGAGACAGAGGTAAGATCAAAGCACAGATTGAGATTGGTCATAAACAGGAAGAGGGACACTTGTTATATTTCGGGGGGGGGGAAGAAGAATCTATGCATATGTAGATATGTTTTATGTATGGGAAATATTGGCTTAAAGAGATCATCTGGGTGGCCTTCATTTTCTTCATACTGTACAGGATAAAACTACTAAGACTTCAGGCTGTTGAGTAAAGGACAACATAAAGTATTTTTGCTATTTATCTTTGAGAAGAATGAGTGAGTGAAAAGTAAAATGACAGGTAAATATATTACAGAGGCCTAAATGGGGTCAGATACCTACCACCCACTTGCACAGAGTTGTAATTTTCTCAGAATTTATTTACTCATGCATGGTGGCAGAGAACACAGGTTTCAGTATTGATTCAGCTCAGAGTTTTGTTGTATAGATGTGACAGAAGAAGAAACAGAGAGATTATGGACTGAAAGCCCCTATGAGATAAGTAAAAAGCAGACACACGCTGAGTGAGCGTGTGGGAAAGATAGATGGAAAAGAGGTTTTGGTCAGATTGGGACAGTGGAATCTATCTCTGAGGTTGATATTTTTCAGATGATGGCTCTAGGAGTCAGTGGCAGGAGAGTAGAGACGAAGGTATTGAAATTGGTGTGGGCACAGAATTGAGAGTTTAAGTTCTTGAACATTTAACTGTAAAAATAATCAAAAGAGTTAAAAGGGCAAATATTTAAAACCCATGTATAAACATATGTCTCAATAAGTCCATGCTGTGTCTGGTAAGCTCTTTCTTATCTCTCTAGGCAACTGATTGGGCTGGTCCTAGTACCATCTCTTGCAGAAACAGGATTAGGAGTAGGCTGTACTTGGAAGTTACCTTCTAAGTTGAAAACTAGGTTGAAGGTAGGGCTTGGGATGGAGAGTAAGCCTGAGAGAGAGCTTGAAGTTTTCAGTCTATGATTAGGAGGTTATTGTTATTAGATGACAATGGAATAGGTTGAGGCTCATGTGGCCAATTGGCCTAATGCCCCAATTAGGAAATGGAAACAACCTAAATGCTCATGAAGGTAAAGGAACACTATTTGGAGCAGCAATAATGAATCAGGGGATTGCCAAACTTCCCTGCTGGACCAGTATCTTTTTGGGTACAGAGAGGGCTTATACAGAAAGGTGTGTCCCTACGAGTTCCAGTTTTGAAATAACTACGATGTAAGAAAGAACCAAAACGTCCACCCATCATCCAACACCTCTCTTTAGAATATATCGGCACTTAATGTCCACGGACCTCATGAAAACAAGAAAAGCCCCGTAGAACATTTTTTAACTCTTGTTATACAGAAAAAGACAGTGTTTATTTAGATACTTGAGGGTATCTAAAGACAAGGAACATCAGAGACTTGTTTCTCTAACTCCTGAAGCAGAATCAAGACCACATTTCTGGAAATTTTCAAGTACATTTTGGAACTATTTAGTAACTTTACAGAATCAAACCTTGTCTAAGCAAATGTGTTCTGGAGAATCACAAAGCTCTTCCTGTGCTAAGGTATATAATCCGCCTCAGTCTTCAGTAAGAATTTGAATTCTTTAACTAAAAATTTAAAATGATACCCACTGAAAACTCTGAAAAAGCTCAGTCAACAACAGTACTTACTGACTGCATTTATAGTTTTCTTATTTTACTTTAAATTTACTGTTTTTCAGTGGCATCATTGTTAATTTTTCATATAGAAACTAATTTCTATTCATAAATGTTTATCAGAATACTCTCTTTGATAGGATATAGTTATATAACATTATATTAAAAACTTGTTTTCTATCACTGGAATTATTTGAGAAGTTTCAGGGTAAAAGTTGCACGCACTCAAATCATATAAAAACAGAAAATAATTTTGGTCCCAAATTTAACAAAATTTGGTGTTTTCTCTTTTCTGTACTGTCTCAAAAATTTGAGTGAAAATTACATTAGACTCTATACTTAAATGGTATAGTGATGCATGGGTTTTGATTAGGATGTTCATAAAATTGTTTCAGACACATTACATATTTTCATAGTCAGATTTATTCTTAAGTCTTCCAATTGAACCTTATTTCATTGCAAGAGCATATGATAGATAAGGATTTTTGTCGTTGTTCTAGAAGTTTTATCTTTGGCCCCAAACAATCAAATTCATTAGGTGGAAGATGAATCATGTTCTTTGAGTTTCCCAAAAGATAGGTTTTCTTCCATAATATTTACTATTCTTGATATAATGCTGCTATAAATGGTCATTTTGAACTTTTTAAAAAGTTTATTTGGTTTTGAGAGAGAAAGAGAGAGTGTGTATGCACACGTGCGTATGCACTTACATGAGTGTGGGAGGGGCAGAGAGAGGAGACAGAATCCGAAGCAGCATCCTTGCTGTCAGTGCAGAGCCCCATATGGGGCTCCAACTCAGGAACTACAAAATCATGACCTGAGCTAAAGTCAAGAGTCAGACACTTAACTGAGTCACCCAGGCACCCCAAATGCTGATAATTTTATAAGCAAACCTGTTGAATTTATATTTCTTTGATTACTAGTAAACAATTATCTATCTTTTTCAAATGTCTGTTACTGTTTGTGTTTTATCTTTATTTTGTCTTAATATTATCTTGTCAATATATCTACCAGGATCCTAAGGGGCCTAATCTTGCTGACCTGTTATTTTTCATGTGAAGTTGTTATCAATTTTTAAAAAATGTACTTCTTCATCGTATTGATTGAGATGTTTTCTTCTACATTCTTTTAAAAACATGCAATTTTTAAATCTAACTATGTTATTTTGATACATTGTATGAAATGGGAGCTATCACTTGATTTTTCTCAGAAATCAGTTCTATTTATTTAATAATACAGAACTTACCCATCAGTTAGATTAACACTTTTATCACTAAATAAGTGAAAATACTCATTAGTGATGATGTATAGAAAAGCTGCACGTCATAAATCTAGTGGCATGTTCTTTGTTCGGTCTTTCGGGTAGAATTTGAACAATGTTCATCAAGCATTTAAAATTTTATTCCTTGTTTAATAAGAAAAAAAAAACTCTAAAAAGCTATTTTGAGGATTAGCCTAAGTTACACAAAGGAATTAGTCTCAATATACTAGTTGAAGAATTATTTAAAATCTTAGACCGGGGGTGCCTGGGTGGCTCAGTTGGTTGAGCCTCCGACTTTGGCTCAGGTCAGGATCTTGAGGTTTGTGAGCTCAAGCCCCGCATTGGGCTGTCAGCACAGAGCCTGCTTCAGATCCTCTGTCTCCCTCTCTCTCTGCCTCTCTATCAAAAAAATAAATAAATAAAAATAAACAGTTAAAAATAAATAAAATAAAATTTTAGACTAGCTATAAACAACTGAAAAACTTAATATTAAAAGAAGTTAACTGTATTTTGGAACAAATATTTTAATTATATTGACCCTAATAATTATGATGTGAGGCACATTAAGGTTCCATATCATGTGCTGCCTTGACCTCTGGTGAAATAAGGAGGGCCTCAAATGGCCTTAACCACAAGTTCCCCTCCACACTTTGCTCCTGTAGATAAGTTCCCCTAGCCAAAATTCCTTCCTCTCAAGGGGATTAGGCACATTTCTTCCTTATTCTCGAGAAACAAGTTTCAGTTCCTTTTCAGTCTTCATTTATTCAAACAAGTCAATTATATCCTTCTGAGGGAACCAGAGACACCCTGTCCTCTTGATACTACAAAGTTTTCCTCCCACACCCTTGGTTTTTCACTTTGTTCCCAAGTGCAATCCTCACGTAGCCCTGCATGGCCTGTGATGGCCTCTTTCTTTAGACTGTGGGTATATATGACTGATAGGCTCCTGTAGACCTCATATGCCCAATGTCAAGTTTTATGTGTTCAGCCATCTCCACAACACCAGAGAGGGATCCCTATCTCACCAACAGGGTGAAGAGGAAGTGACTAAAACAATAATAAAATATTCTGCAATTAGCCAATATTTACAATAATTTAAATCACATTTGAGATACATTATAATAGTAAATGGAAATATGCAGGATTGAAAAATTTTGTTACTGCCTTCTAAATATAAATGCCTTAAAATGATTGGGAAAAATACACTGAAATATCAACTGATAATAGTGACACCTATAAAAATGTGCTGTTTTAATCTCCTAGGGGACCATCCCTGATTGATGATCCCATTTGTATCCCCTCTGATGCACCACTGCCTTTCATACATTTTATGCCTTCACACCAGCCTATTCCCACCTGATTACTGAAGATAGCAGGGGTGCTTATTGAGGACTATTCCTGAGAGACACATGACTCCTGCAGTGGGTGTCTCTGAATCAAGGATTTCTCATCAGTCTAGTCTAAATTTTCTTAGAGCTGCTTTGCAGTCTGAAATCCTTCCTATCTAACCTTCTGTCTATATATCTTTCATAGAAGACGTCAGCTCATGTGAAACTCAGCTTTCACATCTGAAAGGTCTTTCATTTTCCTCATCTTCCTTCCCTGTAATAAATCTCTTGCATGTTCAATCCCAACTTGGCATCTGCTCCCCAAAGGACTCAAAGTAACACAATCATATTTGGTTGATTGGATTATTAGTGGTTTTAATTTTTCTCTTATATTTTTTTCTCCAAAGCTCTTCTATTCAGTTGCAGAAAACAGTAAAATGATAACCCATTATTTTGTTATTTTATTTGCTTGCAACTTTAATTTGTTCAACATACATTTACTATCACTCCATTAAGTGATAGGGGCCATACCATTAAAGGACTTGCAAAGTTGTGGTAGGAACAAGGTTGTGTCTAACTTAAGCAGTAACACCATACAAA
The DNA here is from genome assembly GCF_022837055.1 of Prionailurus viverrinus. Classification (NCBI taxonomy): domain Eukaryota; kingdom Metazoa; phylum Chordata; class Mammalia; order Carnivora; family Felidae; genus Prionailurus; species Prionailurus viverrinus. Next base: position 109,054,299 of record NC_062564.1, on the reverse strand, counting down.
ATGGAATAAAAGAAATTTCCCTAGGGAGTATTTAACTAGGTGGTACAGAGGAATAGAAAACAAGTGCTATGAATTGTGAAGAGATACAGGTCATGGTTGAAATAGTGAGTAAAGTCTACATGGTCATAGGAGGGGTGCCTGTGTGGCTCAGTGGGTTAGGCATCTAACTCTTAATTTCAGCTCAGGTCATGATCTCCCATTTCCTGAGATCTAGCCCTGTGTCAGGCTCTGTGCTAACAGTGCAGAGCCTGCTTGAGATTTTCTCTCTCTCTCTCTCTCTCTCTCTCTCTCTCTCTCTCTCTCTCTCCCTCTCTTCTTCTCTCTCTCTCTCCCTCTCTTCTTCTCTCTCTCTCTCTCCCTCCCTACTCCTGATCTCTCTCTCTAAATAAATAAACAAACATTAAAAACAGGTCTATATGTTCATAGGATTGGAGCTGGTTCTTCAAGTTAAGGTAATATAGGGAAACAGAATGGAAGAAATTGTATGGAGAAAGGGACATCAAAGCTATAGAATAGTAAGCAAAACTAATGTGTTACAGTTTTGAAAAGTAATGAATAACTAAATTGCAGAAATATAGTTTGTAGTGAACATTAAATTTTGAGATTAAAATACATACCATGTTATTTGAAATATAATGACATACTTTTAGTCTTAAGATAACCTAATGAAATGTTTCATCAGTTGACTTTTATCCTGTAGGTATACCCAAATGAACTATTAGTTAAGGAGTAAGAATATCCCACATACGGTATGTGCATTGTGAATGTTTAGACACAATGAATATATCATTCACATGTGAATATAGAGGTACCATGTTGATTTCTGGCTCCCTGCTCTGTGGCTCATTGTCAGCTGCATACCAAAGATGTAGCAAAACAATCTAATTCTTTCTATGAAAGTCAAATATAAAATTCTGCTTACAATGGAGAATGCTATTATCAGTAAGGATATAGGAAGATAATGAGAGAATAACTTGGATTTATCTTATGCCACTCTATGCAGGCCAAAATAATTGGACTCTAAGCTTTCGGAGTTATCTTTGGAAACAAAATTCACATAAATGAGTAGACTGTTTTCTTTGATTGCTTAAGACATAGCAATTTTAACAGATAATGGGGGAACACAGAATTAACAAAAAATTAAATGCTAATTGTGCTTTTTATTTCAAAAATCTTCTCAAACGAGAATATTTTCATCTGGTTAGAAAGTTTTCTCTAATTTTACTTATATATAACATTTCTTAATAGAGCTTTTACTTTAGCAGATATTTGCAACACAAGTTCAAAGAAAATTACATTTTTTTCTGTTTATTGTCTTATTATTTAACATAAAACATTCCTACTTGCAATAGTTTACAGCTGTAAACTATTAGTTTTTTAATGTAGACTTAATCTAAACAATACATTTCCATAATTTCAAATATAGTAATTATGTGTGTGTATGGATGTATCATTATCTAAATTTCCTAACAAGGAAAACGAGTAATAGTAAATATATAGTTTATAAAGTTATCTAGAATAAATTATTTCATTTAGTCCTTTAAACAGATGGATGAAAATAAAAATTATTATGTGTTCTCCTTTTATATATGTATATTCTGAAACAAAAGATTAATAAAAGTATCAATAAATTAATAAAATTGTGGTTATATAACAGATTTCAACCCAAATTCTTTCCAGGACTTTGGCTGCAAGGTTTTGTATCTTTTCTAATATAAAGTATCAATGTAAAGATATACTTTAATGATACATGACTAATCTACTTCCTAAATGTGATGTCTAAGGATGTTCTTAACCATACAGATATTAAAACAAAATCATTATTGAACAGTAACAAAAGTTCTCAAACATATTGGTATTAAATAGGAAGATAGTTATATAATGTCCTTCATATTTATTTATTTTCAAACTAATATTTTTCTCAGCAATAGAATAAGTGAAATATGAAGCAAAAGTTAGTTAAAATATAAGAATGAGACCTTTAAAATACATAAGACAGGAAATAACTTTTATATACTATTTCACTTGGTAAATTCATGCTATATTTCAGGAGAGAGAAAGATGGAGGGGATGGGGGGTGGACAGAGAGAGCATGTCTAGGCTATAAGGGATTTCATGAAAAGAGGAATCAGATGATTTAATTAAGATCAATAGGCTGTGGTCCAAAAGCTGTTTCTCCTTTGTAAGAATAGTGGCCATTAATGATCCTTTCAGAAAGAAAAACAGATGGAGAGGAGATAGTAATCTGTAGCACAAATGAACATTGCTAAAGACTAGTGACCCAAGGAAATAGAGTCAAAGCGAGAGAAGTCAAGGTAAATGAACAAAATGTACCAAGGGAAGAGAAGATTATAGGTACCTTTTGAATTTTCAATTGGACATATGATTGCTAATTTTTGTATCAAAATTTGAGTCTATTTCTTTCTTTTCTATTTATTTATGTATTTTGAGAGAGAGCAAGAAAGAGAAACAGGGACAGAGAGTGAGTGGAAGAGGGGTAGAGAGAGAGGGAGACAAAAAATCCCAAGCAGGCTCCGCACTGTCAGCACAGAGCCCTATGCGGGGCTTGAACTAACAAACTGTGAGATCATGACGTAAGCTGAAACTAAGAGTCGGGCACTTAACTGACAGTCACCCAGGCACCCCAAAAGTTGAGTCTATAAATCCATAGCAAACTGAGATATATATAATTTTATCTTTTGAAATATCATGAAAATTCCCAGAAGCAACACATTTTGTTTGTTCTTACTATATTGTTATGCATATGTATATATATACACATATATAGATATGTATATGTATGTATGATATATATGCTTTTCTCTCCAGAATGTTCTCTGTGAACAAGGACTATTTTTTTTAAATATATCTTCATGGTATAGATTTAGTATCTGGAACATTGTATCTGTTTGACAAATATTCTTTTTAGGTTTGTTTATTTATTTTGACAGAGAGAGATAGAGAGTGAGTGAGAGAGGAGTATGGAAAGAGGGAGACAGAGAATCCCAAGCAGGCTCCATGCTGTCAGCACAGAGCCTGATGCCGGGCTGGAACTCACAAACCGTGAGATCATGACCTGAACCAAAATCAAGTGTCGGATGCTTAACCAACTGAGTCACCTAGGTGTTCCTCAACAAATATTTTTGTAATTAATGAAGAAGTAATTGGTTTGAATAACTACTAATAGATATCCAATGCTGAAGGCCAAAGTTAGAATCCTAGTAATTCTAGTCACTGTTAGTTCTGAGTCATCATTATTGATGCAGGTATTCTAACAGCATAAGCCATCAATATTATGCCAGTTTCAGTACCCTAAATTTAAATTATAAGAAATAAATTTATGAAAAAAATATCCCAAGAGAGCAGCAAGAGGACAGGAGAATGACCCAGTGAAACAAATAGGCCATCAAAGATGGAAATTTGAGGTAAGTTCATAGGTGACTTCTATGATAAATACATGTGTTGTTTCTGTTTTTGTAAGTAGGCTCTTGCCCAGCCTGGAGCCCAATGCAACGCTTGAACTCACAACTCCAAGATCATGACTGGAACTGAGATCAAGCATCAGATGCTTAACCGACTGAGCCACCCAGGCCCCCGATAATACATGTTTTGGCTGCATCTGAAGGCAAAATCAGAAAGTTGGGGGAAAAACCAGAAGTTGAAACCTCATCTGTCTAGAATAGGCTGTATATTTTGTGAACTAGAATCAAGCACCATTGCCTTACACATAACATGTTCAATTAATATTTGTTTAGTGAATAAATGCGCCCAACTTGGGTTTTCTTTACCATTTTATAAAAGTAAGAAACTATAAACAGGGACTACTGCAATACATTTTAGAAAGTCCAATAACCTTTGTAACTTTCCCTTGTTTTGCTATCTTCAGTCTTTTTTATGTAGTTATTGGCTAGAACAATCATTACAATTAGATTTGTTCTTAACTTCAGAGGCAACGGGAACAGGAAAGCTGAGGAAAAAGATGACAACAGAAACAGGTACATCCCTAAGCAAAAGAAGGGATGATGAAAACCTCCAAGAAGCCTACATTTCTCTGATTTTATGCAACAGAAGAAAGCTAGGGAAGACAATGTAGGTTTGAGAAAGGGTGAGGTGGCTTAACATCCATTCGTTAAATTTAACATTCTACAAATTAAAAAAAAGAAACTAGGCACCCATTCCTCATTGTATATTCATTAGGAAAATTAAATATATTATTATGGTTTAAAATAGTTCAGGGATGTGACAACATGGATGGACCTAGTGGGTATTATGCTAAGTGAAATGAGACAAATATCATATTATTTCACTCACATGTGGAATCTAAAAAACAAACAAATTAATAAAAACATAAGCAAAAAGCAGAATCTGATGTGTAAATACAGAGAACAACTTCGTGGTTGCCAGAGGGAAGACGGTGGAAGCACTGGCAGAAGGGGTGAAGGAGAGTTGTTTAAGTACTGACTTTCAGCTATGGAATAAATAAGTCATAGAAATAAAAGGCACAGCATCAGGATTATAGTCAATGGTATTGTAATAGGGTTGGGTGGTACAGTAGCTACATTTGTGGTGAGAGTAGCAGAGCACATAGGGATGGTGAATCACTATATAACACCATGCATCACCTAAATACAAGTTAAAAAACACTTTTATTTTAAAAAGACTTTTCATTTATTTTCACAAAGAACCTGTTTAACAAACTTTTTTTTTTTTTTTTTTGAGAGAGAGAGAGTTTGGGAGAAGGGCAGAGAAAGAAGAGAAAAAGACTCTTAAGCAGGCTCCAAGCCCAGCATGTAGCTCAACGTGGGGTTCGGTCTCATGAGCCTGAGAGGTGGACATTTAACTGAGTGAGCCACCCCAAGCACCCCATAATGAACTTTTTAACATGTGATTTTTCCCCTTTAAAATTAAATTATAAGCAATATTCTGGGAATATGGGAGCAGCAGCACATCTCTCTGAATTTCCCATAAACATAAAAGTACAGAGAAACTAAAAATCATGGACTACATCTGAAACAAAAGTAGATGAACATATATGCCAATGAAACCCACAAAACATGCGGGTAGGGTCAAACTACCTAGAGGTAAAAGACCCATATAATTTAGCACCTGTAGAGGAGGAAGCAAAGGAAATCAATCAGGTATGTGAAACAACTGAGAAAAGAATACTGAAATCATTGACAGTGCGTCCAAGAAAGTCCTGTGTGCTGATTTCAGAATAGCTGCTGAGTTGGAAAGGTTTTTACGTGTTCCTTTCATAGAGGAGTCAAAGGGAAGCACTGTAAAGTTTATAGTAGCTAGAGATATCTAAGCATATGGACCTTAGAACTCACCTACAGAAACTTCCAGTGTGAACAAATTCTATACTGAGGAAAAAAAACCCAAAAACCTGTTACTGGTAGAATCCAAATTGAGAGAAATGAAAACAGAGCAAATGCATGGATATAAAATGTGTGTGTATGCACACATATGTGTATGATATAACATAACCAAAGCTATGCATACTGATTATGTCAATAAATATAAATGGTTTAACTAATCTATTTGAAGAAAATGAATCCACATTACCTAACAAAGCTAAATCCAACACTATGCTGTATCTCTCTGTACTACTATGGATTGATCTCTAGGTTCTTTTGTTTAAAAAAAATCAATGTACAGAGAAGTGCAGAGTGTGTAATAGCTTTTATCTAAGAAAAGAGGGGGTATGAGTAATATATATGTATCTACTTACATGTAAAAAATAGAATGGTAAATCAAAACAAGCTTTTGAAAAGGTAACCTACACAGGGATTCATAGAAGAGAGGACAGAGATAAAGCCAAACTTCTTTGAATATACATTGTTTTAGTGAAGTTTTCTTTGGAAACAGTTAACAATTTTACATAAATTTTATTTTAAACATTTTTTAAGGTTTATTTATTTTTGAGAAAGAGAAAGACAGAGTATGAGCAGGGGAGGGGAAGAGAGAGAGGTAGACACAGAATCTGAAGCAGGCTCCATGATCTGAGCTGCCTGCACAGAGCCTGACACGGGGCGCAACCACAAACTGCATCAGGTCAGATTATGACCTGAGCCAAAGTCGGACACCCAATGGACTGAGCCACCCAGGTGCCCCCATTTTAACATAAATTTTAAAAATTAATTTTCAAAAAGCCATCCATAAATAATACAAATAAAATTAAAGAAATGAAGATAAATGTGTATTTAGTTAGAGGTATACCCCACAGTAAGGTACTATCTAATGGGCCTTTAAAGCAAAGTAATTGTTTTGTACTCTCCTACTGGAATAAACCTTAAGAACAAGAAGAACTACAGAAGAATTTGGTTAATAATCAAATTGATATTATTGTTCTAATAATGTTGAGTTGGTATCATGACATATGGCAAATAAATCATTTGTGCTCTTCAATTATCCTCAGTGTCATTGAACACCTCTCAGCATTGAAGAAAGGAGATACACATGTGACACAAATAAAACCTTGTGGTTCAATTTGAGTTGAATATATTACACTTAGATAATGTATTTTATATTAAAACAATGAACATTCTCAGACCAGGTATATGCATGTATTTAAATGAACTTATATATACATACATATGTATACATTTAAATTCATTTGCTCATCAGGATACTGAAAACAAAAAGCAAATAACTGTCCATAGTTGGAGAATACCAATTAACCAACACTCTCTTTTGAAAACTAGTAGGTAAAAAAAAAAAAAAAAAGCTTTTATTTCACCTTTCATTTGTGAACTGTGCCACTAGCAATTAAATAGTAGAGCCACTTTTCTTTATAGAGATACTCTAGCTAATGAATAAATAAGGAATTACAATATCACCATTTGATAATTCCTAATGAATTAATGGAGCTACGCATTGATCATTCACGGCTGCTAAAACCACACAGAGAAACAGCCAGACATTATGTGTCTCCTGATAAAAGACTACAACCTCCTTTTGAAGGAGTCTTACTTATTTATTGAAGCTGAATCTCATCTTGTCTCTAGATTCAATTCTCAATTTATAGAACATTTATTTATTTATTTATTTATTTATTTAGCAAATGATTGTTTTTTTCTTGGATTTCATTATTATCTTTAATTAAGTATAACTCTATTAAAACATGTGATTATTAATCAGGTGCCTCAGCCTTCCATAAAGAACTTTGCCATTTCACTGAAGGGAAATTCAAACAGATTTAAAAGATCCTCAATATTAAATAAGGCTATGGATGCAAATCAATTCAAGGTGATTTCTGGTTAGCCATGTGCTGACAGGCTAGCTAATGACATTTTCTGAGAAGGATTACCTCTGAATGAAAGTGTATCACTGAAATATGAATGTAAAGAAAAAAGATTAAATGTCTTGTTTTGAAGTTAATTTAATCACTGAACTTTGATATCTATCTCCTTTTCATTTCAAGAATGTTACTGATCATTATAACCAGAATTTGGTGTTTTCCATTTATTTTTTCCTGACACATCATATTATGTACTCATGAGATGCCTGAGTCTCTGCCTATAGGCCTGAGGTTTTTTTCGATATACATTCAGTAAAGACTTTATCCCTCAGATATTTGTGAGTGTAATTTGAGAAATTAAAAAAAAAAAAACAGGTTGTAATCTTTTCCTTATGAAGTAATGGCTTCTTGTGAGGTGGCTTAGTTACTCAGTCATGCATTCATTGTAATCAAATATTTATCAAGTGCCCATTATATACCAACTTATAAGGGGGTGCTAGAGATATGATGATTTACTTACTAAATTTACTTAACAGTTCATAGTAATTATATTCTGGGCATATTTACAATGGGCAGATCTGTGATTTAGATCAGAGGTTGGCTCCAGATTCGGTGTCAGAGGTTCCCCAACTTTTTCAATTCACTGTAGTGTCTCAGTAATTTACTTCATGGTGTTCCTAGATCAAAAGAAATATCCTAGAGTTCCATTATTATGTAATTAGTTTCCAAAACTTAATAATAGTAGTATATGTGGTGCCTGAGAGATGTCCCTGTGCCTCTCTCAAACATTTATTTTATTTATTTTTTTTAAAAACGTATTTTATTTTTTTTTCAACGTTTATTTATTTTTGGGACAGAGAGAGACAGAGCATGAACGGGGGAGGGGCAGAGAGAGAGAGAGGGAGACACAGAATCGGAAACAGGCTCCAGGCTCTGAGCCATCAGCCCAGAGCCTGACGCGGGTCTCAAACTCACGGACCGCAAGATCGTGACCTGGCTGAAGTCGGAGGCTTAACCGACTGCACCACCCAGGCGCCCCTCTCTCAAACATTTAAAAGATCTTGTGGCATTCCTGAGAGTTTACTGCATGCACCAGGGTGCCTAGGTAGAAAGTTGGGAAATTCAGATTTACTTGTCTAACCACTACAAATACTGCTTACATATAAAAAGATGTTCCACTCTTTGTGTCTTTGAACATAAAGAAACCAGAAATAGCCTATCAATTTTAAAAGTTATTTTTAAGAATCAAGGCAATATATAAACAAAATTATAACTAAAAAATCAAAATAAAATTCCAATAAATATACATTTGAAAGTATTGATTTTTAGACATAGTCTTTTGATAAACTAGAATGTGTCTAACAATTGGCAGATGTATTATAAGAATACTTTAATATTAGCTAAAATACCCAAGACTTGAGAATGATATACACTTAAAAACAAATGTGATTCAAAATTATCACTAAAATGTACTTTCATTTTTACATATTTTATTGAATGGAGGAAATAAACTATTACACACATATCTAGCTCATCAGGAATTGCTCACTACTATCTTTATATAAGATATATTCATGAGTATTGTTAATATACATGTGTTCATCATGGGTCATATCTTTGGCAGAAAAATGAAGTCAGAAGCAAACTTTTAGCTACATAAAGGCATCATGATAAAGTAAAGAACATAGGTTGTCACATATCAGAGACCTGGAATACAATCCTGGATCAACCAATGAATGACTGCAAGACCATGGACAACTTACTTAATATCTCTTTGCACATGAGTTTCCTCATCTATAAAATGGACAAATAATATTCAATTTGCATCTTTGAATTTGAATAAGATACCAAGAATACTTATACATGTAACTATTGGAAAAAATATTGAATAAATAAAATAAAGAAGGGATATTAAAAAGTTGAGTTCATAAAGTATTATATAAATACAATAATCAGAATGTTGTGGTATTTCAGAATGGGAAGAAATTACATCTTAAGGGGTCAAAAAAGATGTTATAGGAGTGGCTTTTGAGAGTAGCTTAGAGAAGTGACTTTCAAAGTTTTTACCATGACTACACACAAATAGATGCATTTTCATTTGACTCATTTAAACTTTGTATCATTTCAATATATTCAAAATAGTAATTTGCTTTTTATATTTGATGCACCTTGCTTACAACCTTCTAAATTATTTTTATACCTCATAGTTTGAAAGAAACTGACTTAAAGCATGAGCAGAAATGGAGTTAGAACATTTATCTCAGAATTAAACAGTACATGGGTTGGGACTGATCCTTCTACCAGTATTGTGGGCTCAGTTATACTGCAGATTCTGCCAATAAAATTACAACAATACTTGGAATAGACTGCAATGGTATATATGTTTTATATTGTTGTGCTCACTAAAATTAAGGGAAGAAACTTTAAAGATTCAGGAGTAAAACACACACACACATACACACACACACAACTGTAAATTGAAACATGAGCAGGGAGCAATAAGGAAGAAGCAAGTAAGTAGGGGAGGGTATGTACAGTAAAGAGTGCTTTTTCCATTAAGGCACTTACCCACATTTGTGTTCTGTAGGGGAAAAAGGTACGTCCTGAAGCCATGGCAAGATGGAAAAGGTAAACTAGAGATTCTCCAATTAAATTAAGACCCTTGAGAAAAGCTAAAATATTCTGTGTTAATTGTAACTACTGATTCAGTAATAGAGGAAAAGACAAATTCACTCTGCTGAGAAGCAGTTTAAGCTCTACACATTTTCATAGATTAAAGTTTAAGCTCTATACATTTTCATAGATTAAACTCAAATTCAAATGTTCCAAACATGTAAGGAAATATGCCACCATGAGTAAAAGTCGGCAGGAAGGAAGGTTAAAAAAAACAAAACAGATTTACACTACCAAGAATACCAGATATTGGAGTTATTAGACAAACTATGTTATATAATTTTGTATGAATGTGTAAAGAAAAACATAAAATAAGTAAACAAAACAAAAATGACCATTTCATAAAACTGGACAATAAACATGTGACAAGATTCTCTAGCTCATTAGTAATCATGAAAATTCAAATTAGATTACAATGGATGCTATTTCACACTCACTGGAAGAAGGATTAAATTCTGGAAATCTTAAATGTTGGCAAGAATGCAAAGCAATGGGAACTTTTATACTCTCCTAGTGGGAATGCAAATTGGTAGAATCATTTTATAAAACAATTTGGCACTAATTATAAAGATGAACGTGTGCATTCTCTACAACTTGGCAATTCTATTCAGAAAAATTCTAATGAGGTCTAATGAGAAAAACACATATAAATGAGACCTAAATTTTTATATCCAAAGTAGAAGGGTAAGGGGAAAATAAACCTACATATAGAAAAGAAATAAGGAAATTTGCCTAGGTAATAGGGAAAATTTGCCTGGGTCGTGGAAGAATTTAGAGCTATAAGCCAGCTCTCATAGATGTTTGAAGTCCAAAATCATACTCGTATGATGTGCAAAACAAACAAATGCCTAAACAAACAATAAAAAACCTCACCAGGTAATTTAATTTAATTACCTTTTGTTGGTAGTGTCCCCTAGGAGACTGATATAAGTGAATGTATATATTGATATAAGAGAATGTAGATCTCTTCAATGAATTTCCATAGGAATAATCTATGAAAGGAATGGGCATGCTTTTAGCTATGGAGGCTATTCAACAGGGACTTCCTCTCACAAGGGTGTTCTAGGTCTTGGTATTGCTGACTGCCTAACCTCTCAGCCATACAGACAGACATTGAACAATTGATCTACCATCCCCTAAGACCTCTTTTCTCTGGAGGGGAAAGTGAGTATCTTTACAGAAGTGACATCTGCTCCTAATCTGGATTTGCCTACCCTGTTTACAATACTTTTGTGTTTTATTTTGTTTGGCTTAGGTGGAAATACAATAGCAAGAATGGAGGTATGGTGAGTCTTATTTAGTCGAAGGAAAAATTGATGTGGGAGAGTGGAGGGAAAATTGTTATTGCAAAGTCCATGAGCAACCAATTACATGCAGGCTACCCTGTCTTGAAATGGCAAAGGATTGGGGGTTATGGATAGTTGAAGTGGATCTCTTGGTGCTTTGCCCAAATCACCTTTACTAGAAGGTACACCCATCTCCCAACTGCTAAAAGTATTGTCTGCTAATGGCCCAGGGCTGTTCTTTTCTTTTGAAAAGCACCTACAACCTAGGCAACACAGGAGTGCTAATGCCTAGGCAGTTACGCAAAACTACCTCCAGGCTCCACTCCTGTCCCAGACAAATGACTCCAAAGCAGCTTTTTGCAAGATATCCCCAATAGAGAAAGATTGAAGCTAGTTTCTAGCTGAGATCCCTTTCTTCCCTACCTGTTCCTGCCCTGTTCTGCCTCCCTACTGACCTGTTCCTAAGCACTTACTCAAGAAATCTCCTGAACAAGAAATCCTTTCTCAGATTCTGCTTTTAGAGAACCCTAACTAAGATAACTTTAAGGAAATCACTGTCCAGATCTTCATCTTCCATATGTTCTTTTCACTATAAGTCTCTAATATTTGCCTGCATTCATAGTAGTCCTTCTGCCACACAGTAAAAGAAAGCCATAGCCCTTACCTCAATTGTGTCCAACTGTTGTGTATTTTCCCAAGGTGAAAAACCCCTTTGGTGTATGTGGGAGTGGAGAAAGGGATAAATCACAATATTGATTTCACGATAGCCTCTTTTAATTATTAATGTCTGTACCATAAACACATCAGGTTTATTTCATATTCTGTTTGATATGTGTGTGTATCAGATTAGATAAAGAGATATATTTGGCATTAAGAGTAATCTGTTAAGCCTGTATTTTAGCCTTTAGTTCTTTATTCAGAAATTCGAAACAGGGGGTGGTAGGATAAATGACAGCTGTTGATTAATATATCTTTTATCTCTGAATTGTTGTCAAAGAATTCATTGCACTTGAGGGAAGGTCCACTGGAAGCAAATCAAAGAGAAATTTGGCATGAAATACTAATTCCTAAAAGGGACTTCCTTTTCACATTTTTAAAATAAATATATCTCATATAGTCTCAAAATTCATCCCAAGTATGTACTTTTAGCAAGAGTAAAAAACATATTCTATCAGCTTAAATACTTAATGGTGTTCATTCTTTTAAATGCAACTAGAATATTTTTCAAGACTTCTAAATTTTAAAAAATAAAATAGATAAAACTCATTGGAAAAAATTCATAAGTTTTGTTTCATATATAGTACTAAGATAATTAAAAACTATCTTATCAGGTATATCAAAAATTTATCCAATTAGAGTCAGTTATTCTGTTTTAATTTTATAAAACATATAATATTTTAAAAACCTATTGAAATTATATGCTAGGTGTCAGATACATTATATTTTAACAGTGTATATATTTGTTTTTTAAATAACTTATAGAAGTTAATGGCAATATTTCTGGGTTTTTACATTACTGTTATTGATTATTTCCCTTAGCCAAACACCAGGTGGATAGGCATACATTTGGAAAAAAAAAACTCCTTGGCTTTTAGAATATTCCTTGCCTAGGTCCATAAATAATATGTTGGTTATACATTATTAATGTTATTATAAATGTAAGTAATGAAAATAGCACATATATTTATGATCTCATATTTTAAAAAGGAATAATTAATTTAGATCCATTTGATTTTAACTTTTATTGCATTGCTTATAATCTGTTTTATAAGATGCATCTTTATTTCAGAGTAGTTTAGATATTATTACTAAAATATGTATTTTTTTTAATTTACTGAGGTCAGGTTTTTTTTTTTAATTTTTTAATGTTTATTTATTTTGAGACAGAGAGAGACAGAGCATGAGTGAGGGAGGGGTAGAGAAAGACAGGGAGACACAGAATCTGAAGCAGGTTCCAGGCTCTGAGCTGTTAGCAAAGAGCCTGACATGGGGCTCGAACTCACAAGCCATGCCTTATCCTGTAGATCAGGTGTAGGAAAGTTGAGGATGTTGTCACTGATTATCTTAAAGCACTCCTGCTAGAAATGTCTCTGTGTACTCCTGAGGTTACACACAGCCAGCCATTTGGTAGAATCCTATACTGCAGTAATTGTATACATGACTAGGTAGCACTAAGTACCTTTTTGAGAGATAACTGATCAAAAAATAGGTGTAATTGTGTTTATTTCCAATGAACTTTAGCAGTTAGAGTTATATATAGAGTGACTGGACAGTTAGATTTAAACAAGGCTGGAGCTCTGCCCTGTGAGATATGGGCAGAAATTGAAAATATATACAAGGGATTAAAACCATAGTGAATTAGGTATACCTGGCTAGCTCAGTTGGTACCGCATGTGACTCTTGATCTCAGGGTCATGAGTTCAAGCCCCACATTGGGTATGGAGCCTACTTAAAACAAAAACAAAACATTGTAGTGAACTGGGAAATGAGAACATGTGAGTGATAAGGGACACAGAGGTAAACAATTTTTGGAGTTGGGATAATAGAGAAAAAGATAAGGTGATGGAATGAAAAGGGAAGTTTAAAACTGAGGTTGTATAAAATATATGCCTGATGCTATTATTGTTACATCAATACAAAATAATCAGTTTGTAAACTTGGAGGTTTCATAGCTTATCACAGAACCTCTAGTCCATTGCCCTTATTTAACCAGTGAAAGCACTGAGACCCAGTGACTTTAGAGTTTTGCCTAAAATTCTGTCGAAGCTAGGACCAAAATCTGACTTTTCAGATTATCAAGGTCATTGATTTTCTTCCATCCATTCTGAAGTGACTTATTTTCAGTATCTTGCTTTCATGTTATATATCCCTACCAACTCCCTTAAAGTTCAGATTTTTCTTCCAATGAGAATGCAAGTGAAGTTTTTTCTTGAAGTTTTACTCTTCCCTGTGCTGGAAAGACCCTCACGATAATACCTTGGGTCTGTTTTATGTTAATGCCCTGGGCAATCATAATCCTCAAACTTATAAATGTACTTCACCACCATTGAAACTTCTCTGAAAGCATTAGTTGCAAGTATTGCAAAGTGACCTTCCACAAGTATGTAAACAGTAAGAGTCCACTTAATCTATCATAAGTTATACTGCTCACGTGGCATATGTTTCTTTGAAAGTGAAGCAACACACACACACACACTCATGCATGCACACACACACACCACTATTAAGAACATAAGTCTGTTGGTTTTAAATGGAATAAAATAATTCAGAGCCTGCCCAGAGATATTTATGATACTTATACCTGTGGTCATGGCCACACTTTAGAATACCTGTAATTTTCAAAGAAATAATGATGTCATTTTATGGGAAACTTTTTCATTTTCAATTATAAATCGAGTAGAATTATAGTTTGTGATATCTTAATCATGCTTGGTATTATATCCATGAATCTTAGAAGTACTACTGAGAGGAGACATGCAGTTTGTAAGAATTATAAAGGATTCATAATCTGTTTGCATGTTTCCTCCCAAAGGACTGTGACTAGTCACAGTTATGAAATGTGAGATGTGAGATGCTACACTACATTAAATTCTTATGACTATAGAAATAAGTAGGTTGTACGTGCATTGATGATATAAAATCTTCTAACAGAAAAATATTAGGGATTTGTAATGCAGAGAATTCTATTCCAGAAACAAATCCTTTCACTAATCAGTGGAAAATGGTTTCTCAGAGTGATATACTGAATTTGACTGAGACTGTAAGCATTTCAGTAAAGTTGCTCTAAGTACCTCTAACCTTACTTAAAGATGAATATACTTTTATAATTTCAAATTTTCTATAGGTAAAATTCTTTTTTAAATTATAGGATTTTACTGAACTAAAAGTTGTTCACTGATTTCCTTTATTTACTTTGTTCCCAACAACAGTAGGCTATTATTATATTCTCTAGTTTTATTAAATTCTTACTTGCCTTATGATTTTGTTTAATTTTAAATATATTCCCAACAGTATTTCCAATTTTAGAGCCTCTACATACTGTTTACCTAAGTTCATATAAAGCATATAGTTTTGCAAATTATATGTGGAAACTGGTCTCTAGATCCCAAACATCAAAGGACTGACTTGAAATTTTACATGAATCTGAACCTAAACACTTCTCCACCTCTAGGCTTTCTTCTAAAATCATCAGTTGTCTGTGGTTGTTCCACAAGCCGGCACTGTCAATAGGCAATCAGATTCAAATACCATTTTACCCCCTATAAAATTTTTACCCAACTCTTTTCAGGAGACACATAACGTAAAAAGTATTAATTTTCATCCATTTATTCTCCCAGACTACTTTACTATATGCTTGGATACTTGTGACACCTAAATGATGAACACAGTCACATACAAAATGATGTTCAAGGATATAAAAATTTCCCTGGAAATGCGAAAACTCAGTATCAAAACTATTTTTATAATAACTACTGCCCTAGCATGTACTTACACTGTTAGGAAAGTAAAGAAGTCTGATGAAGAGAGTGAGGAAATATCAGTGAGATAATGTCTGTGAATTTCTGATTTCCTTTATTAACACCATATTGGTTCTTTAGCCTCCCATAACTACAGTTTTGACAAAGATACTGCCCCTTGTTACATGGAGGGGATATCTATTCGATATCTAAAGTTTCCTTGTTTCATTATCTCAGATATAGAAATATAATGGATCTTACTCATACTGGTTCTTAGTAAAAAATCTTATGTCTACTAAGTCTCTATATATGTTACCCACTGAATTTCCCTGAATGCGAATAAGTCACTATGAGTTTCTTAACAGGGAAAGATGACAAAAAATAGTAAGTTTAAAAAACTTAAAGCACCTAAAAATAAATGGATTTTTACAATATTGAAAGCAAGATGTATTTAAAAACATATGAAATAGTATAAAAAGATAAAGACATGGCAAGTTCACTTCCAATATAAGAATCGTAGAACTAGACAAAGAACAGAACCTCTTACCTCTATTGTGAGGCAAGAAATCATGAAGCCACACATTCACATATGAGTTGTACTAAATAAAAAAGGGTATCAGCCAGTAAATAGTTGAATTAAATAATTTTCTTTATGATTTGGTATATTTATCCAGGGCAAACTGGAGTCCTTGGATTTGTGCTAGTGATCATATAAATTCTTTGTTACACACATAATACACAATCTTGTATTTTATTTTAATGATCATCTCTAAAATGTATCATGCACATTTCAGATAAAATGGAAATATGATCACCAACCTATTCAATTTTATATAGACTCAAACAGATATTCTACAAAATATAATTATTAGAAAGGTAAGATAACACTTAAGGAGTTGACACTCTAATGTTTTCTCTTGGCGTATCAATGGGGTGCATGCAGATTCCTTTGTAGAAGAAACACCAAAGGCAATCAATGGCCTGGTCTGCAATGAGGTTTATGGTACAGATATGACAATTACAGATCAAGAATCTCCTCATATGCTACTATTGCCTAAAAATTTTAGGTTCTTAATTCTTGATATAGCCCTTATCCATTGCTTGATTGCTTTATAAAATTCAGAAAACCCAAAAAACTCAAATCACCTTTGACTTGGAGGTTTCCTTATTCCACTACAGTTATGTTGCCTATTGGGAACATTTGCACACACCCATTCACAACTAGTAAGTTGTATCTCTACACTCATGTTATTGACTTATGTAAATTCTTCTGTTTTTCTTTTCCTTTTGGAGGTAAAACAAGATAAAAACAAGCTTAAACTGAATTCAAGTTGCCATTCATGTCAGTTCATAAATTTTATGGTCTTGTTTAATCTTCTACCTTATAGCTTACTATAGGTGATATTAATGCCTAATTTCATCCTCTATTTGAACATAATTTGTACAAAGGTGTACTTATTTGATTCTGTCGTTAATGAGAAATAACGTAGGGATAATTAATAGGTGGTGGGATGACACCAAGTGAAGGCCAACAGGGTATAAAGATGAGAGAGTCATGGGTGCCAAGAGAATGTGTGAGCAAGATGAACTCAAATGAATCTCTGCATGCAGATAGTTCCATATTCACACTATCCATATTACATTGTATGTAACATTTAATTTAAGCAACAACATCATTTATGACTTTAATGTTTATTTTACTACTAATCATTGGGTAACTTTGTTTATATTTCAATTATAGATTTACACAAGTTTACATATAGTTTTATACATATAGCTTTATATTATTATTTATATGATTACATATAATACATATTAATTGTTATAATATAAAATGATCTAAATGATCACTATGATTCATAATTGTTTTTCTTTAAAAGGGACTCAGAAAACATTCAAATTTGAAAAACACTGATAGGGATATGACTAAAAGTATAATGAATAGTAAATTCCATTAAAATTATAATATTAGCTTATATTTTTTAAAAGAGTGAAGCAATCTTCTATTTAGGCCTCTAAATTAGTAGTAATAATGTAAGGGTGATAGTTATGTTGACAGAGTTAACATAGTTTCAAAGACTCTTGATTTGTCTTGGAGGTTCTTTCCAATTTAATTTAAGTTTCTCAGCCAGGGAGCAGCTCAAATGATTTGTAGTTTCATAAAGCATTCTGAAAGGCCATTTCATTGGCCATAGGAAATAAACTTAGAATCAGATTCCTTCTACCCAGTTTATGATAGAATGCTACTTTCACAATGTGCCATACAACTTTTATTAGAAATTGTTGTATAACCATAAAACCAAACTCTTCACTATATTTCTGGTCATGCTCAGTGAATAAATATTTATACTATGATTTAAGCATAGTTTATAGACTTTGAAGACCATGTATCTCAATATTAATATGATTTCTTTATTTCCAAAAACTAATTGTTCTTCTTTTAAGAAATTTAAAGAATAGAGAAAGAAATCCTTCATGCCTCTGGATGTTTATGGTCAGAAATTTCAATTATTTGAAAGTATGCTGTAGTAAATTCTAATGACAATAAATAACAAATTTGAAGGAAAAAGCACCATTTTGGATGCTTTTTAAAATATTTTTTATGATTTCTTTTTGTCTGTCTCATTTATGCATACACACACATTTATGGTAAAATTACCTTTGGAAATTAAAATTTTAATTTAAGTGGAATTGGTACTCCTTACAGATTACATATTTCATGGAGCACTTAGTTCCCTAAAGACTTTAATATAAATAAAAATAGACTTGTCTTCAATTTTCTTATTAGTGTATGTGCAGTTACAAATGCTTTAAATGGTTTTAACTTAATACTCTAGGCTTACTCTTTATATTCACTTTTTCTCTCCACCTACACACACACACACACATACATTTATAAAGAAGTATATTTAAAAAAAACCCTAAGAACAAAATATATTATAAATATGATCACATCACTTAACATTTAAATTCATATATAGTAGGCTGTCATTCTTGGGGTTGCTATTATTATTAATGATCAAACCAAATTACATTATTACATCTTTGGTTTAGTGAACAATACATCATAGCCTGTTGGTCATCTAAGGTTGAAAAAAATGCAGTCAAAAGGATCAAACAGTCTGCCTCATAACTGATGATATACTGCCTAATAGGAAAGGCATCAACATAGTCAGTGTGTATGAATATGCATTGCTAAATGAGGAAGTTCCAATATAAGAGTTGATATTTTGTATTAATGTATTTCTGAATGGGAACAGTATTAGTATATTGCATTGTAGTTACTTATACCAAGGTAACTTACATATGTTAGTAAATCAGAAGTACATAATGCTACAGGTCAATGCTTCTTCTGCTTATAAAAAAAGAGAGATTTTTTCTTCAAGTAAATACGTGGTCCTTGGTTAGCAAACATCTTAATGGAGGTACATTTGTGCAGCAGCCTCAGCCTATGAGAGGGAATAGATTGGAAGGGAAAAGGAAACAGCTAAACAAAAAGTTGCTTAAGTTGTTTTTTGTAACACATCAGCTCAATTCAGTAGTCTCCAGTGAACTTAAGCAACTGAAAGGAAGAAGGAGAAAGAAGCAGAAGGAGAGGAGGAGAAAAAGATGGAGGAGATGGAGGGGGATGAGAAGGCAAGGGGAACTGAGAAGGGAAAGGGGCATGGCGAGAGTGGAGGAAGAAAAAGCCTCAGCAATAATCTATGAGGGACTTGAAGAAAACTGTCAGCTAGAAATTGATTTCAGACATGGGTGTGGCTAACAGATTTTGTAAAGTTGGATATATAGTATTGAATTTTACTTGTTTTCATTGTTATATAATATTGTAGTATAGTCTCCTTTGAAACTGCAAACCTCCATCAAAATCTGTTATAAATAAGTACTGTATGTGGTATCTTGGGAAAATCAAGAGAAATATGGCAATGTGCAAGGAAACAATAGGGATGTGGAGACAAAATGCTCAGTTCTGTTTCTGTGTCACCCTCTTGTATGGCTTTACATAAATCACTCAATATTTATAGTGTCTAATTTTTCTTACTTTTAACATAAGTATTATAACTGCTTTAAAATATTTGAGAAGGTTAGAGGGAATGTAAAATACTGATTACAATGTATATACTCAAAATATATATTCAAAGTATAATTTTAAAGTTATTAATAAATAATAGGAAGAAAATTGAGATGCTTTTCTAAACCTTTCTCATTCATTTTTCCTCTTTTGTTAATTTATAAATATGTATTTCCAAAATTAGACAAATATTATCTTTAGAATGCTCTGTTTTGCACAAAGTCTACTTACTTAAAATCAAAATATTCTCAAATTAGGTTCTTCCTTAATAGACTTGTTTGTGTTAATGGAATCACCCTCTGCCTCAGTTCCTATTTTCATAATGTGAACTTTACGTTATACTTGTGATTCCCCTCTCTTTGTTCCATCAATTCAATTCAGTAAATTCAGAGATGTGCCCATCAAATATCTCAGGTTTATCTCTTCCTCCCAGTTCTTAATGTGGCCACTCTGATGTAAGACCTATTACGTCAGTGAAGAAGCATTTCTTGTTTCCCAGCCTCCTTGATACAACCCATCTTAGGATATAATTTCATGTAGGATATAATTCCTGCTTTAGCGTATCACAACTTTCCTGGAAAATCTCTCCTGGAAAATCTACACAACTCCCTTCCTTAGTCTGTAAGAGCAAAACCAAATATAAAGACACTGCTGGCGTTAGCTAATTTCATTTGTGACTTTTAATGCTTTCCCATAAGGAAAATCATTCATCGCTACCCTCCTTCCCTCTTGAAGTTTCTGATAAATGTTTCTGTATTATTACTAACATTTGTGATTGAACATTAATATACAGTACTCTATATCTGTACATTTATGGGAATTAGGTAAAAAGTTAAAAATAAGCATAAAGAGGTACAACTTACTGATTAATGATTTTTTAAAAAGGCTATCAGAAGCATACTTTATGGAGCTAAACTTTGCTTATGTATCCTGTTTATAGTCTCAAAGATGTTAAATAGTTTCCAGCTGCTATAAGACTCAGAACACACATACCTCTTATTCATGATTAGTTAAAATAGTTTTAAATTTATTTTCTAAAATGAAAATTCAAATTTCCACATAAAAATTACAAATTCACATAAAGGAAGAAAGTGGTTTTGGTTGAGAAGCTAAAAAATATACCATTTCCATATAAAAATTTGGATTTTGAGGGACACCTGGGTGGCTCAGTCAGTTAAACAGCTGACTTCAGCTCAGGGCATGATCTCCCTCTCTCTCTGCCCCTCCCCCACTCATATTCTGTCTCTCTCTCTCTTTCTGAAAAATAAAGAAGCATTAAAAAAATTAAAAAAAAAACAAACTTTGGACTTTGTATGTTTTCCCACAAGTAAAAGAACAAAACTAGACTTGAGGGGGAAAAAATACATTTCTGAAAAGTTTTCCTTCCTTGTAACTGTACATGATAGACCAGCTACATCAACGCAAATATTCAGACCTTAGAAAAAAATCATTTTTATGAATTATTAAAATATACAAACACATAAGCATATACACTATGTATATTTGTGTGGTCTATCAAAAGTCTAATACTCATCATAGATAAATTTAATGGATATCCAAGTTTTCTTAAAGTTTATTTATTTATTTTGAAAGAGGGAGAGAGAGCACGAGTGGGGTGAAGCAGACAGAGAGGGAGAGCAAGAGAATCCGAGGAAGGCTCCCCACCATCAGGGCAAAGCCCGATGCTGGTCTCAATCTCAGGAGCCATGAGATCATGACTTGAGCAGAAATCCTAACAGTAGGATGCTGAACTGACTGAGCCACCCAGGTGACCCAACACCTGATTTTTAATTTAAACTTCACTACCGTATGTTAAAAATAAAAAGGTATTAGAGGAATTTGGCAAAGGAACAAATTATGAATTGATTCCTATCTTAAATTTCCATTTGCTAGAGTCATGTCTTCCAATGAGGGCAGTTAAATTAGAAAAAATTTGTTCAAGTAAAAACACATAGAGGAAAAAAATCTACAAATATAATGATCTGTGGAAAAATTCAAGACCAAAAGTCAACATTGAGAGGTTGTGTAGTGTAGTTGGTAGGTGTTAAGACTCTGAAGCCAGATTTCCAGAATTCAAAGATTAACTTTGCTACCTCTGGTGATGTGACCTTGGACAAGTTGTTAAAACAAGGTGAATGTCTATTGTTTCTTTTGTAAAATGGAGTACTAGAAGCACCCATGGATTATATTGCTTTGAAGATTTGACTTAAAAATCTGTAGAACACTAAGAGTAATTCATTGTGCAGAGTAGGTAATAGAAAAATATATTACTATGGTTGCTTTTTTTTTTTTTACCTATTACTTTGCAGTTAAATTTTTTTAACACTTCATTTCATTCAATACTATGACATCCTTAATTCATTTCCCTTTCAGTCAAATTATCCAACCACAGTAAATACCTTAAAACTATGTTAAACTTATGAACCATCTGGCAAAAATTACAAAAAATAGAAATCTAATTATTTTTGTTTCCAAAAACAGTTGCTTATAGGTATGCAGTTTACATTTAGTATTAACTGTTTAAATATTTCAATTTAGTCCTCCAAGGTTATTATTTTAGCTGACTTACTGAGCATATAAATTCAGCCACAATGCTTGAATGAATAATTTGGGTACACAGATACAGTTTTATTATCTGGGTCTAGAAATTTTCCACATAGCTACATATATACATACACACATGCCCACATAGACACAGGGCACACACATAGAATGCAAAGTGTTCAGATATGAGATTCTTATTTATCTAGCTGCTTGATGTCTTTTATAGAGATGCCATTGCTATGATCTCATCACTGTTGCAAAGCTCATAAAAGAGTATACAATGTTAGTAATTAATGAAGTTAGTAGGCAAACACATATGTGTGTATTTACGTATGGCTGTAAATACACACACATAAACAAATATATATATATATATGTGTGTGTGTGTATATATATATATATATATATATATATATGTATATATATATGTACATACATATGTACTTGCCTGTTGTTTAACTGGTAGTAACCAAGAAAAACAAATTCTACAAAGACACACAAGAAGAAGACACAAGAAATCTTAAACTTTTATAATTGTGTTCTTGGAACTCACCCAATCTGCTAAATTAGCTTTCTCTAAAGCTTTACTATAGGAACTACTTGGAATGTTTTACCTTGAGAGTTATTCCCACTAACCCTCTAAAATCCTTTCATTTCAAGTGTTGTCTCTTGTGTTTCCTCACATATTTCCCCTTCTCCGCCCACCATAATTCCCATATAAAAAATTCTATATTGTTTATATCCTGTGTAATGGGTGACAAATAGAATATGGTAACAAGTAGTGCCTATCTGTACACAAATAATTCAAATGAAATTTATACTCCAGAGTAATGTTACATGATCAATGCTTTCCCATTTCATTCTGCAAAGCTTGTTAGGTCTTTATTTGTGCCATTTGGGGAAAAAGTCCTACAGGGTTTATTGGTCTTAGGATGAATAATTCTCATCAGTGACATTCTTACATCTCAGTTTGGAAAAGCTTTTGAAAGAACAGTTTACTGTATTTACTGTAAAATACTACTACTTTTCCACTGTGAAAATACAAAAAATATTTTTTATTTTGAGAGGTCAAGGTAGTCTTTAAGTTTCATAAAGCTTTAATTGCAATCAAAAGAACTATTAATGACATTCTGAGAAATTAAAAAAAGTTTAAAGTTAAAATAGTTACTAATATAGAAACTAAAATTTCATTTAAAATATTCAAATAGGATAGTAGTTTAATACGTTTTTTTCTTAATTTTTTAATGTTTATCTATTTTTGAGAGAGAGAGCGCGCAAGCGCAGGTGGGGGAGGGGCAGAGAGGAAGGGAGACATACAATATGAAGCAGGCTTCAGGATTATAGCTGTGAGCACACAGCCTGACGCAGGGCTCAAACCCATGAACTGTGAGATCATGACCTGAACTAAAGTCGGACACTTAACTGACTGAGTCTAAGGTGCCCCAGGAGTTTAATTGTTGAAATACAGCTTATAGTTTAGAATTTGTGTTGAATGTAAGGAATAACAGGAAGCAAATTGTGGGGGTCCATCTTAGGTATGTATTAAATATTGTTTTGGGGGATGGTATATATTTGGGAGTTTATTTATATCATATATTATATGATAAGGGATGGTAGATTTTTTTTCCTCTGGCAGTGATGAACACTTCCCACACACCCAAAATGTTATTTTTCTTTCATTGTAGGTCCAACACAGAATTTTTAAAAGTGAGAATTTTTTAAAATAATAAAATGATTTAGAAAAACTATAATACATAAAGTAGATAAATTTCATCCTCTAAATTAGTATTTCAGAGTGATATCTGAGTAAAATGAAATAATATTTTGGAATATTGCTCTTTTATTAAAATATGTGAAATAGTCTAAAAGTTATGAGCATTCTATTTGTATGTGAAATGAAGCTAATGTTGGGGAAATAATAATTAGTGTCAAAAGTTTATGCAACTTTAATACATTTCATCTTATATATGAAATGTTTATTGGATATAATGGATATTCTGGAATATTAAATTGAACAAAAAATGATAAACTTAAAATAAAAATGACATTATAAAACAATTTATTCATTGAGTTTAGTTCTCTTTGTAAAATTAATTGAGGAGTAATTAAACATTACATATTAGCACTGTATGTAGATGGATAGTTAAATATATATTTTTTTATTTAAAAAAATTTGTTTAAATATTTATTTATTAGTGAGAGACAGAGAGACACAGAGCATGAGCAGGGAAGGAGCAGATAGGGGGGTGGGACACAGAATCCGAAGCAGGCTCCAGGCTCTGAGCCGTCAGCACAGAGTCCCACACAGGGCTCGAACTCATGAGCTGTGAGATCATGACCTGAGCCGAAGTCAGACTCCCAACCCATGGAGCCACCCAGGCACCCCAAATATATATGTATATTTTAAAGAAAAGTTATTCAGATAGAAGGTATTTGCCATATATAAGCTTTACATATACAGATATTCTTAAGAAAGCAGTTTTCATTTCTTTTTAACTTACATTTATTTGGTGCTTTGTTTATTGCAACCTTCTTTTAGGTTAACTGCATCTTATAAAGAAAAATACATGCAGCAGATATGTGGTATTCATCTCAGAAAGCATCGGATATGAAATATCTTTTACCAAATATCATTTGTAAGAGTTATTTGCAAGCAAATAAAAAACACTTAAATTATATTTCATATGTAATGCATTCAAGTTTCAAATCAAAAGAAGGGATGCTTGACATATTGTGCCTGGCACTTTCAATTATATATCTTTAGAAATTCCAAGAAAGCTTGGCTTTAGAGCTTAAAACATTTATTATTATGTAAATGCAATACTTTTGCACATATGTTCTATAAATTCTATTTATTTCATTGTCTTAGATTAGAATTGCTTTATAATTATTACCATAATATTTAGCTATTTTAATATATATTGTAAATTCAACAAAGGATTATTACAAGTGTTTAAATTATAGCCATTATGGAAAACAGTATGGAGGTTCCTAAAAAAAATAATTAAAAATAGAACTATTAACAGGGGCGCCTGGGTGGCCCAGTTGGTTAAGTGCCCGACTTCGGCTCAGGTCATGATCTCATGGTTCAGTGAGTTTGAGCCCCACTTTGGGCTCAGTGTTGACAGCATGGAGCTTGGAGCCTGCTTCAGATTCTGTGTCTCCCTCTCTCTCTGTCCCTCCCCTGATCACACTCTGTCTTTCAACTCACTCTCTCTTTCTCTCTCTCTCAAAAATAAACGTTAAAAATTTTTAAAAAATATATAACTATCATATGATCTAGCAATTCTACTTCTAGGTATTTATCCAATACTAGGAATTGAAATCAGGATTTTGAAGAGATACCTGCATTCCCCTGTTTATCACAGCATTATTGACAATAGCCAAGATATATAAACAACCTAAATACCCATCAACAGATGAATGGATAAAGAAAATGTGGTAACACATATAATGGAATATTATTCAGCCTTTAAAAAGGACATTCTGACATTTGTAACAACATGAATGAATCTGGAGGAAATTATGCTAAGTAAAACAGAGGAGACATAGAAACACAAATACTATATGATTTTTCTTATATGTGGAATCTAAAGTAGTCAAACTCAGGAGTGCCTGGGTGGCTCAGTCAGTTAAGCATCAGACTTTGGCTCAGGTCATGATCTCATGGTTCGTGGGTTCAAGTCCCATATGGGGCTCTGTGCTCACAGCTCAGAGCCTGGAGCCTGCTTTGGATTCTGTGTCTCCCTTTCTCTAACCCTCTCCCTCTTGTGCTCCATTCTCTCATTTTCAAAAATAAGTAATAAAAAAATTTAAAAACAAAACAAATGAACAAACAAACAGATTATTAAATACAGAGAACGAACTGGTGGTTGCCAGAGATGGGGTAAGACGGAAGGAGACAGATGAAATGGAGGAAGGGGATTAAGAAGTACAAACATCCGGCTACAAAATAAATGAAATGGGAATGAAAACTACAACATAGGGAATATAGTCAATAATATTTTAATAACATTTGTTTGGTGACTGATGATGACTTATCATGATGAGCACTGAGTAGTGTATAGAATTGTCAAATCAATATGTTGTCACCTGAAACCAATATGACATTTTATATTAACAACGTTTCAATAATATTTTTTTAAAAATAAAATAAAATTAGTTTTAATTATTATACTTCATAAAATATAACAGGTTTTGAATTAAAAGATATACCTAATATCTGAGATGATAAAGTATGAAATTAAATGTGAGTCTTAGAATCAATAAAATAGAGTAATCAAAATACTGAAAAAAATCACAGGAATCATTTTCTTGAACTCCATTATCAAGAAAATTATTTGATTTTTACAAAATGTCAGGTACTTTCCTAGTGTTATTCAGTTAAATTATTTAATGTTCACAGCCACTTGTTCAATATGTGCTATTATTAGATCTCACTCTATGAATGAGGAAAAAGTGTGTCACATAAGATTAAGTAACTTGCACAAAATTATAATGACCAGTTAGGCCAGATTCAATCTTTATTTTTTTTTTACTTGATCAATTTTTTATTTTTTATTTTTTTATTATTATTTTTTAATATATGAAATTTATTGTCAAATTGGTTTCCATACAGATTCAATCTTTATATCAAATGAATGTTTTAAGTATTATTTTCACCTACAAAGATAGTCTTTTCCCACCCAAATCAAGCGTCCTTCAGTGAAACATATCCTCATGTTCAGAACACAGGCAACTTATGTTTAGATCAGATTTGTTTGAAGCAGAATTTAAGATTGGGAAGGAGCATCTTCCCATCATTCAGCTTCTATGCTAAACAAAACAAAACAAAACAAAACAAAACAAAACAAAACCAGAAACAACATAACTAAACAAAAAAAACAACAAAAACCCCACCCCAAACTAAAAACCAAAAACCACCTCTCTATTCCTCTGTTTTGCACAAAGAAGACTCTCATCCCCCCAAAAGATGATTTTAAATCTGGCTTCCATTGCTGCTTTTCAAAAAGCAACTGCCAGTCAACTTTTTTTTTTTTTCCAGGAGGAGAACTTAATCTTGTGTTATTTTGTATCATTATAATGTATCTAGGTGGGGATTTTTTTTTGGTTTATTCTGCAGATTTTTTTGTGAGAAGCTCTCTGTATTGGAAATATGTTGTCATTCATTGAATTTGAAAAAGTCAGAGCTATTATTCTTTGAAAATTTCATCTCTCTTATTTTCTGGAGATTTGATTAGATTCATTAGATTTAAAAAATATGGTCAGACCATATTAAAAAACAACATCAATAATATGAATTTATGTTTTGTTACCAGAGACACAATTAAGTCCATAGGGCTTAGAAAGATTGAGAATAAAAACATGCATAATGATTTAGCAGGAAAAACTGCTAAAGTGGAACCGTATATCAAAAAAAAAAAAAGAAAATCTTAGTAAAAAAGTATTTCAGATATGATGGAAGCCATTTCATAATGTAAATAACAAAAGGCTTTAATTCACCAGAAAGATATAGTAATAGTAAACGTCTAAGAAGTAAAAAAAAAAAAAACAAAAAAACAAAAAACAAAACCAGAGCTATATGATATATAAATCAAAAACTGAAAGCATTAACAATACTGGAAATTTTACCATAGTCAATGTAGATGTAGACATAATCATCACAGGTCAAACAGATAAGAAATACCCATATCAGCAGACAAAAACTCAGAAATATACAAAGGATTTTAGTAACACAATTAACAATCTTGTGCAAAGATGACAGATAACTAGATCTCTGAACCCCTGAACTGGAGAAGATACACCTTTTTCAAGCACACACATAGGAGAAAGCTGAAAGACAATGAACGCATACTGCTCCATAATGCAAGTCTCAATAAATTAGCAAACACTCAGTATGCAGATACTTAAAGATACTTTAAAAACATATTTAAAGCACTTTATATGTTAGGAAAATCTGAAAACACTCTCATGATTGGTTCTAAGGTCAAAAAAAGAAATCGTGACAAAAATCAGACAATACTCATAAATGGATGACAAGCACTACCACTTTTTAAAAGCACACATAGTTATTTAAATCATAATATTGAAATATATGACCCTGAATGCTATATTATATGAGAGAAAAAGGGTGACACCTAATGAGTTAGTTATGTATTTTAAGAAGACAAAAAAAAACCCACATCAGAATAAAACAAAACTTTCAGAAGTTAAGAATGTATAAAGATAAAAACAAACATTGACAGAAAATAAAAGGGAGCAAAAGAGAGGATTAAAAAAAGAGAAAATAAAATTAGCCAATCTCTGTAATGGATCAATCAAAAAATGGAAGAGGAATAATAAAAATGAACAACATTAGAACCCAAACTATGACATAACCAACCACTAGAGAGATTTAAAATATAATAAACAATGGGGCACCTCGGTGGCTCAGTCATTTGAGCACCAGGCTCTTGATTTTAGCTAAGGTCATGATCTCACAGTTTGTGGGATCTAGTCCCGTGTCTGGCTCTGCATTAACAATGCAGATCCTGCTTGGGATTCTCTCTGTCCCTCTCTCTGCCCCATCCCCTGCTTCTGTTCTCGCTCTCAAAACAAATAAAGAAACATGAAAATAGGAAGGAAGGAAGATGGCGGCGTAGGAGGACGCTGGGCTCACCGCGGGTCCTGCTGATCACTTAGATTCCACCTACACCTGCCTAAATAACTCAGAAAACCACCAGAGGATTAGCAGAACGGAGTCTCCAGAGCCAAGCGCAGACGAGAAGCCCACGGAAGAGGGTAGGAAGGGTGGCGAGGCAGTGCGCGCTCCACGGACTGGCGGGAGGGAGCCGGGGTGGAGGGGCGGCTCGCCGGCCAAGCAGAGCCCCCGGGTCTGGCTTGCAAAAGCTGAGGGGCCTGACGGACTGTGTTCCGACAGCAAGCGCGACTTAGCGTCTGGGAGGTCATAAGTTAACAGCTCTGCTCGGAAAGCGGGAAGTCTGGAGGACAAAGGGAGGGAGAGCTGCTGAGCCCCCTGACAACAGAGCTCAGTTTGGTGGGGAACAAAGGCGCTCGCCAGCACCATCTCCCCCGCCCATCCCCTAGCCAAAATCCCAAAGGGAACCAGTTCCTGCCAGGGAACTTGCTCGCTCCGTGCAAACACCCAACTCTGCGCTTCTGCGGAGCCAAACCTCCGGCAGCGGATCTGACTCCCTCCCGCTGCCACAGGGCCCCTCCTGAAGTGGATCACCTAAGGAGAAGCTATCTAAGCCTGCCCCTCCTGCCCCCGTGCACCTTGCCTACCCACCCCAGCTAATACACCAGATCCCCAGCATCACAAGCCTGGCAGGGTGCAAGTAGCCCAGACGGGCCACGCCACCCCACAGTGAATCCCGCCCCTAGGAGAGGGGAAGAGAAGGCACACACCAGTCTGACTGTGGCCCCAGAGGTGGGCTGGGGGCAGACATCAGGTCGGACTGCGGCCCCGCACACCAACTCCAGTTATACACCACAGCACAAGGGAAGTGCCCTGCAGGTCCTCACCACTCCAGGGACTAACCAAAATGACCAAACGGAAGAATTCCCCTCAGAAGAATCTCCAGGAAATCACAAAGCTAATGAACTGATCAAAAAGGATAAATAATATAACAGAAAGTGAATATAGAATAATAGTCATAAAATTAATTGCTGGGCTTGAAAACAGTATAGAGGACAGCAGAGAATCTCTTGCTGCAGAGATCAAGGGACTAAGGAACAGTCATGAGGAGCTGAAAAGCGCTTTAAACGAAAAGCAAAACAAAATGGAAACGACGACAGCTCGAATTGAAGAGGCAGAGGAGAGAATAGGTGAACTAGAAGATAAAGTTATGGAAAAAGAGGAAGCTGAGAAAAAGAGAGATAAAAAAATCCAGGAGTATGAGGGGAAAATTAGAGAACTAAGTGATACACTAAAAAGAAATAATATACGCATAATTGGTATCCCAGAGGAGGAAGAGAGAGGGAAAGGTGCTGAAGGGGTACTTGAAGAAATTATAGCTGAGAACTTCCCTGAACTGGGGAAGGAAAAAGGCATTGAAATCCAAGAGGCACAGAGAACTCCCTTCACACGTAACTTGAATCGATCTTCTGCACGACATATCATAGTGAAACTGGCAAAATACAAGGATAAAGAGAAAATTCTGAAAGCAGCAAGGGATAAACTTGCCCTCACATATACAGGGAGACCTATAAGACTCGTGACTGATCTCTCTTTTGAAACTTGGCAGGCCAGAAAGAATTGGCACGATATCTTCAGTGTGCTAAACAAAAAAAAATATGCAGCCGAGAATGCTTTATCCAGCAAGTCTGTCATTTAGAATAGAAGGAGAGATAAAGGTCTTCCCAAACAAACAAAAACTGAAGGAATTTGTCACCACTAAACCAGCCCTACAAGAGATCCTAAGGGGGATCCTGTGAGACAAAGTACCAGAGACATCACTACAAGCATAACACATACAGGTATCACAATGACTCTAAACCCGTATCTTTCTATAATAACACTGAATGTAAATGGATTAAATGCGCCAACCAAAAGACACAGGGTATCAGAATGGATAAAAAAACAAGACCCATCTATATGCTGTCTACAAGAGACTCATTTTAGACCTGAGGACACCTTTAGATTGAGAGTGAGGGGATGGAGAACTATTTATCATGCGACTGGAAGCCAAAAGAAAGCTGGAGTAGCCATACTTATATCAGACAAACTAGACTTTAAAGGCTGTAACAAGAGATGAAGAAGGGCATTATATAATAATCACAGGGTCAATCCATCAGGAAGAGCTAACAATTATAAATGTCTATGCGCCGAATACCGGAGCCCCCAAATATATAAAACAATTACTCATAAACATAAGCAACCTTATTGATAAGAATGTGGTAATTGCAGGGGACTTTAACACCCCACTTACAGAAATGGATAGATCATCTAGACACACGGTCAATAAAGAAACAAGAGCCCTGAATGATACATTGGATCAGATGGACTTGACAGATATATTTAGAACTCTGCATCCCAAAGCAACAGAATATACTTTCTTCTCGAGTGCAAATGGAACATTCTCCAAGATAGATCACATACTGGGTCACAAAACAGCCCTTCATAAGTTTACAAGAATTGAAATTATACCATGCATACTTTCAGACCACAATGCTATGAAGCTTGAAATCAACCACAGGAAAAAGTCTGGAAAACCTCCAAAAGCATGGAGGTTAAAGAACACCCTACTAACGAATGAGTGGGTCAACCAGGCAATTAGAGAAGAAATTAAAAAATATATGGAAACAAACGAAAATGAAAATACAACAATCCAAACGCTTTGGGATGCAGCGAAGGCAGTCCTGAGAGGAAAATACATTGGAATCCAGGCCTACCTCAAGAAACAAGAAAAATCCCAAATACAAAATCTAACAGCACACCTAAAGGAAATAGAAGCAGAACAGCAAAGGCAGCCTAAACCCAGCAGAAGAAGAGAAATAATAAAGATCAGAGCAGAAATAAACAATATAGAATCTAAAAAAACTGTAGAACAGATCAACGAAACCAAGAGTTGGTTTTTTGAAAAAATAAACAAAATCGACAAATCTCTAGCCAGGCTTCTCAAAAAGAAAAGGGAGACGACCCAAATAGATAAAATCATGAATGAAAATGGAATTATTACAACCAATCCCTCAGAGATACAAACAATTATCAGGGAATACTATGAAAAATTATATGCCAACAAATTGGACAACCTGGAAGAAATGGGCAAATTCCTAAACACCCACACTCTTCCAAAACTCAATCAGGAGGAAAGAGAAAGCTTGAACAGACCCATAACCAGCGAAGAAATTGAATCAGTTATCAAAAATCTCCCAACAAATAAGAGTCCAGGACCAGATGGCTTCCCAGGGGAGTTCTACCAGACGTTTAAAGCAGAGATAATACCCATCCTTCTCAAGCTATTCCAAGAAATAGAAAGGGAAGGAAAACTTCCAGACTCATTCTATGAAGCCAGTATTACTTTGATTCCTAAACCAGACAGAGACCCAGTAAAAAAAGAGAACTACAGGCCAATATCCCTGATGAATATGGATGCAAAAATTCTCAATAAGATACTAGCAAATCGAATTCAACGGCATATAAAAAGAATTATTCACCATGATCAAGTGGGATTCATTCCTGGGATGCAGGGCTGGTTCAACATTCGCAAATCAATCAACGTGATACATCACATTAACAAAAAAACGAGAAGAACCATATGATCCTGTCAATCGATGCAGAAAAGGCCTTTGACAAAATCCAGCACCCTTTCTTAATAAAAACCCTTGAGAAAGTCGGGATAGAAGGAACATACTTAAAGATCATAAAAGCCATTTATGAAAAGCCCACAGCTAACATCATCCTCAACGGGGAAAAACTGAGAGCTTTTTCCCTGAGATCAGGAACACGACAGGGATGCCCACTCTCACCGCTGTTGTTTAACATAGTGCTGGAAGTTCTAGCATCAGCAATCAGGCAACAAAAGGAAATCAAAGGCATCAAAATTGGCAAAGATGAAGTCAAGCTTTCACTTTTTGCAGATGACATGATATTATACATGGAAAATCCAATAGACTCCACCAAAAGTCTGCTAGAACTGATACAGGAATTCAGCAAAGTTGCAGGATACAAAATCAATGTACAGAAATCAGTTGCATTCTTATACACTAACAATGAAGCAACAGAAAGACAAATAAAGAAACTGATCCCATTCACAATTGCACCAAGAAGCATAAAATACCTAGGAATAAATCTAACCAAAGATGTAAAAGATCTGTATGCTGAAAACTATAGAAAGCTTATGAATGTAATTGAAGAAGATTTAAAGAAATGGAAAAACATTCCGTGCTCATGGATTAGAAGAGTAAATATTGTCAAAATGTCAATACTACCGAAAGCTATCTACACATTCAATGCAATCCCAATCAAAATTGCACCAGCATTCTTCTTGAAACTAGAACAAGCTATCCTAAAATTCATATGGAACCACAAAAGGCCCCGAATAGCCAAAGGAATTTTGAAGAAGAAGACCAAAGCAGGAGGCATCACAATCCCAGACTTTAGCCTCTACTACAAAGCTGTCATCATCAAGACAGCATGGTATTGGCACCAAAACAGACACATAGACCAATGGAATAGAATAGAAACCCCAGAACTAGACCCACAAACCTATGGCCAACTCATCTTTGACAAAGCAGGAAAGAACATCCAATGGAAAAAAGACAGCCTCTTTAACAAATGGTGCTGGGAGAACTGGACAGCAACATGCAGAAGGTTGAAACTAGACCACTTTCTCACACCATTCACAAAAATAAACTCAAAATGGATAAAAGACATGAATGTGAGACAGGAAACCATCAAAACCTTAGAGGAGAAAGCAGGAAAAGACCTCTCTGACCTCAGCCGTAGCAATCTCTTACTCGACACATCCCCAAAGGCAAGGGAATTAAAAGCAAAAGTGAATTACTGGGATCTTATGAAGATAAAAAGCTTCTGCACAGCAAAGGAAACAACCAACAAAACTAAAAGGCAACCAACAGAATGGGAAAAGATATTTGCAAATGACATATCTGACAAAGGGCTAGTATCCAAAATCTATAAAGAGCTCACCAAACTCCACACCCGAAAAACAAATAACCCAGTGAAGAAATGGACAGAAAACATGAATAGACACTTCTCTAAAGAAGACATCCGGATGGCCAACAGGCACATGAAAAAGATGTTCAGCGTTGCTCCTCATCAGGGAAATACAAATCAAAACCACACTCAGATATCACCTCACGCCAGTCAGAGTGGCCAAAATGAACAAATCAGGAGACTATAGATGCTGGAGAGGATGTGGAGAAACGGGAACCCTCTTGCACTGTTGGTGGGAATGCAAATTGGTGCAGCCGCTCTGGAAAGCAGTGTGGAGGTTCCTCAGAAAATTAAAAATAGACCTACCCTATGACCCAGCAACAGCACTGCTAGGAATTTATCCAAGGGATACAGGAGGAGTACTGACGCATAAGGGCACTTGTACCCTAATGTTCATAGCAGCACTCTCAACAATAGCCAAATTATGGAAAGAGCCTAAATGTCCATCAACTGATGAATGGATAAAGAAATTGTGGTTTACATACACAATGGAATACTATGTGGCAATGAGAAAAAATGAAATATGGTCTTTTGTAGCAATGTGGATGGAACTGGAGAGTGTGATGCTAAGTGAAATAAGCCATACAGAGAAAGACAGATACCATATGGTTTCACTCTTATGTGGATCCTGAGAAACTTAACAGGAACCCATGGGGGAGGGGAAGGACAAAAAAAAAAGAGGTTAGAGTGGAAGAGAGCCAAAGCATAAGAGACTCTTAAAAACTGAGAACAAACTGAGGGTTGATGGGGGGTGGGAGGGAGGGGAGGGTGGGTGATGGGTATTGAGGAGGGCACCTTTTGGGATGAGCACTGGGTGTTGTATGGAAACCAATTTGACAATAAATTTCATATATTAAAAAAAAGAAACATGAAAATATAATTATAATAAATGTCTATTGTGAAAAAATTTAAATTAGACATTTTGAAGTAATGCAATGGAAACATTTTTTGAAAATATTAGTTATAATTAACTCGAAAAGTATTTTAGAAAAGAAGAAAATATATAATAATAATTTTTAAAAAGTTATTAATTTTAATGTATCCCCTAATGAAATTTTAGGTTCAGAATATTTTAAAGAACATTTAAATAACAAATAAGGCCAGTATTATGCAAACTTCTTGAGACAGAGATGACAAAACATGCATACAAAAAGTCCACAAATAATGTATTTAAAACATTGATATATTTTACTACAATAAAAATTAAATATTTTTCATCAGTGAAATGGCACCATTAAAAGAAGTGAAAAGACATGTAGTATGCCAGGAGAAAATATTTGCAAACATATCCACAAGGGATTAATCCAGACTATACAAAGAACTAAAATTCAATATAAAAACAAGTAATGAAAGTTTAAATGAGAAAATGACACAGGCTGTGCAAAATATATGAAAAAGTAGGAGAGCAGGGATGAATAGGTGGAGCACAGAGAATTTTTTAGGGTAGTGAAACTGTTCTGTATGATACCATTATGATGAATAGATGTCATTGTACAATTGTCCAAACAATTATATGGACTTTGGATGATTATGATGTCACTTTAGGTTCATCAGTTGCAACATGTGCAACTCTGGTGGGGGTTATTGATAATGGGGGCTATGCAACTGTGAAGGCAGGGATATATGGGAAATTCCTGCACCTTCCTCTCAATTTTGCTATAAACCTAAAAGTGCTCTGAAAAATAAAGTCATAACAACCAAAAAAAAAAAATGTCAATAGGTAACAGTAAAAAAGTGCAAGAACTATACCAGATTAAAATAAATTAAAGAGACTATGTTATGTTGATAGTATAATCTTAATTTGATCCTGAAAAAACAAAATAAGATATAAAGGATTTGGTGGGCCCGAGCACCTGCCGACTGGCTCAGTCAGTTAAGTGTCCAACTCTTGATTGCAACTCAGGTCATAATCTCACGGTTCATGGGTATGAGCCCCACATCTGGCTCATCCCTGACAGTGTGGAGCCTGTTTGGGATTCTCTCTCCCTCTGTCTGTCCCTCCCCTCCTCTCTTTCTCTCAAAATAAATAAATAAATAAACTTAAAAAAAAAGAATTTGACCAATTGGATAAATTGTTAATATACACTATAAAAACATATTGTACTTTTAATTTTCTCAAATGTGATACTGTTATTTTTATTGAAGGAGGATAGCCTTTTCTTAGGAAATCAATGTTGAGGTAGTTAGAGATGAAACGTAATATTTTGCAACTTACTTTTAATGCAGTTAAAAATAGGAAAACTTGGAAAAAACATGGTCATTAAGTACAAAATAGCTATCCAACCTCATAAATAATCAAGAAATGCAAATAACAACTCATATATAATTTTATATCCACCAAATAGCCAAGAAATTTAAAAGCCTGATAATATCCACATTGGATAAAATAAATATTACAAAGAAATTAAGTTTCACGAACCAGAGTTATAAACATCAATGTAGATGAATCTCAGGAATAAAAGTAAGGGGAAAATTGCATGAAATTTGTATTGTATGTATGGTAGCAGTCTCAATGCATGTAGCTCTCAAATTTCAGGATATTAATTACTTCTCTAGGAGAAAAGTGGTGTGTGATTGGAGAGGTGGTGATAATATTCTATGTCCTAAGCTAAGTGGTACAAAGGCGTTCTTCTTATCATTTTTTAATAATATTCATTTTATATATATATATATATATATATATATATATACACACTTTTTAGAATATATGAAATGTGTATAGAGTATAATAATAAAGGAACACATCAGAGGAATATTTGATTTATTTGAAAAAAGGAAGTAGCAAGTGGAAATTATCAATCCCAACAAAGAGCTAGAGAGCTTGGCTCAGATTAGGCTTGAAAAATTATGAGTTGAATGAAAATAAAATTCAATTTCTATAACTACTTTAATAGTTTAATCTATTACCCGAATACTACTACTACTACTACTACTACTACTACTATTCTAGCTTCCTCAGGATTATATAATCAAGATGCTTCATTACATGATAATTTACCTAGGAACACACAATGGGTATTTCTACAGGGAGTATAAAAGGAGCAAGTTTTTGTTTTGTTTTGTTTTTCTTTTCAGACATTCTTTAGAAATTAAACCATTTTGTGGTATCTTTTGATGACTATCATAACAAAACATGGCTTTAGCTGAAGAGGATCATTATAATCTGAGCATTAATCACTATTTATATCGTCATAGAGAATGAGAAAATATACAAAACTAATCAGAAAATATCCCCATGAATATCCCCAGGGCTTTTAGGCATTAACAATTAGATTTAAGAACTCTAAACTCTAATTGTTTCTCTACCTTGCTGAGACTTGGCTAGCTTGGTTGTTTTTAGCAAAATATTTTCTAACATTTTCTCTTTCCCATGGAGACAATTGCTACATCTTAAATGGCAAAATAGAGCTCATGGACTTTAATTGTGTTCTTCCCCTGCTGTATCAAAAGATTCTTCTCTGCTTAGTAATTATGTTATACTGTAAACTAACCAAAGTGAGCACTCATGTTAGTGTTTGATCCATTACTATTTAACCTGTTTTGGGTGCAAATTAATTCAGGGAATGTCCAGTCTCAAATTAAAATCTAATATGTATATAAAAAAAAACTTTAAAAAATATTCTGAGTAGGGGCGCCTGGGTGGGGCAGTCGGTTAAGCGTCCGACTTCAGCCAGGTCACGATCTCGTGGTCCGTGAGTTCGAGCCCCGCGTCAGTCTCTGGGCTGATGGCTCAGAGCCTGGAGCCTGTTTCCGATTCTGTGTCTCCCTCTCTCTCTGCCCCTCCCCCGTTCATACTCTGTCTCTCTCTGTCCCAAAAATAAATAAACGTTGAAAAAAAAACTTAAAAAAAAAAACTTAAAAAAAATATTCTGAGTAGACAATCCTCATTTGGTTAACAGGTCTTGTTTTAAAATTCACCTTTTTTTTTTTTAATTTTTTTTTTTCAATGTTTATTTATTTTTGGGACAGAGAGAGACAGAGCATGAATGGGGGCAGAGAGAGAGGGAGACACAGAATCGGAAACAGGCTCCAGGCTCCGAGCCATCAGCCCAGAGCCCCACGTGGGGCTCGAACTCACGGACCGCGAGATCGTGACCTGGCTGAAGTTGGACGCTTAACCGACTGCGCCACCCAGGCGCCCCTAAAATTCACCTTTTAAATAAGTAATAATTTTTAAATGTTTTTGATGTTTATTTATTTTTGAGAAAGAGAGAGAGAGAAAGAGTACAAGCTGGGAAAGGGGCAGAGAGAGAGAGGGAGACAGAATCAGAAGCAGGCTCCAGGCTCTGAGCTGTCAGCACAAAGCCTGACATGGCCCGAACCCAGGAACCATGAGATCATGACCTGAGCTGTAGTCAGATGCTCAACTGACTGAGCCACACAGGCATCCCTAAATGTACTTTTTGTACATTGTAGTCAGAGGCTCAACCAACTGAACCACCCACGCGCTCCTAAAGAAGTAATAACTGATACCCAGAAAA
This sequence comes from Prionailurus viverrinus, assembly GCF_022837055.1. Classification (NCBI taxonomy): domain Eukaryota; kingdom Metazoa; phylum Chordata; class Mammalia; order Carnivora; family Felidae; genus Prionailurus; species Prionailurus viverrinus. The sequence continues at coordinate 109,015,872 of NC_062564.1, read as the reverse complement.
CACGTTTAAATGAAAGTATGCTTCCAAAATCCTTGTTTACAACAACAACAACAACAACAACAACAAAACTAGACAAGTTCAGAATGAACACTGTCATCAAGAAAATAAAAACATAAAAACTAAATAAAAATATTTCATTAGAATATAATTAGACCATTTTGAAAATTTAGAAAATATTTCCCATTAGAATGAGGATTTAGCTTTCTTGTTCTCTTTATACTTAATCCCTATATATCACTCCACATTTCAGGAATATTTATAACGAAGAGTTATTTGGTACACCTCACAGTCACATTAGTGAGGGGGGACATATTGCAATTCTTGTTCATCAAGAGGTCATAAATAAGAAGGAAAATATAATTCAAAATGCCAAATACCAGATAAATGATTGTGCCTTCTTTGTTGCATGAACACCATGCTATTCTCAATTGAACATTTCTTTGATTTTATTTCTCTGAAGACAGGCAGCACTTACTGATATTTCAGGCTTTTTTCCATATTGTTAATGAAGAGGCTGTTCGGATGGCTACTCTCTTTGTACGTGAAACAGTTTTCTATGTAGGAAAGTAACTTGTCATAATCTTCAGTTTATTACAGGACATCCAAAAGATACATTCAACCTGTATTTTTTTTCTTCTTTGATTCATTTCCCTTTAGTGATCACCACTAAGATTGCAAGTATTAAGCTTGATGATTTCTAAATCTAAACTGCCACCTCTGACAGTGTCTGAAAATTTAGATTTGCTTTTTTAAATGCCTACATTTGGATATCCCATGTTAAATCATCAGACCTTAAACCAAACTCATTTTCCTGACACCTTTTCTTCTGCCTGATTTTGCATGTATTAATGGATATCCCCAGGAAAAACCATGATGCCACATCTCTACCTTTTTCTCTGCTCCCTCCATTGAGTAGGTGCCCAAGTCCCATCAATTCTGCATGGGCTCTCCCAATCTCCCTGTTCCATCCTGATTACCACTGAGCTAAACTGAGTAAATCTTACAGGTCAGACTCTATCCTAGCAACTTTCCACTCCTTATCTTTTTAAAGGTTCACTACAATGCTAAGGACCGGGTCGCTTTACACTGCTGTTATGGATCTATAATCTGAGAATTGGAGAGGTTAATAAAGGTGTTCAAAGTTAACTGGTTACTGTTGGCACTGAGACTCAAATCCAAACTCCCAGCACTGATTTCTAAAAGAAAGCTTAGACATTCATGACAGTTTGGGTGTGTTTGCTCTGCCACTTATTAGCTAGGTGGGTATCTTAATATTGTCAAGCCTCATTTTAATCATTCAGCAAATGTACAAAATATTTCCTCTTTAGTGTCGCTGTATTAAATGATATACTGCCTGTTAATCATTAGCACAGTGCTGAGTGTATATTAATATGCTAAATAAATCCTATTTTTAAAAATAAATAAGAATTATTATTTCTATATTGTTGTAATACATTTTTTGACAGGTCTCCACAAAAACATATCCCTCGTTCAAACAATATACTTTTCTTGATCCCAGCCCTGATCAGGTTACTTTCTGGCTTAAATTCTTGAGTGACTCAAATAGTATCCTTCTGTCAACAAAGCTCTATATTATGGCCACAACCAACATATTCAGCATTTAATAACACTGCTACCTCTTACTTTATCATCCAAGCAACACAGACAACTTACCATTCCCGAAAATATTCTGATATTTTTGGCCAGATATTAGCTTGGATTGATCCATTGACCATGAATATACTTCCTCTTCTTGATTTACTAGTGTTCTGTCATACCATCACAGAGGACTCAGATGCCGCCCCTCCATGAAATTTCCCTGATTCTTAGAATTAGGCCCTCTTTTTTCCCATTGTCAACATTTTGTCATGGTATATATTGCATTCTACCTTGTAATGCAGATAACTGGGAACATGTCCTGCCTATTCTAATGAAAACAAGAACTGAATATTTTATGTTTGTGTAAACTTTATAATAAAAAATGTGGAGCCCATAGGTGAGAAATAATGATTTGGACATTGAATTAAATTATTTTAAGTTAATAAACAAAATGTTAATGTTTTTAGTTAAATGACCAATTTGGAGGGATATTACCAGTATATATTTTCTCTCTCTCTCTCTTTTTTTCATTCCATCATTTAAAAGTGCACTTTTATATAATTTTGGTAATTTTTTTAAGTAGAGACCTTATTTACTTCCATAAAGAAATATCTTTTGGAAGAGATAGTGTTCTCTTCCACTGACAAAGTCATATGTATGGTGCCACATGAAAAAGTTCAGAAGAAAAGAAAATCTGAGACATTTACATTATGATTATAAATAAAAGAAGGAAGGAGTTTTCTTTTTGAGAGAGAGAATGAGAGAAAGAGAGCACGTGCAAGTTGGGGAGGGGTAGAAAGAGAGGGAGAGAGAGAATCTTAAGCATGCATAGCATGGAGCCCTGAAAAGAGCCCAGCGCGAAGCCCCACGTGGAGCTCGATGCAGGACTCAATCTCATGACTGTGATATCATGACGTGAGCTGAAATCAAGAGTAGGGCACTTAACCCACTGAACCACCCAGGCGTCCAGGAAATTTTTTTATTAAATACATCCATATAGTGGCTGTCCTCATCCAAGCTTGAAAACAAAACTCAAATTTGTCTGAGTTTTTCTGAAGTCACTACTGACTTTGACAAAATACATTATATAGAGCATATCTTTTCAGTGAAGACAAACTCAAATTACAAAAATATTTTAATTGACACAGTGATTCTAACTAAGTTTATACAGAAAATGAATCATTTCTATGATAAGCCTCCGACAGTGTCTGTTTTTCTTTTGAATCAATTGAGCAACTTGAAATAGTATAATTATTGCAGCTGGGCATCTAAGGATTCCATGAGAAACTAAATGTAGCTCTTCCCTTACAGTCCTAAGAATTCTAGATCATTGTCAGGGCTGCAATTTCAGCAGGTCTAACTGAAGGCTCCTCTCTTCTGCATACAGTTATTGTTATGCTTGAGCTCCTGCCTTCCAAGTTCCTTGTCATGTTCCCTATGTTGATCTCCATGTTGTCATATATTGTCAAATCTTACCCTTCTATACTTGGGGCACTGCCTTCTGTGCCATTTTTTCTCAGATAGAAGACTATTTTTGCCTATAGACTAATCCCAGGACTCAGTATCTTCAGTTTGTTGTGAAATATCTTGATAAAATCTGATCCTACTTGCCTGGGCCACTACCCAGCTGTTATGCTACACTTAACTGATTACATGTCTTGCTCACCTACTTAGAAACTGCCAAACAACTTTCAGATGCTGCTTGCTTGATTGTCTGACTGGGCCATCCATTCAACTCCTACTGTCTGGACTGTTCTGCATTGCTGGATCTACACTGGTTAATATGTTAAATCTGGATTCCATTTACCACATATAATTTTTACTTTTCAGCTCCCTTTTTTGATAGTGACTCCATTCAGTCTAGGATATCAAGCATTCTAAAAAAATTTTTTTTCTATTAATTTGTCAGATGTAGCAATATGTTTCAGTCATAATGTTAAAATGTTATAAAACTAATCTTTCAATTACCAATATAGCTTCTCATCTTCTGTGCTGATATTCATAGCATCAATAATTTCTTATTTTATTAGATCACAACTTTAGAAATCATAAGTTTTTTTTTCTTTTCTCTTCCAACCTTATTCAAATGATTAATCAAGATTTTGAAATTTTCTTTTATGATAGATTTCTTCTTTCCTATTCATAGCAACCTTGTCCCTCTTAAATGTCATAATTCCTACAAAAGTTTGAACTGAGATTTTATTTAAATATTTACATTAATAATATAAAAAATTGCCAAAATATTTTCATTGTATCATTTTCTTGTGTAAAAGAGACTTTCACATAGCTATTGGACCTAACCCTAAATCATTTACCTGTAGTGTAAGATATTTTATTAATTGTCTCCTTTATATATATTAACTTAACATCTTTCATGTATCAGTCATTCAATTTGCACAATTTCTTTGCACTTTAAATTTTTGAACATATGATTTTCAATTCAGGAAATATGTAGTCAAATAAGTGCATGACAACATCCATATTAAGATATCGCTAAATTGTTTTATCTGGATCAATTCTTAACCCTAGTCTAGGTACAGATTCATTAAAAACAATATGGGGGGCAGGGAGGAGAGAAGAAAAGAAAAAAAACAATTAGCTTGCTAACCGTTTGTTTTTAGACTCTAGGTTTACAACATAGATTTTTTTCTAGTTCTGACTCTACTTAAAATGTACAAACAATTCGTTTTGAGACAAACCACAAAACTACTCAAATTACTTTTCTTAATGTAGTAACTCAAGTCTATGACTAATTTAGTCCTGCATCCACCAAACAGTTAAAGACAGTGCAATAATTGTCAACGAAGTATTTTCAAATCATGTCTAAGTTTTCTTGCTATATACTTTCTCAAAAGTACATGTATAAGAAAACTTGTCTCACTGTCTAATGTTGAAGTTGGCTCATGTACATGAGGATGCTAAGTGAGAGTTAAGGTCAGTGATTATTCAGGGACTCAATTTAAAGAGAAATCACCATTTTGAGTTTATTTTTGTGAATGGTGTGAGAAAGTGGTCTAGTTTCAACCTTCTGCATGTTGCTGTCCAGTTCTCCCAGCACCATTTGTTAAAGAGACTGTCTTTTTTCCATTGGATGTTCTTTCCTGCTTTGTCAAATACACAATGGAATACTACGTGGCAATGAGAAAGAATGAAATATGGCCTTTTGTAGCAACGTGGATGGAACTGGAGAGTGTGATGCTAAGTGAAATAAGCCATACAGAGAAAGACAGATACCATATGGTTTCACTCTTATGTGGATCTTGAGAAACTTAACAGAAACCCATGGGGGAGGGGAAGGAAAAAAAAAAAAGAGGTTAGAGTTGGAGAGAGCCAAAGCATAAGAGACTGTTAAAAACTGAGAACAAACTGAGGGTTGATGGGGGGTGGGAGGGAGGGGAGGGTGGGTGATGGGAATTGAGGAGGGCACCTTTTGGGATGAGCACTGGGTGTTGTATGGAAACCAATTTGACAATAAATTTCATATATTGAAAAAAAAAAAGAGAAATAACCACCTACCAGGGTCATTAGGACATGTGTCACCTTCTCATAAGAAGTAGGACTTAAGGTATCTTTTGAAATAGGGGTCAATTCAGGAAACATATTTTAGTCAAAGCACAGAAACTGAGAGGTCAAGTAGGCATGAACAAGCTATAGCTAAGGGATAGACAGGGGCTAGCCTACTACAAGCAGTGTGTTTTGAGAAGTATTACAAATAAATGTTGAAAAGGTAAATTGAACTGGATCATATAGAACTTTAAATAAGAATGTTAGATTTATTACACAGATACTGTTTTAGATATAGTCTTATATATAGTAGATGTTCAATAAATAAATAAATGAATTTTCTCAAGAAGTGTAAAGACATATAAAAATGCTAATAGTGATGCTTACTGCCAACAGAAAAAATACAAGAGGTCACAAAATTGATTAAAGCACCAAAATTATTAGTAGAATCAAAATAATTCTGATTTCATTGTCCATATGGAAGCTTACATTTACCATGTTCATGTTTTCAAAGCCCTCATTGGGAAAAAAAAAAAACATTTATTCTGTCTTAGGAACCTATGAAAAAAGAATATATTATCTTAATTCTACCAAACATCTATGACTATACCAAATGTTTCAACCAAGGGTAAACCATTTCCCATAGAAATCTAATTAGTTGACTGCAAGAAGTTTTTTTAAAATTAAAACTTTAATAATCAGGATGGCCTTTATTATTTTTGCTTACATACATGTAATTAAGGCCATTATGAAAAAAATTGTTTTCAAAACTAGGAAAGAATAAATCCAAGTGTTTAAGACACCACTCTAAATAACCTGAGGTCATACTGCTAATAGAACCTTAGATGTACAGGAATATTTTCTGATTGCCTTGAAGATTACACAGAAATATTCCCAGGTCAAAACATGACTATATTTTCTGACTTTATTGATAGCTAATATTTTACAAACTTTTGAAATATAATTCTAGTAGATTATATACATGAATAATTTCTTCTATCTTGAGGGTTTGTTTTGAAGTTTATTTATTTTGAGAGAGAGAGAGAAAGAGAGAGAGCATGAGCCGGGGAGGGACAGAGAGAGAAGGAGAGAGAATCCCAAGCAGGCTGTGTGCTGTCAGCTCAGTTTGTGATCATGACCTAAGCCAAAATCAAGAGGGACGCTTAAGCAACTGAGCCACCCAGGCGCCCCTCTTAAGTTTTTACACATGCAATAAAATTTTGGCAGCAATTAGATGACAGTTACTGCACCTGCGTGAGCTTAATTTTGCTTGCCTTGGAAATGAACACACTAATTTCTGTCTCAGTGGCTTTGGTTGGAGGAAGGCATGATGAAATCAAATAAAATATGCAAGTTTCTAAAAGAAGCTAGATCTACGGTAGCTTGGGTCAGGCAGAACCATGTAGTGAAAAGAATGCGGGTTTTCAAGTTTGATTAAAAGAAAACATGTGCTCTTTTTATTGCATCAAATGCTGTACCTTAAAAATGCTAATTCTTTAGCAGTATGATCGTGAATCTCTATCTCAAAATGAGAAAATGTGCTCAAGCTAAAATACACTAATATATTTTTTGTCAATAGAGTGAGGTGGTATTGCACACAAAGGTGTGTTTGAGTTTGTTGTTAAATGCTCCCAGCTATATACTCCAGGTCTAATTGTGTGAATGGCCCAAGAAGAGTCCAGTCATGTATATAACCAATAATTTTCAAACACAACTCTCCAGCTTTCCTAAATGTGTTCTGTTGAGGAACAGAGTACCTCTACTTTCATTTCAGTATAACAGAGAAAAATGTCAGCAGCCATGCAATACCTCTGCTTTAGAAAATTTGGGCAGAGTTTGAAGGAGGACAGATTTCTCCTCATCTTTACCAAAGTATAAGATTAAATGCTACAATACCAGAAAAGGACATGACAATGAAGAACATGAGAGCATTAAGAACTTTTCTACACATAATTTAAAATTTTTCCCACAAAATCATATTAATCCAAAAAATAAGGTCAAAATAAAAATCAAATGCCAAGGACTGGGACTAGAATTTTTATATTTGGAAAGTTGTATTTCCTCTTGACCTTTAATTAACTAAGAGGGTAATAACCCTCAGTTCCAATCAAGTTTCTGATACTCTTTGATTAATAGTTCTGAGGAAGAACCAGCAACAACACCAAAAGGGGCATGAAAAAGTATTTTCTTCAAAGTGACAGGGTATGTGAGTGTGTGTGTGTGGGTGTGTGTGTGTTGAGTGTATAATTAAGATACATGTGCACATACACTCTCTCTCTCTCTCTCTCTCTCTCTCTATATATATATATATATATGTATGTATGCATATATATATATTTATGTATATATATGTATATATAGACACACACACACACACACACACATACATATACAATCTTTCTGATCCTTTCTCTGCCTGTGACATTGTTCCAGTTTTGTTAAATTTCAGTATTCCATTATTGTTTGGGGTTATGTTACTTAAAAAGTCATCAGTGAATACTGTATAGTGGTGAATAGTTATTTGTAAGTTTTTATTGAGAGTAAGTGAAATAGCTGAATTTAGGCTGGAAAAGTTTGTTAGAGTCATAAAGTTTTTCAATTCATATACTTTGTTAAATTGAAATTAGGGGGGCGCCTGGGTGGCGCAGTCGGTTAAGCGTCCGACTTCAGCCAGGTCACGATCTCACGGTCCGTGAGTTCGAGCCCCGCGTCAGGCTCTGGGCTGATGGCTCAGAGCCTGGAGCCTGTTTCTGATTCTGTGTCTCCCTCTCTCTCTGCCCCTCCCCAGTTCATGCTCTGTCTCCCTCTGTCCCAAAAATAAATAAACGTTGAAAAAAAAAATTGAAATTAGGAAACCCTCTCCTTTTAGGGTTTCAGGATATGAATCACTTGAGAAACTTTTGAAACATATAACACTTGTTTATGATACTGAAATAAATATAAAACTACAGTTTATATTAATTAAAGGAATAGTAAATACAAAACAAGTAAGAAAAAAACAGAAAAATCTAGACAGAACTCAAGAGGCATCATTTAATCCCTTTACAACAATGTCCAAAATGAAGTTTTTGGGTACCAGTCAAGTGATGCTTCATTTGGTGGCTCATTAAAAATAGAGGCCACCGGTTCACATGTACTTTGAACATTTTTAAAAAGTGAACTTACTTCACTGGTTTTAATCATGTCTTACTACTTGGTCATAAGGCCTCAGGATAGGAAAATGCTGTCATTTTGAAGTAGTATTGAGGTTTCATCTTTGGAGGATAAAAAGCCTAACAGCAGGAATAAAAAATGATATGATCTTTATAATCTTTAGTTCTTTTATAATTTTAAGTTGTGTTGTATTATTTCTGTTTGTAGTTTGCTACAATTATTTGTCCAGGAATGAATTTAGTTACATACAGGACAAGATAGGCACAAATGAGAATACTGAATCAAGATTAAAAAAAAAAAGAAGGAATTATTCTTAGAATTACCTACCTAACCTAGTATACCATATTTGGCTTTTTGTTTATCTAATAACAATCGCAAGGTTAATTTGTTATAAAGTCAAACACTGTTGTGTTACCCAAAACAATATGATAAATTTATAAAAGAGATAATAAGTTCTGAGTTCAAGTCCAATACGCATTCTCTATAAAACTACATTTTTGCTCATATCTACATTTACAAGTATATTAACACTTCATGTAAACAAACACTATGCTTACTTGAAGTTACAAGAGGTACTTCTCCATCTTGTATTTCAACCACCACTGTCAAACCCAAGGGGATCAGTCGAAGAATCGAGTTTTATGACTATATGGGTCTCACTGCTACAAACTGCAACATGTGCTAGAAGGAGAAAGCCAGTTCTACAGAGTTCTTGAGCAAGGTCTAGGAAGAGCAAGGAAATTAATTGTAAATATTCTTTGGGATATTGTAGTTCTATCCCCTACAAAGCATCTGGGGTATGTGTGTGAGGAATAGCTAAGGCTTAGTTCAATATTTTTAATGCCTATTTTATTTCAAACATATTGCATCTGAAAACTTTGCATAACTAGGAATATAAATTACTCAAAATTACATTTTATTAATACCACAGTTAGTGAAACAAAAATTACGATGTTATTTATAAATGTTCTTACCTTTACATCTTTGACATTCATCCTTGTTCCCTCTTTCCCAACAAAGATATCATCAATGTCCACAAGGATGTACCTGTCCAAGGACAGTGTCAGCCTCTTCCCTGACAAGAAGGAGATGGCATCTATGAAGATGAGCTTGTGTAGCCAAAAGTTTAAGTTGTTGCCAAAAAGAACGCGCTGAATTCCATCATGAAGCCCCAGATCCTGAATCACTGTCGCATAGAGTGGTTTGCTGGATGAGGATGAAAGGAATTTTTCTGTCTGTAATTCAGTTAAAAGCACAGGCTGGTAGGTTGAATGATTATATTGGAAAATACTCCAGTCTTCCCCAGGAAGAGGGCCTTTCTCAACCTTGGGGGCTTTGGTAATATGCAGCAAAGGAGACTGAGGGTTGACAAAACAGTCCTTTAGAGCTAGATTATTGAAAAGGTTTAATGGAAAGCCTTTTAATTGTGTACTTGGTAAGCTGTTCTCATTGGCTTTATGAAAACCAATTATACTAACACTGTATTCCACACAGTATTTTTCTAAAAGCTCTCGATTCCATGAGTCCATGCTGACATACTTCAGAATATTTTCATAAATAACTAAAATGTATTTCCCTTTGCCATTATCTGTAAGAGGAGGTATATCCCCCTTACCGGGGGCAATGACCATTTGGTACTGAAATCGGCTAGACTCCAAGATAGCTATGATATCTTGACCAAGTTGAGAATATTGGCTCTCCACAAATAGGAGGACAGTAGGATCAGTTTTGGATGTATCAATAGGTTTAACTGTTTTCAGCTCCATTGACCGATATGGTAGAATTTTGACGTCAGCACATTCTGCTTCTGCAGTGGTTTCAATAACAGTCATTTCCTGTTTATAGCCAGAGTAGAGGAAATAGGCAGAAATGACAATGCTCACCAAACAAAAGGTAGCTAAAAGAACAATCAATGTTCGAAAACTTCTCCGAAGCTTCACAATAAGATTCATTTTTTAAAATACTGCTTTGTAAGTTTTTTCCAATTTCTTTTTCTAAAGTGCCATAGTGAATAAAGTATGAGATGGTGCAAATATCACTTCCCAAAAGTTCATGTAACCATTGCAAACCATGTAAAATGTTTGAAGGGATCACAAGTAAGTTAAAGCTGGAAGACAATGGACCAGGAGAGCAAAAGTTGAAGAAGGGATTTTGAGTATGTCCAATACCAAAGACTGATGCAGAATCCTTTAAACATTATCTGAAAAAAAGGAGAAATGTAATGACTAATACAGAAATATAAATACAAATGTTTATGTGATATGGATGCTTATATATAAGAAAAATACATATCAAAGATAATTTTAGTGTGTTAATATGCTAAAATATTAATAGCTTAAAGTTTACAGTCTAGGTTTTTACTATTAGATTTTTTTCATGTCTTCAAGAATACAGATTCCTATTTCATTTTGCCAAAGAAAGAGATCATTTTTCAAACTAGTCATCTCAAAAAAAAAAAGAGACTTAAGAGAGGCATCTGGGTGGCTCGGTTGGTTAAGCGCACCACTCTTGATTTCTTTTAGCTTAGGTCATGATCTTATGGATTGGTGAGTTCAAGACCCACATCAGGCTTTGTGCTGACAGCTCGGAGGGAGCCTGCTTGGGATTTTCTGTCTCCCTTTCTCTCTCTGCCGCACTTCCCCCTCTCTCAAAATAAATAAATAAACTTAAAAAAGAGAGAGCTAAGAAAGAAAGTTTTAGTGTAAAATGTTAATAACCATAAAGGTTGCTTCTATAGGACTGGTAAACATTATTTACATAAAGAATTAGAAAATCAAATATTTGTGTATGAGTTGGAACAGTGAAACATGTTCTAAGTGTCTGCTAAGTATCTGGAGTGCCAAGCTGAGGCAATGATTTTGTCTTAAGTATATACAGTTGTTACAGGTTTTTTCCTTTAATAACATATCCTTTTCTGAAGTTGCAGGGAGACACTTGGTCTTCTTCACCATACCAGCCAAAATACACAGGATTTCTCTTTCTCTATTCTTAGAAGCAAAGTGATGGAGGAGCTATAGGAGAAAGAACAAAATGGGAACAACCATCCTCAGACCCCTCTAATGAGAGGCTAGGAAGCCTAGATGAGAAGAAAAGCTTTGACATGTTTGTCTTAAAGCACATTCTAAATTTGGCTTGCCCCTATAATCGAAATTAAATTTGAATTTTTATTCATTATTAATAAATCTATTACTTTAATGTAATTATAATATTGATTACATTATATTAATTATTAGCATTATTAATTATAATTATTAGTTATTAATACATTATGCTTTAAAATAAATTATAATTTAATAGTTAAATTTTATCTAACATAATCATATGTTCTATTTCCATATCACTTTCTTTAGTTCAAAAGAAAAAGAATGTAGAGAGAATTAAAAAAAAATTTTTCCCCAAATGGCTTTACCACAAATGGATATAATTTTCCATTATTCTATTTTATTTGTTTTGATGGATGACTCTGATTTTTAATGAATTGCTTTCTATAAAAAATTTTCTTAATTCTCAAAACTGGTTTAGACTATGGAATTTTCAAATTCCCAGTTTACCAAACTCTTGTCAAACTAGTAGAAAACAATAAAAAAAGTTCATGTTTTCAATTTGTGACACATATACTTTAATACACAATAATACTATTGACATACAACATCACAGAAAATCAAATTAACATGTATTGTAATGAGTTGTATATTATACATATTGTATCATTTTGTAAATATTTTATAGGTTTTTTTTTATTTGAAGAACCTGTGTAATTAATAGCTATTAATGATTAAAAGATTATTAAACTATGGAGCATCTGGGTGACTCTTTGGTTGAGCATCCAATCTCAACTCAGGTCATGACCATGATATCGCAGTTAGTGAGTTTGAGCCCCACCTGCCCTGCGACTGCTCTGTGATGACAGTGCACTTTGGATCCTGTTCCCATCTCTCTCTGCCTCTCCTCTTTCTCAAAAACAAATAAATGAACATCAAAAAAAGATTATTAGACTAAATGATTAAACTATAATATGATACTACTCCCATTTTATATTTTTATGTTCTGATGTTCTGAAATACATTTTTCCTGGTAATTTAAATAAAATTCAACAGTTGAATAACGTTTGTCTATGCCTTAGCTTTTGGAAAAAAATAAAAACAACCTCAAATATCCACAATTAAAAAATTTTAAATTTCTACCAAACATTTCAATTCTTCAGATTCTATTTATATATAGACTTGAATTTTTACCAATTTGAAAAATCCCCCTAGTGGTTTCATATTCACTTTAAAGAAAAATTAACTTCCATTTTAGGCACTTACTAATACTGCTATCAAAAATAATTATTTAAGATAATTATTTGATCTCCAAAAACTTTTCAAGTATCACAATACTCTATTCTCTATAAACAAACTGAATTGTATTTTAATAAAAGAAATGAAATACAGCAATGAAAAGGTTTTGGTTTGATTAAAATGTACAAATCAATTATGCTGTATCCTCTAGTTTTGTGTATATATGAACATGGCCATAAAGTTCATTTTAAAACTAAAAATTAAACAATATGTATAATAAGTATTGAAAAATTTGAAATTCACCAAAGGAAATTATGCAGTCTTATATCTATTGTTAGATTTCTCCAAGCTCATGTATTTGGTTTTAAAATCCGTTAAGTGTACAGGGAATTAGCTCCATCCCCACCCCACCCCATCCCCTGGATCACCCACAAGAACAGACTAATTCACATACTTTGTGGGTTTGCTTAGTATTTTAAGAGGCAAATTCAGGAATTTAAAAAATGGATGACACTACTTTGTTAAATCCTTATCTATTCTGACATTAAAGATGTGATTTTTATTTTTGAATACACAAAGGATGAGATGTCAGTTTTGCATATTAGAATGGCTCATCTTAATATGTAATAGTGAAAAAAAATTAAAAAGCATATGGAACTAGAATATGCCAACCAAAAGAATAAATAAAATTTAAATATGACATTTATTTAACATTAATATGTTCAGAGTTAGAAGAATGAGAGATACATATTATCACCATTGTGGATATGTGAGTTTGAATGTGAACGTGTGTGTGTGTGTGTGTGTGTGTGTGTGTGTGTGTGTGTGTGTATTTTAACCTAAGGACTTATCCTTCTTCCCATTCAGTCCTCCCACTTATGATTCCCTAACAAAAATTAGGCAGTGCAAGTGAGAAGTCTGGAAAATAAAAGATGGTAAACCAGAGATGTTTACTTATGTCCTGTGCCTGAGACAGAAGAGGTTTGGCATTGTTTGGGATGCCAAAGCAATGCAGTCTGTGATTTGCCTGAATCTCTTGTTGTGAAGTAATAGAAAAAAATATGTATATACACACACATACATGTATATCTGTCCTCCTGTTGCTGGCATAAAGCTCCTAAAAGACTTGTTATTTCCTATAATAAGAGCACTAAGAGCATCTTTAGATATAATATTTGGTTTTTGACACTGGTTCCTGACACAGAGCTCCTAAAGTTCTTGGAATTTCCTGGGTGAGAGCAGTATCTTTTGTTCTAATGAGGCAATGCTTGGTGGGTTCCTGGTGGTCACTAAAAAGACCACGCCCTGTTTAGATGCTTAGAACTTTTAGCCTCACCCTCATCCTACAGGAAGGGGAGAGGGACTGGAAACTAGGTCAATAATGGATCATGCCTACATGATGAAGCCTCCATAAAATTCCCAAGGTTTTGGGATCTGGAGAGCTTCCAGGTTGGTGAACATATCCACAAATGTGGATGCACCCCAACTCCATAGGGACAGAAACTCTTGCGCTTAGGACCCTACCATACTTTATCTTATGTATCTCTTTATCTGGCTGTTCATCTGTATCTTTTACCATACAGTAAATTGGTAAATGAAATAAGTGGTTCCCTAAGTTTTGTGACTTTCCTAGCAAACCATCAAATCCGAATCCAAGGTGAGGTCATAAGAACCTCTGATTTGTCTCAAAGTCAGAGTGGTTGTGGAAAACCTGGGGACCTACAACTTGCAATTGGTATCTTCACTGGTAAGGGGCAGTGTCCTAGGACTGAGCTCTAAACATGTGGGGTCTGAAATAACTCTGGTTAGTGCCAGATTGAATTGAATTGTAGGACAACCAATCGGTGTCACAAAGCATTGCCCCATATATCTGGAGTCAGAAGAGTAATGAGGGTGGCAGTAGTGTGAGTATAAAGAAGAAACACATGGAGGAAAAGTAGGTTTATTATATAGTGCTGTGTCCCTTACAAAGGAAAAAACAAACAAACAAACAAACAAACAAACAAAAACAAGGCAGACTATAGGGTAGGAACACCAACTTAAGAACCTTGGAAAAGTCAATAAAATTGAGATCATTTTTAAAAAGACAGATGTTAAATTAGACATAAAAAATAGGCATATTCATTTAAGGGTAATAGTGAAGACATCAAATGCTATTTCAAAATCCTAAAAATATGTGTCATGTATTCTTTTTTTTTTTTTAACGTTTTTATTTATTTTTGGGACAGAGAGAGACAGAGCATGAACGGGGGAGGGGCAGAGAGAGAGGGAGACACAGAATCGGAAACAGGCTCCAGGCTCCGAGCCATCAGCCCAGAGCCCGACGCGGGGCTCGAACTCACGGACCGTGAGACCGTGACCTGGCTGAAGTCGGACGCTTAACCAACTGCGCCACCCAGGCGCCCCAATGTGTCATGTATTCTTAAGGAGTCTTTAGTGATATGCTAGTTTCGACTTTACCTTAATCCATTGCATTGTGCAGGATGAACCTGAGACCAGCTGGAAACAAAAGGCACAAGCAGGAGCTCTTTGCCCTGTTTTCCCCTTACATCATGATGTTTTTCTTATAGAATGAGTGGGTAAATACATGGATGAACAAGTAAAGAGCATTTGTTAAGTTACATTTCCTTAATCACCATACCAAGCAAGTTAAATAGGCTTTGATCCCAAGTCTGCTAAATCTGCCTTTCACCTGTCCTAATAAATCTACTTTAAAAATTTGGAGACACCTATTCATTATTTTTTGTGACAACATATCCCCAAAAAAGTGCGGCTGCATGACCCCTGTGCAGGCTTTGGTGAGAAAAAAAAAAAGGAAGCTTTTAGGTGCTGGCTTTCTTGCTGTCTTCCTTTCTTTTTTCTTTTTCTTCTTTTCTCTTTTCTTTTCTTTTTTTTTTCTTTTCTTTTCTTTTTTTTTCTTTTCTTTTTTCTTTCTTTCGTCTTCTCTTCTCATCTCTCTTTTCTTTTCTTTTCTTTTCTTTTCTTTTCTTTTCTTTTCTTTTCTTTTCACCTTCCAAATGTGACTCATCACCTCAGTAGTAGTGGAATAAATATCTCTCAGAATCTTTCATTCTCTTTGAAGATTAGGTAATGTGAAGAAATTATTGTTTTGTATATCTGTTTTTAAAATGTTCTTTGACTTATTTCCAAAATTTATAGATTTTTTAAAAAAATACAGTTTGTGAAATCCATTTACCAAGAGTTCTCAAACATTGTAAATTTCTAGTAATTTCTGGTAGCAGTAGAGGAATTACTAAACAAGGCAACTGAAGAAAGTATTATAGTTATTGCTATTTTTTGGAAAGAAGAAAATTCAGAAATAAGCTAGGGGCTAGGAATCACAATGAATTTATGAGTGACTTTTTCTTTTTTGAAGGTGGTATCATGAGCTATACAGATGATCACAGAGGCTCATTAAAGTTAGCTGAAATTGAAAAAAAATACAATAATATTTACTAGCATTTAATAAGTGGTTACTTCTTGACAGTCATTACAGTACATTTTTTTGCATTCATCACCCTGTTAGTTAGTCATTATTAGTCTATTTTTAAAATGAGGAATTCGCGATTTAGAGGGTTTAGAAAAGGGACTGAGATCATGCTGCTGGTGATTTTTGATGCCAGTGTTCTATATGCCACCATTGCACTGGTGAGAAAAACCAAGTTAGATGAAACCAAGAATTTAACTGTTAGTATAACAATAATTTAACACAGATATCAGCAAGTTTTATTTAAATTTTAATATTTCATCTGAATTTATTTCAGATATTCAAAGCCAGAAATATGTACCCAAAATGCAGAAAACAATCTAGAAGAGAACTGGATTAGCACAAAAGAAACTGTGTTGTAAACTGAGATGACTGAAGAATTTGGAATAATTCAACTTTGACTTTTCATGATACATGGGGTGGGAGGGCATATTTTACCAAGTATCTCATTTTCATATGCTTCTTGAGTTCTTTCTTTTATCTTAGGAATATTATAAAGAATTAGCTTATATTTCATATTAATGAAGCAATGGTTTTAATTAAAATTGTGATATGTAAACATTTAACCATTTATTCCCATATATTGATGGCCCTCACACTCTCTTAGGGAGAATTCCAAAATTTATAATCATTTTTCAAGACAGATTCATTTTTCCCAAAATTATAATTCACCAACACATAAATGGCAATGAAATAGACCAAAATAAAAATATTGATGTACTTCATGTAGTGAGGGTAAGTAGCGCTTTAGGAAACATGAGTTTGTTAGCTTTGTGTGTATATATTTTATGTGTTTTTGAATCCCAATGAGGGTGATTTATTTTCTGGGTCAGAGTAAAAGATTCTTGAAAAACACTACTCCAGAAGGCACAGCTAATTCAAATTATTTAACCTGGTTTTAAGAGAATAATAAATATCATAGAGGCTTTAGCCACAGATGGATTTAGTCTCTTAAGATTCTGAGTGCTTTCTAAAATATCCATTATGATTCAACAGAATTTGAGACTAAGAATTGGTGGATATCACATGGTTTGATCCCTTGGAGCTCCTTTTAGCGTCCAGGCTTCAACAACCATACCTATGTATATAACTTTTTCAAAATGAAGGTACAACATGATGAGTAATTGTTATATTTAATCAAAATAAAAATAGTATGCTTAGTTTATGATTTTCTGAAATAATGATTTTTTCTACTCTTATAACCAGTGACTGTTACTGAACTTTTATACACATCATATTTCCTTGATTTCAGTGACATAATATAAATTTATTTTAGTCCCCAAAGCGTGCGTTTTTATCAGTACACACTCTTAAAAGTGTCATTTCCAACATAATGATAACATTACTACCACCATATTATATTGTAAAATAATATTATACTAGGTACATAGCTCTGAGCTATCGGCTATATTCACACTTCAAAAGATTATGAAAGCAACTCAGTAAATAGAAGAGTAAATGTCAGGCGATTTCTTTTATCACCATTTCCTGGAGATATATATATATACAGTGCCTATTTAGCATTTTCATAGGTCTTGTTTTCTAGAGCAGAAAAACATGATTTTTCAAAAGGAAGAGTTCACTTTTATTAAAATAAAAATGCAAATATCTATATATTTATCTTGTTTATTAGAAAAACATCAGAACTTTGAGAAGAAGGAAAACACTAATTGGATATTTTTTCTCTTTGGCATTTAAAACTTACAAAAAAGTAGCAAAAATGCTATTTGTGACCAAGTGGAGAGATCTAGTAAATGAATCATTGCATAGAACTCTGTATTTGTTCTTATAGTCAAGATTTCATCATCAAATTTTGCCTTTAACACCAATGAAATAATATCTCCAGAAGGTATAATCCAGAATTAAATAGCATTAAATACCTTTGAATGCCTGTATTTGTTCAAAGGAACTCTAAAATTCAAACAATTCCCTTAGGACCTTGAGATTATTTTGAGATAGATCTTTGACATCTCTCTCATTTTTGTGTAGATTTGGGGATAATGTTTACTGTGATATTCAGAATTAAAGTAGGACCAGCTGGAGCGTCTAAAATTCAGTTCCATTTTGGATATGCTACTATTTTCTCACATAGGGGAGGCATTCATCCAGCATCCATTCAACATATAAATGTATTAACCTTTATTAATAGTCTAATATTTTCCAGGTATATCTGCAAATTCAGTGGTAGCTCATATCATCATAAAAAATACCTAAGTTCTTTTATTTTCATCTATTCTTAATTTCTCCTGTTTATTTATTATCTTCCTTTCATCTCCAGAAAATTTTTCTCTTTTTTTTCCTGTCTTGACACTGAATCGTTTTAAAGTTACCTTTAACTTTTTAACTTTTACCCTTAACAGTTTAACTTTTTTGCAAATTAGATTTAATGTGATGAGTATGAGCATTAAACAGCGATCTATGTAACAATGTTTCCATTTTCTATTTCCATTTTCTTTTCATTCCAAATAAGCAATTTATAAGGGAACTAAAAAGATGACTGAAGAAATGAAATATATGGTATGCTTCCTTGTTTAGATATAGTCTTATGAACAATTTTCTCTCAACTCTTTTTCTGGAAATTGTCTCATCTACAAAGGAGATGTTAAAAATGTTTTTAAAAACTGACACTAAGTTTTTTCTTTACAAAATTATGTATATTTCTACTACAAAAGCATGAAAATTGGCAAACATTTGTTAACAAAAACTTTATGTATTTCTAATTGTTTCTCTATATGTAATTTGTTTTTATGTAGTTTTTATGTAGTTGTATTTGTTTATATATGTTTTTATGTGGTTGTGATTATACAAAAAATAATTTTACCCTATGGTATTACTTAAAATTATAACATAACTAGTTACAATAAAAGGGAAATGATGAAACCCTTCTTGTATCCATTATTGTTTTTTCATTTCCATTCCTAGACATATTTTGAGAATTTCAATAATTTCTAAGCCTGATAGCCCCACTGTCTAACTCTGTTTTCCTTTACATGAAAATAGAAAATGAGGGTTGAACTAGCTGAACATCACCTTGGGAGCCGAGATGACTGCCATCAATATTTCCCACACCTAAGGAATTTTCACCTTACTTATTTGCTTCCTGATGCATGGAAAATGGGTATTTCTTGTAAAGACAACCTTTTTCTCCCCTGCCTCTTTTCTAGAACTTCTACCTCTCTTTTATGAGGACTTAGTTAAAACCTGGGGGCAATCATTTCTTAGTAATGACCGTAAAAATATCTACATATGTTTTGTTTGGTACTTAACAATATTTTGATACCTGAATGATTTTAGTCTCCACCATTTGCTTGCTACTCTTAGTCTACTTGTTTGGCCCCATATTTATTTTAGTTTGAGACTCCAGGTATAATTTTCTTAAAAAGTTTAACTCACATCTTCATAAAATGTTTTACCACAGCTACATCACCCCAACCCAAGCAACTGCCTTAATATATTTCTTTACCTTTATAGTCAAGCTTTTTGAAAGAGTTTCTCTTACAAAATCCATTTATCTTGTCATTCCCACACTTTACATGTTGAACAATTTGCAGTTCTGGATTGACCAATGTTGTCTCTGCCATATCTAAATCTAGTCAGCTCTTACTCATTTTAACAAATTCAAGTTAGATAAAACTATTCCAAGAAAAATCATTCCTGACCTTGCAAAAGCTAGTTTAGATGAGTATGTCTCCAATGTGCTATCCTAGAATAGCCTCTATCACAGGATATTTCTTTTTTTTTTTAATTTTTTTCAACGTTTTTATTTATTTTTGGGACAGAGAGAGACAGAGCATGAACGGGGGAGGGGCAGAGAGAGAGGGAGACACAGAATCGGAAACAGGCTCCAGGCTCTGAGCCATCAGCCCAGAGACTGACGCGGGGCTTGAACTCACGGACCGTGAGATCGTGACCTGGCTGAAGTCGGACGCTTAACCGACTGCGCCACCCAGGGAAATACCCAACAGGATATTTCAATCTAATTACCCATGAACTTCATGAAGCCAGGGAC
This sequence comes from Prionailurus viverrinus, assembly GCF_022837055.1. Classification (NCBI taxonomy): domain Eukaryota; kingdom Metazoa; phylum Chordata; class Mammalia; order Carnivora; family Felidae; genus Prionailurus; species Prionailurus viverrinus. The sequence goes on along the minus strand of NC_062564.1, from coordinate 108,995,840 downwards.
TGTGATTTATTCAGCATGGAATCTACAGCACTTTGTAGACCACTTTGTATAGCACATTTAAAGAACAAAATATTCAATACTTGTGAAGAGGTAAGATCAACTTTATTCAGGACTATTATGACAGGTATAAGAAAGACAGCAGTTTTATAGTGGGGTAAAGAGATTGGGCTCAACTCAATACAGCATGGGTGAGTGGGGATTTATAGCCAAGGGATAGGGTAGAGGTCAGTGAGTAGAAAATTAAGTGAGTAAGGAGGGGTTCTGGCTAAATCCACCTAAAAGGATTCTTGCTTAAGATATGCCACGGTGCTCAGACATCATTTGGGGGATGATGGAAGATGAGGAATTATATATCAAAGGTGATCAGATATTGAAGGTGGGAGGTTCTGGGCACAATTGAATTAGCAGGGTTCTTGGTAAAACTAGATTTTACAAGAAAGTGCACAGATAGGCCTACAAGAAGGTTCAGGAGACTGACTAAATTTGTCAAGCAAAGAAAATTTGTCACATGCAGCAAATAATCATGCCAATTCAATAACTTATTCACATCTGACATATATTCACCCTCATTCTATACCCCAAGGTATACCTTGGGAGAAAATGCTATTTTCTCCAGGAAAGTACAGGTAGAAGAACAAGTCTGAGCTTCAGTTTCTTCATTAGAAAAATAAAGAAACCTAACATAATTGTTTATCTTTTGATTTTCATGTATCCATTCATCAAGGAAGATTTAAAAGAATGCTCATCAAAAGGTTGATCATCTCTGTATTTCTTATACTTTTCTGTATCATTTGAATTTTCTATAAGAACAATGTACTACTTTTATATAAAGAATGTACTATATAAAAATCTTACCAAATATGTAAATAGAAAATTTTAAAAGGGGTGAGTTTGCTAACATTAAGTTGCTTTAAACTCTAAAATTCATTAATCTGGTGAATAATAAGTCTTCCTTTTTTACGCTGGTCGCTGGCAATATTTTTCCCAATAATATTTAAATATCAGAAGAGCAAGTTCTCCCTATCTTTTTTGTGATACCTTTATATTTTTATTGATCTATGTTTCTTCCCAAGATGATTGTGGGTAAATTTTCAGTAGCCTAGTCTGTATATTATTTTTTCACACTAAACTCCTCCCTCTACCCTCAAGCATAACCCAATACTAAATTAGATGCATAGAATTTTAATAATCATAATTCAGTTAAATTGATATTCCATGTTATAATATTTATAATAGTTCTATTAGAACAGGAATCTGAGACTTCACATCTAAGGTTTTGAAAATTAGAAAATCAATTAAAACCAAATTATCTTTAAATTTACTTATAACTAGAATATAATGATGCATCAATTGTGTCTGATAAGTCCAAATTTGAATATTAAAACACAAAATTCATATTTATCTGCTCCTAAAAGGCAAATAAAATACTCGTAGTAAAAAGAGTGGCAGGATCCTCAAAAGTCAAAGTTTCATCTACCCCTGAGATAGGTCTTGGCATCTGTGATCAACTTGAATATTCAGGGAGTGGCAAGCACACTTCTAATCATTTGCCTAAGTTGATTTGCAGAATTTGGTCAAGACCTTAGTGCACACAGAGCACCGGAGGGATTGGAAGCTATGGCTCTGTATGCACAATAGTATTTCCATAGTGGGTGCCTGCTGCAGTGGCCTTGCTGAGACACATTCAGTAATTTCTGGGTAGGAAGACTGGTGACAGGCCAGAAATCCAAGATGAACCTACCAAATGGCAATCATGATGAGACCCTGAAGGGCACTGAAATGACTGTGTGACAAGAGATAAGAGCTAATAGTATGTAGGCTCTTACTATCTTTGACTACATTTGTACCCACAGGCAGTGGTGGGCTGAAGATATTTGGATTATAGATATTAATGTTGGTATATTGTTCCCCAGATTTACTTGGTCTCAGTCTATCATTTTGGGGATACAATGATAAATAAGTAAGTTTCTCTTTGAATTTCAATCAGTAACTTTCTATTTATGTTATTTTCTAGAAGACTTTTTCTTATGAACTTTTCAGTCAATCTTTCATCTTGCATTTTCAGGCAATGGAAAAGATTTTTCACTAGGCACTGAATCCTACAAAAGGACCTATAAAATCACCTTTTCCCGTTGAGTGATCTGTGCTTCAGAGTTGTGTTCTTTACTTTTTTAACAATTAAAAGAAATTTACAGCTAATTTTTATAATATAAGCCAAAGTAATCACAAATACTAGGAGATAAAGTATTATAACTAATTTATCTTTCCTAAACTTTTAAAATGCTCATCCAAAACTATAATTAAAACAATATAATTAAAATTACCAAAAAAGTAAAATATTAAAGATAACATTTTCTATCTAGTCAACATTTTTTTTGTAACCAAGTCTAAAAAATAGGTTAAAAATCATATTTGGCATTTATTTTCCAGGATTCAAAATGTTAACTACATATTTGTATAGCACATTTATTTAAAGAGAAAATAAGACATTTGTTTTTTAAATGCATTATTTCTGTGTTTCCACTCTTTGGATCTCCTAGCTTTTTCAACACCAGAGGGCGGTATGCTCTTGCTTTTATTGCAAAACTAGACAGCACTTGCTCTCTCCTTTGACAGTTTACCAAAAAAAAGAAAGTGCTAACTAGGTTAGTACAGTGCTCATAGGCAACTTTCCGTCAGGAAAAAACATCCTGATGTTGATATAAGAGAAATAACAGCGATTCTTAATATTAAAACATCAATTATGCTATAATTCTACATCAAATACATTTAGTCAATTTTCTTGCTCAGATTTGTAATAAACAACCAATATATTGCTTGTAAGATTCTCTTTCTAAATTCTTATTTCTGTTTTTTTTTATTGAATAACTCCCCTTCTCCTCCTCTTCCTCCTCCTCCTCCTCCTCCTTTTTCTTCTTTTTTCTGCTTTGCCAAGAAAGCGATAAATGAAATATCACCTCTACTTAATATCTTGCTAGTTTTGGTGAACTTTTAACATCTAAATCTTTTTTAAGGAAGTAGAATAATAATATCTGTAATTAAAAGGTGTATAAAAGCAGCTTTTCCATATATTGTTTCCAAATTACTATTTTCTCTAGAATTTATTTTATTTCTTAAGGGAATAAGGAAATATGCTTTTGGGGGGAGGGTAAAATAGAGTTTCACATTTCTCTATTATGCGAACATATTTGCACAATAATTTCATTTTCCCAAAAAACACATGATTTCTAAAATTTTGAATATGCTTAAATGACCTCTTTAATATCTTAAAAGTGAAGAAATAACATAAAATGAATAATAAAAAACTTATATAAAAAAGAGAAGTGTGTACACCATGATTTAGGTCATCTCCCAATTTACTCTAACTTCTCAGTTCTGACGTGGAAATATAAAATGTAAGAGCTATATTCAAAATAATTTAAAGTTGTGCTTATAATCTCTGTTTAGAATGGAATTATGACTCATTTGCAAAGAAGATTTCTAGACACTAACTTCTGTTCATAGTTACATCTTAGAATTATAGAATTATGTGCTTCCATTATAATTTATCATTTACCTGAGAGTATGTAAGAATATCTTCTTATAAGGATCTGATTTGCAGATGATTTGAAAGATGATGGATTATTTGAAGGTTGTATGTGCAATGAAATATCCTCACATTAATCATCCTGAGTAATATATACAAATGTATAATACAATTTATTTCTAGTCATACTGAGATTTTTCTCCAATTTGATTTAAAAGTTTGTTAAAGAAAATCACTTTTAGGAACTAAGAAATCATGTTCAGTATCACAGAATATACCATAAATGGGTACTGAACAAAATGGTAACATGTTACAAACTATAACTGGAATGCAAACATCAGGGTGATTGAAAATGCACTCCAAAAAATAGTTCTTAATTAGATTTGGTCAGATCATTCTGCTTATTTTGTGGAAAAGGCCACAATCCCACATATATACACACACCTCCCAATCATTTTGGCTCATTTTGGAAGAGTGGCCATAACCAAATATTGTGCAATCTTCACAGGTAATATTGAAGTGTGGGCAGTTCTTCAAGAGACTACCCTATTAATGCCTCTGGAACATGGTTGTGGATGAAAATACCTTCGATAAAGGGAATCATTTCTGGATCTGCTTCTTCGCCTCACCAGTTTCTGATTCAAAATCTGCTAGGGCATTTCTATTAATTGGCTATGTGAAAGGCTGGGAAATAGTGAACTGATACCTAAAGTTAAAAGGTAGAAACTCGGGGCGCCTGGGTGGCTCAGTTGGTTAAGCTTCCGACTTCAGCTCAGGTCACGATCTCGCGGTCCATGAGTTCAAGCCCCGCGTCGGGCTCTGGGCTGATGGCTCAGAGTCTGGAGCCTGCTTCCAATTCTGTGTCTCCCTCTCTCTCTGCCCCTCCCCCGTTCATGCTCTGTCTCTCTCTGTCTCAAAAATAAATAAATGTTAAAAAAAAAAGGAGGAAACTCATAAGATCATGAATTTCTCAAACACATAATGAGTATTCAAACTGCTGAACAGAGTGAACATAGAATTTATAAAATTGTGAGTTAGTTTAAATGACCTTAAGTATGTAAAATGGTAATAATAAATCATGATAGAACTAAAAGAAATAAGTAAGACCAATGCCAATGAAGTGAAAAGGTAATAAATGGAATAAAAATGTTCTAAGTGCCATGTACTAAGGTCATGATATTAACTGACTTAGACTTTGGTAAGTTAATATTCATATTCCGATTTCTAGTGAAACTAATAAATAATATATGTCTTTAAAGCTAGTAGAGGAGAAAAAAGGAAATGTATGAAAATATTCAATTAAAGAAAAAGAATAAAGGAGAGGAGAGAAAAGGAAAGCTAGAGTAGGTAGGACTAACAGCAAACACAAAATAAATACATAATTCTATATTAATAATTACATTAAGTATAAATAAATTATCTTTTAAAAATAGAGATTGTCAGATTGACTTAAAAGAAAACAATAAATTTAAGTGTATGTTGTTTACAAGTGACACATAAAAGAGTGTGTGAAAATAAACATCTGGAAAAATGTATCAGAAATATTTTAATTAAAAGAAAGTGGATAAAGCTAGGTGAGTATCAGAAAAATAAATTTAAGGCAAAAAGAATTACTAGAGTACAGAAATCACTTAATATTGATAAAAGTTTCAGTTTGCTAGGAAATCCTTAAAATTTAAATTTTCATGCATCTAATATAGCCTTAAATTTATAAAGCAGAAATAGGCAGGGCTATAAGGTGATATTTACAAATTCCTAATCATAGTGAAAAATGTGTAACATTTCTTAAGAATTGTTTGAAAAGTTGGATAGATGACCTAAGAAGACCTAAACAACATGATTCACAAACTTGGCTTAAAAGACATATTTAAAGCATGATATTCAACAGTTGTAGAATACATATTGAATTTGGAAATATTTATAAATATTAATCATACTGAGCCCCAAAGCAAGTCTCAACAAATTTCTAAGAACTAAAAATCATATACAGATATACTATCACCACAGTGTAATTACTAGGAACTTAATAAAATAATTAGTAAATTCTCATACATTTGAAATTAAAAAAAAACATAACCTTAAATAACTTATGGCAAAGAAAAATCAAATATCCCATATAACATATATCAAAATTTGTAGATTTAGTTATTGTCATGTTTAGAGAAATTTAAAGCCTAAGTAGCATATACTTGAAAAGAGAAAAGTATGAAAATTAATAAGTTAATAAGGTAAACATTCCTCTCAAGAAGCTAGAAAATGACAACTAAAATAGTAACAAACATAGAAGAAAGACAGACAACAAAAATGAGCAAAAAGTAATCAGATAAGAAATGCAGTAAAGAGAAAAATAAAGCCAAAACCTAATTCTTTTTAAAAGGCTAATAAACTGGACAAACATCTGCTGACATTAAGATAAAAAAAAGTAGATTACACAAACCTGATAGGAATGCGAAAAAGAAGACACTACATGTGCTTAGTCATTAAAAATATAAAAGAAAATCATTGATGAATTTATAACAAAAAGTTTTAATTTTAAATAAATTTAAGTAAAGTTTCCAAAAAATGTATAGCTTTATAAAATTGATTTAAAAGACATCTCCACGATGGAATATTACTCAGCCATAAAAAAAGAATGAAATCTTGCTATTTGCAATGATGTGCATGGAGCTAGAGAGTATTATGCTAAGTAAAATAAGACAGAGAGACAGATACCATATGATTTCACTCATATGTGAAATTTAAGAAACAAAACAAATGAACATGGTAGGAGGGAAAAGAGGAAAACCAAGAAACAGACTCATTTTTGGGGGTGAGGGACGAGGGAGAGGAGAGAGAGAATCTTAAGCAGGCTCCATGCCCAGCGTGAAACCCATGGTGTGGCTGGTTCTTACAACTGTGAGATCATGACCTGAGCTGATATCAAGAGTGAGATGCTTAACTAACTAAGCCACCCAGGTGCTCCTAGACCTTTAACTACAGAGAAAAAACTGATTATTTTCAGAGGAAATGGTGGGTTGGAGGAAGGCTGAAATAGGTAATGGGGAGTAAGAGTGCACTTGTGATGTGCACTGAGTGTTTTATATAAATGATGAATCACTAAATTCTACACCTGAAACTAATATTACACTGAATGGTAAGTGGAATTTACATAAAACACTTGAATAACATTTTTCAAAAAGCCTCAAAATGAATAATGCAAAATGTAAGATTTTGAATTAACAGTTAAAAAATTTCCATAAAGAAAACTCCACTCCGATTCCTTTACCAGAAGGTCCTATCAAAGTTTCAAGGAATAAATAATTCCAATCATACACAATCATTTTTTAAAAGAAATGAAAAAAAGGGCAATACCTGTCAATTTTATGAAGCTACTATAACCTTCATAGTACTAACTAATAAAGGGATAATACAAAAATGGAAAGTATGGGCAATGTAATGCACAAATACGAGATGTAAAATTTCTAAACAAAATATTTATTCACCATAGTTACAAAAAAAGAAATAGCATGACAAAGTAGAGAGTAGATCCTATAGGTTGACTCGTGTCCCCCTAAAATTTGCATGTTGAAATTTTAGATCCTTGTACCTCACAATGTAACCTTATTTGAAAATAAAGTTATTACAGATATAATTAGTTAAGATAAGGTAATACTGGAGTATAGTAGATCTCTAAACCAATATGACGGTGTCCTTACAAAAGGGAAATTCAATAGAGACATGGGCACAGGGAGAATGGCATCTGAAGTTTGCAATGATGCTGCCACAAGCCAAGGAACTGCCAAGAGTCAGGAGAGAGGCCTGGAACAGATCCTTCCCTAGTGCCTTCAAAGAGACCATGGTCTAGCTGACCAGGATAGACATCCTGAATCTATCACCCGACTGCAACAATATTTCGAACTCTTAGCATCTTTCAGCCGTGATCCTTTCACTTTTTACTCTCTCTCTCTCTCTCTCTCTCTCTCTCTCTCTCTCTCTCTCTCCCCCTCTGTCTCATGGCCTTACACTCCTTCTCACCCAGTTTAAATTCTCTAACCAATTATTATATTCATTTTATTTCATATACTCAAACCTTTTTATCCTTTCTTGTTTTATGATGCACATTTGTCTAAACAACACTGGCTAAATCCCACAATCTACCAAATGTGTGCCTGCAACTCTGAAGATGAATGGAACATCACCAAACTGATTATTCTCCTTTTAAATTCATAATCAATGGTTTCCAGAGGGCCTTTAATGATGCTGGCAATCTTGCTATATTTTCTTCATTAACTATTCCTTCTCCTAGATGACTATCATGTACCCTTTTCCTCTCTCTTCAAACTTCGAACATTTCTTTTCTTTCCCTCACTCTCAGCTGATGATCTTGATTTTTATTTCACAGAGAACACAGTAGCAAGCATAGAATTTCTGTAATTTCCTGCTACCGCACCTACTCATGTGAGTAGATGTTCTCTACTGGATGAATTATCCACTCTGGATAAGGACTATCATTGACTTGTGCACTAGTTCCAGGCTTTATCACCCACTCCTTGAAGACATCACTACAGTAATATTTTTCTGTTTCATGTGGTCACTACACACACACACACACACACACACACACACACACACACACATTTTTTTTCCTTGTCTATGGAATATTTATGCTTCCCCTCACCCCCTTGGAGTCTGCTCCAACCAGGTTCACCCTCACCATTTCATCAAAACCGCACAGTAAATTCCATGTTGAGAGACCCAATTTTCAATTCTCACTCTTCATCTTACTTTACCTATCAGAAGTATTTTGCATCATTAATTATTCGCTCATTCACACAGAAACTATCTTTACCCAACTTCCAGGAAATCATGGATTTTTGTTTTTCCATGACTTCTTAGTCACATTTTCAAGTTCCTTCCCATCTTCCTATCCTCCAAATGCGGAGTTCTTCAGGGCTTAGTCTTGGACTTCTTTTCATTTCTATTTACATTCACTTCTTTGGTGACCTCACACTGCGTCATGGTTTTATTTTAAACACTGTCTATAAGCTGACTCCAAAATTTACATCTCCAGGTAAATCTTTTACTTGCTCCTATTTGTATATTCAACCACCTATTTTGTATTTCCACTTGGAAATTCAATGGACATTTCAAATTTAAATGAGACCAAATGTGATTGCCTGATATTTTCCATAACCCTATCCTGATTCCTCTCACAATTTCCCCAAGTCATCAATGTTAGTTCCATTATTTATCTGCTTGGGGATACACACACACACAAACACACACACACACACTCCTTAGAGTTAGTCATTGATTCCTCTCTTTCCCACCAGACCCCCTAGACATTCAATCCATTGGCTGTACCTATTTACCTATATATAGAATCTGAACACATGCTATCTCAGCTATCACCATAGTTCAAAATAGCGTTATATCTCCACTGGCTTACTGAATTATCTTCCTAATTGATTTCTGCCTCTGCCATTTCTCCACATCATTTTTTCCAATACATTGGCCAGAGGAATAATTTTACAGTATAAATATTAGGTTGGGTCTGTCCTATGATCAACTCCCCACCCCCACAGTGGCTCTCTCATTTCACTAAAAGAGCCAAATTTACAGAATGTTCTACATAATTCTACCTAATCTACCCCTTATCTTTTACTTAATTCTCTCCAATATCATTGGCCTTGTTAATGTTTGAACATGCTGTGCTCTTCAGATAGCTACTCTGGGGCGTTTGCGCTTGCTGTTTCCTCTGTTTTAAATACTTGTCCAGATATAAACTTAGCATATAATGTCATTTCTTTATGTTCTCCTTAAATGTAATATTTCAGTATATCCTCTTCTGACCTCCCAGTGCAAAATTGCAAGCTCTCTCCCAGCACTTCCTAACTCCTTGTATATATGTGTGTGTGTGTGTGTGTGTGTGTGTGTGTGTGTGTGATTTTAACAATCTATTATACTATGTAAATCATATTTTTTTCTTATCTATCAGTTTCACTGGAAGTTAGCATTTGAATCAGAGATTTTATTCTATTGTTTTCATTTCTATTCTCAATGTCTATGTCACACTATTAAAAGAGAGTGGCAGGAGGTACATCTGGGTGGTTCAGTTGGTTAAGTGGCGACTCTTGATTTCATCTCAGGTCATGATCTCATGGTTGTTGAGTTCAAGCCCCATGTCAGGCTCTGATCTGACAGTGCAAAGCCTGCTTAGGATTCTCTGTCTCCTTCTCTCTCTGCCCCTCCCGTACTATTTCTCTTTATTTCTCTCAAAAATACATAAATAAACATTAAAAAAAGAGAGCAGCAGGTAACTGAATTGAAAAGACAGGTATCAGAAAATAAAAAGGTCTTATAAAAATGATAAGGATTTTAAATTGACTTAAATGTTGGAATCTATTGAAATACTTTAATTTCAAGACTTGCATGGTAAATGCTGTCTTTTAGAAAGTTTGTTTGTTTGTTTGTTTTGAGAGTATAAGACACAGATTGGAGCCATGAGACAGAAGACCAGTTAAGAATTTATTACAGTAGTTCAGATGAATACTTAAGAAAGTAGAAATAGGTTAAGCAAAGTTTATATGGAGAGCAAAATTCAAAATAGCCAACATAATACTGAAGGAGAACAAAGGAAGACTAACATTAAAAAACTTTACATTTTACTATTAAGCTACAAAAGCCAATACAGTGTGGTACTGGCAAAAGAATATACAAATAGATCAATGGAACAGAATAGAGAACACAGAAATAAACCTCAAAGGACAGTCAAATGATCTTTGACAAAGTGGCAAAGTCAATTTAATAAAGATAGTTCATATGAAAAAAATCTATACACAGACCTTACACTCCTAAAAATAAAAATGAATCACAAATGTAAAACAAACAAACAAACAACCAAAAAACTATAAAACTCCTGGAAGATAACAGGAGAAGATCTAGATGATTTTGGCTTTGGTGATGACTTTTTAGATACAAGAAAGGTACAATCCATGACAGAAAAATAAATTGGACTTCATTAAAATTAAAATTAAAATTAAAATAAAACAAAATCTCCAGGAAAGACACATTAAAAGAATAAAGAGACAAGCTACAAAAGAAAATACTTGCAACAGACATATCTGATAAAGGACACTTATCGAAATATATAAAGAATTCTTGAAACTCAGCAATAAGGAAATGAATAACCTGATTAAAAAGTGAGCCCAAGACTTGAACAGATACCTCATGAAAGAATATATACAGATGACAAATAAGCAGTAAAAAGATACTCCTCATCATATGTCATTAGGAAATTTCAAATTAAAATAACAATAGGCTACCATTACACATGTATTAGAATAGCAAAAATCCAGAGCAGTGAAAATAAGAAATGCTGGGAAAGACGTGGAGCAAAACGAACTCTTACTCATTGCTGGTGGCAATGCAAAATGGTATAGCTACTTTGAAATACACTTTGACAGTTTCTTACAAAGCTGAACATACAATCCAGCAATTAAGCTCCTTGTTATTTGCCCGAAAGAGTTTAAACTTTATGGATATACAAATACCTACACACTGCTGTTTATGGCATCTTTATTCTAGTTGCCAAAACTTGGAAACAACCAAGATGTCCTTCAGTAAGTAAATGGATAAATTTTGGTAAATGTGTAAAATAGAATATTATTTACTGCTAAAAGACAAGAGCTATCAACCACAAATATATATGAAGAAATAAAAAATGCATATAGCCAAATGAAAGAAGCCAATCTGAAATGACTGTATACTGTATAATTCCAAGTACATAACATCTGGAAAGGCAAAACTATAGACTCAGTAAAAAGGCCAGTAGTTGTCAGCGGTTTGGGAGATGGTGGGGAGGGATGAATAGGTGGAGCACAGAGAATCTTTAGGGGAGTAAAACTATCCCATATGATACTGTAACAGTGGATATCTTTGTCAAACTACAGAAAATGTACAACACCAAGAGTAAACCCTAATGTAAACTATGGACTTTGGGTAATAATGACATGCCAATGTAGGTTCACCAATTGTAAGGAATGTTGGTGGTGGAGGAGGCTAGCATGTGTTTATGCACGTGTGGGCATACCTAAAACTGCTCTAAAGTGTGAGGTCAAAATTTTTAAAGTAAAACAAGTTTAAAAATGTTTATGTATAACTTTCTAGCTCCTTAATTGTGTAGCCCTCCATGGGTATCACTGTTGGAATCATTTAAGAAGCACAATATAAGAGCCACAATAATTAATTTGAAAGGAATTTTATTTACTCACATTTTCTAAACAACATTAAAGAGTTACAATTCATAAAACAAAATGGCATTTCTACAATGTCAGTTTCTCTACTCTCCATTTCCCCCGTACCCCAAAGCTACTGTGGAAATCCTCATATAACAAAATTTTATTTCTGCCACCTGCTTCAGTCCTTTTTCTTCTCTCACCTCCTTAATCCCTTCACACTCAAAAAGTAAGGTATCCTTTTCTTTAAGGGGGAAATGGAAACTATGAGTGTTTTATGCTGTTTGTTAGAAGGACAAAGTTGTGAATGCTCTCCTATGAATTATGTTTATCCTGTCACATAAGAAACAGAAGTGTTACAATTTGGTGATTGAATGGATCTAGAGGGGTAAAAACTACTCAAACACATCAGGCTTTCAGTAATTCATTCAATGTTTTTTGAATGCTTATCTAGTGCCAGATGGACTATCCACCTGACAAACACTACTTCTGCTCTTCAAAAACAGTGGACATCTATTTTGTGACACATTTGAGTAAAAAGCATAGTAAGTACAAAAACAGGGAAAGTACAAATGTATATGGTAGAGGTGATGTGGGAAGACAAAACGAGTAGAATGTAATATATTATTTTTGAAATGTCTGTGAGATATTCAAAAGGAATGTCCCCTAGGCTGCCAAATGTATTGGAGTGGAATTTAAGGTCTGTGCTGGAACTGTAAGTTACGGAGTAGGAAAAGCTAGGATATCAAGTGAGAAAGATAAGAAACAGTGTGTACCATAAAATGATAGAAGTACATCATTAAAACCCTTAAACTGCATAAAGGGTGGTTAGTGGGAGAGAGCCATGGAAGCTACAAGCAAAGGGAAACAAATTTTTCTGAGCAAGAACTGAATGCTATTTTTAATTCAAGAAATACAACTGAAAATTGACCTTGGTTTTGGTGACCGTAGCAAACGCCCAGTGGTATAATGAATTCAAGTAAAAGTGAGTTGAGAATGAAGTAGGTGATGAAAGAATTGAGAATACCTGCAAGTAAAAAACAAACAAACAAACAAACAAAAAGAAAACAGTTAAAGAGTTCATATGCTTATTAGCAAGAAAGAACTCTAAGGATATGCTGTGAGATTTTAGAAAAAGGAATGAGTCCTGTGGACTGAAGTCATTAGGAAAGTACCTAGAGAAGGTTTAGGGTTAGGGTTATTTTAATCACTGATAAATGAGGTATTTGGATTTTGAGGAGGAAAGAGAGATTTGAAAGAGAGGAGAAAACCAAGATCCAGGACCAGGCAGGGAAGTGATGACTAATTTTGCCCTTAGAATCCTAATGGAATGTTCATTTTCTGTGCTTTTCTCTATACATTTTAGTGAAATCAAATTATAGCCAGCAGCAATAAAATGACTGCTATCAACTGATAATTCCTTTGGTTTAGTTCAATAATCATTTTTTAAAAACATGATTATATTTAGTATTGATTGGCATCCTTATTAAATGCATCAGCAGAAAATCATGGAAGCAGTTATCCATGAAACATAAAATGCTCACTTAGCCCTCATATTCTTACAGTCCTCATATCTTATGTCTATGTAATATATAGAGATGAATGAATGAAACCACAATGTAGAAATGTACTTCTTAAGCTACTACTAGTAACAGAGAAAGAAAAATAATTTTGCCTAATATTTAACATTGAAGTTTAACTTCAAGAAATCAGAAAGGAATCTATTAAACTATAAATTATAAAAATTATATTAATTGTCTCCAAATATAATGAGTTACTAATAGTACTACACTTATATTCATAAGTTATATTAATGTCTAGCATTTCTTAGAAGATATACTTTTAATATTTTAATTATTCTCTTACTTAATTTAGGCAAGCTATCACTTGATCACTATCAATAGAATTTGCCTGCATTAGAAGTAACAAAAGATTACTATGTCTTAAAATTCATTTATCTCATCAATCATTTCTCATCATTTATGTCATCAATCATTTCTATACCACCGACTTTCTTAGAGACTCCCAATGTAGTCAAGTCAATACATAAATGCCTGAAGAAAATTAGATTGGTTTGGGGCAGTATAACTGCTGTCTATTATGTAGTTTATAGGAAGTTTTAGTGAGGATTGTTTTTCCATTATTTTATCTATCAGGATATTACCTGTGTAAACTTATATACTACTGACTTTGAGCTTCTTGTTATAAAAAATAAACTCTTTTCATATGGACTCTATTCAATGAATGAACTAATGGAGAATTTAATGCGTATAAGTCAAACTTGTCCAGTATCACACAGCTAATGTTTTTTTAAGGGGAGGAGAAGTAGAGGGAGAGGGCGAGAGAGAATCTCAAGCAGACTCCATGACCAGCATGGAGCCCCATACAGGGCTAGATCTCACAACCATGAGATCATGATCTGAGCTGAAATCAAGAGTTAGATGCTTACCAAACTGAGCCATCCTGGCACCCCAGTGAACCCACATTTTCTGATTGATTCCTATCTCCCCTATTGCCACTGTTCTGCACTGGTACCCTAAATATTAAGAAGTAGAATTTCATTGCCATGCACAAGACTTCTAAAGAACTCTACTGAAATGGAAATCCTGATCATTTTTCTTTTGATTATTTATTTCCTAACTGTAGATTTTATAAATCTTTTAGCTACTATTTCCATCTTTTACGCATTTCTCTTATTTCAGAGCATTTACGGTTTTACATGCACAAAACAGTCAGATAATTCTTTACCAAAGGGATACATGCTCCATTCAAATTCACTGATAATCTGTGCCTATTTTTCTTATCCAATTGCTTCATATTTTATGTTATTTTAGCTTTTAGATAATGCAGAATAAAACATCAGTTTGGCCATAAATCAGAAATAACCTGGGTGGTCACATGTAAATATATCCCATATAGAATTTCCTCCTCCCACTCAAAACTAATCCAGGATACACAGTTCTGAAAGTTTGGGGAAAAAAACATAATAAAAACTTATAGGAAGAGACTTGGAGTGATTTCAAGCATTCTGCTACTTGTCAGAGGCAATGTTTCTTGAGATTCTCCTATTTTAATACTTGATGACTGGAATGCAGAATTATTACAAACGTTACTTACAAATGCTTTAAAATGATGCTAGGCACTGTTTCAAAACAATTCACTTTGTAGCAAGCCTATGTGGCAGAAAATACTGGGAGATTGTGAAATGTAAAATATTTTGTTGATATTTAAAATACCTTTTGGAAAAAAGAATAGGAGGAGTTGTCCAGTTTTACATATGGAAACTTGAATGTCAATTTAAGAGACACCAACACATTTATGGCAAAACTTAAAATATAATTTTGTATCTTTTTACTCCCAGTCTGAGTTAACATTAGTAATTTAGAGGAGTTAAATCTATTGTCCAGAGGCTTCTGTGGAAACAATTCTTGCTGTGAATGGGAGTGAGATGGTAGTTACCAAGCTATCCTGTGTTCTCATTGTGTGACTACAAGAGGTGTGGAGAAACCTCTAGAATGAACATTCTGCCCATCTAAATCCTATACAAGCATTAGGTTAGAAAACTGATCAATACACTTGAAGTAAATAATTGGGTAAAATTTTGTAGCAATATAGTTTCTACATGTTTGCATGGTTTCCACATGTAAAACAAAACCATTTTTTTTCATTTTCCTCATTCTTTTTTCCCCCAAAGATATTTAGAAGATCCACAAAATGTTTTACATTTTATAACCCCCAGTACTTTATACCAAAGATGCTTCCTAAGTGAACTATTTTGGTTCATTGCCTAAAAGAATGTTTCTTTTAAAAGATTCGTAAGTAACCTTTGTGATAATTCTAGAAAATGTGTCAATATAGACTTCACATGAAATACTTTTTTAGTGTTTTACTAGATAAAATTGGAAACAAACATTTGTATTCGTTTTAGTTGTCTCTAGTTTCAGTTTCTGAACCTTTCTTTGCCTTCGTGTCTTCTAATCCCACATTTTTCCTTACACCAGCATGCCAGAAAATGAAGATAAACTACTTAGCACTTGTTTCTGACAATATTTTCCTCTGGTTTAGAGTCTGTTTTCCTTAAGATACCTGAATGTCATTTAATTTTTGAACTATGATGAATCAGACTGAAATGTCAGTCAATGATGTTGGATCCTTTAGTTACATTTAATACTATTAATATTCAAATGTATAATAAAAATACAGTGGAGATAGTGCAAAAAGGTGATTTAGGTCATTACTTTTAAGTGAAGGGGATTGGAAATAGTCAATACTCATCACTCAGGGGTTGCTTTAAATCGGTGCAAAATGTTACCTTGCAGGCCAAAGTCAGAGTACTGATGCATGTAATTAATACTTAATTCCATTAAATTAACACCTCTCATGTTTCCAACTTTGTAATAGGAACTTTATATTTATTATCACATTTAGCTTTTCCAGCAATTCTATGAAGTAGGTATTATTACCTCCATTCACAGATCATGAATCAGAGGCACAGAAGAGTTAATAAGATTTTTCAAGGTTATATTACACATGAGGGCAAAGCTAGAATTAGAATCCAGCTTTGGTGGAATTCAACATTACCTCTGCCTTCTATTATGTCGTAATGCTATGGGATCTTTAAATCAATTCACATTTGTTTATGTGATTGCAACTCTTCTCTTGCAAGGCTTACATTTCACAACTCAGCCAAACCATCTCTATATTCTTTATTTAGAAGTTTATAGAAGCTAGAAGTATCTTTCTTACTCATGCATCTAATCTTCAGAAATTTTCTTTCTTGGATTGTCTCAAAGGAGTAGCAAAACCAATAGGTTGAAAGTTTTAAAAATCAATCTGACACTTATTTATTATTTTATTATCTTCAACAGATTATACACCTTGTAAAATTACCCTTTTGTGGAAAGTTGCTTTTACATTCTAGAGAATGCCCTCTGTAATACATTCCTGCTATGTAATATTACTCAATCATTATTTACTTGAAATTTGTTAACCAGTTTTCTAACCAACTGCTAGAGCTTGTTTTTGGTGGGCAGCATGACCACTGTAAAATCTTCACCTACGCTCCTATTTATAATTACACAATGAGAAACATAAGAAACCTTGGTGACCGTTTCCTACTCAAGGTAGAAATACCTTCCACATATGTCTTCTGGATAAGTAGCACTCTAACCTGTGGTGATTGCTTTGACTGGAATCTCAGTGATTTTTTTAATGTTATTGTTCTTCCTCATTTTGCATAGAAACCTCCCAATATCTTTCCTATGTTAGGCCACTGGTATCATATAAAACAAATTACCTTTTCATTAAAAAATTCTGCAACATATGTAGGTAATTATACTGTTATTAAACAATCTTTTGTTTTTTAATATTGTTTCTTCAACTGTTGCTCATACAACATGTCTCACATTTTACATTTATCAAATGCTTGCTATTTGCCTATAGGTCAAGAACTCCCTAAGCATTCCTGCCATCAAAATATTTTGTTAACTGGGGGCACTGATACATATACAGTACTTACACCTTCAGGTAATAGGTACCGTAATAAGACGAAGGGAAAAGAAGGTCAGAGAAGACTGCTCCTAATATGAGATGGCAGGAACCTGAGGTTGGCAAATAGGCCACATGATGTTAGACCTCTGCTAAGTAAGATTACTGATCATTGTTTCCTTGACGTGGGTACTATGATTTCATTAATCCATTTTAAGTTTGCATTAGCATTGTATTAGCCCTATCAAATTTTTGGTTCTTGTTGAGTTTGAAGGACTTTTGTAGTTGGTGAATTTTTTTAATTAAATAATTTACACTTATCCCTCTATATTTCATTATAAGTTCATTGTTCCAGCCAACAGAGTGATCTTTCGGAATATTGGTTCTTACACCCACCGATCTATGAGAATGAGGCAGGGGATTAGCTCTTCTGCTGTGGAAGTTTCAATAATAACATAAACTTTCAAGCTGTAGGGAGAAATACAATAATTTGAGACAATTTACTCACATATTACATTTTAAATACCTTAGGACTGTAAAGAGTAGAAGGAAAGTTGAGAATTACATGTTCTAAAACTAATGGTCTATTTTCCAGAGAAAGTAAAACTAAACAGTGTGCCATATCCTAAACTCTACCGAACAATTTCCCAGAATTGAAGATAATAGTCAATTGGTAGAATAAAAATTCAGCTTGTCAGCTAGCATATTACAGAAAGTTGCTGTTCCTCATCACATTTTTCTATAAGACTGAAGCAATGGTATCAATTTGTATGAAACTTTTAAATAGGTTTTCCGAGTGTCAGTTTGTCAGAAAAGTATTTACTGACCAGCTCTCTGGCTTTCACTAACACCCTTTAACTCACTACCTTGATTAATTCATCTTCATAGTACTTATAGCTCTATCACAGCATCTTTATTTGTTTATTGCTTGTTCCCTTCCCCCAACCCCCTCCCCTGAAAATAAGCCTCCTGAGAGCTTGAATGGTGTCTGGTGCATACTAAAAATAATGGCTAATAATATTATCATTATCATTACAAAACATTATTGAACAAAGATGAAAAGGTATTTTCTCTGTTTAAGGTGAAAGATACGTCCAGATGGAAACATAGACTAACTTAAGTACAAAATTGAGTTCAACCTCTATTGACCAACTGAGAATGATTTTTGTGGTTATTAAGGAAATGCCTTACTCCAAAGAAAGCAGCTTCACAGGATGAGATATCAGGAACCACAATACCTGAATTACTAAGTGAAATTTTTAAATAATTGCCTGTGTTTTATTTTACTTATTATAGTATGTGAAATCTCAGTTGGATTTACATAACTATTAGAGAAAGACTAGGAAAAAAATTTAAATTTTAATTCTCATTATTTGCACTGTAATAAATAGAATTAGAACTTTTATACATGTTCACAAGAGCATATGCATCTCTGCATCTGTTTCCTTTCCTTGTATTAATTCTTAGTGTAGCTATATTTATTTCTGAGGTTTAAATGATTTTTACGTAGGTGTTAAAGACTATTCAGTACCTCGAGAAGAACTCTTTTGAGATGTCTGATGAAATATGACAAATTCTGTGGATCAGCAGTCTACAATTGAATTTCTGATTCAGGAATGGAGTCAAGCCAAAGCATGTTAATGTGCAAAATAGCTTTCCCTTCTCTGTCTTTCTTCCATTAGGAGAGCAGTCAGCCTTTGGGTTGCATATGAATGCTATGTTTAAACTAATAAATATAAAAAATGATTTATGGGGATTTAAAATATCAGTATAAGGATTATTTACATTTATTATTGTTTTACTTTTGCCACTAAGCTGCATTTGCCGCATGAAAAAGACTCCACTGCCAATGAAAGGGAAGTATATGGAAAGGGAGCAAAAGGACTATACTTAAAGAATTTAGTAAATTAAATGGAAATTCTCAGGTGGGAGAACAGCCAATATTTTCAGGTTGGCATCACTACTTCTTTGACATGAATTTCCCATCCCATCTTACCTTTTTTTATTGTTCAGTATATTTTCCCTACTTTTCATATGCATTTTTCCCACACTGGTTTGAACTCCCATGTTCAAACCAGGCCATTAGATAAATAATTACTGCCATGTTAAACGTGAGTGGTTTGCTCCTGGACGTTGCAAAACAGCATTTAGGCTATGTGACAAAAATGAAGAGAGAAAAGAATCGCAGAGATGAGGTAAGGAAAACATAAAGGGAGGAAGGAAGAGAGGGAGGAAGGATGGAAGGAAGGATACGCAGAAGGTAGGATGAAGGGAAATAAGTAAGGAAAAAGGGAGGGAGGAGAGAATGAAGAGAAAGAAGAAAGGAAGAAAAGGAAAAGAGAGAGGAAGGAAAGGGAAAAAAAGAAGAAAAAGGAGAAAAAGAAAGAAAAGAAGAAAGGATCAAGTGAATAGCAAGTAAGGAAGTAGATCTACGTTTATTTTTGCTTGAACATACTGAATTTGGCCAGATAACTTTTCACTTCCACAAGGTTATGATTGAAGATAAATTTCATTAAAGACTTTTAATGAGGAAGCTTAATATTTTAAATAAAGCACAACACAAGTTCATCTGATACAGAAAGTCTGAAAAGGGGGCTGTCTTTTAACTTGGAAGGAAAAAGAAGTGTTTATGCACGTGTGTGTGCGTGTGTATGTGTGTGCGTGTGTTGGCTTACTAAAAGTTGACTCTTTACTGAACTTTTCAAGTATTTCAAATTATTTTTTTTCAATAATTTCTTAGAAGTGTAAAATTGAGTTTGGTACAGAAGTCTGAATTTGGCAATTTAAATGGAGTTATCACTTTTGTTTTCTAAAATACCCTCATTCCATCATCAAATCAAGTTCTCAAGCATTCAAACATAGTCTTTTTAACCTTCATTTTCTTCTCACATATTTCCTTAATACTACTTAATTAATCACGATTGCCATTCAGTATTAATGAAGTATCCTTAAGTATATCTCTTTTTTTAACGTTTATTTATTTTTGAGAGAGAGAGAGAGAGAGAGAGAGAGAGAGAGTGGGGGAGGGGCAGACAGAAAGGGAGACACAGAATCTGAAACAGGCTTCGGGCTTTGAGCTGTCAGCACAGAGGCCAACACTGGACTTGAACCCATGAGTCATTAGATCATGACCTGAGCCAAAGTCGAATGCTTGAACGAATGAGCCACCCAGGGGCCCCACTTTAAGTATATCTCTTGAAAAAATACTTGTAAAGTAGTCTATATATGCAAATTTCCTTAATGAGTCACTTGAAAGGTAATACTTAGTTTGTCATATTCAGGTTGCTTTGTTATAATTTTTTTCATGGCCTGAATTATATGGGTAATCATAAATATAAACAAATTATAAGAAGGTAAAGGAAATAAATACATCAAGTTAGACAGGAAAACATTTTCATCTGTAGAAAAGGAGAGTAAGTTACTATTCACATTTTTTTTATGATTTTATTTTTAAGTAATCTCTACACCCAACGTGGGGCTCAAATTTACAACCCCAAGATCAAGAGTCGCATGTCTACCAAATGGGCCAGCTGGATGCCCCAGTATTCACATTTTAAAAAATATCTATTTGTTTTGAAATGTACAAAGCCATTGATGTGTTTGGGTTTCATTTTCAGACTATTTTGGCCTTTGGGACAATCTGTCAACAATTCAATATTATTCTAAAAGAAACTTTAGGTTTATCAACCCCAGGTTGTGATAGCATTCCTTAGAAAATTGAGATAAAGGAAACTTGGAAATAAGACTGTATTTATAAAAGTTCTCCATTGTAATTGACACCTCTACCTTCTGAGGCTTACTGAAAATAACTTAAAAAAGAGTGCATTTAACACTCTCTGTAACAGCATAGCTGAAAGTTTCCTGAAGTGTTAAAGAAAACATTGGCTAAATGTTATCCAATGATGGCTAAAGGCAGTAGCATTATGTCTGACACCTGACCCATTTCTCTCACTTCATAAACTTAAAATAAATCTACAGACAGCATGGTTTCCCCCTTCCCTAGTTATTTGGAGTACATGATGGCTGAGAGTTAACTTTCTTTTTTGTTGTCTAGCTTCACAAGGTGTATACTACAACAGTTTTAATACGTCACCTTCTATTGTGAATTTTACTAAGTCAGTTACTTTCATAAATACTCCCACTTCTTCCTTTGGACATATATCCATATGTGGCATCTCTGATCACTCTGCCATTACTAAGATATGCATCTCATTTTTATTTCCTTTTCTGCTCTTAGGTATAAACTGTATTTTATAGGAGCTTCTGCTAGGTTTATTTACATTTTTCATTAGAGCAAACTTTATAAAGAAGTAAACTTTGTTACTTTAAAATTTTAGTCTAGTCAAAAAGCATATTTGTTCTTTAATATCCTATAGTTTGTACAAGAGAAAAAAGTTACACTTCAGGTTAGACTTTAAACAGAATGAATTATCAATGAATTTCAGCCCAGAAAGAATTAGCCTTCTGGGTGCACAGCTTCTCTGTCTTGGCTTCCAGCCAGGGCTGATACTCGAGCTTTATTTTATAAGTTTCCCCAGCTGCTTTCCTAATCTGGGGAGGCAGGCACCAGCTAGAATCTTCTAGTTTGAACAAAGCATGCTAAATGCTTCTCTGTTCTTCTCCCTGAGTAGTTGTTACTCAAGGAAGCATAGAAAGCTTGATCTTTTGATTTTATTCTCAATGGCACTTTTCCCACTCAAACAGAATGTGCAAGGGTATATACAAACAACTAGACCTATTGAGGGCAAATATTATACTGGTTCAGAAATATTTTTTAGCATCTTTTAGAAGTAAGGTTAGCCTTGAGACTTGAACTAAGAAACTAACTTTATTTTAAATCTGATTATAGAGTGATTTTTTGGGAAGGAGAATAAGTATAACAGTGTTAATACTCAGATAAAACACAAAAGATGGTCCTTTTTGGGGGTGAATACATATGTAGACATGTAATTCTATTTTGGTTATCAAATATACAAATTCCAAATTATGATTTAAAATAATTATGTATAAAGTAGTCTCCACTTACTTCATTTTGGTATTTAAGGAAACCATTTAAATAGGCAAATTTCTTAGATAATAACCTCAGGCGGCAGAAAACAAAATGCAATTTATGTAAGTTTGCAAGTTTATTGAAAAGAAAACATATTAAAATCCTTATGAAGTTTTTGGCTTTTTTTAATGTTTTTATTTAAATTGCAGTCAGTTGCCTTTTTTTAGTTTAAGAATGATGCGTGGGTTTGTAAACTACATCTATATTTTCTCTCTAAAGGTGATTTTCATGTTATAATTATTAAGTCATACACATTATAATTTTTTCAAAAAAATGTTCTAAGCATCACTCTTAGTTATGACCAATTGTCATTAAGATGCAGTAAAAAAAAAGACATTCTGTTTAATGTTCAATTTCTAAAAATCTCTTAGCTTATCATGAGACTTCTATCAATGTACATACTATGTGATATTAATCCTTATAAGATAAATATTCACAGGATTTGTTATTATAAAAATGTCAAAACAGATGTTAAATGGTATTAAATACTCATTTTTCTATTGAGATAAATGTTGAGTAGAAACTATATATTTCCTTATTAATCACTTATTTTTTTTCGGTGAATTCCAGTTGAAGGTATAAACTGTTTAGACTTTATATTCTCTACATACATTTGCTTCATAAAAAAAAAAACAACAAAAAAAACGTGACCAACATAGCACCAACTTGGCATCTGGAAATAGCTAACTAACATTTTTAATAGAAGAAATTAAAACTATTATTTTGATATAAATAAAAATCTTTTGAATCTATGGGGGAAGAAATAATTGTCTTCTAGTTTTGGAGAAATTCAACGAATTACAGTAACTTTTGTCTTCATTCATACCCTTTTGTGGCAAGAAGCTCACAGTATTTGAACCATCAAGTTGAGGAGAAAGTGAATTACTAAAATTATTAAGACAATAATCAATAACTTTGTATGCAATTTACTTTAAACATTTATGATCTTGAGTTGATGAAATATATTCTGATAGAAGACATCATGAAATCAAGAAAAGGTGAGTTTGAAAAAGACATAATAAAGTATAAACTATCGCAACTTTTTAAGAGCTTTGTTAGAACTCACAGTAAGCATAACCTATCATAATAAACTGTATCATTACTTGAAAATATCATGATGATATATCTGAAAAATACAGTATCTTATTAATCAGGACAAATTATAAAGAAAATACAGGTTTAAGGTTTCTTTTTTATTTGACTTTCTCTAACAGAAATATTGGAAGGGATAAGTAAAACCATATTTAAATATTATTTCTTATTTTCCAACTTATTCTGTGCATGAGGAATTTGGAGGTATTTACAGGTATGGCATAAAGCTGTTTTTGTTCTCCAGGGAATCTATGCTTATGGCATATGACATATAGTGTTCAAAGAATTTATTTTTCTTTCCTAATAGGACCTAGTAGGAAACCATCTATTTCTTTAAAAGCAATTTATGACTGTATCCTACAATTTCAAATGTCTGTGACAGTTGTTTTTCTAAAGCAGACCATTAGAACAGAGCATGCCTATAAACCTCAAGTCCCAAAGAGAGGAGTTCCCATCTTGAGCAATTTGATTGCCATGTTATCAGTAACACTTTTCAGGGAAACATTTATAACCACACACTTTGTATTTGAGTTTGTAAAATGGTCATTTTCAGTATGAAAGCCTAAAATTGTTATCAAGTGAGTTGTTTCTTCTGCAAATGTTCTGACAACAGTTTAAAATATTTCAGGTTCTATCTCCTTGTTTAGGCAGGACTGTATTTTCCATTTATAGTGCAAATATAACTTCTACAACAGTAATGACAGATAAGCACACACATGCTGAAAAGAGTGAATTTGGTCTAAAACTAATGTCTCTTTCTACATAAATCTTTCATAAATAAAACTTTATTGTGTTCCACTTGTTTACATTGCTAAGCAACATATATTCATTTATTGAACACACCTCAGTTTCAGCAAATTAAGCAGTAACTTACCTAGAGAAGCATTTCAATTTTTTTCTTATCCTAACTTGAATTTATCCCGAGTTAGAAAGTGAGATATCCAGCATTCAGATTCACTTGGCTCCAGGTTAATTAGAAGGAGCTTTCAGTTCATATAATCTGCCTCAACAATATTCCGAGAGCGCTTTTTTAGTTCCAATCCTAGTATCTGAACTCTTCCAGCAGAGTGTCTTTTTATTTATACACACACTGTCCTTTTCAAAACAGGCAGCCAGCTGGAATGATTCAAACCTCTGTTCAGCACACCGTTAAAATGCAGCTTCCTCCTTGGACACGAGAATTACACCAGGGAGCGGACCGAGTACAGCAAAAAGGCTATGAGAACTATTTAATCACCGGAATACCAGCTGCTCCTGCTCCGCTGTTGCTACTGCTGCTGTGCTTCTTGCTTAGCTGTAGTCGGTCTTTCCCTCCCTCCCTCTTTCTCTCGCATCTCCAGAACTATAAAGGCAGCCCTGCCGGATTATGATTGGCAGAAACCGCCAATTCCTTCAGCTAATCATCCTCAAGACTTTCAAGGACCTGGAGCTGTTGTGCTGTCACGCGGTCAGTGGGATGT
The DNA here is from genome assembly GCF_022837055.1 of Prionailurus viverrinus. Classification (NCBI taxonomy): domain Eukaryota; kingdom Metazoa; phylum Chordata; class Mammalia; order Carnivora; family Felidae; genus Prionailurus; species Prionailurus viverrinus. Next base: position 108,971,009 of record NC_062564.1, on the reverse strand, counting down.
TACACATGAATACGTTCCAACAGAAGCTAATTCAGCGATCAGCTGCATTCCTCTCACACCGAGGTGATTGATTAGATGCTCCTTGAGGATTTGCATAATCTTTCATTGTACAGTTGGACAATTTCCTATGAAACTCGAGAGTAGAATTCCACTTTGCAGCCATGACACTGGACCAAAAGAATCTATTGGGTAAAAATGAAAAGTTCAAGGCAGGGTCTTCTGTGGTAAATGTGTGCCAGTCAAGCACATGAATTATCAATTCAATAAAAGCTAATTATGAGCAGTAGGACACTTAGAAAAATAGTAGTGAGCTATATACTCTTAAAATTTAATAATAATGTTTTATACCATAAGAAATGGTAAAAGGAGTAGTCGTGTGTGTGTGTGTGTGTGTGTGTGTGTGTGTGTGTGTGTGTGTCTGCGTCTGCGTGTCTGTGTTGTATAGATTATTTCATTAGTTTAGGTAAATTACTGGATTGTCATGTAAAGGTTCTTTTCTATTCCCAGCATGAACAAAAAATCGTCTCCATGTCTCATTTTTCTACTTGGCCAATATAAGATGAAGATTACCTGCCCTTTGTTCTAACTCATATTAACTCAGAAACATCAATTACATTTATTTGCTTTATGTAAAGTTTTTGAACTTCATTCAAATACATACATGATAAAAGTGAAGCACTTTCAAGTGCATTTCTTTATTTTAAGCTGCATGATTCCTGAGGCTCTTCTTGCTTTGGTACCTTCTTTTAATCTCCACCATTTAAATTAGTGGAATAAAATGTGCTAATTCAATTCAGCCCAAATCCCTCATCGGTTAGAGAACAGAGCTGCAAACTTTTCTCAAACCCAAAGAACCCTTTTGGTTCATATGTGTGTGTGTTTTATTATAAAGAGTTCTACTTGCATTACTGAAGCAGTATCATTGACCTTTTAGGTATGCTCAGTATGTTGCAGGTTGGTGGGAGAGAAGGTGTCCCTCAAAAACACAGCATTTATTGATGATGTGGTCTTCTGGATGAACAATATTAATGCACCCAGTGCTTCTAGTGTTATTATACTGCACAAGGTTTTGAGGGTCAGGTGGTTGTACACATATGCTAGACAGAAGATTGGAAAAAAATTCAAGCAAATTTAAAAGAATATCTACCAGTTTTTTAATAATGTACAAAGACCATCACTAGTAGATCATGTGACAGTAATTTTTTTCAGACGTACAGGCTGGAAGTATAATAAGGGAAAATTTTATATTTTAAAATTCCTCAAAGAAGAGTTCAGGAACTACTTCTCCCTTTTAAGAATCTTTGGAATGAGAAGGTGCATTGGAAAATCAAATCAGAATTTCCATAGTGATATATACCAAAATTCAAATGGATATATTGCAGTTAAATATTCCAGTGATGTCTTAATAAAATAATTATTAGTAGAACACTAATGAACTATGCCAAACACCAACGGCTGAGAAACAAAATAAAATAAATTAAAAAGCTGATTGAAGATTTTCCATTTTATGTAGCTTCTTATACTAATAATGCCTTTTTGTTTATTTAAGTTTGGTCATCATTCTTGTTTTAGCTATACAACAATGAAAGGAAAACTTTTTTAAATACTCAAGAGTTCTTTATCCTATTAACGTATATCTACTTCATAACTCAATAAAGAATCCTACTTTATTACAGTAATTTCAGTTATTGCATCTAAATGATGACACAGTTATTCTGATCACAAAACCATGGCATTAAAGCATGGAATAGATTTATATCCTTAGCACTGGTGATAACCATACTTGGTTTTTGATTACAAGTGAAACTAGTTGATCAGTTTTTTCTCCAGTATTATTCCATAAACAATGTTTGTTAGTTAAAGAAATACATTATTATTTGAAGTGAATAGAATAATAAAGTGAAAGCATTTTGACAACGTAAAAGCATTATATGTAATATTAATGGAAGATGTTCTTAACATAAAACTCTAGCATAAAATACTTTAAATATCTGTTAAAAACAAAAATATCTGAGATAATGATTTCAAAAAATGGTAGGAAAATAAAAAGTATACTGCCCTTTTCTCATAATTTATTCATAAATAAACTGAGTCTTGGGGCCAGAGGGACCCACCAGATATACATATGTAAAAATAATGGAAACCAACCACATATTGCTTTCTTTCCTACTCCTAAACAAAGTTGGAAACATTCACACTACTCATATTAAACAATAAAAATAAAATAATCCCCAAAGTACATTGAATAGTTTTCTCATAATTTTCTTTGTATATTATATTTTCTAGTGATTAAAAACCACTTAATTTATGAAATTATTAACTTTTCAATTTCCTAATCTATTATGTGGAGGAAGTGAAGAAAACAACAAATGAGTGATTCTAGGAGGAAATCTTTTATGCAAGAGAATATAGGGAAAAATTATTTTCTCAAAGTGATTTTTAAGCACTTTACCTGTGTTCACAATTTATGGGCCTTGCACATAAGTCAAATGTAGCATGTATCCGATTAGCTTGTAACAATACACATTATGCAAAGCGTTTGCCCAACTGCTCATAGTTGAATTCTATTATTTTTCTTTTGACACCTCACGAGGTGTCTATTAAGACATAGGCCCAGAGATATGCCAATCATCAATTATCCTTATTAAAATGAATTGAATTTAACTAACACATTTTTGAAGTTCCTCACATTTTTAATTCAATTGCTATCAAAGTCTCTTTTTTTTCAACTGAGTTTCCTTCAAAGTTCAAAATATGTATCATATGCATGGTTTTGAAATTTTAAAACTGAAAAACTTCAAAATTATTCAATAATACCCACTTAAAATGCACATAACTGTAAAGTATGTATCAGTGCCCATTTATTCACCAGAAGAAACAGAAAACAAAATCAAGCGTGTTTATTGAAAATGTAAACTCATTTATAGTCAATTCATTTTCACAAAGTCAGAGGGTAATTATATCTACTAACAAAAATATTATAAGAGTTCAGAGAAATTCAGCATATTTAAGACTTTCTAAAATTCTTATTCATTATTTTCTTTACCATTAACTTTTGTTGTTGCTACTAAAGGCATGCATCTAAAATAAATATAAATTTACCAAGAAAATAATAAAGAAATATTCCCAAGTACCTCATAATTCCTATTAAAAAAAACCTTCACAGGCATGTACACATTATAAATAGAAGATATTATAGTTTTAAATATACATTTTCATTTTTCCAAGTTTCATTTCACTTCCTTAATTCTGTATAAATGACAACTTTGAATAAATACAAGTAATTTAATTTACAATTTAAGCTACTAAAGTTTATGCAGGCAGGATTCTGTTACCATGGTACCACTTTCTGTCCTCTTTCCTTTCCTCCTTCCTTCCTTCCTTCCTTCCTTCCTCTCCCTCCCTTTCTTTTCTTTTCTTTTTTCTTTTCTTTTCTTTCCTTCCTTCCTTCCTTCCTTCCTTCCTTCCTTCCTTCCTTCCTTCTCTGTCATAAGCAGCTTTCTAGTTGTCCCACCTAACACAAAAAGGCTCTTACTAACTCTTTTTTAAAGGAAAAATCATGAATAGAAGAAACTGCTATGTTCAAAGTTTATGCCTGCAGAGAGAAAAGCCTCTAATTGAGCTATGAGTGACTAATACAAAAAGTTTTGTGTTTTTTTTTAAGGGGGGGGGGAAGAAACCCTTCTGCAAGTAATTACTCAGATGAGAACTCCTGTGAGAAAGAAGGAGCATAAAATCAGCTTTGCTTCATAGAAATCATATACATGGTGAAAAGAAAGTAGTGTCATATAGCATTACTTATGTAACAAACACTCCAGACAGACTTAAATGTTATCTTATTACACATCTGGATCTCTTGTTAGCAAATTACTGAGTGAGAAAAAATGGTAACCGCAGGTTGGAAGAAAGAATTTTCTTGCCAGTATCACTATAGTGCATTGTTTTAGCAAGAGAGAAATAAGCATGCTAATGCTTCAAATAAATCCTTTGAAGATGCAAAGCTAGATGGGCCAAGTGAGGGAAAAACAATCTAAATAGTCCAATTCCAGTTTGGCAGACAACTGCCTAAAGGAACATGATTTTTAATAAATAGCAGATGTTGGCCAAAACATCATTGAATCACAAAATTCTTTGTTGTGTAATGAAAGGGTAGCACACAAGTGACACCTTGAGTGAGGTGAGAAAAGACAGTAGAAACTAAATTTATAAATACCATGGTCTGATCACTGCTATGAAATTTTCAGTGAATTTCTCTTTTTGAGGTTACACAAAGGTGGTTAGAGTTTATAAAGTATATTAATTAGGCCACAACTCCAATGGAGTCTCTTATCAGAGAAGAATCTTTAAATACCACAAAGTGCTTCAGTATGAATGGGGTATCTAACAATAGGCAGTTTCACTTTATTTCTTTTCTTTGTAATGTGTTTGCCAAATTTTTTATTGTGCTTTAATGATAATTTCCTTTTGAGTTAGGTCTAACAAATCCAGTCATTTTATATCCTCTGATTTAAAGTCCCAAATGTTCAAAGTAAAAAAATGTACTTGTGGACCAGAAACCTAGCATCATGATGATAAATTTGTAAAAACCCTTTCAGTCATAGAGAGTATTTTGTTTCATCTGTTAGCAAAGTCCTTCTATCTTAGGTATCCCAATATCATTTGTTTTCTGTCTGCTACAGTCCTTTGGGGAAAGGCATCTCATTTATGAGCTACTTCTACTAATGCTCTGATCAGCATGGGAAATCTTAATGTTTCACCAAGACTTCGTAAATCAGTTTCTGTCCTGTTAGCTCCAATGCCTCACTCTAAATTATCATCACTTTAGGATAATTCACTGGATGCTCCCAGTCTTTCTTCCATTTGGTTTCAGTATAACCACGTATTTTAGGAGGGTGGTGTTGAGAAATACCTTCTGTAACCCACTAGAAGTACCAGAAGTACCTTCTGTAACCCACTAGTGGTTAGGTATACAACCACTATTGGTGGTTATCTTCGAGACTATTATCTTAGAGACACACACTATTTTTTTAATTGAAATAGAGTTGACACAAAATGTTACATTAGTATCAGGTGTACAGCATAGTGACTTGACAACTCTGTATGTTATGCTATGCTCACCATAAGACATACACTAATTTTGGGTCTCAATTATAATCTCTGCAATAAAGTCTTTGCTTTTGGGGGACAGAGATCATACTTTGTTTTCTTTTGAGATTTATATCCTCAATACTTGGAGCAGTGCCATGGCACAGAATAGATATTTACACTTAAAAAAAAACTTATGGAGGCACCTGGGTGGCTCAGTCAGTTCAGCGTCAGACTTCAGCTCAGGTCATGATTTCGCTCGGTTTGTGAGTTCGAGCCCCGTGTAGGGCTCTGTGCTAACAGTTTAGAGCCTGGAGCCTCCTTCAGATCCTGTGTCTCCTTTCTCTGCCCCTCCCATGCTCATGCTCTCTCTCTCTCTCTCTCAATAATAAATAAACGTTAAAAAACAAACAAACAACTTATGAATGAATGAATGAATGAATGAACAAATGGTGGCAACTCAGGGTTAGGAAATGGGGAAGGGGTGCACTAAGATTTTGCATACAAATGTATTTCCAATGCAACCATTGCACTAGCTCTATATTCCATGAATTGAAATTCCATGAATTTGAAGTAATTTCAAAACAAAGATGCAGAGTTGCATTAAAAGCAATTTTCCCTAGATTTAAAAAAGCCCAGATTAGTTTTTCATTTTGGAACGCATGTCATTAAAATCTCCCTAATATTACTCATGAATAAAAATATTTTAGTAAGAATAAAATCTTCTTTTCTTCTTTAAATGTTAATATTATATATACATATGTATAATTTACTTTGTATTTACAGATTCAAAAGAATGACATTGTCAATTCTAAATTCTCCATCATGTAATATGATTTGTCTATCTTCTATATTATAATAAGCATCATATTATTTTAGGGCTATAATTCAAGTTTTTTTTAATTTCTGAATAGGAGTTATAATACATAAAATAATTGTAAACTAACTGGAAATAGATGCGGTACTCTGAAGATAGAGATATTTTACTAAAAGAACAAAACAAATACTTGAATGTAATATAAAATAAAATAAATGAAGCAAAACAAGTTATGTAACAAATTAAGTAAAATAATACTGTAAACACATTTCATAATAAAGAAATGATAAATTTGTTTGCCAGCTCGGCTGTTTATATCTTTTTGAGAGTAAGGAAGAGCACAGCAATTAAATTAGGATGGGAAAAAGAAGCATGTGATGACCACAGAAGTATGTCAAAAAATATACTTATCATCCTGCTAAAATCTACAATATTTTAGGTTCCCATAGAGGGCAATATTGTATAAAAGATGGTGAATCAAAAATCTGCCAATTCATCTCTGTTGATATGCTTTAAAGAAAACTGCTGTTACCATAAATTTGATGCTGTACTTCCCCTCAAACTCTGACTAATATATAAAATGATGCACACAAAAACACAGAGCAGACACTCATCAAAAGCAAAGAAAATTCATTTGGTATCCTACTTACTGGTAGATTACCTGAGTGAATTACCTCCAGTTTCACCTACATTGGACTCAATCCCTGAATCTAGATAGTAGATTGCAATCTATAATATAATTATTTAGTCTAGTGGAAATATTAATGAAATAGTGCTTTCCTCAGTGCCTGGAAAAGAAAGATAAACTACAAATAAGATGAAAGCCATGTCTATATGTGAAATCAAGCATCACTCAATCACAAAAATCTCTGTTGTGTACTGAAAGGGTAGTACATAAGTGAGACCCAAGATGAGGTAGGAGAGGACAGTGGACACTAACCAGAGATATAACTATAGTGTAGGGATGGGGTATGGAGAATGCAAAATTACACTTAGCTATGGTTGCTTTGCCAGAAGTCCCTTCTGCTCAGAGATGCTAAATATCATTACAACTTTGAAGCATTTAGTCTCAAATGACTTTTATAGTAACTGCTAGTTTGAATTGAGTTTAGACTGAAAGCAGTGGAGGCATGATATTAATTTAAGTATCCAGTCATCTATAAATTTTAATACACGTGGTGATATGGAGTACAAGGAATTATGGGGCATGCTCTGGTAGTCTATCAGCTATGACTCAGGTGCAATTCTAAAAGAGAGATGGCTTTCTAAGTTCCCCTATGTTATGGAAGGTCCTTTCCAAGATTATTGTGATGATATTGTATAGGAAGTATTTTAAAACTGGGGCACCTGGGAAGCTCTGAGCTCTTGCTCTTTGTCCCTCCCCCAGTTATACACTCTCTCTCCAAAATAAAATAAACATTTTTTTAAATTATAAAAGCAAAGGAAGTATTTTAAGGCTAACATAAATTAATTAAAATGAATAAACTATATCATATTTTTAGTTCCTTAATCATAAGAAACAGAAAACTAGACTTTTTTTTAAGTTTATTTATTTATTTTGAGAGAAAGAAAGAGCAGAAGAGGGGGTGAGGGGGCAGAGAGAGGGAGAGAGGGTGAACCCAAAGCAGGGTCCACACTGTCAGTGCAGAACCCACAGCAAGGCTCGAACTAACAAATAGTGAGATCATGACCTGAGCTGAAATCACCTTAACCAACTGAGTCACCCAAGCTCCAGAAAACTAGATATTTTATTTAGGATATTGCTTCATACATAAGGGTCAAATCAAAGTAAAATGAATTGTTTAGTTCAAATTGCCATGTTAATCTTTAAAATAAAGTTTATTACTTATCAAGCACTGCTTCTGAAGTGTAAATAATTTAATATTCTCCCGTTGGCCAAACTAACTAAGGGGTATGTGTATGTATTTGCAATTAAGCAAAAACTTGTCCCAGATTTCTTAATCTGGTTTATGTCCCTATCTCATATCCCATATTACCTTGGGAGGAATTATTCCTCTAGCATTAATCATTATCTGGCCTGGCCCTCAAATTCCCACTGTTAAGGTGATATATTAAAGGAGGCTATTTGTTAAACTTGATATTCTCAGTCACTGCAGTCAGACAAAGCCTGTTTCAATATGCTTACTATTATTATACATTCAATACCAAAATTATGTTATCTTCAAGTCATTTATAAGTACTTCAGAATTTACAAAAGATGTTCTCATAGATTGTTTTGAGTCTCACGATGATCCTATGATTAGTGCAGTATTGCCTACATTGTACATTGAGACACAAGGAGCAAATCTGGAATCTGCAAATGGACTCATCAATTCCTAGCCTTGTTATCTTTTCATTACACCAAAGAGTTTCTCTGAATTAATCATCTAGAGAATGATCTTTTATAAAACTCTGTAAGCTGGATGGCCTTTCAGGTGGCCATCTAAAACCCTGTACTCTGTCATACACTAGGTGAAATGTAGATAGAAGAGGAATCAAGCTCTCAATATTTCAATATGGCAAGTTGACAAGAAGTTGGCAGGATTTAAATTTCAGTATCTATTCCACAAATATCTTGTACACAAATACGTACCTAGTATTAGAACTGGCCTAAAGTCCTATCTATATAGCAAGAAGGATTTAAGGCTAGGCTTTAGAACAACTAAGCATATGGGCAATTGCAGTTATTGAAATATGCTAATGGAAATAACATGAAGGAAATCTGTAAGATTTCATTTTCTGTATACTTTCATTTAAACCATACAATTTATTTTTCTGGTGTGAAAAAGAGAGACGAACCAGAGAATTTTTCATATGCACCCATGATGTTACTGGTTATTAAATTTATGTGACACACACACACGCACACACACACGCACACACACACACACACACAAACTGAGACAAGTTTCTTAAGTTCTTACTATGACTATGTGCAGTGAATGTGATGCTTTCTATTTGTTCTATCCCTTTCTTTTCCTTTCCATTCCATTCCATTGCATTCCATAAAAATTTTGAAATGGTGACATTAATCTATTAATGTAAATGCACATAATGAGCCATGGTTTACTTTTAAAAGATACAACTCTGGATTCATTATATAACTATACAATACTGAATATAAAAAAGATAAAGTCATTTCAATGTTTTTATAATTGGAACTTTTTCTTAATTTTCCATTTAGCTGACTATTTTTATAACCTTAAGAGAATACTTTTTTATTTCATAAAGCAACTATCAATAGATGATGCTATTCTTTGGAGAATACAGAGCCAAAGAGGTAGACCAGGTTAACATATGAACATAGAAACAAATGGGACTTTCAATTATACACTAATAACATTGGCCTCTTAATGTAGAGAACAACAGAGTAATTAATATATTAATACTCTTTGGGACTTTAATTGTTTGCAATTATAAATTTATAGACTAACACTTAGAAATCCCAAACTTCCAATTAAAGGGAGAAATGAGTTGCCAAAAAGTCATGGAAGGAAGCACTCTGTATTTTTTCATTATTTGTGGGAAAACAAAAAAAGTTTATACTTCATTGCATCATAGAAATCTTACAGCTACCTTATAAGGCTAGAATGATTTTAGAGTGCCACTAATAAACTCTTTTTAATTGTGTACTGTCTTTAGTGACAGTATTTCCAACCTAATTCTAAAGTAAACAAATAAACAAACAAACAATGCTTTTCTTTTGTGAAATGTGCAGCTATAATTTAAGGGAAAAAATAAGTGCTTCAAAATTAAGAGAGGAATGTAGTGGGATGCATTATTGACCCTACTTCTTTATTCCTGCCAGTATTAAAGTCTTTTGTCATGTGACTTTGTAGTTATTCCCAATAAAAAGGCTACCTTATTTTCTCACCCTTTCATTTTTAGTTCTGTTACCTGAGGGATTCTGGCTAACAGAATGAAGAGAAAGTAATATTATGCTAATTCCAAGCTGAATGCCTGAGAGGCATTATATGTTTAAACTTCCTTTCTTGTAACTCCATTACTGTAAGAAGGATATGCCTGCCTGGCATGTGGATCAACATTGCCCAGCTAAGATGTCCTAGCCAAGTACAGCTTAAAGCAAGCCCCTAGTTGACCTGTAGATGAATAAACAAACCTAATCCATACTAGCAAAACCTAGCTATATCAGCTGATTCATGATCAACACAGAGCAGAAACAAACTGTATTAATTCAATGGATGTGAAACTAAATGCAGCTTTGAGTTACATATTAGTATTGCCCTCATTACATAAATAATAATAAAATAGATAATATAGTAATTAATTCACTTTTAGTACTACATTTTTTGCAGTTATGGAGTTTTAGATAAGCACTTTGGAGACAAAATATTCACAATTTTAAGGGATAAAATAAATGTATTTAAGCTGCTGAATTTTGGGTAGTTTGTTTTACAGAATTATTTAACTGACACCTTAAGTTGCTTTCTTCTGTGTCTAAAGCTATTTTGAAAAGATCTTATTCTACTACTCAATATATAGATGATGTGAACTGAAACAAGAAAAAATGATCATATGCTTAGCATTAGAATTACAGATTTTGAAAATAGCAAGATTTCTTTAAAAAATACACCTTTTAAAACGTGAGTACTTTTTCAAAGTTTGATTTAAATTCTAGTTAGTTAACATACACTACAATATTGGTTTAAAGAGTAGAATTTAGTGATCCATCCCTTATAACACCCAGTGTTCTATCTAATAAGTGCCTCCTTAATACCCATCACCCATTTAGCCCATCCCCCCCACCTACTTCTCCTCCATCAATTCTCAATATGTTCTCTATAATTAAGAATCTCTTATGGTTTGTTTCCCTCTATTTTTCCCCGTCTTCCCCTATGGTCATCTGTTTTGTCTCTTAAATTCCACATATGAGTGAAATTATATGGTATTTGTCTTTCTCTGACTTGTTTTGCTTAGCATAGTATAGTCTAGCTCTATCCACATCGTTGCAAATGGCAATATTTCATTGTTTGTGATAGCAGAAAAATATTCTATCATATATCTATATATATGTATGTGTATATATATATGTATATGTGTGTATATATATGTATATGTGTGTATATATATATATATATGTGTGTGTGTGTGTGTGTGTGTGTGTGTGTGTGTGTGTATCCCCCACATCTTCTTTATCCATTCATCAGGTGATGGACATTTGGGCTCTTTCCATCATTTGGTTATTGTTGATAATGTGGCTATAAATGCTGAGGTACATGTGTTCCTTCACATCAGTATGTTAGTACCCTTTGGGTAAATACCTAGTAGTGCAATTGCTGAGTTGTAGGGTAGGGCTGTTTTTAACACTTTGAGGAATCTCCATACTGTTTTTCAGAGTGGGCTGCACAAGTTTGCATTCCCACCAGCAGTGTAATAGTGTTCTCCTTTCTCTGCATCCTTGCCAACATCTGCTGTTTCCTCTGTTGCTAATGTTAGCCATTCTGACAGGCATGAGGTGGTATCCCATTGTGGTTTTGATTTGTATTTCCTTGATGATGAGTGATGTTGAGCATCTTTTCATGTGTCTGTTGGACATCTGGATGTCTCCTTTGGGAAAATTTCTATTCATGTCTTCTGCCCATTTCTTAGCTGGATTATTTGTTTTCTGGGTGTTGAGTCTGATAAGTTCTTTATAGATTTTTGATACTAACCCTTCATCTGATATGTCATTTGCAAACATCTTTTCCCATTCCACAGTCTGCCTTTTAGTTTTGTTGATTATTCCCATCACTGTGCTCAAGGTTTTTATATTGATGAAGTCCTGATACTTCATTCTTGTTTTTGTTTCCCTTGCCTCCAGAGATGTGTCTAGTAAAAAGTTGCTAAGGCCAAGGTCAAAGAGATCGATTTTGATGGTTTCTTTTCCCACACTGAGGTCTTTCATTCATTTTGAATTTATTTTTGTGTATGGTGTAAGAAAGTGGTCCAGTTTTATTCTTCTGCATGTTACTGTCCAGTTTTCCTGACACCTTTGTTGCATTCACTGTCTTTTTTCCCCCATTGGATATTCTCTCCTGCTTTGTCAAGGATTAGTTGACCGTATAGTTATGGGTCTATTTCTGGGTTTTCTATTCCATTGACTTCCATGTCTGTTTTTGTGCCAGTGCCATACTGTCTTGATGACTATGCTTTGTAATATAGTTTTAATTCTGGAATTGTGATTCCTTCAGCTTCACTTTTCGTTTTCAAGATTGCTTTGCCTATTTGGGGTATTTTGTGGTTTCATACAAATTTTAGGATTGTTTGTTCTAGCTCTGAGAAAAGAGCTTGTGGTATTTTGACAGAGATTGCATTAAACGTGTGGATTGCTTTTGTAGTATACACATTTTAACAATATTTGTTCTTCCAATTCATGAGCATGGAATGTTTTTACATTTCTTTGTATCATCTTCAATTTCTTCCATAAATGTTCTATCATTTTCAGAGTACAGATCTTTCACCTCATTTGTTAGGTTTACTCCTACGTATCTTATGGTTTTTTGTACAATTGTAAATGGAATCAATTCCTTGATTTTTTTCTGCTGTTTCATTATTGGTGTATAGAAATGCAACAGATTTCTGTTCATTAACTTTATATCCTGTGACTTTGCTAAATTTTTGTAGTAGTTCTAGCATTTTTTGGCAGAGTCTTTCAGGTTTTCTTTTTTTTTAACGTTTATTTATTTTTGAGACAGAGAGAGACACAGCATGAACGGGGGAGGGTCAGAGAAAGGGAGACACAGAATCTGAAACAGGCTCCAGGCTCTGAGCTGTCAGCACAGAGCCCGACTCGGGGCTCGAACTCAGGACCGTGAGATCATGACCCGAGCCGAAGTCGGCCGCTCAACCGACTGAGCCACCCAGGCGCCCCTTTCAGGTTTTCTACATAGAGTATCATGTTGTCTGCAAATAGTGAAAGTTTGACTTCTTCCTTGCTAATTTGGAGGCCTTTTATTCCTTTTCGTTGTCTGATTGCTGCGGTGAGGACTTCCAGTACTATGTTAAATAACAATAGTGAGCATGGACATCCCTGTCTTGTTCCTGACTGTAGAGGAGTTCTCAATTTTTCCCCATTGAGGATGATATTACCTGTGAGTAAATTTCAAGATTTTTCTTTCTTTTGGTTAGGTATGTCAATCTCCATGGAGCAAACACATTCTATATTTCCTAACAAATTTGCTTTTTATTGCAAAGGTAAAGATGGATTAAAAAAAGAAATGTCACTCATCAACTCAATAAAATGTGTTTCCCCCTGTAAAGATATGGAATAAAATCCACATAAAAAATTTAAAGGGGCACATGGGTGGCTCAGTAGGTTAAGCATCCAACTTTGGCTCATATCATGATGTCATGGTTTCTGAGTTTGAGCCCCATGTTGGGATCTGTGCTGACAGCTCAGATCCTGGAGCCTGCTTTGGTTTCTGTATCTCCTCTCTCTCTCTGCCACTCCATGGCTCATGCTCTGTCTTCTCTCAAAAATAAATAAACATTTTAAAAAATTAAAAAAAAATACAAAGAAACCAAACCTTTTTTGCTTTGGTACCAAGTGATCCTAAATTTACAAAGAAAGATTTCCTTTTTGACTGATGAAAGGCTAGATAATCATCAATTTTACTGTAGGGGAACAATTGTGAAGAAAGTAGATTTAATTATAATAAAATGCATTAATAACTGAAGACACTCAACATAAGTTTTCATGTTGGAGTGATTTAGTCTGTTTAAAGTGAGACAAATTAGTATTTCACGAATTCGTACTTACAGGATCATTTTTCTTTGCTCAGTAAAAAATACTAAACAAAGAAACAAACAAACAATAGCCTCAGAATTTGATTCCTAACTTCAACAAGGTAGCTGTTGGTTTGCCATCTCCCCTTTCTGTTAAGTTAACTGAACATATGTTCATACTTTCATATAAGAAATACATTGACAAATGGTTAGTACACATCAAATCTCTCACCATTTGATTCTAAGAAATAGGAATAATAATATCTCAAATGATAATATCAAGTAGGAATAATGATCATGACAGTAACAGTGCTACCACTCATCTCACCAAGCAGCCTCAGTGACAATAACAAGCAGCCACTATTTCTTGAACCCTCACAAGGGTCAGGCAACATGCTAAATTATTTGAGCTTCCGTTGTTCAAATTTTTAAACAAAACCAAGGTCAAGATGGAATAGGATCTGGAATAGGACATAGATAATGCAAATATCAGCATTTATACTCCACAATGAGTTGAGGAATGAGAATAAGAAGAAGAAAAAAGGGAGAGGAGGAGCAAGTAAGAACAGAATAAATATGATGCTGTAGCCTGGTGATAATAATTATAGCACATTGAATGAGCTTGGTATCTTTTAAGCAATTTACTTTTATTAACTCACTTAATCCCTGTGGAAAAACCTGCCTGATAAGAATACAAACAATGATATTGGAGCACTGAGGGGTTAAGTATCTAGTTTGCCCAAGCTGGTAGGTTTGGCATCTGAACTTAATTGTCCAGCTCCTGAGCCCATGGTTTTAACCTCCTGCTACTCACATAGAGAAGCAGCATCCAGTTTTCTAAAATGGCAAGACTTTTACTCTTTAACTCCATACTCTTCAAAGCACTATTAAATCTTCCAATGACTTACATTTCAAAATGTCTGAATTATGAAACACAGAATAATGCCTCAGTGGAAAACAAAGCAAAACATTAAATCATTACTAAGATAACTTTAGAGGCAATGCACTAAAGGAAGGAAAAGCCATGCCAGACAACAATCAATAAATTGAAAACATCAATAGCAAATTAAAAAGAATGCCAGAATAAAATTTAAGAATGTAGCTAGTCATATGAGGGGCCTATAAGCAAACCTATAAAATCTGATTTAACATGGAATGTCCTAGTTGATTCCTGCTTTGGGCTTCCTATCTGCCTGGTTTAGCATTTTCCTGGATTTTTCATCTTTAAACAAAATATAAGAATTAATATCTTAATAAGCCAGCATGAGATTGATGGAGTCCCACTTGCTATGCCAGCTTCTGCCGTATTGTTCTCTTGTATCATGTCAGACATATATGCAAACCACTTCAACATGTGGTTAAATATGAGAGACTATTAATAGTAATAGTAATTAATAGTAATAATACCCTTCTTTTTGGTCTTTTCATGGGCTATTCCAGTCTCAATTTAACTCCCACCTCTCTTTTGAGCACAGCATTCCGAATATTTGCTGATGAAATGAAGGTGCTTGGGTACTAGTAGTCAAGAACCTGATTTATGCTGCTGGGATGCCTTGGAGAGTGTTGAAGCCCACCAGATGTAGGAAGCCACCAGAATGCCAGTCAGTTGGATTGGTGGGAAGTAGAATTTATTATCTTCATAAATGTGAAATATATTTTGGGTAATAAAGAATAAACAGCCCTACCATAGGGTTTGAAGAGATTATAGATAGTAGTTAAAATATTCTTGCTACAGTGTTTTTGCAATATATTTTATGCAATAATGTGCAACTATTTATATTACTACTTGAAAATGCTTTTTTATTTTGCAGTAATGCTTTTCTGTAGCAATGAGATAAAAAGTTCATGTACAGTGAAAAAATTATTTAATATGTTTAAAAAACTCAATAAAATGTCAACATTTATCATCTACTAAGACTACTGTGTTATCATTTCCTATTAAGACAATCACAGCAAATCTGCTATATTAGCCCTAGGATCTATTTAAAACATTATAGTTAATTTAATTAGAATGTGCCCTAAGATGAGAATTTATCATACAGAACCCCAAAAAGGAAAA
Organism: Prionailurus viverrinus; assembly: GCF_022837055.1. Classification (NCBI taxonomy): domain Eukaryota; kingdom Metazoa; phylum Chordata; class Mammalia; order Carnivora; family Felidae; genus Prionailurus; species Prionailurus viverrinus. The sequence goes on along the minus strand of NC_062564.1, from coordinate 108,955,323 downwards.
TTTACATATCATTTTATGAAGTGTGAGTTTTCATTCAGGTCATATGAATTCTCCTAAATTAACTTTTACCATTTTCAATAAAAGGTTTCTTCTGTATGAAATAAGATGTTAGTATTGGCCCTTTAGAAAAAAAATAATGACACAAAAAGTTAAAATGATGTCATTTGATGATAGCACATTCAGTGACTTAAAATATAAATCAGAAAAGTTAAATCTATTAATAGTTCAATTTTTTTTCTCCAGTTCTAGAAGTCAAAGTAAAGCTATTAAAAATTAATGTGACACTTGAGTAGGGAGGTGGGGAGCAGGATGGGTTGATTGGTAATGGGGATTAAGGAGGGCACTTGTGAGGAGCCTTGCATGATCTATGGAAGTGTTGAATCACTATATTGTGTATCTGAAAGTAATATTACAATGAATGTTAACTAACTGAAATTTAAATAAAAACTTAAAGTCAATGTGACATTAGATATTACTGTAAATGTTATTATAAACTCAATTAAAACTCAATATTGAAAATAATGATAATTTATTTTACAATTAAAAGAGCAAATTTTGGTAGAGCAAAGCATCATGGTAGAACAATGATTTTACTAAAATTAGTAAAAAAAAGAAATTTAAATGTAATTGAAATCAGTTGTGGTGCATACATAATTCACAATTAATTCCAAACGGCATAAAATATTTTCCAAATGTAAAGAAAACATGTACTTATCATAACTTCTAAATACTTGTGTATGCATATATAAGCTGGAGTAAATGAACTATAGTATTTTTGTAAGGGAGCAGATAGCTGATATGTATTACATAGTGTATTATGTTACATATATGTATGTGCATGTATTACATGTATATGTAAATTTATCATAGCGATATGTGCTTTATGGGATGGGATAAAATGGTAATCTACAATACCAAAGCATCTAAAATAATCACAACAAGAGACAGCTTATCTTGAAAAAAAAAGTTTGAAGAAAAGTACCCTGAAAATGATCAAAAGACTGTACTTTTAAAAATATTATCCACTCTATTTAAAGAAAGAATAGAGAAGAGCCTACATTTAGGAGCTTTTTCAACATCTCCAGGTAGAATACTTTCGCAATTAAAGAAACCCATGGGGGAGGGGAAAAAAAAAGAGGTTAGAGTGGGAGAGAGCCAAAGCATAAGAGACTCTTAAAAACTGAGAACAAACTGAGGGTTGATGGGGGGTGGGAGGGAGGGGAGGATAGGTGACGGGTATTGAAGAGGGCATCTTTTGGGATGAGCACTGGGTGTTGTATGGAAACCAATACAATAAATTTCATAGATTAAAAAATAAAATAAAATAAAATAAAATAAAATAAAATAAAATAAAATAAAATAAAATAAATACAATGAAAAACAAATAAAAATAAAAAAACTTGCTTTTCAGAGAAAAGTTAATTAAAAGTATAATCAATTAGAATTTATTAGTTATAAAATGCAACTCTAAAATGATTGCAGGTGATGTTATAAAAATTTAAAATGTCATTGTAAAAGCGTATTTGCAGAAAATTATTTATTTATTTATTTATTTATTAAGTTTATTTATTTATTTTCAGAGAGAGTGTGTGTGCATGCATGGGAGAGGGACAGAGAGAGCAGGAGAGAGAGAATCCCAAACAGGCTCTGCACCATCAGCATGGAACCTAATGTGGGGTTAAACCCCTCAATTATGAGATCATGACCTAGCCAAAATCTAGAGTCAGATGTTGGCGCACCTGAGTGGTGTAGTTGGTTAAGCATCTGACTTCAGCACAGGTCATGATCTCATGATACATGGTTCATGGGTTTGAGCCCATTGGAGCCGCCCGTTGGAGCCCTTTTGAACCGCCCCATTCAAGCCCCATTTAAGCCTCACATCAGGCTCTCTGCTGTCAGCATGGAGCCCTCTGGGGGCTCCTCTGCCGCCCCTTCACTCTTCCCCTCCCCTGCTTGTGCTCATTCATGCTCTCTCTCTCTCTCTCTCTCTCTCTCAAAAATAGGGTTAAGAAACTGATTGAAGTATGTGAATACGTATCAAGAATTATTATTTGGTTTTTCATTATGAAGAGGTTTTTAAAAATTTGGCTTTAATGATTGAAGTATGTGAATACGTATCAAGAATTATTATTTGGTTGTTCATTATGAAGAGGTTTTTAAAAATTTGGCTTTTGGGGCGCCTGGGTGGCGCAGTCGGTTAAGCGTCCGACTGCAGCCAGGTCACGATCTCCAGTCCGGGAGTTCAAGCCCCGCGTCAGGCTCTGGGCTGATGGCTCAGAGCCTGGAGTCTGTTTCCAATTCTGTGTCTCCCTCTCTCTCTGCCCTTCCCCCATTCATGCTCTGTCTCTGTCCCAAAAAAAATAAATAAACGTTGAAAAAAAAATTAAAAATTTGGCTTTAATGAATATACTATATGTATGTTAACATTTTTTTAAAAAAAATTATTTTTGAAAATCCTTTCTTAATAGGATGTTTTTATAGGTTTACTAATTCATAAAACTAATTTGTTGGTTAACAAATATATATATTTCATGATGTATAGTTTTGTTATTTTTAGCGCATCCTTGCATTCTTTAAAGTATTGTGGTCCCACCCAGGGACACCTGGGTGGCTCAGTTGGTTAAGCCTCCGGTTAAGCCTCCGACTTCAGCTCAGGTCATGATGTCATGGCTCATGAATTTTGAGCCCTGTGTAGTATTCTGTGCTAATAGCTTGGAGGCTGGAGCCTGCTTCAGATTCTGTGTCTCCTCTCTCTCTCTCTGCTCATACCCTGCTCATGCTCTCTCTCTCTCTCTCTTTCTCAAAAATAACATTAAAAATTAAAAAAAAATAAAGTATTGTTGTATAGACATTAAATAACATCTTTGTGCATAGGTAATGCATAAGCTGAGTCCTAGTGGACATTCTTAGTGAAAACTCAAAGTGTCTCTCACATTTTGCTGCAGGAGCATATTTACTATGTTTTCCTGAATAAAGGTGTCTTTACTTAATGCCTATGAACTCTGATCACCTCTGCACTCTCTCTCAAAAAAGAAATGTTCCAATTATAATTAATCTATCTCTATATTCACATATCATTCTCAGTCAATTAAATTTGAGATAACACATCATCCAATCCTTGTCAGCATGAAAAATGAAATTAGGAATGTATGGTGGTAGAGTAAAATGCCAGTCTAATGATTCAGAAGACCTGGATTCCTTGGTTTAACTCTGTAAACAAACTAGATCTTGGATTTTAGCATGTTTGGACATGCTTCCTGAAGGCATGTGACCTTCTACATCTAGACACTTTACTGTCTACAATACAGCAGTATTACTCTACTACACTAAGAAACTTCTGCCCAGTAAGATAAAAGTTGCAAATGACTTTACTATTTCTTTTAGGAGTTCCCAAAAGATCCACTTAAATGAAATCAAAGTGCTTAACTTTTTAATAGACAACATCAAATAACTGTTTCCAGGATTCTTTCAACTTTTTGTCTCAAAATTATCACTATGATGTTTCAAAAAATCTTTACAATATCATCACCTCTCCCAGTGTGAATCAAGCCCTCTCCAATTACCATACTCCTCCACCGCAAAATCTCATGAATGTCCTAAATTCATCCTCTCCTCTGAGACAACACTCCAACTGTCAAAGTAGTGCTCTCCTTGATTATCATTGGTTAACACTTCTAATGAGGCATACAAGTCTCCCTGTCACTGTTGGGAACTTCTTGTTAAATATATTCTTAATATTGTCTAAATACACCCTGAAGAAGATATATAGCATTATACAATTACCTTCCAATTAATTTCTTAAAAAGAGAAAGTGTTTTTTGGATCATAAAATAGCATTTTGAAGGAGTTCTGAAGGACCAAAGGAGCACTGGTGGCTGAAACTAGATGCTCTGAATTTAATTTTAAAAGGTTCAAATTGCTTAAGAAAAGATTCTTCCTTTGTGAAAAATAGGATGGACCTCAACATTTTGACAGGAGAAAGCCAGATTCCTTATCACTGAAATGACATCTACTTGAGGATGTGAAAAAACAGCTGATATTTTGGAGAAACTATGAAATGAGGTAAAAATGATAAAAAATTTTGATTTGAAAAGTTTTTCTTTTTTATTCTTCTTTTTATTTTATAATATTTTCAAAAGATCATTATGAGACTTATTTTAAAAGAAACTAAGGAGAGACAATTTTGTCTACATTTGAGCTTGATCTTTTAAAGGGGCTAACTTCAGGGGCTGGATAAAGAAAGAGATGTTCAGTATGAATGAACACCAAAAAGGAAGTTTGCCAAACCTACTGGTTCACTGCTCCCTGCTAAATCTTCCTACTAAAATTTTGCTGGATTTGTATTTCATAGAAAAGTGAAAAACAAAACAAAACATCCAATAAATTTCCCAGTTCCTAGTCAATGTTGAGGTGACAATAATAAATGCCCCAAACTCAGTCCTGCTACTATTTCATAAAAGAACTGTCAGACCTAAACTGAAGGTTTTAACTAGAAGCTTTTTATTAGATATTGTTGTCTAAGGGATATAAGACCTGAGAGAAAGAGATTTCTAGTAAATAATTTGTGTGCTCATAAATATTCAGAAAATCAATGTTAAAATTAATATTACAAAGAAGATGTGTTATCTGGATTAACAGAGAATGGAATCAATCAGTGAAAACTTCATGTTAGTTATTTCCATAATGAAGTACAAAGAAATCTTGAGGAAATGACAAAAATAGTGTCTTGTGTTAAATAGGATGGTATAAAGGAATGGTGATTATTAAAGATCTGACTATATCTACTCTATTCAAAATATCGCCCATTTTGTATGTTTGTTTATTATATAAACCAGATTGGAATTTCTTGAGGAAGAACAGATATTACAAAAAAATTATATTTGAAATTACAACAAACCTGTTTTAGAAAGAGGAATCTGATAGTAAAGAGTTGTATTCATGTAAAATAGATAAAATATAATCAACATAATCAACCTGATGAACCTTGACATTAGCACAACATAATGTACATGTTACTTAAAATATGTATATTTCTAATGACACATCTAAAACATAAAGTTTCCAGAAAGCTTAAGCTGTTCTTGAACCTTAATGCAAACTTGAAATCATGGCCATGACATGTTTACTTAAATGTGACATGTCATACCAATAAATATTTTTAGGAACATGACTGTCTCAATGCCTTTTTTCTTGTATCATATAACACAGTTGGTACCATATACAACTGGGGACTGATAAAAATTTGTTGGGACACCTGGGTGGCTCAGTCAGTTAATCGTCCGACTTCAGCTCAGGTCATGATCTTATGGTTTGTGAGTTCGAGCCCCACACTAGGGTCTGTCTGGGCAGCTCAGAGCCTGAAGCCTGCTTCAAATTCTGTGTCTCCGTCTCTCTCTACCTCTCCCCAACTCACATTCTGTCTCTCTCTCTCAAAAATAAATAAACATTCAAAAAAATTTAAAAAAAATTGTTGAATTGAGTGGTAAATCTTCAGTACTTTCTAATTTCATTACTTTAAAAAGACTGAAACTTAACCTCACCTCACCACCAAAAGTTCCTAAAGTTTCATGGAGTTAACAAGTTACTGAATGCAATATATCAGTACAATATATCTTGCTTTTTCAAATTAATAATAAAAAGTATGTATTTACATAATTAAAATGGTATATATATAACAGTGGATTTGTTTCCTCTTATACAAATTGTCTAGTCTTATTTCCTAATTTCAATAACTTTTTACATTTACCCAAGCATCCTTTCCTTTAATAAACACATGCCATACAAAAATGATAGTCACTGGGGATAAAGATGAATAAGACATGACAGTCCCTCAGAATAGTGAGGGATATTCACTGGAATGACAAAATATCTGTGTAATATATCAGGTCTAACAACAGAGGTATAGGCAGGGTTCTCTGGGTAACCAAGGACAGGTACCCAGTAAAAGCAACTAACATCTGTATAACACTAGTGCTGTTCCATGCCCTGTTCTAAATTCTTTATGTTCATATTCTCATTTATAGCACACAGTGATGGCATCAAGAGTGGACATGTGTGCAATGAGTTAAAAACACAGGACTCTGTCTTTTAACCCCAGAGGAGAATGTTATCTCTCTCTCTCTCTCTAGAAGTTTTGCTGTACAGCAAAATGGCTAATGCCATTATGCCACCATAAGAGACAGAGCCTGAGACAAAAGACTACAGGAGGAAGGCACACCTAAGGCTAACAGTGAATCTTGAACTATTTCTTGGTTTTGAATTACATGGACCAATAAAATTCCTTTTTGTTTTAGTGAGATTGAGTGGGGTTCTGACACTTGTAACCTGCAGCTGAAAGAGACAATTGATTTAAATAACCATGATCTTTCTATACTTTTTTCAAAGCCTTCCCAGCCTTTATACATTTCTCCTCTCCCTAATCAATTCAAACCCATCCACTAAGGTTGAACTCAACTGTAATAACCTATATTAAGCCTTTCATGATCTTCCAGCCAGAAGTAATTAATTAGCCCCTTTGGCTTCCACTGCACTTAGTGGCATTGATTTAACTATGTCTTATATTTTAGTTAGCTGTTTTTCATGAGAATTTCCTTATTGGCTTTATGATTAGAAAAATGAGGTTCAGATGTCAACTCCTCAAATTACTATTTGGAAGACCATTAATTTCTTTAACTTAGAGCTCTTTTATATCTATAAAATATTAATAAACAAAGCTAAATAATGAAATCAGAGAACACATATGTTTAAGGTTAATTGTGTCTCCCCTGAAGAAGATATGTTGGAAGTCCTAGTCCTAGAACCTCAGAATGTGACGTTTTTGGAAATGGGATTGTTGCAGATGTATTTAGTTAAGATGAAATCATGCTGGAGTAGGGTGGGCCCCTAATTCAATATGACTGATGTTCTTACAAGAAGATGATCATATGAAGAAAGAGAAACAGGGAGAATATCATGTGACAAAAAAGAGCAGAAATTAGAGTTGTGCAGCTGCAAGACAAAGAACAGCCAAAGGCTGCTGGCTAAAAAACAGAAGTTAGAAGTCAAGGAAGGAATTCCTCTATAGGTTTCAGAGGTAGCATGGCCCTGCCAGCACTTTGATTTTGGATTTCTGATCTTCAGAACTGTGAAACAAAAAGTTTCTGTTGTTTTAAGCCACCCAGTTTGTGGTACTTTGTGAAGACAGCCCTAGGAAATTCATATAATATGCAACGGACTGCTTGTAATGTCTGAGATCTACTAGGTATGCAATAAGTGTCAGATAAATGTTAAAGTATTGTATTCATCTTGTATAGTCTATAGTACTGAACACTATTATTTATACATTAAATATTAATTACATATAACTAATATATAACATCTTTTTATTGTGTGTATGACAGATCTTCAATTTGTGGTATCAACTTTCTTGTCTCAGGTAAAGGCTACATGACCTCTCATCTTACCTATTCTCTTCTATGACACACTGACACATCTGAGTCTAACTATATCCCATAATAATAGCTTCATGGCAGTAGTGATATCTGTTTCTCTAGGACTCTATACCCATTTCTCTTGCACATCACGTGTTAAGAAAAGCTGGCTTCACTGATCATTAGCAGGATTTCCTTTTAAAAGGGCCAGAAGCTATTAAATTAAATAAAATAACCTAAAATTAATCAGTCATACCACAGCACTCAATGTTGTCATGGTCCACTAGATTGCAATTGTTTTATTTTTGGAAGTTCATTATTGAAGTTAATTTTGGAAGAATATTTTAAAATGTAAGAAATCATGCTTAAATTGCTTTGTACATCTAGTCTTTGTGTCATATAACATTTGAATGGGTATTATGAAATAGAACCTTTTAAAAAAGACTAATAAGAGTACTACATGTATACTATTTATAAAATTTCCTTTCTGCCTCCATTTCCTCAAGTAGAAAATTTTGGTCTGGAGTTACTCAGGCATATGAAGTTGCATCTAGCAGTGAATGGAGGTACATATTATGGGAACGAGGATATGTGAGCAGGATATTCTGAATACCCTATAAGTTTTGGCATCTAAAACTATACAAATGATATACACTTGAGTCCCAAGCTGTGTTCATTATGTACGATGATGTCTGAAGCATCAAACCCTGTGTTTATGGGTATCTCAGGCTACACACAATGACAAATCAAACCACATATTTCATAATGACAACTGAAACCTTGAACACCGTATGCACATTTTAAGAGCTAAATTGTGCCCTGGATCCTGAGGTCACACACACTCAGATGTGGAATATGAACTCCTGCTCTATGGTTCTCATGGGCACTGGAAGTATTCATTTGTTTTAGTTTCTTTATAGACAGGGCTTGAAATATTTATTAAAGTTTTTTTTTTCCTTTTACCCAGAGTCATAGATTTAGGGGCTTGTATTTAGGCATACCTATGTGTATAGGCCAACAGGTTAGGATTTAGCTAGTTAACTAGGAGACAGAGATTAATGATTGTCAAGTTACCTAAAATTTACTGAGACAAACCATTATAAAAGAAATCATAATATAGTTAGACTAGCAAAAGTGGCACTGAGAAGTTATTTAAAAAAACTGAACACTGAGATGAAAGCTATAAATGTTAAATGGGACAATCAGCAAAGTATCTCAGGAACAAGCACTCTTTGAAAGGTCTTTAAGGATGACCTAGAATTGGATAGAAGATATGGTAGTCAAAATTCTTAGTCACAGGCCACAGAAATTGCCTCTAGTTTAGGGTTTCCAATTTAGTAAATCTGCATGAGATGTATTCTTTCTTTGTTTCCTTCTTTCCTTATTATATTTCACTAACACAGCACACCTGGGAGGTTAGATGTAGGACTGGGAAAAAAATGACAGATACTCATTGACACTCAATGTTACCACAGGCATTGAACAACTTTAAAAATGAGACTATCAACAATGCTTTCTTAAAAATTCAAATTTCAATGGAATTTCATATGTAACTTTTAAAATAATCATAAAACAAAAACATATTTACATGACCATAGAATTTTCTGTTTGTGTTTATATTCAAATGTATCACACAGGATTCTCTAAGAGACTGGTTTTGACCTCTAGTCTTCAAAATGAAAACTAAAAAAATACTAAATGTAGTAGCGTATTGCAGGAACTATATGTTCATTAAATAGAATCTTGTGTAAAGTTCTACAAACACTTAGTATTCTACAAAAACTGATGACAAACTTAAGGAAGCTATTTTTATAGTTTCACAAATTGTGAAAGAGTGGTCCTTAGGGAAATACTAGGTCTTTGTTGAATAAGAGTAATAACTTGAATTTCAATCAGATATCAATTTCCTGTCAAAGAATTTGTTATCTAATATAGTTATTCCATGGCAAAACCTATTAGATTTAAAGGGTCAAAAATTTGGATACCTCTTTTTATTTAATAAGTGTTAAGTGGGATTTTGTGCATTGAAACTTATTTTAAAGGGTACATAAAGAATGTGTTGCTACAGCTATTATAGTTATTTTTATAAATGGAGGCTTATTTGCTCATAGAAGACATTTGAACTTACGGATAATTGCATTGTTATACTGACCAGCCAACCTATGCAGCACCTCTCTGGAAATGTTCCCAAGTAGGGGCTGGTAAACATTTATTAAAAAACATCTTTACTAGAGAAATTATGTGTTTAGGAAATCATTATTCTTAGTATTGTAAAATTCACTTCTCAAATCATTACCATATACCATTATTATCCTAAAACCAAGAGTACCATGGCCTTTACTATATCCCAAGATTTAGGACTGAAATATAAACTAACAGAGATTAAGTCACAGAAATAGAATCACTGTAGATAAAAGAAAACAGGTATGTGAAATCAAAGATTTGTATTTGCTCTGTAGAATATGAAAGACTCTCTCCCAGGTAGAGATAATATGGCTGATTTTATTATATTTTACTATATATTATCTTAAGTTTATTTTTAAATTATTTTAACATATGTTATATTTTATTTTATGGTGAATACATTTGATTTCATGTCTCCAAACAGATCAGTTGGTAGTATTTGCTATGAGGATATGGATAGAAGGCACTCAGGCTATATAACAGAGAAAGAGTATCATAATCTATTATGGATGTCTTTTATAGTTGTAGTAAGGATAATAATAAAGTATGTGCTAGAATTTGATATTCCTGAATACAATATTGGATATGTATGTAATCATAGTTGTTCCATCAAGTTGTAGTGCAATATTGTTCCTAGCTAGTACACAGGAAGTTGTCATTGTCTTTCTTGTACATTTAGTTCTTAAACAAAAAGTATATGATACAAAAATAATATTTATTAATTTTAATCTCAATCATTTTCTCCACATCTCTTATGTTCATAACATAATGGTGCAGTCTATGTTCAGAACTACATTATTAGTTACTGTATGGGACTCCTAATCACCCAGTGATGCTAACTGTCACTACTTAGCTTTACTCTAATAAGGTCATTTTAATCCATGTTAGCCAATGACAAGATAGAAATAACAAATACAGCCGGATTTGCTTACTGATAAAAAGACCCATGTGATTCAGAGATGTAAGTGAGAGTGCAAAAGACATATGTCCCCAGTTAACAGTTTATCTAATCTTTCTTCCTACTGTTGGCTGGTCCCTGGATACCAACAGGTGCAAACAATTAAGAATGACCAGGGAAGCACAGAGGGTTAAGAGGCAAAATCATCATAATCTGGTAAAGAATTTAAAGATTTTTTTCAGAGAGAAAAAAAAGTAAATTTGTAAGCCTAGAGGATGAGAATATGGTGGTGAGGTTTATGTCAATGTAGACAGAATAAGGCAATAGTTGTTTTGCAGATACAAATAATAAGTTTATACTCACCATATATTTCCAAGTACCTGGGACCAGCATCTACTTATTTTATATGCTTCTTAAATATACATATTGCTATTGATTAATTGGTTAATTTTAATTTTCATGTATGTTTTCTACTGACAACTTGCAAACAAACAGTCTCTATGGTGGAAAATGTATGGGATTACAAACCAGTGAAGAACCCTGGATTTAGTTCCATCTCCCATACTCAAGATCTGAGACCTTAGCCAGAGCACTTTCTTTTCCCAGCTTCACAATGCCTTTCAGTGAAATTGGGAAATCAGACTGGGTATCTCTAAATTCTTCTGAGCTCTAAAATCTCAAGTTAAATGATAAATATTAAGAGCGAAATATAATCTGCTATAATTGGCATAACATTTAGTGGTCACTTAACATATGCAAATGAGTAATGGGGCATTTGAATCTGATAAGAGTATAAAAAAGCTTTCCTGTTGAGTTTAAGTTTGTGCTATCTTTCTATTAAAAATCTCTCTTCTCCAGTATCCCTCCAGTTTTCTCTCATGTTAGCTTCTCAGTGAGAATTCCCATGGGTATTCTGCCTAAAATTCAGGTCCCACACCTACCTATCTTCATCCTCTCTTACTTGATTTTTCTCTATACCTTTAATACACCATATAATTTATTAATATACTTAAAGTTTATATTTGTATAAGAATATAATATTAATGATGTACTTAAGTTGTATGAAAGGGGTGAATCCACTATGTAGCCGGTCATGGTTTGAAGACTAGCCAGAATGACAACTTTGACTCAGATAAGGCTACTCTACAGAGTATATTGTAAAGACAGCAACACAAGGGATATCCATGAACTCAAGGATATCTGTGCATTGACATAAGTATTATTGACTTCTTATTTCCTTCCAGGGACATCAATAGAATTCAGCTCATCTCAGCACCACAAAGAGTAAAGAATCTAAAAGTCAGAGGAATCCAAAAATGGGGCTTCTCTATACACAGAGATGATCCTGAAGTTCTTTTCACAGAAGACACATTTGAGAAAAAAAATAGTGTAAGATATTGTGGCAAAGAGATGTCGGGCTTGCATACAACTTCCTGGAGTTTAACTAAAATAAACATGGAATATTAAAACGATAGAGTTGCAACAACTGTAAAAGTAAGGGCAAGGGTGAAATATTTGTCAATCTTAGAGAAACTTCTACTAATCACAAGAGTGATGGGGCTATAGTAAGAAGCACATTCAAAGCTAATACAAACAGAGTAACGTGTGCCGCAGAGTGGGCAGTAACAGCAAATCTGGGAAGCTTACTCTCACTTTCGCTGTGCAAAAATAACTTTCTGGAATAAATTGTTTTCTTCTTTCTCCTGAATTCCCTTCTAATTTTTCTTTCTGTATATACTCAAAAACTCTAACTTCTACTCACCAAGTAAAACAAATATAAAGGGGAATGGGTCTTAATGCTTTTGATCTTGGATATGTAGGACTTTAGAAATTGTTCACTCTGTGTGTGTGTGTGTGTGTGTGTGTGTGTGTGTGTGTGTGTGTGTGTGTCACTTGTATGGTAGGAGAAAGGAGGGTTGGAAGTAGAGGCAGTAAATAAAGTCATAGAACCTGTGAATATAACAGAAGGAAATGCAATTTTTAAATATGCCAGACATAGTTAAAGAGATAAAAAGTGCTTTAGATAGTTCAGGGCACCTTTTTGTTGTTCCTGTTGTCGATTTGTTTTGCAAAGAATAAGATTCCTTGGCAGGCAAGACACACAGTGCCACTCCAAATCATTGATTCTCAAACTGTTAGCCCCCTTTTGAATACAATTAACATAGAATTATCTATAAATTGATTATTAAATAATCAGAAATTTCAAGATAACTTAAAATTTAATAAAATTCAAATAAAATGTATTAAAATTTCAGAAAAAAACCTAAGAAAATCTATATAGTAAGATTACATCAGGCACTTTGGAAAGCTATTTAACTTTGAAGTTACTATAATTTGAGAAATATAAGTACAAGTACATAGCTGATTAATTAAAAGATGACTTCTACTGTAATTTAAAATAAAACAATCTTTGAATATTGGCATTTTCAGTAGGTCATGAGGAATCTGAAATTATATATGTAAATACATATACCTTCCTCATTATAAAGCAGGATTTTCAACCTTAGCACTACTGACCTTTGAGGCTGGACAACTGTTTGTGGGGATAGCTTGCCCTGTGCATTACAGTTTGTCTGACAGCATCCCTAATCTCTGCCTCTAGAAGATAGTAGCAAAATGCACCCCTTTAACCTATCTGAGATGTGCTAACCAAAAGGCCACCTGGGTGTATACAGGGCCACCTGGGTGGCTCAGTCAGTTAAGCATCCAACTTCGGCTCAGGTCATGATCTCACAGCTCATGGGTTTGAGCTCTATGTCAGGCTCTGTGCTGACAGCTCATAGCCTGGAAAACCTCCCTCGGATTCTGTGTGTCCCTCTCTCTTTGCCCCTCCCTCACTTGCGCTCTGTCTCTCTCTCTCAAAAATAAGTAGAAATTATTTTTTTTAATTCAAAAGTGTACCCAAACATTGTCAAATGCTCCCTAGGAGGCAAAATTACTCCTTGCCTTGCAAGTATAAAAACAATGGGTAGATTTCTTATAACAAGTGCAAGCAAGCAAAGTAAAAATCTATGAAGCATAAGCAAAGAGAACCTACAACATAGGAATGGAAATACATATCTGAAATTTTAGTAAGTATTACAATGTAATTTTTTCTATTCAAGTTAAATTTAAAATTTACCTTTAAGACTCAAGAAAGTTTAAAAAAATATGTTGTTGAAAAAATTCAAAGAGAAATAATCTCTATTATTATGAAAATATCAGAAAAACATAATTCAAAGAAATATTATTCATTGGGACCAACAGGCTAATTTTATTATGAAAGAAGTTAAATCCACAATTCCTATGTACAAAAGAATATGGTATAGAGCAAAAATATTAAAAAATATAAGAAGACATTGATAATAATAGAGACAGAGGGAAAATTAATACATGACATTCTATATCTGATAGAACAGTAATACAACTTGATGTTAAAAACCACAGAACAACAATAAAGTTAAAATTTTAAAACATTTCATATAAATAGGGCTCTTTTCTTTCTTTTTTTTTTTTTTTTCTTCAACGTTTTTATTATTTATTTTTGGGACAGAGAGAGACAGAGCATGAACGGGCGAGGGGCAGAGAGAGAGGGAGACACAGAATCGGAAACAGGCTCCAGGCTCCGAGCCATCAGCCCAGAGCCTGACGCGGGGCTCAAACTCACGGACAGCGAGATCGTGACCTGGCTGAAGTCGGACGCCTAACCGACTGCGCCACCCAGGCGCCCCAGGGCTCTTTTCTTTCTAAAATAGGGTTTACAGGATTTTTTTCAATGCTCTGAATAACAGTTAATAAAATTGACCAAAAACTAAAAAGCAAAGAAACGTAAAATATATATGTGTTTCTGGGCATATGGACATATGTGTGTATATTATAATCATAAAGGCCATAATCTCTCAATACAACAAATAAACCTAAAAAGTAATAACAGCAAAGATAAAAAATAATAATGACACCAGGAAACAAAACAGAGAGGACACAAGAACAGACTAACTGTTTGGAAATTTTAGCAAAACAATTAAAAGACCAAAATGAAAAAGCTCCAAATAAATATTGAATAATTTTAATATGGGCATGCTAAATAAGCTTACAAGTACATTAAATTTATTTAATCTTCAAAATAACCTAGTGAAACTGGTACTCCCAACATTCCCACGTTAGAGACTGCTGCCTTTTATGAAAACGAGTAAATAAGGAAAAACACATTTGGTCTGTGTGTGGATGGGGGAGTGGATGGGTTCAGAGAAAGAGAATCAAGCATTTCCTCTTAATTAATTAATTAATTAATTAATTAATTACTTTTTGTTTATTTTAGAGAGAGAGAGCAGAGCAGAGCAGAGAGTCAGAGGCAAAGAGAGAGAGAATCTCAAGCAGGCTGGATCCCTTTGCAGAGCCCAAAGCAGGGGTCAATCCCACAACCCTGGGATCATGACCTGGGGCCGAAACCAAGAGTCATATGCTCAACAGACCTAGACACCCAGGTGCCACAAGCATTTCCTACATTTAAAATGTTTTTGCCATAGGCTTCTCCTTTATCCTGGAAAGGTCTGCTCTGGGATTTGCAGTGTCTATATCTGATCCATCTTTCACGACTAGATCCTACAGTTGTGTGTTAGTAGTAAATAGTCAATTAATTATTAATTAACTAGTTAATGAATTAAAAAATGAGGAGAGAAAAATGAGTTAACATTCCAGAAGAATCCTGGCAGAATCAGAAAATCAGACTGTGGATTTTAGGGCTATCTGTGATTCATAGGATCCCTGACAAGGGACTTGTCTTCTACTGAGGTGAGTGTCTTCTACTGAGGTGAGTGTCTCAGGGACATATGTTTGGTGTTTGGTTGTATATGGATGATTGATTAGGGCCAAGTGCAGGCAAAGGAAGAAATCTGAATTCTAGCCAGTGTTATCAAACAGTTTGCCAATTCTACAAAAATAAGATTTTTCAAGTCATATATTTTGGACAAGAAATTTTCTTCTCAATGTTGTACTAACTGAATAGACTGTTATTTAAAGTAGGATGCTAGAAGAGTAGGATTCCTTATAATCTGCTGCTTACAAAAAGTTGCAATGTTCAACACTAAAAACAAATTTTGTCACTTCGCAAAATAAAGGTGATATGTATTTAAGAAAAAAACTTTTTTAATGTTATTTTAAATTATATTCTTTTCAAGGCAAAGATTCACTGTTTTTCAGTCATAGGGCTTAATTCCTAGAGTAGAAGAATTCCTTTAACTTTGAAGCTCACTGACTTTCTTGTTATGCCTCCCGTTAATATATAATACACTGCGCTCCACTTTTAACGTTCTAAGTTTGTTCTTTTCTGAAGAGGAGCTCTACTTTAATTCCCTTTACTCTTTTACTCAAACCAGCTCATGCCTTAATGAAGCCTAGAGGAATATTTAGCCCATAGTCGCTATACAGATCAGTGATTTGGCAAACTTTTAATCAGACAAATGTTGCTACTTAATCCCGGAGTAGAAACTTGATCTTTTGCACACACACACACACACACACACACACACACACACACACCGAAAACACACACACACACCTGATAGTGACACAATTACCTTAATAGGAATTTCGTCTATTAGTTTTAATTTTGGAATAGTCTTCATCCTTGTTACACAGAATGGCTGATCTATGTTTTTCTCTTGGAGAACTTTCCTTCATTTGTTTTCTGTGTTTGAGTGCTTTGATTTACTTTTCTTCAGCATTTATTTATAGTTGCTTCCAGATTTTATCTTTTCTTTCCTTTTTCAATATTTTGTTTTGGGAAATTTATACTCAGGGGATAATAAATAATTATCTATTATTTTACTGACATTTAATATATCGTTTCATTAATAGTGCTGAACAATTATGATCAGAAACAATGTCACAAAAATGGCTAAAGCAGGGATTTGAATCCTTCATTTAAAACATACATTCCAAGGTGCCTGGGTGGCTCAGTTGGTTGAGCATCCAACTTTGGTTCAGGTCATGATCTCACAGTTAGTGGGTTCAAGCCCAGCATCAGGCTGTCTGCTGACCGCTCAGAGCCTGGAGCCTGCTTCAGATTCTGTCTCCCTCTCTCTCTCTCTGCCCCTCCCCATCTCACACTCTGTTTCTCTCTGTCTCTCAAAAATAAATTAAAATGTTGAAAAGAAATTTAAATTTCTTTAAAATCAGAAGCAAGAACTATAATAAGATGCTTCAATATTCTCCTATATATATAATATGTATAATTATATGTATGTGAAAAAATATATATATACACTCCAGTTGGTATTCATTATAAATATTTGTACCTGTGCAATTATTTCAATGTCTACATTTTACATCATGAAAGAAAAATGAAGACCAAAGAAGAAATGGTATATTTTTCTCAGACTCAGACATGGATTTGAACATATCATTTTACTTTTGCTATAGGAGTGTCTCATCTCACCCATTGCATCTATATTTATATCACCAGGACAAAACAAATCATCCATCACCATCCCCAATTCACACATGTGCATACACATATTTACTAAGAATGTATTACTTCTGCTTTTCTAGCTGTAACTTTCAGTTAAAACTTGATAGTGAGAGACACTTTAGTACTTGGTTCTCCTTCATTTGGACCCTCAATAGGATTAACTTATTTCTATATGAGATGAATGGTGTTAATTTTGTTTAACTCCTTTTACAATGGACTCAGAATCTGCTAACCAAAATAATCTTTAAGGAAAATAAAATGAAAAATAAAAAGAAAACATTCATTACAACTGGAGGTGATGACAGAGAGCTGGAAATGCCATATGCATATAAATGCAATTTATATATAATTCCCTATTCCTTTATATGTTCAATTTTGAATCAGAAGCAAGAACTATAATAAGATGCTTCAATATTCTCCTACAGCCTTTTAATGTTATTCTCCAAAGTAATTCCCTGGAGTTTATAAACTTATACACGAAGGCCTTCTTTGGTCAAACATTTCCCAGGCATTGTGGAGGTAGTTTGGTCCTTTGATTCATAGTGAATTTGATACTCATAATGAGACACTGACATAATAGTTAACCTTGCTAAGCTCCAATTTTTTAATCTGTAATCGAAGACAAATTATGAGAAATACCAGATATAGCTTAGGAGTTTGGTACTTCAAAACAAAGAGTTCTTATTTCAATGGACATTCTCATAATGTAGAACAGGGATACACAATGTGCTAATTCAGCTACTTTCAGTAGATTGTACATAGAAATAATTTTGTCAGTAGATGCCATCAGAGATATGTAAAATATTTCTATAAGAGAGCAAATGCCCAGTTCAGCTACTATCTCACAAGAAAGCATTTACCTTGTTACTATTATTTTGTCAGGGTAGGACAAGAATCTGATTTGATAATTACCCAGGCGATTAATTCATCTGTCAAAGTGATCATAGATTGCTGAACTCATAAGAAATGATGTACAGTTTTATGAATTCACAATTTCCTAGTCAGAAAAGGAAGCCAGTTTATCATTGAGATGCTACTTAGCAAATTTTAAGTCAACATGAGGGGAATTCATTTTGAATTAAACTCTGATGGTATCAGAATATGAGTGCTTCCACCACCTAACTTCCAAAGTATCAGGATGACCTCCACACTTCACAAGGCATAACCCAAAATGAAGTCTTGTCTCCTGATCTGAACACACGGATCGAATCTCAATTTGCTCACTTCAATTATAATCAGCCAGAAAAGCATATTTTTTTCTGTTGTGTTATTCATTACATAAAATGAGTAACAAGCTAAAATTGACAGCACTTTTTAAAGGAGAGCTAAAAAATAAGGGGGTTTAAGAATCTTAAAGCACATAAGCAAATAATACTTTCTAAAAGAATAAAATATTTTTATGCAATGGGCATGTAACCACAAATAGGAGATTTGTAAATGTGCAATGTTTTGAGAAGTAGCAATGATAAAATAAAAAGTATTTTAAGTCAGTAAGTGGAAAAAGACTGATATTACAAAATGGAAATTTCAGGTTACATATTCATTTAAACTTTCCTAATGATTCAGGTAATGAGGAAATGTAATAATTTACTCAAAGAGGAGTTAAAAGCAAAATTATTAGTGAAATTTAAAGAAAAATCTTGACAGAAAATTAATATAATTCACTGACATCAAATGTTCTGTTCCAAATAATAAAGTGAGCATTTATATTAGAGAGGCAACTTTTAACAATGAATTTATGTAACTTCAGAGTTTGAAGTTATTATTCTACTACATTAGGTAGCATATGAGAAAATAAATTAGATTTCTTACCAAAGAGAACATACTAGTATGCTTTCTCATACAGAGTGGGAATTCAACAAGTATTTAGGGAAAGAGAAGGAAAGTTTGAAAAAAGTAAAAAGGAAACCATGTCTCTTCGTGAATAGCATCACAAACCAATCATAATTTCATAATATAATTTCTGTTGCCTTCACTTTCCTTATGTATATAATGAAGGTTTCAGATAATAGAATAAAAAGTAAGAGTTTGCCACGCACAATTCTATGCATTTCATATTAATGGACTCATTCACTTTTCACAACACATCTACGAAAATAGATATTATTACTCTGTTCATTTTACAGGTGGCTCAATCAGTGGTAAAGCATTTTATTTAAGGGGCCAGAGCTAGGAAGTGGAG
Organism: Prionailurus viverrinus; assembly: GCF_022837055.1. NCBI lineage: Eukaryota > Metazoa > Chordata > Mammalia > Carnivora > Felidae > Prionailurus > Prionailurus viverrinus. Next base: position 108,936,202 of record NC_062564.1, on the reverse strand, counting down.
GAGGCAGGACTTGGAGCCAGGCAGTCTGCCTCCAGCTAGACTCTGTGCTGAACACTGTGCTATATAGTTGATTTCTGAGATTACCTCTCACAGGGCCTATACATCCATGATTTTGGGGGAAAATTTATTATATAAATTTAACACTAGGTATTTTTGGACTTGGGAATAACAAAAAATAATAAAATACTAACTCAATGTTATATTATGATTTACTTTTACAAATGTTCCTTATAGGATCACAATATGCATATGTATCCTAGACTCTGATGACCTCTGAGATTCTAGCATATACACAAGGCTATTTTTACAAACTAAGCTATACTTGATGGCCAAAACATACCAAAATAGTATATTAATTTGTACTAGCTTGAGGAATTTGTTCCTGCTTTAAATTTATAGAAATATATAGGAAATTAATGAAGGCAACTCTGAAAATCATAAAACTAGTTAAATTCATAAGAAATTGACAACCATATAGCTGTTTAGGGCACTGATGTATTTCATGATAAAATGTTTTTCAATTTATAAGTTTATTTTTCTTGTCCATAAAATGTCATGACAGAGCCAACTCTTTGCTGTTTTTATCAATCTACCAATTAAAAACAAACAGAAAATGCATTTCATGATCAAGATGGTAGAACAGCATGGAGACCCTCAGCTTGTCTCATCCCTGAAACACAGCTAGGTCACCACCAAATCATTTTGTACACCTAGGAAATCGATCTGAGGATTATCACAACAATATGTATAACTTGAGCCACAGAACTCAGAAGAAAGAGAAAAATTCATTTTTATTTTTAATTAATTAATTAATTTTATTTTTTCTTTTTTAAACTTTTATTGTTTCCTTTTATTTATTTCATTTTATTCTATTTTATTACAGATATTTTAATTTTTAAATTTTTTACCATTTAAAAATTTTTTTTTCCTTTTTTTCCTCTATTCTATGAAGCTTCTTTAAATAAGCAGACAAAAACACACCTAGGATCTAGCTTCCTTTTTTGATTTTTGCTTTGTCTTTAATTTTTTTATTTTAATTTTTTAATTTTATTAATTTTTTTCCTCCATAATGAGAAAATGAAGGAATTCACCCCAAAAGATAGAACAGGAAGAAATGACAGTGAGGAGCTTAATCAACACAGATATAAGCAAGATGTCTGAACTAGAATTTAGAACCATGATATAAGAATACTACCTAGGGTTGAAAAAAGCATAGAATGCCTTTCTGTGGAGATAAAATAAATAAATCTAGTCAGGCTGAAATTAGAAATGCTATAACCAAGATGCAATTTTTAATGGATGCCGCCACAGTAAAACAGCAATAGAGAAGACAAAATTATGGAGAACAAAAAAGCAGATAAAATAAGGGAAACAAAGCAAAAGAGCACAATACAAGACTTAGAGAACTCAGTGACTTATTAAAAAGGAATAACATCTGAATTATAGGAGTACTAGAAAATGAAGAGAGAGGAAAAGGAGTAGAAAGTTTATATGTGCAAATTATAGCAAAAAAATTTTTCTAATCTGGGGAAGGACACAAACATCAAAATCCAAGAAGCACAGAAAACATCCATTAGATTCAACAAAAACCTACCATCACCAAGGTATATCATGGTCAAATTCACAAAATACACAGACAAGGAAAGAAGTATGAAAGCAGCAAGGGGAAAAAACGTCCTTAGCCTATAAGGGAAGATAGATCAGGTTCACAGCAGACTTATCCATAGAAACCTGGCAGACCAGAAAGGAGTGGCAGGATATATTCAACATGCTGAATCAGAAAAAATATGTAGTCAACAATTCGTTATCCAGCAAGGCTGTCATTCAAAATAGAAGGAGAGATAAAGAGTTTCCTAGACAAACAAAATCTAAAGGAGTTTGTGACCACTAAAAAAGCCCTGCAAGAAATTTGAAGGGGAACTCTGAGTGGAGAAAAGATGAAACAAGACAATAAAGACCAAAAGCAACAAGGACTAGAAAGTAACAGAGAACAACATCAACTCTAAAGGCAACACAATGGCACTAAATTTATATCTTTCAGTACTCACTCTAAATGTCAATGGACTAAATGCTCCAATCAAAAGACATATGGTATCATAATGGATAAGAAAAGAAGACCCATCTATATGCTGCTTACAAGAGACACATTTAGGATCTAAAGACATCTGCAGATTGAAAGTAAGGGGATGGAGAACTATCTATCATGCTAATGGTCATCAAAATGAAAGCTGGAGAAGCCATACTTATATCAGACAAACTAGATTTTAAAGTAACAAGAGATGAAGAAAGGCATTATATCATAATTAAGAGATCTATCCACCAAGATCTAACAATTGTAAATATTTATGTCCCCAATGTGGAACACCCAAATATATAAATCAATTAATCACAACATAAACTCATTAGTAACAACACCATAATAGTAGGGGACTTCAATACCCCACTTACAACAATGGACAGATCATTTAAACAGAAAATCAACAAAGAAACAATGACTTTGAATGATGCCCTGGGCCAGATGGACTTAACAGATATATAAATATTCAGAATATTTCACCCTAAAGCAGCAGAATAAACATTCTTCTCAAATACATATGGGACATTCTCCGGAATAGATCCCCTACTGGGACACATATCAGCCCTCAATAAATACAAAAAGATCAAGATCATCCCTTGACTATTTTCAGACCAAATGCTATGAATATTGAAGTCAACCACAAGAAAAAATTTGGAAAGACCATGAATACTTGGAGATTAAAGAACATACTACTTAAAGAATGAATGGAATTACCAAAAAATTAAAAAGGAAATTAAGGGGCACCTGGGTGGCTCAGTCAGATATTCTTCTGGTTCTTGGTTTCATCTCAGGTCATGGTCTCATGGTTTTGTGGGTTTGAGCCCCGCATCAGGCTCTCAACTGGCAGCACGGAGCCTGCTTGGGATTCTCTGTCTTTCTCTCTCTCTCTACCCCTCCCCTACATGCACTGTCTCTGTCTCTCTCAAGATAAATTAATAAATTAGAGAAAAATAAAGACGTATTTAAAAAGTACATGGAAGTCAATGAAAATGAAAACACAAGAGCCCAAAACCTTCGAGATGTAGCAAAGGCATTCATAGAGGGAAGTACATATATAGCAATTAAGCAATTAAGATTAGAGCAGAAATCAATGATATAAAAATCAAAACAAAAAACAAAACAAAACAGTAGAACACATCAATGAAACTAGGATCTGGTTCTTTGAAAGACTTAACAAAATTGATAGACCTCTAGGGGCGCCTGGGTGGCGCAGTCGGTTAAGCGTCTGACTTCAGCCAGGTCACGATCTCGCGGCCTGTGAGTTCGAGCCCTGCGTCGGGCTCTGGGCTGATGGCTCGGAGCCTGGAGCCTGTTTCCGATTCTGTGTCTCCCTCTCTCTCTGCCCCTCCCCCGTTCATGCTCTGTCTCTCTCTGTCCCAAAAATACATAAAAGTTGAAAAAAAAAAAATGACTTTATCTTCATAGGTTCCTTATTTAAAAAAAAAAAATAAAAAAATTGATAGACCTCTAGCCAGATTGATCAAAAAGAAAAAGGAAAAGACCCAAATAAATAAAATCACAAATGAAAGAGGAGAGATCACAGCCAACACTGTAGAAATACAAATAATAATCAGAGAATATTATGAGCAATTATATGCCAACAAGTTTCACAATCTGGAAGAAATGGATGAATTGCTAGAAAACATATAAACTATCAAAACTGAAACAGGAAGAAATAGAAAATTTGAACAGCTTCATAACCAGTAAAGAAACTGAACCAGTACTCAAAAATCTCCCAACAAACAAAAGTCCAGGACTGGATGGCTTCCCAAGAGAATTCTACCAAACATTTAAAGAGTTATCACTTATTCTTCTAAAGCTGTTCCAAAAAGCAGAAATGTACAGAAAACTTCCAAACTCATTCTACAAAGCTAGAATTACCCTGATTCCAAAACCGGACAAAGACCCCCACTGAAAAGGAGAACTACAGATCACTTTCCTTGATGAATATGGATGAAAAAATTCTTAATTAGATACTAGCAAACTGGATCCAACAATACATTAAAAGAATATTTACCATAATCAAGTGGGATTTATCCTGAGATGTAGGACTGTTTCAATATCTGCAAATCAATCAATAGGATACATCACATTAATAAAAGAAAGGATAAGAACCATATAGTCCTCACAATAGATGCAGAGAACACATTTGACAAAATATAGTATCCTTTCTTGATAAAAATCCTCAAGAAAGGAGGGATAGGAGAATCATACCTCAAGATCATAAAAGCCATATATGAAAGACCCACCCCTATCATCATCCTCAATGGGGCAAAAATCAAGAGCTTTGCTCCTAAGGTCAGGAACACGACAGGGATGTCCACACTCACCACTGTGTTGCCCATCTCACCACTACGTATCCAACATAGTGTTGGAAGTTCTAGCCTCTGCAAGCAGACAACATAAAGGAATAAAAGGCATCCATATCAGCAAGGAGGAAGTCAAAATTTCACTCTTCATAGACGACATGATAATCTATGTGGAAAGCCCAAAAATTCCACCAAAAGACTACTAAAACTGATCCATGAATTCAGCAAAGTCACAGGATATAAAATCAATGTACAGAAATCGGTTGCATTTCTATACACCAATAATGAAGCATCAGAACGATAAATCAAGGAATCCATTCTATTTACAATTGCACCAAAACCATAAACCTAACCAAAGAGGTGAAACATCTATACACTGAAAACTATAGAAAGCTTATGAAAGAAATTGAAGACACACACACATACACAAATGGAAAAGCATTCCATGCTCGTGGATTGGAGAAAAAATATTGTTAAAATGCCAATACTACCCAAATCAATCTACATATTCAATGCAATCCCTATTAAAATAACATAGCATTCTTCACAGAACTAAAACAAACAATCCTAAAATTTGTACGGAACCAGAAAAGATCCAAATAGCCAAAGCAATCCTGAAAAAGAAAACTAAAGCTGGAGGCATCACATTTATGGGCTTCATGCTGTATTACAAACTGTAGTAATCAAGACAGTATGGTACTGGCACAAAAACAGACATATAGATCAACGGAACAGAATAGAGAACCCAGAAATGGATCCACAAACATATGACCAACTAGTCATCTTTGACAAAGCGGGAACAAAATATCCAATGGAGTAAAAGACAGTCTCTTCAGCAAGTGGTGTTGGGAAAACTGGACAGCGACATGCAGAAGAATGAACCTGGACCACTTTCTTACACCATACACAAAAATAAACTCAAAATGGATGAAAGACATAAATGTAAGAGAGGAAACCATCAAAATCCCAGAAGAGAAAACAGGGAAGAACTTCTTTGACCTTGGCCACAGCAACTTCTTACTTGACATGTCTCTAGAAGCAAGGGAAACAAAAGCAAAAATGAATTATTGGGACCTCATTAAGATACAAAGCTTCTGCACAGTGAAGGAAACAATCAACAAAATTAAAAGGCAACTGAGTGGGAGAAGATATTTGCAAATGACTTGTCAGATGAAGGGTTAGTATCCAAAATTTATAAAGAACATATCAAAGTCAACACTCAAAAAACAAATAACCCAATGAATAAATGGGCAAAAGACATGAATAGATACTTTTCCAAAGAAGACATCCAGATGGCTAATAGATACATGAAAAAATGCGCAACGTCACTCATCATCAGGGAAATACAAATCAAAGCCACAATGGGATCCCACCTCACATCTGTCAGAATGGCTAAAATTAACAACTCAAGCAACACCAGATGTTGGTGAGGATGTGGAGAAACAGGAACCCTTTTATACTGCTGGTGGAAGAGCAAACTGGTTCAGCCACTCTGGAAAACAGTATGGAGGTTCCTCAAAACATTAACAATAGAACTACCCTGTGACCCAGCAATTGCACTACTAGGCATTTATCCAAAGGATATAGAAGTGCTGTTTTGAAGGGGCACATACACTCCAATGTTTACAGCAGCACTATCAACAATAACCAAATGATGGAAAGAGCCCAAATGTCCATCGACAGATGAATGGATAAAGAAGATGTGGTATATAATACAATTGAATATTACTCAGTGATCAACATAGAATGAAATCTTGCCATTTGCAATAATGTGGATGGAACTAGAGTATATTATGCTAAACAAAATAAGTCAGATAAAAACCAATATATGATTCCACTCATGTGGAATTTAAGATACAAAACAGATGAACATAAGGGAAGGGAAGCAAAAATTATATAAAAACAGAGAAGGAGACAAATCATAAATGACAAATACAGAGAACAAACCAAGGGGTGCTGGAGGGGTGTTGATGGCAGGATGGGCTAAATGGGCAAGGGGCATTAAAGAAGACACTTGTTGGGATGTGCCTTGTAAGTGACGAATTACTAAATTCTATTCCTGAAATCATTTAAAAAATCAAAAACTTAAAAAGAAAATGCATTTCACTGCACTTTCGAGTACATATTGTATGCTACTGGTATAAAAGAACATACAAAAAAACCTATATTCAGTATATCCTAATGTCTGTCAGTGGTTTATGGTTTAAAACAAAATAAAATCTGAAAAAAAAACTCTACATTTTTTACTCATGTCAGTATAGTTGCTTGACACCAGTCCAAAAGAATGCACTGAAAACATTCAGGGTGTTTCCATGCCTTGCTCTTACTTTGTTAGTTGCATTGTATGATGCCCTATACCCAAGTATCTATTTGAGGTGTTTACTACCCACAAAGCCTTTTGTTTTAACCAAAGCTTTTTGATAGCCTTATGTATGTAAATGTGTATTTGTGAAGCACTAGGAGGAAACTGAAGGAACAAAGTATATAGAGTGGGTGGGGCGCCACCTGTATCAGACACTTTGACTAGGCTGGAACCTCTACATGAAAGAGAAAGGATATGATAAAAAGGCTGACTTTAAGGTAGTTTATCATCTGGGGACAAAAACATTTCTTTCAGTGCCAAATGACAAAGAATGGCATGAGATGAGAAGATACTCAGCAGAATACAATGCTTTTCCAAGCTAATGACATCCATGAGGTAAGTTCAAGGTTTTCACAGGAAGGGAACACACAGTATAAGGGCTAAGGATTAAGAGGTAAAGAACATGGCAGATACTCCTTGGTTCAAATAATGAATTGATTTTTGATCTCATATAAAGCACCCTTTAGGGATTTTTAGGAATAGAAATGAAGGGACATATTTAGAGGAGAAGAGGAATTGAGTGGTGTACATGTAGAAATGAGGAATAGTAATGGTAAAATACATGTTAGGTAACTGACACTAATGCAACTTCATTTCATTTCACTGAGTGATAAAGCCTGGGGACGCTGAAGTTTCACTTATTTTGAATAAGTTGGTAGATACCTCAAGAGTCATATGTGGCACAAAAACAGACATTCAGATCAATGGAACAGAATAGAGAACCCAGAAATGGACCCACAAATGTATGGCCAACTAATCTTGCCATTTGCAACTACGTGGATGGAACTGGAGGGTATTATGCTAAGTGAAATTAGAGAAAGACAAATGTCATATGACCTCACTCATATGAGGACTTGAAGACACAAAACAGAGGAACATAAGGAAAGGGAAGCAAACATAATATAAAAACATGGACGGGGACAAAACAAGAGACTCTTAAATATGGAGAACAAACAGAGGGTTACTGGAGGGGTTGTGGGAGGGGGCATGGGCTAAATGGGTAAGGGGCATTAAGGATTCTACTCCTGAAATCATTGTTGCCCTATATGCTAACTAATTTGGAGGTAAATTAAAAAAATAAAATTAAAAAAAATGGTTGTTGGTAAATACCACTAGGTTCACCCAGTCAATGTTCATTTTCTTAACTTGGTGCAGCAAGGGAAAGTGTACACCAAATGAACCACAGTGGCTATAGGAAGAGATTTTTCTTGTGGGGTTTTGGGTTTGTGCTAAGTGATTCTAAGGTGGGAAGGGTAGAAGACACAGGAATCAGGCCAGGAATGCTGGTGGTCATGAACTGGGGTGGTTTAATAATGGAGGAATGGAGCAAGTCTGCAGAAGATATCAATAAGAAAGAAATAGTCACTCAACGTTAGTTCCTTTGCAGTTGTGGTGTGGCTTTGGGAAAATCAGTGCTTTCTGTTGGCTTTGGGCTGGCCTCATTTATGACTGTTGGGAACATCACAGTCTGCTTATCAGAGCTGACTTTAGTTTTCTCTGGTCCTACAAAAAGTTAGTGGGTGTTCCGTGAAGAAAGAGATCTGTGTAAGCCTGGAAAGTCCTTGTTAAAAATGTTAAATAAACAATAAACTAGGCTTTGTGGAGTTAAAAAAAAACAAGAGTCATATATAAATTTTGGAGCATGTTACCAAAGTAATTTGGGCCCTTGTTATCAGTTTAAATTGATAAATACATATCTGAAAACAACCAATTATCTTTTTTATGATTGAAATATTTATTAAAATTTTTCTTATATGTTGGCATCTTTAGGTAATAGCCATAATATTCTAATCTCTTCTAATCTTTGAAAATATCTTGGGCATGGTGAGATATTATGTTAGTACCTGGCAACATTTTGTAAATGTATAGTGTATTATAAAACTGAACACACACACACACACACACACACACACACACACACACACACACACATTTTCACCATTCATTTTCAGGGAAAACAAACAGAGATATAGCAATAGCCAGTCTGTCATTTGTGCATGTATATTGTGAATGTGTAACAGCCATAGAGATTAGTCATGTATCTAATTTTGCATTCTACACATATCTTATTATTATATTATTGCATATAATGCCAAGTAAATCTCTGGCACAAAACATGATTATATGCAAATGAGTTACATTAGTATTATTTGCTAGTTGCTAAAATTCTTGAATAGGTCCTAGTTATTATTATTAATTTATAAAATTTTATGAGGTTAAATAATTTTAACTTTGGATTCCAGGTACTGTTGTAAAATGTAATCATGTGATTTAACCTAAATTATATAACTGTGGTCTTTAAAATACTTGTAACTAATACAACCCAACACCCCAAAATCAAATCATCCAATTGAAAAATGGGCAGAAGACATGAACAGACAATTCTCCAAAGAAGACATATGGATGACCAACAGGCACATGAAACAATGTTCATCAGCACTCATCATCAGGGATATGCAAATCAAAACTAGAATGAGATACCACCTCATACCTGTCAGAATGGCTAAAATCAAAAACACAAGAAGTGTTGGCCAGGATGTGGATAAAGAGGAATGCTTATATACTGTTTGTAGGAATGTAAACTGTTATGGTCAATGTGGAAAACAGTATGGAAGTTCCTAAAAAAGTTAAAAATAGAACTACTCTATCATCCAGTAATCACAACACTGGTTATTTACCCAAAAAGTACACAAACACTAATTCAATGAAATACATGCACCGTGATGTTTACTGCAGCATTATTTACAATAGCCATATTCTGGAAGCAGTCTAAGTATCTATCAATAGATGAATGGATAAAGAGGTAGTACACATATATAGTGGAATATTATTCAGCCATAAAAAATTAAATCTTGTCATTTGCAAAAACATGAATGGAGCTAGAAAGTATAATCCTAAACAAAATAAATCAGAGAAACACAAATACCACAAAATTTCACTTATATGTGAAATTTCAGGAACAAAACAAATGAGCAAAGAAACAAAAACAAAAACAAAGAGAAAGAGAGCCAAATGAAGAAAGAGACTCTTAATTATAGAGAACAAACTGATGGTTAGCAGAGGAAAAATAGGTGGTGGGATGGGTAAAATAGGTGATGGGTATTTAAGAGTACACTTTTCATGATGAGTCCTAATAATGTATAGTATTGTTGAATCACTATATTGTACACTTAAAACTAATATAACACTGTATGTTAACTATAATGGAATTAAAATTAAAAAAATAATAGAACATGTTTTTCAAAAAAGTATTTGTAACAAGAAAAATTCCTGAAAGAGATTTACCCAAAGTACACTATATATGTGAGTTCCTATATAATTGTTGACAGTTTCCCAAAGAAACAAATTTCATAAAATCTTTATTTACATCATTTAATGTTAACCAACTATTAAAATACTCTTACAACATTTAATATGCTTCTTACAACAATGAAATCTACTCCCCTAAATAACTGTCTTTGATACAATTTGTTCATATATTCAACAACTACACATAGTGAACACCTCTTAGAGACTCCTGAGACACAATGCCAAGGAAAAATGGAAATAGGCCATGCCCTCATAGAACTAACAGGTGAGTAGGAATAGGCATACATTAGTTATAATGTTATATCTGTGAGAGATGTTGAAGGAAAGAAATATAGGCCTATGAAAATATGTTAAAGGATTGGACATAGTGATAATTGAAGTGAAATATGTCTGAGGAAAAATTAGGTAAGACAAGTTAATATCAAAACTCATTATCAATATTAAGAGTGACAGATATAAAGGGGTGAGAAGAAACAAATTATCTTTGATGAACTGCAAATGATCCTATGTGACTTCAGCATAAAGAGCAAGGAGAAACAAAGGACAAGGTCTTGGAGCAAGACCAAGTACACTAGAGGGCTACAGATAGGTTGGGCCTTGATAGACTTTCTATGCTGCTTTAGGAATTTAGGACTTTGAGAGCAATAAGACTTCATTAAGGATTCTTTTTCAGAACATTTATATTACCAGATATATGTTATTAAAAATAATACTCTGGCTGCAGGGTGGAGAATGAATAGGATGAGGGCAAGTGTAGATCCAGGAAGAGATTTTATATGGTTTCTGTCTGTAGTGGCACGTTGGAAAAAAGTCCAAGGAATTAAAGGATATTTAAATGATAAAGTTAGTTGGGATGGATAAAGATCAAGGGAAATAGTGATTTTCTAATGTATACACCTGAACGTATATTGTTGACATTCACTGAAACAGGTAATACTGGAAAATAACAAATTTGATAGGGAACAGGACTGGAGAGTTTGGTAACATTTGATTTTGGATAATTTGAATTTGAAGAGTGTTGATATATCAAATAAGTGGTTTTCCATATCAAATAAAGTAAAAATAAGTGAGAGAGATGGCATAGTGCAGTTAACTATACTAGTTTGAAACTCCAAAGAAATGTCTTGGCTAGAGATATAAATTTATAAATAATTTTCATAAAAATGAAAACCTAAGCTGTGCTCCAAGTTGAAACTAAAAATTATATATATATACATATATGTATATATACATATATGTATATATACATATATAAATGTATATATACATATATGTATATATACACATATGCATATATACATATATACATGTATACATACATATGCATATATACATATAAATATGTAAATATACATATATATACATGTATATATACATATATACATATAAATATGTAAATATACATATATATACATGTATATATACATATATATACATGTATATTTATGTATATATACATATGTATATATACATGTATACATATATATGTGTGTGTGTGTGTGTGTATATATATATATGTATATATATATGTATATAGCGGTGCCTGGGTGGTTCAGTTGGTTAAGCGTCTGACTTCGGCTAAGGTCATGATCTCATGGATCGTGGGTTCAAGCCCCATGTCGGGCTCTGTGCTGACAGCTCAGAGCCTGGAGCTTGCTTGGGATTCTGTGTCTCTCTCTCTTTCTGCCCCTTCCCCACACATACTCTGTCTCTCAAAAATAAATAAACATTAAAAAATTAAATATGTATATACAAAAAGGAAAAAAAGCCTAGGAATTCCTGGCTTTTATTGAGGAATTCCTCACATTTATTGTTAAAACAGAGACTAAACATGAAGTTTCAGGGAGGATGGTATAATAGCAGATCAAAGGAAAGAGGGTTTTAGAAGGAATGGTCAATGCTGTCAGATACTATTGAGAGGGCAAAGAAGATCAGGATTGAAAACTATCAATCTAATGTTTGGTATGGAAGTAATTTGTGTCCTTGGTGAGAACTCCTTCACTGAAATTAAGGCATAAGTGAAGTCATGGTTGGTTTTGTAGTTAGTGAGAAGAAAAGATATGGAGTAAACAAACTTCCTTTATTCTACTAGCAGAGGAAGAGTTGATACACAGTTTTGTGTGTTTGGCTGCCTAGGAATTTAGAAATCAGTTGGCTAATTTTTGTAAATAATATCCTATTATCCACAGTATATTAATACCAGTGGAAAGAATACATGGTACATCTCCCATCCAATGTGAATTTTTTTTTTACCTAGATTTGTTTAAAATTGATCAAACTGTACTGGGTCCATACAATTGTGCTTTGTCTAGCATTTAAAGAGAGTGGGGGGATTGAATAAAACAGAAGATAACAATATATTCAAGTAGTAAAAGTAAGTATTGCTTCAGCTTTAAGTAATATATATCCAAATTATGTGCCGAGGGGAAGAGTCACAATCTAAAATTAATTTCTTGTTGTGGGTCTTGGGTAAAAAAGTATGTTTTACTGCAACAAATTAATATATTACATTAAACATTTGATTTCTGTAGATGGAAGTGCCAAAGACATCAAATCATTTTCTAATTTTTCAAATTTCCTAGGCAAATAGTCTATATAATCTTAGTGGATAAACAAATTATATAAATCAAATCAAATGTTATCAGCAACATCAGCATTTAAGCCAAGAATCCTAAACGATTGTTCTGTTAAAATCTGTTGAAGTAAGAGCTGGTAACAAATCTTTTACTTTACTTTTGAAAGCTCTTTGTCATCTACCATAATGTGATTTTAATATACTTATCTGTGGTTTACTAAGATGTTAAAATAAAATGAGAATACATCTCCTTATTGTTGGTCTATAAAGGAAGTTTCTCCTGTGCACTTTAACCCATAAGCTTATTAATCATTCTAAGGCTTTCCACCAAAAGGAGAGTGTGGTTTAGTAATGCAATTATGGTCATGGAGATCTGGGGTCTATTTTCAGTTCTCCACCTAGCTTGTGTTTAGTGACTTAGGAAGTCATTTAACTTCACTGGGGTAGATTTTTTGTGTATTTTCTTCCATTTACAGAGTAGTCCAATGAAAGGAGGCTATGCACCAGCTCTTCGATCCCTGAAGAGTATCCCAATGGATCAAAAAACTCCTGAAAATGGTGAACAATGCTATTTGGTTTCAAATGTTACCTACTGGCAACACATGAGTTAGTAGGGTTTGTCAATAAACTATCACTCCAACATGGTATTTGCTCTTTTTTTCTTTAATCTTTTGCACTTTTATCTTTCTAGATTAATTGATCCACATTTTGGATAGGATTGCCACAAACTTCATTTGATTTACTGGATGATAAAACTGTTGCTGTTATAATTCTGTAAAATGTTGACTATGTGCATAAAATCTTGATGATTATTATGTTCCAATATGTTAAGTGACCACTGTAGAAATCAAAATAGGATACTTGAAATGCTACTAATAAAAATATATAGATCAAGGGTTTTTCAATTTAACAGCAAACTTTAAGAAGTAGAAGCTCCCAAATTTATTTGATTGTGTTTGTTTTCTTTGAAGAGTATTTGTGACCACTGTTCAACTGACTACCTTGAAAAAATGCTAAATTCTAGACAAAATGTCCTTTAGAGCACTGTGACTGCATACCATATCCTAAGAATGTAAATTTTATAAAATATTTCACAATAATCACCAGAGAATAAAAATTACTATTTAATGCTACATTGTGGTACATTTATTATTGTTTAATATCATTCACTTTCCCTTCCAGCAAAAAGATTATACACTCCTACCCACATGCCATGACTTTCAGTGCCTCTTGTGGGAGGAGCATACTACCTTGTCCTCTTGACATTGAGTTTGACCATGGGCCTATTCTGACCAAAGAAATATGAGCACATGTGTTACAGTTTTGTATGAAGAATCTTTAAGATTGATGCATGTTTTTGTCTTCATCTTTCACAAAAACAGCATGTCCTAGACAGTGGCTGCCACTTTCAGCCTGGATTTTTGGAATAAGAATTCCACTGAGCAATGCTAGAATCAATCCATAAATGCTGACATGTGACATGAATGAGTAGTAAGTGGTTGTTGTTCTATGCCACTGAGATTCTGAGTTGGTTGTAATAGTTGAATATAAGAAAAATACATATAACATTCATTATTAGGGGAAGGTATAATAAATTTCACATATTTCTAAAACTTTTATTTGAAAAAAAATTCACACATGTTTTTTGAACTTCATGTTAAAGATCAAGTTTCTCTGCCATAATCTGGAAGTTGAAAATGAAAGAAGATTAATTTTTTCATCATAAACATGGTAAAAATTTGGAAATTGATCCCATATTGGGAATATATATATTTTTTCTTTCTTCCTGAAGTAGTTTTACTGGATATAGAATTTGCAGCTCACAGTTTTGTTTTTCTTTTATTTCTTTTTTTTTAACCAGTATTTGAAAAATTTTGTGTCAATTCTTTATGGCCTCTTTGGCTTCATATGAGAAATCCACTGTCATTTGCATTTTTTTTCCTATAGTCAACGTGACATTTCTCTTTTACAGCTTTTAAGATATTTTTATTTGTCTGTAGTTTTCATAAGTTTCATATTCATGTGTCTTGGCCAGAATAATTTGTTTGTTTACTTTGGAGTTTGCTGAGCTTCTTGGATCTATAAGTTCATATCTTTTTGCCAAATTTGGGAAGTTTTCAGCCATAATAAGTCTTTGAATGCTCTTTGAGTTCCATACTCCCTCTCACCTTCTGGGATTCCAAATATAACCATGTTGGATCTTTTGTTATTGTCTCACAGGGGCCTTGAGGAGCTATTTATTTTCCCAGTCTATTTTCTATTTGTTCAGGTTACTAAAGTCTGTTATCTATTATCTATCAACTCCTGATTCTGTTATCTATCATCTCTCCTCTATTTACTATTGAGCTCCACTATCAAGATTTTTGTTTGTGTACTGTCATGTATAGTATTGTTTCTACAATTGCCATGTTTTTATATTAATAATTTCTACTTTTGTTAGGATTTTTCTTCACTTTATTTGTTTTAAGAGAAATTGTAATTGCTTGTTGAGGTATTTTAATGATGTTGAATTAACATACTTGCCAGATAGTTCAAACATCTTATTCAGCTCATTATTGGCATCAGTTATCTTTTCTCGTTATATTTGCGATTCTCCTGTTTCTTGCTATGATAGTATTTTCAATTGTATCCTGGCTCTGTCTATTATGTTAAGAGACTCTGGGTTCTATTTGAATCTTTTATTTATCAGGCAGTCATCTGTTTAGATTAGCAAATAAGTTCTGGACTACTTTTGTAGTCTGTAGTAATAATGACAATTTAATTTTCAGAGTTTTTGTGTAGCTATTTTGGTCACTTTTGCTAATTTACTGCTGCAGGATCTCTCCATGATTCCTGCTGCCACTCCCTTGGGGAAGGGGGTTGGAAGGAATTTCTCTAGGCTGGGCTACCAGGTGTCTTGAAGTGGCAGGGGGCGGGGGAGGAGTCCTTGGCATGTGGGAATGAAGAAGCTGTTTGAACTAGGCCATTTGTTGTGGGGGAGCCCCCCTTCCTGGTGCTTCCCAGCCACCCATGGCCTTTTGATGAGAAGAGGAATCTGTAGTTGGTGAAAAGTGGACACTTTCCAGGTCAGGAGCTCATCATGACAGCATTTCCTTTGCATGTGGTGTATAGTAGCCCATTTTCACCCTCTAATTGTGTCTTCCTTATTCATGCTGCTGGGCTTGTTTGTGTTATCAGCAGGACTTCCATTCAATCTGGGGAAAGAATGAAACTTTCTGAGTTGACTTCTTTTGCTTGTTTAGGGTTGGGAAATGCTGGCCCTGAATTGTCTTCTTCTACTGTGTGATGGGCTCATAAGATGCCACGTCACTATGTTGTTCTTCCAATCCTATAGTCTATAGCCAGCTCATCTTCCTCATTCCATCTTCTGAAGTTCTTCTTTGGTTGCTTCTTGCATTATTTCCCAAGTCAATAGTTGTCCTTAATAGAGAAGAGCAGGGAGAAATGAGTCTGTGCTATCATTCCTTGTTGGAATGGACATTTTGTAAATGTAATTTTAAAAACTGATTTTTAATTGGGGGAACTGTTTTTTTTAGCTGAGGCAAGTCATTTTATTTAATTTTGTTTCTAAATTGGATTGTGTGGCAAAGCAATGAATTTAAAACATCAATTGGGAAAAAAAATGAAGTTTAGAATTACCATTACCAACCTAACATAAAAGAAAATTTAAAAACTACTATATTAAAAACTCCTGTTTGGGGCACCTGCGTGGCTCAGTCAGTTAAGCATCTAACTATTGGTTTCAGCTCAGGTCATGGTCTCGCATTTCATGAGTTCGAGTCCCGCATTGGGCTCCACTCTGACAGTGCAGAGCCTGCTTGGGATTCCCTCTCTCCCTCTCTCTTTTTCTCTCTCTCTCTCAATTTCTGCTCCTCCCCCACTCACTTTCTCTAACTTAAAAAAATAATAAAAGAAAACGAACACAAACTCCTGTTTAGTTAGAATATGTATATATGAATTCATTTTCTTGTTAGTTTGTTAATAACTCATGTCATTCTAAAAAGAATTTCCCAGGAAAGAGAAAGTTCTTTTCTGCAGGCAGGGTTGGCTTCTTCTGAGGTCTGTGAGGTAAAGCTCTATTTCAAGATTCTCTTCTTGGTTTGTAAGTGGCCATTTTCTCCATGTGTCTTCACATTATCTTCCCTCTGTTCATGTCTCTATGTCCAAATTTTCCATTTTATACAGACAATAGTTATATTGGGTTATAGGCACTCTAATGACCCCATTTTAACTTGACTACATCTGAAAGAAACTTTTCTCCAAATAAAGTCACATTCTGAAATTCTGGGGGGCTGTAAGGTTTCAGTATATGAATTTTATAGGACACAATTCAACCCATGACATCATCTCATTTAATGTTAATTCTGTTCTTTCAAATTGCTCAAAAGTCTTGGTGTTTCCGTTGATTCCTTCCTACTTCACATTCCACATCTGATATATCACTGAAATTGTTTATGTTTATAATAAAATTATATGAGAATTTGACTTCCCATTACTTCAAACAGCTACACCATGCTTCAAGCCATTATAATCTCTATCCTGGATTATTGTCATTCATAGCTCTTTGTCTTTTTTTTCTGATGTTAACTCCTATGGTCTATTACCAACATAGTAGCCAATATGACATTGTTAAAATGTATATGATATCACATTATAAAATCCCCCAATGGCTTCCATTACAATGGCCAAGTAGCCTTATATGACTCCTTATTCACTATTTGTATTTCATCTCCTGCCCTCTTCTTCTTATATCTGTTGTAATCGTCCTGGCACCTAAATATTCTTCACATCTGATATTTCGGCTGGTGTTGCCTCAAGGCCTTTTCAATTGCTGTTCCCTTGGCCTAGAGTGTTCTTTACTTGATGTCTAATAGCCTACTTTGCTTATTTCCTTTAAGTCTTTACTCATGTCACCTTTTCAGTGAGCAGTTTCTAAGATAAACTGTTAAATTTTTCCCATTCATTCAAGGCATTTCATGACTTCATTTTCTTCTTTAGTTTTTACCTCAGTAGTTAACATCACTTAACGTAATATATATTTTACTTTTTAATCTGTCAATTTTATTTTTTCTTCCACTAGAATGTAAATGGTATAAGGTCATAGATTTTGTGTTGTTTGGTATATTGTTATATCCCCAGTGCCTCAGAGTATCTGTCAAACAATGCTCATTTGATTAATATTTATTGAATATATCAATATATGTGGAAAAAAAATGTGAGGTACCAGTGTTCAGTTTTCTAAAATTGGTAGCACATGGAAATAGGCAAGGTACAGTTAGGAGTTATAAATTTTTTTTTCACAGTTCAAAACAAGTATATGGCTACACTTCATAAACAAATATTTAATAAAGTAGAATAAACAATACTCATCTATATTAGATTCCATATTAAAAATTATAGAAAATATTCTCCATAACTCTGCCTTTATTTTCATACAAGTACCTTGTATTGTACTTAGTAACTCTTTTAAATATATTTATTAACTCATAGCCTTTCTCAGATTCAATTTGCTTTAAATAAATTAATAATAATGAAATAGCAAGTTATATTTTTTCTAAATGCTTAAATTGTACAAATTTGGATAGAAGAAGCCTGTTGAAATTGACTTCTTATCCTTTCACTTATTTCTATAAAGTTTTTGCCAGTCTTTCCTCATTTTATTATAGTCCCAAGGAATGGAATTAGGCATGTTCAAAGGAGTCTTGGTTTCCTTCATGGAGAATATTAGCAGAGGGTCAGAGGCTCACAGCTGAGTTGGTGGTGGGTATTTGTCTCTGATGTTGCTACTGAGGAAACTTTATGAGTGATGGATCTTTAAAAATATTTCCTTTCTTATTACAAGTTCACATTGATTTTACAAATTTAACATATCATATTGCTTGCCCTAGTTTTTAATAGTGTGTGGTTTCATTGATTACCAAGGTTTTCTCTATATTGACATTTGGCACACCAGATGTCAGGCTGAGTTAGCAACAAAGATAACCCAGGGCACAGGAGGCAAAGAGAAGCCAGGGACCATGACTGGACTCCTGGGATATAAATATGATTTAATAAGTTTTTCCCTTAAAAATTTCATCCCCGTTCCTGACATCCACTGTTATTTTCTTTTTGCTTCACTTTTTTTTTTTTCTGTAGCAGAGGGGGAAAAAAAGTCTGTTCGTTGTCTATTTCCTCCACTATAACCTAAGTTGTAGGAAGAAATTTTATTCAATTTTGCTTAATGTTATGTCCCCATTGCCTAAATAAGTTCTTGGTATGTAGTAGTTCCCTAATAAATAATTGTTAAATAAGTGAATTATTTTTTTTCTTATAGAACCCATAAATTGGATGAAGTCACCAAGTGAAAATGTCTAAAGGGAAAAAAGCTAAGGGTGAAGAATGCAATTAAGTCATTTGTGTTTCAGGACAAAGAGAAAAATAATCAAAATCATGACAGGAAAGAAGTCACTGGAGATAGAAGAAAAAAACCCAGGCAAAACAAACAACAACAATCAACAGGAGTGTCACAAGCCAGAGAAGAAAGGGATTCTAAATTGGAAATTTATGGTCAATATCAGCAAATGTTCAAAGAAAAGTAAAAACAAAAAATTTCCCATTACCCTTTGCACTATGCACTGTTTTGAACTCAGAGAGGCAGTTTCAGTTCAGTAGTGAGTGACATAATGATTTGGTTTCTGGAGGAATCAATGGAAAATCAGGCCATAAAGAGAATACACATCTAGTATTTTCTCACAAAGTATGTTATAAAGGAGAGGAGGCCTATGCTACAGCAGTAGGTGGATAGAAATGTTGGGTCTCTGAAAATGTTTTTTGTGATTTTTCCTAATAAAACCAGAGTGATTTGAACATGCCTTATATTCTAAGAGTAAAGATTCAGTAAGCATTTGAATGTAAGAAGAAAAGGAAACAACAGATAGCTCAAGATCCCTGAAGGAACAAACCTCAAAGAGCAAGAAAAAGGTAACCTGAAAGAAGAGTAAGTGCCCATTCCCCACTAAGAGAAGAAAGTATAATGTATCTGGTTTGAAAGTAAGATTATTGGGGAGAATTTCCAAGTGGCAGAGTTAACTCATTCATTCCAGGGAAGTTGGAGGCAACATCTTCTGCCAAGAGTGCAAGGGTAAATGATAGAGGGATAGATGATATAGAGATAGAGATAGAGATAGAGATAGAGATAGAGATAGAGATATAGAGATATAGATATAGATATATAGATATATAGATATATATACATATATACATATATATGTATATATGTATATATATATGTATATATATATGAAGAGAGGTCAGAGATGAGGAAACATCGATACGGATTTTGGAGACTAGGCAGTGGATTGACATACAGATTTTTCAAACTCAGTCTTGAAGTAGGACTGGTATGAACGTCTGACATTGTTGGGATGGCATTTGCATTGCCCACATATTTACAAAGGTGGCTCATTTTCTTTGTACTCTTTTGGATGCCAGAGTAAGAGCTTAGGAGTTAGATCTTTGTAACCTGTATATTGGAGTGAATTTACTATTAAGACTGGATATTTTATAAAGGACTGGAATTAAGATGGAATTGATGGTCTTCATGAAATCAAAGAAAACTAGAAGAATTTTAAGAGCTAAAATGATTGGGCACTGCATCCAGAGGAAAATACTGAGATTCAAAATATTCTTTTAAAGTGTATTTATTTATTTTGAGAGTGAGAGAGAGTGAGTAGGGGAAGAGCACAGAGAGGCAGAGGGGGGGGGCGGGGGGCAGATCCTAAACAGGCTCTGTGCTCTCAGCGCAGAGCCTGATATGGGCTCAATTTCACAAACCGTGAGAAGAACCCTTTCTTCTTATTCATGACCTGAGCGGAGATCAAGAGTTGGATGCTTACCTGACTAAGTCACCCAGGTGCCCTCAAAATATTTTTTAAAGGTAAATAGTTAATGAAAACATTCAGAGCCTAGTGGTAGGAATGGTTTACACATAAGGTATAGAGATAAATTATTGGAAATTGGGAGATCAAGAAATGTGAAATCAGGATGTTAAGTAGGTCACAGACAACACATAATTTTTCAAATTCCAAAGACAAACATATGCCAAGATGTTGGTATATTTAGTTGTAGAGAGAACTATATCATCTCTGTGTGCCAAAGTCCTTGGTGAATGTAAAAAGTAATGATGAAAGAAGAGCAAGAAACATTATCTACAATAGCCAAACTATGGAAAGAGCCCAAGTGTCCATCAACTGATGATGGATAAAGAAGATGTGGTATATATACACAATGGAATATTACTCACCCATTGAAAATAATGAAATCTTCCATTCGCAATGACATGGATGGAGCCAGAGTATATTATGCTAAATGAAAGAGGTCAGTCAGAGAAAGACAAATATCATATGATTTCACTCATATGAGTAATTTAAGAAACAAAATAGATGAACATAGGGGAAAGGAAAAAAAGGGAGAGGGAAACAAACCATAAAAGACTATTAATGATAGAGACAAACTAAGGGTTGTTGGAGGGAGGTTGGTGGGGGGTGGGCTACATGGGTGATGGATATTAAGGAGAGCACCTGTTATAATGAGCACTGGGTGTTATATGTCAGTGATGAATCACTAAATTCTACTCCTGAAACCAATATTGCAATGTATGTTAATTAACTAGGATTTAAACAAAAATTATAAAAATAAATAGGAAAGAAAGAAAGAAATACAGGAAGAAAACTGTATAGCTATTTGGCAGGTGTCTAAAAGTGCATGCTTTATATGAAAATGGAAAATTAGGGGCGCCTGGGTGGCTCAGTCGGTTGAGCTTCCGACTTCGGCTTAGGTCATGATCTCACAGTCTGTGAGTTCGAGCCCTGCATTGGGCTCTATGCTGACAGCTCAGAGCCTGGAGCCTGCTTCAGATTCTGTGTCTCCCTCTCTCTCTGACCTTCCCCCGTTCATGCTCTGTCTTTCTCTGTCTCAAAAATAAATAAACATTTTAAAAAAAGAAAGAAAATGGAAAATTAGTGGTTTGGAAGCAATATGAGTGAGGAGGAAGAATGCTGTGCTTCCTTATGACTAGAAATAATGACAATAAGAATGAATTGCTCTCTTTACATGGATACAGACAAGGAGCTACTACACAAGAAAAGTGAAGTTCCCACTGAAGCATGCAAAGAAAGATAGTCCTGTGGGGTCTAGTGGGTTTTTTAAACAATGGAGTTGACAGTTGAGAGTATGCAATTGAAAGGAGTTAGGAGGAAAGGCAGTAGTGATAAAATGAGATGGCAGAAACACAAAGTGGTATAGCTAGTAATGTTGGAGGGGATGATAAGCCAATTGTTAAAGAGATGTCTCTTCAGTCTAGAATAAAATTAAAACAATGATGACCATAGGGAAACAGCAACATTCATGCAAAATTATTCAACACATATTTCTACTTAGGATTTTGACTTCTACCCTGAAAAATAAATTTTCTCGGGATGTCTTTGGTTCTTAGTAAATAGCACAATATTCCTCTGAGGCAGAAGGTTATTATAAGTGTTTATAATTAAGGAAATTGAGACATTGTTAATCAAAGACACTCAATCAAGCACAGTTGATCATGTTTAACTAGACCCAAGAACAGAGAGAAATAAATATTAATGTCAGCCTCTAAGTTCCTAAAGGAGAACAAAAATGCCAAAGAAAGTGACATTCATTATTTAGTTCCCAAAACAATAATGATACCTCTTACTTATAATTTATTTTGTTCTTATAATATTCAAAAGTATTATATTCTATACCTGTATGAACATGTAAGTGTATAAAATAATACAATAGTGGATAGGTCTCATTTTGTCTTTATTTATATCCAGTTTGCTGAAATGCTTGGGTCATCAAAGGTAAAGGAAGAGATTTTGGGTGATTTTCACATACACCTTCTACCTTTATATTCAGTAGCTCTTATCCTAATCTCAATAATAATATTTGTTTTTCTGCTTTTGCATTTTAAGTAATATATTATTTGGTGATTCAATCAACAAAGCACTAAAAATTACTTAAGTCTTTGTACCTGATTGCTTTGCTTCTGTGATTTCCTATGCCTTCCTTACTATTTCTAAGCAACTATATTATATTTAGCACCATTCATCACATCATCTATGCAAAAGTGGGTAAAACTTCCAAAATTAGAGTCTGTGACATACAATCCAAAATAAAGCTACTTAATCTTTCACAAGTAAGTAGAAATATGAAATGTCAGTGACACACTGGATAGAAGAAACAGTGAGACAAGCAGAGCATTTAACCTACATTATCCCCACAGTGCTTTAAGAAATAATTACACCATTATGTGCTTTTTGCTTCTACTATGTCATAATTGTCTTACATCTCAAATCATTAATTAAAACAGTTTATGAGCAGGCTACTGGCTGATTTAGAATAAGTAATTTAAATTTGGAAAGGGCTTCTTCTAAGATATATCAAGGAGAACTTAGAAGCTACTTTCACTTATACTAAGGATTGAGTATATAGTAGAAAAGATAGTGTTATGAAGGTTCTAATAACAAGGATGATTATATAATTTTATGAAAAAAGTACAATATGTAACCAAAGTTACATACTTGTCAGAGAAAATAATTTTTATTTCTAAAATATTTTTCTGTATTTTCTAAAAAGAAATCATGAAACATGTTAGGTTCAAATTTAAAATAGAATATATTGATTTTCCACATTGACATCATTTTTTAAACATTTTTTGAGGGGCGCCTGGGTGGCGCAGTCGGTTAAGCGTCCGACTTCAGCCAGGTCACGATCTCGCGGTCCGTGAGTTCGAGCCCCGCGTCGGCTCTGGGCTGATGGCTCAGAGCCTGGAGCCTGTTTCCGATTCTGTGTCTCCCTCTCTCTCTGCCCCTCCCCCGTTCATGCTCTGTCTCTCTCTGTCCCAAAAATAAATAAACGTTGAAAAAAAAAATTAAAAAAAAAAAAAACAAAACATTTTTTGAACGTTTATTTATTTTTGACAGACAGAGACAGAGTGTGAGCGGGGAAGGGACAGACACAGAGGGAGACACAGAATCCGAAGCAGGCTCCAGGCTCTGAGCTGTCAGCACAGAGCCTGATGCAGGGCTCAAACTCACAAACCATGAGATCATGACCTGAGCCAAAGTTGGACGCTCAACTGACTGAGCCACCCAGGCGCCCCACATCATTTTTTTAATTTCAAGAATTATGAAAGCATACATTAAGAAAAATTAACCAGTATCAAGTAATTACATGAAGTCTGCTTTGTTACTTACTGAAATCAAGTATCACAATACCAAAAATGGAGGGCTGTGAATTGTTTAAAATCACAATTTTACAGAAATAAACATCATTTTATAAGCTAAGATTTTAAGGGGGTAAGACAGAAATAAAATATATAAGTACAATAAATAATGCATTAGATAGTGATAAGTGTTATGAAGGAAAATTAAACAAGGAAAGGAACACATTACCATTTTAAATAGGGAAACAAAGAAAGGCTTCAGTAAATCAAATGGCATTTGAATACAGACTTTGGATTGTCAAAGTCTTGGGAAGTGTCAAGCCATGTAGATATGCAGGGGAAGGGGGGGAGAATTCCAGGTAGAGGAAGAGTGGGTCCTAAGTATACTAGGTGTAAGCCTAATGTAGAACAGCAGGGAAGTGAGTTTGGCTGAAATGTCTATTAGCAAGTAATTAAATCAGGAAGGCATTGGTGGTAGTGCTAGTGGGAGTGACAATCTCCTGTTCACCTATACGCTTCTCTAAAATTTTTGACATTTAACTCTGAGTGAAACAAAGTGCACCTAAGGATCCCGTGTTGTGTAACTTATCTTTTAATAGAATTATTTTACTGCTGTGTGGAAGAACAGATTGAAATGTGACCAGGAAAGAGACAGGGAGAATAGTTTCAAGAAAATGAAACATGTTGGTGGTTTAGGGCAAAGAAGCAGCAGTGGAAGCAACAGAAAGTGGTAGGATTCTAGGTATATTTTAAAGAAAATACTAATGGGTTTTCTGGAAACTGAAAATGAGGTGGAATGGAAAAGAGATGTCAAGGGGCCACCCGAACTTCTGGCTTGAACAACTGAAAGGATGAGTTTGTCACTAATGAAATGGCAAGATTATGGGAAGAGACAGTTTGGGTGGTGGCAATGGGAAGGGGTGGTTAATGATTGAGAGTTCAGTTTTGAGAATTTTGAGCTTAAAATTCTTATAAGAATAAAATCAGAAACACTGATAGATGGATGGACATGGATCTAGAGTTGAGAAAATATAAGAGTGGAGATATAAAAACATGGGCATCATTATTATAAAATGTTATTTAAAATGATAATATTAGATAACACCAAGAGATTTAATGCAGATAAAAAAAAGAAGAAATTAAAGGTCTAATTGCTGGCACACTACAACACTGGACATGAAGCAGAACCATTAAAAGAGAATGAGAAGGAGCTGTCGGGTAAGGAAAGAAAAAAAACAGACAGGAAAATACGAATTTGGAAGACAAGCAGAGATAATGTTTCAAAGATAAAGGAGCATCAAATGTTGCTAATAAATCAAAGATGAGGGGATGAGAAATGGCAGTTGGATTTTGCAGAGTGGAAGTAATTAATTACTTTCAGGAAGGGTGGAACAAGAATCACATCAAGTCAGTTCAAGAAGATATGTTGGAAGTAGCAAACTGAGGAGATTGGCTAAAAAAGGAAGAGGACGTATGGGATAGAAAATACAGGGAAAAGTGAGATTGAAGCAAAAATGATTCAACTTACTGTAAATTTCAGCATTTCATCCAAGTGAATCCATTCTTAAACCTTAATTAGACCATTTGTATATCTGAATTTAATTAGCCTTTGCAAACCGCTATTTGATTGGTTTGCATTTTTCTTTATTAACAAGTACCTCAACTAATATTATCCAAGACATTAAGTATACACAATTTTTTCGATATAGAATAAATTTGAATATAGAATTTCAAACTAGATGAAAAACTCAAGCCAAACTTACTATGAAACATCAGCACAGATCAGGTAGCACCAATTCAATTTCTCTCAGGTATTTTACACAAGAAACTATATCAAAACATATACATACCCATAATAATATTCCCCTAAATGGCCTAAAGAAATGTTGTGCATTCCTTTGCAATCTCTCTTATAAGCAAGCCATCTTCAAAGTTTTATACTTGATACAAATGCAGTGAAGTAAAATCTACATAAAAAGTAGAGATCATGAGATAGGTTTCTTTAAATCAAGGGACTGGTTTTGGCTAACGAAGTTTCATATGTATCAAGTGTTACGCTTTCACAGAGATTTGTTCAAGCATGTTAAGAACAGATGATAGACAAAGCAAAACTATATTCATTTTCACTTCATAAGCATCCCTTGGTTTTGCCTCCAGCGGGTTATGGTGAATCAAAATAAAATATAAACTGCATATCTTCATGGATTTACATTTTATCATACAAAAGAGGAAGTGAGAACAAGTAATCTCATCTAGAGCCATTCTAGAGAAGCCAAATGGAAAAATGAAAGGTTTCAGAGAAAGTATGCTTTTGTTAACAGAGAAAGCCACATTCAGTTATATATTTAGTTGTGCTTCAAGTTTCAATACTGGCTTTAATGAAATTCAGATAAAATGTTATTATTTAACATTGTTTACACACTCACCCCACCACACACTATATTTTTAACACTTTTAAGTAGTGTGAAAAATTGTTTCCTGCTGCTTTGCTTTGACAGCTTAAATAACTTCCAAGCAATACATGATCTTTAGGAAAACATCATAATAGTGAATTTAACTAATGTACTTGCATTTGAACACATGTCTAAATGTGATGCTATATTTTCCCCCAAATATTTGGAGTAGTCAACATACTGTTAACAGTATCACTGATTATGAATGAATCTAGGTCTAAGAATCATGTGAATCTATTATTTAAGATATACACAATTATTAAATTCAATGAATTTGATTATTACTTTACATTGCAATTCAATTTAACTCAATTTTACCTTGCAAAAATTCTATTAATCACTTTAATATACAAAGATGTAGTTTTGATGGAAAGACAAGAAAGATAAGGTAATGCTTTCAATATTCCCAAACACCTATGGGGTGACACCTTATTAACAACAAAGATATGTGCTAAAATCAGAGTATGAACATTTTATTCAGTCAGAAGAGTTAAGAAAGGTTTCATAAAAGAGATGAAAGGTTTCAGAAAGAGATGATGTTTGAGCTGCATCTTAACACTTTAAAATGAAAGAATTGGTTTCATATGTATGATCTCACTTGATACCCATATTTCCTCCTCAACTCATGCTAATTGGGGTTTCTTCTCAACCCTTTCAAGTCCTCTTGGTTAAGGTCACAGGAATGAATTGCTAAGAATTTTAATCATGACTCATGAGTTTTTAATAGTATGCAAAACAAGTTAACCTCTTCTTTCTTCTTGAAAATCTCTCCTTTCTTCACTAACATTTTATTTTTTGTTTTTGATTCTCTGTTCCTGAAGATGATTGTGTATTAATATCTTTCCATACACTCTTCCTCTGACTTAGATATTAAATTTACATCAGGCTTATACTATGTGTTAGGGAATGTTCTCTTTTTTCCCCCATTCCTGTTTATTTTGAGAAGTTTATAAGATATTAGAATTCATAGGTAACATTTGTTTAAATACTTCTAAAACTAGCCTGTCAAATACATTTCTTACATGGAAAAATGCTTTAAAATACAGAACAAATTTCTTCAAAGTCTAGAGGGGCATTTATGCTTTATATTTCTTCTTGAGACAGGTAATACATATTTTGTAGGAATTTGTCCATATGTCTAATCTCAAATTTGTTAACATAACTATATTTTTTATTCAACTTTCAGGGCCCTTCTACTCACTTTTCCATCTGTCATGATTCTCACTTCTCTAGATCTTATGATTTAGGTTGCAACTCAAAAGTAATGTCAAAGAAATTTTCCTTTATCCATTATATAATTTTCTTACAGATGTCAAGTTTCTCTCCGTATCATTAACTTAATCATTTCCTGAAATTCCCTTTTATTTTTTATTTTTATTAGGATTTAAGCTTTATGAGAGTAGGGACCTAGTCTGACTTATTTATCAATATATCCTGAATTTCCAGAATAGTGTCTAGGGTATAATACAGCATAATATTTTTTTGAATAAATGAATGGTACTTGTTATTTCTCATAGTTTGCTCACATTTTTGCATACCCTGCAGTGAGACACTGTCTGCCATTTTTGTTCTGGAATATTGTTCTGGATTTATGTGGTGAACAGTCTTTGAAGATAGGTATAGTGTTGCCCTCTACAGCAAAGGGAGACATGCTTATTGTTTAATGTAATAAAGATAATTTTTGTCTCCAGTCTATAGGGAGGGCAAGCTTATGCTCAGAATGCCTTTCCTGAAATACAATCCAGTGAGTGGGCCCATGTGGGCCCATTGGCTTGTTCCTTGTGGGACTGGTGAGCAAAAGAAATTGACACACATATGCTGAAGTTAATCCCATCTTTAGTGCTATATGCAATATAGTTCTTTTTCTCTGACTCAGGTTTCTCCAATGTTCTCCAAGTACTCATAAAACCATCATAAACTAACTTGTTAGCTTCCTATAGAGTAAGATCTCAAATCTTCACATTTCTCAACAATTACATACTAATTGGCTGTGCAGGTATGAGCAGAGGTAAGGTATGATTCAATATACTATGTTGAGAATTTGAGCATCTCTTCTAAAATTACACAGTGAATAACTTGAGGTTTTGGGTCTGGGTCCCATGTATTCTATCTAATACAATTTAATATTAGAATGAAAACTGCTCAATGACTATAAAAATATTTATTTTTAAAATAATATTTTTAATCTTTATTTATTTCTGAGAGAGAGACAGAGTGTGAGTGGGGGAGAAACAGAGAGAGAGAGAGACAGAATCTGAAGCAGCCTCAAGCTCTGAGCTGTCAGAGCAGAGCCCAGCGTGGGGCTTGAACTCAGAACTGTAAGCCCAAGTCAGATGCTTAAATGACTGAGCCCCCAGGTGCTCCTAAAAATACTTATTTTTAATCTTCCCTTCGTATATACTCCTTTAATATCTTTTGATATTTCATATCATATATTCTATTTATATGATAATTGTTAATGAACAAGATGCATGCTATCTTCTCAGCTAAAGCCATTTAGTATTTTATTATTCTGGAAAAAAAATCTTTCCAATTTCCTACAATAAAATGGTGCTAAAACAGAATCATTTTAAGTACTTGCCAATAGCTCATTTCTATTTTAGCTGTATTAAAATATCTACTTATATATTTTTTTACAAGTTCTTTATATATGAAGTCTTGCTAATAAGCCTGAATAAAATACTTCTTTCCAACATTATTTTTGAAATGTTTTATGGAGTTGCTACTTCAACTCCAGTTTTACATTTTTTAAGTCAAGAAAATAATTCAACTAAAGTCTATTACAGCACAGTTATCTTATTTGTTACACTAGCTTTGCAGCTACCAAAATTTCCTTGAATTATAGCCTCAGAATTTAACCAAGGTCCCCCACCCTTACTATCCATGGCTGAAATCATCCTTAATAATTTTCTCTGACTTGATACATAAACAGCAATATATTGACTTTATATTCCATCTGGATATGGCTAATAAATTTGGGTTACTCAGCTTTAAAATTGTTTTGGGAACATAAAACTCATTTAACTCATCAATTATGTGGTTGCATTCACTGTCATTTGGCTTTTTGGAGTATAAATAACTTGCTACAGTTAAGCTACTGAGCTGTTGTTTTACAAATTTTATCAGCTGAAGGATTATTGCAGATACATGCGATTGTAAAATAAGTCAATCAGTATTCATATATTTCACAATATATTCAATCAGTAATTTAAGTATCTTTGTAAATTATTCCATAAAATATACAAATATTTACTGTGGCATAAATCACTACATATGATATATTGTAATGACTTTCCTTCCAAACCCAATTATCAATTTTAGAGGGCAAAGAAATTGCATAATATAATGTTATTTTTAAAGAAATATGTGTGCTTAATAAAAAAAAATCAATATGTAACTCATTTTGTCATATATATATGTATACATAGAGATAATTGAATTCTATTTAAACTTATTACTGAAATCTTATTAGCTTCCAACAAATAGTTCTTTAAAAAGACAATATTTAGGTAGTTAATTTTGAACCAAAAGGCAATACTTGTTTGGCTTCCCTTTAGTGTTTTTACATTGTAATATGAAAAACCCTTTTCATCATGCACATATTCTCTCTAATGTTGAAATTTTAATGGTATTCTCCATATCATTTTACCCAAAAATCGGTATAAAGCAAGCAAAAATGTTTTCTTTGCCTTATTTATTTCAACAAAAGCAAAATGCTTTGCAAAATTGGTTTTATTTTAATACTATTTAAAAATACACATATTTCATTATCTGATCTTAAAACTCCTAAAATATGTTTTTCCATTATTTGAAATAACACCCTTTGAGGGAAAAAAAATGGCAGGGCATTCATACTTCTGTAATGGGTACATATCTTGGTATTCAGAGGTTAAGTCACATTTGCTGGGTTGATGCCTCTGAAAAGAAGCACCCCTCCCAATTTGCATGATTATTCAGTTATTATTTGCTCATATATTGGAAAAATGGGAAAAGCATTCTAGGATATTTATTCTTCACCCACTCTATTCTCACCAGACATCTACAGAAACACATAGATACGCATAGGCATGCATACACACACAAGCATAGGGACACTTTTGCTATTAGAAATGAGCACTCACTGAGAACATGCCATGTGGTAGATACTCTTCATTTATGAACTGCTTTCATTTTCAACACAATATTTCATGATAGAGAAACAAGCAGAGAAGTTAGGTGAACTTCCCTAGTCATCCCGTGACAAGGGATGTTGCAGGGATTTGAATCCAGAGAATCTGGCTTCCGAGGCTAGCCTCATATCCGTGATACTCTGACAAATTATTTTCAAAGTTCCATCTGACTACTTTTTTTTTTTTTAATTTTTTTTTCAACGTTTATTTATTTTTGGGACAGAGAGAGAGAGAGCATGAACGGGGGAGGGGTAAGAGAGAGAGGGAGACACAGAATCGGAAACAGGCTCCTGGCTCAGAGCCCGACGCGGGGCTCGAACTCACGGACCGCGAGATCGTGACCTGGCTGAAGTCGGACGCTTAACCGACTGCGCCACCCAGGCGCCCCCCATCTGACTACTTTTAATTAAAACATACTATTCTTCCTTCAAGCTATTATTTAAAATCAGTGTATCTCTTACATTTAAAGCTGGTAAACAATGGCCATCTATTTAAATCAATGAAATGACTATATTATGCGTTAAAAGGATTGGTAAGAGTTGCTATTCAATATAACAATTAAAGGACACATTATTTCTTAAATTCTTGCATGCTCTCCTTCTCCTCATTAATAAACTCCCTGAGCCCAAAAATAAGGGAAAAGAAGAAAGAAAATAAATCTTTATAATTTTGTCATAAAGGAAGCAACTCGTAGTTTGCATAGTCAGTTCAATGATGAGTCAGTAATACACTCTTTCATTTCTTACATGCAGATTTCAATATATTCTTCACTTTACCTATGCCCTTTCTAGGTAGAATTCTTTTTTTTTTTTTTTTTTGCAAATAAATCACTCATTTCACTTGCATATGTTTTTATTGTATAAGATATGGGCTATACAACAACATGCTCTGGTAGAAATAAGTGAAAATCTACTAAAACAGCATAAACATTTGGAAAGCATAACATGATATATTGGGCTAAATTTCAGGTAAATTATTATATTAAATTATATTAAATCACTGTTGCTTGTTCCTTTACATTTGAGATGTGTGTTACTACCATTTTCTTCTTCTAAGTTTTAATACTCATTACCTTTTATTCTTTTATTTTTAATGAAGAACAGGCATAGTATATGCTATATTTGAGCTTAAAATCATTCAGAAAGATTACCTAAGCAACACACATTCTGAGCTGTGTATTCAAGACAGATATCAAACAAATATTTTAGATTTCAAAAAATGAAATCTTAACATAAATTAAAAGTTCATAGCTATGTTTGAACTAATTGTGAATTTATGTAAATAGTGCTTCCTTTCCTCTTTTTACATTGCATGTGGTCATTATCACTATTATACCATATGGGGAAAATGAATAATTTATAGATTTGTATATGCCTAAGTAAAACTATCTTTTGAATATTTACTGCTGCAATATTATCACCATTTTAATATAACAAAAATAACATACATAAATATGATAACAACTAAAAAACCGTAACCTAACTTTTGAAATGCATTATTGTTGGTATTAATTTGACATGAGAAAAGCTTATCTAAAATAAAGACAGAAATACAGCCAAGAGATAGGTGTCTGACTGTGGTTTGCTGACTCTTTTAACTAAATATATACCAAAAAGCTCAGCACATCTCTACTGCAAAGGCCAAATTAAATATTAACAATGTAAATCCTAAACTAATACAGGTGGTACCTGAATTTCAAACTGGAAGCTTTTTTTGGATATATATTTAGATGTGCAGGGTTCTATTAATGATACATTGATCCTGTTAAAATCAGAAACATTTTTAGTTGAAGTTTTAATAGAACCATTAATATCACCATTAATATCAGGGGCTTACACAGTTTGCCAACATATTCACAAAATAATTTTTATTTCATTTAGGAACATTATATCATGGAAACAGAGAGTATATATAGGCAAAATAAAGATTCATGGTTGCTTCTATTGTTCTTAGCTTCCAAAGATACACATCTCAAATTGTTTAAGAAATAATACAGTTCCTGCATTTTCAGCTGTTTTTTATCATCCCAAGTATATGCTGATTTCCAGGAAACTAAAAGTCCCTTTTCTTCTTTACTTAAAGCTTCCATGTTAATATGCTTTGTGATAAAAGTTAAAAGATTTACATTAAATAAATCTGCCGGTGGTTATCTGAAAAATTCACATAGACTTAATAAAGATAAGTTAGATTGTATGGAATTATTTTAAGTTCCCTTTTCAATATCTGTAAAATCCATCTGGTCCAGTGTGTCATTCAAAGCTATTATTTCCATTGATTTTCTGTTTAGATGATCTTTCCATTGATGTGAAGTGGGATGTTAAAGTCCCTTACTATTACTGTGTTATTATCAATTAGTTCCTTTATGTTTGTTATTAGTTGATATATATATTTGGATGCTATTGAGTTGGGGACATAAATATTTACAATTATTACATCTTCTTGTTGGATTGTCTCCTTTATGATTACATAATGTCTTTGTCTTTTTACAATCTTTGTTTTAAAGTCTAGGTTGTCTGTTATAAATATTGCTACTCCAGCTTTCTTTTGACATCCATTTAACGATAAATGTTTTCCATCCCCTCAATTTCAACCTGCAGGTGTCTTTAGGTCTAAAATGAGTCTTTTGTAGGCAGCATATAGATATGTCTTGTTTTTTTTTAATCCACTTTGACACCCCATCTCTTTTGATTGGAACATTTAGTCCATTCACATTCAAAGTAATTAGTGATAGCTATGTAGTTACTGCCATTTTATTACTTGTTTTGCCATTGTTTCTGGAAATTTTCTCTGATGTTTCTTGTCTCTGTCACTTTTGATCTCTTCTTTGTACTTAGAGTCCCCTTTAATATTTCTGTCAGGGCTAGTTTAGTGGTCATGAACTCCTTTAGTTTTTGTTTGTCTGGGAAACTCTAGCCTTATGGGTTTTGCCTTGTAAGTTAAGGGCTTCTTTTGTCTTGTTGCTTTTAAGATTTTTCCTTATCCCTATATTTTGCAAATTTAATTACAATATGTCTTGGTGTTGGCCTGCTTTTGCTGATTTTGATGCTTTCTGGATCTGGATGCCTGTTTTCTTCCCAAGATTAGGGAAGGTTTCTGCTGCTATTTCTTGAGATAGATTTTATGCTTCCTTTTCTCTCTCTCTTCTGGGATTCCTATAATTAACAAATGCTATTATATTTGATGGAGTTATTCAGTTCCCTAAGTCCATTCTCATGTCATGTAATTCTTCTTTCTCTCTTTTGTTCAGCTTCATTATCTTTCCATTATTTTGTCTTCTAGGTTACTAATTCATTCCTCTGTTTCTTATAGCCTATTGTTCAATGTATCAAGCATATTTTCAGTCTCATTTCACTAATATGTGGAATTCAAGAAACAAAACAAACAAGCAAAGAGAAAAAGAGAGAGGCAAATCAAGAAACAGACTCTTAACTACCGACAACAAAGTGATGGTTATCAGAGGAGAATAAGTGAAACAGGTGATGGGGATTAAAGAGTGCACTTGTGATGAGCACCGGATGTTGTATGCAAGTGTTGAACTATATTATACACCTGAAACTAATATTACACTGAATGTTAACTAATTGAACTTTAAATAAAAACTGAAAAAAATGACCATTCATCAACATAATTCTTATTTTTATCTTCAAAGATCAGATCAAACAATAAACCTTTATCATAATCTTTCTACCTTATAAAATGGGGATATGGGATTTATTTATTGAATAAATAAATCATACAGAGCATACTGGATCACAAAACAACCATCCAACTAGAACTATATAGTTGGTATAATTGGTTGAGGCTAAAATTGTGAAAAGTTAAAATAATAAAAAAAAGTGATGGCCCTTTCATGATTACCAGCATTATGAACATTTGAATCAATCCATGATATGACAACCAAAACAGTCAATTCTTCACATTCATTAAAAGAAACATGGTATTTAGAATGAAATAGGTAATGATCAGGTTTCCCTTACACACTCTTCAGATTATATGGGTATTATCATTTTCAATTTTAAAATGGGAAAGATAGAGTGTGAGCTAGGAAGACTTAGTATTTTAGTGAAGGAACTTAAAAGAAACTTAGAACCAACATTGAACATTTGAATGAACCGGGTATGTATTGTACTGAATAAGAGAACACATTGGTTTCTTTTAAATGGTTGTTCAACTGTTCTATGAATGAAGAAGGAGAGTAAATTTGTAGGACTTCCAATGATATAATTTAGGCCAACAGGAGAAAAATTAGTATATATGATAGATTAATGCATATAAAATTTTTCAATAAAGCAGTCAAAATTTGAATATATTCCCAATATAGGTTCAAATATATATAATGAAGATGTCATATGAAGACCTTAGTCATTAAATAGATAGTTGAACTATGCAAAATTTAAATGCCCCTCCAATTTTTTAATTATTGATTTATGATTATTCCATTTATTATTTCATTCACTAGATATTTGATTTTTCATTAAATATTTAATTTTTTCTTGTTAGGTTAAAAGACGGAATCATCTCTTTTACCAAATATAATACACTTTGCCTTTTTTTCTATTTGAAAGTTTATTCTAGTTTTCTGACATTTGGCCACACCCTCTTTCTCTACTACATTAATATAATTGTCACATTGTATATCCTCATTTTACCCTAGATCGAAGTACATAGTGACATGAATGTCAGGATTTATCATAAGAAAAAAAAAACATGCAGGCTCCATTCTAAACCACTGAATCACTTTTATTTTTTGAATCACTTTTAAGATTAGTTATTTACTGAGTTGAGAAGAGTGTCATGTTGTCATCTAAATAAACTACATATTTTATAAAAGTAATACTAGAAAATATAAAATTAATGTGAAGACAAAGAATACAACCTCCTTATTATAAATGTCATTTGGTTTCAATCTCATAAATCAGTCTTATAAAAAAAAAATCCCAAGTTTTAGCTAAACACACTAAAAAGGTTAGAAATATTAATCTTACATAGATGTTGCCTCTGTTATAGGTATAAATTGTTATATACTACAATGTTATATATCAATTATATCTCAATAGAAAAAAAAGGGTTTGACTAATACCAAGTTACCAAATAGTTTAAGAAGAAAAACTATTTTGTTGTTGATTTACTGGAGGCATTTAAAAGAATTTTAAATTGTAACTCACTGTCTGTATCTGTCTTTTGTCATCGAGTAACATTGAAATTTGAAATATTTAAGTACTACGTGCTGACTTTAACTATAAAATTATATATGGTTTTCTTTTAGATGGTCATAATTAAGTAGGGAACACCAACACTGGTGGAGTAAAGTTCCCACTCCTTGTCTAGCTATTAATAAGTGATAGATGTCAAAATAATAAACAAAGGAAAACACTGAATCATTAGTTGAATTCATATTTTAAATAAAGCTAGAAAGGGTGTCAAATACAATGAATACTAGTGTTCTAAAACACATTGGCCTATATGATGGCCCAATTCTAAAATGATAAATTTATATGTTATAAAGTTGTAAAAAAAATAACAAAAATAAAGTTGTACACTTAACCCAAAACAAATTACTAAAGTACAGGATTATGTAAATAAACTCAACAACAGTAATTATAAGTTATATTAAAATATAGAATCTAGAAAAAGGAAAAAGTTAGAATTATTCTTAGTAGTCAGATATCACCCTCACCCCAACCCAGGGATTCTGTTCTATTTGGAATCAAATAAAAATAAATGAGAGACTACTTTTTAAAGTCATTTTTTTAAGAGGGAGAGAGAACAAGCACAAAAGCAGGGAAGGGGCAGATGGAGAGAGGGAATCTTAAACAGATACCATGTCCAGTGCAGAGCCCAAGATGAGGCTCCATCTCACAACCATGAGATCATGAGATCATGATCTGAGTTGAAATCAAGAGTCAGTCACTTAACTGACTGAGCCACCTAGCCATCCCTAGAGTCAGTTTTATAACTATTACTTTGACTTCAACTTTTTAGTAAGAAATATATACAACCTAGAATGCGTAATGAAGGGCGTTATTAGAATGGTAAAAAAATGTAGTAATATGCAAGAAAAAAGAAAAGGAAACAGATAAAGATGCTTTTTCTATAAAAGTAGGACTTTAGGAATGTCGAGAGCTATTCTTTATGCTTTTTCTTCTTTCTTTTCTTTCCCTTTTCTAAAAGATTCATTTCCTAGGACATGAGGTAGTGAGGAATGGGGATGAATAGGCAGAAATCTGAATGGTGGGAGCTGCAACCAGCCAGAGACCGACCAGTCTGTAGTAAATTTAATGTAAGTATTTGTTAAATGCAACAAACAAATATAAAAATATATATTAGTTGGTAGGTCATCGAATATTACTTATAATTCAGTAGGTCATCAAATATTACTTATAATTCAGGTTTAGTTTCAAGACGTGAGACACATCCAAGTAAAAATATTGATATAGGTAATTGGACTGAGTCCCAATAATTCTGGAGAAAATTCTGAAGTGGAATTATCTATTTTCAATCATCACTGAATAGTTGAGTGAATGCGCAATTACAAAGAAAAAAGTAGAGTGCAAGTTTCTGAGGGTCAGAACTGAGCCTTGAGAAGCAATGATAATGAAAATATTGGAAGATAAATTATTTTCTGTAAAAATACCCCAAGAGGAGTGTTAGTTAATGTCCATCTTAATGTTCATTTCTACTGTAGATTATCATAGGAAGTTACTCACAGGAAAACACAGAAGTGTGGCAAATGCTAAAGAAGTTTGTAGATTAGAGAAGAAATTTGGCCTTTGAAGATTAGAAACAACCCTCTCTGGGATGATGATAAAATGAAGCTGGAGATATCTGGTACAACTGGAAAGAGATAAATGTATGATTACCTCATTTAAAAAAATTAAGTTTTACTTTTGTAGAATTACTGAAAGATTTATAGTAGCTAGACAGTGAATTATAGCAACACAGATCTGCATACAGCTAAGGGAGGGAGCATGGTGAATCCTAGCAGTGTAGAAAGGACACTTACAGAGACTGCAGTGAATCAGTCATCTCAGAAAGGCACAATGTCTATGAATTCTAAATAGAAAAACTACCCATTTCCATTTATTGTAAGCCTGCAGGCAAACACCTATAAAAATCAAGAATTTGTTTGCAGAGGGAGAATGGGAAGATTTGCCAGACTCATATAATAGCAACTGAATTAAAGTCTTTTGCTGTTAATTATAACTATTATTTTAACTCTGTTGCAAAAGTCCCAATTCCTTATTTTAGTCATTCCCAAGAGTTCAAGGGAAAAGAGCCATGTTAATGAAACTAATTACCTGGTAAAAATTATTTTTAAAAATTGTACTGAAAATGGTGCTTCATTAATATGAATCAATAATGCAATTTGACTGATAAAAAGGCTAATGTAATCTCAGGCTGCATTAATTGAATCAGAGCATCAAATCACAGAAAGTAACAGTTCTACTGTACTTAAGTTTATTAACAATTAGTTTAAAATATATGTATCTCTAAGACTTAACTTTGGGTGAAAAAACTTCTAGACTGTATCAGAAAAGATGAGATTAGAAATCAAGCAAAGCTGTTTTCTCCTAGTGATTATGTGTCTGAAGATCTTTGCCTGACTTTGCTAGGAATGCTTTTTCCCCAGATCTCATGACGACCTTTTCTTATTATTCAGGTCTCAACTCAAATATCACCTCCTAAAGATGAATGCTTTGATCATTCACTGTATCTAATGTTTTTCCCTCCCAGGGCAACACCTTTTCATCATCTTGTTTATTTATGGTCACAACAATGCACAATATTTTATATATTTATATATTTTCCATCCAGAGAATATGATATATGGGAGGAGAAATTTTCTCTGCCCGGCATATTGCTCTTTCTCCTGCCAAGCACTGCACTTGGCACATAGTGAGCCACAGATATATATGAATCAAAATGTTTTAATGGGATATGCTACTGTATTCTACTAATTTTTAATAAACTCAAATATGGCAGAATATCCTACTAAAATGTTTTAATAAAGGATATTTGGACTAAAGTTTAAAGGGAAATATAATAGCTTGCTTGAAATAGTCTGTATTGTTTCAGAATACAGAGTGAGAAATAATAGTTTGAATTTGAAAGGGGACATATTTCATATCAATGCAAGAAATAGCATTCAAACAACTAAAATATCTTCAATGGAAATAGCTACCTAATGCAGAAGAAAGTACATGAAAATTTCAAGTACTACCACATGCTTATTAATTAAACTATAAAAGTTGGAGAATGGCCTAGATAGCCCTTAAAAATCCTCCAAATCCTTAGATCTTATTGTGACATAATCCATAACTTGTTATACATTTTATATCAGGAAGAAATTATTAAAATTTTATCCAGTAGTATAATATATCCACTTCTATGCTTTCTATTAAGTCCACATATACTTTTTTATGAACAGACTATTAATATCTCACCTCTTTATATTAAGAAAAAATTGCAAAGAAAATTATTAAGTTTCATGTAACAGAGGAGTAAATAATACAATCACACCAACAGTTAATTCAGAAAAACAATGCATTATTAACAAAAATTCTATGGCAGTTATAACTGTTCTCCATGATATTATACCAAATTTTGACTTTGAAAATTCAGAACTATATATAATTATGTTAATCTAATTTCTAAATCTATTTATCCAATTAAAATTACAAAATACTTTCTCTAGCTATTTGTTGGAAGAGGTCACCAAGAAGACGTGACCACTAGTTGACTCTCAAGCTGGACCCAGGCAATTGGAGGCTCCCTATGCCATCCCCTGTCCTTGGAATGCATGTTGCCCTAGCCTTTCTCCCTCCCAAAAGCTGCTCCAAGGATACAGCCTTGAGACAGAAATGTGGTATTGAAGCTATCTTGACTGGGTAGGTAACTGAATCTAGTTAAGGCCTCTAAATGAACTTTTAAGATTCTGCCACATGAGTGCAGAGGTCTACTTGTCTTGTGGCCAGGCAAGATAAGCATTATCTGTGCCTTTGCTTATGAAAATTGCTACCTACCAATTTGAAGTAGTCAGTTTCTTTCCTTAGTCTCTTTTTGTGTGTGGATTCTGGTTTCAGATTTCACTGAGGAGATTCCCAAGGATGTTGTGAATGTGAAATTGGCAAGCCAGACAGCAGATTGAAGAAATGGGCTTTGAGAAAGGAGTTGTCTGTAGGGGAAACATTGCCTTGACCAGCAACCTCAACATGGGGAGGCACAGTCTATATGTTAGATGCTAGTAGACCATCTCACTGAATATGAGGACACCTTGAAAATGCCATCTGGTTTAATGCACTTGTTTGAGCATTGCATGTAGTGCACCTTAAGCTAAGAAGTAAAATGAATAGTTGCTGCAGGGCACTGACTTCCACTGCAGGCAGTTTGACTGGATAACTATGCCCAACTAGAGGTTGAAATTCAAGTTAGAAAGTGGGAAGATGAGCTTAGAGACAGACATTTGGTTGTCCACATTCTACTAGCTTAGGGGCTGGGAGACAAGGTGGAAGAAGAGGATAATATATTGGAGAACTTAGTGCCATTTACAAAACTAGGAGGGCACATGATACTGAGGATTAAAATACAGACACCTGAGGATTAAGATCAGACACTCGTGGGTGTGCCTGGGTGGCTCAGTCTGTTGTCCAACTTTAGTTTAGGTCACTCATAGATCACAAATTTAAGCTCTGCATCAGCTCGTTGCTGTCACTGTAGAGACTGCTTGGATTCTCTGTCTCCCTCTCTCTCTGCCCCTTCCCTGCTCCCGCTCTTTGTCTCAAAAGTAAACATTTTTTTTTAAAGATCCAGACACTTGTGAAAAAGCAGGTACAATGAGATGTCCCACCAAGATAGGTGAGTTTCTTCACACCCCTGGGTAAGGGGAAACTATTCAATCTCCACTGGGATTCCTTTGTTTTGCTGCAAA
Source organism: Prionailurus viverrinus (assembly GCF_022837055.1). Classification (NCBI taxonomy): domain Eukaryota; kingdom Metazoa; phylum Chordata; class Mammalia; order Carnivora; family Felidae; genus Prionailurus; species Prionailurus viverrinus. The sequence continues at coordinate 108,895,799 of NC_062564.1, read as the reverse complement.
CTGGACCTGTTGAAGCACATGATACCTGCAATGGAATATACACCATTGAAAGGGGAGAAAAGTGGGAGTCCTGGTCTGGGATATCTCACTCCTAGCCCCCTCCTTATCCTCAACAGTGCTGCCTTCCTTGGCCAACATGTATGGTACACACAACCTGGTCAAATTCCTAAAGCTGCAGCCGTGTTAACATTTAAGGATCAAGCCACAAGTGTAATTCTTAGAGAATGACTTCCTCATATAATTTCCTACAAAATATCCATATTTTTGACCTTAGACTTCTACTGCTCCTATGGTGTCCAGGCATAATATGGGCATCTGATGGAAATGCCCTTCTAGAGTGGGCCCATTTGTTTGCCCAACAAAGGAATCAACCCAACTGTTAGGTATGTGGGCAGCTGCTCCTCTCTAGCTTGTCAGGATTGCCATGGTAGGTATCACTACTCCAAGGAGGGGATTGGAAGGCCCTAAAGCAATACGTTAAAGAACAAGTTAGGACTAGTATTCTTAATTCGTTTGATATTACTAGTATAGTTCCAGAGACCCGGCCTGTGGCACACACTCTCTGTTACAGTGGGCATGGGTATTCTTTATCTGCCAAAAATGCTGCAAGGCAGCACATCAAACTGCTGACTGGAAGGGTCCTAAAAATAACCACTATAGAGCCATGGCTGGCTATGTTCAGATTTGGGACAGGTTTATGTGGTTTACCTTGGGTTATGGACAACCTGTGTTTTATCTTTTCTGTTGAGAACAGAAAATTCACTCTAAACAGAACCACCCTAATTATGCCAGAAGTATGGAATGGATTTCACAGGATCTGTGTAGTCATTCTATCGTACTAAAGATAGTGACTGGTTTGACACTGACTGGTCTCCCTGCCCAGGTATTTATTGGTTGGCCCCAAATGGTACCCTATGGTTATGTGGCACAAATGGTCTTTGGCCACGGCTTTGACCTGTATGGCTGGACCACGGTACCCTGGGTTACACACAGTAACAACTGCCAACCCCTCTCTTCTCCACACTAGGTGGGCCCATTCTGTTTTCCACTGATACAATCATTTGGCCTCTGTCTTTATCTCCTCCATTGGCCTAGAGGATATTATACCACACATAGAAGCCCTTACTGAGTTCATGCAGCAAACCTTAAATGATAGACAACAAAGCCTGTCCTTGATAAACACTATAATGTCTCTAATGAGAAAAGCAGTCCTCCAGAATAGGATAGCCTTGGACATTATTACTGCCTTACAAGGAGGCACCTGTGCCATTATCCAAACAGAATGTTCTGTGTTCATACTTGATCAGTCTCCTAAGGTGTCATCTTTATAAAATCATGAGGGCATAGTAAATGCCCTGAATGATCTAACCCTCAGCCTAAGAGACTTGATAAATTAATGGTTTAAATCATGAAGCACTTGGTGGAAAAAGTTGTCACTGATTTGGGGAATTATTGTCTTAGTTTGAGTTTCCTATATTATTGCTGTGGAGTCTGCCTCCAATGCAGCCAGATAGACGCCAATGAGCCACCTCCACGCTAGCGAAACCCTCTGATGACTGCTCAGGGATACATTGCAGAAGAGGCAGGAGGGAGGTGCATGTGAGATTGCAAGAGACAGTCACAAAGGCTGGAGTGGTGGAGGAGGTCTTGAAGATGTGACTGCTAGCTGACCCATAAACTGGACCCAGGCAATTGGAGGCTCTTCACCCCCACCCGTGTTCTTGGAATGCATACTCTGCTTGCCTTCTCTGCTACCAGAAGCTGCTCAAAGGATGCAGTCTTGAGATATAAATGTGGTGTTGAGGCCATCTGGACTTGGGTATGTGACTTAGCTCAGTTAAGGCTTCTATTTAAACTGGTAAGATTTTGGTGGGTAGGTACAGAGATTTATTCGTCTTGTGCTCAAGACAAGTGTCATCAGTAAGTACCTTTGTTTATTAAAACTGCCACCTTTCAGTCTGGGTGGTCTGCTTCTTTCATTGATCTGCCTTTGCCCTCACATATAGAAGTTGGTTTCAGATTGCACTCAGGGAGGTTTCAAACCAACACTATTTTCAAATATTCTCACTTGGACTTCAAAGTATGCATTTATTATTTTTGTTCAAAGTAACAGAAAATTACCTATAACTATTTTACATAGAAAAATAATTTATTGGCCCATATACCTAAAAATCCCTGAGATAGACCTGGCTCTTATCAGCTGAATTCACTAGCACACTCTTTCTCTCCCCATCCAAATTGGATATTCTTTTTTGATGGCTTCAATCTTATGTAGGCTATCTTCCCAAAAATTACTAAAATATATTCTATTAATTTAGATATTTCAGTGAAAGTGAATTTACTTTTCACAATGGTCCTAGCAATTTCTCATCATTGACTTTCTTTGGTCCAGATTGAGTTGGATGAGTTTTTCTGGGAAGACTCGAGCCTGAGCCAATCCCTCATCTTTCCCAAACTAATAGCATGAACTGATAAGTGAGTGGTAGGGACATTTCTCTCAAAAGAAAAAAAGAAAAGGTGATTGCTCTGTTACCAGAAAGCGACATGGTTGGCTGGACAGTAAAACAATAGTCATTCACTACAGGACCTCTTACTGCATTTGGGAAATTGGTGAATAATTCTGAGGTTAACTTACTCATGGTTTCACAACCATAATTTTCAAATTCTGTTCTCCTTCTCTCTCATTTTAATTCTTCATTTTAAATTAGTTCTTCATTTTACTATTTCCTGATGTAATCTTCCTTCCCTTATATATTGGTTCATTTTCATTGCCATTAGTGGTTCCATCATATCCTTCTTGATGCATAGTGATCATAACCACATAGCTTTTTATATAAAACTAAAGGATAATTTTCTATTGAGTTTCTAATGCCTTTCTGAGAAACCATTTCATTGGACTTTAAGATTGATGCTGAGTTTTAGGCCCATTTTCTTATAATACAATTTAAAATGCTTTTCAGATATTTTCTTATATTGTTATCTAGAGCTCAGTATTCAATTTTTTTATAAGTATGTTCATTCATTTTATAAATACTTTATATTAGAGTCACTCTCACATAAAATATTTTGGTATATGCCCTAAACAATCTCTCTCTCTCTCTCTCTCTAAAGAGAGAGAGAAAGGTAGGTAGATAAATGGATAAATAGGTAGACAGATATCTAGATTTAATGTAGATATAACTGGTCACCGTAATGGCTAATCTCTGAGATGTCATATTAAAAAATTATTGATTTACAAGGACAACTCTTAAAGACTTGAGGAATTCAGTAGATCTTTATTGTAACTTTCTTTAAAGTAGTATACAACATATTCCACAGAAAATTTATCTTTAAGCATCACTTTCTCTCACCAAAGTTTTCCAGCAAAACTTAGGAGCAGAGACCAATAAACAACAACAAAAACACCACACACACACACACACACACACACACAGAGAGGGAAAAATTCTCTCCAGTTTTTTTGCTACACAGCTTGCTTTCCTCTCTATTTGCCCATCCTTTGTCCTGCATCTTCATGCACCTGTCATAACCTAGTAGAATCTAGGCTGTGCTTCTATCGGATACTTGTTGAGAATCAGCTCCTTGGTTATAATGATTAAAAAAAAATATTTGCCTCGTTCTCATTTTATCACTAGATTTCAGAAGACTTTAGGTTACTTTCAAAACTTGAGGATTTCATAGTTATGTCCTACTTTAGAAACTGTGTAGGAAGATGTCAAGGGAGATGATTAGTTGCTGAACTTACTGAACACTAAGGGATCTCTTTAACAAAATTTCCAGCTTATCTTTATGAGGTGTTTCCTGTTTCCAAACAGACAGTATAAAATATAAAATAAGGGGCGCCTGGGTGGCTCAGTCAGTTAAGCATCCGACATCGGCTCAGGTCATGATCTCACACTCCGCGAGTTCGAGCCCCATGTCCGGCTCTGTGCTGACAGCTCGGAGCCTGGAGCCTGCTTCAGATTCTGTGTCTCCCTCTCTCTGACCCTCTCCCATTCACACTCTGTCTTTCTCTGTCTCAAAAACAAATGAACATTAAAAAAATGTTTTTAATAAAAAAAATTAAAATAAAATATAAAATAGTTAAGACGCTGGAGCCAGACTTTAGGAACACAGAAATGTTACTCACTTAAACACTTCAACTGCCTTATCTGTAACATGAGGATGATATTCATTTGTGTATCTCACAGAACTGTCAGAAGAAAATGGTGTAATACATGACACATGTTAAACAATAGTACTAGTTTTTTGTCTTATCTGAAGTCAACACCCCACTGAATGATTACTCAGCTATCTTATGAATATCCATGGCAATGTTTTTGAAAGGATGAGTAGATAGTATCAAATATTTCCTGTTTATTTCCTCCTGAAATAACTCAAATTTTCGACATTAAAAAATGCTATTTTTCTATAGGGTTGATTCACTCAGCAATTCTTGATAATAAGTTTTGTGCCCTATTTCATTAAGGCTCCATGTTCTATAATTTTCTTGATTTCATGTAGATCCCTTCTTCTGTATAGGGATCACAGTTCTAATCTTGAAGACTTCTGCCATATTAGCTATTCATTAATAAAAGAAAAACAGTTTTGGCAACAGTTACACAATGTCATTCTCAAATTCCTACAAAATATTTCATGGATGCTAACACATTCCAGTGGGGTCATGATGATTTCATTAATTTGACCCTCTATTATGCTCCCAAAGCACATGTTACTTACTTCTGTTTCATTGTTTTCATATATATTTTAATTATTTATGTGGCTGATTACTCCTCAACTTGAAGATTTTATTTCCATCCTTATCCTTTCATCATTCCTCTCTAACTTTCATCCCTCAAAGCACATGCATATACACACACACACCAAGTCTAGAACATATTAAAGAGTTGGTAATTAGTTAGTGAATGAGTACATACAATATTGAGAATAATTTGATAAAGGGTCTTGAGCTTGAGGGAGGAAAAATCCCCCTAACACATTGCGTGCAAAGGACTAAAACATTCTGTTCTCATTTTAGCCATTTCCTCCTCAATCTCACCTTTAATCTCAGAGTCACCAAGGTTTGTTGAGCCTTCTTCCTCATTTTGATTAAAGACAACAACAACAACAACAACAACAAACAAGCATTTATTGAATATCTATGAAAGAGTCTGGAGTTAGATACTAAAGTGGGGAGAAATGAAAGTGGATAAGGTCGGTCACTGGGACCACCTTTGAAAAAAGTATCAAATACAATGAGACAGTGAGTGAAGGTGGTCAGAGAGATTACTACAAGTATATGGATTATGGAAGATGCTTGCAACAAAATCTCAATCACATTGTTTTATATCATTGTTAAGATTCCATTTAGGGGCACTTGGGTGGCTCAGTTGGTTAAGCGGCTGACTTCGGCTCACGTCATGATCTCGTGGTCTGTGAGTTCGAGCCCCGCGTCGGGCTCTTTGCTGACAGCTCAGAATCTGAAGCCTGTTTCAGATTCTGTGTCTCCCTCTCTCTGACCCTCCCCCATTCATGCTCTGTCTCTCTCTGTCTCAAAAATAAATAAACGTTAAAAAAAATTTAAAAAATAAAAAAAAAGATTCCATTCAGATAGGAGGGGATGTCAAAGTGTAGACCTATGTGTCTTGGAGATGGGAGAGCTGTCCCAGATAGAGGAATCAAGAAAGAAATAAGGTAAATGAAACATTTTCTTTAAAAACCTTGCAAATTCCTTCTAATATGCTCCTGGAACACATTTGTACTTTATATATTTTAGTTTGTACATAAATTATCATAATCTATAGGATTTATTATTTACATTTGTTACGTGTTCTTATTTTCAATTAGTTCAACACTGGGCAGCCAATTCCTATAGGGTCCTGTTGAGCCAAAATCTGAACAATTTAAAAAACATTTTTTTTTGTTTAGCTTTATTAACTAATTTAGGTTGCATTTATGTAATGCAAATCTATTAATACCCTATGAATAGTTATTTGTGAAGGTGTTTCTAGGTTTTAGGATTTTGTAATTGGCAGCATGAAAATATGGAAATGGTAAGGTAGAACTCAAAGGCCAATCAATATGGAGATACTATTTGTAAGAACTCCTGTTTTCAGAAATGAAGCTTGAATAAAAATAAGTAAAATGTTACTTTTTAATAAGCATGCTAGTATTTTTAACATGTAAAAAAATTATGAATGCCTCCATATGCACCACTACACAAGGAATGTTAGCTAGAAAGGTAACAAAGCTATTGAAATTAAATAGCTATTTCATATTCAGATGAGAATCTTTCCCTCTTTCTCCCTAGTAAGTGCCCACTGCTACTATATCCCAAAATTAGGTAGTGGAATATCTAAGAAGGACTTATGAAAGAGGTGATACATCCTCTAGGTTCAAAAAAAAAATTGGAGCAACTGAAACATGTTTGAGACTGACATAATTTCTTCTAATGCAAAACAGAGATGCTTTAAGAAGACATCAACCCGGGGTGCCTGGTTGGCTCTTCTGGCTTCAGCTCAGGTCATGATCTCGAGGTTTGTGAGTTTGAGCCCTGTGTCAGGCTTTATGCTGACAGCTCAGAGTCTGGAGCCTACTTCAGATCTGTCTCCCTCTCTCTCTGCTCCTCCCCCATTCACATTCTGTCTCTCTCTCTCAAAAATAAACATTAAAAAAAATTAAAAAGAAAGAAGACATCGACCCAGAATAACGTGGCACTTCTTCCAGAATTATCAACTTCCAAAAATTTAGTAAATTTCAAAACAAGCATATAGATTCAAAATTTCCATAAATATACTTCAAAATTTAGAAATTGAGCCACGGGAGCACCTGGGTAGGACTCTGGCTCGGGTCATGATCTCATAGTTCGTGGGTCTGAGCCCCGCGATGGGCTCTGTGCAGACAGCTCAGAGTCTGGAGCATGCTTCGGATTCTGTATCTCCCTCTCTCTGCACCTCCCCTGCTCATGCTCTGTCTCTCTTTCTCTCTCAAAATTAAATAAACATTAAAAAAAAATTAAAAAAAAAGAAATTGAGCCACAGGCCTGCATTTACCCTCCAAATATGAGTACGTTGTTAGACAAGTATCAGATGCATTGCCCTAAGAAGTCCTGTTAACTGTCCCTTTTCAGGATGGGGAACCAGGTTTCTTACCAAGGCAGGCAGAGGAAGTTTTCTGGTGTTCTCATAACTTCTGCCTGGCTTCTGAAGAACAGTGACTTTTAAAAGTTGCAGAGAAGACAAGGAGGAAGCTAGGGAATGAGCCAAGCCATTAGATTTGAGGGGAAAGGAGAATAGGTTTAATAACTTTATGCAAGAGGCTGACTTGAGAACTGTGAGCTATTAGCACCTGTCTAGAGACCTTTTATTTCTCAGTCTAGGGGACACAGCTGTTCCTGCTTCTAACCCTTTTCCACTGTTTGCTACTGCTCTTAGTATCGCTATGTCAAATTTGTCAAAGTCTGTAGGATTCCACCCACAGACCACTGTAGCAATAGCAAAAGCAGCTTTCCCACAACAGCGATGAGGGCAGTTTAATCTATTGTCAGCAGTGATTTTCCCCCACTTCTGAAAGCCAAGACCATTTTTCAGCAATTCTAACATGTGCCACTGTTCACATTCTAACATCTTTAGAATCAGGGCATGTATTTCAACTGATGTTGTCTCTTAATGGCAGAATATAAATTCACTGCACATCTTAAATCAGTGCAGTCTTAAATTTGATGAAACATGATATGTGAAAACAATGTCTCTGTTAATGGTAGAACTTCAGACTGCACTAAGATTAAAAAAAAAAAAAGCATTGACTTGTTACAACCCCCTAGAGGGATGAGGCATAGAAATTGGTGTCAGATCCACACCCAGAAAGAGTATAGCTTGTTAGTTGTTCTAATTAAAAAATTAAAAGGAATAAACTGAATTCCAGAATTTACCAGAACAAAGGATTCACAAGCATTTAGCTTACAGTAGGTGAGAGTCACTAAACCTACTTAAAGAAATTTTGCCCAAAAGTGAAAGGAGGAAGGTTAAGAAGGGGATTCCAATGGAGAAAGACTGAGTGATCCAAACATCACAAAATCAAGAACTTTTGAGGATATTACAAATGACTAGACAGGTGAAAATGCATTATGAATGTGCTTCAAGAAAGAGTTAGCTTTAAAGACCTTAAAATCACAGAGAAATTCAATGCCTAATAACATTAATATCTGTCAAGTAGCAAAATTCCTGCCCTTTACCTCTTTTCTCACTAATCTCCCACTCTCTTTAATTGTAGAGTAGCCTACTACAGCCTAGTGAGGATGGGAGCAGAGCAGTAACCTATGCAGGAAATAGAAAGGAAGCCATGCATTCAGCCCTTTCCTTCTGCAAGTTTCCCTACTGGAAGTCTCCCTCTGTTGAAAGGAATAAGATTAAGAACTGAATTCAACACTAAGTTTTTAATTATTATGCTGAACTGGCCTTCTTAATTATTCAGGTGAGATCCTTCTCATTTGAATGAAAACAGTACAACCAAAGAGTTAAAGAAGCTGTCAAATATTTCATCTAAGGCAGGAAAGTCTATTCTCACAGAATAGGTTTAAATGAATAGGAAGAGAAGAAAATAACTTTATTTTGTGACTATACCATAAGAGCCTCACTAGTTCAGTGAAATATTTCCATAAATAACTTTGAATTACAAAGTGTTATCTTTCAGTTGCTATGGATGGAAGATCTAAAAGATCAAACATCTAACATGAAATTTCTTAACTGTTTTACTGGAAAAAAATGTTGAGCCAAAGAATCAAGTTTCTTTCAAGGAAGGATTTTAGAAATATTCATAATTTGTTAAAATTTCAACTAGCTTTTAAGATTAGACTATTAAAATATACATTGAATTATCAATAACTGGTTTTTATGTCAATGTATATCATTTCTATAGAGTATTTTTGTATTCACACTTAAGGATCAATGCTTGTGGAAAAATCACTAATGATTGAATTAACTAAGAAATGAGTGAATAAATGAATGAATACATGAGAGAAAATATACCTGAAATTTGGAAAAGGGACCTGAATAACCTTGCATGGCAGAGGGTACTTTATTCTCAGTAATGTAAGAAAAAGAAGTGATCTGAGCTTTCTATCTGAACTAAAAGAAGCACTATGGATTAAAAAAATATTTGATAAATTCAAATATACTCTTGAACATTATATTTGAGTCTGATCAGAGCATTTAATGTGGCTAATTCGACACTGATCTTTTGGTCTTCTTTCCTGAGAAGAATCTGAATCTGCTACTATGAAAACATGCTGGCTGAGCAGAGAAATAGGAGCTACGAGAGGGAACTGAAACACAGAATTCAGAGTAGGTTCTCTCAATAGAGAATATCTTGTTCTTGTAGAGAAGGATAGGTCACTGGTTCTATTCATCACTGACACCATGGCTTTCTTCTAGATATATAGCAGGAAATGTACACAAGGGAATGAATATACAAAATTTAATTTCAAAAGGTTACTAAAAGGAAATAATTATGTATAACATGGAGGCTAAGATGCCTCTTCTATATTTAGCCTTTTCTTGAACTCAATATTAAAAAAAAAGTGAAATGATTAGGCTTGATATCAAGTGCCATTTCCATGTTTAAAAATGAAGAATACCAAGGCACTGGGGTGGCTCAGTCAGTTGAGCATTCGACTCATGATTTCAGCTTAGTTAATGATCTCACAGTTTTTGGTATTAAGCTCTGTTCTGTGCTGTCAGCATACAGCCTGCTTGGGATTCTCTCCTCTTCTCTTTTCCCCTTCCCACTACAACCCCACCCCTACACATGCTTGCATGCTCTTTCTCTCTCTCAGGGTAAATACATACATACATACAAGCGTACACACGTACATACAAACTTAAAAAATGGAGAAATACCATTTTCTAATTTGGAAACCTAATGAGCATCTTGAAAATTAGGAATATTGTTTCTAATTTGGAATTAAATAAAGGTATCTGTGCCAAATACAAAGCATTGATAGCATCCTGTATTATTATGTCTATTATCTATCATTAATAGAAAATTTTAAAGCATTGACTGAATCTTAGTAGCACTTCATTTTTCATGCTTCTTGAAATTGTCCCAAGACAGGGTGGCTAATTTAAAATATAAGTTTTTTTTCCAAAATACAAAAAATAAGATGCTCTGAAGTACCATTTAAAATTAGTTAACTATTGATTTTACCCTCACTGCCTTTCTATTATCTGACTATTCTTTGTTTTATGTAAGTTTTATGTATAAGAATCTTGAAAGTTGGATGGTGTTTTTAAATTTGATTTTTCCAATTTGAAGTAAATATACAAGAAAGAATAGCAAACATTACCTAACCAAATACTGGGTTTAATGAACTGTCAGATGACAGAGAGTGGGCATAACAGAAAACAAATGTATGCATCAATGCAGGCTCCAGGAGACACGTCAGTATTTTCACGCAATGGATAGTGTATTAAATATACACTAGGAGTCCTAGTACTCACTCACGCTTGCCTATTATTAGGTGAGGATGGCAGGTATGTGACAAGTTCTGCCTGATCACAAGGACTAAATTTAAATATAAAGGCATATTTCAATTCTTCTGAGAGATGCGATGTGGCAGCTGGAGAGCAGAGCCTGAGCAACACGGGTGAGGGAGATGCTGAGAATAAAGTGACTCCTGGCAATTAATCACACATGTCAAGGAACAGTCAAGAGGATCTGTTGAATTTGACAAAATAAGGGACTCCACATGCCCCTGAAGAACAGGGCTTCTAATTCCTCTGGTACTGTTGACTGTTTGTTCTAATCAGAGTGGCACTGGGAAGGGATACTAAATGGGAAAATAGAAATTCAATAAATATAAATTAATTAATGGCATTCTACGATATTACGGATTTTACTATGTGTTTTCAAAGAACAATATAAAAAGTAGACAGTCTTGAGTTTTATATATGATTGTGAAAAACATACTTTCATTCCCTTTGGTGTTTTGGATTACTTTGTTCAGGTTCTTTCAACTCTGTGATGGTTGGAGGCATGTCATGCCTTCTGATTTGTCCATATCTGTGGCTCCTATTCTGGTTAAACTCATTGCTATGCTCTACTTGGCTCCCACATTGTTAAAAACCCCGTTGTTTCCTCCTCAGTCTCCCCCATCCCTAGCATCTAGTCTGTCACTAACTTTATCAGATTTGCCTGTGAAATACCTTTCTAATCTTACCTCATTTCCAGTTTCTCAGTTTCTACTTATGTAATACCTCCTTCACAAAACTGCAAGTTATTTTCTAATGTAGACCTGTTTATAATACTCCTCTAGTTAAAGGAAAAGTCTTGAATATGAACAAATATATGAGAATCATATATTGTTAATTAAAAATGTGGTAAAAGTTTATGTGTTGACATGAACATATTATATAAATGTAATTCAAAAGAATCTACATTGTCGGTATTTTATTTTAAATAAAAACAATACATATTATATATTTTGTATATGTAAGCTTAAAAGATGTTCTTCAGCATAGTTACTGTTTGTCTCTAGGTAACAACCATACATTCATGTTTTTAATACGGAGACACAGATCTTATGCTTAAAGACATAAAAGTATTTTGATGGAGAAAACATACAGATGGTAATCAGACATATGAAAAGATACTCAACATCACTACTCATCAAAGAAATGCAAATCAAAACCTATACCAAATCAATGATATGTCTTATACCTATCAGAATGGCTAGAATTAAAAAGACAAGAAAGCACAAGTGCTGGAGAATATGGGAAGGAAAAGGAACCCTCATGCATTGTTGGTGAGAATATAAGTTGGTGCAGCCACTACAGAAAATAGTATAGGAGTTCCTCAAAAAATTAATAGAAATAGCATATGATCCAGTAATTCCACTATTAGGCACTTACCCTAAAAAAACCCAAAAACTAAAACACTAATTCAAAAAGATATACACGCCACAATGTTTATTACAGCATTATTTAGAATAGTCAAGATATAGAAACAACCTAAGTGCCCACCAAAAGGTGAAAGGATAAAGAAGATAGCACGCACGCGCACACACACGCGCGCGTACACATGCACCCACACACACACACACGCACACACGCACTGGAATGAATATTACTCAGACATAAAAAAGGTTAGATCTTGCCGCTTGCAAAAACATGGATGGATCTAGAGGGTATTTATGCTTCGTGAAATAAGTCAGACAGAGAAAGACCAATACAATATGATTTCTTTCATATGCGGAATCTACCAAACAAACAAGTAAATAAACAAACAAAAAGCAGAAACAGACTCATATATACAGAGAACTGAAGGTCGCCAGAGAGGAGAGTGGGTTGATGGGCAAAATGGGTAGAGGGGAGTGGGACATACAGGTTTCCAGTTGTGGAATTAGTCACAGGGAAAGAAGGTACAATATAGGGGATATAGTCAATGGTATTGTAATAGCATTGTATGGTTACAGATAGTAGTTACACTTGTGGTGAGTGTAGCATAATAACATACAGACTTGTGGAATCACTGTTATACATCTAAAATGTAACACTGTGTGTCAACTGTACTCAAATAAAAACATTTTAGACAAGAGAAAGAAAGAATTTGAGTGAGAGACGAGAGGTTTAACTTAAAATAATCAGGAAATTATTGCATTTAAATTTCATATCTCCTAAAATCCTAACTGAATTTTCAACATATTTTTCTTGCCATTTTTACTATGATTCTTCCTTCATTTCTTACTTCTTCCAGACATCCCCACCCAAGATGAGTGACAAACACACATCCCTGAATTACTGAAAATGTCTTCTTTCAAGCAGAGTCTGTAACTATTTGTATACAAAGGGAATAGCCTAGGAGTAAAAAAACTATATAATGCAAATTGGGACCTTGCCTACTCAATCTTCTCAAGCACTCTCTAAATACTTATATCCTCTGAACTTGTGTTTTGTTAATGGAAGAGTAATCTGAAAAAAAAAAGAGGATTACGTCTAGCATTAGAGATGAATAAAAGTTTTAAACATAAATTATTTTCAAGGAGCATTAATATTATCTCATAGTCTTCTTAAACTACTCTTCTCAATAATTATTTTTCTTGACACAGAAAAATATTAGATGATGGAATTAGGCAGGAAGAGAACAGGCAGACATGAGGGTGGTGAATATATTTTCAATTTGCTCAGTAATTCTCATTTTGTTTAGTACAGTTCATGGCAGACAATAAAGACTAAATAAATGTTTGTTATCTGAAATAATGAATTTAATAAATATTAGTTGGATATTCATTGTTATCAAGCCCTTTCTAGGCTTGGGGAATTCCTAATTAAGTGAAGAAATGCTGAATGTTGATTCATTTATTTGGAAAAATACTTAACACATATGCTGGGGTGCCTGGGTGGCTCAGCTGGCTGAGCATCTGACTTCTATTCAGGTCATTATCTTGCAGTCCTTGAGTTCAAGCCCCGCATTGGGCTCTGTCCTGACAGCTCAGAGCCTGAAACCTGCTTCAGATTCTATGTCTCCCTCTCTCTCTGCCCCTCCCCTGCTTACACTCTGTCTCTCTGTCTTTCTCTCTCTCAAAACTAAATAACTGTTTTTAAAAAATATGCCATGACAGATACTAAATAGCACTTTGGATGCAGGGGAGAACAAGTTAGTTGTGACTCCTGAATTCATAGATCTTCCAGGCTAGTGTCATAATAGAATATATTTAAATGCTATGAACATAAATTGAGAAAGCATTTAATTCTACCTAAGGGAGAATGAAATAACATCCTGAAGTTTGTTGAGCATCTATTGATGGATATGCCAAGCATTGTACATAGATGTGTCATTTATGTCACTCTGCTGGTTTATTATAGTGCTACTTGTTTCTGAAATGCTTATGATAATTTCACATATACTAAAATAGAACAATTTATTATAGTACAATATGTGATTTTATTTGACTGTTATTCTGTTTTTATCTCTCAGTCAATATTTGTTCTAAGTTGCTATCCTTAATTATGATTATTATAAAATATGGTTTACACCACTATAATCTGTTTATCTGCCATTTATTTTTTTGCCTGTTTGTTTGCTTTTGTTTTTTTAGTTTATTTTTTGAGAGAGCATGAGTGAGAGTGACAGGGGAGGGGCAGAGAGAGAGGGAGAGACAGAATCCCAAGCAGGCTCCACAGTCAGTGCAGAGCCCAAAGTGGGGCTCAAAGTCAGAACCGTGAGATCATGACCCCAGCTGAGATCAAGAGTCGGATGCTTAACCAACTGAGTCACCCTGGTACCCCTGCCATTTCTTTTTTGTTTTGATTAAGTTTTGACTCATATGCCTGACAAGAGGAAAGTGAGTGATGCATTTAACCTGTTGAAAAGAAATAAAAGGTGTATCACACAGGATATTAAAGTGGAAGTCATATAGATGTTGAAAGACCTATTAGAAAGTGATTGAGAAAATAAATAGCACAGATTATCATACAAATTAGGGTTAGTAGATGGACTTTCATAATATGAAAGATATCAGGAAATTTAGAGCAACTTGGCACTATGGCCAAAGAACTGAATAAAAGGTAGTTGAAAGAAAATATGATGAAAGCAGTTGTAAGTTTGTTGTTCCCCAAATACCCGTACTATGCTGTAAACTTTTTCCTCTGAGGATCATGCTATGAGGGCCCCTTAAAGAACTGATCTAGTTAAAAAGATCATGTCCAAAAATGCAACCCCTCCCAAATTCAATGAGTGTATATGAGCCTGATGCCTTTTATATTGCTTATATAAGGACAGTAAAGGTCCTAAAAAGAAGTAAAATTTGAGCTTGACCTAGAACAGGACACTGTGTTTCAACAGTTGGTCAATGAAAAGAAGAGAAAATTAGAATAAATTACCTACATATCTATGCCATATCCTGGGACATTGAGAATGTTACAAAGTGAGGCTATGATCAAGACAGGACTTAGAGAAGGCAGAAAATATTTAGAAATTTAAAGAAAAACAAGTATAAGAAGTAGTATTGAATTTTGATGTTATCAAAATATATGTAGTTATTTTAAATAGTTTTGACATGAAGTTGAAAATATATTAATATAGTCAAATGAAAACCAAAAAGAGAATTATAAAGTATTTATGTAGAATTAGATTATTGTGTATATATTATTATATATTATATATGTATTATTATATTATCCCTATTCACTAATTTTACAAGTTGACTTAATATGGGTCTTTTTAAAAAAGTTTTTATTTCATTTTATTTTAGAGGGAGAGAGCATGCAAGCAGGGAAGAGGGGCAGAGGGCAAGTGAAAGAGAATCTTAAGCAGGCTCCACACTCAGCATGGAGCCCAACAAGAGGCTTGGTCCCATGACCCTGCGATCCTAATCTGAGCCCAAATCAAGAATGGGATACTCAACTGACTGAGCTACCCAGGCACCCCAATGTGTGTCTTATTTATATATCAATCTCAATTATCTAGAACATGGCCAAGAAATAAGTAGGGTAAAAATAACTATAAGTAGCCATATTTTTCCCCCTGCAATTCAATTCATTTTATTGACAACAGAGTAGCTAACATCCTCACTTCCATTTAAAAATTAAAATTTTCTACCTCCATGCCACTGATCAGTCCACAAAAAATCAAAAGTAACAATCTTAAAAGGGCTTAAATGAAATTTTTGCTTCTGGATATGAGGGAGCAGCTTGCAACAAAATAAGGCCAGCTAAAATGCAAAAGAAAAATCTGTTTCTAGAATTGCTAGCAATGATTTGAGGGAAGCAAGGAAAGACAGACTGATATTCTACAAGCTGCTGTAAGCACAGTGCT
This sequence comes from Prionailurus viverrinus, assembly GCF_022837055.1. Classification (NCBI taxonomy): domain Eukaryota; kingdom Metazoa; phylum Chordata; class Mammalia; order Carnivora; family Felidae; genus Prionailurus; species Prionailurus viverrinus. The sequence goes on along the minus strand of NC_062564.1, from coordinate 108,880,010 downwards.
TTTGCCAATTCTTGGAGAAGGCAAAAAGGCTATGAAGTGAGAGACAGAGCTGTTACTAGGAAAATGGAAACTAGCAGAGTTTTCAGCAATTTTATTAAGTCTGGGGATAAAAAGTAGAGGTTAGAAATACAATGGCAGCCAAAACTTGAGAGCCCAAGATCTCAGAAAAATTGAGGCATAGGGAAATGAGGAAAAATCCAGTGATTTTTCTTTAGGGAGTTTATTGAATTCTTAAACTACAGAGAGAAAGAAGCAAAGAGGCTAAAGGGAATAATTGTTGACACCCTTAAAATGTTGAAGAGATTAAAAATAAAATGGGAGGACATAGCAAGGAAAGGGGCTTTAGTAAAAACATACCATGAGTAGATCAGCTCTTGATTGGATTAAGGTATTCATCCCCATGCAAGCTATTCAATAGAAGGAAGATGAATCCTCTTCAGAGTAAAATACAAATTACTCAGTCTTTAGAATTATTAATGCAAAATGTCCCACAATCATTAAAAAAAATACTCAGCATACCAAGAAAAATAAATGACAAGAAAATGTGACCCAGGAAGACTTAGACATTTTATTTACTAAGGATGCACTTTAAAGTAACTATGATTTAAGTTTAAGAAAATAAATAATATAAGGAAGAATTTCATTAGAGAAGTGGAATCTCTAAACATAAAAGAATCAACAAAATTTTTACTAATTACACATTCAATTACAATTTAAGAAATAAATAGATGAGTCTAATAACAAATTGGATGCAGCAAAAGAAAGGTATAGTGACTTTAGTGAAGGCCAATAGGAAATATCCCAATTAAACTGTGTGAATAGCGAAAGGATAGAAAATAGGAAAAAGAGATGGGAGACATATGAGGAGAAAGAAAAAAAAGACCTAATATACTTCTAATTTGAGTACCAGTAGGACAGGAGGAAGAGAACAAAGCAGAACAATATTTAATGATGGCCAAGAAAACTCCAAGATTGACCAAAGACATCAACCTACAGACTTAAGAAATGCTGCAAAACCCGAACATCATAAATCATAGAGAAAAGAGCCCCATGGCCTTGTCCCTCACTCATACCGTCAGGGTTTTATATCTGGGTAAAAGAAGCAAATGTTGATATCACAAAAAATATATAGAGATGCCAGAATGGGAAAATGATGTGTGGTAAATAAGGTGAGCTTGATTTTAGCAATGATCAGAAAGCTGTCAAAGAAAGAGGAGAGATAGATATTCTCACAAGAGGTCTGCCAGAATGGAAGAGGGGTCCTCCATCACCAAAAAAGATGCCTCTGCCCAAGGAGAGAGACGTGGCTTCATCAAGAAAGAAAGGGAGGAGGAACTCAAAAGTTGCAGATTTAACCTCCTTAATTTTTGTTTGGCTTATATAAAATGAAAAGGTTAGTGGAGACAATTTTATATATATATATATATTATATATATATATATAATATACATATACATATATATATATAATATACATATACATATATATATATATAATACACATATACATATATATATATATGTAGCAATTTACGGTTGTCAATGTTTTTATATATTTTGTCTCTCCTATCTGTGATTAAGGCAGGACAGACATTTTAAAAATCTTCATTGAAACCACAGTGGAACCGATCTTGAGAAAAGTTGCATGTATTTGCTGTAACTCTCTAGAACATGACCTCTAAGGGAAGAAAGTATGTTTTTAATTCAAAATCAAGTTTTTGCAATTAGATATTATTAAGGAATCATAGTTAACACATTTAGATCTGAAAATGGTATTATGGTTTAGTTTTTAAGAACGCTTTTCTTTTATAGATATATAGTAAAATACTTTTGACTATGAAACCTGGAATCTGCATCAAAATAATGCAAGGAACATAACTGCAATGTTCTATATCTTGTTTTGGGTGATTCTGAAATGGATATGTACAATTGTTAAAACTCATCAAACTGAAAATAAGATTTTAACATTTAAGCACATGCAAATTGTATCTAAATTAAAAAAACATCAAAAAGTAACTAGGAAAGACAATCTAGAAGACGATAACAAAGCTTGTGGACTTATGCTATCAAAATCAAGACATGCATACCTACAGAAATGAAAACAGTGTGTTTTGGTATAGGTATAGAAAAATGGGCCAATGGAAAAGAATAGAACAAATAGAAACAAACTCAAAAATATATAGTGACCTGATACAATGTTCATCCTGTAGTAAAATTAGGAAAGAATGATTTTTTCAGTAATGGCCATGGGTCAACTGGATACACATCTAAGAAAAAAAAATCAGTCTTACCTTCTATACTTTACATTATATTAAACAATTCCAGATGGAAAATAAATGTAAATGTCAAAGTAAAAAAAAAAAGAAATTTTCCAGAAGAAATCATAGGAGAGTATCTTTATGATCTTGGAGTAGGCAGACATTTTAACTTGGTAACAAACTCTAGAGAAAAAAAAATGATAAACAGAGCTACATTAAGATCTTCTGTTTATCATCAAGAAAATGAATAGATAGCACAGAGTAGGAGAATATATTTGCAATGTGTACATTCGTTAGAGGCTTACATAGACTATATATAAGAAATCATATAAATGGACAAAATAGAAAACTGTATACAATACTTGGAAAATAATTTGAACGGACATTACAAAAGAGGATATCCAAATGGCCAAACAATGTATGAAAGGTTCTCTACCTCATTAGCCATAGAGAAATGCAAATTAAAATCTACTGCAATCATTACCCAGCCTCTAAATATTAAATCCAAAAGAGATAATACCCAGCTTCAGTGTAACTTGAAGTTATTGGACTTTGCATATACTGCTTGCTGGTGGGGGTATAAATAGTAAAACCAACTAGGAAGGTTGTTTGGTGATGTCTACTGATGCAGAATATATGCCTATTTTGTGACACGGCAATATCTTTCCTTGATGTATATCTAGCAGATAAGTATACACATACAGTAAAACCTTGGTTTGTCACCATAATTCGTTCCGGAAACGTACTTGTAATCCAAAGCACTTGTATATCAAAGTGAATTTCCCCATAAGAAATAATGGAAACTCAGATGATTAATTCTACAACCCAAAATATATATATAAAAATGATTACAATGCTGTGATATAATACAAAATAATAAAAAAAATACAAAATACAAAGAAAAATAAATAAATCAACCTGCATTTACCTTTGAAAACCTTCATGGCTGGTGTGAGGGAGGGTTATTGTGTAGGATGAATTTCACTATCACTAATGGAATCACTGGTGTCTATTGGCTCAATGGAATCCTTTTCTTTTCTTGCAGCTTTAACAAGGAACCTATCCAATGACACTTGTTTTTGCCTCCTTTTGAGGATTTTGCAGAAATGTGACATTGCATTGTTTTTCAACAGATTCATCGCTTGCACTGATACAAACCTTATTCATGTGGTGCTTTTCTACAAAATTTTGCACTGTTTCCCACATTTTACACATCTCCATAATCTCATTTGAAGTGAGGGATTCTCCTGCCTTTTTCCCCTCCTCCTCTGCAGACAAGATGCAGATGTAGATGTCTTATAAAATCTTGCAATTCCAGCCATTCCCATACCATGTTTGTACTTTTTGATGTATTTCCTTCTTAACTTCCACCATAATCATCTCCTTCTTACAGCCTTTCTTTTCAACCTTTTTCTGCATGGGAGCCATTGTATATGCTTGTACGGATGTTGACTATAGTACAGTATTAATAAACTCTTGTCATATACTGTATTTAATGTAACTGGCAATAAGACAGCAGAGGAAAGGGTCTATATCTGCAGGCAACCTGACCCAGAATGAAGCAAAGCATTCCTAAACTTATTCTTGTATGGAAAAGCAAAGGACCGTCCATAGGTGCCTTGAAGTGACAAAAGATACACTGGTGCCAGGTGTGAACACCTTCCAAAGTTCTGAAAAATCACTGATTTCTGCCAAACACTGCAGCCTGAGACCAAGCATCTGAGCCTGGGAGACAATCACCCACAATCCAACAGTGAGAGAGGGAAAGAAGAGCCATTGGCTCAGTTGTGATCATGAAACATTTGGCATCATGTACTACTCATATTGAAATACATCACTCATTTATCAAGTTAAAATTTATTAGAAATGTTGGCTTGTCTTGTGGAACACTCACAGAACAAGTTATTCGCAATCCAAGGTTTTACTGTATTCAACAGAACACGTATATGAGTTTTCATAAAAGCATTATGCATAAAAGCTAGTAACTAGAAACAGCCCAAAGACTATTGACAGAAGAATGAATAAACATATTTTGTCCTATCTGTAAAAGCAAATATATCTTAGTAATGAGAATACACAAATTGCTGCCATACAGAACACCAAGGCTGAATATCAAATTTTTGATATTGAATGAAAGAACCAGACATAAAATGGAATATATTATATGAATCCAGTTACAGATAGCTCAAATCCGCGGATGACTTACCCAAGGCTCTTAGATAAGAAGAGGAGGAACAGTAAATTCAAAGGGATCATTGGGCATCTTGCCTATGCATGTCCTTGGTCCAAGGGTGTTTGCAGTCAGCTTTGGATCCCATTTCTTGTCACCAAAAACTGTTAAAAAAATATTAAAGAAAACAATTTAAGTGATACAAACAAACTTTATTTAACACTTTATGAAATATACAGTCTTTCTTTGAAGAACTGCAAAATGGGTCAGAGGGCAGGAAGCTTTTATTAGATGAAGAACAAAGAAAAAGGAAGACACAAGTAGAAAATATCTGATTGGCTGGGTCCACATAGTCAGCCTTGTTTGGGGTACAAATGCCTAAAAGTGGCTTAGAGTTTGGGGACTGGCTGGATATATTGTGTTTGTGTTCAAGCTGAGCATTTACAAGGGCATGAAGTTTGTCTAAGTTTTGGTTTGCTGACATTGCACCTGTGCAGGAGTGGCTCCATCTTGGGACTAAAAATTTATTTCAAGAGCACCAAAGCTAATTTTCAGTAGAGTTCCTGCAAACTCTGGTACCTTGAGCTTCTACTTTCAGGAATGCATAAGACATGGAGGGCATGCCTCTAGTCTGCCTTTGGTGCAGACCTGGATTGGAGACTCCACATAAAACAGAATCTTAACAGCTTAATGAAAATTAAACCCCCCACCACACAGAAAAAGACAGATGGAAAAACTTAAATCTTGACCTTGATAGTGGGTAGAGAAAAAAATAGCCTCTGCATTCACAATCAGAAGCTGGTCTTTACTTGGCATGCAGTCCAATGAACATAATACAATTCAAAATTCTTCGAGTGATTAATATATTTTAACATATTACAAATGAAAAGGTAAGGATCTTATTACATTGATAAATAAAGGAAAATAGGCAATCAAATTCAACATTCATTCTGTATTAAATTTTTAGCAAAAGGAACAGAAAGTCTTTTTTTTTAACTTAGTAAGTACATGTACAAAAATAATTAACAAATATCACACTTGATTGAAGAAAAACTGAAAGCATTCTTTCTAACATCAGGAACAATGCAAGGATGCCTGCCATCATTATACCTAATAAAACATAATAATGAGGTCTTTGTCGGTGTAGACAGGGGCAAAACAAAGTAGATATAGGAATAAAAAGGAGTTTTTATTATTTACATAAGATGTAATTCTCCACAGAGAAAGCCTCCCCAAAATCTACTGCTAAACCAATAGAGTTAATGACAGAGTTTAGGATACAAAAATACAAAATACAAAATAAAAAAAATGGGGCACCTGGCTGGCTCAGTCGTAAGAGCACGTGACTCTTGATCTTGAGGTTGTCAGTTTGAGCCCCACATTGGGTGTAGAGATTACTTAAAAATAAAATAAAATAAAATAAAATAAAATAAAATAAAATAAAATAAAATAAAATAAAATACAAAAATCAGTTCATTTCTAAAATCCAGCAGCAAATAACACATTTCTTAGTAAAATAAAATAAAAAGTGATCATTTACAAGGGCAACAAAAAATAGAAATAAATCTTTTTTTAAGGAATAAATTAAAAAAAAATTTCTAATGTTTATATTTGAGAGAGAGAGAGAGAGAGAGAGAGAGAGAGAGAGTGGAGGATGGGCAGAGAGCGAGAGGGAGACACAGAATTCAAAGCAGGCTCCAGGGTCTGAGCTGTCAGCACAGAGCCCCTACACAGGGCTCAACTCACCAGCTATGAGATCATGGTCTGAGCTGAAGTCAGATGCTTAACTGACTGAGCCACCCAGGCGTCCCAGGAATAAATTTTTTTTTAAGTTTGTTTTGAGAGATAGAGACAGAGAGAGAAAGAGAGAGAAAGTACGAGGGGCAGAGAGAGAATCCCAAGCAGGCTCTGCACTTAGAGGGATGCGGGGTTCAGACTTTTGAACTGTGAGATCATGACCTGAGCCCAAGTCAGACTCTCAACTGACTGAGCCACCCAGTCAAGGGCCCCAGAATAAATCTTTTTCAATGTATAAAATTTATAGAAAGCAAAGTATGAAATTTTACTGTAAATCATTAAGGCAAATCTGAAAAAAATGGTAGAAATACAACTATTTCAAGTATTGAGAGATTCAACACTGTTATGATATAAACTTAAACTGATAGACTGTAATTGTAATAAAATTCTCAATGTGGTTTGTTTCACTCAATTTTACATTTTATTTAGCAATATGATTCAAATGTTTTTATGAAAGAGTCAAGTACCAAGAATATTAAAAGGCATTCTCGAAAAGGAACAATGTTTAAAGACTGGGCCTTCTAGATATTAAAAGGTAGCTAAAAGATGCATAAGTAACACAAGGAGGATTTAGTGTGACAAAAACATATACAAAGGGTACTGAGGAAAGAGCTTAGATCTAGACCCAGGGCACTGAAATAGACCCATGCAAATATTGCAACCTGATTTGAGATAGAACAAGAACAGCACAGTGGATTTTGGAAACAATAGATTCTTAAATCAAAATGTGATAGTAGTACCAATAACAACAAAATAATAATAGCTGGTTTGGGATAAGGGGAATATAAAAAGCTAGTACTTTCTTCCATTTTCTTTATTTATAAAAATAGAAAACAATAGCAAATATCATTAAAAACGAGTGAATGAAAGGTAAGGAAGTGGTGACTATAAACAACTTTTGAAGTTTGGCTATGAAGAGGGAATTTAGACACTAGTCTTAGAGAAACAACCAGAGGACATTATAATGCTAGTATATAGAGCATATTTTTGGCTGATATGAATGATCTATTTAAGAATGAAACTTTGGGGTTCCTGGGTGGCTCAGTCGGTTGAGCGTCCGACTTCGGCTCAGGTCATGATCTCACAGCTTGTCAGTTCAAGCCCTGTGTCAGGCTCTGTGCTGACAGCTCGGAGCCTGGAGCCTGCTTCAGATTCTGTGCCTCCCTCTCTCTCTACCCCAACCCACTTGCATTCTGTCTCTGTCTCTCTCAAAAATAAACATTAAAAAAACAAAACAAAAAAAGAATGAAACCTTCATGATGCAAGAGGGTAAGTCAGTCAATTATTTAAAAGTTTGTCAGTATAGGGAACTCCTAATCCTCTCAAATTTGATAAAATTAAAGCATAGTTAAAATGAAGACATTATGACTACAAGCTGGAATAGCACACTAGGTTTTTTTCCAAGTCTCTAAAACATTTCAGAAAAAAAAAAAAAAGGAAATGAGCTGAAAGAAAAAAAATGCAGGAATATTTCTGGTATAATTCTTTTCACAAGGAAAAATATAATGTAGTCGTCAGTGTAAAATACATGGATACCATGAGACCAAAGGAGATAATTTGATACAATTTTATTTTCTTTAGTTTCTGTGAGGAAACTAAAACTTTTTTTCTTTTTTAAAGTTTATTTATTTTTGAAAGAGAGAGAGAGAGAGAAAGAGAGAATGAGCAAGCTGAGGAGGGGCAGAGACATAAGGAGAGAGAAGTCCAAGCAGGCTCCGTGCTGTGAGCATGGAGTCTGATGAGTGGCTCGAACATATAAATTGTGAGATTATGATCAGAGCTGAAATCAAGAGTTGGACACTTAACCAACTGAGTCAACCAGGCACCCCTTAAAAATATTTTTCCTTGATGGAAGTTAAAAAGTTATTCTTTCAAGTTTCTTATTTATAGAAAGGGGTATGGGTCTACTAAACTACTTTAGAACTTATAAATACATGAGGGCAGAAGTATGGATAAAGTTATAGTTACTATAGTTCTTCCTTGATGCAAAACTCTACATATTTTGTTGTACTTTTAAGACAACCTCAAAATTATAATTCTAATTTATATTAATTTGCAAATTATTGAATAGCAGTTAAAAAAAGAATCTTGATAGATGTTACCACTATTCAACAAAATATGGTCCTTCTGTATTTCTGGGCATTGGAGAAAATTGCATTTCCTTATCCCCTTGAATTAAATACTGATCACGTGACTTGTTTTGGCCAATCTAATGTGAAGAGAGTGAGGCATCTTATGTTGGAAGTCAGTAATAGATTTTTCAGTTCAACTCCTCCTTGCTTCATTGTTTGTGAAAACATATGCTGATGTGAAGGTGCCATAATTTCAAGAGCAGCCTGGAATTCTGAGTAATTATAAGGGCAGATGCTCTGAGATGTTTTCTTACATCCTCAGTGATGTGTGAGCAAAAATAAATATTGAGTTAAGCCAATGAAAATTTAGGATTGCTATTACCACAGCATACCTTAGACCTTGTTGAAAGACTTAAGAAGCTAAAGTAGAAAGTAGAGCAGGAGAATTAAACCCCAGGAGAATTAAAAGAAGCTGGGTAGAAAAGCCAAATCTTCTGGGTGCCTGGGTGGCCCATTTGGGTAAGCAACTGACTTCAGCTCAGGTCATGATCTCATGGTTGGTGAGTTCAAGCCCTGTGGTGGGTGGGTTCTGTGCTTACAGCTCGGAGTCTGGAGTCTGCTTCAGATTCTGTGTCTCCCTCTCTCTCTACCGTTCCTCCACTCATGCTCTCTCTCTCTCTTTCTCTCAAAAAAAGTAAACAACAGCAACAACAAAAAAAAAAAAGAAAGAAAGAAAGAAAGAAAGAAAGAAGAAAAGCCAAATCTTCAAACTAGTCTTAGGAATGAAGTCTTAGGAAGAGTCTTAGGAAGTAAGGAGTTCTATGTGTAAGAAGGAATAGAAAATATTATGGCATGGTATATAGTTCAAACTATTTATTTCTCCTAGAACTGTGTTTGAATGTTATTTAGTTATCTTTATTAATATATTTTTTGTTTATTAGTACCTTATTGAAATTTCATTTCATTTTTTTTTTCTACTTTAAAAGGCTTTATAGCTCTGAGACCAGAAGAGCTAAGTCTAGGATTTTGAGCTGTAATTTCAGAAAACAGAATAAGACTGAAATAAAGTTTCACTATGCATATTTTTTAAAAAAAGAAAACTTCTAGCATTTTATTACTGCTCTATGGTGAGATTATCTTGTAAAGTTTACAGCAAGTAAACATAGGTAATTAAACATTAAATAGTTGACTCTGATATTCATATTTTAAGAAAATGTAATACATCATTGATCTTGTACTTATGTCTTTGTCATTTTATTTTAGGCACTTGGGTCTATTTTATGAAAATACTCCTAAAAAAGTCTTAAGACTCACAACTGAAAATATTCCCACCAAATAATTTCAGAAACCTGTTCCTTATGGTTGGGAAGGAACTCCTGCATATATTAATGAGAAAAGATTATTTTTCAGTGAATTCCAGGAATATTGTTTTAAAATTTTCATACTTTGCCTTTCCTGTTTCCCTTCTTACTGACTTTTAATATTAGAACAAACAACAATATTGGTTTTATTTCAAAGGCCAAATTACAGAAAACAATAAACTGGCTAAAAGTAAGACAGAACTATTATATAAAATCAAACAAGAAACTAAAACTCAAAAATTCAAATTACCACTTTGTCCTTACTTTGGCTTGCTTGTGGGAATTTATTGAAGAAGTCTTTTAAACTTCATCAAAAATCCCTCATGCCAGTTAATGATAGAATGGGGGAAGAAGAGGTTTTGCTATGTTTAAATTCCATTAGAGCATTGTGGGTTTTCACTTCCTAAGTGGATTATTTAACTTCCGAAGAAAATCCTTTGAGGTCTAAGCTTATTTGCTCTCAGGAAAAATATGACTTCAGTCACTTAGGAAAAAAAAAAAAAAAAAAAAAAAGACAACAGTAATCTTTAAAAATATATACTTAGAAAATATTTCCCTATCATGAATATGTAGCTGAATTCATTTTTAAATTAAATTGTTAGTTATAATGCATAAATTTAAATTTTCAATTAGAAATCAGCTAAACTGAGCATCAATCAGTTGCAATTTTTTTTTCTTCATTTCACTTAAAGAAGGAAGCATTAAATAAGAACGAATAGCTCATAATGGTAATAAGGTAAAATAATAAAAAATATACTATGAGTTGCTTCAAACCTTATGATACAGTTATTATCCAAATTGTTGTGCTAAATTTTTATAAAATATGGATTCAATTCTAGAGCCTCAGGCAAGATAAAATTTGCATTTGCTTGGCCTATATAGGCCATTGATAAATACATTAGATAAATCCATGATTATATGAGATAAAATGCATATAAGTATTTTTGATACATTTATACCAATTGTATCAATCATGTATATTCAAATATCGCAAAACCAATGCTTTTCTTAAGAACTACATCCTTATGGGGCACCTGGGAGGCTCAGTTGGACTTTGGCTCAGGTGTGGGTTCAAGCCCGGCATGGTGCTCTGTGCAGATGAGCTCAGAGCCTGGAGCCTGCTTGGGATTCTGTCTCCTGCTGTTTCTGCCCTTACCCGCTCGTGCTGTGTCTCTGTTTCTCAAAAATAAATAAACATTAAAAAAAAAAAGAATGATATCCTTTCTAATAACTTGACACTGAAGCTTCTGTTTAGACAAAAAGGATTGACAGGTCACATTTATCTCCTCATGAAAACTCACTACTGTAGGAATTCTAAATATATAAAACCCCATGAGGTCAAAAAGAACAAGAGAGCAAATCACTGCAGTGGAGAAGCCTGGCTCCTCACTTCGCCAATTTACAACACAATGCCTCCAGGGGGCATGGCTGACATGAAAAATAACTGTTTCCACAGCTCTTGGAAACTTTAGTCATTGAAGAAGCAGAGGTAAGATGGGGAGCTGAAAACAGGACTTGCTATATAAAAGTTTGTATTTTGTATAAAAGTTTTTCACTTCCTTACAACCGCTTGAGGTCCTCCGTATTGACAAAATGCAGGCGGCTCCTGTGGCCAGGCCCACGTCACCGATGCAAACCTGAGACAGCCGACATTTAGGGAAAAGCCTCACCCTCACGGCCAAAGAAACCTAACACACACCAATGACAATCCTCCAGCTCGGCTGCAGTTGAGTTGACCTTGGCTTAGAAAAGCAGGCTTCTCAGCCAATCACGCCCGCTCTCTGTGCCGCCTCTCCTCACGCTCTAGGAAAAGCGCTTACCCAAAATCCCTCGGGAGGTGGCAAACCCGTGCCTTCGTCTCGCGAGGCACCGCGAGGCTCCCAGCTCACGGGTTGTTTTCCCTTGGATGAAGGACATCAAACTCATTACAAAGTTATTTCGTTTCCACTTGAAAGTTTCAGTGGTGAGGTCGGATGCAGGCTGCTGAAGTCTCAGTACTGCTCCTAGAGGCAGGTGAAGGGACCCACAGGCAGTTTCCGTTGCTCTCCAGGGATCTGAGGTAAGTTTTTCTGGGTTCTAGCTCCGCTTATTTTGCGTTCTGAACGTTTGAAGTTTGTTTACCCTAATCCTTCTGGATAAAAAATTGGAGTGTGAGAGAATCCAGATTTTCATGGTGAGACTTAGTAGGCCACAATATTTGGGTTTGTGGCCGATCTCATCAATAAGGTAAGCTCCTCAGGGAGGATCTGACGGATCTCAGAAACAAGAAGTCTGGTTTTATTAGGGAGAATTGTTTCAACAAAGGGAAATAATTGGTACTCCTGAATTTTGGAAAGGAAAGTGACAGCCTTTAGGTAACTTCAAAGCACAGAGTAAGTGCACAGTATGAACTGCTGTGGGGGGTCTTTGGGGGGATATAAGGTAGGAAATCCAGACTGTTTTAATCAACAGCATATCAAAATCTAAGTAGGCATAAATTAGAGTATTAAAAGCTCACTGTAAAGAAGTCATCTCTTGAAAGGCATAACAGGTCTGTTGGTAATGCAAATGTCAGAAGCCAAAGCCACAAAATTGGTGGCCAGGTGTCAAGCATTTAAAAGTTATTAGAGCACTTGCCACCTAACTGTAAACTCCTGTGCGAGGATAAGTTGGTCATGGAATTGGGTTAGGTTGATACTGGGTCACTAGCTAACCTCAAGAAAATTTCTGTGCTGATAGGTACACTGTAAAATACTATAAAATCCCCAACCCAGTGGCACATCCATCTTAGGTATGTGCCAAGAGACCCAAGGCTTAGCCAAAGAAATGGGATCCTCAAGTTTCAAAGAACTGAGCACACCGCATTCTGGCACACCTGCTTCCTTTGCTAAGAACCATGGTCCCAGAATTACAATGGCCTTTACAGGAAGCATTCCAATTAGATAAGATTTTTCATCTGAGGAGTGCGCTTAAAAGTGAGAATACCCAAATCAGACAGATGCAATGAGAAACCTATTTTGATGGGCATGCATAAGTTTCCAAAAGACTTCAGGATTACAGAATAATAATTTCATTGAAAGATTAATAGCAAAAGAGTAATGAAAAGTTCAAGACCCAAGAGATACCTTTAAAAAAAAAAAAGACTATTTAGACTGATGTGACTGTTACTACTGCCTTCTGCCCTCCTTTGCCTGAGTACTCACAGTCTACTGTACCTCTATCTGAATTGCCTTTCCACTCTGAAGAGACCACAAGACCGTAAATAAGTCATTGACCTTAGAGACACTTCACTCCAAGGAGGGCCTTCATGTGGGCCTCTCTCAGTGTTGACAGGACTCTTGAGGGATTCTCCAGTAAACTGCTACCAGCTATTCCCTTAAACTGCAAAAGGGAAACTAAAAATTAATTGAAAACCTTGCTAAAGTCAGGTAGATACCAGAACTACACTCTCTACTTTATTTATTTTTTTTTAATTTTTTTTTTCAACGTTTATTCATTTTTGGGACAGAGAGAGACAGAGCATGAATGGGGGAGGGGCAGAGAGAGAGGGAGACACAGAATCGGAAACAGGCTCCAGGCTCTGAGCCATCAGCCTAGAGCCCGATGCGGGGCCCGAACTCCCGGACCGCGAGATCATGACCTGGCTGAAGTTGGACGCTCAACCGACTGCGCCACCCAGGCGCCCCTAGACTCTCTACTGTAAATAGGGTGTAAGCTCTGGCTCTAAAGGTTTGCCTTCTGGAGAAACACAATACTTGGAAACTACCAGCATAGAAAAGGGCATGACCAGGCCTGAGGCCATAAACAGGATTTAGTAAAAAGTAGAAACCAAGTAGCCATTTCCCACCCTCTCAGGGCATAAACACTACAACCTGGTATGTGTCCTGCAGCAGGAAATAGGATGCCACTGAAGACAGACTCCTTGCAGATCTTCCCACTGTAAAGGCGTCCAGTCAACCAATTCTATATGGAGAGCTTCCTGTCAACCTCAAGTGTCTCAATATTAAATGTAATAGGACAGTAAAGGACTATCAGATGTTTAAGAAAAGCCACTAACGTGAAAAGCGAGTGGCCAAAACCAACAAATTAGAAAATTGTTAAAAGGAAGCCAGTGCACAAAGTAGAAGATTAAGTAAAACAAATCACCATATAAAGAGTTGAGAAGATATTATATTATTATAGTAAGTGCTCAGCTCAGAGTAATGAGAGAAAAAGAAAAAGGACTTGGATAAAATAAAAACATTTAATTAATGAATTGAAAGGTGAAATTGATAAAATTTTGCATCATGGGGGTGCCTGACTGACTCAGTCATACTACTCTTGATACTGGGATTGTAAATTCAAGCCCCATGTTGAGTATAGAAATTACTTAAAACTTTTTTTTTTTTTGCATCATGTCTCCAGACCAGAAGATGAGTCCTGCAGAGGTAGGACACTCAAGGAACAGAGAAGCAAGACAGAGATTTGGTTCAATTTGGCCCTTTCTTAGGAGAACTGGCAGCTAGTATTTTGCAATGTATATAAAAATTTAACTGATAATAGTGATAATTATTAATTATTTAAGTATAATTGATACATATTAGTTTCAATTTTACAACATGTTTGTATATTTGTGAAATGATCACCACAATAAGTCAAATTAATATTTGTCACTTTACGTGGCTACAAAAAATTGCTTTTTCTTGTGATGAGGACTTTTAATGTCTCTCAGCAACTTCCACATATGCAGTACAGGATTATTTACTGTAGTCACCATGCTGTACATAACATACCCATGACTTTTTAATTTTATAAATAGAACTTTGTACTTTTTTGCCTCCTTTACCCATTTTGTCCCCTACCCTCCCTCATCCTCCATGTCTGGCAACCACCCATCTGTTCTGTGTACCTATAAACTTGGTTTTATTGGTTTTTAATTCCACATATAAGTGAGGTCATATAGCATTTGTCTTTTCTCGGACTTATGTCACTTAGCATAACATCCTCAAGGGCCATCCATGTTGTAAACAGCAAGATTTTGTTTTTCTTTATGGCCGAATAGCATTACACTGAGTGGTGTGCGTGTGTGCGTGCGTGTATGTGTATCTATGCGTATCACATCTTCTTGAGCCATTCATTCACATAAAGACACTTTGGTTGCTTCCATGTCTTTATTATTGTAAATCATGCTGTGCTGAACTTGGGTGTGCATATATATATATATATATATATACACACACATATATATGTGTATATATGTGTATATATATATGTTGATAAATACTCAGCAGTGGAATTGCTGGATCATATGGTGGTTCTATTTTTAATTTTTTTAAAGGTTTATTTTATTTTATTTTTTTATGTGAGAGAGAGTGTGCATGCGTGCATAAGCGGGTGAGGAGCAGAGAGAGAGATACACACACAGAATCTGAAGCAGGCTCCAGGCTTGAGCTGTCAGCACATAGCCATGCACAATGCTCGAACCCATGAACCAGGAGATCATGACCTGAGCCGAAGTCGGATGCTTAACTGAGTGAGCTACTCAGGTGCTCCAGTATATATTTTAAATCTAGAAAAAAAAGGTAGTGTACGTAGTGGTTTAAATTTCACTAGTGGTCATTTTATACTTACACTCATTGCTAAATGTAATGTGCTAATTCAGTTTTTTATTAGAAGTTTTAAGAGTGAGTAAGGATTTAGTGATGTCTTAAAGTTGAGATTGCATTTTACCATAAGTAATTGAAAATTAAATTATATTTACTTATAGAAATAGGAGTTTATTTTTCTTATAAAACAAATCTGGAAGTATGTCATGGCTGGTGTTAGTTTAGAGAAGTCCAAGGGGGCCAATGTCACTAATATTATCTTGGTCTTTCCCTATCGTCTTAAGATGACTTCTCAAGTTGTAGTTATAAAAGATTTGTGGTCAAGGAAGGAGTCATCTAAAGGCTTAACAGGAATGAGATCTTGTGTGGAAGTAGCTAGCATTAACCTAAGTGAAATGAGCAATTTTCCCTCTTGTTATCTTCTTACATCATCTACCTAATTTGAGATGCACACACACACACACACACACACACACACGTACATATCAGTTTATTAGATTTGTTTTCTCAGGAATTTTGTGGTTTTCTATCTTCACTTTCAGAAGTTATCTTTCAGATTTAATGTTTACAATAAGTTTTATAAAATTATGTATAAAAATTACTTAGAGAAAACTTATTTAAGTGCTCATGTGATGATTTTTAGTTGTGTTTTTGAAATACCGCTTGTGAATTGTATTTTGTACATTCCATGATGTTAGTATTCCCATGCTGCTGTCTTTTCAAATTTTGGGGTCTCTCCCTTATTACCTTGATAGCCTAGGAAAAATTCTCAGTATTAGAAAACAAAAATGATCTTCCACCACTAAATATTGTTGTGAAATCTTTGGCCACTCTTGATTTTTGTTTGGTTAGTTTTTGTCTGAATACTTCTAGATTATTTGATTAAAAAAATTCCACCTATCTATTTTAGGGGTGGTGACCTATTTTTACTTTGAGAAATATCAATGAGCTATTACCATTTATAAGTTTTAGTTCTTTTTAAAAGCACTGTTTTTTAAAAATCTGTTTTAATTTGGTTATTGTTTCTGCTCTGTTAGTTCTGGTTACTACTAGATGTTGCGTCACCATTTCAGGATTTCTAACAACTTCTCAGCTATTGTTTTTATCTTGTTTCTTTACTTCACATGCTATGAGTGGTTCTCAACTTTTCTTTTAGTTTTCTGATTTTATTTTTTGTAGCATTCAGTTCTTTATGAATCTAAATTTGATTTTAATACGGCTTTGTGTTAATTACCTTCCAATGTCTTTTTTCTTGCACGTGATCTTTACATGCATTCTAATCACTTTTTTCATTTCAGCTTGTTAATTTATCTCATTTTTCATCATTATCTCTTCTTTGACAAATTCTCAGAATTCTAAAAATTTAGTAATTTTAGTAGACTTGTTGGGTTGTATTGAACTGTGATCCTCCTTTACTTCATGTTCTAGAATCTTATCATGTGCAAATCTATGTAACTAGACCAGTAGTCCACAGTGTGGTTTGGTGTGGAGGCTGCTAACAAGTATAGATGATAGTAGCAAAGCTAGTAATTCCTTCTGACCTCCACCACCATTCAGGAAATGAAATGTATGTGTAAGAAATGCTTTCAGGTTTCTATTGGGGAAGAGAAGATATTAGAAGAGATATGTGAGTTTTATTTATATTAGGAAATAAGAATAAGGATTAGTAAATTGTGTTTGTAATGTCCCTGGAGATTCTGTCATAAATCCAGTACCTTTATTCTGTTTTGATTTGTTTAAGGGATGATACCATTAATGATAAACAGGTATCCATTAAGTTTATTTTTATGTATTATTCCACATACATTTTTATAATGAGAATGTCTATCTTGTGTTAGCTGAGTCAGGTTCTAGATTATTTCTCTTTTTGTTATTATGCTTAGAGGTATAGTCCCAACTGCAAATAAGAATATTGACAGATATTTGCTTTTACTTCTATAGTTTCAGGTTTTGCATCCTGTATCTATATTTACTTATCCATAAGGTGATAAGGTGGTCAGGCTTAACCTTTTTTCCTTTTTAAACAACTCATAATTGCCATGGTCCTTTATATTAGTGTGTTATACCTCATAATTTACATGTATTTTATATTAATATTGTTACTAATACTAAATGATTCCTTGAAAAATGTTTGAACTCAAGACAAAGTTGAGGAAAGGGCATTGTGTATTATTTTTTGCCAAATTATTCTACTTATATGATACAGTTCTAAGGTCACAGTGCTTAAAATAAACTCTGCTAGATTAAATATAACTTTTAATTGTAGTGTCATTCATACAATATCTCTAATCAGAAGCCTTTTTCAGGTTTATACAAAGGTGTTCTGAACATGCAGTTTTAACCTCTGCTGATTCAAGGACTCCGTCATCATCCCATTTTCCAGGGTGAGGTGATTTCTAATTACTGCACATCCTGGTGTTTAATTTCATGTGATAAGCTTGTAACTAATAAGTAAATATGCCTGCTTGTTTCTGAGAATTAAATAATTTGGATAGAATTAAAAAAAAAGATTTAAGAAATGAAAAAGGTGAATTTCAGAAAGCCAAGCATACTTTAAATGAGGTTTACTCTAATTTTCCTGCTTGCAAAAAAACCAAAAACAAACTCCTCTTTTGCCCTTTCATAACTGATATAAAATAGATTTAAATGGAAAAAAATACAACCATTTGTTGTTGGTTTATAATAGTGTTTTTAAAAAATCACAGAAAATGGGCCAATTAGTTTTTCCAAAATATATTATAATGGGGCAAATATGTGCTATGTTATCTAATGTTTTTTATTTTATTTTTTGATAGTAGTGAGGCATTTAAGATCTTCAAATAAGTGTTCAGAGTCAAACTGAAGCATAGCTTTTACTATACCTCTTTCAGAAAATATTTTTTTCAAAATCATTCCTTCTGTGTATATTTTTAAAGATACAAGATATATCCTACCTAAAGATAAGATCTGCTGATTAATGAACTTTAAATTTATGATGAATGGTGTAACTTCAGATTATCAGTACTATAACATTAACAAAATACCTCTGTGTGTTATTTGTGAAGTAGAGGTGTGCTATTACTGTTGAAGGAGTCGGGCGAATTGCAGTCTGTTTAAGAAATGCACATTATATTCAAGTATGGCTTGGTATTCCCTTGCTGTTCACTCTTTTGAGTGCAAAAAGTGGTTTTTGCTAACTCCATTTTGCTGCTCATGGAAAGCTTAAAAATCAATAGCTGCAGGTTGATGAAACCTAAATCCATTTGATTCCTTTCCACCAGTGCCATTATGCAGACAGTCAAGTGTGATGTATTTAGTTCATGCAGTACTTATTACTCTCAAGCACAGCTTCTCATCAGGGAAAAATTAGACCAGATGAGAAGTAATCAAGAAATTCTGGAGAGGTTGCAAAGATCTTCTTTTTAACTGCTTCCTTTTTTTTCCTCTCTGTCTTTGACTCTCATAGTCTGCAAAAAAGAAAAGTTAAGATCTCCACCACAAAGCTCCAGAAAGTTCTGTAGAAATGTTTTGTGTCACCTTTTTTTTTTTTTAAATCAGTATTTGTACTTAGTAACAGTCACAATAAAGAACACTAGCTGGATAAATGCCAAATTAAGAAAAATTCCCCCTTACTAGAACTATTAGAGTCATCACTTTGGCAGAGTTGAACAAATAAAAAACTGCTAGAACTGATTTCGACATTTCCATTTTTTCTTAATAGGCTATTTAATAGGTAGACAGCTAAAAGTAGTTGTATAATCTGGAGGCTCAGAGCATGGTCTTTGGCAATCCCTTTCTGTTAATTGCTAGCTTGATTAATCTTGAACACATTGTCCTCTCTGATCATCAATTTTATCATTTATGTAAGGGAATTATAATAATATCAGCCTCAGAATTTTGGAAAGAGAATAAAATGGGTAATCAATATAAAGCATTTAATACCATAAACATTCAATATGAATTATTTGTTAATATTAATCCCTTACATGGCAATGATTGGATATGAATACGCAGCAACTCTTTTTCTACTTTAGCAATGTTTTAGATATCTGACTTGAAAGTTACAGATATTTGACAAAATCTCCCATATTACATTGCTGTAATGTATATATTACAATGAATAATGAAATGATCATCTGGTCCAACCTCCTGCTTTAGTAGTTAGAATGCTAAAATGACAGTTTACGTGATTTGCCTGAGTGCAAAACATCTGTGCTTGGTGAAGATGCAAGACTAGAACTTGGATGTCCTTGCTTTCAGAAGTGCCTTTTTTTTTTTTTTTTAAATGACTGTTTATTTTGAGAGAAGGAGAGGGCAAGTAGGGGAGGGACAGAGAGAGGGAAAGAGAATCCCCAGCAGGCACTGCACTGTTAAGCACAGAGCCCAACATGAACCCATGAACTGTGAGATCATGACCTGAGGCAAAATCAAGAGTAGGACAGTTAACCCACTGAGCCACCCAGGCGCTTGTCAGAAGTGTCTTTTTCTTTTATACTCACATCTGTGAATTTATCTAGACTTGCTTTTAGACATGGGTAGACAAGTTAAGCTCCAAATTACAGAAACTACAATTTAAGGGAAAAACTTGGTCACAGAGATATACATAAAAATCACCCTTACTAGAAGTGATACTAGTGGCTGACAACTTGGAATGAATTAGCAGCTGGAAAAAATCTGTGAACAATGGAATGAGAGCCATTGTGGTGGGCAAAGACACCTGGAAAGCCTTGAAACTGTCCCAGTGCTATCAGACAAAATAGTAAAATAAAGCAGTAATCTATCTCAGGAAGAAATTAATCTACCTTCTTAGACTTAAAAGAAGTGGGAGTTGTGGTCTCTCTCATTTCTATGTTTATTTCAACTATGTTGGTTTTGCAGAAACCAAATGGATTGTAACAAATGGTAGTAGATTATCATAATTTCAACCAGTTGTTAGCCCCAGTCACATTTGTAGCCCTGTAAGAGGTATTTTTACCTAAATGTATCAAGACAGCCTTGGACACTGAGTATACTGCTATTAACATGATAAATGCATTCTTTCTACTCTCCTCAGTTGAGAGGACCCAAAGCTGTTTGCATTTTGTGAAAAGAACACAGGAACATATTATTTTGACCTAAGGATAGGTTACTGTTACTTTCTTTTCTCTGCTCAAAAATAATCTGCAGTACCTTGATTATTCTGATATTTTGCAGAATATCACACTGGCTCACTGTTTTAATTATATCATGAAAATTGAACCTAGTGAGCAGGAAATGGTGTTATATTTAATATGTCATGCTAAGACATATGGATGTCTGTTTATGGGAAATAAACTCTACAAAAATTCAGAGACATGACATATTAGTGAAAAATTTTAGGTTATTTGGCTAGAGTGGTTGGTACATAATGGGGGCAAGGTGGAATGTGTCCAGCATTCAGGGGATATACTGGATTGTCTCTTGGTACTTCCATGCTTTTATAGTGACCATAGCTCTAACAAGAAGAGGGACTCTTTAAGGAGGAATCAACCCACCATGAAAGCAATCTAGAACAGCTCAATTGCTGATTCAGGCTAAGAAAAATCTAGAATGTATGGCGTAAGAGGACAACGATGAATATAAAACAGTGACAAATACAGTTTGTTCCCATAACTTTATATAAAAACTAGCCACTAATTTGAAAACTCAGTGACAGGGGCGCCTGGGTGGCGCAGTCGGTTAAGCGTCTGACTTCAGCCAGATCACGATCTCGCAGTCCGTGAGTTTGAGCCCCGTGTCAGGCTCTGGGCTGATGGCTCAGAGCCTGGAGCCTGTTTCCGATTCTGTGTCTCCCTCTCTCTCTGCCCCTCCCCCGTTCATGCTCTGTCTCTCTCTGTCCCAAAATTAAATAAACATTGAAAAAAAAAATTAAAAAAAAAAAAAAAGAAACTCAGTGACAAAAAAGACTTAATGGTGCATGTGGTGGACAATATCAGAGGCCTGGGTTGCCTATCTTTTTTTGTCTCGCAAAATTGTAAATAAGACTTTGTGGACAGTTCTGTATGAGTTTTGATACACCTGGTGCCAGTTGTAACGTGTCTGTTTCAACGCTTCTGCAGAGCTGATGACATAAATGGATTTATTCCAACATTTTGAATAGTAATCTGAAAACAAAAGCAATTAGTGCCCTTCAAAACAACCCTTAAAGACGCTGGTGATAGGAGCAGATGCAGATGCTCCCTGTGATTAACTCCTAGAAAACTGTTTGCTTCTAAGTTCTTGTTTCAGTCTCTGTTCCATGGGTTTCCCAGACTAAGATATCCTCTAAGAGCAAATCTAACTGCATGATTATAAGAGGTACATATTTTTGTAAAGCAATTATATCACAAGTTCACCTGATGAATAAAAATAGTTCTTTCAATTATGAGAGCCACAATTTTCATGATTTTCTTTTTATTTAATTTTTTTTGTGTTTATTTATTTTTTGAGAGACATAGAGAGAGCACAAGTTGGGGAGGGGAAGAGAGAGAAGGAGACACAGAATCTGAAGCAGGCTCCAGGCTCCGAGCTGTCAGCACAGAGCCTGACACGGGGCTCGAACTCACAAACCGTGAGATCATGACCTGAGTCAAAGTCGGGCACTTAACCTACTGAGACACCCAGGCGCTCCTTCATGTTTTTTTGATACAACTATTTTCTATAATCGATTATATGGCGAGATTATATGTAATTATATATTATATGTACAATATATAATGTTTACTTCCTATTTATTGATCTCCACTATATATTTTATTTTTATTTTTATCTGTTTTTAAAGTTTATTTTGAGAGAGAGAAAGAGAGAGAGAAGAGGGAGAGAGAGAGAGAACAAGAGAATCCTAAGCAGGCTCCCTGTTATCAGTGCAGAGCCCAATGTAGGGCTCCATCCTTGCCTTGGCTCATAACCTGAGCCTAAACCAAGAGTCAGATGCTCAATCAACTGAGCCACCTAGGCAGTCGTACCACTGCACATTTTAAATAAAGTTTTTTTCTTCCTTTGATGTGGTTCCATCCAAATCAGTACCACTTTTGCTTTATTTTTTTTTTTCTACCTTCACTTTCAATACTCCCCTATCTTTGAAATTTAAAGAACTGTGTTACATCATAAATGAATTAGGGAAAAACAGAAAGGCCCAGAACTTAGAAATGTAGTTCTAGAATCATGGGGGAATTAGATTAGGGAATCCAAATGCTTTACTGTTTGAATAATATATTTGTAATGATATTAAATTTAGTAGGATTAGACACATAAGAGAATTGTTAAATTCATGCACAGACTGACTTTAGTTACCTTTTATAGTGCATTATTACTGGAAGCACTCACATTATATTGTGAATCTCTGTGGCATGTATTCATTAGAGTCTTTTATTACATTTTCAAAAGCTAGAAATGCAATTTATATCAATTTGCTTTCCATACTTCTTAGGGAATTTGATTGAATATGAAAAATTCTACTGAGTTTCTGTATGATGTACTAGTAATTTGGATATATACCTGTACAACACACTTGTTAAAATGTCTAACACTTTCAGATAATTCACTAAAAATATGTATAAGGCTACCAATTCCTGCCAGCTTCACAGGGTCTAGAAATATTATTTCTGAATATACACACATATATAGGCACACAAACACAGATAACTCTCTTGATTTTCTTTGCTACACTTTTGCATTTGGCTTAGAACAGACACAGAAAATTAGAAAAGGGTGGGAAGGCAAGTTTCTCATATGATTCTCTAACAAGTCATTTGCTTAACAGTGTTTATTATATACCGACTATTAGTCCTCAGAGGCTTTCTGTGTGGTAGGTTTTATTTTATTTATTTACTTTTTTTAACAGGTGAAGATACATATTGGGGCTTAGAGAGGTTAGACAACTTGCCCTAGGTCTCACAGCTCATAAGAGGTACAGACATATTCAAATCCTTCTGGCTTTGTTTTAAATTTTAATATTTTCATGACCACTTATTCCTTTTTTTTTTTTGATGGAATATATTTGTCTTTTGCTTCTGCAAATGACTTATTTGAATTTAGATATATAATTGTGAATTGATATCTTATGTAATTTTCTGTTAATATATTTCATTCCCTCTATACAGTCTCATCCTTATATTATGTTAACAAAAGTTTGGCTCATCTATAACTCTTTTTAGACTGTGTGTTCTTTTGAAAGCGAGAACTTCATAAGTTGGCTTATAATGGTATACATGAAAAACTCATACTTGTCAATGATTAGTAGTAAAGGTGTATGATTGTATCTTTGTCTTCTATATTGTACTTTATGAATTTGTTTCTTTAATATTATGCATATTAGCAAAATATACTTATATTACAGATATTACTATTTACATGTTTGAGTTACTTAAAATAGGTAAAATATTCAAAAATAATTTGACTTTGGATACTGAAATGGTCAAGAATTTCAAGAGATGCAAGAAAAAAGGAATAAATTACATATAATGAGAGAGGACTTTGAACTAATGATTTGAAGGAAATAAAATCTGAAACCTATGTGGTTTGACTCTATACCAGTCAAAATAAAAACTGTTTAAAAATGAGGCTTGGTTAAATATCACTTTATCTGGTCCAAAAATGTGACTTCATATGAAACTACACAGCCTATTGTTCTATTCCAAATGCAGAAATAACTGTAAGGCCAATAGACATGTAAATGTGACCTTTTGCCTTTGATGCGCCAAATTGAAATTGTGTGCAGGGGTGGCTGACTGGTTGTCAGTAGAGCATTCGACTCTTGGTCTCAGCGTTGTGAGTTCAAGCCCCATGTTGGGTGTAGAGCCTACTTAAAAGTAAATAAATAAATACTCTTAAAAAAAGAAAAAGAAGTTATGTGTGCAGTTATTATCAGAGAGAGAGACTTGGAGAATTCTTAAGGCTGCTTCACCCTTCACTAATTATTTCCAATTATTTGTTAGATATTTCTATATTATCAGGCAGTTTTTCCACAGTCCAGTACTGAATTTTTTCTATTGTTGTCTAAGTTGTCTATTGTTGTCTAATGTTTCTATTGTTGTCTGTTTTCTCTTAACTAATATCTGGCTCTTGATAGGTATTATAGCTTATTAACAGAATATAGCATTTAATTTTGGTATCATTCCATATCTTATTCCCTGGTTTATGGTGGGAACCTCAGTATATTTTTATTATAGTTTCTGTCACTTCATTTGCTATTTGAATTATTCTTACACTGCATTAAGTCCCCTTGTTTACTAATTACATACAATTATACTCAATGATAATTAAATATTAACTTAATTCTCATTATTAGACTTAAACTAATTTCATCTTTTGCATGAAAAGACTGACTTTTAAATTCTAAATACTCAATTTTTAATAATTATGGATCTTATTATTAAATATATAGTTTTAAATTTACTGAATTTTTTCACTTTATAATTTTTATTTGGTTACAAAAAACTGAGCTCTTTTACTTAATTTTACCACCCTATCATAAAGCCCAGATTAAAAAAAAAAATTATTTTCTTTTATTTTTGGGAGATACAGAGCGTGAGCAGGGAAAGTACAGAGAGAGGGAGACACAGAATCTGAAGCAAGCTCCAGGCTCCGTGTTGTCAGCACAAAGCTTGATGAGGGGCTCAAACTCACGAACCGTGAGATCATGACCTGAGCCAAAGTTGGACATTTAGCCGACTGAGCCACCCAGGTGCCCCAAGATTTTTTTTCAAGGATGGATTCTATAAGAAAAGGAATCTCTTAAATAGCTAATGTAAAAATGAAAATTATGAATCATATGTATCACTGTGAAACATTTTGGGGAGGTTGCTTATTGTACTGTCAGATAATTAATGCCAGTATTTTCTTATGTTTAGTAAAAAACAAATTATTTAATAGAGCTGCCAGGGCCACAGCCTAAATGTTTTTTTTTTTTTTTCTTCTGAAGAAATCTGATTACTTCTTCGACACCATCTATATAAATTTATTAATTTACCTGTTTGTAATTCTCTACTTTTTGAAATGACCAGATAGATGGTCTGTAGACCATTATATATATAAAGGACTGGAACCAAACCATAATTCACAAGGCAGTGTCTGTGTCTTACTTAGAGCTTGGTACATTCTTGATGACCTAAGGACATACCTCTAACCCATTCCTCAGTGAGGAATCTTTGGTGTAGCGCCTCAATTTCAGTTTCTCCAGAACTTTCTCCAGAACTTTCAGTGAACAGCAGCTATAGCTGTGGCATCATAAGGACAGCAGCTATTTATGTATGTATGTATGTATGTATGTATGTATGTATGTATTTTTGAGAGAGAGGGAGAGTGAGAGCGTGCCTACAAGCCAGGAAGGGGCAGAAAGAGAGAGAGACAGACAGACAGACACACACACACAGAATCTGAAGCAGGCTCCCGGCTCCAAGCTGTCAGCACAGACAATCAACGTGAAGCTCAAATCCACGAACCTTGAGATCATGACCTGAGCTGAAGTTGGACACTTAACTGACTGAGCCACCCATGTACCCCTGCAATCATTCATTTATCACTCACTCAGTGCCAGGCATGGTGCCAGTTCCAGTTCCCACATTACCCTGTCTAATATCCATAACAACTCTGAGGTATATGTATTGTTATCACTATTTGACATAAAATTCATATTTAGAGAATTTTAATAATTTTATTATAGTCAAGAAGGTAAAACAGTTTAGAACTAAGACTCAACACACATCACTGTGATCTGAAGCCATAAGTAAAGGAACAGCATACTGTTCTTGCAGAAGTAGGAATTACTTCATTTTCATATATTTTTAACTTTTAATGATCTACTGGAACATTATCCTTAATTTGCAAATATCCCTAAGTAACTCCTGTATTTAAATCTACAGTCTTCTTTGTGACCCACATTCCTTTGTACCAAACATTCTGACTCCTTAAAGAAAAGCAGCTAGATTTACTGATGCCTTCAGTTTCTCACATCATTATTTCCATATGACTAAAATTAAGGACATATTTCCCACTTATATTATTTGCTTTCCTGGGTAACAGTATTGACCACAAACACTCACTATTGAACCCTAGGCCATGCCTGTTTCTATACTAAGTCCTTTGTAGTCTCCTTCATGGGCTGTTCTGCTTCTTTTCCCCTGTTCTAGAAGCTTTCCTGGCTTGATAATGTCATTTGGTATTACTAGGGTTTAAACACAGCTTTATCTGCCCTCTCCCAACTCCTGTAAGCCCTTCAGATTCTTATTTTTTCTACCAAATGTTCTCCTCTTAGTTACTAATACTTTTGACAAACTGCACTAAATTGCATACGAGGAGTCTCCAACTACAGTTGATCTTTCCAATGATGACTTTTATGTGTCAACTTGACGAGGTCAAAGTATCCAGATATTTAGTCAATGACTATTGTAGATGTTTCTGTGATAGTATTTTTTGATAGGGGTAACATTTATATGAAGCTTATCCTGAAAAAGTGAAGCAAGATTAGCAGCACAGTTTTTGAGATGTATGATAAATCACATATACAAAAACGTGTTAATTATTTTGTTTTTAATAGTGTTTAACAATTGCTGTTCCTTCCCTGGACACTGAGATCTTGCAAGATCCTGATGAATCTCATAAAACCAGTAGTGATTTGTAGACTACCCTTGGTATAGTTTTATT
The DNA here is from genome assembly GCF_022837055.1 of Prionailurus viverrinus. NCBI lineage: Eukaryota > Metazoa > Chordata > Mammalia > Carnivora > Felidae > Prionailurus > Prionailurus viverrinus. The sequence continues at coordinate 108,853,170 of NC_062564.1, read as the reverse complement.
GTTGAAACCTGTTTATAGAAGTGATTCTTAATCCCCTTTTTTTTTATTATTTTGAATAAGCAGGATATTAGTATCTTATGCTGCTTAATTATAATAACTGTAGAGATACTGAGAAAATAGATTATTTTTCTTCCACTTTTCATTCACATATATTTGTAAAAAAGAGGAAAATAAATGTAGATATACATCCTACCAATAAATGTAGATGGAGTCATTAACTAGTTTTTACTTCTCCTTTAAACTGTATTTTTATTTGTTATAATTCCAAGCTAACTGCTTTTAGAACATAATAACTTTTTACTTCTCCAAATTTGACCAGTCCTAGAAAGTGTATTACACCTTTGAGAACTCCCTATTTTCATTTAAAAAGAAAGAAAATAAATTTGACAGTGTAATTGTAATGAAATATTAAAAATATACTATGATCAAGTTTTTTAAATCCCACTTATACACATATATTAATCTAGGTAGGTACACTTAAATCCTATTGGCATTCTTGAATCTAGAAATTACTAGACATTAGGGATAAACATGGAAATAATACTATATAATTTCCAAGTAAAACTCCTTTTAGGAATGTATATCTGTATGCAAATACTTTCTAGAAATCAGAAGTACCATGCCAAACTAAGAGCAAGCTTAAATGGAATAACTCCAAATGGGAAGCTTCCTCTAGTGAGCAGGTTAAAACTTCTGTAACCATTGATAGAGGCTGATAGTAGAATACAACCATCTTTATGACTGCTAAGCCCCAGACATAAGGAATAATATAACTTGATTCTAAAGCTGCATTCTCAGATCTTATTGGTGTTTTATAGCTAGTATATATCTTTAAAGTGAAAACTTTCACAGATCAAATATGAAAGACCTATGCAATGTTAATTTTTGTTTAAAGAATGATCTCAATATTTTATGTAATGTCTACTATATGTTCATTATTAAATTAAATACTGAGTTTTTGGCATTAGTACTTAGTTTGTATACGTACTGATACTTTGGGAAGGTAAGATAAGCCTTGATAATCTGCCTGGAGCAAAATTCAAAATTCCAACAGATCTTGTCACCGAGTATTTGTGCTACCTGACTTTTGATTATGTGGGAACACAGGCACACACAGATTAAGAATAAATAATATTGTAGTTCAGAGGAAAACCGTGGGTTCTGTAGCCTGACTGTCTGGATTTTGATCCTGACTTTCACTTACTGGTATTTGAACTTTGAAAAATTACTTAAGCTGTGTGCATCTCAGTTTTTCTTCTCTAAACTGGTTGTAATGATTGTTCTCACTTCATAGGAACAATGCCTAGCATAGTAGATGCTCAATAAATGTTACTCATATCGTGGGAAATGAAATGTATGTATCTAATGTTCAAACACTAGTGATTTCTGATTTTTTTCTTGAAGTCACTGTTTTTGTTAGTTTGATGTTTGTATCTTAAAACCTTCCTAAAATTCTGAATACCGTTTAAGTATTATCACATTGATGTTAACTCTTCTTGGGAATGTTATAATAGTCCTTGAAATAAATGCCCTGGATTATATTACTTTAACTCAATATTAGGGTGGCATTTTTGTGTAGTATTACTTGAATAACATAGCAGACTATAGTTGGAAGCAAACTTAGAGGTCATTATTTACAGGAGGAGAGGGATCTGGACCCAGATTGATAGTATGACCTTCTGAAAATCACTCAGCAAGGGGGAGGATCTGAGAGTGGAATGCAGATCTTCTGAGACTTAAATCTGTGTTTTTCTGGTTATGCTACTCTGCTCTTCTTCTCAGCAATTAAATTGCATGCTTTTAAAAAATGCACATATTCTTTCTTTATATATGTATTCCTTAGAAATGAAGAATGCTATTATGATTGGAAAGTAAATTTGTCAGGATAATTTATATGCAGACAGCATTTTCCTAGCTTTCTGATTCTAAATAATCCTTATACTATTGAACAAATGATTAGGCATTTTTCACATCTTAGGATGTAAGACCAATATTGTTAAATCTTTAATCATGCCCAGAGGCAATACATCAAAAGAATCAACTATTGTAATGATGATGACTTCAATTAACTATTTTGTAATCCAATAATGAATTTCATTAGTATTCTAAGAACTTTCCAGGCATTATTACCATAATCTTCAGTGCTCCTATTTGGTATTTATTTTGGGTCCTGAACATAATAAATAGAAAGGCACAGTCCCTACCACCAGATAACTTTCATTTCTTAGTAGAATACACTACAGAATAATGTGTGTCTACAAAAGGAAATATTTGCATGTAAATTTTACTACCTTGGATTACTTACTGGTCTGTGTTGGTTCTTTACAAGAGAGGAAAGAAGAAGAAAAAACAAATGAGAGATTGTTTTTTTGGCTGTCAAAAAGCCAGACAACAGCTCTTGCTAAATATTAAAGCTGCTACCATCTCTAAATGAAGGTGAGATATTCACTTACTTCACAAAACACATGTGAGAAAGATAACAAATAGTATTCATGACTTTTAAGTCTGGAGAGCTGAGACATTTATTAACAATAGGATACAGGACCTTGTGATACTGTCATTTCCCAAATTAAACCAAACCAAATCTTACTCAACTCGGTATCTTCTTCTGTGAGATAATTTCTCCTTTAATAATTCCGTGTCTTTGAGAAACTAAATATATGCGTTCTTTTAACAATAACACTCAGTTTATTTAAGGAGTATTTGCCATTCCTCATGGGAAGGGTGAAATAAGTGAGCCTGTGCACATACACCTATTGTTTTAAAACCTGGTGGTCTCCCTAACAGGTTCTTTGACATGAAAAGACTTGACAAAAAGTCAACTGTGTCTAATCTTTGTCTTAAAAAGATCTTCCTGAATAGGAAAAATGGGGAAAAAAGATGATGTTCATGCTTGTTTCCCATTTTTTGGTAATGCGAGGGGAGAAAATAAAGCTTATCTATAAGCTATTGAAGGCAATACTGTGACCATCTCTATACTCCTCTCTACATAAATGGTGATTTTCTGTGAACTTAGAATGCCTGATTCTTTTATGCTTCCATGGCTGTATCTGGAGTGTGTTTTATCTAAAATATAGCTTAACTTCTTTTTTCTCAAACGTGTAAAAGTCAATCAGAATGGCAATAGTGTATCCTATAATTTTAACTAATTATTAGTTTATTACTATGATTTTTTTGCCCCACTTAACAGGTGGAGACAGAGTACATGGGAGCTTAAATAACATGCTCACTATAAAGCCATGCATTAGAAAATATTGTTCATTTTTTAAAATTTTAGTTGATGAATCTAATTATTTGATCATTGTCCTATAGTAGTTTTGTTATTAATCCAAGTAAAATAGATTATCAACAATTAAAACCTTAATATTTTGGAGTGCCTGGGTGGCTCAGTTGGTTAAGTATCTCACTTTGGCTTAGATCATGAGCTCATGGTTTGTGGGTTTAAGCCCCATGTCAGGCTCTGTACTGACAGCTCAGAGCCTGGAGCCTGCTTCGGATTCTGTCTCCCTTTCTGCGTCTCCCTCACTCATGCTCTGTCTCTCTCTCTCTCTCAAAAATAAATAAACATAAAAAAATTTAACAAAACCCCCCTCAATATTTCATCTTAAACGCATTCCTTATTGCTTATCTTAATTTAACATTTCTAAAAAGTGCCACTCCTATCCTTCTAAAACCTCTCTTACTCATTCTTATCTCTCAGCTAGTGATACTCTTCCAATTGCTTCCTAGATAATTTCTTTTTGTGTACTTGCATTCAAGTCAAACAAGACCATCCCTTGGGACTGCCCTTAACCTCCATCAGTTAACTTCTTTTTAAATGTTTTTTACCTTTATGTTACTGTTGTTTTCATAGCCTTTGAGGAATAGGCATTTAGGAAACACCAACAGAAAATGGGCTTTTTTTTTTTTTTTTCTTTTTTACGAATCCCAGTGTAGGTATCTGAGCAGGGAGCTAAATCATAGATTAAACAGACGAATAAAAGGCACTATTGTGTGGAACAGAAACTTGCTCATAGGGGAGAACAAAATAAAAACCTCATTTTTGAAGCTAGGCTATGATATCACATGTAAAAAGTCTGACTTATTTCTCATCTAATCAGTTTTGTTAAATTATATATTATCAGAATACATATATTTCACCTATATTTTAAAATTACTTTTCATATAATTTTTCATAGTATTATCTATTTTGTTAGCTGGTAATAATTGTTCAAAATATTTGCTCCTATTTCCTACCAGTTTCCTCTTTATACAACCATTCCCTGGAGGAATGACTTTCCATATATATTATAATGGATATAGAAATGCTAACTTACCTTACCTTCCATTATATTATATTAATTATACGATATGATATGATATATATTTCCTGGCCTAGTTGACAACAGGGTTGGCCTTGTGATCTACTTTGGTCAGTTGAAGAAGAAAATATATAATGTGTGACAAACAATTTTAAGAGCTAGCAGGAGATCACAACACTTTTTAATTCCATAGCTATAAAACTAGCAAGTTCCGGAACAAAAGGGTTTAGAATTAATAAACATAGTTTACTATGAGGAATTTAACCAAAACAATAATGATTCTTTGCTGTAGCAAGCTAGTGAGATTTAATATTATTTGTTATTACAACATAACTCAATTTCAGTTGACTAATATCTGCTTTGTCTATAGTTAAGCTACCTTTTTTTGTTTCTTCTAGCTTGCTCATATTTTATTAAACATCAGAAATTCAGCTGTTTAATTATTATCTTAGAAAACTGATTTTGCTTTTTCAGACTTCTATTTTATCTTTGTTTATCACTGATAATAGAAAGTACCTTTACTTTATCATCACTTTCTTTGGGTTTATTCTAGCATTCTTTAAAACCACTTAAATAGATCATTAGCTTATTTAGCTTTAACATCTCTGTTCTCTAATATATAGTTTTTAAGCTATAAATTCCCCTTCTTACTACTATTTTACTTGAACTTACAAGTTTCAATGTATAGCTTTGTTTTGTTTTAATGTCTTTTTGAAACTAGAGGTAGTTACAAATATGTTTTTAAAATTCAAAGTGGAAAGTTGTTTTCTTTGCTTATATTGTCATTATTGACTTCTAATTTAATTGTATTGCAAGTAGAGTAAGTGTTCTGTGTGATAATGATTTTTGAACATTTACAGACTGGTTTTAGTGCCAAGTTTGGAGTGAGTTTTTATAAATGGCCCATGTGTGCTACAACGTTGTTTTTTCTCATCGTTAGGTGCAAGGTTCTTTATGTCCAACAAATCATAATTACTCATTTCCTTACCAGGTGTTTCTTACTTTCCTAGTTTTTTTATCTTCATTTTTCATTAATTGAAAAGATCCTGTTAAAATTTTCTATTAAATGGTGAATTTGTCCATTTCTCCCTGTTTTGCATATTATTATGTATATCATAAGACTATTTTACTAAGAAATACAAGTTTAAATAGTTCTATTTTCTTGATGAGGTGAATCTTTAATCATTATGTGCTTAAAGCTACTTTTTCTTGATGTTATGTTATATAACATTAGCAGTGTTAATATCAACTTTACTGTTGTTAGTATTTTCCTATATGTGTTCTTTCATTTTTTTTCTTCCAGTGTTTTCTTTTCCTTATTTTAGGAACATCCCATAAATATCAAACCCCTAATTTTAAAATTCCAATTTGAAAACCTTTTTCTTTTTTATGAAAATTTATCTAAGATTATTTGTCCATTGAAATCCACTTTGGCATTTTGCCACTGTTCCGTTTCACTATGTTTCCATTGACTTTCTAGCCTTGACAAAAAAATTTAGGTTTGTGTTTTACATTTATACCTTTCATTCTATTCTTTGTATTCTATGTCTTTCTATTTCTTTGGAAACAGAACTTAATATGTCTTTCTTTATGTAGGTTATTATTTGGAAGTTACGTTTACTAAAGTGGAGAATATATATTTTAATACCTTTCTGAAAAATAATAAGGACCTTGGAGCCCTCTACCTTATTTTCATTCCTTATGAAATTTTATGCCCTTTTGGTTTTAAGATTTTTTATCTTTAACTCCCCCAAAATAATTATTATTATTTTTATACAGAGAATGTTTGGTTAGATTTACTTCTGTTTATTAACTTTTTCTCCCTACTGGCATCATTTCCTTCTTCCTGAAGTATATATTTTTAGTACTCCCTTTAATTTAGGTCTATTTTTGGTATACTATAACTTTTCTTTTCTTTTCTTTTCTTCCTTTTCTTTTCTATCCATTTCTTTTCTTTTTTAAATGTTATTTATTTTGAGAGATAGCACACATGCAAGTAGGGGAGGAGCAGAGAGAGGAAAGAGAGAATCCCAAGCAGGCTCTGCACTCTCAGTATGAAGCCCCACTGGAGTTCAGTTTCAGAAACCATGAGTTAATGACCTCAGTTGACATCAAGAATTAGACACTTAACTGACTAAGCCACCCAGGTGCCCCTACTATCATTTTTCTTTATTTCAAAGTATTTTATTTCATTCACATTCTTGGTAGGTGTGGGGATTCAGAATTCTAAATTTTTAATACTTTAACCTGTCAGCATTTTAAATATTCTATTTCAATGCCTTTTAACCTTCTTATTTAAAATTAATAAGTCTGCCTAATGATTAATTACTGTTCTTTTAAAGAAATTATCTTTTTCTGGCTTTAAGATACCCTTTTAGATGTTGTATTAAAATTTTTTTGATTCATCTTCTTTGAATTCATGATTTGTGTGTATTTCTTTTAATCATTTGATATGTATTGTGTTTATTGTACCTATGCATTTAGGTCTTTCATTGGTTCTGAATAATTTTATTCTTTATCTCTCAAATACTTTCTTTCAATCAAGTCTCAAGTCTCTACCTAGATATATGTTAGAACTTATTGTCTGTACTTTTAAACCTCTGCTTTTTTTTTAATATCTTTGTCTAGTTCTGCTTTGAGTAAATTCATCAGAATTTTCTTTCAATTGAATTGTCCTCTTTCAGCTATATCTACTTTGCTCTTTAATCCATATTTTGAGTGTTTTTTCAATAGTTACATATATTTACTTAAAAACTTTCTATTTGTCTCTTTTTCAAATAAGCCTATTGATTACTCATTTTTGTAATCTGATTTTTTGTACTTTAAGCATCTACTTATAGGAATATATATACATACACATTTAGAAAACTTTACTATCCAAAGTATTGAGTAGTCTAAATATGTTTTTTTGTTGGCCTAATTCTCATCATGACATTTTGCTTGATTGTATGTGAGCTGATTCTTGATATTGAGCCCAGCAAATCTCAAACTCTGGGAAATCTGGAGGCCTAAGTTGATGAGACTCTCTCTTCCTCAGGAGATTTGCTCTTGCTTCTTTGTGAGGTCCTATGTGATGTTTGATATATAGCTCCTCTACTTGCTGCCAGCAGCATCTTTAGAGCAGCCCTCCCTCTTATATGTACTTATTGCTCAATATTCTCTGACCACTTCTTATTGGACCCGTGGAGATTTCTCTTCTTTCCTGTGAGCCTAAAAATACAAGGACCATTTTGTGCATAATTTGTAGCACAAGGGTCGCTTTGAGTATCTAGCCTCAAGTGTTATATTTTCTACCTTCAAAATTCCCTTTTAGTCAAGGAGTTGATACATTGAAGTTTTGCAAACTGCTTAAATTCACCTGTATACTGTTAAAGTTAATTGAAATTTTAGTTAGTGGATACTTATGTATATATTTTCATCAATAAAGTTATATGGCCAGTTTAGTAATTGAGCTATCATGTTAGTATGGGTAGGGGTAAAAACTTAAGAATTCCAGTTCTTTTTTCACAACTATATTATATTATACAATTGAAATTCTGAGCCCATGAAATTAAGAACTTTCTTTTCTTTTACTTAGTAAATAAAGCTGATTTGAATTGAGTATATTTGTTTTAATGAAATAAACTACTGAATTAATAGCTAATGCCTTGGAGAATATTTATACAATAGAGAAATCTGCCATCATAAATCACTTTGGTTAAATAGTGCGTAGATAAAGTTTATGGTTTCATTTCTATTTATATTTTTTATCAAATTCATGTCTTATGGAATATAAGTATGATTTCAGTGATGCCTTAAGATGTAATATTGTATACATTAACTTCTACATCCAAAAGATTAAAACTAATTTGATATTTTATAGTGTTTTACAGTCTATTTAAAATCAGTTACAAAATGTACACTTGATCACATAGAATTGAGAGCTGCCCCTGCCATTCAAGACCAAACAAAAGCTACATTTATTAATACATTAATAGTCAATTAGTTTTGACTATTAATGAGAACACTCTGCATCCTACAACTATATATTTCAGTGAATCCTGATCCTACAATGATATCATAAAAATGACAATTATTTATTACTTTCTGTAGCTCTTAGCTCTTGTCAAAGTATTGGATTAGGACTCATAATATTTCATTCTTAATCTCTGTAATAAGATGAGAATTTCTACCAAAGGGTCCCCAGAGTAAAGCTATAGAGATAAATGATGTTTCTATCCAAGAAATTAAGCCTACAATGAATCTACTTGATTTTTAAAAGTATAATCTTTATCTTAGGCTTTAATATATCTTTATAGTTTTAAGAATAAAACTATTTTTTGTCTTTGAAAATTATGTGCAACCCAAGCAGGAATAAGAAACATACCATCTCTTGAATTTAAAAGGAAAAGACTCCCTCTGCCTCCGCATCAACAACAATGTGCTGGGCAATGTACCATGTATGTTACCTACATTAGGGTATTTAATGTCATTAAACAACTGTAGGAGGTAATTAGTAGTTATTATGGCCAGTTTACAGAGGAAAGATATATGGCAAATTGACTCTCTTAATACCTCTTTATCACTTTATTTTAGCTTGAATTACTATAAATGAAAGGCTGAAAATGTGAAGTATAAATTATAAAGATTTCCTTGCAGTTAGACTTTGTATGTAACACAGCTTATACCAAATACACATAACCATGTGAAACCTGGAAGTTAAAAGTGGCAGCTGCATGGCTCTCTTGAAACTGTTAAGCAAGATATTTAAATTTTCTTCTTTGAAAGCTCTGTTACAATGGCTCTAGTGTCTACATAGTCACTAGATTGAATGTTGCCAAGCTAGCCACAATGGCTAGCTCCCTTACCAAGCCAGCTTCACAGTGTGTCTTCAAGGGCTTTCCTGATAGGCCAAACTAAGCTCTCCAGTTCCTGAACACTTCTTTATGTCACTTAAAACCCTATTATAAGTTGTTTTCTTCTTAAATCTTTTTTCTTTTTCTTAAATCTTGAATGGATTATGTTTTCTGCAACTATACTCTGGTCTGTAAATCTGAGAAGGAAACCGAGACCAAAAAACGTGATGAAGTAACAACATACAATAAAGCTAGTTAATTATAGAGCCAGAATTTGAATCCAGTTGGTGTGGAGCCAGTGCCCAAAATGTTCACTTATACAGCTTTTGCCAGTAAATCAAGTATTTGACAGGCAGACACGTGACATGATATTAGAAAGGGGAAACTTAATGGGAATTTGAATTAAATTTATACTACAATGAAATGCAAAAATCATATCAATTATTCCCAGGAATATGAAAACATATGAAATGCTTTCCAAAAGAATGAATGAGTAAACTTAATCCTATTTGAAATTAGTGGTGCCTGATATATAGTTGTTTGACTTACTCTAGTTTATCATGAATTAGCATATTGATTAAAACAATGATAAACTATTCAAATAATTGCTTAAAAATAATCCAAAAAACAAAAAACAAAAAACACGAAAGCAAGAGTAAAGGAACAAAATGCAAAGTGGGTAATATGAAAATAAATTTTCTTAAGTAGTAAACATGAATCTAAACATATCAATAAATGTATTGTGTTAATGGAGTAAACATTCTAATGAAAAGTCAGATATTGTTGGCATATAAAAAAGTAAGACTCAGTTATAAGCTCAGCTCTCTACAAAATATGCACTTTAAGTGGAAACCTTCAGATAGTTTGAATGTAAATAGATGGGAACATAATTTGCCATAAACATGGAAAGCATGAAAAGGCAGGCATGGCTCTATTAATATGATATAGATGTCAAGAGAAAAGTTATTACCAGATTAAGAGGAACACTTCATTATAATGAGAGAGTTAATTCTTTAGGGAGACAAACAATTATAACATAAGTTTTCCTACTAATAGACCTTAAAATTACAAGAAACAAAAATTAGCATAATTAAAGGGAACAATAGCCATTCAAAAATCATGTTAAAAAAATTAACATCTCAACAATTGAGAGAAAAATTAGACAATAGGATATAAATAAATATATTTTTCCATAAATTATAAATTTATAAATTATAAATATAAATAAAGCAATAATAAATACATAGATAACCTGGACAACATTATCAACTACCTTGACCTAATTGATAATTATAGAACCATACAAATACAAAATGGACATTCTCTACAAATGCTTGGCCATAAAGTAAATCTCAATAAATTTAAAATGATTGGAGTACCATCTGGTATCAAAATAAATTTAAAAAGAAAACAGTAACTGTTTTCTCACCCTAGGTGCCTTCTTTTGTGAAATTTGTATTTAAGGCATGAATCCCTAAAGTCTTTACCAGTGTGTAAGGTTGACTAAGAAAAATAATGTCAGTGTTTCCTTCTTAATTCAAAACAAATACAGAACCTTGGTTCTTAACTCACAGTTTTAAATTCTGATTGGAGAGTAGTAAGTCATATTACATTATAGAATAGAAAAATGTTTGTGTTGGTATTTAGCCTTCAGTGAAGAAAATGTATTTCTCTTAGAAAAATTCAGAAATTTCAAAACTTTTACTTAAATAATTGAAAAAAGCTCAGTAGTTTGTGAGGGGAAAATTTCCTAGTTTTTATTTTGAAAAAGTTATAGATACTAGGAAATTGCAACAATAGTACAAAGAGATCTTATGTACATGTACCCTCACAATTTCCCTCACTGGTTACATCTGACATAACCATAGTACGTCAAAACCAGGAAATTGTCATTGGTACATATGTGTGTATAGTTCTGTGCAATTTTATCACATGTCTATGTAAATATTCAGAAGAGCTATATATTAGCAGACACAGAACTATTCCATTACCACAAAGATCTTTTGTGCTAATCCTTTATAGTCACACTCATCATACCTAGCCCTTCACAATTACGAATGTGGTTTCCATCCCTAGACAGTATGTGAACTTTGCAGATTGGTCTTAAGTGAACAAACTGAGCATTGTAACTTTGAGGTCTATATAAACTGTATGTTTTAATAAGTTTGATCCTTTTTATTTCTAAGTAGTATTCCAAGGTCAGAGTTCTCTCTAGTCTCTTTTATTAATTTCATGCATCAATCCCTTTGATAATACCATAGTCTTGCTTACTATAGCTATGTAATAAGTCTTGAAATTAGATTTAATGATTACTTCTGCTTTATTCTTTTAAAAAATTGTTTAGCTATTTTAGTTCCTTTGTGTTTCATATAAATTTAGAGTAAACTTGCTAGTATATGCAAATACACTGAAATTTTTATTGAAATTGTGTTAAAATATGTCATTTAGGGGAGAAGTATCTACTATATTAAGTCTTCCATTTCATTTAAGTTGTCAAATTAATATATATAGAATTATTTTATAGTATTACCTTATGTTTCTTTTGACGTTTTCAGGATATGTAAAGACTTCCTTATTTCATTATTGTATCTTAGCATGAATTTCTTTTTGTTTATCTCGCTTTGGATTCCTTCAGCTTCTTTAACCTGTAGGTTTATGTCTTTTGCCAAATTTGGTAAATAGTCATTTTTACTTCAAATCCTTTCTGAGCCTCATATTCTTAATCGTTTTCCTTCTGGGGCTTTGTTGTTACAAATGTTAGAGCTTTTGTTATATATAGTCTCACAGGTCCTGAAGCCCTACTCATTTATTCTCAGATTTCTGTCTTTGTGTTGTTAATATTGTATAATTGCTACTGTTCTGCTTTCAAGTTTAATGATTCTTTCCTCTGTAATCTTCATCCTACTGTTGAGCCTATCCTGTGAATTTTTTTGGGGGGGGGGGTGGAGGCATTGTAGTTTTTACTTCTAGATTTCTACTTAGCTCTTTCTTAGATCTTTTTCCTTTTGCTGAAATATTCTATTTAATTGTGGGGACTTAATTTTTTTAATATAAGTGTATTCAAAATGGCCTGGTGGATTATTTTTAAGATGGCCGGTTTAATGTCCAACATTTCTGTCACCTCATTGTTATTTATTATCTTTAATCATTCAAGACAAGGTTTCCTGATTCTTGTTAAGATGAGTGCTTTTCATTGTGCATGGGTGGCTTAGTTGATTGAGCATCTTATTCTTGGTTTTGGCTCAGGTCATGATCCCAGGACCCTAGGATCTAGCTCCTGTGTTGAGCGTAGTGCTAAGTGTGGAGCCTCCTTGGGATTCCCTCTCTCTCTTCTTCTGCCCCTCTCCCTAACTGGCATGCCCTCTCTCTCAAAAACAAACAAACAAGCAAAAAAACAAAAAACAAAACAAAAACAAAAACCAAAAACAACCCAAGTGCTTTTCAATCATACACTGAATATTTGAGGTACTTTGTTGTGAGGCTCTGGATCTTATTTAAATCTTCTGTTTCAGTAAGTCTTTACTGGCACTACTCTGATAGGGTAAAGAAGATGGTGCTTCATCACTACTTTGTGGGAATAAAAGTCAAAGTTTCCCACTCAGCTTCTGTTGGCATTTCAGGAGGAAATTGGTAGGAAGTCTCAATACTGATGGGTGGGATTGAACTTCAAACTCTCCGCTATTCTCCATTCATACCATCCTGGCTTGGAGAAGAAGGACACCTTGTTCCTGCTTCCATATGGCCGCCATCAGCACTGTGTGGGGTAGTCTCTTTCCTGCCTGATGGAATTGAAGTCTCAGGTATCCAGCTGGGTTTTTCTGACTTTTATCATCACCTCAGTAGGGACCTTTGCTGAAAGCCTTCAGCTGACTTCATTGAAGGTGAGTGAGGTCACTCTTTTCTCTAAGATATGTGGTTGAAGTAGGATGATAATTTAAAAGATTTTTGTCTTGCTAATTTACCTTTTCCTGGTCCTTTTCTATAGAGAGAAGAATTTTCTTTAGCTCTTTAAATTTTATACTTAATTAAAAAATTTGTTGTGGCAAGACCACTTAACATGAAATCTGCCCTCTTTTTTTTTTTTTTTTTTTTTTGAGAGAAGAAGGGAGGGAGGTTGGGAGGAGGGAAGGCAGAGAGGGAAGGAGAGAGAGAATCAGAGAATCGTAAGCAGGCTCCATTCTCAATGTGGATCCCAATGTGGGGCCCAGTCTCATGACTCTGAAATTATAACCTGAGCTGAAATCAAGAGTTGGACACGTTAACAGATTGAGCCACCCAGGTCCCCCTCTTTTTTTTTTAATCTGTCCTCTTAACAAAATTTTAAGTGTGCAATATAGTTACAATGCCAGTGTAGATCTCCAGAACTTACTCATCTTGTTTAACTCAAAGTTTATGCCCATTACCAATTCCCCATCCCTGCCTTTCCTGCCCCACTCCTGGCAACCACTATACCACTGTCTGTTTTATGTGTTTGACTATTTTAGACAACTCATAAGTGAAATGATGAAATGTTTGCCTTTCTGTGACAAGTTTATTTCACTTGGAATAGTGTATTCCAGATACATGCATGTTGTTGCATATTGCAAAATTTGTCTCTTTTGAAAGCAGAATGATATTTATATAAATATAAATATCATTTTATTTATCCATTCATCTGTCAGTGAACATTTAGGTTATTTACACATCTTGGCTCTTGTGAATAGTGCTGCAGTGGACTTGGGAATGTAAATCTCTCTTCAAAATCCTGATTTCAGTTTTTTTGGATAAATACCCAGAAGTAGAATTACTAGATAAGCTGCAATGGAAACAATATGAAAGTTCCTTTAAAAAATGAATAGAGAGCCTTTTCTTGAATTATTATTTTTTTTTCTGGGATTTTTCAGGATATTGGCTTCTCTAGCATCAAGTCTGGGCTTATCAGGTAAAAAGAAAACTGAGAAGACTTACAACCATGTTGCTCCTCAATGCTGAGTTCCCTAGCTAGTCTTCTTTCTTCTTGCCACCTTTTAAAGCCTTCTTATGTTTTCTTTATATATAACATTTAGGGTTAGTATCTGTAGGATACTGGAGGAATAGAGAGAAATGCATCTAGTTCATCTTGTCCCAGAATCAAAATCCTTGTAGTACCCTCTAAACTGGTATCTGTGTTTTCTTTTCTTGCTTTTCCTAAGAGAAAGAAACTTAAATTCATTAAGGAATGAGAACAAGCTACAGGGAAATCAATAAAGGAAGTAGGATAGAACAATATAATTAATTGTTCTAGCAAAAATATATTTATATTTTTATTTTATAAACATATCTATATTTTATACTCTCCCTTTGAAGGTTTGTTTGATCTACCTTTGCCTCTTTAGGCTTTATAGCAGTGTCTAATCATTACCTTCTTTTATTTAATTGTCTTTGTTTCTAGAGTATACTTCTAAAGATTTTTATTTATTTATTTATTTATTTTGTTTTTCTAATCTTCAAATTGTCTCTTCTGAAGTACAGGGAACAGTTTTCTTCAGCCTTTGATTGATTGACGTAGAATTGATTTGGGGCTATTTTAGAATTTTATTTTTTTTTCTTCCCTTTCAGACCCTCACCTAAAATGTTTATTATTATATATTTCCAAATCAATGGCACATTACTATCTTCATTGAATGCTTTTCTAGTGAGATGAACAAGTGATATTTCTTCTTACCCATTTAACTTGAGATCTGGGAATAATTTTGGCAGAAGAAAACAAAACTCTCATATTAAATCTCTGTTTCTTAGTTTCCTAATCAGCAGTATAGAAAATTCTGGATGCATACTAAATCACTGGATTATGTAAATAATAATGAAACATTTATAAAGTTATTGTATCTAATGGAGGGAAGAAGTTATGAAAACAAACTCTCATTTTCAGTAACAAAAATAACTGTAATGGTACAATATTTTGGTAATCAATCTTTTAGGGAAGCATGGAAATTCAATAAGAAACCATTTTGTTTGTTTAGAAAGACATTAAAACTATTTATGATCAATACCTGTGATTGTAGAATTCTAGATTATAGCTACAGTTCATTGGCCACCTACAATATAATTTTCATTGGCTATACAATTTAATTCTTACAGAAAACTTTGCAAGTATATATAAACTGTTTTAGTTATGAGACAAATGAAGTTCAGGGAGTTTAAGTAACTTTCCTACTATTGTAGTTAGTAAACACAAGATCCAACTCTGTCTACAATGTAAATCTACATTTTGGTATTTTTATTTGCCACCTTAAAAAGAATATATTATCTATTTTAAGATTATATAATTTAGTGAATAATATTTAACTAAATAGGCAAATGCTATTTCTTCAGTTTTGCCAAATCTTTCTCCTTCCTTCCTCTTTGTCTCTTTTTTTGTGATAGTGATATTTACAATTTATTTTTTAAATGTAGGATGAAGGATAAGTCATATCCTCATTAACGATGATGTTTCAGGATAGAAAAGTGGATAAGCAAATTTTTCTGAAGTCCTGCTGCTTTTTTTTTTTTTTCCAAGTTTATTTATTTTGAGAGAGAGTGAGCGAGAGCTAGTGAGAGCTCGCAGTGGGGGAGGGGCAGAGAGAGAGAGAGAGAGAGAGAGAGAGAGAGAATCTGAAGCAGGCTCCAAGCTGTCAGCACAGAGCCTGAGGCAAGGCAGGGCTTGAACTCATGAACTGTGAGATCACTACCTGAGCTGAAATCAAGAGTTGGCCACTTAACTGATTGAGCCTACCAGGAACCCTCCTGCTGCTTTTTTACAGGCAGATTTATGATGATGTGCTGATAGGATTTTTTAATGCCTCAATGGAAATTTATATGCAAGATAGCGGAGTCCTTTTTGGAATGGAGAATGGCAGAACCTGAAATACAGGAGTTTGTGAGCAACATACTCTGCTATTATTGTATTAGCTAAGTATATCATAACTTTAAAAAATATCAGATGTTTATTTCAGATATTTTCAAAGGATATGAGACATGGTTCTGTCCTTTGAACAAAACAGAAATTTCACATACTTTTCGCCTAAGGCTCAGACATATGAAAAACTACCTTCTTGTCTACTGCTCATGCTTTTCTGTCTTCTTTCCTGTACTAACCTCTATGGTGAATGGTTTTCCCTCTGTCTAGGTCCTAGGTCTTATTGTGGCTTATTTTTAATCATATTGAGAATTTATGATACACGCTTCCAAATTCCAGAGAAGGAAAAAATGTTCAATTTAAATTACATATTTTAAAACTTTGATTTAATGGAAAATTAATTTATTTTTTGCTACAAACACATAATCTTTGAAAGAACTTGAAATGTTTCTTAACTGAAGAGTAGGGTCCAATGATTGAGAAATGTATCAGAGGGGAAAAGAAAGCTGTTTGGTATATAGATCATAATTTTACAACTGAAAATTCCTGTCAAACCCTAAATGAATTTCAATATTATAAGTTGGAGTTTTGTTATGATTCTGTTATTATTAATAGTGATAATAATAGCTAACATTTACCATTTTCTAACTATGTGAATTGAACTAAATGTTTTGCACTAATTCCATTTATTTCTTATATGGTATTAATTGAAAATATTTTCATTATATAGATGACAAAATTGAGGTTTAGCAAACCAAATCTCTCATCAGTTGGAGAGAGACTCAAACTTTGATCTCAGCTGCATTATCTCCAAAACTTACATTTTAGGCCACTGTAGGATACTTCCTCTAAATGATGTTGAGGCCAATAGAGACATACACACATTATAAAGACAAATATTCCTTTTTTACACATTTTTCTTAACTCCATTTTTACTGATTTGCAATTTTCAGATATTATTCATGAACCTTGACTGACCTAAGAATAAAGAAATGCCACTGCTTTCAATTGACAACTGATTTAGTCTCTTGGCATTTTCAATCTGAATTGGAGGAAAGTGTAATTTCTCAAGTTGCTGGTGGAAGTTTCAACATGTAGTCTTGGGAGGAAAAGAGCAAGTACTTCCATTGGTTATATAAAATTTCAAACAGTGGTATTTATTAAGATATTTTCAGAGCCCTTCTGGGTATCACTACGCCATAGCAACAACAAAGAAATGCAAGGACCTATGTTCAAGTATATGGGATAAACTAATTCTTTGTTTAGAAAATATTTTAAGAGTACTTTACCTTCTGCCTCTAACTGCAGCATGGCCCTATACAATTTTAACTACAACATTTATGGCTCTGTTCTGCAAAATACTTTCCCCTGGTGATTCAAATCAACAAATTCTCATAAATATTAAAGCCAATTATTATTTTTTGACAAGTTAATTGACAGAAGAAAATTCATGATTGTTGAAGTATCCTGTTTTTGGTTGTCTTCATGTGTTTTTATGGGAAGATAAAACATATTGTATCAGGTGCCATTAACTGTATATTTTTTCAAATTGGAATACATTGTGGCATCTGTTAACTAAAACAATAGTGACTTGACCTAAGAAAATATACTAGCATGTAATATTGCACCACTAGATATTTCCTTATTTGGAGGTTTAGATTCCAGTTGCATGTTGTTTCAAAAATATTATGGGAAAATCAAAGGAACTTAGAAAAATTTCTATTCATTTTATATATTCAAAGAAATGTTCAGCCATGGGGGATTGTATTAATATTTCACTTGCAGATTCAAGGATTCAGAAAACAGATTCTGCAAGATAAAGTTCTCAAGAACATGTTCAGGGGCACCTGGGTGTCTCAGTTGGTTAGGCATCCAACTTTGTCTCAGGTCATGATCTAATGGTTTGTGAGTTCGAGCCCTGCATCAGGCACTGTGCTAATAGCTCAGAGCCTGGAGCCTCCTTAGGATGTTGTGTCTCCCTATCTCTCTCTGCCCCTCCCCCACTCGTGCTGTCTCTATCTCTCATAAATAAATAAATAAACTCAAAAACTAAAAAAAATATATATTTTTTAAGAACAGGTTATTCAAAAGCTATTACCATGAAGCTCACATTCTTTCCAGTGCAGATGAAAACATCTGGCAGCTGGTGGTCATGATATCCTGGTATCCATGATTTTGGTAAGGTCAAATACCTGAACTGTACATTGAATGATAAGAGAATGATTTCTCAGGGTGCTGTGGCATTTTTCACTGTTACTCATGAATTGGCTTAGCAGTTTTAGCAAATTTTCCAATGCAAGTAACTAATGTGGTTTTAACACCATTTTCTCAAAGGGTTTTGCGAACATATTTTTATTTTTTATTTATTTGAAGTTTATTTATTTATTTTGAGAGGGAGGAAGGCGGGAGAGAGAGAGAGAGGGAGAGGGAGGGAGGATGGACAGAGAGAGACAGAAAGAGAATCCAAAGCCTACTCCATAGTGTCAGGGCAGAGCCCTACTCAGGGCTCCATCTCATGAACCATGAGGTCATAACCTGAGCTGAAATTGAGAGTCGGGTGCTTAACCAACTGAACCACCCAGGCACCCCTGAGGCTAATTTATTTTTAAAGGTAAAAAATTATGGCTCCTGCTCCTGGAAATTCAACTATTCATGCCTTTAGAACAATCAGACTTTAGAAGATACCAATTGATTTCCTTCTATGTTTTCTAAGTACAATGAATATCTGAAGTGTATTCAATGTGTTTTAATTTGTGTCTGTGTCTTTGAACTATAAAACTAGAATTGCTGTTTCTTTTTTTTTTTTTCCTTAGAGAGAGGGGGACAGGGAGCACTTGTGTGCGTGAGTGGGGTAGGGGCAGAGAGAGAATCCCAAGCAGGCTCTGCACTGTCAGCACAGACCAGATACAGGGTTGAATCTCATGAACCATGAGATCATGACTGAAACAGGGTGATATTGAAAAAAACCCACCAGAAGCATAGAAGCAAGGCAAGATTTTATTCACAGCCAGGCCAAACCTGATCTCCTTATCTTAAGGAGAAAAGTGCAGAGAATGGCCCTGAACAAAGGCAGCAGTGGGCTTATATGGATTTTAGCAAGTCAGAATACATCATTATTTGGTTAACCAATTACAATCGACAGCATTTCATGGTAGCCAATTATATTGTGACATAAAGATGTTAGTTTTGGCGGGAACCTATAAATTGTGAATGTTTTTGTCCTAAGAGGGTTTAAAATGACCAATCATAGTTAGACACCTGAGATGCTGTAGGGCAGTGAGTACGTGACTTTTTACATGTTGGTCTTGCCTAGGCCAGATCTTGGTGGAGGGGGTGGGGGAGCGTTTTGCATCCTAAGTTATCTGTTTAGTAAGCAGGTGAGGTCACAGAAGTGAGATAGGGCGGTTAGTAATTACTGATAACCTTAATAGGGAACTACATAAGCCTTTTATCTCAACTATTCATGAAAGGTGAGTTTAAGGTGAACTTATATACAATAAGCTTTCTGATATCTTATAAGTTAACCTATTACAATGACCTGAGCTGAAATCAAGAGTCAGATGCTTAAACCAACTGAACCACCCAGGTGCCCCTGCTTCTTTTGTTTTAAAAGGGAGAAATTAATATATTGACTTCCATTTACTTTACACTTCTCTCTCTGTCTCTCTCTGTCTCTCTCTTGATTAATGGATAGATATAGATGTAGATAATCATATTTTTATGTATACATATATGCAAAAGAAATAAAACTAATGAGTAGAATTGCTTAAAAAAATAAACTCATGAGTGGCATTTCATCTTTCAATGGGCTCAATAAAAATGTTAGGTAAGACTATAAATGCTCTGAAAATTAAAGTTAATCAGCACTAATGGTTACTGTTTGGAGTTCTTGATACTCTTCTTATATAGTGGGTCTTTGTACATTTCAGCCCTTTCTAAATGTATCAGTCATTAAATATAATCTTTGCCCCAGTGCTTAACTTTATGGCCTAGAGATGTTGTAGAGAGAAAATAGGTAATATTTATGATTCTTATTAAACTATGGCACAAGATAACAATAGTTAGGATTTTTAAATATACTATTCCATAATAGCATTCAAATGAATATGTTACTAAAGGGACAATCTCAAAATTTCTTTAGATATTTTTCTGATGAAGTATAAATTGTAAAATTCTATTATTTTGTATCTTTTGTCATCATCTTTTAAAAAATTACAGAGGCCAAGTGAAAAATAATTTTTCTTTAACCATAAAAGTTGAATTAATTTGATTTTTTTTTTTTTTTTGAGAGAGAGACAAAGAGAGCATGTGGGTGGTGGGGAAGGGTGGAGAGGCGGAGAGAGAGAGAGAGAGACAGAGAGAGAGACAGAGAGAGAGACAGAGAGAATCTTAAGCAGGCTCCATGGAGCCCAATGAGGGGCTCAATCCCGTGACTATGAGATTATCACCTGAGCAGAAACCAGGAGTTGTTGCTCCTCAGTCGTGCCTGACTGAGCCACCCAGGCACCCCTAATTAATTTGTATTTTTAAACCTATTTGTGTAACACATAAGTCTTTGTGAAAAGACATCTCTTTACAAGTTAAAATTACAACAAAATTATGCTAAATAAGGAAAGGTGTTACATATTTAAGGTGTACTTTTTTTTTTTTAAAGTGAACTTAAAGTTGAAAAAATAAAGTATACACATCATCAGAGTTCATTTCAACAGATTTTCTCAAAATAAACCTCATGTAACCAGCACAGAGACCAAGAAACAAAACAGTATTAACAATATAGAAGTTGTCTCTTGCACAGTTTAGGGCTTCCCTCACAAAGGTGACTACTATCCTGATTTCTATCATGTTAGAATAATTCTGCCCTTGTTGAATCGTGCAGTATATACTCTTTTCTCTCTGGCTTTTCCCACTTCATATTATGTATCTGAGGTTTATATATTCCCTTTATTGTGTAGTATTTCATTGCACGTATATAGCACAATTTGTTTATCCATTTTAATGTGGCTGGACATTTGGTTGATTACAGATTTTGATTCTTATAAATTGTGCTGCTGTGAACATTCTTGTACATATTTTTGCTGAAAATATGGCTGCACATCTGTTTAGAACAAATGTACTCTTGAGTTTGTTTTGTCTCAGCATTATGCTTATGAGATCCATCTACATCAGTTTATAGTAGTAGTTCATTCATTCTACTTACCCAGTAATGTCAGAGCACTGTGTTTTGATATGTGTGTTTTCTTGCTGGTTTTCCTGTGGTTGCAAATTTTTCTGATTTAGGTTGAATTTGCCTAGAATGATGTTTGCCTCAGAGAATGTCTGTTAATAGCCTACTTATTCTTTACCTCTTTATGCCTTCCTGAAACAGCTCCCTTTGTCTGTCAAACACTTGGCAATCAATGTTTAGTGGCCCAGAACAAGGAACTATTCCTGCTTTTATCATGAGAAAACCTGAGAAAATACTATATGCAAAGAATTAAAAAAAAAATTCTCCTAGCATTTTTTTAATTAAGTAGCTATTGACTTTATGGTTATTTTATTTCCTTTTCTTTTTGGAATCCTTTATAATTAAACAAAGTCAATGCCTAATTTACTAAAACCTTTACTTTTTATTACTCTTTTGCTCATAGTGTTTCTAGAAACTTAGAAAGTTATGGGAAAAGACTTGCTTAGACTTGTTCAAAATAAAAGTTTATGTAAAAGTAGGGAAACGATTACTCAGTTACATCTGTCCTATCTGGTGGCTCTGGACTCCTTGCATGCTGGATGGTTCTTCAGACATTGTTAGCTTTATCTCTATTTTAGTAATTTGCTGTCATTTATATCTTTTATTATCTTGATGTGTAGTTACTGATACTATGTAAAACTGTATCTTTTCTTCTTCACGTAAATACAATTCTATTAAGTAAAATTCTATTTCTCAAGTACTATATATATTTTATTTTAGTTTTTTTATTATTACTATACAATTTCAGCATTCTCTAGAGATTTTTGCCAATAGGGATATTAAAAGTAGGTTTTAATGTACAGTATTTGTAGTATGGGATTCTTAAAAACACGTAACAAGGCAAGCTATCTAAAGTTATCCTCAATAATTTTTCAGAATAGTTTGAAAACGTAAACTATAGCAGTTGCCATATGTTATCTATTTTATCATTTTCCCCCAAATTTTAGAGAGCAATTATTGGTGTGGTATATTGATATATTTTAATTTTGGGAGGGAAAGCCTCAGAAAGGGCACCTGGGAATAATGCATTAATACTGAACCGTTTTTGAGGATGTTATATGAACTGTCAAAAAAATTGCATCAGAGTTAAACAAGAGAGACTTTATATAGGGAAGAGAGGGTGAACTCAACTCCACTGAAATCAAAGGCGAAAGGATTTTTAAAGGATGGGGTGAGCTAATGCAAACGTACTGGAGTACAATAGGGATGGAAGTTGGTTCATGTGATTAAGCCATCTGTGTTTGCTAATTGGCTCATCAAAGTTAGGGTCCATGGACCCTGTGTTTTTTATCATTACATTTCAAAAAGATGATTTCCAGGTTCTTGAGAAAGACATCTTTAGGTTGTAGAAGATTTACATCTCGTAAGGCACAGGAATAATTTTCAGTGACAAGTTTTCTAAAGTAAATGCTGTAAGAAGAGGGAAATCAGGGACTGTAGTCAGGAGGAAACCTATCTAAAGTTTATTCAAGTTGAGGAGGATGTTAGTATCTTCTTGGTTAATACAAAATATTTGTTTTCATACAGAGTCATATACAGAAATACTTTTGTATTTTTAATCTAGTAATTTCTTTCCCCAAAACAAACTAACTGACCTTGTACTTAGTTTTGGCTTGAAAATGAGCATCGACCTTTATTCTGATTCCTTAGGTAGAGTTATTAAAACAATTAAAGAAATATTTATGATAATTGGGGATAGTTAATATCCAAAGACATTCCCATAATTTTAATACACATATATGCATTCATATGCATAACTTTTTTTAAGAATTCAAAATTTAGTCTTAATACTAACTGCTTTCAATAGCTTATTCTTGAAATGAGTCCAATTATCTGTTAGTTTTTATAAGCTAGACCTGGTAGGTTTAATTTCTTTTGACTATAAATGAAACCCAAAAGCAATGACTCCCTCTGGACCATAGACAATTTCCAAGTTGCTATAATTTAGTATTACCATCAAATAAAAATAATAAAGTATTTCAGCTTCCTTGTGTTATGTGCAATGAATATATTTACTCACTATTAAAACAATCAAGTTTTATCATCAGAGAAGAAAACATGGAAAAGATCTTAAAATTACCTTGCACATGTCAATTTCTCACTGTTCAGAGGTCTGTTGACACTTAGTGGTTTGTACAGGGTTATATAAATTACCACTTCCTGGTTTGCTCTTAGTCATGAGTTTCCTGCCTCCTACATATGCTGTCCTACATAAACACTTTCTCCATCTGCCTGTCAAACTGCTACTTCTAAATTTCACATTGCTATGTGCAATACATGAATGACGTAAAATACAAATTCTATTAAAACTTATTTTGCATAAAGTGGTTTTATACTTTGCATCATAAATACAGAAACATTTGTAAACGATTTCTCCAGAGCTATTCTACTTCTAATAAAATAATTTGTTTTCCTCATTGATAAAATAAGACCACAGACTACCGATTTTTTAAATCAGTTTCTATATCTGAGAATTGCTGCAGTACCTCTCATTCTGAAAGGATTGAAACATTTGCTTTCAAAAATTTGATTGAGTATGAGTATTTTGAAAAAAGATAAATACAGATGAAACTGACTCTCACAAGGCTTTAAGAGCTAGTCATCATTCTTAAAAACAAAACAAAAGAATAAACCTCCTTTGTGGAATTATTTTAAGAATTTTGTTTTTGGAGCTATACATTACTTTCTGGTTTCAATATGTCTTTTATAAATATTATTTTATAGACACAGTGAGTCACAGAATTTTAAAAAAGGTTATCTGCCCTTTTCCTTTCATTATTTTGTTCTTAGATTCTGATCCACTTACTAATCTAAAGCAACCATATGAGCCAGAGTTGGCATCACAATGAGAAAACCTTGAGTTGCTTTAAAAAAATTTTTTTTTAAATGTTTATTTTTGAGAGAGAGAGAGCAAGAGGGAGCGCACACAAGCAGAGGAAGGACAGACAGGGAGACAGAGAATCTGAAGCAGGCTTCCCACTGACAGCAGAGAGCCCTATACAAGGCTCCATCTCTTGAATCATGAGATCATGACCTGAGCCAAAGTCGGTTGCTTAACTGACTGTGCCACCCAGGCGCCCCTTTGAGTTGCTTTTTAAGTGTATGGGCTCTATGACACATGAGCAATTTCAGTTTTAAGAGTCTTTCTGTATGTTCTGTGGAAGCTATGAAAGAAAGAAAGGGAAAACAAGTTAGGACATTGAAATGTTATCAAAGGGGAAATGACTTAAAACACTTTGATGCAAAAAATGTGAGGGTGAATGGCAGTAGAGAGAATGAGACTAAAATTTTTTTTCACGTTTATTACCATAGCTCTTTGTACTTTTCTGTTTCTGCCTTCTAGGATTCTGCTGAGATGTCTACTCAGTTGTTGGATAACAAACAGCTGCATTCTCTTCCTCCTTGCACTGTGATAGACATCTTTTCTCAGTTCTTCCGCTGTTACTTGGAGACATGTGTGACAGAGTTGTGGCCAATGCACTGTTGGAAGTGGTGGATAGCAGTTCCAGGGCTGACTCTTTTTTTTTTTTTTTTTGCAGGGGCTAGGTTGGGGCGGGCACTAAAATGAAGATTTATTTAGAATGAGACAAGAAATCACAACTAATTACAAGTTTCAGTACTACCACAACATTGCGAAATCCAGAAAAAGAAACCTCTATGATATTTGGTTTTCCCCTGCATTTTGGGAAAGAATCAGAATCAGCATTCAGAGCTGATTCTTAGACATGTAAAATTTCTCACATACTTTCCCAAATTCTCTTACCTTCCTCATTTGTTGGCAAAATACAGATATCTAGTGGATTTTTCCAAGGTTTTTGGAAGCCACATAAGGGAGGAGACTGCTTTTTTAAATAAATTCTTGTGAAATAGAGTCCCCCAAAGTCCAACTGCCATTGAACTCCATGGTGAGTGAGAAATAATCTCTGACTGCGTGAAGTTACTGAGATGTTGGAACTGTTTTTTTTTCTTTTTTTAATAATAATTAATAATGCTTACCATAACTAACACAGACATATTTTGTTTATCAGTTGTCATTTCATACCACTGAGATATGGTAGACATCACTGTAGGACATTTTCCCATTCAAAAAAAAAAAAGTGTTTTGCCTATTCTGTGTAACAGAATCTTGACTGTAATGTTCACTTGAAGTTCGCATGATTCACAGATCTCTGTTTAAGCATACTGCAAAAAAATCTTTATTTTAGGACTTAAAAATAGTAACAGGTGTAACAGAAATACGTTTTTGAAATCCAGAATTCATATTATCACATGAAGTTACATACATGTGCACATATGCACATATATACTTATATAATTTAGTATGTAAGTATACATATTTTATTTAACATATATTTAAGTTTGTTATATAATTATATTTAGGTATAGAGATATATGTTATATACTTATTCAGTTAACTGTAGGATAAAAATATCACAGTTAAAGATTTGATACAAATTTTAAACATTTTATTTGGGAGAGATTTGGAGATGTTCCTTTGTTAGTTTTGCTAAAAGAAAGATCTCTATTCAGTTAAGAGAATTTTACTTGTTACATTGTTCAGTTCTGAGGAAATTCTTTTTTGTTGTTATTTATATGCTGGGATGTTGTCTTCCTACAAAAGATCTTCGTAATCTTTGGAAACTTATTGAGTCTTTGTTAAATTACACAATTTATTTTAAGCACATGTCTGGAGTCTTAAGTTTTTAAATATTAAAACAAAAAAAGTGTATATACTTCCTCTCTGACAATAACTGTGAAAAGTCTAAGAATTTACTCTGTAAGCTGACAACTTAATCTGCAAACAATCATAGTTTCTGGGGAAGAGAAAAAAAAAACAGATTACTGGGTCAGAAGCAAAGGAGTTTATTACAGCAGTGTCATCAGCCAATGTATCAGCTTTTCCTTGTATGATGCACCAAGTGCCAATTCTCACAAGGTAACATTAAGAGGACCAAATGGTACCTGTACCTGTGAGAGCGTAACCACAATCTTAGGGAACTTGAATATAATAAGCAGTGGAGATGCCCGCTCTTCACTCTAGAGGGAAACATTTAGTCTTTTCTAAACTGTTCACTATAAAAACAGTCTTCAAAGAGTTCCAAACAATGGTAGCTAGTGTGTTTGCTTATAAGATAATGCAGAAACATGAGAGACCAATGAGGAAATAAATGCCTTCTAACACTACCAAGTAGCCTCTGTTGAGGCTTATATGTTTCTATTCAACATCTTAGGTTATAGTAACCTGTTTTTGTTTTCTGTCCTTGCTACCATAATAGGAGAGAAATTTCGTTCTATTCTGTTTAACTAAAACTTTAAATTACAATCTGAGCTGAAATTTGTTTCTCTTTCTGCGTTGAGTCAAATTATTTAGTGTCATCATTAACCAGCTTCTCTGCATTTTGTTTACAGCAGCTCACGGTGTTAATATTTAATTATCCGTAGCCTGTGGCCTTTTATATGAGTAATGTGAGCCACAAACAAATGATTGTTGGACCTTTCCCTTGAGGGGCGTAAATTGCAGTGGCTACAATAGGACATAATACATGCATGTAAAAATAACAAAATGTAAGGGACTGAATGTGAACATAGTTAAATACCAATGTAAAAATTAGTGCTATGTAATAAGTCATTTATTTCAGATAAAAGCTCTTTGTGAAAATGGATGCTAATGGACCCTCCTGCCTAAGAGTTATTTCAAGTAGAAGTTTTAATTAGTTGAACATAAAGGTATATAGTCTTCAGAAGTCAACAAAATTAAATTCATCAGTTTGGTCTCACACTCACTTTAGAACAGCATTGCCCAACAGATAAGTGATATGGTCCTCATAATGCAATTTTGAAAGTTCTAGTAGGAAAATTAGAAATAGAAAAAGATGAGGTTAATTTTAACATTGTATTTAAGCCCATATATCCAAAATATTTCTTTGTATAATCAATGTAGAATTGATAATGAGTTTGTTTATATTATTTTCATTATCTTAAGCCTTCAAATTCCAGTTTGTGTTTTACACTTTATGGTATATCTCTGCTTAGGCAAGACACATTTTAAGTGCTCGATAGCTACAAGTGCCTAGTACCTATAATACTGGACATGTGGAAAAGAAAGTCAACTTTCATTTAATTGCTTCATCAAAATTAAAGTCAACTTTCATTTAACTGCTTTATCAAACTCATCAAATGTCTATTAAATAAAAATTACATGATGCCAAGATATCCTCTATAAATTTACCTAAAGAAAAGTTTTGAAATTAATCTTTCCATTATAGCAGAGTGATATGGTAGTAAGAATACTGGATTAAGAGCCTGGCGTCACAGGCTGAAATTCCTACATACTAGCTGTAGGACTTTGAGTGAATCATGTAAACCCTTCTGTCTTATTCCCTCATATGTAAATGAAAGGCTTTGGGTTTCATGATTTATAAAGTAGTTTCAGTTCTAAAATTCTGTCAATCTATGCAGACTAAATAAATGGCTTGGGGGAAGGTATAAAACATCATTAACTTGAGAAATAAGGTAATCATGACTTTGGAAAATCGATGGCTATGCTTTACTAAACGTAGCTACTAAATCTACTTTGTATAGGGTCATATAAAAATGACATAAACATATGTAGTTAATTTGGCATAAAGCTTCTGGATTGCCTAAGAATAAGCATTTAACAGATATTATGGTGATTATCTCATATTTGGATTCAAGGCTTATAAGGTATATATAAGTAATATATTATCAAAAATAATATTGAGCCATTGCATCTAATTCAAAATGTATTTTTTTCTTTCAAAAAGAAGTAAGGTACAATAAAACAAGCAAAATGTGGTAGGGAAAAACAAAACAAAACACACACACACAAAACGGCACAGAAAAACAATGTATTAAACGTGCTGCAGTCTTCCTAGACACATACATTAACCTGTCTCGCTGAAGGTATTTGCTAATTCATTTAGCCCAAAACATTGTCTTGAAAACTCACAGCTGGTTACAAATCCAATCTTTTACAATGCTATATACCTGCAGGCAGTTCAAAGAAATATTCAAGTTCAACTGCAGCTACAATGGGAAGTTAATCATTAAGTTAACTTCCTGGTTTTCTTGTACAATTGAGTCAATCACACTGAATTTGCCCTTTAACATTTTGGCTTTTCTTCTGCCAAAAAATTATTTGGCCCTAGAAGGAGAGTGAAAAAAGAAACAGTATTGATGCAACAATTAGAAAGTATAGGAATATTTGCTTTGCCACCAGTGAGCCTATATCATTCCTTTGCTGATGACCCACTGTCATATTTCAGAAACAGATATTTTACTATTTCGTTAATTTTTATGGCAATATAGTTGCCTGCATACAGTCAATAAGAATCTGCCTTTGCCTGTTATTTGACCAGTATCACTTATACTACCAAGACATACTCTTGTTTCTCATGTTTCTTGTTTCTCATGTTTCAGAATAAATCTAACTGAATCAGAGCTGAATATCCTTCTATTAAATAACAAGAGTTGTATTTTATTTGCAAAGTTAATGTGATAAAAAAAATCCAGGAAAACTGGCTTGCTATCTGTTTTATACCTAAAGGTACTTGGCCTCATTTCCTGGCAAGCCAAAAACCTCAATATATTTTTAGTCCCTTGAATATACAGAAATTCTTCAAAATCAACATGTACTGCAGGTGAAACAATAGAGGTTTTATTTTAAAAAGTCAAATACTGTATTTCTTAATAGAAATTCAGGATAGAAATTAATTCTAAGGTCTTGGCAGTTGCTTAACAATTTGTGTTCAAGGAGGTTTACATAGTTAATACCTTTAGTTGTAGACATTCAGAACAAAACAAAATGTGACCAGCCTTCTTCTTGAGTACCACTTAAGATTATTTCTGATCAAAATGGAGAAACTGTGAGAAAAAAAAATTATTAATGCCTATGAAAATTAAAAAAAAAATATGGCAGTTTTAACAACACCTAAAATGTATTCATTTCTTTAGGATAATCTACCCATTATTTGGGTATATCTTTTTGTAGAAAAGATAACTTCAAGGGCTGTAAATATTTTTATTTATTGGGGCACCTGGGTGGCGCAGTCGGTTAAGCGTCCGACTTCAGCCAGGTCACGATCTCGCGGTCCGTGAGTTCGAGCCCCGCGTCAGGCTCTGGGCTGATGGCTCAGAGCCTGGAGCCTGTTTCCGATTCTGTGTCTCCCTCTCTCTCTCTGCCCCTCCCCTGTTCATGCTCTGTCTCTCTCTGTCCCAAAAATAAATAAACGTTGAAAAAAAATTAAAAAAAATATATTTTTATTTATTTATTTTTATTTTTTATATGAAATTTATTGACAAATTGGTTTCCATACAACACCCAGTGCTCATCCCAAAAGGTGCCCTCCTCAATACCCATCACCCACCCTCTCCTCCCTCCCACCCCCCATCAACCCTCAGTTTGTTCTCAGTTTTTTTTTTTTTTTTAATTTTTTTTTTTTCAACGTTTATTTATTTTTGGGACAGAGAGAGACAGAGCATGAACAGGGGAGGGGCAGAGAGAGAGGGAGACACAGAATCGGAAACTGGCTCCAGGCTCCAAGCCATCAGCCCAGAGCCCGACGTGGGGCTCGAACTCCCGGACCGCGAGATCGTGACCTGGCTGAAGTCGGACGCTTAACCGACTGCGCCACCCAGGCGCCCCTGTTCTCAGTTTTTAACAGTCTCTTATGCTTTGGCTCTCTCGCACTCTAACCTCTTTTTCTTTTTTTTTTTTTCTTCCCCTCCCCCATGGGTTCCTGTTAAGTTTCTCAGGATCCACATAAGAGTGAAACCATATGGTATCTGTCTTTCTCTGTATGGTTTATTTCACTTAGCATCACACTCTCCAGTTCCATCCACGTTGCTACAAAAGGCCATATTTCATTTTTTCTCATTGCCACGTAGAATTCCATTGTGTATATAAACCACAATTTCTTTATCCATTCATCAGTTGATGGACATTTAGGCTCTTTCCATAATTTGGCTATTGTTGAGAGTGCTGCTATGAACATTGGGGTACAAGTGGCCCTATGCCTCAGTACTCCTGTATCCCTTGGATAAATTCCTAGCAGTGCTATTGCTGGGTCATAGGGTAGGTCTATTTTTAATTTTCTGAGGAACCTCCACACTGCTTTCCAGAGCGGCTGCACCAATTTGCATTCCCACCAACAGTGCAAGAGGGTTCCCGTTTCTCCACATCCTCTCCAGCATCTATAGTCTCCTGATTTGTTCATTTTGGCCACTCTGACTGGCGTGAGGTGATACCTGAGTGTGGTTTTGATTTGTATTTCCCTGATAAGGAGCGACGCTGAACATCTTTTCATGTGCCTGTTGGCCATCCGGATGTCTTCTTTAGAGAAGTGTCTATTCATGTTTTCTGCCCATTTCTTCACTGGGTTATTTGTTTTTCGGGTGTGGAGTTTGGTGAGCTCTTTATAGATTTTGGATACTAAGGGCTGTAAATATTAACTAGGTTTATATTTAGCCTAGCAGCCTTTTTATAATAGTCTTTTTTTAAAAATGCCTTTAACAATGGACTGTATATTTTGGTTCTTTAAATGCTTGAGGAATCACCATCTTATCAGTTCATTAATGAGTTAAATAAAATAAATACATTCTATTCATGAGAGTCATGTTTTTAACATGTGAAAATGATACTTTAACACTTAAAACTGTTTTTGAAGACTAAATTATTCATGTAATTCAGTTATCTTAGTGCTATTGTAAGAGTCAAACCATACTTCCATTTACTCATCTGGACATTAGGACAGTGGATTACTCATCTACATTAGGACAGTGGATTACTCATCTACATTGACAACTGCTTATATATTAGTAATTCTCACTTTACCGTACCTACTAATTCTAAATTATTATGTAACAATTACATCCAGATAGTTCTCTTGAGCCCTGATTGCAAAATCATGAAAACATACTCTCTCAGTCTTCCCTCTCTGATACTATTAAACCACCTGAGAGCAGTGGGCCTTGCCTTTCACTTCCTGTCATATATCCTCCTAGAGCAGCTTCACCTGGAGCAGGGCACCAGACTGGCAGAAATGGCTGAGTCAGTGTGGGGAAATAAAACTTCCCCACACTCAGTGCTTCTCAGTGCTTCTATAAAAAGTCCTGGCATTTCTGAGCCATGGCAATGTATACAATAACAGATAAAGAATATTTTCTTTTACTTCCCCAAGAACATCTTACTCTTTAAATACCATGAGAAACACATGTAGCCATTTGCCTAGTTAATTGCTCTGACTGAAGGAAGCCAAATGGTTAAGCCTGGACTAGGTTAAGACCAAGGTGTTGGAAAGATAAAAGATATCTCTTGGTTGTAAAATCCACAGATATCAGGAATTTATTTGGGCTTTGGAAAGATGTATTTATATTTCAAACTATTAGGCTAAGAACCCAAGATCCTTTCCATCCCCTCACAAAGACACATTCCCCTCCTCCTATTCTTTTGGACTATGAGGGGACAGTTCTTTCTCCTTTAGGTAAATAGAGAACATCCGTTGTTCTCCATCTGTTATGTTTGACTATAGAGTTACTCCTGTGGGACATCTGAGTTGGTTTCCATCATGTTGGGGCAGGATAAAGCCTGGGCCAAAGAGAGCCAATTTGTTAGGTAAATAATAAGAAATCTCTGATCCAGAACACCTTGTATATAACATTCAAGATAGAACTAATAAAGATATATTCTAAAAACTCAATTGTCAGGTGCTAAGGAAACTTCTGCTATGTTCTGTTGCAGAACTTGACACTCAATAAGCTAAAGTTCCATGTTCCCTTTGAGAGAAGACTTGCAAAAAGACATTGACTTTGTGGGGGGATCCAGGGGATAACAATCTGGTGACCAATAGCCATGATAGGAGAGACAAATGCCAAAAGTACTATGAAATAACACATTCAATGATGTCAATGTACACTGTAGACCACCAATGACTGGCTGACTCATTAGGTTCTTACTGTAGGGTTAGATATAACACCCTGTAGCACGATACTGCAGCATTATTAGCCCAACATGTAAATTAGATCACACTTGGAGAGAAGGGAAGGGGAAGGCAAAAAATCTTGAGAATAAACCTAAATTAAACATTCTTCAAAAAGTTTAAATCCCCCATAAATAACAGAGCTACTTTGGGTTGGTAGATTTGTTTTTCATGATCAGCATGAAAGGAGCCCCAAAACCTTACTTAGGTTCATTGTAAGTAAAAATGTCATAATATTTTTGCTTCTGTGTAAGCATAGAAAATTATTTTTTCTGAAATTCCTGAAACTTGTCTCTATTTCTTTTTTAATTGGTACATCATTTCATTTACTAATTGCATTCCTGCTTTGCTGTATTACAAAAAAAGAATAAAGTAATATTAGTATGTATTTCAAAGGCAGCATGTTTTTGTGAGGACTAAGGTCTTTTATTTCCCATTCTTTGTATTTACCATGCTACTTTATCCCTACTGATCTTCAAAAAATCTTTGCAGATTTAACATGAATACATACATGTAAATCCTTTCATGAGGCATTTTGTGTACTTTTGATATCTTGATTATGTTTTATTTCAATAACATTTTCATCTTTTAGTGATATTTTATTCAACAAATACCCACTCAGTGCCTCCTAGGAGACAGGTACTTTTCTAGGGGTGTGAGTATAACAGGGTATGAAAAGTAAGGGTTACATTATATTAGAAATAAGACAGATACAAAAATGACCACTGAGTTATATAGTGTCTTAAGAGGTATTATAAAGGATGATAAAAAATAAAATAAAGGGGCAAAGGGATGTAGGCTATGTAACAAAGCAGTTTTAAAAAGGGGCCATTGAGAAAGTGCTATCTGAGCAAAGATTTGGAAGAGGTGAGGAAGTATACCTTTTGCAAGTTTGAAACAAACGCTTCTCAGCAGAGGCAAAAACAAATGACCAAAGCCCTATGGCAAGAGCATGCCTAGTGCATTCCTGGTACAACCACTAGGCCAACATGACTGGAGCAGAGTGAGTTAAGGGACTGGAGTAGGGAGGAGATCAGGTCAGAGAGTTGGGGAATGGGGAGGCACAGAGCACCTATTGAGGTATGCTATGTGTTTTAGCTTTTAATTCAGTAGTATATGAGTACATTATTGGGGTTTGTGATACAAAATTGGTCATGCTCTTATTTTCATTTTACAAAGAACCTACTAGTTGCTGCTTGGAGAATGCATTGATTCCTGTAATGATAGAAGTAAGAAAACCATTTTTCCTTCCCTCCATTCCTCCCCCTTTCTTTCCTCTTTTTTTCCCTCCCTGCCTGCCTTCCTTCCTTCCTTCCTTCCTTCCTGTCAACTTTATTTTTCTACAGAAATTTTAACTTCACAGCAAAATTAAGAGGAAGTACAGATATTTCCCATATATCTCCTCTCTCACGTGAGTAGTGGGGCAACCACTAGAGCGGTCCATTTGTTAAAACTGATAAACCTATGTTGATCCATTACAATAACCTAAAGCCCACAGCTGACATTATGGTTCACCCTTGGTGTTTTACATTCTAGGAGTTTGGACAACTATATAGTGACATATATATCCATTACAGTATCATACAGAGTAGTTTCATCACCCTAAAAATTCTTTGTGTTCCATGGATTCACCTCTTTTCCCCACTAAACTCTGATAACCACTGATCTTTTTACAGTCTCCATTGTTTTGCTTTTTTCAAAATGTCATACTTTTGGAATCATACAGTATGTAGCCTTTTCATAATGATTTCTTTCCATTAGCAATGTGAATTTAAGTTCTTTCATGCCTTTTTATGGTTTGATCATTTTATTTTTAGCACTGAATATATTCCATTTCCTGAATGTACCACAGTTT
Source organism: Prionailurus viverrinus (assembly GCF_022837055.1). Classification (NCBI taxonomy): domain Eukaryota; kingdom Metazoa; phylum Chordata; class Mammalia; order Carnivora; family Felidae; genus Prionailurus; species Prionailurus viverrinus. The sequence goes on along the minus strand of NC_062564.1, from coordinate 108,819,102 downwards.
ATACATTCACCTGCTGAAAGACATCTTGGTTGTTACCAAGTATTGGCAATTATGAATAAAGCTGTTGGAAATAGCCCTGCACAGGGTTTTGGGTGGACATAAGTTTTCAGCTCCTTTGGGTAAATACCAAGGAGCACACTTGATGCCATGGTTTTCCCTGTGCCGTCCCTTCTGTTATGGATCCAAGAATTGTTTATTTTTCAATGTGTTTATGTTTTCACTTGTTAGGATGGAGTGGTGAGTTCCAAGTTCCTTAAATCTAAAGCTGGAAATAGGAAACTATCTTTTAAAATATTGCTATCATTGAACTAGAGGGTATTATGCTAAGCGAAATTAGAGAAAGACAAATATCATATGACTTCATTCATACGAGGACTTTAAGACACAGAACAGATGAACGTAACGGAAGGGAAGCAAAAATAATATAAAAACAGGGAGAGGACAAAACATAAGAGATTCTTAAATATGGAGAACAAACAGAGGGTTACTTGCAGGGGTTGTGGGAGGGGGCATGGGCTAAATGGGTAAGGGACATTAAGGAATCTACTCCTGAAATCATTGTTGCTCTATATGCTAACTAATTTGGATATAAATTAAAAAAATAAACTTAAAAAAGCAAATAAATAGAAAAAAATAAAACTTCAAATATATCATTAGTGTTTTTGGATTAAGTAGTCAAATATTTATTAAGGAGGTTTTTGTTTTGTTTTTAATTTTTTTAACGTTTATTTTTGAGACAGAGAGAGACAGAGCATGAATGCGGGAGGGTCAGAGAGACAGGGAGACACAGAATCTGAAACAGGCTCCAGGCTCTGAGCTGTCTGCACAGAGCCCCACTCAGGGCTCAAACTCAAGGACTGTGAGATCATGACCTGAGTCGAAATCAGACGCTTAACCGACTGAACCACCCAGGTGCCCCAAAGGAGTTTAAAAAAATATATATATATTGCCATCATCAAACAAGAAATGGTAGTGTTTTAGACCAAAGTCATGAGATGGTAGTGATAAGAAAAGCTGAATATGGTTTTAAATTAGAATCAGCAGAATTTGATGATGGAGCAGATGTGGTGTGTGAAAGAGAAGTAGGAATTAAAGACTTTGATTTCAGACTGGTGGGGTGGAGTTAACTGGTGTGTTTATGTGTGTGTGTGTGTGTGTGTGTGTGTGTGTGTTTTAAACTGAAAATCAGCTAAGTATAAACTGTTTAAGTCATTACCATGTTGATATTTCATTTAAAGGTAGAATTTATTTTATTTTTATAACATTGAAATCTGTTTTTTTCCAGCAAAGAAAACAATAAAAGACTCAACAGACCTACTTTTTGCTTCTTAGGAAGAACTGAGATTTCTTTGGAAGCATTTAGGTCTTTTTATTTTTGAGCTAATTTGGAAAATGTTTATTTTATAAAAATGTTTGCATAGGCACCTTCTAGATTTCTACTGTTTAGGTCATTTTATATGTATTATGTTCTGAAGTTAATGGTTATGAGCAAATCATGTCATAGAAAATAGTTTTAAGATTTTAAGATTATTTTCCTTTTTTTTTTTTTTTTAATTTAGCTAGTGTTTATTCCTTTGTATTAACTGCCTTTTAGTTTGAGGTATCACCACACGCCTTTTAGTTTGAGATATCACCACATAATCCTTTATTATTCTCTTACAGAAATAACCAGAATAAATTAAATTTATGTTTCTAGTCTTACGGTTTTTAGAACTATCACTAATATCTGTCATAAACTTTTCATTAGGGCTAGGTATAATTAAAACTGAATAATCAATGTATATTTTCCCATTTTCTATAGACTTTTGGAATTTGATCACTACAGAGGGAAAAAATGTAGAAATAGACAAAAATTAAAGGTAGCTTACACTTGGTTGAAAGATAATTTAAAATAAAATTTGACAAGGGAGGTTTGATAAGCATTCACTGCTCTTAGAAATAGAAATGACAATAACTTATGCCATTTGCATAAACAAGCTTTGGCCCAGTAACCTCATTCATAATGTCACAAATTTGAGAGAATTACATGTTAAATGATGTTTCTCTGAGATAATTTTCTAATAGTCAAGTTTCAATTATTACTTAATTTTCAAGGCCAGCGATTTAATGATAAATTCATTTTTTTTGAACAGTGCACCACACCAAGTAACAAAGACTAATTTGATTTTTTCAAGTGTGTCCACTGTAAGGAATTCATAATAATATAGTGATCACTGTATATTGTATGTTATTGTTACTAGGTAGTCATCTTGAAAGACTGGAAATGATTAATATGTTGGTGCATCAACCAGAGAAAATGTTCAACCCTTGAGAGAGAGAGGAACATTTAGGACAATGTAAAAACTGCCCAGGAAATTGTTTTCCAAACTCTGAAAATTATAAGCAATTATAAGAATTTTACCTGGCTGTACTATAACTCTGACTCAGTGACAGCTTAACTGGTATTAAGCTTCATTTTTCAGCACTAGGATTTTGGGATAATCACTGTGTGCCTGTAATTTATACTGCTTCATCTTCCTTCTTTGTACGTGCTGAAAATGTTTTAGCAATATATTTTTAAGAGGGTAATTAGGTTATAGTATAGGGTTGATTTTATTTTTTAAAGCTAGTGAAAATAAATTTGCATTACTGTCACTACCTAAAAGTTTGAGAACTTACATTTTCTCAATTTTAATTTTAACCTTTTATAAAATAATACCAAGCCAATCCCCTCCAGTATTAATGCATACATTTCAATTGCATGTGTTCATTAATAGCAAAATATAAGACCACTAAGAAAGAAGGAAAAATATAGTGAAGATTACATGCCAAAATATAGGTTTTTGTATCAGTTAAACTGATATTCAAATCTTAACTTTATTGCCTACTGTATAACATCTCTTAATTTCAGTCTTAGTTCCATTTGTAAAATGGGAAATATTTCTGCTGGAAAGGACGATGAGATGATGTATATAAATTGTTTATTAAAATGGCCAGCACATAGTATTCCATGAATAATAATTAATACTGTTGGACAGCAATGCTCTTTTGAAAAATAAAGGTTTTGTTTATTCACTATAATTATTACCAAAGCATAATTCATCTGGTGTTTTATTCACATTAATATAAAAAATTTTTCCATATTAACATAAAATAAAGAGGATAAGTGGTTAATGAAAGATCATGAAATTATATGTGAAGGTCAAACAGCATTAAACAGAATAGCAATCAAAAATTCTGTGAACTTGGGGCGCCTGGGTGGCGCAGTCGGTTAAGCGTCCGACTTCAGCCAGGTCACGATCTCGCGGTCCGGGAGTTCGAGCTCCGCGTCGGGCTCTGGGCTGATGGCTCGGAGCCTGGAGCCTGTTTCCGATTCTGTGTCTCCCTCTCTCTCTGCCCCTCCCCCGTTCAAGCTCTGTCTCTCTCTGTCCCAAAAACAAATAAACGTTGAAAAAAAAAATTAAAAAAAAAAATTCTGTGAACTTTTAGACCTCACTGGAGACCACAACTCAATATCCTTGTGTATATTTCCTTTCCAAATCTTCAGCCTGCCATGGCTATATTTGAAAAAGTAAACCAGTTTTTAAGAGTCTCTTATGGTTTGCCTCCCTCCCTAAGTTTTTTTTTTTTCCTCCCCCTCCTCCATGGTCTTCTGTTAAGTTTCTCAGGATCCACATAAGAGTGAAAACATATGGTATCTGTCTTTCTCTGTATGACTTATTTCACTTAGCATAACACTCTCCAGTTCCATCCACGTTGCTACAAAAGGCCATACTTCATTCTTTCTCATTGCCAAGTAGTATTCTATTGTATATATAAACCACAGTTTCTTTATCCATTCATCAGTTGATGGACATTTAGGCTCTTTCCATAATTTGGCTATTGTTGAAAGTGCTGCTGTAAACATTGGGGTACAAGTGCCCATATGCATCAGCACTCCTATATCCCTTGGGTAAATTCCCAGCAGTGTTATTGCTGGGTCATAGGATAGATCTATTTTTAATTTTTTGAGGAACCTCCACACTGTTTTCCAGAGCAGCTGCACCTTAAAATCTGAGAATAAACTGAGGGTTGATGGGGGGGTGGGAGGGAGGGGAAAGTGGGTGATGGGCATTGAGGAGGGCACCTGTTGGGATGAGCACTGGGTATTGTATGGAAACCAATTTGACAATAAATTTCATATTAAACAAAAAGAAAACAGATGAACATATGGGAGTGGGGGGAAAGAGAGGGAAACAAACCATGAGAGACTCTTAAAGATAGAGAACAAACTGAGGGTTGATGGAAAGAAGTGAGTGGGGTATGGGTTAGATGCATGATGGGTATCAAGGAGCATACTTGTGATGAACCCTGGGCATTGTGTGTAAGTGATCAATCATTTAATTCTGCTGAAACCAATATTGCACTGTATGTTAACTAAAATTTAAATTAAAAAAATGAAAATATTGGGAAAAAAAGTAAACCAGTGTGTGTGTGTGTGTGTGTGTGTGTGTGTGTGTGTGTGTGTGTGTGTGTATTTTTTTTTTACATGAAGCTACATTTTTTTTTACAATCTGCACAGAGGGAAATTGCATCCAGGTAGCAAATAATAGCACATGTACTTTAGTCAAAATGCTGGAATCCTGCTTAGAGGCCTGGTGGCTACAGAAAAGGATTTTATGCCTGATAAATTTGAAAGTAAGTCCAGTGAAAGATAAAACCTAACAAGTATAGATAATATAACTGCTTAGTGTTATCTGTCAGTGTTTGATGTCTCTAAGCATAACTCCATAGTCTTTATTTTAATACTGCAGAGACAATATGTTAAAAGCTCTAAGTAAAATTCTAAAAGTACAAAATCAAATATGTACCATATCTATGAAGCTATTTCATTAATCTCCATTTTTCTGGGAGCCTCTTCTTCATTTCCTTGCTACACCCTTAAAACTGTTACTTTTCTATTTTATTTCAGATTTGATGCAACAGCAAAAAACTGTTTCAAAATTTAAAAAATATAAGCAGGAATGCCTGGCTAACTCAGTCGGTAGAGCATGTGACTCTAGATTTTGGAGTTGGGAGTTCAAGCCCCACATTGTATGTACAGATTACGTATTTTTTTTTAAATAAAAAAAAATAAATAAATAAATAAATAAATAAATAATAGTCTAGCATTACAGACTTACATGCTATTTCTAATATTAAGGCAAAACTGAATGAAAACTTTTATTTGAACAGCAGTATAGTTTTCCAACTTTTGTCAGAAAGAGAGAATTTATATATAGAAAAGGTTTAAACAGCTGAATAATACACCACCATCATTATCATCATGATAATTAACAGTATTGTTTCTAATAAGTTACAGTAAAATATACATTGTTAGAACAGAAAGCTATCACTTTTTTTTTAATTTTTTGGGGGCGCCTGGGTGGCTCAGTTGGCTAAGCATCCGACTTCAGCTCAGGTCACTATCTCGCAGTTCGTGGGTTCGAGCCCCGCGTTGGGCTCTGTGCTGACAGCTCAGAGCCTGGAGCCTGTTTCAGATTCTGTGCCTCCCTCTCTCTCTGACCCTCCCCCATTCATGCTCTATTTCTCTCTGTCTCAAAAATAAATAAACGTTAAAATTTTTTTTAAAATAAATAAAAAGATTTTTAACGTTTATTTTTTATTGGGAGACAGAGCATGAGCATGAGCATGGGAGGGGCAGAGAGAGGAGGAGACACAGAATGTGAAGCAGGTTCCAGGCTCTGAGCTGTTAGCACAGAGCCCAAGGTGGGGCTCGAACTCGCAAATCACGAAATCATGACCTTAGCTGAAGTCAGACACTTAACTAACTGAGCCACCCAGGCTCCCTGAAAGCTATCACTTTTACAGGTAGATAAATATATGGAATGTCTGCAAAATACTGAAACATATTTTGAATCTAACTCTCAAATAGGATGCAAACTGACAACTTAAAATATTTAATTATATTCTCTTTCAAACTTTAGATGACAATTACTTTCTACATGGTTAAAAGAAGAACTACATGGGACAAATATAGCTGATTTTTTTTTTCTAAATGCCCATGTTTTAATCTTTTCTTTGAGAAACTTGGTTAAAAGTAATCATTAAGGAAGAATCAATAATTCTTCATCTGTTCATCTGCTCATCTATATCTTCAGTGTATCATCTTCCATGATAAAGCTAAATAATAAAAAAAAAGTATGCATATGAATCATATTAGCTTTGGAGAGGACAAAAGAGTCAGCTATAATGTAACTTTCATTGAGTTGCAGTTTATTGAAAGAAACATCACATACTTTTTTGTTTAATTTTTAAAAATGAGGCAAGTGACAAAAAGAAAATGAGAATACTGTTGTTACCAGACAGTGATAATTATACTGCTTTCATATTTTTGAAAGATAAAATGACATATTTCTAAGCTTTTTATATATTCCTCATAGTTTTAGTTTAATATCCTAATTATTTAGTCATATATCAGGAAAATAGCTGTATTTACTAATATTGAGCAATTATTAATGCTTCTTTTGTCATCAAATTTGTATGTTTCAAAGAATATACCTGCAATTTAATTTTACCAGTTATTTGAATAGTTAGTTGACAGAAATTACATTTTCAATCTAATGAATTAAAATTATTTCCACTGCCAACTAGAAATGAGAGCATGGTAGTAAATCTGCTTTTCCAAGATTTTCCTTTGGGCTAGTAGTAATCTAAAGGACAGTTTGTTCTTGGAGACCTGTGTATTTTGCTCATTTCAAAAATTTTTCTGCATAATTCTCAGGGTCTTCATACTGACAAATAATTCTGAAGCATTCCTGGAGTTGACAAAACAACTCATAGTCAAGGGCAGTTATGTAAATTATCTGCTTTGAGAAGATACTGTGCTGAAAGTATTACCTTACAGAAACAACACTTTATACAGGCCTTGAGTGATAGATTTTGGTGGGGAAATGATGGGAAGCAGATAGGTAGTTCCCTAGTTGAATAATATATATTGGAAAAGAGTGAATAGAAAAAGCAATTTACAAAGCTAAACCTTTTGGGAGACCTTTGAAAGAAGTACTTGCTGGCTGACCAAAGACAATTAACAATTTGTACCATGCATGTAGAAAGGAATGCTGGTTTTCATTTTGCTGCATGAGGAAATTAGACTATGTGCCGTGTGTGGACTATTAAATATCTGTGTTTATTTATAAATATTTCTTGTGTTAGTAAAGAAATACTGTTTGTGAAATGTATTGCAGAACATAGAAAAGAGACAAATTCCACTTGATTTCTGTTGCTAGGAACTTGATGATCACTATCTGAGCCAATATAATGACCATGAAAATGAACTGGAAGGGGTATATATGAAAAATATTTCAGAACTGATTGTGTTCTTAGAAGTTATGCAATCTAATTTAAACTAATCTAACTTTCTACAATATTACAGACAGATGGGAACCTACCATTTACAGACAATTTCTCTCTGTGGGAAAAAAAAAAAAAAACACACACACACAAACACCAAAAAGACATGGTGTTCTCTGTGTACCTCATCTCAATCTATTTTTGTTTTCTTTTATCTTCTAATCCCAAGTAATTATTTTATTGTTTTTGTTTCTTAAAGATTAATTAACTCTACTGTTTAGCCTACCAGACAATGTTATTCTAGTTTAATGGAATTTTTCTTATTTTATTACTCTCTTTTCCCAATTTTTAAAACTGTTTTATAAAGATATATATCCCTTAATGAACAACTCTATGTATATAACCACATTACTATCTATAGATATGTTGCCTTAATTTCTAGTTATCAGACATCTAGTTAACATTTTATCATTGATAATCATTGCTTTCCTTCAGTTTGGCTATAGGACAATGTCTTTTTCCTTTAGAACTTTCAAGAATTCTCTATTTAAAGCCTAATTCTATTCAGTATTTCTTTCCTTGACAATTATGATTTATGAAATAAATTGAATTAGATTGGCATTTTCACTGATTCTTTCCTTAGTCTACTGAAAGATTAGATTATTATTAGTTCACATGGCCTAATTTTATCAAAATGAGCCTTGTTGCATGAAGAATTGGGAAACATTTCAGGGTGCCTAGATGGCTCAGTCAATTAAATATCTGATTCTTAATTTCAGGTCAGGTCATGATCTTACGGTTGTGAGATTGAGTTGCCCAGGTAGGACTCTGTGCTTGGCATGGAACCTGTGTAAGGTTCTCTCTCTCCCTCAGCCCCTCCGCTGCTCTCACATGCATGCCCATGAGTTCTCTCTCTTGTTTCTGTCAATAAAAAAAAAAAAAGTCAAAATATTTGAAGCAGGTGTGATAGGGGTGGAGCATTTCCTAGCCCCACCCAAGTACCTATATTGAAACTTTCCTATTACTATCTCTCTACCCTTGGGGATTAAAGACTCTATATCTATTTTCTGTGTGGGGAGGCTCCTTGGTCTTTAACAAAGAAAGTGACCAGAGTAAAAGTTCAGATAGATACTCATCGAAGTGTAGTGTCTCAGGATATGGTCCCTTTGCAGGAAGACCCACAGACAATGGGAAGGTAACTCTTCAACATATTGAATGAGATGTGAATAAGACTCTGCAGCTTGAACATATGGGGAAACTCTCCAGCATATGATATGAGATGATGCTATGCAGTTGTTGGCTTGGCTTCCACTTGACTCAGTCATCACTCTCTCGTGGCCATTAAACAAGACAACTAACTACCTTGCTTCTTGCCCCAATGCACTCTGTCCCTACCTTGGTCCAGATGCTCCATGTAGTGTCTATAATGGGAAGGAACAGGATTTGCTCTTTTATTACCACCATTCGTTAATCTATTTATAGTATAAACTTGATTCTTTTTCCTCAGTACCTTTCATTTTGATTTTCAAAAGCCTAGTAAGGAAGCAAAACCAAAGCAAACTAAAAGTACTACTAACATTTTAAATTCCACATTTCTGTAAAATATCTTTTCCTCAAGGTCCTATAGATGTCTCTAATTGACAAGGAAAAATCATATTTATATTTAATCTGTTTTACAGTGACAACTCCAACTCTTGATAGCTTTTGCTCTGTGGCTCACTATTATACCCAGTAATATAACGCTTTTTTTTAATTAATTAATTTATTTTTTAATTTACATCCAAATTAGTTAGCATATAGGGCAACAATGATTTCAGGAGTAGATTTCTTAATGCCCCTTACCCATTTAGCCCATCCCCCGCCTCCCACAACCCCTCCAGTAACCCTCAGTTTGTTCTCCATATTTATGAGTCTCTTCTGTTTTGTCCCCCTCCCTGCTTTTATATGATTTTTGTTTCCCTTCCCTTATGTTCATCTGTTTTGTCTCTTAAAGTCCTCATATGAGCGAACTCATATGATTTTTGTCTTTCTCTGACTAATTTCGCTTAGCATAATACCCTCTAGTTCCACCCATGTAGTTGCAAATGCCAAGATTTCATTCTTTTTGATTGCTGAGTAATACTGCATTGTATATATATGCACATCTTCTTTATCCATTCATCCATTGATGAAAATTTGGGCTCTTTCCGTACTTTAGCTATTGTAGATAGTGTGGCTATAAACATTGAGGTGCATGTGTCCCTTTGAAATAGCATACCTGTATCCCTTGGATAAATACCTAGTAGTGCAACTGCAGAGTCATAGGGTAGTTTTATTTTTAATTTTTTGAGGAACCTCCATACTGTTTTCCAGAGTGGCTGCACCAGCTTGCATTCTCACCAGCAATGCAAAAGAGGTCCTCTTTCCCTGCATCCTCACCAATACCTGTTGTTGCCTGAGTTGTTAATGTTAGCCATTCTGACAGGTGTGAGGTGGTATCTTATTGTGGTTTTGATTTGTATTTCCCTGATGATGAGTGATGTTGAGCATTTTTTCATGCGTCAGTTGCCCATCTGGGTGTTTTCTTTGGAGATGGGCAAAGAAATGCAAATTCTCCATTTGGGAGAAATGTCTTTTACCCATTTCTTCACTGGATTATTTGCTTTTTGGGTGTTGAGTTTGATAAGTTCTTTATAGGATTTGGATACTAACTCTTTATCTGATATGTCGTTTGCAAATATCTTCTCTCATTGTGTCGGTTGCCTTTTAGTTTTGCTGATTGTTTCCTTCGCTGTACAGAAAGAAGCTTTTTTATTTTGGTGAGGTCCCAGTAGTTCATTTTTGCTTTTGTTTCCCTTGCCTCCAGAGACATGTTGCATAAGAAGTTGCTGTGCCTGTTTTCTCCTTGAGGATTTTGATGGCCTCCTGTCTTACATTGAGGTCTTTCATCCATTTTGAGTTTATTTTTGTATATGGTGTAAGAAAGTGGTCCAGGTTCATTCTTCTGCATGTCGCTGTCCAGCTTTCCCAATGCCATTTGCTGAAGAGACTGTGTTCATTCCATTGAATATTCTTTCTTGCTTTGTCAAAGATTATTTGACCATACGTTTGTGGGTCCATTTCTGAGTTCTGTATTTTGTTCCATTGATCTGAGTGTCTGTTCTTGTGCCAGTACCATACTGTCTTGATGATTACAGCTTTGTAATACAGCTTGAAGTCCAGGATTGTGATGCCTCCTGCTTTGGTTTTCATTTTCAAGATTGCTTTGGCTATTCAGGGTCTTTTCTGTTCCATACAAATTTTAGGATTGTTTGTTCTAGCTCTGTGAAGAATGCTGGTGTTATTTTGATAGGGATTGCATTGAATATGTAGATTGCTTTGGGTAGTATCAACATTTTAACAGTATTTGTTCTTCCTATCCAGGAGCATGGAATATTTTTCCTTTTTTTTTGTGTGTGTCTTCTTCAATTTCTTTCATAAGCTTTCTATAGTTTTCAGTGTATAGATTTTTCCCCTCTTTGGTTAGGCTTATTCCTAGGTATTTTATAGTTTTTGGTGCAATTGTAAATGGGATCAATTCCTTGATTTCTCTTTCTGTTGCTTTTTGTTGGTGTATAGGAATGCAACCAATTTCTGTTCATTGATTTCATATCCTGCAACTTTGCTGAATTCATGAATCAGTTCTAGCAGTTTTTTGGTGGAATCTTTTGGGTTTTCCATATAGAGTATCACGTCATCTGTGAAGAATGAAAGTTTGACCTCCTCTTGGCCAGTTTGGATGTCTTTTATTTCTTTGTTTTGTCTGATTGTTGAGGCTAAGACTTCCAATACTGTGTTGAATAACATTAGTGAGAGTGGACATCCTGTCTTGTTCCTGACCTTAGGGGGAAAGCTCTCAGTTTTTCCCCATTGAGAATGATATTAGCATTGGGTCGTTCATATGTGGCTTTTATGATCTCGAGGTATGCTCCTTCTATCCCTACTTTCTTGAGGGTTTTTATCAAGAATGGATGCTGTATTTTATCAAATGTTTTCTCTGCATCTATTGATAGGATCATGTGAATCTTGTCCTTTCTTTTATTGATGTGATGTATCACATGAATTGTTTTGCAGATACTGTATCAACCCTGCATCCCAGGTATAAATCCCACTTGGTTGTGGTGAATAACTTTTTTAATGTATTGTTGGATCTGCTTGGCTAATATCTTGTTGAGCGTATTTGCATCCATGTTCATCTGGGAAATTCGTCTGTAGTCTTCTTTCTAGTGGAGTCTCTCTCTGGTTTTGGAATCAAGGTGATGCTGGCTTCAAGAAGGAGTTTGAAAGTTTTCCTTCAATTTCTATTTTTTGGAACAGCTTCAAGAGAATAGGTGTTAACTCTTCCTTAAATGTTTGGTCGAATTCCCCTGGGAAGCCATCTGTCCCCGGACTCTTAGTTTTTGGGAGAGTTTTGATTACTAATGCGATTTCTTTACTGGTTATGGGTCTGTTCAAACTTTCTATTTCTTCCTGTTTCAGTTTTGGTAGTGTATATGTTTCTAGGAATTTGTCCATTTGTTCCAGATTGCCCATTTTATTCGCATGTAATTGCTCATAATATTCTCTTATTATTGTTTTTATTTCTGCTCTGTTGGTTCTGATCTCTCCTCTTTCCTTCTTGATTTTATTTATTGGGGTCCTTTGCTTTTTCTTTTTGATCAAATTGGCTAGTGGTTTATCAATTTTGCTAATTCTTTCAAAGAACAAGCTTCTGGTTTCATTGATCTGTTCTGTTTTTTTGGTTTCGATAGCATTGATGTCTGCTCTAATCTATATTGCTTCCTGTGTTTTGCTGGTTTGGGGTTTTATTTGCTGTTCTTTTTCAAGCTCTGTAAGGCATAAGGTTAGGTTGTGTATCTGAGATCTTTCTTTCTTCTTTAGGAAGGCCTGGATTGCTGTATACTTTCCTCTTATGACCTCCTTTCCTGCGTCCCAGAGATTTTGGGTTTTGGTGTTATCATTTTCATTGGCTTCCGTGAACTTTTTAATTTCCTCCTTAACTTCTTGGTTAGCCCATTCATTCTTTAGTAGGATGTTCTTTAGTCTTCAACTATTTGTTACCTTTCCAAATTATTTCTTGTGGTTGATTTTGAGTTTCCTAATGTTGTGGTTTAAAAATGTGCACTGTATAATATCAATCTTTTTGTACTTCTTGAGGGCTGATTTGTGTCCCAGTATGTGGTCTGTTCTGGAGAACTTTCCATTTGCACTGGAGAAGATTGTATATTCTGCTGCTTTAGGATGAAATGTTCTGAATATTATCTGTTAAGTCCAACTGGTCTAGTGTGTCATTCAAAACCATTTTTTCCTTGTTGATTTTTTGATTAGATGATCTGTCTATTGCTGTGAGTGGGGTGTTGAAGTCCCATACTATTATGGTATTATTATCAATGAGTTTCCTTATGTTTGTGATTAATTGATTTATATATTTGGGTGCTTCCACATTTGGCACATAAATATTTATAATTGTTAGGTCTTCTTGGTGGATAGAACCCTTAAGTATGATATAATGCCCTTCTTCATCTCTTGATACAGTCTTTATTAAAAAATTTTTTTTTTAGCATTTATTCATTTTTGAGAGAGAGACAGAGTTCAAGTGGGGGAGGAGCAGAGGGAGAGGGAGACACAGAATCTGAAACAGGCTGCACGCTCTGAGCTGTTAGCACAGAGCCTGACACAGGGCTCGAACCCACAGACCGCAAGATCATGACCTGAGCTGAAATCGGCCACTTAACCGACTGAGACACCCAGACACCCTGATACAGTCTTTATTTTAAATTCTAGATTGTCTGATATAAGTATGGCTACTCTGGCTTTCTTTTGTTGACCATTAACATGATAGATGGTTTTCCATCCCCTTACTTTCAATCTGAAGGTGTCTTTAGGCCTAAAGTGGGTCTCTTATAAACAGTATATAGATGGAGCTTGTTTTCTCTCATCCATTCTATTACCCTGTCTTTTCATTGGAGCATTTAGTCCATTGATGTTTAGAGTGAGTACTAAAGGATATGAGTTTATTGCCATTAAATTGCTTGTAAAATTGGATTTTCTGGTGGTGTTCTCTGGTCCTTTCTAGCCTTTGTTGCTTTCAGTCTTTATTTATTTGTTTTTTATTTTTATTATTATTTTTTTCATCTTATCTCCCCTCAGAGAGTCCCCCTTAAAATTTCTGGCAGCGCTGGTTTAGTGGTCACAAAATCCTTTAATTTTTGTTTCTCTGGGAAACCTTTTATCTCTCGTTCTATTTTGAATAATATTCTTGCTGGATAAAGAATTCTTGGCTGCATATTTTTCTGATTCAGTACATTGAATATATCCTGCCACTCCTTTCTGGCCTGCCAAGTTACTGTGGATAGGTCTGCTGCAAACCTGATCTGTTTTCCCATATAGGTTAAGGACTTGTTTCCTTTTGCTGCTTTCATGATTCTCTCCTTGCCTGAGTATTTTGTGAATTTGACTATGATATGCCTTGTTGGTGGTTGGTTTTTGTTGAATCTAATGGGAGTCCTCTGTGCCTCCTGGATTTTGATGTCTGTGTCTTCCCCCAAGTTAGGAAAGTTTTCCGCTATGATTTGCTCACATAACCCTTCTACCCCTATTTCTCTCTTCCTCTTCTGGGACCCCTATGATTCCGATATTGTTCCTTTTTAAGGATCACTGATTTCTGTAATTCTTAAATCGTGCACTTTTGTGTTAATCTCCCTTTTTTCTGCTTTATTATTCTCCATAAGTTTGCAGTCTATATTGCTGATTCTCTGTCCTGCCTCATCCATCCTTGCTGCCATGGCATCCATTCAAGATTGCAGCTCAGGTATAGCATTTTTTATTTCATCCTAACTAGCTTTTACTTTGTTATCTCCACAGAAAGGGATTCTAATCTATTTTTGACTCCTGCTAGTATTCTTACTATCGTGATTCTAAATTCTGATTCAGACATCTTGCTTGTGTCTGTGTTGGTTAAATCCCTGGCTGTCGTTTCTTCGTTCTCTTTCTTTTGGTGTGAATTCCTTCATTTCGTATTTTTAAGGGAGAAAATGAACTAATGAAGTAGAAAAATTAAAATTAAACAAATATTAAAATTAAAAAAATATATTAAAATTAAAAAATTAAAAACACACATACACACACACAAAATCAAATAAATGATGCTAGATCCTAGGTGTGTCTTGGTGTGGGTGTTGAACGTGGCTTGAAAGATTAGAGAAAAAAGGGGGGAAAGAAAGGAAATTGTTTGAAAATTTGAAAAAATGAATACACTGAAGTAGACTTAAATGAAATGATGGAAGTAAAATAGAATTTGAAAAAATTTACACACAATAAAAAATATAGTAGAAAATTAAAAATATTTTTAATAAAAACTGAAAATAAAAATGTTTTTTTCTCTTTCTGTAGTCAAGAAAAGGGAACAAAACAAAAAAGAGAAAAAAAAAAAGAAAGAAATTGAATAGATGGACTGGCTAACAGACTGAAATATGACTGAAATTACTTCGTTTTTTCCTAGAAGTCAAACCATAAAGTAAGCAGGAGGTGAGACTTGTGTTCTTGAAGAGCGAGGTTGGCCCAGTTAGTTAGGGCTTAGTGTAATGGTTTCATATTCCACTAGATGGCACTGCTTAGCTTACTGGGGTGGATTGTTGTGGCACTTGTAGGTGCATATGTGCATGTAGTGCATATGTGCATGCGCGGGAGCAGTGAAAATGACATCACCCAGCTACTCAGTCTGTAGTATTGGAATTCTGTTCTCCCCGATCAGCAATTGCGTGCCTGTCCTTTCGGCTTTTGTCCACTTCCCACTTTTACACTGTCTGTGACCTAGCCGTTAGATTGCCAGGGGCACCCCCCTCCTGAGTTTTGTCTCAGATGCGGCTGTTTTTGCCTGGCCCCTTATTTTTGAAGGACTGTGGATTTGACCACTCTGCTGCTCTGTGGAGAGTCTCACTGAGCAATGGCTGGGTACTGGCCACATCCAGGAACATTTGTGGGACTGTGCTGTTGGCGATGCCCAGAGGCTGTGGCGACATGCTAGCCCGCCCCAGAAAAAGTTCACGAGATAGTGTAGCAGTAGTGTTTCAGGGATTATGAAAAATCACAACACACATCTGCCACCAGGCTTCACCCTGAATGACCTTGTTCTAGCACCAGCGAATGTGGTTGTTCTCTGGGGTCTGCTGGAACCAGGTGCCCTCACAGCCTCTACCAATTGTCCTTCCAGCAGTGGAGCCGCTTCTCCCCGTGTGGCCTGAGAACCTCCCAGATCCCACTCTGCTGCTAGGGATTTGTCCTTCCCATCAGAGCCCCACCAGGTATCAAGCTGTGGAGTTTCAGACTCTGCGCCCCCCCTGTTTATAGTCTTCATGGAATTTAAACCCTCTTTTCTCCTTTCTCCTTTTCTCCCTTTTCAGTTCAGTCCCTGTGGCTTTTTCCAATTTTCCACTTTCTCTCCAGCTGCTTTTGGGGGGGGGCATTCCCATATTCTCCATCCCCCCCCCCCCCCCCCGCTCATCTCTGTCCTCTCTCTGCATGCAGAAGCGGCTCCCTGCCCTCCAGGGTTCTCTCTCCCCAAGTTCACCTCTCTGCACAGTGTACCTGCTGAATTCTGTGGTTCAGTTTGTGCAGATTGTTGTGTTAATCCTCATGTCAGTTTTCTAGGTGTGCAGGATGGTTTAGTGTTGGTCTGGCTGTATTTCATGGATGTGAGACACACAAAAAACTTCCATGGTGTTCCGCCATCTTGGCTCCTCCCCCTGGTAATATAACTTATTTTGTTGCAATTTCTACAGTCATGCAGGTGATTTTCCAACATTGTAGATAATCCTTTCCTTGAAATTCTCTTCAAAGATATTGTCCTCTACTCTCAGTATCTCACGCTGATAATCATATTTACAATGTTGTTGATACAAGTAACTGCAAAACTTCTATGGTTTCATGCTTCTAACCTTTGACTGTTATCTTTTTTTTTAACCAATTCATTTTTCCCTTGTATCCTGATCTCAAAAATCTTTCAATCACACTAAGTCCTCACATACATTATCCTACCTACTTTTGAATTTCCCTCATGCAGTTGGTTTCCCTGATGCCTTCTTTATTCATATTTAATCAGTATAATCACTTCTTTGTGTACTCCCTCAATTCCATAGCTTCTTTCTTTATTTGTGTAAACTCTTAGAAAAACCATTGCCTTGTTTAAATTCATCTCTCTGCCTACTTCACATGTGCACCATTGCAGCTGATTCTGGTTACTTGAAACACAAAAGAAAACAAGCAAGACAAAAAACAAAAACACAGCTACACTGATGATCTCACTTTACATTTGTGACTGTAAGCCTTAAGTGGCTGTAACTACTGCAGCCAGTCATCCTCTACATTTCTAGTCCATTTACTTGCCTTATTTTCTATGTTTATTTCCTATTTTTCTCTTCTTTGACAACTTCCTCAGCCTCATTCTTTAGCCAATGGAAATTATTCCTACTTTACTGATTAAACTAATGTGAATAGAGAGAATGTTCAGACTCTGAATATTTCATTTATTCTTATCAATATCTGCACGGGGATAACCTGTCTTTTTTTTATTACCATGTATAAATTCTCTATACATAGATCAAAAGACACTTTTTGTAGTTGAGCATCAAGCTCTATCTCCACTTTCTGGCTGACACCTTGATTTTAAGATGTCTGACCTTTAGAGTTGATAATACTTTTGTGTTTCTTTAAAACCACTAAATCTGTGGTAATTTGTTATAGTAATAATAAGAAGCTAATACAATTATATTCATAAGACAGGTAATACTGTTTACCAGATTATTGATAACTCTCTCTGTGTGCCCTCTGTATTGAATATCTAGGTAAATATGGCCCATAACAATCTAAACATACTAATAAAGTGCATTTTCCAATCTCGTCACTTCAAGCAAGCTCAGTAGATGCATATTTATTTTTAGGCCATGCCATAAGCCAGTGTGGGTTGAAGACTGAGGTCTCTGATCCGTGCCTTCCTTCAAAGATCCAGGCTTGCCTATGTAGTAATTTTCAAATGTATTTAGTGTAAGTGGAAAGAGTTGAATATTACTCATGGGATACTTTATGCAAGATGTGTGTGTGTGTGTGTGTGCGCGCGCGTGTATGTGTATGAAATTTCTGTCTACACTGCTTTACCCAGAATAGGCTCACATGAGCCTACCAATCTGCTTGGTAGTTAGAAAATACAGTTTAGAATTATTACTAGATAAAAGAGGAAGAACATGAGTATTGCTGAGTATCAGCATTTTTTATCAATAGTCACTTTTATAAGTAACTTATATGTAATATCTTCTTTAAATCAAACCACAGGGGAGCTTGGGTGGCTCAGTTGGTTAAGGGTCTAACTTTTGATCTGGGCCCAGGTCATGATTTCATAATTTGTGAATTTGAGCCCATGGTAGGCTCTCCACTGACAGCATGGGGCCTGCTTGGGATTCTGTCTCTCCCACACTCTACTCCTCCCCCACTTGCTTTCTGTGTGTGTGTGTGTGTCTCTCTCTCTCTTTCAAAATAAACTTAAAAAATAAATCAAACTACAAATACTTGAAGCAATGTATTACTTGTATTCTCTTTTATAGTGGAGTGTGCTCTGAGAAATATATAACATTCTCAGGAAAATAAGTAACTTTTCTAAATGTGTATAACTAATGCATTAGATTTCAATCAAGACAGTATACCATTATAGTTGCAAAGACTTAGTTAGAAAGACTTGCTTTTGTGTTTTAAAAGTTAATGGTAATTGCAAATAAAGTTTATAGATTATGTCCTATAAATATTATAAGTATTCTAATGTAAATAGTATACACTATACTGCCATCCTAAATTCAACTGAGTCCTCTAATGATTCTGTACATTTGCTTTGACATTCTACATACTTGGTCTGATGGAGGCTGGAGATGCTGTATGGCCTAGAGTGCTTTTTTGCTTCAACCCCTTTTTCAGTTGATAAGACATGGATCTCAATACTTCTACCTATATTCATTCACTACCTTTTGTGAGTTACTACTGAACCCAATAAATGGTTATGTTCACTAGCTGAGAACTTTTCAAGATGTCATTGAAAATTATTAGTATAGGGGCGCCTGGGTGGCTCAGTCAGTTAAGCATCCAACTTCGGCTCAGGTCATGATCTCACGGTTCATGAGTTCGAGCCCCGTGTCGGGCTCTGTGCTGACAGCTCAGAGCCTGGAGCCTGCTTTGGATTCTGTGTCTCCCTCTCTCTCTGCCCCTCTCTTGCTCACTGTCTGTCTCTCTCTCTCTCAAAAATAAATAAAAATAAAAACTTAAAAAAAAAAGAAAATTGTTGGTGCAAATTTACTTATTATTTTAATGTAAACCATTGACATATAAGGAGGACTCCCTCATTTATGTAATATGTACAGGTACATTTTTCTAAGACAACTAACAAAAATAAATAAACAATAATAAAACTAAATGAATATCCTTACAGTTAAACTTTCTCATAAACATATTCAATTCACTAAACCAGAATAAATTATAACTAAATTATCTAAGGGAGATTATTTTAATTTAAATGAAAGGAACTTCTATCACTTATGTATTTGGGGGACACTTAAAAGGCATAATTTAATCATAGTATTCTGTCCTGATACCCATATATGTATATGGTATTCTTCCCATGTGACCTTACAACACCAAAGAATTCTCTTGTGATAGCATTTATCACACTAGATTTTACTTTTTATTTTCTCTCTCTCTTCTCTGTATATTAACCTCAAAGGATAGGATCCATGGAATTTTTATTCATTTCAGTATCTTCATTACCCTAGTAATAGAATAATTTAAGTGTTCAATAAATATTTTGTGAATATAGGTGAATTCATGAAAGATTTACATAAAATATTCCTGGGCTCTACCTAAGATATTTACATTAAATTTGAAGAAATGGGGGTACCTGGGTGGTTCAGGTGGTTAAGCATCTGACTCTGGATTTCGGCTCAGGTCATGATCTTGTGGTTTGTGGGTTTGAGCCCCATGTTGGGCTCTGCACTAAGTGTGTGGAGCCTGCTTGGCATTCTCTTTCTCTCTCTCTCTCTCTCTCTCTCTCTCTCTCTCTCTCTCTCTCCCCTCCCCCCCCCACTTATTCTCTCTCTCTCTCTTAAATAAACTTTGAGAAAACATTTTTAAAGAACTGATTTTAAAAATAATGTCTCTTTTCTAATGCAGTGTAAGCCAGCAGATAGTCACATTTATTCAGTGTATAATATATATAAGATGTTCTGCTAGGAGGTTATTGCCAATGAAAAATAGATAACTCTATGAAGAAAATACAATTCTACTGGAAAATCAGGAAGGAACCCAAAATCAACAATATCAGGTGTTTTATAATGCTTCTTTTGATAATATAAAAAACATTCAACTCACTATGAGTAGAAATCTATTCCAAGACCATATATTATAGAATGTGTTCTATATTCATCTTTTATTATAGAATGTGAGTTTTTACTTAATTTACCAGATTGTACTTCACTACTCTCTGCACTCACTCGAGCATCCTTCTAATTAACTCCTTCCTGAAAAAGTGGCCTAAATCTATTGACATACTACATGACCTGTCCAAATTTCAGTTTTGACCTGTGATAACCTCCCAAATCCACTTAGTTGATTTACATCTGCGGATTACAGAGTCACTTAAATACACTGATGTCCTCTCTTCACTGCAGATCTTGCTCTACACTCCAGTGACCTTTCTTTTCCCACTGGGGGAAAAAAAATCTTAAATCCTTATAGAAAATTAAAATTAAAAAAAGAAAAAAGTTGAAACATTACTCTCTTGGAACTTATAATCCAGATAGGAAATGAGTAAAAATACTATGGAAGCATAATATATAATCATAATTTATACATAAATTTAGTTAAATATGGTTGGGCATGGTAATTAGAGACATGAAATAAAGGAAACTGTGTGAGTTGAATCTTGTGGAAAAAAGTGATAATCCTAAGTGTAGGATAAGAAGTAGCATTTCAAAGGAATCAATGGAAATACTGAAATTATCTAGAAAATTATATTTTCCAAAATTTAGCATTAATAAATTACTACCATATGTAAGCCACACATTTAGAACTAACATAATTCTTTGTTTTTGCAAATCTCTTCTGGGAAGGATTAAAATCATACCTTTTTCTATACTGTACTTAAGGTGGTAAAATGTTTCCTCTTAACTCTTGAACATATATAAGCAGCTATTTAAAAATGTCTTTAAAAGTTGAAGAATGGCAAATATGAATTTTTATAATTATCCCTATTATTTCATTGTTAAAAGCAATTAAACCTGTGAGTGCAAGGTAATAGATTTGAATGAGTAATGGAAAATTTATCCCTAAATCATCTCATTTTTAATAGATTTGTCAAATTCAATTCTCATAGGCCAGAATTCTCCTTCAGTAAAGATCTGGTGAGAGTTTTGTATGTTCATGACATGAACTTCATAAGTCATAAAGTTTTTCATTAAGAGGTTTTGCCTGTTATATCAAGATGTTTGAGAAATAAATGGAAATGCTTCTTCAGAACTTTATTACCTTTTCTTTTCTCAAATGAAATGAGTGTTAGAGGGTAAAACTAGTTCCAGATTTCACATTATTCCATAAAATCAATTCTTCCCAATGGATATTTTGTTATATACATTGTATCTAGCATTTGGAAAGTGCAAAAATAAAATATTTGTATGGTGCTAAAATAACATTTTAGATGACAAAATAACTTTGTCATAATTATAATCATCCTCTTCTCTATATTAAAGGTGTTGCTTTTTTAGTCTGGGAATAAACAAATGCTTCTGTAAGCTTGTCTTCCAATATATTGGCTATGGTGAAAATCAAATTAATTCTTCCACTTGTAAACCTTCTTTTTAGATTTAAAAATCTCTTGAAAGTGAATTCAGTGATTTTTTTTTAGCAGAAGAACTATAGGTGGCCTTTGGACATTATGAGAACGAGGGCAAGCCTGTATATGGGGCTAAAGTGGTAGGGATGGACTCATAGTTAATGTACCTGAAGTTCTCTAATCAACAGGTTAACAGACTTAGTATTTGTGTAAGGAACTTTATATGACTAATATTAATTATATTTTTTAGAAAAACTAACAAGATGTGTTCTAGCATTTTATTAATTTTGATTATTAGGAAATTGAGTCTTTGAGTATGTAATTTTTCCAGAATCACACAATGAAGTAGAGCCAGAACTAAGAATATCTGATTCCAGGAGCACCTGAGTGGCTCAGTCCATTAAGCATCATACTCTATTTCATGAGATCAAGCCCCATGTTGGGCTCTGTGCTGACAGAGCTCAGCTGTGTTGGGCTCATTCTCTCTCTGCTCCTCCCCCACTAGCATGCTCTTTCTCTCTTCCTATCTCTCTCTCTCTCAAAATGAATAAACATTAAAAAAATACAAAAAAGAATATCTGATGCCAATGTCCAAGTCTTAATTATAGTATCTCTTATATAAGTTATATGAAGCCTGAAGTTATAAAAGGTAAGGTGAGGATTAGTCTTAGTATCTGTTGGCTGGGGCTCACAACTGAGAGAAAAATAAAAAGTTAATTTTATATAATTTTAGAAAAATTGAATGTTTCAATACTCTTTTGTTACTAACATACTCCCAAATCTCATGACTCTGGGGATAATTGGAATAGCTAGGCAATTTTTAGTTGGGTTCTCATGAAGATTCAGTCAGTTGGTAGCTGGAGCTAGAGTTATCTCAGAGGTGTCTTCACTTTCATGTCTGGCTGTTTGTGCTGACGGCCCATCAGCTGAGACCTCACATGGAGCTGTCAGCCAGAACACCTCCACATGTCCTGTGAATGTGTCCTGGACTTTCTCACAACATGGCAGGTGGATTTAAAAACCAGATTCCAGGAAAGAAAGCCAGGTGGAAGTTTTTACAACTTAGCTTTAGAAGTCTTTGTGTCAGTTCTGCAGTATTCTGTTTGTTAGAATGTGTGTCGCCAAGACCAGTTAGTATTCAAGGGGAGAGAATTAGACTCCACCTCTGACTGGGAGAGATAGCAAAGATTTTTCAGTCATATTTTGAAATCACGTCAGTATTCATGTGTTTTAATCTTCTCAATTATTTTTTTAGTGCCAAATAGTAGACTCATTTCTCAATATCTTGCCAGATATTAGGACATCATTGTTCATAGCCAAATATAGGAACCAGGCTGATCATTCCTATTTGACATATTCTATAGATCATGCTGGGTTAAAATCTGTTAAATTACACATTAAAAACTTAGACACCTCAGAAACAGACACGATTATGTAATAAGCTAGAATGAAAAGAATACTTGCTTAGGGATCAGAGATGTGGGTTCCTGGCTTCTTTATCCCTTACTAGTCAACATATACTTGGGAAATTTGCTAAAGTTTTTAATGCTTCAGTGTTTTCAAGTGTAAATATATATATGAGATAATGATAAAATTCAATAATGATAAAAAAGTGATATGTGTAGTTTTTAAAAATTTTTTATGTATATGAGGATCTCAGAAAGGGGGAAAATTGCCTAACCATTAATTCACATAATTGTGCTGTCTCCAATATACTGAGTTTGAAAGCAGATAAAGGAAATTAAATAGAGACATTTCAATATAGAATAGACTTTAGAGGGTATATACCAAACCTTTATTTTACAACTGAAGGGAATGAGACCAAAGCTTGTAAAATATTTGCACGGGGCCACATATTGCTGGACAGCGACAAAGCTGAATTCAGAAATTCTTGACCAGAGCTTGAGCCACAATATTCAAGTTCAGAATTTTATAATAACTTACTGATGGGGTGCCTGGGTGACTCAGTTAAGCGTCTGACTTGGGCTCAGGTCATGATCTCCCGGTTCGTGAGTTCAAGAGCCATATCAGGCTCCATGTAGGCAGTTCAGAGCCTGGAGCCTACTTTGGATTCTGTGTCTCCCTCTCTGCCCTCCCCTGCTCAAGCTGTCTCTCTCTCTCTCTCTCTCTCTCTCTCTCTCTCTCTCTCTCTCTCTCAAAAATAAACATTAAAAAATTAAAAAAAAATAACTTACTGGAAAGAAAACTATATTGTTTGTGCAGTATTATAATCAACATGTTTATAGCCTTTGCTTATTTTTTTATGCACTAGCTTGACATAAATTTTGCTCCTGTGCTGGTAATTGTTTTATGTATTCTCTCAGTGAATTTGGCTATTTGAGGCCTACACTTCTGCCATTAATGCGTTTCTAAGTTCTTGTAATCCAAAATCAATGTTCTAGTAATAATATTGTTTAAAATTTCTCCCCTTTGATGAGGAGATGTATAGAAGGAGTGGAATCTGATTCTTCTGATTTGTTGGTAGAATAATTGAAAATGTAGTCCAGAAATACATAATTAGCTGACAATGTGCAGAAACAAAACTACAACACATTCACGATCTGCTAAGACATCATTCTTCTAAGTTCTCTCTCTCTCTCTCTCCTGCAATATAGCGTAGCCTTTATTTATGTCAGTAAAACACCTTTCAAGAAAAAATAAGATGGAGCTTTGAAGTGCATGCAACATATTTTACAGTATATCTGATGAACTCATCTTTAGTTTTCAACAAAGATTGTCTTAGAACAAGACTGTAACTGTATTTTTTAATTCATTCATTGGATAGGTGTTACATGCTCAGGACCATATAAGATGCTGAACACAAAATGATAATGAGCTAGAGGTGGCTCTAGCTTTCACAGAGCAAGTAGTCTTATTGATAAAACTGATAATGGATCATCATGGTAGACCATGTTGAGTAATACGTCAGTGGAGGTAGAAGGCTCGAAGGACGTACGTTTGAAGGTTGAGAAATAATCCCCTGAAATAACTTTTTATTCTCCAACTCCCACTCCCAATTTAATATTAAATTAACAAGGTCGGGGCGCCTGGGTGGCGCAGTCGGTTAAGCGTCCGACTTCAGCCAGGTCACGATCTCGCGGTCTGTGAGTTCGAGCCCCGCGTCAGGCTCTGGGCTGACGGCTCGGAGCCTGGAGCCTGTTTCCGATTCTGTGTCTCCCTCTCTCTCTGCCACTCCCCCGTTCATGCTCTGTCTCTCTCTGTCCCAAAAATAAATAAACGTTGAAAAAAAAAATTTTTTAAATTAACAAGGAAGATGGCCCCCCTTTCCTTGGGGGGTCTCAAGGAGAATCTTTCATTGCCCCCTTTACCTACTTTTTCCTTCTTTAATCCCCTACCATGACAACTCCACTTCAGTCTGATCTGCTATTGATTTTTCATTTTGCTGCTCCGTCTTTGAGCCTCCTCACCTTCCTCATCCTCCCCTCACCATGCAATGAAGGGGCTTTTGGAGTGAGCTCTGGGTTTAGGGGCTTCCTCCATCCCTTAGCTACCCTGGATCTTTGCCCACCTCCTTCTCAGATCCCCACTGCAGATGCCATAGCCCTCATCCAGGGCTGTGTGTGGAGGGGGAGGACTGGCTCCCAACCCTTTCTCCCTTCCCACCCCTGCACATCACAAAAACCTTCCCTACACCCTTCTCTTCCTTTGTGTTTTGATTTGTACAACTTGTAACTAGGTGTTTATGTAATAAAGGAGAATGGATAGAAGAAAAAAAAGTACTTGAAGGTTGTTGATCCAGACATGGGTAGTTGGGAGATTTCCATTAGTGACATTTCAGCTAATACTTAAGGCTTAAGAAAGTGTTTCTGGCAATTGTCAGAGTTGGTGAGAACATAATGCATTCAAGGAGTGAAAACATTCAGCCTAGGTGGAACGACAGGAAAATAATTGGTATATATGCAAAAAATAAATCATGATGTGTCTTACAAGTCACATTCAGGGATTTTTATTCTATTCCCAGAACCGTGGGAAGGCTTAGAATGGATTGAAGCATTCTTCCTCTTCCAGGACTTGGGGTAAGTTTCTTTGCATCTCTTTCTTCATGACTGATCTTCCATTCCCCAAGCCTAGAGTCCATCTCTCCCTTCTCTAGGCCAACATGAACATAGACCGACAGTCAAAAAAGATTGCTATGTGTCAGAAACATTTTAGAGTTTCTAATTTATGCTTGTTACTGTAAGAGTCATGAAAGATGGGATCTTTTTAAAATTGGTTTTAATTTATCTCTCCAGCTATGCTTTTCATCTACCATCCTCACAAAAATGGTAAATATGAATGTAAATTAGTAAGAATTTTAGATTTTGAAGTCTTAAGTTTCCTTTGTTCCAAGAGAAGTTAAGACATATTTTTAATTAATTTTGTTTTCTATTTTTAAAATTTAAATTGCAGTTTAGTTAACATATAGTGTAATGTTGTTTCAGTAGTAGAATTTTGTGATTCTTCACTTACATACAACACCCAAGATTCATCATAAGTTCCCTCCTTAATATTCATCACCCATTTAACCCATCCCCTCACACACCTTCCCTCCATCAACCTTTGGTTTGTTCTCTATATAGTTAAGAGTTTTTCTAGTTTCCCTTTCCTTCTTTTCCACCTATGTTCATCTGTTTTGTTTCTTATATTACACATGAGTGAAATCATATGTATTTGTCTTTATCTGACTTATTTCACTAAAAATAACACACTCTAGCTCCATCCACATTGTCACAAATGGCAAGATTTCATTCTTTTTGATGGTTGAGTAATTTTCCATTACACACTCATTCACACACACACACACACACACACACACACACACAAAACCTATTCTTTATCCATTCATCAATTTATGTACCTTTGGGCTCTTTCCATAATTTGGCTATTGTTGATAATGTTGCTGTTAACATCGGGGTGCATGTGTCCCTTTGAATCAGTATTTTTGTATCCTTTGGGTAAATATCTAAGAGTGCAATTGCTGGATCATAGGGTAGTTGTATTTTTAACTTTTTGAGGAGCCTCCTTACTGTTTTTCAGAGTGGCTTCATCAGTTTGCATTCCCACCAGCAGTGTAAGAGCATTCCCCTTTCTCAACCTTCTTGCCAACACTTGTTCCTTTGTTGTGAATTTTAGCCATTCTGACAGGTGTGAGGTGGTATCTCATCATGATTTTGATTTGTATTTCCCTGATGATGAGTGATGTTGGGCATATTTTCATGTGTCTGTTAGCCATCTAGATGTCTCCTTGAGAGAAATGTCTATTCATGTCTTCTGCCCATTTCGTAACTGGATTATTTATTTTTTGGAGATTGAGTTTGATAAGTTTTTTATGGATTTTGGATACTAGCCCTTTATCAGATGTGTCATGTGTAAATATCTTCTCCCATTCCAAAGCTTACCTTTTTATCTTAAATCAGGTATACAAACTCAAATGCCAACGTGAATAGTGTAAATAAGCTTAATGAGTAGATCTGGTCATGCTTAAGAAATGAATAACCAATTTAAATAATTAACTATAAAATATAATTAGGGAATCAATTGGAGATTTTGGATATAGCCTGTATATTATTTGATATCAATGAATTGTTGCTAATTTTTAGATGTAATAATGGTATTGTGATTATGTAGGAATTATTTTACATTTTTTATTAAGAGATGCACCCTGAAACATTTAGAGATGAATATCATGATGTGTACATTTTCATTCAAAACAATTTCACAACAAAAGTGAACACGTATTAAAAAATGAGCAAAGAATGTTAGACATTGTACTAAATTGAAGAGAAATCTTACAAGTTAGGAAGTCATTGTTTAGCTTTCTTCACATGAGGAAATGTAGGCTCAGTATTGGCCAGATGTTCAACTTTTCAAAATAAGCTGAAAGCCCAGATTTTTATGTGAAACTGCCTGTGTTTGATATCTTGGCTCTTAATCAAAATTGTAAAAATTATTCCAAACAGAACAAACTTAAAGGATTTTAAGAGATCTTTTAGATCTCTAGCTTTGGCTCGTATAAAAATGTGGGAGAAATGGGGCTAAGATTTGGAAAGTGAGGAGGCAGAAACAGCCATCCAAGGGGAGATACTGAATACATCCCTCTAAACTAGGAAGCAGACTTGGTTCTTGAAATGTTCAAGTAATACATGTAAGGTAGGTGGTAGGATTGAGAGATATTTAAGAAAGAATTTAATTAAAAAAATAATATTGGTTTGGAATGTACCTTTATTGGTAGATATAAATATTAACCTGTGTCCACTGTTGGATTTTTTATGACCCATTGGGCTTTTGCTTTAATTTGAGAGATTTCATCTAATGACTTTATTGCATTTTTGTGCTTCTGCAGCAGGATAGTGTGTAGAATGGATTAAATTTTTTAAGTAGTATGAAGTCAATACAACATTTATTATAAGCATTTTGTTGTGTGAAGCTCATATTTGCTGTGAATATTTTATATTTGCTTTGGCAAAGCACCAGTTTGTAGAAAGAATTAGTGGTGATTATGTCTAAAGAATTAAAAATGGTGAGATTAGTAAATATTCCACTTTAGTAGCCCAGTCTAGAGGAAGCCATGGTCTAAACTAGGAATATATAAGAGCGATGTATGTGAGTGATGAGAAACAGTGAAGAATTTTGATTGAGTAGGAATTAACAGTGATAGGGATAAGGTAAATACAATTTTCAAAGAGATTTACTGTGTTTCAGGTTTAGTGAACTAGGTTGACTCATGGAGTCATCTGCTGGGCTAGAGAAGGCTGATGTAGAAGCAAGTTTGGATGGGGTTATAGAAGTGCTGATAGGAGATGAATGGAGACCTTAAGGTCAAGATGTACATGAGTCATTTAAATATTGATTTGAAGCTTCATAGTGAAATCTGAGTTAGTAATACAGATTTGGGATCACTAATTCAGTGATTATATTTAACGTAAATTGTCATGGAAAATATGTAGAAAAGAGAAGGCTTGAAGGCTAGCTCAGTGAATACTATCATTTTAGTCTTCCCAATCTCCAGTGCCTTATTCTTCCAGCACAAGAGTGTACTGTACACTTGATCTAAACAAGACCAATCATAAATGCTCCTTTCCTTTGGTCACAGTTATTGGTAAAAGGAATAGGCATGTAACTCAAATGATGTAATCAGAAGAAAACTAGAGCTGGGAAAAAGATACTCTTTTGTTCTTGTAAGATGTGTGAGTAGATGACCTTAGAAGCAGATCTTGTATGGGCAAAGGAAGACAGCAGTGGAAGAGAAGTCAGCAGAAAAACAAAAAGAGAAGAAAAGAGGCAGTAAAATAGTCCTAATGGCATTTAAGATTTTGGTTCCACTTTTTTACAAAGCTAATTTTTAAAAAAGCTTTATATTTTCACTAAGATAATTTTTTTTTTATGAAATTTATTGACAAATTGGTTTCCATACAACACCCAGTGCTCATCCCAAAAGGTGCCCTCCTCAATACCCATCACCCACCCTCTCCTCCCTCCCACCCCCCATCAACCCTCAGTTTGTTCTCAGTTTTTAAGTCTCTTATGCTTTGGCTCTCTCCCATTCTAACCTCTTTTTTTTTTTTTTTTCCTTCCCCTCCCCCATGGGTTCTTGTTAAGTTTCTCAGGATCCACATAAGAGTGAAACCATATGGTATCTGTCTTTCTCTGTATGGCTTATTTCACTTAGCATCACACTCTCCAGTTCCATCCACGTTGCTACAAAAGGCCATATTTCATTTTTTCTCATTGCCACGTAATATTCCATTGTGTATATAAACCACAATTTCTTTATCCATTCATCAGTTGATGGACATTTAGGCTCTTTCCATAATTTGGCTATTGTTGAGAGTGCTGCTATAAACATTGGGGTACAAGTGCCCCTATGCATCAGTGCTCCTGTATCCCTTGGATAAATTCCTAGCAGTGCTATTGCTGGGTCATAGGGTAGGTCTATTTTTAATTTTCTGAGGAACCTCCACACTGCTTTCCAGAGCGGCTGCACCAATTTGCATTCCCACCAACAGTGCAAGAGGGTTCCCGTTTCTCCACATCCTCTCCAGCATCTATAGTCTCCTGATTTGTTCATTTTGGCCACTCTGACTGGCGTGAGGTGATACCTGAGTGTGGTTTTGATTTGTATTTGCCTGATAAGGAGCGACGCTGAACATCTTTTCATGTGCCTGTTGGCCATCCGGATGTCTTCTTTAGAGAAGTGTCTATTCATGTTTTCTGCCCATTTCTTCACTGGGTTATTTGTTTTTTGGGTGTGGAGTTCGGTGAGCTCTTTATAGATTTTGGATACTAGCCCTTTGTCCGATATGTCATTTGTGAATATCTTTTCCCATTCCGTTGGTTGCCTTTTAGTTTTGTTGGTTGTTTCCTTTGCTGTGCAGAAGCTTTTTATCTTCATAAGGTCCCAGTAATTCACTTTTGCTTTTAATTCCCTTGCCTTTGGGGATGTGTCGAGTAAGAGATTGCTACGGCTGAGGTCAGAGAGGTCTTTTCCTGCTTTCTCCTCTAAGGTTTTGATGGTTTCCTGTCTCACATTTAGGTCCTTTATCCATTTTGAGTTTATTTTTGTGAATGGTGTGAGAAAGTGGTCTAGTTTCAACCTTCTGCATGTTGCTGTCCAGTTCTCCCAGCACCATTTGTTAAAGAGGCTGTCTTTTTTCCATTGGATGTTCTTTCCTGCTTTGTCAAAGATGAGTTGGCCATACGTTTGTGGGTCTAGTTCTGGGGTTTCTATTCTATTCCATTGGTCTATGTGTCTGTTTTGGTGCCAATACCATGCTGTCTTGATGATGACAGCTTTGTAGTAGAGGCTAAAGTCTGGGATTGTGATGCCTCCTGCTTTGGTCTTCTTCTTCAAAATTCCTTTGGCTATTCGGGGCCTTTTGTGGTTCCATATGAATTTTAGGATTGCTTGTTCTAGTTTCGAGAAGAATGCTGGTGCAATTTTGATTGGGATTGCATTGAATGTGTAGATAGCTTTGGGTAGTATTGACATTTTGACAATATTTATTTTTCCAATCCATGAGCAGGGAATGTCTTTCCATTTCTTTAAATCTTCTTCAATTTCCTTCATAAGCTTTCTATAGTTTCCAGCATACAGATCCTTTACATCTTTGGTTAGATTTATTCCTAGGTATTTTATGCTTCTTGGTGCAATTGTGAATGGGATCAGTTTCTGTATTTGTCTTTCTGTTGCTTCATTGTTAGTGTATAAGAATGCAACTGATTTCTGTACATTGATTTTGTATCCTGCAACTTTGCTGAATTCCTGTATCAGTTCTAGCAGACTTTTGGTGGAGTCTATCGGATTTTCCATGTATAATATCATGTCATCTGCAAAAAGCGAAAGCTTGACTTCATCTTTGCCAATTTTGATGCCTTTGATTTCCTTTTGTTGCCTGATTGCTGATGCTAGAACTTCCAGCACTATGTTAAACAGCAGCGGTGAGAGTGGGCATCCCTGTCGTGTTCCTGATCTCAGGGAAAAAGCTCTCAGTTTTTCCCCGTTGAGGATGATGTTAGCTGTGGGCTTTTCATAAATGGCTTTTATGATCTTTAAGTATGTTCCTTCTATCCCGACTTTCTCAAGGGTTTTTATTAAGAAAGGGTGCTGGATTTTGTCGAAGGCCTTTTCTGCATCGATTGACAGGATCATATGGTTCTTCTCTTTTTTTTTGTTAATGTGATGTATCACGTTGATTGATTTGCGAATGTTGAACCAGCCCTGCATCCCAGGAATGAATCCCACTTGATCATGGTGAATAATTCTTTTTATATGCCGTTGAATTCGATTTGCTAGTACCTTATTGAGAATTTTTGCATCCATATTCATCAGGGATATTGGCCTGTAGTTCTCTTTTTTTACTGGGTCTCTGTCTGGTTTAGGAATAAAAGTAATACTGGCTTCATAGAATGAGTCTGGAAGTTTTCCTTCCCTTTCTATTTCTTGGAATAGCTTGAGAAGGATAGGTATTATCTCTGCTTTAAACGTCTGGTAGAACTCCCCTGGGAAGCCATCTGGTCCTGGACTCTTATTTGTTGGGAGATTTTTGATAACCGATTCAATTTCTTCACTGGTTATGGGTCTGTTCAAGCTTTCTATTTCCTCCTGATTGAGTTTTGGAAGAGTGTGGGTGTTCAGGAATTTGTCCATTTCTTCCAGGTTGTCCAATTTGTTGGCATATAATTTTTCATAGTATTCCCTGATAATTGTTTGTATCTCTGAGGGATTGGTTGTAATAATTCCATTTTCATTCATGATTTTATCTATTTGGGTCATCTCCCTTTTCTTTTTGAGAAGCCTGGCTAGAGGTTTGTCAATTTTGTTTATTTTTTCAAAAAACCAACTCTTGGTTTCGTTGATCTGCTCTACAGTTTTTTTAGTTTCTATATTGTTTATTTCTGCTCTGATCTTTATTATTTCTCTTCTTCTGCTGGGCTTAGGCTGCCTTTGCTGTTCTGCTTCTAGTTCCTTTAGGTGTGCTGTTAGATTTTGTATTTGGGATTTTTCTTGTTTCTTGAGATAGGCCTGGATTGCAATGTATTTTCCTCTCAGGACTGCCTTTGCTGCGTCCCAAAGCGTTTGGATTGTTGTATTTTCATTTTCGTTCGTTTCCATATATTTTTAAATTTCTTCTCTAATTGTCTGGTTGACCCACTCATTCGTTAGTAGGGTGTTCTTTAACCTCCATGCTTTTGGAGGTTTTCCAGACTTTTTTCTGTGGTTGATTTCAAGCTTCATAGCATTGTGGTCTGAAAGTAAGCATGGTATAATTTCAATTCTTGTAAACTTATGAAGGGCTGTTTTGTGACCCAGTATATGATCTATCTTGGAGAATGTTCCATGTGCACTCGAGAAGAAAGTATATTCTGTTGCTTTGGGATGCAGAGTTCTAAATATATCTGTCAAGTCCATCTGATCCAATGTCTCATTCAGGGCCCTTGTTTCTTTATTGACCGTGTGTCTAGATGATCTATCCATTTCTGTAAGTGGTGTATTAAAGTCCCCTGCAATGACCACATTCTTATCAATAAGGTTGCTTATGTTTATGAGTAATTGTTTTATATATTTGGGGGCTCCGGTATTCGGTGCATAGACATTTATAATTGTTAGCTCTTCCTGATGGATAGACCCTATAACTATTATATAATGTCCTTCTTCATCTCTTGTTACAGCCTTTAATTTAAAGTCTAGTTTGTCTGATATAAGTATGGCTACTCCAGCTTTCTTTTGGCTTCCAGTCACATGATAAATAGTTCTCCATCCCCTTACTCTCAATCTAAAGGTGTCCTCAGGTCTAAAATGAGTCTCTTGTAGACAGCAAATAGATGGGTCTTGTTTTTTTATCCATTCTGATACCCTATGTCTTTTGGTTGGCGCATTTAATCCATTTACATTCAGTGTTATTATAGAAAGATACGGGTTTAGAGTCATTGTGATGTCTGTATGTTTTATGCTTATAGTGATGTCTCTGGGACTTTGTCTCACAGGGTCCCCCTTAGGATCTCTTGTAGGGCTGGTTTAGTGGTGACAAATTCCTTCAGTTTTTGTTTGTTTGGGAAGACCTTTATCTCTCCTTCTATTCTAAATGACAGACTTGCTGGATAAAGCATTCTCGGCTGCATTTTTTTTCTGTCCAGCACACTGAAGATCTCGTGCCAATCCTTTCTGGCCTGCCAAGTTTCAAAAGAGAGATCAGTCACGAGTCTTATAGGTCTCCCTTTATATGTGAGGGCACGTTTATCCCTTGCTGCTTTCAGAATTTTCTCTTTATCCTTGTATTTTGCCAGTTTCACTATGATATGTCGTGCAGAAGATCGATTCAAGTTACGTCTGAAGGGAGTTCTCTGTGCCTCTTGGATTTCAATGCCTTTTTCCTTCCCCAGTTCAGGGAAGTTCTCAGCTATTATTTCTTCAAGTACCCCTTCAGCACCTTTCCCTCTCTCTTCCTCCTCTGGGATACCAATTATGCATATATTATTTCTTTTTAGTGTATCACTTAATTCTCTAATTTTCCCCTCATACTCCTGGATTTTTTTATCTCTCTTTTTCTCAGCTTCCTCTTTTTCCATAACTTTATCTTCTAGTTCACCTATTCTCTCCTCTGCCTCTTCAAGCCGAGCCGTGGTGGTTTCCATTTTGTTATGCATTTCGTTTAAAGCGTTTTTCAGCTCCTCGTGACTGTTCCTTAGTCCCTTGATCTCTGTAGCAAGAGATTCTCTGCTGTCCTGTATACTGTTTTCAAGCCCAGCGATTAATTTTATGACTATTATTCTAAATTCACTTTCTGTTATATTATTTAAATCCTTTTTGATCAGCTCATTAGCTGTTGTTGTTTCCTGGAGATTCTTCTGAGGGGAATTCTTCCGCTTGGTCATTTTGGACAGTCCCTGGCGTGGTGAGGACCTGCAGGGCACTTCCCCTGTGCTGTGGTGTATAACTGGAGTTGGTGGGCGGGGCCGCAGTCAGACCTGATGTCTGCCCCCAGCCCACCGCTGGGGCCACAGTCAGACTGGTGTGTGCCTTCTCTTCCCCTCTCCTAGGGGCGGGATTCACTGTGGGGTGGTGTGGCTCGTCTGGGCTACTTGCACCCTGCCAGGCTGTGATGCTGGGGATCTGGCGTATTAGCTGGGGTGGGTAGGCAAGGTGCTCGGGGGCAGGAGGGGCAGGCTTAGATCGCTTCTCCTTAGGTGATCCACTTCAGGAGGGGCCCTGTGGCAGCGGGAGGGAGTCAGATCCTCTGCCGCTGCCGGAGGTTTGGCTCTGCCGAAGCGCAGAGTTGGGTGTTTGCGCGGAGCGAGCAAGTTCCCTGGCAGGAACCAGTTCCCTTTGGGATTTCGGCTGGGGGATGGGCGGGGGAGATGGCGCTGGCGAGCGCCTTTGTTCCCCACCAAACTGAGCTCTGTTGTCAGGGGGCTCAGCAGCTCTCCCTCCCTTTGTCCTCCAGCCTTCCCGCTTTCCGAGCAGAGCTGTTAACTTATGACCTCCCAGACGCTAAGTCGCGCTTGTTGTGGGAACACAGTCCGTCAGGCCCCTCCGCTTTTGCCAGCCAGACTCGGGTCTCTGCTTGGCCGGCGAGCCACCCCTCCGCCCCGGCTCCCTCCCGCCAGTCCGTGGAGCGCGTACCGCCTCGCCGTCCTTCCTACCCTCTTCTGTGGGCCTCTCGTCTGCGTTTGGCTCCGGCGACTCCGTTCTGCTAATCCTCTGGCGGTTTTCTGGGTTATTTAGGCAGGTGTAGATGGAATCTAAGTGATCAGCAGGACGCATGGTGAGCCCAGCGTCCTCCTAAGCCGCCATCTTGCCGCAACTCTCTTCACTAAGATAATTTTTAAAAAGCAATATATTTTCTTGGTTGGTTTAAGTTAATTCTATACCAATACACAACACTTTGAAGAAGTTAAAATGTAGAGGACTAAATGCATAGAATCAGAGGGTTGATTAGGGCTTAAAAAGAGGGTTTTTTTTTCCATACATACACACACACATTTAATTTTAAAGAGAGAAAAAAATAAGGTATTTTTAAATACCTGTAGAAAAGGTCCAGTGGTAGAGAGAGAATTGCAGTGAATCGAACTGAAAATATTAATACTCATTAATTATGTGCTTCACAAATAGGAGTGACTAAGACTGAACTACAATAATAGTAGTTTATCTTTATTAAACAGGGCTATTTTACCAAAGTAATCATAACAGAAATAATATATTTTCAAAAAAACTGTTTAAAATGAGGAATTATAACTTGTAAGAATTAGTAATAGTAATCTTAGCATTTCGTGTTTTTCCCCCTTGATTTTTCAATTAAGTTCTTCATGTAAGTAAAGTGATATGTACTGAAATTATAAGTTGATTTTATCACAATTAGTTGCATATTACATATTAAATCTAAAGCAACAATTTGTTTCAAATTCACTTGTTAAAATTTTGTGACATTTATCTTTATCTTGAATTCTAGATAAAAAACAAATATTAAAACCTTATTTAATAAGCTGCACATATGAATCTGACGTGTAATGGATTTTAAATTCACTAGAAATGTGCACACATTAAGGAGCTGTGGTGATGTCACAGTGTCGCAATAAGTGGGGAAGTGAGCCATGTAAATAGTCTGGGTTAGATTGAGTATTTGGAAAAATCATTAATATATATTCCCCCAAGATTATGGTGAAGCCCAATAAATTTACATTCTTACAAGATGGATTTATGCTAGAAAATATTACCTTATATATGGGGTTTGAGGCCTAGGCTAAAAGGTTAATAGATAAAAGGCTCTATTTTGATAATTACCCTCATTAGATGTGTGTGTGTGTGTGTGTGTGTGTGTGTGTGTGTGTGTGTGTATGAAATTCTTGTAAAGCAGGTGATTAGCATAAATGACTCTTTCTACTTTTTGGCCTCTTTTAATTTCCCACCTGGAAATTATGTTTTCAGAATATTACTATGAGTCTCATTCCTTTATTTGCTTAGTCATGAGAAATGACTATTTTGGATTTAAAATGATATGTCATTACTAAAGAAAGTAATTCACATGGAATTTCATTAGTAAGTAGAGGCATAATAAGGCCTCATTTTTATTATTATTTAATAAAATTTGTCTTGGTCTTTCTATTTCCTTTTGGCCAAAGACAGATTTTATAGAAAGTAGATCTATTATAATTACTGTATTTTAATTAAGAGTCTGTGTAAAGAGAATAAAGGTAAATTGCATTTGTTACACTACTTGTTGTTTTCTATGCATATTCATCTGAAGAGACATTTTTGTTACTAATTTAAATATGTATCTTATATTCTTTTAAGAGTAGATAAGTAGATGCTCAAACTTAATTCCTTTAAATGTGTTATAAATAACCTATTATGTTGATGGAATACACTAGATGCTACTTTTTAATTTAAAATAAATCTAAGTACTTCTGATGTGTATGGTGGCCAATTTGCAATTATGATCTCCATGATGAGATTCTTCCAGGAAATGAGAGGTACATTATAATTTAAATGGAGTTGTAGATCTGGTTGATTTTAATTTGTGACCTACAGGTCAATAGTTATTGGGTGTAATAACCCTCCGGTAATGGGGAAATTCAAGGCACATTTGTATAATGAGAAATCATAACTAGTTATGGTTCAGGATGATGATTTTTCTCTTTGCCATTCTGATCTGCTGTGATTCGGCCTTCATTTTATAGACTTCATACCTCTAGCATTTAAGACATATCTTTACTAGGCAAAGTTATAAAGCTAGTCTTTGATTTATAATAAAGTTTATGATATCCACTATATTCAATGCAGTGCTACTTTCATATGCTTGCTATTTTTAAATGCATTTTTTATTATCTTTCTTGTAAGTCTCACATTAGTGTTTGTCTAATATTTTGTTGCCTCAGTATTATCTTTCAGATAATCAGATTTTTAGTTTTACTTATTTATTTTACTAAATTAAAATGCACATTTCTGAGATAGAAGAAAATTCATAGCAGAGATGTCCTTGTGTAAAACTTTTTATTGCACATCAAGACAAAAATAAAATTTATTACAGGGTTAGAAACTAGCATTTCCAAGTTAAATGAGAATTACACATAGTAAAATAACATAAAATCTGATCTTTATTCATCATTACTAAATCAGAATTTAACCTTGAATTCAGAATAATGCAATCAAAATAGAGTCAAAACTTAGAAAGTGCCTGGAAAAGATTTTATTGTATAGAAGAAGTGTTTTACTCATGAATAACAATAATAATAAGGGTAAGGATAGTATATTTTGGAGCAATTATGCAGTTATGTAGAAGTATATCACTCTTTTGGTGATTATCATATAATCCTTTAGTTAATCTTCATAACAACAAGTGAAATAGGTACTATCATTATATCCATTTAAAAATGAGAAATCTGAGATTAAAAAGATTAAGTAACTAGGTCAAAGTCACATTTGCTATTAAGTCAGTTTAGGTCTTTGCAGCCTCAAACCTGTGCACTCTGAACCGCTTTTTTTTGAAGTATTTTCTTTGACTGTCTTTTTCAGACCTACTGAATCAGAACTCATGGTTGTGGCACATAACAATCTACACTTTAACATCTATCTGCACGGAATTAATGTTTCTTACATATGGTTGCGTACAGAAGACAAGAAATACCATAAATAATTAAGGATGAGTCTAATTAACTTCAAACAATGTACTGATAGTTAGGGTTGTAGACAGCCCAATAAGTAGAGTGGTGACAAACTACCTATTTTAGTAGGAAACTGCCTATTTCAATGATACTTAAAATGGTGAAGCTTTTTGACAGTACTTTTACTGGACTTCACCTCTTCTGGCTCAGAATGAGTTCTTCATAACAAACTGTGTACTCTTCATAACAAACTTGTATTTTACTCATCTCTCTGGGCAACAGTTGGGTGAGAGGAAATGTTAGGAGGAACTATAGCATATGTTGTAAAAATCTATTCCATTTCCAGTTGCAGTGAACATTTGCTTAGTTGCTTTAAAGAGCTTTGCAGGTACCACTCTTGCTTTTCAATGAATATACCACATGGAGTTTACAGTGATAATTAGAATTCTTTCTAGTATCAGCACTTTTTTTCTGGGGTTTGAGCAGTAACAATAGGTGAAGCAAATATGTTTATTTAAGGTTTTTGGTATTTAAGTGAAAGAAATTCTGTTCACCATTTGGCATTAAAAATAAACTCAGAAAATTGACCTGTTGGGGGGAAAATTAAAAAAAAAATAAAAAAAAAATAAAAAAAAAATTAAAAAAAAATAAAAAAAAAATAAATAAAAAAAAAAAAATTAAAAAAAAATTAAAAAAAAAAAAATCTGAGAATATCAAAGCAGGAATTTAGATGTTGAATGTTTGAAATATGGATGAAAGAAATGTTCTATGTGTTTCAGGATGTTAAATAGCTTTAGTCGGA
Organism: Prionailurus viverrinus; assembly: GCF_022837055.1. NCBI lineage: Eukaryota > Metazoa > Chordata > Mammalia > Carnivora > Felidae > Prionailurus > Prionailurus viverrinus. The sequence continues at coordinate 108,781,012 of NC_062564.1, read as the reverse complement.
TTCTTAAATATTAGCTTATTGAAATCCTGTGCAAGTATTTATATTCTAAGGTAATACTAGTTAATTTATGGTAGCTTCAATGTAAGTCACTTTTCTAAAGTTGAAAATCACACTTTAAAAATAAAACAACACAAAACTAAACAAAATGAGGTAGAAGCTGAGATAATAATTTGGGTCATATGAGTCATACTTAAAATAATAGGTTATTCCTTATCTACCCACCTATGGTAAGAAATCAAGTGACTGCTTCCCACTCACTGAAAAAGCTTCAGCCAAACTAAATAAGCCTTTCAGGTATGACTGGTTTGATTGGTTCCTTAAGTCCTTCAGAAGGGACTAGCTTTAAAACAAATAAGCAAACGTATTTTTATATTACAATAACAATGAGATTCATTGTAGAATGTGTTAAGAAAATAAAGCAAAAGGAATACAAATTAAAATTACCTATAACCCACAGACATGAACATTATTGTTTGTTGTCTATTTGTTCTTCCCACCCCCCAAAATGGAGTCATATTTCTGTATTTGATAAATTTGGTCCTTCATTCACAATCTGTGTTTATTTTGCCATGTCATGAAATAGTCTTATGTAACAGTTTTTTTTTTAATGTTTTATTTATTTTGAGAGAGCACAAGCAGGGGAGGGTTAGAGAGAGGAGGAACAGAGGATCCAAAGCAGTTTCTGAGCTGTGAGCCTGATGTGGGACTTGAACTCAAGAATTGTGAGATCATGACCTGAGCCAAAGTCAGACGCTCAACCGACTGAGCCACCCAGGTGCCCCTATGTAACTCCGTTGTTTTTTTTTTTCTTTTTTTAATTTTATTTAAGTCGAAGCTAGTTAACATATAGTATAGTAATAGTTTCGGGAGTAGAATTTAGTGGTTTATCACTTAAATATGTAACACCCGGTGCTCATCCCAACAAGTGCCCTCCTTACTGCCATTCACGCATTTAGCTCATCCACTTACCCAACACCCCTCAAGCAGCCCTCAGTTCTCTGTATTTAAGAGTTTCTTACGGTTTCCCTCCCTCTTTGTTTTTATTTTATTTTTCCCTCCCTTCCCATATGTTCATGTTGTGTTTCTTACATTTCACATAGAAATGAAAACATATGATATTTGTCTTTAACTTATTTCGCTTAGTATAATACACTCTGGTTCCATCCACGTTGTTGCAAATAGCAAAATTTCATTCATTTTGATGACTGAGTAATATTCCATTGTATGTAGGTACCACATCATCTTTACCCATTCATCTATTGATGGACATTTGGGCTCTTTCCATACTTTGCCTATTGTCAATAGTGCTGCTATAAACATTGGGGTTCATGTACCCCTTCAAAACAGCATTCCTCTATCCTGTGCATAAATACCTAGTAGTGTAATTGCTGGGTCATAGGGTAGTTCTATTTTTAATTTTTTGAGGAACCTCCATACTGTTCCCCAGAGTGGCTGCACCAGCTTGCATTCCAACTAGCAGTGCAAAAGGGTCCATCTTTATCTGCATCCTCGTCAACATCCGTTGTTTCCTGAGTTGTTAATTTTAGCCATTCTGACAGGCGTGAGGTGGTATCTCATTGTGGTTTTGATTTGTATTTCCCTGATGATGAGTGATGTGGAGCATTTTTTCATATGTCAGTTGGCTATCTGGATGTCTTCTTTGGAGAAGTGTCTATTCATGTCTTTTGCCTATTTCTTCACTGGATTATTTGTTTTTTGGGTGTTCAGTTTGATAAGTTCTTTATAGATTTTGGATACTAACCCTTTATCTGATATGTTATTTGCAAATATCTTCTCCCATTGTGTCTGTTGCCTTATAGTTTTGCTGATTATATCCTTTGCTGTGCAGAAGCTTTTTTATTTTGATGAGGTCCCAATAGTTCATTTTTGCTTTTGTTTCCCTTGCCTCTGGAGATGTGTTGAATAAGATGCTATGGCCAAGATCAAAGAAGTGTGGAGTTTGGTGAACTCTATAGATTATGGATACTAGCCCTTTGTCCGATATGTCATTTGCAAATATCTTTTCCCATTCCGTTGGTTGCCTTTAGTTTTGCTGATTGTTTCCTTTGCCCTGCAGAAGGCTTTTATCTTAATGAGGTCCCAGTACATTTTTGCTTTTGTTTCCCTTGCCTCTGGAGATGTGTTGAATAAGATGCTATGGCCAAGATCAAAGAGGTTTTTGCCTGCTTTCTCCTCAAGGATTTTGATGGCTTCCTGTCTTGCATTGAGGTCTTTCATCCATTTTGAGTTTATTTTTGTGTATGGTGTAAAAAAGTGGTCCAGGTTCGTTCTTCTGCATGTTGCTGTCCAGTTTTCCTAACACCATTTGCTGAAGAGACTGTCTTTTTTCCATTGGATATTCTTTCCTGCTTTGTTAGAGATTAGTTTGCCATATGTTTGTAAGTCCATTTCTGGGTTCTCTGTTCTGTTCCATTGATCTAAGTGTCTGTTTTTGTGCCTGTACCATACTGTGTTGATGATTACAACTTTGTAATACAGCATGAAGTCCAGAATTGTGATGCCTCCAGCTTTGGTTTCTTTTTAACGGTTACTTTGGCTGTGCAAACTTTGGCTGTGTGTGGCTTTGGCTGGTTCCATACACATTTAGGATTGTTTGTTCTAGCTGTGTGAAGAATGCTGGTGTTATTTTGATAGGGATTGCATTGGATATATAGATTGCTTTAGATAGTACCAACATTTTGACAATATTTGTTGTTCTAATCCATAAGCATGGAATATTTTTCCATTTTTTTTGTGTCTTCTTCAATTTCTCTCATAAGCTTTCTGTAGTTTTCATGTATGGATTTTTTACCTCTTTGGTTAAATTTGGTTGATAAAACAGGTGTTTTATGGGTTTTGGTGCAATTGTAAATGGGTTTGATTCTTTAATTTCTCTTCATTATTCATATTCATTTTGTTTCATTATTGGTGTGTAGAAATGCATCTGATTTCTGTGCATTGATTTTATGTCCTGTGACTTTGCTGAGTTCATGGATCAGTTCTAACAGTTTTTTGGTGGGATCTTTTGGGTTTTCTGAATAGAGTATCACATCCTCTGTGAAGAGTGCAAGTTTGGCTTCCTCCTTGCTGATTTGGGTGCCTTTGTGGTTGATTTTGACTTTCGTAGTGTTGTTGTCTGAAAACATGTAAAATATGATCTCGATCTTTTTGTACTTGTTGAGGGCTGATTAGTGTCCCAATAAATGATCTATTCTGGAGAATGTTCCATGTGCATTCGAGAAGAATGTGTATTCTCCTGCTTTAGGATGAAATATTCTGAATACATCTGTTAAGTCCATCTGGTTCAGTTTGTCATTCAATGTCATTGTTTCCTTGATGATTTTCTTCTTAGATTATCTGCCATTGCTATAAGTGGGATGTAGTAGTCCCCTACTATTATGGTATTATTATCAATGAGGTTTTTTTTATGTTATTAATATATATATCTAGGTGTTTCATGTTGGGGGCATAAATATTTATAATTGTTACATCTTCTTGGTAGAGAGACCCCTTAGTTATGATATAATGCCCTTTTTCATCTCTTGTTAGTCTTTATTTTAAAATCTAGATTGTCTGATATAAGTATGGCTACTCCAGCTTTCTTTTGGCAGCGATTAGCATGATAGATGGTTCTCCATCCCCTTACTTTCAATCGGAAGATAAGTTTAGGTCTAAAATGGTTCTTTTCTAAACAGCATATAGATGGATGTTCTTTTTTTATCCATTCTGTTACCCTATATTTTTTGATTGGAGCATTTAGTACATTGACATTTAGAGTGAGTGCTGAAGGAAATGAATTTAGTGCCATTGTGTTGCCTGTAGAGTTGGAGTTTCTGGTCATGTTCTCTGGTCCTTTATAGTCTTTGTTACTTTTGGTCTTTTTGCTTTGTTTCATCTTTTCTACCCTCAGGGACTTCCTCTTAAAATTTCTTGCAGGGGTGGTTTAGTGGTCAGGAACTCCTTTAGTTTTTGTTTGGGAAACTCTTTATCGCTCCTTCTACTTTGAATTACAGCCTTATTGGGTCAAGAATTCTTGGTTGCATATTTTTCCAGTTCAGCATGTTGAATATATCCTGTGGACATATCTGCTGTGGACCTGTGGACAGATCTACTGGGAACCTGATCTGTCTTTCCTTATAGGTTAAAGAAGTTTTTTTCCCTGCTGCTTTCATAATTCTTTCATTATGTGTGTATTTTGTGAATTTGACTATTATATGCTTTGTTGATGGTCAGTTTTTATTGAATCTAATGGGAATTCTCTGTGCTCCTTGGATTTTTATGTCTGTGTCTTTCTCCAGGTTAGGAAAGTTCCCTTATGATTTGCTCACATAACCTTTCTACCCCTTTTTCTCTCTCTTCATCTTCTGGGACTCCTTTGATTTAGATGTTATTACTTTTTAATGAGTCACTGAGTTCTCTAATTCTTATATCGTGGCCTTTCACTTTAGTTTCCCTCTTTTTTTTTTTCCTGCTTCATTATTCTCCATAATTTTGTCTTCTATATTGCTGATTTGTACCTCTGTTCCATCCATCCTTGCTACCATGGCATCCATTCAAGAGTGCATTTCAGTTATAGCATTTTTAATTTTGTCCTGACTAGAGTTTACTTGTTTTATCTCTGCAGAAAGGAATTCTGTGTTTTTTTTTCAACCCCAGGTAGTGTTCTTATTATTGTGATTCTAAATTCTAGTTCAGACTACTTTCTTATATGTTCATTGATTAAGTCCTTGGCTGTAATCTTCCTTTTCTTTCTTTTGGGGTTAATTCCTTCATTTCATCATTTTGGAGGAAGAAAAAAGAATAACATGAAAAGTTAAAATTTAAAAAATTAAAAACACAAAAAACCAAATAAAGGAAGCTAGATCCTAGATGTATTTGGTTTGGTTGTTGAAAGAATTTTGATAGAACAGAGGAAAAAGAGGGAAAGAAAGGAAAAGAAAAAAGGGAAAAAATAAGAAAAATGTTTAAAAATTTAAAAATATATACAATAAAATAGAATAAAATGAAGAAAGTAAAATAGAATTTTAAAAATTTACAAAAAATTTTAAAAATATAAAAAATTAAAATATTTTATAAAAATGAAAAATAAAAATGTTATTTCTTTTTCTGTATCTAAGATTTAGAATAGAAAAAGAAAAAGAAATGAATAGATGTACCAGTGAAGAGAAAGAAATCTGACTGAAATTACATCCAGTTTCCCCTAGAAGTCAAATGTGATTGTCAAATCAAAGGGCTTTGTTCCAGCAGTTAGACTGGGCTTGGTGTAAAGGCTCCGTTCTTCACTATGTGGCACTGCTTAGCTTACTTGGGTAGATTCATGTGGTGTGTGTTTGCTATGTGTATGTGCATGTGCAATAGAGGTAAAAATGGGGCCACCCAGCTTCCCAGGCTCTAACATCAGAACTCTACTCTCTCACAGACGGTCAATCAAGCAACCCTCCTTAGTCTCTGGCTTCCTGGCTTCTACACTGTCTATGTTGAAGCTGTCAGACTGCTAGGTGGCACCTCCCTCCTGAATTTTATCTCAGATGAGACTGTGTTTCCAAATCCCCTACTTCTCAGGACCCTGCAGCTTGGATCTGCTCCAACCCTCTGGTGGAAGGGCTCACCAAGTAATGGCTGGGTGCCATCTTGCCCTCCGGGAACGTTCATGCAGTTGCACTGCTGCAAAATCTCAGAGAATGTGGTGGGCTCTGGCTTGTCCCCGGAAAAGTTTGCATGATCGAAGAGCAGCAATGGTTCAGGGATTATGATAAATCACAACACACGACCAGTGCCAGGTTTCACCACATCCTAGTCTTTATTCCTATACCAGCAAACATGGCTGTTCTCCAGCGTCCACAGGGACCTTTGCCTGTGGGAAGTCTGTACAGCCTCTACCAAATGCCCTCCTAGCAGGCAAACTGCTTCTCCCCATTTTGCCTGTGACCCCTCATACTTCGCTGTCTGCTCCTGGGGATTCATCCTACCCACCAGAGCTCACTAGGTATTGAGCTATGGAATTTCTGACTGCCCTCTCCTTTCTTCCTTTCTTGTTCTGTCACTTGTGGGTGTTTCCACTCTTTCTCTTTCTATCCAGCTACTTTCAGGGGGGAGTGCTTTGCACTCTCCCCCCACCCTTTCTCTGTTCTCTCTCTTCAAAAACAGCTCCATACCCTCCGTGACTTCTCTGTCCCCGAGTTCACCTCTCTGTGCCCTGTACCTGCTGAGTTCTGTGGCTCAAGTTATCCAGATCTTTGTGTTAATCCTCAGATCAATTTTTTAGGTGTGCAAAATGGCTTGCTACTGATGTAGCTGCATTTCAAGGATGAAAGCAGCAGAGAACTTCCATGCTTCTCTGCCTTCTTGGCCCCTCTGCCTGTGTAACTCTGTTTTTAATAGCATTATTCTGTTCCCCAATGAGGTTTTAAAAATATAATAATGAAATAGGTTATTGTTGGACATAATCACACGATATAGGGGATAAAATACAGACTGTGGAATAGAGGTTCAGCCTCTCTCAAGCTGAATGCCTTGGGCTGTGTTATTTAATCTCTGTGTAGCCCATTTCCTTAACTGAAAATGTATATGAACATATTTGTCTCATGAAGTTGTGAGGATTGGGTAAGTTACTATCTCTTAAGCACAGTAGCTGGAATATGACACAGCTCAATAATTATTAAGTGTATTTAAGACAATGATAATTATGTGATACATCCCTAGAATTAAAGTTCCTGAGTAAAAGATGAGGCATAATTTTTAGAACTTTTGGTGCTTATCAAGGAATCACCCAGATGTGCCCAATGGGAATACACAGATTATCTGTCTTGTTTTATTCCCAGATTCAGACTTTAGGAACAAATTTAACATGAAAATTATCAAAATTTACTTCAGGAACTAATATTCCTGATAAAAAAAATCCAAGTACATTTCTTACTTTTTTTTTTATATATTACTTTATACTTATCTATATTTCTGTTATGCTAAGTGGTGCATATTATAATGTTTTCATAGTTGTTTTCTCCTCTGTATCTGTACTAAGTAGTATGTTATTTATGATCTATCTTTATGATCTATCTTAATTTGAAATGTACAAATAGCATATCAGTGTTGTCTTTATTTTCATATTTATTGTATTTTCGAGGTGAAAACCTTTTTATCCTTTTCTTTGAACTGCTTGTCTTTAGGAATGTTTCTACTAGATGCTTGTTTCCATTTGTTACTAATATATTAAACCTTTCTCTGCAGTGAAATGGGCACCTTTTTATTTTCATAGTTTGGTACCTTATTTGCATTGATATATTTTCCTTTCAGTTTTTTTCCTAGGAATTGTGTATGGTACCATCATGTATATGTGTGTATGTGGGTTTTATATGTGTATGTGTTCAGTCAAATCTATTATCTGTAAGTTTATAAACTTTTTTTGTTTCTATAGTTGATAATAAAATGTTTAAAATTTTTAATTTCGAGGTGCCTGGGTGGCTCTGTCAATTAAATGTCTGACTCTTGATTTCTGCTCAGGTCATCCTCTCATGGTTTGGAAAATTGAGCCCCATGTTGGGCTCCATGCTCACAGTGCAGAGCCTACTTGGGATTCTCTCTCTCTCTCTCTCTCTCTCTCTCTCTCTTTCTTTATGCCCCTCCCCATGCTTGCATTTACACACTCCTGCAATTTCTAGTGCTCTCTCTCTCTGTCAAAATAAATAAACATTATTTTTTTTTTAATTTGACATGTGTGGAGTATTATTGTGAATTTGAAACTCAAAAACATTAATATCTCCTGACAGTTTTCTCCTAATTTGGCTTCCATATGAAGCCCATAAGTTTCGTAGTAGCTCTATAATTAACACGTATCATACACATAATGAATGATAGCCATTCTGTTAAATAATTTGTATATAGTCTTTATTCTCATAAATAAAAGATATCCTTTTCCATGTTTTTATTTTTTGTTGTTTATTTAGAGAGAGTGTGAGTGGGGAAGAGGGGTAGAGGGAGAGAGAAATCTCAAGCAGGCTCCACACTGAGTGGGGATCTGGACATAGGGCTTGATTCCACAACCCTGGGATCATGACCTGAGCCAAAATCAAGAATCAAATGCTCAACCAAATGAGTCACCCTGGCCTCCCTTCCATGTGTTTCAAATTAGGCATATGGAGTTTAAGTAATGACCCAATTCCACAGATCTGTAAATGACAGGGCTGAGTCTTATTGCCCTGTTAACCCTCTGTAAGATGACCTCTTTTACACTACAGCACCCTAGCATATGGGAAAACTGAAACAGAGGTAGTAAAAAGTGAATACCAGAACTGTGGGGCTGGAAAAAGTGTTTGAAATATTCTGGCACAAATGCTTCTCTTTTTCCATGAGTGGACTAAATTAAAGCAGACCTTTTTGATTAAGTATATTGCCTAACACATTCTAGGTGAGAATTTCAAGAATATAAATTAGGGTATTGTATATGGATATTAAGACCTATTTGGTTGATATTTTTGAATCTTGAGTTAAAGCCTATGGATGTATTTAAATTACTTGTTTGTTTCATACGACAGTCTCTAGTTTTATTCTTTATCTTCACGTGCTTTTAATGTTAAGAAATTTATATTTTTATCAGTAGATGCTCAGAAGTCTTCATTATTGGCTCCATTAAGGGAAAATGCAAACAAGATATATAATATATAAGATAACTTTTAAGCTTATTAAACACAGATAATGATAAGAGAATTTTGTGCGCTACACATTGTTAACCTTACCTATGCTGTATGTTGTGTAACATATTTGTTACATATTTTTCCTTTGGTATTATGTTTGAAAATAATATTTAGAAAAAATTTTAATGATTATTTTTGACAGAGGGAGAGACAGAGCATGAGCAGGGGAGGGCCAGAGAGAGAGGGAGACACAGAATCTGAAACAGGCTCCAGGCTCTGAGCTGTCAGCACAGAGACCCATGTGGGGCTCAAACTCACAGACGGTGAGATCATGACCTGAGCCGAAGTTGGACCCTCAACCGACTCAGCCGCCCAAGCCCCTGAAAATAATATTAAAACAAAGATTCTCCATAGATGATCTCTACTTCTGGATAGCTTAGTACATGCAAACTGACTAGCAAGCTTATTTTTCCTCCTTTTGAAATCGATACCATGGCTGTCAGCAGAGTCTAATAGAAGTTTTAAGAACATTTAATTGCTTTTCAGAGCTGGAGGCAGAAAGAAAATTTCAGCAAGGTCTTCATTTGAACCACTGTTCTAAGTCTATTTGATATACCTTGGTTCTCATATTAAGGAAATAACACATTTATAAGTAAACTAATATTGTGTGTTCTGCATGAGGGCAGAAAAAGAATACATGAATGATGCAATAAATAGAGCCCAGTTCCTGTTCATTGACAGAGATGAGGAACAGCAAATCTTTACTTCTCTATCTCTTTCAGCTTTCCCTTAGTTACTTCTAACTCCACCTACAGTGTCATCTTGAGTTTCTAGAGCTGGCTCTATGTAGTATAAGATGCAGCTGTAAACTGGAGAATCAAACACTGACTTCCCATGGAAAATTCCTTGAACTCTGGAAGAATTTCTAAATGTGAATACTACATTGTAATTAAGTCTTCTCAAAATATTTTTCTCTATTCCATTTGATTTCTCATGAATAAATAGGAACTTGGGAGGAAGAATGAGAGACAGATGTGTAAGAATTAATATAGGTAAAACCAAGCACAGTCTGACATTTATAATTCCCATGAATTTAAGTATCTTCTATGACCTAATCGTGCTAACAACCAGTATTTTTCCTCAAAACACTGGATTAGCCCATTTATCTTGGCTTGCTGAATTCTTGATTCTTTGGTTTGATCTCTTTGGCTACTGACTTCACTCCTGTTTTGCTTCTTCTTTTTACAACACCCTCCTATCCCATCTTCATGAACCTATTTACTGGCTTGATCACTTTTTCCTGCCGAAACCACTGAAACTTTATTTAAAAGATCTCCAAGGACATTCTTACAAAGACCTGCACAAATTATTGTTCTTTTATGTTGCTGAGTTAGGGAGCATTTATAACATACATGTAAACCTATGTTACTGACATTTATTGAATTTTATATATTAAGCACTGTGGTAGGTATTAGAAAATTAAGAAGAATAGTGATACCGTGCTCAAAAAGTATTATGTTGTGTTGATTATGCCAATGGTACTGATTCTGAATGTTATCAGAACTAACTATAAGTAGATAACAGTGTTCCCTGGATCAGTCAAAAGGGCCTATTGGAAGGCCTTTTATTTAAAATGAAAATAGAAGCACATACATGATGGGCAAAAGGACATTTCTATCAGAGTTTAGAGATTATTTTAAGCACAAATGGGAATTGATTCAAGAGAGCCTGTCTGCCTTAGCCATTTTGTGAATATATTTATTTGAAGGCAATAAAACATACATTATATAAATTATAAGCACTCTTGTGTAATTTGTTTTGAATCACATTCATTTATTCTATAGAAAGAAGGACTCAAACCTAGGAAAACATTAAAAAGGTATGCTATGCTATAAGAAAGTAAATGAGCTACAGACATTTTTTATAAAGTACATATTTAATCGTATTTTTATGGCAGTTCTTCACTGTGAACGGTTTTGCTTCAAGCCAGAAGTAGGTGTACAAAAGTATCTAAATATTCATAGAAGTTTCCTTTTCCTCTTACATGTATTTAAGTGTATGTGTTAGGAAGAAAAGCTAAGAGAGGGAATTTGAGGATTTAATATGGCAATTTGATCAATAGGCATTATGCCCAAACAGCACTTTGTATGAACAACTGAAGAATCAATAAACTCAAACAATGGGGGCAGCTGAAGGCAAAGGAAAGCAGGAATTTTATTTTGGAACAGTATAACCATGACATTGTTATCAGAGAAGCAGCAGCCATAGATGATTATGCCTTTGTACAATAAGTAGATGTGGTGGTTTAATTTGGAGTAAAAGCACAAAGTCAGCCTGAGGTTAGCAGAGTGGATTTTAGGCTCTCTCCCAAGCTCTAATACTAAGAATAAATGTTAGATGCTGACTAAGTGGGAGAAACAGCAGTGAAAACTTCTTTAAATAGACAGAGATCACCTTCTAATGGAGGAAACAATTACTACTGGGGAGTCTTCATCTAAAAATGCAATTCAAGATTAAGTTTATGCAAAAACTATGAAGAAGAGGAAATTTATTTCCAAGCTCTCCAGCCTCGTCTGTACAATCATAAATGCCCTTAGGTGCTATATATGCTTACATGAAAACGAACATTTTTTTGTTGCAGCCAATTTGATACAGCTAAAATGAGGTACCTGTTAGATGCAAAGGACAACTCCAAATGGAAAAAAAAAAAAAAGCAAGTACAAACTCAAGAGATATTCCCAACCAAACTCAAGTTTGTGCCTCAGCACTTACCTACCCCATCCCTGAGTAGAGACCACAGGGTGAAAATGTATGTTTTGCATAACTATTCAAACCCTAGAAGTATACATATTTATGAAATTACTAGGGGATACATGTGGCTATTCTCATTACTATATTTTAGTGTGGGGAAGAAATTTCATGTTAGAAGCACATACATAGAAGCTAGACACTTAAGAAGAAAAAAATGGCAACATTTAACTATTTTGGCTTTAAAATAAAAGATAAATGGGGCAAATATATTTGTTGTAAATACTGGAGGGCTTATATCCTTTATATACCAAGCATGCTTATAGCTTAACAGAAAAACAAGACCCCCAACAACAAATAGGGAGCAAATATGCACAGTTCTTTTTTATGGAAATAAAAATTTAGATTTTTGGACAATAAAATAAGATATTTGAAGTCAAGCAAATTTTTGAAGATAACATGTTTTTAAATGTCAGACTGCCAATTATGGAAGAATATTTAATATTCAGGGTATATTGTTAATTTTAAAAAGTCAGTTTTTTAGGACAGTTGAATAGCTTTTAATGGAATATGAATAGATCTCAATTATGGAAGTCCACACAATTATGAGTATGCATGTTTTAAATGTAAATCTATAGTCTGTCTATCTTCATAATGATCTAGATGTGTAAACATGAAACAGTTCACTTTAGATATTTTTGGGAAGGTGATTGGAATTGCAGGGTAGTTAAGGAGAACCTCACTTCACATTTTATTAGCTAAAGCTGGAATCCACATCTAAATCAAAACCAGGTTACCACATGGTACCAGCTCCAGCCTGAAAGATAAGATCAACTGGTTCATTGATTGAACCAGTTCATGAGACTGATTGTGGGCATCACTTTTAACTCTGTACTCAGTGACTTTATGTTAGCAGTTTAGAATACTCCATGGTAGAGATATTTATGCCAAAATAATAAATCACTACAAATAAGGATTCTCTTCCCCCCTCTCGTTTTCTCTCTCTCCTTTAATCTATAGAGGTGACTATTAAATATTTCTCAGCACACTACTGGATGCAACCACTGTAATTGGTTTAGAGACATCAGGATTTACCCTTTGCAGTGGATTATATGTTAGGGGTACTATTAGTAAAGTCTGGATTCTTAACAGTTTGAAACGGTGAGTGAATGTTAAACAGTCAGTGAACAGTGTCTGATATTGTAGTAATGGAATCAAGAATAGTGAAAATTTCGGTGTATTCTGAGTGGGGCTAGCACATTTTAGTTATTGTAGTCAATTCTGGGTAACCCATTTTAAGTGTTGCCCTGATTAACTTGGGGACTTAGGTAAAGGAAAATAAAAGATCTAGTGTCTAAAATGTATGATACATAAATACATATGCAAGGATATGTGAATGCATATAATTAAACAGACAAGTATCAAGGAGGATATATGTATGTTCCTCAGTATTCAAAGGTCTATCATTTGGAAGAATGTTTTCACTTTTTCTACAGTATAGGATTGGAATGGACACATACACATTCATGGAAATCAAGCTTATTCTTGATAAGTTAGTTGTGATTAACAGCATAATTATTATGGACTTGACTAGTTCTAACTCATTAGATATGTTTTTGGTTTTTTAACCATGTATAATTTAATAAGCACAGTGTCTTATTATATTTTTGAAAACATAATACCATCTTTAAATTAAATAAGAAAAAACAACTGACAATTTAATCTCATAAATCTCTTTATAATCCTATTCTTATCAACTCCTCTAATTATTAATACTAATAATTCAATATATAAAAATAATCATTACACTATTATAAAAGCACATTAGTCTCTACACTTTCTTGGGTAACCCATTTCCATGTTAACTATGACTGAATATTTAGATATTAATTCTGAGGAACACTGCATATTAGAAGCAAGCCTGTTTTTATGTAGTGTTCCTTTCAGCACAGTGAGAGAAATAAAAATGCTTTAGTGTAATAAAGAAACCAATGCCACATTCAGGACCAAGAAGGCATTTTTTTACCCCAGCTTCTCATTAGCTTTTCTTTTGCATTCTTAGAGTAGTAATAGAAAATGCTGAAATCCCTTCTCCTTTATTTTGCTTTAGGTGGTTGTCATGATACTTTGGCAACCAAGTGAGGTATATGAAAAGTACAATGCATAAACATATAGTCATGCTTCTTAACAAAATAACATCACTCCTTGTACCTATTGCCCATATTGTGCCATACAAATTGCTTACATTTTGAATAAGCAGGAATACAGTTCCAGTTATTTAAATTACAAGCAAAATGGCTGAATTTATATGACTTATAGAGGGGAGATCAAGGCAGCCATTTTAATTAAGAGTTTGGCATTTATATAAATAAGGTTTTATTTTGATATTTCTTTCTCTGTTAGAAAATGCAAATAAAAAATCAAGAAAATGTACCTTTCCTTATATTTTCCTTTCAACCCAGCTATTGTATAAAAGTATTTACTGATACTTTGATAATTTGGAGTCAAATTTAGGATGGGGGCTACAGAATTAATGCACTAAAAGGTATGCTGTTTATTCACAATGGGTGAGAAAAAACTTCTCTGCATTCATGAGACCTTTTCATTATGAGGAAATGGAGAATTTTCACAAGTTATGTAAAACTCATTTATATTTTAATTCAACATTTAAGGAAGAAAATTTTGGATTTAAGAATCAGAAGAGCTGGAATTAAGTTCATGTTCTCCAAAAGCGTGTGGAAAAAAAAAAAAAAAAAACATGACATCACATAAAAGTCACAGTTGCATTATTCAAAATGGAGAAAAAAATGTTTTAACCTTTCTTTTGAGGTTTGAGCATCAAATAATACATATATAATACTATTTTTAAAATATATTGGGCCCCTGGGTGGCTCAGTCAATTGAGTGTCTGACTGTGGCTCAGGTCATGATCTCACGGTTCATGAGTTCGAGCCCCCATCGGGCTCTGTGAGGACAGCTTAGAGCCTAGAGCCTGCTTTTCATTCTATGTTTCCCTGTCTCTATGCCCCTCTCCTGCTCACACTCTGTCTCTCTCTCTCTCTAAAAAATAAATATTAAAAAATTTTTTAAAAAGTGATTCTTAAAAAATAAAATATAAATGTGATATGTAAATAAAAATTCCTGTTATTTATATATTCCATAACTATAGACTACCATGTTCTAAGTACACTATAAGATGTGAATTTTGACAAATTATTGATTATTTAATACTAAAGTGCTGTCTTAATCCATTACCCTGTTACCAAAACCCTCTGAACAACCATGTACCACATATTCTCCAATTATAGATGAGAAAATTGAAGCTCAGAGATGTGAAATTATTTGTCAAAAGCTAAAGCCAATAAAACAAAATTAAAATTTATTTTAGTAAATTATAGGCCAGTGCTCTTTGATAAATGTAAGATAAATGTAAGACAGTGTATTTAGCTTAACAGAGCTTCACTTCTTAAAAACATATGAAAAGACTAATTAAAAATCTAAAACAAGGATCTAAGATATTTTGCTGTAATTGATGCAGAAATAAGAGATTAAGAAGTTTTAAGGAAGAAGAGATTACTGCGGGCTGAAGAGGTCAGAGAAGACTGTAATTCAAATCTATGATTCAAAATTATATGTAAACCTTTGTGTTATTGTGCTTTGCAGGTATTGCATTTTTTACAAACTGAAGGTTTGTGGCAACTTTTTGTCAAGCAAGTCTGTCAGCACCGTTTTTCCAACAGTATTTGCTCACTTCATGTCTCTGTGTCACATTTTGGTAATACAGTATTTCAAGCTTTTTTCATTATTATTCTGTTATGGTGATCTGTGAACCGTGACCTTGGCTATTACCATTGTAATTGTTTTGGGTACCACAAACTGCATCCATATGAGATGGTGAACTTAATAGATAAATATTGAGTCTGTCTTGACTGCTCCACTGACTAGCCATTCCATCATCTGTCTCCCTCTTCTCAGACCTCCCTGTTCCCTGAGATATAACAGTAATGAAGTTAGTAACCAATTAATTACTAACCAATTAATGATCTTAAAATGGCCTCTAACTGTTCATGTGAATGGAAGAGCCACATGTCTCTCACCTTAAATTAAAAACTAGAAATGTTTAAGTTTAGCAAGGAAAGCATTTCAAAGCAAAAATTGGCTGAAAGCTAGGCCTCTTACACTAGTTAGCCAAATTAGTGAATTCAAATTGGAATTAAGTACATGCAAAAAAAAAAAAAAGAAAAAGTTCTTGAAGGAAATTAAAAAGTGCTACTGCAGTGAACATATGAATGATGAGAAGGCAAAACATCCTTATTGATGATATGGACAGTTTTAGTGGTCTGGATAGATCAAACCAGCCACAACATTCCCATCAGCCAAAGTGTAATCTAGAGCAAGACCCTAGCTCTTTTCAATTTCATGAGGGCTGAGAGAGGTAAGGAAGCTGCAGAAGAAAAGTTGGAAGCTAACAGAGGTTGGTTCTTGAAGTTTAAGGAAGGAAGCCATCTCCATTACATAAAAGTACAAGGTGAAGCAGCAAATGCTTAGGTAGAAGCTACAGTAAGTTGTTCAGAAGATCTAGCTTAAGAGAATTAAGCTCCACTAAATTTACAACCGACTTTTGATGTAGATAAAACAGCTTTCTATTGGAAGCAAATGTTGTCTAGGAGTCATAGCTAGAGAGGAGAAGTCAGTGCTTGGCTTCAAAGCCCCAAGGACAGGCTGATTCTCTTGTTAGGGACCAATGCAGCTGGTGACTTTAAGTTGAAGCCAGTGTTCATTTACTATTCAAAAAACATAAACATAATGAAAAACTAGGGCCCTTCATAATTATGCTAAATCTAAACTCCCTGTGCTTTATATATGGAACAACAACAACAACAACAACAACAACAAAAAACATGGGTGACAGTACATTTGTTTAAAAAATGGCTGACTGAATATTTTAAGCCCACTGTTGAGACTTACCGCTCAGAAAAAGAAAAAAAAAGATTTTTAAAAATATTACTGTTCATTGGTAATGCATCTGGTTACCCAAGAGCTCTGATAATATATTTGGAAATTAATGTTTTCATGGCTGCTTATGAAAGATCCATTGTATAGCCCATGGATCAAGGAGTGATTTTGACTTTTAAGTCTTTTTTTAAGAAACACATTTTGCAAGGCTGTAGCTGTCACAGATAGCGATTCCTCTGACTAATCTTGGCAAAGTAAGTTGAAAACCTTCTGAAATGGACTCCCATCCTATATATCATTAACAATATTTGTGATTAGGAGGGGCCAAGATGGTGGAGCAGTATGGAACTTTGGTTTGCCTCTCTTGTCCCTGAAATGTAGCTAGATCAATACCAAACCATCTTGCACACCTAGAAAACTGATTTGGGGGTTAACACAACAATCTGCATAACTTGAACCACAGAACTTGGCAGGTACACAGCACAGAGAGGTGAACTGGGGAGAGAGAAGCTGCACAGGGTAAGGAGCTATTTTTGCTTGTAGAGAGAAGACAGAGATGGGAAGAGTACAGGAAAAGCACACCCCTGCTGAAAGCAGCTGGAGAGAGAGAGAGTGGATTGAACAAAAAAAAAAAAAAAAAAAAAAAAGGAGAAAAGAGAAAGGTACTGCAAGATACTAAATTAAAAAAAAAAAAGGAGAAAGGAGAGGGTTTAAAATCCATTAAGATGCTATAAATAGGGAACCACGGAGTCTGAAAACTCCATAGGTCGATACCTGGTGGAGGTCTGGTGGGCAGGGTGAATCCCCAGGAACAGACAGCAAGGTCCGAGGGGTCCTAATGCCACATGGGGAGACGTGGTTTCCCTGCTGGGAGGACATTTGGTAGAGGCTGTACAGCCTCCCCACAAGCAAACATCCCAGCCAACCCAGAGAACAGCCACGTTGGCTGGTGTTGGAATAGGGATGTTAAGGGTGAAGCCTGGCACCCTATGGGTGTTGTGTTTTACCATAATCCCTGAAATGCTGCTGCTACATGATCGCATGAACTTTTTCTGGGTCAGGCTGGCACCTGACTGGCAGCCTCTGGGCATTTGCAGCAGCATGGTCACAGAAACGTTCCTCGGGGTGAGCCAACACCCAGCCATTGCTCGGTGAGACCTCCTCCAACCCTTCTGCAGAGGTTCTCAGTGGGTCAAAGCTGCAGGGCCCTCAGAAGTGAGGGGTTTGGAAACACAAACCATCTGAGATAAAACTCCAGAGGGAGCCTGGCAGGCTGATGGCTTGGTCACAGTGTAGAACTGGGGAGTGAACAGAAACTGGAGACAAAGGAGGGGTGCTTGATTGCTGGTTGGCAAGAGCATGAAGTTATGATACTAGAGACTGGGTGATGCATTTTCACCCCTCCCGAACATGCACATACATGCCTACAAGCACAATGATCCAGCCCAGTAAACTAAGCAATGCCTTCTAGTGGAGAACAGAGCTGCTACCCAAGCCTCTCCAACTGCGCTCTAGAGGAACAACTCAAATCTCTCCAAATGCTTAGTTTATGGACTATAAAGTGGTTTATAGTTTGACTTCTAGGGGAAACTGGATGTAATTTCAATAGTATTCTGTTAGCTGGTCCATCTATTGATTTTTTTTTCTTATTCTTGAATACAGAAAGAAAAAAATATTTTTATTTTCTGTTTTTATAATAAATATTTTTCTTTAATTTCTTCTATATTTTTTTACTTTTTTGTAAATTTTTTAAATCCTATTTTACTTTCATCATTTCATTTAATTCTATTTTGTATTCATTTTTTTAAATTTTCAAATATTTTCCTTTTCTCTTTTGTTTTCTTTCCCTTTTTCCTCTATTCTGTCAAACTTCTTTCAACAACCAGACCAAAACGTACCTAGGATGTAACATCCTTTATTTGATTTTGTTGTGTTGTTTTTTAATTTTTTTTAATTTTAAGTTTTTAATTTTTTATTCTTTCTCTTCCTTCAAAATGACAAAAAGATGGAATTCACCCCAAAAGAAAGAACAGGAAGAAATGACAGCTAGATACTTAATCAACACAGATAGAAGCAGGATGTCTAAACCAGTATTCAGAATAATTATAATAAGAATATTAGCTGGGGTTGAAAATAGATTAGAATCCTTTGCTATGGAGGCAAAAGAAGTAAAATGTAGTCAGGTCAAAATTAAAAATGCTATAACTGAGCTGAAATCTCAAATGGATGCCATGGCAATAAGGATGAATGAAGTAGAGAAGTGAATCAGCAATATAGAAGACAAATTTGTGGAGAATAAGAAAGCAGAAAAAAAGGGGAACTAAGGCAAAAGAGCACAATATGAGAATTATAGAACTCCATGGCTCATTAGAAAGCAATAACATATGAATCATAGGGGTCCCGAAGATGAAGAGAGAGAAAAGGGGGCAGAAGGTTTATGTGAGTAAACCATAGTGGAAACTTTCCTAACTTGAAGAAAGACACAGACATCAAATTCCAGGAAGCACAGAGAACTCCCATTAGATTCAACAAAAGCATTGACCATCAACAAGGCATATCATAGTCAAATTAACAAAATATTCATGCACGGAAAGAATCATGAAAGCATCAAAGGGGAAACAAGAAAAAGTCCTTAACCTACAAGGGAGACAGATCAGGTTCATAGCAGACCTGTCCACAGAAACTTGGCAGGCTGGATAGGAGTGGCAGGATATATTCAATGTGCTGAATCAGAAAAATATGCAACCAAGAATTCTTTATCCAACAAGACTGCCATTCAAAATAGAGGGAGAGATTAAAATTTTCTGAAACAAAAACTAAAGGTGTTCATGACCACTAAACCAGACCTGCAAAAAATTTTAAGGGGGATTCTCTGAGGAGAGAAAAGATGAAAAACAAAACAAGGCCAAAACCAACAAAGACTAGAAAGGACCAGAAAAACTACCAGAAACTCTAACTCTACAGGAAACATAATGGCAATAAATACATACCTTTGACTACTCACTCTAAATGTCATTGGGCTAAATGTTCCAATCAAAAGAACTAGGGTAATAGAATGGATAAGAAAACGAGATCCATCTATATGTTCTTTACAGGAGAATCATTTTAGACCTAAAGACACCTTCAGATTGAAAGTAGGGGGATGGAGAACCATCTGTCATGCTAATAGTTGCCAAAAGAAAGCCGGAGTAGCCATACTTGTATCAGACATTCTAGATTTTAAAATAAAGACAGTAAGAAGAGATGAAGAAGGGCATTACATCATAATTAAGGGGTCTATCCACCAAGAAGATCTAACAGTTGTAAACATTTATGCTCCAAACATGATAGCACCCAAATATAAATCATTTAATCATAAGATACAGACTCATTGATAATAATTCCATAATAGTAGCAGACTTCAACACCCCACTTATAACAATGGACAGATCATCTAAACAGAAAATCAACAAGGAAACAATGGCTTGAATGACACACTGGACCAAATGGACTTAACAGATATATTCAGAACATTTCATCCTAAAGCAGCAGAATACACATTCTTCTCGGGTGCACATGGAATATTCTCCAGAATAGATCACATACGGGGACACAAATCACTTTCAACACATACAAAAAGGTCAAGATCATACCTCACATATTTTCAGACCACAACACCATGAAACTTGAAATCACCCACAAGAAAAAATTTGGAAAGGTAACAAATACCTGGAGGCTAAAGAACATCCTACTAAAGAATGAATGGGCCAACCAAGAAGTTAAAGAGGAAATTGAAAAGGACATGGAAGCCAATGAAAATGATAATACCACAGCCCAAAACCTCTGGGATGCAGTAAAGGCAGTCATAAGAAGGAAGTATGTAGCAATCCAGGCTTTCCTTAAAGAAGGAAGAAAAGTCTCACATACACCGCTTAACCTTATACCTCAAAGATCTGGAAAAAGAACAGCAAGTAAAACCCAAAACCAGCAGAAGATGGGAAATAATAAAGATTAGAGAAGAAGTCAATGCTATTGAAACCAAAAAAAACCCAGTAGAACAGATCAATGAAACCAGGAGCTGGCTCTTGGAAAGAATTAACAAAATTGATAAACCCCTAGCAGTTTGATCAAAAAGAAAAAGGAAAGAACCCACATAAATAAAATCAAGAACGAAAAAGGAGAGATCACAACCAACACTGCAGAAATACAAACGATAATAAGAGGATATTATGAGCCATTATATGCCAATAAAATGGGCAATCTGGAAGAAATGGACAAGTTGCTAGAAACATATAAACTACCAATACTGAAACAAGAAGAAATAGAAAATTTGAACAGACCAATAACCAGTAAAGAAATCAATATAGTAATCAAAATTTTTCCAGAAAACAAGAGTCCAGGGCTGGATGGCTTTCCAGGGGAATTCTACGAAACATTTAAAGAAGAGTTAACACCTATACTTTTGAAGCTGTTCCAAAAAACAGAAATGGAAGGAAAACTTCCAAAATCATTCTATGAAACTAGCATTATCTTGATTCGAAAACCAAATACCCCACTAAAAAAGAGAAGTATAGACCAATTTCCCTGATGAACATGGATGCAAAAATCCTCAACAAGATGCTAGCCAACTGGATCCAACAATACATTAAAAGAATTGTTCACCATGACTGAGGGGGATTTATACCTGGGATGCAAGGCTGATTCAATATCCGCAACAATCTGTGTGATACATCACATCGATACAAGAAAGGACAAGAACCACATGATCCTATCAATAGGTGAAGAGAAAGCATTTGACAAAATAAAGCATTCTTCCTGGATAAAAACCCTCGAGAAAGTAGGGATAGAAGGATCATACCTCAAGATTGTAAAAGCCATATATGAAAGACCCACCACTAATACCATCCTCGATGATAAGTTCAGGAACACAACAGGGATGTTCACTCTTGCCAATATTATTCAACATAGTACTGGACGTCCTAGCTTCAGCAATCAGACAACACAAAGGAATAAAAGGCATCCACGTTGGCAAAAAGGAAATCAAACTTTCACTCTTCATAGACATGATAATCTGTATGGAAAACCAAAAAGTTTCCACCAAAAAACTACTAGTACTGATGCATGAATTCAGCAAAGTTGCAGGATGTAAAATCGATGCACAGAAATCTGTTGCATTCCTATACACTAATAATGAAGCAACAGAAAGAGAAATCAAGGAATCCATCCCATTTACAATTTCACCAAAAGCCATAAAACACCTAGAAATAAACCTGACCAAAGAGGTGAAATATCTATCCACTGAAAACTATAGAAAGCTTATGAAAGAAATTGAAGAAGACACAAAATTGGAAAAATATTCCATGCTCCTGTATAGGAAGAACAAATATTGTTAAAATGTCAATACTGCCCAAAGCAATCTACATATTCAATGCAATACATACAGAGCTAGAACAATCGTAAAATTTGTATGGAACCAGAAGAGACCCGAATAGCCAAAGCAATCCTGAAAACAAAAACCAAAGCTGGGGACATCACAATTCCAGACTTCAAGCTGTATTACAAAGCTGTAATCATCAAGACAGTGTGATACTGGCACAAGAACAGACACTGAGATCAATGGAACAGAATAGAGAACCCATAAATGGACCCACAAATATATGGCCAACTAATCTTTGACAAAGCAGGAAAGAACATCCAATGGAATAAAGATAGTCTCTTCAGCAAGGGTGCTGGCGAAACTGGACAGTGACATGCAGCAGAATGAACCTGGACCACTTTCTTACACCATACACAAAAATAAACTCAAAATAGATGAAAGACCTAAATGTAAGACAGGAAGTCATCAAAATCAGAAGAGAAAACAGGGAATAAACTCTTTGACCTTGGTGGCAGCAACTTGTTACTCAAAAATGTCTCCAGAGACAAGTAAAATAAAATCAAAAATGAACTATTTGAACCCCATGAAAATAAAAAGCTTCTGCACAGCAAAGGAAACAATGAGCAAAACCAGAAAGCAACCGACAGAAGAAGATATTTGCAAATGACATATCAGATAAAAGGTTAGCATCCAAAATCTATAAAGAGCTTATCAAACTCAACACCCAAAAGACAAATAATCCAGTGAAGAAATGGGCAAAAGACATGAATAGACACTTTTCCAAAGAAGACATCCAGATGGCCTACTAACACATGAAAAAATGCTCAACATCACTCAACATCAGGGAAATACAAATTAAAACCACAATGAGATACTACCTCACAGCAGTCAGAATGGCTAAAATAAACAACTCAGGCAATAACAGATGTTGGCGAGGATGCAAAGAGAATCTCTTTTGCACTGCTGGTTGGAATGCAAACTGGTGCAGCCACTGTGGAAAACAGTATGGAGGTTTCACAAAAAATTAAAAATAGAATTACCCTACGATGCAGCAATTGCACTACTAGGTATTTATCTAAGGGATACAGGTGTGCTGTTTCAAAGGTGCAAGTGCACCCCAATGTGTATAGCTGTGCTATTGACAATAGCCGAAGTATGGAAAGAGCCCAAATGTCCAATGACAGGTGAATAAAGAAGATGTGGTGTGTGTTTGTGTGTGTGTGTGTGTGTGTGATGTGTATTTACATATATGTGTATATATGCATAACACATACACACATACATATGTACATACAATGCAGTATTACTCAGCGATCAAAATAATGAAATCTTTCCATTTGCAACTACATGGATGGAAGTAGAGTGTTTTACGATACATGAATTTTGCCAGTCAGAGAAAGACAAATACCATATGACTTCACTTATATGAAGAATTTAAGATACAAAACAGATCAACATAATGGAAAGGAAGCAAAAATAATATAAAAACAAGGAGGGGGACAAAACATAAGAAACTTTTAAATAAAGAGAACAAACTGAGGGTTGTTGAAGGGGTGTGGATGGAGGGATGGGCTAAATTGGTAAGTGGTGCTAGGGAGGTCACTTGTTGGGATGAGCACTGGGTACTGGGTGTTCTACATAGGGGATGAATCACTGTAATCATACCTGAAATCATTATAGACTATATGTTAACTAACTTGGATGTAAATTAAAAAAAATATTTATGATTCATGGGAAAGTGCGAAAATATCATTAGCAGGAGTTTGGAAGAAATTGATTCCAGTCCTTATGGATTACTTAAAGGGGTACAAGACTTCGGTGGAGGAAATAGAGACTGAAGATGTGACTAAATTGCTGCAATCTCCTGATGAAACTTTGAATGGATAAGCCAAGAAAGTGGTTTCTTTTTTTTTTTTTAATTTTTTTTTTCCAACGTTTATTTATTTTTGGGACAGAGAGAGACAGAGCATGAATGGGGGAGGGGCAGAGAGAGAGGGAGACACAGAATCGGAAACAGGCTCCAGGCTCCGAGCCATCAGCCCAGAGCCTGATGCGGGGCTCGAACTCACGGACCGCGAGATCGTGACCTGGCTGAAGTCGGACGCTCAACCGACTGCGCCACCCAGGCGCCCCAGAAAGTGGTTTCTTGAAGTAGAATCAACTCCTTTTGAAGATGCTGTAAAGACAGTTGAAATGACAACAAAGTGTTGAAATATTGTATAAACTTAGTTGGTAAAGCAGCAGTAGGGTTTGAGAAGATTGACTCAAATTTTGAAAAAAAATTCTGTGGGTAAAAATGCTACTAATTAGTGATGTGCAGTATCACATACTGTAGAGGAATCATTTTGGAAAGGAAAAGGTAAATTTTAGTTTTGTCTTATTATAAGAAACTGACACCCCAACCTTCAGTAACCACCACTCTCATAATTCAGCAGCCATCAACATTGAGGCAAGAGCCTCCACCAGGAAAAAGCTTGCAACTCCCTGAAAGCTCAGATGATGGTTAGCAATCTTTAGCAATAAAGTATTTTTTAAATAAGATATATACATTTTTCAGGCATGTGATATTGCACACTTAATAGATTATAGTCTAGTGTAAACATAACTTACATGCACTGGGAAACCAAGATTTCTGTTTGATTCACTTTATTGCAATACTCTTTATTGTGGTGGTCTGGAAGCTAACCCATAGTATCTCCTATGTAACTATTTTTTAAATGGCAACCTGGAAGCCAAAGAAAGATAGCTCAAAGAGAAGTAATGGTAAGAACAAGAAATCATAAGTACTCTATAAGGAGGAAGTTCTTAGTAGATATATTGATATAAAATATAATTATTCTTCCATATACTTTATCAAGTGCAACAATGGAAAGGAAATTGCAAAAGTGCATTTTAAAAAAAATTAACTTTTATTTTTGAGAGAGAGAGAGACAGAGCATGAATGGGGGAGGGTCAGAGAGAGAAAGAGACACAGAATCCAAAGCAGGCTCCAGGCTCTGAGCTGTCAGCACAGAGCCTGACATGGGGCTCGAACTCACAAGCTGTGAGATCATGACCTGAGCAGAAGTCGGATGCTTAACCAACTGAGCCACCCAGGCGCCCCCAAAAGTGCATTTTAAAAATACTTTCCAAGTAGGTGAAAGTTTATAGTTAATTTCATAAATTTACACTTTATAAAATTGAAATAAAGTAAAAAGAAGTATTCCTTTTCCATACTTGACTTACTGTCATTTACCTTTTATTTACTTTTGATTCTGTCTCTTTTAAATAGACATTTTCTTAATAAATTCAATATTATTACTAAAAAGAAGTTGTTCCACTGCCTCATTTTCTTACCATTAAGCAGCCACTTTTTTTTTTTTTGCACAATTATTCCATTCCAAAAATCCTTCAAATATGAATATTTAATAATTCTGTAGTCCTGGGGCGCCTGGGTGGCTCAGTCTGTTGAACGTGCGATTTCAGCTCAGGTCATGATCTCACAGTTTGTGAGTTCGAGCCCCGCGTCACGCTCTGTGCTGACAGCTCAGAGCCTGGAGTCTGTTCAGGTTCTGTGTCTTCCTCTTTCTGCCCCTTCCCTGCTCATGCTCTCTCTCTCTCTTGTCTCTCAAAGATAAATAAATGTTAAAAAAAAATTAAAAAAATTAATTCTGTAGTCCTCACAAACTAACATACAATATGCAAAAGCTAAATACATATTTTGTATTTTATTCATTAATGCAAGACAGTGACAAGAAACAGCTAAGGCTAAAGCCATTGAGGGAGGAGTTAATCATTAAATAATTGATTTTTTGAAATTATTATTTAAATCCTAACCATACACTGAGAAGATTAATAATTGAGTCAGTTTTGGAATGTCAAACTTTACTTGTCACATTTGCTTGGTATTCATGAATTTACAGGTGTGGAAGTAAGAGACCTATAACTTGTCAATGAGGAATGATATTGGTCATTAACAGTTACACTTGGGCTGGCTTACTTGTCTATACAGTGTATTGAATATTATTTGCCTTGTATTTCACTTGTCCTTAGGCTGTATTAATGCATGTAAATGCTTTGAGTCATAGGTTAATGCATGTCCTTAGGCTGTATTAATGCATGTAAATGCTTTGAGTCATAGGTTAAAGGTGTTATATACATATCTTTTAAAAACTTAATATATGAATTTTGGCACCTAAAACAACCACCACCAGACACATTTACCGGGAAAGTGTTGTCAATCCAAATGGCCTAGAATTGTAGCCAATAAGGTACTTTGATTTCAAAATGTACCATCTGTACTTAATATAGCAAAATATATAAAAGTGTATACACATATTGCAAATTATGTAAGATTCAGTGAATGCATAGGGAACATATACTTGAGACTACTTTTCACTCTGATTTTAATATACTTTTATAATCCTTATTAAGAATTAGGATTGTAGGGTACCTGGATGGCTTAGTCGGTTAAGCGTCCTACTTGATTTTGGCTCAGGTCATGATCTCATGGCTCCTGGGTTTGAGTCCCACGTTGGGTTCTGTGCTGACTACGCAGAGCCTCTTTGGGATTCTCTTTCCCTCTCACTCTGTCTCTAAAAATAAATAAATAAACTTAAAAAAAAGAATTAGAAATGCCATTCACATTTAACCACTAAGAATGTTTATCCCAATTTTCAAAAAATGTAACTCTATATACACAGTTCATTGTGAATATAAAAATAGCATTAAAATTATTTCCATAATAGATGTGATTGTTAATGAATGAAAATATGAAAATTAAAGAAAACAGCTGTTTAAAACACTTTGTAATACAAATAACTCAGTTATCTGTATCTTTTAAAAACATTGATTTCTAAAATAAAACTAAGATCTATTTTAATTTTATTAGGTTACTGTGACCAGTGACAGGATACTATTTAAAAGATTATTACTAGTTCTGGGCCTGTGCAACATAGGAAAATATGAAGAAAATTGGTCAGATTTGAAGGAGAGTAATGATGATGTCTGTATTTTGAAATTTAATTTTTGAATAGGGTGGCATCATCAGTTACAAAATAACAACCAAAAAAAAAAAAAAGAAAGAAAAGAAAAAAGAAAAAGATGGTAAGATGATTTAAGGAATCGTACAATGAATATTCCTTATCTATTTACTCTCAAATATATACACCTGAGAGGATTTCAGTCTTGGTATGAGAAGAAAATGTTAGAACTTTATTACATTTATTTTTGTCTCATCCCATTATTCTTTCCATTATTATCTAGAAATGCATATCATATATTAATATAATATAGGCATATGATTTATAAATAAACAAATACTCAAAAGTAACTTAATTTTTAACCAGTAAAGTTGTAAAGTTAGGAGATCTTGCTTTGGGAAATCCCTTTCACATACCATACCACCCAGGGCACAGAAAGTTGAAGGGAACTCTAAAAATATGTTGGTTGTTCAGGAATTAAACTGAATTTAATTAATAAAGATGATAGAGAAATCATTTACCCCTATGGAAAAAAAAAGAGAGGTGCATATTTAATTTTAAATGAAATCATAAATATGAAATATATATTTCATAAGTATGAAATATATGAAAGCATATTATGTTAACTATGAAAAGGTTGATTAAGTGTATAAGATATCTGGTGAACTTTCTTCTCCTTTTTTTTTTCTTTAATGAGAAATTATGCCAGTTCATCTTCTAAAAATGACTATTTGTGACAATGCCAGGTCTACTGATAGAAGAAAAAGCAAGATAACTTTTGAGGTTTCTTCTTACTTCTTAAAACCTTTATTTTTTCTGTTCTGAAATATGAAAATGCTATTATTCAGTCTAATCTTTTTTATGAATCTTTTTAAAAATAAGTTCATTTATTTTGAGAGAGAGAGATAGAGAACGGGGGTGGGGGGGCAGAGAGAGAATGAATGAATGAATGAATGAATCTCAAGCAGCCTCCACATTGTCAGCACAGAGCCTGATGTGGGGCTTGAATTTATGAACTGTGAGATCATGACCTGAACTGAAGCCAAGAGTCAGAGGCTTAACACAGGCTCCCCTTCTGATTCTTTTTAAAATCCATGTTCCTATATCTATTTAGTTCTTCTTATCAAGTGGTAGATATTGGCAGAATTATTTACAAATATTACTTTTGAGACCTTAGAAGAGTCATAGATAGGCTTGCTAAGGTTGAATTTAGATTTTTTCTAACTCATCAACTGATCATTCTCATTATATTTAGCTTAGTTTTCTTTGTTCTTATTTGCTAGTTTTCATATATATTTTACGAAGTTGTAATGATTAGATAGATACTGCAAGCAAATGTATTATATTGTACATTAGGGGTAGCTACCCTCTTTTTACTGCTGAAAAGTGGCTTTTGTAATCATAAGGGATACTTTTGATAGTCATAGGTATGATGTTCATTAGTATACAATATTTAAAGAATAGATTAAAGAAAAATTGAAAAATTTGGATATATTTTATTTCAAAAAGATCTTTCATTTGGGGTAAATGTAAGACTTAAAAAAGTTAAATTTACTTTTGGGGAAAATTGAGGAAAGTATTGTACTGATAAAATGTGACTTTATATTTTAGTGTATGCGTTATGTTGCAAGATGTGCATATTTTATGGGGTCAACCATGACTTTAGGGCAGGAGCCGGTCTTTGAATGGACATGGAAGTATGAAATCCTAGAAATGTCATTTCTGTTACATTTCCTATTCATTTTCTTCCTTTTCCTCCTTCTAAGGAAAAACCAAAAAATATATGTTTGTGAAACACCCCAACAAATGCTATTTCTGGATTATTTACATTATGCAAAAATAATGACAATGTTTCCATATAGAAACATATTATGGTTATACTAAGTACATTTTGTGCCTTACTCTGTTTTTCTTCTAAGCCAAAAATATTGGAGTAAAAATTCACTAGCTCTTTGAGAACTTATAAAACTGCATGGCATTCATTAGAGAATTTTTTCAGGAATTAGATTACCATTTAAGGATTTGCAGTTTAGACTAATCCATAGATAACTAGATTGTCCTTCAGATAGTATTTTCATGGAGTGACAGCAGTCTTTTTACGCTTCTAACATGTTCATAGAGATACTGCACCAAAGATTATTTTGCAATATGGCGTATGAATAGTTAAATCTTGACTCCTAGAGTTAATATTTAATATTTCTTATTATCACTGTCAGTAGGAAAGGGTCAATCATTTACTTCTTGCTTCAAACCTATCAAGCTTTCTTAGTCAAATTAATAGTGTCACTTTCTGACAACAGCAGTCTTATTCATAGGTCTTACCTAGGTTCCTATGAAAAGCCTACTAATATACATCCCTTCCATACATCAAAAATCCTATTCTCCTTTTCTGAGTCCAGAGAAGTTTCTAGGTGTTTTTTCATGAGGTTGTCTATTGTGCAAGTATGTTTCATAGTTAGAAGCAAGAATTAGAAATCTGTCACTCTATCCATTAATTAATTTTAGTATCTACTCGCACTGCACAAGGCAAGGGAAATTTTGAGGACCCCAGTAATCGATAACCTAACTGGCAAACATTGTAAAAATCCAGTTAAGGAGAGAAGACATATCAATAAACAATTTGCAATCTAAGTAAGTGCAGCAAATATGTGATCATAAATATTGTCAAAATATGTGAAAAATTCAAATATTTAAATATAGAATTGACACAGCTGTGAAGGAGATTTTATAAAACTATTTAACAAAATTTATCCCATTGTTTTCACAACTTTAGATATCTAGTAAGTGTTTATTAATCAGAATTGCATCCTTACCCCTACTGCCTTAATGATCTAGGATTTGCAGAGTACTCTATTTTCTACCATTATGTTTTAAGAACACAGGGAAAATTACATATGCCCGACAATTGAATATGCTGAGAACAGATTTGCTAATCAGATATGGCTATATTCCAAACACATTCACTTGACATTTACCCTGCAGGCCTATAATGTACAACTTTCCCAGGTGAGTGACATTCAGTATGTAATTGGTTCTTGAATTTTCTGAACTCATATTATTGTTAAATGTGGCTAAATGAACAGCATAACTCAGAAATAAGTATATTTTTGCAAGTTCCACTTTAAGTGGTATTAGATGAATATATAAGTAAAACCATTGTCTTTATAGGCAACTTATCCTTTGAATTTATATACTTAAATCTGCAAATTAAGACTGTTTTGAAACCCTATAGTATCCTTCTTTCCATTAGAAATATGCCTGAAGGCTGCCAAGTGATTGGAACATCCAATATGACTAATAAATAATAGATGTTCCTATTGACTATGGTTAATGTTGACCTAGTCCCCCTTCAGGATATGGAAAAACATTCAATTATTAATTTTAAAATGACATTCAAGAAATAAGCAATCTTTTAAATTTAATCAGTAAATTTTAGATTTGTTGTAAAAAGATTGTATTGTTTTCTAATTTTTTAAAATACTTGTCTCAAATAAGTCATTGTCTACTTGCTTATAAATCTGGGATTTCTTAAATGGTAGGTGTTCTCTGTCCCTTGCAACTATTTATTTTAAATTTAGGATTTTACAGACTGTAAGCATTTAGGTATTATATATATCTTTATATTGGACATTTTGTATTGTCAGGAAGTTGATTTACTTCTTCCTGAGCTAGAGATTTTGATATTAACAAAAAGGTTATAGTTTACTATTTGTGATTTTGCGGTTTGATTTGCAGGGTACCCTATATCTTAGATACCTTTGTATATGTAAGAACCAGTTAATATTATGCTCAACCTGTGTGACTGAAAAAAAATTATTTTGTAATTCCCGTCATTCTTTTTTTTTCTTTTCTTTCTTTCTTTCTTTTTTTTTTTTTTAATGAGGCTAACAGTCCCATGACAGTCACAACTACCACCTTGTAATTTGCAGGCTTAGATACCTTCACTGGTTCTCCTTGCACATACAATTAATTCCTTGTGATTGTCAACATCCTCCTTGTATTCCCTCTGTTCCCAGGTTCATTTATTACTAAAAGTTTGCACTTCATCCCAGCCAAACAGTAATGATTTTATTCTTCAAGTGGCCTGCTTTTCTCTTTTTGTGATATGGCTCACAGTATCCCTTCTCCATTGTTCACATGCCAAAACACAAGTCCTCTTCTATTTCATAATAATAACTATTTGCCCCTTACTCAGTTCCAGGCACTACTCTAAGTGCTTTATATTTGTTAAGTCATGTAGTCCTCAAAGAAATTACTACCCCTTTCACTTATGGGTTTTCACCGAGGCACAGTGGGGTTAAACAGTAGTTGTCAGTGACCCAATTGGTTAGTGGCTGTCTTGGTCTGTTTGGGTTGCTGCCATGGCTGTCTGTTTAGACTGTTACAACAAAAATACCATAGACTGGGGGGCTTGAACAACATTTATTTTCCATTTTTCTGGAGGGGGAAGTTCAAAATTAAGGTGCAGGCAGACTATATGGTGAGAGCTCAGCTCACGGTTCATAGTTGTCCATCTTCTCATTGTATCCACATATGGCAGTAAGGGCAAGAAAGCTTTCTGGGGTCTCCTTTACGAGGATGCTAATCCTATTTATGAGAGCTCTACCTTTGTGGTCTAATCACCTGCTGAAGGACACATTTCCTAATGCCCTCATATTGGGGAGTTAGGATCGCAATATATGAATTTTGGAGGGACGGAAATATTAAGTCCATAACAGTGGAAAAATTAACATTTGTACCCAAAATAAACTTTCAGAATCTATGTTCTTAACTACTACTGTATCTGTAACCACTTGCTCCATCTTAAGAGTAACCTTTTTAGTAAATATCCTAATTCCTTATGGAAAAAAACGCACTTCTCCTTTCACTGCAGTATCTATATCCTTTATATTTCTATGTTTTGTGGGGCACCTGGGTGGCTCAGTCTGTTAAACATCTGACTTCAGCTCAGGTCATGATCTTACAGTTGGTGGGTTCGAGCCCCTGGTCAGGCTCTGTGCTGACAGCTCAGATCCTGGAGCCTGCTTTGTATTCTGTGTCTCCCTCTCTCTCTGCCTCTCCCCTGCTTGAGCTCTGTCTCTCTCTCAAATATAAATAAACATTAAAAAGTTTTTTTTTTAAATATTTCTATTTTTGTTCTTACAACAACTGATATTTTATTGTAATATGTGTGTGTGAAGTAAACTAGTCAAATATTTTCATCTCTTTTGAAATCAAATATTAGCAACATTTAAAATTTGAAAGTTATTTCTGGACCATTTCTCCTACCCACAAATACTCCTTTACCTCTATTATTTTTTTAGTGAAACAGCTTTATAAAGATACTTAAATAAAATGTAACATAAAATAAACACAGAGGAAACAGTGCTTAAAAAGCATTATTAGATTGAAAAAAAAACTCTCAAAAGTGATATTCTTGTCCTTTTACCGTGAAAGCGTTAGTAAAAGTTACAAAATGAAAACTGAAATATTTCCTTGACTTTGAGCAAAATTGCAGTTTGACCAAATTCACATGTACATATTTTCTTTATATTTGTTCATTTGTCTATGTTTTGTAATTTTAGGTATTCAGTACATATTTTCCTTTTTTTTTTTCTTAACTCTGAAAATCAGGGCAGACTGTTTCTCCAGATCTCTCAGAGACTCATTGATTTTTTTTTTCTTCAGATCAGAATCAGCTTTCATTTCTTGAAATTACTAAAATTGACATAGAGATTTAGGTACAAGGAATGGTTGCTGGTTGACCACAGATTTTTTTTTTTCTTCAGTTGATAGTATGATATTGGTTATTTGGCCCCAGTTGGGACTGAGAGCAATTAAAAATCCAGCAAGTATTACATAATTGGAATTTGGTAGCATATAGCATGTATTAACAAAACAACAAATTAAGCAATTTAATGTATGGCCATCTGGAATTAAAGGGCACAGTTAAAGAAAGACTTTGACAGATCAAGAGGTCATTGATTACAACTAATAATAAAACAATAACAACATCATAACACAACTATTTGTAGAGGATAGGAATATAAGAATTGGAGGTAGTAGATGCCTCTAATATTTATAGGTTACCAGAAGAAAGAGAAAGATAAATTCAGACACCTATGACTTAATCTCAACACACAGATTACATTCCAGGAACTTCTAGAACTCTCAATTCATGCATAGTGCCAAGACAACCAAAATTCATATGAAAACTGAATTGTTTGGTTGCCAATTTACACTCTTAGTAGGATTTATAGTCTCACAAGTTTTTAAAAATGAAGTTTTAAAACATAGAGGGAGATAATAAAATTGAAATTGGGGCTCCTGATAATTTCTCTCCCCATTCCCATGGGGAATTGTCACCTCAACAACTGGTATCTTACTATTCAGGGATGGTTTCTTGGATTTGTTGAAGTTTGTGCAATAATTTAACGTAAGCAAATTGCATGTGGAGGAAAGCCAGTTCTCCTTCCAAAAATCTTCCTTTCTAACCTTTCTTTTCTAACACTGCTAATAGCTTCTGTATACAGAACTAGAGTCAGGACCTCAGTGCTCTGATGGTCAAATTATAAAGTCAAGAGCAAAAGTAGAAGGCTTGTCTAAAAAAAAAAAAAAAGTATTTCAAGACTTTTTTTAATTAAATTTTTGTTTATTTTTGAGAGACAGAGATGAATGGGGGGGGGGCAGAGAGACAGGGAGACACAGAATCCCAAACAGGCTCCAGACTCTGGGCTGTCAGCACAGAGCCCAATCTGGGGTTTGAACTCATGAGCCATGAGATTATGACCTGAGCCGAAGTCGAATGCTTAACCGACTAAGCCACCCAGGCGCTCCTCAAGACATTTAAATAAGCAAAATTTGGACAAATAGGTGTGTGAGTGGATTTTTGAAGTATACAGAGCAGAGAAGAACATAATTTTATTTTATTTTTTAAATTTTAATGTTTATTTACTTTTGAGACAGAGAGAGAGCATGAACAGGGGAGGGTCAGAGAGAGAGGGAGACACAGAATCCGAAGCAGGCTCCAGGCTCTGAGCTGTCAGCACAGAACCTGACACAGGGCTTGAACTCATGGACCGTGAGATCATGACCTGAGCTGAAGTCCAATGCTCAACTGACTGAGCCACCCCAGGTGCCCCAAGAAGAACATAATTTTAGATGGAGATCAATTTATGGATATGGTTAGACTACATGTCATTCCATATTTAATGGAGTATTTAGTATACTAGAACATTATTATCATAAGGATAATAATAATTACAGCTAACATTTATTGACTATTCCTGCAGGGCACTGTTTTTTAATGATTGTTTTGACTTTACATAAAGTTTATTTATTATGGTATGTAGTTTGTTAAGCTTTGACAAATGCAGAACCATGTAGCCGCCACCACACTCAAGAAACATATCAATTTTAATCCCCAAAAAACTCTCACAACTCTCCTTTATAGTAGTCCAGGCCCTCAATCCTAAATCAAGATGACTCTTCATTGTTTCCAAAGGTTTACCTGTCCCAAAATGTCAGATAAATGTGATGATATGATATATAGACTTTTTTTTTAAGACTCACCTTTATTTATTTATTTATTTTTAAAGTTTATTTATCTTTGAGAGACAGAGAGAGTGAGCAAGGGAGGGGCAGAGAGAGAGAGGGAGAGAGACAATCCTAAGCAGGCTCTGCACTGTAAGCACGAACATGATGTGGGGCTCGAATTCACAAACCGTAAGATCATAACCTGAGCCTGAACCAAGAGTTGGATGCTTAACTGACTGAGCTACCCAGCTGCCCCACAATGTATAGACTTTTAAGTCTAGCTTTCTTAGCATAAAAAATGTTACTGTGAGATCTATCAGTATTGAGTTCCTTCCTATTCTGAGTATTATTTCATTGTATGGATTACCAGATTTTTTTTTTTTAATGTCTTCACCACTTGAAGGACATTTGAATTGTTTCTAGCTTTTGACAATTTAGAATAAAGCTACTGACACCAGTTACATACACGTTTTTGTGAACACAGTTTTTACTTTTCTCAGTTAAACACTTGGAGTGGAATTTGTATGTCATACTGTAAATATATGCTTAACTTAATAAGAAACTTACTTATACTGCCTGTGTGGCTCAGTCAGTTAAGTGGCTGACTTCAGCTCAGGTCATGATTTCACGGTTCATAAGTTTGAGCCTCGCGTCGGTCTCTGTGCTGACAGCTTGGAGCACGGAGCCTCCTGCTTCGGATTCTGTGTCTTCCTCATTCTCTCTGTTCCTCCCCTGCTTGCACTCTGTCTCTCTCAAAAATAAAGATTAAAAACATTAAAAAAATAAGAAACTATAAAACTATTGTTTTCCATGAAATGTAGTTGCTGATATGGTTGAATTTAGGTCTATTATTGTATTAGTTTTTACTGTTTGCCTCCCACCTTTTTTTTTTTTTCCAGTCCCTCCACTTCAGTTTCTTGTCCTGTTTGGATTATT
Organism: Prionailurus viverrinus; assembly: GCF_022837055.1. Taxonomy (NCBI): domain Eukaryota; kingdom Metazoa; phylum Chordata; class Mammalia; order Carnivora; family Felidae; genus Prionailurus; species Prionailurus viverrinus. The sequence continues at coordinate 108,745,910 of NC_062564.1, read as the reverse complement.
TAAATATTTTCTAGTATTCACTTTTAATTTATATGTTGGATTTTAGGCCCTGTCTCTTTGTATTTTTCTGTGTGTGTTGTAGATTGCTCTACTTAATTCTTTGTTGTCTACCTAGAATTTATATTCACCACTGCAAATAAATATATAAACCTATAGACATACAAGCCTGTTTTATCCTCCCCACATATGTTACAGTTCACATATGTATGACATCTATACAAACTGAAAATGCACTAGACACCTTTATGATTTTTGTTTCACTAATATATATATATTTTTCTTTACAAATTTTTAGAAGTTTTTATTTATTTTTGAGCGACAGAGAGAGACAGAACACAAGCAAGGAAGGGGCAGAGAGAGAGAGAGAGGGAGACACACAATCCAAAACAGGCTCCAGGTTCTGAGCTGTCAGCACAGAGCCCAACATGGGGCTCAAACCCATGAACCCATAACCTGAGCAGAAGTGGGGTGCTTAACTGAGCCACCCAGGTGCTGCATTACCAGTAATATATATGCTTTAAAAATTAATAGTAGAAATACAATATATTGTTTTTACATATATATTTGTCATTGTTGTTGCTATTCATTCCTGAAGTTTCAGCTTTCCCTCTCTGGTCATTTTTCTTTAAGCCTAAAGAATTTAAACTAGTATTTCTTAGAGAGAAGGTCTGCTGTTGACAAATTCTTTTAGTTTTTGTGCTTCTAAAAATGTCCTTTATTTACCCTTTAATACCTGAAGGATATAGAATTCTTGGTTGCTACTTTTGCTTCTTTTTTTTTGTTTGTTTGTTTGCTTTTGTTTGTTTTTAAAAATATTGCTACATTTCATAGTTTCTCACAGGAAACTGCAGTCATTCTAATAGTTGCTCACCTATATATACTATACCATTTTTTTTCTGTCTGCTTTCATCTTTATTTCTTTTATCCTTGATTTTCAGCCATCTTATAATGATGTATCTGGATGAGTGTATTTTGTTTGGGATTTTCTGAACTTATTGAATACATACTTTTTTCTCTAAATTTGCAAAGTTTTGAGCCACTATTTCTTCAAATATTATTCTGAACCAGTTTTCTGCTCTCTAGCTAGGACTCCTATGATGCAATTATTGTACCTTTACCAAAAGGTACAAGGATAGTACAAGACTATCCTACAGTCTTGTCTGATGCTCTGTTTTTCTTCTATTTTATCTTTCCAATTTTTCTTCTCTCTGTTACTAAGATTGGATAATTTATATTTCTCTATGTTCAAGCTCACTATTGCTTCCCTCTTTGGGTAGGCTATTAAGCTTATCTAACAAATTTATTATTTTGAATATTTTTTGTTCTTTTCTAGTTTCTGTTCCTCTTCTGAGAACGCCTATTATATTTCCATTCATTTCAATATGTACATTTATCTCAAGTTACCTGATAATAATAACCACTTTAAAGTTTTTGTCACCACAGGATTGGCATTTGTTGATTGTATTTTCCTTAGAGAATTATCAAGCTAAGTTGGAAAGAGCTGGGCTGCCAGGTGTCTAGGTGGCCAATTAAAACAAGCCAAAGTGAAGGTAATCACTTACTTTAATCCAGTCTTTAATCACTTACTGCAACAGTATAAGCAAGAGACCGAACAGGAAAATACACTGGCTCCCCCATGTTCTATTCTCCCCCACATAACAGCATCAGGTGAGAGTCAGGTGGATCAGCCTAGACATGAGGGTTCTTTCACTGCTGAGGGAGTCCCAAATGAAAGGTTCATGGTCTTTGTAGACCTGGGAAGAGGAAGAGCAGGGCTTGGAGTGAAAAAGTACTGACTCAGAGAAAAGAATATGTTTTCAAAGCCTATACCTTTTTACTCCACATAAGATCTTGGTAGAGGCACTGGGAAAGGCCTTGGCTCAGGACTATCTTCCCCCCAATCCCCAACACACACACACACACACACACACACACACACACACACACACACACACGTCTCCAAATGGAGGCACCTGGGTTCAGAGTGCAGTTCTGTGTAGGATCATGGGCTGTCAGCTCTTGGGTCCTTGATTACAACTGCTTTCAGAGACTGTAGTGCACTTGTGCGCAAAGTCTTGTGTGGGGAGGACAGTTTTCCCCAGTGAGATTTTCCAGATAAAGTATTTATAATAGGCTAGGGTTGGGCTTGAAAGATCATACCAATTTTTTACAATCTCTTACAGAAGATAGACGATAGAAGCAGAGGGAATACTTCCTAACTCATTCTATGAGGCTAGCATTACCCTAACAAAAAAACAGACATTGAAAGGACAGTAGACTATAGACCATTGTCTCTCATCCTCAACAAATGTTAGCAAATCAAATTCAAAAAAAGTACCAAGAAAATTATCACCACAACCAAATGGGATTTATTGTAGGTATGCAACACAGTTTAACACTTCGAAATCAAAGTAATTCATGACATCAATAGACTAAAGAAGAAAAATCACATGATGATATCAATAGTTGCAGAGAAAGCATGTGACAAAATTTTACACCCACCTATTCATGATTAAAACTCTCAGTACACCAAGAATAGTAGGGAACTTCCACAATTTGGTTAAGACTAGCTAAATTAAAACCATAGCTAACATCATACTTAATGGGGCAGAAACTAGAAACTTCAATGCTATGATCAGTAACAATGTAAGGATGTTCTTCCTCAACACTCCTTTTCAATATCATACTGAAAGTCTTAGATAATTGGGTATAACAAGAAAAGGATAAAAGATAAATACATTGTGAATGAAGAAATATAACCATGTTTATCTATAGATGATAGGATCCTATATGTAGAAATTCCAAAAGAATCAACAAAAGAACTCCTGGAACTCAAAAGCAATATAGTAATGTTACAGAATACAAGGTTAATATACAAAAGTCTCTTCCCTATATACCAACAGTGAACAAGTGGAATCCGAAATTAAAAACACAATACCATTTACATTAGCACTGCCCTCAAAATACTTAGGTATAAATTTAGCAGTGTAAAAACTCTGTATGAGGAAACTTCAAAACTCTGATGAACAAAATCAAATAACTAAATAAATGTATAGAGATATTCCGTGATTCTTGGATAGGAAGACTCTCAAGGTATAAGTTCTTCCCAACTTGATCTACAGATCCAATGAATCACAATCAAAATCCCAGCAAGTTTTTTTGACATTGACAAACCAATTCTAAAGGTATATAGTGAGGCAAAAGACCCAGAATAGCCAACACAATATTGAAAGAAAATAACAAATTCAGGACACTGAAATAACATAATTTCAAGATTCACTATAAAGCTGTAGTAATCAAGACAGTGTCATATCTGTGAAATAATAATTTAATGGAAGGAATAGAGCACAGTAATATACTCACATAAATATAGTCTATTGATTTGTTGACAAAGTAGCAAAGGAAGTACAATGGAGCAGAGATCACTTCTTCTACGTAACGATAACTGGAATATCTGGACAGCCACATACTAAAAAACAAAACAAACAAACAAAAAAGACTCTATACACAAATCTTACACCCTTCACAAAACTTACCTGAAAATCGATCATAGATCTAAATGTAAAATGTAAAACTATAAACCTCCTAGAGGATAACAGAAAACCTACATGATCTTGGATATGTTAATGACTTTTTAGATACAGTACCAGAAGCACTATCCATGAAATAATATTTAAATCTTTAATCTGGTCTTCTTTAAGTTTCAAAAATTTCTTCTCTGCAAAAGACACAGTCAAGAGCATAAGAAGATAAGCCATGTACTACGAGAAAATATTTGCAAAACACATATTTGACAAAGAAATATTATCCAGAGAGCTATTATCTAAAAAATTCTTAAAACTTAATAGTAAGAAAAGGAACCCAGTCACCCAATTAAAATTCATCACAGGACCTGAACAGTCATCTCACCAAAGAACATATACAGATGACAGGTATATGAAAAGATGCTCAACATCTTTTCATATACGATGTTATTAGGTCATTGCAAATGAAATAGCAATGAGACACCACTATGCACCTATTAGAATGGCCAAAATCCAAAGCACTGACAATACCATATTCTGCAGATGATGTGGATGTGGAGGAACCATAGCTTAGAGCCCATAGCAGAAAGCTTTATGTGTCTCAGTCTAAAAAAAGTCATTTCACTAAAGAGATAGTTGAAAATAAATAAAAAATAATGCATAAGAGAGAAGTCATAAACACTATGCCGCAGTAACAGAGAAGTGAAGTGAGAACTGTACTCTATGTCCTATACCAGCATCTTTTCCCTACTGTATTATATACATATAGCTGTGTTAATGTATATATTATAGATGGATACATGTATGTATTACACACACATTGCTGATGGGAATGCAAAAAGGTGCAGCCTCTTTGGAAGATAGGTTGGCAGTTTTTTTTGTTTTTTTGTTTTTTTGTTTTTTTGTTTTGTTTACAAAACTATTCATACCCTGAATAATCCAGCAGTCATACTTCTTGATATTTACCTAAAGGAGTTGGAAAAATGTCTACACATGACTGTTTAGATCAGCTTTATTCATAATTGCCAAAATGTAGAAGCAACCAAGATGTACTTCAGTAGATAAATGAATAAACTGTGGTATATCCAGATTGTGGAATATTATTCAGTGATAAAAGGAAATGAGCTATCAAGGCATGAAAAGACATCTAGGAAATTTAAATGCATATTACCAAGTGAAAGAAGCCAATACTAAAAGGATATATCCTGATTCCAATGATACGACATTATGGAGATAGCAAAAAATCAGTGGAAGTCAATGGTTGGGTAGAGGGGAGGATGAATAGATAAAGTAGATTTTTATTGCAGTGAAACTCCTGTAAGATGCTCAGTTGTGGATACGTGTCATTATATATTTGTCAAATCTCACAGAATGTACTATACCAAAAGTGAATCCTAATGTAAACTATGGAATTGGGGTTATATATAATGTGTCAATGTAGGTTCATCAGTTGCAACAAATGCACCACTGTGATTCCAGATGTCAGTTATGGGAAAGGTTTTATGTGTGTGGGGGTAGGGGATACACAGGAACCCTATGTATTTTCCACTCAACTTTGCTGTGAAACTAAAGTCTATTTAAAACTTTATTAATACAATTAAAAGGATCTCCAGATTATTTGAAAAGTTTTTTTCATGGATTTTTCCTGTAGTCTGGAGGTATTTTTAATATATGTGTCACATAAAATTGGCTCCTAGGATCCTAAGGAGATAGAGTCCAAAATGGACACTTAAGAATAAATAGCCAGAAACAACAGGTTTTGGAGAGGATGTGGAGAAAGGGGAACCCTCTTCCACTGCTGGTGAGAATGCAAATTTGTGAAACCACTCTAGAGTATAGTATAGGGATTTCTCAAAAAACTAAAAATAGACCTACCCTATGATCCAACAATAGCACCACTATGTATTTACCCAAAGGGTACAATAATACAGATTCAAAGGGGCACATGCATCCCAACGACTATAGCAGCCCTATCAACAATAGCCAAAGTATGGATAGAGCCCAAATGTCCATCCTACTGATGAATAGATAAAGAAGATGTGGTATATATATAAATGGAATATTACTCAGCCATGAAAAATGAAATCTTACCATTTGCGATGACGTGGATGGAGCTAGAATGTATTACTCTAAGAGAAATAAGTCAATAAGAGAAAGACAAATATATGATTTCACTCATATATGGAATTTAAGAAATAAAAGAGATGAATGTAAGGGGAGGGTGGGGAAGAGAACAAAGGGAAACAAAAGCAATGAACCACTGAATTCTACTTCTGGAACCAGTACTGTTGATTTAAAACAATGCTGTATTGAAATAAATAAATAAATAAATAAGAAACAGGAGCAAGGAGGACATGGTTACCATACAGTCAATTGGTCTTACATGGTAATCAGTCAAAACCAAACCTGAGCCAGTAAACATACCGATGAAACCTTTAATCAAAAAAAAAAAAAAAAAAAAAAAGAATAAGAATAATCTTAGTACAACTGGGGAAGGATACTGCATTAACATTGTTACAGTATGTTGTGAATGTTCCTTATAGCCTTACCAGGCTTCTAAGAATAGTTACAAGAGTGCAATAAGGCAACCAAATTATCCAGATGAATGCATAATTATGGGAGACTAATACTAATTCCTGCAGATCCAGAAGGACCCTTTTCTCATCATTGTGAATGCTTATGTAGAACAGTTACTAAAAGGAGTTTTGATATAAGTCTGGTTCAAAGTAATCCTAATAAGATCCTATAATAATATCAGGCTTTTTTCCAAAGTTCCTAAATTAGTATAGTTGGAAAAGACATTTTTAGGTAGAATTATTCCATTTATTTTCTCTACAGGAAAGACCAAGAGCTATCATAGATTTGAAAAAAAATAATATTATAAAATCAACTATTAAAAGAACGTTAGAGCATTGATTCCTATTGTACTCACAGATGCTGCTTTCCAGTATGTTGAAATCTTCTGAAAAAGGTCCAAGAAGACAATTAGGACAGGGAATCTTTCCACTAGACAGAACGTCAGGGACTTTTACTTTCCCTTTGCCTGGAAGAACAGGATTAAGAAATGTGTCTACATTTGCTTTTGAGCTGTCAGTGTTTCTTCTTTTGCTAGAGGATTATGGGCTTTGAAAAAGCAACAGTTAACAACTGGTGTCAAGACTGGGAAATGCATTTTATTTTATTTTGATTTATGTATGTATGTATGTATGTATGTATGTTCATTTAGTTTTGGGAGAGATAGCGAGTGTGAGTGGGGGAGAGGCAGAGGGAGATGATGGAGAATCTGAAGTTGTCAGCATAGAGCCTGACGCAGAGCTCGAACCCACAAGCTTCAAGATCATGACCTGAGCCAAAGTTGGATACACAACCAACTGAGCCACTCTATATCACTCTGGAAAATAATATAGAGATTCCTCAAAAAAGTTAAAAATAGAACTATCCTGTGGCCCAGAAGTTTCACTACTAGGTATTTACCCAAGGGATATAAAAATACTGATTCAAAGGGATACATGCATCCAGATGTTTGTAGCAGCACTGTCAACAATAGCCAACTATGGAAAGAGCTCAAATATCCATCGAGTGATGAATGGATAAAGAAGATGTGGTGTGTATGCATGTAGATTATATGGAATATTACACACAATGGAATATTACTCAGCCATCAAAGAATGAATTCTTGCCATTTGCAACGACATGTATGGAACTAGTATATTATGCTAAGAGAAGTAAGACAGAGAAAGACAAATACCATATGATTTCACTCATATGCAGAATCTGAGAAACAGAAAGATGAACATAGGGGAAGGGGAAAACAGGGAAGCAAATCAGGAGCTAAATAGGTGTTGGGTATTAAGGAGGTCACATTTTGTGATGAGCACTGGGTGTTACACATAAGTGATGAATTACTACATTTTACACCTGAAACCAAGTTTACCATATATGTTGTCTAACTGGAATTTAAACAAAAACTTGAAAGCAAATAAGTAAATAAATAAATAATGCAGCCCTTGACTGAGTGCTGCTAAGATGACTGTGGAAAAAAAAAGTCTATAGCACAAAAATATAGGTGGGTTATGAATTATCATTAAAGTACCTAATTTCTGAAAAGATTCTTAGAAATCACCCAAATTGATAGACTATTAATTCAACCCTCTTTCACATCTTATTAAATCATGTTTGTTCAATGAGTATATTCACTCAATTGGCCAATATTAAGTTTTGGGAGTTTTAATGTGCAGGCACTATTTTAGGTGCTAAGATATAGAAATAAATCAAACAAAATCCTTGACATATAATTTAGTGAATGAAATAAAGAACATAAATATATAATATTATGTCAGATAGTGCTATGTGTGCTAGCAAGGTAAGGTGATAGAGATCAAATGGTGACGGGTGGTGTTTTAGATAGAACAATCAGGAAAGCACTCTGAGCAGAACTCATGCATGTATGAATTTAATGGCAGGATGGCAGTTATTACAGAACCTCAAAAACATGTTCCTCTTCTCATGAAGTTCCTCTCGGAATCAACTGAGTTTCCTCCAACAGAAATAGCTGTGAGCCCAATTTGGCACTTTGCACCATGTGACCAGCCTGTTTTTAAAGCAGTTAATTATACTGGAAACTTTTCTGTAACAAAGTGGGCAGTGATGTTCCTCAGGAAAATATGCACTTATTCTGAATTTTCTTTTGCTTTCTATGTCCATGCCTGCCTTTTTTTTCCCCCTGCAGAAGCATTGAAGGCATCTGTGGTTGCATTGAATGCCTTTAATATACCATGGTAGCCCACCCATACTGTTTCATATTCAGGATCTTATTTCAGAGCAAATGAAAAAAAATGTTAAAGAGATTTGTTGGTGTTTCTGTATGTTACCTACTACCCCAAAGGCTTAATAAGGGATGCCAATACTAAGCATAATTCAAAATATGCTCAGATTAGTGATCTATGAGATGGTTTTTCTCAGTGCCAAAATACACATATCGTGCTCTCCAAGATGCCAAAATAGTATAGATTATTTGATTATTATATAATATATATATACTAATAATCTATTATTTTTTGTTAATATTTATTTTTGAGAGAGAGAGAGAGCGCGAGCGAGTGGGGGAGGAACAGAGAGAGGGAGACACGGAATTGAAAACAGGCTTCAGGCTCTGAGCTGTCAGCACAGAGTCCGATGCAAGTCTCAAACTCACAAACTGTGAGATCATGACCTGAGCTGAAGTCGGATGCTTAACTGACTGAGCCACCCAGGCGCCCCAATAATCTGCTATTATTAACAGGAAGTAGTAGTGTTTGCTGGAGGACAAGTGAAGACTACTGCTGTAAAAAGAAGAAAGGAAGGAGTAGGGAATGGGAATCTAGAGTTTTTCCTTCATTAACAAACACACTGGTATAAGGTTAAAGAAATCCTAATTATATGCATAGGGCCATTTGCGCACTGTCTGTATAGTTTGAGACCACCAGTATAACCTTATGTGCAGGGTACCCATAGCTTAGGGCCCATGGCACAAAGTTTTAGATGTCTCAGGCTAAAAAAGATTCATTTCATTAAAGAGATAGCTGAAGATAAATAAAAAGTAATCCATGAGAGAAATCATAAATACCATGTCCCAGTAACAGAAAAGTGGAGTACTGTGCTCCATGTCCTATACCAGCATCTCTTTCCTGTTGTATTACATATACATCTGTTGACATAGGTAGATGGATGCATATATGTATTGCACATACATATATATATCTTAGATATAATGTATGTTATATCTATTTATGTGGAGAATTAATTTTTGCTTCATATTTGAGTGGAGGGAAATAAAGAATAAGCATCACCCAGAGATACATTGGGCTTGGAAATGAATATGGAATTAATTAGTCTTGAGGTGCACTGTGTATTGCTTTAGGATTAATTGAATTATGTTAGTGGGAATATCACTGGGGGGAATGAAACAATAAGAAGAAAGGTTTATATTGACATTGTGAAGCCAAAGTTTGGATAACTAGGGCTTTTTTTTTCCCTTTTGTTTTCCTAACATATGACTCATTTTATTTGGGGAATCTCTATATATTCAAAAGGAGAACTTGACTCTATAGGAAACCAAAAATGACTAGATATTTACTTCCATAGTTGTTTTTCTTAACTAGATTACACAAAAATCACTTACCTATGATTTGTTCGCAAGATTTAGTGATGCAAAGAAGCAGGAACCATGAAAAATGCAATTTGTGGCTAAATGTTGCCATTAATGGAAGCAGCAACATGCAGTTTGCATGGGAAACAATAGCATGATTGCCAATAGCATCTGGTGTCCATTTCAAACAGTGTCCGTGGTGCAAGGTATGCCATCTGGTGTTGAAGGTTGGCACCTGGTATCTTCACTAGAAAAGTTTAGTGAGTGATAATTAGTCATAGCTCTGGCTGATCAGCTTTTTTTCCTCCTGCTAACTTTCTAAGCCTGTTTCTCCCTTCTAGAAATTCAGTGAATTTTCTAAATTAATATACTACTAAATTATTTTTACCTAGTTTAATGAGAGATTGTATTGTTCACAAATAAGCAGCAAACATGACGAGCATGTAAATAAACTTTTGAAACAGTTTTATTATTGCATATAGTCTGTATATTTGAGTCATGAGCACCTAAAACTCATGACACTAGGTAGCTATGTTACTTGCATATGAATTACAAATTCAAGGAGGTCCATTTTAAAATCCAACAATGTACTTCATTCTAAATTGTAAAATAGTATGTTTGTTTATATGATGTTTATTCTGAAAAAGAAAAATTCCCCAGAAAGAAGTAGAGTCATGTTGTAGAGTTAGAACATGGTTGATTAGTATTTAGGCTTATATTTTGGTGACTTCTATCACATTATTTCCTTACGATGTTCATATCCTTCCTGGAGTGGCTTAGTGTAGGAAAACAGGAAACCCAATAACATAGCGGCTTAAAAAAATAAATTTCTCCTATAACACTCCTGGAAGGAGCTGTATAAGGCAGTGGTGCAGTTCTCCATCCCTGTGCTCAACCAGGGATCAAGGCTGCTTTCATACTGTTGTTTTTCTATTCTCTAGGGCAAGGGTCTGCTACTTTTTCTGTAAAGGCACAAAATGTAGACATTTTAGGCTTTACAAGGTATATGGTATCTGGTGTAACTATTCAGCTCAGCTCTACTGGTGGAAAAGTAGCCGTGAACTGTGTCCTGATTGGGCATAGCTCTGTTCCAATAACATTTTTAAAGGAACAGGCAGAGGGAGAAACTTGGCCTACAGGCTGCAGTTTACCAAACCTATACTAGGGCACTGTTGTTATTTGGGTGGTTGAAGTTGGGTCACTGACATCTCTGAGTTCTACCGGCAAGGAGGTGAAAGCAAGTGTGAGATTGACATACTCTTTACAACATGAAGATGTGGAAGTGGCAGATATCACTTTGTATACATTGTTAGCAAAAATCTGTTCACCATGTCTAACTACAAAGGCTAGAGTTGAAAATTGATAGGTTAGCTAAGCAGTGGTATGTCCAGTAGCTGCAGGTTTGTTTTGTTTGTTTTGGGGGTTTTTTTTTTGTTTCTTTGTTGTTTGTTTTTTTGTTTGTTTGTTTTTTAGCTTTTGTGGAGAAAGGAGTTTGGTAAAAAACAAGTAATCTCTTTTATAATGGCACAGGTTTAATGAGAAAAGTGCAGAAAATTGATTAACACAATATTCTCCTATCATAATTTAGCCAGACAACAAAAAAAGTGCAGATTGACCTAACTATAGAATATAAAATTAGACTTATTAAGATTTTACCTATCATAAAAAAAGATACCATAAAAGCTATCCTTCAGTATTGTTATCTTTGACATACTAAATTAATTCAGTAATTGGAATTAATTACTAAGTTGGAATGCTTAACAAGTTTTTTAGAGGCTATTTAAAATACGTAGTTTTCAACTGTCAGCTGATTTTTTTTCTTTTAGTTTGTATGCCTAACACATTCTTAAACAAAATCTATAATTCACATCTGGTAGAAATTGATAAATGTTATCTATGCTGTTTTGTGGAGAATTTATGCCATTTGAAACAGCTGAATGCAGACTGGGTTAATGATGCTCTCCAGTTGTCAGTAGTTCACTGGGAAGTGTCATGCTGCCTACAGACATGTCAATACCATATCAAATATTTTTCCAAAATGCATGCATTATAAATATATTTCCAGATTTTTCATTAAAAAGACAGTCTAAAAAGGAATTCAGTGAAGTTATTAGAATATATGAAGTCCACTGCTTACGTATGCTTGATTCCATGAATAAAATTAAAATACCAAGACTGGGTAATCATGTAAAAATGAAATGTACTATTAGTGTTTTATTCTTATACTAGGATATAAAGTATAAAGTTCTTTGGCGATCATTTGTACCAAGACTCAATCTGCTCCAATCACTTTACATGTTTTCATTAGTACAAAGTAATAATGATAGTATTTACTTGCTGCTCTCAAATGGCAACTTTTAAGAACCCAGTTTTTTAGGCTGTAGTGATGAATATATATTGGGATCCATACAAACTTTTGTTCTTAGTTTTTGTTTCATGTCAGACTCCTCCTCTCTGTTATTCAGCATTTATTCATACCCTGCATCTTTTCTTACATGCTTATGTTAATAGATAAAACTCAATTTGCTGTTATTTGCTAAATTATTGCCAAATTTTGATACCATGCAGTACAACATCCAAAGTTCCATTTCTCTTTGTCTCCTAAAAGTTTTTCTGTATTAATATGATTTCTTCATTACATCATAGGTTTTAAATTAATTTCTGCTTATCTGACTGACTCCACTACAATAATGACATTTTTCTAGAACAATAAACATATCTAAAATAATGGGATACTATATAAAATGGGACTTTCTGGAGAGAAGTAAAATCTGGCTCCTATTTGTATTTTAAAGGAATAACTTAGTCATGCATCTGAATTTGTTTAATGTATTTTTATGAAAGAGCCTAATATGTCTCTTATATTTCTTTTGAGATGTGCATTAAATTCTGAATTAACATAGCACCAGAATGCTAGCTCCTGATTTAATAATACTCATCACAGTGTCCTTGAGCACAACAAAACTGTAAACAATGTAACCATGGAAAAATAGTAAGATTACATAATAAACCTTTACTGGTTGAAGTGATGAAGGATTTTAATTATTAAGCTTATTTGGAAATATATTTATAGTTCTTGATTTAAAGTCACCATTATTATAGTGGAAGTAGAAACAATAAGATTCTGGTCTTACCTACATTTTTACCCTTCCCTTAAAACAAGAATTTTGAGGAAAAAGTTAAAAACGTGATTCAGTTGTTACTCTGAGTCTTCTTTCAGTAATCATATTGGTATCTTTTCTTAAGCTTTTTTCTCACCTCTCTTTTATTTCCTGTGTCAAATGCCATCCATATTTTTTTTTATCATGCATCCAGGCATTCTAATTCTAAGGCTATCACCAGGCTACAGTTGAAGAGAAATAACATTAGGACTTTATATCTAGGGCAGTGTTATCCAAGGGCATAGGTATTGTTGGTATGGGTAAGGTCAGGAAGAGCCCTAATTAAGAAAGGGTCTTTCTCAGTTTCCTTCATTTTTGTAAAGGAAAAACTCAGATTTTGTTCAGATATTCTGGAAGGTACATTCTTCTACTTAAAGTTAAAAAAAAAAAAACAGAGCTAGTGAAACCCTTTTATTTGAGTGAACTACCTTAATAATTCTGATAGAGAAAACAATCTAAGAACAGAGGAGTGAGTGGATCCTGATGTAGTATATAAAACCAAGCAATGGATAAGACCAAGCTGTGCACCATGCCTGATGACAAACAGTAAACTTATAGTTATTTAGAAAAATACCAAAAATGGGCTTTATAAATAATTCTGACATTTGAAAGGAAATATTACATTGAAGACTAAAAAGAAAGCACACTTGTTTTTTATTTATTTATTATTATTTTTTAGAGTATCTTTACAAAGACAATATTTATTGATGGTCATAGGCCACCAGGATAAGCTCTGAGGTGAAGGGCCCCAGCCCTTCCCTCACTCCCCTGGCTTGGGCACCAAGGTGAGGGGAATCCCATGGTACTGAAACTAGGGAGCAGGGCCTTTCTCACAGCCTGTGAGAGAGTGGGGACCTCAGGCCAGGAGCAAAACTGACTCAGAGGCTTCCCTCCCCATATCTTTTGTGAGTACAGGGCCAGGACCCCCAACCTGGTGGGTTGTGCCCAGGGAAAAGCATACTTTTAATGATCCAGAAAAAAATCTGTGTGTGTGTGTAAGTGTGTGTGTAAACATGTTCCCAAGTAGGACTAATGATATGACCTCTATTAAACAAGACAAGGAATAAAGAATAAACAACAGATTATGTTGAAACAAGAAAGAATAATTTATAATGAAGAGGACCTAGAAAAAATATATTGCAAGGGGAATAAAAGAGAAAATTATCCACATAGAATGAGGAGGATGACAGATAATGGTGATAAATTCCTTGGGATTCTTTATTGCCTCCTGTATATGGTGGACAGAATGCTGCAGAAATCAGAAATTGCCAACAGGACACAGACCAAAAAAAAGCTTCAAGAAAAGCCTGTTCGTAATCAAAGAACTAAAAAAGGATAGCCTAACAACAAAAACTTTTTACCAATACTTCCTCCTTTTCCAACCTAATACCAATTAAAACTACCTCTCATACATAATCCCTCAGGGAGCTGTACATCCCCTACCTAACAGAAGCAGGAAGTACTCCCATTTTCACTCCATGATGGTGTCCATGGCCAAAGGAGGGAGATGATATTCCATCTCCGGCCTGGTGGAACAGAGCTATCTGTCTGGAAGAGCAGGTTATGCTCTGATTACCCTGCCAGGGTACTGCCAGAGGGGTCCAATGAAGAGAAAAACCTCCAAATGGTTTTTGACAAATGTGTAATAGCAATTCAGTGGAGGAAGGATAGCCTTTTCAACAATGTTGCTAGAGCATTGGACATCAATATGCAACAACAACAAAATCTGAATTCTGGGATTTATGAATACTTTTATTAACTTAATTTCTATAGTGTTCAAATTATTTAAAATGGTTATATATTATACTATCAAGAAATAACACATTCTTTCTTTTTAAAAAGAAAAAGTAGTACTTTTTTCATATTGTCCCTTTGAGTATATGTGTTCAGCTGAAACATTTCATGCCTTCATTTTTACTAAAAAATTTAAATCTTCAGAAATGCTTGACTTGCAAGAGTAAATGTTAATTATATACAGGTAAATAACACCAGAAAGGACTTACATTTACCTAGTCATTATTATGAATACTTGCTTACAGAGAAACCACTTCTATATCATGGCAATTTGGTTAATTGTTCTTTAAATTTAGGATACTGAATTATTTAACTGATTATCTTTATAGTTTATCTCTCTATACATATATTTTAATAGTTTTTTTTTTTCCTGGAAGCTAAGTAGTGATTTGCTTATTATTCCAATAAACTAGTCGTTCAGGGCAATACATATTTGAGTTGGGAACTTTTTTTTTTTTGAGCCATGTCTAATGAGCCTGGAATCAAAGAAAATTTTATGAACTAGAGTAAAACAATAATCACAGCTATTGTTTTAGGAAAATAATTATTCAGCTTTGGTGATGCCTGTTTATTTTCAGTACCTTTTGTCTTTAAAAAAATGAGTTGGCCATTTATTCATACATCTTGTTTAGGGTTTTTAATTAAGTTTACCATCTACCCTGAGTAAAAGCATTTTAGTCAAAAAGCTGGAAAGACAATGAAAAAGAAACACATAGATTCAAACTCTACTGACATATTTGAATATGCTAAAACCCCCTTAGTTTATGTTTGTAAACACTTTTTTGAACAGTTAGAAATCATAAGATATAATCAAAGGGACATTTACACTCTAGTATTATTTTTAAAGATTTTTAATGTTTTTTATTTATTATTTTTGAGAGACAGAGCACAAGAAGGGGAGGGGGAGAGAGTGAGGGAGACACAGAAGCTGAAGCAGGCTCCAGCCTCTAAGCTGTCAGCACAGAGCCTGATGTGGGGCTCAAACCCACCAACCGTGCAATCATGACCTGAGCTGAAGTTGAAAGCTTAACCAACTGAACCAGGAAGGTGCCCCTATATTCCAGGATTATTTTGTGTAATACTTAAGAAGACTCTATTTTTAGTTTTCAAAATTACTTTTGTTTAATCTTAACTAAGTTTCTTCAGTTTTGTTTTTCATTTTTTGTTTTGGTATCTAGAAATCAAAACTATATTTTTATGACTAAATCATAGAGTTTCAATCACTTATAAACAAATGTGAAAGCTTATATTCTCCATAATGAGAAAGCATGCTGCTACATATTGCATTTTGCAGGTACAACAAACAGAAATCAATAGGACTATTACACTACCCGGTACTTTAGAACTGGAAATAAGATCTATTGCTTAGTTGATCTGGGATGTAGCGTTTATTTCCATCAATCCATTTCAGATGGCTAAGTGCTTTGTATTTAAAGAAATAAGAAAACTTACATGATCAATGACTTCAACTCTATTAAGACATTTGGTATGCTAAAATTACCTTGGTTTATGTGTCTAACCACTACTTTGAAAAATTGGAACCTATTGGATGTAATCATAATCATTTTTATTTGTGTTTCCCAGTCTCTCTTTACAGTGTATTCAGCAGGAAAACATTTCCTCTTGACCAGGATGAAAACTCTTTAAGTATTCTATGACCATTTGAGTCCTAAATACAAGTTAAAACATCTAGTTTCATATAAAACCATAATTCTGGGCATGATAGAAAGTGATATCCCCTTTCTACTTGATGTAATCTCCAAGCAGAAAATTGAATGTGAGAACATCCTCTTGCCTATTGGTCAAGTGACCAGTACAAAGTAAACAAGGCAAATCTACTTAACATGCAATGAGAAAACTTAATATAGCTCTTTTCTCATGTAAGGAAACCAAAAAATATTAACTTATTCAGCATGAATGTAATGAAGGCCTAATTTGTATTGAAAACATAGGTCTTCTGGGGCCTCTGAAAAAAATCTAAACCTTGCAACATAACATGACAGTGCAGAAATGGAGGAAAAGCATGAACTTCAGAATATTGCCGCAATAAATAAAGGTGATTAAAAAAAATCTTCTCGATGTTCTTAATGAATTGCAAGAAAATATGGACTCTCTGAGTTAAGAGATGTAAGATACGTTATTCAGTAAGAGAGTAGAAAAGATAGCTTGATGAGAAACAGAAAAAAAAATGAAAACTTGGAAACATGAGGACCATGACATATTGCAAGAAACCTAAAAAAAACAATAAAAATTTTGAAATCCTTCGGAAAAACTTAAATTACGAATCAAGATCATACATCTTAAAATTAGAGAACAAATTAGAGTAATTCTTAATATTCTTTAGAAAATGATAAAGAGATGAAAAAACCACAGAGATTAAAACCTGTATGTATTATAAAAGACAGAATTGAGATTTAAGATGATATTCAAGTTATTGATGTTCATTTATTGATTGGCTCATTCAGAATTTATTTTTTGTCAAGCCCTATGCTGATGACAGTGGATATAGCAGTAAACTAAACAGACATGGTTCAAATCTAGAAGCATACATTTTTGTGGACAGTGATACTACTAATAATACTGATAATTATTACTAGAAGTAGTAGTATTACTTTAATAAAATAAATTTAGAAAAAAGCCAATTTTGTCAAGATGGAAAGGCAGAATGTGCTCTAGATGATTTAATCAGCAAAGAGTTTCTGTAGAGTGATAAGTAATTGTGAAATCATAGCAAGGCTTGGAGAAAACCACTTCATGTTAAATTTGAGGAAATACTTTGAAATCCATACTACAAACCTGAGAATGCAAAAATGCAGTGTGTGGAAGGTAAACTGGCATCCCCTAAAAAGATATGTCCATGTCCTGGAAACTGTAAATGTGACCCTGTTTGGAAAAAGGGTATTTATAATTAAGTTAATGATTTTTTTTAAATTATATTTTATTTAAATTTCAGTTAGCATACCATGCAATATTGGTTTCCAGAGTAGAATTCAGTGATTCCTCACTTACAACACCCAGTACTCATCACAAGTGCCCTCCTTATTACCCATCACCCATCTAGGCCATCTCCTGCCCAACTCTCCATCCACCCATACTTTGTTTTCTATCATTAAGAATCACTTGTGGTTTATTTCCCTCTCTTCTCTTCTTCCCATTTGATACATGTTCATCTGTTTTGTTTCTTTAATTCCACATATGAATGAAATCATATGTTATTTGCCTTTTTCTGATTAACTTACTTTGCTTAGCATGGTCCATTCTAGCTTCATCCACATCATGGCAAATAGTAAGATCTCATTTTTTTTGATGGCTGAGTAATATTCCATTGTATATATAGACCACATCTCATCCATTCATCAGTGGATGGACATTTGGGCTCTATGCATAGTTTGGCTATTTTTGATAATGCTGCTTTAAACATTGGGGTGCATGTACCCTTTAGAACCTGTATTTTTGTATCCTTTGGGTAAATACTTAAGAGTGTAATTGCTGGATCATTGGGGAGTTCTAGTTTTAGTTTCTTAAGGAATCTCCATACTGTTCTCCAGAGTGGCTGAACTAGTTAGCATTCCCACCAGCAGTGCCACAGCGTTCCTCGTTCTCCACGTCCTCGCCAACACCTGTTGTTTCTTTCATTGTTAAGGTGTGACAAGTGTGAGGTGTGAGGTGGTATCCCATTGTGGTTTTGATTTGTATTTTGCTGGTGATGAGTGATGTTGAGCATCTTTTCATGAATCTGTTAGCTATCAGGATGTCTTCTTTGGGTAAGTGTCTATTCATGTCCCCTGCCCATTTCTTAACCGGGTTATTTGTTTTTTGGGTGTTGAGTTTGATAAGTTTTTTTTTTTTTATAGATTTTGGATAATAATCCTTTATCAGATCTGTCATTTCTACATATATTCTGACATTCTGTGGGTTGCCTTTTAGCTTTGTTGATTATTTCCTTCACTGTGAAGAAGCTTTTTATCTTTAAAAAACATAAAAGATTTCATATTGTTTTTTTTTCCCTTGCTTTCAGTGATGTGTCTAATAAGAAGTGTCTGTGAATGAGGTCAAAGAGGTTGCTGCCTTTGTAATCCTTTAGGATTTTGATGGTTTCTTGTCTCACATTTAGGTCTTCCATCCATTTGAATTTATTTTGTGTAGAGTTGAAGAAAGTGGTCCAGTTTCCTTCTTCTGCAGTTTTTCCTTCTTTGGTTTTCTCAACACAATTTGTTGAAGAGACTGTTTTCCATTGGATATTCTTTCCTGCTTTGTTGGAGATAAGTTGACCATTTAATTGTGGGTCTATTTCTGGGTTTTCTATTCTGTTCCATTGATCTATGTCTCTGTTTTTGTGCCAATATCATACTGTCTTGATGATTACAGCTTTGTAATGTAGCTTGAAATCCAGGATCAGGATGCCTCCAGTTTTGTTTTTCTTTGCCGGATTGCTTTGGCTATTTAGGGTCTTTTCTGGTTCCATATGAATTTCAGGATTGTGTATTCTATGTGAAATATGTTGGTGGTATTTTGATAGGGATTGCATTAAATGCTTAGATTGTTTGGGGTAGTATAGTCATTTTAACAATGCTCTTCTAATCTATGAGCATGGAATGCTTGCTTTTCCATTTCTTTGTGTCCTCTTCAATTTCTTTCTGAAGTGTTCTATAGTTTTCATAGTATAGATTGTTTACCTCTTTAGTTAGGTCTATTCCTAGATATCTTATTGTTTTTGGTGCTATTGCAAATGGGATCAATTCCTTGATTTCTTTTTCTGCTGCTTCATTATTGGTATATAGAAATGCAAAAGACTACTGCATTTTGATTTTATATCCTGTGACTTTGTTAAATTTATGTATTAGGTCTAGCAATTTTTTGATGGAGTATTTTGGGTGTTTTACATAGAGTATTATGTTGTCTGTGAATAGTGAAAGTTTGAATTCTTCCTTGGCGATTTGGATGCCTTTTATTTTTTGTGCTCTGATTGCTGAGGGTAGGAATTCTAGTATGGTGTTAAATAACACTGGTGAGAGTGGACTTCCTTGTGTTGCTCCTGATTGTAGAGGAAAAGCTCTCAGTTTTTCCCTATTGAGGATATTATCACCTGTGGGTCTTTTGTATATGGCCTTTATGATGTTGAGGTATGTTCCATCCATCCCTACTTTGTTGAGGGTTTTTTTTTTTATCAAAACAGAATGCTGTATTTTGTGAATGTTTTTTCTGCATATATTGACAGGATTATATGGTTCTTTCTCTTATTAATGTGGTGTATCACATTAATTGATTTGCAAATATTGAACCACCCCTGAAACCCAGGAATAAATCCCACTTGATTATGGTGAATAATTCTTTTAATGTACTCTTGAATTCTATTCGTATCTTGTTGAGAATTTTTGCATCCATGTTCATCAGGGATATTGACCTGTAATTCTTTTTAGTTAGCTCTTTGTCTGGTTTTGGAATAAAGATGATACTGGCTTTGTACAATTAGTTTGGAAGTTTTCCTTCTATTTCTGTTTTTTTGGGACAGTTGAGAAGAATAGGTATTAACTCTTCTTTAAATGTCTGGTAGAATTCCTCTCGGAAGCCATCTTGCCCAGGACTCTTGTTTGTTGGGAGATTTTTTGAGTACTGATTCAATTTCTTGGTTGAAGAAATTGGTTATGGGACTGTTCAAATTTTCTATTTCTTCCTGTTTCAGTTTTGGTAGTTTGTGGGTTTCTAGAAATTTGTCCTTTGTTCCTAGGAATTTGTCCTTTGTTCCAGATTGCCCTGTTTGTTGGCATACAATTTTTCATAGTATTCTCTTATCATTGTTTGTATTTCTGTGGTGTTGATTATGATATCTCTTCTTTCGTTTGTAATTTTATCTATTTGGGTTCTCTCTCTCTCTCTCTCTCTCTCTCTCTCTGTTAAGTTTGGCTAGGGGATTCTCATTTTGTTAATTTCTTCAGTGAACCAGCTATTAGTTTCATTCATCTGTTCTACTGGTTTGTTTGTTTCTATATTGTTTATTTCTGCTCTAATCTTATTAGTTCCCTTCTGCTGGCTTTAGGTTTTACTAGCTATTGCTTTTGTAGCTCCTTTAGGTGAAAAGTTAGGTTGTATATTTGAGACATTTCTTGCTTCTTGAGATAGGCCTGAATTGCAATTTATGCCCCTTTTAGGACTGCCTTTGCTACATTCCAAAGTTTTTGACTGTCTTATTTTTATTTTTATTTTTATTTTCATTTTGCTTCGATGTATTTTTTTTTAATTTCTTCTTTAATTTTCTGGTTAACTAATTCATTTTTTAGTAGGATGTTCTTTAACCTCCATGTATTGGAGGGCTTTCCAATTTTTTTCTTGTGGTTGACTTCAAGTGTCATAGTGTTGTGATCTGAAAATTAGCATGGTATGATTTCAATTTTTCTGTATTTATTGAGGGCTGATTTGATCCAGTATGTGATCTCTTCTGGTCCATGTGCACTGGACAAGAATGTGTATTCTGTTGCTTTAGGATGAAATGTTCTGAATATATCTGTAAATCCATCCAGGCCAATGTGTCATTCAAAAGCCATTATTTCCTTGTTGAGTTTCTGCTTAAATGAACTGTCCATTGTTGTAGGTGGGGTGTTAAACTCCCCTATTATTATTGTGTTATTATCAATGAGTTTCTTTATATTTGTAATTAACTGAATTACATATTTTGGTGTTTCTGAGTTGGCATAAATATTTACAATTGTTAGATCACCTTGATGTATAGACCCCCCCTTAATTATGATACAATGCCCTTCTTCATCTCTTGTTACAGTCTTTGGTTTAAAATCTAGTTTATCTTATATAAGTATAGCTACTCTGGTATTCTTTTGACATTCATTAGTATGAAAGACGGTTCTGCATCCCTTCACTTTCAATCTGCAGGTGACTTTGGGCCTACAAATGAGTCTCTTGTAGGCAGCATATAATGGATCTTGGTTTTGTTTTTCTTTTTTGTTTGTTTTGTTTTGTTTTTATCCATTCTAATACCCTATGTCTTTTGATTGGGTATTTATTCCATTTAAATTCAGAGTGATTATTGAAAGATTGAATTTAGTGCCATTGTGTTACCTGTAGAGTTTGTGTTTCTATCGATTCATTCTGGTACTTTCTAGTTTTTGTTGCTTTTGGCCTTTTATTTTTTTCTTTTTCTTCCACTCAGAGTCCACCTTAAGTTTTCTTGTAGGGCTGGTTTAGTGGTCACAAACTCCTTTAGTTTTTGTTTGTCTGGGAAACTCCTTATCTCTCCTATTTTGAATGACAGCCTTGCTGGGTAGAGTACTCTTGGCTGCGTATTTTTCTGATTTAGCATGTTGAATATATCTTGCCACTCATTTTTGGCCTGCCAAGTTTCTGTAGACAGGTCTGCTGCTAAACAGATCTGTCTTTCCTTGTAGGTTAAGTACTTTCTTTTCCCGTGCTGCTTTCAAGATTCTTTCCTTGTCTGTGTATTTTATGAATTTGACTATGACATGTGGCAATGGTCAGCTTTTGTTGAATTTAATAGGAGTTCTCCATGCTTCTTGGATTTTGATGTCTGTGTCCTTGCACAGATTAGGGAAGTTTTTAGCTATAATTTTTTCACACAAAATTCTTCCCTTTTTTTCTCTCTCTTCATCTTCGGGGACTCCTATGATATTATTACATGTTAATAGGTTGCTGAGTTCCCTATGTCTGTCTTTGTGATCTCTCACCTTTGTTTCCTCTTCTTTTCAGCTTCATTATTTTATATAATTTTATCTTCTATATTGTTTTTTTTTCTGAAATTTATTGACAAATTGGTTTCCATACAACACCCAGTGCTCATCCCAAAAGGTGCCCTCCTCAATACCCATCACCCACCCTATCCTCCCTCCCACCCCCCATCAACCCTCAGTTTGTTCTCAGTTTTTAACAGTCTCTTATGCTTTGGCTCTCTCCCATTCTAACCTCTTTTTTTTTTTTTTCCTTCCCCTCCCCCATGGGTTCCTGTTAAGTTTCTCAGGATCCACATAAGAGTGAAACCATATGGTATCTGTCTTTCTCTGTATGGCTTATTTCACTTAACATCACACTCTCCAGTTCCATCCACGTTGCTACAAAAGGCCATATTTCATTTTTTCTCATTGCCACGTAATATTCCATTGTGTATATAAACCACAATTTCTTTATCCATTCATTAGTTGATGGACATTTAGGCTCTTTCCATAATTTGGCTATTGTTGAGAGTGCTGCTATGAACATTGGGGTACAAGTGCCCCTATGCATCAGTGCTCCTGTATCCCTTGGATAAATTCCTAGCAGTGCTATTGCTGGGTCATAGGGTAGGTCTATTTTTAATTTTCTGAGGAACCTCCACACTGCTTTCCAGAGCGGCTGCACCAATTTGCATTCCCACCAACAGTGCAAGAGGGTTCCCGTTTCTCCACATCCTCTCCAGCATCTATAGTCTCCTGATTTGTTCATTTTGGCCACTCTGACTGGCGTGAGGTGATACCTGAGTGTGGTTTTGATTTGTATTTGCCTGATAAGGAGCGACGCTGAACATCTTTTCATGTGCCTGTTGGCCATCCGGATGTCTTCTTTAGAGAAGTGTCTATTCATGTTTTCTGCCCATTTCTTCACTGGGTTATTTGTTTTTTGGGTGTGGAGTTCGGTGAGCTCTTTATAGATTTTGGATACTAGCCCTTTGTCCGATATGTCATTTGCGAATATCTTTTCCCATTCCGTTGGTTGCCTTTTAGTTTTGTTGGTTGTTTCCTTTGCTGTGCAGAAGCTTTTTATCTTCATAAGGTCCCAGTAATTCACTTTTGCTTTTAATTCCCTTGCCTTTGGGGATGTGTCGAGGAAGAGATTGCTACGGCTGAGGTCAGAGAGGTCTTTTCCTGCTTTCTCCTCTAAGGTTTTGATGGTTTCCTGTCTCACATTTAGGTCCTTTATCCATTTTGAGTTTATTTTTGTGAATGGTGTGAGAAAGTGGTCTAGTTTCAACCTTCTGCATGTTGCTGTCCAGTTCTCCCAGCACCATTTGTTAAAGAGGCTGTCTTTTTTCCATTGGATGTTCTTTCCTGCTTTGTCAAAGATGAGTTGGCCATAGGTTTGTGGGTCTAGTTCTGGGGTTTCTATTCTATTCCATTGGTCTATGTGTCTGTTTTGGTGCCAATACCATGCTGTCTTGATGATGACAGCTTTGTAGTAGAGGCTAAAGTCTGGGATTGTGATGCCTCCTGCTTTGGTCTTCTTCTTCAAAATTCCTTTGGCTATTCGGGGCCTTTTGTGGTTCCATATGAATTTTAGGATTGCTTGTTCTAGCTTTGAGAAGAATGCTGGTGCAATTTTGATTGGGATTGCATTGAATGTGTAGATAGCTTTGGGTAGTATTGACATTTTGACAATATTTATTTTTCCAATCCATGAGCAGGGAATGTCTTTCCATTTCTTTAAATCTTCTTCAATTTCCTTCATAAGCTTTCTATAGTTTTCAGCATACAGATCCTTTACATCTTTGGTTAGATTTATTCCTAGGTATTTTATGCTTCTTGGTGCAATTGTGAATGGGATCAGTTTCTGTATTTGTCTTTCTGTTGCTTCATTGTTAGTGTATAAGAATGCAACTGATTTCTGTACATTGATTTTGTATCCTGCAACTTTGCTGAATTCCTGTATCAGTTCTAGCAGACTTTTGGTGGAGTCTATCGGATTTTCCATGTATAAGATCATGTCATCTGCAAAAAGCGAAAGCTTGACTTCATCTTTGCCAATTTTGATGCCTTTGATTTCCTTTTGTTGTCTGATTGCTGATGCTAGAACTTCCAGCACTATGTTAAACAGCAGCGGTGAGAGTGGGCATCCCTGTCGTGTTCCTGATCTCAGGGAAAAAGCTTTCAGTTTTTCCCCGTTGAGGATGATGTTAGCTGTGGGCTTTTCATAAATGGCTTTTATGATCTTTAAGTATGTTCCTTCTATCCCGTCTTCTATATTGTTAATTCACTTCTCTGCTTCATCCATCCTCATTTTTTATGGCCTCCATTTGGGTTTGCATGTCAGCTATATCATTTTTAAATTCAGCCTGATTAAATTTTAGTTCTTTTATTTCTGCAGAAAGGGATTCTCTGGTGTCTTCTCTGCTTTTTTTTTTTGAAGCCCAGGTAGTAACCTTATAATCATTGTTTTCAATTCTAGTTCAGACATTTTACTTCTATCTGCATTTGTTAAATCTCTGACCGTCTTTTCTTCCTGTTCTGTCTTTTGAGGAGAATTCCTCTGTTTTGTCATTTTGGAGTAAGCAACAACAACAGTAATAATAATGGAATGAAATAAAAATTAAAAACAAATTAAATAAAGGATGCTAGATCCTAGCTAGCTAAGTTATGAAAAGCTTGATGCTAGCTAACTAGTTAAGAAATGCTTGATAGAAAAAAGAGAAAAGAAGAGAGAAAAATTTGTTTTTCTCATTCTGTAATGAAGAAAGAAAAGTAAAACAACAACAAATACAAAAGCAGAAGCAACAATAACAAGAAAAACTAACAAAGGAACAAACAAAAACACCCACATGAGGCTAGTTCCAGTTTGCCCTAGAGCTGAAACTTTGCATCAGTATAAAGTCAGTAGACTAAGTGGGTAGAAAGGATTTGTGCTTTTCTTCTGGGGGGAGGAGCCTACTGCTCTGGTATCAGGCCAACTTGCCCTAGTGGAGATGTGCCTGGAGGACACAGGAGAGCCTGGCTTGGTGTAACAACTCTGTTCTCCACTTGGTGGCGCTGTTTAGTTCACTGCGGTCCAACAGTCTTGCTTCCCTAATGGTGAAAATGGCTTCACCCTGCTCTCCAGTCTCTAGAGCAGAGCGGGAAGTTCGTGCCCTCACAGATGCACATTTATCACCCTACCTGTGCCACCCGCTTCTGTCAGCTTCCTGCCTTCCCTCTGTCTATATCCGAGCTGTCCACCTTGCCTCTTTCCAGAGTTTTATCCCAGGCATGGCTGTGTTTTGAAACCTCATACTTCAGAGACCCCTGTGGTTTGGACCCACATTTATCTTCTGGGGGAAGGAGCTCACAGTGATGTGGCCAGAGTCAGCTTGTCCCAGGAAAGGGTTGTGCCACTGTGCGGTGGCAGAGGCTCAGAGTTTATGGTAAATGTGAACACCTAGCAGTTGCCGGTGTTTGCTGCCCTCAGCCTGCATCTTTCTTTCTATGCAGGTGAATGTAGTGACCTGAGGGTATTCGCTGGATCTTTTTCCCTGAAATAATGAACTTCCAATTTTCTGTTGAAGATTGCAGTGGTAGTTGTCCATCTATATAGCGTGGGATATGACTGAGAATTCTAATTGCTTCTTAAAATAGTTTTTTTATATGTATATATAATTCTTTATTTTAGATCTGTCTCCCATCTTCATTCCCCATCACACCCTATAGCTCTGAATTCTCAGATGTACAAATCAGGGTGGTTTTCAGTTTTCTATCTTAGGATTTAGATTTATTGGTTCTGCCTCTCCATCTGTTTACCAGCCTCCAAGATTTATTTTCCTTATTCTCCTATTTTCCCGTTTTACATTTATGCATTTTTAAGGCAATCCAATGCTATAGTCTTACTGGGGATTGAGGAGGGAGTAAAATTAGATTTTTATGAAAAGTTATAATTTTGCAAAATTCCAGACCTTTATTTATTGATCAACTCTAATACATTTATTTATGGTTGAATTAATTTCTACTTACGTTCATTACTTTTTTAAGTTTATTAATTATTTTGAGGGGCGCCTGGGTGGTGCAGTTGGTTGGGCGTCCGACTTCGGCCAAGTCACGGTCTCACGGTCCGTGGGTTCGAGCCCCGCGTCGGGCTCTGGGCTGATGGCTCAGAGCCTGGAGTCTGTTTCCGATTCTGTGTCTCCCTCTCTCTCTGCCCCTCCCCCGTTCATGCTCTCTCTCTGTCCCGGAAATGAATAAACGTTGAAAAAAAAATTATTTTGAGAGAGGCAGAGACAGCACGAGTGGGGGAGGAGTAGAAAGAGAGAGAGATAGAGACTCCCAAGCAGGCTCCACACTGCCAGTGCAGAGCCTGACATGGGGCCCGATCACACCAACCATGAGATCATGACCTCAGTTGGACTCTTAACCAGTTGAGCCACCCAGGTGCCCCATGTTCACTATTTAAACTGACATATAACATTATAGTTTGAGGTGTACAACATAATAATGTGATATTTGTATATGCTACAAAATGATCACCACATTAAATCTACTTAACATCTTTCACAACCATACTTACAAGTTTCTTTTTTATGATGAGGATTTTTAAGTTCTGCTTTTTTAGCAACATTCAAATACATGAATCAGTTTTATCAACTGTAGCCTTCATGGTATACATTTTATCTCTGGTGACTTATGTTATGACTGGAATTTTCTGTCTTTTAACCCCCTTCACCCATTTTTACTCACTCCCCCAGCCCCTGCCTCTGGCGATCACCAAAATCTATGAACTCTTTTTTGTTCTTTTGTCAGTGGGTAGGTTGGTTAGTTGGTTGGTTGATTTTTGTTTCTGTTTTTAGATTCCACCTATAAATGAGATCATATGGTATTTGTCTTTCTGTGTCTGATGTATTTCACCTAGAGAAATGTCTTTAAGGATCATCCATGTCCTTGACCAAGTGGCAAGGTTTTATTATTTTTATAACTAAATTGTATTTCATGCACATACACATTACATACACATACATACACACCACATTTTATTTATTTATTCATCCTTGGATGGACACTTACATTGTTTCCATGTCTTGACTATTATAAATAATGCTGCAGTGAACCATGGGGATGCATATATCTTTTTTTAACTTAGTGTTTTAGTTTCCTCTGGTAAGCACCAAAAAATAGTACTGCTGGATCATATGACAGTTCTATTTTTAATTTTTTGAGGAACATCCATAATGTTTTCCATAGTAGCAGACTAATTTACATTTCCACTGACAGTGCAATAGAGTTTCCTTTTCTCCACACCCTTGCCAACGTTTGTTATTTCTTATATTTTCACAATAATAGCCATTGTATATTCTTGGCTGCTTTGTCGTAAATTAATTGAGCATGTATATATGGGTTTATTTCTGGGCTCTCTATTCTGTTCCATTGGTCTATGCAAGTGTTTTTATCCTAATACCATACTGTTTTGATTACTGTGGCTTTGTAATACAGCTCATAATTAGGGAGCATTATGCCCTGAGCTTTGTTTTTCTTTCTCAAGATTGCTCTGGCTATTCAGTCTTTTATGGATCCATATAAACTTTATTATTATTCTATTGTTATTGTTCTTTTGTTCTAGTTATTCTAGTTCCAAAAGACAATTGGAACTTTGATAGGGATCACATTGAGTCTATACATTTCTTTGGGCAGCACGGACAATTTAACAATATTGATCCTTCCAATCCTGTGTGCATGGGAAATCTTTTCATTTATTTGTGCTTCAGTTTATTTCATTAATATATTAGAATTCTCAGTGTACAGGTCTTTTGCCTCTTTGATTAATTTTATTTCTAAGTATTTTACTGTTTTTGAGCAGTTGTAAATGGAATAATTTTCTGAATTTCTCTGATAGTTTATTATGAATGCTTTAGAAATGTAATAGATTTGTATATTGATTTTGTATCCTGCAACTTTGCTAATTTCATTTATTAGTTCTAGTAGTTTTATTATAGAGTCACTAGGGTTTTCTGTATATAGCATAATGCCATCTGCAAATAGTGGCAGCCTTACTTCCTTTTCATTTGGAAGCCTTTTTTTCTTTTTCTTCCTAATTCCTCTGGCTAAGGCTTACAGTTCTATGTTGAATAAAAGTATCTCCTTGTCTTGTTCCTGATCTTAGAGGAAGGCCTTCAGCTTTTTAGTTTTGAGCATGATGTTAGCTGTGGGATTGTCATAGATGGCCTTTATCATATAGAGTTATGTACCCTCTATACCCTCTTTGTTTAGAATTTTATTATAAATGAATGCTGAATTTTGTCAAATGCTTGTTCTTCATCTAATGAGATAATTTTTATCCCTCATTTTGTTAATGTAGTGTATCACAGTGATTGGTTTGCAGATGTTGAACCAACCTTGCATCCCTGGAATAAATCCCATTTGATCATGGTGTATGATCCTCTCAATGTATTATTGAATTCAGTTTACTGATATTTTGTTGAGGATTTTGCATCTATTTTCATCAGGGACATCAAACTGTAATTTTTTTTAATCTTTTGTGGTATCCTTGTCTGGTTTTTGTATCATAGTAATGCTGGCCCCATAAAATGAGTTTGTAAATGTTCTCTCTTTTTCCATTTTTTTTGGAAGAGTTTGGGAAGGATTAGTTATTATTAATAATTATTATTAATTATCTTTGAATGGTAGAATTCACAAGTGAAGCCATTTGTTTCTGGACTTTTGTGTTTTTTTCCTGAGAGATTTTTGATTACCAATTCAATCTTCTTAATAGTAATCAATCTATTCAGATTTTGTATTCATGATTCAGTCTTGGTAGTTTTTATGTTTTTAGGAATTTATCTATTTCTTCTAAGTTGTCCGATATTTTTGTGTGTGTATAATTGTTCCTAATAGTTTCAGATGATTTTTTTGTATTTCTGTGGTATCTATCAGTTGCAACATCTCTTTCCCTTCATTTCGGATTTCATTGTTTGAGTCATTTTTTTCCTGGTGAATCTAGCTAATGGTATGTCAATTTTGTGTATCTTTTTAATGAAACAGCACTTGCGTATTTCTTTATTCTAAGTGATGAGGTTTAATGTTTTTCATTTAGTTTCTTAATTTGAAATATGTACATTTATTCCTAGTTATTCTTTTTAAAAGTGTTTTGTTTATATCAAAATAATACTTGTGCATGGGTTCGCAAGTCAAATTATATTAAAAGAGCTATAATTTAAAAAAGAACTCACATAATTCCTTTACTTGACCTGGTAATCTTCAGCTATTAGCTATTTAAGTACATATTTCTAATGATATTTATCTCTTAATTTATGCCAGGCATTTTCTGTTGCCATCCTATTTTGGTAGATAATGATTTAACACTCTTCCTATTCCTCCTCTGCCCACCCTAAACACTTACAGGCCTCTTGGTCTATCTTTCAAATAAAATTTTATTCAATTTTGGTTAAATTGGTATTCTTGGTTTTTATTAATTTCAGTCTGTGAAAATATGTTTATTTTTAAGGTATTATTACATTTTGTTTTCCATGCAACCACTTTTGTCTAATATTAATTTTGTTTCATGGTAATTCCTCTACATAATCTCTAACATAAGAATAAATCTCTCAACATATGCCATCATATCAGTCATTTTTTGCTTCTTTTCTGGTGGGGCATGTTGAATTTTAGACTTACTTTTTCAATCTTAACAGTTGTTCTTGGGCTATGCTATATAATTAATACCCTCAGTTTCCCTTAACCTTCATCCAGAGATTTCAGAGGATCCTCTTTTTACATTTTCATGTGTGGTATTCCACTTGTTTTGAGTTCCTTATCTTCCTTGTGTTTGCTTACTTTTTATAGAAGAAGACTACATGGATATCTTGAGACAAGGCTCAGGAGAAACAACTTTTTTAAGCTTTATGAAGGTGGTTTCAGATGTTCAGGAGCTTATTTTTGTACATGTTAAGCTTGGGATACCTATTAGATATTCCAGGGGAGATGTTGAATAGGCATACGGTGTTTAAGTCTACAGTTTAGAGGAAATTCAAGTTTAGAGTTTTGGGTTGTAGATAAATATGAGTGGCATTTATATAACCATGTGACTAGATGAAATCACAAAGGAGTGTGTGGAGAAGGAAAGATAATAGGTCCAGGGTCTGAGATAGGACAGTGTAACATTAAAGAGTGTGAAAGATAAAGGAAAACAAGTGAAAAAGAATGTGAAGGATTAACTAGTGTGGTGAAGGAAAATACTTACTATGTACTAGAGCATAAAATGAGTGTTACGTACTGGAAACCAGAGTTGGAGGAGAAGCAATTATTTGTAGGTTATTAATTCCAGCAATAAAATTACCTTTTCTAGACTTAAGGGGTACGTAAGTTCATACTTCAAAATGAGAACATGAAACAGAGGGGGATACCAACTAGTTTTGGGGCACCTGGGTGGCTCAGTTGGTTAAGCATCTGACTTCAGCTCAGGTCATGATCTTGCGGTCTGTGAGTTCAAGACCCGCATCGGGCTCTGTACTGACAGCCTGGAGTCTGGAGCCTGCTTCGTTCGGATTCTGTGTCTCCCTCTCTCTCTGCCCCTCCCCAGCTCATGCTTGCACTCTGTCTCTGTCAAAAATAAATCAACTTAAAAAATTAAAAACAACAACAACAACATCAGCTAGTTTTGGGGCACCTGGGTGGCTCAGTCTGTTGAATATCCCACTCTTGATTTTGGCTCAGGTCATGATACCAGGTTTGTGGGATCGAGCTCTTCGCCAGGCTCCACACTGAGCATAGAGTTTGCTTGGGATTCTCTCTCTCCTTCTCTTTCTGCCCCTCCTCTACTCACACTCTATCTCTACAATAAAATAAAATAAGATAAAAAAAATTAAAATAGCTTTTAAAAAACCCAGAAAACAATATCTCAGTGGAATAGGCACAAGCCAGAAATGATGAAGGTGAAAAAAGCCTGAAGCTGTGGGCATGCTTGATTTAGATCACAAAACAGGTGGTAGTTGTGAAAGACATTTTTAAACATCTGGAGAAAAGAAGACAAAACTCCTAGCACAGAACTAGAGAAATAGTGTGAGTTAAAGCCAAAGGTTTTCTGCACTCATTAAATGGATTCTTTTTGTTTATTTTTTATTTTTGAGAGAGAGAGAGAGAGAGAGAGAGAGAGAGAGAGAGAGAGAGAGAGAATGAATGGGGGAGGGGCAAAGAGAGAGAGACAGACAGACAGACAGAATCCAAAGCAGGTCCAGGCTCTGAGCTGTGAGCACAGAGCCCGATGCAGGGCTTGAACTCAACTGCACGATCGATCATGACCTGAGGGGAAGTCAGAAGCTTAACCAACTGAGCCACCCAGGCGCCCCTCATTAAATGGATCCTTAATGGTTGTTGAGCTGCTCAAGGAAGTCTAGAGAACTCATGGAGAGGGAAACAAGCTGGCTTCTAGGGACTGGTCACACTGGTCTCTGAGACAGAATTTATCATATTTACACCTATAAAAGTTAGAAAAAGGATGATGATGGCAAAAATTAAGAGTTTAAAAAAAACCACAAAACCCTACAAAAAAGGCTTGCATTTTGAAATATTAAAAATAATGAAAAAGTTAGTAGTCAACAAATTAAAGTGAGAGAGAGAGAGACATAATTTTTGTAAGCCAGCTTAACTTTAAAAAAACATTCTTTCAAAGATTTTATAATAAGTATATGAGAGATGTTCCAGGATTAGAAGTGAAGAGGTAAACATTTTCAAAAGGTTATAAAGTCAAAACAGGGAGAAAAACTATTTCAGGCCTATATGGAAAAAAAAGTGATTTTGAAAACTAAAAGTATAATCACAAAATTAAAACTCCATAGATAGTATGAATTCTATAATTTAAGAAATTATAGAACATTAAGAAAAATAGTGAATCTAGAAGATAGTACAGATGGACATATGTGACAAATGTGGACATACACTTTAGTGGCATGAGATCGATTAACTCTATGTTCTTTAACTTAGAATTCCAGAATAAACTGTCATAGATGGAATAGAAATAATACAACAAAACAAAACAAAAACCTTGCTAAGAATTTTATAGAGTAGGGACTGTAATAAGAATAAGAATTCAGTCTTGGGTGGAGCAAGATAAAAAATAATATCATACCAAGGAGTTTGTATTAAAACTGTTGAATGTACAAGAGGGAAAGATAGGGTAAGAGGACCGTAATCTCACGTCATCTCAGGGATACAACTAGATAATACCCATATTAGCATAAATGACTCAGAAAATGACCTAAAGACTGGCAGAATAAACTCCACAAATGTAGAGAAGAAGCCACATTGAAGAAGGGGGAAAGGTGGAGACATGATTTGAGACCTAAACAGACTCTGGCCTTCAGTGGACAGGAAGAAGCCAAGAGAGCAGTGAAGAGTAAGGAACAGATGGCCACATCGGGGGTCCCAAACAGAGGAGACAAATCCCCATAACATTTGACTTTGAAAATGGTAAGGGGCTAATTTCATGATTTCTTACAACCACCTGGCCTGAAATCATTATCAGGGCACTGGGAGAGCCCTGAGGGTGTTAGAAACCTGAGTCCCTGCCCTTAAAGAGACAGCACAGCTGCCTGAGGAGATATACTGCCTGAGGAGATAGCACTAGCAGTTTGAAAAACAGCTGGGGTACACAGGAGGAAGAATGATTTCCTCATAACAGAGCATGTCACAGAGAGATAGGGATCTCAGAGAGACCCTTCCAAGAAGAAAGAAACTGGCAGGCACCATTTCCATCCCACCAGCATAAACACATAGCCACCTACAGGAACCAGCACAGTGCCAGCACTCTCCTACCTAATCTTTTAACTTGATTGCACCAAGCACCACCCCAGTACTGTGGCAGATCTACTCTCCCCAGCCTTAGTGCTAGAGCTGTGAGGCCCCTTCCCCAAAAGACTGCTCCAAAACTCGGCATCACTCTATCTCCCTACCTGTACCTTGTGCTGGCCTTGGTCCTGGCAGCTGTGTCAGGAGCTGTAGAAGCCTGAGGTGCACCTTGTAAAAATGCGTGGTCCACCTATATACACACATTGTAGATCCATTTAGGTTGGCCAGGTCCCAGCAGCTCAGCTCAAGGTCTCATTTAGCTAGCATATACCTTGTTAAAACATATCCCACAACTGCCAGGGACCAAACAACACTGCACACAAGAGGCAAAAAGAACCCCTATAGACAACTGGCCTGAAGGGAAAAGTGGCCAAAACACAGGAGAGCACACAAAACACACACAGGAGTGACTACCTGAAGCTCCAGGTCCTGGGGTACAGGGGATCCTGCATTTCAGGGCATTATAGGACCTCTTCTTCATAGTTCTACTACCTTCAAGAGCAGGAGATGTAGCTGACTTCTGTAGCTCAGAGAAACAGACATAGAGTTAGACAAAACGAGGAGACAGAGAAATATGTTCCAAATGAAAGAACAGGACCAAACCACAGCAAGAGACCTAAGCAAAACAGATAAAATTAATATTCCTGATAGAGAATTTAATGATCATAATGATACTGTACTAGAGAAAAGAATAGAGGGCATCAGTGAGATCTTTCACAAAGAGGTAAAAAACTAACTGATCAGAGATGAAGAACACAATAAATGAAATTAAAATTACACTTCATGGAATAAATAGCAGGCTAGAGGAAGCAGAGGAAAAAATTAATGACCTGGAACATAGAGTAATGGAAAGTAACCAAGCTGAGCAAATGAAAGGGAAAACATATGCAAATTCAGAATAGTTTTAGAGAAACTCAGTAACTCCATCAAGTGTAGTAACATTGGCATCAAAGGAATCAGAGAAGAGAAGAGAGAAAAGGGGACAGGAAATTATTTGAAGAGATAATAGCTGAAAACTTCTTTAGGGAAGGAAACAGCTAGATCCAGGAAGCACAGAAATCCCCCCAAAGAATCAACCGAAGCAGGGCCATACCAAGACAAATAGTCATTAAAATGGTAAAAAGTAGTGATAAAGAAAACATCTTAAAAGCAGAAAGAGAAAAGACAGTTACATACAAGGGGAAGCCCTGTGTAGCATTCAGCAAATTTTTCAGCAGAAATTTTGCAGTTTAGAAGAGAATGGCATGATATATTCAAAGTGCTGAATGGGAAAAATCTGCAGCCAAAATACTGTATTCAGCAAGGTTATCATTCAGAATAGAAGGAGAGAGAATTTTTCAGACAAAACTAAAAGTGTTCTTGACCACTAAACCAGCCCTACAAGCCCTGCTATATGCTGAAGATGGGAAGATGTTATATAAAAACCTAACAGTAACCACAAATCAAGAACCAGTGATAGATATGCAGAGAATAAAGAGAACAAAGACTGTAATGAGACAAAGAAGAATGCTATGCAATAATAAAGGGAACGATCTAAAAAGAAGATATAAAATTGTAAATATTTATGCACCCAATGTGAAGCACCTAAATACATAAGAGTTAGTAACAAACATAAGTAAGAAACTTATTGACAATAATACGTAATAGTAGGGGACTTTAACTCTCCATTTGCATTGATGGACACATCATACAAACAGAAAATCAACAAGGAAACAGTGGCTTTGAATGACGTGCTGGACCAGATGGATTTCACATATATATTGAAAATATTCCATCCTAAAACAGCAGAATGCACATTCTTTTCAAGAGCAAATGGAACATTCTTTAAAATAGATTACCTATTAGGTCACAAAGCAAGTCTCCAAAAATTAAAAAAAAATCGAAGTCATACCATGCATCTTTTCTGACTACAACACTATGAAACTAGAAGTCAACCACAAGAAAAAATCTGGAAAGGCCAGAAGTACATGGAGGCTAAATAACATTCTATTAAACAATGAATGGGTTAACCAAGAAATCAAAGAAGAAATAAAAAATTACATGGAAACAAATGAAAATGAAAACAGAAGGGTTCAAAATTTTAGGGGTGCAGTAAAAGTAATTCTAAGAGGGAAGATTATAGCCATACAGGTCTACCTCAAAAAGCAAGAGAAAAATAAACAACCTAACCTTATACCTAAAGAAGCTAGAAAAAGAACAACAAATGGAGACTAAAGCCAGCAAAAGGAAGGGAATAATAAAGATTAGAGCAGAAATAAATGATACAGAAATGAAAGCAAAGTAAAACAGTAGAGTAGTTCAATGAAACCAGGAGCTGGTTCTTGAAAATATTAATAAAATTGATAAACCTCTAGCCAGACTTATCAAAAAGAAAAGAGAAAGGACCCAAATAAATAAAATCACAAATGAGAGAGGATAAATAACAGCCAACACCACAGAAATACAAACAATTATAAGAGAATATTATGAAAAACTGTATGCCAACAAATTGGACAACCTAGAAAAAATGAATAGATTCCTAGAAACATATTACCTACCAAAAGTGAGGAATAAGTAGAAAATTTGAACGGATTTATTACCAGCAAGGAGATTGAATCAGTAATAATAATAATAAAAAAAATCTCAACAAATGAAAGTCCATGTCCAGATATATTCACAGGCAATTTTATCATTTAAAGAAGAGTTAATACCTATTCTTCTGAAACTGTTCCAAAAAATAGAAGAGGAAGGAAATCTTCCAAATTTATTCTGTGAGGCCAGGATTACCCCTGATACAACCAGATAAAGACACCACAAAACCTAGAACCACAGGCCAATATCTCTGATGAACATAGGTTCAAAAGTCTTCACAAAATACAAGCATTCTTGCATTCCAAGTGGGTGAAATAGTTTCAATAAAATACATGAGTAATCCTAAGAGAAAAGTTGGCCAATAATGAACTTTATGTATTTAGCTTTAAGGATTCGAATTATGAGGATAAATATAGAAAAAGGCCTTCTAACAGTTTTATCTAATGTTCCCTGTAAAATGACGAAAAAATTGGGATCCCTGAAATGTTGAGTAACTTTTCCAAGTTTACTATTTTATGAATTGCTAAAATGTTGTCTGATCAGGAATTGAAAATAGACCAATTGGAGACAATTATCCAAAACTTGAGTGTTTTTACATGTAAATTTATGTTATATTATCTGTTTAGAATTTAACAACTCTGCAGTTTGTACTTTACCTAGATGTGTTTATTGGCCTTATAGTTAGGTCGAGGTGATTATTGTATGCTTGGATCAACACATATTTAATGTAAAAATTAAAAATATTTGTGAGTTTGAGAGTGTATCTTAGCCTATCTCAAATTTTCCTAAGTACCTAATATAAACAAAAGCTGGTTAGCTATTGATATGATGTTCTCCTGCAAGTTAATACTCATGGCTTTGGAGAGGGTTCTAAAATTTAAGTCTCCTTAGTTAAGTATTTACACTTATTGGAAATAGTTTTCCAGTAATTTGGTTTCTCCATAGGAATGGTAGTTGAGCCAGGAGACCTTAGTAAATAGAGATTACACTTCTATAGCATATATATGATTTGGTTTAATTTTACTATAAACTACAGTTTAATTATATATTCATTAGTAAATCAACACAATTTTTTAAATATAGGTAATCAAGCAAAAGAAAAGTAACATATTCCACACTTATATTTTCACTTTAAGGTAAACAGAAATTTTGGCTGAAAAAAATAAGAAAATTGTTAGAATTTTTGATGATAGCTTGCAACAGATGAATACATAAAAATCAATGTTTTTCTGATATGCTATGGAAATGGGGATCAAAAGGGATAATGAACATTCTATCAAAGAAAACAAAAATATAAAACAACGGATAAATTTAACAGGAAATCTGCAGGATTTACAAACTTAAAGGATGAGAAAATCTAAGGCCACAAATAAAAGTTCTGACTAAATGTCCTATAGAAAAATAATTTTACATGTTCCCAAAATTAATGTGCATATTTAGCACAATTCCAATCAATGTGTGAGTGTGCTATTTTAATGAAAAAATTATAGTAAAATTAATCTGCAAAAGAAATGCCATAGACATTTTATTTTTTAATTTGTACATTATTTTTTAAGATATTTATTTTTGTGAGAGAGACAGTGCGAGTGGGGGGGGAAAGAGAGATGGAGGCAGAATCCAAAGTAGACTCCAGGTTCTGGGCTGTCAGCATAGAGCTCCACGTGGGACTCGAACTGACAAATGGTGAGTTCATGACCTGAACCAAAGGCAGATGCTTAACCAACTGAGCCACCCAGGTGCCCCAAGAAATTTTCAAAAAGAAGCATGGAAGAGGACTTTTGTAAATAAGATATCAGTATGTTTTATGATGATAACCTATTAAACTAGCATAGAAATAGACATAAGTGTCCAACTTCAGCTCAGGTCATGATCTCATGGTTTGTGAATTTGAGCCCCATGTAAGGCTGTGTGCTGATAACTCAGAGCCTGAAGCCTACTTTGGATTCTGTTTTCCTCTCTCTCTGCCCCTTACCTGCTTATGCTTTGTCTCTCTCTCTCTCTCAAAAATAAACAGTAAAACTTTTTTTTTAAAGAAACATGAGAGGAAATCTAGAGGATACAAATATGTCTCACTGTTTTTGCAGTTTCCAAGTGATTACTTGCAGTTGCAAGTAATTCATTTAATAATTTCGCTATGAATAAACATAGATTCTTAACTTGTACTTATTGCCAAAATGATTGTATCAATTTTAGAATTATATTTTAAGAAGAGTGATTAAGGAATTGGAAATAATAGGTGAATGTCTTGCCTATAAAGGTCCTTACGATACAGGACTTTAGAAATATTGTCACATATAAAAATTATAAAATCAATTACTTTAAAAATGTTTACCTACAAAATTAAATTATCTTTATAACCAAAGCCTGATAAAGAATTGCAAATAATGAATTTGGAGAATATTCACGTTAATATTGGTAGGGATAAGTTAAGCATGTTTCTTAATTAAATTTGTAACTATATAATCTTTCTATTATCTATCTATCGATCGATAGATAGGGAAAACATGCAAATTAATGGCAGAATAGAATAAAACAAAATAGCAAAAATGGCTTAAGACCATTCACAAGATATTTACAAGACTAAAAATGTAATGTTTTTACAATACAAACAAAAGCAAATTCTGGTAACCAATGACCAAATAAATTGATATGCTTCATTTTATCTCTCATAATATACGGTGTACGTATAGCCCCAGCCAAAGGTCAAGAGATGGTAATATAAATGCCAGTGCAATTTAAATGACCACAAAAGCTCAAGAAAACAATTTGTCCAAGTAAATTTATTTTTTTATGTTTATTTATTTTTTTTTTTTGAGAGAGAGAGAAAGAGAGGGAGAGACAAAGAATCCAAACCAGGCTCCAGGCTACAAGCTCTCAGCACAGAGCCCATTGAGGGGCTAGAACTCAAAAACCATAAGATCATGACCTGACCCAAAGCCAGACACTCAACTGACTGAGCCACCCAGGCACCCTGCAAAGTACATTTAAAGCTCTAAAAGTAATATAATTATTTGACCTCTTAGAGTTTCTTTCTTTTAATTTTTTAATGTTTATTTATTTTTGAGAGAGAGAGTGCTAGTGGGGGAGGGACAGAGAGAGAGCGGGAGACACAGAATCTGAAGCAGGCTCCAGGCTCTGAGCTGTCAGCACAGAGCCTGACACAGGGCTCTAACCCATGAAAAAGATTATGACCTGAGCCAAAGTTGGTAGCCTGACTGACTGAGCCACCTAATGAGTCCCAATCTCTTTGAGTTTCTAACTGTGAAAAATTATTAGAAATAAATACACACTTTAAACTGGAAAATATTTAATAAACCATTATATTTTGATATACCATAGTATTATAAAATCTAAGATATGGCACATATGTATAAACATTGTAAGATGTTCTCAGTATATGGTAGAAATTAGAGCTTTTCCCCTTCTCTGTTTTCTCCTCTTTCCTTTTTTTCCCTCTCCTTCCCTCAGTCTGTTTTGAAGAGCCCCAGGAAGATAGATATCATGTGAGAGGAGTAAGATTTAGCTGTGGTGACAGCTGAGTGACAGTTGGGAGTGTCTTAACTGGACCAGTGTGAGGAGAATAGCCATTCAGGAGGTGGGGAGCTGTGACAGATGTGGAGGAAGTCTTCAGAGACAAAACAATGTGAGGAGGACATTTGAGTAGGAGGGTGACCCATTATGTGTGTCAGATGTTAAAGTGTGTGAGAATGATATTTGTGTGGAGTTTGGTATGCATGAGTTCTACACTATAGCACTGAAGCCAAAGTGGGGTAAGGGAAGCAATTATGGGGGCAAGGTGACATTGGAGGCCTGACACAGGATGAGGTAACACCAGTAAGGTGAGGAAGATGGCACCACTAGGGTGTTTCATCCTGAATAGTGTATTGGAAGTTTGTGTAGAGTAAAAGTGTTGTCTATGAGTAGGGAGGGGTGTGAGCATGGCATGCTGGGATGAAGCCTGATTTGGGTGAAGAGGTCATTTGTACAGAAGGTAGAGATAGTAGTGGTCTAGGAAAGGATGTTAGAATCAAAGTGAGGAGAAATGCTTTTATGCTGGGGTTGGAGAGTGGTTGGCTGCCAGCTATGGAACATTGGTTTAGTTCTTGATGGAATAAGTAAAAATAATGACAATAATAGGAGCCAGATTTCTCACTATTGGAATAAAGAGTTACAAGAGAAAAAAAAAATGGGAATGGACTCTAGTGTTGGATTGGCATTGAAAATATTGGTGTGAACTTATGGATTTCAGTATATAGTTGAAAGTATAGTTATAAAGAAAATAAAAACAAATATGTGTATGTACAGAGATACATACATGCACACACATTATATATATTTCTGAGCTCTGTTCATTGAAAAGATAAGGAAATAGCAATGACTCAATAGTGCTGAACACTCCTGATCCCTAGATTTTCATTTGCAATACAATTCTGTTTATTTTTTTTTTTTGGCCAAAATAACATTTTATTGTATGGTGTGCCACACTTTATCTCTTTACCAGTTGATGCACCTATGTGTGTTTCCATTTTTGGTTACTATGAATAATGCTACTATGAACATTTGTGTGTAAGTTTGTGTGTGTGTGTGTGTGTGTGTGTGTGTGTGTGTGGGCATGTGCTTTCAATTCTCTAGGAATAGAGTAGTTGGACTATATGATAACCGTATTTAACTTTTTGAAGAACTGTCACACTTTTCCAAACAGGCAGCAAGCAACCTTTTATGTCCCTATTAACAATGCATGAAGATTCTGATTTCTCCACACCACCACCAACCCATTTTATTATCTGTCTTTTTTTATTATACTTATCACAGGGCAAGCAAAGAGTATCTTGTGCCTTCAATTTGAATTTCCCTGATGGCTAATAATGTTAAGCCTCTTTTCATGTGTTTATTGGCCACTTGTACTTCTTGTTTTGAGAAATGCCTATTCATATCCTTTGCCTATTTCTTAAACTGTGTGGGTTTTTGTTGCTGGGTTTTGTTGTTGTTGTTGTTGTTGTTGTTGCCTTGTAAGTTTTCTATATACATTATTGAAGCAGATACATGTATTAAAAATTCAAACTGGCAATTTTAGAAATCAGATACCCCCACACACACTCGCATTACTTCACGCAGGGATTGCTGTGGCTATTCTTGATGTTTGTTTATTTAGAGACTTTTCTGGACTAATTCTCTAAATCTGTATTGTTTGTCATGTGTGGCCACTGAAGTCTCTGCCTGATTAGCTTAGTGCTCATATAATTATTAGGCAGAGATTTCCTTAAATACCTTGAACTAATAAGATTCCCAACTTTCACTGAGGAGCTATTTGTATATGTCATGTTATGACTTCAACACTCTTAGTAGGCAGTTTGCATTTCTGCCTTATTCATTTTCTGCTTGCCTTAAGATAAGGCTGGCCAGAGATAAGAAATTAAGGCCTTTGCTGGTCTTTCCTGAGCAAGTGCATCACCCTGTGTATGCAAGTGGCCTTCCAGATATTCCCAGTTTGCCGGATCTTTTCAGTGTCCTGTGAACATTAATTCCTTTTGTTTCAAGTTTTTTGATCTGCCTCCTGACTGTCCTAGCTGGTAATGATGTCTCAGACAGCTGTGATGTTAAACAATTGTCACTTATTTTTTTAAACAAATCCTTCTGGAATAAGACTATTTGCAGAGAGTAAGCTCTGAATCAGGTCAAATAAACACAGGCCCTGAGAATGGAGCTTTTCAGCAAGATGCTAGACAGATCAAATAGTGACCATTCTCTGGGAATGGGACTTTTGTGGAGCTCTAAACTGATTCTGCACCTTTCAGAGGCTACTTGACAGCTAAATTTCAATGCTACTCTAATAGGGAGGTCTTGGTTTTTAAGACTACCTACCACAGAGCAGGCAAGAGAAAGAATTAGAGAAGGTTAAAATGCCACAAAGGTTACTGCTCTTACTGAAATTTAGCTGTTTTTCTTAAGTAAATACTCCTTAGATTGTTGCAGATCTTTGGTTTAATTTTCAGTCCTGAAAAGTTGATTTTGATAGTTTTTGCTATAGTTCTCACAGCTTTTATTCATGAAAGGATTTTTTCAGGGCCTTACTCCACCTTCTGAAAGTCCTATGAATATTTTAGCATTGTAGATAGTAATTTTTATTCATTCACTTATTATTTGCTTGTTTGCTATATACTAAAATTTTCCTACATTCAGTAAGACCTCTTTATGTAAAAATAATATTTTTATTTATGTGCTGTGTGCTTAAGTGCTATAATTGAGGG
Organism: Prionailurus viverrinus; assembly: GCF_022837055.1. NCBI lineage: Eukaryota > Metazoa > Chordata > Mammalia > Carnivora > Felidae > Prionailurus > Prionailurus viverrinus. Next base: position 108,703,976 of record NC_062564.1, on the reverse strand, counting down.
TCATAATTACTCCTGTATCATCATTCTATGTATTATCCTGTGTACTGGTACTTCTGCAATAAAACATTTGCTTACAAGGAGACTTTTTTTTTCTGTCAATATTAAATTTCTATTAAATTTGCTATTAACATTTCTATATTTATCTTGTCCATCTGACAATTTAAATTAAGTACGTCAACTTAGTTAATACAGTCTTCCAAATATATATCCTAGTCCAGAAAATGACATTACTATATTTGGAAATATAAGGATGGGACAAATCTCCATTGCCAAGTATAGTTTTATTTATTATAATGTGATAAAAGATGAAAAAGGCAAAGAAAATAAGAAAAATATTATTGTTATAAAGCATTATTTCAATATCTTCTACATTAAGAGAGTAGAGATGACTTCTAACTTCTACTTGAAGATTTAATTGTGTGAAACACAGCCTGTAGTGTACTCTACCTGATCGATTTGATTCAGAAATTCTAGGAAGCTGTCCATTGAAAACAGTCTTCTCTTATGCTTGCTTCATGTGCCATAAGAACCTCAATGAACATGATATAGTGTAACAGATGCCATTAATGAACATTAATATAAATTAATGTTATTAAAACTATGTAACAAAATAATCAAAATAGTTATAATACTCTTTTTGATTTATTTTCTGTTTTTCTCAAAAACTCACAATGGTCAAATATCTCAGGATTGAAATTCTCTAACCCAGGAAAGAATTATGTTGATAAAGATGCTTAGATAATTAAAATGGTTTTGCCACCAAAAATGTAATAACTAGATAAAAAATGTATAGTCATGTAAAATGAATATTTATTTTAACATAAACTACTTTATGAATAATTATGCAAATATATACTTTTTTAGTATAGTATATATTAATATATTTAGCACAGAGCCCAATGCAGGTCTCGAACTCACGAACCATAAGATCATGCCCTGAGCTGAAGTCGAATGGTTCACTGACTGAGCCACCCAGGCGTCCCTCTTATTTTATACTCTTAATTTTATTTCCACAATGAGATTGTACACTAAATCTTGTGTGTACTTCAGCCTTTAATTATAATAATATATTTTGCAAATATTCTGTATTTATACATGCAGATATACCTCATGTATATGTACTATAGATTATTTAATAATCACTCAAATATTTATTCACATTTTGAATTTATCCTAATTTTGCTATTTCAAGCTAAGCTACATTATAATACATCTCAGAAAAGTTTTATGAGTATATTCACATAAGGTAGTGCAATTAAATTTCTGAGTCAGCAGTTACGTGCATTTTACATGCACATACAAATTATTCTCCAGTTAGTTTGTGCCAGTTTTCACTCCTAACTAATTGTGTCTGTGCCTGTTGCCCCATATTCCACTAAAATGAGTATTTAAATTTATAGTGTGCTAAATTAGAGCACTAGTACTGTGTTTGGAGACTAAAAGTCTCCTGTGTCATTGTTCTGTACACTTGTGGACTGTGACTACTGCAATGTAACATTCTCACAACAAGCCTCTTCCTTTTCTATGAAATAGCTACCATTCTGGTTAGTATCTCCCATTATTGACTTAGATGATGAGGGAAGTACAAGAAGTAAGACTTAAGAATTTTACAAAGCTTTAGTTAAAGCTTAGACTGTGGCAAAGCTCGTTCACTCTATAGTTGCTTAAAAATACCCTAGCTTCATCTGAGTAGGTTACCTACTGAAACTACTTGAATACATTTGTCATCCTTCCTGCTTTCCCAGAATTGCTTCTATCAAGAATATTGGAAAATACCTAGAAGCCTGAAGCTTTCCCAAGGCTGTTTTATAGTCAAATGCAAGGCAGTGATTGATATGAGACACTATCATTCTCAAAGGCTCTGAAAAATAAAGATTAGTTTCTCTACCAAAATAAGTTTACCAGGGGAGTGCTCAGACAAGTTACAATAACTTCATGTTTTTCCTCAGATTTTATCATGGGTAATTGAGTTATGCAATTGGAATATTGGTATACTGTCTCACCCATGCCAAATTTCATTTTGTATAATGTAAAAATGTCAAACAGCAAATTCAAAACAAGACAAAATATTTGAACTGAATTATTATAGCTGTAAGATGAACTCTTCATATATAGAAATACAAAAAAAAAAAAAAGTCCTGGTTTTTTTGGCTGAAATGACATGAACTTTGGTTTTTAGAAATGACTGTTTAATTTTATGTGTATTTTTCACTGGTTAAAATAAAAGCCTGTATAATGAGTCCTAAATTAGGTATTGTTGTCCTTCGGGCTAGTAGTTTTTCTAAGCATAAAATTCTATTGATCCTGTGTCTACCTTATTGTACATGAGGATAGAGTGCAATCCATTATCAGGAAAAGCAAAGCCATTAGACTCCTCATGCATTCAATTAGGCTATTACTTTATCTATCTTAATTGATACTGCTAATAGTATCATATATAATTGCTGCATATAGGTAGAAAACATGCTTGTTAATAAGTCTTAGCTAATTCACAGAATGACATTTAAGCACTATCAGTATAACTGTACATACGTCCAAGATCAATATGTAAGCCATTTCTCAGCCTTATAGTAGATAGCCGGAAATAGTAATTCAAACTGGATGATTATAAAGTGAATTCTCATGTTTTCCAGGTGTTTTTCAGAGCAAAAAGATTTCATTTTGCTGGGTTTTTCTTTGGGGGTGGTGGTGATATTATACAGGAATTATTATATAGGAATAAGAATTTGAGATCTGGAATGATGAACAAATGATTTTGAAATTGGAATCACTGTTTTTGACTAAGCTTTATGTTTATGTCATAAGAATTATTTGTAAAAAACAAAAACAAAAACAAAAACCTAAAAACAAACAAAAAACCTTCTCTAAGGGCGCCTGAGAGGCTCAGTTAGTTAAGTGTCAGCCTCTTGATTTCGGCTCAGGCATGGTCTCATGGTCATGAGATCAAGCCCTGCATTGGGCTCCATGCTGGGTGTGGAGCCTACTTAAGATTCCCTCTCTTCCTCTCTTTCTGTCCCCCCCCCCCGACCACCATGCATGTAAATGTGTGCTCTCTCTCTCAACACAAAACACCATCTCTTAAATTAAAACAAAAAAATTAGTACCTTTCAATTTATTTGAATTTACAAAATACACTGCCATGTATGAACTGTGTAGAAAGATGCAAAGACTAGAGATTATATTAAAATGTATGACTTTTAAAAAATTGATCTTCATGTAATTCAAGTTGCTCCATGAATGTAAGTTAACTAATTTTCCTAGCTATTTTAACTCTTTCAATCTATGAGATGCTATTTAATTCAGTCATATAAAATAGAATAATTTCTCTCAGATAAATAAAATTATGCAGTGGCATTGTATCTAAGTAGCATGTAGTGCAGAGTGTGTTTTGAATTGATTGTCCTGATACCAATAGTGGAGAGTGCTCTGGGTCTGGAGAGAGAGCTCCCCAGTTCTCTGCAGTAGATGGCTATACCACAGGGATTATGGGAAGTGGACAAAGAGTCAACCTCTATCTAAATAAAGTATGCTTTGTTTGAGACTCACGCACTCCTACTCCCTAGGATTGCCCTCTAAAATGTTCACTGAATTCTGTTTTGTTATCTGAGCACTGCTGTATTTGAAGAGAAATTGAAGTGTAAAGAAATGTTGGCCCTAGAAAGATTACTTGTCTAAAGCCTTTTCCAGCAGTTATTTGCTGATAAATAATGAGATTCAGAATTCCCTAGAACATCTTTTAATTTTTGGTGGGGTGCTTCGATAACTAGACCATGAACTTAATTTATAAAAATTTGCATAATATTATGCTTTTTAAATCAATTTATGCAACATATCTGACATATTTTCAATCTTCAGAGAGCATATTTACAGTTACTTTGCAAAACCAGTTTAAAAAATATTTTACTTCTGACACTAAGATGCCTTTGCCTCAGACCTATATAAATTTTATCAAGTATTTCTACTTGGTCTTCCCAGTGGAAACCATGAACAGCCTACAGCATTTTTTCTGACTTTCACTTTCTAAGCAGTATTTTGCTACTAGACTGGAAAATGAGTGAAGAACTAATTGGGGGAAAAAAAAAAAAAACCCAGCATCTCTCTATTTTCCAGCTCAGTAAGATCCCTAAATGTTACATAAATTCTAAATGGTACAGCATGTAATATTTGAAAAGTGCTTTGGAGTTGAACACTAGATAAGTCTATTTCTTTTTGCAGAGAAAATTGTTTGAAAATCTAGAGGACATTTCAAACTGTATTATAAAACCACAAGTATGTAATTATCTCACAGCCATTTTTTATTTTGTTCAGAGCAGTTTGGTAATTGAATAATACATACTCATTATGGGAAAAATTCAGTTTCTCCTTATAAGTAGTCATCTCTATGAGTAATCACCTCTTTTTCTGCTTCTCTGAACATAGTTTTGACTGGAATTTAGTTGTTTATATTTTGGGGAAGGTGATGGAATACCTATGCCATGTACAAGATATAGTAGGAACTGAAGTTTTGTTTGTTTTGTTTTCTATTTCACTTTTTTTAGAGAGACAGAGAAAGTGTGGGTGGGGAGTGGGTAGAGGGAGAAAGAGAGAATCGTAAGCAGGCTCCACACTCAGCATGGAGCCCAGTACAGGGCTTGATCGCATGACCCTGGGATCATGACCTGAGCTGAAATCAAGAGTCGGACCCTCAACTGACTGAGCCACCCAGGTGCCCTGGGACTTGTTTTTCCTTTTATTTTTAGAGTCTCACAGACAGTTTTGAACATCCAAAAACTTCAATGTATGTTGGGATTAACTCTCCAAATGCTTGACAGAAATGTACTTAGATTTAACTTAGGCTATATCATGCCAGGAGAGTTTGGGAAGATGATATTCTTTGTAGTTCCACTCCAGATTGAAATATACCAAAAAAACCCTCTGATTTGTATAGATTAGTGAACAGAGCTCTAGAGAAAGAAAACCATGATATCTTAACATACTGCTTTTGACTCTTCCTCTATTATTATTATTATCATTTTTTTTTTTTAGTGTTTGCTTGGCCCTTCAATATAAATTATTTCTCTGACATGTTGATAGGAATGTTGCCAAAATTTTAGTTGAAATATTTTTATATTACCTGCAGCAGCTTTTATACACACCTGATTTTCTCAATTTAGTCTATATTTGTATACTACCAACAAATATACATGCATACATACATATATACATAACTCTTACTCTATGATCCAGCTATCGTGTATCATGTTTGTTCATTTGTTTGTTTCCAAATGAAGTGAAAGCTTATGTCCATACAAAAACCTACGCACAGATGTTTATAGCAGCTTTATTCATGATTGCCAAAGTTTGGAAGCAACTAAGATGTCCTTCAGTAGATGATGGGTAAGTAAATTGTGGTACATCCAGACAATGGAATATTATTCAGTGCTAAAAAGAAATGAACTATCAAGCCAATGAAAATACATGAAGGAACCATATGTTGACTAACTTGGATTATAAATAAAAAAAATTAAAAGAATATATTATTCATTATTTAATCTTTATCTGTTGAGATTTTATCTTTCCAAATAAAATACTGCGTAATGAAATGTTCACTTATGCTGTTTTTTCATTGCTGGTTGTTTTGAAATAAATTTATTTTTGAAAATAAACTTATTTTTTGGGTAAAAAAAAAACAAGAAAATATATGAGGGAACTTAATTGTATATTGCTAAGTGAAAGAAGCCAATTCACTTATGCTGTTTTTTCATTGCTGGTTGTTTCCCGATTTTGAAATCAACATTATTTTTTGGATACAAAAAAAAAAAAAACAAAAAAAACACACAAAAAAACCAAGAAAATATATGGAGGAACTTAATTGTATATTGCTAAGTGAAAGAAGCCAATCTGAAAAGGTTACATATATGATTTCAGCTATATGGCATTTTGGAAAAAGCAAAACTATGGAGACAGTAAGATGATAAGTGTTTACCTGAGGCTCCAGGGGAGGGAGAGAGGGATGCATAGGTGGAACACACGGGACTTTAGGGCAGTAAAACTATTCTGTATGATACTGTAATGGTGGATATGTGTCATTACGCCTTTGTCAAAACCCATAGAATGTACAGTACAAACTGAATTTTAATGTAAACTATGGATTTTAGTTAATAACTTATTAATATTAGCTTATCAATTATAACAAACATATTATTCCAATGCAAGAAGTTAATAGGGGTAACTGATAGGAAAGTTTTTGCTTGATTTTTCTGTAAACTTAAAACGTCCCTCAAAGTCTATTTTTTTAAGTGTATTTGAATTTAAGCTACACTATTAGACATGTGATCTTGGGGATTATAATTAACCCTGTAATTTTTGTACAGTTTTTATAACCTTTAATATAAGAAAAATAATATTTGCACATTGAGTTTTTATGAAAATTAAATGAAAATGCATTAAAAATACGTGACTGTGTTTAGTACATACTAAGTGTTCAATCAGTGATAGCCAGGTCTATTATTATGATAATACACTCAACTGATGTGTTTATAATGCTACAAAATAAGTGCTCTTTTACAGATTAATCATGTTTCAGCCACACATAAAATTTAAAAATTAGGAGAAACTTTTCCAAAATATCCTCTTCTCGCTGATGTTTTTCTGTTGCAAATATCAGATTGTCTAAACTGAAGGGGAATATTTTTCTCAGGCAGGAATAGATAGATAGATAGATAGATAGATAGATAGATAGATACATACATACATACATACATACATACATACAACTAATCCTTCTGGTGATACAGAGGCAAGGGAGAGTGAATCTACTCTTAGCTTCCTATATGCTGACAAGTCACTTTTATCTACCTATTTTGTGGCTTATTCTCAGTTTTATTTTTCTTGATCTAAGATTATGGGAATTTACCTTCTATTAATTTTTAGGGGATTGAATCATATTCTGAAGCATGAGGCTATATTTGGCCTTTCCTTGCCTGAGCCCTGAGGTAACTGAACACCAAATCTGAAATTTAAAAATTAGAGAAAATCCAAAATCTAATTCAACCACACAAATAACATTATATGTTATTTGGGAGAGAGAGAGAGAGAGAGCGAGAGAGAGAGCGCACGAGCGCATGAACATGGGAGGGCCTGAGAGAGAGGGAGAGGGAAAATCCCCTGAGCCAAAATCAAGAATTGATGCCAAATAGTTCTCTCATTTTTCTTTTAAAATGTCATTCTCTGAAATACATGGTTCTGTGCTCTAAGTGAATTTTTAATGGCAAGAATTATAAAATTGTTTAAATAGGGAACATCTATTACAATTTGATTTCATTCTACCACTTTCTGTGTAACTCTTGATGTCTTAGTAATTTTTAGTAAATAGATGTGCAAATCACTTAATTGTTTTTATTTGAATATAGATTACACACAATGTTACATTAGTTTCAGGCATACAACATAGTGTTTCAGCTTCTCTATACCTTATGTTACGCTCACCACAGTGTAGCTACCTAGATATGCAATTAAATGTCATGGCAGCTTCTTAAGAATCAAAAGTGTAACGAGGTAAAAGATATATATTCATATTGCAATTGCATTTCATCTGCCCCCTTCATATATATAAATTAACATAACATGTATGTATGTAACTTCCTTAAATGTTAGGGTGAAACAGTTGTTAAGTAGTGCACTTGTTGAGAAATGATATTGAAATTATATTATTTGATGTCTGGTTGAATCCCCAAAGAACTAGATAATTCATTTTTCCTAAAGTAACATTATTGATATCCCCCTCTATTATGGGCTGAATGTTTGTCTCCCCGAATTCAGATGTTGAAATGCTAACCTCCAATGTGATAGTATTTGGTTATGGGGTCTTTGGGAGGTAATTAGGGTTAGATGAGATCATGAGAGGGGGGCTTTCATGATGAAATTAGTGATCTTATTAGAAGAGACACCGGAGAGCTTTTGCTCCCTTTGTCTCTCTCCCCACACCCCTGCCCCCCACTTGTGTGCCAAAAGACATCAGGTGAGCACTCACTGAGGTGGCACCTGCCTAGAAGCCAAGAGAAGAGGCCTCAGAATGAACACACCTTGCTGGCCCCTTGATCTTACACTTCTAGCCTCCTGAACTATGGGAAACAAACTTCTGTTATTTAAGCACCTAGTCTTTGGCATTTTGTTATGGCAGGATAGGTAGACTAATACTCCCAATGCCCAACACATTATAAAATTACTTATTTTCCGTAACTCTTATAACACATTATACATTTATTCATCCATTTTAAAAGTGGATTCATCCATTTTTGTTTCCTAGAAAATAATCTTCTAGGAACTTGTCTTGCTTAATTTTAGACGTCTATTAGAACACCCGCTAATGTAGGTACTCAATAAATGCTGTGAAATAAATTCGTAAAAAAAAATCAAGATACTTGAACCAGCCTCTGCAGAATTAAATTTATGGCTTAACTTTTAATACTTTATGGTCATTTCCCTCCTTCTTTGTCTTATACATATATCCTAAGAAGACTTCTAATAATAAAAAATCTTAATATTCCTTGAAAAGCATGTCTGTGCCTCCTTGGTTTATTATAGTAATTAAAAGAGAGAGAAAAAACCAGAGAAAGAGATAAACAGAAAGAAGGAATGAGAGAATACTGTGCTTTTCCAAATAGAATAATATATTATGATAATATTGAAGTGAGCTTTTATGAACCCTCCTGTCAATTTAAAAATTAGAATATCGGTGATAACTTTGAAATTCACCACATGCTCCTCACAAATCCTTGGTCCCATCTTGCTGCTTATCCTCCAGGTTGCTAAGCTTACTTCATGTTTCCAACATACTGTCTTTCTGTCCTTTATTCTAATTTATTCCTTCACTTCTACCCTCTAACTTATAATACACTTTTTGATTGCTAATTTTAATTCTATATTTTTAAATGATCAGATTTAGCTTTTTTATATTCTTTATATAATTACAAAATGAAAAGTCTTTGAAAGTTTAAATCTGTGTTTTTTTCTGAAGCTCATTTATAAGATATACTTAAACAGTTATTTTTTACAAACTATATCTAAATTGTACCAAATTTGTGGTAATTTCTTCCAAAAGCAATTTAGGTTTGTTTTTTTACCAGGAGTGAATGGACACTGATGAGACCATTTTAGCATGCTACATGGGTCCTAGTTTAATGTAGGGCATCTGAGACCTGGCTTCTCCACATTGCTTCCAGCCACAGACTTAGTCTTATAATCCCAGAGCAGGTCTCCATTGCTGCAATCCTGGTTTTACGTTTGCTTATTGATCACAACTCAGGTCTTAGCTTTTTAATTTGTTTTCTTTTTTTGTTTTTTGGCAAACCTAACAGTGCCTTAAACAGTAGAAACAAAATGTTTCCCATTTCTTTTTTTATCCTGGGAATGTTAACTCTTATTTTTTCTGCATTGCAGTGCTGTACCTTCTCTCTGTATATTTATCCAATTAGGTACAAACCACTAAAAAAGTATGCCCAGTTTCAGGAAAAAAAATGCAAGACACATGCACACTCACACACATATATCTTGCAAAACTCCATTTATTTCTCCAAGGAATTTTCTGAGGCCCTACTCAAGGGAAACCATTGGATGCCTTTTGGGACAATCAAAAGATTTTCACTTACTATTTCTCATGATTTTTTTCCCTCAAGAAACACTCCCCTAACACCATGGAATGTTTTGAATGGGTATTTTTCAGTCTTCCTGCTTTTAATGACCACAATGTAATAATAATGGAGACACAGGGCTCCCTCTTGGGTCTCTGTAGCTGGGAAAATTGAGTGTATTTGCTTCCCTTCCTGTAGTCCACCTTTTCCCTCAGCTTCCCTGGAACTAACTTCAAGTTTCTTTCCTAAAAAATTCTCATGTAGGAATGATAGTTTATTACTAGGTATCTTGGAATTTCATTTACATCTATACAGAGACTGATCCCTTTTTAAATGTCTGTACTTTCACAGTGAAGAAGTCCCTGAGCATTTCCTCCTTCCATTCCTCACCTCACTCTCATTCCCCACCAATTTCCTTCCTTCTCTTCCACTGCCAGGCCTATTGCCTTCCCTTGGGAAAATTCCACCTCTCCCATAGGAAGATACCATGTTCTTTAAACATTCTCACTTCTTTTCCTGTAGCAAAGTTGCTTTCCATTTCATGTGGTCTCCATTAAAAACTAATTGTCATGACCTTGTTTCACTTCTAATTATTTTTTTTAATATGTGAAATTTATTGTCAAATTGGTTTCCATACAACACCCAGTGCTCATCCCAAAAGATGCCCTCCTCAATACCCATCACCCACCCTCCCCTTCCTCCCACCCCCCATTAACCCTCAGTTTGTCCTTAGTTTTTTAAGAGTCTCTTATGCTTTGGCTCTCTCCCACTCTAACCTCTATTTTTTTTTTTCCTTCCCCTCCCCCATGGGTTTCTGTTAAATTTCTCAGGATCCACATAAGAGTGAAACCATATGGTATCTGTCTTTATCTGTATGGCTTATTTCACTTAGCATCACACTCTCCAGTTCCATCCATGTTGCTACAAAGGGCCATATTTCGTTCTTTCTCATTGCCCTGTAGTACTCCATTGTGTATGTAAACCACAATTTCTTTATCCATTCATCAGTTGATGGACATTTAGGCTCTTTCCATAATTTGGCTATTGTTGAGAGTGCTGCTATAAACATTGGGGTACAAGTGCCCCTATGCATCAGTGCTCCTATATCCCTTGGGTAAATTCCCAGTAGTGCTGCTTCTGGGTCATAGGGTAGGTCTATTTTTAATTCTTTGAGGAACCTCCACACTGCTTTCCAGAGCGGCTGCACCAATTTGCATTCCCACCAACAGTGCAAGAGGGTTCCCATTTCTCCACATCCTCTCCAGCATCTAAGGTCTCCTGATTTGTTCATTTTGGCCACTCTGACTGGCGTGAGGTGATATCAGAGTGTGGTTTTGATTTGTATTTCCCTGATGAGGAGCGACGTTGAACATCTTTGGCCATCTGGATGTCTTCTTTAGAGAAGTGTCTATTCATGTTTTCTGCCCATTTCTTCACTGGATTATTTGTTTTTTGGGTGTGCAGTTTGGTGGTGAGCTCTTTATAGATTTTGGATGCTAGCCCTTTGTCCGATATGTCATTTGCAAATATCTTTTCCCATTCCATTGGTTGCCTTTTAGTTTTTTTGATTCTTTCCTTTGCAGAGCAGAAGCTTTTTATCTTCATAAGGTCCCAATAGTTCATTTTTTCTTTTAATTCCCTTGCCTTTGGGGATGTGTCAAGTAAGAAATTGCTGCGGCTGAGGTCAGAGAGGTCTTTTCCTGCTTTCTCCTCTAGGGTTTTGATGGTTTCCTGTCTCACATTCAGGTCCTTTATCCATTTTGAGTTTATTTTTGTGAATGGTGTAATAAAGTGGTCTAGTTTCATTCTTCTGCATATTGCTGTCCAGTTCTCCCATCACCATTTGTTAAAGAGGCTGTCTTTTTTCCATTGGATGTTCTTTCCTGCTTTGTCAAAGATGAGTTGGCCATAGGTTTGTGGGTCTAGTTCTGGGGTTTCTATTCTATTCCATTGGTCTATGTGTCTGTTTTGGTGCCAATACCATGCTGTCTTGATGATGACAGCTTTGTAGTAGAGGCTAAAGTCTGGGATTGTGATACCTCCTACTTTGGTCTTCTTCTTCAAAATTACTTTGGCTCTTCGGGGCCTTTAGTGCTTCCATATGAATTTTAGGATTGCTTGTTCTAGCTTTGAGAAGAATGCTGGTGCAATTTTGATTGGGATTGCATTGAATGTGTAGATAGCTTTGGGTAGTATTGACATTTTAACAATATTTATTCTTCCAACCCATGAGAATGGAATGTTTTTCCATTTCTTTATATCTTCTTCAATTTCCTTCATAAGCTTTCTATAGTTTTCAGCATACAGATCTTTTACATCTTTGATTAGATTTATTCCTAGGTATTTTATGCTTCTTGATGCAATTGTGAATGGGATCAGTTTCTGTATTTGTCTTTCTGTTGCTTCATTATTAGTGTATAAGAATACAACTGATTTCTGTACATTGATTTTGTATCCTGCGACTTTGCTGAATTCACGTATCAGTTCTAGCAGACTTTTGGTGGAGTCTGTTGGATTTTCCATGTATAATATCATGTCATCTGCAAAAAGTGAAAGCTTGACTTCATCTTTGCCAATTTTGATGCCTTTGATTTCCTTTTGTTGTCTGATTGCTGATGCTAGCACTTCCAACACTATGTTAAACAACAGTGGTGAGAGTGGACATCCCTGTCGAGGTCCTGATCTCAGGGGGAAAGCTCTCAGTTTTTCCCCATTGAGGATGAAAAGCTGAGGGCTTTTCATAAATGGCTTTTATGATCTTTAAGTATGTTCCTTCTATCCCTACTTTCTCGAGGGTTTTTATTAAGAAAGGATGCTGAATTTTGTCAAATGCTTTTTCTGCATCGATTGACAGGATCATATGGTTCTTATCTTTTCTTTTATTAATGTGATGTATCATGTTGATTGATTTGTGAATGTTGAACCAGCCCTGCATCCCAGGAATGAATCCCACTTGATCATGGTGAATAATTATTTTTATAAGCTGTTGAATTCAATTTGCTAGTATTTTGTTGACAATTTTTGCATCCATATTCATCAGGGATATTGGCCTGTAGTTCTCTTTTTTTATTGGGTGTCTGTCTGGTTTAGGAATCAAAGTAATACTGGCTTCATAGAATGAGTCTGGAAGTTTTCCTTCCCTTTCTATTTTTTGGAGTAGCTTGAGAAGGATAGATATTATCTCTGCCCTAAATGTCTGGTAGAATTCCCCAGGGAAGCCATCTGGTCCTGGACTCTTATTTGTTGGGAGATTTTTGATGACTTATTCAATTTCTTCACTGGTTATGGGTCTGTGTAAGCTTTCTATTTCCTCCTGATTGAGTTTTGGAAGTGTGTGAGTGTTTAGGAATTTGTCCATTTCTTCCAGGTTGTCCAGTTTGTTGGCATATAATTTTTCATAGTATTCCCTGATAATTGCTTGTATCTCTGAGGGATTGGTTGTCATAATTCCATTTTCATTCATGATTTTATCTATTTTGATCCTCTCCCTTTTCTTTTTGTGAAGCCTGGCTAGAGGCTTATCAATTTTGTTTATTTTTTCAAAAAACCAACTCTTGGCTTCATTGGTCTTCTCTGCGGTTTTTTTAGATTCTATATTGTTTATTTCTGCTCTGATCTTTGTTATTTCTCTTCTTTGCTGGGTTTGGGGTGTCTTTGCTGCTCTTCTCTATTTCCTTTAGGTGTGCTGTTAGATTTTGTATTTGGGATTTTTCTTGTTTCTTGAGTAGGCCTGGATTGCAATGTATTTTCCTCTCAGGACTGCCTTCGCTGCATCCCAAAGCGTTTGGATTGTTGTATTTTCATTTTCATTTGTTTCCATATATTTTTACATTTCTTCTCTAATTGCTTGGTTGACCCATTCATTCTTTAGTAGGGTGTTCTTTCACCTCCATGCTTTTGGAGGTTTTCCAGACTTTTTCCTGTGGTGATTTCAAGCTTCATAGCATTGTGGTCTGAAAGTATGCATGGTATGATCTCAATTCTTGTATACTTATGAAGGGCTGTTTTGTGACCCAGTATGTGACCTATCTTGGAGAATGTTCCATGTGCAATCAAGAAGAAAGTATATTCTGTTGCTTTGGGATGCAGAGTTCTAAATATATCTGTCAAGTCCATCTGATCCAATGTATCATTCAGTGCCTTTGTTTCTTTATTGACCATGTGTCTAGATGATCTATCCATTGTTGTAAGTGGGGTATTAAAGTCCCCTGCAATTACGACATTCTTATCAACAAGGTTGCTTATGTTTGTGAGTAATTGTTTTATATAATTGGGGTCTCCCGTATTCAGCACATGGACATTTATAATTGTTAGTTCTTCTTGATGGATACACTCTGTAACAATGATTATATAATGCCCTTCATCTCTTCTTACAGCCTTTAATTTAGAGTCTAGTTTGTCTGATGTAAGTATGGCTACTCCAGCTTTCTTTTGACTTCCAGTAGCATGATAAATAGTTCTCCATCGCCTCACTTTCAATATGAAGGTGTCCTCAGGTCTAAAATGAGTCTCTTGTAGACACCATATAGATGGATATTGGTTTTTTTTTTATCCATTCTGATACCCTATGTCTTTTGCTTGGTGCATTTAGTCCATTTACATTCAGTGTTATTATAGAAAGATACGGGTTTAGAGTCATTGTGATGTCTGTATGTTTTATGCTTGTAGCGATGTCTCTGGTACTTTGTCTCACAGGATCCCCCTTAGGATCTCTTGTAGGGCTGGTTTAGTGGTGATGAATTCCTTCAGTTTTTGTTTGTTTGGGAAGACCTTTATCTCTCCTTCTATTCTAAATGACAGATTTGCTGGATAGAGGATTCTCGACTGCATATTTTTTTCTGTTCATCACATTGAAGATTTCCTGCCATTCCTTTCTGGCCTGCCAAGTTTCAGTAGAGAGATTGGTCATGAGTCTTATAAGTCTCCCTTTTTATGTTAGAGCACGTTTATCCCTAGCTGCTTTCAGAATTTTCTCTTTATCCTTTTATTTTGCCAGTTTCACTATGATATGTCGTGCAGAAGATCAATTCAAGTTACATCTGAAGGGAGTTCTCTGCCTCTTGGATTTCAGTGCCTTTTTCCTTCCCCAGATCAGGGAAGTTCTCAGCTATTATTTCTTCAAGTACACCTTCAGCACCTTTCCCTCTCTCTTCCTCCTCTGGAATACCAATTATGCGTAGATTATTTGTCTTTAGTGCATCACTTAGTTCTCTAATTTTCCCCTCATACTCCTGGATTTTCTGTTTTTCTCAGCTTCTTCTTTTTCCATAATTTTATCTTCTAGTTCACCAATCTCTCCTCTGCCTCTTCAATCCGAGATGTGGTCGTCTCCATTTTATTTTGCAGCTCATTAATAGCATTTTTAACTCCTCCTGGCTGTTCCTTAGACCCTTGATCTCTGTAGCAATAGATTCTCTGCTGTACTTTATACTGTTTTCAAGCCCAGCGATTAATTTTATGACTATTATTCTAAATTCACTTTCTCTTATATTTAAATCATTTTTGATCAGTTAGTTAGTTGTCGTTATTTCCTGGAGGTTTTTTTTGAGGGGAATTCTTCCGTTTCGTCATTTTGGATAGTCCCTGGAGTGGTACAGAACTGCCAGGCACTTTCCCTGTGCTGTCTGGAATAACTTGCGTTGGTGGGCGGGGCCGTAGTCAGACCTGATGTGTGCCCCCAGCCCACCGCTGGGGCCACAGTCAGACCAGTGTGTACCTTGTCTTCCCCTCTCCTAGGGGCGGGGTTCACTGTGGGGTGGCATGGCCCGTCTGGGCTACTTGGACACTGCCAGGCTTGTGGTTCTGGGGATCTGGGGTATTAGCTGGTCTGGATTGGCAAGGTGCACAGGGGCGGGAGGGGGAGGCTCAGCTTGCTTTTCCATCTCCCTTTTCTTTCGGAGATCTGCTTCGGGAGGGACCCTGCTGCACCGGGAGGGAGTCAGAGCTGCCACCAGAGGGATGGATCCGCAGAAGCACAGCATTGGGTGTTTGCGTGGTGCAAGCAAGTTCCCTGGCAGGAATAGGTTCCCTTTGGGATTTTGGCTGGGGGATGGGCGAGGGAGATGGCGCTGGCGAGTGCCTTTGTTCCCCGCCAAGCTAAGCTCTGTCATCTGGGGCTCAACAACTCTCCCTCCCATTGTCCATTGTCCTCCAGCCCTCCCGTTCTCTGAGCAGAGCTGTTAACTTACAACCTTCCAGATGTTAAGTCCCGCTTGCTGTCAGAACATACTCCTTCCGGCCCTTCTGCTTTTGCAAGCCAGACTCGGGGCCTCTGCTTGGCTGGCGGGCTGCCCCTCCGCCCCTGCTCCCTCCCGCCAGTCCCTGTAGCACGCACCGCCTCTCTGCCCTTCCTACCCTCTTCCGTGGGCCTCTCGTCTACGCTTGGCTCTGGAGAATCTGTTCTGCTAGTCTTCTGGCGATTTTCTGGGTTATTTAGGCAGGTGTGGGTGGAATCTAAGTGATCCGCAGGATGCGGTGAGCCCAGCATCCTCCTAAGCCACCATCTTCCCTCTGTTTCACCTCTAATTAGAGAGGTCAGCTGTTGGGATGATAAGATGCATAAGGATGCGATAGGGTTGTTAGGCCCTCTTTCCCCGGGCTATGATTAATGAGTCTCTCCCTTTGACAATTCTCAATATTCTCACCACTGAGTACTGAGGCCTTCCACATTTTTTTTTGTAAGTTACTGTATTAAAGCCACATTCCATTTCTCCTGGAGGAAAAAAAAAAAAAAAGTAAGAAGAACACATTTTGCTGTTGCTAAGACTTTGTACTTAAAGAAAAATAGATTTATTTCACTGATAGATTTCACATCTTCCTGTTGTTTTCTTTTTCTTTTTCTTTTTTTTTTTTCTGGGATTGACAGAGGCACAAAATAATTTCATTATTGGTGACATCCTTTGTTAAAAGAAATGATTATAATTTCTATTAATATCTTCTGATTCCTTCGTTCCAGGAGAGTAGAGGAGCTGTTCATTTCTCAAGCAATGCTTATTACTAAATAACACTACTCCCTACCTAAGGCCACCCGGTTACAAGTTACCACTCATTCTCGAGTTCTCCTCCTCAGCCCTTGCTTTGCTCCTTCCTCCTCCTGACATAAAACTGTTCTCTAAACCTGAGGATTCTCTCCTTCTCTGGTCATTGGATAGTCAAGTAACCAAACCCAAGTTGTCATAGATAAATATCTTCTGATAGTTTTGTGTAGCCCTATAGGCAGACCTTGAGGATTGCTATGAATTAGCCTGATTTGTTCCACAAGATAGATATATATATAGATATATATAGATATATATATCTATATAGATATATATATATATATATATATATCTCCATATTGATAGTAAAGTGAAAAATATTTCCATTATGAAAAAAATACTTATATTTATAAAACTATTAACACTCTACTTCTTTGCAGACACTTTGAATTAATGTTCACTGTTCTCAAGGCTGCTGTTTGCATTCTGCATGTACTTTCTAAGTTTTCCTTTTTAATTATAGACTCTCAGCAGTGGCATATGCATGGACCTTATAAATAATGATGATTCTAGGCACAGAAAAATATAGAAGTAAAATTGTTGTATATATATAAAATATTTTGTTTACTGTATTATAGAGTGCATGGTCTGTGTTGTTTTCATTATTCAATGTACTCACTATGTCATTAGATCTCCCTCAGATGCTTTCTACAGGTCAGAATTTAAAACGGTCAACAGGGAGTGACCCTAAGGTGATAGGTTTGTAGAATTTGAGAACAGGCACATAGGTGTACATCTAGGTTATATTAAGACTGATTAAATTACAGCTAACACATTTCAGAGTATACAGAATCTGCCTTACACAATTTTAGTTACATATTCTATTGCTAATTGAGTAATGATTATCTTTCTATTTGATACATTATGCATTTTGCAATATCTTTTTACAGCAGTGGGTTTTCAACCTGGAGTCCCTGCGTAGCAGCATCAGTATTACCAGGGAACTTTTCAGAAAGGCAGGCCTTCAGTGCTGCTCCAAACGCCAGACTGGAATGGGAAACCCAGGGATAGGTTTCCAACAATTTGTGTATTAACAAGCCCTCCAAGTTAATCTATTGCATGAAATTTGAGAACCACTGGTTTAGTGCTATCCAAATCTAAATTATCAAGTTGTTTTTTTTTTTTTTTTTCTGTGAAGAAAATCATTAATCTTTTTCTGGTTACTCTTTCTATCCTTTGAAATCCTATGTAAGACCATCTCTTTTATGAAATGTAGGTTTGAAAGTCTTGCATAAAAATCACTCCAAAGCATGAGAAGCCCTACACAGTTAAAAATATAGCTGAAAACAGGTTTATTTTATTCCCAGAAGTTTATTTTTGTTTAATTTATAATCTTTAAGTGTAACCTTTTATTTCCAACAAGAACCCAACTTACCCAACATTATCTACAGTATCCCATGCTTCAGGTATCTTTGTGTTCTCTTATCCCTACACTCTAATTGTCAGAGTCTACTCACCTAGCTGTTGATTTGGAAAAACTATATACCTACAAGATAATTTATGGTTTCAAGTTAAGGAAAAGTGAAAATGCATCAAGATGATTATCTGAATCAAATTATCTACTTCTCCTTCCTACTAAAATTTATTAATATGTTAATACATATATGAGCATATTCATAAAGGTTCTGAAAAGACAAGATGTTGATTTCAAGGGAATTGCATATTACAGTAAATAAAAGAGCATGGAAAATGGTGTAGTTTAAGTACAAAAAACTAAAATAAGAGATTTTCTTCAAAGGATACCCTGAAATTTTTGAATTCAGAAGTCATCAATTAAAGCAAGAAGGAGATCAGCAATTTAATCAGAATGTTAGTCAAACCATTCTTCTTCTATTAACACTGAACAGAAGTTAGCAATGGCATTTGTCTTCCAGGTAAAAACCACACCTAGATTCTAAACAAAGTCCTTGACCTTACTGGGAAATGTTGTAATATGAATTTTGGGGCTCAAGAAAATAGAGCACATTTTGACATATTTTTTCATGGGGCATCCATAGAGGAAGAATAAAGGGAGATAGAAGGATGACATTCTGTTCTCTGAGGCAGTTGTACTGATAAACAAGATATTAGGAAAGACATTTAAATAGCTTACAAAGGCACCTAAATGGCTCAGTGGAGCGTGAACCCTACTTAAGATTCTAACTCTCTCTTCCTCTGTTCCTCTCCTCCATTTGTGTTCTCTCTCATTCTTTAAAATAATAGATAGATAAATAGATAGACCCATAGATAGATAGCTTACAGTCACCATAAGATAAGGAAACAAGCTTGTTCTACCCCACATCTTGTCTCTCCCCAACAATGGCTAGAAGCAGGCCGCTGACATCAGTGCTGGTTATTAAAATCTTCTGTTTCAACATAAAACCCAACCTACCATGCTATGCTTTAGGATGTTGAAGCTGGGGCTCTGCAAATGACAAAGTTACTGTGCCAGCTGGCTCCCTCATAAAATTTTCCATTGTGGGGTTCTGAATAGACATTATGATGCCAGAAAGACGTGACTGGCAATTTTCTTTGAGCTTCTAGTTCCCCACCTTGTCACCCCAAAATAATTTTTCACTCTTGAGTGCAACAAAATGCCCACTCAGAGATATGAAAGCCACTTAGGTAGCATTTCCTTCTTAGTGATTGGGATCCCAGCAACATGGAAATCCTCCTCTAACTCTATCAATAGAAGAATGGATTGAAACTTGTGGGTATGTGCAACAGAACGCTACACACAACTGAAAAAGAATTGACAACTGCCACATGGGTAAATCATACAGACATTTTGTTGAGTGAAAGAAACTAGATATAAAATATATATTTATTCAATTTGTATTTAGTTCAGGAATACACAGAAATAATCTATGTTGACAAAGGTCATAATAGTGTTTTCTTCAACAGGATATGTAAGGCAAGGAGCATGTAGGAAACATCTGGAGTTTTGAAAATATGTTGTAAATATTTATCTGAGTGGTAGTTGTATAGGTACCTACATATGTAAAATGGAGTGGGTTAACTGTGCTCTGTGTTTATAATTAGTAGACTTTATGCACTGATGCATATATATATATATATATATATATAGCCACAAAATCAAGACAAAATAAAATAATAATTATTATAAGTAGTATGGCTTATGTGTTCACACTGGATTACAAATATAAATGGAAGGAGTCAACACTAGGGGAAGTAGTTCCAAACTCAAAAATCCCAAGGAAAGTAGAATGATATTGAAAATGTAAAACAAATAAATCTCAGGAGGGGCACCTAGGTGGCCCAGTTGGTTAAGCGTCTGACTCTTGATTTCAGCTCAGGTCACGATCTCATGATTTATGACATCAAGCCCCACATTGGGCTCTCTCTCCCTCTCTCTCTGTCCCTCCCCGTCTTGTACTCTCTCTCCTTCTCTCTGTCATAATAAATAAACATTTGAAAAAATTAACTAAAGAAAACACAAAAGATTATCATATACTCAGACATGTTCAAGTGGTTATTAGTTCTATATTTTGCCCCACTCTTGAATGCTAGTTCATAATGGATGTAGAATCATTGTTTCAAAACCAAATTGAGTTAAAATGTTTAAAGGAGTGTGATTGAAACAGACGAAAAAAACTAAGCCAAAATATATATTTTATAAGAAGTAATGGTAAGAAAATATCATGAAAATAAATGTAAGATTATCAATTGTACCATAGACTAAAGCCTTAAAAACAATTATATATTACTATTTATGACAAAGAAGTAGATGGTAGAGTGGAGGATATGGAGCAAAATGATGCTGTAGTTTATAGTTATGAATTCAAAGTATTGAAAGCATGTAAACTTAAATATGTTATTAATGTATAAGTCAAAGAATAGGAATAGATATATAGAGCTTTGAGAGGGAAAAAGAGAAAGAGGAAGGGAGAGAAATACTTAAGAAAAAGACATATCAAACAATTCAAATAACTATGAGAGGGAATGGAAGAATAACATGAAATAGTAAGAGAAAAGAGTTACCAAAAACAATTTTAAAGATCATGTGCGAACTGGTTATATTTTCATACTACATTCTGAGACTTTTAAGAAAAGTTAAAAATAAAATTAAAAAAACAACAGGCAAAAATTCAGTCAAATTCTATGTATAAGGATTATAAAACAAACGAAATGACCCAGAAAGGTTAAGAATACAGAACCAGAAAAATATATACCAGGCAGAAATTAATAAAAAAGAGGGCAGATGCATAAATATGACTATCAGGCAGTAGAAGCCAAGGTGAAATCTTTTTGTTTGTTCCTGTATCCAGGGGTAAATACTTTACGTGAAAATGGAATGTAACTCTCCACAAGCTTGACATGTCATCACACATTGATTATACTTAAACATACATGCTTTAAAAATACCAGAGTACAGGGACGCCTGGGTGGCTCAGTTGGTTGAGCATCCAACTTTGGCTCAGGTCATGATCTTGTGGTTTGTGGGTTCTAGCCCCACATCAGGCGCTGTGCTGACAGCTTAGAACCTGGAGCCTGCTTCAAGTTCTGTGTCTCCCTCTCTCTGTGCTCCTCACCCACTCATCCTCCATCTCTCTCTCAAAAATAAATAAACATTAAAAATTTTTTTTTAAATCAGAATATAGTTGACATACAGTGTTATATTTTAGGTGTACAAGAGTGATTTGACATTTCTATACATTATGCTATGCTCACCACAATAAGTATAGTTACCATCTGTCACCATACAACAATATTGCAACATTACTGACTATATTCCCTATCCTGTTCTTTTCATTTATGTGACTTATTTATTTTATAAATGAAAGTTTATAGCTTTTAATCCCCTTTTCCTATTTTGCCAATTCCCTACCCACCTCACCTCACTTTTTATGCAAACTGAATAAAAGTACCAGTTTATTCTCTATTTAGAATTCTGGTTCCATTTTTTTGCATGTTTGTTTTATTTTTTTAGATTCCACATATAAGTAGAAATCATATGGTATTTGTCTTTCTGTGTCTGACTAATGTACCTTAGCATAATACCATTTAGGTGCACCCATGTTATTGCAAATGGCAAGGTGAAATATTAAAAAGGACAAATAAATATTTTATGTTGAGAGAAGTCATAATCTACTCAGCAAACATTAGACTTTATCAACCTATGAAACTAACTTTGAAATAAATTACAATAATAGAAAATGGCATGTGAAATTGACAAAAACACAATATTGCTAAGAAAAAAGTTTAAACCCTCTCTCTCAGCAAAAGCTCATGAAAAGCAAAAGTATTTAAAAGCTTATGAAAATTTCAATAAAAATTTTTTTCAAATGAAATATGTACATATGATTTATGATATGCATATTTTATGTGTGTATATTTACACTTATATAAGTGTATAACCAAACTTACATACTACATTCAAAATATTTATTAAAGTTAATGATGAATGTAATCAATAAAGACAATAAATTACAAAAATAAGAATTTTACAGATGATAATCTTTTGCACTGTACTTTTAAAAGTGTAGTTAATAGACTAGCACAATTAGAATATCTTAGGAACTTACTAGAAATGCACATTGGTCATGCTTACTCCATATATGCTGAATCAGAAGCTGGGGGAGAAGCTGAGTAATCTATATTTTAATGATCTCTCCAAGTAAAAGGAAGAAAAGGAAGGAAGGAAGGAAGAGAAGTGAGAGAAATTCACCCTTTTCCCAATATTGAAAAATTCTCTTTGAAATGTAAAATGTTCACCTTTAAGACAATTACTGAATAAAGAAGTTGATATTAAAACCATTTTAAATAAATGATATGGAGAAATAAGATTACTGAATTTTGAAGTCTCTGGGCTATGGTTAACTTTACTAAGAAAAATAGGCAGATTTGGATTCATTTATGGGAAAAACAGTATTGAAAATGAATTAGGAAAATGGTTTCAAAATATTAGAGAAAAAAAGCCAATTTTAAAAATACAGAGAAAACATACATTAAAAATAAATGAAAGATAAAAGCAGGATAGTTGGGTCCTCTGACTGCATATTTCCTGAAAAGACCAAGAAAGTAAATAGTTATGAAGTGGTATTAAGATCAAAGGCAGAACATATATAATCAATATTAGTGGCTTTTGTTTTTGACAGTGTGACAGACTGAATGTCCTTACAAAGACCATGTGACACTAACAAAAACAAGTAACAACAATAATAACAAATCCTAGAAATATTATCAAACAGTTTATTACTTCACTTCAGACAAAAACTCTTGGAAAGAATGTTTTCTCCTCACTGCCTCTAATTTCAGTACTTATTTAAACCCACATAGGTCACGTATCCATTCTCACCACTCCACCAAATGTATTGGTTTTTCACCAGTAACTTCCCTGTAAATCTACTCAACCAGTAAATCTACTCGTCCATTCTCATGCTTCTTACTTCACCTGTGAACTAAATCTAACATTGGTGGCCACTTTTCTTACTGAAAAGCCTTTTCCTCACTTAACTTGCAGGATACCACACTGTCTCAGGTTTCCTCCTTTATTCTGGTTGCCTTCTCAGTCTCCTTTCTAGTTCCTCTTTTCATTACTCCAGTGTATAATGTGGGTATGCTGGCTGTAAGTTTAAGAGCCATCTTTCTTTAGTGTTTCATCAATTTATTTTATTATTTTTTTTTCAACGTTTATTTATTTTTTGGGACAGAGAGACAGAGCATGAACGGGGGAGGGGCAGAGAGAGAGGGAGACACAGAATCGGAAACAGGCTCCAGGCTCTGAGCCATCAGCCCAGAGCCCGACGCGGGGCTCGAACTCACGGACTGCAAGATCGTGACCTGGCTGAAGTCGGACGCTTAACCGACTGCGCCACCCAGGCGCCCCTATTTTTTTAAGTTTATTTGTTTTTTTTAAATATAGTTTATTGTCAAATTGGCTTACATACAACACCCAGTTGCTCATCACAACAAGTGCCCTCCTTAATGCCCATCACCCACTTTACCCTCTCCCCCACCTCATCAACCCTCAGTTTGTTCTCTGTATTTAAGAGTCTCTTATGGTTTGCCTCCCTCCCCCTCTCTTTGTGACTGTTTTCCCTCCTACCCTTCCTCCATGGTCTTCTGTCCAGTTTCTCAAGATCTACCTATGAGTGAAAGCATATGATATCTGTCTTTCTCTGACTTATTTCACTTAGCATAATACCCTCCGGTTCCATCCATGTTGCTGCAAATGGCATGATTTTATTCTTTCTCAGTGCCAGGTTGTATTCCATTGTATATATAAACCATATCTTCTTTATCCATTCATCAGTTGATGGATATTTAGGTTCTTTCCATAATTTTGCTATTGTTGAAAGCTCTGCTATAAACATAGGGTTACATGTGCCCCTATGCATCAGCACTCCTGTAACCGCTGGGTAAATTCCTAGCAGTGCTATTGATGGGTCATTGGGTAGTTCTATTTTTAATTTTTTGAGGAACCTCCACACTGTTTTCCAGAGTGGCTCCACCAGTTTGCATTTCCACCAGCAGTGCAGGAGGGTTCCTGTTTCTCCACATCCTTGCCAGCATCTATAATTTCCTGATTTGTTCATGTTAGCCACTCTGAGTGGTGTGAGGTAGTATCTCAGTGTGGCTTTGATTTGTATTTCCCTGATGATAAGTGACGTTGAGCATAATTTCATGTGTCTGTTGGCCATCTGATGTCTTCTTTAGAAAGGTGTATATTCATGTCTTCTGCCCATTTCTTCATAGGATTATTTGTTTTTCAGGTGTGGACTTTGGTGAGTTCTTCATAGATTTAGATACTAGCCCTTTATCTGATATGTCATTTGCAAATATCTTTTCCCATTCCATCAGTTGCCTTTTAGTTTTGTTGATTGTTTCCTTCATTGTGCAGAAGCTTTTTATCTTAATGAGGTCCCAATAGTTCATTTTGCTTTTATTTCCCTTGCCTTCAGAGACTTGTTGAGTAAGAAATTGCTGCAGCTGAGGTCAAAGAGGTTGTTGCCTGCTTTCTCCTCTAGGGTTTTGATAGTTTCCTGTCTCACATTGATGTCTTTCATCCATTTTGAGTTTATTTTTGTGTACAGTGTAAGAAAGTGGTCTAGTTTTATTCTTCTACATGTTGCTGTCCAGTTCTCCCAGCACCATTTGCTAAAGAGACTGTCATTTTTCTATTAGATACTCTTTTCTGCTTTGTCAGAGATTAGTTGGCCATTCATTTGTGGGTCCAATTATGGGTTCTCTATTCTATTCCATTGATTTATGTGTCTTTTTTTGTGCCAATATTATACTGTCTTGATTACAGCTTTGTAGTAGAGGCAAAGTCTGGGATTGTGATGCCTCCGACTTTGGTTTTCTTCTTCAGTATTACTTTGGCTGTTCGGGGTCTTTTGTGGTTCCATGCAAACTATAGGATTTTTTGTTCTAGCTTCAAGAAGAATGCTGGTGCAATTTTTATTGGGATTGGATTAAATGTGTAGATTGCTTGGATAGTACTGACATTTTAACAACATTTATTCTTCCAGTCTATGAGCATGGGATGTTTTTCTATTTCTTTGTGTCTTCTTCAATTCCTTCATAAGCTTTCTATAGTTCTCAGCATATAGATCTTTTACATCTTTGGTTAGGTTTATTCCTAGCTATTTTATGGTTCGTGGTGCAGTTGTAAACGGGATCAGTTTCTTTATTTCTCTTTCTGTTGCTTCATAATTGGTGTATAAAAATGCAACTGATTTCTGTACATTGATTTTTTTACGCTGTGACTTTGCTGAATTCATGTATCAGTTCTAGCATTCTTTTGGTGGAGTCTTTCAGGTTTTCCACATAGAGTATCATGTCATCTGCAAAAAGTGAAAGTTTGATGTCCTCTTTGCCAATTTTGATACCTTTGATTTCCTTTTGTTGTCTGATTGCTGATGCTAGGACTTCCAACCCTATGTTAAACAACAGTGGTGAGAGTGGACATCCCTGTCAAGTTCCTGATCTCAGGGGGAAAGCTCTCAGTTTTTCCCCACTGAGGATGATACTAGCTGTGGGCTTTTCATATATGGCTTTTATTATGTTATGATGTTTAGGTATGTTCCTTCTATCCCTACTTTCTTGAGGGTTTATATTAAGAAAGGATGCTCTATTTTGTCAAATGCTTTTCAGCATCTACTGACAGGGCCGTATGGCTCTTATACTTTCTTTTATTAATGTGATGTATCACATTGATTGATTTGCGAATATTGAAACAGATCCGCAGCCCAGGAATGAATCCCACTTGATCATGATGAATAATTCTTTATATATGTTGTTGAATTCAATTTGCTAGTATCTTGTTGAGAATTTTTGCATCCATGTTCATCAAGGATATTTGCCTGTAGTTCTCCTTTTTTTTCTGGGGTCTCTGTCTGGTTTGGGAATCAAAGTAATGCTAACTTCATAGAATGTGTCCAGAAGTTTTCCTTCCATTTCTATTTTTTGGAACAGCTTGAGAAGGATAGGTATTAACTTTGCTTTAAATGTCTGGTAGAATTCCCCAGGGAAGCCATCTGGTCCAGGACTCTTTATTTGTTGGGAGATTTTTGATAAATGATTCAGTTTCTTTACCAGTTAGGAATCTGTTCAAATTTTCTATTTCTTCCCATTTGAGTTTGGTAGTGTGTGGGTGTTTAGGACTTTGTCCATTTCTTCCAAGTTGTCCAGTTTGTTGGCATATATTTCATAGTATTCTCTGATAATTGGTTGTATTTCTCAGGGTTTGGTTGTAATAAATCCATTTTCATTTGTGATTTTATCTATTTGGGTCCTCTCTCTTTTCTTTTGAAAAGCCTGGCTAGAGGTTTTATAAATTTTGTTTATTTTTTCCAAAAACCAGCTCTTAGTTTCATTGATCTGTTCTACTGTTGTTGTTGTTGTTGTTGTTGTTGGATTCTATATTGTTTATTTCTGCTCTAATCTGTTTTATTTCTCTTCTTCTGCTGGATTTGGGGTTTATTTGCTGTTCTGCTCTAGAAGCAGAACTTAGAAGCAGTTCCTTTAGGTATGCTGTTAGATTTTGTATTTGGGATTTTTCTTGTTTCTTGAGATAGGCTTGGATTGCAATGTATTTTCCTCTTAAGACTACCTTTGCTGCATCCCAAAGGGTTTAGATTGTTGTCTTTTCATTTTCATTTGTTTCTGTATATTTTTTAATTTTTTTAATTGCCTGGTTGACCCATTCATTCTTTAGTAGGATGTTCTTTAACCTCCATGCATTTGGAGGTTTTCCAAACTCTTTCCTGTGGTTGATTTCAAGTTTCGTAGCATTGTGATCTGAAAGTGTGCATGGTATGATCTGAATTCTTTTATATTTATTGAGGGCTGTTTTGTGACCCAGTATGTGATTTATCTTGGAGAATGTTCCATGTGCATGTGAGAAGAATGTATATTCTGCTGCTTTAGGATTTAAAGTTATGAATATATCTGTCAAGTCTATCTGGTCCAGTGTATCATTCAGGGCCATTGTTTCTTTACTGATTTTCTGCCTCGATGATCTGTCTATTGTTGTAAGTGGAGTATTAAAGTCCTCTGCAATTACCACATTCTTACCAGTAAGATTGCTTATGTATGTGATTAATTGTTTTATATATTTGGGTGCCTCCAAATTTGGTGCATAGACATTATAACAGTTAGCTCTTCTTGATGGATAGATGCCCATATTTATTATATAATACCCTTCTTCATCTCTTGTTACAGCCTTTTGTTTAAAATCGAGTTTTTCTGCTATAAGTATGGTTACTGCAGTTTTCTTTTGGTATCTAGTAGCATGATAGATGGTTCTCCATGCCCTCACTTTCAATCTGAAGGTGTCCTCAGGTCTAAAAATGGGTCTCTTGTAGACAGAAAATAGATGGTTCTTGTTTTTGTTTTGTTTTTTATCCATTCTGATACCCTGTGTCTTTTGATTGGAGCATTTAGTCCATTTAAATTCAGTGTTATTATTGAAAGATATGGTTTCAGAGTCATTGTGTTATCTGTAGGTTTCATGCTTGTAATGATGTCTCATGTCCTTTTTGGTACTTGCAGCATTTCACTCACAGAGTCCCCCTTAGGATCTCTTGTAGGGCTGGTTTAGTGGTGATGAATTCCTTCAGTTTTTGTTTGTTTTGGAAGACCTTTATCTCTCTTTCTATTCTGAATGACAGGCTTGCTGGATAAAGGAACTTGGCTGCCTATTTTTCCTGTTCATCACATTGAAAATTTCCTGCCACTCCTTTGTTGCCTGCTATGTTTCAGTAGATAGGTCTGCTACTACCATTATGTGTCTACCCTTGTATGTTAAGGCCCATTTATTCCTAGCTGCTTTCAGAATGCTCTCTTTATCTTTGTATTTTGCCAGTTTCACTATGGTATATCATGCAGAAGATCGATTCAAGTTACATCTGAAGGGAGTTCTCTGTGCCTCCTGGATTTCAGTGTTTGTTTCTGTCCCCAGATTGGGGAAGTTCTCAGCTATGATTTGTTCAAATACACCTTCAACCCCTTTCTATTCTTCTTCTGGAACTCCTATGATGTGGATATTGTTCTGTTTCATTGAGTCACTTAATTCTCTAATTTTCCCCTCATGATCCAGAATTTTTTATCTTTTTCTCAGCTCATTCTTTTTCCATAATTTTATCTTATAATTCACCTATTCTCCCTTCTACCTCTTCAATCCTTGCTGTGACCACCTCTATTTTATTTGCACCTCATATATAGCATTTTTCAATTCCTCATTACTATTTTTTAGTTCCTTGGTCTCTACAGCAATATATTCTCTGCTGTCTTCTATGCTTTTTTTAAGCCCAGAAATTAATCTTATGACTATTATTCTAAATTCTTGTTCAGTTATATTGTTTATATCTGTTTTTATCAATTATTTAGCTATCATTTCGTCCTGAAATTTCTTTTGAGGAGAATACTTCCATTTCATCATTTTGACTACTTTTCTGTCTCTTATGTGTTTTAAAAGCTTGTTATGTGCCCTGAACCTGCGAGCATTACTATATTAAAGAGGAGTCATACACTGTCCAGGGTCTAACCCTTTAGGAGATGCTTTTTGGAGAGTATTACTTGCTCTCTGTTGTGACTTTGGTTATCTCCCTACTTGTAGTGATGTTTTGGACCCTCCACCAGGTGTGCTTTGATTTGTTTATTGAAGTAGCCCTATAGCCTGTTAGTTGTCCTGGCAGTTCCCTGGAAGCACAACTGTTTCTTTTCCTCCCAGACTCTTGGGATTCAAACTCCTTGTGCTTTAATTTCTTTGTTTGAGAGAAGAGGGAAGTTTGGATCCCCCTGCTTCTCTGCCATGTTGGCCTCTCCTCCAATGTTTATTTGTTTTTGAGAGAGAGAGAAAGAGACAAAGCGTGATCCTGGTGGGGGCAGAGAGAGAAGGAGACACAAAATCTAAAGCAGGCTCCAGGCTCTGAGCTGTCAGTACAGAGCCTGATGCAGGGCTCAAACTCATAAACCATGAGATCATGACCTGAGCCGAAGTCATATACTCAACCGACTGAGCCACCCAGGCGCCCAAGTGTTTCATCAATTTAAATGTTCTAATAACCTGTGTTCTTTTAACCTATATATCTGTGTTTATGTAGATTATATATGGCCTGTACCAGCACTAGGAATTGCTAATATTCAGCTATCTTCTTGTTTCTGCCACTTGAATTTTTAATGCATCCAGAACAGACCTCCTTGGATTATCCCTAACCCTACTCATTATACATTATTTTAAATTATGCCAATTCTATAGTCTTCCATCTATTTAGGATACTCACTTCAAAATCTTCCCTAACTTTCCTCTTATCTATAAATCAGCAAATCCTGGCTTTTGTACTTTCCAAATATATCCAGAGTCTGACCACCTCTTACAATCTCCATTATAAGCACATATTCCAAACTATCATATTCTTTCTCCTGAAAAGTCTCAGTGGCATCTTTGATATAATTGTTTCTTCCTTTTTCTTGCTTTTAACCTATTCTCATAGAAAATCAAAGTCTTTTCTATGAACTACTTGACTTTGAATTGACTTCTCATTACCACTATGATTTCAACTCCTAATACTTATATTAATAAAAACCAAAATAATATTAATAACAGTGATAATAATAATTATCAATATAATTCTATATGCCAGCTGCAATATTAAGTGATTTATATATATTAGCTCCTTTAATGTCCATGGAAGTCCCATGAGGCGAGTTTTAGTATCTCTACTGTATAAGGGAGGAAAATGAGTCTCATGAGTCAATAGTAAGTGTCAATTTTATATGAGAGAATCTGATTCTAATATCTGCATTCTTAACTCTGCTTACTATATCCCTCATTTAGTCTGCTCAGGATGTGTGCTTACCTCATGACTCAAGAATTCTCCTCTGATGTATGTATTGAAATAAAGTGTGTCAAAAATTCACATGGAGGAATATATAAAAACATCCATAGTATTCTTCTCAATTGTAAAATCCTGGAATTAATCTGAAATTTCATCAACAAGAGAATGGATAAATGAATTGTGCTCTGTTCATGTACCCAAAATATCCTACTGCTATTAAAATGAATAAACTGGAGCTATTGATTTGCACATAAAGTTTACAAACAAAATGTGAAGCAATAAAAAGACAGTTGGAAAACAATATATACATCATGATATATTTATATATGGCTTAAAAACTGGCAAGAAAATTCTCCATGTAGTTTATAGATACATATATCTTCATAAAACTATAAAGGCATGAAAAAGAATGACAAACAGAAAGTTAACTATAGGAGTTACTTTGATCTGGGTTAGGGAAGAGAATGAAAACAGGAAGGGTTCACAAGAAGTGCCAACAATATTGGTCATATGTCTGCCTTAAACTGGGACATATGCCTATGAATGTGTATTATGTTGATCTTTATTCCTTTTTGTACCTCTGAAATAATTTATAATACCAAATTTGAAAGTGAAATAATCCTATCAGTAAAGAAAATAAATGGTGGCGATACAAATAACTGTATATTAATATATCTGAGGGATGACTGGGTGGTACAGTCACTTGGGTGTCCAACTTCAGCTTAGGTCATGATCTCACAGTTAGTGAGTTTGAGCCCTGTGTCGGGCTCTGTACTGACAGCACAGAGCCTGGAGCTGCTTAGGATTCTATGTCTCCCTCTCTCTGTGCCACTCCCCCACTCATATGCTCTTGCTCTCTCTCTCCCGCTCTCTGTCTCTGAAAAATAAGTAAATATAAAAAGGAATTGTATCTAAAATGTCAAATGCATGATTTTATATAAAAATGTTTATCAAATAGGCTCAGGGGGATATAGGAACCTCAGATATAGGTTATGACATTAAAATAAAGTTAGAAGAAACATCTATTAAAACTTGGGCAAGTTAGATATTCTCTTTTCCATATTTGTCAAGTGGGTATGAGGATATCTACAGATAGGGTTGTTGTATTCAATGATTTAATATTTGTTAATCACTTATAAAGGTATCAGGTACATATTAAGCACTATAGAAATCTTATTTATTATTATTATTATTACTAATGTGTACAAATACATAAAGTACCGTCATTCAAAAGATTAAAAATGCATACAACTACATGTCCACCTGAAAAATGCTCAATAAATTATAGATGATCCATATTAAGAAGTAATATGCAACATGAAAGTGTAGACAATGGTTTTTAGTATACTTAAGCAAAAATAGCAAGGCATTGGTGTCAAACAATCAAATAAAATAAACTATTTGTATATACATATGTGTGTGTAAGTATATTCACACAAAAATATGTGTATATACATAAAATTAATAAAAACACATTTTATAGAATGTGTACTATCTATATTTAAAAATTTTTTTAATGTTTATTTTTTGAGAGAGAGAGAGAGAGCATGCGCATG
This sequence comes from Prionailurus viverrinus, assembly GCF_022837055.1. NCBI lineage: Eukaryota > Metazoa > Chordata > Mammalia > Carnivora > Felidae > Prionailurus > Prionailurus viverrinus. The sequence goes on along the minus strand of NC_062564.1, from coordinate 108,672,486 downwards.
GGCAGGGGAGTGGCAGAGAGAGAGGGAGACACAGAATCCAAAGAAGGCTCCAGGCTCTGAGATGTCAGCACATAGCCTGACACAGGGCTCAAGCCCAGGAACCATGAGATCATGACCTGAGCTGAAGCCAGATGCTCAACCTACTGAGCCACCCAGGTAGCCCGAATGTGCACTGTATTTTTACGGTGGTTAAAAATTAGAAGAGGCCAAGAGGCTGTGAAAAGAGAGTTAATGGTAATAATGTAATATTGACTAACATTTATTAAGCACATTTTATATGCCAAGTAATTTAGATAGTTTATGTCTTGAAGGACTATTAGAAAGGTATGATTATTATCTACATTTTACAGATAAAGAGGCTAATATTTAGAGTTTACAAACTTAACCCGTGTTATACAGGCATCAGGTTCTAAAGTTGAAATGTGAATAAACTGTGACTTCAAAGTCTAAAAAATTACCCACTGTCATGTATAGCTTCTAATTTATTTACTTTATCTCATTTCTTTTTTTGTTTTGTTTTGTTTTATATTGTATATAGGCAAAGGTTGTCTATTTTCAAGAGCACTATTTAATGTTCCTTTTAATAAGGAACTCACCTGAAACAGGAAAACCTGATAAATACTTCTCTTTTCTAATGAAGCCCAAACTTCAGAACAAACATCTTTGGGTGTCCTATTTTTGATGGACAAAGGGGAAAATACATACATTTCCAATGTGTTACTAAGTCCCAAGCCAAAACAAACAAAAATAAATAAAAGGAAAAAAAAGTAGTCACTGATTATTTTCTCAAATCACATTATTTTTCTTTGTATATTTTTTATTGTGGAGTAGTTTTAGATGTAAAGAAAAATTGTGAAGATAGTACAAATATGAAGATAATAAAAAGAATTCCCATGTACCATGCACCCAGGTTCCCCTATTATTTTCCATTTTCCTATTATGCACCCAGTTTTCCCGTTATTATGTTCCATTTGTTACAACTAATGAACCAATATTAATATATTATTAACTAAAGTCCATACTTTATTTGGATTTCCTGACATTATACTTAATCTCCTTTCTCTGTCCCAAGATTCTATTCATGACTCTATATTACTTACAGTTATCATGTCTCCTTAGATACTCCTTGGTCAAGACAGGTTTCAGGATTTCCTTGCTTTGAGGATCTTGAGAATTTTGAGGAATACCACTTGGGTATTTTGTAGAATGTCTCTTAATTAGGATTTGTCCGATTTTTTTTTATCAATTATTAGGTTAGGGTTATAGTTTGAAGGAAGAAAACCACAAAGGTAAGATGTCATTCTTATCACATCATATCAAGGATTCACAGTATCAACATGACATATCACTGCTGAGGTTGAGGTTGACCTTGATCGTTTGGCAGAGGTATTGGTTGTCAGGTTTCTCTGCTGTAAAGAAATTCATTTTTCTTCCCTTTCCATATGTTCTCTTTAAAATAGATCATTATATGTAGCCATCACTGAAGGATACTCAAGGAGTGAATAGTTATGTTGTGTGATCTTGTACCTTTTTGAGGGCAGTATATCTACATAAATTATGTGGATATTTTATGCACAGCAGAATTGTCTTTTCTCACCCATTTGTTATTTATTCAATCACTTATTATACCTCTATGGACTCATAGATATATTTTTTATACTCATATTCTTCCGTCTTTGGTCATTGGGAATTTTTTAAGTTGGCTTCTATATCTTTTTTTACGTATTTCCATCATTGTTTGTTTGTCTTTTTTTAACACTTTCTTGCTTTCTAACAGTACAAGATGCTTTGGGATCCTCATGTATATTCCCTCTCTCAATCCTAGAATTAGCCATTTCTTTAAGAAGCTCTGGTTATTCTTACTGATAAATGGTATTCAAAACCAATGGTCTCTGTGTGTTCATTGCTATGAGCATATTGTTGCCTTTAGTCCCTCTCAGTTGACAGAGCAAGGAAATATATGTGTATGTAACCTGTGTATGTACATATATCTCAGTGGGGAATAAGTTTAAGAATTCCCTGAGCTTGCACCAATGGGTTAACAAGGCTTAGAGCAGAAAGCAGCCACAGTGCAAAAGCACCCCCCAGCTAGAACAAAAGCATAGAACGGGAAGCTGCTTCCACAAGACGAACGCATCAGAGAATAGGTAAACAGGTAAATAGGGTGAAAGACCACCACAGCACGGTGAAATTGCCCAGAGCTAATTAGAAAAAAAAAAAAAAAAAAAGTGCATTGTTGAACTTGAGGTAGTATGCTGTATCTGTGTTATCCCATAAACAAGTTAAGATCAACAGACATGGTGCCTGGTGCCTGCCATAAACAGCCATATACTCAGCACTGGGATTTTGTTTTAAATTGACCCAAACCCCTAACCCACATGTCTTCAAAACCCCCCTTCTATGACAGGCTTGAATTAATGATCACTGTTTCATTGTCTCTTTCTGTATGTCCATCACATTTGTAAGCCCTCTGATCCTAATAAATACAGAGCAAGGACCCTTACTTGGGGCTCTTGTCTCTTCCCAGACATTAGCCTCTCTTGTATTCAATTCTGTGTCCGCTCTCTTGCTGGACAAGAGAGAACTCCAGACTCAAAGTCTGTGATATATCTATACTTCTATTCATGTACATATGATATGTGTATGTGTGCATTTGTGTCTGTACATATATTTACACATATCACCATTAGTTCCATATTAAGCTTAACCTGAGTTCATATCGATGGCTTCAACTCTGATCCATTACTCTGTGGATAATTCTAGCCTTGTTCACCAGCTTGTGTAATCTCCATTCCAATCATGAAAAATCTGGTTTCCCAAATCTGTCTTCCATTTATTTGTTCAATTCCACTATACATGTATAGTGGTTTTAGGATTGCTAATGCATACCTTCACAGGAAATAACTTTATCAACTAGAGTTCAATTCTTATGTATCACTCCTTACTCATTTTTAGAAATATATCAGTTAACTTTTTTCTTCTCCCTCAGACCCTTCAGTGATGTTTCATTCATTTGTAATACAATTGGATTTCTTTGTCTGCAAGCCAATCTGGGATGTCCCAATTGCCTACGTGATTGTTTTTAATTGCATACATTAGCTTTTAGGATAAATTTGTTCATTACTACAAATGACTTTTTGGGATTTTTATTGTAAATTCATTAAATCTGTAGATCAGGTTGGGAACAATCCAATCCATAAACATGGAATATCTTGCCATTTATTTAGATCTTCTTGATTTCTTTTATGAGCGTTTTGTTGTTTTCTTTATTTTTCTTTAAGTTTATTTTTTGAGACAGAGATACAGTGCCAGCGGGGGAGGGTCAGAGAGAGAGAGGGAGAGAGGGGATCCCAAGCAGACTCCACATCATCAGTACAGAGCCTGATGTGTGGCTGGATCTCATGAATTGTGAGTTCACAACCTGAGCTGAGAGCTCAAGAGTCTGATGCTTAACTGACCCAGGTGCCCTGGTATTTTGTTGTTTTCTGCATACAGATCCTATACATATTTTGATAGATATATTTAGAAGGAATTTTTGGTGTATTTTTATTGGTGTTGATTTTTTAATTTCAAATTTCAGTTATTCATTGTCATGTAGTAATACAATTGACTTTTGTATAGTGACCATATATCCTGTGATCTTAACTATATTCATTTTTTTTCACCCATTTCCCCACCCCCTCCCTTCACCTCTGACAAACAAAATATCTTCTATGTATCTATTTTTTTGGTTGTTGTTTTTGTGGGGTTTTTTTGTTTTTGTTTTTGTTTTTAGATTCCACATATAAGTGAGACCATACATTATTTGTCTTTCTCTTATTTCCCTCCCTCCACCCCTGCCTCTCTTTCTTTTCCTTCCTTCCTCCCTCCTTCCCTTCTTTGTTTCCTCCTTTCATTCGTTTAACCCTCCTTCCTTCCTTCCTTGCTTCCTCTTATCTTGGACTAGCTAGGACATCCAGCAATCCAGTACAGTGTTAATAGGAATAGATATCTTTGCCTTGCCTTGTTTCTGATCTTAGAATAAAATAATCTTCTGTTTCACCTATACAGTAATGATGATATCAGCTGTAGGTTTTTTGTAAACATTATTTATCAGTTCAGGAAGTTTTCCATATTCATAATTTTCTGAGTGTGTATGTCATAAATGAGGGTTGGATTATGTTTTATTAATTAATATGATCTTATGATTTTGCTTTTTTAGCCTGTTAATATTTTAGATCACATTGATTAACATTTTAACGCTTATGCAGCCTTGCATACCTGGAATATATCCTGTTTGATCCTGGTGTATAATTGTATATACCATTGATGGAATCAGTGGAATCAACCAATGTTTTGTGAGGATCTTTGCATCTATGCTCATGACATAATTCCATGTCACTTTTATTTCATGTAATACCATATTTTTGTTTTGGTATCAGGGCATTATGGACTATATAGAATAAGTTAGGCAGTGTTTTCTCAGCTTCAGGAGATTGTAGAGATTTGGTATTATTTATTCCTTAAATGTTTAGAAAATTTTACCAGCAAAATCATCTGTACCTGGTGCTTTCTTTTTAAAGAAGGTTTTTAATTATTGCTTCAATATCTTTAGTGGGTATAGGCCTATTAAATTTTTTTTTTGAGTTTGACAGTTTGTGTCTTTCAAGGAAATTTTCATCTAATCTAAGGTCTCAAGCTATAGGTATTGCATTGTTCGTAGTATCCTCTTGTAATCTTTTTAGTGTGCCTAAGATCAGTACTAATAACTCCCCTTTTTTCTTATTTTTTTAAGACTTTATTTTTTAGAGCAGTTTTAGGTTTACACTAAAATTGAGAGGAAAGTACAGAGATTTTCCATGTACCTCAGTATATCTACACCCACAGCCTCCCCCTTATTAACATCATTTACCAGGAGGATGCATTTTTATTCTAGATGAATCTACTTGGACACATCATAATCCCAACCTCCATAATTTACATTAGGGTTCACTCTTGGTGTACAATCTATGGGTTTTGACAAATGCATAATAACATATATCTATCATTATAATATACCAAGTATTAGTTGACCCTTGAACAACTCAAGTTTGAATTATGAGTGTCCATATAAGTGGACAAATATAAATATAGTACAGTACTGTACATGTATTTTATTTTCCTTATAATTTTCTTAATATTTCCTTTTCTCTAGTTTACTGTGTTACAAAAATACAGTATAAAATACATATAACATATACAATATGTGTTAGTTAACTGTTTATGTTATCCATAAAGTTTCTGGTCAACTTTTAAGTTGACTTTAATAGTTAACTTTTTAAGGAGTCAAAAGTTATTCGTAGATTTTCAACTGCTGTGGAGTTAGAATCCCTAATCCCTGCATTATGCAAAGATCATTTGTATTTTACTGCCCTAAATCCTCTGTGCTCTGCCTATGTTTATCTCCTCCTCCCTCCCTGGACACCACTGAGCATTGTCTCTATAATGTTATCTTTTCCAGAATGTCATATAGTTGGAATCATACAGTATGTAGCTTTTCAAATTTTCTTTGTTCACTTAGTAATATGCATTCAGGTTCCTCAAGTGTCTTTTCATGATAGCTCATTTATTTTTAGCACTAATAGTCCATTGTCTAAATGTATCATAGTTTATTTTGCTTCCAAGTTTTGGCAATTATGAATGAAACTTCTATAAATATCCATTTACAGGTATTTGTGTAGACCTACATTTTCAACCCCTTTGTGTAAATATCAGGGAGCATAATTACTGGATCATATGTTAAGAGTTGTTTAGTTTTGTAAGAAACTGCCGAATTGTTTTCCATAGTGGTCTTACCATTTTATATTCCCACTAGCAGTTAATGAGATTTCCTGTTGCTCCTATACTTGCCAGCATTTGGTATGTCAGTGTCCTAGATCTTTCCTTTATGATATTAGTTATTGGTGTCTTCTCTCTTTTTACTTGGTTAGCCTGGCTAGAGGTTCATCAATTTTATTAAGCTTTTCAGGAGTCCAAACTTTGGTTTTGTTGATTTTTATCTATTTTTTCCTGTTTTAAATTTCTTTGATTTCTGCTTTTTTTTTTATTGTTTTACTTCTGCTGGTTTTAAAGCTTAATTTGTTCTTGTTTCTCCAGTTTTCTAAGGTGGATGCTTAGTTATATTAATTTTAGATCTTTATTATTTTCTAACAAGTATTCAAAGTATTCATGCTATACTTTTCCCCCAAACACTGCTTTTGCTGCACAAAATTATGAGTAAAATTTTGATAAGTTGTATTTTTATATTCATTTAGTTTAAGATTTTATTTTTTTAATTTCTACTGAGGCATTTGAAAAACATCTGTTGGTTATTAGAAGGGTGGTGTTTAATGTCAAAGCATTTTTTAGTTATATTTTTGCTGTTGATTTCTATTTTAATTATGTTATCGAGTATATTTGTATATGTTTTTAATTTGCTAAATTATGTTTTATGGCCTGGAATGTGTCCTGTCTTGGTGAATGTTTTATATGAGTTGGAAAATAACATTTATTCAGTTATTGTTAAAGTTTTCTGTAAGTGTCAATTAAATCAAGCTAATTTATTGTGTTGTTCAGGTCATCTATATTCTTACTGATTTTCTGTTTGCTTGATTAATGAATTATCAACAGAGAGTATTTTTAGTCTACAACACTGATAGTGGATTTGTCTATTTCTCCTTGGGGTTTTTACCTCATGTGTTCTGATACTTTATAAGTACATACACATTTGGGATTGCTAACATGTTCTTGGGGAATTGCCCCTTCTATTATTTTGTAATGCCCACTTTATTGCTCATAAATTTCTTGTTCTGAAGTTTATTTTGTCTGAAATTAATATAGCTATTTCAGCCCTTCTTATATCTTTCTCTATCACATCACTTGTAACCTACACAGGTCTTTATTTAAAGATGATTCCTTGCAGTCAACATATAATAAGGTTAAAAAAAAAATTTTTAACCCACTCTGGCAGTTTCTGTCTTTTAGTTGGTGTATTTATTCATTAAATTTAAAGTGATGATTGATGTAGTTGTATTAATATGTAACATATATATAACTCATCTATTTGTTACATTTGGCCCTTGCTTCGTTCCCTCGCCATTTTCTGCCTTTTTCTAATTGAGCATTTATCTTATTCCATTCTATCTTTTAGCATACAAATTATGCTTTAAAAAAGGTTTTGGTTATACAGCATAGGGAATATAGCCAATGGGATTGTAATAGCTTTTTATGGTGACAGAGTATAGCTACACTTATAGTGAGTATAGCATATACTTGTCTAATCACTATTCTGTACACCTGAAACTAATGTAACATTGTGTATATCAACTTTATTTCAATTAAAAATACTATTTTAGAGTTTACAATATGCATTTTTAACTAGTCTAAATCCACCATCAAATAGCATTATACCACTTCATGTGTGGCATTTGCACCTTATAATGGGGTACCCTTAATTCCCCTCTCCTGTTGGCTTGTGATAGTGCTATAACTATTACACTTACCTGTATGCCATAATTACCCAATACATTTTTCTTTTGTTACTTTAAGCAAAGAGTTATATTTTAGATCAATTAAGAATAAGAAATAGAAAAATATTTTACCTTAATTTATTCCTATTCTGACCTTCTTTTTATTTAGATATGAATTCTGACATATATAAAACTTCCTCCTACATGAAGAACTTTTTAAACATCTATTTCAGGGAAGTTAAGCTAGTGATAAATTCCTTCAGCTTTTGTTTGCTTAGGAATATCTTTTTTTTTCTTTACTAATGAGGGATAATTTCACTGGATATAGAAATCTATGTTGGTGGTTTTATTCTTTTACCACATTAAATATCACTCCACTCTCTTCTAGAATGTATGGTTTTAGACAGTAAATCTGTAGTTCCTATCTTGTTCTTCTATAAGTAAACTGTTGTCCACCTCTCTGGATTGCTTCTTTAATATTTTCTCTTTTTCTCTCTGCAGTTGAATTTGATATGCTAAGTGTGATTTTGCTTACCCTTTCTTTCCTCCTCTTCCTCCTCCTCCTTCTTCTTCTTCCTCTTCCTCTTCTTCTTCTTCTTCTTCTTCCCTCTTTTTTTTCTTCCTCTTTTAAATCTTGCTTGGTACTCACTGAGATTCTTGAATGTATAATTTGATATATACTATTTTTGGAAATTTCTTGGCCATTGTTACTTCAAATATTTCTTTTTCTGTATTCTTCCCTTTTCTTCTGGTATTTGGATTACACATATTTTGTAACTTTTCATGTTGTCCCATATAATAGGATATTCATTTTTTTCCCCATTCTTTTTTCCTTTGAATATTAGTGTACAAAATTTCTATTGACATATAATCAAATTCATTAAATACCCTGTCAGATAATTATAGCACCTGTGCAATATATGAATTTTATTATAATTGCTTTATCACTTCAAATAATATAATTAATTTTGCATTTTGGTATGCCTTGTATTTGTTGTTGTTGTTGAATGTCAGACATTTTGTATTGGATAATAGGGAAAAAATTAACTAGACTTTACAGTACAGATCTGTTATTTTGAATAGTAGTTGGGTTTTTAGTATTTGTTAAGCTAGGTAACAGAAGGTGCAAATTCCTTTTGTGTCTTTGTTTTTGTCTCCCTTTTTCTTTTAAGCTTCCTTGAAGACCCTTCCTTAGAGATAGTTTGTGTCTTGAAGCTCTTTCATTTGTAATCCACTGTTATTATATTGGAATGTAGTAAATATGATGATAAGATGTGGGGTACAGGTAGTATTGTATAATCCTTTAAATCTTTTAGGTGGTTTGTGTCTCAAGGCTGTGCACTTATTAGCATTTTTTCAGTAGTACAGCTTTTTTCTCTTCCCTGGCTATAGTGTTTCCAATCTGTGTGTTGTTGTTTTTGTTGTTTGTTTGACGCCTTGACCCCTGTTAACTGTGTTTTAGCATTTTCCCCTTAGATGAGACAGGGAGGCTGGAGGGTACTGGAGAACAAATTCCCTTCCCCCACCTGCAGTAAGCTTTTAGAATTATACTCTGGCAAAGTTACTTTCCTTTAAGAGTAGGCCTTTATTACTGAGAAGGCTTTGATATATATTAGAGTTGTCACTCCCAAAGCCAAGAGGGAATCTCTGAGAGATCTTCACCATGGAAACCAGGGACTGGAGTGGACAGAAGGCTGTGGCAAATTTCTGCAGGTAAAGCCTATGAAAATGTGGTGGCTTCCAGGAGCTTATTGCTCTCATCCAACTCCACATTCAGTCTCCACCAATTCATTCAAATAACCATGTAAATGTTCTTACTAGTTTATCACTGCAGCCACTTTTGCTCTAGAAAAGCAGATCTCAGTTGCTATCTCTCTCTGACTGTGTCTGTTTTTGTAGATATTCAGGTGGTAGCTTGCTCTGATGGATCCAAGGAAGGTCACTGATTTAAATATGTCCATCTTTTTGTTGTTGTAAGAAGGGTGATGACTTCCCAGTTCTTTATGTATTGGAGTTGAAACTAGAAGTTCTGCTCACTCACCTTTGAAGATAAATTTACTATAGTTTGATTAATTACAAAATAAAATAAAATGGGTATTGAAGTGCTATTGAAGACTTTGTAAATATCTCCATGCAAAAGTCTGAATATTATAAAATGATTTAGTAAAGGTATGTGATATTCAACCAAATAGAGTTATCTACAAAAGATAATAAACATTTTTTAGCACAAATATTTATGGAATAATTGAAGAAAATTAGCTTGCTTGAAAGGATCAGATAAGAGTAGATGCACAAAAATACCAGAATTTTAAATAAAGGATTTGAGGAATGATAGAAGCATAAGAACTCTGAAACTTAGAACCAGAATGAATGGTAAGGTGTTGGTGCCAGTATCCTTTTTTAAAATTGTACATATGTTTTATTGGAAAACAGCGAAATATTTATATATTTTCAGGAATGAGATTTGGATGTGAAAACTGTACTTTGAATTGTTATTTTTGCAGTTATTATTAAATAATGCCTTAACATACATTTGCATGACTTTTAAAAAGGAGTAGCAGGATTGGTAACAATACATAAATTTCTCAAATAAATGGCATAAACAATAGTTCATGATAAACTTTTGTTTTTTAAGAGATATCCAGACTCATAAAGTTTGGCATATTTAAGTGGATATTTATTAAATCACAAGACTTTCAGGGCTCTATTAAAAATTATGCGTAGCTATAATTCTTTCAAATACAAACAAGTAGAATCACACAAGGTGTATTTCAGCCATACATTAAATATAAATGATCAAGTGAAAGAAAAATAAATTTTTCATAACCATATTTTCCAACTGGATTTTCATATTAGTTTAATTAACAACAAACATAATTTCAACTAAATTAACAAAGCAGAAAAATAGTGAGGAAATGTAATGTTGTCTTTTAGAGGGTAAACATTTTTATCAAAAAATTCTAGTTAAAATACTTACAGTTATGTGTCTTCCTTTGTTATGATGATAATTTGATTTAGTCTGTAAATTGCCAAATTTCAATTCAAACAGGTATTTATGCAGAAACATCAAGCCTCCTTTAATTAAACGTGGAAGTATATTTGTGCCTAAAATAAGTCTTTTTGAATTTTAACATGTTTGAAAGACATTGATTATGTTGCAGAAATACATTTATCTCATAGATTTAAGTATTTAAAACTATGAGATATCTGAATCAAGATTATAAAGAAACATGAAACAATGAAAATACTAGTGTTTTGAGTGAAATATCATAGGTGAGTATGTCTGTCCATGTCCTTTGATACATATATTAAATTTTTATTGGGTATATATCTAAAAGGAATATTTACTGTTTCTTAGTATGTGACATAAAATACAAGGAATTCCTCAAATTGATTTTACAACATTACTCTTCTCTTGCTTAATGTTCTTGTTAACAATTGGTGTTAGAACATTTTTTTTTAATTTGAGAAATTTTGCTGGTGGGTAGCAATATCTTATTGTGGCTTTAATTTGAACTTCTCTGATAATGAATGGTTTTGAACATCTGAGTGTTTATCATCTATTAATATATCTATTTTGTGATGTGTCCATTCATCTTATTTGTCTTTTTTTCCTGTTATGTTGATAATTTTGTTAGTTAAGATTACATGTGGCCACATTTAAAATATTAAGCCAAACTAATAGTGGATAAAAAGATAAATTTTGGGGGGAGAAGCTAAGATGGCAGAGTAATAAAGGACTCTAGGCTTGACTCATCCTCCAAACACAACTAGATAAGTATTACATCATTCTGAATACCCAGGAAATGGATCTGGATAACTGCACAACTAGAGGGAAAAAAGAGACCACATTGTGGAAAGTAGGAGATACAGAGTTGGTTTTGGGAGAAATGGATCTCATGTACTGTGCAGAAGAGGGAACCCTGTTCACAGAGGAAAGAGAGAGGGAGAGAGAGAGGAGCACACAGGAGATCACACAAAGAAAAAACTTCCCCAAAGTCATTGACTAGGAAAATGAGAAGGGCTGATTTTTGTACGTTTTTGCAACCAGTAGGGCTCAATGACTGGACTTTTAGAAAAGGTCCATGGCATGACTGATGTAGAGCCCTGAGGGTGCTGCACTGCTTCTGTGGAGAAGGAAGACAGATAGCCCTAAGAGAGACAGTATAATCTGAGGGATCCCCTCAGACGTACTTGGAGAGACTGTTCCCCCTTCTTGGAGGGCATCTGAGAGAAGTGGCTTTGCCTCTCCCAGGACAAAAGAGCCAGTAGGTACCATTTCCTTATTCCTTCCCTCAGCATAGGTGCAGAGACACCTTCTGAGGATGGTTAACCTGGACACTGGCTCTGTGTACTTTGCAGCAAACTCAACACCCCTGCACTTTGGTGCATCTGCCCTTCTGAGACAAACATGCATCAGTTCCAGCGTGGCAAGACCCTACCCCAGAGGACCATCATGGGTCCCCACCATCCCAAAAGTTTGGCATTTTAAAACTCAACTAGCCTGTCGGGGATAGGCCCTAAAGGTACACTGCACTGCCAGGTAGGCAGATGACCCAGACACAGGTGAAGGCAACAAGCTGAGGGATGCCTGGTACACATGAGGAGAGATTGTTCACTCTTCTGGGAAGGCTTCCTGGATAGTGGCTTGGTGCATACTCCCTTCCCTGGGGACTAGGGAGTGGGTTGTATCCATTTCCCTCCCCTTCCCCTTAACATAATCTAACTTTGGTAAGCAAGACAACACCAACAGTGGCAGCCCAAAGTGCTTACATCAAGCCCCACTTTCCTGCAATCTGACCGTGCTGCTTTTTTCAGTTAAGTTGTGCCTGAGAACCAGAACAGCTGGCCCTTCCCACAGAGGAACACAATCCCTCTCCCCCAATTCCACACATACCATGTCTGCTGACCATAGAGTTCTGCAAAGCTTCAGTTGTAGTGGAAATATAATTAGGTCTTTTTTAACAAGAAGACCAAAGCACACCTAGTTAAAACTCACTACATTGTGGCTGAGGTCCAAACATTCCCCACTGCAGGCAAGGAGAAACTGCTGTAGAGGAATTACCTGAGGGAAGGAGCAACAAAAACATAGCAACAGAAGGCTCATAGCATACACCAGAGATAACTTCCTGAAGCACCCAGCCCTGGACAGTATATGACCACTTAATAAAACCATTAGTTAGTCTCAGGAGCAGGAAGCATAACAGGCTTTCCTAACACAGAGAAGAGACCTAGACAAAATGCCAAAATGAGGATTTCATCCCAAAAGAAAGAACAAGAAGAATTCATGGCCAGGGATGTAATCAAAAGAGATAGAAATAATATGCCTGATCTAGAAGTTAAAAGCAACAATCATAAGAATGCTGCTGGGCTTGAGTAAAGCATAGAAAACACCAGGGAGTCCCTTACCACAGAGATAAAAGATCTAAAAACTAGTCAGGCTGAAATGAAAAATACAATAACTGAGATTCAAAGCTGACGAGATATAATGACTACAAGGATGGAAGAAGCAGAGGAATGAGTAAGTGATATAGAAAAGATTATGGAAAATAATGAAGCTGAAAAGAAGAGGGAAAGAAAAATATTGGATCATGAATATAGACTTAGAGAACTCAGTGACTCTATAAGGCATAGTAACATTCATATTATAGAAGTCCCAGAGGAAGAAGAGAGGGGAAGGGGGGCAAAAGGTTTATTTGAGCAAATTATAGCTGAAAACTTCCCTAATCTGGGGAATGAAACAAACGTCCATGTCCAGGAGGCACAGAGAAATCCCATCAAAATCAACAAAAGCAGACCAATGCCAAGACATATTTTGTTAAATTTGCAAAGTAAAGCAGACCAATGCCAAGACATATTTTGTTAAATTTGCAAAGTATAGAGATAAATAAAAAATCTTAAAAGTAACAAAAGAAGCCCTCAACTTAAAAGGGAAGACAAATAAGGTTAGCAGCAGTCCTGTCCACAGAAACTTGGCAGGCCATAAGGGAGTAGTATGATATTTTGAATGTGCTGAATGGGAAAAATATGCAGCCAAGAATACTGTATCCTGCTGTAATTCAGAATAGAATAAGGCTGTTAAGGCTGTTATTCTTAATAGAGGGAGAGTAAAGAGTTTCCCAGACAAACAAAAACTAAAGGAGTTAGTAACCACTAAGCCACAGTACAAGAAATATTAAAGGGGAATCTTTAAGTGGGAAAGAAAGACCAAAAGTAACAAAGACTAGAAAGGAAGAGAAAAAGTTTCCACTGCATATGGGACATTCTTTAAGATAGATCATATACTCGGTCAAAAATCAGGCTTCAACAAGTACAAAAAGACTGAGATCATGCCATGAATATTTTTGGACCACAAAGCTGAAACTTGTGGTCAACCACAAGAAAAAATTTGTAGAGTCTACAAATACATGGAGGGTAAAGACCATCTTATTAAAGAATGGATAGGTCAACTAGGAAATTAAATAAGAAATGAAGAAAATACATGGGAAAAAAATGAAAATGAAAACAAAATGGTCCAAAACCTTTGGCATGCAGCAAAAGCAGTCATAAGAGGGAAGTATACAGTATTACAGGCTTACATGAAGAAGCAAGAAAAATCTCAAATACACAACCTACCTTACACCTAAAGGTGCTAGATAAAAAACAACAAATAATAAATAAAAATAATAAAGACCTTAGCAGAAATAAATTATATAGAAACAAACAAACATTAGAACAAGTCAGTGAAACAAGGAGCTGGTTCTCTGAAAACGTTAATAAGGTTGATAAAACCCTAGCCAGATTTATCAAAAAGAAAAGAGAAAGGACCCAGATAAATTAAATCACTGATGAGAGAGGAGAGATCACAATTAACACCACAGAAATGCAACAATTATAAGAGAATATAATAAAAAATATATATGCCAACAAATTGGGCAATTTCAGAGGAATGGATAAATTCCTACAAGTGTATAGACTACCAAAATGAAATAGGAAAATTGAACACTTGAACAGACTGATAACCAGCAAAGAAATTGAATCAGTTATCGGAAAATATCTCCCAACAAACAAAAGACCAAGGCCAAATGGCTTCCTAGGGGAATTCTACCAAACATTTAAAGACAAGTTAATACCTATTCTTCTCAAACTATTCAAAAAAAAAAAAAAGAAGATATGGAAAATTTTCAAAATTTTCTCTATCTTGTCATGTTGAAACTAGATACCCTGATAATTATTACTTTGTGTAGTTTTGTAACTAATCTTTTTAAATAAACTCATAAGACAATTAGTTTATAGAATTTTTCACTTCTATTAGGTTTTCCTGGACATGGCTATTTATATACTGAAAAAATCGAGTTTTTGTTAAACAAGGCCCTGTGATTTTCTATAAAATTCTTATTATTAGTAATAGTCATTCACACACATATCTAATTACTTTTAGTAACAAGCAAGATTCTTTTTTTTTAATCCATTACTCACTATGCATATAATATGTTCATGTAGAACAAAAATTCCATTAGAACTCCATCATGGTGGCTTACCAGTTGATAGGGAAGTATAATATGGATAAATTTTTATAGTTACTAATTGAGTTATATTTATTCAGTGTGCTTTATTCTCAGCAGATCTATTTCATAACTATAAATTGCTTCAACAAATTCACTTATTTTTTTGTTTTTTTCAGGTTTATTGAAGTATAATTGACAGATAAAATTGTAAGATATTTAGTGTATACAACATGATAATGAGATATCTGTATAAATTATGAAAATATTATTTGCATCAAGTTAACACAAATATCACCTCATGTGTTTACCTCTTCCCTTTTTTTTAGTGGTAACATTTAAGTCTTATTTTCCTGGTGATTTCAATTATACAATACAGTATTGACTATAATTATTGTATAATCTAGATTCTCAGACCTTATTCATCTTATAACTGAAAGTTTGTACCCTTTTAACCAAACTCCGTTTGCTCCATTTCTGTGTTTAACTTTTTTTAAAATAAGGGATACTATGCAATATTTGTTTATTTCTTTCTGACTATGGAGCAAAATGGAGAGTTCAGAAAGAAACCCATGCATATCTGGTCAATTACTTTTTAACAAAAGAACCAAATATATATAATGGGGAAGGGAAAGAATGTTCTCTTCAATAAATGGTGTTGAGAAAACTGGATTGCCTCCTACAAAAGAATAAAACTAGACCCCTATCTTATTAAGACACAAAATTAGCTTAAAATAGACTAAAGACTTGAACATAAGACCTGAAATCATAAAACTCCTAGAAGAAAACATAGGGGTAAGTTCCTTGAAATTAGGATTTGACACCAAAAGCAAAGTCAACAAAAGCAAAAAGAAACAAGTGGGACTATATCAAACTAAAAGCTTGTGCTTAGCAAGGGAAACCATCAACAAAATGAAAAAGCAATGGACAGAATGGGAGAAAATATTTGCAAACCACATGTTGAATAAGGGATTAATATCCAAAATATACAAGGAACTCATACGACTTAGCAAAAAAAAAAATGACACTTAAGTAAAACACATAACGTCATTGCAAATAGTGCCAAGTACTATGTAAACAAAGGTAAAATAAGAAATAAGATAATAGGAAAGAAAATATTTGAGGATGGAGAGGGGAAACTGTTTAGGTTAGGAAAGTCTGTGATGACAAAAAAAGCCAGTTGTGCTAAGATTATTGAGAACCAATTACCTTCTGACACACTTTTTGCCTGGCATAAGTGATAAAAATACCGTGTTGCCATTTCAAAAATTATGTTACAGATATACATCATGTTTGACAGATAAATTGAACTTATCTGAGAAACTATTCAGTCAAAAGTTCAAGTAGAAAAGGCTGATGTTTCTATCCTGGTGCTTTTATTTCAAAATCATTTGTCAACATTAAAAACAAAATATGAACTATGCTGGGAATTTTGGAATACCACAGATTGTACATAAGATATAGTTGAACAAAATTTTGAAATAAGATTGCAAAACAACTCACTAAGTGAACCAATGCTCCTAAAATCTTAAGATGGTGTCATTTTTTTTTTAATTTTTTTTTTAACGTTTATTTATTTTTGGGACAGAGAGAGACAGAGCATGAATGGGGGAGGGGCAGAGAGAGAGGGAGACACAGAATTGGAAACAGGCTCCAGGCTCTGAGCCATCAGCCCAGAGCCTGACGCGGGGCTCGAACTCACGGACCACGAGATCGTGACCTGGCTGAAGTCGGACGCTTAACCGACTGCGCCACCCAGGCGCCCCAAGATGGTGTCATTTTAAGATTGTGTTATAATTACCATTAATCGTTAGTTGTATGAAATGAATAATTTTCATTTTATCCATAAACATAAACATATTTATGTTATGTGATTCTTTCATAATGACTTGTTGTCTTCTCCCAAATTCATATGTTGAAGTCCTAATCCCAGTACCTCAGAATGTGACCTGATTTGGAAATAGGGTTGTTGGTGATGTAATTAGTTAAAATGAGGTTATACCTCAGTAAAATGAACCCCACTCCATTAGAACTAGTGTCTTTCTAAGAAGGAAAAATTCAGATAAAGACTTTTTCTTTATTTATGTATTTATGTATTTATTTAATTTTTTAATATGAAATTTATTATCAAATTGGTTTCCATACAACACCCAGTGCTCCTCCCAACAGGTGCCCTCCTCAATGCCCATCACCCACCCTCCCCTCGCTCCCATTCCTCATCAACCCTCAGTTTATTCTCAGTTTTTAAGAGTTTCTTATGATTTGGCTCTCTCCCTCTTTAACTTTTTTTTCCCCTCAGGGAAATGCAAATCAAAACCACACTGAGATATGACCTCATGCCAGTCAGAGTGGCTAAAATGAGCAAATCAAGAAACTATAGATGCTGGAGATGATGTGGAGAAATGGGAACCCTCTTGCACTGTTGGTGGGAATGCAAACTGGTGCAGCCACTCTGGAAAACAGTGTGGAGGTTCCTCAAAAAATTAAAAATAGATCTACCCTATGACCCAGATTCTTCTCTCTCTCTTTTAAAAAAAAATATTTTCAAGTTAGCTACCTTACAGTGTAGTCTTGGCTTCAGGAGTAGATTTCTGTGATTCAGCACTAATATATAACACCCAGTGCTCATCCCAACAAGTGCCCTGATCAATTACTATCACCTATTTTTCCCACCCCCCCATCCCCTACCACCATGAACCCTCATTTTGTTCTCTGTATTTGAGTCTCTTATGGTTTACCTCCCTCTCTGTTTTTATCTTATTTTTCTTTCCCTTTCCCTATGGTCATCTGTTAAGTTTCTCAAATTCCACATGAGTGAAATCAGATATCTGTCTTTCTCTGACTGACTTATTTTGCTTGGCATAATACCCTCCAGTTCCATCCACATTGTTGCAAATGGCAAGATTTCATTCTTTATGCATTCATCAGTTGATGAATTTGGGCTCTTTACACAATTTAGCTGTTGTTGATAACACTGCTATAAAAATTGGGATGCATGTGCCCCTTTGAATCAGCACTCCTGAATCCTTTGGATAAATTCCTAGTAGTGCAAATGCTGGTCATAGGGTAGTTCTATTTTTAATTTTTTGGGGAACCTTCATACTGTTTTTCAGAGTTGTTGTACCAGTTTGCATTCCCACCAACAGTGCAAAAGTGTTCCCTTTTCTCCACATCCTCACCAACATCTGTTGTTTCCTGAGTTGTTCATTTTAGCCAGTCTGACCTGTGTGAGGTGGTATCTCATTGTGGTTTTGATTTGTGTTTCCCTGATGATGGGTGATGTTGAGTATCTTTTCATGTGTTTGTTAGCCAACTGTATGTCTTCTTTAGAAAAGTGCCTATTCATGTCATCTGCCCATTTCTTAACTGGGTTATTTGGTTTTCGAGTGTTGGTTTGGTAAGTTCTTTATAGATTTTTGATACTAACCCTTTATCCGATATGTCATTTGCAAATATCTTCCCCCATTCGGTTGGTTGCTTTTCAGATTTTCTGATTGTTTCCTTGCTGTGCAGAAGCTTTTTATCGTGATGACGTCCCAATAGTTCATTTTTGCTTTATTTCCCTTGCTTTACTATATATACATACTATATACATACATATACATACATACATACATACATACATATATACATACATATACATACATACATATACTAAATCATAACTCTGTTCGCAGTTATCTATAGATATGCTAACCTGATCTCTAACTCATCCCTATTGAACAACATCCTATATACCCAAATTAACCCCACGTCCCAGTTAATGTAGCTTAAACATATAAAGCAAGGCACTGAAAATGCCTAGATGAGTCGCCAGACTCCATAAACACAAAGGTTTGGTCCTGGCCTTTCCATTAGTTATTAATAAGATTACACATGCAAGCCTCCGCATCCTGGTGAAAATGCCCTCTGAGTCACTTAGTGACCTAAAGGAGCTGGTATCAAGCACACAACCACAGTAGCTCATGACACCTTGCTCAGCCACACCCCCACGGGATACAGCAGTGATAAAAATTAAGCCATGAATGAAAGTTCGACTAAGCTATATTAAACAAGGGTTGGTAAATTTCGTGCCAGCCACCGCTGTCATACGATTAACCCAAACTAATAGACCCACGGCGTAAAGCGTGTTACAGAGAAAAATATACTAGAGTTAAACTTTAACTAGGCCGTAAAAAGCTACAGTTAACATAAAAATACAGCACGAAAGTAACTTTAATATCTCCGACTACACGATAGCTAAGACCCAAACTGGGATTAGATACCCCACTATGCTTAGCCCTAAACTTAGATAGTTAACTTTAACAAAATTATCCGCCAGAGAACTACTAGCAACAGCTTAAAACTCAAAGGACTTGGCGGTGCTTTACATCCCTCTAGAGGAGCCTGTTCTATAATCGATAAACCCCGATATACCTCACCATCTCTTGCTAATTCAGCCTATATACCGCCATCTTCAGCAAACCCTAAAAAGGAAAAAAAGTAAGCACAAGTATCTTAACACAAAAAAGTTAGGTCAAGGTGTAGCCCATGAGATGGGAAGCAATGGGCTACATTTTCTAAAATTAGAACACCCACGAAAATCCTTATGAAACTAAGTATTAAAGGAGGATTTAGTAGTAAATTTGAGAATAGAGAGCTCAATTGAATTGGGCCATGAAGCACGCACACACCGCCCGTCACCCTCCTCAAGTGACAATCTCCAAAAAAACCTATTTAAATCACTACGCCCACAAGAGGAGACAAGTCGTAACAAGGTAAGCATACTGGAAAGTGTGCTTGGATACAAGATGTAGCTTAAACAAAGCATCTGGCTTACACCCAGAAGATTTCATATTAAACTGACCATCTTGAGCCAAAGCTAGCCCAAACACCCATAAACACAACTAACACTAGAAAATAAAACAAAACATTCAGTTACCCCTAAAAGTATAGGAGATAGAAATTTAACTTGGCGCTATAGAGAAAGTACCGCAAGGGAAAGATGAAAGATAGAATTAAAAGCACCGTACAGCAAAGATTACCCCTTGTACCTTTTGCATAATGAATTAGCTAGAATAACCTAACAAAGAGAACTTCAGCTAGGTCTCCCGAAACCAGACGAGCTACCCATGAACAATCTACCACAGGATGAACTCGTCTATGTTGCAAAATAGTGAGAAGATTTGTGGGTAGAGGTGAAAAGCCTAACGAGCCTGGTGATAGCTGGTTGCCCAGAACAGAATCTTAGTTCAACTTTAAACTTACCTCAAAAACCCTAGAATTCTTTTTTTTTTTTTAATTTTTTTTTCAACATTTATTTATTTTTGGGACAGAGAGAGACAGAGCATGAACGGGGGAGGGGCAGAGAGAGAGAGGGAGACTCAGAATCGGAAACAGGCTCCAGGCTCCGAGCCATCAGCCCAGAGCCTGACGCGGGGCTCGAACTCACGGACCGCGAGATCGTGACCTGGCTGAAGCCGGACGCTTAACCGACTGCGCCACCCAGGCGCCCCAAAAACCCTAGAATTCTAATGTAAGTTTAAAATATAATCTAAAAAGGTACAGCTTTTTAGAATTAGGATACAGCCTTTATTAGAGAGTAAGCACAAGTACAAATCATAGTTGGCCTAAAAGCAGCCATCAATTAAGAAAGCGTTCAAGCTCAACAATAAAAACATCTTAATATCAAAAATATGCGACCAACTCCTAACCTAAAACTGGGCTAATCTATTTAATAATAGAAGCAACAATGCTAATATGAGTAACAAGAAATATTTCTCCCTGCATAAGCTTATATCAGAACGGATAACCACTGATAGTTAACAACAAGATATATACAACCCAACCATAAACAAAATATCAAATTAATTGTTAACCCAACACAGGTATGCAAATTAGGGAAAGATTAAAAGAAGTAAAAGGAACTCGGCAAACACAAGCCCCGCCTGTTTACCAAAAACATCACCTCTAGCATTTCCAGTATTAGAGGCACTGCCTGCCCGGTGACACTAGTTTAACGGCCGCGGTATCCTGACCGTGCAAAGGTAGCATAATCATTTGTTCCCTAAATAGGGACTTGTATGAATGGCCACACGAGGGCTTTACTGTCTCTTACTTCCAATCCGTGAAATTGACCTTCCCGTGAAGAGGCGGGAATATAACAATAAGACGAGAAGACCCTATGGAGCTTTAATTAATCGACTCAAAGAGACCCTACTAACTAACCGACAGGAACAACAAACCTCTATATGAGCCGACAATTTAGGTTGGGGTGACCTCGGAGAACAAAATAACCTGCGAGTGATTTAAATCTAGACTAACCAGTCAAAAGTATTACATCACTTATTGATCCAAAAACTTGATCAACGGAACAAGTTACCCTAGGGATAACAGCGCAATCCTATTTCAGAGTCCATATCGACAATAGGGTTTACGACCTCGATGTTGGATCAGGACATCCCGATGGTGCAGCAGCTATCAAAGGTTCGTTTGTTCAACGATTAAAGTCCTACGTGATCTGAGTTCAGACCGGAGTAATCCAGGTCGGTTTCTATCTATTAAATAATTTCTCCCAGTACGAAAGGACAAGAGAAGTAAGGCCCACCTTACCAAAGCGCCTTTAACCAAATAGATGATATAATCTTAATCTAGACAGTTTATCCAATCACATTACCCGAGAGCTCGGGTTTGTTAGGGTGGCAGAGCCCGGTAATTGCATAAAACTTAAGCTTTTATTATCAGAGGTTCAACTCCTCTCCTTAACAACATGTTCATAATTAATATCCTCTCGCTAATCATCCCCATTCTCCTCACCGTAGCCTTCCTAACTTTAGTTGAACGGAAAGTACTAGGCTACATACAACTCCGTAAAGGACCAAATATCGTGGGACCATACGGCCTACTCCAACCCATCGCAGACGCCGTAAAACTCTTCACCAAAGAGCCCCTCCGACCCCTTACATCCTCCATATTTATATTCATTATAGCACCAATCCTAGCTCTTACACTAGCCCTAACCATATGAATCCCACTACCCATGCCATACCCACTCATTACTAAATCATAACTCTGTTCGCAGAGTTTAGACATGTCAAGCAAGAAGTTTTTGTGGCCGTCAAAGAGGTTGCTATTTTCTCCCGTAGGATATTAATGGTTTCCTGTTTCGCATTTAGGTCTTTCATCTGTTTTGAATTTATTTTTGTGTATGGTGTAACAAAGTGGACCAGTTTCATTCTTCTCCATGTTGCTGTCCAGTTCTCCCAGCACCTTTTACTAAGGAGAATTTTTTCCATTGGATACTCTTTCCTGCTTTGTAGAAGATTAATTGTCCATATGTTTGTGGGTCCATTTCTGGGTTCCCCATTGTATTCCATTGAACTATGTGTCTGTTTTTGTGCCAATACCATACTGTTTTGATGAGTGCAGGTTTGTAATATAAGCTAAAGTCCAGTTTGTGATGCCTCCAGCTTTGGTTTTCTTTTTCAACATTACTTTGTCTATTCAGGATCTTTGATGTTTCCATATGAATTTTAGGATTTGTTTGTTCTGGCTCTGTGAAGAATGCTGGTGCCAATTTGATTGGGCTTGCATTGAATGTGTAGGTTGCTTTTCACAATATTTCTCCTTCCAATCCATGATCATGGAATGTTTTTTTTTTTTTTTCATTTCTTTCTGTCTTCTTCAGTCTATTTCATAAGCTTTCTATAGGTTTCTGCATAAAGATCTTTCATGTTTTTGGTTAGGTTTATTCCTAGGTATTTTATAGTTTTTGATGCAATTGTAAATAGGATCGATTCCTTGATATCTCTTTCAGTTGCTTCATTATTGGTGAGTAGAAATGCAACTCATTTCTGTGCATTGATTTTATATCCTGCAACTTTGCTGAATTCACATATCAGTTCTGGCATTCTTTTGGTGGAGTCTTTCATGTTTTCCATGTAGAGTATCATGTCATCTACGAAGAGTGAAAGTTTTACTTCTTTGCAAGTTTTGATTCCTTTTATTTTGTTTTGTTGTTTGATTGCTGAGGCTAGGATTTCTAACACTATGTTAAATGACAGTGGTGAGAGCAGACATCCCTGTCGTATTCCTGATATGAGGGTGAAAGCTCTCAGTTTTTCCCATTGAGGATGATATTAGCTGTGGTCCTTTCATAGGCTTTTATGATGTTACGGTATGTTCTTCCTACCCTGAATTTCTTGAGGTTTTTTATTAATAAAGTATGCTGTATTTTTTCAAAGTCTTTTTTGCATCTATTGACAAGATCACATGGTTCTTATCTTTCTTCTATTAATGTGATATATCATGTTGATTGATTACTGTTGAATTCTGTTTACTCATATCGTGTTCAGAATTTTTGCACCCATATTCATTAGGGATATTGGCCTGTAATTCTTCTTTTTGGTGGGGTCTTTGGTTTGGAAATTAAGGTAATTCTGGCTTCATTGAATGATTCTGGAAGCTTTCCTTCTGTTTCTATTTTTCATAACAGTTGAGAAGAATAGGTATTAACTCTGCTTTAAATGCCTGGTAGAATTCCCCTGGGAAGCCATCTTGCCCAAGACTTATTTGTTGAGAGATTTTTGATAACCTATTAAAATTTTTTGCTGGCTGTGGGTCTATTCAAATTTTCTATTTCTTACCTTTTTAGTTGTTGTAGTATGTGTGTGTCTAGGAATTTGTCCATTGTTGGCATATAATTTTCCATAGTATTCTGCGATAACTGTTTGTATTTCTGTGGTAGTAGTTAAGATCTCTCTTCTTTCATTTGGGATTTTATCTATTTTAGTCCTCCCTCTAGGGGTGTATCATTTTTTTATTCTTAAAAAAAACAGCTCTTAGATTCATTGATCTGTTCTACTGTTTTTTTGGATTCTATATTTATTTCTGCTCTAATCTTTATTATTGCTCTTCTTCTGCTGGCTTTGGGCTTTCTTTGCTGCTGCCTTTCTGGCTCCTTTAGGTGTAAGGTTAGGTTGTGTATTTGGGACCTTTCTTGCTTCCTGAGATAGGTCTGAATTGCAATGTATTTTCCTCTTAGGACCGCCTTTGCTACATCCAAAGGGTTTGGGATGTCGTGTTTTCATATTCACTTGCTTCCATATATTTTTCAATTTCTTCTTTAATTTACTGGTTGACCCATTCATTCTTTAGTAGGATGTTCTTTAACCTCCATGTATTTGGGACTTTCCAAATTTTTTCTTGTGGTTGATTTCAAGTTTCATAGCATTGTGATCTGAAAATATGCATGGTATGATCTCAATCCTTTTATACTTGTTCAGGGATGTTTTATGACCCAGTATGTGATCTGTTTTGGAGAATGCTCCATGTTCACTCAAGAAGAGTGTGTATATGCTGCTTTTGGATTAAAAGTTCTGAATATATCTGTTAAGGCCATCCGGTCCAATGTGCCATTCAGGCCATTGTTTCCTTATTGATTTTCTATCTAAATGATCTGTCCATTGTTGTAAGTGGAGTATTAAAGTCCCATACAATCATGGTATAAGTGTCTATACATTTATTTATGTTTGTGATTAATTGATTGATATATTTTGGTTCTTCAGGTTGGGGGCATAAACCTTTACAATTATTAGATCTTCTTGCTGGATAGATCCCCTAATTATGATATATTGTTCTTCATCTATTATTATGGTTTTTTTTTTTAATACTTTTTTTTTCAACGTTTTTTATCTATTTTTGGGACAGAGAGAGACAGAGCATGAACGGGGGAGGGGCAGAGAGAGAGGGAGACACAGAATCGGAAACAGGCTCCAGGCTCCGAGCCATCAGCCCAGAGCCTGACGCGGGGCTCGAACTCACAGACCGCGAGATCGTGACCTGGCTGAAGTCGGACGCTTAACCGACTGCGCCACCCAGGCGCCCCTGGTTTTTGTTTTAAAACATAGTTTGTCTGATATAAGTATGGCTACTTTGGCATTCTTTTGACATCCATTAGTAAGACAGATGGTTTCTTATCCCTTCACTTTCAATCTGGAGGTGTCTTTAGGTCTAAACTTAGTCTCTTGTAGGCAGCATATAGCTGGATCTTGTTTTTTTTTTTTTATCCATCCTAACACCATGTCTTTTGATTGGAGCTTTTAGTCAGTTTACATTCAGAGTGATTATTGAATGATACAGATTTAGTGTCATTCTGTTATCTGTAGGTTTCTTGTTAGTGATGATGTCTCTCATCCTTTGTAGTCTTTGCTGCTTTCCAATCAGAGTCTCCCTTAGGCTCTCTTGTATGGGTGGTTAGTAGTCATGAACTCTTTTATTTTTTGTTTACCTGGGAAAACTTTTCTCTCTCCTTCTATCCTGAATGACGGCCTTGCTGGATGGATAAATGATTCTTGGCTGCATATGTTTCCTATTCAGCACATTGAATATTTCCTGCCCCTCCCTTCTGGCCTGCCAAGTTTCAGTGGATAGGTCTGCTACTACCCTTATGTGTCTTCTCTTGTAAGTTAAGGCCTGTTTGTCCCTAGCTGCTTTCAGAATTCTCTCTTTATCTTTGTATTTTGCCAGTTTCACTGTGATATTTCATGATGTTGACCTGTTCTTGTTGATTTTGGAGGGAGTTTTTGGTGCCTTTTGGACTTGGATGCCTGTTTCCTTCCCTAGATTTGGGAGGTTCTAAGGTATAATTGTTCAAATAAACCTGCCTCTCTCTGTCTCTCTTCTTCTGGAACTTCGGTGATATGGATATTATTTCCTTTCATGGGATCACTGAGGTTTCTAATTCTGCCCTCATGGTCTAGTAATTTCCTCTCCCTCTTTTTTTTCCGTTTCATCATTTTCCATAACTTTATCTTCTATTTCACCTATTCTCTCCTCTGCTTCTTCCATCCTCAATGTCACTGTAACTAGTTTATTTTGCAGCTCATTTATAGCATTTATTGATTCATCATGACTATTTCTTAGGTCTTTGATCTCTGCAGCAATATATTCTCTGCCGTCTTCTATGTTTTTTTCAAGCCCAGTTATTAGTTTTATGACTATTAGCCTAAATTCTTTTTCAGATATATTGTTTATATCTATTTTAAGCACTCCTATGGCTATCATATTTTCCTGGTTTTTGTTTGTTTGTTTGTTTGTTTGTTTGTTTGTTTGTTTGTTTTTTGAGAATTCTCCCATATTGTTATTTTGGCTAAGTTTCTGTCTTTTATGTGTTTTAATAGCTTATGTGCCCTCTACCTGTGAGTACTACTATATTAAAAAGGGGTCATACACTTGGGCTTGGCATGTCAGGAAGGGTTTTTGGAGTGTATTGTGTGCACTCTATTGTTGTGTATTTGGCTGCTCTATCCCATTTGTAGTATTCTGCAAAGCTCCTCCTTGCTCATAGTGGTGGATTGTTTGGACTTTCCACCAAGTGTGCTTTGATTTCTTCATTGAAGTAAACCTGGAAGAAAGGAAAGGGGGGGGGGGGACCTGATCCCATACAAAGAGACAAATGAAAGGGCCAAAAAAAAGACCAAGCGGAAAATCAAAACAAAGTATAATGCTTAATCCAAACAGAGAGAAAGGAAAATAAAGGAGACACAGAAAATGTGCAAAAAGAATAGAGTAAAAATGCCTGATTAAACAAACCAGCGAAACAGAGAAATAAAATATGAATTGACCAAAAAGCAAATCAGAAACTATGAGCCTGACTCCAAAGGAAAAAAAGAAGAGGGTAGGAAGAAAAGGAAGAGAGAAGAGGGAGAAAAATACAAAACTAATATGCAAACCACAGGACAGTTTTTTGTTGGTGCCTGGGACTGGTGGCTGTTCTGGTCTGGAGGAGAGGCAGTCTGGTTGGCTCAGTGACAGTCTTCTTCCCATAGATAAGCAGTGGCCAGGCACAGAGGGGTGGAGTTTGTTGTAAACAGGTCCTGCATTCACTGGGGGCTGCTGTTCTGTTTCCTGATTTTTCTGTTCCTGAAGCCCCTCCATGTTGGTGTTGGGGAGAAAAATGGCAACACCCCAACAATCTCTCCTCCCCAGACTGGGTTTCTCCAACCATGCTGTTCAGGCAGCCCTCCCAGAGTGCAGGGGTGGTCAGCTTGCCCTGTTGCACAGTCTCCCACACCTTCTAGATGTGGGATTCAAAACCCCATGTGTTATGGGGCCCTGCCCTGCACAGATTCTGTTCTGATGTAGCACCACTCAGCCCTGCCGATTAAGATTCTAGGAATTTGGCTGGTGCTTGCAGGGTGTTTTTTCCTTGGGGAGGCAATAAACCCTCTTCACACAGTACCAGAGGAAGGGGACTGCTCTCTTCCCGTACATCCCTGAGATCACTACCATGCCTAGGGGCTGGCTCCCTCCACACACACCACCTACCCGCAGGCCCCGCCCTCTGGCCAGCACCAAGGCATGAGAATAAAGCCTGGCTCTAGTCTGGAGAAAATTGTGCACTTTTGAAACTCCAGTGTTCAGCTCCTAAAGCTATTTGCAAAATAGAAACTGGCACTCTCCATATTTCTCATTCTCCTGTCTGTGGTCTGGAGATGTTTTTCTCTTTTACTAGCACAATACTGCAATTCCCCAGCTTCTCTGTCCTTCTCTCCGTATTATCTCTCTACAGAAGGGGTTCCCTCCTCTCTATACCTATGCTGTTTTATCTCCCCCAATTCACATACCTGCACCTCTGTCTGGCCAAGCTGTCTTCTCCACCTGTGGAGATATTTCTGGCACTCCACACATTAATTTCCTGGGTGTTCTAAGTGATCTGACCTCAGTATAGTGGTGTTTGAGGGACAAGAAAAATCCCAGTCACCCTACTTCTGCACCGTCTTAACTCTGTCCTTTTCCCTTCTTCCTCTTTTTATCTCCCAATCTCTGTCTGTTTTCTTATGTTGAAGAAATGCCTTGAGAGTTTAACCAGCATGTTATGTGCAGTAATTCTTCACAGTTTCAGAGATGATTCCCTATTATATAAACATTTTCTATAAGCCAAGTAACATGACTTAATCATAGAGAAAGAAATAATTATTGTATGTCACTAAGCTCATTATCTCAAATTTCAAGATCGGGTGTGGTGTATTTTCTTACACATTTTCAACCAACTGCTTTGTTTTAATTTACATTACTTTAAAATGTTCACTTTCTTGTACATATTTTCCCAAACCCCTTTTTCACCAGAATTTCCTATGATTTTCCACTATTTTGATATTTAAAAATCTATATATTTAATAAATTAACATCTTTATTAAATAAAACAAATAATTCTCTACTATACTGATTTCCTTTTAAATGGGTTATATGGATCTGGGCTACTGGGCTTTATTTCCAATAATTATTAGTCTATTTAGCTCTTTTGGTTTTTGTTTTCAGTCTTTTGCAGAATTTGAGAAGTGTATCAGGGCCCTTGTATGTTTTCAGTTTATTTTATTTTTATAGCAATTGATGGGACATAGCATTTTAGGTGAAAAAATTTTTTCTGAGAACTTTGCAGGCATTGCTTTTTCTAAAATTACTAATAAAAAGCTGATAAAATCTGTAGGCTTTTTTTTTCTTAGTTTGTGTTTCCTCAGAGAAGTCTTAGGCAAGGATTTGATTTCAATAGGTGATTTTGGAGGTGAACCTAAAAAATACTTGACAGTTAGGGAGTTATGGGCACAGAGAAGAGAAGGCAGCTAATTGAGACCTCATTATCAAGTAAACTATCACTTCAGGTTTCTGAATCCTAATACTCTAGAAGTCAGTGTAGATGTGCCTGAAAGTATTCCATATGAGGAGTGAAGGACAAGGGGGTTGTGTATCCCAGTTTTTGCCAGCATTGGGTGTGGAATTGACATCCAATATAAAATTGAATTCCCTGGAATGGGAGCCAATGAGCTGAGAAAGTTCTAATGTTCTAAGAAAGTTCAAATGCGAGGTGCTGGCATTTGGAAGTTGGGATTGGGACAATGTAGGGCAGCAGTAAGGGTGAGAACAGAGCATGTGGTTCCCAACTGTGTATGCTACAGTGTATATTTGTTCATACACTTTTAGCTTATATCATTTAAATTTTCCCACTCTTGAAAATTTCATGATTTTATCTTTATCTGAATCCCAGAATTTCAGGAGACTGTATCTATAGATATGGGTGTCATTAATTCAAACATTTCACAGGCCTTTTAAATAAAGTCAAAGCCTTTAACTCTGTGAAAATGTATTCTTAGTTTTGATTATTTCCTTCATTCCACTATCATTCTTTTCTTTTTCAGAAAATTATGTTAGAGAGATGTTGGTAGATTTTCTAAGCTTTATTTTCTCATACACATATTGATTTTTTTTTCCCTAGACAATTGTACTTTTATTTTCCATGACCTCCTTCTTGCTTGCTACTTCTTTTTCATGGCAAGCTATTAGGTTTTATAGATTCATTTTATTCTTTTATAGAAGAAATATATTCTGAGGACATTTAAGAACACTTTCTGATTTCCTTGCTCCCATCTTTGCCCTCCTTCTCAAATTAGTCAAAGTATCATTGAATAGACTTTTTATTATTGTGACACCTACTTCCACAGAATTATTTTTCTTACTCAAGATCTAGAGAGTGGTTTTCCATCACACAGCAACCACTCTCTTTTTAAAGATGGATTTCAAGTACTTGTCCGTTATGCTTTATTGCATAGACCTTACCATTGTAGGTTTTTCTTTGATGTTAAATATTTGTCCTATCTTTTGCATTATTTCAACATTGTAGTCAATTTCTAAGGAAGCAAATGGAATCATTCACAAATTTTAGCCCACATTAACTCACTATAAAGTTGATCCACATAAAAATATAAACTTAGGGGCGCCTGGGTGGCGCAGTCGGTTGAGCGCCCGACTTCAGCCAGGTCACGATCTCGCGGTCCGTGAGTTCGAGCCCCGCGTCAGGCTCTGGGCTGATGGCTTGGAGCCTGCTTCCGATTCTCTGTCTCCCTCTCTCTCTGCCCCTCCCCCGTTCATGCTCTGTCTCTCTCTGTCTCAAAAATAAATAAAACGTTAAAAAAAAATTAAAAAAAATAAATAAAAAAATATAAACTTAAAAATAGACAAATTTTTTGTTAGTAGATTTCTAACATATCCATTTTTAGCAGTTATTAAAATTTGTACTTGTTTCAAAAATATGGTTTTTGTAACTATAAATGCTATATGTTCATCTTAGAAATATCTCAAAATACAGAGGCTCCTGGGTGGTTCAGCCATTTGAGCATCCTTCTTGATTTTGGTTCAGATCATGATCTCAGGGTTCATGAGATCAAGCTCTGCATCTAGCTTTGTGCTGACAGCATGGATCCTCTTTCTGCCCCTACGCTGCTTGTGTGCTCTCTCTCTCAAAATAAATAAATAAACTTAAAAAAAAGAAATATTTTAAAATGCAGAAATCTATAAAGAAGAATGCAAAAATATAAATTCTAATACTTTACATAAAAGTTGTTACAATGTTATGTATTTTCTTTATATATATATATGTATATATAATGTAATTAATTACATTAGGTTTGTCAAAAATTTTAAATGCAAAACTATAAATTTATCTACATACCATTATGGTAATTGTGTTTTGTAGCAATGGCCTCAGATTGCCATATACCAGAAATGAGAAACCCATCCCGAAGTCCATCATTTTCAAATGAATAGAATGAATGAACTCAGGATATAAGATTTTTTTTCTGAGTAATGTTTTTCAAAGCATGGACCAAACTTCTATATAGCTACTTATCTGAATGGAAATGTAAATTAAAGGAAGAAAAGCATAACCTCATTCCATATATACACATACCATATGTGTAAAATACAAATAGTATATATTATATTTACTCTTATAAGTATACTTACACACTACACAAGCAACTATATGTGCATTTAATATAAAGGAAAACAAAAATGCAATTTTAGAAGGAATTCAGTGTTAAGAGTAGACGAATAGAAGGAAATTCTGAAAAAAGGCAATATTAGAAGTAATTTGTCTAGATTTACATCCTAATAAGACTGAGGCTAATTATTCTACTCATTGGAACTGAATGAGGAAAGGTCATTACTCTTTTTTCACTCCTGGCACCTTAAAATGTTACCACTCACACACACACACACACACACACACACACACACACACAGACACACAAAGCCAGAGTTCTTTGGTTCTAAAAGCTGTTTGGATGTTTATTATCATTTTCTTCATCTGGTTTCTTCCAAAAGTGCTGAAACTCATAGCTTGGAAAATTATGAGTTAAGTAAGAATGGTTCTTTCTCTGTGCCACTCTTTTCAATTAAAATTGAAAATTGCAATTCTAATCCCTTTTTTCTCTGATTCTTAAAGGTAATAACTGCTAGTCATTAATGTCAGTTTCACATGGAACCAAATTTGTTCAAAAATACAGTGCATTCAAAAATGAGTGTCTTCTTTGTTCTTTCCCACAACCTGAACAATGTTAGAATCAGAGGCATTTTGTTGTTCCTTTTAATAATATTATACTAGTTTTCTTATATGTGTCTTAGAAAAAGCCTGTCTAAAATTCTGTTTAAAACGTGTATTTTCCTTCCTACTGTTCTTTTAATTTTGCACATTATAAGCCTAATTCTCGAATCCACAGGTACACACAGGGGGTGGGGAAAATTGCAATTCTCACCCTTGTAGGAGTATTACCTTTCTCTGCAAGCTTATTATACCCCAAAACCGCAGGGGGTGTTGAGGAAGTGATGTGTGTCTACTGACAGAGATATCAACTTCAAGTCTGTGCTATATCGTATCTTAGTGTGTCCAGATATAGATTGCGTGTGCGCACGTGTGCGCATGCGCACATTATGTTTTGATGTTGTGCCAGAAGACAATGGCTCATAACTGACACCTCAAGGCAGGTGGAATTTATGGCTAGTATCAGGGAACTAGAAATGGTTTTTATGTGGAAATAGGGTTTTTCACTCCCTGCAGTTATGATAGCACCACATGGGGATGACGGGGGAAATAAGACAGTAAATGGAGTATGAGCTTTTTTTGTGTGTTTGTATTATGTTGCATGGTCTTCCAAAGAAGTCAGTGCAACATCAGAAAAAAAAATAACTTAAGCATCGTATTATATTGAAATATTACTAAAAACAGGGCTTAGAGTGTGAATGAGCAGTGAAACCAAGTGCCTTCAAATATGTGTAGAGTGAGAACATACCTATGAAGTGTCTATACCATATCTATAACACATTTTAGTATACGATGTCTGCAGTGAAGTCTTTTCCTAAAATTCTAACAAAGCGTTAGACATACCACATGAGAAAATGTGGTAATAGTTAATGTAGAAAATCATGTATCAGAACCTAAAGATTTTGAGAGAGACAAAATATAGATGCTTCAATGATTAATAAAAATAGAAGAAATAGAAATGCTCATTAGAAGAAGCTTTCTGTAGATTTGAGAAAACTGTTCTTGTGGACATTACTTAAATTTTGTTCAGGGGCACCTGAGTGGCTCAGTCAGCTAAGGTTCTGACTCTTGATTTTGGCTGAGGTCATAATTTCATGGTTCTTGACATCGACCCTGCATTGGGCTCTGCGTTGACAGGGCGGAGACTGCTTAGGATTCTCTCTCTCTCTCTCTCTCTCTCTCTCTCTCTCTCTCTCAAAAATAAATAAACTTTGAAAATAAGTAAATATAGGGGCGCCTGGGTGGCGCAGTCGGTTAAGCGTCCGACTTCAGCCAGGTCACGATCTCGCGGTCCGTGAGTTCGAGCCCCGCGTGAGGCTCTGGGCTGATGGCTCGGAGCCTGGAGCCTGTTTCCGATTCTGTGTCTCCCTCTCTCTCTGCCCCTCCCCCGTTCATGCTCTGTCTCTCTCTGTCCCAAAAAAATAAATAAACATTGAAAAAAAAATTAAAAAAAAATAAAAATAAAAATAAGTAAATATATATATTGTTCCATATCAGTTATATAAAGTGTCACAACATAAATCACTCTTGGTGTTTGGTGTTTAACGTTTTATTTCTCCTCTTAAAAAATGAATTTGTACTTCTTAGACTATTAAAGCCAATTATTCACTGTATCTACACTTTGAATTTGTTGACCCAAAGTAAAAAACTAGAATTTTATTAAAATTCAGTAGTTACATCTAGCCTAATTTTTCAGCACAAGTAAGCTCTTGTTCACTCCCATTCATTACTTGTGTCTTTATTTGTTATCAGAGTTCCACCGTGTGTGCGTGTGTGTGTGTGTGTGTGTGTGTGTTATAAATCATCTAAAATATGTATTGAAGTATTCAAATTATAGATTAAAAATAAAGCAAATGTATATTTGTAAACAGGACTCTGTTAATAGTACATATCTTCCTTTCTGAATGACGAAAGGAAGCTTACTTTGTGCAAGAATAGCTTCTAATTCTTGTATCAATGATTAAAGTGAAACATGGGCAAAAATGTGGAGCTTTTGAGACTTCACAACAGATTACTGAGGAGAGTTGGGAAATCTTCTTAGAGATTGTAGATGAAGTAGCAACACGGAAAGCCCTGCCTATTCACTGTGATGGTTTTGGAAAATGTGGTTTAATAATGACACACTTTGGACATTCTCTTGCTGAGAATCAAATGAACACTGCCTTTCAAAGCAATATGACCATTGTAGTACTGCTAAAGCTTTCCAGGTGTGACCATCTGTGCTTGTAGACTTATGCTAAAATGTAAACAGCCTCTCTGAAAACCTCTAATCTTTGTTTTCTTTATGATTGTCTCCACTATGAATAAGGACTTTCATCCTTAGCTGATAGTGTTTGAAAGAATACACCTGAAACATTCATGATCTAAACCAGCAGTTTTGCAGAAGTAGTTTCTAGAAAATTTAAGGAATAGGACAAAACTGTTACTGTAACTTTATATACAAAGAAATAACTGTGAAAACATTGTTCAATACTGTGCAAATGCATTATACTTCTAATCAAGAAATAAATTAAGGCCTTTTATTTTAAGATTAACAGGAAACACTTTTTTTAACAACTTCGTTTGTGTGAGTAAAGTTTAACATTGTATTTGTTATCTTCCTTCAGGTAACATTGAATTTCATATCTTACTACAAAGATGCATTTTAGTGTGCCTTTTACTAAAGCAATTACTGCAGAAGCCACACATTTCTCAGAAAGTTCTCATAAAATTACCGTTCTATTCTTTCATTGTTTCATTTAGGCATTGGAATTAGATTGGTCTTTTATAAATACTCATTAGTGGGTCTGATTCTTTCTCTAGTAGTAGCCTTCACTGGAAGAGATAGAACTGGCATAGCACACATTCACATTCTAAAAGGAATTGTTCATATTCTTTTGAGAGAACAAAAAATCATCTCCTCTTCTTTGTTAGTTTTAACTCATTTTCTCTTTTGGTTCACAAAGGGGGCACAATTAGGTGAGGTGTCATGAAGGAGAGGCCAAGGAGACAAAGAGAAAGACAGTCTCATTAATTGAAATTGTATTTCCTGCTTGTTAATTATCTGGATGCTGTGCCACCTGATTTGAGAAAAGTAACTTCTAAAAATGTTGGAATTTCTTTGTAACAGATTATTAACATAAAGTTTAAATTTTAATTGGATTTTTGGTAAATGACCTTTATTACTCCTGGCAGGGACACGACATACAATAACTAAAAAACCCCACTGGAGTCAAAGAGATTCCAGATGTCAAGATGGCAATGAAAGTGGTACAAACCATGCTGCTAATTTTCAGAATCAAAATAGCCAAACAAACCAGGCACAGTAAACTCAGTGAAACAATTACAATGAGTCACCTCCCCTCCAACCCGCCACGCATGCATATTTGAAAAAGAATTATAAGAATAACATTTTGAGCCTCTTTTGCTAAACTGCAGTAAGATAGTGAAGAATCATGGAACCTACTGCTCTGCCTTTGAATTCAACTCTGATTAGATGTTTTTGGGATGAGGAAAGTATTCAATCAAATATAGATTATATATATTAAAAAAGCATGTCCCAATTCTGCATGGAAACCTAAATTAGTTGTAATCCCTAACATGGGAACCTACTGGGAAAAAACATATTGCTGTTGAAACTCCCCCAACCTTGCAATGAGTAGGCACTGAGTAAGAGTGTGAAATCACTCAGAAAGCAATATAATTTGTACCTTTTCAGGAAGTAGGAGATAGGACTATGACAGGATGAATACACTTTGGGGATTTTAATTTTATATTTTTTTTCCTAAAAATATCAGTTTATTTTATTTTAAGAAGTCAGCTGTCTCTATTTTTAATTTCCTGAGGATAGGTGTAAGGCTGGTCAAAAAGTAAAAGAAGCAAGTCTTTCTAGTTTTTTTTTGTTTTTCCAAATGTTTAAGCTCTTAGGAGGACTTCATAAGTTTGAAAAAGAAGAAAAATAAAGAACATGTATGCAGGGATCAAAATAGTTTCCAACCTTGCCTTTGATTAAGATCTTGTTCTTGATCAAAGAGATAAGCCTGGAAGGAAGACAGATTATTCCCAATACCACTGCCACTGGTGTAAAGACCCACATCAGGGCAGAGTATTCAACCTTATTATTTGACCTGAGGATTAAAAACTCTGTCTAGTAATATGTTTAGCACATACTTTGACAAGAATGTTATAGATCAATAAGATAAGTCCAGCTTTTTGTTGATAAATATACTCACTATAGTCTTCCATTTTATCAGAGTAAATTCTTCCCCAGAGGGTTCCTGGCTCTGAAGACTTTCTCTGACTAAAGTTATGTGATCCATTGATTTCTTTCTTTTACAATTAGAAACCCAACTCTGCATGCCATAAAGTATTTCCCAC
Source organism: Prionailurus viverrinus (assembly GCF_022837055.1). Classification (NCBI taxonomy): domain Eukaryota; kingdom Metazoa; phylum Chordata; class Mammalia; order Carnivora; family Felidae; genus Prionailurus; species Prionailurus viverrinus. The sequence continues at coordinate 108,636,826 of NC_062564.1, read as the reverse complement.
TGCACTGATCCCATTCTAGTAAATTATAACTATTACTTTAGCTTGCGACCACTACCCTGAATACAAACTTCCTCCATCAAAACATTTACTTGCTTCAGTTTCCTCAAATCAAAGCTACTATTGGATTATATATTAATATAGTATGTGAATTATATGTATTGGACTATGCATAAATCTGTATCCAGAGTCTAATCTATCTATCTAAACATAATTCACATGTATGCATTATATATGATTGGGTAACAAGCCACTAGTTTTTAAAAATGCATTCTATTTCCATTTTGAAATGGGAGACACCAATTTTTTGATTACTGACTCATATTTGAGGGACATTACTTCTGACATGGAGTTATCAAAGTTTCACTAGGCATTTAGAAATTGCAAAAAGAATAAGCAGTATCTTATTGTCAATTAATTTCCTTTTTCATTTTGTAACATACACATACAAAGGGTACTGTCTTTGTTAAAATGCCTAAATCATACACAATTTGCTCATGTTTCTTTGTATAAACTGTGCCTAGTTAGATACCATGCTTTTGATTATTTTAATTTTCTTAATACTTTTCTCTTTCTTACTTTCAATTCAGAAGTCACTTGTGAATCTTCTATTGATCTTACTTTCTCTTGCATTTTGCTATGCTGTACATCAATACCTCTGACTCCACCAATTGTCTTGACAATATCTGTTTCTGTAAGTCATAAAACATATGATTAAGCTCTACATAATCTAATCACAAAAATAAATAAAAAAATATATACCAGATGAAAATATCATAATTGCAAGACATAGTAGGTATTAGAATATATATCAATAGTTAAAGGCATGGGTATTTGATGAGTCAAAGTGAAGATATGCACTCTACATATTATTTTAGATTACAAATTAAACCATGGAACATACCCTGCAAAGTATTTTTATTACCTATTTTTTAAAACAACTAGTATTCCATTAAATCAATATTTAAATTATTTTTTATAAAATTTTAATTCCTATGTTTGCTGAGAATTGAGAATATTGCACTTGTTCTAGTTGTTAGTATGTCTTAGTGACAAAGCTTGTGATTCATGTGATGGAAGTAAATATGGGAAGTAAAGCTAGTCCAAAGAGCCATAAAGTGAATTATAATTGGCCAGAAAATTCAAGGGTTCAGAGCCTATCAAAAATTATTTCTAAGATCCAGAAATGTGGAAATTCAATGAGACAAAGAGATAAACTTAGGCTTAGGTGAGCAGTGGCTATATAAGATATATTAGGGTAAGTAAGGCCAGAAACAGTTTCTTGAAGCAGGTAGTGATAGTCTTCTTAAAAAAAGAAAAACAAAAGCCATGTATTTGTTGATTATCATGTTTTGTATGTGTTTTCAGTTGCTAGAAATAAAGTTTGGGCAGAAATATATAAGGTAGCTCAATAATATTCAAATCCTATTCATCTTAAAGTCAGTGTTTCCACAATATACTTTCATTTTCCTTCAACTAAACTTTAAGCATTTAAAAATATTTTGAGCAGTTGTTGTCAAGTATGTGGAGAAAAATGTACCCTTGTGCCCTGTTGGTGAGAATGTAAATTGGCACAGCCACTGTGAGAAACAGTATGGAGGTTTCTCAAAAAATTAAAAAGATTTGTAGCATATGCCTACCACAAAATGTGTGTATACTTAGAAAAAACACAACTTTGCTATGCCCAAAGTTATTAAAATACAAATATCTATGTGTGTATGTATGCATGTGTATACATATGCACAAGCTTGGTATAATATTTACATAGAGATTCAAGGGCCACAAATAACAAGGCATTCTTGAAGTAAAGGCGGAAAGTAATAGTGGTTTTCATTGTTTCATTTCCAATCCTAGAAGGAAGGTTTAAAGACTTCACTATTAACTATGCTGTTTTCAATTTTGTAGAAATCCTTTTTTTTTGTAGGTATCCCTTATCAGATTGAACACCTTACAAGACATCAGTTAAGACATTATTACAAATTATAATAATAGCATAATATTGGAAGAATACATGAATGGATTTAATGCATGTATACAAAATTTATAATACAGGTGTCAATACAGACTAGTGGGGAAAATATGGTCTTTTCAATAAATAGTTGTAAACCAATTGAATTGTCAAATGAAGATCGCTTCTCAGCCTTTTGGCTAAGATCAAGTGAATTGTCAAATGAAGAAATAAATAAATCTTAAACTAATACTTCATTCTATACAAAAATATTAATTAGGTAGATTGTAGATTTAAATGTGAAATGTAAAACAGAGCTTCAAGAAGTTAGCACAAGAGAATGTCCTCTTGGCCACTATTTAAGCAAGGATTTAAAAGGCCTAAGAATAATGAAAATATTTATAAATTCAATAACTTAAAAATTACAAAATTTTGTTAATCAAAAGACACCAATTAGAAAGTAAAAAAGCAAACATCAAGGGGGAGAATTTATTTCAATGTTTATAAATGTTTGTCTTCAAAATATTTCAAGAATTCAAATTATTAAGTAAAAAATAGAAAACTCAGTAGAAAAAAGAGCAAGGCATGTGAGAAACACATTACAAAGGAATATACCCATCGATCATTAACTATTTTAAAAGTTGCTCAACTTTGTTAGTAATCAGGGACAGGCCTATTAAAACCACAGAGAGATTCTAATATGAACTTCCAAGAATGGCAAGGGGAAACAAAATAACAAAAAAGCATCTTACACTATCAAGTGTTGCCTAAAATGTGGCAGTACTGTCTTACACAGATAAAATAAATAATATGTGATTTATTCAGCCATTTTTGAAAACTTTTTGACCTTATTTTTTTAAGTTTAATTTTTTATTTGAGAGAGACAGACAGCATGAGCAGGGAAAAGGCAGAAACAGCAGGAGAGAAAATCCCAAGAGAGCAGGAGAGAGAATCCCAAGCAGGCTCCATGCTGCCAGCACAGAGCCCAGCATGGGGTCGAACTCACAAAACCATGAGATTGTGACCTGAGCCAAAACCAAGTCAGACAGTTAACCAACTGAGCCACCCAGATGCCCTGAAAAGTTTCTGATCTTTTAACTTAGTATTTCTTCCCCTAAGTAGAATAACACACAAGTGCATATAGTCACCTAGGGACAGCTGCAAGAATAACGCATAGCAGCATTATAAGGAAACCAATAAGGAAATATCAATAGAAATCTAATTATCTATCATATGAAAGTGAATAAATAAAATCTGATAAGTTAAATCAATGTAATATTAAAGCATAGTTAAATTTTTAAAAAATACTTAAAAGACATCCAAATCAGCCAGGAAGAGGACAAACTTTCACTCTTTGCAGATGATGTGATACTCTACGTGGAAAGCCCAAAAGATTCCACCACAAAACTGCTAGAACTGATTCATGAATTTAGCAAAAGTTGCAGGATATAAAATCAATGCACAGAAATTGGTTGCATTCCTATACACCAACAATGAAGCAACAGAAAGAGAAATCAAGGAATTGATCCCATTTACAATAGCTCCAAAAACTATAAAATACCTAGAAATAAATCTAACCAAAGAGGTGAAAAATCTATACACTGAAAACTATAGAAAACTTATGAAAGAAATTGGAGAAGGCACAAAAAAATGGAAAAATATTCCATGCTCCTTGATAGGAAGAACAAATATTGTTAAAATGTCAATACTACCCAAAGCAATCTACATATTCAATGCAATCCCTATCAAAGTAACACCAGCATTCTTCACAGAGCTAGAACAAATAATCCGAAAATTTGTATGGAACCAGAAAAGACCATGAATAACCAAAGCAATCTTGAAAAAGAAAACCAAAGCAGGAGGCATCATAATCCTGGACTTCAAGCTGTATTACAAAGCTGTAATCATCAAGACAGTATGGTACTGGCACAAGAACAGACACTCAGATCAATGGAACAGAATAGAGAACCCAGAAATGGACCCACAAACATATGGCCACCTAATCATTGACAAAGCAGGAAAGAATATCCAATGGAATAAAGACAGTCTCTTCAGCAAGTGGTGCTGGGAAAACTAGACAGCGATAGGCAGAAGAATGAACCTGGACCACTTTCTTGCACCATACACAAAAATAAACTCAAAATTGATGAAAGACCTCAATGTTAAGACAGGAGGCCATCAAAATCCTTGAGGAGAAAACAGGCAAAAACCTTTTTGATCTTGGCCGCAGCAACTTCCTGCTCAACATGTCTCCGGAGGCAAGGGAAACAAAAGCAGAAATGAACTATTGGGACCTCATCAAAATAAAAAGCTTCTGCACAGCAAAGGATATAACCAGCAAAACTAAAAGGCCACCGACACAATGGGAGAAGATATTTGCAAATGACATATCAGATAAAGGGTTAGTATCCAAACTCTATAAAGAACTTATCAAACTGAACACCCAAAAAAACCCAAATAATCCAGTGAAGAAATAGGCGAAAGACATGAATAGACACTTTTCCAAAGAAGACATCCAGATGGCCAACTGACATATGAAAAAATGCTCCACATCACTCATCATCAGGGAAATACAAATCAACACCACAATGAGATACCACCTCACAGTCTGTCAGAATGGCTAACATTAACAACTCAGGCAACAACAGATGTTGGTGAGGGTGCAGAGAAAGAGGATCTCTTTTGCATTGCTGGTGGCAATGCAAACTGGTTTAGCCACTCTGGAAAACAGTATGGAGGGTTCTCAAAAAATTAACAATAGAACCACCCTACAACCCAGCAATTGCACTACTAGGTATTTATCCAGGGGATACAGGTATGCTGTTTCGAAGGGGCACATGCACCCCAGTGTTTATAGCAGCACCATCAACAATAGCCAAAGTATGGAAAGAGCCCAAATGTCCATCGATGGATGAATGGATAAAGAAGATGTGTATATATGTACAATGGAGTATTACTCTGCAATCAAAAATAATAAAATCTTGCCATTTGCAACTACATTGATGGAACAGAGGGTATTAATGCTAAGCGAAAGTAGCCAGTCAGAGAAGGACAAATATCATATGCCTTCATTCATATGAGGACTTTAAGATACAAAACAGAGGAACATAAGGGAAGGGAAGCAAAAATAATATAAAAACAGGGAGGGGGACAAAACATAAGAGGCTTTTAAATATGGAGAACAAACAGGGTTACTGCAAACTGGAGGGGTCAGTCAATCTGCAAGTGCTCTTCCTTAACTTAATTAAAAGAAACAAAAACAAACACTAGAAATTGCATCAGAAAACTTGTTTTCAAGGGGCCTTCAGTCTTACAGGAGAAAGAGAAGTGAAGCAGATTATTTTTAGCTAGATCCTCAGTGTTCTGTAGTCCTGGAAGTGGCTGGAAGTGCAGAAAGACAGCCTTTCTTTGCCACTTAAATTACTGCGGTATGCGAGTGACTTCACACCTGAATGACATTTCAGAACTACCTATGTAACAATAATAGTAGATTCAATAATATTTATAAATTTGACATATAAATAATTATTATGACCATAAAAAGTAATTATTGACTATAAGTAATTGTTATGGATAAAAAAATTTAAATGATTGTGATTTAAAATATAATTTGGAATCAACTGCTACCACTACCACTATTATTACTCCAAATAAAACTATAAATATAACTAGCCTATATTTACTGAGAATTCATTCTTTCCCCCCTGGATCATACTGTAAATAACAAGCTTTTATTGAGCACTTACTGATTCCTTGAACTCTTAAGTGCTTTATGTATGTAACCTTAAATGTTTAAAACATAAATTTTAAATTTTATATTAATATTTTAATAACCATAAGATATTAATGGGGCATTTATGTTTAGATTTTTATTTTGGAGATAGGAGAACTAAAGAACATAGAAATACATTAAAATAATATATTCCACAAATATAAATAATTTGCATTCACAGTGGATTTTTTTAGGTTGCTATTTGGAGCTTAGAATATTAACAAGCCATTTGAGTAAAAAATTCAACTCTTGATATGTACCTGCTGTGTAAGAATTCACACCTTCTAATACATGGTATAAACCTCAAAAGAAAAATAAACTCTTAAGGTATTGAATTTCCTAATGGTGTTTAGGACTCTAGCATTATGCCACCAGAAGGAACCAATTAGGAACATAGTAATGTTCCTTATTTGAGTATGATATGAATATTCCTTTGAATATGTTTTCTAACTATTTTAGGTCATAGATAATTTTATGACTATACACTAATTTCCTATTTAAAAAATTAATGTTTATTTATTTTTGAGAGAGAGAGACAGACAGAGTGAACAGGGGAGGGGTAGAGAGAGGGAGACCAGAATCTGAAGCTGGCTCCAGGCTCTGAGCTGTCAGCACAGATCCCAATGTGGGGCTCGAACCCATGAACTTGAGGTCATAGCCTGAACCAAAGTCAGACACATAACCCACTGAGCCACCCAGGCGCCCCAATTTTTTATTTTAAACGTGTAACTTTTGGCAGGAAAGCATCTGTATTGAAAAAGTATCTTCTATAAGATAGTAGTCTGCCTCCAATGACTTTTATCTTCTAGAACTAGTCCATTTTCTGTTCTTCTCTTTGTCATTTTAATTGTAAAAATGATTTAACATTTTTGGAAGAAACCTATTGTGTTTGTCACTAAAATGTTTGGAAGAAAAGCTGCAGTCATCACATCATATTTCATTGCACAGTTCTAGAAGACAGAAACCGTTATTATGTTATCAACATGCCTTCCCATATCATGGTTCCTAAACGATTCATCTTTATGAAACTATTTTTCAAGACCGGTAAGAAAATATAAAAGGAAACAAACATGCCCACATCTTACCTTAAACCTAAAAGCCAATACATAGCATGGAAGTGTTCTTAAATAATGCTATTTTATTCTAGACTTGAATAGCATAGGGAAGATTATAGTACCTAGTAATGAAAGCCAAAAGGCATAAGGTTAAAGCTCATTACTCACTAAATAGTGCAAGATATAAATGTGAGGATCAAGAATATTCCAAATGAAAATGCCATTCAAAGCTAAACATGAACATTTTTCTGTCCAACATGAACATTTTCATAGAATCTAATAAACAAACACAAATACTGAAGGAAAACATCTATGATCTCTTGAAGTTTGTAATATTTGGATCTAAATTAAGTCATTCCATTTAACTTTATACAGACAAGGGTATTCTGCAATTCTCCTACAAGATAAATGAAACTTGTAAGAAAACCATCACATGTAATCTGCAGCCAGAGTATAGGCATATTAAGCCTATTTTGAACACTGGTGCAGATCTTGACTTGGGAATATTTTTCATTATCTAGGCAGATGACATTGCAACAAGTCACTTTAACATGTGGGCCATGAAAAAACTCACTACTTGACCACACTGTGATAAAAATAAGTTCAAAGTTGACATTGTCCTGAAAAGAGAAGCTGCTATCATACAGTGATTTGTATCCTGTGTTTAAATACTGTCTACCTCCTTCACTTTAACTTTTGTGCTTTCTAAACAGCAAGAAGCCAGATAACTAATATTCAAAAGAACAACATATAAAAGAAAGAACTCTTTGTGTATTTACTAACACAAATACATGAAAGAGAGACTTGTCTAACTGTGTGGTTATTTATGAATGTTTAATATAAATTTAATATTTATTTTAATTTTTATCACAAGGAGATGAAACATTCAAAACTTGCCCATTTTAGTTATTATGAATAGCTCTGGCAATATTAAGAAATCTCTGGTCATCCAACTACTACATAACTTGTTTATTTAAAAAGTTTTCAGGGTCTCCCCTAGCCACTGTGATCAAGTGATCTCAAAAGTGTGAAGTTTTCATATTTCACTTTTATCTGTCAACATAAATTTTTATTTACCAAAATAGAAATTTAGACGGCAGTAAAACAAAATTAAGGATTATGGTCAAAGTTTACAATAATAAAATACATATTTTTAGACATATTATACATACGCATTATAATTACCTTAAACCTTTTAATAACACTTTAAGTATTGGAAAGTAATTTTATTTCCACTATCAATTACATTATTTATTTTTCAGAACAATTCTCTGACATAAATAGCATTGAGATTTTAAGGCTTGTGATAATTGAGTAACTAGTGTTCACTGAAAGAAAAAAGTGATTTGCCCGCTATTGGAAATCCGTTCTCCATGGATCACTTGCATTTCTGTACGTCTTCCAAACAAGGCATTGGCAGATTTTGATATAGACTCTTCAAGGACGTTTGTATTAGTAAGCAGCCTGGAAAAGATTCCACTATATTCCTGCTAGGATAGATAAAATTGAAAACACTGAGAGTACCAAGTTTTGGATAAGATATGGAACAACCGGAACCTGTTTTAGCATTGAACAGTTACTGAAGGTGGGCATTTAGTCTGTTTTGTGGTTGTATAATTCTTAAAATAACAACTGATTTTTAGCATAATCTACACTTAACTGCAGATGACGTGGGTCTCTGTAAATGTTGCCATGAAGGTTTTCTGGCATCTATGGCATGCTTTGAATTGATAATCGGTTGACCTGGTCTTACACTTCTTATTTTGCCAAACCTTCTAGGAGAGTAAACAAAATGTAGGCAACTTCAAAATCTGTATAAATACCTCTGCTCCATTAAATTTCAAGTGCTACAACTACTACTATGAGTAATAAACTCTCCTTTGATCAAACATTTTTGTATTTTTTGTCAGTGTTCTGAAACTGTGGCAAGGTAACATTTTAGCTAGCAAGTGAGGTAAATGTCAGACCATTCCCAATTCTTGACAGTTTAGCTGATGAAGATAAGGTGGTGAAAGATAAATGGCTTTCTCAGACAGAAACAATAAAGGTGATATGAGAAAACTTCCTGGGATGTGGTAGTGAATGTTCTTGCCCAAGTTGTCAACAGGAAGGATTGTTAATAGGAACTCTTCAGTGTCGTGCCTGCTAGTGAGTATTTTAAAAAGGGGTGCATTGGGTATTAACACTCTCCTCCTGGAAATTGTCAAGGAGTCCCCAAAGGTGAAATAAATTCCATCAGCAGTGAGGATTTAGAGCTTTATGTGGACCAAAACCAGAAGTATATTTAGCTAAATCCAGGAACACACTATGCTGCTAGAAACAGAAAGTAAATGCTTTCTTGCTTGCTGGAACAAGGCAATTCCCTCCTTCTACACACTCTAATATCATTCTTTCCTTCCCAACATCAGCTACTTTAAGATAAATGTGGGGCCAAGAACTCTCTGTGTCCAAGTGGTAGTGAATGGTACATATGTCTGTATGTAGGACTACACAGGGGGAATAGACATAAACTTGTATGACTTTGCTGAATATAAGTAACCAATTGTTCATCCTATTGGTTGGCAAGCTAGAAGCCTCAGTTTCAGTGTTCTGGTTGTGGTGAATTACAGCTTTTACAAGGGATACCTAAATAATCCTGAAAAACTTCAGGAAACTGATGGCCAAGTATTTTCTTAGGAATATGTAGGTTGATTCACAAACCTCTACCCTCTGGCAGTGGCACAAGTATTGCTGTCTCTTCAGCTCCAACAACCAAAAAGGAAACCCAGCACCGTGTTATACTTCTTAAATACTGATGTCAGTACAAATCTGTGTGATGATTTTGCCAGCCAAAGCCTCTATCAGAAGTATCCTCCCCTAGTCAGGGGATCTGAGATTGGATCAATTTACTGATTGATGTCTCTAATGTAGTCTTTTACTGTATGCTAGACTTGTGACTTTTACTAAAAGTTGACCTCTTTGTCTCCAGTGTCAGGTGTAGGGTGAGGAAGGACATTGCATGGGCGTTGCCCACTTCCCTTCCTGGTAGATTGACCAGTTGGACATTGGACCACCTCTGGGGTAATTAGTGGTCCAGTACCACTGTTGACTCTTTTTCAAATTATTGAACAACTAACCAAAGTTATATCACTGTGACCCTTGAATCTGTGTTTGACTTCCTAGACCACTTAAAATTTGACAACTATGGTTCTTTTTTTCCAAAAGCAACCAAACAAAGATCTGATAGTTTGACTCTACCGCCCATATCTTCTCCTAGTCCACACATGTCTTAGCAAGGTGCTTAGTCAGTAAATATGCCTTTCCCCAAAACAGCATCCCTTTGGCTGCTTCCTGAAGTATTATCATGACAAAAGCATGAGGGACTATAGGTGACTCTGTATCTATTTTGAAAATTCAGGATACTTTCTGACCATTTCTGAGTGTAATGTCTTTCCTTACACTATGAGCAAACTCAGTCTACCACATTGGCACATGTCCCATTTGACAGTCTCATGAAAGGAGACTGAATTCTGGTTATGTTTTTTGTTTGTTTTTTTGTTTTGTTTTGTTTTTTTTTTTTTGCAAGTGGAAGAAGGGAGGAGGAGAGGGAGGGAGAGAATCTTAAGCAGGCTTCATGCTCAGTGCCAAACCTAATACTGGGCTTCACAACCATGAGCTCATGACCTGAGACAAAATCAAGAGATGGACGCTTAACCAACTGAGCCACCCAGGCACCTCTGGTTATGTTTTATAAAAGTATCTGTGTCCTTTTTGAAGATGACCCTTCAGGACAAAATATCTGGGTTCAAGTAAAGAATAATTAGAAAACTATGAATTTATAGCTGCTAAAATGAGACACCAGATTTTTATGGAGGTGATGGTAGAGCAAGAGCCCTAAATCTGCCAAGGGAACATTTTGGACCTTGGGAAATAAGATGAGAGGAGACTATTAGTGTTATTTTGTCTTTAGTAACCAACTGTGGGGATGATTATCAATGTTTGTTACAAGTGCAGCATTTAGTAGCTCTGAGTTCCCAGGTTTATAGACAGTCATTTCTGTGTATGGCCATGTGGATCTAGTGATAGCTAAGCAGTCAGTAAGCCTGTTTGTACCCAAGGCTTGTGCAAGGGCTTTATAGCTCTTGGAATTTATCAGAATAGTAATGAAATCTGTGATGAAAGGGTCTTCTGAACAGATCGTTGCTTATCCCCAATGGGCCTTGTCATCTTGCTCACTACTCAATGGGGTTACAGAGTCTGGGACCAGGTACTGGACTCTGGAGGATTCAAACACCACCATCTACTACTTTGTGGTTGGATGTACTCCTAGAACCTCCCCTTGCTGGTCTAGTTGTGCTGTATGGGAAACATTCCTCTTTTTACTGCCTTGAGAACTGTTGTGGCACTTTACTAATAAATTATGTGCATGGAAAAAAATCTGTGGATGGTGCAGCTTTATCAAACTGGTACAAATGCCTTAAATTAAATTGACTGCTAAGTCTTCCATCCTACCAAACAATTTTTACGATACTTTGATTGCTATTACCCTTGGTCTTAGAAGAAAAGACAATTAGAAATGGCAAGGATGGACCCAGCTCAAAATGCTTATGGTGATCTTTTCCCACCTATTAGCCTATTTCCCCAGCCTACTAGCCAGCTGGATAACCACATGGGAAGTACTCTTAACCCTTTGCAAGTCCTACTTGGAGAACCCAAGAAGTGTGAACACACTTTCATTCAGGGGTATTCTCTGCCTCCTTGGAACTCTACTTTCTATGTTAAAATCAGACATTAACTTGCCTCTATTCTGAGAACACAGTGGCTTACATCGTAGGTGGGTCATTAGAGATCTTCAAGTGTTTAAGGAAATAACACGTCATACTTGGAAGGCATTCCAGCCAGTCTCAACTAACTGGCCAAAGTTGTGATGGATGACAGAAGTACACTAGACTTCCTTCTGATAGGTCAAGGTGGAATTTGTACAATACTGTTGTATCTGGATTAATGCCTCAGGACAAGTGAAAATGTCAATATAGTAATGTGGCTTTATATGGTAGGTATTGAGGGTTTCACAAATTTGCTTAGCCAGAACCCTGGAGGGCATGGCTGAAGTCAGTATTGCAGATTGACCTTACCTTTCTGCTTAGAGTCCTGTTGATTGCATTGCTATTTGGAGAAAATTAATAAGATTTGGTTTCTGGTCCTGTTGGACAGATGAATATAAGTAGCTGAGAGAGTGGTATGCCCATGGCAAAATTTACCTGGAGAAAAGATAGTATAGAAACATGGGTGGGTAATGTTGGAAGATAATTCTTTGTGAATCGCTAATGTTTTGCTGTTATTCTAAGCAAAGTCCTTTATTTATTTATTTATTTATTTATTTATTTATTTATTTATGTATTTATTTTTCTGGACTACCTTTTCAAGGATATCTGTATAGCAGTCATTTTAGTAAGTTAGTAAACAGTGTCTCCTCTGCTCAAAGGGCAAATTAATTTCCTGACTAAACAAAAAAGATAATGTCTCGACATCTCTTGGACACAGATTGGCAAGTTTGCTAGCAGCCCATTTATATATGACTGGGAGGGTTACTTAGTTCCTTAACTCAGGGTAACTCAGCTGTGATACAAACTCACTGTGTGTATAGCATCAACCTAGTCCACTCCCTATGACCCCCATGGGGCTTGGGGATTAGGGCAATGAATATAAATATGAAACTTATACTACCTGGTATTCTGAGTAAAAAGCCTGTTGTTAGGCAAAGACATTTTATATTTCCTGCAAACGTCTATGAGACTGGGTGGCTACACTGTAGCTTGCAAGTGGGAAAACCTCATACCCTTAACAGGTTTTGATATCCACATTTACTCCTCTGTCATCCAGAAGAAATAGGCCAAAACCCTCATCTCCTATTTGCCAAAGGAGACTGATTTCTTGGTCTCCTTTACATACAACCATGGCATTTGTTATTACCTAAAGTGCCCAATGGGAATTTACATTCTAAGTGTATTTTTTTTTGACAGAATAACAAGTATTTCATGTATCCTCATTTCTAATGTCTACTTATGAGTATTTTTTTTTATTTTCAATGAAGAGCAACATCTGGAATTTACTGAAATTATGATTTTTAATAAGAAGAGTTCACCACACTAGTGTTGATTTTAAACTTGGCAAGCCTATTCTTCTATTTTAAATTTAAACTGAGAGAGTAATCAACAACAACTGGGCTGTGGGGGAAAATAGCATGCTGAAGTAAAAGTACATTTGGTTCTTTGAATTATAGGGATTTACTTTGTTACAAGATTTATGTACAACCTAAAGCAATGCACATTAAAAAAAAACAAAAAAACAAAAACAAAAAAACTTCCCAAGTGATTAATCTGTGTTCTTTGAAAAGAGCAATGCAAACTTGAAAGTTTTTGATAAGAACTGAAACATTGTGTTTAGGAGTTGTTTGTTAGGATTCCAAAATAATTCAAGGTATATAATATTCATAAAAGCTGAAACAGAAATGTCAATTCTTATAATTTGCAATGCCATATATGTATATATATATATATATATATATATATATATATATATATATATAAATTAAGTGTATTGATTTTATGGCATAATATTGTGGCATTATTACATATTAATAATCATGAAAACAAAATGCCTTCAGAGACTATTCTTGGAGTATATTTATCAAAATTCATGTGTGAACTTTTTTCTGTAAAATGTAGAAGTTCTGAGGAAAATTAACCGAGGATGACTTTAATACAGCAAACCTAACTAAAATACATATACATTTTATTTATTTTAGTTTTAGTGAAAAGACAGTCTAAATCAGCTAAGTCTAAATTATAACTGAGCTACAAAAGAATGTGTGTGTGTGTGTATCCCAATAAAAAATTAATTTAGCAAAGTATTGCTTTGAAGAGGACTTTAAATACCTGATGTTAATTTGAAAATTAAAAAAAAAATTGGTTAAGGATGTTACATAGAAGTTCTGATTCAAGATGATGATATAGGAAAATCCTGAACTCATGTCCTCCCAGGGACACCTTGAGTTTACAGGTACGAACAAAACAATTTCCTCTTATAAAAACCTAAAGCCTGGCTGAGTGACAACTATACATCAAGCGAACAAGAAGAAAGCCACATCAAAGTGGGTAGGAGAGCCTGGGACACTCAAAATAATCTCAAAATAAACCCACCCCCAGTGCAGCATCCCATAACCAGGAGGGTCCTCAACACCTAGAGCTGCTTCCTGAAGAGAAAAGTATTCAAATCCACATTGGGCTTGGCAACTTTCGAGATGCACTTGAAAGATGAGCCCCCAAATACCTAACTTAGTAAAACAACAGGGCTCCTGTCTTAAGCAATACACTCTAGTGATCTGAAAAACCCCACTTACAGGGTGTGTGCGCTGTCACTTGCTCATCCAAGTCCCTGATCAGAGGCAGCTGATTATGACCTCACTTAAAGGAGGCTTATTGCTTATATGAAAAACACTATCCAAGGATGGAGCCTGGTAGGTACCATCTTCGTATTCTCCCTTTGCCTTTCTCTAGAGCACCAATACCTCCTGGAAGGGAGCTTTTACATACATCTGGTGCCCCAATTATTGCAGCTGCTCTCTAGGTAACATCTTTTGATTGCCTGGCTCTGCAGGCTAAGGGTGCTTATGCTCCTGGTCCCATGGGATTGCAATAATCAGTGTCACACAAAAAGGAGCTCATACCCATGTCTAGTGCCTCAATTTTTGTGACTGCTACCAGGTGATATCTCCACATTGCCTGTCTCGGTGGCCAGTGGGGTTTACACTCATGGGTCCCCTAAGAGAGTAATAAACAGAGTTCTTAAACATCTGTCATCCCCCAGGCACATCAGGATGAAACAGGAGTTCTGCTTTTCTATAAAAGAGACTTACTAGCTAATGATCACAACTATGGCCTGAGGGTCAACTTTATAATTAAACATGAATCTTGGGGCCTTATTGTAATTCTTTACAGAGACCTCAGAAAGCAGATGTTATTTTCATGCTCATCCACTGCTGTATCACAGAGCACCAGTGTCTCCTGGAGATGAGCATTATCCCATGTCTGGTGCCTTGTTTTCTGTGGTTGCCACTCAAGGAACACCACTTGATCACCAGGCTCTCGTGGATGGGGGAAAGGGGGCTTGTATTTCTGGGTTCCACAGAATCATGTAAATAGGAGAGATGGTTCTTGCCAGGCCACCACTCTCAGGGCACAAACAGTGAACTGAGGCATACTTAACAGTCTTTCTGTGAAGAAAGCCACTTGTCCTGGAGCTTCAACTTGAGGAGAAGGCTTAGGTTTGGCACACATGTAGTGGTCTGCAGAGCTGCTCTCAAGGAGCATAGGCTGTGGATGCCATCTTGACAATTTGCCCTCTGCCTTCTTCCAGATATCATACAATATCTCTCAGAAAAGAGCATATAGACTCATCTGGATCCTCAGTCTCTATGACTGCACCCAAGGGACACCACCAAATTCCTGTGGAGATTAAGTAGCATGCTACTTAAGAATCAATGGATCACGGAGCGCCTGGGTGGCGCAGTCGGTTAAGCGTCCGACTTCAGCCAGGTCACCATCTCGCGGTCCGTGAGTTCAAGCCCTGCGTCAGGCTCTGGGCTGATGGCTCGGAGCCTGGAGCCTGTTTCCGATTCTGTGTCTCCCTCTCTCTCTGCCCCTCTCCCGTTCATGCTCTGTCTCTCTCTGTCCCAAAAATAAATAAACATTGAAAAAAATATATTAAAAAAAAAAGAATCAATGGATCAAAGAATAAATCAAAAGAGGAAAAAAAAACCTTGAGGAAAATTAAAATGGAAATGCAGCTTACCAAAATTTATGATATGCAACAAACCACTTCAAAGAAGGAAATTTATAGTAATAAATGTCTACCTCAAGAAACAAGAAAAGTCTCAAAATATTTAACTATATACTTCAAGAAACTGGAAAAAAGGAAGCTCAAAGTTAGTCTAAGAATAAAATAGCAAAGGTTAGAGCATAAATAAAATAGAGACTAAATTAACAATAGAAAAGTTAAATTAAACTAAGAGCTGATTCTTTGAAGATAAAATTGACAAACTTTTAGCTTTAGCTCACTAAAAAAAGGACTTAAATTAATTAAATATGAAACAAAAGAGAAGACGTTGCAACTGATACCACATAAATACAAAGGATTATAAGAGACTGGTCTGAATAATTATACATCAACAAATCAGCATTCTGGAAGCAATAGATAAGTTCCTAGAAATTTATAACCTGCCACGCCTGAATTATGATGAAATAGAAGATCTGAACAGACTAATTACTAGTAAGGAAGTTGAATCAGTAATCAAACATCTTTCAACAAACCAAAATCCAGGACTAGAAAGCTTCTCTGGTGAATTCTATAAAACATTTAAAGAAGAAATAATACCAATTCTTTTCAAACTCTTCCAAAAAATAGAAGAGGAGGAAATTCTTCCAAACTCATTTTACAAGAGCATCATTATCAAAACCAGACAAGGATACCAAAAGAGAAAATTATAAAGCAATATCCCTGAAGAACAAAGATGTGAAAATCCTCAACAATATATTAGCCAACCGAATTCCACAATACATTAAAGGCTTGTACACTGTATCGAGTGGAATTTATTCCAGGGAATCAAGGATGGCCCAACATCCACAAATCAAAGTGATTACATTAACAAAGTGAAGGATAAAAATCATATGAAGTCTCAAAAGATGTAGAAGAAAACATTTGTCAAAGTTTAACATCAAACAAAGCATTAAAGTGGGTATACAGGTAAAGTACTTCAACGCAATAAAGGCCATATATGACATGCCCACAGCTAACATCATATTCAGTAGTGAAAAGCTGAAAGCTTTCCCTCTAAGGTCAGGAGCAAAATAACGATACCAACTCTCACCCCTCTTATTCAACATTGTATTGGAAGTTGCAAACAAAGCAATTAGGGAAGAGAAGGAAATAAAAGACATCCAAACTGGAAAGAAAGAATTAAACTTGTTATAAATTGCAAATGTCACTTTATTATATATATAAAAAGTACTAAAGATTCCATCAGAAAATTATTAGAACTAATTCAATAAAGTTACAGGATATAAAATCAATACGCAACAATCTACTGTGTTTCTATACACTAATAATAAACTATCAGAAAGAGAAATTAAGAAAGTAATCCCATTTACAACTGCCTCAAAAAAGAAAATACATAGGAATAAATTTACCAGGGAAGTGAAATACCGTATATTAGAAAAGTACCAGATATTAATACAGAAATTGAAGACACAAATAAATGAAAAGATATTACATGCTCATGGATTAGAAGAATTAATACTGTGAGAAGGTCCATTTTACCCAGAACAATCTACAGATTGAATGCAATCACTGTCAAAATTTCAACGGCATTTTTCTAAAAGAGTACTAAAATTTGTATGAAACCATAAAAGACCTTGAATAGCCAAAAAAATATTGAGGATAAAGGAGTCTTTATGCATTGTTAGTGGGAAAGTAAATTGGTGCAGCCAATATGAAAAACAGTATGGAGTTTCTTCAGAAAAGTAAAAATAGAACTACCATATGATCCAACAATTCCAATTGTGGGTATTTATCCAAAGAAGACAAAACACTAATTTGAAAAGATATATGTAGCCCCATGTTCACTGTAGCATTATATATATTAGCCAAGCTATGGAAACAACCCAAGTGTCCATCAAAGGATGATTGTGGTACACACACACACACACACACACACACACACACACACACACACACTGGAATGTTATTGAGCTATAAAAATGAAGGAAATCTTGCCATTGGCAACAACATTAATTGATCTCAAGGGCATTATACTAAGTGAAATAAGACAAAGAAAGACAAATACTGTATGATCTCTCTTATATGTAGAATAAAATAATAATCTCATAGATGTAGAGAACATATTGCTGGTTATCAGAGGCAGAGCATAAGGGTGCAAGAAATGGATTGGTTGTTCTTTGTATTTAATTTAAGGAAATTGAATCATGTAAAAAGAATATTGTATTGAGATTTAACAGTTTCTGAATTAGTGCAGCCCTTTATATGGAAAAGATATGCATTTAATTTATTTCTTTTTTTCCCCATAAATTTGAAACGTTATTTAATGGTAAACATTTAAATACTCATACGTAAAAGAGTAAAAAGAATAAATCATAGTAGAAAGTTTGTTTTATTTTTAATATTTATTGTCAAGTTGGCTAACATACAGTGTATACAGTATGCTCTTGGTTTGGGGAGTAGATTTCCATGATTCATCGCTTACATACAATACCCAGTGCTCATCCCAACAAGTGCCCTTCTCAATGCCTATTACCCTTTTTCCCTTCTCTGCTGCTCCCTTCCCATGCCCCCCCCCCCGCCCCCGTCAACCCTCAGTTTGTTCTCTGTATTTAAGAGTCTCTTATGGTTTGCCTCCCTCCCTCTCCACTGTTTGTAACTATTTTTTTCCCCTTTCCTTCCCCCATGGTCTTCTGTTAAGTTTCTCAAGTTCCACATATGACTGAAAGCATATGGTATCTGTCTTTCTCTGACTGACTTCACTTACCATAATATCCTCCTGTTCCATCCACATTGCTGTAAATGGCAGGATTTCATTCTTTCTCATTGCTGAGTAGTATTCCATTATATATATATATATAATATATATATATATATATATATAATATATATATATACATATACATATACCACATCTTTATCCATTCATCAGTTGATGGACATTTAGGCTCTGTCCATAATTTGGCTATTGTTGAAGGCATTGCTATAAACATTGGGGTACATGTGTACTAGGATAAGTTCCTAGTAGTGATATTGCTGGGTCATATGGTAGTTCTGTTTTTAATTTTTTGAGGAACCTCCACACTGTTTTCCAGAGTGGTTGCACCAGTTTGCATTCCCACCAACAGTGCAAGAGGGTTCCCATTTCTCCATATCCTCGCCAGCATCTGTTGTTTCCTGAGTTGTTCATTTTAGCCACTCTGACTGGTGTGAGGTGGTATCTCAATGTGGTTTTGATTTGTATTTCTCTGGTGATGAGTGATTTTGAGCATCTTTTCATGTATTTGTTGGCCATCTAGATGTCTTCTTTGGAAAAGTGTCCATTCATGTCTTTTGTCCATTTCTCCACTGGATTATTCGTTTTTTGGGTGTTGAGTTTGATTAAGTGCTTTATAAATTTTGGATTCTAACACTTTATCTGATATGTCATTTGCAAATATCTTCTCCCATTCCATTGGTTGCAATTTAGTTTTGTTGATTGTTTCCTTTGTATTGCAGAAGCTTTTTGTCTTGATGAGATCCCAATAGTTCATTTTTGCTTTTAATTCCCTTGCGTTTGGAAATGTGTTGAGCAAGAAATTATGTGGCTGAGGTCATCAAAGGTCATCAAAGGTCAACAGGCAAAAAGGTTGTTTCCTGTTTTCTCCTCTAGGGTTTTGATGGTTTCCTGTTTCACATTTAGGTCTTTCATCCATTTTGAAGTTTATTTTTCTGTATGGTATAAGAAAATGGTCTAGTTTCATTCTTCTGCGTGTTGCTGTCCAGTTCTCCCAGTACCATTTGCTAAAGAGTCTGTTTTTTTGATTAGATATTCTTTCCTGCTTTGTCAAAGATTAGTTGGCCACACATTTGTGGGTCCAATTCTGGGTTCTCTATTCTGTTCCTTTGGCCTGTGTGTCTAATTTATTTCTTTTTAACACTTATCTTTGTTGAGATACTATATACTTTTAAAACATGAAGACTCTTCAATGTAATACATTTTATTTTTTTGTTTTGTTTTGCACTAATTATCTTTCTGAATGTTTTCTTAGCAAGTAAGTTTGTGACATTTTGTCATTTGTTGTAATTCCTTTTATCCTACTTTTTAAAATTCTGTGTATCACTTTGAATAATACCTATTATTGTGAGTTAAATTGTTTCCCCAAGAGATACATTGAGATATTTACCCCCAAAACTTCTAGATGTGAACTTATTTTAAAATAGGGTCTTTGCAGATGTAAATAGTTAAGGGAGCATATTGGGTTAGGGTGAGCTCTTATCTTAATCCAGTATCAGTAATGTCCTCATAAGTGATACACACACACACACACACACACACACACACACACACACACAAATACACACAGAAATGCATACAGGCACACAGGAGGAAAGGTGAGGTGAAGATGGTAGCAAAGGTCAGACTGATGTATCTGCAATCCAAGGAACACCAAAGATTGCTAGAAACCCACAGAAGCGAAAAGTTGCAAGGAAATATTCTTCCCCCTCCAGCCGTTAGAGAGAGTGTCTCTGCCAAAAGCTTAATTTTGAACTTTTCTGTACGACTATGAGAGAATAAATTTCTGTTTTTTTAGGTGTCCCAGTTTGTGGTAATTTATTACATCAGCCCTGGGAAATGAATATACCTATGTACTAATGGTATTCTACATTCAATCAACACTATTGCAGGATGGTATTTAGATACCAATTACTGTGCTATTTAAAAGTACTAATACTTGAATACACTTTAAATTCTACACAGCTTGGGATAATATTAACGTTTTTAAATTAGATGGGTTTAAAATAATTTAGTCAATTTTCTATATATGTCACTGAATCAGGGACTTGTCCTTTAATAGTTAGATGCTTATGACTTACTTCCATCAAACTTTAATAAAAAATACATTGAAACTGACTAAAATCTGTAGTTGCAAGTAAAAGTTTATATTTCCTTACACTTAAGAAAAGTAAAATAATCTGGGGTTCCTGGGTGGCTCAGTTGGTTAAGCATCCAACTCGATTTTGGCCCAGGTAATGATCTCACAGTTTGTGAGTTTGAGCTCTGCATTGGGCTCTGTGCTGACAATGCAGAGCCTGCTTGGGATTCACTCTCTCTCCTTCTCTCTCTGCCCCTCCCCTGCTCTCTCTCTCGCTCTCTCTCTCTCTCTGTAAATAAATCAATTTTATAAAAATTAGAAATGAAAATGTAAAAGGAAAAGGAAATTTTAAAACATAGATTTTTGCACAGTTGTAATTTTTTCTTGAACTTTTTACCTATTTTATTCAGAACTTGATTTATCTTTAATGCTCTAGTCCATAAAAGGGTGGTCCCCAATATTATGGTTAATTAACATGTGTTAATTTATATTAAAATTTATTTGTATCTGGGGAGAATGATGTTTGAAACCTTCATTTTTAGGGCATCATTTCAGTTGTTGACTCTGGAAAGTGTTTAAAGGGAAAATGAACTAAATCCTTAGTTCACTTACCAGAAGAATTAGCATAATTTGTTGGAAGCTTGTAAGAAATTCAGTCTTGGGATTGATTGCAGACTTTCTGAATGAGAATGTACATTTTAACAAGATCCCCCCCAGATTGGTTTTGAGAAAGATGGCATTAGAAGGTCCCAAAGATATTCTTACCCTTTCCCCTTAAAAAAAATTTGTGGAAATTTGGAATGAAATGTTGCTGAAATGTCAAGTAAATCCACAGAGTTAGAGGATCCTCAAGTTCTCTTTAATCACCATTCCCATAATAGAATATTAATGTGCTTGATGAGGGCAGAAGCTGGAGCAAACCCCACTGTCATCACAGAGATTGTGACAAAAAACTTATCATGCTTGGAGAATGCATAGAGTTTCCAAAAGTATTATAATACTTAAATTACTCTTCTAATTTACAATTTGGGGAATTTGTAGTATAAATAGTTTCTAACCTAATTTGAGGTGAAGGGGATTTGGGTTTCCATAACTGCCTTGAGACTCTAGAATGTAAAAGATAATGTCCACAAAATATTTTTCTTTTCTTTTTTAAACTAATATAATGAATAATTTCAAATGTAGTCAGAACAGCAATAAAATTGAAATTAATCCCCACATATTACATCACTCACATTTAACAGCTATCACATTTTATTTTAAATGTTACAAATATCACTCTCTCCCCGGTATCTCACCGCTGCGTCAGTGCAGGCATCAGCAAATTAATGAGAGGAGAGAGGAGGCCCCTGCTCTTGGGTACCCACAGGAACTTACCCCAGCTTCAGACACACTGTAAACACTTTCATCTAACGGAAGATAAGCTGTGAAATCGGATTTCTGAACCACAAGACACTTGTGTAAAAACTGCATTCCATGCCAGGCCTGAAATGTTCCAAAGCTCAGTTCGTATTTTCTTTTAGAAATTATTTTGGTGAGGAGAGAGGGAAGATGGCGGCATAGGAGGACGCTGGGCTCACCGCGCGTCCTGCTGATCACTTAGATTCCACCTACACCTGCCTAAATAACCCAGAAAACCGCCAGAGGATTAGCAGAATGGAGTCGCCGGAGCCAAGCACAGACGAGAGGCCCACGGAAGAGGGTAGGAAGGACTGCGAGGCGGTGCGCGCTCCACGGACTGGCGGGAGGGAGCCGGGGCGGAGGGGCGGCTCGCCGGCCAAGCAGAGCCCCCGAGTCTGGCTGGCAAAAGCGGAGGGGCCAGGCGGACTGTGTTCCGACAGCAAGCGCGACTTAGCGTCTGGGAGGTCATAAGTTAACAGCTCTGCTCAGAAAGCGGCAAGGCTGGAGGACAAAGGGAGGGAGAGCTGCTGAGCCCCCGGACGACAGAGCTCAGTTTGGTGGGGAACAAAGGCGCTCGCCAGCGCCATCTCCCCCGCCCATCCCCCAGCCAAAATCCCAAAGGGAACCAGGTCCTGCCAGGGAACTTGCTCGCTCCGCGCAAACACCCAACTCTGTGCTTCTGCGGAGCCAAACCTCCGGCAGTGGATCTGACTCCCTCCCTCTGCCACAGAGCCCCTCCTGAAGTGGATCACCTAAGGAGAAGCAATCTAAGCCTGCCCCTCCTGCCCCCTTGCACCTTGCCTACCCACCCCAGCTAATACGCCAGATCCCCAGCATCACAAGCCTGGAAGTGTGCAAGTAGCCCAGACGGGCCACGCCACCCCACAGTGAATCCCGCCCCTAGGAGAGGGGAAGAGAAGGCACACACCAGTCTGACTGTGGCCCCAGCGGTGGGCTGGGGGCAGACATCAGGTCGGACTGCGGCCCCGCCCACCAACTCCAGTTATACACCACAGCACAGGGGAAGTGCCCTGCAGGTCCTCACCATGCCAGGGACTATCCAAAATGACTAAGCGGAAGAATTCCCCTCAGAAGAATCTCCAGGAAATAACAACAGCTAATGAACTGATCAAAAAGGATTTAAATAATATAACAGAAAGTGAATTTAGAATAATAGTCATAAAATTAATCGCTGGGCTTGAAAACAGTATAGAGGACAGCAGAGAATCTCTTGCTGCAGAGATCAAGGGACTAAGGAACATTCACCAGGAGCTGAAAAGCGCTTTAAACGAAATGCAAAACAAAATGGAAACGATGACAGCTCGGATTGAAGAGGCAGAGGAGAGAATAGGTGAACTAGAAGATACAGTTATGGAAAAAGAGGAAGCTGAGAAAAAGAGAGATAAAAAAATCCAGGAGTATGAGGGGAAAATTAGAGAATTAAGTGATACACTAAAAAGAAATAATATACGCATAATTGGTATCCCAGAGGAGGAAGAGAGAGGGAAAGGTGCTGAAGGGGTACTTGAAGAAATAATAGCTGAGAACTTCCCTGAACTGGGGAAGGAAAAAGGCATTGAAATCCAAGAGGCACAGAGAACTCCCTTCAGACGGAACTTGAATCGATCTTCTGCACGACATATCATAGTGAAACTGGCAAAATACAAGGATAAAGAGAAAATTCTGAAAGCAGCAAGGGGTAAACGTGCCCTCACATATAAAGGGAGACCTATAAGACTCGTGACTGATCTCTCTTTTGAAACTTGGCAGGCCAGAAAGGATTGGCACGAGATCTTCAGTGTGCTGGACAGAAAAAATATGCAGCCGAGAATGCTTTATCCAGCAAGTCTGTCATTTAGAATAGAAGGAGAGATAAAGGTCTTCCCAAACAAACAAAAACTGAAGGAATTTGTCACCACTAAACCAGCCCTACAAGAGATCCTAAGGGGGACCCTGTGAGACAAAGTACCAGAGACATCACTACAAGGATAAAAGATATAGACATCACAATGACTCTAAACCCGTATCTTTCTATAATAACACTGAATGTAAATGGATTAAATGCACCAACCAAAAGACATATGGTATCAGAATGGATAAAAAAACAAGACCCATCTTTTGCTGTCTACAAGAGACTCATTTTAGACCTGAGGACACCTTTAGATTGAGAGTGAGGGGATGGAGAACTATTTATCATGTGACTGGAAGCCAAAAGAAAGCTGGAGTAGCCATACTTACATCAGACAAACTAGACTTTAAATTAAAGCCTGTAACAAGAGATGAAGAAGGGCATTATATAATAATTACATCAGGAAGAGCTAACAATTATAAATGTCTACGCGCCGAATACGGGAGCCCCCAAATATATAAAACAATTACTCATAAACATAAGCAACCTTATTGATAAGAATGTGATAATTGCAGGGGACTTTAACACCCCACTTACAGAAATGGATAGATCATCTAGACACATGGTCAATAAAGAAACAAGGGCCCTGAATGATACATTGGATCAGATGGACTTGACAGATATATTTAGAACTCTGCATCCCAAAGCAACAGAATATACTTTCTTCTCGAGTGCACATGGAACATTTTCCAAGATAGATCATATACTGGGTCACAAAACAGCCCTTCATACGTTTACAAGAATTGAAATTATACCATGCATACTGTCAGACCACAATGCTATGAAGCTTGAAATCAACCACAGGAAAAAGTCTGGAAAACCTCCAAAAGCATGGAGGTTAAAGAACACCCTACTAAAGAATGAGTGGGTCAACCAGGCAATTAGAGAAGAAATTAAAAAAATATATGGAAATAAACGAAAACGAAAATACAACAATACAAACGCTTTGGGACGCAGCGAAGGCAGTCCTGAGAGGAAAATACATTGCAATCCAGGCCTATCTCAAGAAACAAGAAAAATCCCAAATACAAAATCTAACAGCACACCTAAAGGAACTAGAAGCAGAACAGCAAAGGCAGCCTAAACCCAGCAGAAGAAGAGAAATAATAAAGATCAGAGCAGAAATAAACAACATAGAATCTAAAAAAACTGTAGAGCAGATCAAGGAAACCAAGAGTTGGTTTTTTGAAAAAATAAACAAAATTGACAAACCTCTAGCCAGGCTTCTCAAAAAGAAAAGGGAGATGACCCAAAGAGATAAAATCATGAATGAAAATGGAATTATTACAACCAATCCCTCAGAGATACAAACAATTATCAGGGAATACTATGAAAAATTATATGCCAACAAATTGGACAACCTGGAAGAAATGGACAAATTCCTAAACACCTACACGCTTCCAAAACTCAATCAGGAGGAAATAGAAAGCTTGAACAGACCCATAACCAGTGAAGAAATTGAATCGGTTATCAAATATCTCCCAACAAATAAGAGTCCAGGACCAGATGGCTTTCAGAGGAGTTCTACCAGACGTTTAAAGCAGAGATAATACCCATCCTTCTCAAGCTATTCCAAGAAATAGAAGGGGAAGGAAAACTTCCAGACTCATTCTATGAAGCCAGTATTACTTTGATTCCTAAACCAGACAGAGACCCAGTAAAAAAAGAGAACTACAGGCCAATATCCCTGATGAATATGGATGCAAAAATTCTCAATAAGATACTAGCAAATCGAATTCAATGGCATATAAAAAGAATTATTCACCATGACCAAGTGGGAATCATTCCTGGGATGCAGGGCTGATTCAACATTCACAAATCAATCAACGTGATACATCACATTAACAAAAAAAAAGAGAAGAACCATATGATCCTGTCAATCGATGCAGAAAAGGCCTTTGACAAAATCCAGCACCCTTTCTTAATAAAAACCCTTGAGAAAGTCGGGATAGAAGGAACATACTTAAAGATCATAAAAAGCCATTTATGAAAAGCCCAAAGCTAACATCATCCTCAACGGGGAAAAACTGAGAGCTTTTTCCCTGAGATCAGGAACACGACAGGGATGCCCACTCCCACCGCTGTTGTTTAACATAGTGCTGGAAGTTCTAGCATCAGCAACCAGACAACAAAAGGAAATCAAAGGCATCAAAATTGGCAAAGATGAAGTCAAGCTTTCGCTTTTTGCAGATGACATGATATTATACATGGAAAATCCTATAGACTCCACCAAAAGTCTGCTAGAACCGATACATGAATTCAGCAAAGTTGCAGGATACAAAATCAATGTACAGAAATCAGTTGTATTCTTATGCACTAACAATGAAGTAACAGAAAGACAAATAAAGAAACTGATCCCATTCACAATTGCACCAAGAAGCATAAAATACCTAGGAATAAATCTAACCAAAGATGTAAAAAATCTGTATGCTGAAAACTATAGAAAACTTATGAAGGTAATTGAAGAAGATTTAAAGAAATGGAAAGACATTCCCTGCTCATGGATTGGAAGAATAAATATTGTCAAAATGTTAATACTACCCAAAGCTATCTACACATTCAATGCAATCCCAATCTAAACTGCACCAGCATTCTTCTCAAAGCTAGAACAAGCAATCCTAAAATTCATATGGAACCACAAAAGGCCCCGAAGAGCCAAAGTAATTTTGAAGAAGAAGACCAAAGTAGGAGGCATCACAATCCCAGACTTTAGCCTCTACTACAAAGCTGTCATCATCAAGACAGCATGGTATTGGCACAAAAAGAGACACATAGACCAATGGAATAGAATAGAAACCCCAGAACTAGACCCACAAACATATGGCCAACTCATCTTTGACAAAGCAGGAAAGAACATCCAATGGAAAAAAGACAGTCTCTTTAACAAATGGTGCTGGGAGAACTGGACAGCAACATGCAGAAGGTTGAAACTAGACCACTTTCTCACACCATTCACAAAAATAAACTCAAAATGGATAAAGGACCTGAATGTGAGACAGGAAACCATCAAAACCTTAGAGGAGAAAGCAGGAAAAGACCTCTCTGACCTCAGCCGTAGCAATCTCTTACTCGACACATCCCCAAAGGCAAGGGAATTAAAAGCAAAAGTGAATTACTGGGACCTTATGAAGATAAAAAGCTTCTGCACAGCAAAGTTGGTTCAATGTTAGTTTTGAACCAACAAAACTAAAAGGCAACCAATGGAATGGGAAAAGATAATTTGCAAATGACATATCGGACAAAGGGCTAGTATCCAAAATCTATAAAGAGCTCACCAAACTCCACACCCAAAAAAACAAATAACCCAGTGAAGAAATGGGCAGAAAACATGAATAGACACTTCTCTAAAGAAGACATCCGGATGGCCAACAGGCACATGAAAAGATGTTCAACGTCACTCCTCATCAGGGAAATACAAATCAAAACCACACTCAGATATCACCTCACGCCAGTCAGAGTGGCCAAAATGAACAAATCAGGAGACTATAGATGCTGGAGAGGATGTGGAGAAACGGGAAGCCTCTTGCACTGTTGGTGGTAATGCAAACTGGTGCAGCCGCTCTGGAAAGCAGTGTGGAGGTTCCTCAGAAAATTAAAAATAGACCTACCCTATGACCCAGCAATAGCACTGCTAGGAATTTACCCAAGGGATACAGGAGTACTGATGCATAGGGGCACTTGTACCCCAATGTTTATAGCAGCACTCTCAACAATAGCCAAATTATGGAAAGAGCCTAAATGTCCATCAACTGATGAATGGATAAAGAAATTGTGCTTTATATACCCAATGGAATACTATGTGGCAATGAGAAAAAATGAAATATGGCCTTTTGTAGCAACATGGATGAAACTGGAGAGTGTGATGCTAAGTGAAATAAGCCATACAGAGAAAGACAGATACCATATAGTTTCACTCTTATGTGGATCCTGAGAAATTTAACAGAAACCCATGGGGGAGGGGAAGGAAAAAAAAAAAAGGTTAGAGTGGGAGAGAGCCAAAGCATAGGAGACTGTTAAAGACTGAGAACAAACTGAGGGTTGATGAGGGGTGGGAGGGAGGGGAGGGTGGGTGATGGGTATTGAGGAGGGCACCTTTGGGATGAGCACTGGGTGTTGTATGGAAACCAATTTGACAATAAATTTCATATATTAAAATAAAATAAAATAAAATTAAATTAAATTAAAAAAAAATAAAAAATAAATAAATGTTACAAATATCTGTTGTAGTGGATGTATTTTAAAACACAGCCTAAGCCTTACTTATTTCATTTTACTCAACACCCTAGGACTTACTTTTACATAACCACAGTGACTATTTAATACATAAAAAAAATTTAAAAATAACTATTTGGCATCACCTAATGTGAGTAGAATGAAATATAGGTTCACAGAATACAAAGGCAATAATAAATTTAAAAATTCAAACTTTTTAGCATCTATTAGGAAAGTATATATATGATGAAACCAATTATTTTGTACTGTTACACCTTTATTTGTCCTAATAATGTCTATCTGCCTCTTTCATGGTAAATTTCCATATCTAAATTTATACTGTAATTTTATATTATGCCAAAGTAATATTTACTCATTATTTTATGCAAATATCTATTGAAAATGTCTAAAACTTAAGTCAAAATTAATTTCTATAAATTACTTATATGATGATTTTTAGATATCATTAGTAAATTTTCTCTCACTGTTTTAGGTGATATAGTCTTTTGTTTTATACATTCACTAGTTTCCCACATTAAAAATAAAAGGAAAATAGGAAAACATAAAATGTATTTCTTATACATTTTTCTTTGACTCATTGCCTAGTATTTATTAATGTTGAACTAATTGCTTTTTTATCCTTGACTTTGTTAATGATTGTTACTTAAATAGTTTTATCATGGTTTTACTAACCATTTGAATGTAAATCACTTCTAAAATTAAGATTCATTTTGAAATGTCATATTATTCAAATCAATTATATATCAAGAGTTGTTTGAGTGTAGGAAGAAATGTCAAGGTTAGAACCAAAGGACAAAAAAGAAAATACTTAAAAAAATCTTGTTTTCTAAACACACACCGTTTTGCACACCTGACAGTCAAGGTCGTTTGTCGATTAATATCCAAACGTGTTTAGGACATTGCTAATTCTCTTGTGATTATCACTGATGAAACTACACTCTTGTTTAATGCATGCATATTTTGAGTTTTGACTCCCAAGTGACAGAGTTAGTACTCAGAACCCTACTGTATCTACAGAAAGAGTAAGAGCCTTGAGGCTGCCTCTACTTTTTCCCTCAGTCTGAATCTGCAGAATTGTTCTTTAAAGGTCCAGGTAGTAAATAATGTAAGCTTTGCAGCCATACAGTCTGTATGTATACAGTATAACCACTGTTATATTACAGAAGCAGCCATCGACAAAGCCACACACAAGCCATACATGACACATGAACAAATGAGTGGGACTGTGTTCCAGTAAAATCTTACTTACAAAACAAGTGAGTGTCTCAGTTTGGCTTTCCAGTTGTAGTTTGCCATCCTGTCACTATCTCCTTCTCTATATTTCACCCTCCCATTAAGTTACGAAGAAAGAAGTCTTCCCAGACATCAAACTGGGCAGAGAGACTGATGCGTTCCTGATAACAAATACTAAGATTAACCTCCTTTCCAGAGAGTCAAGAGGAGAATAACTTTCTACTGACTAATCTACACTAAGGAAAACAGATAAAATAGTATTTTTTTATCCACATTCTTATTTTTAAAATTTCAAGTCTTGTAATAGCCAATGCTATAATATTTTTCTTTACTTTTATATTATTTGAAATATCAAATTACCAAAAATAAATTTATCATTATTTCATAAGCAATATCACTTTATCAAAAAATGATTTTTTCAAAATTGTAGCAATTCTTTCGTAAAGCTGAAGTGTGCATTAACTTTATTCCTTCCAAAATGTATCTCTATATTCTCTTCTCTAAAACACTACTAATTAGCAGGAGTATTCCAAATTTTTCAGACATGTAAAATAGACTCGCCAAAAATGGCATATGTTTTATAGCTCTCTAATGCTTTATTATGTAGAAAACACCAAGGCATTATGAACAATGATATAAAAGATATGTTCTATTACAACCTTCATTCTCCTGGAGAGGACGCAGGGTACTTAGGATGTTGACATGGTCTTTCTGACACTAGTGATGATATATGTCTATTATTCAAGCATGGCTTTCTGTTTTCAGAATCAATGTTATGTACAGATATAAAAATTTAATAAACATTTATTATTTATATCAGGGTCTGCATAGGATTTTAGGAAGTGTAAGAGTAAGAGAATGATATATTGGAAGAGATACATGAGTTGGAATTCATTCTGTTCTTTGTTAATTTGGCAAGTTAACATGTTTTTTTCTCTCTGGTGATAAGGATTGTCTATATGTTACTTGAAGAGGGGTGACCCTCTCATCCCATATGATTTCTGACACCCCATATTAGGTTACTCTTCAGGTGAGCACATGTTTCTTAACTTCTCTATGTACCAAGCTGAAGCTTTCGCCATCGTTTTACACCAAATCAAGCTTTAAAGAATGCCATCTGATCATTTTATTCTCCAGCTGAAAATATTTCAATCATTTAACGTTCCTTGAAAAAAATAAACAGCAAAATATGACTTGGAAAATATCTTGATCAAGCTCTACTTATTTTTTCTCATCTTTTATCACTTTCTCATGCTCATAGACACCTGTATGTTTCACATGCTTTCACTTCAAACTATAGAGCGGAGCTAATTCCTATTTACTCACTTTGGATGTCCTATCTTGTGAAGCTTTCATTTATCAAACAATTTCGTAAGGTATTCTTTTGATATGATTTCATGGAATGCTGTAATTATTTTTATCATACCATAGAGTATATTTCGCTTTTGTTCTCTGCATAGATTATGAGCTCCTCAGTCTGCTACAAAGTAGGTACTCCAAAAATTGATACTTGAAAAAAATGTAACTGGCGAAGAATCATAGGTAATAATTCTTACTAGATCAATTCAGCTAATACAGTAACTGATTTGTGCAAATGTATTGAAATATTAACTAAGAGTGGAAGAACTCTGTCTCCATATCAATATAGGTTTGCTTTATGATCTATATTTCTTAGTAGTCATTGATAAGGCTGGTATTTGATTTTTCTGTTGTAATTGTATATTTATATTTCTCCATTCACACCATCTTACCTGATCACATTTTGCCAGGTGAATGCCTAGCACCTGGGCAGTGTTTCTTACCAAAATAAGAGAGAACTAATTAATTGACCCATTTTTCTTAACAAGTAATGTTTGTGGCTTCATTACATATAATTCAGGAATTGAACAAATTCTTGACAGATATTTCTCTAAAATTACAAAGAAAAAGTACTATCCTTAAAAAATGCTTCAGTGGTCATAAGAAAAAGCTTAAAATTAAGGAATTTCCTTAGTTCTTATATTTCCCTTAGCAAGGGAATCATTTTAGGAACATTTTACATAATCAGTGTAAGATATCAGTAGGCTAGTGAGCTAGCAAATTATTCTTGCTGAATGCTTTCCAGAGCTTGACAAGTTAGAGTCCTGTAATACAAAATCTCCAAATCCCAAAATTTATTGAGAAATTTTACATTTCAAATACTTTTTTTGTACAAAAATAACATCAAATATATAATTCTCAGGGGAGGACTTCAAAGATAGTATGTGATTGCAGTGACATTAGTGGGCAGTAAATGAAAATTTAATATAAGGTGAACAACAGGATATTAAACAACAAAAAAAAAATGTGGTGAATTGTAAAAAATATTTGTCATAGAGTTACCATGTTTTATTTCAAACATGGTAATTAAAACAATACAAACATTGAGTTAATGTACCTGGCTCTTTGTGCTAAATAGGTGTCCTATTAAGGGATTGTTACCTTCATTCAGCTTTAAGCAAGGGATGCCTGTCTGCATATACCCTCCCTTCCAGATGCTTCTCTTCTTTCCTAGTAGTGGTTCAGCTTCATCTACTGATTCATGTCAGTTATGTGTGACAGAGACTAAAAATGTTGGCACAGATGAGTTTAACACAGGACCACAGTTTGACATTTTAAGGGTATGGCTTCTAGAGTTAGTTCTGATGGTAAGCCTTGCTTCTTATTGTGGGTCCTTTGGAAGTTATTTAACCTGTGTAAATATGAGCTTCTTCAACTGTAAAATAAAAGTAAAATTATACATACCTTATTGGGTTATTGTAAGGTTAATAAGCTGATGAATTGCAAAACTGAGAAAACATTTAGCAATGAATACATTTGGTCACAACCTCTGCCTGTCGCCACGTATCAGGAGAATGGTATTGCTTATCTACTTTTCAACTCTTCATAAGCAGCCCTACCTCCAAATTTCAAATATAGATGTCATGTTTTTTTCTTAAGGGCCTCATTATGTAGATCATAGCCATTAGTGAGAGGGCCTCTGATCAGCTGAGAGACTGGAGGGATTACATTGTAAACTGTAAAGGAATGGGAAGACTTTGGTAGAAAGTCAAGAGGGAAATGCAGGAATTGGGAAGATTAGTTGAAATTTTGAATAACAAATAAACAAAAATTTTTGGAAATAGCCACTTTGTGTGTGAGTTATTACCAGAATAAGAGAGGTGAGGAAAAGGGAATAATTTAATAATTTTTTTCTGAGTTGTGGAAAAGTCTTCCTATTAGGTATTTCTTTTTAATTTCAAAAAATGTTGTTTTCTTTTTTTTTTTAATGTTTATTTATTTTGTCAGAGAGAGCACAAGCAGGGACGGGGCATCCCAATCCAGCTCCACACTGTCAGTACAAAGTCCCACACTGGCTCAATCTCATGAACCATGAGATAGTGACCTGAGCTGAAATAAAGAGTCGACGCTCAACCAACTAAACTGGCCAGGCTCCCCTTTTCTTCTGTTTTTAAAAATGTTTTAATTATCTTATTTTTATTGATCACACATTCTTTCAATAAAACACCCAAAGTATGAAGAAGGTATTCCAAGTTTACATATATACATGTGTAAGACATACATCAGTATTTCTGCCTAGGGAATTTCTTAACTCAAAGGTAAGCTACAGAAAAGTCTTAATTGCAAATGCATGGCTATACTTCAAGAAACCACATTTCTTCATTTGCTTCTCTAAATCTTACCAATGCTGGAACACTGACAAACTCCTTCCTTTCTGTAATTACCTGATAAAACCATTCTGTTTTGCTTTTATTCTGCATTTTGATGACTGAATTCCTTCACATGTCATGGTTGCATGTTATCCAGAATTCCATCTTCAACAGTGAAGACAATACAAGCTTCAATAAGAAATGTTTCGAGATATTCCAGTTGCTATTCCAAAATTAAAGAAATACATTGCTTAAGGAAAGCAAATTTCTTGATTTTATTCTTAATATACAGTATCAAAAGGTATCAGTCTTTAGGGAGTATATGCACTATGAAACAAAGGGAACAAATGACATTTTGAAATTTATAGAATTCATAATTTGGGCCATTAGAAGCATGCTGGTATTTCACATATATTTTCACTGTGTTTTTGAATGTAAGTATAAACAATGTAAATCAACAGAATTCCATCATTAAAAAGTCAGATTATTAAGTTTAAGGGCATTTGTTTTCTTTCCTAGAGATTTAAGGATAGAAATGTAGACAATAAATGATTATTATTTTCAAAAATAATAGTTATTTCATGTAAATCAAGTAACAGGTTTGAAAACAGAGTTATAGAACTATACCAGAATTTTTAGCACATTTTTCACTACACGCTAATAAATCATTATGCTTTATTATTGGTGATGGTATAGTGTTTTATTTGTATGAGAGTCTCTGCAAGTCTGAATGCTAATGCTACCAGTGGCTTAGCATAGAAAACACTAGTAACAGGTGATGGAAACCTGTGCACAATTCTCTAAGTAGTTATAATACTGAGGTCTGTGATCTATCTACTTTAAATGCACACACACACGCACACACACACAGTGGTTAATTTGTGGTTTCTATTATGTTCTATTACTGGCAT
Organism: Prionailurus viverrinus; assembly: GCF_022837055.1. Taxonomy (NCBI): domain Eukaryota; kingdom Metazoa; phylum Chordata; class Mammalia; order Carnivora; family Felidae; genus Prionailurus; species Prionailurus viverrinus. Next base: position 108,603,029 of record NC_062564.1, on the reverse strand, counting down.
GATGGTCCATAGCACTTAAATTAAGTACAGACATTTTATCATTGCAACTGAAGAGCAAGAAAATGGAAGCAATAACAATGAAATGTAGTTCAATTATAAAAATTCAATAGATTCTAAAATATATGTGGCCAAAAAAATCACTGAGAATAATTTAAAAATTATGGTTGGATGTTATACACATAATTTGACATAGTGCAATAAATATTACAATTATATAAATTTTCATATTAGCAAGAAATTATCCAAATACTGCATTACATATTATACATCATATATTACTTTAGTATTATATTTATCTTTAAATGATTTTAGAAGCTGAATTATTAAAAATATCTTTGAATAAATAGAGCCAGAGAAATCTTAAAGAACACACATCTGAGCTTTTCTAGACAAGTTGAGATTGTAAATTTATTTGGCATTGTTCATCATGTTAAAAAAAAAAAAAGGAAAAGCAAATCGTTATTTGTGGTAGATTCCAAATATGGCTACATTTTTTTCCTCCCTGTAATCTCCTTGCCTTGTGAACTGCCCTGACACTCTGGCCTTGTGACTTGTTTGGTACAATACTATGTTAGCAAATGTGTTGGAAGCAGAGGCTAGAGAAGCACTTGCACAGAGGTCTTATCCTCTCTTTCAGCTCCTGGGTCTCCTGCTACCATGAAAATAAGTGCAGTTAGTCGTCTACCAGATGATGAGAGGCACATGGCCTGGTAACTCCCTCTGCCTGGCTGACAATCTGCAAACCATTCATATTAGATCAGGCTGGAAGACCAGACAATCTACCTTATGACAACAGATAAAAGAGAGAGCTCAGCAGAGATGAACTGAGCTAGCCCAGTTCATAATCATTGTTCAGATAACCCACAAAATCATGATCTAAATAAATAGTTGCAGTTTTAAGCCACCTTGTTTTGGAATGGTTTGTTACACAAGAAAAGCTACATGCATGAAAAAGCACAAATTAGAGATGTTAGGGATGTAAACTGTATTATGCAACATGCTTAAAATGGAAGGTCATATAACAACTTTAACACTTGTAGAGGTAGGTCTGTATTTAGGATGGCCTGTATTTATTATCGTTTTATAATAATAAAATTTACAAACTATTTTCCATTTATAGTGTATTTAATGATGTTTTGGTTACTTAATCCATAATAGCACATTATCATCCTGTGTCAACCAGATAGAACAGTGCTATATTTATCCCTCTCATTTTTTATGGGAAGAAACAGAGGACAGATCAGTAAATAAGACAGATCATTAATTTGAACTGAGGCAGACTGGTCCCAGAAACTATACTCTCAACCATTTTATTGCTTCTCATGACAGATATTCACAATACACTGTAGGGTAAATAAAACAGGGAACAGAATATTATGAAAATTCAACCCAAATTTTTGTTTAAAAAGATCAGTAGTTCGTACAGAGGAGAAAAAAATAAGTAAATGACATGAGCATTAGTATACTATTGCTATGGTTACAATTACTGTAAATACGATACTTAGATTTATTATCTTATAGTTCTGTAGGTCAGGAGTTCAGTACTGATCTCACCAGACTAAAATCAAAATATTGGTAGGTTGTGTGACTTTGTGGAGAATGTAGGGGAGAACATGGTTCCTACCAATCCAAGTTGGATTAGATGGACAGAATTTAATTCATTGAGGTTTGAAGTGATGTTCTTTTTTTTTTTTTTTTGCTGGCTATAAACTGTGGGTGATTCCCAGCTTCTAGAAGAACACAGCTGTGTTCTTTGTTTCCTAGCCTCTATCCATCATTTTCAAAGCCAGGTATGATGAGTTGAATCCTCATGTGGCATCTCTCTGACATTGTCTTCTATTTTTTTCTACCTTTAAGGATCCATGTGATTAGATTGAGCCACCTAGATAATCTAGGTTGATCTCTTTATATCAGGGTATTTAACCATAATCACATCTGTAGAACCCGTTCTAACAGATCAGATGTGATCAGGACATGGACATCTTTGGGGGCACTATTATTCTGCCAAACACAATTTATATATGTCCCAAAGTTGGCAGTTGTTGTTTCTGAATGATTTCAGTTTATTAGTGAATTTTGTTTACTATTTTTTTATTTAACTGAATTCTCTGATATTTCCATAGTATATTGTATATCTGATACAAAAATATTTATATTCACAGTACTTTTCTGAAAAAGAAATAGGGTATGTTTTTCAAATACCCAAATTTCTGTATTCTTTAAATATAAATACTATTACTTAATTAACATTGTTTGTATCTCAGGCTTAATTATTATCTTATTGCTATAGTCAAAATCCTTTTGTCTTATACTATAAAATTGGACTTATTTTCAAATCTGTGTATTTAGAGGTGATGATATTCTTCTAGAAGTCATATCAAGAATCATTTTGTGTTGGGCGCCTGGGTGGTTCAGTTGGTTAAGCATCTGACTCTTGATCTCAGCTCAGGTCTTGATGTCAGAGTTGTGAGTGCTGGGGGTGAAGCCTACTTCAAAATAAAATAAAATCATTAGGTGTGAAAATTAGAAATTAAAGTTATTCCGACTTTCTTTAATAACATATTATAGCATTGTCAGTCATAAATTTCTCATGAATAAAGTTAATAATCCTCTTGAACATCTTACCTCCTTCCACAAATCTTGAGTTCAGTTAGTTAATTACTCACTCAGAATTATTATAGAAATTCCTCAGAAAACAAGCACTTTCAAAAATACTATAAAAGTTTGGTGTCCATTTATTAAAGTACAGTTGTGACATTGTTGACTTTTTAAGGTCTTATTAACTCATTCACTCTTTCTCTCTCTCATTCTATTTCTTCTCTCCCTCTCTGTCCCCTTCTTTCTGCCCCCCCCAACCTTGAAATGTTATTTCTTTTCTTAATACCTTAGCTATTTTGGATTCATATTTCTTTGTTTTAACTAAAATCCAAGTTAGTTAACATATGGTGGAATAATGATTTCAGGAATAGAATTTAGTGAATTTACATATAATACCCAGTGCTCATCCAACAAGTGCCCTACTTTATGTCCTTGCCCATTTAGCCCATCCCCCCACCCAACATCCCTCCAGCAATTCTCAGTTTGTTTTCTAAACTTAAGGGTCTCTTATGATTTGTCTCTCTCTCTGTTTTTATATTTTTTTGCTTCTCTTCCCTTATGTTCATCTGTCTTGTATCTTAAATTCCACACTATGAGTGAAATCATATGATAGGTTTCTTTTTCTAACCAATTTATTTTGCTTGGCATAATACACTCTAGTTTCATCCATGTTGTTGCAAATGGCAAGATTTCATTCTTTTTGATCATTGAGTAATATTCCATAGTATATTTATGCCACATCTTCTTTATTCATTCATTTGTCAATAGACATTTGGGCTTTTTCCCTACTTTGGCTATTGTTGATAGAGCTGCTGTCAACATTGGGATGCATGTGCCCTTCAAAACACCACTCCTGTATCCCTTGGATAAATACATAATAGTGCAATTTCTGGGTAATAGAATAGTTCTATTTTTAATTTTTTTGAGGAACTTCCACACTGTTTTCCAGAGTTGCTTCACCAGTTTGCATTCCCACCAGCAGTGCAAAAGAATACCTCTTTCCCCACATCCTCACCAATATCTGTTGTTGCCTGGCTTGTTAATTTTAGCCACACTGACTGGTGTGAGGTGGTATCTGAGTGTGGTTTTGATTTGTATTTCCCTGATGATGAGTGTTGTTGAACATCTTTTCATGTGTCTGTTAGCCATCTGATTGTCTTGTTTGGAAAGGTGTCTGTCTATTCATGCCTTTTGCCCATTTCTTCACTGGATTATTTGTTTTTTGAGTGTTGAATTTGATAAATTCTTTATAGATTTTGGATAATAACCCTTTATCTGATATGCCATTTGCAGATTTCTTCTCCCATTCCATTGGTTGTGATTTAGTTTTGTTGATTGCTTCCTTCCTTGTGCAGAAGCATTTTATCTTGATGAGATCGCAATAGTTCATTTTTGCTTTTGTTTCCATTGCTTTCTGGAGACATGTCGAGTAAGATGTTGCTGCAGCTGAGGTCAAAGAGGTTATTGCCTGTTTTCTCCTCTAGGATTTTGATGGATTCCTGTCCTATGTTTAGGTCTTTCATCCATTTTGAGTTTATTTTTGTGTATCTTGTAAGAAAGTGGTTCAGTTTCATTCTTCTGCATGTTGCTGTCCAGTTTTCCCAACACCATTTTCTGAAGAGACTGTCTTTTTCCCATTGGATATTCTTTCCTGCTTTGTCAAAGATTAGTTAGCCATACATTTGGGGGTCTCGATTCTGTTCCATTGATCTATGTGCAGTAGAAAGAGAAATCAAAGATTAGATCCCATTTACAATCGCACCAAAAACTGTAAAATACCTAGCAGTAAACCTAACCAAAGAAATAAAAGATCTGTACACTGCTCTTCAAAGAAATTGAAGAAAATACAAAAAAATTAAAGGGTTGCCTGGGTGGCTCAGTCGCTTGGGTGTCTGACTTCAGCTCAGGTCATGATCTCGCAGTTCATGAGTTCGAGCCCCATGTCAGGCTCTGTGCTGACAGCTTTGTGTCTCCCCTTCTCTCTTACCCTCCCCTGCTCATTCTCTCTCTCTCTCTCTCTCTCTCTCTCTCTCTCTCTCTCTCTCCCTCTGTCTCCTGAGAAATAAATAAATGTTTAATTTTTTTTTAAAAAAGGAAAAAACATTCCATGCTCATGGATTAGAAAAACAAATATTGTTAAAATGTCGATACTACCCAAAGCCATTTACATATTCAATGCAGTCCCTATCATAATAACACCAGCATTCTTCACAGAGCTAGAACAAACAATTCTAAAATTTGTATGAAAACAGAAAAGACCCTGAATAGCCAAAGCAATTCTGAAAAAGAAAACCAAAGCCAGAGGCATCATAATTCTGGACTTGAAGCTGTATTACAAAGCTGTAAATATCAAGACAGTATGGTACTGGCACAAAAACAGACACATAGAATCATATTTCTAATTCTAGTTGTGCTTTTGATTTTTTGAAGCCTTACATAACATATTGGGTGACTTGTTGAACTCCCACAGCACTGGCATTCTGTACACAGGGGACATGAAAAAAGGTATATGTAATGGGATAGCAAAACATATTGAATATGCATATTGCATATATTTCCTCTGCTCACATGCATACTTCATTGTTCTAGCAGACTTCAATTACAAAACCTAAGTTAGATAAAATTACTAAGAATTTCAAAATAGCGACAGCAGTGCACCAAATTATGTGTAGCTCCCTTTTTATCATAGGCTCTGAGTGGCTACACAGCTTGTACACCCATAAAGCCATCCCTGTTTACTTCCTTCTGTATCACTTTCCCCATTTTCTTACTTGTGTTTTCCGAGATTACCTCCTGGGTAAGTGTCTTGTATCCCAAACTAATACTCATCATTTTATTTTAAGGAAATGTATACAAAAATGGCAATAGTAGTGGTCATCACAATGAAATACTGGAACTAGTCAGAAAACATTAAGTACCCCATTGCTGGCAGCAAGTGGCTTCAAATCATCAAACTGATAATGTTTTCTGATAATGTATACTTACAGTCTCATTGTGGAGAATGAAATGATATACATGTAGAAAGGAAAACCATGATTATGTAATAGCTCAACCACTTGCAACAATTGGAGAAGTAGTGATTATAAAGATATTGGAGTTAAGTAGGTTTTTTTACTGATCTAGAAGCTGTGAGGAAAGAGAATGACAGGTTCAGGCCAGTTGACTATCAATTCAAGGTACACTGTGCAAACCAGAAACTCTTCATGGAAAATTTAGAGAGATTGATATCTTTAGTAGCCAGAAGTCAGACCCATGTTTTGATTTTAAGAGCTGCAGAACCACCAAAAGGTCTATTCATTGTAAAACATAAGCCCTTGATAGAGAAGGACTGGGACCCCCAAAACAGGGAAAGGACATTGAATAGATTAAGTTGATAATTTTGAACTCCAGATTCTTCTGAGCCCTCTGAACTGAGGAAATGGTGCACTATCTCATGCTAAAGGAGAGAAAAATTACATATTCTGAAGTTCAAAGATGGCTTGACTTAAGATAGTACATTAAAAATATTTTTCCTCGTGATCTTTTGCCTGCTGCCTTCATTGCCTCTAAATCAATAACTAAGCTGAAATCTTAGCATGTATTAAGTGGGAAGTATGGGCTATATTATGTGAACAAAAGGATCATTCACTTAAGAACTGCAGAAACCTGCCAACATGTAACAGCAGAAGAATAAATTCTAAGAATCTGACATATAGCACAGCAACTAGTTAACAGTACAGTATTATATACTTGAAAGTGGCTGAAAGTAGATATTAAGCATTCTCAGCACAAAAAAGTGTTAACTGTATGATGGATATGTTAATTATCTTGATCTTGGTAATCATTTGACAATGTATATGTATATTAAATCATCCCATTGTACTCTTTAAATATATACAATTATATCTGTCAATTATTCTTCAATAACATTGGGGGGAAAAAGAGCAGAAACCTGGATAACACCTTCAGAAGTGGACTTTGAGTACACTGCACAGAAGAGAAGGCAGAAAATAGGCTGGTTAGCAAGAGAGTTTATTGATATGAGAGTGATATCTGGTGAATCAGTATGAAAATACTGGCAGATTTGATGAAAATCCTGGATCCAGTCCTAATACACTACTTAAGTAGTTCTATATCAGTTTTCCTTTGTCATAATAATGGTGTGTAACAGGGGCACCTGGGAGGCTTAGTCAGTTGGGTGTCTGACTTCGACTCAGGTCGTGATCTCACAGTTCATGGGTTCAGGCTCCTGTGTCAGGCTCTGTACAGCTCTGAACCTGGAGCCTGCTTCAGCTTCTGTGTCCCCCAATCTCTCTGCCCCTCCCTGCTCACATTCTGTGTCTCTCTCTTTCACAAATAAACATTAAGAAAATTAAAAAATAATGCTGTGTAACAACCACACAACCCAGTAGCTTAAAGGAGTAACTATTTATAAGCCAGTGGTTTGGCTGGATGTGTTGTTGTTGTTGTTGTTGTTGTTGTTGTTCTAGATCTGGTGCAGTTGTGTCAAAGGGATTATCTCTAGCACATGCTATTAACAGACAGATGGTCTGAATGTAGTCTATCTGTCTAGGATCACCTTAGCTGATTCATGTAGTCTGGTAACCTCTAGGAGGGAGGGTGTTTTTTTTTTTTTATGTTTATTTATTTTTAAGAGAGAGAGAGAGAGAGAGAGAGGGAGAGAATGGGGAGGGGCAGAGAGAGATGGAGACAGAATCTGAAGCAGGCTCTAGGCTCTGAGCTGTCAGCACAGAGCCCAATGTGGGGCTCAAACTCACCAGCCATGAGATCATGACCTGAGCCGAAGTCAGATGCTTAACTGACTGAGCCACCCAGGTGCCCCAAGAAGGTTAGCTTATACTCACCTGAATGGTGAACAGAGATTCAGTGGAAAGAATCAAAGTATGTAAGACTCTAGGTTAGACTCAGTAACAGTGATCCTTCTGCTTCATTCTATTACTCGATGCAAGTCAAAGACCCAGCTGAGATCAGATAGTAAAGAAATAGATTCTGCCTCTTGATCTGCAAAATCATATTACAAAGAAATTTATACCAGAAGAAGTAGATAATGAGTCATTTTTCAAATATTCACTCTCCCTTGAATCCTATAAATATATATAATCATCACTTCCTTGACAGAAAATTTTAAAAAGGAGTCAGAAGACTCAGAGAGATGGGCATATTAGGATGAATTTATTATGTGAAAGTGAGGAGCCTATCTGTTAATACGTTCCCTCATATGGTGTAAGTAACATTCCTTTCTTTAAAGCTATAAGGAATGCACCAGTGGAGAGGGTGCAGTGGACAGCATCCAAGAGAAACTCTTTGTTGTAAGTAGGAAAGATTGCCAAAAACTGGCCTTCAAAGTGACAGGCCTCTTCAGCATGACAGAGGACAGTGGCATTTAACTCTTGGGGACAAAATGGATATGATTACCAAAATGGGCAGCAAAACAATAAGAGTAATTAGGGAGAGTTGAACTGCAGGAATTTCTGGTAATGGTGGTATGTTTTTTGGGTAAGAGAGTTGGCATCCAAGAATAGTATAATTTGACTTACCCTAAAAACATCAACACAGGATGAGAAAAAGCTAATGCCTGACACTACATTAGAAAATAATTATTTCTTGTTGAGTTTCTGTATTTGACCCATTTTTCATACTCAGATCCTGTCATCAATTGGAGTCTTAGCCTGAGTAAGGATTCTGCAGACGCCATGAGTCAACAAAATGAATATTCTCCCAGTCTTTTTTGAAAGGGTCCTAAGTAAATTTACCAAAGTAATTATATAGTAGGTAAATAAAATTCCAGAACTTTAAACAAATTTGAATAAGTGTCTAAGCTGTATACAGTAATGATCCCTTGTTGAAAAAAATGAACATTAAGCCCAGGAGATAAATATAGCCCTGGTATAAGTCTGTTTCATAATCAGTCCAGTAGATTGGCAGATCAACCTCATTGTCATTTCCGTAGCTCCTTGAATATATAAAATATACAGATATACTTGGCACTTTGCTGAAGTCTTTCCTTGGCTCCCTGACCTGGGACTAAGAGAATTTATTATAGAGATTATATAAATCCCAAAACACTTCAGGAATACAAGAGTAGTAGTTTCCATTATATCTCTCTTCGATTTTCTTGTATAATCTCAGAAAAAAAAAAAGGAATCATGATGAAAAATGGGGGGCTATCTAAATGTAATCAAGTAAAAAGCCCAACTGCAGCTATTGTGCCAGATATGATATCTTTATTTTTTTTATTTAAAAAAAATTTTTAGCGTTTTATTTATTTTTGAGACAGAGAGAGGGAGACACAGAATCTGAAACAGGCTCCAGGCTCTGAGCTGTCAGCACAGAGCTGGATGTGGGGCTCAAACTCACAGACCGCGAGATCATGACCTGAGCTGAAGTTGGCCGCTTAACCGACTGAGCCACCCAGGTGCCCCAGATATGATATCTTTAGTAGAATAAATCCACACAGCCTCTAGCATTTGATGTGTACATATTGATCTGGCAAGTGTGTTTTTTCTAGTTCCTAACAGAAAGACTTCTTGAATGTTCCACTCTTGTTCTGAGACCCATTCAAATATGGGAGGAAGGGATCAAAGGGCTACCTGTTTTGAGTGGAGACCAGAACAAGAGATGAATCTGCATCAGGTTTAAGTATCCCTATAAGGAATGTAGGCCAACTTCAAAAGGTGGGTTGCAATTTAGGCCACTAGGGTACTCAAACAAGGTCATACCTTTTGAAGTAGAAAACTATTAATAAATAGTGACTAGTAATTACTATTGATCTTTGAAAATAGCCTTTATCTTTACACTAGACCTAGAAAAGACTTAGTACCAGGACGTACTGCATCAAGAGACTATGAAATTGGTTCTGTCCTTCCTAAACTGGGTTATCAGATACACCACTTAATAAGTTTAGATGAATACAGTAGCAATTCATTGCATAATGAAAATTACTCAATTATGTTTGAGTCAGAGTCATTGAGTATATCTAGCGGGTCCAAATAAATTATATGAACAGAACTCAACATCAACTACAATTGTTACACCAATATCTGTCACTCAGCTATGACTAGTTTCATATAATCAGTTGATGGAAGAAGAGAATTTTTAGGACTAGTTCAAGAATGGGTCACTGAAATATATGTGTGAGTTGAAAACAGACTGCTATCACATAGGGGGTAGCATTAAAGGAGGATGTTGAAAGGAAGTATCCTAGTGGGCAGAATTTCAAGCAGTATATGTGATCATCAATTTTGCACAGTGGAAGAACAAGTCTAAGGTAAAGATATACATTAACTTTTTGTGAGTGGAAAATACATTGACTTCTTGGACAATAACCTAGATGGAGCCAGATTGAAATACTGGGGACAAACAGGTGTGGGGAAGAGGCTTGTGAATGGATCTATGGGAATGAGCAGAGAATGTTCAGATTTGGTACAAACACCATTAGCAGAGAGGTTTCAAACATGCTGATGTATCAGCATGGCATTCATAATATCACCTTCTATCAAAATAGTTATTTTAAAGTAAAGGAAGTTTGACACTGTATAGATTACCATGGGATCCTCTGGTTATATTACATACTATGTCAACCAGAAGCTTCCAGCCTGATAAAACACTGAAATTTCCCCTGAAGTTTTGCTACAGCATCCAGCTTTGGGATGACATTGTGAAGTTGGGAGTAGTCTTTCAGAATGTCATATGTATGTTTATCCAAGTGCCATGATGTGTCATTGTTTCTAATTACTAAAATATATAGTATCAGAAAAGAAAATGTGAAATTAGACTGAGTCCCTTTGGCAGTGATCTACTTGAGGAATAATTTGTGATTTTTATCTTTGAAACTAAGTTCCCAAAGATTTAAGACCTGTTTCCTGGATTGAATGCAGGGTATGTCAGGGTAGTCACTTATACCAGAGACACAGGGTTTTTTTGAACCTAGTTACAATGACCACTTTGTCGTTTTGATTCCTCATACCAATAGACTCGTAAACCAGTAAAACTAGTAAACCAAGTGTGGGACACCTCTTGGTCATTAATACATCATTATTATTGTAAGTGGCTAATATATCAAACACTGTCTAGGAAAAGAAAGCTAACCAGGTGCTTAGATCTCTCAGAATTAAAGGCCTGTGTAACCTAACTGGACAAATAACCTAGACTAAGATTAATGCAAATCTCAAACAGGTGGTAGAGGAAGAAGAAGCTGAAAACCAATTTTGTCCTCAGGCGCACAGCTGTGCAGATGTTTTTATTAACCTTATATTTTTAAGGCTTTTTTTTTAAATTGTGGCTGTGAAAGTTCTGGGTTCTGCCCTGTTGGCAAACCAACAAGTGAGACTGCCAGTTTTACAGATACTGAAAAGAGATATAAGACCCTTTCTGGGGCACCTGGGTTGCTCAGTCGGTTGAGCATCCGACTTTGGCTCAGGTCATGATCTCATAGTCTATGGGTTCGAGCCCTGTGTTGGGCTCTGTGCTGACAGCTCAGAGCCTGGAGCCTGCTTCTGATCCTGTGTCTCCCTCTCTCTCTGCCCCTCCCCAACTCTCACTTTGTCTCACTCTGTCTCTCAAAAATAAATAAATGTAAAAAAAAATTTTTTTAAAAAGACCGTTTCTGTGTTAGAGACAAAGGGCATTATTACTGACAGCAAGAATCATAAACTTGAACAAAAATCTTTTCCTGTTGGTTTATAAACATTTTTTGCATAGTTTGGGTATCATTTTCTTGCCTCTTTTGAGCATTACAAATGTATTTTTCTAATATGTCATCTATTAGCTTCTTCAGTGATGTCCTTCATTGTAATGAATCCTAATTTTGATGTAATTTTATTCATAATTTATTCATTTAGAAATTTTTAAAACCATGGTTGAGCAATCCTTCTTTCTTTATTTTTCTAGTTAGCAGTTCAGCTCATGTATTCATGCATCTGTCTCCCTCTGTATAAATTTTGTAGTAAATGTATCAAACTTCTTAAAAAATGACCACTGAAATTTTGGTAGGGTTTATATTGATATTTAAGTTATTTGTGAATATGTTTCATCTAAGCAAATGGACATATGTACATTTATTCAGATCACCTTCATATTTTTAATGACCATTTTATATTCTGAGAAGAATATTTTTGTTTTTATGCTTAAAAATATTACTCCATTGTACTGCTCTTACTTTAAATTCATTAATAAATTTAAAAATATATAATGTAATTTTATATTTTATATAAGACTTGTATATAAATATGCACATTTGTGTTTTATATAAAATTGCATATTAAAATACCTTTTTTAAATAGTAAAAACATATTATTTAAATATGATATTTTTCCTTTAAATATGTTTTGCCATCCAGCATTGTTTTCTAAATGTCTTATATGCATCTAATAAGAGTGACATTTTTTAAAGATAATTTGTTCTTTCTTTTCAAAAGTTTTTAGGATTTTTTTATGCTCCATGTATCTAGATACCACTGTAGTGTGTCTACATGTGGAATTTTCTTAATCTCTCCTACTTGTTATTCTATGAATCCTTTCAATTTGTGCATTTTCATCTTTTTCTAGATCTGAGAAATTTATTCTTATTATTTCTTCAACACATTCATCTCTTCATTTATATTCCTTTCAGGTGGGACTCCCAAATCCTGGTGCTGCCACCTTTGTATCTGCCTTTGTGTGTTTAGAGAGGGAAGCAGTGAAGAACACTTTGGTCTCACTCTTCAGCATTTCCCTTTAGAGTCTTTTGTAGAAAGTGGTAAAAGTTGATGAATGTCCTTAGGTTGAAATGCACCAGCTTCAGGGGTTCAGATAGCGAAGGAAGTAGGAAGGTAAAAAGAACCAGATGTCTGTGTTGAAGACTCCATCAGGACCTACAGGCTGTGATTTTGCCTCAACTATTGGCTAGAGACAGTCAAAATTTACAAAGATAATGTGAATAAAAGTCAAGGGCAGACATTTAAATATTTCCTTCAGCCTACGCTTTCAGTGCTGCATCTATCTGCCCCTGACTTCAAGTTGCAGCTGCTACCCAACATATATTCCAGTTCAAGTCAATGTTCAGTTTCTCCAAAAATGTTTCACAATATCTTTGTTAGTTCTTGTTATTCATATTCCCTGTTCCTTTATTATTATTATTATTATTATTATTATTATTATTATTATTATTCTGGATCTGGGAACCAGCAGACTTCTAGTTTACTATCCTGACAGGAATTAAGTAACACCCTTGGTAGTCTTTGCGCAGTAAGGTTCTTTCTTTCCATATCGAGCCTCTCTATAATTTTGCTTTAAGATCTAAAGCAGTCTTTATACAGATGCATACATTGATCCAGTATCATTCTTGTTCTTTACATACAACGTTTTCTTAAACTTGTCTTCTCTTTCATATACCCACAACACCTCTTCTCAAAGTCACATATCCTTGTTCATTCACACATGGTATTCTATATTATTTTACTTCAGGATATTTAGCTTTCCTCTCTACTATCTTTTATACAGATATTAATTGCTTTCCTTATTTTCACGTTCTATCCACACTTGTCCTAAAATATGATATAAAAATTCATTTATTTGAATTCTATGATACTATAGTTTTATCCTAATCAAGATACATATGGTAAAAGTATAGGATTGCCACAAACGTTTGACATTTTCTTCAGTAAAATTACACTGAGAAAATAAATTCCTAGTAGAAGCTAAGAGGTTTTTTGGGGATTAGCTATTAAAGATTGTATTGATTCATTTATAATACTTTCAAATTCTTTAGAGATATATTTCTTTATCAGTGCAATTTTAGTCTAATAACAAAATCAATAGCATTTTGCACTCGTTTTGAAAAGTATCCGTAAATGTACTGTAATGTTCCTATATGCTGAGTTAAACCAAATATTTAAAAACCTAAAAAGGAAAAGAAAGTAATTTTAATTTGCATATAAACATTGGATGCATTGTAAGTTTATAGGGAAAAAAAGGTTTTATATGTTTTATTTTTTTATGATTTTCCCTTTTTAAGGTTTACGTAATACAAAGGAGGCTAAAGAAAAGAGCAACTATTATTATCTCACATGCATAATTATTATTTGTACTTTGGTGTGTATCCATCCATATATTTTTCTCAGTATACATATACATTATCAGCATACTCAGTATCAGCATACATTAATATAAACATATATTGGTATAATGTACCATATATAGTTTTTCACTGTATTGTCACCTGTTTCTCTAAGGCTTGATTTTAATTTTTTTAAATGTTTAATTATTTTTGAGATACAGAGATAGAGTGTGAGCGAGGGAGGGGCAGAGAGAGAGGGAGACATAGAATCTGAAGAACAGAGCCTGATGCAGGGCTCGAATCCACAAGCCATGAGATCATGACCTGACCGAGGTTGGATGCTCAACCGACTGAGCCACTCAGGCACCCCAAGGCAATGTCTAATTAGATTTTAATTATCCCATTTTGATAATACCAATTTTTGGACGATAACAATTATTTTATCAATCAATGTGTTCTAAGTTTTCTTCAATAAAGCAGCTGCAAATTTTTTGTGGTTCATAATAGTAAAAATTTACTGCTCACTCCTATGGCATGTCCAGCAAAAGGTCACCAAGGCTAGTGGTCCACATCATCCAGAATCTTGCATTCAGGTTGATGGAGGAGGTGATATCTTTCTAATTCTGCATGTGACAGTGCTAGAGGGAAGGAGAGCATAACAAACCATTTACTGTCTCCTAAAATTTTCACTGGAAGTGACACACATATTTTACTCCCATTTAATTGGCCGACCATATGGAATTTCCCAATTACATTTGTCCGAGACTAACTGTATTTGGCCACATTCAACTAAAAGACAGAATTATAAAACTAACTTGTTTCTGTAAGAAGCCAACAAGTGAAATATTCATGAACAACACTGAAAACTACTATCAACAGACCTCCAGTCCTCAAATACTCAGTTTACTCTCCCTCGCCCTAGAACATGGAATCACTACCTTGTCCTGAAGGAAGACAGTTCAAAAATCCTATTCAGTCACAGCATGGAGCTCAAAGTACAAAAAAAAATTTTTTTTTCAACGTTTATTTATTTTTGGGACAGAGAGAGACAGAGCATGAACGGGGGAGGGGCAGAGAGAGAGGGAGACACAGAATCGGAAACAGGCTCCAGGCTCTGAGCCATCAGCCCAGAGCCTGACGCGGGGCTCGACCTCCCGGACCGCGAGATCGTGACCTGGCTGAAGTCGGACGCTTAACTGACTGCGCCACCCAGGCGCCCCTCAAAGTACAAAATTTGTACTTCATGTACAAATGATGCATAATGATATCTTCACTTGGTGGTTTCATTAAGTCCTCACTTTAAAAATATATTTGCCTCAAAGCACCCACTAACAAAGTAATTAACTGTGTGTGTGTGTGTGTGTGTGTGTGTGTGTGTGTAGAGAGAGAGAGAGAATTTTAATTTGCTTAAATATGCAAAGACTATTTTGAAATAAGGTAATATTCTAAGATACTGGAGGATTAAGACTTAAATGTATCTCTTTTATGTGGGTTTGAGCTCAACCTTCATGTGGGTTAAACTCAGAGCCTGGAGCCTACCTTGGAATCTGTATGTTCCTTCTCTGCCCCTCCCCTGCTCACACTCTGTCTTTCTCTCTCAAAACTAAATAAACATTAAAAAAATGTAAAAAAAAATCTTTTATTTAATCCATAATATCTATCATATATTCAGTAAATAAAAATAAAAAATTTTTGAACTTCCCTAATGGTTGTCACATTTTCAACTTTTAAGTATTTTCATCATTATTCTCCAAATACCTATATCTATAAACTATTGTGCTATATTTTTATTTTTATTTATTTTATTTATTTTTATTTTTTTAATGTTTATTTTTGAAAGAGCGAGAGAGAGAGCATGTGAGCGAGTGAGCAGGGGAGGGGAAGAGAGAAAGGGAAACACAGAATCTGAAGCAGGCTGTCAGCACAGAGCCCAACTCGGGGCTTGAACTCACTCACAAACCTTGAGATCATGACTTGAGCTAAGGTCAGATGTTTAACCGACTGTGCCACCCAGGTGCCCCTATTGTCCTATATTTTTAATAAGAATTACTTAAAGTAGATTTACTTTGTCAAATACTCTGACAATTTTTATGGCTTTTGTTAAAGCAAATAAGATTTAATCAAACTGTTGTCTCAACAGCAATTTTTACAAAAATTGATTTAATGTTTATCCTTATTCAATAGTCACATTATAATATTTTAGCATCTTAATATATATAATTAGTCAAAATGGTTCTATCATCCCCAAATGTGCAACAGGTATTGTTTTCTATTAAATTCAGCATAGGCATAAACTAGAAAGCATTTGATTGAGTCAGTAGCAGGTAAGAGGTTAACACAGATTTCCTAGCAGCATTGCAGGATTTCATATTCTCTTTTGCACTGGTTGTAAATATATAACTATCAAAAGAAAACTCATTGATATTGGTACAAAATATCTTATCTAGGGAACCAAATGTTGATTTCCCCTAGGTAACGTCTAGCAAATTTTACCATACATTTGACAGAGTTAGATTCTCTTTATTCTTCAAGTTCCTGATGCACTAGTTTTACTGCCTTGTGGCTAGTCGATAATGTTAATTTCTATTTCAGGAGCAATTGTACTTTCCCCTCCTTATTCCTTTTTGCCGGCTTCATTGATTCTCTTCTATGCTGATTGAAGGTCATATTTATTCCCTTTGCTATTTTATAAGGTTTGATTACAACAGAAGACAATTTCATAGACTACTCTTCCCCAAACTTTCCATTCTCCTTATTGTGAATTGTGTTGAGACCACAGCAATTTTTAGTTGGTGTAAGTGTCCTGCACAAATTTTTATATTTTGTATTTTTACTTATTTTACTTGGGAGTACAACAGAACCAGAAAAAAAAAAAAAACTAAACAAAGCAAAGAAAAAAAAAAAAACCTCAGTTGTTGCTCAATTACCTGATAGATTTGGTAGTTTTTAATTATTTAAGTAGTTTTTATTGTATCAGAGATATTCACTTATTTTTTTGTTGTTGTGCAAATACATACAAATTCAGAAACTGTCAGAAGTGATATAAAGAGTTATATTTCTTTGGACATTCTTCATAAGCATTTTTAGTGTTATGTGCCTGGGCAAAGGTAATTTTGCCTACTTAAGGTGGTGTATCACTTTGTCAATTGCTTCTATAAGTGAAGGGTTGCTTGTTTTATCCCTGGATATAACTTGGATAACTGCCCTGCATTACATATGGTGTTGAATCTCCTCCTTCCAGCAGAGTCCTCACTCTTTTGCCTTTAATGATCTTTCTGGGATCATCATTCAAACTCTCTTTATCCTAAACTCATTGGAAATACTTCTGTATCTTAAGGAACCCTGAGATCACATAGTTTTAATATAAAATCAGGGAATCTATTAACACTACAGGAGGTAACTGTGAAATATCAGAAAAATGACAGTATAAAGCTTTGTTACTACCTATGCTTCCCAACTCCATGCCAACTAGTAATGCCTCTTCAATCAAATAGCTCTTTGGGGCTGAGAGTTAGGACAAAAGGTGTAGTCCAGTCTAAAGAAAATAGTTACGTTTGTTCCCTTAGATCAAATGATAACTGAGAACACAGGTTGAATATCTGAGGGCATACATTCATGAACAGAGATTCTGGAGAATCTCTGTCTTGAGCAGGTCTATGAAGTGTGGAGAGGAAAGGTGGCATTCCCTTTGATTCCTAAGAGGTTGAAAATTAGTAAATCAGAGAAACTGAAGCCTATAACCTAACAGCTAGGAAAGCTGTAAAACTGTAGTCAACTCCAGGAGGAGAAAAGCTTTCTCTTGGTTCATGAAGAAAGGATCTGACAACTTCTGAGCTGGTATAGCTCTAGCCCACAGAGAGGAAGATCTTATTCCCATCCCTCTTGGGACCCACTTAAGTCAGTACCTGAAGCCAAGCCCCAAGGAATAGTTAAAAACTCTGTCAATGTTCTTAATGTGTTCTACCAGCCAGAGAGAAAAGAAAAACAAACTGAACACATCAAACAGAGAATTCATAGTAATGTGAAATTATTGAAATAAAGAAGTGGAAATTTGAACAATGAGAAGAAAAGAGATAACAGAGAGAAAGAAAGATTGATTTTAGGTTGTAAGGTAAAAATCAATGCCAAACTTAGTTAAGGAGAGACTTATTTGAAGGGATACTGCAAAAAAACAAAAGGGGTGAGGGAGATGCTTTTACAACAGGGGAAGGGCACTGTTGTGATAAGGAGAACACTATGATCATAAATATGCAAGTGTCCCAAGAGTTAAGCAAAAATGATTTTTCTTTCATAGAAGTAAACAAGGTTGGAAACAACTAGATGTAAGCAAGTGAGATGAATGCAGATGGCTTGATTGGACAGTAGATCAGAGAGCATTTTACCTGAATGCCAGGTTCTTCTCAGTTTGGTCAATAAGTATTTTGTTCCAGTTGATCGGCCAATCATTTATGAGACCAAGAATGGAAATCTGAAAAACCTTATGTCTGGTCCTGTTATAAGTATTATACATTGGTGTCCATGAGTTTTCTCTAAGTCAAATGGAGATGGGTCTTTCTTTGCAGTAAGTCTTTCCTAGAACACAAAGGATGGAAAATTTCTTCACCTTCACTGTTTTCCAAGATTAGGGCTCAAGTAAGTTTCAATATTGTTAGATGTTTTTATAGCACAAACCAGTTCGTGGAACTTTTTTTCCCCTGTGAAACTCCAAGCAATCAGGAGATAAATTGAAGGAATTTTTACTATTGGATAGATAAATTTTTAGCTGGAAGATTAATGAAAGAAATACCACAAAACTTAGAGCAAAATTCAAGAAAAGCAAAAATAATAGAGACAAAATAGAGTATAGATAATGACTAGTAATGTGGAAAAACTTTAACAATAGTTATGAAGGATCTTTTAAAAGGATCATATTAAGGAGAGAAACATCTAAAAAAATTATACATTTTAAAAACCTCTTGTTTGAAATTCTGCAGTTTTAAGTTTTTTTCCAAGTTCAAAGCAAGACCAAACACACACACATACGCATACCTGTAAGCATATATTAATAATTTTTTATAATTCCATGGGTAAATGGAAAAACTTAGAATTTTCAATTAGAGAAAATAAATTATTTGTAAAAGTAGAAATAAGAGACTGATACTAGGTTTCTTATCTGCAAAACTGTAAGCTGGAAGACTGTGAATAGAATCTACATAATGAAAAAAAAAAGCCTGAAACTCAATATCCTTTTATGTGCCTAAGAAATAGATCATTCATCAATCAGAGTGATAGAGAGATATTTGCAAAACTCAAGGATCGAGAAATTATATCACTTATGTCTTATATCTGTAGGAAATATTTGGGAGAAAGACATAAAACAAAAACAATGCATTAACTAAAACTAGAATTGGAGGCAGGGAAAGATGAAAAAGGATTGTGGTAAATATCAACCTTCTTGTTTGCTCACTCATTCTCTATCTTGCTCTCTTTTTCCCCTCTCCTTTTGTGTCCCGTTCTCCCTCTCTCTTATCTATCTTTGTATGTATGTTTAAGTCTAAAAGAGTATTCATGGGGTGTCTTACCTGGTAATATGCAGAAGATTTTGCAAATGTAACAGATATATTACAAAGAATAATAGAATCATAGACTCTTGGCCAGACATCAGAGCCAGATGGAAGGAAAGTGAGCATCTTCTAAAGATCACTGCAAGGGGGCGCCTGAGTGGCTCAGTCTTTTAAGCATCCGGACTTTGGCTCAGGTCTTGATCTCATGGCTTGTGAGTTTGAGCCCCGTGTCCAGCTCTGTGCTGACACATAGAACCTGGAGCCTCTTCAGGTTTTGTGTGTCTCTCTCTGCCCCTCCCCCGCTTACATTCTGTCTCTGTCTCTCAAAAAAAAATAAACATTAAAAAAAATTATAAAGATCACTGCAGGGCAGGTGGAAATTTAGAAGTCACATTAGTGTAATGCTTTCTTCTAATCTGGGGAGGAGCATAGCAGTGGAAGAATAGATTTGTACAGTAGAACCACTGGATTAACTAGCGGGAAGAGGAAAATTAGCAGTAATATACATCAAACTAGCCAGAATAAAGAATGGGAGAAAACTTTCATGAAATAAGAGAATTAAAGAATGATCAAGAAATAAATCTAGGCAGCTGGGTGACTCAGTTGGTTAATTCTTGATTTTGGTTCAGGTCATGATCTTGTGATTCATGAGTTCCAGCCCCACTGGTTTCCATGCTGTCAGTGCTGTTTCCCTCTCTCTCATGGAGTTGTCATCACTTGGGATTCCCTCTCTCCCTCTGTGGGCCCCTCCCCTGCTCATGCTCTTTCTCTCTCAAAATAAATAAATCAACTTAAAAAAGGAAATAAATCTACTATGTACATATATATACATACATATATATATGTAAAACTTTGAGTAAATGTATATAATAGAAATACATATTTACAAATATAAAAACATACAATATATATGTAGTTGTTACATTAAAGGTAAGTGTGTTATTAAATATCAGAGATTATCCTACTAGATTAGAGAAGATAAATAGCTATGCACTGCTTAAAATGACTTTTAAAGCAAGTACAAAATGCAAGTTAAAGAAATTTGCAAATATACAAAAGATAACCACATAAAAATAAATATTAAGTGGCCCTATTAACATCAGGTAAGTGTGAGTTAATAATAAGATTATTAAATAGGTTAAAAATGGGCACCATGTGTTGTTTAAAAGCTCAATTTATGAATCAGATATGGCATTTATAAATTCACATATACCCCCAAATATCACCTAAACATATAAAATCAATAGCATTAAAAATTATATGTAAAAAGGGAAATAAACTTTGGAAAGGGAAATATTAGTACACATTGTTTTAATAATTAGATAGCTCTAATAGCCCAAAGTTACTAATTATATTTTTAAAGTACAGTCAATTTATTAATTTCATTACTATATACCAATTTTTGTATTTAATTTTTGAAATGAAAAAATATAAAGGGTATCTGTTTTTGTATGTCCATGGAACATTTTCACACATGTTCATTACAAACAACTTAGCAAATTCTGTGATCATTGTGCCCCAAAATACATATTGAATATGTAACAGATATGTTATTATTTTCCATTTAAGACTTTGAATTTACCCTAGATAGAAAAGATCAGCCCTTAAGTTCTGTCTGCCTAAAAAATAATGGAACAGAGAGTATATTTTGCACCAGAATTTAAGTCTAATTTTGAGGAACACTGTCATTATTGTAAACTTAATTAGGTAGTGATTCCAATTTTAGCTGAACTAACAAAATCCCTGAAACTTGGTACAGAAATATTGAATTGGCAAAGGCATTTGTTTCCCTTTCTGTTAGTAAAGATGGTTACAGAGTGAAAAGTGAGAGGAATGAAGAGTGACATTGTACTGTCTCCCAGGAGCTATGTTTTCTCATGGCCCCTCTACTTGCCTGACTGGTCCACCAAGATTCTAGTTTCCTTCTTTGCATTAGTTTGGTCTGGCTGCCATAAAAACAAACAAACAAACAAACACAGATGTTTGTTGGCTTAACAGAAATGTATTTTCTCACAGTCCAACACAAAGTGTTGGCAGGTTTGGCTTCTCCTGAGACCTCTCTCCTTGGCTTACAGATGGCCAGTTTTTGCAGTGCCCTCATGTGATCTTTCCTCTATATGTATCTCTAGTGTCTCTTTGTGTGAGCAAAGTTTCTTTTCTTATAAGGATGCCAATCAGATTGAATTACACCTTAATGGCATCACTTATGGAGCATAAGCAGGGGAAGGGCAGAGCAAGAGAGAGACACAGAATCTGAAGCAGGCTCCAGGCTCTGAGCTGTGAGCACAGAGCCCAACACAGGGCTCGAACCCACGAACCGTGAGATCACAACCTGAGCCAAAGCCAGATGCTCACGGGATTGAGCCACCCAAGTGCCCCTAACGTAATCACCTTTTAAAGTCCCCATCTCCTAAACAGTCCCATCCTGAGATACTGGAGGTTAGAGCTTCAACATATGAATTTGAGGGGAACTCAATTGAGCCCACAACATTCTTTCTTCTATTTGATTTTTAGCTTAGTAGTGGTAGTAGTATCTGCTTGCAGTTAATCACTCATCATCCTCTGTTAGCGTTTGTGCTTTTTGATCGCCTTTGGTTTTTATTTTTAGAAACATCGTAGAATCACACTTCACTTCATTATCAACTTTGATACTTTAGGAATAAAGTAACCTACACAGCACCTCATCTCTTTTCTTGTACAACTCATAAATCTGTTGGCCACAAACATGCTTTTATTACCACTATCATAACCAAGCCCTCCGACTAGATATATGTGTTTGTAGATGCCTCAGATGTATGGATTTGTTTTTTACTGTTTGAAAAATCAAATAGTAGCATATCACTGTTTTCTATGACAGAACAGCATGCCCTCCTAGAAATTAGAGTTAGACTAGTTTTGAGAATCAGCCCCTCAGTGTCATTCTCAGCATAATGACATTTATGAAAATTTCATAGTGATTTAATGACTATGGATCAAAAACTATTAAGATGTCTCAACATGACAAAATACAGCACCGACACCGCAGGGTTCTAGTCAAAATTTAGTGGACTACATTTTAGTTGTTTATAGGTCCTCTAATTTATGTGTCTTCTCTTAAACTCTACAAGTGACTTCTATATTTTCACTGTTCATTGAGAAAATAAGGGCATACAAATAATCTAGATTTTGTAATAATAATGTTGTGCATCAAACAACTATAAAGCTCATTAGCTTAAAATAATAATCATAACTCTCCTGTGTCTGTTTTTTTGCTGAAGGATGTCTGATCTAGGCTGGGCTTGGCTCCAAGTGCCATAGTGGTCTCAGGTCTGCTTCTTGTCTCTCTCTTTTTTTTTTTTTTTAATTTTCCTTGCTTTTCTTTTTCTTTCTTTCTTTCTTTCTTTCTTTCTTTCTTTCTTTCTTTTTTTTTTATCATTGGTCAGTAAGGTGTTTGTTCTTATTATAGAATGGAAGAAGAGAAAGAAATAAGCTCAATAACACACTTCAAGCCTCTGCTTGCATGATAGCTGATAATGTCCTATTAGCCAAAGTGTGCCTTATGATGAGTCCAAACTCTCCAGTTGGTACACTACAAATCACAATGTAAAAGTAGTAAACAGAGTGAGGGGGGAATATTTGGGAATAATGGATGTTTTGCAGTTGTGACTAAAATATTAATTGGTTCTTAGAGTTTACAGAAAATTTCAGTGTTTCATTCAGCCCTCAACATAATTCTGAGAAAATTGCAATTAACTTCATTAACAATGTGATAACCAAAGTTCATGGATCTATTAAAATATTTTTACTACATGGTTCTTGTATGTGCACATTGTCAATATTGTTGTTTAACCCTTAACAGAAGCCTGTCCCTGTCCTTTCTGTCTTTCATACCTCTGCCTGTCAATGACATGTTAAAATGGAATGAGATGTCTGATCAGACACTTCTTACTGATTATAAAATAAAGGCTGTTGTGGAGGATGAACTCCAGCACGATAGCTAATAAATTAATCTATGGTGTCAGAAAGGAGTTTTTCTTTCATACAAAACAAGTCTGAGGACATAAATCTTTATTGTTTCAAAAGCTTGCTTCTTTGCAATCAAGTCTTAAATGGTTTTTCAAAAATATTTATGAGAGGAAAAACAAGTGGTTGGTAATTGGAAATAATCCTATGTTTTGCAGATTACTTCTGAGCAGAAAACTCAGACTATATAAGCTTTTAATATTTTGTTCTTGAAGAGGGGATATATTTACGTACTCTGTGAAGCTAGATTAATTGGATTATACTATGATTTTTTTTAAGTTTATTTTTAGTTTCATAGCACTAAGTGAAAGATGTGGAGATGGAAAAAAAAGTTCTAATTGTCTGTTAGGGAATAACAAAACACCTAGTGATAGCTTTGAAACAGAAGAAATAGTTATGAGTTTTATTTTACAGCTAACATTTCTAATATCTAGAATGTTGATTATGTAAAATATTGTTTAAATTATGGTAAATTTATTATACTCCAATGTAACATTCATTGTCAAGTAAAACTTTTATACATAGTTACATGTATATTACAAGTAAATCTTTATTCAGTTCATTATGAGCAACAAGCCATGCTGAAGTATTATTATTTTGTTGTTGTTGTTATTGTTTGGTGGGAGAGGGGGTACTTTGTTTTGTTTTTTGCAAAATTTGCCTTTGAGTGCACATCACCCAAAATGGTGCCACAATATATTTGTTAAGTAAATGCATTTATGGACAGAGGAAAAGAAGGAGAAAAAATTCAAACTTTAAATACCCACTTTTGCCATATGTCCATTTTCTTCAACAACTATCATTTGTTTATTTTTTCCTACTGAGTCTTTTTCTGTCATCATTATGGAGCAAAGTTTGCTGACTCCTCCCAGTCTGTGAATTTATATCATCTTTGAGATAATTCTCTTTTTTCCTTTCACTTTGTAGATGGATAAACTCTCATTAAACATACTTAAACCCTTGATCCTTACTTGGGTGCAGAGATCAGAATCATCTTTCTTTGACTTCATTTCCATTACAAAGAAATTACTATCTACTGGTTGCTCACCACTCTTGAGTAAGTCATCAATTTATTTTAAATTCTCTGTCACATTTCCCATGGTTGTTTTCCTAGGTATGTCCATGCTACTAAAGTTTCCAAAAGTCACTACTGCTCAGCAGAATACCTTGTATTATATATGACAGATGGCAAAGACCATCCAATGAAACTTCCTTTCTCTCCTTCTGAAAAATGTTTTTCTTTTTTCAAGTAATCACGAAGGAAAACAGTGTTCATTCTTGCCAAGAGTATTATCTCACCCTATCATCCTGACTCTGTCTTCTTTGAGGACCTTATCTAGCTTATCCTCTAATACTATTCCCCTCTTTTCTGCTGGTACTGTAACTTGTGTTTACATGCATTTTCAAGGAGTCCTAAAAAGGAAACTTGTCCTTGATCTTGCTAGAACCTCAAAATACTATTTATATCTTAAACTTTGCAACAGAATTCTCAGTCCGGTAATATGTATTTTTGTGGAAAGCAAGTAGGAGTACCGATCTGTAGCAAACCTGAGGTTTGCAGACCTCAGATTTATGAAGCTCAGCTAAAGTCTTTTTTTCTTTCACAATCTGTCATTCCTCACGTTTTTATCTAGAACATACTAAGGATTTAGAGTACTTAAATACATTGGGGTTTAGTCAATAGAAGGCCTAATGGCAGTTTCATTTGCTATGGATATTACCAACAGGAATAAGGATTCTTCATTTTCATGCAAGATAGCTGTGGTTTGGATGAAAAACTAGGCTTGCTTAATCTTAGCATGTCAAAAAGGATTTAAATATACAGCATGCCTTACACAAAACAAGCTACTGTGGCCCATTATCAAAATTTCCTTAATTTGTAACACTCTACTGTTGCAAATGAATACATGATTTTCATGATGATTCAGTGAGTCAGTTAGGTGGGCCTCTCCCTTGTTGGCCAGCCAGACTGAGATGTAGTCAGGGAAGAGATTGAGACAACATTTGTGAACTAAACACAGAGTAACTATTTCTACCACAATACCAATATATCTTACTAGTTTTTTGAATTATTTAATGTCACAGAGGTCTGTGATGTGCATAAGCATGAAGATAAAATGGAGTCTTTCTTAAAGAAAAAAACACAACAAACTGAGCATTACTCGTAATATGCCAGGTGAAATATAATCCTTATTCATAACATGTTTCCAAAAGGGAATGCTAAATCGTATACAAATGAGGATTGCTTTATATAGTGTGTAATTATTTTATGGGTCACATTATCACAAGATGTTAGACTGAGTATGTAAATAGATTCCAAAAAAGGTTTTACAGAATTTATTAATGACAAAACACAGGCATGTGAAAGCTGAAATGTCAAGTCAAAGTCAGCAAGCAAGGCTCTGGATTAGGATTTCTCCACTGTGGCACTGTTGATATTTTGGATGGGATAACTCTTTGTTATGGAATCTGCTGTGTACATTGTAGGATATTTAATAGTATGTCTCCGTCCACAGGGCCACTTCATGCCAGTACCAATCCTCTACCCCAATTATGACAATCAAAAATATCTCCAGACATACCAGAATGTTCCATGCAGCCTGTAAGTATTCCCAGTTGAGAACCACTGCTTTAAGTTTAACACTAATCTTAGAGGCTGATAACTGCCCTGGTGCTTACTAGAAATTGTGTATTAACAATAGTAAGCTGAACGACATTTTTAAAAATTTTATGTCCTTTCTCGTTATTTCCTGGAGATTCTTTTGAGGGGAATTCTTCCGTTTAGTCATTTTGGATAGTCCCTGGAGTGGTGCAGAACTGCAGGGCACTTCCCCTGTGCTGTCTTGAATAACTTGCGTTGGTGGGTGGGGCCGCAGTCAGACCTGATGTCTGCCCCCAGCCCACCGCTGGAGCCGCAGTCAGACTGGTGGGTGCCTTCTCTTCCCCTCTCCTAGGGGCGGGATTCACTGTGGGGTGGTGTGGCTCGTCTGGGCTATTTGCACACTGCCAGGCTTGTGGTGCTGGGGATCTGGGGTATTAGCTGGGGTGGATGGGCAAGGTGCACAGGGGCGGGAGGGGTAGGCTCAGCTCGCTTATCCTTCGGTGATCTGCTTCGGGAGGGGCCCTGTGGCACCGGGAGGGAGTCAGACCCGCCCTGGAGGGATGGATCCGCAGAAGCACAGCGTTGGGTGTTTGTGAGCTGCAAGCAAGTTCCCTGACTGGAACTGGTTCCCTTTGGGATTTTGGCTGGGAGATGGGCGAGGGAGATGGCGCTGGCGAGCGCCTTTGTTCCCCGCCAAGCTGAGCTCTGTCACCCAGGCTCAACAACTCTCCCTCACATTGTCCGTTGTCCTCCAGCCCTCCGCTCTCCCAGCAGAGCTGTTAACTTATAACCTTCCAGATGTTAAGTCCCGTTGCTGTCAGAGCACACTCCTTCCGGTCCCTCCGCTTTTGCAAGCCAGACTTAAGGGCTCTGCTTTGCCAGCGGGCTCCCTCCTGCCAGTCCGTGTAGCGCGCACCGCCTCTGTGCCCTTCCTAGCCTCTTCCTTGGGCCTCTCGTCTACGCTTGGCTCCGGAGAATCCATTCTGCTAGTCTTCTGGTGGTTTTCTCTTATGTCCTTTCTCTAGGAAACTGTTAAATAAAAAAGAAGTGATAGGAAAATATTCATTTATACATATACACCTTCCTTGCTTTTGCATAGAGGCACAAACACACACATACATGCAAAATTCTACCAACTAGCCTAACAGTATAGTGCTTAAAATTATATTTTTATCCTTTTTACTTTGTTCATTGCAACTTATGTGTTATGGTAAGCCTCTTAATTTAAATTGGTTATGATGAATTATCAAAGGGCAAATTCAGTAAATCTTAAATTTTATTGCTCTGGTCACTCTCTATACCTATTGCCTAAGAAAGAATCTTCTCCGCAAGGCAAAATCCTACCCTAACAAATAATCATTTTTAACTTTATTTTGTAATTAGATCAGGTTATTGTTTTTCTTATGGCTGTTTCACCCTCAGTATCTGTTCTCTCCTCCCAGTTTTTATTTGTTAGTGGATGCCAGTTTTAGGAATGACAGAGGTCCTGAGAAATCATGCTCTGCTAAAGACAAAACCTATAAAAATAACACTATCTTTGAATTTTAATATTTTAATATTCAGATCTACAATGTAAAAAAGACTAAAATATATAAATGGAATATAGAAGGAAAATGTGGACTTGCTCTTGAGCGTGCCAAGCAATTATTCTGGTATTTGAAACTCTCTTTTACTCTCTTACAAATCATTTCTTCAGTGGCTTACTACATGTGGTGTGTGGTGTAACATGCTATGGAATACCTAAACATGGCAAAGACAGATTCTTGCCTTCGAGGAACTTGCGAGCCTGACATGATTTAAAGCAGAATGAAAAACTCTTAGTGAAATAGTAATATACAATTTAAATATAGGAGCTTTTATGTTTGGTTGAGGGGAATTACAAACGAAAATTATTAAGAAGAAAAACCTTGAAGCAATTTAAGTATGATATCAGTGATTGCTTTATGAAATGTTTAAACATATTGGAATCATACTAAAATCAGTCCTGCTTTTAACACTTCTCCATTCTTTTCATTTTAGACATTTCAATCAGTTCATTCTTTCTAATTCCTATCTTTGAATGCCTTTGCCTTCAAATTCTTAAAATATTCTTACTACATCAGAACAAAGAATTCATAAGTCTTTATTTGGCTCTCTGTAATCCCTTCCTATTTTTATTTTCAACTTAATATTATTAGATTCCATAATTAAGACAGTTTTCATTTTTAAGAAGGACAACAAAACCTATACATTCTAGACAGTTCAGTATTATTAAGGGTTTGATAAAATACATAGTATTTGGTCTTGAGAGTATCTTTTTAAATTTGCATAACCCACTAAGTGTTTATACCTGGTTCTTTTGAATATTTAATTTGCTTATAAAGATTTATGTCTTGTATGACTCGAATGAATTTTTAGTTTTAATGGCAATGCTAAGGTACAAACATTAACTATGCATTTAGGTTCCATGAACTATTGACAAGAAAAGCTGGTAAAAACAATATAAAAGGGACCAGCCAGATGCCCTAGTCTGGATACTCCCCTTGCATACTTTTGGCTTCTATAATCTTGTTTGCCTCCTGTGTCCACCAACTGCCAGGAGCACCACTGATAAGGGCCCCTCCCCTTTTTCTTTTGTCTCTCAACCCTCTAATA
Organism: Prionailurus viverrinus; assembly: GCF_022837055.1. Taxonomy (NCBI): domain Eukaryota; kingdom Metazoa; phylum Chordata; class Mammalia; order Carnivora; family Felidae; genus Prionailurus; species Prionailurus viverrinus. The sequence goes on along the minus strand of NC_062564.1, from coordinate 108,574,616 downwards.
TCCCAGCCATAAAAGGAGGCCAATACCAGATATCAAGGTTCAGGGCTCAGCCTTTGGAGGTGACTCTGCTGGGGCAGCACCAGTGCGCAATAAACAGTCTTTCCTGATTCCCAGAGTGCGTGTGGCTGGTCTCTTCCTGGGCACCTCGTATTTGTTGTAACACTGTGACATTTTCGGTATAATTTCTTTAAAGGCAAAATTGCCATCCTATCAAAGAAGTGTCTCACAATGCTGAATTTTGTTTTAAAACAATAAACTACATAAGAAGTTGTACACTGAATTTAGCATTGTAATAGTCACCTTTTAATTGCTACATGGACACAGAATTACAGATTTGGTCATGTAAAAACCTTGTATAACAGATTCTTATAGTTCTTCACCAGCATTAATTTTATGGAGAAAATTTCAATGGAAGTACTACAAAAGTCAATACTATCTTAGTATTAGAAACAGTAATAGTACTACATAGGTAAAGTATATTAGTTTGCTAGAGCTGCTGTAACCAAATACCACAAACTTAAGCAGCAGAAATTTATTGCCTTATAGATTGTGGAGTCTAAAAGTCAGAAATCAAAATGTCAGGCAGATGGGTTCTTTCTGAAAGCTGTAAGGGAAGAATCTGAGGATCTGTTTCAGGCCTCTCTCCTTGGTTTGTAGATGGCTTCTCTCTATGTCTTCTCATGTTGTCTTCCTTCTCTGCATGCCTGTCTCTGTGTACTAATTTCCCCTTTTTAATAGGACATCAGTCATGTGGTTTTAGATGCTATCCTAATGACTTCATTTTAACTTAATTACCTCTAAAAGGACCTAACTCCAAAAAGTCACATTTGGAGGTTCTGGGGATTAGGACTTCAACATATTTTATTTTGGCAGCACACGATCCAACCAACTGGTAATATAAAAGTATCTCAACTGTTAAAAAAAATGAACTGTTACTTTTATAGATGCATTTAAAAGTAGCTTTCAAGAACTCAGGTTTTAGAATTTAAAAACAAATATGGACTAAATGAAAAAATTTTTAAATATTTAAAAACTAAGATGTAAAAATAGTTACAAGGTGTTTTCTTCTTTTTTCTCTTCTATATTTTATTGACTAACTGAAGTTTAACACCTCTAAGGCAGTTCAAAAAGAAAAAAAAATTATGCCTTATGTCTTCTCCTACAGTTACACTTGAAATACAATCTAATTAATTTTACCACTTACAAGATGTATGGAAAATTCTTACAACACTTTGAAGAAAAATAGTGTCGTTCAAAAAATTTATTTTAGATGGGCAACTTTCTCATCTTCCATTCAGTTCTCTAGCTTCTTTTTTCAGAGTTGTAAGAATGTTTATCTAAATATATGTACTGATGGTAATGTTTCAATTTACTTGTTCCAGCAGGATCAAATATGATTTCTTCCATATGCTGAGGAAAAGGACACTTTTTGGTGAAAGCTGAATCCTAATGTAATGAAGAGATAGAATTAAAGAATTTTTAGCATACATTTCCAAACTATCTTGACCATAGAACATGTCACTCTTGAATAGTGGAATATCTTTAATGTGATCACCAGATAGGTGGAACTACATGGAATTCACAATGTTTGACAGTTTTTAGAAATGGCAATTTCATATAATTTAATCTACCAAGGATGAAAAACAGAGAAGGTGGTGGTTCACAATTCTCCCCTTCCTAAGACGAGTCCAAAGGGAAGAATGGGCCTGGGTGAATAATCATACTGATCAAGGATGCTCCTCACCCATTGTCACTCTAACTTAACTTAAAAAAAAAAAAAAAGAGAGATTGAGAAAACAAAACAAAACAAAGAAGTCACTAAAAGAGCTTGGAAAGACCATAAGAAGGTGGACCATAAGGCATCACTTTGTTGTGAAGAATTAACTTTACTCCCAGCTCTTTGGAGGTTACCTCTAACTCTTTGTAATTTCTCAAATGATTGGAGTCTTTGTTACTCATGGTGAGTCCCTCAGACCACATTTGATATGACAATGAGGTGACTCAAGGTGGGCCATTGGTAGTTGTAGCTAACACAGTGACTAAGGGTGGAGACTGGCCTTGTCTAAAAGACCAACCCTGCAATCTGAAGTTTTGGAGTTTTGAGCATGTGATATCAGTTCAACATCTGAGGTAGAAGTATGCTGGATATTGAATTCAACCACACGGGCATGATTCAATCAATCATACCAAGGTAAAAGGTGAGGTGTTTTGGTTGGAAACACTCTTTGAGAATTGTCATGCTTGGATGCCGGAAGGGTGACATAATCCCCAAGATGATAAGAGTTTCATGTTTGAAACTCTCACATTCTTTACCCTATGTTTCTCTTTCTTGGACTGATAGTAATTTTTATTATTTTACTATAATAAAACCGTAATTATAAATATAGTGCTTTTCTGAGTTCAGTGAGCCATTCTAGGGGATTACCAAAACTGAGAGTCTGCAGAGACCCCTGAATTTGTAGGTAGCTGATTTAAAGTAAGGTGACTCCGGGAACCCTTAAACTTGTAACTGGTATCAGAAGTCCTGAACAGACTTGGCAGTCTGAAAGATAGTGTCTTTAAACTGTATTTGGGCATAACTCTACAAAATCATAAATAGGTCGACCTAAGGAAATTTTAGGAATAAAAGTATACAGCCAGATGATGATTGGAAAAATAGAGAAACTGAGAAGTTAGAGTAAGAAAATATTTTAACCAGTAGACAGAGAGTATGTTTATACATGATTTTTTAAGGGATTTTACTTTCATTTATTTAAAAAGTCTGGCTCCCTTTAAAGGAGTTGGAATGAGTTGGATTTCATTTAAAACTCCAAGTCTTCCTGTAACTTTACATTATTCAGTCTTAGCTGGACCATAAGGCACAAATACCTCCGATATATCCTTTAAATGGGAAATGTTTCCTTATATTGGTTATTCTAAGCTATCTTTCTAATGGAACCTCATCATTTAATTGTACTAAGTAAAATAAAATCTAGTCTATTTTCTGAGATGTACTCAACTTCTCTGTCTTCAGTTGTTGGGGAAATCTTCACATCAAACAATTGGCATTTATTGTACAGAAGAATCATTAAAACTGAGTGATAGATCATGGAAAGCCATCAGATCATTCATTTATCCAGTACACTGACATTATACTCTCAGAAATTTTAAGTGATTTGGCCCATTATATATTTTTTAATGTTTTTATTTATTTTTAAGAGAAAGCAAGACAGTGTGAGCAGGGGAGGGACGGAGAGAGAGGGAGACACAGAATCTGAAGCAGGCCCCAGTCTGTCAGCACAGAGCCCAACATGGGGCTCGAACTCGCAAACCATTAGATCATGACCTGAGCTGAAGTCGAAGTTATACTCTTAACCTACCAAGCCACCTGGGTGCCCCTAATAATTTGACCCTTTAAAAGAGCTTTACAAAAGGAAGCAAAAAGGAAAATGTCTACCATCTGGAGACTGAGTATCTGTACTAATTTGGTTTGTTAACACATCAAAATGTGTTTCTTTTAGAAAAGAAAATGAATATGGAGCCTGCTGGGGTTCCCTCTCTCCCTCTCTCTCTCTGCCCTCCCCCCACCCCCTTGTGTGTGCATGTTCTCTCTCTCTAATAAATAAACTTTAAAAAAAAAATAAAAAGGAAAATGTGTTTCCTTTGAAAAGCACCTCTAAAGACTTGAGAACTGCCTTGTGATCAATAGGGATGTAGGACCTGTGACACTGACTGTAGGATAAGAGACTTGGGGACACTCAGGTAGGGGAGAGGAAAGTGTATCTGCAAACTTTACAATTAAAAAAAAGATTTTGTTTTTAAATAGGTGCTTAAAATAATGATGTGCTTGGAAAGTGTCATAGTATTTCACTTGTAAAATATTCATTTACAAGTGATTGCACACTGTTTGGGGAAGTAAAGCATGCTGGATTTTTTTTTCAACAAACATATTGCAGGACATTTTGTTTCTTGGTAAACATTTGACAGGACAGTTTTCGAGATACTGACATGTAGGATTGTCTTATTATTGCAGAGCTCATTTTGTCATTAGTGATTACCATGTGCCAGAAATATTTCAAGAACATCTGTTGTTGATACTTCTCATTATGGTTTCCACTTTCAGTACCGATGCTGTTCATATGGAAATGGATATCTTTGTCTCCCTGTTGGAATGCTTGTCCCATTCTTTTAATTTATCTGGTTCAAATTAATAACATAAACAATATTCAGCAAATTAATCCATAAAATATATTAAAATGATATATAAAAAAGTGGACAGAGATAGAATTAAAGTAATCTAAATTTATTTATCTATCTATCTATCTATCTATCTATCTATCTTTGGTACAAATAATATAGTCTGAAAAACTCCCAGTTAGTTTTCATTCAAAATGTATGAAAAAAGTTAATGAAAAGTCAGTGATGTTTATTTGTTTTCACTCTTCCATCCAATATTTTCCTCCTGTACGCATCCCATTGTTGAAAGTCTTTGAAATTGTCATTCAATGAGGATTAGAAAAATGACCTCAGCTTATGTTGCCAAGAACATTTCTATTATTATGTTTTTTTTGCATAATGATGCCCTGGAGAAAAATACAGTCTCATAAGTCTTTTTTTTTTTTTTTTTTTTTTGCTCTTGCTTCAGTTTTGTTTGGCCCTTGTAAACAATGAATACCCAATGGGAAAGAATTCTAGTTAGTAGTCATTCTTTTTATGCATAATATTGCTAGTTTAAAAAAAATTTTTACCTATATTGTTATTTATTTAGAAATGTTACAAAATGTATGAATACCATTATTTGTAAAAGGTAACAAGGTTGAAAAGAAGGTTATAGTTTCTTTTATTGATTCACTAATTATAATTTGAATGTTCATTTTGTCTTTAGATGTTAAAAAAAACCATCTTTTTAATATCATGCCTTTCCTTTCTTACATTTTATCTAATGTACTAGTTAAAACATAATCCTAACAGACATCTTGAAATAATTTTCTATAACATCAGTATAAAACATACATACAAAAACATGTTTTCAGAACATGAGAGTACCAAATTCTTTTTTAGTGTTGTTATGTTTACTACAGATTTAAGTAATAAAGAAAATAAAGAAAAGGACTCTTATATTTCATCATTGCATTGTATTTAATGGCATTGTATTCAATGGCATTTTCTTTTATAAATATATTTTTTAATGTTTATTTATTGTTGAAAGAAGAGACAGAGGACCCAAAGCAGGATCCACACTGACAGCAGAGGGCTCGATGTGAGGCTCAAACTCACGAACCATGAGATCTTGACCAGAGCCAAAGTTGGACACTTAACCACTGAACTACTCAGGCACTCAATATAGCATTTTCTGTAGTGTCAAAATAAAGATGGAAAAAGGTGTATTTTCCTAGAGACAGATTTTTATTTCCCTTCCCTTCCCTCTCGAAGATGAATCCTTTAGAACACTTTATGTCTCCTATTCCCTTGTTCTCCTCCCTATCCTCAACTCCTGTGTTTGCTGAGATAATTTAAACTATGTATATATATATATGTATATGTGTGTGTGTGTATATATATATATATATATATATATATATACATATATATGTATATATATACATATATATGTATATATATATTTAGCTGAGATAATTTAAACTACATAATAAATATTTAAATATACATGAAATAATTAAAATATTTAATATTTAAAATATTTAAATATTTTAAGTATATATGTTGAAACATATAAAATCCTATAGTATGTCTGTTAGAACATTTTTCTTTTCTTTTCTTTTTTTCCATGGATTTTTTGCATTCCTGAGTAGTCTGGGCCTTCCAGGCAAAGGGAAAGTTTGAACAGCAAACATATCTTGAAGCCAGACATACTATCTCCTAAAACGTAGAGACTCCAGAGACATTCCAAAATAATGAAGTCCTATTCCTCTCCCTCAAAGATATTTGCTTACCTTTGATGGTATTAAAAAGAGACACCTGGGGGGTTTGGGGAGGATGAGTGAAATAGGTAAAGGGGACTAAGAAATACAAATGTCCAGTTATAAAATAAATAAGTCACAGGGATGAAAAGTACAACATAGGGAATATAGTCAATAATGTAATAATGTATGGTGAAAATAATGTGAGTGCTGTGTAAAATATAGAATTCACAAATCACTATGTTGAACACCTGAAACTAGTATATTTTATGTTCACTATACTTCAATAATATGTATAATATATTTTAATATAAAATAAGGGAGACAGCTTCTCTACTGTTCCCCAAAGATTGTCTTGTCTCTTTCCAAAGGCAAGGGTGAACAGATATGTTAGCTATCCCATTAAAGTTCCGAGTATCACAATTTCGCTGTTTCTTTCCTGTGGGACAGCCTACTGCATGCACAGATATGTCTGGCTCTCATTTCATGTCACTTTGTGAGAATTGGGGCATGAAGAACCGACACCAGGTATTGCTCTGGCTGCTATTTTGTGTCTGTGTATCTGACCCAGAGTTTTGTGTTCTGTCCAAACATACATAAATTATGGGAAGCATCTTGCACATGTCAATTTATAATCAGACACTTCACAGTTTCTTACTTAACAATACCTCTTTTCTTTTGTATGAATCCCCAGAAACATTATAATGATTCATTTAGGTTTAGCTATCTAAATATCAAGATTCATCTGTCCTGCTATAAATTGTACTGTGTCGTGATATCTTTTCTAGTTCAATAGTTGTGTCAGAATAGTTCATCAGACATTGACGTCAGACAGTACAGAAGAGGCATACCAACTAAACACTTACACTTAGAAAATCTTATTCTATGTTCTTTGATAGGTGGAGGTCATCGTGGCCATAAAGGGTCCTTTGATTGTAGTTATTTTTTTTACTTCTCCCCACTACATATCTATCACTCAGGATTTTGCTATATTCCAGTGTCAATTATGATAAGTCTAATGATAACCTTATCATCTTTCACTTACTGTATGTTTGATATTTTTCATAAAAAAGACAGACATTTGTTAAAGAAAAATAATGGAGGCATTAGTTGGCTACAGTAAGGCTTTTGGTTTGGACTTCCACTTTGAAAAAGAGTTTGGAATACTTACTTCAAGTGCCATTTGGGCAAAACGTTTATGGTATCATCAGCATCCCTGCTCCATTTCCTGGCAGTAAACTCAATCTGTGTGCTTCAGCTATGAGTCATCTTTATCTGTGAGGGCAGATCTTACCTCATTTAGAGAAATATAGAATGTCTATACTATATCTCCTATGGTTGAGCAAAATCACATTGTTTTAATACTAAGCCTTCAGAACTTCTTGTTTCTTTGACTCAAAATGTTTTCAGTGCCCAACCCTAGAACAATCACTGTGAGTAGGATGATGATATGCTCTATTAGGGACATTGAGTCCTTCTGGAACATACAGTGTGGTAAAATTTCTCCAACAGAGTGACAGCTACAACACAACAGGGAGGGAAGAAGGGTATTTTTGTTGGAGGAAGGGAGGAAATAAATGATAAAGAGAAATCTCTTAATGTCCACTGTAGTAGGCAGATGAATGGAGTAATATATTTGTATGTATGTTTCTTCTGCCTGAAAGCTTTTTAAAATAAATGGTTTACTCTTGGATATTGTTGATTATGTTTTGTCCTTGAAATATTACAATTCCATGTGGGTCTGTCTATGTGTCTTTAAAAAAATAAATAATGAGAGTGATTTAAAGTAAGTAATTATAACTTTGTCTCATGTTTTGAAGTATTTGAGAAAACATTTTAAATCATAGGAGAAAGCTAAATGGTGTAAAAAACGGGAGCACTCCTTTTTCACAATCTCATTTGTCTACCTATGTGTCTGCCAAAAAGAAAAAAAAAGGAATAAAATGTACTAAATGTACTAAAACCCTATGTGGCATAATTAATAAGTTCTGTTAAATTAATAATTACTACTATAATAATGATTAAAAATACATTGTAGAAGTTATATTAGTTCATCCTAGTACTTGCATTGGGAGGTAAATAAAATGCGAAAACCCTGAAAAGAAAAAAAAATTATGTATTAGAGAATCATGAAAAGAATATATTAGGAAGAAAGGATGGTATTAGAAAGCCAGTACAGAAACAGAAATTTGTATTTAATATCTTCAAATGATGTATTGATTAAATAGAAGGATAATAATATCAAGAATTATTTAACGTACAGACAGTATTTTTCTAAAATAAATACGTATCTGCTGAGGACATATTTCTAAAATATTTAATGGCATCTTAGCACAGTTGATTTCCACATCTGAGCAGAAAAACAAATGGTTTATTGATTTATAATAAAATAAATATATCAATTCAGAAATGGCATATGATATAACATTAAAATACCTGTTGAATTAATAGGGTCTTTTTGTTTTTTTCAATTCTTAATATTTATGGTAATGTGACTACCATTTATTATTTTATCATTATTTCAGATTGTTTATGTTTAGTAACAACTTTAAGTTGAAAAAAAGTAAGATGCTAGGTAAGATCTATGACTATCAAGATTTTTAATATGCAGTTTTGGTTGGTTTAAATGTTTTGAGGAAGTAAATCAATAGAAAAAAGAACAGAGGCAGATGTACAGTTAAAAACAAACAAAAAAACCCACAAAACCCAAAAAAGAATAATTTAACACCTCAGCCTTATATTTTCTAATTCAAATTGTACTACAAACAACATAAATCGAGGCCTTTCTTTCATGACATTTCTATCTAATACAAATATAAAATTGTATAATCTGTGTGAAATTAATTTCAAAGTAATAACAATTATCACAGATTGTAAAGCATATACAACAGCAAAATCATCTCTATCATACCTCCAAATGCTTTGCTTAATCATTAAAGATTCTTGGGAAGTAGGCTTACATCACACAGATAGCAAATTAATCACATTCATCACCAATTATTTTTTAAAATTTTTTTAATGTTTATTTTTGAGAGAGAATGAGAGAGGCAGAGTGCAAGCGGGGGAGAGGAAGAGAGAGAGGGAGACACAGAATATGAAGCAGGCTCCAGGCTCAAGCACAGACCCTGACGTGGGGCTTGAACTCACAAACCGTGAGATCATGACCTGAGCTGAAGTCAGACACTTAACCAACTGAGCCACCTAGGCCCCCCCATTCATCACCAGTTTTAAAAAAGCATCATATTTTGGCAGCTGTCAAACATTTTAGCTCATACATATGCATACTATTTTTTACATAATTAAGTTTATTATTATAACATCAAAAATTCCAGTATTATATTCAATACAAATAGATTTTACCTTACCTAGATTATTAAAATTGCCTTACTCTCAAAACTTCTTAGATAATTCTCATCTTTTTTTTTTTTTTTTTTTTTAATTTTTTTTTTTTTTTTCAACGTTTATTTATTTTTGGGACAGAGAGAGACAGAGCATGAACGGGGGAGGGGCAGAGAGAGAGGGAGTCACAGAATCAGAAACAGGCTCCAGGCTCTGAGCCATCAACCCAGAGCCCGACGCGGGGCTCGAACTCACGGACCGCGAGATCGTGACCTGGCTGAAGTCGGACGCTTAACCGACTGCGCCACCCAGGCGCCCCGATAATTCTCATCTTTTACTAGAATTATTTTTCAGCGTTAACAAGTCGTGGATGTAATGTTTATTTAATCCAGAAGTATGGGGAAACAAATAAACTTTTCAGTATCATTTTGTTTTCCTGCGGCAGTGTTGTTACAGTCTGTCCTCAGAGAAATCTTGTGCTCCTCAGAGAATCAAGTTTTTATTGGATGAATAGTTGGGACATTTCAGTTGGAGTACTTTTCCTTGCAATAATATAACAAAAAAATTCCAAAATTTGAGTATTACATGAACATTGCTTTTAATAGGACACAGAAATCTTGTCTTTGGTATATTTTCTTATGTGGTGTACTGAAGAGGTTTCTGGCTTATATGAAGATCTGCTTACCAAAACTGAAAAATATGACAAAAATAATGAAACATGATTATTTCCCTTTAGAATGATTTTATTATTAAAGAAGATGGTAAAACTATTTAAAATGAAGGAATATGAAGTATTATCACTGATTATTATCTTAATAATAGTGTTGTAGAATACAAACATTATAAACTTTAAAAAGATAGTTGTATATAGCAAGGGCTAGAACCCAGGCATCCTGAAGAGTGTCTTGCACTCAAAAACTACTATTATGTTTTACTAATTAATCAGATGAGTTTAATTAATACAAATATTTTATCTTTTATTTTGCAATTCATTTGAACCTATATACTTTAAAATAGTTTAACAGAATAGACACTTCTCTAAAAAGACATCCGGATGGCCAATAGGCACATGAAAAGATGCTCAACGTCGCTTCTCATCAGGGAAATACAAATCAAAACCATACTCAGATATCACCTCACGCCAGTCAGAGTGACCAAAATGAACAAATCAGGAGACTATAGATGCTGGAGAGGATGTGGAGAAATGGGAACCTCTTGCACTGTTGGTGAGAATGCAAATTGGTACAGCCACTCTGTAAAACAGTGTGGAGGTTCCTCAAAAAATTAAAAATAGACCTACCCTATGACCCAGCAATAGCACTGCTAGGAATTTACCCAAGGGATACAGGAGTACTGATGCATAGGGGCACCTGTACCCCAATGTTAATAGCAGCACTCTCAACAATAGCCAAATTATGGAAAGAGCCTAAATGTCCATCAACTGATGAATGGATAAAAAAAATTGTGGTTTATATACACAATGGAGTACTACATGGCAATGAGAAAGAATTAAATATGGCCCTTTGTAGCAACATGGATGGAACTGGAGAGTGTGATGCTAAGTGAAATAAGCCATACAGAGAAAGACAGATACCATATGGTTTCACTCTTATGTGGATCTTGAGAAACTTAACAGAAACTCATGGGGGAGGGGAAGAAAAAAAAAAAGAGGTTAGAGTGGGAGAGAGCCAAAGCATAAGAGACTCTTAAAAACTGAGAACAAGCTGAGGGTTGATGAGGGGTGGGAGGGAGGGGAGGGTGGGTGATGGGTATTGAGGAGGGCACCTTTTGGGATGAGCCCTGGGTGTTGTATGGAAACCAATTTGACAATAAACTTCATATATTGAAAAAAATAAAATAGTTTAAATAACGACCATATGATTTTTCATTTTGGGTTTTTTTTATTATTTTAAGTATATAATTAATGAATAATTTTCGATATGTTTACATTAGGCTTCAACTCAAGGAAATATCACTGTGTTGTCTTACTACTCATTATACTTAAAATAATATATAATTATTATATAGTGACTTTGTATGGAAGAAAGCGAATATTGAATTAAGAAGTTAAACAATAGATCGTTAATAAATACAGACAAGTGTTTTATTTGATGATGTACATCTCAAAAACTTACTGACTCTCTGAAAATGCTTTCCTTTTAACAAAAAAGCATGGCATGTCACTCAAACATTTGTAAAGTTGAAGATACTATCAATCATATAATAAATACTTTTTATAAGCCAAGTCCTTTCAATTTATTCCATCCTGCTTAGATAAAAGAAATCATTGGTACAGAATTATTGCCAAAATTATTTATTCTGCATTTTAAATCATGTTTCAAATTATTTGAGGATTATTAGGTAGACAAAAGATATGTTGTTGAACTTTAGAGGACTATGAAAGTTACACATTTGAATATGATTTAAAGTATTGTTGTATTAATTGTCACATACTCCAAGATACAGTTTTTCATATCATAAGTGAAAAAGTAAGGCAAAGTAATTACATAATTTGATTAGAATGAGATAGGTGTAAATAGACTGCTTGTGTTTATAGCAAAGGAGTAACGATTATACAGCAGCATAATTTTAGATATATGTTTAATGGAAAATTCATTAGGAGAAGGAAGATCATCAAACCATGCTATCAGGAAGACACTTCAAGCAATCAATATTTGACATTTATGAGAAACAGGAACATATGAGTCAATAAGATTATAAAATTTGCATTATTTTGTATGCATTTCAGTTTGTATTTCTTCAAAGAAGACAATGTAGTGATAAGTTTCCTTGTTGAATACAAAATCATATGCTAGGTAACATTTTTTTTCATATAAACACAATTTAGAAGTTTCATACATTATCCATGAATGTCATTAATTTAAATATTGCATTAACTCAGAAAAGTGGCACTAGCTCTTCCAAACCTGTTATAGCTCATTGAGTGGTAAATGAGGCATGGGTAGCTCTTAATTAAATTCATATGTGGTAACTCTTTGCTAAATTAGCAACAAATGAGGAGACTCAAGATTTTTCTCTGCATTTCTTAAAAAAATTAACAATTTTCTATAAGTATTGTTTCTCTCATGGAAGTAATGATAATAATTAAATTCTGTATTATAGAGCACATTTGATTATGAAATCTTCACAAAGATACCTGCTATGGGAAAAAAAAAGAGTACAAATTCCACGTAGTACTTATACATTAAAAGATTTGTTATGTGAGCACATCCCCAATCTTTTTTGCTTTATGGCCATAATTACAAGGTATCTTGCCTATATAGATTTATATTGAAATAGATAAGAAAACAGTCAAGTTTTAAAACTATTGAAATATAATGTCCTTTAATTCACTTTATTTTACAGAAAAGCACTGCCTTTTAATATTTTATATAATTAGTGGACTGTAAAAGAAAGTAGTAAAATATCTTGAGACATGAAAGATGAACTGTTCATTTTATTTAGAAGGTGAATATGTCTCTCTGTTTGGTTTTCTGAGTATATTTAAATTACTGTCAGATCAACTACTCTGTGTTCAACTCTGTTTTCAATTCAGCCACGTATGGCAATAATTTATAGCAATTTAATATTCTTTTATAATATGTATTTATGTTAATTGTTCTCTTTTTTCTTCAGTAATTATCAAAATATAAACTTCATAATGGGAGATACAGTGTTTTATTCTTTTCTTTACACCCAGAGCTTAGAATGAAGCCTCACATATAATTAGTATTTAATAAGAGTTTTCTGAATGAAAGCACAAGGGCTACTGGCATTCATTTATTTCTCCTTACTGCCAAGTGCTTTTCTAGAGCTTGGGATAGAGCAGTTAAAGAAAAGATGTGGAACTTCCTGTGAAGGAGTTTATATCTTTAAGAGATAGACAACAAAGCAAATTTCACACAGACTCTCATATGTCACTGGAGATTAACACTATACTGTAAATTGAAGCAGTGTAAAGGACAGTCAGTGAGGAGATAAATTTCCTTAATATATAAAGTAATTTTTCATGAATTATTTTAATTATACTGCAGATCTCAAAGAGAAAAATATATAATAATGTAGCATTTTATCATGAATGTTTTGTATCTTCTCCTTGGAAGAACTTTTGTAACTGCTCTGTCACAGAACACACATTAGATATGTCATCAAAGTCATCCTTATGCATTATACTCTGTGAGAGAAAACATCTATTTCTTATAAACTGTCACAGTAAATTAGTGCTGAAGTATTATTAAACTGACTGATTAAAAAATGATTGATTAAAAAGTTTGTCCATTAATTAAAGGCTCTACAAACATATAGTTTATCAGACACTTTACTAAATACTAGGGATGCAAAATTAAATAGCATGTACTCTCTTTCCTAAAAGGTTTATTGCTTTTACTAATATTCTTCTTGAATACTTAAAGTTCTTTAACATTTTCTTAGAACTGAAAAATCAGTATATTGAAGTCAGTATGATTGAGAAAGAATGTAAAATCTCCATACAGTGAAAACAAAACAAAAGCTTCCATTTGTACTGAGTTCCTATAGCACTGATTGCTCTGTAGAACACAGCTCTAAAATCTAGATATATTAAGGAATTCCTTAATAACCTGGAGGAACTAGAAAATGAAACAGAGCAGGCAAAAGGAGGCAAATTCTTCTTGAGCACATATACTTGGAAGAACTGAGTTGTATGCAATGAATGTGTTCTTGTTTTCACATTTAGCTTGTTGCCAGCCACATTCTGTGTGGCACCTGGGATGTTGATATTGGTGGAAAATATTCAGTCATTCTTGCTGAGAAACCAGAAACCTAAATCTAGGGGAACTGCCAGATAAGTAGATGGGCAATCTCAGGTAGAAAATAACCATACGAAAGATCTCTAAATTCTGTATATCCACATGTTTGGCCAGTATGAATGAAGCCTTTGCCAAATAGAGTCAAAGCAGCTCAATTCAAAATATCTGAAATCATACTGCAATATTTGGCCAAGAAAAAGACTTTGAGGGAGTGAAATCAGAAAGATGGGATATTCCTAGGTATTTTATGCTTCTTGGTGCAATTGTGAATGGGATCAGTTTCTTTATTTGTCTTTCTGTTGCTTCATTGTTAGTGTATAAGAATGCAACTGATTTCTGTACATTGATTTTGTATCCTGCAACTTTGCTGAATTCCTGTATCAGTTCTAGCAGACTTTTGGTGGAGTCTATCGGATTTTCCATGTATAATATCATGTCATCTGCAAAAAGCGAAAGCTTGACTTCATCTTTGCCACTTTTGATGCCTTTGATTTCCTTTTGTTGTCTGATTGCTGATGCTAGAACTTCCAGCACTATGTTAAACAGCAGCGGTGAGAGTGGGCATCCCTGTCGTGTTCCTGATCTCAGGGAAAAAGCTCTCAGTTTTTCCCCGTTGAGGATGATGTTAGCTGTGGGCTTTTCATAAATGGCTTTTATGATCTTTAAGTATGTTCCTTCTATCCCGACTTTCTCAAGCGTTTTTATTAAGAAAGGGTGCTGGATTTTGTCGAAGGCCTTTTCTGCATCGATTGACAGGATCATATGGTTCTTCTCTCTTTTTTTGTTAATGTGATGTATCACGTTGATTGATTTGCGAATGTTGAACCAGCCCTGCATCCCAGGAATGAATCCCACTTGATCATGGTGAATAATTCTTTTTATATGCCATTGAATTCGATTTGCTAGTATCTAACCAAAGATGTAAAGGATCTGTATGCTGAAAACTATAGAAAGCTTATGAAGGAAATTGAAGAAGATTTAAAGAAATGGAAAGACATTCCCTGCTCATGGATTGGAAAAATAAATATTGTCAAAATGTCAATACTACCCAAAGCTATCTACACATTCAATGCAATCCCAATCAAAATTGCACCAGCATTCTTCTCGAAACTAGAACAAGCAATCCTAAAATTCATATGGAACCACAAAAGGCCCCGAATAGCCAAAGGAATTTTGAAGAAGAAGACCAAAGCAGGAGGCATCACAATCCCAGACTTTAGCCTCTACTACAAAGCTGTCATCATCAAGACAGCATGGTATTGGCACCAAAACAGACACATAGACCAATGGAATAGAATAGAAACCCCAGAACTAGACCCACAAACCTATGGCCAACTCATCTTTGACAAAGCAGGAAAGAACATCCAATGGAAAAAAGACAGCCTCTTTAACAAATGGTGCTGGGAGAACTGGACAGCAACATGCAGAAGGTTGAAAGTAGACCACTTTCTCACACCATTCACAAAAATAAACTCAAAATGGATAAAGGACCTAAATGTGAGACAGGAAACCATCAAAACCTTTGAGGAGAAAGCAGGAAAAGACCTCTCTGACCTCAGCCGTAGCAATCTCTTACTCGACACATCCCCAAAGGCAAGGGAATTAAAAGCAAAAGTGAATTACTGGGACCTTATGAAGATAAAAAGCTTCTGCACAGCAAAGGAAACAACCAACAAAACTAAAAGGCAACCAACGGAATGGGAAAAGATATTCGCAAATGACATATCGGACAAAGGGCTAGTATCCAAAATCTATAAAGAGCTCCCCAAACTCCACACCCGAAAAACAAATAACCCAGTGAAGAAATGGGCAGAAAACATGAATAGACACTTCTCTAAAGAAGACATCCGGATGGCCAACAGGCACATGAAAAGATGTTCAGCGTCGCTCCTTATCAGGGAAATACAAATCAAAACCACACTCAGGTATCACCTCACGCCAGTCAGAGTGGCCAAAATGAACAAATCAGGAGACTATAGATGCTGGAGAGGATGTGGAGAAACGGGAACCCTCTTGCACTGTTGGTGGGAATGCAAATTGGTGCAGCCGCTCTGGAAAGCAGTGTGGAGGTTCCTCAGAAAATTAAAAATAGACCTACCCTATGACCCAGCAATAGCACTGCTAGGAATTTATCCAAGGGATACAGGAGCACTGATGCATAGGGCCACTTGTACCCCAATGTTCATAGCAGCACTCTCAACAATAGCCAAATTATGGAAAGAGCCTCAATGTCCATCAACTGATGAATGGATAAAGAAATTGTGGTTTATATACACAATGGAATATTACATGGCAATGAGAAAAAATGAAATATGGCCTTTTGTAGCAACGTGGATGGAACTGGAGAGTGTGATGCTAAGTGAAATAAGCCATACAGAGAAAGACAGATACCATATGGTTTCACTCTTATGTGGATCCTGAGAAACTTAACAGGAACCCATGGGGGAGGGGAAGGAAAAAAAAAAAAAGAGGTTATAATGGGAGAGAGCCAAAGCATAAGAGACTGTTAAAAACTGAGAACAAACTGAGGGTTGATGGGGGGTGGGAGGGAGGAGAGGGTGGGTGATGGGTATTGAGGAGGGCACCTTTTGGGATGAGCCCTGGGTGTTGTATGGAAACCAATTTGTCAATAAATTTCAGAAAAAATAAAAAAAAAAAAATAAAAAAAATAAAAAAAAAAAGAAAGATGGGATAATAGGAATTCCTATCTCTCATTCCTCCACAAAAACAATGATATTATTGGTACCAAAACACCTTGAAGGGAAATTCAGTGTATAGCTAAGAAGTAGAAGTGCTCTGAACAAGCATAAACTGAAAACAGCCACATTTAAACGGGTGAGAAAAGCAATTCCATGTTACCCTAAACAATCCTATCTTCCAACTCGCTCTACTCCAAATGAGAAGAGTGCCTGTGATTTCTCCTATGATGGGGGACAGTGAGATTTTGGAGTGTGCTCCTTGCCTATCAGGGCATTCTCCATGAGGCACGTTTCTATTTTGCCTTAAGCTGAGTGCTGAGTGATCTGCAGAACCTGCTACCCTGGGGCAGAGGTAGGAAGAAGGCAAAGGGAGGAGTTTCCTCACAACCAGCACTGCCCTGTGAGATTGGGAATAGGCACACAACAGAGCTTTGTTGCTTTGCTTTGTTTGTTTTGTTTTCCTCTATTGGGGAGCAAAGGGAGTAAAGGGGCATTATCCCAAGCATTTTAGGGTACCCTCTGAGAAGCCAGTTTCTCTATGACCTCATTCCACTGAACAACCGATAGAACCCAGTCCCCTGGAATAGTTAGCAGTAAAGAAAAGGGGCAGGCATCCTCTTACATCCCACACTCTTGTGTGTGGTTGGGGAAAAATACAATACTGAGATTTTTCCTCCAAAAATGAAATAAAAAAATGCCCTGAGACGAATGAAAATAGAAACACAACATATCAAAACATATGGGATACAATAAAAACAGTTCTGAGAGAGAAGTTTATAGTTTACAGAAATGCCTACCTTCAGGAAAAAGAAAAATCTCAAAAAAGAAACCTAACTTTATACCTGAAGAAACTAGATAAAGAAGAACAAACTAAGTCCAATGTTAGCAAAAGGAAGGATATAATAAATATTAAAGCAGAAGTAGAGATTAAAAAAGACACTGGAAATGATCAGTGAAACTCATAACTGGTATTTTGAAAAGATAAACAAAACTGACGAATCTGCCACCAGTCTATAGGAGGAAAGAAGAAGACACAAATAAATAAAATCAGAATTGGAAGAGGGGATATTACAACTGATACCACAGAAAATACAGAGGATTGTGAGAAATTACTATGAACAGATTGGATAACCTAGAAGAAATGGGCAAATTCTTAGAAACATACAACCTATCAAGACTGAATCATGATGAAATAGAAAATTTGAACAGACCAGTAATGGGTAAGAATATAGAATCAGTAATCAAAAACCTTCCAGAAAATAAAAGTCAAGACCAGAGATCTTCACTGGTAATGTTACCAAACATTTAAGGAAGAATTGTCACCAATCCTTCTCAGACTCTTAAAAAAAACAAAAACAAAACACAAAACAAAACAAAAAAAAAAAAGAGGAAAAGGATGGAATACATCGAAACTCACTTATATGACCGGCATTACCTTGAAACCAAAGCCAAATAAAGACACTATAAGAAAATGCAATTATATGGGGTGCCTGGGTGGCTCAATCATTTAAGCGTCTGACTTCAACTCAGGTCATGATCTTGCCTTTGTGAGTTCAAGCCCCACATCGGGCTCTATGCTGACAGCTCAGAGGAGTCTGCTTCAGATTCTGTCTCTCCCTCTGTCTTCCGTTCCCCTACTCACACTCTGTCTCTCTCTGTCTCTCAAAAATGAAAAACATTAAAAAAAATTTTAGGGAAAACATTATAAGCCAATATACCTAATAAACACAGTTGCAACACTCTTCTACAAAATTCTAGTAAAGAAAATTCAACAGCACATTAAAATGATCATACACCATAATCAAGTGGGATTTACTCCTAGAATTCACAAATGGTTCCACATACTCAAATTAATAAATGTGATACACCACATTAACATAATGAAGAATGAAAAGCATATGTTCATCTGAATAGATGCAGAAAAAGCACTTGACAAAATACAACATCTATCCTGAATGATAGATTCTCAACAAATCACATACAGAAGGAATGTATCTCAACAATAATAAAAGCAAAATATGACCAGCCCACTGTATTCAACAGTAAAAAACTGAAACCCATTCCTCTAAGATCAGGAACAAGGCAAGGATACCTATTCTCACCACTTTTTTTTCAGCATTGTACTGGAAGTCCTAGCCAGAGCAGTGAGACATGGCAAGGAAATAAAAGGCATCAAATTCAGAAAACAAGAGGTAAAATTTTCTCTGTTTGCTGGTGACATAATCTTACATATAGAAAACCTAAAGTCTGTGCGCGCGTGCACACACACACACACACACACACACACACACACACACACACAAAACCTGTTAAAACTAATAAATTCAGTAAAGTTACAGGATACAAAATCAATATACAAAAATCAATTGTGTTCCTATACACTAACAATGAACTATCTGAAAAATAAATTAATATAAGCAATATTATTTACATTAGCATCAAAACTAAGAAAATACTTAGAAATAAATTTAACCAATGAGGCAAACGATCTATACACTGAGAAATATAAGACACTTATGGAAGAAATTAAAGAAGACACAAACAAATGAAAAGATATCCTGTGTTTATAGACTGGGAAAATTAATGTTTTTAAATGTTCATATTACCCAAAGTTATCTATACATTCAGGGTCATCCCTATCAAAATAACAATGAGAGGGGTGCCTGGCTCTCTGTCAGTTGAGCATCTCACTCTTGATTTTGGCTCAGGTCATGATCCCAAGGTCGTGGGATCCAGCCCCATGTTGGGCTCCACACTGAGCATGGAACCTGCTTAAGTCTCTCTCTCTCTCTCTCTCTCTCTCTCTCTCTCTCTCTCTCTCTCCCCACCCCACCTCTATTTCTCCCTCTGCCCCTGCCTCCTGCTCTCGCTCTCTCTCTCTCTCTCAAATATAAATAAATTAATTAATTAATGTTCCAATGACATTTTCCCCCCACAGAAATAGCAAAAACAATCTTCAAATTCATATAGAATGACAAAATACCCGAAATATTCTTCTATCAGTCTTGAGCAAGAACAAGTGTGGAAGCATCATACTTTCTGATTCCAGAATACACTAAAAAGGCATAATCATCAAAACAGTATGGTAGTGACATAAAAACAGATGTATAGATCAATGGAACAGAGTAGAGAGCCCTGAAAAAAATCCCACATATTTATGGTCTTTTGATTCATGAAAGTTCCGAGAACACACAACCAGGAAAGGATTGTGTCTAATGATTTTTTTGAAAACTGGATATTATGTACAGAAGAATAAAATGAACCCTCATCTCATACCATATGCAAAGTTAACTCATAATATATTTAGTTAAATGTAACTATAAAACATTTCATTTCTCTCAAATGAGAGAAAATGTGTAGAAAAAATGTTCTTAACGTTGGTCTTAGCAATGATTATTTTGGTCATGTCACCAAAAACACAGGTGACAAAAGCAAAAATAGACAAATGGAGAGCATCCAAAATATATGGAACTGAACTCAATAGTAAGAAAACATAACCCAATTTAAAAAACAGACAATGGGTATGAGTAGACATTGCTCAAAAGCAGAAATAGAAATGACAGACAGGTTTATGAAAATGTACTCAACATCACTGTTCATCAGAGAAGTACAATTTAAGACTGTAATGCGATATCTCCTCACATCTCTAGGGATGGCCATTATCAGAAAGACAAAATGTAGCAACTATTGATGAGGAAGAAAAGAGAACATTGTACATTGCAGGCTGGGGTGTAAATTGGTGCAGCTGTTATGGAAAACAATGAAATTTTCTCAAAAAATTAAAAATATGATTCCTCAACCTACTTCTGGGTATATAGCTAAAGGAAATAAACTTGGTATTTCAAAGAGATATTTGCACTTTCATGTTCATTGCAACACCATGTGCATTAACCAAGATATTGAGACAACCTGAGCATTTGTTGACATATGAATGATTAAAGAAATTGTGGCATATAAACAATGAATTACTTATTCAGCTTTAAAAAGAAGGAAATCCTGTCATTGGCAACACATAAATGAACCTGCAGACTTTATACTAAATGAAATAAGCCAGACATAGAAAGACAAGTACTGCATAATCTTACGTTGATGTGGAAATCTAAAATACTGAAGCCCTTAGAAGCAGAGACTAGAATGGTAGTTACCAGGAGCTAGGAGGTGGGGTGGGAGGAGGATAGGGAGATGTTGGCCAAAAGTTATACAGTTTCAGTTATATGAGATGAGTACGTTTGGGAGATCTAATGTACAGCACGACAACTATAGTTACTAATACTGTATTATACACTAGAAATTTGCTAAGAATGTATATCTTAATTGTTCTCACATACACATGTGAAAGATAACTATGTGAGGTATTAGATATGTTTACTAGCTTGATTGTGGTACACTATGGTAATTATTACACAATGTGTGTATGTACACATCACTTTGTATACCTTAAATATATACAATTTTTATTTGTCAGTTATACCTCAATAAAGCTGGGGGGAACAAAAGGAAACAGAGTCTGCAATCTAGTCCAACCAAGATAATTACCTGCTAAAACAAAAGAAACAGCACTTACTATAGAAAAAGAACAGATTCTAGATTTACAAGAAACTCATCACTTACGATCCAGTACAACTTCAAATTAACTGATACATGATAATATAAAGAAAAAACTATAGAGTTCATTCTCAAGAAAAAAAGAGTAACCAGATTCCAATCCTGAAATGACCCAGCAGTTAGAATTTGAAATGACAATTTTAAAGTTGTTTCTTTAAAATAATTTTAACGACATAAAACAAAATATGCTTTCAACAAATAAAAAAGATAATGAATCTTAGAGAAATTGAATGAGGAAAAAGTAGTGGCAATTTTGGAACTCAAAAGTGTATTATTTTATATAAGCAAATCAATGAACAGTCTCACCAGCCAAATGGAGATAACGGAGGGTAAAGTGAAGTTGAAGATGGATAAGTATATCAATGAATTAGAATCCAAGTGTGAAAGGAGATAAAAAATGTGGCCACAAAATATTTGAAGAAATAATAATTGAAAATTTCTAAAATTGATGGAAGGCATACATTTAGACATTCAAGATGCAAATTAAAACCAAAGTGAGATTTTACTACAATCTCACTATAATGTTGAAAGTAAAAAGACCAAGAATATGGAGTGTGGGCAAAAATATGGACCAAATGGAACTCATACGCAGCTGGTGGAATGTGAAATGATACAGTCCTTTGGGAAAACAGTATGGCAGTGTTTTATAAGATTAAATATGCACTTATAATATGACCCAACAGTCTCATTCTTTAGAATTTACCCAAGTGAAATAAAAACCTATATTCAAAGAATGGTTTGTAAATAAGAAAAATTTTATTGCAGTCTTATTTTTAATAATTAGAATTTAATAGAACTGAAATGTCCATTGACTGGTGTGTTAAAAATAGCGTTATATCCATACTATGCTATCATACTTAGCAATTTAAGAGTACCATCTTAATGAACACAGCATGGATAATTACAAAAAAATTATGTTAAACATAAATATATGGTATGATTTGATGTATATGAATTCCAGGAAAGGAGAATTCATGATAGACAACAGATTGATGGTTGCCAGTGTGGGAAACTGGGAGCAGAACTCAACTCAAAAAGCACATACGGGTATTTTTTAAGTTTATGGAAATGTTATATATTTTGATTGTAATGGTGGTTACATTACTATATAAGTTCCAAAATTAATCAAACCATATATTTAAAATAGGTGATATTTATTTTATGCAAATTGTACATCAGTAAAGCTGAGGAGAATACAGCTAGCTGCTTCAACAGAATGTAAGTACAAAGTAGGCAAGATAGATATATATATATATGTATATATATATATACATATATACATATATATACATATATATACATATATACATATATATACACACACATAAATATATATATATATATATATATATACATATACATTTAAATACAATTTGTACAATTTAAATACAAATACCCCAGGGTACCTGACACACAAAAGAGAATCAATAATTGGTAGCTGAATAATTAAAAATGGCATGAGTTGCATTATTGCCTATATGTATAAAACGCTTATACTTAATTTACAATCTGTGCATATACTTTTGTGAACTTTTAAATTCCAAATATATTTGAGATCAAATAAGCTTTTATTTCCCACAGAGAAAATATGTGAAATCTATTATGTAATCTGATAATAGCTTCTTGTAGTTTGTCATTTGACTGTTTGCTTTGTGATTATTCTAAGATCCATGGTTTACTGATTTGTAAATGAAAGAGTGAAAAACATTGTGGTAGAAACAGAACAATAACAATCAAAAACATTTTGTTTTTTTCTGCTTATTTCTACCTCCCCCCCTTGCTTTTTTAAGACCCATTCTATTCCCACCCATAGTAAATTAAAAACAGTGATTCAAAGAAAACACGTATCTCAGTGAAGGAGAAATTCTGACTTGTAGAAACAGCATTTCACCTTTAAGTGCAAGAGGAAAAAGGGAAGCAACATACTTGGATATATTGGTAGAAGAGAAATAGTCGCTGTAAGGGAAAAGGCCACTACAGAGGGCCTTGGAGCTAGGGAGAAACGACTAAGGAATGCAAGGATAAACTATCATTTGGCATGCTTATCCAACTTGCTTTTACCTATGGGCTATCTGGCCTATAACAGCACAAGACACTCATATGTATACTTCCTCCCCTGTCCAAAAGCAATAGAAAACAGGAGCTTTGCACACCCTGTGTAAGGTAGAGGCCTAAAAGGGAAACCTTATCCAATGAACATGGAGGAAATCACCAGAACCAGAGGAGGAATTTCTCATGAACATGGGCACTGCATGCCCTTTGTAACTGTAATTCTTCTTAGAGGAAGGGAGAAGAGCCTCTCCATTCTAATCAGATCCACTTAATGTAGTTTCCCAGAAAGAATGAGAATCATGCCTGAAGAGGCAAGATGAAATAGTTGATTTGACATCCAGATGCCTCATTACAATGAATCAACACTACTCATCTTGTGACTTTATCAGGAGAAAAAAAAATCTCTTTCCTATTATATCCATATGCTACTCAGAAATTTCTTTGCTGTCTAAAATTATTTTTGAACATTTCAGTTTCTCCAGCAGTAATTTGGCAGGGTTAGCAACCTCTACTAACTAAGTCATTGCTGAAAAAGAGCAATTCATCTTTGCTGGGTTGTGCATCATTTTGGTTTTTTTGCCACTGTTGTTTCTCTGTTTTCCACATCTATGCCTTGGTGAATTCAGCTGTGTGTTGGTGCATCCTGATAGTATTTCTTTTGCCTTCATTTAAAATGAAAAACACCAGCTGTTCAGATGCTGTGCTTTACATCTGTCTCCTCATCCTGCTCTGCTTTCTAAATTCACAGTTCTATCAAGATCATTACTATTCTTTCCAATTACTCTGGGACACAATTTTAGCATTACTTTGACTCCTATCACTGCTTCATCTCCATTAATATGATTTATCACTTTTTCTATGTTAATGACCTCCAGATTCATCTCTTCTATTTGGTGTGTCATAAGACTCTCCAGTCTCTTTATTTTGAACTTAACAGACAGATAACTTCTATGTTGTTTCCAGATTAATATTCTTCAAAGATTGCTTTCAGCATTTATTCCCTCAGTCAAAACCTTTTGCTAGTTCTGAATTAACTATCCGATCCAATCCAAATGGCTCAATTTGGCACTTAAGGCTTTCCATAAACTGAACTTCTCTCACTGTTCCTCTTCTCCAGCTTTCACTTCTCATATATGCTCATATATTTAAATCTATAGTCCTTTCTTGACTGTGAAAACGTATTTAAGAGAGATGTGTCTTCTCACTATATATAAGCCACACCTTTTTGTTTTCACAGTGATATACAGTCAGTTCTCCTGATTTGCAGGAGTTGTGTTCTATAAAGTTGCTCTGAACACTGAATTACCAAATATTGAACCATTATTCCTAGGAGAAATTATACATCCATCTAAATGTATATCTATATCTATATCTAGGGGTGCCTTGGTGACTCAGTCAGCAAAGCATCCAATTCTTGATCTCAGCCCAGGTCTTAATCTCAGCGTCATGAGTTCAAGCTCCATTTTGGGCTCCATGCTGGGTGTAAAGCATAAAAATAACTAACTAAATAAGTAAATATGTACATCTATATCTATGCACACATATATCACATATATTATAATTCTAAGTCTTAAAAATAAACCCTCCTGGCCGATTCCATTTATTTTACAAAAGAGAAAAATGAGATTTAGATACGTTCAGCAACTTGCCTGAGGCCACCTCATAAACGAGTGCCAGTGCTGGAATTACAAACCCCTTCCAAATGGCCACAGAGAAGAGAGCTTCTTGCACTACACTGCACTACCCCCTACCATTTCCACTTTCTGGTAATTTTTGTTAGAGAACTGAAACAAGAAAGCAGAAAGCATCACCTGGTTTGACCTCAGCTGGGAACTTGAGATTAAGGTGATTTGGTGTCACCTGCTCTGTGCCCATCTGCAAATGTCTGCGATAACACCATGAGTATTAATTTTGGTATTATAGCTAAGTTGTATCTAGTAGGAATCCACTAATAATGAGGATTGACTGTATATAACTTTCCTGCATGCTAACTTAATATCTGCGGCAGTAGAAAAAATATGCATTTTCTCTAATTTTGTTGTGTTTTTATTTCATTGTATAATATGGCAATTAATTTAAGATTTAGAACCATGTGAGTGTGAGTATGTGTGTGTGGGCTTGTGTGTGTATTTGTGTTTCATAAAGCTCTAGCACAGTGATGAACACACCAATAGACATATTTTCCCATATTTATTAAACAGTTACTATATAGCCATTTGTAGATTGCTGTTACAAGCTTTTTAAAATTTAATATGTAGGGTGGTTCTATAAATATTTTCATTTAAAACCTTGCACGACACCTCTATCATATCTGTGCTGGTAACAAGAATGACTTCTAATATTTATTGAATACTTGCTATATGGTAAGCATTATCATCAGTTCTTCATATACATTAGCTATTTTAACATTCACATCTTCTACATGTCAAACAACTTAGAAATGCTGGAGCAGGCTTTAATAGGCAGGTTTTTCTAATTGTAGAAAACATTCTGAACTCATGTCTTTCGTAATGGATAGTTCCACATCCTTAACCTATAATCTATATAAGACTTAAGAATATCTTCTTTTTTTTTTATTTTTTTTCAACGTTTATTTTATTTTTGGGACAGAGAGAGACAGAGCATGAATGGGGGAGGGGCAGAGAGAGAGGGAGACACAGAATCAGAAACAGGCTCCAGGCTCTGAGCCATCAGCCCAGAGCCTGACGCGGGGCTCGACCTCCCGGACCGCGAGATCGTGACCTGGCTGAAGTCGGACGCTTAACCAACTGTGCCACCCAGGCGTCCCAAGAATATCTTCTTAATAAATGTTGTCTTTTAACATGAAGAAATTTTTCTGGGTACTTCTAAAATTATTATTATTTTTTTTTTATTTTATTTTTGGGACAGAGAGAGACAGAGCATGAATGGGGGAGGGGCAGAGAGAGAGGGAGACACAGAATCAGAAACAGGCTCCAGGCTCTGAGCCATCAGCCCACAGCCTGACGCGGGGCTCGACCTCCCGGACCGCGAGATCGTGACCTGGCTGAAGTCGGACGCTTAACCAACTGTGCCACCCAGGCGCCCCAAGAATATCTTCTTAATAAATGTTGTCTTTTAACATGAAGAAATTTTTCTGGGTACTTCTAAAATTATTATTATTTTTTTTTTATTTTATTTTTGGGACAGAGAGAGACAGAGCATGAACGGGGGAGGGGCAGAGAGAGAGGGAGACACAGAATCAGAAACAGGCTCCAGGCTCTGAGCCATCAGCCCACAGCCTGACGCGGGGCTCAAACTCACGGACCGCGAGATCAGGACCTGGCTGAAGTCGGACGCCCAACCGCCTGCGCCACCCAGGCGCCCCTAAAATTATTTTTTAATATACTGATTGGACAAAAAATAATCAAAGGTCTCAGAAGGGATATATAGTTTTAGCTTGCAGGCAGAGTGCTCAAAAGTGTGTTATTCCACACAATAAGCAGAAAGATGTAAAAACTTTCTCTGAAGTTATTAGACAAAAACTAATTCTGGAGGGATGCATGCTCTTTTGGGGAGAAAAAGGACCTGAGAATTTGCCTACATACGATAGATTCTTTTTTTTTAATTTTATTTTTTATTATTTTTTAAAATTTATGTCCAAATTAGTATATACTGCAACAATGATTTCAGGAGTAGATTCCTTAGTGCCCCTTATCCATTTAGCCCATCCCCTGCTCCCACAACCCTTCCAACAACCCTCTGTTTGTTCTCCATAATTATGAGTCTCTTCTGTTTTGTTCCCCTCCCTGTTTTTATATTATTTTTGTTTCCCTTCCCTTATGTTCATCTGTTTTGTCTCTTAAAGTCCTCATATGAGTGAAGTAATACATTTTTGTCTTTCTCTGACATAGGACAGATTCTCCTGGATGTTATAAGGAACACTTAGCTAGATTTTTTTCTTTTTAATCACAAAAGACTGAGTATGAGCTAGCTGAGTATATGAAGCTCCTGGGAGTCATAGAAATAGGAAAGTTCACATCATCTTGAAAGCTTCTCTTTAAGAACCTTAAAAGACTGACAGAAAACATGGGTGAGAATTCTAAAAAAGTTTACACTGTGGTGCTGGGGAGAAAAATAACAGACACTGCCAAAGTAAGCCTAGATCCATCTTCCTTCTCATTCATATGGAACAGTACCCCTTGTTTATAGGAAGAAATCTAAGGGAAAAAAATACCTGGGGTGGGGCACTAATGGATACCCACTGGAGTTGGGGATCAGAGCAACAACCACCACTGAAATGCTTATCTATCTCTCCCATCTCCTCTGTGGAACAAAAGCCTTACATTGAAGGGAGAATGGCAACAAAAGTGTAAGTTGTAGTTATTGGGATAATGGTGGAAGACCACTGTATCTGGAGGGAGGGGATTAGCAAACAAATGTAAGAAAAAGGGAGAAAGGAAAAACAAATCAAGAAAAGAAGTTAGAATAAAAGGAAGGCAGGAAAGAAGGAAGAAAGGAAAGAAACCATTACACCTGGAGAACTGTCAGATATAACTTCTAGGCCTAAGATTACTTCTGGAACACTTGTGAGAGGAACACTTGTGAAGGCCAAACTCTAAGACCAAGATTCACAGTGCCTATTTAGGACCAAGACCTAATCTGAACAGCAGAGAATGACCTCCTTACCTCATACCTGCCATCATCCTAACAAGTATCAAATAAAAATAAAATAAGAATACTTTTGGGAAAGTTCCAAGTGATGGCATTTCTCTGGTAAGAACCACAAAGGGAAAACCTAGAGTTAAATGTAAAAATCTAAAGCCAATCAGAAAGCAACATCCAAACCCATCTCAATGTCTGACTACATAAACACTAAAACCTACACTAAAAGCTAACCAGAAAAAATTACATTCTCATCTCTTTGCATAAAAATATTTATCTCAGTTTCTATCTATCCTATATAATATTATCTAGTTTTTACCTAGAATTACAAGTCATATAAAAGGAAGAAAATCAGTCAGAAAAGAAAAAGGAATAATCAGACCCAGACTTAGATATGATGCAAATATTAGAACTATTAGACGGGGAATTTAAATAAGTAGAATAAATATGTAAAGACTGTATACACAAGGAAAACAAGACACAGTATCACACAGGTAATTTCAGCAAAAAAATGGAAACTATTAGAAATCAAAGACACAAAAACAGGTTAAAAGTACCTGTGATAACCTAATCAGTAGATTCAAGACACCCAAGGGAAGAATTAGTAAGCTTGAAATAGTTTACTTAAAATTACTCAAACTGAAATACAAAGAGGGAAAAAGATATAGAGCATCAGCAACTATATGACCATAGCAAGTCTAATATAATTGAAATCTCAAAAAGAGAAAAGGAAAAAAAATTGGCAGAATATATTTCAAGAAATAATGGCTGACAGTTTTTTAGTGACAGACATCAATTTATGGAACCAAGAAGCTCAGAGAACATCAAACTGTATAAATACAAAAACAAAACAAAAAACTAAACCAATGTGTATCATTCCAACTGATAAAAATGCAAGACAAAGAGAAAATCTTGAAGGTAGACAGAGAAAAATACTTATTACTTAAAAAGGAATAAGGTAACTGCTATAGTAAACTTCTTATCAGAAACCATGCAAACAAAAAGACAGGAGTGAAACCTTTAAAACACTGAAAAAGAAAGAAAAGAAGACCATCAACTAAGAATTATATACCCGATAGAAATATTTCTAAAAAAATAGGGCTTTTTATTTACTTATTTATTCATTTTTTTTAAATTTTTTTTTCAACGTTTTTTATTTATTTTTGGGACAGAGAGAGACAGAGCATGAACGGGGGAGGGGCAGAGAGAGAGGGAGACACAGAATCAGAAACAGGCTCCAGGCTCTGAGCCATCAGCCCAGAGCCTGACGCGGGGCTCGAACTCCCGGACCGCGAGATCGTGACCTGGCTGAAGTCAGACGCTCAACCAACTGCGCCACCCAGGCGCCCCAAAATAGGGCTTTTTAAAACCTGTTCTACATGACAATGTGAAAAGCATAGAATACAAGACAGTCAGAAAGATAGGTCTACAGAAAGAAATGAGAAGTATCCAATATGGAATAAAGTAAGGTTAAGCATCTCCCCCTTTTATTACTCTAAAGAGTAACTATTTAAAGCAATATGAGGAACAATGTAGGGTGTTTTTATGACATATATAAAAGTAAGGTATATGAATACAATGGCACAAGAGATGGACAGTAGAAATTGAAAATATAGTTATAAAATTTTTATACTACACAGGAAATATTGTAATATTATTTGATAGAATACTCAGATTATTATATATATACATATATGTTATTTATATTATATGTTAAATAAACTGTGGGGAAACCATGAAAAATTGAGAGATACACATAGTAAATCAATAAGTGAGATAAACAGAATCATAAAAATTCTCAAATTGACAGAAAACTGAAAAAGAGTGAGAACAAAAGAGACAGAAAAAAGATGATGCAAGTGGAAAACATCTAGCCAAGTAGTAGATTTTGTTCAGCCACAATGATGATTTAAATTTAATCGTTTAAACATGACGGTGTCATATTGGATAAGTAAGCAAGAACCAACCGTGTTTTTATAAGAAACAGTCTTTAAATAGAAGAACACATAGGCAAAAATTAAAAGGTTTAGAAAGATAATTCATAAAAACATTTAAGCAAAAGAAATACATTATGCGTGTGTATCTTTTCTAATAACCAAAGCTAAATTCATTAATTCTCCAGATCTGTCACAGTTCAAGACTTCATTGAAAGCTTTTAATACACAAGTGTTCTAACATTCAGGTTTTTAGAAGTAGTGGGTAGACTTTTTGATTTTAAGGCCCAGAAATCAAGGTAGAATTACCATGTTCCTTTTCATAAAATAGCAGA
Source organism: Prionailurus viverrinus (assembly GCF_022837055.1). NCBI lineage: Eukaryota > Metazoa > Chordata > Mammalia > Carnivora > Felidae > Prionailurus > Prionailurus viverrinus. Next base: position 108,544,342 of record NC_062564.1, on the reverse strand, counting down.
AATTTAGTTAGATTGCAAGAATAATTAAAATGTAGTAAAAAAAATAGAAATGCTTTTGGTGAGTCTTACATAGTTTTGATGTTTTAAAATTTTTTTCACATAACATTTTTTGATGTTAATATACCTAATCAACATTCACATTGTAATTTTAATATTGGGATAGTTTTTGAAATCAGTCAAATGTTTTAATTATGACTAAAATCTGAGCCCTGAGAAATAATAATCACTTGGTTAATTTTCTAAATAAACATTTTTTTTCTTTTTCTTCTTTTTGCCTCTTTTTTTTTATAGTGTCTCCCTTAGAGACAATATTAATGATTCAGATCACAAATTGCTTCAGTCAGACAGATTACTTTAGTTCCAAATTCTATCATTTACAGAATGCAGTTGTATCATTTACAGGAACATGGATATGGTTCTCAGCATCTTTTGATCATTTATTTTCATTTATAAATAGAGATGATGATGATGATGATATCTATTCCATAGAGTTGGAATATTGGATGATAATACTTGTAAATCTCTTAGAAGAAGGTGTGGCATAAGGGTTATTTGGCATGATTAAGTAATATTTGTAAATGCTATGAACTGAATTGTGTTTCCCTAAAATCCATATGTCAACGTCCTAATTCCCGTTATAACTGTATTTGGAAATGGGACCCAAAAAGAGATGATTAACATTAAGTGAGATCATTAGAATAGGGCTTTGATCTGATAGGATTAGTGTCTTTCTAAGAAGAAATTCAAGAATGCATGCTGTCTCTATATCCACTCACCAAGGAAAAATCATGAGAGGACATAGTGAGGTGATTGGATGCCAGGAATAGAGGCCTCACCAGGAACCAAACCCTGCTGAAACCTTGATCTTGATCTTGAACTTTCCGGTCTCTGGTACTGTGAAAACATTAATTTCTGTTGTTTAAGCCACATCGTGTGTGTGTGTGTGTGTGTGTGTGTGTGTGTGTGTGTGTGTGTGTGTGTTTAAATGACCTTCCACGCAGACTAATACACTAAAGATAGTAATAAGTTTCTAAAGTCTGTTTTTAGACATTCCCATACTATTTAGGTTATATCTTTGATTTGATCCCCTACTTTATGATGAGTGTATCATTAGAAAAAGTCTGATGTCTAAGTACACGCATGGACACCTCCTAATCCTACATTATCAATAAACACAAACAAACCATGTGGGTGTTCTATAGGCTACCTATTATAATCACATTATATTCCACCATTTTTTCAGTGATCATAATTTTTTATATATCCTTACATGTGTTAATGAAGAACAAATTCAATCATATGCAATAATTTATATTCTCAATTTCTAAGGATATATTGTTACTTCAGTAAGATTTTCAAATTAATATAGTATTTTTGTTTTGAATTCAGATTATTTTTGGCATTTAAAATTTTCTTAATTGAGTTTTATGAAAGCTTCATAGGATAAAATTATTCAGTGATGAAAAGTCCAACTCATTTAGAAACTGGGACAGTTTTGCCTGCTTTACCTTATATACAAATGATAATTTGTTACAGTTTAAATTTACTTCAATCATATTCAGTTTGAGATTAGTTATACTTTAATTTTTAAATGTCACTACTAGTTGGAAAATAAGTAAATATTTCCAATTACAACTGACCTCTGGATAGTTATAAACCTAAGTAACTAAAAATGTTAAATTTAGGCACTTACATTCATTCAACTGTGAATCAAAATTAAAGTCAGTTATTCAACTTGCCCAGCATGTTTTTCCCATTTTTATTTTCAATATGGTATGTCTATTGACAGAATTCCTTTTTTAATATTCAAAATGTTATATTTAAAAAATATTTTTAAACATTTAGTGTTTTTTAAACTATTTTTTCAAAGATTTTTAAAAAATGTTTATTTATTTTTGAGAGAGAGAGAGACAGAGTACGAGTGGGAGAGGGATAGAGAGAGGGGGAGACACAGAATCCAAAGCAGGCTCCAGGCTCTGAGCTGTCAGCACAGAGCCTGACATGGGGCTTGAACTGACGAACCGCAAGATCATGACCTGAGCCAAAGTCGGACACTTAATTGAGCCACCCAGGTACCCCAAAGATTTTATTTTTAAGGAATCTCTACACCCAACATGGGCCCAAACTCACTACCCTAAGATCAAGAGTTGCGTGCTCAACCGAGTCAGCCAGGCACCCTGGAATATTTGGTGGTTTGGGCGTAGCCTACTCCTCAGGTTATGAATGTGGGTATTGGAAACACTGAAGACAAATGAGCATCATATATCCAAAGATTATCTGTATTCTACATACCTAAATATCTGGTCATTTTTCCTCTGTAATTCTTCAAGAGAAAGTAATGAAGTAGTAGTATATTAACAGGCACAATATCAAACCTAACTCTTATTTTATTATGTTGGCAAGGTGTACCTAAAATGAATGTATTGTCCTACAGAGAACTACTTTGTTGTGTGTTTTTTTTTAAATAATGTCAGAATTTGGGCCTGAAATCTTATCTATGTTGTTCTCAAAGAATGTCTGCTATTACCCATATAATTGTAAACCAAACTTAATTTATTGGACATTTTGGTAAATTGAGTCCCTCTAGGATTTGCATTATTCAGGCAATACCAATGAAACAAAGATTAGAAAAGACGTATCCATTTGTTCATTTTATCAACAAGTCTTTTGAGCACTATATATGCAATTTTCTGTTCTTGGTGATAGGGACACAGCAGTAAACAAAGCAAAGTTCTATCCTAATGAACAACACCTGTGGTAATTAAATGTTGACAAATGTACAGGGCTTGCTAAGGTTTTTCTATATGATATGGAGGCATAATAGATTTATAAAGAGGATCATAGAATTTAATTTTTGGTTACTTGACTAAAGGTAACATGATAATAAAGTTTAAAAACAAACTAAGAGAAAATCCTAAGCATCTATATGGAATCAAATCTATATGTAGCTCATGGTATACCTTCTGTTTTTGTCTCACTGCAACCAGCTCACTAGAATCCTAGCAAAAAACTTAGGGGAAAATTAAACAGTAGTATTTAACATGCTTATTTGTAACATTCAATAGAGGCCCATTAAGGATCTGTTTTTCTTATATTTTTCACCATTAATATCATCATTTTGGATCATTACTATTTTCATTGCCATTATCATCATCATATTCAACAGTATTCTTATTGTTTTCATTAAATGTTTATTGAGTGCTTACTGTGTTGTTAAGGTATTAGGTGTTATATGTGCAGTAGGGCAAGTCCCACTTCAAATTCACTTCAATTATATAAATAGCTTTATAATTCATCCTGCAGATCAAAGCAGTTTGGGTATATTTTATTTTCCTTATTGCTATCATGCCTTGCATCAAACCTGTTAGCTAAAGCTAAAGCTCAAGTGCCATCGTCTCTTACCTGAACTACTAAAATACCTACCCAGTTGACTTCTCTGCTTCCACTCTTGCTCCCTACACATGATTCTCCATACAGAAGCCAAATGCCTTTCTTAAAGTGTTAATCAGTTGAGGTGATCCTCTTCTCTGGACTCACCAAAGTCATCTTTATCATATTGTACTAGTTTTCTGTTGGTGCTACAACAAATTACCACAAATTTAGTACCTTGAAATAGCACACATTTATTGTTAAGTTTTAAAATTTCATATCTGAAATGGGTTTCACTGTGGTAAAATCAAGGTGTCAGCAGAACTGTACTCCCCATGGAGGCTCTAGGGGAGAATTTGTTTCTTTGACTTTTGCAGCTTTTAAAGTCTGTTCATATATCTTGGCTAGTGGCCTCCTTCTATCTCCAAAACCGGCAATGGCCAGTGAATTACATTATATTGGGCCCACTGAGAAAATCCAAGATAATACTATTTTAAAGGCATCTGATTAGCAAACTTAATCCCACTTAAAATATTAATTCCCCCATACCATGTAACATAAAATATTTACAGGTTCTGGCGATTAGGATGTGGACAGCTTTGGGGATCATTCTGCCTACCACACATTTTTATTATAATTTTACATAATTTACACTTGGCAATATTTTCACTTTCATTTCCTACCATTCTGTGCCTCTCTAAATGCATCTAAGCCATGATGAACCTTTTGTTGTCTCTTTAAAACATGGATTTCATTCAGATGGCAGGGCCATTATGCCATCTTTTCCTTCCTTCTTGAACAGGAAGAAGATACACATTTAAAATTCACCTTTGCATCATTTTAGCTACTCAAATGTCCTGTTTTCAAAAAATCCTTCACTACACAACCTATTGATTATAATATATTCATTATCATTTCCTTGCCCTGCCTTCTTCAAAAAAGAAAAAAAAATGTGTGTTTTATTATTGTCTGAGTCCCTCATGAGAAGTTAAGCACTATTATGGCAGAGATGTAATATGTTTTGATTCATTCAGTGTATCTAACATCTGAAAAAGTGACTGTTAAGAGAACAAGAACTCGAATATTTGCTATATAAGTGGATGGCTGTACAAATGCATGCTTTTCATGGTTAGATCTATGGTAGGTGTTCTACATTTGAGATCTCATATAATCCTCACAACTTTCAAATGAAGTTATCACATATTTTTATAGTCAAGATAATCCTGGTTCATGGAAATTACTTTATTTGAGACCACAATAGCAAAACTGGGATACGTATTCATACACATTGGACTCTGTATTCCATATTGTTCCACAGAAAAGTCTATCTATTTCACTATACTATATGTTTTACAGAGGTGAAATGCTGGTCCATGCCTTCAGCATGATTATGATCTTATTGGAGATGTTAAATATTTAATTGAAAGAACAGACATCAAGGTATAACAAATTACAGTATGCAAGAAAAAATAGAGTATTTAGTACCTAGTATGTTTCCATTAAAATTTATTGAATACTTGTTGGAAAAAATTAGTTATTTAAAAATTCAAAGAAATTAAAAAGGCACCAAAAGTTGGAGTCTTCTGCAACATCTTCAGAAAGGAAGTGGATTTTAATAGCACAAGAATGAAAAGTTCATAAATTTTACCCCACCACTGTCATATTAGGGTTCTCTGATGATCTCACTGGCAGGTCAATTTGCCTATGTCAAGTATCCTGAGATAAAACAGAAAATTTGGTTATTACACATTTAGCATATTTTATAGTATAGTGGTTCTCCATGCTGACTGCACATTATAATCACCTGGAAAGCTTTACAAATACTTCCCCACGTGTAAGTCCTCCAAAAATAGAGATTTTAATTGACACCAAAATCTTTAAAAGTTCTTCAAGTGGTTCTAATGTTTAGTAAAGGTTGAGGGTTGAGAACAACTGCCATAGTATATGTGTAGGTGAGAATACTTAATGAATGCTAGGGTCTGCATCCAGGCAAAGAAGTGCTTAGACTTAACAAATTCATGGTTGTTTTAAACTGCTTTGTTGAAGCAATAATGTTTTTAGAAAACATTGAACTTCCTTCAATCTAATTTCTGGATGTAATAAACATAAATAATTTATTTCTTTAAATAAACAATAATTGAGTCACGAAAAACTATATATATATATATTTTCTCATTACTAGAGAATATAAATTTAATGGGTTTATGTTATTAAAATGACATTTTCATGCCCTCAAAATAAGGTATGATTAACTTCAAAATTCCCATCTATCAGCATAACATTGTCTGAAGCAATAGTCCCTTTTGTTTTCTCTGGGTAGAGGCTTTTCCATATGCTTCTCATAGAAGTAGTAATTTCATTTAAAATCACAGATGGGTTATTGGTGTAGAAATTTGAACAACTGAGAACAGATATCACGTAAAACTTCTTGGGTCATTTTGCTTGTGTCACATATTTTATCTCAGACAGAATGCTTCCTCTAAAATCCCTGTAAGTGAAGTATGGTGAATGACCTTCTATTCCTTTTTAAAAATAATATTCATTCCCTTGTAAAGCCAGATACACTGAGTGACAGAATGCAACCTAAATTTATTTTAAAATATTATATTGATTATAAATACCAATGTAATTATTCTCTCCCCAGCCTATCAATGAACATAACAAGCTTGGGGAAGGGGGAGACTTTTATCAAATAGAGTAGACTGAAGCCTATATAATAAAAGTAATCATAAACTCCTGATGTAATATCATTGAGTATCTGAATATGATCAGCATTTGTATTTCTACCACCTAAAATAGCAAATAGGTCTCAAGTAGAAATTTCTGTTTCTAGTCTCAGGTGAAAATTAAGAGTAAAGCATTACTTAAACTTTTGATTTTCTTAAGAAATATTTTTGTTCTTTTTGATTTTTATATATTTGATTTTACTGTTATATTGAGAATCCTTATTAATCTGTGTGTTCTTTCTATATTCCTCAGATAAGTGATACTTAAAGTCAATGAATGGATCTCTGTTGAAGGGGAATTACAATTTAACATATAATCAAAAACCATACAGAAAAATTTCATTCAAAACAAAGACCAAAGCAAGGCAGGCCAACAGCATAAAAATTTTCAGGGCTTTTAAAAGCATAAGTTCTCTGTGAACTTTGCAATGTAATTTTCCATAAATGACTTACTTTAAACAGCAGACTTTTACACATAACATCCATACTGAAAAAGCAGAAATGAAAATATGCTTGAAATTACCAGCTAAAAGGTGAAATCAAATGGCGATAGCCATGAATGAAAAGTGAGGAACAGTGAGGGGGGGGAAAAGGTAGAACTGTGGATTTGGGTGTATGAGTAACCAGTGATCAAGATAGTACAATACTTTGTTGCTATAGCAAAGTGGAAGCAAAATGGACATTTTAAGATTAACTCAGCAGGCTCAGAATCCAGTCAATACCTTTGAGCACCTGCTCTGTACGTGTTATTGGGAATTGATGTGCACTTCACAAATATACCATAGAGAGGAATCCAGCCAAATGAATGAATATTCAGTCTCTTATTCAGTTGTTTCCTTTCTCCCACTGCTTCTTTAAGTAATAAGCAAACTACTTGCAGCAGCATTTCAGACTGTCTGGCTCATTGTTTCATCCTGTATAACTCAACTGTGCCCTCACCAGGTGCTTGACTTACTTAAGAATAATAGTGGCTGTGGTATTATTTTGAAATGAAAAAATGATATTCTGACATTGTAATTCTTGTTTGGATTTCATTTTCCAGCAAGGATAGTTGAATTTGTTCATTACCATGTTCAATTAATCTTGAGGATAACACAAAAACAATAAAATAATTTAATAGATTAATGAGAACTGAAATGGAGGCAAAATTAATGTTTTACTTAAAACTCCAGTTTTTCCCTTTCTTTCTTTCTCTCTTCTTCCTTTTACTGTATCACTATTCTCTCATCACTCATTTCTTGCTCTCCCAAACATCACAAATCCTCTGTTTTCTCAGTGGTGAGCATGAGTGTGGTCATAGAGACCAGGACTGACACTAGGCTGTGAGCCAGGGGATGGGCAGGGAAATGAGACAGTCAGCGATAAGGTTGCCTATGCCTTCCTTGTGCTTTTTCCTCTCAACTGGAAGCATTATACATGCTGAAAGTGCTGTTTGAATATTCTCATATTTTAAAAAGAGTGCTTAGTGTTTACATGAGAAAGTTCTAATAAAATTAAAAATGATAGAAATCACATAAAGGCTTTATGATAATGAAAGCTTTCATTAATAAAATAAGTTTTATAAAAAGTCTAATACAACTAAGTTAGCTTACCTGTGCCGAATACAAGCAATGTAATTATGTTTCTTTGGTCCAGCTTACCAATCTTAGATTTGAAGCATAAAATATTAAAATAAATACCATTATAGTAATTTAAATAATTATACTAGATTTTAGACAAAAATACACTCTTTTCACATTATTTCCTTGGCAGCAACATTAAACCCAAATATGAAAAGCTAAATTTAACATTTCCTTGTAAGGAGCATAAATGCAATTATTTTTCTAAAATTACTATTGATTACATAAAATCATTTTATAAAAGGTTATTTCACATTGGTCTTGCTCATTATTCAAGGACCTATTATTCTGATTTGAACCGAAATGAACATTTTTCATTTTGGCATATATAGAATGATACCTTATTATTAAAATCTCAATTTTTGCATTCAAGAAATATGTAAAACTATGAATAACTTTGAAAATAATTTTTCAAATATATTAATGAATTGAAATCTTACTTCCCAAAGTTTTCAAGTAATTTTTATCTGTGGGCATTTGAAACTTTTTTTTAATGTGGGAAATGTGGCAGAGATTGCTAATTATCTATTGAAAATCCATTCTCTCCTTTTGCTTTAGCAATAAAAAGAATATATTGATAGAGACAGGAATATATTCAGCTGTATAAAGAACTCTTCTTGTCTTGGCTTTCCTTTGCAAAATCAAGTAATTTCCTTTTCCCTTATTTTGTTCTTCCTGAGTATGACTAGGAATTACTGGTTGGTGCTCTAGTGTTGATCTTGTTGACGGATTACTTGAAGTACTAAAGATGGGAACTGACATATGGAAGGACTTTGGCACCTCTTCGTGGCATCACTGAGATGTTATGGAAACCCAAGTTTGTCTATTTGCCATTCTAAAGCTAATACTCAAGAGACAAGTGGTGTTGGAAAGGAAAGTTTGCTTTATTCAAGAGGCTGGCAACCTGAGGAGACAGTGGACTAATGTCCAATGACCATCTCCCAGATTCCAGATTAAGGAGTAGGTTTTCAGAGGGGAAATACAGGGTAGGAGATTACATACATATTTGTGAAAACCTATTACATACATATCGTGAAAACCTATGACTATATATGAAAAAAGATGGTGCATTGCATTGAGCAAACATAATATAACCTACACCCCATGTGCACTTTGGAGGAGAGATCAGAACAAGGCAAAATTGAGCCCCTAACCTCAGGAGATTATCTTAGGACAAGAACAAGTGGCTATGGACACTCTTCAAGAGCTGGTGTAAAATGGATGGTGCTTTGGGCTCATTGTCACCTGTTAGGAATACAGGGCTTTCCTTGTTTATATGTTGGAACCATATGATTGGACCTAGAGTCTAGACTTCTGCAGAGACGGATTGGATTTGTTAGTGGGGCTGAAAAGACACAATAGTTGATTAGAGGAAACAATTCTCTGAAAAACAAGCTTTAAACTTCCTGCCAGTTTCAACCTTATTAACCCTGTGGGACACAGTTTCAGACACACACACGAGCAGCACCGAACTACCTGCATAGAACTTAAGCTATATTTTAGGCCATTTTAATTTTGAGACCATTGCCATAAGGCAACAACATTCGTCACTGATACACTGCAGACATTACAATTCCAACTAAGGTTCTGGGTGTGTATTTTCCCACTTGTGTTCCAAGGGAGAGAAGTTCAGTAAACTTCACTGTTTATGAAGTGCTGATGACTCTCTGCTACTCCTGGTCTTAGTGAATAGGTCTTATAAGAGTTCCATGCAGGAAGCATAGGTAACAGGTTGAGAAAATTTCAGTGATGAAGAAGGGAGGCTCTGGGAGTTACGAGAGTTTTGTATTTATTGATTTGAATTTGATATTAATATATGTACTAATGACTAAAAAGTTTAACATTCCGACAAATAATCACACTGAGGCTAACTCAGTTTTATAAAGGTTAAAGGATTATTTCTCTGGGTATGTTATTTATTTATTTATTTTCATGAACATTTTATATTTTTTTTTTTAGTGTTTTTAATGTTTATTTTTTGAGAGAGAGCGCGCGCGTGCGCGCGCGTGTGAGTGGGGGAGGGGCAGAGAGAGAGGGAGACACAGAATCCCAGCCAGGCTCCAGGCTCTGAGCTGTTAGCACAGAGCCGGTCGCAGGGCTTGAACTCATGAACCATGAGATCATGACCTGAGCTGAAGTCGGATGCTTAACCGACTGAGCCACTCAGGCACCCCTTTCATGAACATTTTAGTATTATTCATTGTCTACCATTAGTTTTTTCTTCAGAACTATGTTTTTCTCTATCATGTTATTTTTTAAGGAAAAAGTATCTACATTTTAACATTTCTTTCAGGTTTGAGGGAGCATATTTAGGGGACAAACCTTGGTATTTATATGCTGTACACATAGAAAAAAAAGATAAATCAGAATGAGATGAGAAATCAGCATGTATTTGAGAACAGATTATTATTCCAGAGATATCTTTCTGTTAAAATTCGTTTTTTTGTTTGTCTTTGAGATTATCTTAACTTAAAGCTTAGAAAATAAGTTAAATGTTTTCTGTTTTTAATTTACATTACAGGTTTCTTGCATTAAAACAAATATGTATCAAAATGTTCAGTTCAAATATAATATTCAAATGTATCTGTGTTGGATGATATGACTTTCTACTTTAACCCATGCTTATTCCTTAATCCCCTGGAACATTTTTTTAAAATGTTTTTGTAATGGTTATTCAATTTTGAGAGAGAAAGAGAGCGTGAGCAGGGAAGGAGCAGAGAGAGAAAGGGAGACACAGAATCAAAGCAGGCTCCAGGCTCTGGGCTGTTGGCACAGAGCCTGATGCAGGGCTCGAACCCACGAACCATGAGATTATGACCTGAGCGACTGAGGCTAAGACACTTAACCGACTGAGCCACCCAGGCACCCCTCCCCTGGGACATTTTAAACTTTCCAATATTTATATACCTTCAAAATTGAGGATTTCACTAACTCCATATCAGGCATTCAAAACTAATGAAAGTTCCATCTTATACACACAGGATTATCTGCTTATATGCTGCAACCACTGGTCCTGGTCCTTCTGTCTGGAGAATATAAAAATACATACTTCTCCATCCAACTGCATATCATCCAATATTGAAGATACTTAACATTTAAACCCTAAATCTTTTCTATATTTAAATCACCATAAAACATATTTCCAAGCATCATTATCATCTATTACTATTATTTTGGTAATTTATAGTAATAAAAATGTTGATTGCAAGGTAATGAGCAGCTTCTATTGAAAAGAATACAGAGGTGTATGGGAATGAAATTCCATTACATAAGGGATGCTCGCTTTCAGATTAGTTACATACTTAGTAGTGAATAAACAAATATGATAAAATTTTAATAAAAGTTTAATCTAGATTACAGCCATGTGGGATTTTGTCGAACTGTTTTATTTTTTAACATATTAGAAAAATAATTTCCTAAAACTAAAAAACTAGGCTTCAGTGGAAAGAATGATAGATTCCAAGTATTGGTAGATCATTAGAGACACTTTCTTAAACAAATAGATACCAGCCAAACAACTATATTTTTGATACTCTTAAATTTTAACATCTTTTTTACTATAAGGTTTAGGGAATTCTATGCAACATCACAGGTATGGCCTGACATGATTCAATTAGCAACTTCTCTGTACCATATTCCTGTTAAGAGTTGAAACTTGGGGCACCTGGGTGGCTTACTTAGTTGATTTCTGCTCAGGTCATGATCTCACAGTTCATGATATTGAGCCTCATGTGGGGCTCTGAGCTGACAGCATGGAGCCTTTTTGGGATTCTCTCTCTCCCTATCTCTGTTTCTGCTTCTCCTCCAATTGCACATGCACTCTCTCTCTCTTAAAATAAATAAATAAACATTAAAAAAAAGTATATGAAAAAAGTCAAAACCTATCCCAGAAATTTTTAACACATCCCTCATGCAAGTACCTCATTATATGCCTTAATCAATTATTTTCTGTAAGAAATAAAGATAGATACATGGATGGATGGATGAATAGAGGTTTTTTGCTGCTAAACATTTTTTATTTCCATTTACACAGGGGATATTTAGCCTGTTAGCCTATTCTAACCTGTCTGGATCATTTTTTATTCTAATGATTTCATCAAAATAATTTACTGTTATTCCTAGCTTCTTCAGATCTGAAAATCTGACATATGTAACTTGTATGATTTTATCTAAATTTTATATATAAAAGTATGCCAAGTTCCATTTAAATTTAATACATTAGACAACCTACTGAATGAGAGAAGATATTTGAAAATGACATATTTGATGAAGGATTAGTATTCAAAATATATAAATAAAAACTAAATGAGATATCATCTCACACCTTCAAAATGACTAAAATCAAAAGCGCAAGAAACAACAAGTATTGGTGAGGATGTAGAGAAAAAGGAACCCTTTTGGACTCTTGGTGGGAATGCAAACTGGTGCAACTACTGTGGAAAACTGTATGGAGAGTCCTCAAAAAATTAAAAACAGAACTACCTCTATGAACCAGTGATTGTGCTACTGGGTATTTAACCACAAAATACAAAAACACTAATTTAAAGTGGTATGTACACCCTTATGTTTATTGCAGCAGTATTTGTAATAGCCATACCATGGAAGCAACTCCAGTGTCCATCGACAGATGAATGAATAAAGACGATGTGGTATGTATGTATATAAGGTACTATTATTTATATCCTGGAATACTATTTAGCCATAAAAAGAATGAAATGTTGGTATTTGCAACAACATAGGTGGATCTAGAGAGTATTATGCTAAGTGAAATAAGTCAGTGGGAGAAAGACAAATACTACATGATCTCACTCATAAGTGCAATTTAAGAAACAAAACAAACAAGCAAAGGAAAAAAAAGGGAGACAGACAGACAGACACACACACACACACACACACACATGCCAAAAAACAGACTCTTAATTATAGAGAACAAACTGATGGTTATCTGAGAGAATGTGAAATAAGTGATGGAGATTAAAGAGTACACTTATGATGATTACTCAGTCATATATAGAATATTTGAGTCACTATATTGTACACCTAAAACTAATATCAGGCTGTATGTTAACTATACTAGAATTGAAATAAATAAATAAATTTAATACATTAATATTACCAATAGGCACAATTATTAAAAAACATAAAAATACAGAGTTCACGGGAGAACAAAGGCCTTGCCAAAAAAAGCTAAATTGGCAGCAATAACTTATTAAGCGATATTTTTATGAAATATTTCACAAATAAATAGGTATAAATAATGACATATAAAACACCAAAGCACTTAACGTGCATGTTATATAATACACTGTTACCAATATATTGGAAGTTTCTGCTCAACACCTTTGTTTGTGTTTTCCACTCTCTCCACCACACTTAGTTTATATAATTTCCATGAATTTCATTGTTGTTTTACTACACATTTGTGTATCCCTAACCTAACTAAGTATATATATATATATACATATATATATATATATATACATACCATGTATATATATAACTATGTATATACACATATACACATGCATACTTGTATGCATATCCATACACACATATAATTACTTTCCATCTTTTAATATTCATATATGTAATTATAGTCTGTATGTTCTCCTAAAGCTCACTTATTAAGAATTTTCTATTAAAGTATTATCTACATATATAGCCATGTATAGCAGCAATGATATTTTCTCATCAAAGCTCATCAACTAATATTTACACTGAACATATGTTTCTACCAGTAACAAAGGCCAATGCCATGATCCTTTAAGGAGACCAACCAATGTCTTGGTGGCAAGTTGATAACAGTGCATCCCTTCCACTCCAGAAATAACATTTCATCCTAATTATGTTTAGCATGTATTCAAGTTATAAGTTAGCCCCTTTGCCCATGCACTTCACCAAGCATCGCTATCAGAGGTTCACAAAAGTGTGATCCTGCATAATGTGTCTCAGATTTAGAAATCTACTTGATGGAAAATGTGATGTGGGTACATTACCCTGAATTACTGGTCCTAGTTGATGGGTATATCATCCAGAAGTTTCCATCCTGAAAGAACATTGGAGTGGCCTCTTGAAAGTGTAGCAGAAGCACCAGCTTGGTGATTATACATACCCTTTGAAGCTGGCACATTATCCTTCATGGTGTAGAACAGTCCTTAAATCAATGGATATTGTATGCTTCTTTAATTTTAAAAGATAGAATAAATGGGCCTGGAAGTAAAGCAATGAAGTAGGAGTGGCCCAGCTGTCAGAAAGTGATTTACTTGGGAAATTAAAGTTTCCACAATCTTAGTCACTGTGAATGTAAAAGTCCTGCTTCCTAGAGAATGAGTATTATTTAGTTTTTTAATGCTTATTTATTTTTGAGAGAGAGACACACAGAGCATGAGCGGAGGAAGGGCAGAGAGAGAGGGAGGAAAGGCAGAGAGAGACAGAATCCGAAGCAGGCTCCAGGCTCCAAACTGTCAGCACAGAGCCCTACACAGGGCTCAAACTCACGAACCATGAGATCATGATCTGAGCTATAAAGTCGGATGCTTAACTGACTGAGCCACCTAGATGCCCCAAGAATGAATATTATAAAAGGGACTTGAATGAAGACCAGGAAGAAGAGTCATATTATGGACAGTGAGAATAGCAAGTACAATGTCCTGATGTGCCTCCAGCAGTGGGAGTGAGATGGAGTAACAGTGATTCATATCATTCTTCTCACAGATTCATATCCACAATGAAAAATACAAAATCTTGATGTTCTTCCTAGTTGCTATATAATTAATCTCTTTTTTTTCACTTCTTTCTAAGCACCTACCCTGTGATTATGTTTTCCGAATCAATTTTTTATTCTTACGTTTTATACCACCGTTAAGTTTTTCTAAGATTGCCTGTATTTAGATTTTTTTCAATAAATTCATTGGTCACATGTCACATCTAAATTCTAATCCTTAAATTATGCAAAATTATATACTGTTAAGTATCCACTCGTTTAAATTAGTTTTTAACTTCTATGATAAGATTGCTCATTCTCCTGTTGCACAATAAAATGAGCAACATGGTTAGGAGGGAAAGTAAACCTGGGCAGATTCATCACTCCACAATTTTCTAATCTCACTAGTATGAGTTCTACTTCTATCTCTGCCAGGGAAATTGACTCTAACAGAATGGTTTACCTTACGCAGATGCTAGTCAAAATATACACATTCTTCTGATTAATATGATCTTAAACTTTCTTATCAAAAGTAACTGTCTTTCCCCACTAAACCATTTCTCTTCTTGGAATTGATTTTAAATATTTGTTGAATGAATACATGATTATAATCTTCAGTATTCTGTTTTATTTCAGCCTGGAATCTGTTGACATATAACATTTATAAATCATTTCTCTCTTCCTATTGTTCTCCTATATACACAATTTTACCCTAGTACTTAATTTATTAAATCTCATAATCTCTCCTAACTTTCATAATCTAGTACAATATGATTTTGCTATAATTAGGCAACGATATTTCCCAGTATTTCTCAGACATCCAAAGCAAGATTTAGTTAGATATATTTTCACCAGTGGAATTCCCAGGGTTTTATTTATTCTATTCAAAGTCTTTGTTTTTAATTGACTACTATCTTCCTTTTCCACAGAACCTTTTACAGTTAAGGGCACACATTTTCCCTTTCTGAGTTATGTAGCATTTTTTAAGCCATAATTTAATTATTTCAATTACCTCATATACCTTAATTTTTTCTTACTAATTTTAAGTCAATATTTATACATATTTTGTGTGTATGTATACGTGCACATATTTTCTTCTCTTTTATCTCTTACAAATCTTAGAAATGCTGAGTGCAAAACAGATACATAGACAAAGTGAATATTACTAATTCGTTCCTTAATTCATCACTCTGGACTTCATTTCCTTATTTGAAAATCAGAGACATAAATATTTGATTTTATTTATTTATTTTACAAGCACATAGTAAAAGAAAAGTGTGGTCAGAATATATGTAATAGTCGTCACATAATATAGAATCAGATAGCCTAATTTGGAATTCTTATTTTGTGGCTATTAACTGTATAACCTTAAGCAACTTACCCTGTTTGTTTTACCATTACTTCATCCTTGTGGGGTACAATCATCATCATCATCACCATCATCATCATCATCATCACCCTCATCAATACAAAGGAAAAAATAATTACTTTTATTGGCTACTAACTGTGTGCCAGAAACTATTCTAAGAACCCTCTAGGATATGGGACATATAAATGAATTTCAATATAATAGCCAGTGGAAGTCTTAAATATGGAATGATTTTTTAAGAAAATTATGAGGCTACTCTTTTAGCTCACAATTGGTATCCTATCAGAATACTTAGAAAATCAGTAGATAAAAACAGATCTATAATATTCAGAATCTATTCTTTGTCAAGAGTCAGAGTAGTGGATCAGAATTAAAGTACCAGTTAGTAAAACTGTGTACTCTTGTTATGAGTCCAACAGTCTAGTATAGTCTGTTGTAGAATGAGAAAATTCCATAGTCTTTGAATAGACCCACTATTTAGAAGGGAATAAGAAAATAACTACCTTCTCACTTTGGCCAAACCCCTTTTTTATATTAAGTATAATTTCGTGAATATATTTGTGCTATAGTTACTAGTTAGAAACCTCGATAGAGAATAATTTCTGTAAGTATTTCTAGGCTTAAAAAATTGTGAAACTGTACAAATTTACTTGAGAATTTACTGCTTACAAAAATTTGATTATAGGAGTTCAATATCAAGATAAGAAGAGAGCATAAAACAGGGTGTTCACAATTGTTAAAACACATAGCATGCAACAGCAATTCACTTTGGTTGATGGAATGCTGAGTGTCTTACTGAGCTTGATATGGCTTTGGTACCCCATTTAGAGTACATTTTTTACATCACATTCCATCTCCCACACAATTTTTGGCAGGCAAGATAAGACATGAGGAAAAGAAAAACACAAAAATTTCCATAGACACCTAAAGGTTTTTGATGGAAAAATTAGGAAATAATTTTAAATTAAATAAGTAATGCAAAAATCAGTAGCTGTGTTTTTATTCTTAAATAGAGTGGCCATAAGTTGGTACAGTGACATAGGCAAGTTTAAAATATTATAAATATCTAGAAGCTCCAGAACATCTAGGAAGAGTTTATTGGCTGTCAGAAAGATATCACAAGAGATTTACACATAGAAAAACAACAACAACAACAACAATAAACAACAGTCATCATCAGCAGCAGCAGCATTCTAGCCCTGGCTTAACAATTAAAATGGAGAAAAATGTCTTAAGCAAAATTTTAAAAAATAACAAAAACATCAGAAAACTTTTGATGAAGACATGCTAAATAGGATATCAAAATGAAATTAAAAATACTGGTAGAAAAATTATAATAAAATTTAATAAATGTCAGAAAAGCTTACAGACTTCAGTATAACAAAAATCAATTAAAAAAAAAAGACAGACACCCAGATTGAAGAGAAGAATCTCTATTCACACATGAAACAATCTTGTATGTAGAGTATCCTACGAAATCCACTGCAAAACTATTATAGCCAATAACTTAATTTAGCAAGGTTGCAAGATATAAGATTAACACAAAATCCATTGTGTTTCTATATACTGGAAATGAACAATTTGAAAATGAAATTAAGAAAACAATTATATTCACAAGCGCATCAAAAATAATAGAATTCTTAGAAATAGGTTTAATAAAATAGATGTAAAACTTATACTCTGAAAACTACAAAAGATGATTGAAGTAAATTAAAGAGATCTAAATAACTGAAAACATCCTGCTTTCATAGATTGGAAGACTTAACATTGTTAAAACGTCAGTATCCCCAAACTGATCTGCAGATTCAACATAATCCCTAACATAAGTCGATAAGCTTGTTCTAAAATTCATATAGAAAGCACAAAAAAACAGTCCTGAAAAAAGAACAAAGTAGAAGTCACATTTCCAGATTTCAAGTTTTTCTACAAAGCAAGCAAGAGTAATCAAAAGGATAAACAGATACATCAATGGAATAGGATTGAGAGTCCAGAAATGAACCCATATATATTTGATAAATTGATCTTCAACAGAGGTTTTAAGACCATTCTATAAGGAAAGAATAACCTTTCAATAAATAGTGTTGAGACAATGAATAGTCACATTCCAAAGAAGGAAGTCAGACCTTACCTCACCTTGTACAAAAAATGAACTCAAAATCATCAAAGATCCAAATATAATAACTAAAATTATAGAATTCTTATAAGGAAACATAGAAGGAGATCTTATTTGAGCTGAGCAAAGAAGTTATTATACTGAAAGGATAAAAGCATCTGTATCATTAAAACAACTCTTTGAGACTGACTTATAACTAATTCTATTTGGTATTAGATTATCTAACTTACATTATTTAATGCACTTTTAGTTTGCATATAGCAATGTATAGAAGGTGTCTATGACTATTTAAACCCCCATGTTAAATGGAGAACAGGACAAAGAACCAATATTGTAATATATTATTTATGAAGCAGATTCTTAAAAACAAATCTTTTTGGAAAAGAAGATAGGAGAATATCTTTCAGGTCAAGATACGATAATGTAGTATCTAAACATATGCTTTGATTTTAGACAATTCTGTTTATAAATGCTTTGTCTTTGCCTTACTAACTTAATGACCTTAAGTCACATACACCCTCCATGGCTTAGACTTTTTATCTGTCAAATGGGAATAAAACATTTCTAAATCATATAACAGGTGTTCAGGTTAGCATCAATTAGATGCCTTATATAAAACTCATAACATGTCTCTGCACCCGGGAAATATTTAAAGGTAAATAGAAGTTTTATTAGCATGATTGGCATTTCTTTTGGGTTAAATTAAAAACAAAACAAAAATACAGTAAATGAACATCCAACCAGCAAACCCAGGAATCTACCACCAAAAATAAGCATTTCAAATTTGCCATAAAGGCAAAAAAAAATTTGCTCTGAAATGAAGTTTGTCTTTTCTTTTTAGCTTTGTTGTGGTGTAATTAAAAAATAAAATTGTGCATATTTAAGCCCATCTTCAACTATCTTTATTAAAAGTGTGGTACAGACATGACAGGTTTAAAATGACAGCTCTTAAGGCAGAATCCTCAAAAGTTTCATTTTATAGTGTAGAGTGGTGTTAAAGGATTGGAGAAAGGTTTGGTTAATAGGATTTTTATTGGAAATTCTAAGGGATATGCAAAAAAAGTGTGGGGCACACATGAAAGTATATTATAAACATTTGTATGTACACATATGAAAATTTCCATAATTAATAGCAAGAAACATGGCAGAATAATGTGACTGTTTCAAGAAGCTTTCAAAAGCCAATTTGAACCAGGAATATTTATTTGAGCTGAGTCTCTATACCTCTTGAGATTAACCTAACACTAATTCAAGTCCTATTGTCTTACTGGTAAAAATAAATAGACTATAACTTGATTTATAAGTGATGTAATAATCAACTATGAACTTTGGTTTTCTATGCTATGCTAATAAAGGTGTGTTGAATTTAGAATCTTCTAGAACAGAGAGAAAGGTTGATAAGGTGATAATATGCTATGGTTATAAATCATGTTCTTGCTATAGAAATAGTTCTTCGTTTCTTTCTAGTGATAGTATATTTGTCTCCTGTCTCTTCTCTATTTTTATTATTAAGATATGTTTTTATGGAGACAAAATGAACAATTATGTCTTTTGAGACTGACAGACTAGAAGATTAGATTTTTTTTTGTTTCAACTACTTCAATAGGCCTTTGTTTTGCAAATATATGTTTTGTAAATAGTGTACATTTGTTCTTTCCATTTTATAGAGCAATATGATTTTACATGCAAATGGAATAGTTTTATGTCTCCCTACAACCTATTTACCTAATGTATTAGAGTATCTTAGAGTTTCAGTGTTCCAAGTTTTGATGTCTATGTTCCAAAGATAAATGTGCTATATATTCATAGCCCCACACATCAGTTAAATATGTATATATTTATATATATACATGTATTTATATATGTATATATGTATTATATATGTATATAGTATATTATTATATATAATGTATATGTAATATTATATACATAATTATATATATAATTCAGTAAAAATATTACTTATCTTGTATACAGAACTCATTATTAAATATGGCTTGCTAAATTTTCTTTCTCTGCCTGAATTAACATAGTTTTTGATTTCATAAGCATTGTCATTGCTTAAATTTTATTTCTCCATATATTTTTCTGTTTGTCTATTTTATAGAGAGGTGAGTGCTCAGGCATAAATCTTTTCAAGACTTCTTTGTAGAGGTATGTTAAAATACTTATATATTTATATTTGTGGCAATTGGGGGAATAAGTTAAAAAATCAATGTAGTTTTCTGTACTGAGAAGCCAATCAGATAATGTTTACTTGTATGATCTCTAATCAAGAAGTTTTATTATTTGGGAATTTAAGATTAAAGCATCTTTGAGAATAACTTTCAGAGGGGAACACTTCTATGTGAAATATGATTGACACCTAATATTTATTGAATGCTTACAAGGTCCTGAGAATTGTCTAAGCACTTTAAGTGTGTATATTATTCAAGTTCCACTGTAACCCTTTCAAAAATTAAGCTTAATAAAAGAGAGAGAGAGAAAGAGAGAGAGAGAGAGAGAGAGAGAGACCGAGAGAGGAAAGTGAGAGAGGTGTCAAGAGAATTTAAGTTCTCCAAGATCACACAGCTACTAAGTGACAAAACAAGAATTCAAACTCACATATTCTGACACTAGAACTTGAGCACCTGATCACAGACCTTAACTACCTCCCAAGAGAAAAACAGTGAAAAGGAATGATAAATTACTGATAATATTGATGAAGCTTGGAAATTATTTTCCCTTAATGTGACTTTGGCTATATCTTTAAAGTGATAAAACTAACTGGTATGGCTGAAGTTTCATAACAGAAAATTAAATTGCATGATATTAAAAATACTTCATTGATAAGACATGATATTTTCCTTAGGTATTTGGACTACCATTTGACTATTTGTAAGTTATTATAAATATTATTATTATTAGTAGTAGTAGTAGTAGTATTAAATGTTTATTTTTGAGAGAGAAAGAGAGAGTGAGCATGTGCAGATGAGCAGGGGAAGGGCAGAGAGATTGGGAGACAGAGGATCCAAAGCAGGCTCTGTGCTGACACCAGAAAGCCTGATATAGGACTCAAACCCACCAACCATGAGAACATGACCTCAGCCAAAGTTGGATGCTTAAAGGACTGAGCCACCCAGGTGCCCCTACAAGTAATTATTATTAAAGAGATCAGAAATACATATAAAGTTTTAAGAACGAGCATATACACTGTTAGACTTCTGCAGTGCCATAACTGAAGTAAAAACTAGACTATTTCATTCAGCATTAAGCAGAATCTTAAAAGGTATATATTACTTTTATAATTTTAATAAACATTTGCGTTGCTATTTTCCCACACTTAGGCATCCAAATATAGAGAAATCTTAGGAATTTATTAATAAAGATAATCTGAACTTGAGTCTTTTGGTGCCACCTTCTGGCATGTATAATTGTATAAAATATTCCAAATTCTAACAAAGTTTCTAATGACTAAATAAGTTAAATTAGCTGGTTTTACGTTTGTTCAGTATATACATTTCTACTTTGAGTTTGTTTTTGCTGACGTCAATATGGAGAAGTTCTTGAATTATACAAAGGCAGTATTCAAATTCCATTGTAATATTTAGTATGTAATAACGGTACATAGAAAAAAACTGACAGGAAAAGTAGTGGCGTTAAAAAATTAGGATTCTTTTCATTTTATTAAGTAAACTTTGCCAGTAAGTTTTAAAATGTTATTTTATTCTCAGAAACTAAATATAGGACTCAATACCTTTAATTGTTCTTTGAATTAATTGTGTTTGATCCGATACTATAATGTTTACAAATTACTTCATGGCAGTCTACTCAGGTTATTTCTGTTTCATTAATATGCCATTTATTGCACAAAGATTAATGTTAGCTGTCTATATTTGCCACAGCTTCCTCTGATAAAAGTAGAAAAAATAATTTCTGGAGGAAAAGGTAAGAAAGTTTTATCTAATGATGGTGACCTATTTTTCCTGGAAACAATTAGCATCTAGTGCTATTATAGGTGGAATTTAAAAACAAAATTAGAGGACCACAAAAAATGCATCCTTAGATAATGCTGATCTTATCATTATGCAAATTTTGCAATCAATGTAACCATTTGCTAGAAAATCAAAGTGGGAAATTTGAGAAGAAGCAATTTTTTAGCTTATTATTGACTCTGGTCATTATTGTTATTAGCAATAGTAGTATTAGTACACCCTTTCAAATACTCCATTCAGTTCTATAAATTTAAAAAGGAAGACTTTTAGTTATCCCTTTAAAAATTTGGAATACCACATATTCCCAAGTCCTTACATATGGCTGTAAAAAAAACAAAAAAACAAAAAAACAAAAAAAAAAAACTTCTGCCAGTTATATTTCCCAATTAGAGTTCATTTATTTTCTCCATATTTAGTTTTGTTAAGAAATTACAGAGTATCATTAGCCTGAACTTACTGTAAGATTCTGAGAGGATACTGCAGACAATATAAAATTACCAAATTACCAAATATATGCATTTAACATGGGAAATAATGGCAGGAAGAGGCTCAGTTTTCTGTAAGAAAATTTATAGAAGGGAAATACTGAATTTTGAATAGTATGTGAGGTTTACCAAAAAATGTATTTTTTTGTTATTTAAATTTTAGTTAACATACAGTTGAATACTGGTTTCAGGTTTTAGTCTTCCTCTGATTGACTTATTTGGCTTAGCATAATCCATTCTAGCTCCATCCATATCATGGCAAATGGTAACATTTCATTCTTTTTGAAGGCTGAGTAATATTCCATTGTGTGTGTGTGTGCATGTGTGTGTGTACCACATCTTCTTTATCCATTCATCAGTCAATGAACATTTGGGCTCCCTCCATAGTTTGGCATAGTTTAGCAGTTTGGCTAATACTGCTATAAACATTGAGGTGCATGTGCCCCTTAGAATCAGTATTTTTGTATTCTTTGGGTGAATACCTAGGAATGCAATTGCTGGACCAAAGGGTAATTCTATTTTTAGTTTCTTGACGAACTTCCATACTGTTATTTAGAGTGGCTGCACCAGTTTGCATTCCCACCGACAGTGTAAGAGGGTTCCCCTTTCTCCACATTCTTGCCAACACCTGTTCTTCCTTGTGTTGTTAATCTTAGCCATTCTGGTAGGTGTGAAGTGGTATCTCATCATGGTTTTGATTTGTATTTCCTTTGTGATGAGTGATGTTGAGCATCTTTTCATGTGTCTGTTAGCCATCTGGATGTCTTTTTTGGAAAAGTGTCCATTCATGTCTTCGGCCAGCTTCTTCACTGGGTTATTGTTTTCTGGGTGTTGAGTTTGATAAGTTCTTTATAGATTTTGGATACTAATCTTTTATCTGATATGTCATTTGCAGATTTCTTTTCCCATAGCATAGGCTGCCTTTTAGTTTTGTTAATTGTTTCCTTTGCCATGAAGAAGCTTTTTATCTTGATGAAGTCCCAATAGCTCCTGTTTACTTTTGTTTCCCTTGCCTTCAGTGACTTGTCTAGTAAGAAGTTGCTCCAGCCAAGGTCAAAGAGATTGCTGCCTATTTTCTCCTCTAGGATTTTCATGATTTCATGTCTCACAATTAGGTCTTTCATCCATTTTGAATTTATTTTTGCATATGGTGTAACAAAGTGGTCCACTTTCCTTCTGCATGTCACCATCCAGTTTCCCCAACACTGGGAATAGACGGTCTGTTTTCCATTGAATATTCTTTTCTGCTTTCTCAAAGATGAGTTCCCCATATAGTTGTAGGTTCATCTCTGGATTTTCTATTCTGTTGCATTGATCTATGTGTCTGTTTTTGTGCCAGTAGCATACTGTCTGGATGATTACAGCTTTGCAATGTAGCTTGAAATCCAGAATCAGGAGGCCTCCAGTTTTGTTTTTCTTTTTCAGGATGGCTTTGACTATTCAGGGTCTTTTGTGGTTCCATACAAATTTTAGGATTGTTTGTTCTAGCTCTGTGAAAAATTCTGATAGTATTTTGATAGGATTGCATTAAATGTGTAGATTGCTTTGGGTAGTATAGACATTTTAACATTATTATTATTATTATTGTTGTTATTATTATTTATTCGTGTCCTCTTAAATTTCTTTCACAAGTGTTCTATAGTTTAATAGTATAGATCTTTTACCTCTTTAGTTAGGATTATTGCTAGGTATTTTATTATTTTGGGGGCAATTGCAAATGGGATCGATTCCTTGATTTCTTTTTCTGTTGCTTTGTTACTGGTGTATAGAAATGCAACAGATTTCTGCACCCTGATTTTATGCCCTACAACTTTGCTGAATTCATGCAGTTCTAGCAATTTTTTGGTGGAATCTTTTTGAGTTTTATACATAGAGTATCATGCCATCTGCAAATAGTGAAAGTTTAACTCTATCTGGGCCAATATGGATTCTTTTTAAAATTTTTGTTGTTGTTGTTGTCTGATTGCTGAGGCTAAGACTTCTAGTACTATGTTAAATAGTAATGGTGATGGACCTCCTGGTCTTGTTCTTGAATGTAGGGGAAAGGCTCTCAGGTTTTCCCCAGAATGATATTGGCTGTGAGTCTTTTGTAAACGGCCTTTTCATGTTGTGGTATGTTCCATCTATCCCTACTTTGTTGCAGGTTTTTGTCCAGAATGGAGCTATATTTTGTCAAATGCTTTTTCTGCATCTATTGAAAGAATCATATAGTTATTATCCTTTCTTTTATTAAGGTGGTATATCACATTGATTGATTTGCAAATATTGAACCACCCCTGAAGACCAGTAGTAAATCCCACTTGAATAATTCTTTTAAAGTACTGTTGAATTAAATTTCCTAATATCTTGTTGAGAATTTTTGTATCCATGTTCACTGGGGATATTGGCCTGTAATTCTCCTTTTTAGTGGGATCTTTGTCTGGTTTTGGAATCAAGATAATGTTGGTTTCATAGAATGAGTTTGGAAGATTTCCTTCTATTTCTATTTTTTGGAACAGTTGAGAAGAATAGGTATGAACTCTTCTTTAACTTGTAGAATTCCCCTGGGAAGCCATCTGGCCCAGGACCCTTTTTGAGGGATTTTTGAGTACTGATTCGATTTATTTGCTGATTATGGGTCTGTTCAAATTTTCTATTTCTTCCTGTTGCAGTTTTGTAGTTTGTGAGTTTCTAGGAATTTGTCTATTTCTTCCAGATTTCCCTGTTTGTTGCTTTATAATTTTTCATAGTATTGTCTTATAATTCTTTGTATTTTTTCATGTTGGTTGTGACCTCTCCTCTTTCATTTGTGATTTTGATAATTTTTATAAGTTTGGCTAGGGGTTTATCAATTTTGTTTATTATTTCAAAGAACCAACTCTTAGTCTTCATCTCTTCTATTGGTTGTTGTTGTTGTTGTTTTTTCTATATCAATTATTTCTGCTCTAATATTTATTATTACCCTTCTTCTGCTGGCTTCATGCTTTATTTGCTATCCCTTCTCTAGCTCCATTAGGTTAGGTTGTGAATTTGGGAACTTTCTTGCTTCTCGAGATAAGCCTGAATTGCAGAATACTTCCCTCTTAGAACTGCCTTTGCTGCATCCCAAAGGTTTTGTACCATTGTGTTTTCATTTTCATTTGCTTTCGTGTATATAGTTTTTAATTTCTTCTTTAATTTCCTGGTTAACCCATTCATTAATTAAGATTTTTAATGTTTATTTACTTTTGAGAGAAAAAGAAGCAGAGTGCAAGCAGGGGTGAGGAGAGGGAGACAGAATCCAAATCAGGCTCCAGGCTCTGAGCTGTCAGCACAGAGCCTGACATAGAGCTTAAACTCATGAACTGAAAGATTGTGAACTGAGATAGAGTCACAGGCTTAACTGATTGAGCCACACAGATGCCCCACAAGCCATTCATTCTTTAGTAGGATCTTCTTTAACCTCCATATATTTGGGGGGCTTTCCAACATTTTTCTTGTAGGTGGCTTCATAGCATAGTGATCTGAAAATATGCATGGTATGATCTTGATTTTTGGTACTTGTTGAAGGTTGATTTGTGACCCAGTATGTGATCTTTTCTGGAGAATGTTCCATGCGCACTTGAAAAGAATGTGTTTTCTGCTGCTTTTGGGTGACTTGTTCTGAATATATCTGTTAAGTCCATCCAGGTCAGTGTGTCATTCAAAGCCATTATTTCCTTGTTGAGTTAGATGATCTGTCCATTGCTGTAGGTGGGCTGTTAAAGTCCCCTACTATTATTGTATTGTATTATTATCAATGAGTTTCTTTATGTTTGTTATTAATTGATTTAAATATTTGGTTTCTCTCAAGTTGGGAGCATAAATATTTACAATTGTTAAATCTTATTGATAGAGAGACCTCTTAATTATGGTATAATGACCTTCATCTTTTGTTACAGTCTTTGTTTTACAGAGACTGATATAAGTATGGCTGCTCTAGCTTTCTCTTTTATGTTCGTTAGCATGATAGATGGTTCTCCATCCCCTCACTTTCAATTTGCAGGTGTCTAAAATGGGCCTTTTGTAGGCAGTATATAGATTAATTTTTTTTCTTTTAATCTATTCTGATACCCTGCATCTTTGTTAGGAGAATTTAGTCCATTTACATTAAGAGTGATTATTGAGAGATATGAATGTAGGGGCTCCTGGGTGGCTCAGTCGGTTAAGCGTCCGACTTCAGTTCAGGTCATGATCTCACGGTCTGTGAGTTCGAGCCCCGCGTCGGGTTCTGTGTTGACAGCTCAGAGCCTGGAGCCTGCTTCAGATTCTGTGTCTCCCTCTTTCTCTGCCCTGCCCCTACTCATTCTCTGTCTCAAAAATAAATAAAAATATTAAAAAAGATATGAAATATATGAATTTAGCGCAGTTGTTTTACTGGTAGATGATGCTCTCTGGCCCTTTCTAGTCTTTGTTGCTTTTGGTATTTTTTTTTCTTTTCCTCCTCTACTTAAAGAGTTCCCCTTAAAATTTCTTATGGGGGTGGGTTTAGTGATCACAAACTCCTTTAGTTTTTGTTTTTCTGAGAAACTATCTCTCCTATTTTGAAAGACAGCCTCGCTGGATAGAGTATTCTTGGCTGCATATTTTTCTGATTCAGCACATTGCCACTCCTTCTGGCCTGCCAAGTTTTATGGAAAAATCTGCTTCAAACCTGATTTGTCTTCCCTTGCAGGTTAAGGACTTTTTTCCCTTGCTGCTTTCAGGATTCTGTGTATTTTGTGAATTTGACTATGGTATGTCTTGGCAATGGCTGAATTTTGTTGAATTTAATAGGAGTTCTCTGTGTTTCTTGGATTTTGATGTCTGAGTTCCTCCCCTGATTATGGAAGTTTTCAGCTATCAGCTATAATCTGTTCACATAAACCTTCTGCCCCCTTTTCTCTCTCTTCATCTTCAGAGACTCCTATGATACCTTCAGGTATTCCCCTGATACGAATGTTATTACATTTTTAACAAGCCTCTGAGTTCTCTAAGTCTACTTTCACGATCCCTGTCTTTTGTTTCCCTCTTCTTTTCAACTTCATTATTTTCCATAATGTTATCTTCTATATCGTTAAGTCATTCCTCTGCCTCATCCATCCTCATTTTTATGGTCTGTATTTGGGTTTGCATCTTGGTTATAGCATTTTTAATTTCAGCCTGACTAGATTTTAGTTCTTTTATCTCTGCAAAAAGGGATTCTCTGGTGTCTTCTATGCTTTTTTTTTCCAAGACCAGCTAGTATCCTTATAATTGTTTTAAATTCTAGCTTAGACATCTTACCTATATCTGCATTGGTTAACTCCCTGGCTATTATTTCTTCCTGTTCTTTCTTTTAGGGGAATTCCTCTGTCTTGTGATTTTGGAGGAAGAAAATAATAATAATAGCAATAATAATAAAATTAAATAATTTTTTAAATCAAATAAAGGAAACTAGATCCTAGGTGTGTTTTGATCTGCTTGTTAAGAGAAGCCTGATAGAAAAAAAAGAGGGGGTTAAAAGAGAGAAATTTTTTAAATGCTCTTTCTGTTCCCAAGAAACAAAAGAAAATAAAACAACAATAACAAACATGGAAGCAACAATAGCAACAAACAAACAAACAAAACCAAATAAAGCTAGATCCAGTTTCCCCTAGAGCTTTAACTTTGCAGCAGTCTGCAGTCAGTAGACTAAGCAGGTAGAAGGGATTTGTGCTGGTCTTCCTGTGAAGGGGCCTGCTGCTCTGATTCTCAGGTGGACTTGCCCTATGGAGATGTACCTGGAGGGCACAGGAAGGCAGGGCTTGGTGTAATGGCTCTGTTCTCAGCTTGGTGGCACTGTTTAGCTCACTGGGGTCCATCAGTGTTGGTGGGCTAATGGTGAAAATGGCTTCACCTCACTCTCAAGTCTCCAGAGAAGGAAGTTCATGCCCTCAAAGATGTGATCAGTCACCCTTCCTGTGTCCCCTGCTTCTGTCAGCTCCCTGCCTTCCCCCTGTCTGTGTACAGGCTGTCCATCTACCAGGAGGCATCTCTCTCCAGAGTTTTATCTCAGGCATGGCTGTGTTTAAAACCCCACACTTCATGGGGTGTCTGGGTGGCTCAGTTGGTTGACCATCCGACTTTGGCCCAGGTCATGATCTGGTGCTTCATAAGTTTGAGCCTCACATTGGGTTCTGTGCTGACAGCTCAGAGTCTGGACCCTGCTTCAGATTCTGTATCTCCCTCTGCCTTTGCCCCTCCCTAGATCGTGCTCTGTCGCAAACAAACAAACAAACAAAACACATTTTAAAAAATTAAAAAAAGAAACACACACACACACACACATTTCAGTGACTCCTGCAGTTCAAACCCAAGTTGATCTTCTGGGGGAGGGTATGGCCACACTGTGGCCAGGGCCAGCTTGTCCCAGGGAATGGTCATACCACCTCACAGCAGCAGCAGCTCAAAGTTTATAGTAAATCACAATACACAGTCAGCACCAGGGTTTGCTGCCCTCAGCTGGTGTCTTTGTTTCTATATGGTTCATGGGGAAGCTTGATGGCGCCTGCCAGGTCTTTTGCCCATGGAAAAGCAGTATCACGTCTACCAAATGCACTCCAAACAGGAGAACTGCTTCTCCCTTGCAACCCAGGGCATCCTCAGACTGTGCTGCCCACTCCCAGGACTCCGCCCTGCTTCCTCACCTAAGCACCACCAGGTGTTAATCTCTGAAATTTAAGACTCTGTGCTATGCTGTTTATAAAAAACTGGTGGTATCCTCTTTCCCCTGTCAGTGGTTCTGGGAAACAGTTTTCTTGTGCAGTCTCCTGCGTGTGTTTTTACTCTTTTCTCTCTAGCTGCTTTAAGGGGGAATGCTTTCTTGGGCAGACCCCATGCACTGCTCTCTCTCACTCTCTGTCCTTCTCCTCTCTGTGAAAATGACTCCC
The DNA here is from genome assembly GCF_022837055.1 of Prionailurus viverrinus. NCBI lineage: Eukaryota > Metazoa > Chordata > Mammalia > Carnivora > Felidae > Prionailurus > Prionailurus viverrinus. The sequence goes on along the minus strand of NC_062564.1, from coordinate 108,515,097 downwards.
TCCCCTCTGGGGCTCCATGGCTCTTCTCTCCCCCAATTTACTTCTCTGCACCAGGAACCTGCTGTGTTCTCTCCCTCAAATTACGCAGATTTTTCTGTCAATCCTCAGATTCTCTAGGAGTGCAAAATGGTTTGATGTTGATCTAGCTGTGTTCGTGGGAAAAGTTCAAGATCTCTTTACTACTCAGCCATCTTACCTCTTCCCTCAAAATATTTATTTACCTATAACTTATTAATCTAATTCCTCTCAGGTGATATTTCAGAATTGTTAACATTTTTTTTCTTCCTTCCTTCCTTCCTTCCTTCCTTCCTTTCTCTCTCTCTCTTTCTTTTTCTCTTTCACTTTTTCTCTCGTTGTGGTTTAAGGTTTTGACTTCTTTATATATACATAATTTCCTTTCATTTCCTTAGGAAACATCATCCAGGAGATTTAGTCCAAGGTAGAACTCACCTATCTGTGAATCTATATACATCTATCTATGTATCTATCATCTATCTATATGCTCTTGATTTATGGTATTTCCAAATTGATAAAATAATTTCAGCACATTGTTTTCTAGTCAATATTTTCTCAATAATTTGTTATTAAGATTTATATAATCAGATATGAGGAGAAATAAATGTTTATATTTATTTTATGAACATGTAGTATTGCACATTAGTTAAAGTGTGGGCTTTGGAGTCAAACAATCAGGATTTCAATCACTGTACAATATTTCTACTGATTCTTATTTTTATGAAAATTGCCAAGTTGTTTAGCCATTTAAATCAGTTTCTTCATCTGTGCATTTGGAAAGGAAATGTAACTAATCATAGTACCCTAAGAGATAGTTCATCTAAAATTCTTAATCCAATGCTTAGCTCATAGTAAATAATAAGTTAATTAATATTATTATTAATGCTTCATGTGTGCAGGAAAATTTGGACATTTCTACATATATTAGATAAGTTTTATAATTAATCTGAAATACTGTTTTTATCACCTTCAGATTTAATGTCAAAATGGATCTTAATCTCATTTAAACTATATTTTGTATTGCCGTATTATGTAGTCATCATTTTTTCTTTCTTTTTTTCATTTAGTTTAGGTGTGTTGTTGAGTCTTAGCCAATATTAAAAAAGGCCTTTTAACTCAAAACTCTGAAATGTAAAAGCTACACATCACAATTTTTTTTAATGAAAAAAACAAAAAAAAAAAAGCTTTTGAGTACCAAGGTCAAAAAAAGGAAATCTTTAATAGCAAATTAAATATTTAACTGCATGTGATCAAGTGGCAAATTCCTTTTCAAGATACTGACAAATATCTCTAGATAAAACATCCTATCCAAGCATTTTCAATTGATAATTCCATACGAACTCCCCACAAAATTATTATGTTTTCTCTTTAGCATTGGTTCCCTTATATTGCACTCAGTGTTTTTCATCTTTCTTAAAAATGACAACCACATGTTGTTAAAGCCTAAAACGTGACCATGTGATAACCAACTTGGTTTCACAGTGTTGCCAGGTGTGATTTGAATGTTACTGAAATGTCAATGCCATTGCTGCAGATTGAGCAGCAGTGAAATGTGGACTTTGTTCTACTCCACTTTAACTATCTATCCATCCATCCATCCATCCATCCATCCATCCATCTATCTATCATCTATTTTAAATTAAACCCCTGATCCAAGAGTGGCCCTCCTCTATCAGGGAAGGTCAGCCTCTTCGAGCACACAGCTTTGGGAAGCACACACATGGAGTGGTGAAGGAGGACAGGGACTCCTGCCTAGCCAGCCAGATCAGCTGCATCAACCCTGGAGATCAATAGGGTGACAGGTGTTGCAGCCAGATTGCCCTCACTTCCTGTTTTACTCCACTTTAAAACTAGTAAAACAAATGAACAAACAAAGCAAGAGCTAATCCAAACTTCTGTAAATTACTTTGGAATTTATCTTTTCATAAATACAATAAGGCTTAAAAATGAATTTTGACATGCCACACACAGCATAGTTTGTTGTTGTTGTTGTTGTTGTTGTTGTTTTTCCCAATAACAAGCCATTTAAATACAAATTCTCTTTTTCATATTTTTAAGACTTCCATCTGGTCTGACTTCTGATAAGTTAATTATTTAATCATATACTGGCAAGTTGTTTTGAATAAATATTTAATAATATGCTGTACACATAAATGAATGAATGAATACAAGAAAGGCATTTCATGGAGAGAAAGTTTCTGGAACTAACTTCTTATGTGATCTTGAGAAGTTTTTAAACTTCTCCAAGGCTTTGTTTCTTCATGTGTGAAATAAGGGGTTTGGAGTCAATAACCCTTTCAATCTTATCAGCTCTGAAATTCTCTGAGCATATGCTTCTGCCAGCCAAAGGAATATGAATGTAATGGGACACTTTATTGTATTAATTTGTTTTGTTCTTGCAGCTGGAGGAGAATCTTAGGATAAATAAATAACTAGAATGGACAAATCTTTGTGTATTGTATGATCCTCATATGTCTCAAGGTTATACTAATGGATATTATGTTTCAGTCTCAAAGAGAAGTTAATGACACCCTGGAGATTATCCTTATACAAGCCTTTATGTGGGAGTCCTGACCCATTCATAGGAATTCATCAGGGATATAGAAGAGAAGGGATACATGTTGACAGATTTTGTTTAATGAAGGTATCCCCAAGATAATGACATCTGACATTTGGGCTAGGTTCCATGATTGGCAGGAACCTCTTAAATTGCAGGACCTGTGGCAGGTTAATGGAGTGTGTGTGTGTATGTGTGTGTGTGTGTGTGTGTGTGTGTGTGTGTGTGTGTGTGTCTGAGAGACAGAGACAGGGTAGGAGAGAGTTGATGTGTTCACTAATGAGAATTCAGGGGAAAAAAAAATTTCCCTGCCCAATTATGGTATAGAGGAGTAGAGCTACTTTACTTAAATGCTCACATTGATCATGGACAGTCAGAGTAACAGCAGTTGCAACCAAAATAATTTGCTATAGAATAAGTGAGAGCCCATTTCTTAAGTCATATATAGAAAGTAAGACCTCTAGTATTATTATACTCCAACACAAAGGAGAAATAATTTTTGTAGGGATTGCTGTGGTCTGAATTATACCCCCCCCCCATAAAGAAGTTATATTTTGAAGCGTTATTCCCCAAAGTAAATGAATTTAGATATAGGGTTTTTAAGCAGGTCATTAAAGTTAAATGAGATCATAAGGGTGGGGACCCTAATCCCATTAGATCAGTGTCCTTGTAAGAAAAGGAAGAGACACCGGAGATGGATGTCTTTCAGTCTATACCTATGTCTATATTTATATCTACATAGATACCTTTACATAATACATAATATTATACTCTTTTTTCTATTCTAAAAATATACATGAAATGGTGAGGGGCTTGGTTTTAGATTCTCTATCTTATGACCAATATCATACTCTCTCATTTACTGTAGTTTTATGATTATACTAGATATATGATAGTTTGAAACCTATAAATTCATTGTTTGCTTCAATTTTTCTTGAATATTATTGGCCCCTTGCTTTTCCATATGAGTGATTAACTTAATTTGCCAAAAATGTGCTGGGATTAATTTTGAGGTTAAATTCAATCAATAAAGTGGTTTGGAGGTAGTTTATACCTTTTTAATATTGACCTTTTATCAATAAAAATGGCATATGTTACATTTGTATAGATTTTCTTTAATATTTATTGTTTCCTATGTAAAGAATTTGAGCATATTGTGTTTTGTGACCATGTCATATAGTATCACGTATAAAGCGGATTTTTGTGTGTTTTCTGTTTATTCAGCAAAGTTTCTAATAGTACTTAATAAATTTCACTTAAAACCCTGAGTTAAGGAGTGCCTAGATGGCTCAATCAGTTAAGTGTCCAACTCTTGATTTTGGTTCAGGTCATGATCTCACAGTTCGTGGGAGTAAGCCCTGTGTTGAATTCTGCACTGACAGTGTGGAGCCTGCTTAGGATTCTCTCTCTCTTCCTCTCTTTCCCTGCCCCTCCCCAACTTGCTCTCTCTCACTCTCTCAAAATAAATAAATAAACATTTAAAAAAAAACTCCTAAGTTAAATTTTAAACTCATACTTTGCAACTCATATAAAAACGTAATAACATACATGACCTCTTTTCCTAAAATGCCTGACTCTAAAAGAACCATATAATCAAAAGCACAGTAACATATATTATTTCAGTTAATACTAGTATTTTAAAATGTTTCATCATGGACCGATGTGCATTATGTTTTTGTGTAAAGCACGTTATTGTAAAACGCCTGCTCCCACCCCACATTCTTGTTCAGTGATACACCAAATATTTTTTACTGATGATAATGACAACTCTTAAATAAATTGTACCTCTTTTGTTGAGTTAGGAAATGGCAAAGAATACCAAGGTACATTTAAATTTATATTGTGTTCTTCAACTAGGGAAATTATGTTTGAAAATTTCAATTTACTTTGCTTTCTACCTAATATTCATCATTCTTGGTATGCTTGCTGAAATATTATACTGAGAGAAAGAGAGACAGAGAGAGATTAATTTTTTTTAATGTTTATTTATTTTTGAGACAGAGAGAGACAAAGTGTGAGTGAGGTGGGGGAGGGTGGTTTGCAGAGAGAGAGAGGGAGGCACAGAATCTGAAACAGGCTCCAGGCTCTGAGTTGTCAGCACAGAGCCCAATGAGGGTCTCGAACCCACTAACCGTGAGATCATGACCTGAGCTGAAGTCAGATGCTCAATCAACTGAGCCACCCGTGCACCCCTAGAGGGACTATATGAGAAAGATAATCCATCCTTTATATTTTACAATTTCTTTATTTAATATAACTTAAATAGTTTTGTCAACGTTATGTTTCTTGTGAAACAGAAGATTGTATTTTCAAGATCTTTTTGATTGCACGTGAAGTTGAATGTGTCAATTTAGTGAGGTAAACAAAACTGAACTGAATGCAATATACTGTGCTTTATTGGACTGTTAAAGTTTCTGGAATATAAGTATATAAGTTTCTTCAGAATACTGGTGGTGACTCCCTAGTGAATTTATTGTGTTCTTATTTCCAAGTATACACTGAAAACACAATGATGTGGACAATGCCATAAGAAAAACTCAAAAATCCCTGGTAACCCTGTAAGATTAATTAACTAACATATATTGGGAAGCAAAAATTAGTGAAATGGAAATAAAATAACCAGGTAAATAATATGTAATTCTTAATAAATAGGAAAAAATTAAATATAAAATGTTCCATAGCAATTTTATTATATAATACATTTAGATTATATTAGGTTGCCTGATTTAGTAGTGACTTCTAATTTCCTATTCTACACTTACCCCTTACTCCTTAGTAAGAACATATCCTCTCCCCTATGGGAGGGCAGAAGTAATTGCCCTACATATAAGAAGTAGTCTTGAAGGGAGGGGTTAACTTGTTTTTCATTCTGCCTATTATCGCTGGCTACAATGAGTATGTGAGATCTGGAGCTCTCTCAAACTTTTCAGGTCATTAGATTAGATGCTGAAGAGGGAGGACAGTGATACAGAAGTACCTTGAGCCCCTTACAACTTTGTGAAGTTGCTCTACAGGTTCTGAATTGCCCACATCTGTTTTTGTTTTATGTGAGCCAGAAATAGATATTTATCATGCGAAATAACTGTTATTTAGTTGCTTCCAAGCAATCTAATGCTAAAAGATCATCATGAGTAAATTTAAATTTTAAAAGTGAGAAAAAATGTGATCAAAGCAAATGTAAAGCAATTATCATTCTTCATCAAAACTTTCGTATAGATCTTACATATATTTCTTATCTTTGCAGTTATCTGGGGTGTTTTTATTTCATTTCATTGATATAACTTACTTCATTGAAAAAGTTGAATTTTTTTTCTTTATACACACACAATGATTTGTGAATGACGTTTTGCAAAATAGAGGCCATGATAGTAATATAGTATCATATGTCATATTATTAAACGGGTTTCCTAAATAAGTTTAAAAAAAACATAGTTTTGAGGATACTCAGAACCAGTTTTGGTTAAAAAGAAATGTTAAATATTTGATTTAATTTCTGGCATTTAGATGCAGAGTAATATTTCACTTTCTCTGAATTTTGATTACTTGAGAATTTTTTAAAAAAATGCTTTGCTCGAGAAGCTAGATTGTTTTTTTTAAAAGGTTTCACTACATTTAAAGTAAAAGAAAACAAGTGACACAGAGAGAAGGCTTTGCAAATAAGATGACTTAAAAAAAAACTTTGCTAATCTCATTCAGTCAGTGGTCATCATTTATAGATTTTACTCAAATTTCACTTACCTTACACCTACATGAAAGAAAGTTGAGGAAAAAAGATCAAGCACAATTCTTGGTCAGTGATTTAATGCCAAACCACAGGACCTGAGTACATATGTGAACAAAGTATGAAAGAATATAAGAATTGCATAGATCCTCAAAGGCTATAGGTTCACTGCTTCCACAAATTTCTATATTGTAACACTGTTGCCTTGAAATAAGAGAAAAACAGAAATTGTTTCAAATACATTTGGAAAATATTTTGTATTACATTTTCTACCTCACTTATTTGCTCATTTAAAGCTCCAAATTGTCTCACACTAATTTGATTTCAATCACGCATTACCAATGAGAGTGATATCACCCCAAAGGGATGAATATTGGTCTTGGGGCTGCAAAATTCCTAGATATTATAATAGTTTCTATCAGTATTAGTAGTACGTATTAAAATAATTTGGTCCTCCCAAGCTCAACTCTACTGGACAACAGAAACATGAGTGGGGATGGAAATTAGAAAAAAATATATATATATCTAAAAGTCTGTTTAGTTGGTAATAAAGAAAAAATAGATTATAAAACACTATTTCAAAGCATTTTTCTAAACTTTTAATGTATGGCACTTCTATAAAAATGGATGACCTAAAATTGTATATATATTCTTACCTTAGTATATCTACTAAGGAAAATATCACAAAGCAGTATTATTATTTAGATATCCATTAGAAATTTAGGTAATCTTGGGGAAAAAATGAAGTTGTGTACTCAGCTTACATCATAGGTCATGAAATTTCAGAGGGGGTAAATGAGTAAATACGTAGACATTAGTGCAATTACTTTTCAAGCAAGCAAGTAGAGAACTGACAACAGACAAAACCAAGATATTTATTCTCACTTCTAAACCTATTCTGGCATACTGAGTTTTCTCCAAGAATTCTCCAAGATTCTGCTTTTTTAAAAAAAGAAAAGAATTGATATGTCATTTGCAAATATCTTTTCCCATTCCATTGGTTGCCTTTTAGTTTTGTTGGTTTCTTCCTTTGCTGTGCAGAAGCTTTTTATCTTGTTGATGTCCCAATAGTTCATTTTTGCTTTTAATTCCCTTGCCTTTGGGGATGTGTCAAGTAAGAAATTGCTGCGGCTGAGGTCAGAGAGGTCTTTTCCTGAATAGACACTTCTCTAAAGAAGACATCCAGATGGCCAACAGGCACATGAAAAGATGCCCAACATCGCTCGTCATCAGGGAAATACAAATCAAAACCACACTCAGATATCACCTCATGCCAGTCAGAGTGGCCAAAATGAACAAATCAGGAGACTATAGATGCTGGAGAGGATGTGGAGAAATGGGAACCTCTTGCACTGTTGGTGGGAATGCAAACTGGTACAGCCACTCTGGAAAGCAGTGTGGAGGTTCCTCAAAAAATTAAAAATAGACCTACCCTATGATCCAGCAGTAGCACTGCTAGGAATTTACCCAAGGGATACAGGAGTACTGATGCATAGGGGCACTTGTACCCCAATGTTCATAGCAGCACTCTCAACAATAGCCAAATTATGGAAAGAGCCTAAATGTCCATCAAATGATGAATGGATAAAAAAAATTGTGGTTTATATACACAATGGAGTACTATGTGGTAATGAGAAAGAATGAAATATGGCCCTTTGTAGCAACATGGATGGAACTGGAGAGTGTGATGCTAAGTGAAATAAGCCATACAGAGAAAGACAGGTATCATATGTTTCACTCTTATGTGGATCCTGAGAAACTAACAGAAACCCATGGGGGAGGGGAAGGAAGAAAAAAAAAAAAAGAAGTTAGAGTGGGAGAGAGCCAAAGCATAAGAGACTCCTAAAAACTGAGAATAAACTGAGGGTTGATGGGGGGTGGGAGGGAGGGGAGGGATGGTGATGGGCATTGAAGAGGGCACCTTTTGGGATGAGCACTGGGTGTTGTATGGAAACCAATTTGACAATAAATTTCATATATTAAAAAAATAATAAATAAGAAAAAATTATTGAGGACCACAAAAAAAAAAAGTATTGAATATTTTTCCCTCAAGTAAAATATTGGGCCTTCTGTACATAAAACAAAACAAAACAAAACAAAAACAACAAAAATAGCCCCACACATTTACTATCTCCCTTTTTAGCCTCCTTTTTCCTCCTGCAGTCTTAACTTGCTCTTTGAAGATAACAAGGCCTGTGGGTTCTATGGGGGCAGACAGGACCCTATACCTGTCCAGGCTGCAACTCTCTCCCTTGGCTTTCTGCTATTCATTTTCACCCTTTTTACATGCCGCCCTTTGTAATGTATTGGATTATGTTTCTTGAAGAACATACTCTTCTTCAACTTATTATACTTATTTTTTAAACTGCTATTCTAACTTTGCTAGTATTTCAAATGAGAATACAAAAATTGTTATTAAAGCCCTTCATCTGAAACTTCTCATGAACTGTTGTTAAAAAGACAAAAATTTGTATTCCATTCAAGCAGTCTGTATCTCCACCAGTAATTCCCCTATCAAAGCAAGCCCTAACTCCCCTGTAGAAGAGGGATTTCACTGCTGACACCCATGAATGAGGAGGGTATGAGGGAGAAGTGGTGTACTTGCACTGTTGCTTTGTTTTGAGGCCTCAGTTTCCTCAAAACTTAGTCCTATATTGTGCTTATTTTTTTGTAATTTTATATGGCTTTACTAAGTCAGGAATACATGATAATTTATAAAATATATGTGCCTCTAAAGCAGTGACTCAAGATTTTTTCATATTTCAAAAAATTTATCTAGGGGCACCTGGCTGGCTGAGTCAGCAGTGCATGTGACTCTTGATCTCAGGGTCATGAGCTCAAGTCTCATGTAGAGCATAGAGATTACTTAATTAATTTTTTTAGTTCAACTAAAAACTAATACATTCATGTAGAAAAATGCTATCCTTACATAGAATTCATAATAAGTATCAAATTCCAAAAAATAGATTGTAACAAATTGGAAAAGTTTTATATAAAAATATGTACAAATTCTACTAAAACATTTTCAATTTTGTTGAGGTAGACATGAACCTATATATATAATATATAATTGAATGTAAATATATATCATATATTTGTACTTTATTTTTTGTAGTTTACATATTATCTAGTATGAGGTGTTTAATCTTACAGATACTAACAAGAATGCCTCATATAAACAAAAGCTATGGATGTAAAGTATGGCACTTTTAACATTTAATACTATGAAATCAATTTCAATATAAGAGAAAATTCTGTAGTAAAGAGATTTTTCCTTTAAAGCAAACCCTTAGAAAATGTGTTGTATACTCTGTGATCACTTTAGAATAAATTATAAGTGTTTTGAAATACCATTTATGTTATTTAAAATAATAAAGAAAAACAGTGTTCTCAATACCTCATTTGCATCAATGTCTCTTCTATGACTTCATTAAAAATGTGTCAGTGGAATAAAATGAAATGTATATTCATTGGAAATTCTGACTCTGTTCTAGTGTATATGGATCACACTACTTATATTTGAATTTAAACAAACAAGTAAAACATATCTGCTTAAATGTGCTGCAGGGAACTAGCTAACCTTTTTCAGGATGCCTCTGTGAAAGCATGGGGTACTACAGTTTTAGCAAAGGTAATTAATTTTTAATTTTTATTAATTTCCTAGAAAGGTATGCATTTTCAGTGGCACTCAAATATAGAAAATAATAATTTATTATTAGCCTTTATGTAGCAGCAAATAGAACATTGTAACGACCTTAACACCAAAAAAAATCATAATACTGTAATATTTCATTTATAGCTGAGAAGTATTAGACTCCATCTAAGAAGATACATTAAAAAGACCCTGTAGAACTACCTGTTCATAGGCCAGTTTTACCTATGAAGAAATCATGTAACATTCAACATATGGCAATGTTTTAACAGATTAATAGAAATTATTTTTTATTGAGGAATAAAATGTGGTGGAGAAAATGTCCTTTCATCTCTTACAATAGTGAAATTTTGTGGACTTTTTTTCTATATAAATTCTCTTAAAGTAATTTTCAGATGAAAATACTGTTTCTCATATAGAAAAGTCTGCTTCTATAAACAAAGCATCTCTTTGGACTAATGCTGTCCTCTACACACATTCCCTTCACAAGAGTTTTTCATGAGACTTCAAAGAACAGTCCAAATTTACAACTCCAAAATATTTTTCTTCAGCCTAGACCTTCCCCATGAACTCCGAACTATAAATCTGATTCTATATTTAACATTTCCATCTGGGTGCCCAATAAGCAATTCAGGCTTTAAATGTTTAAAACTGAACTCCAAATATGTTTTCTTTAAACTTGTTCCATCAAGAGCTTTTCTCATCTCAGTTATTGCCAACCTCTCCCATTTGGTTGCTCAAGTAAAAAATAGTGGAGCCATTCTTGACTTTTTTTTTTATACCATTAAATCCATCAGGAAATCCTTTTGCTTCTGCAACTTGCCACCATCTCTCCATGCTCTGTCAATAGTCCAGACTACTGTTATCTCTAGACTTTATTATTATATGTCTGTTTCTACTCTTTTCCCTTATAGTTTATTGAATACAGCTAAACAGAGCTCTTCCGTGATGCTATAAATCATATCCTGTCATCCTTTGCTCAAAACCCCTCAAATTGCAAACTGCATCAAATCAATTGCATCAGTATCAAATAGCTGACCTTTCTGACCTCATTTCCTTCTACTTTTCTCCTTTATTATGTTGCTTCAGCTACCTGTGTCCTTTCCTCGTCCATATCAAAATGTCTCCATCTTAGGACTTTTGAATTTGTTTTTATCTTCTCATATCTCCAAATGTCTAGTTGCCTGCACTCTATCCAGTTTTTCCCCCTGAAATGCCATCTTTTTCTTTAAGTTTTCATTTACCTTCTAAATGAACTTGCAGATCACCACTCTTCTCCCTGAACTCTATAACCCCTCTTCTGCTTTGTTTATCATCTGTTTCACCTTGTTGGATTGTGAGGTTCATGAGAATACATATTCTCCTTTCTCTAATAAATCAAAGAAAGTTTGATATATAGAAGGTGCTAAATATTTAATATACCATAAAATGAATAAATGAATGAAAAATATTTTTAATGACATTTAAGGCAGTTTAATAAAAATCTGTAATTGGAACATTAAAAGAGACCACTATAGTATTAAAATGACTACAGCAATGAGAAATAAAAGTCTTTATTCAAAAAGCAAATGCTTTGGCTATATGTTGTTTTGAGACCATGTGGAAGAAAATATTAGAGCAAAATTATTTGAAATGTCAATTTAGCTAATGATGGGTCATCTTGATGACATAACCTTAAAATGTATATAAATTTAGTATGTTTTTTTAGATTACTCTGGAGGATTCTTGGATCTTAAGGTTGATAATTGTAATTCGTTAAAATTTTTCTGACTGTATATTATAACCAAAAGTTGACTCAAGTCAAAGAAATATCCCCACTAGGCATGGAACAATGTGATTCACTTCCCCTCCTAATTGAATCTAAATATAAAATAGTTTGGATAATTCTTGGTTGCTTAACTGAGACTAAACTTAAAATATCATCCGGACTAAACTGACTACTTAACTGAAAGAAATAGTTCTACATATCTGCAGGTGGTAACCATACATTGTTCCCTCCTGAAGTTAGAAGCTATGATTAATATGTGACACTATGACAATCTTAGTTACTCAGAGAAAGAAAGAAGCATAAGGACTCAAGCTTTTCCTACTGTTGCAAAAAGGAAAGGAGTCTTAAAAATCACTTTATTTCCAGTGTGAAGGATTAATTGTTAAAGATTTCACGAGGGGTCGTTGACCTTGTTAGAAGCGGTCAAAAGTAACAGCATTTTAACAGTAAGCTCAGTCTTTTTTCAGTATGGATCAAGAGTTAACTTATGATCTAGGTCTAAAGTCTATGCTTTATTTGAGCCTTGCATCTCCTTCTTTACAGATAAAGAGAAAGCCTGTCATAGACTCTGGGTGTAAAGTTCTCTCTTGTCTAGAAAGAGAGTAGGACACAGGATGAAAACGAGAGATGGCTAATGTCTGGGAAAAAAACGAGAGTCCCATGTTTATTAAGATCAGAAGGCTTACAAACGTTATAGGTGTGCACAAAGAGACAAAGAAACTGGAAACATTAACTTGGGGATGTGAGGGGAAAAGGGAGTCTTGAAAATATATGGTGTTTGGCGTTTGGGTCAATATAAAACAAAATCCTGGCACCGGGCAGATGGGCAGATGGGCAGATGGTTGTTAATGGCAGACAGGAGGCGCTATGTCTGTTTATCTTAGCTACCCTAGAGGATAAGGCAGATAGGGGGAATAACCTCAGGGTTCACAAGGCACTTTTTTTTTTTTTTTTGATAACCATTTCCATTTTGGGCAGCACAGCGATCTATAGCTCAATTTATGTGTTTACCTAACTTGGTCCTTTCCTCCTGTGATAGCAGCTTTTTGCTATAATATTAAATTGGGGAGTGCTTCTGCCCTGAATGCCTAATCTTGCTTACCTCATATATCTTTGGATTGAGTGCCTTTGTGTCCCTCTCTATTTGGGGGCCTTTGCCCCCCCTCTCTATTCTGGAGGCTTTGTACCCCCTCTCTGTTCTGGGATACCTTTGCAGCTCCCTATTCTTGGGGTGCCAATATTGTTTACCCAAACTGGAGTGTGAGCATCTTATGGCTTTGTACTTCTTTATGCCTTGTTAACCCATTGGTGTAAGCCTGGAGGATTCCTAAGCTTATTCTCCACAGAAGCCTAGCCCTTAGTGTAACAAGTAGATTCCTAGAAGTCAGGACCCACCTAAAATTTCCAATTAGGGCCAGGAATCAGGCGGTAGACTCACTTCTCCTTTAACATGTGTCAGGGTAGGGGTGTCTGGGTATCTCAGCCAGTTAAGCATTGAACCTCTTGATTTCAGCTCAGGTCATAATATCATGGTTCTGAGATAGAGCCCCAAGTTGGGCTCTGCATTGACAGCAAGGAGCTACTTGGGATTCTCTCTCTCCTTCTGTCTGTATCCTCCCCCCGTAACTGAGTAAAAATAAAAAATAAAATATAGAAATAATAAACATACAGAAAAAACAACATATATCAGGACAAAATCACACCCTAAGTCTAAGACATACTTCCTCTAGGCTTTATTATTACCATCAGATGCCAGAGGAGTTCTCACTGTGGAATTAAATCACAATTTTCCCAAACTCCTTGGTTCCCAAACACCTCAGCTTTTTCACCCACTATATTATCTTGAATCTACTATAACTGCATTTATTCTACCTTTTCTGTATTTTCATTATTCACCATGAGAAAATCCCAAACTCCCAGGTAATTTTTTTACTATTATATCCTAAACTCCAGAGAGCTGTGTGCAGCCACTAAATAATAGTACTTTTTCAATTCTACTATTGATGGATATTGGGCTATTTCTAGGTTTTAATTATTATTATTACTAATAATGCTAGAAACATTCCTGTACACGTCTCCTTGTGTGCATGTGCATGCATTTCTGTGGAGTATATACAGGGTTCTCAGATAAGATACAAGTACGTCTAGTTAAGTCTGTATTTTATTTAAGCAACAAATAACATTTCATTATAAATATGTCCAAATGTCTTCCCGACTCTTAGTCTACTCTCTTGAATTTAGAGTCCATCATGAGCAAAGTCATTTATATCATCAACCTCTTCTCTGAATTGTCCCTTCACATTCTCATTCTAACAGAAAATTGTAGCTCATCTGAAGACCTGCATCACCAGCAGCCCTTTCAAGTAGTGACTACTTTTTTTTTTTCTCTTTCTCTCCTTGAGCCTTCAAACCCCTGGGGCTGGAGATTGATAGGCATTTTCCTTGTTTCTCACTATTAATTTCAAACCATTTTCCCTCCTTCCTCCTTTAAGCCCCTCAATTTTGTTTGTTTGTTTGTTTTTGTTTGCTTTAAGTTTATTTATTTATTTATTTTAAGGGAGGCAGAAAGGGGCAATGAGAAAGGGAGAGAGAATCGCGAGCAGGCTCTGTGCTGCCAGCAGAGATCATGACCTGAGCTGAAATCAAGAGCCAGACACTTCACTGACTGAGCCACCCAGGTGCCCCTCAGGTACCTTTTTAAAGTGCAACAGTTATGCTTAATAATTATTTGTTGAATGAGTTGATTTTATCAAAAGATCAATGGCTTATTTATAAACACTACTTTATTTTCTGACATGTAAGCAGTTATTCTTGCTGATGACTATTACAAAGCAAACTCAGAAATGTTGATTATCAAGAATAGTACCACATACTATTTAATTATTTAAATAAGAATTTGACAAGAACTGCAATATGTATATATATTTGTATAAGCATTAAACATTATATTTTTTAAATGTGCAATGAATGGCACACTCCAACTTGTTAAATATTGATTTAACCTAATATGAGTATTGAAAATGTCTATTCCAGTTTCAGTTAAATATCAATGATGAACTCTATCAATGGAAGTCACGTAGTTCAGAATTTACTTCAATCATATTTATTCATCTCATTTCAAAAAATAATGTTTTACCTTACATTATTATTTATTCTGATACCATTATAATGTTCATAATTTTTGATGAATGGTATATTTTAGTAGAAATTATATATTATTAACTCATAATACTGTCATTCAAAACAGGTTGTTTTCTTACATTATACATGAAAAAAATGTTCCCCAGGGGTCCCCAAAGTATATGCAACATGATCTCTAAAAAAAAAAAAAACAAAAAAAAACAAAAAGAATTAGACTTTATGAATTAGTTTAGCTTCTGGATAAGCATTACAATACATGGTTTTACTACCTTAAGAAAGAATGAAAATGTACATCAAAACCATACTATTACTGCGGCTAATATATTCAATCATCAGCTATAGAGTATGGCACTTCTCTCTATAGGAATACTTATTTTTATCAATCAAGAATACTAAACAGGAATGACTTTTCATCAATCTCACCAAGAGCAGTCACGCCTTTCTAGTTTGAAACCAGCTATAAAATATGTCTTTAGCTATCAAATCTCTGCACTAAGCAGAGCTGAAACTGCTAGCTCAAATTAGTTTGTGAGAGGGCAGATAGCTCTGTTTAGGTCTTAACTGAGTTTTAAAAGATTTACTTAGGTTAGAAAATTGGGTAAAAGCTTACTGTGTCTGAATTCCACACTTAATAATCTTAACATGTATGGTGAAAAATAACACATTATATTCATACCATCCAAAGCTTTTTCACAGGTGGGTATCAAATGAGAATTTATAAATATTAGTTATAGAATAAATATTATTCCAGAATAAATACAATTAAAAGATAACTTCAAAAAATTAAACCTAAAAATATATTATCCCTGAAGAGGTAAAAAAAAATCTAAAATTTAATAAAATATTTTTATTTTCATGGAATATTATATTAATGAAGTTCTACATTTTTTCTTATATAATTATAAGATATATAATGTTTAGCACATTTATTTCACTTTCTATAAAAAGTGTAGCAAACATAAAACATCAGGTGAGGAATAATACATTTGTTATCTTTACTAAGGAAAAAATACCTTTTGACATTGGAAAATCCTGTTACAAAATTTCATTTATGGGTGGCCTATGTGCATTGACCAAGGAATATGTATACAATAGATACAAAAATAGAAAATAAAATGCCTGTCATTCAGAATTCTGACTTGCTTAAAATATACCAACTTCACATATGAATTACAGTTTTCATAAATTTACTTTACTCTTGATTTTTAAGCTGCTATATTAATTTACATTGTGAAAAAATTACAATTTTTATAAATCCATTTTTGATCTAAGTCTTCAAAAAGGAATGAGAAGTTTTAACAGACTTAAAATGTACACATATAAAAAAGAAATGGTCTACTGAAATATTATTAAGGTTTAGAGACTGTTTCTTGGATACACAGGAAAATGTTATTCAATGATTTTGCTTATTAACATATTCATAGAAAGTCCTAAGTAAATGATGTGGTCCCATTCCTGAACAGAAGACAAGTATAAGTCCTAGAGAAGTTGAATGATTGGACTTAGGTAGATAGCAGAAAAAATGGACCAGGGGCAACATTGCCTAACATCCAATATTTTGCATGTACAACTTAATTTTAATTTCACATCATATATATAATAAATACTAATTACAAAGAATAAAGATTATTAAAACACTATGAGGCACTCTTCCCATAATTCACTTAGCCATTACTGGTTTCCTTGTTATTCCTCAAACACTCTAAGAAGACTGCTTACTGGCCTTGGCTGTAGTTCTTGATATCCCTTATACTTGAGATGTATCCATTACACTTTAAGAGAGTTACATGATTCATTCTCACACTTTAAACCAGTCTGGCTCAAATTCTCTTTAACACATAGTTCCTTCCTAACTACTTGATATTAAGATGGAAACTCTCTTATGCTCCCATCACTTTATCAATACTATGCTTTCTTGATTTTTCTATTGCTTTTCTTATCACTTGATATATTGCATGTTTATTTTATTTACTGTGTGTAAATAAAGAAGCCCACCTGGACCTAAAACTCCCAGAACAGTAAGATCCACTAAGTTTATGTCACTGTGTTACAGGAGTAATAGAAAACTAATACATCTATTAATTACAGCCCTGACTAGAAACAACTCTAATTTCCATCTAAAGTAGAATGAATATAAACATTGTGGCACAAACAGTCGATGCAATAAAATACAGTAATGAGAACTAAATGCTACTTTATACAAAATGAATCTCACAAAGTATCAAATAAAATAAGCTAAAGATAAAGAGTACATCCTATATGATATTACTCAAGTGCTAGATGTCAGGATATTGTGAACTTTGGGCAGGAATCCTGTCTGGAAGCATGCATAGGAGAACTAAGGATTGGTACTCTTGTTCCTCTGACTTATTTCTGGTTGCTAGTTTGTGCTCACTTGGAGACAATTTATCAAGCTGCATACTAATAATTTTTCTTACAAAACTTTGGGTGAATGAACAGTAACAAATATCAAGAATTCTTATACATCTAAAACAAAACAAAGTGATTGAATACTGATTCAATAACAAACATAAGCAGACAAATTAATAGCAGAAATTCCAGAAACATGTTAATACAGATATGACCATGTGAATTATGGCTAACGGGACTCTGTCTTAAAGTGATGAAACCATGATGTTTTCAATAAATGGTGCTGGTTCAGTTGGACGTCTGTATTGAAAAAACTGAATTTTGAGCCTCATCTCACATTCTACACAAAAATTAATCCCAAATAGGTTATAGATCTAAAAAGGAAATAAGAAACAATGAAGACTTTAGATGAAAACCTATTTGAGCAGGCACAGTTTTATTTAACAGGACATAAAAGCACTCACCATGAAAGAAAAAAAAAGTTGCATTACATTAAACTTAGGAATTTATGGTAATCAGAAAAATATCTTAGGAGAATGAAAATAAAATGTTCATATTGGCAAAAAAATATTTGCAATAGATATTAGAGAAAAATTCCATATCTATATCTATCATCTATCTATCTATCTATCTATCTATCATCTATCTATCATGTTTACTCCTGAAAAATAAGTAAGAATAAACCAGGACACCCAATTAAAGAAAAAATAAGGGAAATGGAGAGTTGCCATTGACTAAAGTTTTAGTTATGCAAGATGAATACATTCTAGGGATCTGCTATAAAGAATGGTGTCTATGGTTAACAGTACTGTGCTACATATTTTAAAATGTGAGAAGGTAGCTATCATGTTAAATTGTTTTTAGATAATTAAAAAAAAAGAAAAATGTGCAAAATACAGAACAGAAACAGAATACATTCAAACGACCAAATGAAAAATGTTGCTCAATTTCATTACATTCCAGGGCAATACAACTTAAAATTCACTGTGTTCCACCTTTATACATTAATGGAGTTGCTAAACTAATAAGTAAATAAATAAATAAATGAATAAATAAATAAATGAATAAATGAATAAATAAATAAATGAATAAATAAATAAATAAATAAATAAATAAATAAATAAATAAAAATAAAAATAAAAATAAAAGTAAAAATTGGAGCTACTGGGTGGCTCAGTTGGTTAAGCAACCAACTCTAGATTTCTGCTCAGGTCATGATCTCACGGTTTGTGAGTTTGAGCCCTGCATCAAAGCTTGGGATTCTCACTCTCTCTCTCTATGTCCCTCACCTGCTCATGCTCTCTCTCTCTCTCAACATAAATAAACAACTAAAACAAATTAAAAAAACAAACAAAAAAGCAAATCATACAAGTGTTATTGAGGCTGTGAAACTATTTGAACTCATATATACTGTTGGTGGGAGTTTAAATGAAAAAGTATTTTGGAAAACTATATGACTATATATAACACAGAAGATCATACATACGTAACATGTAATCCAGTATTTCCACCTTTTTTATATTTAAATTAATTTTCCCTTTCCTTGAAGTTGTATCATTTTGTCAGCCTTTCTGTACTGAATTCTGTTCATTCATATGAAGTTTTCTTATTTAATAATAATGCAGACATGATTATAAACTTGCCTAAAACATAAATTTGACTGTATTTTAAATTATCTACTGATCACTGTTGAATTTAATTTGTCAAAAACTGACAACGTAGTAAGCCTTCCTAACATTTGTCGTTCCTTAATTTTTTTGCATATATTTCTAGCAATTTCCTTTACAGCATTTAATTACCTTCATGTTGAATGCATGATTTAGACTGTTTTGTATTAACTTGAGAGAATAGATTTTCAAATTCTCCATGTTGATGTTTATATCTATAATTTCCTTAAAAATACCTTCATATCAATGTTTCATCACTTATTTTCTTATAGTTTATAATTACAAAATACATATTTTGCCAGGCTCTTTGTTATTATACTTTTAATCTCCTTTCATTTGATTTCAGGAATGATTGTTTTTACATTAGAATAATAAAGGTTCCAGGTAAGTGAATACAACCAGGAAACAACAATTTTAGTGTCTTGTTTTTTAGAGTAATAAGACTACCATTCTAAAAGACTAGCCAATTTATTGTGATTTATTGCAAAAGCTGAAAAACAATTTTTAAGGTAATGATAATTGCATATCTAAGTAGCACCAATGCTTCAAATAACTTTTGAAATAATTTTTAACACCCTTAATATGCCTTGCATTATCATTGATCTCAGCTTTAAAGAATATACTTTTTTTTAATATCTATTTCACAAAACCAAAATATTCTCCAGCTGGAGTAAATAGATCATCTCCTTTCATGATACCAGTATATTTCATTTCTAAATAATTGTTTTTATGTGGTTAATGTGGTTCTCTTATCGATTTTAAATGAATAATGAACTAATTTTATAGTATAAGATAATGATACTAAAATATGTATGTTTACTTATTTCTGATTTGAGTGATTTATCTTTTCATCATTGACAGAATGAGAACGTTCATTTCTGCACTTTTTACATGTTATATTTATTATTTTACTTCGCTACAACATATATTTTATATTTTCCCTATGGTTTTGAATTCTCCTTTATATTATAATGATGCTATAGTGGAGAAGAAACCATAGAAATCATATAGGCCACTCTCTTCATATTGTTGAATATCAGAAAAGTCTGTTATTATTCATCATAAGAGCCAAACTTTTCTGTTTCCAACTACATTTTTTTTTCCCTAAGGATGCCTAGAGAAAAGTTTAATGTGAAACAGCTTCACATTTTGAGGGTCTTCTCAGGAAGATGATTAAAAAATGCTACTAAATTGTTTTATTTTGCATTTATGTTATTACTGATGAGAATAAAAATATTTTGGCCTTTATTGACCATTCACATTTCTACTTCTGTCCTTGATTTTTATATACACTGCAAAAATCTGTATTGAATTACTTGGCTTTTTCCTATAAATTTCTTGGAGTTCTTATTGTGTGTAAATTTGGTTATGATATTTTTACTCTTCAGAAGTATTTAATTTAGCAGTGTAAATTACATACACATTTGTCTTTGTACTTTTGATGTCCATGCTTTCCATGCCTTATTTAAAAATTTTACTTAAAATCATATACATATTATGTTACATGTTATAGTAATATTCTAGATAATTTTAATAGTACTTATTTTTATGAATGTTCTAAGGTATCTAATTTTCCAAAAATTGTCTCAGCATTGTTGTTGCTATTATGTCTTCATTCTTCACTTATCTGAAAACCAATCATCACCATTTTATAAAATCCTTACATATCTGAAAAAATTCCTAGATTAACTGTTTGATACAATCGACATATTTATCTAGCTCTGTTATATCCTGATGGCTTTCTTTGAATCTGACTCTTCCCAAATAGACTTGCTTTATTTTGTACATTAATTTTTTAAATATTCATTTAAAAAATTTTTAATGTTTACTGATTTTTGAGAGAGAGAGAGAGAGAACATGAGCAGGAGAGGGGCAGAGAGAGAGGGAGACACAGAATCTGAAGCAGATCTGAATGCTGAGCTGTCAGCACAGAGCCTGATGCAGGGCTTGAACCCATAGACTGTGAGATCATGACCTGAGCCAAAGTGAGATGCTTAACCGACTAAGCCACCCAGGTACCCCTGAGTATTCATTTTAGAATCTGCTTTCCAAATTTCTTGAGTAATACTGTTGAAGTTGTGATAGGAATTTTGTTTTTGAATAAGTACATTAATGAGAGAAGAATTGTTGTGATTATTGACCTTCTCTAGCCTTGAACAAGATTTTCTTTATTCTTAGGTCTTTTACAAATTTTGTGGCATTCTACACAAACATATATCCTTCTGCAGCAATTGATTATTTACTTTGCTTTTGTAAGGTAGTTTCATTCCATTACATTTTAGTATTGTTATTGCTCATGAAGAATGCATCATTAATTATTTTAAATTGAGATTATATCAAGTTTAGGTTTACTATAACCATAATAATGTGCATAATGAACAACCACAAAGTACCAGCAGAATAAACTGATAGACATTTATTTAGATTATGAGTCTACAGTTTGACTAAAAGTCAGCTGACCTAGACTGGGTTCAGCTGGGCGTATCTGCTGGTCTTATCCAGCCTCACTCCTATACCTGGCTGGTTGGGGGTCAGCTCATCTCGAATTCGCTTGGCTAGGGATGCCTCATCTCCAGGTTTCTGTCATTCTCTGCTTGCCACAAACAAGCTAGAACTGACATGTTTCTTCTTTGGGATATGGCAGAAATGGGTGCAGGAAAACAAACTCAATATTACAAGTGCTTTTCAAGCCCTTGCTTGAGTCAATTCAGGTAACATTCTACTGACCACGGAAAGTCACACTGTTAAAACCAAAATTAAAGATGGAATAAAATACTACATCTCTCCAGTTATAAGAACTGCATAACTACATGGGGAAAAGTGTGGGTATTGGGATGATAAAGTTTTGAGGCTATTAATGTAAATGTATAACACATCTACATTTTTTACCTCATTCCTTATTTCAAATAATGTTTTAGTTTGTGGTTTTTATTTTTCAGTAGATAAAAAATCTGTACATAATGAACTCAAAATCAGTGTTCCTGATATTCTTACCTCATTTTAATTGACAAAAAATTTAGTTGCTAGGACTCTTGATACAATGTTGAATAATAGCATATCTCCTTTGTTCTGATTTCTGATTTTAATTAAATTGCTTTCAAACAGTCACCATTCATTCATTGATTCGACACATTTATTGAGTACCTGTTACATGTAGATACATATTCTATATGCTGAAGATACATCAATGATCAAAACACATAAAGTGCTTACTTTTGAAGAACTTACATTCTGATAAAAGTATCATTATTATAGACAAATAATATATTGTAAATGGTGACAACTACTATCAAGTAAAATAAATCAAGATAATGGAGGTGGGGAATCATGGGGCTGAGGTAGCAGGAACTGCTGTTTTATACAGGGAAATCAGGAAAGGCCTCTATAATGTGACATCTGAGTTTGAAGAGAGATATGAACCTAATATAGGAGTGAGTCAATGAGGAAATATGGAAGAGTATCCTAAGCAGTGTCAAAAGAAAATATCATGAGATCTTTTTTGAGAAACAATGAGAAGGCCAGTGAGGCAGATATGAATGAGTTAGTGGTATATAGGGTCAGGGAAGGAAATGGAAGCCAGACAAAAAACTGTCTTTTTGTGGCCCGGGAGGCACTTTGGCATTTATTATTGCTGATATATGATGCCACTGGTAGATTTGGAACAAAGGATGGTGGTCTATATTATTATAGAAAAATCATATTACCTGCTGTATGCATAATTAAACCTATGTGAATAAAGATGGAGGTGGAATAATTTATACCAGGATGGTAGTGATATTGTTGACAAGAAGTGCTCATATTTGAGATAAATTTTGAAGTTAAGGCTGGTGTGACATGTTGATACAGTCTATGATACAGGAAAGAAATAGAGGAACCCAAATATTTAGACTGTGAAGGGGAAGATGATTTGCTATTTATTGAGATAGAAAAGAATGTGGGAGGAACAACCTTGCAGAATAAGAGCGGAAAACCAATCTGGGACATGTCATGTTTGAAAAAACGATTGGACACTCAAGTAGAGATGTTGAAAAAACAGTTCAATATAGAAAGAAGTTTGGAATTTAAGGAAAAAGTCAGGGTTGGAGATAGAAATTTGGAAACTGTCTTTCTACCATTGATATCTAAAAAATTAGCCATGCAATTTTTAAAAATGTGTCTATGGAGAAGAAAGATGCACACAGATATTAGGCAGAAGAGGGGTTGAATTCTATTTCATCTTATTTCTTTTCTGGCCATTTTATATTCCCACTTACTTAATTTTTCCTGGGAAACTATTCCACCTGATCCTGAACTGAGTGGAGGCTGGCTGTCTTAATGTTTATAACTATAATTTCTTTTAAAAAATCTTAGTATTATTGTTGTGTCACTTATTTTCTTACGGTTTATATTTGTCAAATAAATATTTGGCAATATTTTTAATATCAGTCTTTTCATGTTGTTTTGCATTTCAACTCAGGAAAAACAACTTCAGTTTTTAAAAAACATGGTTGAGTGTGTGTCTTGTCCTCTGATGAATCAGATAAGCAACTCTTTTATTGGGGAAATGGTGAGAAGAAATGGTTAGAGAAGTTGAAACTTTCTCCAAAATCCTCTCATGTGGGGAGGATAGCTGGAACTTTCCATGCACCTATAAGTGCATAACCACCTCATCACAGGAACTGGACAAGATCACCTTTTATTCCCAAGTATTTTGTTCTGTTTTCTGTTTGTGTGTTTTCATTTTTTTTTTGTTTTGTTTTGTTTTGTTTTGTTTTGTTTTTCATGGAGTTTAATAGTCAGGGTGAGGCTGCTTTCTGGAAGAAAATAGTAGCATATCGATTAAGTCCCATTCTCCATTATTTTTGCTTAATACTAGCCTCTGCTACTATCCTTATGCATTCTGTGATCTTGCTACTCAAAGGGTAGCCACTACTACTAACATTGGCATCACATGGTAATTTGTTAAAAATTCAGAAAGTCAGACCCCATTCAGATGTGCTGAATCTAAGTCTGCATTAAAAAAAAGCCACAGATGATCAGTAAACTTTGAGGGGGTAGTATTCTACGAGATTCAGAGATGAATAATTCAAGTATTGATCATAGAAACCTTCAAAATGGATGAAATCAAGACATAAGTTAATTACAAAGCTATAATGTGTTCTTTGAGGACACATGTAATTTTTTTCTATTTTCCACCTCAGATTATGCCTTCGTGGCCCGTATAGCTCACCAGGAAATGTTACATAATAATCTCATTTAATTCAATAAAATCTTTTTCTAGGTTGATCTCATTACATGAAATAGTTAGAGTGCCAAATGAATAATGTATTACCTCTTATTAATTAAAGCTGAAGGAAAATTAAACTGCAAAATTCTTCCCTTTCCAATGTACTATTTTATTATGACTTAGCTAGGGGAGTGTTCAAATGAGTGGCTTTATATGTTCACACAATAGCAGTTTCCGAAGCCTAAGATTAATTCAGATGGGAGTATCTCCTTTATTACTTCCATTGAAATGATCCTCCTGCCTATTCCAAAATTTTATACATATATGAATGGCTCCCAGGGAGAACCAAAGATGATATCCATCAAAAGCATTTCTTGAATGGAAAAGTGAAGCCTTCACATCAATTTGGAAAGTTGGGACTTAGCCAACAATTTGTTATTTAGGAAAGGAGAATAGAGAGGAAAAGCATGAGAAAAAGAGAAAACTTGGATTTTTGCTTCACCAGGATGTCAGCTAGTCTGACCAAGTTCTATGGATGCTTGATTTTGCTTTTGGTCTGACACCAGGGAAATAGTACACCTACTATTATTTATAATTTTAAATTGCAGAAACCAGCTTAATTATTACTGGCATGTGTGTGTATATTTATATAACATACACATACAGACATACATGTATATATAATGCATATTTATACACAACATGTAATATATATACATATGCATATTAATACACATGTGTGTATATATATATATGTATATATATACACACACACCTAGATGCACATTACATGTAGGTATAAAGTGTCTATCATATACATGTGACTATATATATATATATATATATATATATATATATACATACATATGTATGTAAACATATGAGATTTGGGGACTTAAAATCAATGCTGAGAATTATGAAATATAAGATTTGCTGTTTGCTGTGTTAAACCCTACTCCTCTTTTTTTAATCTTAGCTTTAAGGAGAAAATCATGGAAGGATTAAACTTGTGAATTAATGTGATCAAGGGGCACCTGGGTGGCTCAGTCAGTTAAATGTCTGACTTCAGCTCAGGTCATGATCTCACAGTTTATGAGTCTGAGCCCTGTGGTTGGCTCTGTGCTGACAGTTCAGAGCCTGGAGCCTACTTCTGATTCTGGGTCTCCCTTTCTCTCTCCCCCTTCCCTGCTCATGCTCTGTCTATCTCTCTCTCAAAAAGAAATAAACATTAAAAAAAATAATGTGATCAAACTACAGGTTCTTGGATTATTCCCTTCATCTATTACCTACTTACTTCTACTCAGGCTCTCAAATTGAATATGAATTCTTAATAATATATACTTTGATTATGATGTTATATTTTAGGATTAAGATAGCAAATTGATTCCCAGAATGGAGATAAATTTTATAAACAAACACATAAAGGACTGTAGAGACTTTTGTATACATATCATATGTCACATTACTTATAAGAAGAGATAAAAACAAGACAAAAAGGATGTAGTGTGATTATTAAAGCCCAAATGCAAGGAAGACCATTATAAAGGTTTGTACCTTGAAACTGTCTCAAAGCAGCAGGTTTGAATGGAGACTTTGGTTGGCATCTCAGAAAAAATTCTCAAAAGCCATGTAAAATAAATGTTGTTAGAAATTGAAGTAATAAGAAACATACACACACATACACACAGAGAAAACATTGGAGGAAAGAAAAGACACTTCTTTAGGAAAGGTGTTAAAAACTTAGTAGCTAGATGCACAAAAAAGTTAAAAGAATGTACAAATATACCTAGGTGTTGCTAAAGATGGAGCTAGGAAACAATGAGCAAAGCAGTTATTACTAGGTCAAAGAGGCCAGTGGGACCCAATATTGTTTAACAAAGTCAGGATCTTAGTGATCAGACTGTAATTACCCAGAGGAAAGCTGGATTGTGAAAAAAAAAATAATGAAGAAATGTGCTCTTAAACTGGTAGAAAGTTAACTATCAGAGAAATTGAGGAAACTTTCTTATATCACTTGGTCAGCTGTAGTTAGGTGATTATACGTTTTTGAAACAATTTGATGGAAAAGTTCTTCAAGTTCAGAAGAGTGACAGAGTTACGTACTTAGGAGAAAGTATGTATGGTCAGGGAGGGTTCAAAATTATAGCATTTGAGTTAGGTGTGTGTGTGGTGTCAGAGTGGGGGGAGGTAGGAAGGAAGTGTTAGTTTTGTAAAGGAAAGAGCTACTTGATGCAACCACAGATATTCCTACCAGACCTTGATTGCATGTTAGTAAGATACCTACTGGTTGGATAACCATAAATAAGAAAGTAAGAGCCAGCAGGATTTGTTTAAACAATGAATGTATTGATAGGCTCAGAACTATTGGCTTTTTATATCTTATAGTAAGAGGGGAATTTGCAAGAAGAAATACAATGGAGCAGTTCAGGGATAAAAAAAAAAAAATAAAAGTCTGGCCTCAGGAAAGAGAAGCTTTGAGGAATAATGGCACTTAGATACAGAAAACATATAGGTCCTCTCTGTTGGAGAAGATACCAAATCAATTTAAGAAACTGAATAGAACTTTAAAATTTTAGCTGGGTTTGCTTTAAAGGAATAGAAAAGAATAGAAATGGAACATTTAGAAGCAAACCTAAAAGTTAGTTCAGACCAGGAAAATTCAAATGTTGAATTTTAGAAGAAGAAATAGAGAACAGACCATAGGTTAGGGTCCACACATCTCCAGTGGCAATATGGGCACAGGGCTTGGAAATATCTACAACAGCAGTTTAATAACTGCTAAAGTTGATTCTTTCTTGGTAACTGTAGGGAAGCACTCCTAGAAAGTAGGATTCGTGAATAGCTGAAGCATCCATTATGACACTGGTACAAAGAAGTCTTATAATCCTGAAAGAGATAAGAAAATATGTAAGGGATATCAATAATTGTATTTTGAGGAGAACACAAATAATCCCAGATTTGAATGAAGAGTGTTGATAGGAACAGAGATGCTCAGGAGAGAAAGGAGACTAACAATACAAAGAAACTAATAATCACTAAAACAAAACGTACATTTAGTTTAAAGTAATTTTATTTACACTTTCAAAACTTTTGCAAGAAGTTAGGTTTGCCTCAAATATTACTTAGAGAGGAGGTAGGATGCATAAGGATCCCTTAAGGAGCAAAATATCTCAGTAGACTATAATGATAGGTTTCTACAAGTGAGATAGTCTATAGATCGTTGATCTCAGCTGACAGTGATGAATTTATATTCTGGACAACTGAACTCCAAGACATGTTCATTTCTCTCAGATTTCACTGTTTATTCACTTTCTTCCAGAACATCAAATTACTGTCATAGTCCAAGGCCACTAAGTGTACAACTTTGGAATCTCATTCACACAGAATATGGTATGAATGACCCTTTACCCGCAGAGCTGTGCAAATAGCATCCCTGCTATAGCTCCTATCTGTCAATGGCTATAAGCAGGAATCATGCTTTGGAGATACAATTCTAACATATTTAGGCTTTGCTGCATAATAAGCTAACCTGAAAATGAGCATTTTCAGGTGTCTAGATTAGATAAGGTGGCTCTACTTCAAAGTGCAGACAGTGGTTTTCATAATGGAGTTCAGACATGTCAGAGAGACAAAGATATACCTGGGATTGTCAGTCTGTCACTTTTGTTTACATTCCATTGGCCAAAGAGGTCACATAACCAAACTCAACATCAATGCACTAGGAAAATGTACTTCCTCCATGTAGTAGGAGAAGAGAGTGAATGTTTGGATTCATTCATTCAGTAGGAGAAGGGAGTGAATGCTGGATTGTGCAGTAGGCAGAGTAGTGCCCTCTCAATGATATTACACCTGTGGATATGTTATCTTTCAGGGCAAAGAGAAATGAAGGTTATAGGTGTTACTAAATTTTTTAATCTACTAATCTTAAATCAGGATGATTAATTTAGACTACTTGTGTGGGTCCAGTGCAATTAAAGAGTCCTTTTAAAAGTTAAAGAGTCAGAACCAGGAGCAATTTAGTCTATTCAAGCTACTATAACAAAATAGCACAAACTGGGTAGCTTATAAACAACAGAAATTTATTTCTCATAGTTCTAGAGGTGGGAAGTCTGAATTTGGGCTTCCATCATGATTGAATGAAGGTGCCCTTCTGGGTTGCATAATTATGGAATTCATGGTATTATCATGTAGTGGAAGGGAAGAGGAAGCTCATTTGGATCTTTTTTTTATAAGGACACTAATTTCATTCATGAGAGCCCCTCATTCTCTTGAGCTAACCACTTCACAAAAGCCCCATTTCCTAAACTATCACATTGTGCATTAGGATTTCAACATATGGATTTGATGGGACACAAACATTCAGACCATAGCAGAGAATCAGAAGGAGATGCAATATTTCTGGCTCTGAAGAAAGTGGAAAATTCTAAGATCCAAGACCTGAGGGTAGCCTTTAGAGGATGTAAAAGAAAGGATATATAGCCTCCCTTAGTAGAAGGGATGTAGCCCTACAGCCACCTTGATTTTAGTCCAGTGAAACCCATGTCAGACTTCTGACATGTAGGAAGTAAGATAATAAAATTGTGTTGTTATAAGGTACTAAGTTTGTGGCAAGATAAGATAAATGTAGCATAGAAAACCATCTTGTGATGCCACTCTTACCACCACAGAAATTTAGACCAAATCTATCTTGAATTAATCCCCTCTGGTTGAAATGGTGGTGAACGAGGTATTGAGTAGAGTGATTTTGACTTTTTTTCCCTTAGATTTAATTTACAGTGAAACAATCGATATTGTTGTGACTTTTATCTAAGGTATTGTAATAATGTGATAGTATTCACATTTTTATAATTAGGTTTATCATATACCTTTTTTCTGAGCATTTTAGACAATATAGATAGATACAATTTAAGATAGTAAAGAAAGGGAGTGTGTAAGTTTGGCTTAAGGGTGAGGTGTATCTAGCCCTATAGTTACTCACTTCACAGAATTCCTTCTATATGCAGCAAATGAATTGGCCATTTAAGAAAAGTACATAACAAGTGATTATAGATGCTAACATGGAACCTATAGGAGAAATGGAAATATAAATTCTTTAAAAATATGTGTGTGTAATTTACTTTTAAGAGCTCAAATAAAAATTTGACAGACTGTTATATTTTACTGCTGAATTAAAAATATAACTGAAAATGATGATTTTTCTAGGGAAAACATAACTAACCAAATTAAAAGCAAAAGACAACAGAAACTGAAAGAATAGTATATTATCTTTGCCTAAAAACAAAACAAACAAAAAAACACAAAAAATGCAAAATATTTTAGACTCATGTTTTGCCAAATCTTTCTAAAAAAGATAATCACTACATTAATTGGAGTACTACCACCTACCAGGTAAGGCCATTCCAATTATACATTCATGGACTGGGGAGAAGAACAGTACATGGATCTTGATTCTGATGGGCTCACTGAGAGCTGAACTTAAAAACAGAAATCCATTTTATACCTGGCCTGCAAATGCTCTAGGTGTAGTCATGATAATGTGTCATATATTTGAAAATTAATGTCATCATTGAACTTGAATCAATTGGGAATTTCCCTTTTCCAAATATGTTACATAAGTAAAAGGTCATAATTCTTATTGAGGGAAGGGTAGGTTAATCCTTATGATATGTTCTTGTTTCCTGAGACCTAACCTCTCTTTCAGGCAGTGCAACCTGTGAAGTCAATGTGTTCTATGTGTAAATACTGGCTTAGATCTGGCAACTGGATAAGAATCATGAGATTTTATTGGGGTGGCCATCTCAGGCTTCTGATTATCCATCTTCAATTACTTTTGGTTTTATACATTTACCTTTATTGGATATACTCATCTATCTTTTTTTTTTAATTTTTTTTTCAACGTTTATTTATTTTTGGGACAGAGAGAGACAGAGCATGAACGGGGAAGGGGCAGAGAGAGAGGGAGACACAGAATCGGAAACAGGCTCCAGGCTCTGAGCCATCAGCCCAGAGCCTGACGCGGGGCTCGAACTCACGGACCGCGAGATCGTGACCTGGCTGAAGTCGGACGCTTAACCGATGCGCCACCCAGGCGCCCCATATATACTCATCTATCTTGTCCCCAGTAGCCCCATATTCTGTTATTATTGCCATAGCTACTGGGTTCAGTACTCCTGGCCACTGTTCTGACATTTCTGTTCATTACAGTAACTTTGCCCAATGGGTTTCTGACAGTTAAGCATCAACAACTGATTTTGATTAAGGGTCATTTAGGTGGATTATTCTCAGGGTGGCAAATTTTATAATCATATCTTCCTACTGACATATCTTCCTACTTGGCCTGAAGACAACAGCCATCAATGAGTCTCTCAAAGAAGATGGCACTCCTTTTACCAACACATTACTTTTTGCTTTGCTAAATGGGATGTTTGCTAGACCCTGTAGTGTTGCACAATCCTTGGTGGGATTTCCAGCCATAGTTTATATATGCTAGTATGCCAACCATCTGAGACTTTTGTTCTCTTCCTTCACAATGTGATCATGCTACTTTAATTAGTATGAACTTACACTTTACTCAAAGCCTCTAAGAGCCAGCCTAGGAGTATGTTAGCAGTTGTCAAGGTGTTAAATCCTATGCAACAGGGAAACATTCCCATATCAATAAACTCTTTTTTATTTCTATAATTTAATCTTCTTGAATCTAATTTCACATAGTCTTCCAGCTCCTGCTGGTAGGTTCTGTAGGTCCTTGGGGTTTAGGAGCAGACTCTGATTTCCCTATTGCAGTTATGTAATGCTTTAATCCTATTTATTGATTTATTAACAGGAGGGGAACTGGGGACAGATCCTGGGGTGGGAGGGATATATGTTGCCTTGCAAAGTGCAGGTCTCTGCATCATCATGAGTGATCAAAAAGGTGAGAAACACTACTCTTTAATGATGTGAAGGGTGCTATTTTTGCAGGGGAATCTGGATTGACTCAAAGCAGATGTCATCATCACACATTTCAGTGTTCCCTTACCCTGGCATCGTGGACCTGCTATAGCTGAAATTTCAACCTTCTCTAAAGTTCTCCTTCTATAATATAACTAAGTCCTAAGCATGACATTTGTTTCTCTGTCCTCAGCTTATTCTACAAAACGTGAGAATCTCTTTATATGTTGTCAGAGAGGTTCTCTGGCTTTCATTCACAGATTTCACTTGGTGACTATACTCAGACTTTCTTCCTATGTCTCCAATCATATCAGCTTCACCCAGCAGCAGCCATCTGATATTATTGTCATTAGAATTACTATTTTCCCATATTTCTCAAATTCCTGATACATTGTATTCCCTTTTAGACTTATCTCATCCCATGTCATCAGTAATTAAGTTTAATGAGTGCATTACTATTACATGCTAAGATCTTTCTGAGCTCAGTTTAGCCACCAATGATGGGATTCTACATGACTAGTGGCTGAAACAACTGCACAATCCAATTTTAAAATCTGTTCTTTTTCAGACCGCTTTACGGCAACTATCACAGGTCAGATCTACAGAAAACATATTGTGTGCAAAAGGCTTATTATGGTATGCCTTTGGCTTTAATACCTGTAAATGAAGAAGACAGTATTAGTAGATGGGGAAGTTTGTTTGCAATGCATTACAATGGAAGATTCAGATGATCCTAGGGGATCTCGAGAGTTTGAATGACTCTGAAGAGTTGTCCCAAATTGGGATAATGGGACTAAGCTCCTTATACCAGTATTGACTGGTAATATAATGTACACTACTCTGGAAAGAAGGCATACTTTGAGAGATCATCTCTGACCAAGGGCAGTCTCAGAAGGGTAGTTCAGCTGGAAGCTTTCAGTCACCAACACTCTCAATAGCTGGAGGAAGGAGTGCTTTATTCTTCTTATATATAATTTAACTATTTATTTCATGCTTTTGTCATATATGCCTTAAATATTGTTTATTTTCACACATTTTCCATTCTTATGGTTTATACTCCTAAGACACATTATTTTCCTTAAATAACATACATAAGTGATAAGCTAAATTTATATACTTTTAATATCTTATAATGTGATTCAAGTTTTTCTTTATTTTTTAAACTCTAAATCTATGGAGTTAATAAATGTATAGGTGGATAGCTATTTTACTAGTCATTACGTCATCCTTATTCATTTTCTCATCATAGTCCTGTACTGATTAAAATTGTTTTAAAGCATTTGTATTCACTGACTTTTAAAAATATCTCTTCTTGTATCTCCCATTAGATAAGAGCAGTAGATAACAAGGTTGACATTCACCATTTTATTTCCAAAATGCCTTAAGTGCTCTCTGTAGAATGCTTTAAATAATGTATCTTATTATATAAAATATTCATATCCTCTTTTGAAAAATATTTTGTTTTATCTTTTTCCCTCAAGATGATTAGTTTTATGTCAGACAGTTTTAAATACTAAACAAACTGAGAAAGAATTCAATTAAGTCCACTGTTGGCATTCTGGTTTAGATGTACTAGATAGGACCTCTTCATCAATTTAAGTAAAACAGGGTAAAATTTTAAACACTAATCAAATAATTTTCTGATCTTACTAGGATTTTTAAAAAGAGGTGCTTACCATTTTATTCAATGGTATTAGAGAAGTCAGTACATATAATAGAAACTTATTTTACTTATTTTTATTTATTTTTATTTGAGTATAGTGGACACGCAATGCTACATTAGTTTCAGATGTAAACAGTGATTCAAGAGCTCTATACCTTATGCCATGCTCCCCACAAGTGTAGCTACCGTCTGTCACCATCCAATGCTATTAAAATACCACTGACTATATTCTCTGTCCTGTAGCTTTTATTCTTATGACTTATTCATTCCATAACAGCTGTATCTCTCACTCCCTTTCACCTAAAGAGAAGCTTATTTTAAGTTTATAAATTTAATCATTCTAATGTGGCAGTAGTATAACATTAGTTCTTTGAGTAAATAAAAGAATGATCTCTTCCAACCACCTAATCCTTAGGTTTCGTGTACCAATTGATTACTATACCGAAATCATGGAGGGCTTTAGTCCCTGACTGCCTTATTTTATCATTATTACAGATACTGCCATAACTCTATGAGATTTCAGTAGACTTGACTAAGCCATTAAAAATTCTGATATACTCTGAATTATATTCAGTTCATGACTTCTTAATCTCCAATGAATTTTTCTTCCTATCTTGCTAAAATATTCATTTATGTGGTCATACACTGTAAATAGGATCAGCAGAAAATTTCTCAAGTGTCAAAGCACTAACACAAGAATCACATCCTTAACCAAACACTCCTTTTCATACAGTACAATTTCTAACTTCATTACAACTTTCAATCCACTGATGTTGATAATCTCTCATGCTATTTAATTTCTTTACTTTTCCTCATCCAACATTATTTTTAGCTTTTTGTATGTGTCATAAATTCACCTGCATTCTTTCTTCTCTCTCTTTTCTTGTCCCACAAGCCTGGCAAGATCTCATTCTTCACTGTAAATGTATACAATTATATACTTACGTATAATATTCCAATGCCAACACTGTTAGTATAAGTGTAACTGGAGAAAGTCAAGTATTCAAGCTGACTGAGGTAATTATATCTTAAAGATCACCAAACTCATCTCCCCCCAGCACACATCATGGATCTTCATATTGATGGTTTGTTTCATAATTAAATCTCTATTCTCAAACTTCTCACTTCTCCATATGTCCAAGTCTCTATTCCAGAGTTATTGACTAGCTAATCTGTTTTATTTTTAAAAAAATAGAAAATAGATTCTAGCCTTCTTTTTTTCAATGAATATACAGACATGTAGACCTGTGCAACTGTTTGCTCTTTGTAACAATAAAGAAACCTCCCTATCAAAACCCAGATTTTCCTCAGTAGTCCATCATATGATATCTTATTTCTATTTTATTATTTAATCTCTCCCCATCAACTCAATTAGTCACTCATTCCTTTAGTCATACAAATATGATTTAGGTGCTCCCATTAAAACACACAAGCACAAATACAATACACAAACATACACACTAGCAAACAAATGAACTATGCCACTTGGCCCTACTACTCTTTAAAACTACTGGTCTCTGCTCACCTTCACTTCAAGGAATGATGCAAATATTATGGCTCGATTTTTTGCCTCCCATAAATTCTTAAATGTACTGCAATGTGCTCTCCTTTTCTACCTAACTACTAAAATTGCATCATAAATTCACTAGTTGATATACATTCCAAAATACAGTCTTCACCCTATAATATCTTTCATCAGCAATTAACTTACTTGATAATTGCTTTCTCTTATGCAGATTCACTCACATTCTATGGCAAGACAACCTCTATTTTTTTCTCTTACTTTTCTACCTACTGTTTATCAGATTCTTTCACAGGCTTGTTCTTTTTCACCATACATTATATATTGAAGAGATTCATGTTTCAGTCCAAAGTAAAACAAAATTTAAAACAATAGTAAAACAAAACGTAATAATTTAACACTTTTTAAATTATTTGACAAAAATAAAACAAAACGATAAAGTAATAATTAAGACATGCTTATCAAGCACTTATTTTGATCAAGGTAGCTTGCTAAATTACTTTATGTGGATTATTTTATTTGAACTTCACCACAACTCTATTATGTTGATACTTTCATCATCTAAACTTGGAAATGGTGAAACTTAGAACAGAGTGTGACTGGACTAACATCAGACAGCTCCTCTTTCTCTTCTTATTCAGAGTTCTTTCCCTGTGATTTCTATCACTCCTTTAGCTTTAAACGACATGTTCAGATCATGACTACTAAAATTTATGTCTCTTGCTTAGACTTCTCTATTAAATTCAACACATGCATTTTAGATACCTCTTTTATAGATACACTCAGATTCCTTCTAGGGAACTCTTAATGAACATTTTCAAATCTAAACTCTTATTTACTCCCATGTCCCCATCCCCTTTCTCAACAGCATATATTTAGAACATCTAAGTAGATTTAGATGCTCTCAATTGATAATGGATCTACTCAAGCCTAAAAGACTGAGGATTATTCAGAGACAGGTTTAGGGATGCACACCTGACCTCCTTGCATCATTGACTCAGCAAAGAGGTCGTTGCAGTTTTGGAAGGAAGCTAGAGACTGCCTAGTCAGAGAATTTTGGGATCAAGTTCCCAGAGCATGCACAGCAGTAAGGACACAGGCACATCTTTCTCCTGGAGATTCCTTACTACCATTTACAATAATTACACTAAGAATTGGGAAACTTGACTGGACCAGGTCTATGTTAAAGTTCCTGAGAGGAATGGATGCAATTACATGACTTTACCATTCCAGGATCGCAGTCTAAGCCTGAGCTGGTTTGCGACCTTATTGAATTCCTCTCAGACCAGGAGTACTTCATTTAGTGCTGGGTGTCACCCATGGAATGTACGTGGGGAGGTGCTCTCTTAGTGATCTATTCTAATTCCTTGCTTCATGTATGAGGAAAGCGGGTCCAGAAAATTAAGGGATTTCCTTTCCAGGACAAATTCTCCCAAGATCTATAAACATAATCATCTATGCCATGGTTGCGCTAGATTTAGCTTTCACAATGTTAAGTGTCTTGCAGGATTTCTTTATTTTTTTATAGGAGAAACAGTCATAAGTAGTTGGGCTTATTTTTAATTTCAAAAAGAATGATGTAAACAGTTAATTATATTGTGTAAAATTTTTATTAAAATATTTCCTTGTACAAAATAAAATAAAATAAATATTTCCTTATTATAGTACAAATTAAACAAATTTTGTTGTTTTATTTTTTAAAAATAATTTTCCAGAAAAAATCCTATTACTAAAAGAATAACATTAAATATGAGAAATATAGATGAATAGAGATATAAATAAATATGCTTATGTCATGTTATGAGCAATAGGGGCAAAGTATTAAGCAGTTTCATTACTATGAAAGCATTTCTTTCTTTTTTTTTAATTTGGCACTTTGTCAGTGTTACTCAAAATTTTAATATGAAAAGAAAGTGATAAATTGCCACTTTATTATTATCCTTCTAAATAATAATCTCTAAAACTAATCCTCTGATTTGTTTAAATTTAAAAAAACAGCATCAGTTAAAATTTCCATTTTTTTAAACACTTATGGCATATGGTCTACTACTGCCATTCTTTGATGTCTTAAAGTACTCAGACCTAATTCCTTACACATTTAAGTTTTTAAATGGTCCATTTCTAAATTTTGATACAAATGTTCCACAATGATGATTCCAAAACAAATCCTGGCCAAAGATAATACTACAGTTATACATTTTTAACAGGTATGCTTATTCACATCTGCCATTAATCAAAGTGCTTTATAACTAGATTCTTTTATTTAGAAAAATTTCACTAAAATGTGACTTTCACCATAAGCTGAACATGGTTTTGGAACGCATTTTATATTTTATAGGCTTACTTTTGGCTACCTTTGTTGTGAACTTTCAAATCTCAGAATGCATGAGTCAGAGAGTTGGGAAATCAATGAGTCTCTTTTAGTGTTTAATATAAACATGTTACAGCCTTAGCAAGAAAAGGTCTTCCTCTGATTGAAAGAGATGAAACCCAAAATTCCCAGAACCGTGTATCATTTTTGGATCTGGTTTTATAATCAAATAAATGAGCTGTGTTTATTTCATGAAAAATAACTTCCTTTTCCTATTTATGTTGTAAGAAGGAAAAGCTGCTTAAATCCTAATCAGTGCTGTAACATATCTTGTCCAAACTTGGAATTCAAATACTTGGGAACTCACATAGTAGTCACAGTATCCTATTGGGCAAAAAAAAAAAAATAACTGAAGTGTATAGGTAAAATTGTAGATGATGACTTGATTTAATAGTATCTGTTCAAACACCTGTTTGGCTTTGTAATTTTTGTCTCTAAAGTATAAAAACACAAAAAGCTTGTGTTTGTTTTGTTTTGTTTTTTCTTAAAGTTTGATATAAATAAAATCTTTCTGTGATAGTAAACCACATTATTATTGCTTTAGGGTCTAATGAAATATTTAAACTTTACAAAGTGTTTTCTTGGAGTATAAAAGGTAATAACATTTAATAATACCTTATTGGGTTAACTTGGGGGGGAAAAAAACAGCAGCAGCAAGAAAAACACCAGACAAAATAAGAGTTAAGTCTACTTTTTCACTGAAGGTATTACTATCTAGAATACAAAGATAAACTGGCATAAGGTTAAATAAAAGAAGAAAAATGAAAGAATAAATGAAATGGATTGCTCCCTATTGTCCTATTTTAAAGGTTATTTTCATTTTGACATAATCACTTCTTTTATGTCAAATTGATTCAATTGACTTTATGCAATCCAAATATCATTTGAGACTCTCCTTTTTCCTCAAAAATTTGCAGAGCAGTGTTTTGAAAATAAATGAGTAATCACCATTTGCCTGACATCAGTTATAAGTCAATCCGTAATTTCTATTAAAAATAATTATCTCTTTAGCAATTATAATTTAAAATTTCTTGACCAGTAATTGGAAAACATGTAGCTAGTTTAAACAGATTATTAACTGTATTCTGTGAGGACCTCTTACAGTTCCTCTAAAAAGGAAATCTTAATCATATGGAAGCTCTGTCAGAAAACTGACATATAGTTCCAGCTAAAATACATACGTGTAGAAATTTGTCAGAGACCAAATCCTGTGGTTATTGAGAAAATCTAGCACAATCAACAATAGTCATATATTTAATATGGAATTCTTACTTCTTATCATAATTATAACAATTTAAAATAAATGTTATGTGCTGTCATTCATGCATTTTGAGAAGTTATGTTTTATATGCATATAGAGAGAATAAAAATAAGAATACGTGGTGAGTTTGGCAGGAAGTCATGATATCTGCATTTAGTCCTAAAACAGCCCTCTTTGAACAGCCTTCTTAATCTTTTGAGCCACATTTTACTAATCACTACAATGTGTGTGGTTTTTTTTCCTTAATCTTTAAGGTTCTCTAAACTCTAAAGTTTTACATAAGCCTGATATATGACAATTAATAAAAGATAAAAATAAAAAACAAAGATATGCATCAGATCATAAATATATTATTATTTGTATTTTTAAATTTTTTGAAGACCAAATGTGTTTAAACTAATTCATTAAAGACTTATCTTCTATGGGGAAAACTTTGTCTTGCTTTGATATCAAAATCATCGACTCTAATGCATGACATCCCAAGGACTTCCAGCATGCTTCCTCAGTACACTTTTTTTTTAATTATAATAACCATTTTT
This sequence comes from Prionailurus viverrinus, assembly GCF_022837055.1. NCBI lineage: Eukaryota > Metazoa > Chordata > Mammalia > Carnivora > Felidae > Prionailurus > Prionailurus viverrinus. The sequence continues at coordinate 108,476,714 of NC_062564.1, read as the reverse complement.
TCACTAGACATTTGTTTAAATAAATATTTATTTTTTCACCAAGAATTTTATTTTTCATGCTATTTATATACTTTTATTTTTTTAAATTTTTGTCTTTATTTAATGGCCACTTTTTAATTTTAATCATTTTTATGCCATTCATGTTTAAATATTTCTTTAATAATTACTAGTATCAAACAAAACTTGGGGTTTGTTTCTTGTCCTATAGGTAGATTTTTTTTAATGTTGCCTTTCTTTAAAATAAAACTTAGATTCATGACTATTATGTTTGGCTTTGTCCTTTCTTAATGATATTTTCTTTTGGTTCTTTTTTATTTTTGTATTCTATTATTTTGCTGAACTGTATAAACTGTTGAGGCACCCATTATCTTTACAATGATATTCTTAGATCATATCTTTCTTTAAATTAGGTAATAATTTACCTTAATATTTTGAGGTATGCAGTGCACTTACCAAAGACATTCTTAAAGACCTATTTGACCTAGAATTTAAGTCTCTACTAGATACAATTTTTGTTTCTTCCTTTTAGAGTATAAATATTTTATCTTCCCAATTCATCTAATTTTGCAAATCTCTCCCATTAAAAAATTCTGATTTCTCTTATAAATAAACAGTTATGCCAACCAAAAATGTGCCCAGAGTGGCGTATTCCTATAGTCTACAGGTGACACCAAAATGTTAGCCATGGATAGGTCAAGTTTTGATGGCTTCGTTAGCCAGTACATCTCCTCAAAGGACACACTTAACATTAAATATCTCACCAAAAATTGCAGCTATAAAAATAAACCAAATAAATAAAATTAGTATGAACTTTTCATTCTTCATTTATTTTAAACCAGTCTATTGTTTTAATTTGCTTTACTACTATTGTTAGAATATATGTGCCTTATCTTGACAAAATTGTCCAGTGAATCTTATTTTCACATCTTTAAATTCAGTTTGAAAATAAATAATAGAGGTTTTACTTCCCCAAACTAGCTAATAAAGTTATAATACATAAAAACAGTGTTTGAATAAAAATTAAAATTATTGTAAATGCTAAATTTATAAATGTTAAAAGTTTATAAATGCTTGCATATTATCAGATTTTTATATAATTTTAGGTTACAGTTGACAAACTAATTTTAAAATATCAACTGTTACAGTGGGGCCTACTGCATACAATAAATACCCAGCTGGTTTGACATTCAATTCATGGCATAAGTTTGTAGAACTCTAATGGATATATGATATTTTCAGAGATGGGGCCATTGTTAATGTGCTAGCTTATAGCAGCCACGTCAAAATTCTATAAAATATTCTAATCTTTTTTTCTCAGTTTCTGAATTAAATCTAGTCCTGGACTGGTAACTGGTAGTTTGGCAATCAGCACTGAGGTACAAGCTGCATTTTTAGTAGCAATGTTTTAGTCATCACCTAGGTATCTCAAAAACATAGCCCTCAACCAGGGAATTTAATATAAACACCCAAAAGTGAGGCCATGGGAAAAGACAAGAATTCATTTGTCTTAATGTACTCTATCTGAGTTGGTAAAATTTTTAAATGGCTTATTGCAGAATTAAATATGATGTCAAGTAGACAAAAAGAATTCCCTACAAGTATAGGGAGCTGGTCTGTAACATGCCTTAATGCCTTTAATAACATGATCATATAACTTACTGTGTAAAGCGAGACATTTTTCAGAAGGAAAGGAGAACTACACAACAATATGATAAGACAAAAGTTCTGAACTGGCACTGCCCGGGCTAAACTAGGAAATACAGTCACTCTGGCTTTAAATCCATGACCCAATATTCAGTTTGATCTACTCCACAGAAAGAAAGCAAAGGCCTCGGATTCATGGTTGGGAGTGATCAAGAATCACTACCCCCCAACCCCCACTTACTACTCTGGTAGCACACTTAAAAAGTTTTTTTGCATTCTATTTCTGTGATCTTGGGATAATTATGTTTAGGGCTTCTAATACCCTAGAAGGAATGCTTTCACTAGGAAATATAGTTATGTATCTTTTAAATTGAAAATTAAGAATGTCCACTTCTTATTTAATGTTTCTGCTATTAAACTAACAGAAAGGGGTTAATGTGCTGGCCAAGGTGATTTGATACTGATTACTAAAGGAAAATTAAGTTGCTTCTCCCCAGTAGTGTCAAGAACAACCATATCACTATATTATAAAGTAAGTTCCTATTAAGTTCCTCCTATTTCCCCTGTGCTCAATAATAGTGGTCAACCTGGTAAGGACAGGAGCACATAGAAGTTGTGTCCCATGTGATGAAGATTTGTGTCAAGTTAACCCTCTACATAAAAAGTTCCAACCAGTGTATATGCCTATAGAGGGTAGGGGTAACATGGAATAAATGGTATAGGGATAATGATTAGCTACATAAAAACAACCATTTTTTATTTGGTCTCATCATTTCCTTTGCTCTGCTAATTTATCTGAGTCTTACATCCACACAAAGCATCTGAGTTGATGTTAATGGGAAAAAGAGGTAGATTGTACAAATTATTCTCCATTTATGCCTCCAGGTCCATTCTTCCACGTACTCTGTCCTGCTACAAACATTGACCAACTGGCTAGCAACTGACAAAGCCTCTTCATCATCTGGGAAAATTGCCCAATGGGCAGCCCTAGAAGGGTTCAAGGACAATTGGAGAAAGGTCAGGGTATTTATTATCCTGGCTCACTTTAATTTCTTTGGCTGCACTTTGGCAGTGATTGCTCACCACTGTTGTTTTCTTTTGTCTTGTTTTGTTTTGTTTTTTAACAGCTGTAGCAATCAGATGTGATAACCACTATCTCCATATTCCCTACCAGCATAAGGGTATGAATGGCTGACTGCTAATGCTAGCCCTGTACCTATTCACTATCACTTGTTAAGTTTTCCTTAACCTTGTCTTCACCTCTGTAGATAGTGTTCCATTAAACTCTCTTTCATTTATACCATTTGAGATCACCATCTGTTTCATGTGGGCATTCTGACTAGTACTATAATGGACATCTTATACTGTTAGGATTGCTAGAGATTGTTTAAAAATATTTATCTACATTGATTATAATTTCTGCTATATATAACTTCTCCTTATAAAGATAAAAGGAGAGATTTGTTAAGATATAAAAAAGACAAATGCTTTGATATAAAAGAAATTAAAAATGATTGTCTACTTTATACTTGCATCTGGATTTAAGTTGTAAACATATACATGCATATATATGCATATATATGTGTACACACACACACACACACACACACACACACACACACGTAGGGCTTTTTTTTTAATTCATGAAAATGAATATAAGATGCCTGGGAATAAAGACCTGAAGATGCAGTTTAGCAAAGGGTGAGAGGGGATAAAAGGACAAAGATAAATTTCTCTATACATGAACAATGTTTTTGGAGTAGGAATACACGGAGAATAGAGAATGATGCAAACCAAAAGGTGAGTGAGACTAGGCAAGCTAGAAATTATGAAATTTCTTTGAGAGAGGTTCTCAACTAACTTTTCATTAATATTAGAAATATGTTATATTTATCCTAGGTAGTTTTTCTATTGCATAATAAAACTGATCAATTGCCTTAAATATTCAGTTAAATCTGGTATACCTAGGAGAGCCTTGAATGATGATACTGGGAGAAAAAATAGTGCAAAGCCGTGACCAACCAGTATTCAATCTTCTGCTTAAGTTATAGTGGTGAAGCCAGCACTAGGAAGGGTGATCATTTCTGATCTTTCCAACCATGATAAGCAGTAGCCTGAATGCAGTAGTGATAAGTAAGGCACAAAAAAAGCAGTTACATCCTGGAACTACCCTAGGAAATGATTAATTCTACTTTTTCCCAAATACTCTAGAGAAAAGAGGAGACTGATACACAGGTAATTTTAAATTTTTTAATTAAAGTCAATAGTATAAAGTTGTATTAATCAGGAAACGTGTGTTTATGAGTAGAAGCAAATAGTATCATGCACTATATATTTTTGAAGTGTTTTGAAAAAATAGACTCAATAAAAGTCCATGAAATATTACAGTATTTATATATTTGTATATATAAAGTATTTAAATATATTTAAAGTATTTTAAATAAACTAGGCTCTATAATATAAGGTAAGCATTTTCATTTCATCAGTTTTCCTTTTAATAGCTCCCTTTGGATAAAACCCCATACACTTGTGGTTGTTCTCTTACTTTGTGCTGTACATCTTTCCTTCTTCTTATTTGCTGTTTTATCCCCCTCAGCATGATAAGGGCTGTTATAGGAGGGCAATGAAGACATAGGGAAAGATTTCATATGACTGGGAATTATAAATGTGATTAGAAAATATAGCAATTAGTATATTATAGGTTAAAAATTTCTGGCTGTTTCCCCTAGATATGTGAGTTCTCCAAGAGAATTCCAGTGTCGGGCATCTCTCACTATTTCACTTTATCAAGTGAGTAATGTCTTCTCTGGGCATTGTTTATACAGCCTGGATGATTATACTGCTATCTGTGTTTCCTAGCCCCTTCAGTATATCTATTAGAGATGGCCCTGTCTGACTCCTTATGCAAGGTTCACAAGAGAATTACAGGCATCCTTATCCAGATGGAATGCCAGCTATCCATGCTCTGCTGCTAACTAGTAGCAACTCTAGTACCCATTGCTCACTTTAGAGTTGACCAATGGAATCAGATGTCCCTTGGACTTCAGTGGACTCATGGCAAGATCTCCCAATGATTATTTTGAGGCCTTTCAATTGGCTGGATGTGGGCAAAAGCATTTCCCCTCATACTCTTGAGTTTGGTTCAAGAAAAGAGAGAATATACAAAGCACACTTACAATTACAAAGCAAACTCTTTACAATTAAAACCTTCCTTGGCTATACAAAGAGTTCATATATATCTTTATCTATATCTCTACATATGAACATATATATACACATATATGTATATATATGTATAAGAATACGTATACATGTATATATATGACTATATATATAGTATATATATATATGTGTGTATATATACTTTTATGTATATATATTTATATATATTTACAGTCTTTAATCTCTTCAGGCATAGCTTTACTTTTCTTATAAAGCATGGAGGTGGTGATACACTATTTCTGAGAGTACCTTTCAGTATCCATTTAGCTTATTCTGTAGACATGATTCTTTTCCTGGCTTCAGGTTGCAGAACTACTTGACACCATTTTTTTTTTTTATGAAATTTATTGACAAATTGGTTTCCATACAACACCCAGTGCTCATCCCAAAAGGTGCCCTCCTCAATACCCATCACCCACCCTCTCCTCCCTCCCACCCCCCAACAACCCTCAGTTTGTTCTCAGTTTTTAACATTCTCTTATGCTTTGGCGCTCTCCCATTCTAACCTCTTTTTTTTTTTCCTTCCCCTCCCCCATGGGTTCCTGTTAAGTTTCTCAGGATCCACATAAGAGTGAAACCATATGGTATCTGTCTTTCTCTGTATGGCTTATTTCACTTAACATCACACTCTCCAGTTCCATCCACGTTGCTACAAAAGGCCATATTTCATTTTTTCTCATTGCCACGTAATATTCCATTGTGTATATAAACCACAATTTCTTTATCCATTCATCAGTTGATGGACATTGAGGCTCTTTCCATAATTTGGCTATTGTTGAGAGTGCTGCTATGAACATTGGGGTACAAGTGGCCCTATGCATCAGTACTCCTGTATCCCTTGGGTAAATTCCTAGCAGTGCTATTGCTGGGTCATAGGGTAGGTCTATTTTTAATTTTCTGAGGAACCTCCACACTGCTTTCCAGAGCGGCTGCACCAATTTGCATTCCCACCAACAGTGCAAGAGGGTTCCCGTTTCTCCACATCCTCTCCAGCATCTATAGTCTCCTGATTTGTTCATTTTGGCCACTCTGACTGGCGTGAGGTGATACCTGAGTGTGGTTTTGATTTGTATTTCCCTGATAAGGAGCGACTCTGAACATCTTTTCATGTGCCTGTTGGCCATCCGGATGTCTTCTTTAGAGAAGTGTCTATTCATGTTTTCTGCCCATTTCTTCACTGGGTTATTTGTTTTTCGGGTGTGGTGTTTGGTGAGCTCTTTATAGATTTTGGATAATAGCCCTTTATCCGATATGTCATTTGCGAATATCTTTTCCCATTCCGTCGGTTGCCTTTTAGTTTTGTTGGTTGTTTCCTTTGCTGTGCAGAAGCTTTTTATCTTCATAAGATCCCAGTAATTCACTTTTGCTTTTAATTCCCTTGACTTTGGGGACGTGTCGAGTAAGAGATTGCTACGGCTGAGGTCAGAGAGGTCTTTTCCTGCTTTCTCCTCTAAGGTTTTGATGGTTTCCTGTCTCACATTTAGGTCCTTTATGCATTTTGAGTTTATTTTTGTGAATGGTGTGAGAAAGTGGTCTAGTTTCAACCTTCTGCATGTTGCTGTCCAGTTCTCCCAGCACCATTTGTTAAAGAGGCTGTCTTTTTTCCATTGGATGTTCTTTCCTGCTTTGTCAAAGATTAGTTGGCCATACGTTTGTGGGTCTAGTTCTGGGGTTTCTATTCTATTCCATTGGTCTATGTGTCTGTTTTGGTGCCAATACCATGCTGTCTTGATGATGACAGCTTTGTAGTAGAGGCTAAAGTCTGGGATTGTGATGCCTCCTGCTTTGGTCTTCTTCTTCAAAATTCCTTTGGCTATTCGGGGCCTTTTGTGGTTCCATATGAATTTTAGGATTGCTTGTTCTAGTTTCGAGAAGAATGCTGGTGCAATTTTGATTGGGATTGCATTGAATGTGTAGATAGCTTTGGGTAGTATTGACATTTTGACAATATTTATTTTTCCAATCCATGAGCAGGGAATGTCTTTCCATTTCTTTAAATCTTCTTCAATTTCCTTCAGAAGCTTTCTATAGTTTTCAGCATACAGATCCTTTACATCTTTGGTTAGATTTATTCCTAGGTATTTTATGCTTCTTGGTGCAATTGTGAATGGGATCAGTTTCTTTATTTGTCTTTCTGTTGCTTCATTGTTAGTGTATAAGAATGCATCTGATTTCTGTACATTGATTTTGTATCCTGCAACTTTGCTGAATTCCTGTATCAGTTCTAGCAGACTTTTGGTGGAGTCTATCGGATTTTCCATGTATAAGATCATGTCATCTGCAAAAAGCGAAAGCTTGACTTCATCTTTGCCCATTTTGATGCCTTTGATTTCCTTTTGTTGTCTGATTGCTGATGCTAGAACTTCCAGCACTATGTTAAACAGCAGCGGTGAGAGTGGGCATCCTTGTCGTGTTCCTGATCTCAGGGAAAAAGCTCTCAGTTTTTCCCCGTTAAGGATGATGTTAGCTGTGGGCTTTTCATAAATGGCTTTTATGATCTTTAAGTATGTTCCTTCTATCCCGACTTTCTCAAGGGTTTTTATTAAGAAATGGTGCTGGATTTTGTCGAAGGCCTTTTCTGCATCGATTGACAGGATCATATGGTTCTTCTCTCTTTTTTTGTTAATGTGATGTATCACGTTGATTGATTTGCGAATGTTGAACCAGCCCTGCATCCCTGGAATGAATCCCACTTGATCATGGTGAATAATTCTTTTTATATGCCGTTGAATTCGATTTGCTAGTATCTTATTGAGAATTTTTGCATCCATATCCATCAGGGATATTGGCCTGTAGTTCTCTTTTTTTACTGGGTCTCTGTCTGGTTTAGGAATCAAAGTAATACTGGCTTCATAGAATGAGTCTGGAAGTTTTCCTTCCCTTTCTATTTCTTGGAATAGCTTGAGAAGGATAGGTATTATCTCTGCTTTAAACGTCTGGTAGAACTCCCCTGGGAAGCCATCTGGTCCTGGACTCTTATTTGTTGGGAGATTTTTGATAACCGATTCAATTTCTTCGCTGGTTATGGGTCTGTTCAAGCTTTCTATTTCCTCCTGATTGAGTTTTGGAAGAGTGTGGGTGTTCAGGAATTTGTCCATTTCTTCCAGGTTGTCCAATTTGTTGGCATATAATTTTTCATAGTATTCCCTGATAATTGTTTGTATCTCTGAGGGATTGGTTGTAATAATTCCACTTTCATTCATGATTTTATCTATTTGGGTCATCTCCCTTTTCTTTTTGAGAAGCCTGGCTAGAGGTTTGTCAATTTTGTTTATTTTTTCAAAAAACCAACTCTTGGTTTCGTTGATCTGCTCTACAGTTTTTTTAGATTCTATATTGTTTATTTCTGCTCTGATCTTTATTATTTCTCTTCTTCTGCTGGGTTTAGGCTGCCTTTGCTGTTCTGCTTCTAGTTCCTTTAGGTGTGCTGTTAAGGTTGTATTTGGGATTTTTCTTGTTTCTTGAGATAGGCCTGGATGGCAATGTATTTTCCTCTCAGGACTGCCTTTGCTGCGTCCCAAAGCGTTTGGATTGTTGTATTTTCATTTTCGTTCGTTTCCATATATTTTTTAATTTCTTCTCTAATTGCCTGGTTGGCCCACTCATTCGTTAGTAGGGTGTTCTTTAATCTCCATGCTTTTGGAGGTTTTCCAGACTTTTTTCTGTGGTTGATTTCAAGCTTCATAGCATTGTGGTCTGAAAGTAAGCATGGTATAATTTCAATTCTTGTAAACTTATGAAGGGCTGTTTTGTGACCCAGTATATGATCTATCTTGGAGAATGTTCCATGTGCACTCGAGAAGAAAGTATATTCTGTTGCTTTGGGATGCAGAGTTCTAAATATATCTGTCAAGTCCATCTGATCCAATGTCTCATTCAGGGCCCTTGTTTCTTTATTGACTGTGTGTCTAGATGATCTATCCATTTCTGTAAGTGGGGTGTTAAAGTCCCCTGCAATTACCACATTCTTATCAATAAGGTTGCTTATGTTTATGAGTAATTGTTTTATATATTTGGGGGCTCCGGTATTCGGCGCATAGACATTTATAATTGTTAGCTCTTCCTGATGGATAGACCCTGTAACTATTATATAATGTCCTTCTTCGTCTCTTGTTACAGCCTTTAATTTAAAGTCTAGTTTGTCTGATATAAGTATGGCTACTCCAGCTTTCTTTTAGCTTCCAGTCGCATGATAAATAGTTCTCCATCCCCACACTCTCAATCTAAAGGTGTCCACAGGTCTAAAATGAGTCTCTTGTAGACAGCAAATAGATGGGTCTTGTTTTTTTATCCATTCTGATACCCTATGTCTTTTGGTTGGCGCATTTAATCCATTTACATTCAGTGTTATTATAGAAAGATACGAGTTTAGAGTCATTGTGATGTCTGTATGTTTTATGCTTGTAGTGATGTCTCTGGGACTTTGTCTCACAGGGTCCCCCTTAGGATCTCTTGTAGGGCTGGTTTAGTGGTGACAAATTCCTTCAGTTTTTGTTTGTTTGGGAAGACCTTTATCTCTCCTTCTATTCTAAATGACAGACTTGCTGGATAAAGGATTCTTGGCTGCATATTTTTTCTGTCTAGCACCCTGAAAATCTCATGCCAATTCTTTCTGGCCTGCCAAGTTTCAAAAGAGAGATCAGTCACGAGTCTTATAGGTCTCCCTTTATATGTGAGGGCACGTTTACCCTTTGCTGCTTTCAGAATTTTCTCTTTATCCTTGTATTTTGCCAGTTTCACTATGATATGTCGTGCAGAAGATCGATTCAAGTTCCGTCTGAAGGGAGTTCTCTGTGCCTCTTGGATTTCAATGCCTTTTTCCTTCCCCAGTTCAGGGAAGTTCTCAGCTATGATTTCTTCAAGTACCCCTTCAGCACCTTTCCCTCTCTCTTCCTCCTCTGGGATACCAATTATGCGTATATTATTTCTTTTTAGTGTATCACTTAGTTCTCTAATTTTCCCCTCATACTCCTGGATTTTTTTTTATCTCTCTTTTTCTCAGCTTCCTCTTTTTCCATAACTTTATCTTCTAGTTCACCTATTCTCTCCTCTGCCTCTTCAAGCCGAGCTGTGGTGGTTTCCATTTTGTTATGCATTTCGTTTAAAGCGTTTTTCAGCTCCTCGTGACTGTTCCTTAGTCCCTTGATCTCTGTAGCAAGAGATTCTCTGCTGTCCTGTATACTGTTTTCAAGCCCAGCGATTAATTTTATGACTATTATTCTAAATTCACTTTCTGTTATATTATTTAAATCCTTTTTGATCAGTTCATTAGCTGTTGTTATTTCCTGGAGATTCTTCTGAGGGGAATTCTTCCGCTTGGTCATTTTGGATAGTCCCTGGCGTGGTGAGGACCTGCAGGGCACTTCCCCTGTGCTGTGGTGTATAGCTGGAGTTGGTGGGCGGGGCCGCAGTCAGACCTGATGTCTGCCCCCAGCCCACCGCTGGGGCCACAGTCAGACTGGTGTGTGCCTTCTCTTCCCCTCTCCTAGGGGCGGGATTCACTGTGGGGTGGTGTGGCTCCTCTGTGCTACTTGCACCCTGCCAGGCTTGTGATGCTGGGGATCTGGCGTATTAGCTAGGGTGGGTAGGCAAGGTGCACGGGGGCAGGAGGGGCAGGCTTAGATCGCTTCTCCTTAGGTGATCCACTTCAGGAGGGGCCCTGTGGCCGCGGGAGGGAGTCAGATCTGCTGCCGGAGGTTTGGCTCTGCAGAAGCGCAGAGTTGGGTGTTTGCTCGGAGCGAGCAAGTTCCCTGGCAGGAACCGGTTCTCTTTGGGATTTTGGCTGGGGGATGGGCGGGGGAGATGGCGCTGGCGAGCGCCTTTGTTCCCCACCAAACTGAGCTCTGTCTTCCGGGGGCTCAGCAGCTCTCCCTCCCTTTGTCCTCCAGCCTTCCCGCTTTCTGAGCAGAGCTGTTAACTTATGACCTCCCAGACGCTAAGTCGCGCTTGTTGTGGGAACACAGTCCGTCAGGCCCCTCCGCTTTTGCAAGCCAGACTCGGGGGCTCTGCTTGGCCGGCGAGCCGCCCCTCCGCCCCGGCTCCCTCCCGCCAGTCCGTGGAGCGCGCACCGCCTCGCCGCCCTTCCTACCCTCTTCCGCGGGCCTCTCGTCTGCGTTTGGCTGTGGCCACTCCGTTCTGCTAATCCTCTGGCGGTTTTCTGGGTTATTTAGGCAGGTGTAGATGGAATCTAAGTGATCAGCAGGACGTGCGGTGAGCCCAGCGTCCTCCTAAGCCACCATCTTGCCCTATTCCGACACCATTTTTTTTTCAGCTTAAGGATCCACATCCAAAATCAAGAAAACCAGAATCCCCTTTATATATTATATGTTCTATATATATTGAAAATATTATAAACTGAAAACACTATTGAAAGTTTTACAAAATGAAGGGCACCTGAGTGGCTCAATCAGTTAAGCGTCCAACTCTTGATTTTGACTCAGGTCATTATTTCACAGTTTGTGGGTTGAAGTCCTACATGGAGCTCTGTGTTGATGGTGTGAAGCCTGCTTGGGATTCTCTCTCTCCTCTCTCTCTGACCCTACCTTGCTCATGCTCTCTCTCTCTCTCTCAAAATAAATAAATTAAAAACATTTTAACAAAAAGAGAAAGTTTTACAAATTGAGCCTTATTCTGCATCGCAAACATGTTTTTAATTTTTTCATTGATAGTAACTTACACTCTTTTTTTCTTTTTTTTTTCTTTTTATTTTACCTTCCATACCTTTCTCCCCAATTCTCATTCAGGCACTTATGACTTTTGGTGCTCATTTTCCCAGGGGAGGAATGTGACCAAAAACAATTTTAAAATAACATTTTTTTAAATGTTTTGGTTTCAAAGAACTCAAGCAATTTTGTAAGACTGTATTCATAGGCAGAATATTTGATAGATATTCAGAAATTATAATAAGGGATCTGTAAGTATGTAGACTTCCTTTGAAGGCTACAAATTATTCTCCTGAGTAAAGGCAAAAGAAGGGGCAAATAATTGATCAGTCGGTTCTAAAGAAAGGCCTATATCCTAGGATTTGAAGAAAAGACAAAGCTCTGTGCCCGTCTTTCTATAAGCATTCAGCAAGACTTAAAAAAGAAAAATGGCGATCATGAAGCTAGTCAATTGAAGCCGTAAAGGGCTTCTAACATTTTCTTATATCAGTGAGATGTAAAAGTAGCAAACTGTCTCTTAACTAGAACATGAAATGAGCAGAGAGCTGCTGGACCCAAGTGCCTTTATAGGAAATACTAAAGAATATGGTCACAACACTGACAAATTAGAGACAAATAGATGAATGATGCATCTCAATGAATTGGTTGATATGTATATTGTTATATAGATATGAGGACTGTATATGCTTCCTACTATTTGGTAGTATGATGTCCTCCCAGAATTTTCACTCAGCCCTGGAAAAAGGAGATAAGTAGCAGATTAACTAAAATTAACTTTCTTCTACGTTGATAGGTAATTCAAAATAAAAATTAACCTGAGTTACAGAAAAGTAAAGATCAACATATCAAAGTAAAGACTGAAAATTGGAGTGTGCATGTGTGTAAGAGAATGTGTGTGAGAATTAAATAAATGCATCTGTTTGGGAAATAATATTTATATATCACAAAAGTTATTTAGTTATATAATCAGGATTAGTGGTACATAAATTGAAAGTTCACATAGAATAATGAGGTGGTAAAGCTAGCATTTCATAAATAATTTAAATCTAATTTATAATACACAAACCATCTATCTGTGTTCCTTCATAGCACAGAGTACTTTTCTGAAACCTTCAGAGGATAGGGTGATGCTTTCCATTATCACTCTGAGTTAAAGTTCACCACATGCAATGCCTTAGGTGTTATAAATTACTCAACTCTGCAAACATTATTTATGTCACCAGATGCTTTATTTTCATAAAAATCAATTTTCCATAATTTCTAGAATGATTAAATCATAAGTACAATATTGTGAAAACACATACAAAAAATAGCTAAGCTCAGAAATATCTATGTCTAATTATTTTCAACTCTGTCCCTTATGGGAGAGATGAAATGAGTGACAGAGAAGTTAAATGATAGAATGCTAAACAATTCTTTTTAAAACACTCTGATTAATTTGCCTTTGCATGTAATTTGTACACTGTGCATATCTTTTCCTAAGACCAACAGATCAACCCCCAGTCCTCTCTAATTGCGAAACTGTCAGGCTCCTTACCTTGGCAAGCAATGCCCTGTTATGATGGCTGTTCAAAAAATCAGTGCTGATGAGAAGACTTGTGCCAGAAACTGTAAGCAATTAATTTCTACATTGATCTCTGGAATTCATCCAAACTTTTCAAAACTGAAAAGAGACTTGCCATACTGTCACTCAGTGAATATATTTCCAGCTAGGCTCTCTAATAACTTCACTGTGGACAGGTGAGATTAACTAAATCTAATATTAAGTTATTTGGCTCCTATTTTTAATGTATAATGTGTAATGCAAATTACCATTAGTGAAAGATATTTATTAAAAGCAAACAAATGAACAAGGCTACTGTTTGTTCAAACACATTTTAGACCAGAAGAATAATCTTACTTTCAACATGGAATCAGAATGAAACATGGCCATGAGCAAAACCATTGGATTATCCTTTCCTTGAGGCCTTAATATATATCACATCCCACATCCACTTTATTGAGGAATCCTAATGGCTCTAATTTCTCTCTCTCTCTCTCTCTCTCTCTCTCTCTCTCTCCATATATGGAGAGAGAGAGAGAGAGAGAGAGAGAGAGTATCTAAATACCTCTCACCATTTTCTGCTACCTCTGTAACCCATGTTGCCAATATCTCACTCTGGTACTACGTCTGAACCTACATTGCTAGTATATGTTTTCCACATATTAACCAGAGTCATTGTATTAGTTCGCTAGGGCTTCCATAACAAAATACCAAACGCTAGGTGGCTTACACAAGAGACATCTATTATCTCAGAAATTTCACAGTTCTGGAAGCTAGAGGCCCCAGGTCAAGGTGTTAGCAGCTCTGATTTCACTTGAGACTTCTCTCCTTTGTTATTCTCCTTGAGAAGATGGCTACCTTCTCACTCTGTCCTCACACAGTTTTTTCTGTGTGTGCATACATCCTAGGTGTGTCTCAGTATGTCCAAATTTCCTCTTCTTATAAGGACACCAGTTATGTTGTACTTAGGGCCATCCATATGACCTAATTTTACCTTAATTATTTCTTTAAAGACTCTTCTAATACAGTCACATTCTGAGGTACTAGGCTTCAAGACGTCAACATATGACTTGGGGGAACCCAATTACAGTCTATAGCAGTCATCCCTTTTAAGCAAAAGTAAATTTCTGTCACACCTCTGCTCAGAAGCCTACTCTAAGTGTGATGGCTTCCCAAGACACCTAAAATGAAAACTGCACCAGGCCCTCTGTCTTTATTACAACTTTCTCCCCCACTTCTTTTATCTCAAATTGGCATCTTTCTTTTCTATACTATCCAAAGTAAGCTAGTACCCTATGGATATTCCACTGGTAATCTTTGACTTTGGAATAGTCTTATACCAGATATCACTAAGATTTCCTCTCTTTCTGTGTTCAATATTTACTTCAAGTATGATACTCATAGAGGCCTCTCTTACCACCTAAAATACCACTTTTCTACACTTTCATATGCTTTCCTCTTGTCATTTTTATTAATTGCCCAATAAATATTTATTTAAATACTCATCAAATATCTGTCCATCTGTTGCCAGCACCAAGATATAAGCTCTGTGAGGCCAAGAGCTACCTACTTCCTAAAATAGTACTGGATATATAGAATAAAGTTATTCTAAGGATGTAATGTGGATATCTTTTAGGGGTCCATTTTTCCAATACCGTGGAAATAACAGAAGGGATTTTCCAGAGTGACAAAGGAAATGTAAAACTTCCTAACTGAATGCTTCTGTTCAGTGCTGATCAAGATGAATGAATGAAAAACTTCATTTTATACAGACTGTGCAACACAACCTACAGTTGTAGGACTGAGATTCCTGGATTCTTCCTATCAAGTGGCTGGAGGTTATTCTAATTTACTAGAGACATTTTTCAGCTCAGAGAGGCCACCCACAGTTTCTGGCTATGCTCACTTCAACAAGCCAGCAAAAGTGAGTCCTAAAAAGACTCTACAAGCAAGATGGAGTTATGTAGTGAAACACAATCATGGGAAGACAGCCCATAAACTTTGCTATGTTCTACTAGTTTGATGCAAGTCACAGGTTTTGCCTACACACAAGGAGAGGGAATTGTAGTTGACATCAGGAATCAGGCATTATGAAGAACCATCCTAGAATTTACCTGCCACATTGTGTCTCTGCAATGAATCATATTTATGTAATTAAAAATATATACGTTTTTAAATTTTTATTTTATTTATTTTTAAGAGAGAGAGTATATGCATGCATGAGCAGGGGGAGGAGCATAGAGAGAGGAAGAGAGAATCCCAAGCAGGTTCCGTTCTGTCAGTGTGGAGCCCCAGGCAAAGCTCAATCCCACAAACTGTGAGATCATGACTGAGCCCAAATCAAAAGTTGGATGCTTAACTGACTGAGCCACCCAGGTGCCCCTAAAAATATATACATGTTCTTAATGGATTTCAACTTATCCAATCAACCTATACCTGAAGTGAAGAATGGAACACAATTAAGAGTAACAAAAGAGAAGCATAATAGCCTCAACTTTAGCAATATAAAAGACAGTTTACAAAAATAACCCTAGAATTATGTGAGAATTTATGCTATATTTGTGTCATTCCTGAATCTTTTTGTCTTTGTTGCTGCCAGCGTGTGATGACAAATTATCAGCACCTTTGGATAGTGTAAAAATCAATATCAAAATCTCACAAATGAAAAATGAACTGTCTTGTCAAATTAAAAATGACCATTGAAGAGATCAGTAAGATCCTACTCACTACATAGAGTCCTCAGCCACAGCAATCAAATGCAGGATTATGGAAAAATACAACAAACAGAATCCCATATTCACTAAAGTCCAATAACCTATGGATAAACAAAATCAAGACATTGTAAGAAAAAATGTTCAGCTTCTCCTCTATCCCCATTGCCTCTAGTAACCAAGCTAAAGGATTATCTTTATAGATAATATAATAACAACCACCACAACAATGACAGGTAATGAAATTTAAACTTATAAATGTTAACAGTAGAGGGAAGGAACATAGAGATGGAGAGATGTCTTTGTGGTGATGAATGATTAAATGAGCTAAATCCATATCTATCAGAGTGAGAATTCTAATGTGGATAAATAAAAAAATATATATGATTTTATTTTATGAATTTATACCCAAATGAATGTAAAAAATATTAGGAAAATGATATGATCCTGGGAAACCTGATCATACACAAGGAGCAATGCAGTAAAAGCAACTGCTTTCATTAAAATCATTTCCTCGGAGCACCTGGGTGGCTGAGTTGGTTAAACGTCAGACTTCAGCTCAGGTCATGATCTCAAGGTTCATGAGTTCGAGCCCCACGTCGGGCTCTGTTCTCAAAGCTCAGAGCCCGGAGCCTGCTTCGGATTCTGTGTCTCCCTCTCTCTGCCCCTTCTCAGCTCTCACAATGTCTCTCTGTCTCTCAAAAATAAACATTAAAAAAAATTCATTTCCTCATGACTCAGATTTGTAACCATCATTATATATATAATTTAAAAATTAAAATCACAAATAGCAATATATTGCTAAATTATAACAATATTAGAAAACGAAAACTTCAAAGAACATATTGCCAAAAATGGAATAAATATCCTCTAATTCTTAAGTAAGCAGGAGGATTGAAAAGAATAGTCATGAGCTAACCGTTCTTTACTTCCAGGAAACTCCTTAAAAGAAAATCACATATTTTTAAAAGATGATTATTTTTCAGTCTAGGCTAAACATCATGTATTAATATATGTGCGGGGCTTATATATGTGTGTATACATGTGTATGTATTTGCATAGATAATGTATTAATAATGTTTAATTTTACATATATTTCAATTTATAGATATGTAAATTCATACATATAAACAAAAGTATTTATTGCACTTTTTAAATTATGTTAGTCCAATTATCTACTTAATTTCTTGAGGACAAGTCAAATATGTAGCCTACTAAAATTGTGTTTGCCCTACTCATAGTTCTAATGGATTTTGTTTTATAGAATTTATTCCATGCTCTTTACTTTGTAATTAAGAATTATCCCAGGCTTGAAAATGAGGTAAAGTGGGGGAGCATATTCATTAGAGGTCAAACCCAGATATTATTTAACAGACGTATGAAGGACTATTTAAATTTTTATTGGAATGTAACTATTAAACAAAATGAAACAAAACAAGCTCATAGTCACAGAGAACAGCTTGGTGGTTGCCAAAGGCTACGGGTGGGTGTAAAGGGAGTGGCAAAATGGGTGAAAGGATCCAAAGGTACAAACTTTCAGGTAGAAAATAAATGTCATGGTCATGTAAAGTACAGTATGGCAACTGTAGTTAATAACACTATATTGCATATTTGGAAATTGCCAAAAGAATTGATCATAAGTGTTCTCATCACAAGAAAAAAGTTCTCTAACTATGTGTGTTGACAGATGCTAACTAGACTTATGTGGTGATCATTTCACAGTATATACAAATATCAAGTCATTATGTTTTACACCTGAAACTAATATAATATTGGATATCAATTATGCCTCAGAAAAACCCACAAAACTATTTTTAACTTTACTCTTTCTATTACATTGGGCATAAGGCATGAGAAATGCTGGTTAATTTATAGGTTGTAAGGAAAAATAAAACAAAAAAACCAATATATATAAAATATATACATTTATTGTTTTATATATATACATATATATAACAACATATATAACAATATATTTAAAATTTGAATTATTCTTATTTTGGTACTTCATCATCCCATTGATGATATTCTCTGGTGTATTCCCTAACCTTTGTGATATTGTGATTTATAATCGGAAATATATATATATATATATATATATATATATATATATATATATTTGATCTTCCTCCCCATTGATGTCACAGAGCTCCTAAAACTCCTAAAATTTCCGAAGTAATGAGAGCAATAGAGGTGTTTCTCATGTTAATGACGTGACCCTTAGAAAGCACTTAAGGATAGAGGCTGTTGCCAGGAGAATCAACCTTGGTTTAAGGGTTTGAATTTTCCATCTTATCCCTTGACCTCTGGAAGGAAGAGGGACTGGAAGTCGAATCAGTTGCCAATTGCCAATGATTTAATCAAGCATGCCTATGTAATAAAACTTCTTAACAACCCAAAAGGATTGGGTTTGAAGAGTTTATGGATGGATGAACATGTGGAGGTGCTGATACAATGGGGTGTCCAAAGAGAACATGGAAGCTCTATGCCCTTTCACCTTAGCTTACCCTGTGAATGTTTTCCATCTGGCTGATCCCCAGTTACATCCTTTTATATAAACTAGCGATCCAATAAGTAACATCTTTCTCTGAGTTCTGTGAGCTGCTCTAGAAATTAACTAAACTCAAGGAGGGGGCCATGAGAAGCTCTAATTTATAGCTAGTGGGTCAGAAGTACAGGTAACAACCTGGGCTTGTTACTGGCCTCTGAAGTTGTGGGGGTAGGGGAGGCAGTTTTGTAGGACTCAGCCCTTAACCTGTGGGATCTGACACTGTCTCTGGATAGATAGTATCAGAATTTAGTTGAAATCTTAGGTATTCTGCTCGTGTCAATGAATTGCTTTTTGCTGGTAAGGAAAATCTTTCTCCTCGACAAACTGGAACTGGGATCTGGACAAATTTACCTTGCAATATCAAATCCCTGCCTAAAGCCCGCCCTTAACAATAATAATTTATTATTTAAAATTAGAATAATTACCATTAGCTTTACACTACTCTGAATATATTCTCAGTACATAAGACATTAAAGCTTACAATTTAAGCAAGGTGATGTATAATAGATGAATCCTTTTAAAAAAGAAAAAAATAGAAACTCATTGAAATCAAGTCAAATGGTAGAGGATAGAAAGTAAAGTTAGAGAAAAGAGAAACTTAGAGGATAGAGTTCCTTGGGATAAATTAACAGGTATTCATTATACTTTCTGCACAATGAATTTTTATCAGAGATAGCTTTATTCTGGTAAATAAAGAGAATTTACACATACCCTCTTTTTCAGCATCTTACTATGTACATTCGTTGGAGTCTAGAGGATAATTTTTTTTTTATCCTTGTGGTATAACTCTTTTCAGAGCTATATTTCAGATTACTGAGCATAGTGGCTAGGGAAGACTACTAGCTAGTATTTCACAATTGTGTCCTGAATCTACAAGTGTCTTGAATCTGACAGTTGCACCTGAGCTTGTTAAGCTCTATAACGATCACCGAGTTCACACAACCAGATCACCCAGATGTGATCTAAACGTTCTCTGAAACTCAAAAGTAACTCTACATCTACTTCTAAAGTACATGAAGCTGGGGATAGGGTAAATAAATTTTTGTTTGTTTGAGTGAGTTTTTAAAATCTCAAGGTGCCTCCAAGAGAATTTCCTCAAGAACTGGTATTTCTCAAATATTGGCATCCATGACAATTGGTAGCAACATGATACATTTTCTTTATTGATCGTTCCCAGAGTGATCAGCAACATACTTAACGTACTTAATAACAGGGACCCAGCTACACTGTAGCTATTATTACAAGGGAAAGGTAGCATTCATTCTAATATATTGCCTCATTATTTTAAATAAATAATGATTTGAGATTTAATATCTATTCGAGAAAATTTCATTTATGCTGAAGGAGATAGAAATGAGTTTTTAGCTAACTGGCTCTTGTTAGCTGTATGTGATTGGACATATAACTTAACATTTCTGAGTTTTCGTTATTTTTTTCTTAATACATAAAATGGGAAGCAAAGATGTATGTTTCATACATTTATGATTTTTAATGATAAATATAAGAAATATAATGCATGTTAAGTGCCTGGCGTATAGAAATGGGAGATACTATAAATAAAAGTTTTATTCTTCCATTTATGGTTTGCCCATTCCAGTGAATAAAATAATAATGACAAGTTTTTAGAAAAGAGCTGTTAGATTGTATAGCAGAATAAAGTTTACGTAGGAATGTTATGCCCATTTTAAATTGAATGTTAATTAACAGAATCTTTGTTAAATATTTTTGAAAATTGTTTTTGTGTGTGTTTTACAGAGAAAAATACAAAGTTTAAAAAGTTAATGACTTATCTAACTCATAATGGATAAATAGTAAAATTAAGAATTTAGTGTAGGCATTTCTTATTCCTGGTTCAGTGCTCTTTTGCTATTAGACTAAGTTATTTCATTCTATGTATTACTTAGAATTTGCAAAACATGCAGAACAATTTGCAGAACAATTGCAAAACACGTTTTACTAAATAACTGCAAGCACATAATTTCATTTATATATTTGGGTTGTTTTATTTTACTTTATTTTATTTTTTAAATGTTTATTTATTTTTGAGAGAGAGGAAGAGCGCACGTGAGCATGAGCAGGGAAGGGCAGAGAGAGAGAGAGAGAGAGAGAGAGAGAGTGAGCCAGAGGATCCAAAGCAGGCTCTGCACTGACAGTGCAGAGCACAACACAGGGCTTGAACCTAAAAACCATGAGGTAATGACCTGAGCTGAAGTCAGACACTCAATGAACTGAACCATCTAGCCGCCACTTTATTTTCTTTAAAATCATATAATTCATGTAAATCATATATGATTTGAAGTACCATGCAATAGGTATCTCGTTTCCATATTTCTGCCCATTTAAATTCAATTATAATTCCTCTTCCCATGCTACCCTACAGAGATTTTTCCATATGAAATATTGAGCAGTTTGACAATAATTTCTTTGTTAACTTGCTCTACCACAGAGAATTTAAGAACAACTTTTTATTTTTAAAAAAAAATGTTTTAAATGTTTTTATTTATTTTTGAGACAGATAGAGACAGAGCATGAGCGGGGAAGGAGCAGAGAGAGAGGGAGACACAGAATCTGAAGCAGGCTCCAGGCTCTGAGCTGTCAGCACAGAGCCTGACGCGGGGCTCAAACTCACAGACTGTGAGATCATGACCTGAGCTGAAGTCGGATGCTTAACCAACTGAGCCACCCAGGCGCCCCAAGAACAACTTTTTAATATTAGTATCATTCACTTGTGTCTCACATGTACTACCTGAACAAAAACATACATTGCTTTATATATTCCATTTCTGTAAAATGCTGTTCTTGAATGAAATTGAATATAAGGTATGCAATTTACACAGGATTTTCTTAATTATTATGTGTCACACAAGGATGTATCTGAATATTTGTGTATGTGAATAAGACAGACACAATCAAGGCAGGTGCTGATAATCTCAGCCAACTCTTCAAAGGGCTGGACTCAGCTATTTAGAATCATAGCATCATCTTAATATTCCCAGATACTTTAATGAGTTTCCCCTCTAATTAAATGTGCAACTTGCAGGGATCATTGAGTGCCAGATTGCCTTGACTGCCAACAAGCTTTCTTTGTTTTAAGTCAGATTTTACATCACCCAAACACATCCATTTTTAGTAGTTTCATTATAAATGAAGTCGGGTTTTATATCAATTAAATAGCTTACAAACTGTGGGGGAAAAATACCCTAAGTATGCTATTAAAATCTTCCAGAAAGCAAATGTAAACAAAACAAAGAAATAAACTATATCAACCAACCAGGAAAACAGATGGAAGAAATGAAGAGTCATCAAAGTTCAGTGTTAAAATTTCATGCTGGAATGTCAGAATACTTATGAGAGTAACACCAAGGTGTTGCTGCATATTACTTCCATCTCTTGATGGTGATTCATTAACAACAAATATATATTTTTCTGTTATTTTAACAGAGTTAAATGATGCACTTTGCATTGTATAGTAACTTAGAAGTCACTTTCAAAGCATCTTTTTTTTAAACCAGTAAGAAAAATCATACATTTTAAACCATAAAACACCTAAAATATATTCTTTAATTTTTACATTTTAAGTTATTCTCTACACTGTATCCATTTTAAATTGCTCTGGGATTAACTGTATTAAAAATAATTTGTCACTTGTGTTTTATGTATTAATATTTTGTTAAAGATAACTTAGTAGAAACATTCATCACAGGGAATCTAAGGAGGCACTTTGAAGTACCATGCAATAGGTATCCTGTTTCCATATTTCTGCCCAAATGCCAAGTACATTAAACCAACAGCAGTCCAGAGAAAAAGAATATAGGTCATGAAGGCACAGTATTTAGGTAAGAAAACAGCTGTTAAGCAATCTGTAAAGAGAGCCATTCCCTGGTTATAATGCAATGGGTTGTAGGGCTTTTGCAGAATGTATAGGAACAAAATGTTTTAAGAAGGCAGTTGAAAAAGGCTACATTTAAAATGATTTTTTATCTACCTAGTAACAGAAGAGAACATTTTTTACAAATAGAAATAAGAATTCCAATTTAAGAATAGCATATCCAAGTACCAGGGTTAAAAAGTAAGTCAGTAATATTCAGATGAAGATCAGCAAGAGGCAATCCAGATTGAAAAAAAATGAGCAGATCTTTAGAGAATGAAAATTGATAATTAAGAGACCCATTATAGGGGTACCTGGCTGGCTCAGTGGGTAGAATGTGCAACTGTTGATCTCAGGGTTGTGAGTTCAAGCCCCACATTGTGTGTTGAAATACTTTTTAAAAATCTTAAAAACAAAGAGACCCATTATAGTTTTCATACATAATTATATTTAAGTTAACTGTATAATACTATTTATTAATTTTCATGTAATAGTAAAAACAGATTTTCTAAAGTGATCATTTCTATGATATTTGTAAGATTTTTTTATTTCTATTAATTAGTGTAATTCAATGATAATCTCTGTCCATGGTGTTGATTTTCATCTAACCCTGTTTTGGTAGGGTCTTTCAACATAATACTTAACTACTTGAAATAATACTTGGATAATACTTGAAAGGTACATATGAACAAAATAATTTTGGATTTGTCTTACAGAAGATACAGGCTAAAGACAGGAGATGACACAAGCTGATTTATATGGAGGAATGCCATAATATCATCTTTTGGAAAAAGGGAGGGAGTGGTCTTTTGGAATCTGACCACAAAAGGTAAGAAGATGGGGATTTGATGGTAGATTGAACAAAAAGGTGGGAGGAAAGAGGGGTTAATGAAAGAAGGAAAAAATCAGGGGAGAAGGAACTTTCATCTACTCATTCATGGCTAAATCTTTTATTCTGAACGTATTGAACATTGTTATTCAGAGACTTTATGTTCTTTCTGATGATGTGTTCTTTGCTCATGTTTTGGGTAAAGTTCTAGCTAACAATGCCAGGCAGTACTATACTTTAAAAAATCCATATTACAAACTAGTGCTTCTCATTTTCCACCTTCTCTTTCTCAGAATATTCAATCAGATAATCAGAATATGTGAAAGAATATCTTTGCATTCAGATTTAATTCTCAGTGAATGTATTTAACTGAGAAGATTTTAAACTCTGACATTAAAAACGCTGCCCTTTATTCAGCATCTACTAAGTTTCAAACATTGTTTTGAGTGCTTTATGTTTGTTTTGTTTATATTTAGTTATTAAAACTTCCTTGGAAGCATGTAATACTTTGTTAATTGTATTAAATAGGAAAACTACTCAAAGTTATCCAAGTTCACACAGCTGGAATGGAAGTTGAATTAAGGTTTCTCTAAGTGCAGAGCTCTTTTTGTTTTAACCGTGTGCACATGTGCATGTCTGTACACACATGCACAGCAAATCAGATTTGAGTATTGCCTTTGCCTTACTGTATCTTACAGATTATTATTATTATTATTATTATTATTATTATTTTGACAGAGAGAGAACAGTGGAGGAGGGGAAGAGGGAGAGGGATAGAATCTTAAGGAGGGTCCATGCCCACCATGGAGCCTGACGTGGGGCTCAATCTCACCACTGTGAAATCATGACCTGAGCCAAAAACAAGAGATGGACACTTAACCAATTGAGCCACTCAGGCAGCCGTTAGAGATTGTTTTTAAGACCCATATACATATTCCTTAAGTAGCATACATTGTAGAATATTATATTGAATTGTGTGATACAAACCAAAAGAAAATTCAGCCAGTGCTGAATTCCTAAATCTTATCTATATTAGCAAACAGAAAAGCGATTTTGTTTTGTTTTTGTCCTGATATTAAATTATTAAATAAGGGCACCTGGGTAGTTCAGTTGGTTAAGCGTCTGACTTCAACTCAGGTCATGATCTCAAGGTTCATGAGTTCAAGCCAAGAGTCAGGCTTTGTGCTGTCAGCTCAGAGCCTGGAGCTTGCTTTAGATTGTGTCTCCTCCTCTCTCTGACCCCCCTCTCAAAACTAAATAAAGCAAATTATTAAATAACTATTATAAAACTTAGGATAAGTTTTCTTGAATTTCTCCCTTCTTGAATTACTTTTCCCTCAGCTCTTGGGACACCACTGTCTTCTAGATTTTCTCCTACTTTCTAGGACCACTATTTTATTTAGTTTTTTTGCTACTGAACTTGATGATTTTATTCTTAAGCTCTATCTTTGATCTGATACCTCTTTCACCAGATAACCAATCCCTGGTCAACCACATCTATTTCCTGGCTTTGTCTAAGGATTCTGATGTCTTTAACAAGCTATAACCCATTTCTATTTAATATTCATTCAAAATTATTTCATTCAACACTCATTCATATAATAAATTGTTTGAAGCTACTATTCTGTGATAGGTATCATTACTGGCTCTGGAAACAAAGAGCCAAGAGTATGTTTTCAAGTAGTTGGATGTTCCATCAATATCTCAAATTCATTATGTCCCTAATTAGATTCTGCCACTTCCTCAGAAAATATTTTTCTCCAATATTCTGTATGTATCTCAATCAATGACTAACTTGCCATTCATTCATTTTCTTCAGTTAGAATCTTGGAGTCATCATATTCCTTAATTTACACATTCTATCACGTCAGTAAATGCTGCAGGTTCTATTACTCATTATCTCAAGAATCTGTTTTCTGTCTTCCCTCTTCCACAGCTATAATTTAGACTCTTAACCACTTCTCGTGTATTTATTAGTAAAAGCATCATAACTATTTTTCCTACCTCTCATATGACTCCTGGGTGGTGTATTTTCCATACTAATTCTAGAATGACCTTTCTAAAATAAAAAAATAAAAAAAAACTAATTTGTTCAGGACACTTCCCTGCTCAAAGCCTTCAGTGCCTTCCCAAAGCTTTCAATGTAAAGTTCAAACAGCTTTAGTGTGCAAAGCTTTGTCTCATTTTCTCTTTAGATTAATTTTCTACTTATATACAACTGCATATACAATCTTTAATGCTACATGCAAATTATATAGTGCAATTTCTCACTTTTGTGTTTTATTCATTTTGTTTTTTGAGTCAAACATAGTTTACTTTAGAAAGCTTTCTCTGAGCCTTTCTTGATGAATTAGAGAAATCTCTGACATGATTCCTTTTGCATTCTGTTTGTGTATAAAATCACTTTGCACTGCACCTTGATTAATTTCTTTGATTATTTTATAGTCTGAATCATGAATATTTTGAATACATTGGAACTTTAGGAACTTGAGCTTTATTTATATTTTTAAGTCTTATCACACTTTCTGGACCACGGAAGATATTTAATAGGGTCATTTAAAGAATAACTACATTCCTGACTGTGGCTTGGAATTAGAGTTTTCATGTAAGAGTGGAATAAACTTGAGATTAAGTACATATACTGTTTGTGTTGATATTGAAGAGAGAAGCTTTTGATTAAAGGAACATCATATAAAAAGGAACACACACAAGTAAAAAGTAAAGACACTAACCCATTTGAGAGATGGTGGCAGTAGCTATATATCTGAAATGTGCACTGGGATTGACAGATGAGATCTAATGTAATGAATATCTTCCTTTCTTCCCTTCTTTTTGTTTTTCTTTTCTTTCTCTTTTTTCATTTTTATTTTTCTTTACTTTAGTTCTATTAATTCTTATTTCCTTCTTTCTTTTGTTTTTCTTTCTTTCTTTCTTTTCTTTTCTTTTTTAAAGACATACATAAAAGAAAACCCTTAAAGGAATATCCATTCCTTGATTTCAAAGATTTTAAGTGCTTCTGGAGTCTTTTTTCCAGTGCCATGTTTTCTTTCCATTAGAACATTTATTATTTCTTTCCATTAGAACATTTATTTACTCCCTCAACTGATTCAAACAACTGAAAATCTTAACAGAAAGACAAAAGTGTAGAGCATTTTGTTTATTCTGCCTGGTCCTGCCCTACTGTTACATATTATTATTATTTTTGTTACATATTATTAATCAAATTTTGAATTTAGAGGCTATGGACTTTTAGTTTCCCCTTGACTATTATGTGGATTATAACTTCAACTTGCTTTTCAGAGATTCTTAGTTTATATGTTTTAATGTCTGTGCTTTGAGGCTTTTTGTCTATGTGTACCAGATCTCCTCATCAAGAATGTTTCCTTCTTCTTCTCAGTGGCACTGACAGAACATAAAGTCAGTGTAGCATGAGGCCTAAGGGTGCAATCTATGGAACAAGACTATCTTGGTTGGAATATGGTTGTGCACCTCACATACTGTGTTAAACTGTGCAAAGTACTTAACATTTCTGTGTCTCAATAATAAAATAGAAGTAATAATATGATCCTCATAGGGAAGTCATGAGATTTAAAATATTTAATATGTATAAGGCACTATGCTTATACATATACATGTATATTATATGCTTATATATATATAGTACATATATATTATATACTTATACATATACATAGTCTAATTAGGACTATTAGAATAACCTTAGGACTATAGTAACAACGAATAAAATCTATATTATTCCTCCAGATTATTACCTCCTACCAGTGACAAAGACAAGACAATATGCACTTTTGATGTGAGGCTTATTTAAATACTTGGAATTTTGTACATGGCTTAGTGGTTTTCTCTGTTTGTCTTGTATTTACATAAGCTGTAAATGTTTAGGTTTTTTTTCTTAAATGGGCTTTAATGCTCATTAGTTGATTGCCAATGAAATTGCATGTTTTCTCCATCTTCATGAGTGACAGGATGTCAAGTGGAGGCATTTTAATACTAATGAAAATGGTCAGTTATATATCTTGATGGCTAATGAATCTCTAATCAATGGTACTAGAAGGTTTATGTGCATTCTATTGGCATTCATTGCCACTGTCTGACACCTACATATGATTAAGCGTATATTTATATTATACATTTTTTATAGCTATGTATATTTTATATACATATTTAAGGTTTTAAAACTTGAGAATTATTGACAGGGAATAAAAATTCTCATCAACTTGAATTTTATTTCTTGAAGAGTAAGTTCCATTTTACTTGTTCTTAAATATCTACTTTTAGGTTTTATGCAAGACCTTAGTAATATTTTACTGTCATCTATTTTTTTTTAATTTTTTTGAAATTTATTGTCAAATTGCTTTCTGTACAACACCCAGTGTTCATCCCAAAAGGTGCCCTGCTCAATACCCATCACCCACCTTCCCCTCCCTCCCACCCCCATCAGCCCTCAGTTTGTTCTCAGTTTTTAAGAGTCTCTTATGCTTTGGCTCTCTCCCACTCTAACCTCTTTTTTCTTCCTTCCACTCCCCCATGGGTTCCTGTTAAGTTTCCCAGGATCCACATAAGAGTGAAAACATATGGTATCTGTCTTTCTCTGTATGGCTTATTTCACTTAGCATCACACTCTCCAGTTCATCCATGCTGCTACAAAGGGCCATATTTCATTCTTTCTCATTGCCATGTAGTACTCCATTGTGTATGTAAACCACAGTTTCTTATTCCATTCATCAGTTGATGGACATTTAGGCTGTTTCCATAATTTGGCTATTGTTGAGAGTGCTGCTATAAATTTGGGGTACAAGTACCCCCATGCATCAGTACTCCTGTATCCCTTGGGTAAATTCCTAGCAGTGCTATTGCTGGGTCGTAGGGTAGGTCTATTTTTAATCTTCTGAGGAACCTCCACACTGTTTTCCAGAGTGGCTACACCAGTTTGCATTCCCACCAACAATGCAAAAGGGTTCCCGTTTCTCCACATCCTCTCCAGCATCTATAGTCTCCTGATTTGTTCATTTTGGCCACTCTGACTGGCGTGAGGTGATACCTGAGTGTGGTTTTGATTTGTATTTCCCTGATAAGGAGCGGCGCTGAACATCTCTTCATGTGCCTGTTGGCCATCCGGATGTCTTCTTTAGAGAAGTGTCTATTCATGTTTTCTGCCCATTTCTTCACTGGGTTATTTGTTTTTCGGGTGTGGAGTTTGGGGAGCTCTTTATAGATTTTGGATACTAGCCCTTTGTCTGATATGTCATTTGCAAATATCTTTTCCCATTCCGTTGGTTGCCTTTTAGTTTTGTTGGTTGTTTCCTTTGCTGTGCAGAAGCTTTTAATCTTCATGAGGTCCCAGTAGTTCATTTTTGCTTTTAATTCCCTTGCCTTTGGGGATGTGTCAAGTAAGAAATTGCTACGACTGAGATCAGAGAGGTCTTTTCCTGCTTTCTCCTCTAGGGTTTTGATGGTTTCCTGTCTCACATTCAGGTCCTTTATCCATTTTGAGTTTATTTCTGTGAATGGTGTGAGAAACTGGTCTAGTTTCAACCTTCTGCGTGTTGCTGTCCAGTTCTCCCAGCACCATTTGTTAAAGAGACTGTCTTTTTTCCATTGGATGTTCTTTCCTGCTTTGTCAAAGATTAGTTGGCCATACGTTTGTGGGTCTAGGGTTTCTATTCTATTCCATCGGTCTATGTGTCTGTTTTTGTGCCAATACCATGCTGTCTTGATGATTACAGCTTTGCAGTAGAGGCTAAAGTCTGGGATTGTGATACCTCCTGCTTTGGTCTTCTTCTTCAAAATTCCTTTGGCTATTCGGGGCCTTATGTGGTTCCATATGAATTTTAGGATTGCTTGTTCTAGCTTCGAGAAGAATGCTGGTGCAATTTTGATTGGGATTGCATTGAATGTGTAGATAGCTTTGGATAGTATTGACATTTTGACAATATTTATTCTTCCAACCCATGATCATGGAATGTTTTTCCATTTCTTTATATCTTCTTCAGTTTCCTTCATAAGCTTTCTGTAGTTTTCAACATACAGATCTTTTACATCTTTGGTTAGATTTATCCCTAGGTATTTTATGCTTCTTGGTGCAATTGTGAATGGGATCAGTTTCTGATCCCAGAGAGACAGAGACAGTGCGAGCAGGGGAGTGGCAGAGAGAGAGAGGGAGACAGAGAATCTAAAGAAGGCTTAGCACCAGCAACTCAGACCCCAGTGTGGGGCTTGAACTCACGAACAGTGAGATCATGACCTAAGCCAAAATCAGTAGTTGGCTGCTTAACTGACTGAGCCATCCAGGTGCCCCAGGATCTTCCCTGTTTGATATTATGTAAAAATTTACCTTTTTAGTTTTAGTGCTTTCTTGATTATATGGCTTATACTTTATGATCAAACTGTATTGATTTTTTTTGTTCATGATATAGCTTAATTTTAATTATAGTTTAAATTTAATTAAAATCAATAAAATTAATTTTATTCTTTTCCACAACTTGTAATACAGTCATGTATAGTTTATTGAAAATCTACTTAGTGACTTATATGTGTGTGCATATAATATGTATTATAAAAATCATAGAATTATTATATACTGAATACACATCAGTATTATTGACATTGCATACCACTATCCATTTCTTCAAATATCCGCATCTATTCTTTCTTTCCATCTAGTCACTTCAACACCAATATCACATTTCTGAATTTTTTACAGCTTCATTGAGGTTAATTGACATGCCAAAAATTGCACATATTTAATGCATACAAATTGATGAGTTTTTACATATACATACAGTCGTGATACTATCATCAAAGTCATGACAATATGAACATATTTATCACCTCTCAAAGTTTCATTTGTCCCTTTGGGTTTTTTTTGTTTGTTTTTGTTCTAAAACACTTAAACTGAAAGCTATCACTGTAACAATTAAGTGCACAATACTGTATTGCTAACTATAGGCACTATATTATACAGCAGATGTATAGAACTTATTCATTTTGTTTAACTATAACTTTGTACCCATTGAAAAAAACTTCCCCTTTCTCCCTCCATTCATCTCCTGGAACCCACCATTCTATTTCATGTTTCTAGACATTTGACTATCACCTCATACCTGTTAGAATAGTGATAATCAAAAAGACAAAAGATAAGTGTTGGCAAGGATATAGAGAAATTGTAAATCTTGTATCCATTGGAAATAATGTAATGGTATAATCACTGTGGAAATCCATACAAGGTCCCTCCAACAATTAAAATTAAACTATCATGGGGCACCTGGGTGGTTCAGTCAGTTAAGTGTGTGACTCAATTTTGGCTCAGGTCGTGATCTCATGGTTCCTAAGATCAAGCCCTATGTTGATCTATGGGATTCTCTCTCTCCTTCTCTCTCTCTGCCCCTCCCCTGTTCATTCTCTCTAAATAAATAAATAAATAAATAAATAAATAAATAAATAAATAAACAAACTTCTCACAAAAATGGAATTATCCTATAATCCTGCAATCCCACTCCTGGGTATATATTCAAAAGAATCGTGATCTCAATGATATACCTGTGTTGCCATGTCCATCATAATATTATTCACAATAATTGAGATATGGAAATAATCCAAATGCCCATCAACAGACAAATGGATAGAGGAAACAAGTATTTATAGATCTCTATCTTTCGTCTCTAGAGCTCTAGATCTCTATATCCCGTGGAATATTATTCAGCTTTTAAAAAAAAAGAAAAGAAAAAAAAAATTAAAAAAAAAAAAAAAAAGGGGCGCCTGGGTGGCGCAGTCGGTTGAGCGTCCGACTTCAGCCAGGTCACGATCTCGCGGTCCGTGAGTTCGAGCCCCGCGTCGGGCTCTGGGCTGATGGCTCGGAGCCTGGAGCCTGCTTCCGATTCTGTGTCTCCCTCTCTCTCTGCCCCTCCCCCGTTCATGCTCTGTCTCTCTCTGTCCCAAAAATAAATAAATGTTGAAAAAAAAAAAATTTAAAAAAAAAAAAAAGAAAAGAAAAAAGAAAACCCACTATTAGCAATAACATGGATGGGACTGGAAGTTATGCAAAGTGAAATAAATCAGTTACAGAATAACAAATACAGCATGGTTTCACATTTCTGTGATTTTTATAGCATGTATAAAGGTGATGCTCTATTTCAAATCATATCTCAATCATTTGTTTTCTTTGAATTACTTCACAGTGTGTTTTTTTGCCAAAATTACTTCACATCTTTTAAAATTATTTTTATTTTGTTTTACTTTTGCTTTGCATATCTTTTAGTATGGATTTATTTAATTTTTAAAATAATATTTTGGCAAATTTTATTTTCCCAAGATGACCACAATATCATCTCTTACCTAAATGCCTCTCTAGAATCTTGTCACTTACCATCACAAAGTATTGTATAATTTTCCTTCCCTTAAATCTGAATGGGTTTTTAAATCACTTGTAATTGTCAGAACGTGTCAGAAATTATGCTTATAATTTCCGGACATAAGTCATGAGAGATAGTGCAACTTCTGCCTTTTTATATGGAATATTGAGATACTTATGTCTTAAGCCATCACGTGTCAGAGTAAATATTCCAATTTCTATGACATCATCATGCTGTTAAGAAGACCAACCTAGCCTTTCATGGAGAGAGAGAGAGAGAGAGAGAGAGAGAGAGAGAGAGACAGAGAGAGAGAGAGACACAGAGAGAGAGAGAGAGAGAGACACTAACCACTGGCTCATCCAGCACACAGATGCCACCAATATTCCATCCTCAGCCACTATTTGACTAACATATAAACACTCCAAGACAAAATGTCTAAAGTGAACATTTCCTAAATCCATGATGCACAAAAATCTTGGAAGATAATAAAATAATTATTTTTTAAGTCACTAAATTTTGAGGTGATTTGTTATGTATCAGTGGCTAATTGGAACAGAAACATGATACCTAGAAGTAGGAATCTGACATAATAGAAATAAAAATTATGTGCCACTGGCTTTGAAACTGGGTGGTGGATGCACATTAGAAAAAGACTGGAGGAGGCTGGTGGTAAAGACTTGGAGGTCAGAGATGAAAATGTATGGAACACTGGATAAAATGCAATTTCAAAACCACTTACAGCTTTCCCTTAAATTATCAGTTATTAGAGTAAGAAGTTGATGTCCTATCTCCAGTTGTAAGCAATGGATGGCCCTCTACCTATAGCTTGAGTAATTTTATTTTTAAGCAACTTTATTGTTCTATAATTCACATATTGTAAAATTTACCTATTTAAAATGCACAGTTCAATAGTTTTAGTGTATTTACAGAGTTATGCTAACATCACCATAATCTAATTTTAGTACATTTTCAAATGAAATCCTATTCCCGTTTAGAAGTTACTCCCCATCCCCCTCTCCACGAACCTAATTTTATATCTACAGATTTGACTACACTGAACATGTCATATGAACAGAATGATAGAATGTGTATGTAGCATTTTGCACCTGGTTTCTTTAATTACGAAACTTAATGTTCATCCGTGCTGTAATATGTATCAGTACCTCTTTCCTTTTTAATGACAAAAAAAAGTATGGCACGGATATACCACATCTTTTTTATTCACTCTTCAGTTGAAAGTCATTTTGGCTGTTTCCACTTTTAGGCTATTATAAATAAAGCTTCATTTGTGTGTAAGTTTTGGGCAGAACAGATGTTTATTTCACATAGGTATAAGGCTAGAAGTAGAATTGCTGGGCTATATGGTAACATTACGTTTATCATTTTGTGGAACTGCCAAACCCTTTTCCTGAGTAGCTGCTCCATTTTACAATCCCAGCAGTAATGTGTCAGGGTTCCAATTTCTCCATATCCTTGCCAAATCAAGAAGTGTGAGCCCTTCAACTTGTTTTTTTCAAGGTTGTTTTGAATAATCTGGATCTACTCTGTTTCAAAATAAAGGGTAAGCTTGTTGGTATCTACAATAAACAAACAAACAAACAAAATAAAATAGGAAAGAAGGAAGAGAAGGAGGGAAGAAGGAAGGGAGAGTGGTGATTTTATAAAGATCAAATTTGTAGATTAATTTGGATAATAGATTTTAGCAATAAGTCCTCCAATCCATGAATATGGAGTGCTTCCCAATCCTATGAAACAGGATGAAATAATAGGAAGATGGAAGTTGCAGCTTCCCACTTTAATGATACATTCTTTCTAAAAAATATATTTATGTATTTATTTTGAGAGAAAGAGAAAGAGCAGAGAGCAGGGGAGGGGCAGAGGGAGAGGGAGAGAGAGAGAATCCTAAGCAGGCTCCATGCTTTCAGCACACAGTCTGATGCAGGGCTTGAACTCACGAACTGAGATCATGACCTGAGCAAAAATCAAGAGTTAGACACTTAACCAACTGAGCCACCCAGGTGCCCCATAAGGATATACTGTGAGAGTTACATTCTTCTTCTAAGTTACCTATATTGTTCAGAGCTTGGCTACATGACCTCATTTACTGCAAGGGAGATTGGGAAATGGAGTCTTGTGCCTGGTCAGCATTACTGACATTTTATTCAGCTAAAAACAGATTGTGTGACTAAAGTAAAACAATATATATTCATACTGTACAATAGGGGGTCTCTACCTCCTTCTGTGTAATACTGTCTCAAGGAATTAGGCAGGGAGATTAGAATCCTCTTCCTTCAGATTTTTTGAGAAAAGACATGAGTGTGATATTCCTCAGGTGTGGTTGGAAGGAATAAATGTTGTAAGCCAATATTAAACTATTTTTTCTTGCCTTTTATTACATTTCATAAGTATTTCCTTTAGCATACATTAAAGGATGATTTGCTTGTTATTTGGAAATATTTAATAGAATTATTTAATACTTACGTTATGCTTTTCTAGCAAAATAACCCATTTCAATAATTTTTATGAGATATTAATATCAAGCTTTAGTTACGTATTTCACTTGATATTAAAATAGTTGTGATTTTGTTTGCAAATATATAGGTGAAGAAAAATATATCAGAATTATTTCATAATTATACAACAAGCTATTCATTAAAGAATTGTAGTTTGTATGTATTATATATATATATATATATATATATATATATATGAAAATGCAGTTTCTATGTCTGTGTATTGGGAAGGAACATGAAGATAACAGATTTATTTTTGGTTATGCTGTGTTGAGGTGTTGAAAATACATTTGTTTGGAAATGTCCTATAGACTAGAACAAATATTTGAAATAGAAAATTGAGGCTCAAAATAAATGAGATTTTTGAAAAGTAGATAGCTGCTCTAAATGATTCTAAATCTCTTGATCTCTGCGAATTATGCCTTAGGATACTACAAGTACTTGAAGTTGAGTCTGATAACCTTTTGAGAGATAGGAAAGTAGTTATTAAACTGGAAGTACCACAAGTTAGTATGAAGTAAATGAAGGTCTGACTCTACAAAGGTGAAAAATATAGTTTACAAAACAGTCTATCCCAAGAAAGATTATCAGGTACATTGCTAAAAGGGTAAGTTTTTCATCTTAAAAGTGTAATTAGAATTTTGAATCTTAAAAAGAAAAAAATAAGTGATTATCAAAAGGAAATAATAGTCATAGGAATGACATTATTTTTTGATAGAATCACAAAAGAACTGAAACACTAGCATGACTTGAATTGAGGCTATCTGATGAAGCATCCTGCCTTTCTAACACAAATATTGGGAAAATAGCAGGTAACTGAACCGCCTTGGAAAAAAATGTTTCATACTATTCATTAAACAAGGGTGGGCTAAATGGAAATCAGGCCTTTGTATGTTTGTACATGTTGTTTCTTGTGTAATAATTCCCAGTTTTCACTCAGCAAATTCCAAATGTATCAGGACAAAATGAAACATAAATAATTCAAATCCATATACACATGTACACAAAACACCAAGAGCATGAAAACTGAATAGGAAATATATTCTTTAATAGCAGTGCTTATTAAAAATGTAGAAGATATTTAAGTGATTTTAATCTCACTCTAGTCCAACTGTGTGAAGTAGATATTGAAATACTATCAGTGTTTTAAAAGCATGTCCATAAGAATTGTGTCTAATTCATTAAAATATTATACTTTTGTCATTTACATCTGATTTGTTAACATTTTATTTGATTTTTTGGATTGGTATTACATGTGTTTCGTGTAAGCATCATAAAGTACAAGGATGTCAACAGTGAAAAGATTTCCTGAATCACAGTTCCTCATCTCCTCTGTTTCCAAACTCTTCCTTGAGTTTCCCTATGGCTATACAAGAAAATATTATTATAGATTATCAACTCCTCCCTTTTGTTTACACAAGAGTATGTATATAAACAACATTTATATCATGCTGTGTGGATAGCAAGATATAAATGCTGTGGGATCGAGCCCATGTCAGACTTGAGCGCCGTGTCAGGCTCATCCCTGCTTGGGATTCCCTCTTTCCTTCTCTAACCCCTCCTTTCTCTCAAAATAAACAAAAATAAACTTTAAAAGCAGTTGCCCTCTTAGTATTTTTTTGTGTATTTTTTGTACATATTTTTGTGTATTTTTCTATGAGGTTATTGCTCTTTTCTAAATCTGTAGAAGCTTCTAGCATGTTAGAGAGAGGAATCTGTGTGTGTGTGTGTGTGTGTGTGTGTGTGTTATGAGTTGCCCAAATTTTTGTCTATTGCTATTTGTCTTTTTTGGTGAGATAAATGTATGTTGACTAGTCCAAATTTTTCAATTAATTTTCAGTTGATATGGTCTATTTTTTCAGACTTTTTATTTTGGCTTCTAGGTTGTATCATATTTTTAATACAAACCGTTCTTTAATTAAAAAAATAATCTTCTGGGGGTACCTGGGTGGCTCAGTCAGTTAACCTTCCAACTCTTGATTTCAACTCTGGTCATGATCTCACCATGTGTGGGCTAGAGCTCTTCATTGGGCTCTGTGCTGACAGCACAGAGCCTGCCTGGAATTCTCTTTCTCCCCGTCTCTGCTCCCCTCTAGCTTCCCCTCTAGCTCATGCACTTTTGTGCATTCTCTCTCCCCGCCCCCTCTCAAAATAAATAAATAAACTTAAAAAAATAATATGCCTTTCCCTCTAGCATTTTTTCGTTGTTTGTTTAGATTTGTATCCAGATTTTATCCCCCCTAATTACTACCTATTTTCTCAGTAGTATTTTGTCAGTTGTCCCTCCATTCAAGATAGTTCACATGGTTTCTTATGTATTCCTGTGTGCTCCTCTATTTGGCCAGGGCTATTTGTGGTTTTGTGTCTGAAGAAAAATAAGCAGTTTTGAGTAAGAGGTAGTTGAAAGCTGGTGTACTTCACCTATCCCTCCCTTTTCCTTTCATGTTAACTAAATGTGCCCCATGTTCTGGGTTTCAGTTCTAAGGTGGTTGAGCCTCCTAGACATCTGAGTTAGCATGCATAGCAGAGTCTCAGCAATCCATGTCTATGGAATGGAAGCAAGATCTAAACCACTGATGTCTGGAGGTTATTAACAGCAAAATAACCTCTTCTAGCTGGAGCACTAAGCCCTGTTTATCATATACTAAAATCCCATAGATATTTAAACCTGTTTCTGGGTATTTATTACTTTCTTTTAGTCTGTGAGGAAAGATTCACTAAATAACTCTGAAGGCCCCTTTCCTCCTCCTTTTTTTTAAATATCTGAACAGAAAAATATTGGGCACAGGAGCTCAAAGTAAGAATATGCTAATACCACTGAGTTCTAGAGTCTCCTCGTTTCTACAAAGGCTACTTTTTTAATCAGGGAGCTAGATTTTGGAAATTTTTAAATGTTTACCAGTTTCCTTTTGCACACCAAGGGGTTTTTGAAAAATTTTAAAAATTTTGTCAAATTGATCATATTTGTGACTGAAAGACTGTGAAAGCATATTCTTTATTATGAAAATGCTACATTTGAAGTTTAAGACTTTCAATACCCGTATTTCTCTTGAGTAATGGTTAACATTGAGATTGTAATTTTGCATGTGGTTATGAGCAAGTTGATTTAACCAGTGCTGGGCCATTTTTGCATTCAAGCCAAAAATAGCATGCTTTGAGTCATGCCAGAGGGTTTTAAAAAACATTAATCTGACATTAACCTATGGAGTACTAATTATATTCTTTAAATCTTCAATTATAGAAGTTGCTTTTACTTGTTTTATGTTGTAGAAACCATTGAGAATTGAATGATACGTCAGTCTCTGAAGAAAAGAAACAAAACCTCAAAAAATACTGTACAGTGTTTCAGAGTTTACAGATCCTATTATTTTTTAAAGTTCATTTATTATTTTGAGAGAGAGAGAGAGAGAGAGAGAGAGAGAGAGAGAGAGAGAACAAGAACCCCTGAGCAATGGAAGGGCAGAGAGAGGGAGACAGAAAATCCCAAGCAGGCTCTGTGCTGTGAGTGTGGAGCCCGATACAGAGCTCTATCTCACAAACAATAAAATCTTGACCTGAGCCACTTAAACCAACTGAGCCACCCAGGCGCCCCACAAATCCTATTGAATCTATAAAAGGGCCTCTCTTTTTCTACCTGTAAAGTGGAGATAGCCATAGATAACCCTTGTAAACGTCTGAGAAGTCCATGTCTCAATAAAGTTTGAAAAATATAAATATAGCTATCTCAAGAGCTAGGATGAAATCAAAAATAAACCTAAATCTTTTCACAGAATCTCTGGGCATAAATGCCAGTGATTATTATTACTACAGTTAACATTTAACAAATTTGGTAAACAAGGTGTATGAACTTAAGTACCTTTTTAGGAAAGGCACCAACTTAGCATGGTAACTTTAAAGTTATTTTTCAGTTTTTAGATATAATAAATGTCCATGTTTTAAAAAATTAGGAAATTTTGAAAAGTGTAAAACTATCAAATCCCTTTATGTTAGTCCGAGATATGGTTGTGTTCTATGGAGGTTAAAGGATAAAATATCAAGAACTTAGCATGTAGGATATAAATTCACTTTTCATGCATTGCCAGGATTGCTGTTTTTCTTCACCTTCACTACTATTGTCTGTTAACATTCATTCCACCCAAACCCAAGAGACTGGGCATCTTTCTAAGCTCTCTAGCGTTGATTGACCTTTGTATTGGGAAGAATAGGAGAACTGAGAATAGAGTAATCAAACTGCAGTTTTTAGGAAGGTTAGACAGTGATTTGGAGGTGGTAATAAACATTGCATTACTTGTTCAGAGGTTGGTAATTACTGGTAAAAAATTAATGGCAAAAACTGAACATACATTGTTTTGTGTTTGTTTTTCAATTATATTAAGTGTACATCTTTTTAATTGATCAGTATTTTTCCAAAACTGATTTATAATGATGGTTAATATTAATAAGAGGAAAATAAATCATGTTCCACCTTGTTGATGTCATTATTTTTGTCTTCTTTATCTGGCTACTGCTGTTCATTCCAAAATTTGTCCCTTGCCAGTAATTTTAAACTGATTTGATTTACAGCATCTTCTGCAGTTATATAATAGCTGTATTCTTGCCAGTCATTATAAGAGTCATCTTGTGCCTGTCCTCTTAATGTGTTCTGAAAATTAGCTGGCATGAGTTCCTATTCTCTGCTTTTATTTGATAATTTTCCAGATTCATAAGTTTTGCCAGCATTTTACTAATATAAATCCACTACATTTTTTGCTTTTGATTTTCATGAATTTTATGGCTTTTCTGTAAAATGTTCTACATCTAACTATACTTCATTATCTGGAAGAAAATCTAGAGTATCAAAGACTAATTCATAAATTTAAATGTTGATTTCTTTGAAATGTTATAAATGATTAGATTTAATAATCTTGATTTCATAGGTGTTTTTGCTTCAAATACTTCATGTGTGTGTATATATATGTATATATGTATACATATATACATATATATTGTTTACTTAATATAAATTCATTGTATTATTTATGCATTGTATATAATATGTATTGATTAGCCCTACTTCATGATCACCTATCTATCAATTTCTTCTTTTTTTTTTTTTCAACGTTTATTTATTTTTGGGACAGAGAGAGACAAAGCATGAACGGGGGAGGGGCAGAGAGAGAGGGAGACACAGAATCGGAAACAGGCTCCAGGCTCTGAGCCATCAGCCCAGAGCCTGATGCGGGGCTCGAACTCACGGACCGCGAGATCGTGACCTGGCTGAAGTCGGACGCTTAACCGACTGCGCCACACAGGCGCCCCTATCAATTTCTTCTTAAACACTAATTTTAATATAATTCTTATGCTTCCCATTTCAGATTTTTTTCCAGAGCATAACTGTAAATCATTAATACACTAAACTGTGTCTTCTCCAATTTATATGTAATATTTGTGAGTTATTTATAAACTCACCTTAACAGTTACTGATCACTCATATTAATTTTCTTCACAACCAGTATAATCCCATATATATCCTCACTCTATGAACACACAGACATTTTTATATTAAATTGATGTATAAATATTATTATACACTCTTCTATGCTGTTTTTCTCATTTACCAATAACTGAAGGAAATCTTTTCCTATCAACAAATTTTGCTATATATTCTTGTTTTGAAATTGACCCCAAGAGAGTCACTGACTAGTGTACAATGAAAATATAATGTCAGGGAACTATTTTTTTTTTAATGCAGCTGTGGAAGAAGACAAATCATAATCAGAATTTAATTTACTAATTCCTTGTAATAAATCACTTTAAAATGAAACAAAGCAAAATTTTATATGACTCTGAATTTTTCCTCATGTGTCAGATCTATTTAAAATGATCAGGCTGTAGATTGCAGAAATAAAAGCTATATAATCGGAACGCCTTTGTTTCAATTAATTAAAAAGGCTTAATCTTGGCTCCACCATTCTTCAGCAAGGCAGTCACTCTTTGTCATAATTTTTCCATCATCAAAAAAAAAGGAACAGTAATAGAATTTCATCAGATTACTGTGAGAACAAAATGAGCTAAGACATGTAAAGTGTTGATTTTGGTACCTGGTACGTAGTTAGTATTCAGAGAATCATACTATGCCTATAAATTGCTACTAAAAGAATTGCTGCTATTCCTTGGATGATGTCAGAATAAGAGAGATGACAAGATCCAAATATTAAATATCCACAAAGTCTGATAGATGGTTAACCACACACTAGAAACATTTGTATTACTGAGGGAACTTCTGGTTTCATGCTACATAAAGTTATTTCTTCTCTAGAGATGATCCATAAATATTTAAGTTCCGTAATTTTCAATTGCCCTGTGTCTCTTTGATACTGCACAGATGAACACTGCCCATGATTCTTTGTCTCCTGTTTACAATTCTTGAATCCTGCCATTTTCAAACTTCATCATACATTTATTTTTTGGATGTATAAATTTACTCATTCATATTCTAGTCAAACTTTGCTTGCTTCAGAACCGTTCCTTCTCTTTTGACTTATATCTGATCAGATATTTTATTTCAAGTTGATTTTACACTTTAAAATTTACAGGAAATCTCACGCTTCTACCAAGTTTCTGGAGCACTACCACTAAAAGGTTAAGGGACCACGTTTAGGCACTACCTACCTGGTCAGCCCATCTATCTCCTCAGTACAGTATGTAGAGCTGGAAACCCAAACC
Source organism: Prionailurus viverrinus (assembly GCF_022837055.1). Taxonomy (NCBI): domain Eukaryota; kingdom Metazoa; phylum Chordata; class Mammalia; order Carnivora; family Felidae; genus Prionailurus; species Prionailurus viverrinus. Next base: position 108,436,094 of record NC_062564.1, on the reverse strand, counting down.
TGGTGACACAAAATACATTCTTCCTGGGCATAACTACTAATAAACAATTGACAACACTTTGTATAAAATAGTTTGCCAATTGCTAGTAATACTTATTTTAGTTAAACCAATCCAAGCTGATTTTCTTCTGTTGCAGTTGTCATTAAGCAATTTGTTTTCTTTCTTAGTTGCTTGCTTTCCCTTCTACTTAAGTACATGTTGATGTGCCTTCCTGAAACATGCATTTATATCCATTTTCCTGTGAATGGTTTTTCTATCCTCCAATGTGTTGTAGTAGAATTGGTAATTCTATTTTATTTTCCAACTTCCTGGCATACATTGTTAATGAAATGCTGTCTTAGTTATGAAGCTTTTTTGTCCCTGTACCTTCAGTACCTCTTTAGAGATATAACAGAAAGTATGACAATTGAAACTTTTTATCAAATGTGTCCTTCGTATATCCATTTGTGAGTAACTAGTAAAAGTCTAAGTGCCCCTTAAAGGAGCTGATGTGTAGTTCTGAACAGGCAGACTTCCTGATATTGTAGACATCTACAACCTTCCATCTAGTTTGAGGAACAGGAGAGAATTTGACCATAGGTCACTTTTTCACAAAACAATAATTCAAGAAATTTAGAGTCATTTACCTTTATTGGCTCCAAGATAGGTATAAATCCAGAACAAGTTCACTAGGAACCAGATTAATTTGTCAGACTAGAAAGGCATAAAAGGTAAAATGACTTCAGCAATCATGGCTTTCCCAAACAGAAGGGATCTAAACTCATTACTCTTATGTCTTTCGATCACATACTGCTGGGATTTGAAATAATAGGTCTTGCTTCAAAATGCAGTCTCTAATACATGGTCATATTCTTCTCTCCAAGGAGATTTTACAAATCATAATCTTTGAAAAAATTCCTGTAAAATATGCATCAATAAATAGATGATTTCCAAAATCAATGATTTAGAAATTAAGAATTTCTAAACATTAAAACCAACACCCAGATTTCTTCTTTGATCAATTTTAGCCATTGCCTTTTAACAGAAAGCCATCAATATCCTTTAATATTGCATTTGATTTGCATTATAATTGAATTTTAGGTTTTTAAACAAAATCATAATTTATTCTTTCTATATCCATGGTTATATCTCTTCCTTATTCCTAAATTTACCTAATTTCATTAACTTCTCCTTCCATCTTTACTTTCTGCACTCTATTTTCATTTTTTGTTTTACTTAAACTGTTATAAGTTTATCTCTATTTTTGTATATTTAAAAACAACACAATTTTTAAAAAAAGTTTCTCATTTCTAACTTTTTGTTTTTAATTCTTTAACATTTCATTATTTTCAGCTTTTAGATTTAGTAATTTACATTTCTAAAAATTTTTAAGTATAACATGTTATTTTGCTACTATTTTTGTTTATTTTTTATTTTTTTAAATGTTTATTTTGAGAGAGAAAGAGGGATGTATATATATATATATATATATATATAGAGAGAGAGAGAGAGAGAGAGAGAGAGCGAGCACATGCAAGCTGGTGAACGGCAGAATAGAGAAATAGAATCCTAAGCAGGCTCTGAGCAGTCAGAACAGAGCCCAACATGGGGCTTGGTCTCAGAGCCAGGAAATCATGACCTGAGCTGAAACCAAGAGTTGGACACTTAACCAGCTGAACCACCCAGGTGCCCCTTCCTAATATTTTAAAGATTAGTACTAAGTTCGTTTGCTTTTTTTTCTTAAATAATAAGATCATTAAATACTAATTTTTTTCTCTGAACATATTTTTTTTTCACAGCCATTCAATGAAGTCTTCCTCTTTTCATTGTGTGGGAGATTATAACTTTATTTTCAGTTTCTTATTTGCCAAACATTATCTAAAAGCATTTCTTAATTTCTAAGTGTTTATAATTTGTAATCATTTTTATTGTTTATTACTAATTTTATTAATTAATAGAATGTAGATTTTTAAATGTCTAACTTTAAATATTGTAAAGGTTTTCTTTGTAAAGACTATTAATTTTTTTCTGAAAATATCTCTAAGAAACACCAACTATATGTTTGACTTTATGTCTAAATTTAAGAGCAGTATTGCTCTTTTACTTTGCTGTTCCTATTGTCTTTTGGATTGCCCTTTTATTTTTAACCTCTCATAACATAATAAGTGTGTATACCTCAGCACCAAAGTTTTGCTGAAATTATTGAAATACTTGCATTTCTAAAGTAATGAGTTGTTTTCTATTTTAAGAATCCTTAATAACCATTTATAACTAATTATCATACAATTTCTCAATCATTTCAAATGTATATAATTACTTAGGGTGTCTGGGTGGCTCGGCTGATTGAGTGTCAGTCCAACCGGCTCAGGTCATAATCTCATGGTTAATGAGTTAAAGCCCCACATAGAGCTCACAGCTGTCAGCGCAGTGCCTGCTTCTGACCCTCTGTCCCCCTCCTTTTCTGCCCCTCCCCCACGCATCCTCTCTCTCTTTCTCTCTCCCAAATAAAATAAACAGTAAATTTTTAAAAATGTATGTAATCACTTAGATAAAAAGTCTTTTCATTACAAGTCTTTTTTATTATTTAAAACTACTTTATTTGATTTTACCATGCTATCCCTTCTTTTCTTGATGGCTTATTTCTGAATAGTTCCATATTTTCCTCATATTTATATGCAGATGACATGGCCTTTGAATTCTTGTATACTCATAGGTATATTTATTTCACCATGTGAAATGTTTTTCTTATATATTTTTCCTATATAAACTATTTATTACATGCTTATTTAGTTTTTGGTTTATAAGCAGTTTTAAATTTGTATTATAATAATAATTTATAATTATAAAAACACTGTGAAATTGACCTTTTTAATATTGTGAAATGTACTTTTATCCCTAATAATACCTCTTACCTCTAAGTATTAATATAGCTACTATAGTTTTATTTTATTTGCTTTTTATCTTTCCTTTTTGTTTTCACTATTGCTTCACTTTTCAGTCTCCATTCACGCTGTCATCTTTGGGTCTCAAAATCCTGCAGTCTGATTTACTTTAGTAAAGTTCTTTTTTTTTGTTGTTTAAATCTTACTGAGTGTGATCTATGTAGCAAGTATTTAAGATTTACCACATTTTTTAACCATGGATTTGTTCATTTAACCAATGTTTATGGAGGTTCTGATGTCAAGATTTGAGTGAAGTAGTGGAATTAATTATTTGGGAAGTAGAAATCTTTGCAAAACACAGAAGTCATCCAAAGCTTCTTGTTCTCATTTGAGATCAAAGTACTCATCACTAAGCAGCACGGTAAGGTAGATGAAAATTATAGTGCATAACAAGATAACTCTAACTCTTTCTAAGTAAGAAGATTCCTTTCTTGTTTTATAGGAGTTCCATGTATCAGGATGTGCTTTCCTTTAAATATTTCTTTTTATTACTATTACATTTTGTATTATCAAAATTGTAACAATATTTTGAAACTTGACTATTTTATAATGAAATTGTATATAGTTATATCTCATATATATCTGATATATATATATATATATATATATATATATATCATATGTAGTTATGTAAAAGTCACAATTAGTTTGATTGGATCTAACTTAAATTAAATTTAAAGTCGTTGCTGAAATGCATGGAAAAGTTTCCTAAAGGGGATCATGAAATCAGCCTTACTTAAAACATTTATAATCCTTATTTTTACCCATCTGTCTGAGATAGCTAGAAGCTAAATTAGAGATTAGAGGTCATGAAACCCTGTCTTTATGTCTATTTCTATAAGGATGAAAATTATAAATATATTTTTGGGTGTAAATAAAATATTTAATGCTTCATCGAATTATTTTGGCTTTATATCAGCCTCATGTCACAGAAAACTAGAAAAACAAGAATATGAAAAATGCTAAGTTTGCGCTGCAATATGAATTCATAACAGGTATCCTAAAGTTCACACAATTTTAAGCATAAATCAGAATCAAGCATACATTACATTGCCAAATATACAAAACAGACTGACCTTTGCAAATTTAACAGCAGAAACAATTCTTTTTTGTTATCCTGCAATCGATTCTCATATTGACCATCTGCCATTTATTGAGGGCCTCTTTTTTTGGTAACAGCTTTATTAAAATATAATTAACTTACCATAGAATTCACCCATTCAAAGTTTACAATTCAGTGGATATTAATGTATTTACATAATTGTGCAGCCATCACTACAGTCAATTTTTAGCACATTTTCATGATCCCAAAAACAAAACCTGTACTATTTTGCTATCACCACAAAATTACCCTATACCCCAAAGCCCTAAGCTAATACTAATCTCTTTTCTGTCTCTATAGATGGGCCTGTTCTAGACATTTAACATAAATTGTATCACACAAAATGTGCTTAGTGACTTCTCAAGTTGTATAACGTTTTCAAGATTCCACCATGTTGAAGTGTGTATCAGAACTTCATTCTTTTTTATGGTTGAATAATATTCCTTTATATACATAGATGACATTTTATTTTATTTTTTTTTAATTTCATTTCTAACATTTTATTTCTTTTTCTTTTTTTTTCAATATATGAAATTTATTGTCAAATTGGTTTCCATACAACACCCAGTGCTCATCCCAAAAGGTGCCCTCCTCAATACCCATCACCCACCCTCCCCTCCCTCCCACCCCCCATCAACCCTCAGTTTGTTCTTAGTTTTTTAAGAGTCTCTTATGCTTTGGCTCTCTCCCACTCTAACCTCTATTTTTTTTTCCTTCCCCTCCCCCATGGGTTTCTGTTAAGTTTCTCAGGATCCACATAAGAGTGAAACCATATGGTATCTGTCTTTCTCTGTATGGTAGATGACATTTTATTTATGCATTCATCAGTTGATACACATTTGGGTTTCCATCTTTTAGCTATTAAATAAAATTATTCTATAAATGCTTTTGTACAAGTTTTTATGTGGACATATATTTTTACTTCTCTTGGATATATACCTAGGAGTAGAATAGTTGGGTCAAATAGTAACTCTGTGCCTAACTTTTGGATAAACTTTTGGAACTGTTTTCCAGAGTCTGCTTAATTTTATATTTCCACAAATAGTTTATAAGGTTTCTAATTCTTCACATTTGGTTTGCCAACATTTGGTTTTATCTGATTTTTTTTTCTTATAGGCATCCTAGGGTATAACCTGTTATCTCATTGTGGTTTTGATTTGAATTTCTCTGATGGCTAATATGTTGAGCATATTTTTGTATGTTTATTGATCATTTGCATTTCTTCTTTGGAGAAATGTTTACTGAGACTCTGTTCATTTTTTAGATGATTTGAAGACATTTAATAATATTTATTGGTTGGTATTTTAGGCAAAACTGCAATCCACCAATAAAAATCCTTCATATTTATACTTCTAGCCTGTTCAAAATGGGTGAAAGGGTTGAATCTTTACACTATTTAATTAATTTAAGATGAACAAAGGTCTATGGGGTGCCTGGGTGGCTCAATCATTTAAGCATCTCACTCTTGATTTCGCCTGAGGTCATGATCTCACAGTTTGTGGGTTTGAGCCCTGAGTTGGTCTCCACACTGACAGTGCAGAGCCTGTTTGGAATTCTCTCTCTCCCTGGTTCTCTGCCTCTCTCTCTCTCTCTCTCTCTCTCTCTCTCAAATAAATAAATAAACATTAAAAAACAAAAAGATGAACAAGGGTCTGTTTTACTGAAGAAAGCAGAATATGAACCTTTAAATTCAATGATCCCTATTTAGAAGTAAACCCACTTGATTGTTTTTTGTTTTATTGAGAGGAAATGTATATAACATAAAATTAGCCATTATAAACTACACAATTCAGCTGTTACAAACTAGTACTTTCATAATGTTGTGCAACCACCACTCACAAGTTCTAAAATATTTTCATTGACTCAAAAGAAACCTCTGCTCATTATATTGTCACTCCCCATCCCTTCCTTTCTAGCCTCTAACAACCACCAATCTGGTTTTTGTCGGTCTTTATGGATTCATCTCTTCTGAATATTTCATGTAAGTGGAATGATACATTATGTGACATTTGTGTATAGATACTTTGATTTAGCTTTATTTTTTTCAATTTTTCTCACAACTGCAATATGTATCAGTACTTTATTCTTATTGTTGAATCATACTCAATTGTATGTATATTTATTTTGTTGATCCATTTATCCATATATATTAATGGACATTTGGGTTATTTTTACTTTCTGGCCATTGTAAACAGTGTTGCTGTGCACATTTGTGGCTGGTTTTGGTATCTGAGTAATATTAAAAAATGTTTCTTTCTCTGCTTTTTTTTGGCTCAGATATGAATATACTGTATGTAGGTTTTAATGATAACTTCCATCACTATACTTTTTATAGATGTAAATTTTTCTATTTTTTGAGTCTGTTTTGTTTTTGTAATTTGTGATTTTCTAGGAATTTATCTTTTTCATGTTAAGCAATTCACCTATTATTTCATTAAAATCGGTAGTAATGTCTACTTTTCATTTCTGAATCTAGCAATTTGATTTTTATCTTTTATTTTTTTCCAATTTTTATCCATTTTATTGATTATTTTATTTTATTTTAAGTGTATTGTAAACTTTATTTAAGTTTATTTATTTTCAGAGAGAGAGAGAAAGAGAGCAATTTGGGGAAGGGCAGAGAGAAAGAGTGAGAGAGAGACAGAATCCCAAGCAGGCTCCAAGCTGTTAGCACAGAGAATGATGAGGAGCTCCAGCTCACAAACTGGGAGATCATGTCCTGAGTCAAAATCAAGAGTGAGACTCTTAACTGACTGAGCCACCTAGATGCCCCATTTTATTAATCTTTTAAAATAATCAGCTTTTGAGTTAAAAAAAATGTGTTCTTGTTTTTCTATTCTGTATATCATATTTTTCTCTTCTTTCATTCCGCATGTTTCAGGATTAGTTTCCTCTTATTTTTCTACTGTTGTAGGGTAAAAAGTTAAGCTATTGTTTTGACATCATTCTTTGTTTTTAAAAACAAAATAGAGGTGTATTCTATAAATTTCTCTCTAAGCAGTACTTCCACTGCATTCCAGGTTTTCTATATTATGTCGTCATTTTGTATTAGTCTCAAAGTAATTTCTGATTTCGTGTGTGGTTTCTTCTTTGACCCATTGGCTATTTATGTGTGTTAATTTCCTCACATTTCTGGTTTCCAAAGGTATTTCTGTTACTGATTTCTAATTTCATTCCATGTGGTCAGAGAACCTACTTTGTATTATTTCAAACTTTTAAATTTTTGAGGTCAATGTATAGTCTAGCTATATTAACCAGGCCTGCTGTGTTGTTGTGGTTGTTTTTGTTTATTTGTTTGTTTTATTCTGTCTTCTGATGCTTTGACAATTTAGGAACTTGCCAAATGCCCCAAAGCTGCTAAGATTACTTCAACTACTCAACTCTAAGCCTGTTTCCCTTGCCTCATGTATTCTTCCCCACATAAACCACAATAAAGGCTTTGCCAACTGTTCTCATCTCTCTGCTGTTTTCTCCTATAGCCCCCTGTAGTGTGGTATGTCCCCAACTCTCGAGAACTGTGGGTAATAAACTCTCTTTTCAATGGCAATGTTGGCCTCATATTATCTCAAGTTTTCTTTTAATGTACTATATTTTAAGTCACTAGCATATGCTATACTCTGGAGAATGGTTCATGTCGCTTGAGAGGAATACCTGTTATTTTGTTGTTGAATGGTGTGCTCTATTGCTGTCTGTTAGATCTAATCAGTTTACAAAATTTTTCAAGTCTTCTATTTCATGTTGATCATCTGTATAGTGCTTATATACATTAACGAAAATGGGAGTATTGATGTTTCTATCTATTATTGTTGAAATGTCTACGTGTACCTTCAGTTTTATCACTTTTCCTCCATGTCTTTGGGGGCACTATGTTTAGGTGTGAATATTTTTGTAACTGTTATAGTTTCATAATGCTTTAACCCTTTAATATTATAAAATGTACCCCTATATCTCTAGAACCATTTTGAATCAATTGTGTCTGATATTCATGTACTACAGCTTTCTTTTGGTTGCTGTTTGCATGATATATCTTTTTTTTCTATTTTTTTACTTTCCATCTATTTGTATCTTTGGATCTAAAGTGTGTGGAACATAGTATATACAGATAGTATCTTTTATTTTCAATCTTTTAAATCCCTTCCTTCGGATAGGATTCTTTAAACAATTTACATTTAAGTTATTGTTGATATAATTTAGTCCATAATTTTACTTTTTGTTTTCTGTATGTCTCATGTCTTTTGTGTTTCTGTGTTTTCTCTCGTTTACTGCATTATTTGCAATAAGAAAATATTATCTAATGTAACACTTCAATTTCTTCTGTCATTGTTCATTATTTAGTTTTCCATTATTAACGATTTATCGGGGCTGCCACACAAATCTTATCTGAATATGTTTCAGATTTATTTCAGTGAGATATCAAATCATGATTCCCATTTAGTTTTATTTCCTTTTCCTTTTTTGTGGGATTAATATTCATAAACACATGTTACTTACTCAACAATTTTAATTATTATTTTTATAACTACATCTTTTAAAGAAGATAATAGTGGAGTGCAAGTATGTATATATAGCTTTTGAAATATTAGCCATCTATTTGCCGTGTCTGTTTCCCTTCACTTTTTTCCTGTGGGTTTCAGTTACAATCTGGAGTTATTTACCTAGCCCTTTGCTGCCTTGCTTTCACCTGTCTTCTTTGTGCTAGTACTGAAAAATATGTTATATTTTTATATGGTATGAGTTCAGTAATATAATTATAAACATGTTGTGTAATATAATTGGTTTTTAAATCACCTAAAAGAAGAAAAAAGATGAGATATGCATTTGTACTGTCTTTTATAATTGCATAGTTGTCCTTTCCAGTGCTTTTTGCTTTTTCAGCTGGACTTGTATTACTGTCTGGAATCCCTTTCAGTAAGCCTGAAGAACTTCCTTTCATATATCTTGTAAAGTGGGTCTGCTACCTACAAATTCTTATAGTGTCCTTTTTGTTTGTTTGTTTTTAATGTTTATTTTTGAGAGAGAGAGACAGAGTGTAAATGGGAGAGGGACAGAAATAGAGGGAGACACAGAATCCAAAGCAGGCTCTGAGCTCAGGAACCTCAAGATCATGACCTGAGCCAAAGTTGGATGCTTAACCAACTGAGCCACCCAAGCACCCCTGTTTGTTTTGTTTGTATGTCTTCATTTCACCTTTATTATTTTTTTAATGTTTATTTATTTTTGAGAGAGAGAGAGACAGAGGAGACAGGGACAGAGCTGGAGTGGGGGAGGGGGAGCAAGGGAGGGGATACAGAATCTGAAGTAAGCTCAGGGCTTTGAGCTGTCAGCACACAACCCAAGGCAGGGCTTGAACTCACAAACCATAAGATTATGACCTGAGCCGAAGTTGGACTGAGCCATCCATGTGCCCCTCACCTTTAGTTTTTAAGGGAGCTTTGCCAGATACAGAGTTCTTGGTTAACATTTGTTTCCCCTTTATAAACATTTTGAATATATTATCCTACTGCCTTCTGCCCTTGATTGTGTCTGATGAGAAATAAGTTGCTATTCTTATTGGATTCCCATTAAGTAGTCATTTTTTCTCTTGCTGCTTTCCAGATTTCTCTGCCTTTAGCTTTCAGCATTTTTACTATGACAAGTCTGTTTGTAGATCCTCTTGTGTTTATCCTACTTAGATTTTGGTGAGTTTCTTAAATGTGTAGATTAATTCTCATCAAATTTTAGAAGTTTCCAGACACCACTTCTTTAAATATTTTTCTCTGCTTTCCTTGTGGCGCTCCCATTATGTGTACATTGTTGTCCTCAATGGTACCCAGCATTCCCCTCCAACCCCCCACCCCCACCTGCCACACACTAATCAGCCTCAGTCACTCAGAGCTTAACTGCTGGGAAAATGATGGAAAATATGGACATTCTGCCCCACGGGGAAAATGTTATAACCCTTTTTATTTTATTTTATAACCATTGCCTCAGCTACAATAATCGAGTGGATTTTTTACACTACGAGCCATACATAGACATTCAGACTCCATATTCAGCCAGCCACCTGAGTGAACTCAGGATGCTAAATTACATATATTTACTGAAGACTTAGGGTGGGAAAAGGCATTTTTGATCTACCTCAAGAAAGAGTGGTTGAGTAAACATGGGGCCTGTTGAGGGAGCACAGAAAAACCAACCAAAAAAAGCATCAAAGTTGAAGTCAAGAGAACTAGATTCTTGTCTCAATCATGTAATTAACTTTCAAAGTTAATTTGGCTTAATCACTTAACAGCCTTTGGCTCAAGTTTTCTAACATTTAAATTGTATGGTTGAGCTAGTTATTTTTTAAGGTGATTTTCTTCATTAAATTCTAGATGACTTCTGCTATAATTGTCATGGGTACTTTTTCTATCTGATCACTTTCTGGTTAAGTTCACATATTCATGAGTCACCTCCCCTTACCCTTAAAGCCAAGAAATTATTCTAACTTCTGCTACTCAAAGAAAGCAAACTAGCCCATTTAGACTGATTTTAAATACTCTTAAATTTAATTTTCAGAGTTGTCTGTGTTTCAATTGCTGATGATCACACAGAAACAGAAGAAATGATGGAAGAATTATATTTACACAAGAAAAAATCCCATTGTATATTTAAGTATCATTTCAGACACAAGTTAGAATGTATTGCTAATCTTTTTTCTTACTTCTGAGTATATGTTCCTATAAAGTATGGACAGTATCATTTTTAACTCACATATCTAGAATATTAAATGTAAAGCACAGTGTATAGGGATATGATGAAAGTTATCAGGCAGAAATATCATTGTTAATTAGCTTAAAAGATAAAATCTAAATAGAATATAATATATAAGTAATCACTAGGTTTAAGGAATATTAATTAAGTGGACAAATAAATGTGTTTGAATAATTGGAAATTATTTTTTTTTAAATATTTATTTTTGAGAGAGAGACAGACAGACAGAGTGAGAGTGGGGCAGAGGCAGAGAGAGAGACACAGAATCTGAAACAGGCTCCAGGCTCTGAGCTGTCAGCACAGAGCCTGATGCAGGGCTTGAACTCGGGAATGGTGAGATCATAACCGAGGCCAAACTCTGAACTTAACCAACTGAGCCACTAGGCGCCCCGGAAATTATTTTTCATAAGACATGTTTAGAAATTCCTTTTATATGATATTTGATTGATACACAAATATTTGTACTGCATTTCATCTATGCATATAGATATAAGAAATTATATATACATAACAATGTATATTAGCATTTCTACTATGCATTAGTAACATATAAATGTGCAATATGGACAGAATATAGTAATGTGACTACTAATCTTTCACACTTTACATTTACACTTTGATAATCAATTTACTCTGATTTCTTGTGAAGCCTTCAGGGTAAAGTTATATTAGTGCATAGCTCAGTGCTTTTCGAATTTTAGTGTCTTGGACTTCCCTGCAGCATATGACACTCTATACAAAATCATTCTCAGAAAAATTGGTTTAGTAGGTCTGTGTTGAGGAACAGAAATTACAGATTTCACTTTCTTCGTGTCATTTTTTAAATTGAAGTATTATTGTATGCCAGTTATACTTCAATTAAAAAAATAGGGGTGCCCAGTGGCTCAGTCAGTTGAGCATCCAACTTCAGCTTAGGTCATGATCTCATGGTTCCTGAGTTTAAGCTCCATGTCAGGCTCTGTGCTGACAACTCAGATCCTGGAGCCTGCTTCTGATTCTGTCTGTGTCTCCCTCTCCCTCTACTCTCCCTCAGATCACACTCTGTCTCTCTCTCTCAAAACTAAATTAAAAAAAAATTAAAAAATATTTTTAAAAAATAGACACTGGTGTGCCGGGTAGCTCAGTTGTTTAAGCATCCAGCTCTTGATTTCATCTCTGGAATGATCTCACAGTTTGTGAGTTCAAGCCCCATATTGGGCTCTGTACTGATAGTGCAGAGCCTGCTTGAGTTTCTCTCTCTTTCCCTACACCTCCTGTGCTCTCTCTCTCCCTCTCTCACTCTCTCTCTCTCTCTCAAAAATAAATAAATAAATAACTTAAAAAATAAATTTAAAAAATAGACACCAAGGGAAGAAAAAAAATTCTGCAATTTTAATAGGTAACTTTTGAGAAATGCTAACCTAGTTTTTCAGTTCCTTCAATTGCAAATGAGCTTGGATAGAAGGAAACAATAGAAACTCAATCTTCCCCGACTTGAACTGAAGCAACAAATCAAACCTATTATTTTTTGAGAATAGAAGAAAACAACAATAAATAATTTCTTTATTCTATACCTACAGAACAATACCATTATATATTATCTCTATGTTTATTTTTACTGTGAGTTTTTTGGGAGTGGCAGTGTATCCACTTTTAAATTCAGTTACTGTGCTTTCCTAGGTGATAATGAAACAGGATTTCTGATGAAGGGAATAGAGATTAAAGTTCATTTATTTAATTTCACACTCAAAGTAGAATTTTACTTATTTTATTTTCCAGTGTTTTTTTTTCAGTCTTGGTCAGATGTTTCAAAACATATTACTACTTTTTTCTTTTCCGTATTGTTTTGGTTATTTTTAGAAGTTCTCTGTTAAGGCTTAAAAAATGACTTTGGCAATTTCTCTTGATATTTGCCATTCTCTTAATTCTATCCCATTACTCCCATTTATGCCTTTTTGTATCATGGTAAAGTATCCCCCTTCTGCCTCTAATGTTTACATATGTCAAATGCTGATGTGTTGTTCTAAATAGAAATGGTTACTGTGGCAACTGTAAGCAGGAGAGTGGTGTAACAGTGTAATAAATAGTCCCTAACTAAGCATGTATAAGGATTTACACACTGCAGCAGCAAAAATTAAGTCACTCAGATAAGAATGTTAGAAAGTCTTTCCTTGACCTTTACTTAATGGGTGCTCATATTTCTACACAAACACATTACTGCAGTAGTGAATATATAGCAATCATTATTATTTATGTGCCATGCTGTTGTAAATACAATCATAGTTATTAGCATTAATTCATTTTTACAAAATGCTTCTAACAACATACTGTATTACAAATAAGAGACAAATTTTCATCCCTTTCTGCATAACTTCTACCCTAGCCTGTCTTAATTTGTGTTTATAGATAAGCTTATGTAACTGGAAAACTCTTTCACACCCATTTGGATTATTTTTTTTCCACTATAAACATTTCAAAATGTGTAACTTGATCCTGATGCAGGAATACATATAACTTTTTAATTTTACACCATCTATATTTGCTCAGAATATCAGGTAATCTTAGGTACATTTACTTTACCATTCAAATATATGATGAAGTAGAGATTGCATGATAAATATGCTTGGTTAAAATCAAACATTTCAAGTAATGTCAGAATTGCTTAGACCTTTTGGTCTAATTGGAAACTCATTTTACTTCCAGTCCCAGAATTTTCTATCTCTTTTAGAAAAAATTGGGGCGCCTGGGTGGCGCAGTCGGTTAAGCGTCCGACTTCAGCCAGGTCACGATCTCGCGGTCCGTGAGTTCGAGTCCCGCATCAGGCTCTGGGCTGATGGCTCGGAGCCTGGAGCCTGTTTCCGATTCTGTGTCTCCCTCTCTCTCTGCCCCTCCCCCGTTCATGCTCTGTCTCTCTCTGTCCCAAAAAAATAAATAAATAAATGTTGGAAAAAAAAATTTTAAAAAGAAAAAACTTAAAGTTTAGTTTCCTATTAATTAAAAACAGACTGCTGGTAATATTTTGCAGAGATTCAGTGTTGCCTTTTCTGTATCCATGTTTATCCATGTTTTGTCCTCCTATAATAAGAGAATTCCAATTATATCAATGTATTAAGTATATCAATATACCAATTATGCCAATTATATATATAAATTATATCAATGTATCAATGTATTGGTTATATCAGTATAAAATATTTCACTGTAGCAAAATCAAGCTACAGTAATTTTCTAATCTTTCCTTGCAATTAAGTCTGAGCAAAGAACAGTAGTGGGGGAAATTCCAGAAAGGCTCCTTAAAAAGAGGGCAGATACTTAAAGATCATAAAAGCCATTTATGAAAAGCCCACAGCTAACATCATCCTCAACGGGGAAAAACTGAAAGCTTTTTCCCTGAGATCAGGAACACGACAAGGATGCCCACTCTCACCGCTGCTGTTTAACATAGTGTTGGAAGTGCTAGCATCAGCAATCAGACAACAAAAGGAAATCAAAGGCATCAAAATTGGCAAAGATGAAGTCAAGCTTTCGCTTTTTGCAGATGACATGATCTTATACATGGAAAATCCGATAGACTCCACCAAAAGTCTGCTAGAACTGATACAGGAATTCAGCAAAGTTGCAGGATACAAAATCAATGTACAGAAATCAGATGCATTCTTATACACTAGCAATGAAGCAACAGAAAGACAAATAAAGAAACTGATCCCATTCACAATTGCACCAAGAAGCATAAAATACCTAGGAATAAATCTAACCAAAGGTGTAAAGGATCTGTATGCTGAAAACTATAGAAAGCTTATGAAGGAAATTGAAGAAGATTTAAAGAAATGGAAAGACATTCCCTGCTCATGGATTGGAAAAATAAATATTGTCAAAATGTCAATACTACCCAAAGCTATCTACACATTCAATGCAATCCCAATCAAAATTGCACCAGCATTCTTCTCGAAACTAGAACAAGCAATCCTAAAATTCATATGGAACCACAAAAGGCCCCGAATAGCCAAAGGAATTTTGAAGAAGAAGACCAAAGCAGGAGGCATCACAATCCCAGACTTTAGCCTCTACTACAAAGCTGTCATCATCAAGACAGCATGGTATTGGCACCAAAACAGACACATAGACCAATGGAATAGAATAGAAACCCCAGAACTAGACCCACAAACGTATGGCCAACTCATCTTTGACAAAGCAGGAAAGAACATCCAATGGAAAAAAGACAGCCTCTTTAACAAATGGTGCTGGGAGAACTGGACAGCAACATGCAGAAGGTTGAAACTAGACCACTTTCTCACACCATTCACAAAAATAAACTCAAAATGGATAAAGGACCTAAATGTGAGACAGGAAACCATCAAAACCTTAGAGGAGAAAGCAGGAAAAGACCTCTCTGACCTCAGCCGTAGCAATCTCTTACTCGACACATCCCCAAAGGCAAGGGAATTAAAAGCAAAAGTGAATTACTGGGACCTTATGAAGATAAAAAGCTTCTGCACAGCAAAGGAAACAACCAACAAAACTAAAAGGCAACCAACGGAATGGGAAAAGATATTCGCAAATGACATATCGGACAAAGGGCTAGTATCCAAAATCTATCAAGAGCTCCCCAAACTCCACACCCAAAAAACAAATAACCCAGTGAAGAAATGGGCAGAAAACATGAATAGACACTTCTCTAAAGAAGACATCCGGATGGCCAACAGGCACATGAAAAGATGTTCAGCGTCGCTCCTTATCAGGGAAATACAAATCAAAACCACACTCAGGTATCACCTCACGCCAGTCAGAGTGGCCAAAATGAACAAATCAGGAGACTATAGATGCTGGAGAGGATGTGGAGAAACGGGAACCCTCTTGCACTGTTGGTGGGAATGCAAATTGGTGCAGCCGCTCTGGAAAGCAGTGTGGAGGTTCCTCAGAAAATTAAAAATAGACCTACCCTATGACCCAGCAATAGCACTGCTAGGAATTTATCCAAGGGATACAGGAGCACTGATGCATAGGGGCACTTGTACCCCAATGTTCATAGCAGCACTCTCAACAATAGCCAAATTATGGAAAGAGCCTAAATGTCCATCAACTGATGAATGGATAAAGAAATTGTGGTTTATATACACAATGGAATATTACGTGGCAATGAGAAAAAATGAAATATGGCCTTTTGTAGCAACGTGGATGGAACTGGAGAGTGTGATGCTAAGTGAAAAAAGCCATACAGAGAAAGACAGATACCATATGGTTTCACTCTTATGTGGATCCTGAGAAACTTAACAGGAACCCATGGGGGAGGGGAAGGAAAAAAAAAAAAAAAGAGGTTAGAATGGGAGAGAGCCAAAGCATAAGAGACTGTTAAAAACTGAGAACAAACTGAGGGTTGATGGGGGGTGGGAGGGAGGAGAGGGTGGGTGATGGGTATTGAGGAGGGCACCTTTTGGGATGAGCCCTGGGTGTTGTATGGAAACCAATTTGTCAATAAATTTCAGAAAAAAAAATGTTAGTATAAAAGTTGTAATTGGAGAAGATGGAGAAATTAGTGGCTCTCCTAACTTATTCTATTTTTTCAACCATTTACTTGTTTTATTAGTCTGCTTTTATTGTGTTGTATTGCTAAGAAGCTGCATTTATGAGTAAACTTTTTTCTAAAATCTGACAAAAAAAAAAAGAGGGCAGAAATTTAAGAATAAAACCCTCAGAAACATTTGCTTATTGTCCCCTTCTTTTATTACCAGTTTTCAATTAATAACCTCTAGCCATGGCTCTGTCTTTTCATTCTGCCTGTTCTTCATCTAGTCTATGCTGTCATG
Source organism: Prionailurus viverrinus (assembly GCF_022837055.1). Classification (NCBI taxonomy): domain Eukaryota; kingdom Metazoa; phylum Chordata; class Mammalia; order Carnivora; family Felidae; genus Prionailurus; species Prionailurus viverrinus. Next base: position 108,419,556 of record NC_062564.1, on the reverse strand, counting down.
ACTGTTCATCTCAATGGTAGCCATCTCACCGTTTTTCATTTTCAGTTTCTTATTTTCTTATGTTTTCAACAATCCTGATCTTTACTGTCAAATTAATGTGCTTTCATCATTTCATTGTTCTGTTAAAAATATTTAATTTGCTCTGCATTGTCATATACACCTTTAGTATTTAGGACTCTCCTCAATTTGGCTGCATCATAACTTTCTATTTCTTTCCCTCCAGTTTCCAATATAAATAAATTGTTCCTGTGAGAATAATCTATTCAAGATTATCTGTTTTCCATGTCTTTGCACATAGACGTATACTATATCTAACTTTGTACTCAGATCCAAATATTGCCCATTAATTGTTTCCCTGCTCAAAGCCTTTGTCTTCCGTGGAGCTGAGCACCCTAGTGTACTATGAATTTTCTTCCTCTAAATGTTTGTATATCTAATATAATATAATATAATATAATATAATATAATATAACATAATATAATATAACATAATATAATATATCTGTTGGTGGTAATGTTCATTTTAAATCAGTCATATACAACTTTATATTGCTAGAGAATTTAACATGTCTCTTATCTTTCCAAATACTGCAAAGACAGGAAATACCTCTTATAATATCATGCATACTTCATAGCCTATATTCACAACATCTAACATATTTGTCTTGGTCTAAGCACTAAGAATGTTCTTCTCATATATCTAAATATCTTTCACCACAGTTTTCATATTTAATACAGTTAAGCTGATATTTATATAGTAACTAACAACTTTTCTCTCCATCCTAATAGTTTGCCTTTAGTTCTTTTCACAGAATATTCCAATTAATCTTCTAGTGCTCCATGACTTTTGTGAACCTAAGCTGTTATCCTCAAATATTCTAGATTTCCATGGTAACTGGGAGATACACACACACACACACACACACACACACACACACACACAGAAATTATAGTGTAGTACAGTTTAAACTAAATATTCAGGCAAAAACATTTAATTCCATTTTTTAAAAAATGCTGCCAGGCCAGTTAGATTCCTTTCATAGATGTTTCTAACTGGAGGGAGTAAGGGATAGTGTCTGTTTATTTCTTGGTCAGCAGTTTGAATATAACCCCAAAAACAACAGTTATGTTAAGACACAAAAATTACAATATAGACTGTCAATTCCAGACAAGATTCTATGGGTTCTCCCATATTGTATTAAAGTGCAAGAGAAAGAAAAGGAACACAATAACTTAATTTCTTGTTTTGGAGTCTGAGTTACCTGGAACTCTCTTGATTCTTGAAAGTTTTATTTCATTTCTGTAGTAAACACAGTACACTAATAATAAATTCCTTCTCATATTAAGTTGAATTGAATTTCTGCCAACTACAACTTAGAGGATTCTACTTAATTTAACATCAGTGTTATCTAAGTGTTTTTAAAATTAAATATCATGCTACATTCCATGTGAAGTACTTACTAATTATTCTTTCTAGTGGTGGACCAACAATGGAGCAGTGAGAGTGGTTTGTCCAGGGGTACAAAAGAACGCAATATTGTCTATAGAAAGTTTATAAGCAATAATAAAATCAATTCAACACTGATATGATTTATTTTAAAAATCATTTTGTGTTAGGAAATTTAAAAAATAAAAATCATTCTGTGTTGGCAATCTTAACTAATATCACTGATTAAATATTCTTCCCTGAAAAAAAATTTTTTTGTTGGTCGATATTCTAGAAAACTGCTGCAGTTATTGCTGATTGTATATAAATTTCTAAGCTTTTAATTAGTACATTAATGTTATTTATACTTTGGTAAAAGTTGTATTCCTTGCAGATATTATTTGGAGAACTCCCCCCAAAAATATAGTGATCTTTCAACACACTGGGGCTTCACCACATGAGTCCCCAAGGGCATTCAGAATCATTTGAGCTTGCTTAGGGTACAATTCGTATATCACAGCCCTCTAGTATTCTGTATACCATTTTGTTACTTGTATATAAAAATTAAAACACAGTGACTGTAAATACAAAAAACCAGAACTCCCATTATTTTGGTGAAATCACTGTATGTGCATACCCTTCTTTGAACTTTGTAGAGTGCACTTTTAATTTTTTTATTTTTTATTAAAATTTTTTTAATATGTATTCATTTTTGAGACACAGAGAGAGAGCATGAGTGGAGGAGCGCCAGACAGAGAGGGAGACACAAGATCTGAAGCAGGCTCCAGGCTCTGAGCTGTCAGCACAGAGCCCAATGTGGGGCTTGAATTCATGAACTATGAGATCATGACCTAAGCTAAAATCAGATGCTTGACTGAGCCACCCAGGCACCCCTAAAGTGTACTTTTTAGATGGGTTTTTCATTTTGCATTTATGTGCTTTTTAAACAATACATAAATATAATAAAAACCCTTTACCTTTTCCACTTATACTGTAAGATTTCTTTTAATTTAAAAAATGCATTTCTTAGTTTTTTAATTTATGTATTTGTTTTATTTTTACTTGAATGATTATTTATATAAAAGAAAATGTTTTCTGCCTTTCTTTTCAGGCAATTGTTACTATTTGTCTTTTTTTCATGATTATTAGTAGAGAGGCTGGTTTAAAATGATCTACTAACGAAAGTGTCAAATATGCCCTCCTCCTCCTTCCCTAAGAAACGCAAGCTACACAGTGGATAATAGAATTTTTGAAAAATACTTTATTTTTTAAAACATTTTTCTTCTCTCTCTCTTTCCCATATATACACATACATATATGTATGTATGTATAAACACACACACACACACACACACACAAATACACTAGATTGCTTAAGTAACATAAAAAGTGTGGTTTACCCATGAAAAGCATGTTTCATTATTTTCTCTTAAATTTATCTCACTGAGTCAGTAAAATTCTAGTATTTCAATATTTTACATCAAGCTACTATTTCCAAAATGACATGAGTATCTGTTTTCATTTCTATCTCTTTTATTTCTATTTTCTGTAAGTTGTTTCTACAAAAGCTTTTAAAAAAGGAAAAATGGCTACCAGCACCTGTCTCGTTGTGAGAGGCAAGATCTTATCACTGACAGCTAATCAATAAAAACAAATGAAAAGTAATAACATCAGACTTGAGAAGTAAGATTTTTATTCTTAGCCTGAAGCGAAGGTTCACCAATATGCTAAAATCAATCTTTCCCTCAGACCGAACCTAAATCCTAATCGTTAAATCTTTAAAAGTACCATATGCAGAGCGCCCTGCTGCCTTGCACTCACAGTACAAAATAGAAGACTGTCACTGCCGTTCTCCCCCTCAGGCCCTCATAACCAAGACAGATCACCACGCAGGAGAACACCTGACCCTGAGAGTAGAGAGAGCAAGGCATCTGCAAGACTTTTCTCGCTAAGCAGATTATAAGCAACCTCCTTGTACCCACTGTGATGAAAGTCATTCTGGGCTTTCTCAGAAGCAGGCAGTAAACTGACCAAATGCAAAGCAGGATGGTGATCAAGTACACTGCAAATAATGGCCAAAGGGCTAGAAGGGAGCTTGCATATGCATCATAATCTATCACTAGTAAGACAGAAAGAAGAATGTATGCCTTGCCTGGAAATTATTTGCTTCATCAGAAGAGAGAAAGTAAACCCCATAAAAGCTTCAAAGTAAATGTTTGGGAGTTTTCTTGTATATGCAACTTGTACACATTTGATTATTTAAAAACAAATGTTGGGGTGCCTGGGTGGCTCAGTCGGTTGAGCGTCCGACTTCGCTCAGGTCACGATCTCACGGTCCGTGAGTTCGAGCCCCGCATCAGGCTCTGTGCTGACAGCTCAGAGCCTGGAGCCTGCTTCAGATTCTGTGTCTCCCTCTCTCTCTGGCCCTTCCCCCGTTCATGCTCTGTCTCTGTCTCAAAAATAAATAAATGTTAAAAAAAAAAAAAATTAAAAAAAAAAAAAAAAACAAATGTTAAGAAACCATTATTCCCTGCATGTGCCTTCATTCTGCTGAATCGTGAGTCTTCAGTGAACCCTGTCTGTTAGCAGAGTCTCACAGAGTGGTCCTAATCATCCAACACAGTTAATTAGAGTATCAGTGCACTTGAAAGAAGTCAGAGTGTTCAGTATAAGATATTTGGCAAAAATAATAAAACATATTCTCACAAGAGCTCCATAATAATCTTACTCATTGTATTCACTAATTTTTTCTTAGATATAATGATAGAATAAATGCTTACTCATGTTGGCATGATCAGATTTCAATAACCAAAGTATAAAGATCATGTTATCTTAGATAATTTCTCATAGGAAAAGTGAAATAAATCATTTGTCAAATAGCAAAATCATTTAGCAAACCATTGACAGTTGTGGCAAAAATTCTTTCTCTACAGAATCTGTAAAAAATAATTTAGTTTTCTAAAGTTCTAGCCATTTTATTCTAATATGTTAATGGGTTAAATTACTTGACTTCCATTTTATCTTCTTCTGGTATTTTTTTTCTCCAAATTGCTAAAACTGTGATTTCCATTTTGGAGAGAAAGGGAGAGAGAGAGAGAGAGGGAAAGGGAGGGAGACACACACACAAAGACAGAGAGAGAGAGAGAGAGAGAGAGAGAGAGAGAGAGAGAGAGATGATGATGATAGATAGATAGATAGATAGAACACAACCTTATTTCAGAACAAAGTAATCGCACCTGCAGTAGTGACCCTGACAACAGCATGAAAAGCCTGTAAGGAGAGAGTTGGGGCCTACCTTTATCTCCTTACCAAGGCTTCTGCATTATCAACATTACTTCTACATCCCCAGGCTACAAATCATTTTCCTGAATTTAGTGGTATTAATTATATGATGTCCTTCCAGGTTTAGTCATAGGAGAGGTTCCGAGAATCAATTGAATGTCGGTAGCCCTAGAAATACCATCTGATAGTATGCCTTCATTATGCTACCGAGAGACCTTAAGCTTAGAAAGGGCAAGAGCCTTGGGCAGAGTCACAGAATTTGTTTTTAATAGTGGCCTGCAATCAAACAGACCTAAGTTAATCATCCAGATGCTATTAGCTCAATTTGTCTTCTATAGTTCTTTCTTTCTCTGTTTATTTGTCTCTCTACCTACCTACCTATGTACCCAACCTTCCACATATACATAGTCTGGATGTAATGACCAAGTGCTCACATTTACCCATTAACTCACCCACTGATTTTACTTGATTCAACTTGACTCAACTTTAGTCAGACTTTTCTCCTCCTTTATAGGCTCTTGAACGTTAGCTCACTCTTTAGCTTAGGCAAACACTAACAAGCATAACCTCGTCCATTAAAGGCTCTTCCTAAGAATGGACTAACCGCAAGGCAGAAAAATTCCTATTCATCCTTCCCCAGTCATGCCATCGGCTCACCTGTCTCTGCTTACCCTTCTCCATCACAAAGTTCTTTCTAGCCCTGCTTATGCTTCCCTATAAAAGAAAGATCTTTTTCTGTTTAACTTTGGTAACTTTCTGGAATGTTCCAACTATTCTCCCTATTTCAGTAGTCTTTTTGGATAAAATCTCTCTTAAGTCCAGATTTGTTACTTGTTCGACAGTAATAAATGTCTTAAGTTGTATTCTCAAAAAGACAAACGTTTTAAAAAAGGTATTTTCTACCCAACAGTTATCAATTTCTAACTCAATCCCTTTTCATATTCCTGTAGTATGAGTTCCCCACTTTCAGTTTACTAAAACTGCTATCTTTTAAGCTCACAAGTCTGTTCCAACAACTTATTCTCAATCCTCAACCTGCTTGTATTCTTACCATGAATTTATGCTTTAGCCAACCCTTTCATCTAATATATATCTTGACTTTCATGAGAAGTGCTTCTCTTTTACCTTTGTGCTATATCTAAAATGCACTATACTGAAAACTTCAGTCTTCATTCATTTCCCCATCTCTTTTATTGAGGCTTTCCTATTTGGTCTCAATTGATCAAAGTTTCTTTGATTTTCTCTTTTTATTCTTGGACAAATCATAGTTCTTTTTCTTCCAGAGTTTCATTTCTAGAAGTTTCCTTCTAGAAGATTTGTTTTTCATGATCCTATAGGATATACAAATGATAACTTTCCATCTTTATAGGTAAACATATAATCCATATACTGACCCTCATTCCAGAATTTTGACCACTTAAGTCAAGATGGTATTTCCACAGAGATAAATTGATATATACAAACTGGTAAAAATGGGTTAAAGTAATGTATGGAAGGAGAAAATTCAAATAGGTTCTGAAAGCTTTCATAATTTTCTGCAAGGTATGTTATTATGCTTCACAAAATTTTCTGTATTGAACTATATATTTTATAATTTCTTTGTCATTCTTAAGTAATACTGGCTCTGTGTCAATTTCATCAATTTGGATATGGATTGTTTGCAATGTGGCCTATAAATGATATCCTCATTGTAGCTGTTCCACCAGATGAAAATAAATATGTTAAATAATATATTATTTACTTCAGTTACCTTGTGGATTTTAAAATTGAAATGTCAGCAGGTTGCGATTCACTTCCAAACCAAAACACATATTAGCACAACAACTTGGTTTCTTATATCTGCAGGGTTGCTTCTTAAATATGGGGTTCACTGACCACTTGCATCAGACTCATGCAAGTGTGTATGTGTGTGTGTTGTACATGTATTTTAAGTACAAATCCTTGGCATCTAAGCAAAACAGCTGAATTATAATTTCCTGGAGTGGGGCTTGAATTTTTTTTAAATAGGCTATCCTTGTGATTCCTCTTATATACTTTTGAGTATGGGATCACTGATACTGAGAAGTGAACTACTTTACTCCTATCTGCCACTATCTAGAAGGTGTTTAGAGAGAACACAATCAGGGAGAGCATACTCCGCTTTCCATCTGGCCTGATAAGGCACATCAGATCTGTGTCTTGCAAGCATGAAAATCCTCTGCTGTCATGGGTCTCAAATCCGCAGCACCATGTAATGGTGAGACCCTACAAGATGACTTCATCATTGCCCCTACTGTGTGGGGTTGCAGAGATAGCAGCAGTGGCTGTAAGAACAGTTTGGCCCTCAGGGCACCGCTCTGGGATTGGGGAGTGCCAGGCAGGTTCTGTCCTTTCAGCCAAAGCAAGGGTTTTCCTCCCCCACAGCTGTTTCACTAACACCACTTAAAGTGCCATCCAGGCTTCCCCGGGGCTTCCACGTGTCCTGAGAAAAACCATAATCCTAACATTTATTTTAAAAATAAAATGGAAAGTATCCTCTTTTTTAAAAGATATAAAATTGGGGCACCTGGCTGGCTCAGTCAGTTAGGCATCTGACTTCGACTCAGGTCATGATCTCGTGGTTCCTGAGTTCCAGCCCTGCTGACAGCTTGGAGCCTAGAGCCTGTTTCAGAATCTGTGACTCCCTCTCTCTCTTTGTCCCCTCCCCAGCTCATGCTCTGTCTCTGTCTCTCAAAAAATAAATGTTAAAAAAATTAAAAGAAAAAGATACAAAATTTTGCATGTGGCATCAGATCTGCTAAGTAAGCTTTAGTGCTCTCTATATTCTTTGAATTTTTTGTACAATATTGTGAGTTCCCTTGCATTCACATCTGATATACTATTTTGAGCCTCGAAGAGTTCAGATTTTTACCTCACTCAACTAATTTCTTAACTTGGACCAGTCATTTCATATGTCTTAGCCTAAGTTTCTTTATTTGAAAATTATCTTTGGCTAACTTTCAAGCTTCAAAATTTATTAATTCAATTCATTGTTGTACCCCAACTCCCAACATATAGTAATGTGGTATACACTTAACTTTTGAACAACGCATGTTTACACTGCACAGGTCCACTTACGTGGGGATTTTTTTCAAAAAATGTGGTACAATACTGTAAATGTATTTTCGTTTAAGATTTTCTTAATTATATTTTCCTATCTCTAGCTTATGTTATTGTAAGAATACAATGTATAATACATATAACATACAAAATATGTATTAATTAACTATTATGTTGTCAGTAAGGCTTCAGGTCAACAGCAAGCTACTAGTAGTTAAGATTTGGGAGAGCTAAAGTTGTACCTGAATTTTCTACTGCCCAAAGTCAGCGCCTCTAACCCTTGTATTGTACATAGGTCAACTGTTTTAATATTGCTTAATTTGTGTTGGATTGTCCAAATAGAAGACTAAGTACATGCTCTAGGCAGCAGCAGACCAGAGACTCCAAAATTATTTTGGAATTAATTTAATTACCAATGTTTTTAAGAAAAGCCACTATAGGTAATAAACTTTGTCCTGGACATTTATTATTCTTACATAAATGTTCATTTTTTTAGTTATTGAATCATAAATGGCTTCAAGAATCTCCACGTTATGTTTATACTTAGGGCATATACATGCTTAGTCATGCACATGCTAATTACTTATGGGTAGAATCTTATTTAGTCATCTATTTTTTATTACATCAGTAGTAACTGATGTAGTAACTACTACATCAGTAGTAGTGGTATACTGATTACATGAGTATAACAATTAATATTGGCATGTAGTTTACAGTGGTGCTCTAACTATTTTAGCCTAAGTAAGTATACTGGGATTATTGCCATTCCATATAGAAAACATCCTTATGTAATTGTTTTTCATAATTTAACAGACCTTCTATTGTATTTGTGAATATATGATCATTACCACATAATATTGCATCTGTATATGGCTGACCAAATGTGATCAGCTAGAATCATATAGCCTCTCCAATTATAAACCAGGCATAATTGAGTGCAAAAATTTTACAAATATTTATAAAAATAATACATAACAATTATAGGGGTTAAATTTAGGTAATTATTGATAATTAAATCATGATTTGAGATCAAGTAAAAAGATAACTTTGAGATAATTCTATTTTTTTAATCATATGGGATAGTAGATAAACCCTTATGGTATGCTAAGATTGAAAAAAGCAAAATATTGAAGCCAGGTGGAATATATGAAATATGGAAAAAACATATTATTGAAAGTACTGTTCTGTAAGCAAATATAAATAATTTCAACACAATATTTTAAGACAGAGATGAAGTGTAACTTCCAAGTTTACATCAACTGGAGTTTAGTTAATAGCATAATAAAAGAAGAATATCATAGAACGATACTATTTTCACAGTATAAAGTAGATTTTTTTGTTTTGAGTTTTATTGACTTAATATTCCAAATTTTTTTGATGTTTTAATTGAAGTACTGGTAAGTTATATATTTCCTATTCTATCTGCAAAACATCCAAAATGAGATATTACATTGTTCTACTCCTTCTAAAGTAACAAAATGATTCATATATGAAGAATGTTACTGATTAGACTTCAATGTATATTTTTCTGTCAAGTTTATTATTTTTGCAAGAAAGTGATCAACTTTTTATAAATTATATGTACATACCTCATATTTTCCTTGTAGTAATCAACAATATAAATGTTTGAAAGGGATTATCATAATTGTGTAATCTACAATAATAATATCCTTTTGTACACAGTTAATGGAAACCCATATGGAGTGCTTTTTCCAAATGAGTTTTGTTAGCATCCAATAAAGTAAGAAAGGCAATTTTAGCTAAGTCATCTCGTGAACTTAACTGTGAGGAGTGAATAATGGCTACAATGCAGATACCTAAAGCAGACATGACATTTAACATGTGTATACAAGGTGCTAATGAAATGAGGCAATAACAAAAAAGAAAGAGAATATGGGAGTTTAATGCTACTATCTATTATCTACTATAGTATATAATCTTAGTAACCATTTTCAAACGATAAAAAGAGGGTCATTTTATTTTGGGAAGTGGAAAAAAATAAAGATATTTTGTTTACAAATCTGTGCACCGTGATCCATAGCATTAAAGTGAGAAAATTAAAATGAGTCATTGCCAAATTAGGTGAGTTATCAACAAAATAGATGTATTTTCATATGAAAATGAACTATATGGAACATCTGTGGCATAAAGTATAAAATTTGTAAAATCAATGTAAGTTCAGTTTATACCCTCTTCTCTTAACTGTATATTTCTACTTTCATTTATCCTACATCCTTTCTCATCACGCATCTTGAAAATCAGTTTATATTTAAGATCTTCACTTTATTCTTTTCTATTCAATTATCAGCTACTGAAAAATGTTTCATGGCCCTCTCCTCTTACTTTTTATATTCTTTATTCATGATTCCACATCTATACTTTTCAACACTGATGCTTCCAAATCTACAGCTTTAGCCCAGACCTCACTACTGAGAGTCTGACCTACATTTTCAGTTGACAGTACTATGAATACAAAAAATTTAACCTAATCCAAATATAACTGAACAATCTAACCACCATTTTCCTTACATCTATATTTTAATAGATTACCATTTCTCAAGTCATTATTAAGGGTCATAAGACTATTTTCTCTCTTACTCTTTCCACATTCCAGTAGTCATGAGGTCTGACTTCCCCTTTTAAATACTTATGGTTTCTATTCTTTCATTCATTCCATTAATTTTGTTTTAAATCATGACTTCTGTAGGATTTTCTCTCTATGGACTTCACAAAAATTTAATCTCTGCTATTAGATTGATGTTTCTCAAAGGCATAGTGACCGTGTCATAATTTCTTGCTTAGCAATTTTCATCTGTGTACATTGTCATCAAGAGCTTTGAAGGTAAGATTAATTTTAGTCCCAGTAACTTTGCACAGTGTGTAAACTGTAACAATTGCTTGATAATCCTTTTTTCCCAGCATTATTATACCTCCATTGGTACTCACAGTTCAGTGAAATCTGGAGAAAATTAGAACCCATATACAAAGACTCAGGTTGTAATAAGACAGACATTGTCAGTAATGGTAAGAATTTTGCAATGGCAGGAACGTTCAATCTGTGGCTACTTTATTTCAAAAAGGCTAAAAGAGGGAAAAATATTGGAACATTTATGCTCTGCCAAATGTGGGAAAGTCAATATAAATTAGGATGGAACAAATGGTAATCTATCCTGTTAACCTGGATAGTAATATGGGTAATCACTTAGTTCTTAGACCCTCACCTTTCTATCACCATCAATTCACTTTTTCATTCATTCAATAATTGCTTAGACATTTCTGTCATTTTTCAGGTACTGTAATAAGCATGGGAATCCATGAGGGAGACATTTGAGTAAAGAGCAGAGGATTTAATGAAGTGGAATCAAAGAGATATGGGGGTAGGATAAGATGGAGAAGATCATTCTAGCTAAAGGGAGTACAAAAACCTTTGAGTAGCAGAGTGCCTGATATGTGCCATGAGCAGAGAGTGCAGTGTAGCTGGAGTTAACAGGGAAGTCAAAATAATTTGCTTAGCTTTTGATTTATTGAATTAAAACCTCAGAAGACTGAGACTAAAGTTGAGTTACCCAGAAATTTGCAGAGTTAGATGCTCCTTCTTTCAAACCCTATGTCCTTTCAAACCCTATGTTCCTGAGTTCGAGCCCTGTATCAGGCTCTGCACTGTTAGTGTGGGGCCTGATTGGGATTCTCTTTCTCTCCATCTATCTGCCCCTCCCCAGATTACCTTACATTATGGGTAAGTGGTTCTGTGAGAATTCTGCAGATGAGAAAACACTGCTAATAAATTTTAGCTTGATAAATGAGCGATGTCTTGCAATATGAGTAGTATGTGATGCTGAACAACACATGATCACAACAGGAGCCAATGGTTCTTGAAATTTGCTTTGATATACAAGTGCTTTGGATTACAAGCATGTTTCCGGAATGAATTATGCTTCCAGAGGAAGGTTTTACTCTAATGGGACATAACCTAAATAATCACCATTATGATTTTAAAAGAAGAGTGACAAAAGGACCCATAAAAACAACCATGGATGTGAGGATTATAATGGAGGAATTTATCTCGGTGAGCAGGATGATTTTGTTGTTTGAACACTCTGGTGTATACATCTTCCAAATCTGTATCTATCGGATCATTTATTTTTTTTTCTGTTGGATCATTTATAATTTAGTCCTTTTATTGCTTCCCAGAACTGCTTTTCTTCATTCTTCATCTTTGAGATTTATACCAGTAACACATTGTAGGATATTTTTAGTCATATTTTACTCCTCTTGTGTAACACTGTTAAAATATCATATCTTACTGATTTCAAAGGTAACATACTCAGTCTAATATATGCATTCTAAATATAATTCTTAATTTTAGGAACAGGTAAGGGTACCTATAATTAAGCTTCATGATCACATATAAAATAATAATTTTGGTAACCAAAATATAAATAACACATGAGTCAGTATTTTCTAAATTGCATTTCCTGCTCTGTACATAAACTAATATTCTAAGACACTTCAACATACATGTCTATGTCTTGCAAAGGTTGGCCTTTTGTATAATTGTAATGGATTTCCATGATATGCTGTGCAAGCCCTTAATACTCAAAATACATTATGCACTGCCTCTCCTAAGCATCTGAAATTCTACCATAAAAATGTGGCCTGAGGTGTTTATGTGAACAGATGTCAATATATATTGACTTATCAAGTTTTTCCCCTGATAGTTAGCATTGAGCATGGGATGGGCATTTCTATAAAAGGAGTGGGCAGATAATTGTATTTCAAGAGCACTGCCTTAGGAGGGTAGACTTCAGAGAGTAGCTGAGTTACACATTAGGCAGCCAGTGTATTAGAGGCAAACTGAGGACTTTGGAGGCCTAAGTGTCAGGAGAGGGCAGATAGGATATAAGTAAATTTTACTTAAAATTATTCTTATTTTGAGGGTCGCCTTTGTGGCTCAGTCAATTAAGCACTGGCCTCTAGATTTTGGTTCAGGTCATGTTCTCATGGTTCCTGAGTTCGAGCCCTGTATCAGCGCACCTATGCACTGTCAGTGTGGGGCCTGCTTGGGATTCTCTTTCTCTCCATCTATCTGCCCCTCCCCAGCTTGCTCCCTCTCTCTTTCAAAGTAGAAAGAAAGAAAGAAAGAAAGAAAGAAAGAAAGAGAAATAAAATCTTATTTTTGCAGAACATGCATCAGAGCAACTGTTTCTTGAATAAGTTTTTCTTATTATTAAAGTGAGTTGTATCAGTAAGACAATGTGGCTTTAAATAGTAAGATAATTTTGGGGCACCTGGGTGGTTCAGTCAGTTAAGTGTCCCACTTCGGCTCAGGTCATGATCTCAAGGTCTGTGAGTTCGAGCCCCTCATCGGGTTCTGTGCTCACAGCTCAGAGCCTGGAGCCTGCTTCAGATTCTATGTCTCCCTCTCTCTCTGCCCCTCCCCCACTCATGCTCTGTCTCTGTCTCAAAAATAAACATTAAAAAAATTTAAAAAAAAGTAAGGTAATTTTACACAGAGGTTTTAAGAGAAGAATGTTGATTTGGAGTGGCATGAAGAGATAACTGGCTTATCAAGTCTGTCATATATTACCAAGGTGGCTCTGGAGATGAGGACACAAGTGATAGATATAAGGAAATTCAGTAGAACTCTCTGAAGACAAGGATTAACCTCTACCTCCAGTGAAGCAGAGAAGGGAATGCTGAAGAGACAGGTTTTTATATGAATATTTTAGCATGTCACATAAAAGTGATATTATAGACAGTGTCCCTATAATTTGTCTTTCTTTGCCTCGTTTACTGTGAGCTTTGTGACCTGCACTTTAAAGTATTTGCCCTCTTTGAAGATTTATGCTTAAAATAAAATTTTGCTTAGTTCTCTAGTATGACAATGATTTAAAAATCTTTGTATTTCAAACCTTTTCCTTTGAGCACTTCCTGTTACAGTGTATTTAAAAAATGACTATGCTAGTAGCTCCGCATAGTATTGTTTTTGTTATTACATGGTTTTTATACACAATTGCAAATTAAAGTCATTTAAAAAATTCATTCTAGTTCCCCATGACAGCTCATGCAGTTAAAAAATAAACATGCAGTTAAAAAAATAAAAAATAAACATCCTATATATAAAAACACAGCACTGCCACTGTAAAATGTTGTATTAGGTGTCAGGTCCTATTTATTAATACCTGTTTTTCATTTAACAGCCAGCTGTGACATCTTCAAAACTAATGCCAACAACATATAATTGTGTATTACTTTGTGGACATTGCCATGCATGTGTGTATGTATGTGTGGACGTGTGCATATACATGAACATAAATGTATATATGTATATGTATGGCTTTTGACTGCACATATTTGTGGAGGTCATTTTGTACAAATTTTCTTTGGGAACATTCTATCTCAGTATGAGTAGGCAATTTCAAATTTCTACGCTTCATAAATCATTCATACACACACATCTTGTCCATTTCTGTTTTGTTTATTTAGCACTCTGATGTGGTGATGAGCATTATTGAAAGGACAGAGGTTCTTTGTCATAGGGAGACAAATTCTGGAGTAAAAGGTTGTAATCATAACTTTGGAGTTTCTTCAAAAGTAGAAATGAATCTAAATAACTTCATTGTCAAGAAAGGTATTATATTGAGCATGAAGTTCCATTTGTGATTGAAGTTAACATTATAAAAATTTTACGATCACGTTGGCATGTTTTTTTCATTTTTATTACTAAGTGATCTTCTATTGGTAGTCTTTTGTATTAATTATAATCAAATTAAGCTGTAGTAAAGAAAAACTATTAAATTACACACCCTAGTTGTTTAACACTAAATATGTTGATCTCCTTTTAAAAGACATTATTATATTTTTCAGATGCACAATAACCTCTAAAATGTTGGACAGTGCCTCAGTGAATGACTATGATTTAGAGTAAGACCAAAGTAATTATGTATGTGTAGCAATGAAGCATCATCAAAAATCATTTTAAAATGTGCTAAGAAACATTATTACCATTAGAAGGAGAAATAAACCTATTTTCTGTAAAGAACATAGATTAAACTGGGTTCTACATCACAGAGAAGAATGTATTAGATACAAGTGATGCAGTATGCCTCTGTCTATACTATTTACTATAGTTCATATATTGAGTACTTTATTTTTTGTGGGATCCTATTGAAAGAATAGTAATAATTTAGAATGGCTCAATTATAATGACTCGATGCGGGTAATAACTTACAATAACTTTCTTTTTTTTCTCTCTTACTTGAATCTTGATGACAACGGAGCTAAATTTTACGCAAAAAAAAATACATTGTGTTACCTGTTCCCTATGCACTTATTCTTCTGAAGGAAATTTTAAATATGACAATACAGACTAGATTTCAAAATATACCAAGTAACAAGGCGTATGCTGACATAACTTTTACTCAAATTACATATTGTTTATTTTATTTTTACAAGAAGCATAATGTTATTTTTAATTAAAAAAATCACAGGAAAAGAAAACATTTAATTCCAGAACTTTTCCTATTGGAATTATCTTAGACAATAATAAAAGGTACATTATTATATCCAAAATTACATACATATTAAAACATATTCTTTTACACCTTAATCTATGATAGTTTACAATAACTTCATTTGGTTTTTCCCTTATTTTTTTAAATCACTAGTATTGATATACCAAAACTTTAAGTGAGGATAATTCCAAATAAAATTCTCATATAACATTAACATTAGGATTTGATTTATGTATTTTAAAATAATTCACATTAATTTTAAAGATGATAGTTCTGGCAATAATGTAGAGGTGTTCTAGTTTCCTCTAAGAAGGAAAGTCCCCTAATACTTGACAATACTATTTATCAGGACCTACTAGATGGTAAGAGTTAAGCTAAGTAGCGAGCAAAAGAGGCATGGCTTCTGCCCTACACAGTGATCCAAGTCTACAAGGAAACACACATTTATAAATAATAGCAATAAAATATGAAGGTGGTCCTGGTTTTTAAGAATCTGTAACAAGCATCCTAACCCAGCCCAGGGTCTCTTTACTTACTAAGGACTTAGGGTCTCTTTACTTACTAAGTTACTTTTCAGCTGAGTCTTGAAAGATGAGAGCATAGATGCAGGTGCAGGATGAGAACATTCTCCTGAAAATAATAATTTCATAATGTAGATGTTTTAAAATTTGAGAAGGAATAGGATGTTCAAGCTTAGTATTGACTGATTTTTAAAAAGTTTAGTATTGACTGATTTTATAATGTGGGAAACAGATGTGATGATTGAGGCTGGCTTACAGGTTACAGGCAACATTAAGAAAATTTGAGATTTGTTCTGTGTGCAATGAGAAGCCAGCAAATATTTAAGCAGGGTGATGGCAGAATCAGATTGGTATGTTTGGAAGATCCATCTGGCTATATTATTTGAGGTTGATGGGAGAGAAATATTGACGGAAGCCTTATAAATAGTTGAGACAAAACAAAAACAAAACCAAGAGACCTTGATCTGTGAAGGAAGGAAAAAGATAGGCATTAAAAATAAGAGTCAAGATGTGGAGACTGTATTAGATTCCTAGGGTTGCCATAATAAAGTAGCACACAGTGGGTGGATTAAAGCAAAAGAATTGTTAACTGTAGTTCTGGAGGCTAGAAATCCAAAGTCAAGGGGAAAACAGCGCTATAGTCTCTGAAGCATCTAGGCAGGAATCATTTCCATGTCTTTCTTTAAGCTTCTGGGGGCTGCTAGCAATCCTTAGCTTCCCGTTGCTTGCAACTGCATAACTCCAATCTTTGCCTCCTTCTTTAATGGAATGGCATGTTTTCCGTCTGTGTCTCTGTCTCTCCTCTTCTAAAACTACATATTGGATTTAAAGCCCATCCTACTCTAGGATGACCTCATTTTAAATAACGATATTTGGAAACCATCCTATTTCCAAATATTACATTCTCAGGAACAGAGCTTAGGACTTCAACATATTTTTGAGGTTATGCATTTCAACCCATAACTGTGACCAGTGTGCTAGTAAGAATGAAGGAAACTTGGAAATTGAGAATAATCCTGGGGTTTATAACTTGGAAGATTAGGTTGATTGTATTCTTTAGCACAGATGAAGAATACCAGTGAAGGCGCTTGGAGAAAACAAATAATATGTAACTAATTGAATATATTGAATTTGAGAGCTCTATAAGACACAGAGCTAAATATTAGACAGAAATGTCTTAAATGAGGAAAAATGTGGTAATTTGTAAAAACTGAAAACTTTTAAGAAGCAACTGTTCAGGAAGAATTAGAGAAGAGAGATGAGATGCAATAATCAGAACTCAGAGAAAGTCAAGAAAGGATTGTAACCTGGTAGACACTGTCCTAGAGAAAGACTCTTAAGGTGTAGGGGTTGGAAAATATTGTCCAATGATACCGAGATGTCCAAGGTAAGGGCAAACCTACCTTTGGCTAGGAAAATCCACCATTGCTTGCTAATTGTACTTAATTATTTTTCATTGGTTAAAGAAGATAGAAGATAGAAAGGCATAATAATTTAGAGAAAATCCTGGAGCCTGACTAGCATTCTTACCACGGCTAAGTGACCTTGAGAAAGTTACTTAATCTTGTGTACCTCAGTTTCTTTATCTGTAAAAGTGGGATAATAATATCACCTTATCACTTATGAGATTTAAATATAAATGACTGCTCTATGAGTAAAATTTAAGGAAATGGGGAAGTCTGGTATAACATATGTTTTCAGGGTGTATGTTACTGATAGCTATCCATGATTCACTCTCCCTTACAAGTTGAAATATTCATGGAACATAGATACAAAGTAGAGGATTACTGAATCAATGAATATTGATTAATAACCCTCCAGAAGGTTATCCACTAAGAGGTATATATGGGTAGGACCCTGAGTCAATAAAGTGAAATCAAGAAGTAAGTCTGTAGATTTCTATCCATCCTCTCAGTATATGTACACTTTAACCTGAGATTCTAGGTGGTTCCTTACTAAAAGAAGGAAAATACCAGTCCACAGTGTAGGTGTAGTTCCTGAATTGACTGGGGCATTTCACACATTGTATCTCATCAATACATTTCTTTATACATCTCCTCAGGCACTAAAATCATCAATGATGTTTAGCTTTATACTCATATTCTTTTTGTTGTTCCTCACCTTATTTTCACAGTACTTTAGGACACAAGGTAAATGTAGGCACTATCAACTTAAGTATTTATACATTTTTGTACCCTGAAAGGTCAAGACCAGTGAAAAGGAAGAATGGTGTAATAAAGCCTAATAACATATGCAGTTATTAAATTGGTCTTTGATTGCAAAGAACCCAGTGTGAGCAATCATGTAACACATGATTTAGCTTATACACTTCCCACCACCATAGAGCTGTCACTAGTTGCAAACTGGATTCAGTCATTTTTTTTCAATAATTGTCATGTTCTGTTAAAAAGTAAGGTGGTTTTATATTATTAGAAATTGAAGGGAACTGCATGATATGAACATTTGTGTTCCCCCAGAACTCATGTGTTGAAATCCTAATGCCCAATATGATAGTACTAGGAAAAGGGACCTTTGAGAGGTGTTTGGGCCATGAGGATAGATCCCTCATGAATGGGACCTCAGACAGATCCCTAGCCCCTTCTGCCACGTTAGGGTACAAAGTCTACTACCCAGAAGAGAGCCCTCGCCTGACCATGCTGGCACCCTGATCTTGGACTTCCATTCTCTAGAACTGTGAAAAATAAATTTCTTTTTTTCTTTATAAGGAGCCCAGTTTATTGTATTTTGTTAGAGGAGTCTAAATGGACTAAGACAGAAATGGTGTTTCTTTTTCCTATTACATCTCTAACAGTTTATATAGTACAACAAAATAAACTCTTCAGCAGAATCCTACTGCCAGTAGAAAGTTAACAGGCAGTATGGAAGCAGACATATGACCAGTGATTTTCCTATCCTATTTCTTTTGAAGCCCTCTGATAAGAAAGTCTTTGTAATAGTATCAGTTGAGGAGAATATAGTGATTTTCTGATAGGAAAATGAAAATAATTCTAGTCCAAGGTTCTTAACTATAATAGATCCAGTTACTCTTATTGATCAAATAATTTTTAATATGACTCTCACTATTTTAACATTAAAATTCATTGCTAATGAAAATTTTCTATACACTTTATTTAAAAAATAAAAAAGGGGCGCCTGGGTGGCGCAGTCGGTTGAGCGTCCGACTTCAGCCAGGTCACGATCTCGCGGTCCGTGAGTTCGAGCCCCGCGTCGGGCTCTGGGCTGATGGCTCGGAGCCTGGAGCCTGTTTCCGATTCTGTGTCTCCCTCTCTCTCTGCCCCTCCCCCGTTCATGCTCTGTCTCTCTCTGTCCCAAAAATAAATAAAAACGATAAAAAATAAAAAAAGTTTCTGTCACGGTGTAAGGGAGAGATAAAAGAAAAACAGTTTATACCATAACCATGTGTAAATTCCCAGATATGACCATACTGATATACATAATAGTCATCTACTAGGAAATACATCAATTTGTAAGTGAAATTGTTTGAGTTCAGAAGTCATTTTGTACAAGGACCATAAGACAGTTTAAAAGCAGATGTAGGAGTGGACATTACAGTAGAAATAGCTCCTTGGGAAAATAAATAAAGCTTTTATTAATAAAAGTAATAAAAAGTAATAAAAGTAATAAAAATGTATTTGAATGTAAGAAAAAGAAGAGTATAAGTTTGCTTAATACATGGTAAACAAAACACCTGAGAAGTCAAGCTGGAAAAGGAAAATGAAGTATGTGATTCTTACAGATGACTTATACCTTATTTATAAGTGCAGTGACAAAATAATTCTCCACAGTGTGTTGTACGATGGTAAAAATGAGGAATTAACTCAGATAACCTATCTTCTGTTTTGAAGTCCCCAATATATTGAGATACATATTTCAACCTCTGGTAGTTTAAAAATACCTTGAAGACCACATTGTTTGATACGTGGTAAGGAATAGAAGATTAACTAGGAAAAGAAGCAGTGGAATGAAAGGTTATAGATCATTTGTATGGAAAACTGAGGAGAGTATCAGAATACAATTAGGAAAAAGTAAGCAATGGAAAAATATATAAAAAAGAATTAATATGCAATTTCACATTAATATTTATTAATTGTGCTGCAAATAATTTTTGAATATGCAAAGGTAAGAAAAATGGGAATATTGTGAAAATTACCTTTTAGTAAGATTGAATAATAATGTTTTATTGCATAGTCTTTGCAAATTTAATATGTTTCTTTAAAGTCTGTTCAGAGGATTCTTGAATATTTTCTTAGTCTTAATCTGAGTATAAAATCTTTTGCAGTTAGATTAAATAATTTGATTTTACATCAAGGTCACTTTTTATTCCAATTCCTTCTATAAAGAGTGCCAAAACATTCTATACTATGGCTTTTTATAAGAAAGTTGTAAAAACTTAAAATCAACAAAGCATAATTTTAATAGATCCAATAGGAATAATTTGGCTATAAATCAGTATATGTAATATATGTGTTATAGAAAAAGCACTAGAGCTAGCAACAGAAAATTTCTTAAAGATTAATATTGTTTTTAAGTAACATGCCTTTCAAAACAATTGTAATTCCCTTCACTTTAATATCAATAATCCTTCATTTTCCTTGAAGCTTCAGAAGAACCTGATTAAACTTTTCACATATGTTACATATTTTACATCTATGTTACATTATTTTTAATATTTCAATTAAATTACATTTATATATTTATTATTGATTGAATAAAATTGTTATAATAACATTTAATAATAAAAATTATTTAAAAATGTAGTTGAGACTTTTTTCTGTGTAGAAAAACCTATTAAAGGTATTCTGCACTGATTATAAAATTATCAATCATTCAAAGGATTGCTTTTAATGTTATTAATAACATGGATAATATTTTTTGATTTATGAACTCTTTCACTAAATTCTTAGCTATTAAGTGTCATACGTGGATAGATCAATGGAATGATAAAACAGTGGATGCTTTTAATGTTTGTTACTACCTGTGTTTCTGATCAAATCAATAATGGTGGGTCTCTGCACAAAAATGTAATTGTAAATTTGTTTACCTATCTGAAATATATTTTAGTGTTTTAGATATTGAAAATAATGTTACTTCTTACACCTTTTACTTCCTTATGGACATTACAAATTCTGGCAGTAAAATTTCATTTTTCAAGCAGTATACTTTCATCTACCAGTAATGAAAATCGGCTTGACTATAGCTTATTATACAATTGACACGTATCTGACACAGAGTTGGCATGGCTGACACTATTTGACACTCATTTGAGATCTTTCACTCTCTTGTACATTTCTTCGCTAAACACTGTCATTGCTTAATGAGATAAAATTAATTATTTCATTAGATTTTCATCCAAAAATATCCTTGTGCAGTTGGGAAAAGAATTTTTCACATATTGTGGGATTGCCAACTTTTATTTTTCATATTTTCTACTCTTGTGAAGGAAACTTTTTATTCTTCAGATCTGAGAAGTATTTTATGCCTTTTCCAACTTTTTAAGTATATTTCTTTGTAACATTTAATCTTGATTCACACCCCTCACAATCAGAAAAAATAAATAAGTGAAGGCATGTTGGTAACTGCATTTGTTAGTAAACTTATAAAACCTACTTGGAACTATCAGTTGAAATATTGTCTGTGCTTTTATTTCTAGTTGGCTTTTTAAAATGAAGATGAAACGAGTGCTTTTTTTCCCTGTGTATACGTTTGAATTCCATGAATGTTGCAACCACAAAGAGACTGATAAGTGTTTTACACTGGCAAAATAATAATAAATAGTAGTAATGATAATACATAGGAACCTCTGCCATTGGAGATGTGATTTTCTCTACTAATGATCAAATCCTGGTAAATAACATAATTACAGTCTTCCTTGATTTATATGATCATTGCTTTTCTAAAAAACATTGTTTATTAAAATTCTGCAAAATATTACGTGTTTATATTAAGAGAGAATTTGTCTAGATAGATGTATATATAAAGAGTATTTTTTCTAGGTTACTGTGTGGTCGTATATTTAAAAAGCTGTTTAGGTAATGGAAACGTTTTTTGTTGTAGTTGCTTTTCAGAAGTAAAGAATTTCAGGGAGTTTTGATTCTGGTCAATATAGAATAGCAAGGGCAAGACTTACCTTCTGAAGCAACTAGAAAAATGGTCTTATATCTTTAATGGTATCCTGCTATTGCATATTAGGTAGTCCAGTACTCTGATTCCTGGGAGAAAGGAAACGAATGAGGCAAACCCTGTAAAAACCCCACCTTAATGCCAAGGGAAAGTTTTGAAACGCTAGGGAACCAGAGTACATACTGGTCTCCTTGAGTTGAAGAGATCTTTATGAGTCTGAGGAGGACAATAATTTTAGAACATGCAAATCAGAGTACTGGAAAGCAGAGAGATAGAGAGAAAGAAAGAGAGAGACATAATGTATTGGGGAGATCTGCAGAGTGTCCCTGGAGGATTTGGCCAACTAAGGATCACTGTGTGCATGTGACAAAACTGAGACTGGGAATGAACAACATGGAATAAGCAGAGGGAATAATTCCTACAGCTGACACAATGCTAAGAGTAGTTTCTATTTAACCAGCCAAACTTAAAAAATCTTGTAATTCAAGAGTATTCACGGTGTTTTTTTCCTAATTAGCGGGGGCAAAAATAGCCCTACACTTACAGATGCTTTGGTCTCACCTAACAAAACTTAAAAGCAACTTTAAATGACTTAAATTTTGTCCCAGAACAAAGGTGAAATTCACAATATCTGGAATGCAATAAAAAGTTATTGTATGTGCAAAGAAGCAGGAAAATATGAAATAATAATTACGAAAACATCAATCAATAGAAACAAATGATTAGGATGGTAGATGATAAAGGTATTTTTTAAAAGTTATTAAAGATGGTACAGGAAGGAT
The DNA here is from genome assembly GCF_022837055.1 of Prionailurus viverrinus. NCBI lineage: Eukaryota > Metazoa > Chordata > Mammalia > Carnivora > Felidae > Prionailurus > Prionailurus viverrinus. The sequence continues at coordinate 108,396,812 of NC_062564.1, read as the reverse complement.
TGAGCATGTTAGCTACACATTGAAAATGCATATAATAAGGCCCAAGTCAAGCTTCTATAAATAAGAAATACAGTGTCTGAGATGAAAGCTCTGTTGATGGATTAATAGCATATTAGAAACTGCAGAAGAAAAAAATAGTAACTTTAAGATATAACAATAGACATTTTCTAAAATCAAAGACAGATAAAACATAGTGAAATGAAAATAGCTGTGCACTGTGGGACAATTTTAAGACGCTCAATATATGGATAATGAAGTCCAAGAAAAGTGTGGGGAAAGGAAAATATTTGAAGAAATAACAGTCATATATTTCCTGATACTGACAAAAAGTATAAACTCATAGATCCAAGATACTCAACCAGTCCCAAACATTACAAACATGAATAAAATTGCAAATTTTAATCACGTTTCTTAAAACCACAATAAAAATTTGTAAAGCAACAAAAGGAAATAAACACATTTCATGTAGACGAATGGAAATAAGAATGGCAGCATGCTTTATGTTATAAATAATGCAGGCCAGAATAGAGTGGAGCATTTTTTAAATTAATTAAAACCAGATTAGCTGTTGACCTAGAATTACATTAAAGAAATATCTTTCGGGGCGCCTGGGTGGCGCAGTCGGTTAAGCGTCCGGCTTCAGCCAGGTCACGATCTCGCGGTCCGTGAGTTCGAGCCCCGCGTCAGGCTCTGGGCTGATGGCTCAGAGCCTGGAGCCTGTTTCCGATTCTGTGTCTCCCTCTCTCTCTGCCCCTCCCCCGTTCATGCTCTGTCTCTCTCTGTCCCAAAAATAAATAAACGTTGAAAAAAAAAAAAAAAAAAAAAAAAAAAAAAAAAAAAAAAAGAAATATCTTTCAAAAACAAAAGTGAAATAAATATGATAGACATAAAAAAGCTGAAAGAATTCATGACCTGCAAATTTGTATTACTATACATGTTAAAGGAAATCTTTCATGCAAAAGGAGAACGATACCAGGTATGAGTTCGTGGTTTTTGGAAATGATTTGGAGCCCTGGAAATGGTAAAAATATGAGCAAATTCAACTTTTCTTATCTTTTAAAGTCTTTAAAAATAATTAACTATTTTGGAATGCCTGGATGGCTCAGTCAGTTGAGTGTCAGACTTTGACTTTGGCTTAGGTCATGATCTCATGATTCTTGAGTTGAGCCCTTCATTGGGCTTGCTGCTGTCAGGGCAGAGCCCACTTGGGATCCCTGCCCTTCTCTCTTTCTGTCCCTCCCCAGCTCATGCTCTCTCCATTTAAAAAATAATGAACTAGTTAAAGCAAAAACAATAATAGTGAATTATGGAGTTCCTGTGTAAAAGTAAACACAGGATACTATTGTCTGTATGACAATAGTATACAGACCAGGAGAGGTATAATAGAAATATGATATCGTAAAATGCTTAAAAGATAAATGAAATGTGAAATATATCTTGAAGGTAGATTGTGCAAGTTAAAAATATGTGCTGTTAACTCTAAAGTAACAACAGAAATACAAAATAAAGAGTTACAGTTAATATGCTAATAGACAACACACACACACAGAAGTATTCAATACTGAAAATGGCAGAAGAGGAATTGAGGGGAACAAAGACAACATGCAGTAAACAAGTATTGGGCACCTGGGTGGCTTAGTAGGTTAAGTGGCCGACTTCAGCTCCGGTCATGATCTCATGGTTTGTGACTTCAAGCCCCACACCAGGCTCTGTGCTGACAGCTCAGAGCCTGGAGCCTGCTTCAGATTCTGTGTCTCCCTCTCTGTCTGCACCTCCCCTGCTCACATTCTCTCTCTCTCTCTCTCTCTCTCTCTCTCTCTCTCAGAAAGAAATAAACATTAAAAAATTTTTTTAAGAAAAAGTTTTTTAAGAAAATAAAATAATAAAATAAAATAAATATCACAATGGTAGATTTAATGCTAGATACTAAAAAAAAAAAACCCACATTAAATGAAAATGTTCTAAACAACCGAATTAAGAGGCAAATGTTTTAATTGCTTTACAAAATGAAACTATGATGCCTGAAAGAAACTAATTTTAAAATGTAAAGAAATGAGTATATTAAAATAAAAAGATGGAAAAAGATTTCAATAATATTAAAAGGAAGAAAACTTGAAAGTCTATATTAACATTTAAGTAGATGGCTGCAGCAACAGATATTACCATGATAAGTTTATTTCATAGTGATAGCAATCAATTCATCAAGAGACTAAAAAAATCCTAAATATTTATATGTAAGAAGAATGTTCCCAAATACATGAAGAAAACACTGACAGAATTGTAAGGAGAAATAGAAAAATTTTAAATTATAGTTGAAGATTAAATTTCCCTCTCCTAAAAACTTATAGAACTAAATTTCTAAAGGTATAGACAGTCTCAGTATAGACAACATTGAATCAACCAACATTACACAAATGACATTTTTGAGGCACTCAACCAGCAGAAGACAATGTCCATACAGACTATGTAAAATATTATGTTTTTGACATATTTATTATGATCTGGGCCATGAAAAAAAAACACCTCACTTAAATAAAAGGAAATCCTTTAAATTGTAACAATAAACAGTCGACTTGAAAGTATTTCAGGAGACTAATATATTTGGAGACTAAGTAATGCATTTCAAAATAACAATTGGCCAAAATATCAAGAGAATATTTAAAAGTATTTTGAATTGGATAAAGATGAAAACACAGCCTATCAAAATTTATGTGTGTAAATATTACAGTGCTTAGGGGAAATTTTATAATATTAAACTTCAATATTAGAACAGAAGAAAGGTCTCTAAAAATTACCTCAGCTTTCCCTTTAAGAAAATAGAAAAAAGAGAGCAAAATAAAGTAAGTGTAATAAAGGGAATAAAAAATATCAGAGAAAAAAAATCAATAAAATATAAAAGAGAAAAATAGAGAACAATGAACTAAAACCTGATTCCCTGAGAAGATTACAAAAATAATGTTATATATTTAGCCAAACTGAGCAGGGAAAAAAAAGGAAGAGATAAAATTACTAATGCTAGGTATGATAGATGTGTTTTTTCTATATTCTCTCTATATTACAAAAGTGTAGTAAGGAAATATTATGAAAAAACTTATGACAGTAAATTCAACAGCATAGGTAAAATGGATAAATTCTGTGAAGGATACATATCCAGGATGAGATGGCTTTACTGGAGAATTCTATCAATATTTAAATGAAAAATAATTACAATTTTAAACAAACTTTCCTAAAAAATTGAAGAAAAAGGAATATTTCACAACCCCATCTAGAGGTCAACATTACCCTCATTCCATAACTAAATGAAGATAAATTAAACTTGGGACCAAAATCACTCATGAAGTTCAAAAAGTTCTTACAAAATTTTAGCAAATCACTGTGTGTGTGTGTGTGTGTGTGTGTGTGTGTGTAATGCATAAGTGAGGTTCATCCAAGAAATATGTTTGGTTTAAGATTTTAAAAGTAAACAATGCAATTCACCATAGTAGGAAAATATGCAAGAAAAATATATAAGCATGGCAATAAATACTAAAAAGCTTTTGGTAAAAGCCAATAACTGTTCCTCATAAAATTGTCATCAAACTAGAAATAGGAAGTGACTTTCTCAACCTGGTAAAGTACATCTACAAAGCACCTACAGCTATTATACTTCTCAAAAAACTGAATGCTTTTCCTCCAAGATGAAGATATCAGTTGTTTCCACTTATATTTAACATTTTTTAAAACTTTTCTTTTCTTTTAATTTTTTTAAATTTATTTTGAGAGAGAGACAGAGTGAGTGGGAGAGGAGCAGAGAGAGAGAGAGGGAGACACAGAATCTGAAGCTGACTCCAGGCTCTCAGCTGTCAGCACAGAGCCTGATATGGGGCTTAAACTCACCAACCATGAGATCATGACCTGAGCTGAAGTCAGATGCTCAACTGACTGAGCCACCCAGGTGCCCCCACTTACATTTAATATTGTAATTGAGGTTTATTCCAATGCAGTAAGTCAAGAAACTGAAATAAATGTCATGTAGATTGGAAATTAACATATAAAACTCTCATTAATACATGAATGATCATCTATATATAAGGGGAAAAACTACCAGAACACTAAATGTGTTTAGCAAAATTGAAAAGTATGAAATAAATTTAAAAAAATCAAATGCTTTGTCCCCCTCCCTGTTTTTACACTATTTTTGTTTCCATTCCCTTGTGTTCATCTGTTTTGTCTCTTAAGTCCTCATATGAATGAAGTCATACGATTTTTGTCTTTCTCTAATTTCACTTAGCTTAATACCCTCCAGTTCCATTCACATAGTTGTAAATGTCAATATACCATTCTTTTTGATTGCCGAGTAATACTCCAGTGTGTGTGTGTGTGTGTGTGTGTACACACCACTTCTTCTTTATCCATTCACCTATCAGTGGACATTTGGGCCCTTTCCATACTTTGACTATTGTTGATAGTGCTGCTATAAACATGGGGGCACATGTGTCCCTTCAAAACGGCACACCTGTATCCCTTGGATAAATGCCTAGTAGTTCAGTTGCTGGGTCATAGGCCAGTTCTATTTTTAGTTTTTTGAGGAACCTCCATACTGTTTCCCAGAGTGGCTGCACCAGCTTGCATTTCCACCAACAATGCAAAAGACATCCTTTTTCTCTGCATCCTCGCCAACATCTGTTGTTGCCTGAGTTGTTAATGTTAGCCATTCTGACAGGCGTGAGGTGGTATCTCATTGTGGTTTTGATTTGTATTTCCCTGATGATGAGTGATGTGGAGCATTTTTTCATGTGTCAGTTGGTCATCTAGATGTCTTCTTTGGAGAAGTGTCTACTCATCTCTTTTGCCCATTTCTTCACTGGATTATTTGTTTTTTGGGTGTTGAGTTTGATAAGTTCTTTATAGATTTTGGATACTAACCCTTTGTCTGATATGTCATTTGCAAATATCTTCTCCGATTGTGTCAGTTGCCTTTTAGTTTTGTTGATTGTTTCCTTCTATGTGCAGAAGCTTTTTATTTTGATGAGGTCCCAGTAGTTGATTTTTGCTTTTGTTTCTCTTGCCTCTGGAGATGTGTTGAGTAAGAAGTTGCTGCGGCCAAGATCAAAGAGGTTTTTGCCTGCTTTCTCCTCATAAATATGGAGAACAAACTGAGAGTTACTGGAGGGGTTGTGGGAGGGGGTATGGGCTAAATGGGTAAGGAGCACTAAGGAATCTACTCCTGGAAATCATTGTTGCACTATATGCTAACTAATTTGGATATAAATTTTAAAATGTAAAAAAAAAAGACTCAAAACAACAACAGTGGATCAGTAAGTTGTGATAGAAAACAGGTCAGTGGCAGGGGAAGGGAGTGAGCAGTTAGGCGTGGGGAGAGAATTGCCAAGGGACAAAAGGAAACTTTGGGATAATGCTTATATTCATTATCTTCAGGTTGTGGTGGTTTCACAGGTGTAACATTTGTTAGTTAATAGCACATTTTATAATTTGAATATGTGCAGTTCACTGTATGTCAGTTATACCACAATAAAGCTATTTTTTGAAAAAATAAAGTTAAAAAATAAAAAAATACAATACATTTCTATATTCTAGTATACTAAACTAGAAACAATCAAAAGGAGAAAAATATCATTCAAAGTAGCCTTATATTATGAAATACTGATGGATAAAAATTTTCATTTTCATCCAAAATAAAAGACTTATTTCCAATATTTGGGAACTATTATGATGAAAAGATGAAGATAGAGAAATGCAAAATGGCCTCATCAACAGCCCTCAGTTCTCTTCCCACCCTGGTTTCATCCTTTAGCAGAAGGTCTTATACACATATATATGACAACTCAATACACACATCCAAGCTCTGAACCCATCTCATGCAAACATCCAATCCTCAGTCAGGCCTGGACCTAAGGACATGCATATGTGAAGCACAGTCTGCCCTTATGAAAACCAATAGAAAATAACCAAGCAAAGGTCATGCAATTGGACTCTGGGTATTTAGACAGGGAATTCCAGAGTCTTGAGTATGCAGACTGTGATCTATCAGGAGGCCAGAGATAGCTGGGGGGCATATTTTCTTGGCCCATTGGATTAGCACAGCTGGAATGTTTTAGAGAGGTTCCCACTGATGGTGCAATGGGCTTAGGACACGGGCCATGACTGCCTGAGATTCACAAGTGCTCCATCTCAGTTCTTCAAAGTAGGAGTGTTTAGGGTCTAAAGCCCTAGTTAGAAATAGAATATAACCTTCTGGAAGACTCTGTGTATAGGATGTAATGTTCAAAAGAGCCACAGTGGGAAGAAAATACTGTGTGACAGAAGCATTACTTTATTTTCAGGATATGTCACTTATGCTACATTATAAATACTATTATAGGAGCACCTGGGTGGCTCAGTTGGTTAAGCGTCTGACTCTTCATTTTGGCTCAGGTCATGATCTCATGTCATGAGATAGAGCCTCACGCCATCCACTCACTGACAATGTAGAGCCTGCTCGGGATTCTCTCTCTCTCTCTCTCTCTCTCTCTCTCTCTCTCTCTCTCTCTCTCCCTCTGCTTCTGTGCTCTCTCTCTCACTCTCACTTTCTCTCTCAAAATAAATAAATAAACTTGAAAGAAAGAAAGAAAGAAAGAAAGAAAGAAAGAAAGAAAGACAGACTGTTCTGTCTCATTTATTTGAGTAAATTTAGTCTTAACTCTATAAGCTCCTTCAGCATGAGGACCATGACTTACATCAGTTTTGTATTTCATTTCATGCCTTATAATCTTTAAGCATCCCTGAGTGATATGTAGCACAGTAGTGCATAAGCTATATTATATGCATAATTTATGTACACGTTATAGATTCAGTTTTATAGCCTCCAAAATTCATATGTTGAACTTATTACCCCAGTATCTCAAAATGTATTTGTGTATGGGGTCTTTACAGAGATATGCTACTTAAAATGAGGTCAGTTAGGGTGGGTCCTAATCCATTATGTCTGGTGTCCTTATAAATATTATAATTATGAAACTAGTAATAGTATAATATAGTAATATTATAATTATGAAACTAGTAATAGTTTAAATTATTTACTTAATTCAGTATCAAGTTCACATATTTTCTAGCAAAAAGATAAAAGGTCTAACAATTCAAACTAACTCTTTATTTACAGGGCCCATGCCTTCATATTTGCACTATGTTAAGAGTATATATTTGGCCTCTCTGTATACATTATATGAATTGATGAATTGAATTTATTCCTAATCCTGGCCTAAGGAAATAACCTTGCTTAATAAGCAAAGAATATATCAATGAAAAAAATAGTAAATGGAAAAAATTGTAATTTTTGCACTATTATGCTTTTACCCTGGGTTGAAATAGTTGATTATGGTCTCTCCTTATGTCCCTATTAGAATATATTTGACATGCAGTAAAGAACAAAAAAAAATTAAACCTTAGTCACCTAATACTCTGGAAATGTTTGAGCACTTTATTTCTTTTTCTTTTTTTAAATAAGGAACGTGCAGTAAGCTTTCCTGCAACGGCAATATCCTTTGCATCTTTTTTTTTTTAATCTTATTCACACACTCAAGGTTATGGCCTATTGTACAAGGAAATAATGATGGATGAGGAGAAATTTATTCTGGCATTCTGAATAATGCTATTAAAAGCCACCTCTCAGAGCTGTTTATATGAGAGTGAATATATGTATATGTGAGTTATGTCTATCAAAATTGCCAATATGTTTTCACTAATCCTCCCTGTCTCATTAAAAGCAAGTTATTTATTCATAGGGATGTAAATAATATTCCAATGTAGTTTTCTAATACTTCTGTAATTTATTTGAGCATAAGAGAATAAACATAATTTTGCATAGAATAACACTGCTGGATTGATATATTCAGGAAATTTGAATTTTAACACTGGCTTTACTGTGATTTGGGGATGTCCTTGATCTTCTCCAAGTCATCAGCACTCTCCTGGTTCTGATACTCAAACAGTTAGTCCTGGAATCACAGTCTACACTTTGCTACAACTGTGGGGATTACCTCTCCAAGGGCTTGGCATGGTCTCTGCCTAAGCAAAGTAAGGATTATATCACTGCATTCTCAAAATAGATGCTTCTGAAATCCAAATCCTTTCTTATCTACATTCAGTACTTGTCCCAGTGGGTAAAACAACTTAAAATGATTTTCTCAACAACGACATGTACATGGAAAGTTTACCTCACTAAGTGTCAATTTGCAGTGTTCTTGTATTGATCCTTCAGTTAAAAAGAAACAACAATGTGGGGAGCCTGAGTGGCTCAGTCAGTTAAGTGTCCAACTCTAGATTATGGCTCAGGTCATGATCTCGTGATTCATGAGTTTGAGCCCTGCATTCATCTCCATGCTGGCAGTGTGGAGCCTGCTTGGGATTCTCTCTCTTTCTCTGTCTCTCCTGAGCTCGTTCTCAATCTCTCTTTCTCTCTTTCTCCCTTTCTCTGTCAAAGTAAATAAATAAACTTAAAAAAAAGCAAAAATGCTATAACTGGTGTAGTGATGAGTAAAAATCTGATAGAAGCAGGAAAAATGAATAATTTCTGTTTATGCCCATGAATTAAGTTCTTGGGGACCCATTTTTTTTTGTCAAAGAAGTTATTTGTACAAGATAGAATTATTTGTAACATATACAAGTGTCTCTTTGCTTTTTCGTTTTCCTTCTCAGTGTCTTCTGCTCAATAGACGTTTTAATTTTCACAAAGCCAAGTGTGTGGGTTTTTTTTTCCTTTGTGGTTAGTGCTTTTTAGTGTCTCCCCTAAGAAATCTTTACCTCCGCCCAGATTTTCTTCTATGTTTTCTTCTAGAAGCTTTATAATTTCAGTTTTCTGTATGAGTTTATAATTCAATATTAGAGTAGTTTTTTTCATGTTGTGACATGGAATATCAAAGACCATTTTCCCTGTAAGTTATTATCCAGATGCTGGAACACCATTATTTGTTAAAAGGCTTTTTTCCCCCTCATATATTTGCCTTTTCCATTCTGTCAGAAATCAATTGCCAACATATGTGGTCTAGTTCTGAATTCTCTCTTCTGTTGGGAAAAGTGACTTGTATGATATTTTATTCATAATAGCAAGAAACTGAAAATAAGCCAAATGTTCATTAACAAGAAAAGGGATAATCAGTTGCAGTATGTTAATACAATGGAATACTACTCAGCTAAAACGAAGAAATGGACTATTGATAGGCACACAACATGAATGCATCTCAAAAGTACTGTGTTGACAAAATAATCTAAATACTGAATAATGCATAAAGGATGATCCCATTAATGTAAAAATTAAGAAGAGGTTAAAAAATGTATAGTTTTGAATAGAACAGTTGTCTACAAGGGTTGAGGATTGACTGATGGGGATATTTTCTCTATCTTGATTGGGGTGTTGGTTACACAGGTGTATGTGTTTTTCAAAAATCACCAAATTTTATACTGAGAATCCATGCTTTTTTGGTATGTTAATTTTATCTTAATTTCAAACAAACAAACAAACAAACAAACATCTTTATTGACCAGACAGGGAGCAGAAAACCACAGTGGAGAATACATGTTAAAATTGTAAATTACTAAGGTACAAGTGATTACCTGAGGAACAAGCAGTGGAGGACTCTGCTTGTGAAGAGGGATCCTATTCTTCATTCCTAGCAGCATATCAAAGGCTATCTCCCTTCATGAATTAGAGATTTTGTTTTAATTGACACTTGGGAAATATTTTTTTATTGTGTTTGCATTTTCTGTAAAGAAGTATGCCATAAGTATGGTATAAGGATTATATTTTAGACAAACATATTATTATGGGAGGGTATTCCATACACCTATTTTTAAGAAATGTTATACATAGAGATATAAAATAGGGTCAGAGAACCTGTTCTGTAAAGTGTTGGGAAACAAATAGTTTAGGCTATGCTGACCATATGGTTTCTATCACAACTACTCACCTCTGTCATTTAGCAAGAAAACAGCCACAGATAAACAATACGTAAATGAGCGAGTGTGGTTGTATTACAATAAAGCTTTATTATAGGCAAATGGATCAGAATTTCATATAATTTTCATGTAACAAAAAAATTACTATTTTATTTTTTCAACCATTTAAACTGTAAACAAAACAAAACAAAAAAAGACAAAGAAAACTATAACTGTGGGCAATACATAAACAGGTAGAGAGCCAGATTTGGCCTGAGGATCATATTTGCCTAGTCCTGAAATATATTATAAAAGATATGTTACTATTGTTTCCATAGCTTCTCCTCAATAAAACAAGGATATTTAATTTAAACAATTAACAATTTTAAATGTCTATATTTCTTTTCTATATATGCCAGTGCACAAAATTTCGTGAACACTATGCCTTCATTGCAATTTGTTTGATTTTAAAAATAAAATAAAAAAAAATAAAAAAAAATAAAAAAAAAAAGGGGCGCCTGGGTGGCGCAGTCGGTTAAGCGTCCGACTTCAGCCAGGTCACGATCTCGCGGTCTGGGAGTTCGAGCCCCGCGTCGGGCTCTGGGCTGATGGCTCAGAGCCTGGAGCCTGTTTCCAGTTCTGTGTCTCCCTCTCTCTCTGCCCCTCCCCGGTTCATACTCTGGCTCTCTCTGTCCCAAAAATAAATAAACGTTGAAAAAAAAAAATAACGACTTATTTATTCTTTAAAACTTTCTAAAGTTCTGTTTTGTCTGGTGTTAATATCAAATGTTTACTTTTTACCTTGCCTGAATTCTTTCTAATTTAAAAAAAATTGTAAACGGGGCGCCTGGGTGGCGCAGTCGGTTAAGCGTCCGACTTCAGCCAGGTCACGATCTCACGGTCCGTGAGTTCGAGCCCCGCATTGGGCTCTGGGCTGATGGCTCAGAGCCCGGAGCCTGTTTCCGATTCTGTGTCTCCCTCTCTCTCTGACCCTCCCCCGTTCATGCTCTGTCTCTCTCTGTCCCAAAAATAAATAAACATTGAAAAAAAAATTAAAAAAAAAATTGTAAACCTTCTGTTTTGCCTGATTTTTCTAATTGAAAAAAAATTATAAACCTTCTGTTTTGTATTCCTTCTTGCATACTTTGTAAATTACGTAGGGTCAGATGATGCTTTTTTGATATAAAGTTTGAGTTGTTTTCTTTGGATGATAATCAAAATATAATTGTGAAAATGATTATATCTCTTTTTACTTCTCTCATACTTTATGCTTTGTTTCTGTCATTCTTCTCTATCAATTATTTTGCTTCCTTTATATTCATATATGATTTATAGAAGTTCATTGTGTGTGTGTGTGTGTGTGTGTGCACGCGTGTGTGTGTGTGTGTGTACACATGCTCACATTCAGGTTTAAACATGTAATTTACATCTACTATTCACTCTTTTAAAGTTACACATTTCAAAACTGCTAAAATACTGCTTAATTGTATGAAATTTTGCTACCCATTTCTGATCTACCTCTCAGTTTGTAAATGTGATTTGAGGTTTCAGAAACAGATAATTTTTTTTTATTTTCTTTATGAAGAATTTATTTTGGCATTACTTTATGTTTTGCATCAAGTATTAGTACAAGTTATTTATGACAATGGTTTTGATTTAGTTCACTTTTTAAAAATATATTCATTGTCAGTGGTAGTTCTTGTCATGGCTTTTTTTTTTACCAGAATATTTTCTTCAATTTTATTTGTGTGTGTACTTATTTATCTATATTTCTTTTTTTAAGCTTTTGTTTAAATTCAAGTTAGTTAACTTACAGTGTGGTATTACTTTCAGGTGTACAACATAGTGATTCAACAATTCTATACATTACCCAGTGCTCACCACAATAAGTGAGGTGTTGTTACCATCTGTCACCTTAAAAATTAGCTTCTTAATTTTGTTTTATTTTGAATTATTTCTCATTTACAATAAATAGCTGTAAGTATTGCCTTTCATCTTATTCTATACTCATATTAATTGAGCTCTCACCTTACTGTTCCTTTGACAATTCTCTTATCAACATAATCAGTGATCTCTGTATTCATAAATCTGGATTTTTTTAATGTATCATTTTTACATAATTATTCTTGTGGGACCACTCCTCAAAGACAGAGGCTCCTTTCTTACTGAAATAGAGTAAAATTCATTCTTTGAAGGAACAAAATATACAATATGAAATAGTAAATTTATAATTCTTCCTAATGATGGCCATAATTTAGAATTATAAGAGATTGGCATTTTTAAAAAGAATATTTGCACTTTTTATTCCTTTCCAATGTAATGTGCAGAAAAAACTGAAGAACTGAGTTAAGATTGCATTATCTTTAATGAGCCTAGATGCCAATTTAGTTCAATTTTGCATGCTTCAGTATTTACTGAATCACATGATGATGTGAATAAAGAGAACTACTTTTTTGTAAAGATGAGTAATTTTAAGGGGAGATTATTTTTATTTCTTACCTATATCAAGATTATTAAATTGCACTATCATTGATATATTTCTCGACACACTCTAATACTCCAAAGCATCTTATTTATTGATTTCTTAGGGAAAATTTGGCTAAAACTGAATTTCAAACAACTTCACTAGTAAGTATCACCATAAAACACACTATATCTCACAATAGGTTAATCTTTTAATAAGAATGCTGACAGTATACAAAGAATCACATTTTTATGCTTTCAAGAGGTTACTTGCAAAGTATGTATCTTACACTACCTCAATAAAAGATATGTCTTATACAGTTATAATATCTTAACTGGGTAAATGTAAAGCCTGTGTTCAAATAATTCTTCATACACCAATTTGACAATAAGTTACATAAAAAAATATTCTTCATACATTCCCAAAATCACATTTAGTCTTTTCAATTTTTGAATACATTTCTTTATCAGTAAAGCACTTGGGTACCCAGGACAAAACCTAACATTTAACTAATTAAAAAAATAATCTGAATGAGATGAAAAAATGCAACATGAGAACACAAAATGTTCAAGTATATATCATGAATAGTTCCAATTTCCTCTCTAAATGTCAAGTACGAACTGTATATTTTACATGTAACAAACACTGGAGGGTGCTTGCTAATATACTTCTGAAATGACATTTTCTTAGTATGACCTTTCTTTCTAACAATAAGTTACATTTTAATTAAATAGGACCATTTTCATTACATGCCAAATATCTCAGTGCCATATATTATAATCCTCCTTTGTCAGAACTGATAGTTAAAGGTCATGGACTTAAATAATTATTGAGATTAACAGAATCAGTAATTTATGAGAAAATGGCACATACATGGTGGTTTTTATTTCAGGAAAATGAGACTTTCTAATGTTTTAATAGATTTGAAAGAGAAGAATGTAAGAATAAGATGATTTGTTTGGTCATATAAAAGTCACAAAAGTTGAGAGTTTGTCTCTATGGACTTCTGAATTTTATGTTATTGCTCTATATTTTCAGCTTTATGTCTCAGTTTTTATTTAAAAAGTTTGTAAAAATATGAAGAACTGAATTAACTCATAGAGAATCTTATTCTATTAAGAAAGGTCATAAAGAGTGAAATGAAAAACATGTTTAATGATTATTTTCACCATACGATAATTCATAATTATGAAATCAGAACAAAGTTGAGTTAAAAAATCAACAGAAGCCTCTGTTACCCCATTTTTTTTGTTTCTGTTTCAGATAAATTTCCTTTTCCTTTATAAAGCTATTTATATAGTCTCATGCGATATAATAACAAATGGTGAAGCTTCTTAAAAGATGAAGCTATTTTTCCAGTATTTTTTCCTAGCATTCAAACAGAAATAACTAAACAAAATAATCTCAGAATGTCAAAGTATACAAAATTAAGATCAATCTGTACCATTGTTAACTCTGAATAATTTTTATAAATGTATTTATTCTTACATATTTAACACCTTCAGCTTTAAAAAGTTAAAAGTATTAGCAAATTGTAGTAAATCGTCCTACTATTTATTCCCTCCCTCCTTTATCTAATACCCTCTTCCTGTATAATATCAGCTATTACTACTCATATATGTACTCTCAAAAGTTTATTTAAAACACATAAAAATATTTTTAAAAATGAAATGATGGTGTACAATGCAGTGTGTTCTGCACTTTGCTTTTTTAACATGTTGGAATGTATTTTAGAAGAAAGTGTAAAAGGCTTGCTCATAGATTAACTACTTCCTGCTTTTAGTTGTACAGAAAAATTCACTATAACATATTTATTTAGTCTCCTATAAATAATAATGTTGGTGTTTAAGTAATATAGATACAAGTAATGCCAGACTGACTCATCTTATAGGTAGGCTTTTTCTGTTTCTTTGTTGGTTTGTTTGTTTTTACTACCAGAGGAGATCAGTTAAATCCATAAGAAAGAGCAAATAATACAAATAAATAAATGTTGGATATCAACAAATAGTTAAAATAAAATAAAATACAAATGGCTATGAAACATGAAAGATGCTCAAAATCAGTCATAATAAGAGAAATGTGAATCAAAACCAGAGTAAAATATTGTTTTCCTGTTAGACTGGTGAAAAATAACAAGTTAGACAGTAAATATGGAAGGGAAAGACTTAAGAAAAGAAGATGGGAAAATAATTGCTTCCATATGTTAATGGTAGTGGGTTACAGTGAAACAACACTGTAAAGAACAGTATTATTATGTCAAAATATGTATTATATATATAATCATTGTATTCAATTGAACAAATTCACAAAAGCATTTACCTTTTGATCTAGCTTCTCACTTTTGGAGATCTTTCACAGTCGTATAAGTGCAGATGAACTTATTAGCCTTAACTCTAACAACATGCATTTGTTTTAATAAAAGATTTGGAAGAACCTAAATGGTCATCATATGAGGGATTCGTAAAATTATAGTATTGCTTATTTAATGTAATGTTATCCAGCTATATAGTAGAATGGGGAAACTTTAAGTAAGATTATATGAAATATCCAATATATATTATTAAGTGAAATGATCAAGGTATTGTAATTTTATATATGATGTCACATTTTATGGAAAAATGGGAACAATCAGTACAGATATTTATACTCGCTTAAATTCTATAATGATTTTTGTAAATGTCCTCAAATTTTTCAACAATCATTTCATCAAAAGATGACATACATGTGATCTACCTTTGAAACTTGGTAAGTTTGTGACTCACTTGTAAACAACAGAATGTGTCAGAGGTGGTGCTATGTAATTAAGAACCAGTTTTGTGGACATGCAACCTGTAGATCACATAGAACTCCACATTCATAAGAATCTCATACCTAGTTTAATGCCGTAATCATCAATGTCTTAAAATTCTTAAAAATTATTGAAAAAGTGGCTGGGAATCTTCACTTTGTATTATACTCTGTGTGTAACTGTGGAGGCTGGGCCAATAAAAGCAATGCTGCTTTTACTTTGTTCACTGGAACATTTGTGTTGGAACCAGCCCTGAGATGCCCTCTAAAAACTTCAATAACCCTGAATATACTATGAAATTCAAGCTACACAGAGGGGCCATGTTTAAGGGCTCTTATTGACCTTTCAGTCATTTTAGCTTATGGATAAACTTTGTGAGTGGATGAGTCTTCGGTGATTCCAGAAGCCAGCTTTGGAATTACCCCGGCCTTGGAGCTGTCCTGGTGGAAAACACAGATGTCATGGAGCATGGACAGACCATCCCTGCTCTGCCTTGCCGGAATTGAATTACAACCACTGTGAGACTTAAAAAAAAATAAATGACTGTTTCAAGCCACATAGTTGGGGTAATTTTTTATATAGAGGCAGTAATCAGAACATTCCATTTGAGAAATTCTGGAATGAAACATAAGAAATGAAACAAGTATTTATTTGTGGAGTATTGAGGTGGAATCTAAGAAAGGAGGAACAAAGCAAGGATCTTTTTACTGTGTAGCTTTTTGTATGTTTGAATATCTGAACCCCTTGAGTGTATTTTTCTTCAAAAATGAATAGAAATATGGAAAAAACCTGAAGCTATTATTTTAGGATGTGTGGGTTGAAGAAAAAATATTTTTGTATTCCTGCAGAGGTGGCATTCTCTGAATATATTTTGCTGCATACTTGGGATCCTTGGCTGAGAGCAAGCCTTGGAGGAGTTAATTTATAACTGGATAGTGAGAGAACTTCAGAGAAATTTGTCTAACTCCGGAAGCATGTTTTTTTACATTTCAGCAGAAAGTGATGATTGTACTTGGGAGACATCTTTAGTTTGTAAAAGCTAGTGATACCAAGGCTTATCACCCTTGAAGAGGTGTATTTGGTTTCAAAAGGCCACAGTGAGAACCTAGAAACCTTTCTGTGCCTTCTTCAAGAAGCAAAGATTTTTCTCCCTCCTTTTTCTCCTGTATACATAACAGAGATTATCTTTTTTTTTCCCCACACCTCACTTATGGATTTTCCTTTCATATTTTCTATGTCTGGCTTTCATCTTATTGTTCCAGTGGTAAGGACTTGGTCACAGAGGGATCTATCAGTCCTTGTTTACTGTAAGATAATAAGATGTCTCTGATCCTGAAACCCCATGTGCACTTTGAGGATAAAGTTAATCAAAATGAATATTAAAACTCAATAATATATATATATATATATATACATATATATATACACACACACATACACACACACATATATATACACATTTGATAAAACTATATAAAAAGTTCACATTGAAAAACAAATTTTAGGGTAAAAGTTGATCCAAGGAGAGAAGGTAATTTGATTTAAAATGGGAGCACAGAAAGACATGCAGTGCTATTAGCACAAATTTGTTCTTGAGCGTTCAGAGGAGGTGTGTTTCTTTTCATTGTTTTGTTTCACAATTTACACGTGTGTTCCATGTTGTTTATGAACAAATTAGTACTCACTAGGTTAAAGTACATAGTGAGAGACAAGAATATGATGTGGGAGGCTAGTTAGGAGGTAATTGTATTTCTCCTGGAAAGAAAAAAATGGTGATTTGGACGAGGGACATAAAGAACGATAGAAATGGT
Source organism: Prionailurus viverrinus (assembly GCF_022837055.1). Taxonomy (NCBI): domain Eukaryota; kingdom Metazoa; phylum Chordata; class Mammalia; order Carnivora; family Felidae; genus Prionailurus; species Prionailurus viverrinus. Next base: position 108,379,840 of record NC_062564.1, on the reverse strand, counting down.
GAGAGATGTGTTTAGTTCGGAGATTTAGTTTGGAGATATTGGTGTAATACTACACTGTCTAAAAAAATTTCCAGTTATTGTATATCTAATTTTATTAGTTACAAGATAATAACACTGTGCTATGATATTAACATTTTTAAACTCTCAGGTGAATATAAAGTTTTCAGTTCATATTCCTGAACCCTTTTTTTCTTTGAAAAAAGAGAGGGTGATTAAAAAATACGAATTGTATGAGGCGCTGGGTGGCTCAGTCGGTTGAGTGTCCGACTTCGGCTCAGGTCATGATCTCACAGCTCGTGAGTTTGATCCCGGCGTCGGGCTCTGTGCTGACAGCTCAGAGCCTGGAGCCTGCTTCGGATTCTGTGTCTCCCTCTCTCTCTGCCCCTCCCCCACTCGCATTCTGTCTCTGTCTCTCTCAAAAATAAATAAGCATTAAATTTTTTTTTTAAATATATAAATTTTAAGGGTGAAATCTACAGCCATTTTTGTAAACCTATATTTCAGCTAAATATGATATAATTATTTATTGCATAAATTTCCAAATTATTTTTAAAAACAATGCTAAATATGATAGATTCCTCTAGCTAAAATGCAGCTGCAAATACATGAATAAATTGTTCAAGTTATGGAAATTATTTTGGTCTGTTCCAACAAGGTTTGCTTGGATAGCAAAATACAGACTTAATGTGTATTTACTATTACTTTGCTCTATTTCTTTCTAACCCAATGGAACTTACTTTTTTTTCCCCTTCTTGCTTTTCTACCCATTTTCCTCACATTGTTTCAATGATTTTTTCCTCACAGTATAAGGACAATAAGCAATTAAATATCACCTTCTACCCTGAGACAATACTATCCTATCATAGGGTAATGTAAAAACAATGTAATTAAAACCCTGATAGAAGACAAATGATTCATCAAATGATAGAGCTGCAGCTAATTAAAACTATCTGGATTTCTTAATTTTGCACTCACGTATATTAAAAATATATTTTCTTAATTCAGTTAGGCCCCAGATATTACAAAGTAAATAACAATCAAAGCAATACTTATTCACACCTATGTCTATTTGCATATATACACATAAACACACATATTAATAAAGCATGCCTGTTTTTCTTTTGGTTTTTTTTTGTATCATACACTTAAAATGATATATAATATATTACCTGGGTTTATATGTGTCATAAATTAATGAGAATAATATGCTGACACATTAAACTCAATCCCATGCAAAAAGTCAAGGTTTGTATATTTTTTATTATTTGCAAACAAAGATTAGCATTCTATATTAGTCATTGTTTTTAGTAGAAACTGAAAATAGCTTTAAAAATTAAGCAGAAATGTGATTTATAAAAGAATACCTAAAATTTGACAGAATTAATACCTGCCTTGCTGAGTGGCTTTTAGGAATTGAAATAATCCATTTTAAGTGGCTGATTGATATAAGATAGTTAATAGTATTTATTAGTTGAACTAGAACATTATAGAAATAAATTACGACTTATAAATGAATTTCATAGAATAGTTCTAAAATATAGCATCTGAAAATAATGTCAAAAATGTTTGTTTATCAAGTGCAATCCTCCCAATTACATGGTATATAGTCCAGTCAATCTATAATGTCTTTATTCTTGCCTTCTGGAAAATTGGCATTTTCTATAATTATTACAAAGAAGCCATAGCATCTCTATGTTGTGAGTAGCTCAAGTATAGAAAAATTTAACATAAACTCTAAAAAAAATCATTGATGTGTACATGTACTAATACATGTGTAATATTCATAAATCTTCTATAATAAAAATATATCAAGAAACACAGTAATTTGATAACAAATAACATGTCATTTATACATATTTAAGAAAGATAGAATGTGGGTGAGTACTGTAATAATTCAGAGTTGAATATCCTTTTGAGAATTGAATCCAATTTTGTTTTCTTGGGGTTTATATTTATTACCTTATTAGGAATGCCCTGAGTGATAGCTACAAAAGGTAAAATTGAATAGACAAAATCAACCTTGAAGCAAGGGAAACTAAATGAAGATTACTAACTCTAGCATACTACATTCCAGAGATTATAGAGAACAAGGAGAATAAACTCCAAGTAACACACATCTCTAAACTGTTAGATTCTGAAATTTACAACTAGGTGATTTCGCAGGGTAATTCTTAAAAAGGATTACTACAACAAACATACTGTAATACTCTAAAGTGAGGATTATAGAAATCTGTATTGTGACAGATTATGACTACAGACACACTGAAAGCAGATTAAAATCCTTTCATAAATATTTTAGCCTTGATACTGAAAAAGCCATCAAGATTTTGATTGAGTTAGAAGTGTCTGAAATGCTGTTAACAAAGGAGTAATAGCTTACATTACTATTCTATGGACATCTGTGCCCTAGAACTAATACACTATTGATCTGGAGAAGTCATAATACAATCAAGTCAAGTGATCTTCTAAGAAGGTGTTTTCTTTCTTCTGGAAGTTCCACAGTTATTATTAAATGCAAGTGCTACAGAATTGGGATACTTATATTCAAATTTCTATGGAGGTACTCTATTCCTAGTACAGCTTATATAAATTTGCCTCAATTCCCATTTCAGGTTCTGTGGACTCCTTAAAAACTACCTAACCTACTTCAGCACTCTTCTTCTTAGCATTTCTGAAGCACTTACTCTCTGTATGTTATAGATTATCTCATATGCATAACTATTTTTTTTCAATTATATATAACACTCTTTAGACAAGTTAGTTCATTTTCTTCTTTGGTGACCTTTCTAACTCCTGGTATATTGTGAGCTCTTAAAAGATAAGATAGTGGGTGGACTACACCTATGTATTTGTGATATTTGTACATATTATATATATTTATATCTGTAATGTTATATATTCAACTCATTATCTATGGTTATTTATTTACTTATTTGCTTTTTTAAAAGTTTAATTATTTATTTTGAGAGAGTGGAGAGTGAGAGAGAGAGAGAGAGAGAGAGAGAGAGAGAGAGAGAGAGATGAGTGCATGTGAGCACAAGCAGGGAAGGAGCAAAGAAAGAGAGGGAGAGAGAGAGAATTCCAAGCAGGCTCTGCACTGCAGCATAGAGCCTGATGTGGAGCTTAAACCCATGAACGATGAGGTGATTATTTATTAACTTTTACTTGCACATTCCAAATAATCATATCTCTATACAAGTGAAGAAAATACTGTAAAAACTCTATGGAGTCACTGTGAGTTGGTCTGTGCCATTTAACTGTTCTGTATACAGTATCAGTTTACATTTTCTGTTTCTTCATTTCTTCAGTTGTAAAACAGGCATGAATATAGATATATGAAGTATAGATAGATTTACATCTGTCTATATAGATTTATATATTTAGGGTAGTAGATTAATTGTGTTAGAAAAATAAAGTGATGCGTATAAGGCACTTAACAGACTTATTCACAGTAAATTTTAAAACATGTTGCTATCATTAATAAAGAAAAAGATAATTTTCTTATAGGACCATATTAACTTTTTTTAAAATTCAGAAGTTAAAGTACTTTAACTTATTGAGGTTTTAATGCAATATCAAACTGTCAGATCATAATATACATGGCTACTACTAATACTGACAATAATTTGTGTTATTGTCTTCATATGGTAACATTCTTCTCTAGAAAAAATCGGTTTTAAAAAAATTTGTTTTGTGTTTATACATTGCTTATTTAACAAAATTAGAGAAAATTGTAATCTCCACTCTTACTACTTATTTTTTTACTATAGTAACATCAGAAATAATTATTCAAATTAGAACTCTTCATATACATTTGAAAGTATGAATCAACCTAGATATTATATATTGTAAAATCGCTAAAAATAAAGGCCCCCAGGAATGCATATCTTTCCATTTGTTAAATGATACTAAAATATTATTGTTTTAAAAGATTATTGGATCTTTGCATTAGATGCATGTATATGTTTGCTTTGCATTTTTGTAAGTATTTTATACTTACATCCTTGATTCTGTATGTAAAATATTTAGAAACATTACCAAGGACAAAGGATTTTAAGTAATTTTGAGAATTTATGTTGCCCTGAATCAAAAAAAAAGAGAGCCGCACAAAATATACTTAAGGTCAAGTTATATAATAAATAGAACAAATGGGCTTTAGTCTATACAGTCCTTTCATTCTTCTTTCAGATATAAAGACAACATACAACAAATAATGTTGTACTTCAAAATACCAATAGGAATTAGTTTAAAAGAAATCTTAGTATTGGGGTGCCTGGGTGGCTCTATCAGTTAAGTGGCCAACTTCAGCTCAGGTCATGATTTTGCAATTTGTGAATTTGAGCCCTGCATTGGGCTCTGTACTGACAACTGGAAGTCTGGAGCCTGCTTTGGATTCTGTGGCTCCCTCTCTCTTTGCCCCTCCTCTGCTTGTGCGCGCTCTCTCTCTCTCTCTTTCCTCTCTCTCTCTCTCTCTCTCTCTCTCTCTCCCCTCCCCCTCTCTCAAAAATAAGTAAACATTTAAAAAATTTAAAAAAGGAAATCTTAGTATGAATGCCCAGTAAGAACTGGTGTGATCAAAAACATGAATACACAGTCATAATTATAAATATGTATTTGGACCCCTTAAAATATATTGGGATATATCAAAGAAAATAGATACCATTTTTCATGAGACACATAAAGATAACAGTGTTCCTACCTAAGGGAAGGAATATTTATTAATCCTCTTTAATGTTTATCTAGTATTAAATATGAATATTTAATAATCCAAAATCATTGTCTCTTTTCATAGTTAGCCAGTGAATTTCTCAAGTGTTGGTCCACACGACACTGTATCATTCTTTCATTTTCTGTGATATGGATTAAGGTTTCTAATAAAATCCTTTATTTGAGAAAAAAGAGGAAATGTGCTGATTTTTCTCCACCTGCTCGGCCCCCTTCTGGAGCCAGATGCATTTTTTTATGTTTCACTTCTCAGGTTGTGTCCAGGGGCCTAAATTCTAATGACTAAATCATGGATGTTTTCTTCTTGGGGAAGGTGGGTCTAGCTAGTGGCCATCGAGAGTTCAGAATGAAGAAAGAGGTTGGGGATACTTCTTGTGCCCACCGGGCAGCCCCATCTCTCCATTCAGGTTCCCCCTTTCTCTCTCCTTTATGAATTACTCCCATCAGCATATAAGCATACTCTTTTTTTCTCCCATATAACTAAAATATAAATATCTTAATTTCACTTACTATGCTGGCTACTAATATATATCTTTAACACTTTTGTCAAGAAACTTCTTTAAAGAAGTTGTCTAATTTGCCCTCTATTGTTCCTGTTCATTCATTCTTTCTTAACTTACTCACACAGACTTTGATGTCCCTGTTCCTGAATCTAGTGACCAATCCTCAGGTCTTTTCTTCCTTGATTTGTCAACAGCAGTTGATACAGCTGATCACCCCCCTCCTTCTACATTTTCTTCACGTGGCTTCCATAGCACAACTATTTCCTTAGTGGGTTCTTTTATGACTCTTAGTTGTTGGTTATTTTTTTTCTCAGACCTCTTAATGTTGCAGGGTCCCAAGATACCAGCTTTAGGCTTTTGTCTGTTTTCTCTACTTTTACCATTCTCTTGATTTCATCCAGTGTCATGATTTTATAATCTTTATATTTATCAATGACTCTCAAATTTGTATATGTAGTCCAGTCATGTGTCCCAAAGTTTATACTCCTAAATGCAACTTACCATTTGATATTTATCCTCAGATGTCAACATTGAACTCCCAATCTTCTCCCAGAAATCTGATACAAAATACGTTCATAATTTTGTCAATAGTAGCTGCTTCAGCTCCACTTTTTATTTTTCTCACCTTTCTTTCATACTCCACTGAATCCATCAGAAATCCTTTGATTTTCATCTTCAAAATATATTAGAAATAAAGCAGACATCATCTTTATGTCTTAATGGTTTTTTCCCCTTTTTCTCTTGTGTCTCTGTATTTTATTCTCAACACAGTAGTGAGAGCTACTATGGGGATTTATCAAATGATACACTTTGGGTTTGACACTTTTATTGTATGTAGTTAGGGGACTATCCTTGTAAAATAAAACAAAGTCCTTATTAGGTGCTGGTTAATGATATTTCAGGCAAAGGCAATAACACATTTGTAAAACTGAATATTTTAATAACATTTCAGGCCTAGAAACGCTAATGCTCCAAATCCATGCCCAGAATGATCTTGAGGTATTTGGTTCCACTTTGTGCACACAACAGGAATTGTTTTTAAATTAACCATGAGAGACACTTGCCCAGTTGCTGGTAGAACATATAAAGGAATAGGGAAAAAAGGATGCTTAATTTATTTCCTTTTTGTATAATACTGATTCATCTACTCATTTTATCAATTAATTTAATAAATACTTTTTTGAAGCAATACTATCATGTTTACACACATTGTATAATTCTACAAAATATACAAGTACGAATAGTAATTAGTAGCTTAGGTTAATAATTTTTTATTTCCATTTTAATGTTATATTTTCAAGTTTTCTTTAATTTTAATTGAATTATTCAAAAAGTGTTCAATTATTCCATTTTCGTACCTCTTGTTGAACTTATGTGGCATGTCTTAGCACTTAGGGAATGTCACTTTAATTATGCACAGAAATAAGTGTGCAAGACTTTACTTGAGACAAAACAAATAAAATTGGGAATCCTGCAACTCCGTTCCTAATCTTCAGTTTGAACCTAATTCACTTCAGGAACAACTTTTAGACAGTTTTGCACATGTTGATGATGCAGCTGTTTATACTTAAACAGATTTTTTTTAACTAAAAACAGTCAAGAGTGAAAGTTAAATGCTTCATTTTATTGTATACTATGTGTAAATGCTTTATTTCCAAGTTTGGCACTCACAGTTTTTATGGGAAGAGAATGACCTTGCTTTTCCTACATTTTTTTTTTTCCTAAGGAAAACTCACTAAGCCTTTCACTACAGTTCATTACATTGACATTGCCAGGACAGTCAAGTCTCCCTAAGAGCCAGAGTGGATGAAAACTTCAAAGTTTTATATTTATATCTTGATTCACTCTGCTTAGATTTATCACGTTGTGACAAATTTATTACCAGAGCTTTGCCCACTCTGAAGATTCTGATAGTGTTTCATTATGAAATATAAAATATGTCTACAGGATCATACAAACACCCTATGATCGAGTGTGGTCTTTGCTAGATATCAAAAAGGCTACATTGTATCACATTGTTGGTAGAGTTCCTATTTTATATCCTTGATTTTATTTTTATGTGGTTTTTGACCTATTCTCTGATAGCTTTTTAAGAGGAAGTCCGATCTGTGCTCTTTCCTCATATTTTCATAATGTGTCTCTGAATAAATTTTGACATGGCTGTTAGATTGTCTATTCATGGTAGTCATGTGGTGGTTGGTAAGAATGGAATAACTTCTTTGCTTTGTGTTTTCTCTAGAAATTAAAATTAGTTGAGCTTTTTTGCTCTATCTCAACGTTGTGGTTGATATATAAATTGTATTTCATTTAATTAAATTGAAGAATGCCACATACTATATCTTTTCAGCTAGAAAGTACTGTGCTCATTGCAAAGAAAAATGTGTCACTGAGCAGTACCAAAGGTAGTTTACATTAGGGAAAATAAAACTTAAGGAAAATAGAATTACTGACAAGAAGAGCAAGTTATATTTATAAATTTAGAGAAAAACTACCTAGAATAATTTTAACTTGACCTTAATCATCTAATAGGGAGATAAAAATCCCTTTTGTATGTGCCCTTGATTGCTATTATCCACCCCTCCAAAATAATTTTAAAAGGCTTATTAAACACATTTTAGGAGAAGAAAAAATCTGACCTCTAGGAGTACAAATTGTATAGAATGCTCAACTTGAACAAAAAGTAAATACTGTTGATTAGAATTTCTAGTTTGCTATTTGTATAGAATCTTTTGTGTTACTTAATAGATATTCTGTCATGATGTATTTGAAATATTTAGGGAGGTTCAGCTGAAATGATCCAACTAGCAAACTCGTTGGCTGAGAACTCCAGCCATCTAAATACAATGTTTTGAAGAACTATACTTCTCTTTGCCATGCTTCTTTGACCCAGCCTTAAATTTCAGATAGTGTACACATAGACTGGTAAAGGAAGAAATATAATTTGATAGTCAATAAGATCAGTAGAATTAGCCATTTAATTAGTGAAGTGTCAGGAAGCTGAATAAATCATACATTATTGTTATTTCTAAAACATATCAATTATATTTTAATTATTGAAATTATGAAAGGAATTTCACAAATTTTATGAATTTAATGAAAGGTTAAATTATAAAAGGAAATATTTTAATAGGATTGGGAATTTTTTTGGTTATGGATTTTGATTCATTTCATAACTTTTAAACTATTATAGATGTTGCACATTATGTTTTTGCTTGATATGTAATTGTATTTAGTCACAAACTATACACTGCATGCCTTTTAATTTTTTTGTTGCTTTAATTTAACTCAAATCACATACTTATAAATTTTTTTCAAGTAAATTAAGAAAATATTATTCATTTTTTTTAGGTGTGTTTCAAATCAAATGATTGGCACTTACCACATGGGTATCTGTAGGACTCTACTGAATCTTTCTATGTCCATTTGTCTTATTGTCAAATGCCTAAAAGATTGTTATGAGATTTGAATGAGCTAACATTTATAAAGAGCCTAGAACATTGTCTGGTAAATGTTATATGGAATATAATCATAATGTAAATAATTTTCATCTATCATTATTTGTATGTTTATGAAAATAATATTTTCTTTATCAAATGGAACTTTTATATCTTTTTGTTTTCTATTTTGATTTTATTCCATATAACTTAAATTTCTATTTAAATCTCTTTATCTCTTAGAAAAATTTTTTTCAATTCCTTCCATTTTGTTAAAGTTAAATTTATTTTTGATTTATCTTGGATTATCTTAACCAAACTTTTTCCCCTAGCTTTTATCTTAACCTAACTGTTTTATCCACATACTCTCCCTGGAGGATGTCATGCAATGCTCTAACCATAAAATTAAAAAAAAAAAAAGCCAACTATATAGTACTAACTTACAAATTTAAGTTCTAACTCCCACTTCTCTCTTGAACCACAGAACCACACATAAAACTACCTGTCACATTTCCATTTGTTTGTCCAGTTGGCATCTTGAACTTAACATGCCCAAATGGATTTCTTGTATGGCCTCAATCTCCATGAGCTATTCCTGCACGTTCATCTTTCCCAAATGTTTGCAAAGAGCGACTAAACTGCTCTCCACTTAGTTGCTCATTCTGAAAACATAGGAGCCATTTTGATTCCACTCATTCCTTCCCACTTCACAGTTAATCCTTCAAAGAGCTCTTTTTTTTATTTTTAAAATTTTATGTATTTATGTATTTATTTATGTATTTATGTATGTATGTATTTATTTATTTATTTATTTATTTATTTATTTATTTATTTCAAGAGATAGAGAGAGAGAGCAGGGGAGGGACAGAGAGAGAGAGAGAGAGAGAGAGAGAGAGAGAGACTCACCAGCAGGCTCTGCGCTGTCAGCACAGAGCCTGATGCGGGGCTTCAACTTAGGAACTATGAGATCATGACCTGAGCCAAAAACAAAAATTGGACACCCAACTGACTGAGCCACCCAGGTGCCCCATCCTTCAAAGAGCTTTTAGACTTTACTTCAGAATAAATGTCCAATGTGTTCATTTTTTTCCATCTTCACTATTGTCACTCTTGTGTAAGATTTTTATTTTTCATTTTGATTTTTATGGTATACTAACTCAGTTCTCTATTTACCTCTGTCCTCTTTATGATGTGCTTCTTACAAAACCTAAATGTGTTTGATAATTTCCTTCATGTGTTGGAACTCTCCATGTTTGGCTTTATGTTTTTTCTACATTTAGAAGACTATTTTAAAGTCTAAACCTACATGATCTGCCACCTTTATTTCAGATTGTATCTCTGTGATTTATTGTGACTTATAATAAGAAAAATATATTTAGTCTTTATCCCAGTTTCTGTCAGAACCCCTAAAACCCTGGGAATTTCCTAAGTGCTGAGGGCAGGAAAGGTGTCTTTTGTTATGTTAAGGTGGCTTTGGGACTGCATCTAAGGATAGGGCTGTTTGCCATGGGACCTAGAATGAAGTGTTGGAACTTTTCATGGACTTTGAATCAATCATCAATGAACAATGATGCAATTAATCACACCTATACGATAAAGCCCCATAAAAACCCAAAAAGAGCAGGGTTCAGAGAGCTTGCAGGTTGGTGAGAACAGTTCCATGTGCCACAGTCTAGGTCTCAGACTGCACCAGGAGGAAAGAAGTTCTAAATTAATCCTGCATTGTCACTGGTTTATATTAATAGAATAAATTAATTTGGATGTAGATAATACTCTATTTGTAGAATAAATTATAAGCACTTAACAAGAAAGACTTTATAATTTTTACTGAATGCATATTGTAAGTCAAATACACCCCTTAAGCTCTTTAACATATATTAATCAATACATATTAACATATATTAACTGTCTTAGTCCCTTCAGGCTGCTATCACAAAATGCCATAGACTGGGTGGCTTATAAACATCATAAATTTATTTCTCAATTCTGGAGGCTGGGAAATCCAAGATAAAGGCACTTGCAGGTTCTGTGTCTGGTTAGTCCATTATTCACAGATGGCTCCATCAAGCTATAACTTCATATAGCACAAGGTACAAATGCGCTCTTTGGGGTCTTTTTTATTATTAAGGGCACTAATCCTATCCATGAGAGTTCTGTCTTCACAACCTAATAATCTACTAAAGGACCTAACATCTTACTACCATCACAACATGAATTTGGACACATACTAACTAATATTCACACCTATGAGTTTACATATTTAAACTCATATTCACAAGAAATCTATGATTAGAGTTACTCATATTAATCTCTATCTTACAGATAATGGAACTGCAGCAATGAAGGGTTAGAGAATTATATCACAATTATAAAACCAGTCAAAGGAAAAATTAGTATCAAATGCTTAATAAGGATTTATGGTTATTCTAAAACAAGGGCTCATGGTCTTTAAGCTATCAGATCCATAAAGATAGAATTTGTTTTGTACTTTCTTGTTTGTGATGCTGAGCTTTTATCCTACCATGTTACTAAGATATATATATATATATATATATATATATATATATATATACACACATACATATAGTAATTTTGAATATATATATATATAATAATTGTCAATTATTTAATCACATTTCCCCTTTTCCATTGTCTACTACTCAGAATTCCTACTATAACCCAAGGACTATTACTGATGCAAGAGAGATTCCTAAATAAACTAAATTTGAAATACAAAAATATTACAAATGTTTTCTCAGCTGTATATTTGACAAAGTCTAAGAAAATGAGAATGTGATAAAACATTTTGAAAGAAATTCCCAATGACCAACATATTTGCCAAATTGAAAATTTATTAAATATAAACTAAAAAGCTAGGTAAAAGTGACCTGTTCCCCTCAATGTGATTATGGGCATTCCACATTGCTGACAGTGAATTTCAGCAGCACAATCCTACCTTGGTGTATTTTGAGTTTTGGTATTTACAAAAATTATATTAGGAAGTAGAAAAGTTGTCAGGAACAATCCATCAGAGATATCAGGAAAAGCAACTTTAGTATTTAAAATAATTATATTTAGGTACTGAGGTTATGAGCCTCAAGGAAAATTTTGGCATACATTTTTCCCTGTATATAATTTATTTAATGTGATTTATTTTTTTCCATTTAGAGAAATCCTGCTGCTTGCTTTATAGTAGTATTTTGCATAGATTTTGCTATAGGTGACATTCATTGTTGTTACATATTTTATTCATGATTAATATGCAAATATTTTCCAAAGAAAATTACTATATATATTTGATAAAATGCAACATATATTATTTTTAAAAATTAAAATAAGATACATATTTAAAAGAAACACAGTCCTGTCTTCAGAGACTGCTTTAAGACCTATCCCTGTTTAATATATTTGTTGATTTCTTCGTTCATTGAACTACACAGGCTGTAACACCCTGGTATCCTTCTAGTCTGAGTACAGCATGCAGCAAATGATTTCAAATTGTGAACAGTAGGTAGCCCAGCTTTGTGAACATACCTGGAAATCACAGTAGATGCTTTTCTGTTCTTGGTTAAAATTGGACACCCTCTCCAATTCACATTGTCCAGATTGTACTATACATATTATTGTTGATTGTAATGGCTAAAAAAGATGACCAAATTAATGGTAATGTAAGGGTCTGGATATTATAACAAGTTGAATTTGGTAAGCTTTTTTAAAAAATTGTATAATGTTCCTTTCCTGCTTTCAATCTGTTACAATTATGATACACCTTATCATATTCTCAAATTCTCCCCACTGTGATAAATATACTTGGCTCCCAGCAAAGACTATATTCTAAGGCTAATACTATATTGAATGTTTTTTGTATCCTTTTATATTTTAACATTGTCTCTCATATAACATTGGTAAGTATCTTATCTCTTATTGACTAGTTTATTACAGTAGAGGGTAAATTATTTCTATTTTACACCAGCATTATGAATATTTTAATTGCAAATAAGTTCAGTTTTCTTTCTTAACTTTCTAGTGAGGATCAATACATTATTTAGTTCTTTGATGATATATTTTATCAGAATCTTCAAATATAAAATTTTAAAACAGACACTTTGTTGCAAATTTTGAGAGTAGTTTTCTGACATACTATATTAATTTCTTATCACATTTGTTAATGTAACTAGTTTTACTATAAAATACATACATATTTTCTTTCTATTTGTGGCTATGATTCAAGCTCAATGAAAAATTAAAATAATGTGAATATATTTCCAACTTTTCCTTACAAAAGTGGAGAAGCTTTTATCCAGTAAGGCCGAAGACAGATGAGTTCTAGGATGAAACAACTCTGTTTCCTTCAGAATACAATGCACAAGCTAAATTTCAATAGGTCCTGAAAACCTTTTAATCCATCTTTCCCCAAACCTCTTTAATTATGTTGCGTCTTTATTGCCTTCTCTCTTCTTTTCCTGAATTGTCTCCTCTTCTCTTCTCAATAATTTAAAGCCGATAAGCTGAGCACACATAGTTCACTCCATAGGTAACATGAACTTTACAGTTAGACCTATTGAGGTAAAATCTCCACTCACCATTACAGCATTTTTGGCTCTATGTTAGTTTTTCTCTCTGAACTTCAGTTTCCCTATTTGCACATGTATAATTAAATATTTATTCTCTTTTCTATCTCTTCTTTTATGTCTTGAAAGTAACATGAATGCTTTCAAATTTGCTAAAATGACATGTCACCATCTTAGTATATTATAATATTTATTTTTGTGAACCTGGTTCCTGGACTCAATCAATTACTTTATATCCACTATGTGTCTAATAGGCTACGGTGTTTTAACAACTAAATAGGAGAGTATGTGATTAAACACAAAAATATCTGTTAGTAGAAAAGAGCTCAAAGTTGACCAGTGTAGATTTAACAAAGAAGGTGACTGTTGATTTGTGACTTAAAGCAAAGGTTTAATTTGTGTTTTTTTATAAGCTTGGGTAGTAGAATAAAAAAATAGTATAGATTTATCATTCTGGGGCCGTTCATGATATAGAAAGTATATAGTGGATTAGACAGAAAAAAATTATTGGTAAAAATCATTACTATGATAGAAGAGTGGCCATAAGGTATAATGAAAGCCTTTATGGTACCCTATGGCTGAGGGAAAGTACTCAAAGGAGAACAAACTTGAAGGGGTTTCCTCCCAAGGCTGGGGTTCAGACCTCAATGAAAAAAGCATAGTTCAATCTACTGGATAGTGGCAAAATTTACTGATTTGTCTAAGCAAGAGCTGGTCCACAGTAAGTGAATAAGCAAGAAGCAACCCCTCCATGTGCAGTCAGGAAGCAAGCAGGAACTCTTGACTTGTCCTGTGCAAGATGTTAGGTGCAGGAAGTTGAAGAGGCAGTTGGCTACATAACAACCTGTGGGGAACAGGCAGAACATACCTGGGCTTGCAGAGGTAGTAAGTGTGGTTCCATATGGGGGCTCTCCTGGCTACACATATGTTTACAGAAGGGAATCAGGAAGGCTATGCAGTCAGGAAGATTTTGAGGCACTGATTTTTGTGTTGAGAGGGTCACAGAGAAATTTGTCACCACGCCAAGGTTGCAAGGTCATCCAGGGATCATGTTTTGCACACATAACTGGGGCAGGCATGATGTTCTGTTCTCACATTCAGATAGCTCACAGCACCAAGAAACTGCATGAAAACCCCTTCTTCCTGAAATGTCTCTACAACATTGAGAAGCTTAGCACAGTGCTTATTTTAATGGAGAAATGCTTAAAAGAAATCTGTTATCAAAGCATACACTGTAGAATAAATCTGGAGGTGAGATAATAAATTAGTAATTGACACAGAAGTAGAGATTGCTGAGATATACTCCCTGATGTTACATACTTCCTTTGTGCCTTTAAACTTTTTTTCTACCTCGTAAACATGCATAGACATGAATTTTTATAGATTGTCTTTCAATGATGTATTGCATTCAAAACGATTTCAAGAATATTTTAGTAGCTTTTATATGCTTTGAAAATATCCACTACCGAGTAAAAAATAGAGAGGAAAGGGCAAGAGAAATGTTTTTGATGACAAACCTGTAAGCAGTTTTGCATTCATTTTATTTATTTTCTGAAATAGAACACTGAAATTAGTGTTCAAATTGTTACTAACAATTATAATGCCCATTATATAATAAGGAATGGGACTAGAATTAGTTGCTAAGGTTTTCCAAAGCCAATGCCTACTGTATACCACAGTCCTTTATGATATACCAAGATAAAATTAACATGTGATACTCAATATATTCATTTTCAATTATCTTTGATTTCAGAAAAGACTGAAAAGAACATGCCTGTACCTATTTTCCAAGTTCTTTTGTCCTACAGTTCACTGGCTCCAAGGTAATTGATTAGTAGAAAGAAAAATGGCATTTGTGAAATTTTTCTGTCAGAACAAACATATTATAGGATACATATGCATTCTAAACATGTGAGGTGACTTACTTACATTATAATCAGCCATTCTTTTTTTCCTTAACAAGGTGAGTTGACATTGCCATGTATTGATGCCATCATTAAAATGCCAGTGAAGTTGTGTTCTTTATTGCTAATTAGGAAGTCTTTTAATAAAACTGAAGTCCATTGCCACTAATTACTATCCTAATAGAATATGTCTATATACATACTGATTGCTTGAAATACACCTTGCTTTTAGTGAGATGAGAAATGGCCCTGACAGGGATGTGGCATTGGCTCATTATTTTTTTTTTTCGAGCAGCAAGGAAGAAGAACATGAAACAGAAGGAGAGGGGAAGGAAGAAAGGAAAGAAAGAGAGATAGTGGTGGTGCTCAATATTGTAAATCCCTTAGAGCAACAGAATAATTGACTTTGAGCTGTGGTAAATATAAAATGTAAATTTCCATTAAGTCATCTTGCAAACCTAGGAGGGCATGCATTTGGTAGTATGCATGTTTGTATTTTGTATGTTCCTGAAGTAATATGCATCTTTTTGACTGTGTATATTTTGGCTAACATAAATCTTTGCTTTACCACATAAGGAAAGAATGAAAATAAAGCAAGAAAATAAAAAGAAACAAAGGGAGGTAATTGGATAAAAGGGTAGAAGAACGTTGACTCTGTATGTATACTTTGCTCGATTCTAGTCCCAAGCCCATCAACAGCTTTCACATTATTTACATCATTACACTCTCTCTGTGCTACAGTTCCAACAATAGGAAGTGAAATATGAAATACTTGGTGATTTCTAGTTGTAAAATTATTTTCTTTGGCAGTCATTTGTGATGACTTTATTTTTAAAGCTCAGTTTAATGTATCACCAAAGAGTGGTGAAACATTATGTGCTAGTCATCTTACATGGCCATCACAGTTACTTTTATTATTAACCCTATTAAATGTATGACAGTTCCAATTTTATTGATTAGAAAACAATGTTTGAGAAAAGCTAAATATGTTTTTCTTGGCAGTTGGCTCAAAGATAAGGGAAATGCACTGCTCTTTGAGAAGTCCCAGTAATTTGTACATTTCCCTAAGACATTGAAGAAAAATTCATATTATAGAAAGCAAAAAGTAGTCTACTAAAGATAAAATTTAGTAATAGCCAGATTTTGTCTACCAGGGTTTTCAGCCCCTCATTTGGCTTACAAGTTCAGAATTTTCCAAGATGCATACAAGATGATATTCTTACCATGAGTCCATTTTGGGATTTGAGTCTAGGTCTTACTCTAAATATCATGCTCGTTCTATGATAAGAACTGTTTTGGGGGCGACTGAGTGGTTCAGTCCGTTGAGCATCCAACTTTGGTCAGGTCATGATCTTTCAATTTATGGGTTCACACCCTGTGTTGGGCTCTGTGCTAACAGCTCAGAGCCTGGAGCCTGATTCAGATTCTGTGTTTCCCTCTCTCTGCCCCTCCCCTGCTCCAGCTCTGTCTCTGTCTCTAATCCCTAAAAAACAAGTTACAAACATTAAAAAAGATACTTATAAGAACTGTTTTCAATCTATATCAAACATTCCACTAATAACTGTTTCTATTCCATTTTTAATACATAGTTTAACCATTTGTATAACTGAAATAAATACATAACACTGGCTTATCAAATGTTAACACCAGCAATGAGTCAAATTATTTTTGTGCCAAACTTAGTATAAATTTTCCTGCCATCTTGGTATACACACACACACACACACACACACACACACACACACATGCACACACAGCTTTAGACGCTAAGTCCAAAGAGCTCCTGTGGGAATGAAAAGTATTCTGAGAAAGAAGAAGGCAATTATTATAAAAGTATTCCTCCATGCTAAGGTTTTATTCAGCAGTGATTTAGGTGCCATTTATTATACTAAAACTATTATATAATGAAATCAGAAAAATGGAGATTAAAATAGTTATGGGAAGTCATGTGGCTATTAGTGGAAACACCAAAGTAATGAGCAAAACTTTGGGTATTAAAATTAAACCTGAAAGAAATATTTGTATATCTCACAGATAATACCCAGGAAATCCTTATAAAATGTAGAATCACTTCCAACATCAATTAAAAGATGTTCTCTTTTTATTTTCCCTAACTTTATGCTTATTCATCAAATAAGTAGTTATAGTTGTATTTGTAAAATCTAAATGTGTTACCTATTATGAGTCAGACCCCATCCAGGGTTTTAGGATTAAAACTGTAAAAAATATAAAAAATAATGTGTATTCTAGTTTCATAGAACATACCTTCTAGTGAAAAGGACAAAGGCAATTAATAATGATAGACTAAATTCTGTAATTGTTTTAAAAGAGTGGTATGATTTACTAAATTATAACAGGGAACCAGTTGGCCGTAGTGATCCATGTAAAGAAAATTGCAAATATAGTCCAGGAAGTGGAAAGGGAATGACAATGGAGCTTTTCAAAGATGAGATCATATGAAGTGGGAGAGAAAATAACAGATAAGGGTCAATGGCAGCCAGAGTGCTGGGCATGTGGGACATTTACACTACAATAAGGCTTTTGGATATGATTGTAAATATGTCAAGAAGGCTCATGTTGAGTCATGGCAAAAACATACTTTCCTAGAAGTCTTTATTTTTTAGGATGGAGAGTGGTTCAGAGAATTCAATTTTAATCACGTATCCTCGGAATTAATAATGAGATTTCAGAATTTCTAAGATATTTTCTCCATATCCTGTTTTTCTTATTGTGGTTTTTATTTATTTATTTGTGTTGGAATCAGACCCAATTCTCACTGGTCCTTCACTTTAAATATTTTACATTATAATTGGGATATTATCTCATATTTACTAATTTATTCCTGAAATTCAAAGGAAGGTATGGGGTTCTCTAAATAGATGTCTATTCTTAAGAGAGAGCAAATTCATACTATTCAGCAATCAAACTGTTATGCCCAGAATTCATGATCCCCAAAGACCATCAGGGAGCCGAGTCCGATGCAAAAGCAAAAGAGCCTTTATTCGAGCTAGCTCAAGCTCAATCCCCTACCTGCACCGACGCAGCGGTGAGATACCAGGGAGAGAGAGCGAGTTTCAAAAGCACAAAGGTTTTATAGGGGTCTAGGGGCAGCCGATTGGCTGGGGAAGGGGCGTGGCCTTGGCCGATTGGCTGGGCAAGAGTCAGAGTCCTGTTAAGCAGGTCGCTGGGCTTGTTTTGATCAGGAAGTTTGAATGGGTGAGAGGGAGGTTACTCAAGGGGAGGAGGCGTGGTCTAGGTGAAGGACACAGAACAAGATGGAGTCGGCCGGCATAGGCCCGCCCTTTCATTCCAATCATGGGACCGGCTGCATTTATGGTGACAAGGGGAACAGAGTTTGGAGGTTTTACGCTAAGTTCTGGGAAGCATGTGTCCCTGGGGTGGCTCTGGGAGGTCTGATTAAGTATTGTCCCCGAGCCGGTGTCTATGATCTGCCCGGTGATGTTTTGGGGGGCGTGGGGACTCCCAGCAGCATGAGCAATGACAAGCAGAGTTGACAGAGTTACCAATATTAGGTGGGTCGAATGCGCTGTAGCTTGAGCTTGAGCGGGTTGTGTTGGTCCTGACTGATGGCCCATCGTGTGATGAAGTCCTTCCAGATCGAGGAGGGGTCCGCTGGCCGAACGTGGGTGTGATGGACCCAGGTCGCGATGCCGTCTACTTTGAGAGTGGTGGGGGTTGTCAGCATCACGATGTAGGGTCCCTTCCAGCGCGGCTCGAGGGTCTCTCGGTGGTGCCTCTTGACATAGACCCAGTCTCCCGGCCTGTACTGATGAGGTGTGGGGGTCGGGCCAGCCTCGTAGATGGCACGGAGGCGCGGCCAAGTGTCCTCATGCACCCTCTGGAGCCCTGTCAAGGAAAGAAAAAGTTCTTGATCTTTAAACTCAGCAATAAGTTCTGCTCGAAGGCTGGGAATAACAGGGGGTGGCCTGCCAAACATGATCTCGTAGGGAGTAAAACCCAGAGTGTAAGGAGTGTTTCTAACCCGGTAAAGGGCGTACGGTAGGGGAGTCACCCAGTCCCCGCCAGTCTCCATGGTTAATTTGGTAAGGGTCTCTTTTAGGGTTCTATTCATTCTTTCTACCTGTCCTGAGCTCTGGGGCCTATAAGCACAATGTAATTTCCAGTTTGCCCCCACCGCTTTGGCTACTGCCTGTGTTACCTGTGAGATAAAAGCTGGTCCATTGTCTGATCCTACCATGGCAGGAAAACCATACCTGGGTAAGATGTCTTCTAGTAGCTTCTTAGCCACCGTCTGAGCCGTTTCATGCTTGGTTGGGTATGCCTCCACCCAGCCAGAGAAGGTGTCTGTAAATACTAAAAGATATTTATAACCATACTTTCCTGGTTTGACTTCAGTGAAGTCGACTTCCCATTGGGCTCCCAGTCTGGTGCCTCTGAGCCTGGTTCCTTTTTTATTTGATGTGGCTCTCGCGTTGGTGAGTTGGCAGGTCTTGCAGGCAGATACAACTTGCTCTATTTTGGTGTCCTGTTGGTGAATCTTGATTCCGGCATGTCGGATTAAGTCTTTTAATTTTCGGGCCCCCATGTGAATAGACAGATGCATGTGCTCTAATATTGAGACTCTGAGCTGGTCTGGTAGCACGAGCTCCTTGTTAGGTGTATACCAACCATCCCTTTATCTCCTGGGCCATGGGGAGTTTCTTGATCCGCTGTAACTCCTCCTGGGAGTACTTGGGCTGGTCTGGTAAAACTGGGTCTCCTGGGTCTGGTAGTTGTATGGTCATGGTGGGGACTGGAGTAAGGGCTACTGCCTTGGCTGCCTGGTCAGCCTTTCGATTACCTCTAGCTACTGGGTTATCAGCTTTTTGGTGCCCTTGGCAGTGGATAATGGCTAGCTTGGCAGGAAGCCATAAGGCCGTAAACAGGTTAAGTATCTCCTGCTTATTTTTTATAGTCCGTCCTTCTGCCGTCAGTAACCCCCTCTCCTGATAAATTGCCCCATGAATATGAGCTGTGGCAAATGCATAACGGCTGTCTGTGTAGATGTTAAGCCGTTTTCCAGCTCCCAGCATCAGCGCCTTGGTGAGGGCTATGAGCTCTGCTCGCTGGGCTGACGTTCCAGAGGCTAGAGCCTCGCCCATACGGTGTCGGTTTCAGTGACCACCGCTGCACCCGCATACCTGTGTCCGTCTCGCACAAAGCTGCTGCCATCAGTGAACCAAGTAGCCTCAGCATCGGGGAGGGGCTGGTCGGTCAGGTCCGTCCGGAATCCATGTACTTGTTCCAGGATTCCCGCACAGTCATGTAGTGGAGCACCTAGGTCAGGGTCAGGCAGCAGGGTTGCAGGATTGAGGGCTGCACTGGGGTGGAACCGCACTCGTGGAGGGTTGAGTAGGAGGCTCTGGTAACGAGTCATACGTGTATTGCTCATCCATCTATCCGGAGGCTGTTTCAGGACTCCTTCAATGGCGTGTGGCGTCGTGATCCAGATCTCCTGTCCTAGGGTCAGTTTGTCTGCATCCTTGACTAGGAGTGCTGTTGCTGCAATAATTCTTAGGCATGGCGGCCAGCCGGCAGCCACTGGGTCTAGTTTCTTTTTTTTTTTTTTTTTTTTTAAAGAACTGTATCTGTTTATTTTTTGACATATCTCAAACACTTAGAACAATTAGTTTCTTAAACAGGTAAGCCACTGGGCGGTTCCAGGGGCCTAAGGCTTGAGTTAGAACCCCTTTTGCTATTCCCTTATGTTCGTCTATGACGAGGTGGAAGGGTTTCATAATGTCTGGTAGGCCCAGGGCTGGGGCACTTAAGAGGGCCTTTTTTAACTGATTAAAGGCAATTTCTTTTTCAGTCCATTTAAGTGTTTTCCCCTCTTTGGTAGCTTCATATAGGGGCTTGGCAATCTCAGCAAAACCTGGAACCCAGAGGCAGCGGTAGCCGGCTGATCCTAGGAATTCCCTCACTTCTCTTCAGGAGGGGGGAGTAGGGATCTTTAGGACAGTTTCTTTTCTGGAATCTGATAACCGCCGCTGTCCGCCCTCCAGGATATATCCCAGGTAACTTGCCCTCTCCCTGCATATCTGAGCCTTCTTTGCGGATGCCAGGTACCCTAAGGCCCCCAGGGTAGCCAGCAGGTCCTGGGTCCCTCGCTCACAGTCTTTGTGTGTGTCGGCAGCAATCAAGATGTCATCTACGTACTGTAGGAGGGTGTGGCCAGGGTGCTCCCTTCTGTACTCACCCAGGTCCTCGTGTAGTGCCTCGTCGAAGATGGTGGGTGAATTTTTGAATCCCTGAGGTAGCCGTGTCCCGGTGAGTTGCCCACTGTAGCCCTCCTCCGGATCATGCCACTCAAAGGCGAACAAGGGTTGGCTCTGGGGTGCCAGTGGCAGACTAAAGAAGGCATCCTTTAAATCTAGTACAGTATACCAGACCCTGGAGGGTGCCAAGGAGCTCAAGAGAGTATATGGGTTGGGAACAGTTGGGTGTATGTCCGCGACCCTCTTATTTACTTCCCGGAGGTCTTGTACCGGTCGATAGTCATTTGTGTGAGGCTTTTTGACCGGCAGTAGGGGGGTGTTCCAGGCAGACTGGCAAGGAACTAGTACTCCTAGGCTTCATAGTCTCCGGATGTGTGGCTGGATCCCCTTCCGGGCCTCCTGAGACATGGGGTATTGTTTGATCCTTACCGGACTCTCTCCTGGCTTGAGCTCTACCAGGACTGGGGTCCTGTGAGCGGCTAGTCCTATCCCCCCCGTCTCTGCCCAAACTGAGGGGAATTCTTATAGCCATCTGTCTATATTATCCTCTCTTGGGAGCGCCTCCTGGTGGAGGAGGTATTCATCCTCCAGTTTCATGGTCAGTACCTGGATGGGGTGGCCCTTGCCATCAGTGACCTGAGGCCCCCCTTGTCTGAAAGTTATCTGAGCTCCAATCTTGGTCAGTAAATCCCATCCTAACAGCGGGTAGGGGCATTCTGGTATTACCATAAAGGAGTGGGATACCCGGCCCGTTCCCAAATCTACTGTTCTTCGGGTAGTCCATGAATACTGGCTCATACCAGTTGCCCCTTGTACCCAGGACTTCTTGTTGGCTAGTTTTCCTTGTGGGGTGCGGAGGACCGAATGTTGTGCTCCAGTGTCGACAAGGAAGTCAATAGGGGTCCCCTCCACTTTAAGAGTTACCCTGGGCTCGGGGAGAGGGTCCGAACCCCGACTCCCCTAATCACTTAGTTCATCTAGCTCTAGGACTTTTACTCGATCAGTCTTGCTTCCCTTCCTGCTGGCCCTTTTTGGACAATCTCGGGCCCAATGCCCTATCTCCTTGCAGTATGCACACTGATCCTTCTGCAGCCTCTGCTTCCCCCCTTGGTGGTTCCTTTACCTTTTCTTGCGTCGTCTGCCAGCTGCCGGAGACGGCGGTCTCGTTTCTCGGAGAAGTCAGCAGTGGTAGCTAGTAGTATTCTGGCCAGGTCTCAAGTCTGCTTACTGCTGGCAGCCGCCATGGCACGAGCCTGCTTGTCCTCAGGAGGCTCCCGGTTATTATATACCTTTTCGGTTACCACCAGTAAGTCCTGCAGACTTTTTTCTCCTAGTCTATCTATTTTCTGTAATTTTCTCCTAATGTCTATGGCCAATTGGTTTACAAAGGCCATGATAACAGCTGCCTTGCTTTCCAGAGCCTCTGGATCCATGGGGGTATAGATACCGAATGCCTCCATGATCCATTCTAAAAAGGCAGCCGGAGATTCATCTTTTCCCTGTTGTACATTTCCTACCTTGGCCAAATTGGTTGGCTTTCTAGCAGCCATTCGGAGACCCCCCCATTAGAGTCTGGCGGTAGACCCGGAGCCTCTCCTTACCTTCTGCCGTGTTGAAATCCCACTGGGGCCGAGTTAAGGGGAAGAAGGCATCTATCTGAGCCTGGTTGGTGGTGGGATTCCCGTCTGCGCCCGGAACTAGTTTTCGGGCCTCATTGAGGATTCTTTCTCTTTCTTCAGTCGTGAACAGGACCTGCAAAAGCTGCTGGCAATCGTCCCACGTGGGCTGATGGGTAAAAAACAGAGTCTAATAAATCAATAAGCCCTGCCGGTTTCTCGGAAAACTTAGGATTCTGAGCTTTCCAATTGTAGAGGTCACTAGTGGCGAAAGGCCAATAGTGATGGGGCTGATTCCCCTCCGCGTCTGGGGGTCCGGTGGCTTGCAAGGGCAGAAGAGTGGAGTCGGCGGCGGAGGCGGATTGCTCCCTCTGAGCCCTTTGTCTGGTAAAGGGCGGGCTTCCCACTGGAGCGTTTCCACCTCCCGCTCTCGGAACAGCGTCTGCCTCCCCCGGAGGGGGAGGATGGTGTTCTTCCGGCATCCTAGAGGGGTTATACGGGGGAGGAAAAATTAATTCTTCTTCAGTACCCCCCTGTAAGACAGGGTAGGGGGTGCTGAAGGCTGGATAAGACTTTTCTTCTTCTTTGTCCCCTGCAAAGCAAGAATGGGTTTTGGCTCCGGAGGGAGCGGGGCTAGGAAGGGCTTAAGCCAAGAGGGTGGGTCTTCTACAAGGTCCTGCCAAGTGATAATGTAAGGGAGCTGATCA
The DNA here is from genome assembly GCF_022837055.1 of Prionailurus viverrinus. Lineage (NCBI taxonomy): Eukaryota > Metazoa > Chordata > Mammalia > Carnivora > Felidae > Prionailurus > Prionailurus viverrinus. The sequence continues at coordinate 108,356,141 of NC_062564.1, read as the reverse complement.
AGATGACCCGTCTTAGGCCGAGAGATGATACTCCTGACTCGGTGGATGGTAGGGAGGTCGAAGGTCCCCTCTGGTGGCCATCCGACATTGAAAGTTGGCCACTCGCTAGAACAAAAAAACTGCAACCGACCCTTTCGGACTTCCACACTGAGGTTGTTAGCTCTTCCCCTCACATCCTTAAAGTGATCAATCATAATACTTAGAGGAGTAGTCTGAGTCTGTCCCATAACGTCCGTCCAGTAAGTCCACAGAACAAAACAGAGAAACACAAAAACAGACAGAGGACCCCTAGAAAGTCTTCCAATTCCATGGAAGCAAAACTGCAAGCTAGCTTAGACCTTTGAGGGGATTCCACGTCCCTCCAAAACCGATGAGGGGATTCCACATCCCTCCAAAACCGATGAGGGGATTCCACGTCCCTCCAAAGATGACGGCCTCACGCCGACCAGCGGGAGCGACCAGCCTCATCTCAGACCTTTGAGGGGATTCCACGTCCCTCCAGAAGGGAGAATCTCCCGAAACTCCCGGCCCGTGGTCCTCCAGTGTGTCCACTTAGACCGCGTCGGGCACTACCAGAATTCCAGAAATGAGCTCACACAGAAAAGACAGAACAAACAGACACTAACCGTGGCCAGTCAGGCTCCCCGGGTCGGGGGTCACTCGGGGGTCTTGGGGATCCCAGACGAGCCCCCAAATGTTATGCCCAGAATTTGTGATCCCCAAAGACCACCAGGGAGCCGAGTCCGATGCAAAAGCAAAAGAGCCTTTATTCGAGCTAGCTCAAGCTCAATCCCCTACCTGCACCGACACAGCGGTGAGATACCAGGGAGAGAGAGCGAGTTTCAAAAGCACAAAGGTTTTATAGGGGTCTAGGGGCAGCCGATTGGCTGCGGAAGGGGTGTGGCCTCGGCCGATTGGCTGGGGAAGGGTCAGAGTCCTGTTAAGCAGGTCACTGGGCGTGTTTTGATCAGGAAGTTTGAATGGGTGAGAGGGAGGTTACTCAAGGGGAGGAGGCGTGGTCTAGGTGAAGGACACAGAACAAGATGGAGTCGGCCGGCGTAGGCCCGCCCTTTCACAAACCATCTTTTTTTTAACCAGTGTTCTAAGTTTATTAAAATCTATTTCAGGGGCACCTGGGTGGCTCAGTAGGTTGAGCGTCCCACTTCGGCTCAGGTCATGATCTCGCGGTTTGTGGGTTTGAGCCCCACTCGGGGCTCTGTGCTGACAGCTCAGAGCCTGGAGCCTGCTTCAGATTCTGTGTCTCCCTCTCTCTTTGCCCCTCCCCCACTCGTTCTCTCTCTCTCTCTCTCTCTCTCTCTCTCTCTCTCTCTCTGTCAAAAATAAACATTAAAAATTAAAATATAATTCAGATCAATGTTTTATTCTAGTTTACTTGACCTACAATTTTAAAAACAGCTAGCAACATTTTATCTCTATGTCAGTAATGAAAGATGATGCCAACAAAATTTTATCCTTTGTTGTCCTTTTTCTTCTCTCAAGGTGAAAAACAGACTGCAATGGTAAGAATGGTGTGTGTGTGTGTGTGTGTGTGTGTGTGTGTGTGTGAATGCAGAAATATATCATAGAAGGATAAGAACTGAAATCAACTATTGTAAGTCAACTCAATCTATATATACTGAGCATAAATCCTGTATAATTTCCAGACCAGTTAGTATAGGCCATACAAAGATCTCCATCTGTTTAAAATGGGGTTGTGAATAGGAGGGATAAACAATACAATTTACTTAACAATCACATGCTAAATCATGGTTAAAATGAATTGTTTAGTAATGCAAACTGTAATTGATCTTATTTATTTCAATTCTAGGATTTAAATAGTTTTATGCCTCTAGAAATGTTATGTAAATTTTAGTAATCATTTTTGTGCTAATTTACCCTTTAAGTAATGTGCTTATTCCTTTACATTTTTTCCCCTTTCAGTCTTATTTCTTATGCCTTTCCATTTAACTTTTATCTTCTTTGCATTTTAAGATTCGTATATTTTTTTGGAATATATTTGTTTAAATAAACACACCTTCAGACTTTATTGATAGAAATCAATTCAGTTATCACATGAGTTAATTACAAGACTGGCATAGTTTAATTGTGTTTCATTGATAAATATAAGTAAAAATTAGAAAATTTTGTCAATCTTTGGAGGCAAATAAATTGCGATTGTAACTTACACAGTATGAAACCAGCGTATCGGGCATTAAATACATCCAGTGCCTTATGGCTATCAGCACTAATTCTGTCCCTTGAGAAACTATGTCACTGGCCAGAATTCCCACTCACTATTAGTAAGGATATAGTTTTCTAGAGGCTAATTCACAATGGAATTGTTTTTCACATGGAATTGTAATTTACATGGAATTGTTTTTCACTATAATTAATTCAGCTACATTACTATTGCATAAAACAGGCACCTGGGTGGCTCAGTGGTTAAGCAGTTGACTCCTGATTTTGGCTCAGGTCATGATCTTACCATTGTGGGATCAAGCCCCGCATCTATCTCTCTGCACTGACAATGTGCAGTCTGCTTGGGATTCTCTCTCTCCCTCTCTCTCTGCCCCTATCCAGCTTGTGTTCGTGAATGCCCTCTCTTTCTCTCTCAAAACAAATAAATAAAAATTAACAAAAAAATACATAAAACATGGAAAAGTGCAGGACAGGTTGAAGCACATTTCTAATCCACATGTTGTAAGACTCATATTAAGATAGAATAAGCATAGTAAGCAATATTAGTTTTTATATAAAATAGTACTTATATTTGCATTGGAATTAATGACTAATGTTAAAAATAAAATCTGGTATTTATGTTTATATGTCATAGAAATTATTTCTGTTTGTAATTTTATGTTAAATGATAAAATCATTTTTATTATTCATACTGTGCCTTGTCCTAAAATAATTCTGGTATCCTAAGAACTTGCATCAGGATTTAGAACTAGACACTTGGGAGTCAAATTTATTTGCAAGACTGAGAGTGATGAAATAGAGAATATAAAGGCATGAAAGTCAGACGTTCCCAGGAGGGAAGTTTATTTACAGATCTCAACATAGGGATCACAATGACTTCAGAGGCCTGCAGGTAATATAAATGTGTGAAGTATCTGGGTATGAGAAATAAATAGCTGTTGTTCCAATGAACTAGAGAGCACATCAATTCTATAAAGTTATTCATCTTATTAAAAAGAATAAAAACCAAATCAAAAAACCCTGTTGGCCAAGTAAAATAAGTCAGCTGGTCAGATTCAGATCAGGATGCACCAATTTATAACAAAATCATATCAGTCCTCTATTTGTGTCTGTTTATGGACATTTGCACATAAATTATTAATAATTTATTAAAATAAATAATATATAAATACTTGTCTTAGAGAGTTTTTTATTTATTGAATGGATAACTTGATACTAGTTCTATAGGCAAATTGACACTGTTGAAATGCTTACGAATATGGTCTTTTATGTAAATTCAATATTTTCCTGTGTTTATTTGCATATATATATATATATATATATATATATATATATTTCATTTTGGTCAAAACTTGTCATTTTCTGCCTTTTAATTTTTTTAATTTTTTATTATTTTTTTTAATATGAAATTTATTGTCAAATTGGTTTCCATACAATACCCAGTGCTCATCCCAACAGGTGCCCTCCTCAATGCCCATCACCCACTTTCTCCTCCCTTCCACCCCCCATCAACCCTCAGTTTATTCTCAGTTTTTAAGAGTCTTTTATGGTTTGGCTCCCTCCTCTCTAACTTTATTTTCCTTCCCCTCCCCCATTGTACCCCAATGTTTATAGCAGCACTTTCAACAATAGCCAAATTATGGAAAGAGCCTAAATGTCCATCAACTGATGAATGGATAAAGAAATTGTGGTTTATATACACAATGGAATACTACGTGGCAATGAGAAAGAATGAAATATGGCCTTTTGTAGCAACGTGGATGGAACTAGAGAGTGTTATGCTAAGTGAAATAAGTCATATAGAGAAAGACAGATACCATGTTTTCACTCTTATGTGGATCCTGAGAAACTTAACTCAATATATTTGTTAAGCACATCCATACTTTGATTCTGGTTCCAGTTGTTAATGTATTAAATTTAACTAAACACAGATATTATTAGAAAGTAGTTATAATTACATAGAGAATAAGGAGATTGAAAAAAAATCAAAACTATAATTTGCATTCTCAAAGAGATGAGTAAATATTATATTTATCAAAAATTATTCTGAAGCTATGTAAGAAACACTTTAAGCAAGTAAGCAACAAACATATACATTAAAAAACAAATAGAGGGTTGGAAACCAAAACTCAGCAGCAGATATGGAATTATTCCAGAATGAAGCAGACAGTGAATTCATCCCAGAGTAACTTCACCATAAATAAAAAGTAATATTGCTAGATTTTCTGGGGGTTTTCATTGTACTGGGAAGACACTGTTATTGATGACAAAGAGCTTAAACTTGGATTAATATTTAGTACATGGGAAAGTAAACAAATGAAAAATGAAAACAGTGCCAAACCATGATATATCAGAACTATGTAAATATCTATGAAATAAGTAAGGAAAGTACCTATATCATAGTAATATAAGCAATATGCAGTATGCTAACCAAATGCGAAAACTAAACTGTGAGAATAGAGGGAAATGAAAAGTCTCTGGTAGGAAGAGGAATGAAAAGGACATAAGAAAGCTGAATCCTAAATTTCTACAGGAGTTGATATATTATACTTAATAAAGAACTTTTTGAATAAAGCCAGTTATATATAAAAAAGAGGTAAATATAAGGAAAAAAAAAAACCTCCTGAAGTAGTTGAAATGTGTTGTTTCTGGGGAATAGGAATCAGAGTTGGAGGATAAAAAATATCTATTTTTTTATAATAAACTTTAAGATTAAGTTGCCTTTGTCACTTTATACATGTATGTGTACATACATTTGATTAAAGTATATATTAAAAATGGAAACTTCTGTTTTCAATCTAATATGCAAAGAACTTGTAAGTCACCACCACCATCCTCACAACAAGAAAAACTGTGGAACAAATGGAAATTCAAAGATTCTTAGATAGTCAAAGACTTGATGTCACAGGATAAACTGCCCAGAATGACAGGTTTTCCTTAACAATAGCTTTCCCTCAAGGACATGTTTTATCAGAGCCTAAACAACTGTAGTTTTACCAGAGCCCAATGGACTTGGAAGAAGAGAAGTACCCAGTTCCAGGCTCCTCTAGACTTCTTGTCTTACCTAAATGGGAGAGCTGGGAAGCCCATGGGGAAGTCAAAGCCCTGGGTCACAAGCTTACTAAAAGTTGGACCCTAATGGTGGGAGCATAGATTTTTCTCCTGTTGCCACACATAACAACACATTGATAGGTCTTCAGTATAATCACATGAGAGTACAGCTGAAGGAACTGCAAGGCACAGACCTTATTTAAGAAAAAATATCTTTGGGGAAACCAAAAGACAACAGAAGAGGCAAAGACAAAGAGACTGGAGGAAATTTCAGGCTTTGACACCACAACTATAATAAACAGAAGACACACCTATACTCCTAGCCAGATAAACATAAAGTTTTACAAGAAAGCTCTTTATCTCAGTTTCTTTAACCCAATGTATCATGTCCAACTTTAAACAAAAATTATAAGGTATGCTAAAAGGCAAACACAGTCTGAAGACACAAAGCAATCATCAGGACCAGACCCTCATATGGCAGAGATTCTGGAATAATAAGAGTGAGAACTGAAACCAACTATGATTAATATTCTAAGGAGTCTAATGGGAAAAATGGCCAATATGCAGGAGCAAATGTATAATATGAGCAGAGTGATCTAAATTCTAAAGAAGAATCAAAAAGAAATGCTAGAAATAAAACAGTAAACACTAAAAGAAGTGAAGAATGCCTTTGATGGCATCATCAGTTGACTGAACATAGCTGAGCTGAGTCAATGAGCTTAAATATATGTCAATAGAAATTCTCAAATTAAAAATTAAAGAAGAAAAAAACAGACTAGAATATACAAAACTCATGGAACAGTTATAAAAGATACAATTTGTGTGTAATGGGAGCAGCAGAAGGAAAATAACAACAACAACAAAAAATAGTTGAAATAATAATGGCTGAGAATTTTCTAAAATTAATGAAAGATACCAATGACAGATCCAGGAAGCTCAGAAAACACCAAACGTAATAAATACTGAAAACATCTATACTTAACACATATCATATTCAAACTGAAGAGACTCAAAGACAGAAAATCTTGAAAGAATCTATAAAGAAACTTGGACACAAATGTTTATAGCAGCTTAATTCATAATTGCCAAAACTTGGAAGTAACCAAGATGGCCTTCAATCAGTGAATGAGTAAACCAACTGGTACAGTCATACAATAGATATTATTTAGCTATAAAAACAAATGAACTATCAAGCTACAAATAGACATAGAAAACCCGTAAATGCATATTTCTAAGTGAAACAAGCAGTCTGGAAAGTCTAAATAGTGTTTGATGTCAATTACATGATGTGCTAGAAAAGGTAAAACTATAGACATGGTAAAATGATTAGTAGTTGCCTGAGGGTGGGGGATTAATAGGTTGGGAGCATATTTATTTATTTATTTATTTATTTATTTTTATGAAATTTATTGACAAATTGGTTTCCATACAACACCCAGTGCTCATCCCAAAAGGTGCCCTCCTCAATACCCATCACCCACCCTCTCCTCCCTCCCACCCCCCATCAACCCTCAGTTTGTTCTCAGTTTTTAAGAGTCTCTTATGCTTTGGCTCTCTCCCATTCTAACCTCTTTTTTTTTTTTTTTTTCCCTTCCCCTCCCCCATGGGTTCCTGTGAAGTTTCTCAGGATCCACATAAGAGTGAAACCATATGGTATCTGTCTTTCTCTGTATGGCTTATTTCACTTAGCATCACACTCTCCAGTTCCATCCACGTTGCTACGAAAGGCCATATTTCATTTTTTCTCATTGCCACGTAATATTCCATTGTGTATATAAACCACAATTTCTTTATCCATTCATCAGTTGATGGACATTTAGGCTCTTTCCATAATTTGGCTATTGTTGAGAGTGCTGCTATGAACATTGGGGTACACGTGGCCCTATGCATCAGCGCTCCTGTATCCCTTGGATAAATTCCTAGCAGTGCTATTGCTGGGTCATAGGGTAGGTCTATTTTTAATTTTCTGAGGAACCTCCACACTGCTTTCCAGAGCGGCTGCACCAATTTGCATTTCCACCAACAGTGCAAGAGGGTTCCCGTTTCTCCACATCCTCTCCAGCATCTATAGTCTCCGGATTTGTTCATTTTGGCCACTCTGACTGGCGTGAGGTGATACCTGAGTGTGGTTTTGATTTGTATTTCCCTGATAAGGAGCGACGCTGAACATCTTTTCATGTGCCTGTTGGCCATCCGGATGTCTTCTTTAGAGAAGTGTCTATTCATGTTTTCTGCCCATTTCTTCACTGGGTTATTTGTTTTTCGGGTGTGGAGTTTGGTGAGCTCTTTATAGATTTTGGATACTAGCCCTTTGTCCGATATGTCATTTGCGAATATCTTTTCCCATTCCGTTGGTTGCCTTTTAGTTTTGTTGGTTGTTTCCTTGGCTGGGGAGCATATTTAGGGCAATGAATCTTTTCTGTCTGATAGTGTGATGGTGGAGATATGTCACTACACTTATCAGAACAGATAGAACTGTACAACCTAAAAAGTGAAGTCTCGTGTAAACTATGCACATTAGATAATAATAATATATCAGTATTAGTCCATCAGTTATAGTACATATACCATACTAATGCAAAGTGTTAATAGGGGAAATACTGTATATGAGTTGGTTGGGGGAAGAGGGCATATGGGAAATTTCTGCTTTCTGCTCAGTGTTTCTGTAAACCTAAAACTTTTCCAAAATAGTTTACTAACTTGAAATTTTCAGGGGCGCCTGGGTAGCTTAGTAGGTTAAGCGGCCGACTTCAGCCCAGGTCATGTTCTCACAGTTTGTGAGTTTTAGCCCCGCGTCAGGCTCTGTGTTGACAGCTCAGAGCCTCGAGCTTGCTTCAGGTTCTGTGTCTTCTTCTCTTTGTGCCCCTCCCCTGCTCACGCTCTTTCTCTCAAAAATAAACATTAAAAATTTAAAATTTTTTTTCCATATACTCATGCCAGTTGATAATCAACTCTGTATGATAATCTAAAGTAATTATTATTAATGTTACCTAATTAATGATCCAGGCTACCAGGAAAGAAAATTTTTCAAAGGGCTTTTCAAATCAGAGTACTGAGACTTAGAATAGGTAAGATTATGTTTAATATATTGTTTAGCGTTTAATGTTTCATCTAAGCATTTAGTGACATGGAAGAGCGGAGAATTACAGTAAAGAGGTATGATAGAAAGGTTAGAAATAGAAAGAGTATCTAGATTTAAGTTCGAATATTCTAAAAGTGAGCTAAGAGAGTCAAAATTAGACTTGTTGGAATGGGCACGGAAAAAAATTATGAATCCATGTAATCTGTTGTTACATTATATTATTTACCTTAAAATTTATCTTGGGGCTCTTGGGTGGCACATTCAGTTAAGCATTTGACTTCAGCTCAAGTCATGATCTCAGGGTTTCTGAGTTCGAGTTCCTCATTGGGCTCTGTGCTGACAGCTCAGAGCCTGGAGCCTGCTTTGGATTCTGTCTCCCTCTCTCTCTGCCCCTCCCCCACTCATGCTCTGTCACTCTCTGTCTCTCAAAAATAAATAAAAAACATTGAATATTTTTTAAATTTATCTTAAATATAATTTACTTTATACCAGGGACTTAATACATATAGAAGACTCTAAAGGAGCAATTTCTTTGAATTTTAATTGGTTGATCAAATGCATGATTTAGTGAAGGAATTACTGGTTTGAGTAGAACTAGTTTTGTTTTACAATATGTCGACTTACACATTTATCTGAAATCCTAGTTTAAAATCCAAGTAGAAATAAGCTATGTAGGAAGATATTTTTGTGATCATTTTTTGGGGAAAAAGTGATGACAGAACCCTAAAAATGATTATCTTAGAGGTTATATGAAGAACTACAAGAACTACTCTGGAAAGAGAATTTAAAAAGAATTGTGAACTAAGGTCTGGGACTTTTGGAATACCTATTGATGGGACTTAAAAAAAGAACTAATGAAAAAAGAAAGACACATTAGGCGAGATACAAGGTGGAGGTCAAGGCAGTATACTTCATTTTTACAGTGAAGGCAGAGAATAGTATTAGCTTAAGGGAGATGTCTAAAACAGGTAAAATTATTCTCTGCTCCCATCTTCTTCACACTCTCCCCCTTTTATTAATCTCTGTTTTCTCTCAATGTGCTTAATCATCTAAAGGAGTATTTCTTGGAAACATGCATTCTGCATTTTTAATAAAGTCTCAGGTAATGCTGATGCTGATGGTTTTGACAACACTTTGAGTAGCAAGATCTTAAAAGGTCAGATGTCATCACTTTAAATCTCTGCTCATGATTTCCACATTCTAAAATTATTCTTACTCTTTCCCTCTCTTTATACATATTTTTGATTTCCTTAAGCTGAAGGAAAAAATATATATATATATATGATAGTATTGCCTCACAATCCTGAGACTTGGAGTTTATTTTGAAACATGTAAGAAAAAGAATCATTTTTTTCTCCAATTATTATAGGAATGCTATCTCACTGTGCATCCCAGATGCTATTAGGCAAAGCAGAGTGGAGTCCCATATATAATATTTTGATTTAAAAAAATGTAAGCATGCATGAATGGCTTTGTGCTTCGAGCTAATCCAAATGCCAGATCCAGGGACTCACAGGGATTCCATGTTTTTCTGCAGATGAATTCTCTGTAACTGTTTTAGGTAATAATAAGAAAGCATCACCTGTCACCTTTGGTTCCTAATGAGTTCTTGAAAACTATCTGGGGGCAGCTGTATTTTTCACCCTGAAGAATCAAATAGCTGTCATACTGCACTCAATTACTTCCTACATTCCAGAACCTTGTAAGCCAAAATAACTTCCTATCCTTGCCTATTCATTTTTTTCATATTTATTGCATAATATTTTTTCTGTTATTACATAATTAAATATTGAATAGAAGAATTCAGGCTTACCAGATATTCCTCATCTCTAATAAGGATAATTTATTTGTGCCATTGTAATGATTATAACTCCCTGAGATTATATACCAGAAACAGTTGCGGTATTAAGAGAACTAGAAGTTGCCAGATAGATTCCTGTTTATGTTAAAGTTGGTTGACTTGTAACATCAAATCTTCTCAGATATAATTGGCATATTTCTCAGAAAACCATATGAAATATATTTTGGGAACAAAGATAATTAGTATTGAATAAAAACTCTTATGCAGTTTTCTTTCTTAATGGGCAGAAGGATGGAGGAAGAGAGAAATGGAAGCCATTTCTCTAGAGCAGGAAACTGCTCTGAGATCAATTCCATGAATACGTGATTGGTATTCAGGAAGTAGCTTAAAGGTCACCACCATAAGAGAGCTCTCTGTTCACAAGTCCATGCGTTCCATTCTTGAGACATACAGCAGACCAATCACTATCGTCCATGGACCAATTTAGATTAACATGGACAACCTTTTCACCTAAAATCTAACAAAGACACAAAAGCCTGGCTTCAAACCCCAAATGGAAATTGATGTAAAATAAAAAAATTAAAGGATGAATTCTTCTAGTTTCATTCACTGGGGAAAGGAAAATTTTTGATAAGTTTCCCTTCCATGGCCACACTCCTTTCCAAATAACAACTACACAAAACTTTGTTTTTAGAAAAGTAAATATTAATTTCAGTCATTTACAATACATTTTTTATCAATTGTTCCTAATTACTCCTCAGCCATTAGGAGTCACACATATCAATAACAATCAGACTAACTAGGTTGTGAATTTTATTTGGTGTTAATTCTGGAATTTGTCTAAGGATGCTCAGGCTCTAAATGTATTGCTCATGCCCCATGCTAGTCCATTTATAGTGTAAATAATTGCTTAAGCTTTATAAATATGTAGAATATTAAATGCATAAGTTAATGATATGTTTTGGTAGAAGTGACCTTGTGGCTAATTTATAACCACATAGAAGCAAAGGAAATTAGGTGAGAAAAGACTGCACATATGGGAAAAAATTTGCAATTTCAGTGAGATACTAGCAGAAAACTAGGATCTAAAATGGGAATCAGTTTTTTCTCACTACCTAATAGTTTCCAAAAGATATGCTGGCAGTAAGAATTAACCTTTTTTTCCCCTTATACTGAAGAAATCCTTGAATAGTTGAACCAGTCATTCTGGAAGATAACACTTAAGTCATAATTGCAAGAATAAATTAATTGATAGCAATCAAATATTGCTGCACTTGCAGGCAGTTCAACATGTCAGTTTGTGAAAAAAGGAACTTTTGCTTATATCAATGGTCACTGATATATTTTGTAATCGTTATACAGAAACTCAAAGCAGTATTAAAGGAACATTAGATTTTCGAATAATCTCTGTATATTTTACATTGCCGAACACATAGCTGTGGTTTAAAGGATGCATTTATCCTGCTATCCACAATATAAAAAGGCAGCCCTTTTGTGGTAATCTTGAGGAGGGAAAAACTACCTAGCACTGGTATGCCGTGAAAGGAATTCACAGTATATGCAAAGGATTTGCATTTATTTCTGTTGCTGTATTTTAACAGAATTTTGCATGCATTTTTTTGGCATATGCTCCTGTACAGAGAAGAATTTTTTTTTTTTCTTCAGCTGACAGATACTGAATGGATAGTGAAGCCAATCAGTACATGTTAACTCTGACTCTAGTAAACTCTGCAATGATTTCTCATGGGGTATGCTAAGATAATGTTAAAATAGGTTATTATAAGTCAAAATGTCTTTGGGCAAAAATAAATTGCTTCCAGATCCATTAGGGCTGCTGAGTAAGGTTTTTAGCTTCTTAACTATGATTCCTTATTTTATACAGGTTTTATTAATTCCTCTCAAAAATTGTAACTTCCATTTTTATTCATTCACAGTTATTTAGATCTTATGTTTTTGACATATTAAAGTTGTATTGCTTTCCATTGATTTTAAAAAGAAGGAATTTGTGAGGTGAGTATAAAGCATTCTCTACGACCAGACATAAACAATGAATTTGAAATAGACACAAGGCAAAGAACTGGACTAGGGAGTGTTAAATGGAGAAACAGTCAAAGTAATTTCTGTACTTGCTTGAATTCCTAGTATCTGCCAGTAATTGGATATACTCCATCTGTAATGTTCACAAATGTGCAATGTGTATACATTTCTTCAGCACTATATTTGTAGTTAGCCACCATTTGATATTTGTACCATTTTGACAATTTGTCAAAGCCATACAGTTGCTAGGATTTGTGCTACCACCTAAAAGAACATACCCTTTTTAATAAGTGAGGTTGCTTCTCTGATTCAGAACCAGTAACTTGGATGAAGAAGAGGCAAGAATCAGCAGCACTCTGGGCTGGACTTCAGTGAGCCATAAATATGATGTGTCACGAGAGGTCATCTGGCAGACAGGAAAGCAGCCAGCAGTCAGAGCCCCGTTTAGATTTAGAGGAAGGAATATCAATCTTACCAAGGTGTTTGGGAGTGTTCAAATAATTTATCACTTTTTTTATTTTATTTAACTAATTCATTTAACAAATTAGAATTCACACATTTGCCAAGTGCCCTCTTGGCCACTTGGAGTACCAACATAACAATTTGGAAATACTTACACAATATATGGTCTCATTCAGATTGTAGTCTACAAACAATGACCAAGCATTAACTCCACCTTAGGTAATGATGAAAACCCTTTCAGTCTCTCCTGGAGATTTAGTAATAAGAAATAAAGATGTACATGCAAATAGATACAGAGCAAAGTAGATCTTGTAATTAGTAATCAAATAAGTAAATGCTGATAATGACATGAAGATAAGAGAAAGGAAATATTATTTGCTTTGAGATGAAAGGACTGGGTTTAGATTAGGATAATTTCTGAAATGAGGCATTTGTGTTAGAATTGGCTAAAAATGGTAAGTGCAAAAGTTGGTATAACAACATAGTCTCATAATAGATTTATGAAATAGTAAGTTTAGAAATGCTAACAATATTTATCTTCTATGTGACATATGGTTTACACTCACCCATTTGTTTATACACTGATCATTTGTTTATCAGTTCAAAACATTTCCAAGGTTCTCTAATGTGCTATTTTGTTAGGAACAATGAATATAATGATGGATTTAGAAAGTATTGTATTAAACTTTAAGAAGTCTTGTGGGGTAAATAAATATCATAAACCCTATTGTAGAGTATGTGTGAATGCAAAAGTGGAAGTACAATGTGCTGAGACAACATATATTAAGGTATTTGACCTTGACTAGAAGTTAGAGAAAGCGTCTCTATAAAAATAGCATCTAACAGAGAAAGAGGAACACTTTTCCACTGCTGGTGGGTATGCAAACTGGTACAGCCACTCTGGAAAACAGTATGGAGTTTCCTCAAAAAAATTAAAAACAGAACTACCCTATGACCTCGTAATTACACTACTAGGTGTTTATCTAGAGGATACAGGAGTGCTGATTTGAAGGGGCACATGCACCCCAATGTTTATAGCAGCACTATTGACAATAGCCAAGGTATGCAAAGAGCCCAAATGTCCATCAACTGATAAATGTAAATCAACATCAAAGAGCCCAAATGTCTATATATATATATATATAGAGAGAGAGAGAGAGAGAGACACATATATATATGTATATGTGTGTGTATGTATATATAAATATATACATACATATATATGATGGAGTATTACTCGGCAATCAAAAAGAATGAAATCTTGCCATTTGCAGCAACGTAGATGGGACTAGAGTGCATTATGCTAAGTGAAATAAGTCAGAGGAAGACAAATATCATATATTTCACTCATATGTGGAATTTAAGAAACAAAACAGATGAACATAAGGGAAGAGAAGCAAAAATAATATAAAAACAGAGAGGGAGGGAAACGGTAAGAAACTCTTAAATACAGAGAACAAACTGACAGTTGCTGGAGGGGTGCTGGGTGGAGGGGGGAAGAGCTAAAGGGGTGAAGGGCATTAGGAGCACACTTGTTGGGATGATCACTTTAAGTGATGAATCACTAAGTTCTATACCTGAAATCATTATTACATTATATCTTAACCAACTTGAATTTAAATTTAAAAATAAATAAATAGATAAAAATCGCATCTAAGAAGAACTGCAAAACATGAAGAGATGATCATGGGTTAGAACTGTGAGGAGTTTTCCAGGTAGAGGAGAGAGTGAATCTGTAGCATTAGGTCTAAAGAGAAACTTAATCCTCAAGAAATCAAAAGTCCACATCTATTGAAAGTGCAACAAAACAAAGAAACAAAACCAAGAGCAGAGGGTGAAGATACACTCAGGGAATAGATCCTGAAAGTACATTCAAGCCATTGTGCCCATTCTCAATTTTTATTTTTTTCCAAGGAAACAGTTAGTTTAAAAGTATTTAAATGTCAAAAAGACAATCATGTTTGCATTAAAAATTCAATTATCTTCTTCTGAAGAATAAATTGGGTTATGCCTATATGAACTTAAGTGATATGGGTATTCTAATTTTTGAATGAATGTAGGATTGTGTGTGTGTGTGCGCGCGTGCACACAGTTATATATACTGTATATACATCCATTAGATTAAATATGTTAATTTTGCTTTTTAAATCTTCTAAGTCCTCGCTATTATTTTAACTTCTTTATTAATTTTACATGCTAGTGGTGAATTCCTCTTATCTTTATGTAATGACCTTCTTTGGATCTTCTAGAGTGTTTTGCCTTAAAGAGTGATCTGTCTAAGTTAATATAGCTAGCCCAGCTCTTTTAGTGAGCAATCGCCTATTGTAGCACACTCACCATGCACTCTTCTCAAATGTTCTCATGAAAACAAAGTGCTGTAAAAATATTTGATGTTTGTATCTTTTGCAGCTATATCAAGTTATTTTTTATTTTTCCTATTTTATGTTGGTATTGTCCCTCTTTTCCTGCCTTTGTTGGGTGAGCAAGTTTTATGATTCCATTTTGTCTCTACTATTGGTTTATTAGTACCTCTTTTTCTATAAAATTCAGTTGTTAACTTAGGATTTATTAGACACATCTTTTATGTTTCACAGTCTACTTTCAACTACTAAATGCTACCTCCCTTTGGGGATGGCATTCTTCACAAGTTACCAAGGAACACTGCACTACTGTCTTGAGGGATACACATTTTTTTTTCTCTTTACAGACTATTTCTGTGGTCTTGTCACCAAAAGCAGGATGTCCCTTTTTATTGGGTACTAATAATGACTGACCAAGTCTCTTTCTTCTTCAGGATCAATTGGCACACAGAAATTGTACAGCATATATCATGTCGTACAATATGTGCCAAACGTTGGGGCCTGTGTCTTCTCCATTCATCCAATACCTGTGGACCCTCCAAACAGTATCCTCTATTTAGAATTTACAAGGTGGTGGGGCGCCTGGATGGCTCAGTCTGTTAGGCGCCTGACTTAGGCTCAGGTCATGATCTTGCCGTTTGTGAGTTTGAGCCCTGTGTCAGGCTCTGTGCTGACAGCTCAGAACCTGGACCCCACTTTGGATTCTGTGTCTCCCCCTCTCTCTGCCCCTCCCCTGCTCACAATCTCTCTCTCTGTCTCTCTCTCTGTCTGTCTCTCTCTCTGTTTCTCTGTCTCTCTCTGTCTCTCTGTCTCTCTCTCTCTCATAAACATTAAAAATTTAAAAAAAAAGAATTCACAAGGTGGAAGCCAGACAACAAGATTCCATGTTATTATATGTCCCAAACTTTAGTATATACAAGTCTAGTTTTAAGTGTGTGTGTGAATTTTCAACTCCTTTTGGACTATAGTATTGGATGGACCTAGGAATTCCTGCCACTTGGCAGGTATAAGGGAATGACAAGAGAGTCTCCCCTTCTTGCAGACCCAATCTTTATCATTAGGTTTCTTGAATTATCCTCTCTTGCTTAGCTGCCTCATTATTCTACTATATTATTTCATCACTCTTTGAATTTCTAGTGTCTTGATATAGACTCTAGCTGTGGATAAGGAAGTGATGTAACAATGCTGTTTACACATTCTTTATTAAGTCCTGCAGCTTAAGCTGAACAGCTTCTCTTCAGAATTTGTGGGGCACTTACCACTTCTTGTTGTCAGTTACAGAACTTGAAAATCCAATAGAAGAAACATTGTAGTTTATTCATCTTTGCATATTATTTCCCAAAATAGTCTCTGACATCTTAAATTAATCATGTGTTTTCATGTATAATCAGCTTTAAGTTTCTGTTATCCCCCCCTTGTGTCTCTAGAATGTGGCTATTTTTCAAAGAACAATTTTGTAATTTTAAACAGCTCTATTACTTTTATGCTATTCTCATTTTCTTTCTGACTTTAAACCTATTATTTCTTAATTGTTATTTGTGTTTATGTTTTTTATCTTTTTCTATATCCTTGGGTTTCATTCTAAGCATGAACATCTTTTACTCTTCATTTTAGCAAGGATAACATTGCCTAGCACATAGTATTTGCTCAATAAACCTTTGATAACGAATGAGTAAATTACAAACATTAAAAATTCTGAATTTATCTCTAGTGCTGATCTACCTGTGCCCCACATTTTAATAAATTTAATGATATTATTGTTAATCTATTGTCAGTATTTTGTAATTACATAGCTTTTTTAATCCCTGGATCATCTAAGTTTTTTTCCTTAAGGTTTTAAGTTTAAGTGTGTGTGTGTGTTGTTTTCAGTTGAGTAATCATACAAGCATGGATTTTGAAGTCATATTGCTGCACCATAAATAAACTTAAACTTCTGTATGTTTCAATATACTCATCTGAGGAAGGAAGGAAAATGAGACAGTTTGGGCCCAAGCTCTCTGCATTATCTGATCTAATCTGTTTAAAAAATTTTTTTCATTATTTAAAATTGTTTTTATGTTTATGTATTTGAGAGAGAGAGAGAGAGAGAGAGAGAGAGAGCGAGCATGAGCAGGAGAGGGGCAGAGAGAGAGAAGGAGAGAATCCCAAGCAGGCTCCACACTTTCAGCATGGAGCCCAATGCAGGGCTCTAACTCACAAACTGGGAGACGATGATCTGAACTGAAAACAAGAGTTGGATACTTAAATGACTGAGCCATCCAGGCACTCCTTATTTCTTACAAATGAAATCAATTATAAATTTCATTAAAAATCCTAATTTTCTAACTGTATCATCCGTTTATTTCAAAAATTGGAGGACCAAGGCAGGTAAAGTATTGGCAATTAGATAAATTTACAAAATCAGTTATGTTTATTTTAGGAATGCAGTACCATATGGAATTCTGTTCTACATCACAATAATATGTTTTTACATGTTTATATCCATAATGTACTCACTATGCAGGCAATAAATTCAAGTTGGACATTTTCCTTGGGGGGGGGGGAGGGTTAATCAACAATTTTAACTCACTGTGAACAAAACATGTGCTCCTTGGTTTCATTCTTTTCATTTCATATTTTAATATGAGCTTTCAAAATCTAGTGGTGTCCCTCATTCTCTATGGCCTCTTCAAATATCTACTGCATGATTTGTTTCTCTGTTCTCTGAATGTTTTTGAAATTTATAACCAATTATAGTCTATATTCTGTATTGTCTTCAGACAGATCAGAACATCACTGATGGTAGGAGTGAGTCTTGTTTTTTTCTATTCTACATAAATTGAATGCTTTGTGTTGAGAATCCTAGATGCTCGAAAATTACCTGTGCATTGATCGTTCCTAGAATTATTTGCACTGACGAATACAAGTAAAATCAAGAGTAAAGCTATGCATATCCACTGAAACATGATAAAGTTAAGTAGTATTTAAGAAAATTATATGCATTATTTGTAACATCAAAAATATGATGGACTTTTTTAAAATTTTTGTATTTGACTATAGTTAACACACAATGTTACATTAGTTTCAGGTATATAATATAGTGATTCAATTTCTCTATACATTATGTTATGCTCACTATAAGTGTGGCTACCATTTGTCACCATACAACTCCATTACAATATCATTGACTGTATGCTGTGCTTTTATTCTTGTGACTTATTTATTCCATAATTGGAAGCTTGTATGTCCCACTCCTCTTTACCCATTTTTCCCATCCCCAAACCCTTTTCCCTCTGGCAACTATCATCTTGTTCTATTTACAGATCTGATTTTGCTTTTTGTTCACTTGCTTATTCATTTATTTTTTTTAATTCCACATATCAGTGAAATCATATGGTATTTGTCTTTCTCATTCTGACTTATTTCACCTAGCATAATAGTCTTTAGGTATGATCCAGTAATTCTAGTAATGTGTATTTACCCAAAGAAAACAAAAACACTAATTTGAAAAGATACATGAATCCCTATATTTATTGAAGCATTATTTCAATAGCCAAGATCTAGAAGCAACCTAAGTGTCTATTGATAGATAACTGGATAAGGAATTTTTGGAATATATATACTATGGAATATTATGTGGCTATGAAAAAGATATGAGTTCTTTCCATTTGATAGAAGCTTTAAATCCATCATTAAAATGAAAAAGAAAATGCAGACTGCATTTTAAACAATAGTATTTAATATATATTACTAGTAAATTTTAGAGTGAGTTAATTTGCAATAGTTAGAATGTCATCACACTTTATCTTAAATAGATATCACAGTAACGTGATTGTATTTCCTGAATTCCTGTGTTTTCCTTTCTTAGAATGTGAGGTCACTTGCAGAAGAATATTTAGCTATAGTGTAGTTTCCAAATGACTGTTCTCAAAATTAAAATAAACTTCAGATTAAAAGTATTCCATGCCAATAAAAGCTATTACTTAGACAAAATAATACACTTTAGAAAATGGAAAGAAAGAATACAAGATGTTCCCAAGAGATAGAAAAATGATTTAAAAACCAGTAAGAAATGGAACACAGACTATGAAACAAAACATTAAGCAAAGTGAAGATTAGCTGGTGGTGAGCTGTATCTCAAGTGCTTACAGCTCTGAATGAAATGTGCTGATATCAAAATAAATAGGAAGACAAAACTTTTCTGCAGATAACTATTCTAAATCATCAAATAAATGCAAACTATGAAATTGTCAAATTGAATTAACCAAATGTATTGCAATGTAATGAAAGATAAGTAAACATGTGGCTTGAGAAATATTAGATGAAAGCAAATCTAAAACGCTTAATATATAAATTAGTAAAATAGCAGTACTCAGCCATTTTATAAGAACCAAAACATTTCATAAATATTATTAATAATTATACTGTATTTAATTTTATAATTTATGATATTATAAATATACATTATTAGGTAATGAATATAATGTTAATTAATTATTGATGAAAGCTTATTAAAGTCTAATTGAACATTTAAAATAATAGGAAAAATAAGTTTCATGCCTCATAATCCACATATAAATTCTCTTATTTTTAAGCACTCATAATGAGGAAATTATAGGAAATTAATGAGTTTTGATGATTTATAGTCTACCAACCCTGAAAACTCATGGATGTTTTCTGTGATGCATTTTTTCCTGATCTTTTTTTCTTATCTCTTCTAGTTTAATTATTATTGATCATTCTTTTCTCTCTTCATATTTCTTTTCTCCCATTCATTAAATAAATATTTCTTGGGCACTTAGGACGAGTTATGCTCTCTTTTAAATATTTGGGACATATCATTGAACAAGCAAACCAAAATTCTGATTCCATTGTCCTTTTATTCCAGTAGAAATAGAGAGTTAAAATACATAGTGAATAAATAAAATATGTAATAAATTTGAAGAAGACAATCGCTAGTGACAAAATAAAAGCGGAGGAAGGATAAGGAATGTGGGAGATGAATGAAATTTTAAAGGGTAGGGTAATCAGGTCACATTCAAACCAAAACATTCTGCGTATTATGAAATATCCTTGAATTTACACTTCAAATTGATTGCATTTCTATGGAGTCCTGATTATTTTTAGTTAATTAACCCTTGATATACTTAAAACCCTACTGAATTTTATTTTTCTCATATTTTTAAAAATTTTAAGCATGCTTTTACATATCTCTTTTTTTCAAACTTTTCAACTTTTTGTAAACTAATGATTTCTTCTGTTTCATAAAAGCAATATTTCCTCTCACATTTGGAGAAAATCTACATATATTGAAAACTGTTACTTATTTCTTACAGAAATAATTTTCATCTATATCTTATAATGACTTAGTTATAAAGGGATCTTTCCCTTTCATTATGATATTTTGTTTGTAAAGTTTTTATCATTGTAATGGTCTTCTCTTGCTGTGAAACAAATGACCACGTAATACCTTAAAGCAACACATATTTATTATCTCAGTTTTTATAGGTCGGAGTTCTGAACACACAGCTTAGCTAGGTTCTCTGCTTCATTGTCTCGCAAGGCTGCAATCAAGGTGTTGGTCAGGGCTGTCATCACATCAGAAATTTGTTTGGGTAAACGTCTGCTTCCAAGCTTCCTCAGGATGTTGGCAGAATTTATCTCCATTATTTGGTGGAATGAGCTCCCATTTTTTTCCTGGCTATTGGCAAGGGGCTACTCACCTCCTAGAGGCTTTCCACATTTCCTTGCAACATGTCCCTCTCCATTGGCCCACTCGCAACATGGCAGCTCATTTTTCAAGGCCAGCAAAACATTCTTCTCATCCATACTAATGTGATAGAGTGTATAAATAGGATAACATAAACATGAGAATTACATAACATCAGCATTGCCATATTTAAGGCACAGAACTTTTCCACACTCAAGAGGGGAAGGCAGTAATATAGGGCATGAACATGGGACCAACCTGGAATCTGCCCACCACATTTTGTGCACATTTTTGTTCAGGCCTGGTGATTTTCAACAAGCGGTATTCATGGGAGGTTCTTGGCTCTCTCTACTTTTAACTTACATGTTTTGAGCATTGATCTCTCAAATATAATCCTCAGTTCTATTTGCCACAACTACTAGGCATCTATCTATATAATGGTGTGGAATTGCCGTTTGGTCCTGTAACAAGACTGGAGAATAGATACAGCTTAATAAACTTTCTCTTCCTAATATAACAATTTAAAAATCACCTGTTGTTTTCATCTTTGCCTTTTCATGCAATTATTTTCCTTTATAATAGTGTGCTAGGATACAACAATAGTATAAAATTCCCACTTTTTATTTTATAGTAAACATAAATGCCTCTAAATGGTTGCTAAATTAAAAGAACTAATCCTGAAATGTAGAGCTGAACCCATAAATTAGGAGTTGAGATTTGTTTCTAGCTGGTTTGCAAGATAGCTCCAACATACATAGATATGATTTCTTTATATTCTAGTTGTTATATCCCTTACAATCTCCTATTAGTAAGAAACAACCTGGAATGAATGAAAGTCCATCTTTACCTACACTGGAGCCTCTTGCTTAATTATAAATGAGAGTGTAGATCTTGTAGTTGAATTCTAATTACTGATGTGGTTAGTAGAAATTTTCCTCAGGTATTTTCACTTTATCTTCACTTGAATTTATTTGGATTTTCCTTTATTATGTGTCATCATGGTTAATATAAATGCAAACTAATAATGGATACATTATGTACCTTATTAAACTGGATTTTTTCCATGTATTGTTTTACCCTAATTTAGTAATGTAAACTGCTCATGAGGATTTTAAATTTAATCACTATTTTCAAATTTCCTATTTAACCATTCTCTATTAGTGTAAGTTTTAAAAGCTCTATTATTTGTTATATCCATTTTCTCATATATTTTCATTTATATATAAAATGATAACCAAATTACTTTTATTATTATTGTTAATTATTTTATTGCCCTAAGTATGTTTCAAATCACACAAGATTTGTGTAATTATTTTTATAATTGAAAAGGCCCCAAAAAAGCTTACATTTATTTAAAAATCAACATTACAGATAAATTAATTGGGATTACATTTTCTGAAATTTCCTACTAGGCACAAACAAGAACAATTTCAATCAACAGTGGTAAAGAACTGTCTCATTCACTTCTCTTCAATATTTATATTAATAAACTCAATCATTAATGTGGGATTGACTATTAATGTACATTTTCAGCATTTTAGAGTTCGATGATTTTAAATGCTTTAAACTAGACTTTTAATGTTTAAGTTAAATGAATTTTATATATATTTTACCAATATATTGTTGAATTTTACAATATATTGATGTTACCAATGGGATGAGATGATCATGCTATTATTCCTCTGAAACATGATTAAGATTATGCACCATTAGAGTGATCTTCTTTCCTTTATAATAGGTGTCAGAACAGGAAACTATGATGTTGAAGGTAAGAATATGTATATTCCAAGAACTTAAATTATACCTTTGTGAAAAATGTAATTTTTTTATTTACAAAACTAAAGGTATTATATAGTTTCACGGGCATGTGAGGAATATAATTCATATGAGGTAGAATGTTTAGTGGATCTATTAAAAGATCTGTGGATTTATTTTAAGAACTATGGATTTCTTAAGATAAAAAGCAGTGCTGCAATGCACAGTTCTTTATTTTTTCAATGTCACTTTTATTTAGAAATTTAAAATATACATTTTTTCCTCTAAATTTCTCACTTACTACTACTTTACGAGCCCGGAACATATTGTGATCATGTACTGGTCTTACCTTGAGTCTACCATGATATTTTTACCCAACAGATATAGTATTTAAACAGTTGTTGGCAGCTTTAACAGGAAAGCACAGCTAAGAGAAGGAAATAGATATAATTATGTCATTCATTACTCTGATTATTTTTTGATAAAGAAGTATTTTTTTAGTCACCAAATGATATTTGCTGTAAATAGTATTGGATTAATCATTATTCAGATCTGGTTTCTTAAAAAAAAACTTTAATATGTATCACTAAATCTAATAACCTTTGGGACTGAAAAAAATTAACTCTATGTAGTTTTCTTTTAGGGCATGTTTTCAGTTATAAGAGAACCAGAAAACCACTAAGGTATTTCTCTACTTTCACTTTAACTGATGTTATCTCTATTTCTATTTGTCTTAACCTTAGCTTGGAGAGTTATTAGGTAGTCGTCCTGAATTCTTCATAATTCCTTTTAAAGAAAGTTGACCATATTTTAAACTCTATAGTTTCTGGAAATTAAATGCCAAGTTATATTTCCATACAGTTCACGTAGAATCTGGAGAACTATAATAAATTAAGGGTGAGTGAAAATGTGAATTCATGCCACATTCATATATTCACATTCTGTTGAGAAAACAGTAACCTTAAAAAAGGTCATAAATTTCTACCAAAAGGGAAATATTTTTTGCTGGAATGACAGGAAAACAGAGAGAAGACATAACACATGCAAGAAGTGTGGGTGGACGAATTACTACTACAGAGGCGGTAGAGATGACAGAGATAATAAGAGAATATTATCAATGACAGCATGCTAGCCATTTCTAAGCCTAAATTTAAGTGAAACGATGCTTAGAAAAAATGTCAACAAAACTTAGTCAAACGATATAAAAAGCTTGAACAGTCTTATAAGCATGTAATAAATGTAAGCAGTGGCTAAGTAACTGCGCATAAAGAAAATACCAGGCTCAGATAATTTTAAGTGAGAAATTCACCTCACTTCCAGAATTCCTTATCTGATTTTATATTTTCTCTTTGAAAAGACTAAAGGACTCCTCACGACTCAGTCAATTAGATTAACTTTATGTAATATCAGAACTATGCAAATTATCACAGGCAATTTCCCTCCAGTGTCAAGTTGCAAAATTTATAAAAGACAAAAAGAAGATAAATTCAACAGTGATTCTAAAGATAATACATAATCACCAAATACATTTAATCCCATTTTGCAAAGATGGCATTTTATTTCAAATATCCATGAATGTCATTTGCCACATTAATACATCATAAAAGCCTATCCTAAACAGGAAAAAATTTGAAATGTTTCCTTTAAAATCATGAATGCTAAAAAGATGCTTACTAATATCACTTCTATTTCACAAGGTAGTAGAGGAGTTAGTCAATGCAATGAAACAAGAAAACGTAATTAAAGTATAGGTTTGGAAAAAAGGAAATACAACTCTTATTACTTCCAGATATTATATTTATTTGTGAACCCACAAAATACACAGACACTTTAAAAATAATGGGGGGGGGGTGCCTGGGTGGTTCAGTAGGTTAAGAATCTGACTGTTGATTTCAGCTCAGGTCACGATCTCATGGAGATCGAGCCCTGTGTTGGGCTCTGTGCTGACACGACAGGGGCCAACTTGGGATTCTCTCTCCCTCTCTCTGCCCCTCTCCCATTCTCAAAATAAGTAAATAAATATTAAAAAAAAAATAATGGGAGAGTTTAATCACTCACTTTGATATACAAATATAATGTTAGTTGTATTTTGTTTACATTTTTAGCTAACAAATAATTTACTTATATAGACTGCATACTATTTACGGTAGTACTTAAGTATATCAATTTCCTTGGAAATAATCTAACAAAAATATGAACACCCCTTCTAGGAAAACTTATCAAAGATTTTTGAGATTTTTTGACAGCTTAAGTATGATTATATATATGCATAATATAATGACATTTTATTATACTAACATATATTCTGTTTTATTACTGTGTATTAATGTATTAATATTATACCATTGTATTAGAGCTTATGTAATTTTTACAGGTTGTAAAGCAATAACACAAATGTCAATTCTTTCCAAATCAAGCTTTAGATCCAATATTACAGTAAAATATTCAGTAAGGTTTTTATGGAGCTAAAAATCATGGTTTTAAATTTTACATGATAGAGTCAAGAGCCAAAGAATAGATAAGTACCTTAAGAAGGTGATCCGAAAGGGATAACTTGTCCTAATAGAATATATGTTCTTTTAAAATATATATTAGTAGCTAAGATTCTGTGTAATAGGTATATCAGTATCAAATCAGACAGTAAAATAAGCCAGAGATCTAAGGAACATATCTACACATCTATGAAACTTTTGTGTATGAAAGGCATTGCATTTCAGGCTATTTCCTATATTGCATAAGGGAAAAAGAGGTGCTTATTAATATTTGTAAATAACATTATATAATCTACCCAAGATGGATTAACATAACTAATATCAGAAACATTATTTCAGCACTCCTACTAAAAATACATAAATCTTTAAATAGGACTGTATTCTTTAATTGTTTTTTAATAATGTTTATTTATTTTGAGAGAGAGAGAGAGTGAGCACAAGCAGGGATGGGGAGAAGAGAGAGGGAGAGAGAGAATCCCAAACAAGTTCTGCGCTGCCATCACACAGCCTGGCATGGGCCTTGAACTCATGACCCATGAGATGTCCTGAGCCGAGATCAAGAGTCCGACGCTTAATCACCCAGGAGCCCCATGACTGTATTTCTTAATTAAAATTCTTTAAAAGTCATTAAAAAAACTGAAATTTTAAAACGTCTGATAAAACTCCATCAGATTCATAGCACTTGCACTGGATTCACAGGATGTCATCTATATGTATGTATATGGACACACACATACACATACACACAAACACATATATGGAAGGTAATTTGGTTGCATAAAGGAGCATAGACACATATCAATAGCAACATGCAATAAAAGCATGATGTACTTTTATCATAAAACAGAAGCAAAAGCAGAGATATTGAAGAGTTAAATACAATCCTTTGATCTCCCATTATATCTCACAGTCATGCTCAGGCTGGCAAGGTTAAATGCAGCAGGGAGAGTTTTCCCAAAAAGAGAATTGACCACATGACATTTTGAGTCTTTAGGGGGAAGTTTTAATTAGGTCAGGATATAACTAGTAAATTAGTTACCCAGATTCCTCTTTGAGAAAATGGCTTTGTTGGAAAGAGTATGACTCTGAACCTCAGGCTTCGGTATTATCAGAAGTTTCTATATTCCTTAGGCTAATCTAGACGTATTGAGGTGGAATATTTCTAAGCTACCGATAGGAAGTAAGAAATAAACCTCTGACTTTGTTTCTCCCACCATAGGGGATTTGGAGACAGTTAAGTATAAAGAAGTATAAAGGATTAGGGATGTTGTCTTTAAAAATGAAGCAAAAGCATAGGGCAGTAGTTGGTGTAGAAAGTGTCGCCAAAATAATGTATTATTTTTTTTAATATGAGTAATAACAAAAATTTGTTAAGTGAATGGGAATCATTCGGTACAAAGCAAGTAACTGATAATACGGGAGTGACTAGAGAATTCTAAATCACAATTATGAACAAAAAAATAGTGGGGTTTATTTCAGAAACTGAAAGAATAGTTTTAAGGATAAGTCTTAGGATACCTAGTGTGTAACAGGCAGTAAGGCAAAATAGTTGGGGAAGTCCTGAGTTTATTAGTAAACTCAAAATATGATAGAGATTACTCTAGGCATTCTCATAGAAAACATGATGTGAGGATATGAGGATGAGGAAAAGTCTTTGGGGCTTAAGGAGGAAGGAGAAGATGTGGAGTAGTGGTCTTGTAGAGTGGAAGAACATGTGGAGTAGGGATATAAATAATATTTTCTGCTATCATTAAAATAATAGCTGATATCCAGACCATGAATTAGGGATGTAGTCTTGTAGCTTCCTCTAGGAATATTAATCCATATAGCTCCAAGCACATATCAGAGAAAGAGCAGAACTTAACTAGGGGCATCTGGGTGGCTCAATCAGTTGAGAATCCAACTTCAGCTCAGGTCATGATCTCATAGTTCGTGAATTAGAGTCCCACGTTAGGCTCTATGTTGACAGCTCAGATCCTGTAGTCTGCTTTGGATTCTGTGTTTCACTGCCCCTCCCATCTCATGCTCTGTCTCTCTCTCTCTCTCTCTCAAAAATAAATAAACATTATTAAAAAATGAACTTAGTCATAATTACATAATGATATAAACTCTACATTAATTAAAATATTCTGAATGCCATCCATTTAGTGGCATTCTCTCACTTCTGTAAGCTTACCACCCATCATTATCAGTCACACCTCTTTACTACACTTTATCTGCTGAAGTTCACCATCCCTAAATATCCCTGCTTCTGAAATTCCAAATTCTACACAAGTTCTACAGCTTGCTTCATTCAGACACATTTTGTTCTACAAATGCAGCTCTCCATTTATTAGAATCCATAAATCCAGTTTTTTTGAGTAATGTCTTCTTCCTTCAACAGGGCAAGGAAGTGGAGAGTGTGTACAAAAGAATGACTATAATGATTTATTATTAAGTTCAAATTGAGCAGAGTGGGGTGAGAGGATTCAAGGAAGGGGGGCACAGTGCTAAGAGGGTAAGAGAACAATTATTGGAGTCAGAATTCAAAAAAAAAAGCAAGTTGAAAATATAGTGGTTTCCAGGTTGGCGTCCATGAATTTATGATTATAGCAAGTTTTCAATTGTATGCGCTCTGGGAGTGAAAAGCTGAGGTAAGGAAGAGGAACAGATCATAGACTGAGCCAAGAACTAAACACATTTTAAAAAGGAGATAATCTGTTGGTTAGTACATCAAAACAACAATAATAGGTTTCATGTATAATATAATCTGACAACATAAGATTAAAAACTAAGGACTCCTACCTGACCACTGAGGATTAGGAGAAAGATTACTTGGAAAATGACCACTAGAAGCAAAGGAGACCTCTTAGCTACATCCAAGTTCAATGGCATAAGAATTAAGGGGGAAAATAAGGAAACATTTTTGGAGAGCTTTATGAGAAGTGTTTTCAAGAAAGAAATAGATTTCCAGAGCAGGAACTTGAAGGAAATATTCAGAGAAGAGGTGGAAAATACTATAAATCTTCTAGTAATGGGTTGTGAGAGGTTCAAGAGTTGGGAAATGTCGGAAGGATGGGGAAAGCATAGAGTATGTATGAAGAATTACAGGGCTAAAACATAGGACATGAGGGTTGAGTGGGTAGTCTGGGACTTCTGATAGCTGAAAGAAGCAAGTATAAAAGATACAATGAAACTAGTCTTGGTAAATTGCAGTAATTGCTGTGCACTCTAGGGAAGAGAGAGAGAGGGAGAGAGAAGTATGTCTGGGACTTCCCCTTCATCACTGTAATGTGAGTACAAAGCCTTAGTTTTTTGTTCAAGTGCTAGATTCATTCTTGCCTTCTCTGGAGGGAATTTACTTTCAGTGTTTTTCTTAACTCTGCTGATGGAATTGAGTCTTCAGGAAATGGCACATGTTATCTTGAACAACAAGATTCCAAGTGTACTTCCTTCTATCTTTCCTAAAAGTCCTCATTTTGGTCTCTATAGTAAGTGAATAATATTTAAAAATTGCAATATGAAATACTCTAATCTTAGGAATTGACATTGCAAGAGTCTTTTAGATAATCATTCATAAAGGTAAGTAAATTTGGGGTTTTATTCTTTAAAGAATTTCATATGTTTTTATTTTATTTTGTGTATCTAATAGTCTATCTGTTGAATGAGATAGACATCAATATAAAAATTTACACTCGGGATGCCTGAGTGGCTCAGTCAGATAGGCATCCAACTCTTGATTTTATCTCAGGTCATGATCTCACAGTTTGTGAATTTGAACTCCATGTGGGCTCTCTCTCTCCTTCTCTCTCTGCCCCTCCCCTGCTTGTGCTCGCGCGCTCTCTCTCTCTCTCTCTTTCTATCTCAAAATAAATAAATAAAAATTTTTAAAGATTTAAAAAAAGAAATTTACACTCATTTTCTCTCTCTCTCATATATATACAGAAATTACTCTTAAAGTGTATAGTCAATGTATTAAGAGAGTATTGAATTTTGTGTACCATCTTATGTCTTGGCAATATGAACGTATCTTATTCTATATAGTTCTCTGTTAATTTTATTGAGATTGCCAATGAATAGTTATTGTATTTAACAAAATAATGCTGCTTAACAATTTTTATATCTTATCAGAGGAGAGAAAAAGATGCACATGATCAATCAGAGGTCAAGATCTCAATTGATTTCCTCCACGAAGGAGCCCACATCTAGTGCAGCAGATACAATTGGATTTAGTACATAAAATAGTTTATCATCCATGTCATTCTTCAAAACTTGTTTTTGTCCTTACTAAGTTTAAGAATTGAAGACACCAGGGGGCGCCTGGGTGGCGCAGTCGGTTAAGCGTCTGACTTCAGCCAGGTCACGATCTCGCGGTCTGTGAGTTCGAGCCCCTCGTCAGGCTCTGGGCTGATGGCTCAGAGCCTGGAGCCTGTTTCCGATTCTGTGTCTCCCTCTCTCTCTACCCCTCCCCCGTTCATGCTCTGTCTCTCTCTGTCCCAAAAATAAATAAACGTTGAAAAAAAAATTAAAAAAAAAAAAAAAAGAATTGAAGACACCAGGACACCTGGGTGGCTTAGTAGGTTAAGCACCTGACTCTTGATTTCAGCTCAGATCATGATTTCATAGTTCGTGGGATCGAGCCCCATATTGGGCTCATGCTGGACAGTGTAGAGCCTGCTTGGGATTCTCTCCCTCTTTTTCTGCCCCTCCCCTGCTGTGCATGCTCTTTCTCTCCCCCTCTCTCTCTCCCTCCCTTTCTCTCTCAAAATAAATAAATGAAAAAAAAAAAGAACTGAAGAGACCTCTGATTCAAATTGAATCCTCTGTGTCTGTAATGGTTTTCTGGTGGAACTAAATTTTGCAACTTCCTTGAAATGCTGTATTGGTATTAGGATTGGCCACTTTTGTTGGGTATGGTAGCACTAGTATCTTCCACTGCACATTATTACCATAATAGCCTTTCCTTTGTGAGACAGAAACCTACTGTGAGAATTTTTTGCCAGTTGCTGAGTGATCATTTCTTATTAAACTTACAGGAAATGGAACAGCAGTAGCATGCATTTGCAAACTTGTCCCCCAACCTTGGGGACACTGTAAAATGAAATTTGGCCAAGACACTCTTCCTCCCACCCCACCTCCCTCTCTTTCTGTGTCTCTTTGGAGGCAAAATGAGCAGTTCTATATAACATCAGTCTTCTAAATTCAGGGTTTTTTTTTCTCCTGTAGAATCCCACTAAAGATTCAAGTGCTCTCTGGCCCTTCCTGGGTTACTCTGTTGGGATAGGGACTCAGAGGAGAGATTCAGAAGAAATACAAGATCTTGCTCTGCTTCCCTCCCACCCAGGTCTCCCCTAATGAATAATAAACAGTTTTTAATCTCTTAATAAAAAGTGTTGTGTTTCCTGTGAGTCCAGGTATCGTTTTTAAGTGTACAGTTTTTCTGTATCTTTTGTCGGTTATACCTGGACAAAGGCTTATATGCTACAATTTGAAACTATTTTCAATGCCATTTTTTTCAATTTTTGTTTATCTTTAATATTGATAAATACAACCGATTTTTGTATTTTAACCTCATATTCTACAATCTGGCTAACCTCTTTTAGTTCTATCAGCTTTTTAGTAGATTTTTCCAGATGTTCTATGTAGACAAATATGTCATTAATAAATTAAGAGGACTTCTTTCTTTGCAGACAGGTTGCTGGTTTATTTTTCTTGCTTATTGCACTGATTGGAATCTCCATTAAAATGTTTAGTAGAAGTGGTGAAGATAAACATCTTTGCTATGTTTCTGAACTCAGGGGAGAAGTTTTCCATCTTTACCATTAACTATGTAAAGATGGTTGGCTATATTTGTTTTTCATAATGTCCTATTTTTATGTGTGTTTCCATCAATTCCTAACTTTCTAAAACTTCTAAGGAATAGATGTTGGATTTTGTCAAATATTTTTCTGTGTCTATGGATGTCATCATACCATTTTTACTTCTAAATTTCATATTTACTTCTAAATATGGTGAATTTTATTGATTGAGCTTCAAATATTAAACCAATTTTGTTTTCTCTAGATAAATCCCAGTTGCTTATAATGTATTATGATTTTAATATATTGCTCGCTATGATTTACTAAACTTTCCTTTAGAATTTTCACCTCCAAGTTCATGGAGAAATTTTGTCTATAGTTTTATTTTTATCAGAATAATGCCGGACTAGTGAAATGAGTTTGGAGATATTCCTTGTTTAATTTTCTGCAAGAGTTTGTGTACAATTGGAATTACTTCTCCCACAAATGTTTGGTAGAATTTACTATCATGACTATCCGGGCTTTTCAGGAAAAGATTTTCAATGAATATTAATGCCAGAACAGATACAAAGACATTCAGTTTATCTGTTTTTTGTAGAATGAGTTTTTGTAATTTATGTTTTTTCATAAATGTATCATTTCATCTAAATTAGCACAAAATACCCACAAATTGGCCTAATATACTTTTTGTATCCTTTTAATACCTCCACAATCTGAAGTGACATCATTTTTCTCATTCCTGATATTTATTATATGTATCTTATGTCTTTTCCTGATCAGTCTGGCTAAAGGTTTATCGTTTGTATTTTTTTATTTAATTAATTTTCTATATTGATCTTTTACTTATTTCTATTTTACTGATTGTCATCTGTTTGTTATTAATTCCTTCTTTCTGTTTACTTTGAATTTCATTAGTTCTTTCTATTTTAATTTTTTAATGTTATTTATTTATTTAGAGAGAGAGAGAAAGAGAGAGAGTGAGCACGTGTGAACCTGGAAGGGACAGAAAGAAGGGGGGGAAGAAGAGAGAATCCCAAACAGGCTCTGCGCACATGGGACTCAATCTCATGAGCTGTAAGGTCATGACCTGAGCCAAAATCAAGAGTTGGACCTTAACCAACTGAGCTACCCAGGCACTCCTTTATTTTACTTTTTTCAAGGTGGAACATGAGATAATGGTTTTGAGACCTTCTTTTACAATATGGGCACTTTCATTATGTTCAAAATACTTTATAATTTCCATTTTTATTTCTTCTTTTACCCGTGGATTATTTTGAAGCCTATTATTTAGTTTTCAGTATTTGAATATTGTGATTGTTAATTTTACATATCAATTTGCCTGGGCTACCAGGTACCTAGATATTTGCTTAAACATTATTTTTGAGAGTTTGTGAGGATATTTATGGATGACATTAGATTTGGTTTAGTAGACTGAGTAAATGAGATTGAGGACTTGGACAGAGCAAATAGGTGGAAGAAGAGAGAATTCATTTTCTTTTTCTGACTGTTGAGCTGGAACATGGGTCTTCTCCTGCTCTCAGATGAATTACACCTTTGGTTTTCCTGGTTCACAGCATTTCTCATTCCAGCTGGAACAATGTCATGGGCTCACCTGGGTCTCAACTTCCTGATGACAGATTGTTGGGACTTACAATCATGTGAGCCCATTTGTTATAATAAATCTTACAATAAAGCTTATGATAATTAATCTGTCTCTATCTCTTTCTTCTTCTTCTCTCAGTCCTATTGGTTCTGCTTCTCTGATGAGCTTGAATACAATGATTTTTCCAGAGATTTCTGGAACTTAATTCCATGGTGTTTGACAAGCATACTTTTTATGACTTGGATCTGTTTCATCTTACTGAAATTTATTTTATGTTCAGAATATGGTATATCTTTTTTTTCTCCATTTTTTAATGAAATTTATTGTCATATTGGTTTCCATACAACACCCAGTGCTCATCCCAAAAGATGCCCTCTTCAATGCCCATCACCTACCCTCTCCTCCCTCCTACACCCCATCAACCCTCAGTTTGTTCTCAGTTTTTAAGAGTCTCTTATGCTTTGGTTCTCTCCCACTCTAATCTTTTTTTTTTCCTTCCCCTCCCCCATGGGTTTCTGTTAAGTTTGATAAAAGTTTGACATTCATTTGAAAAATGTGTATTTTTCAATTATTGGGTAACGTTTTCTATAAATGATACTTAACGTCAAGTTGGTTGGTAGTGTTGTTGGTAGTGTTGTTCTTCTATATCTAATTGTTTGCTTTGTCTCTCAATTATTGGGAGTTATTGAGATTATTGGTCACAATTAGTGGACTTTTCATTGCTCCTTGAAATTTCTTGATATTTTGCTTGTATTATTTAATTCTGTTATTAGATCCATAAACATTTGGTACTGTTATGTTTTCCTGATAAATCATTCCTTATCCCTGGTATATTATTTGTTCTGATACCTAATTATTTCAATATTGAGAGAGCCAAGCCAGCTTTATCTTGAGTAGTGTTACCATCATATAATTTTTATGTACCAACAATTAGTTGGGTCTTTTTTAATCCAATCTATTTCCTCTAGTGCTTTCAGGTGGTTCTTTCCCCAGCCATAGTTACTTTCCTCACAGGCATGAAGGCTCTGTTATGAATGCTCTAGCCACCTGGTCTTCCTAGATTTTCATCTTCATTCTCTCTATTCAGAGATATCTTGATATCTTGATATCTCTCCCATTTATGTGGGACTTTTCCCTTTTATGATTCTTCTCACTAGAATCTCTCCCCTCATTGCACAACAGCTCTGGAAGCTCTTCAGTTTGTTTCAACCAGCTTTCAGTTTGAACCAGCAACACTATAGCTTTGTGCAGGATTGCTCTTTGCTCTATATTGTGCAACTAGGCTATGCCTTCATGTGGAAAGTCATATCAATGCAAGCATTCCATTGTTCAGTTTCCCTTTCAGCACCTACTCATTTCTAGTTTATTTTTTTTTTCCTTTTGGTTGTTCTCCAGTGCCTTTGGATATTTGTTTGTTTTTTCTTTATGTACTTTGTTCACATATAATTGTTATCTGGGTATCTGGAAGCAGAACCCAAAGTCATCCCTTTTTATTTTGGAAAATAAATCCTTATGGTGCTTTTGTCTCTTCTCAGATCTTAGAAAAGAAATCCTCAATGATTTCAGGCTAAATTGTGTTATGTAAACAAACACATAATTAGAATATCACTAAACTAATGTGATTATAATTAATATAGTACACCTGCAAACTGATCACTTGAATCAGTTTAAATTAAATGTCTTAGATACTTACATTTAACATTAACATAAAATCAAAACTTAATGAAGTAATACATTATATTTTATTTTGTTTGCAAGTAAAGAATGACTCATTTTAATTTGAAAGTCCCAAAATAGTTATCATTGTTGTGAAAAACATTGGCAGTACCTCTAAATGTGTAATAAGTGTTATTTTATTTCACATATAATTTGAAATACTCATAGGATATTAAGAAAAATTGTTAACATTTATGGAAGCAAGAGAAATGACTTACTTTATGTTTAACATCTCCCCAGAAGGGTAAAAAAGGGTTGATGAATGATAGAAAAAAATAGTAATGCTCACAGAGTTTGGGCTGTCTCAGGGCAATGTACAGCATATCCATGATTTATGTCTATTATTATCTTCAAATAATATTTTCTGATATAAAAAACAAGAAAATCCCTCACTTAATGGTGACCTATTTTTACCACTCCTTCCATTCCTCTGTTACTAAGCAACCAAAAGACCTTAAGAAAAAATACTTGTAACACTTTCACATATATCATGCACAGTAATATACCCCAAATGTGTTCTATATATTGAATAAAAATAATGTTTTTGTGTTTGTGTTTTCTAGGATTTACAGGATTGCCACAACACCGTATACCAAAGTTTTCTATCACAATATATTTTATAGACAGTTTTACTTGAGGAGGAATTTATTCATGTAGCAGCCAGAGATTCAATTTCTATTTTTTTTAATGAAACTTGTACTGTGACGATTTAAATTGCCTTTGTCTCCTCCCTGACATCAAGTAGTAAGAACACCCATGCTCCAAAACCCTTCTGCAGTCTTCCTGAATATCTCCCAACTTTAGCCTTTCTTTGCATTATAACATCCTACTCATCTCCTCTAATACATCTTATCAATATTGCCTTCTTCTGTTTAAAGAAAAACAAAAACAAAAAAACTACAACCATTCCAGCAATCACAATCTTAGTACCTAGTAGAAATCAGATCCTTCTGCATTTAGTATAAGTTCAGATAGAACCTTGTTACTCAATAATAGACTCTTTAAGCATGTCCTATGTAACATTATGATCATTTGTCATTGCTTCTATGTGTGTTATTTTTTCTTGATCAGGATTAAAGCATAATTTTACATTATGTGAGCATACAAAGAAAAATGGCTATCATTGAAATTATGAAGTCAACTAACAGTAGAGTATGATTCTCAGTTTTATTTTTCATTTTTTTAACATTTAACATTTAGAAGGGCATGGAAGAATTAGCTTTTCTTGGTTAGTGTCAATATAATCTTCAGCTCAAAATTTTCTATTGAGTTTCTTAACACTCAGAAGCCTTTCACTAACATCTTTGGCAGTAGCATACTTTTTTTCTATGTTTTAAAAATCGAGGTGAGACTGATATATATGTAGGATTGAAATGGGGGTGTCAGAAAACTAACCATCTTAATTTCAAACTGAATTTTAGCAATAATTTAAGAGATGTTTAAAAATTTATATTCATGGTTTTACCAAATAACCGGCACTGCATCACTCACTTTCACTTCACTCCTGCATTTCACTCAGTTGCTAAACCTAACCCAGTCTCTGTTTCTCATCCAGCTTTACCCCATTTATGAAGTAGGGAGTTAAAAGATGGCATGCCGTTTTCTTGCAAGAGATGTTTATTACCAGGGAACTCTCATTCTTTGTATCTAGGCATGATCCAACATCAACCTCAGATTTCATAGTGTTTTCAAGTCTTAAGCTTTTCAAAGATTTCTGCAAATTCCCTGAATCTTGAATTTTATATTTCTTCAACTCTGACTTCTGCAATTTCAAATGTTATATTTATACCACTGTACAGTAGTTAGAGAAAGAGCTAAGCCACTCTAACAAAGATTGTCACAAGGTCATTGGTTATTGAAGAATAACTTTTGATTGTTATGTAGCTGATTTGATGTGAATGGTCCAGGTCTGTCTACATCTCTATCTTGTGCAAACTCTCAAGGGCCCACATTTCTTCTATTGCATGGCTCCACCACTCTCTAGGGCATTATTATGGTCAGGCTGGTCAAAAGATGACATCATCCTATGTAGATTCCTGCTGTTTGGATGGATAAACAGAAGAAAGTAAATCAGTGACTTAAGATTCTGAGGTATCACTAGTACATTTACATTACTTCTTGTTACATTCCACTGTCCTAACAACAAAGGAGAATGAGTAGTAAGCTTTGTACCCTAACAACTGTTCCTGGAAAGCTTTGTACCCTAACAACTAAAATTTAAAAGAGGAACAGGAAAACAAATTGTGTGTGTGTGTGTGTGTGTGTGTGTGTGTGTGTGTATTGATAATGATCTCACCATAGTTTTCCCCTCTGGCTACCCTGTTTCCCATTCTTAGAGTACATTTACTCCCTTGTTAAATGAGAACAACAAAATCCCACATGGTTGCTCTATCCACTTAAAACTCCAATTATCTGATGATGTGCAGACCTGTCTATTAGTTTATATATGGCTTCTCATGATCCCCCAAATTTAATACACTTTTAATATGTAGTAGCCTAAAACTGGTTATTCTTCCCAATATATAATGTGCTGATAACTTTAACAAGCAGCCAACTAAAAGTGGAAAGACTGGGGGGACATCTGGGGGGCTCAGTCAGTTAAGTGTCCGACTCTTGATTTCAGCCCAGGTCGTGATCTCACATTTCATGAGATTGATCCCCCCACATTGGGCTCTGCACTGATAGGACAGTCTTTTTGGGATTCTCTCTCTTCCTTTCTCTCTGCCCCTCTTGTGCCTTCTCTTTCTCTCTCTCAAAATAAATAAATAAGCTTTAAAAAATGGGAACACTGAAAATCATTAATTTATAGTAACTAGAAAACTCACCTGGGCAGGAATTATGAAACTTCCTACCAAAGCAGTGAAATAAATTCATTTCTTTTTTTATTTTTCTATTATTAATTTTTTAACATTTATTCATTTTTGAGAGACGAGACAGAGCATGAGCGGGGAAGGGACAGAGAGAGAGGGAGACACAGAATCTGAAGCAGGCTCCAGGCTCAGAGCTGTCAGCACAGAGCCTGACGCGGGGCTTGAACTCATGAACTGTGAGATCATGACCTGAACCTAAGTCCAATGCTCAACTGAGCCACAGGCCCCCCGAAATAAATTCATTTCTTAGTCCATCTAGGCACCCCTCTTTCTGCTATCTGGCATAATTTCATTCTTCCTCACCATAGTATATTAGGATTTCTATTTTTAAAAAGTACCATGGAATAGTGGCTTAAATGGTGCACATTTATTTCTCACAGATCTGGAGGCTGGGAAGTTTTTGAGGGCTCACTTCTGGTTCATAGATGGTCATCTTTTCTGTGTCCTCATATGGTGGAAAGGATCAGAGAGCTCTCTGGGATCTCTTTTAAAGGGCAATTATCCCATTCATGAGGGATTCACCTTCATGACTTAATCCCAATGGCCCCACCTCATAATACCATCACATTGGGAGTTAGGATTCCAACACATGAATTTTAGAGGTACACAACATCTTTTATATTTTGAGAACTGTGCTTTTGTCTTTTGTGAGAGTAATATATAATCATCTTTGTCTACTCTCCTCTATGACCTCTTTTGAAGTAGGTGTTGGAAAAATGCCTTGCTTTATGACCTTTGGGGTGGGCTATGTAGGCCAAGCTTATTATTTCTTTTGCATACAGTTGGCAAAATTCAGCAGACTTCTGCTCTCTTTAAGTCAGCACTCTGTGCAGTAGTGGATATGACATTTAGGCTTACTTTTTTGTTGTTGTTCTACTCTGTACCTTGTTTTTCTCTCTCATTCCAACGGAAGGTACCTTATGCCATCCAAAACACTAGACTGAATGTGGGAAGGCACCTCTGTAATTTAACATTTGCCACAGGGGTTCCTCCCTTTCTTCTTAGTCTCAATAGGCACTTGAGAAAGTATCTTGAGAATAGGAATGTTTGGTTTTCTGAAACTCTGGGCCACGGGCTCTCTAAATTCTGTTTCCTTCTATTGCTGTTTATTGACTGGCAACTTTTTGCCTGAGCTCATTTCTTTATTTTGTTACTTTGTTAAAATAGCAAGGAGCAAACAATTACTGCTAACATTCTAAATCTTTCTGTATACTTTCCCTGTAGCTACATGCTCAGTTAGCCCATGGTACCCACTGACTCATAATCAGGAAGATATTTTTGCCATGGCATAAGAAGTCTAATCAAGTCTATAAGTCTAATTCTAGTTTGCAGTATGTTTTGCCTTACTATCAACAACTTCTCAGCCAATTTCAAATGTTTATTTTTGTCACATCACCTGACTTCTAGGTTGAATTTCTCTGTTAAAGTGAAGGAATAACTTCTAAAATAAAGAGCTCTGCACATTAGTATTTGAATGAGTAAAAGTTTTATTTCTCTATCATCTCACAGTCCTAGTTTCAGGGAACCATACTTTTTTAATCTGAGGTTGCCAACACCGTTAAGGTCAGGGACCCCCTACATGTGGTCCATAGAACCCAGGGGGTTTCTGTGACATTTTCAGGAGAAATTAAGATCAAAACGAGTTCATAATTGTATTAAGACATTATTTGTAGGGCACCTGGGTGGCTCAGTTGGTTAAGTGTCTGACTTCGGCTGAGGTCATGATACCAAAGTTCGTGAGTTCAAACCCGGCAAAGGGCTCTGTGCTGGCAGCTCAAAGCCTGAAGCCTGCTTTGGATTCTGTGTCTCCCTCTCTCTCAGTCGCTCCCCTGCTGGTGCTCTCTCTTTCTCAAAAGTAAGTAAATAAACATTACATTTTTTAAAGACTTTATTTGATTTTTTTTTCCTGTGTAGATATTTGCATGTAGGCATTAAGTATTCTTCACTGCCATGCAATTAAATAAAAAAGTTTAAAATGCCTCGTGATACTTAATAATGTCTTGATGAAGCAATACAAGCGTTCATTCTTTAAATATAATTGAGTATATATACCTTTTTAATATTGTGTGTCACAAATGATTAAAAATATAAAAAATTCTGCTAGGTATTGAAATATGATGGTTGACTCTAGCTAGAGCACCTGTGTGATTGTGTGTATGTATCTGTATGTGCTTTACATAGAGCACCATTTTTACTTGAAAAAACAATCGACAGACTTAATTATAGCCTGGGTATTTGATATGTAGCTTTTGAAATTAACATTTTATAAGGAAAAATGACATTCTTTGTTGCTAATAATAAAATTAGAGCTTTAAAGCAAAAACAAAAACAAACAAACAAAAAACACCTTGAGTTTTGGAAAACTCATATATGCCTCTGTGAGCCTGCCAACTTTCTGACATTTAAATACCTTTCTGATGAGACTAGTAGAGATATTAACAAATATGAATAGTTTGTATTGCATAAGGAAATGGGTCAATTTTAGATCTTCATAAACCACTAAGCCAAAATTTCAAAAAGAACAATGGATATTGTTCATGGATATTTGAAGCATAATGCAATAACGTGGGAGGAGTTCTTTGATGTGGTTTCTAATTCCACATCACGAATAATTTTTATGAAACTGGCACTTATCAAGTGTTAATAAATTATCAAAAATAATCACAACTATCTGAAAAGGCTATTAAAATATTCATCTTTTTCCAACTGCATATCTGTGCAAAACCAAATTTCTTCAAATTGATCAAAACAATAAATGTGATAACAAGTTGAATAAAGAATTAGAAATGAGAATTCAATGGCCTCCTATTAATGGCATTAATGAGATTTGAAAAATGGAAAAGTGCTATTCTTTTTACTATATTTTTGTTTGAAAATGTAATTGTTCTTCATAAAAATGTGCTATTTACTTTAACATGTAATGGATTCATTGTTATTTCAAATGAATGAATATATCCATAATTTAAAAGTTTCTCAGTTTTGATTTCTAAAAATGAAAATGTTGATATATATGACCCACATAAATACAAGCTCTTAATGCCCTCACTGATTTTTAAGCGTGAATGAAACCAAAAATTTGAAGGCATTGGTGTTATTTATTTGTGTGGTTGAACCTGACTCACATGCACCAGATTACTATTATGAAGGAGAAAGACAGCACAAAGTAAAATACATCTTCTCTCTCTTTTTTTTTAAGTTTGATTATTTATTTTGAGATAGAGAGAGCACCAGCAAGTAGGGGAGGGGCAGAGAAAGAGGGAATCCAAGGCAGGCTCTGCGCTGTCAGTGCAGAGCCCAACATGGGGCTTGATTTCATGACTGTGAGATTATGACCTGAACCAAAATCAAGAGTCAGACGCTTAACCAACTGAGCCACACAGGCACCTACACGCATTCTCTTAAAGCTGGTAGTTGCAACTGGTTTACATACTGTGGTAAGTACCTAAGTAACACTAAATGCATGGCCACATCTATCAGTGAGAATCTAGGATATATATTCTAGATGGGCAGCCAACTCCAGCTACAACTTATTACCATGGGGAATTTTAGTGGACAACTGTAGCATCACACATTTTACCATGACTGACATAATAGTGCTCCCTGATTGGATTCTTCACCATTCACTCAAATACATGAGTGAATAAAGTGACTAATTCTCATGATTACATTGAAGAAGTAGAGGAACGTATTCAGGAAAATCCTTAAAAACCAAAAGACTTAGATTAGATATATGTCTAGTCTCTCTAAAACTCTTTGTGGGATGCCTAGCCAGTAGGCTGTATCATTCTCTAACCCCTTGTCTTTCAGTGCTTGGACTCACTGACTGTTAGCTCTCCATCAGCATAATGGTTAATTTTATGTGCAATTTTGCTAGGCCATGGTCCCCAGATAGTCGGTCAAACACTATTCTGGATACTTCTGTGAAAAAATTTTTGGTGTGAAATTCACATTTAAATCTGTAGACTTTGAGTAAAGCACGTTTCCCTCCATAATATGGCTGGCCCTCATCCAAACAGTTGAGAGCCTTAACAGAAGACTGACTGACTTCCCTGGAGAAAAAAAGGAATTCTGCAAGCAGATTGCCCTTGGATTTAAGCTTCAACTCTTACTTGAGTCTCCAGTCTACTGAACGCCCCCAATCAGATTGTGCACAGTGATCACTAAGCCTCCACAGTCATGTGAATCAGTATCTTAAAATCTGTCTTTCATATCTATATATATATATATATATATATATATATATGTGAAAAATAAAACCTGTTAAATTGGGGCCAAAAATAATAGTTACAAGTACACACACACACACACACATTTATATGTATGTATATGTATGTATATAAACACATTTGTGTGTATATGAGTGTATTCATAAGTTTTGATCCTCATACCCCAGCTTCTTGTTCCTATCTCACTATTATATAGAAAAAATTGATTACCTTTGGCTCCTACTTGCAAATTGTGTACCCAAACCCCTCAATATGTTTGATAAACCTTGGCTTATCATTAACATGGTCTACTCAGAGAACAATCTGAGTTAGGAGAAATAGTGTTGGAAATTGTTTCTGCAAGCTTTTCTTGGAGATAAAAAGTTGCTGAAGTTTAATGAATTTTGGGATAGGGTATAATTTCAAAGCAGTTGTGATTAACGTACAGCTTTAAAGTGATACGTTGCCTGAGGAAAGTTTAGGCATTTTATTTTAAAATGGCTAAAAATGTAGAAGTGTTAAGGTGTTGAATGAACTTTAAAAATCACATAAAACAGCTATTAACTTTTGGCCATAACTCTCATTTACTTAACCATAAACATGTTGGAAATTGTTAATTTATACTACACGTACAGTCATGATGAACATATTATGCAAAATATGTGCAGGACAATAAATTGTCCTACAGTTCAGTGCCATGGAACTCTCATTATAGTCTGTTTATTTTATATTGATGCATATTTTTTTGATTCTCTATGAATCTGTTCATCTCTCTCTTCTTGCTCTCCCCAGACCCCCTTTATTTAAAAAGTGAATAAAATAAGCTTATTTTAATATTTACTAAAAGTATTAAACATCTGCATTTAACTTACCTAAAAATTACATATATACAAAAAAGCAAAAGTGAAAGTAAATATTTATTCTTATAGAACTGTATTTTTTCAGTATAGGTTCTCTTTTCCCTCCCACTTATTATGCACAATTTGTTCATGTGGGTACGTGCACATATGCATGTATTTTTACAATGAAGTAATGTATATTACATTACAATTATTTTTCTAATTGATATATCTAGTAAAAGACTAATGTAATCTATTCTGTTAAAAATATATTCAAATGGAAATTTTACTATGTTTATGAAGGTCCTTTACTAATACACTCATTAATATATTCAACATCTGTTTAGCATACTTGCAATGCAAATATGCTTTGGGTTGGTAGTTAGTGTTTCTGATTCCAGAAATAAAAGTATCTACTCCCCAGATCTATCTAATATAATAAAATCCACTTTTCCCCTGAATTGTCATTTTA
Source organism: Prionailurus viverrinus (assembly GCF_022837055.1). NCBI lineage: Eukaryota > Metazoa > Chordata > Mammalia > Carnivora > Felidae > Prionailurus > Prionailurus viverrinus. The sequence goes on along the minus strand of NC_062564.1, from coordinate 108,313,731 downwards.
TTTTGTTTAATTTGAATACAATAAAATCTTTAATATACAGAATATCACCTTAAATTCAATGAAAATATCTTCTAAGATGGCATATGAAAATTTCATATAAAAATAGAAATATGTTTATTAATCAGTAGCTCTACAGAATTTAAGCACAATCTTTTCATTAATTAATGAATTAATAAGTCAAATTATGGGGTGCCTGGGTGGCTCAGTCGGTTAAGTGTCCCACTTCAGCTCAGGTCATGATCTCGCGGTCCGTGAGTTCAAGCCCGGCGTCGGACTCTGTGCTGACAGCTCAGAGCCTGGAGCCTGTTTCAGATTCTGTGTCTCCCTCTCTCTCTGACCCTCCCCCACTCATGCTCTGTCTCTCTCTGTCTCAAAAATAAATAAACGTTAAAAAAAAATAAGTCAAATTGCATATTGATATAAATATACTTCAAGCAAAGAAGTATATCTGTGACTATTCTTGTTGTCTTTCTTAGTTTTAACCAAAATTATGCTACATATTCACATATTAGGCTTTGAGAAGCAGTTGGTTTTTTTTTTTTTTAATTTTTAATGTTTATTTATCTTTGATGAAGAGAGACACAGAGTGTGAGCAGGGGGAGAGGGGAGTCCAGAGAGAGAGACACACACAGAATCTAAACAGGCTCCAGGATCTGACTTGTCAGTGCAGAGCCTTATGCGGGGCTGGAACTCAAGAACCATGAGATCATGACCGGAGCTAAAATCGGATGTCAACTAACTGAGCCACCCAGGTGCCCCCTGGGACTTGTATTCAGTAAGACATTTATTTTATTTTACTTTTAATATTCATTTACTTATTTTTGAGAGAGAGAGATCGTGAGCGGGGAAAGGATGGAGATAAGAAGGAGACAGAGAATCCCAAGCAGGCTCTGCACTGACAGTGCACCTGGCTCAAACCCATGAACCTCAAGATCATGACCCAAGCTGAAATCAAGAGTTAGGAGCTTAACCGACTGAGCCACCCAGGCACCCCTCAGTATGACATTTCAAATGTATCCATCTTTTGTCTGGTTCATAGTTGGCAGTCAGGACAACTAGCTCTTGCTAGTAAAGTTTTCTTTGAAGTATTTCATTTTGCTGATATTTTCATTTTACTTGGCATACTAAATGATATATCTATGGTTTTATCTCAACTAGATTTCCATTTTTGTGTGATTTCCTGATTACCTTTATCCCTCATATCCAATATGCCACATTCTGATATGCTTTCTTTTCTTGACTTACAATTTCTATCAGAAATTTTTTAATTGTTCTTAGTTCTATAGTATTATTACTTCATATACTTCTGATACAGGTTTTTGATTTATTTTGAATTTTTTCACAGGGTATACAATAATCTGCACATTTCTCACATTCTCCTACTTACATTTAAGAATTTTGTTCCCTATAGACTTGTTACACATATGGCTACCTCCAGGATTTAATTTTTATAATTTTACTTTTTTAACATCTCTCCTTCCTACCTACTTTTCTTTCTTGCTCAATTCCTGAAGTAATCAACATCAATTAATTTGAATCATGAGATTTCTTAAATTTACCCTTTTTTCATGTCAATTTAACAAAGCTCTGTGTCTCTCTCACACCTCACTTAAGCTGAGCTAATTTGCAGTCTACTGTGGTATAAAATTTGGATTTCTGATTTAGTAACAATATTATTTTTGGCCCAATTTTAATAGTTTTTATTTTTTTGGCAAAACCCATCAAAGATAATCCCATTTGGCTGCTGGTTATTTGACATTGATTAGCTTATTTTGTAGCTTGGCAGAACAAATTGAATCTACTATGGAAAAATGGATTAACATGATATCATGAACAGATTGGTAATATAATAGTATCCACTATACAGTATCTGGATTAAAATCCGAAGGCATTTTTCTGGATTCCTTTCTTTGAGTTGGAAGATAGATTATTTTGGTCACAGTTTGAAAATATCATGGCTATATCTAAATAACATATGTAGAACCCAACTAATGACACCATTTTATTATTTGTCACCTTTAAAATATTGTAGTATGTTCTATGTAAATTTTTTATCAAAATAAAAATACAGAAACCATAAACATACAGCTGGATGAATTTTCACAAACTGAACACAAGCCATGAACACCCAGATTGAAAAGTCAACCTCACCAGAATTCCAGAAACCACCTTGTATCTTTTATAGTTACTGTGTCCCCCAGGATAACCACTATCCTAATTTAGCATCATAGATTAGTGTTATGTTTTAGGACTTTGGTTGAGTGATTTTTGAATTTTTGAGTGATATGCTTTTCATCTTGTTTCTTTTGTTCAACATTTTATTTGAAGGTAATATCCGTATCACAGTATGGAATTATTATAGTTGGTTCATTCTCATTGCTTTTGTCAACTTTGAATATTCCTGCTATGAAAATTCTAACACTTGATTTTAGTGAATATGTGTGCATTTCTGCTGAATATATAACTAGGGATAGAAATGCTGGATCATAGTGTATTAGGTAATGATTTCCCCTCAGAGACTTGAAATTGTTGCACATTCTCCGTAACACTTGGTATTATTATTAGCCATTGTGACAAGTGTGTACTTCTATATTCTTGTGGCCTTAATTTGTATCTCCCTAATGACCAATGAAATGAAATATCTTTTTATGTATCGGTTAGCTATTTAAGTAACCTCTCTAATGTGAAGCACCTGGTTTTTCAGCCTTTTTTGCTACTGAATAGGGTAGGTTTATCTTATTAATGTTCCAGGATTCTTTGTATATTATAGAAATAAGTCCTTTGTCATATACCTGCATTCTCTCTCTGTGAGTTGTTGTTTTTTTGTTTGTTTTTGTTTTTTCATCTGTGGAACATTTGATGACCAGAAGATCTAATCACAAATATAGTCAATGTTATAATTTTTTCTTTTATGGTCAGTGTTTTTGTGCTATTTTTGAGAAATCTTTGCTTACCATCTGGCATAAAGATATTATTGTATGTTTGCTTCTGAAAGTTTATTGCTTTATCTATTATATTTGTATTCACAATCCAACTAAAATTGATATTTATGAATGTTGTGATTTAGGAATCCAATATCCCCTCCAAAGGATCCAATTGATTCAACACTAATTATTGAGAAGATTATCATTTTTGAACTATACAGCCTTATTGATCATAACATAAGTAAGTTGATGTTACTTTTAATACTTAACACTGCAGATGTCTCTACTTGATACATCCTCAAAAAACATTTGAGATGGCTGTTTGGTTTGGAGAAGAAGCAAGGATTTATCAATTAAGCCAAGAGGGTCTTAACCCATTACAATCTAGGTAATGAAAATTAATAGTCATTTCTTTATTTTGATTAGTTAGGCAATCTAGATGTTATGTACAAATGAAAGATAATAAGTAGATAAATAACATGCACATAAATTAGCTTAACCAGAAAAATCCATAATGTCTTTTTTGAAAGTCTGAATACATATATACTAATTACCAACAGAAACATTTCAGAGCACTTTTTATTAAACTATTTTGAAAGCAGTGAGAGGAAAGCATGTAAGGTTAAAAACAAAAGCATTTCAACAGCTCTCAGCTAGGAGGTAAGTTGATGTGTTTGAAGAACAGAGATGGCAGAGCCTGAAGGATGGAGAAGAACAAAGGAGTTTGGTACAAAATTACATTAGAGATGTAATGTCGTGAATGGAACTGGAGAGTGTGATGCTAAGTGAAATAAGCCATACAGAGAAAGGCAGATACCATATGTTTTCACTCTTATGTGGATCCTGAGAAACTTAACGGAAACCCATGGGGGAGGTAAAGGAAAAAAAAAAAAGAGGTTAGAGTGGGAGAGAGCCAAAGCATAAGAGACTGTTAAAAACTGAGAACAAACTGAGGGTTGATGGGGGTGGGAGGGAGAGGAGGGTGGGTGATGGGTATTGAGGAGGGTATCTTTTGGGATGAGCATTGGGTGTTGTATGGAAACCAATTTGACAATAAATTTCATATATTGAAAAAATAAGAAAAAAAATAGAGATGTAATGTCCATGAGTGCATGATCTTGCATGTCATATTAATAAACTTTAAATATAACCTAAAAAGGTGAAAAGTCATTAAACATTTAAGATTGAGGTCGTAAAATCCTATTTTTTATGTTAAAAAGATAAATTTGGCTTTATCTTTGGAAAAGATGAGAAAGTAACAAAAAAGAACACCAGCGACCAGTTAAAATAAGACAATCCAGTCATGAGAAGATATCTTTAATTTGATAATTTTGACTATATTCATAACAGTGGAAATTCCTGGAAGTTACTGAATTAGGAATATATTTAGTGGAAAACTTGTGAGAATATGTGAACCGGACATTGGGATGGTACAAGCAAGAAATAACAAGAATTATTTCCAATTTTTTGATATTAACGACTGGATGGAAGTGGTACGATGGAGGAATGAGTATCTTCTTAAAAACTGGGGAGGCAGGAGTCTCCTTTAAGAATCAGATTAAACTTTTCACAGATATCTCAACATATTTGCAAGAAGTATCAAGTGTACAGAGAATATTTATGTTCTTGAAAATTTTCCATAGAACCAGAGTTCAATGAAAACAATTATGGCAGGTAGCTATTAAAAATAATGCTCCTTTTCACTGTGTTTGGCTGTGTAAATGGTTGTTCAGTCATTGAATTTATTTCTTTGCTACTCCAATGGGTAGGGGCAACTGTGCCAGAGGTATAATCAATTGTGTTTGAGTGAAAATGATGTGTGCACCTACTGATTAAAAAAATATACAAATTTTTGGGGCGCCTGGGTGGCGCAGTCGGTTAAGCGTCCGACTTCAGCCAGGTCACGATCTCGCGGTCCGTGAGTTCGAGCCCTGCGTCGGGCTCTGGGCTGATGGCTCAGAGCCTTGAGCCTGTTTCCGATTCTGTGTCTCCCTCTCTCTCTGCCCCTCCCCCGTTCATGCTCTGTCTCTCTCTGTCCCAAAAATAAATAAACGTTGAAAAAAAAATTAAAAAAAAATATACAAATTTTTGGATAATATCTTGTATGATTTCTTGTGCCCCATGTTTTCTCCCACTCCCACTCTTTTTTTCTCCCATCCCTATGACTTACTTATTTTTAACTGAAAGTTTTTGTATATCTTAATCCTCTTTACTTAATTCACCCATGTCTACCCATCGTCCACCCTGGTAACCATCAGTTTGTTCTCTGTATTTATAAATCTGTTTCTGTTACTTTTTTTGTTAATATGTTTTGTTTTTTAGATTCCACATATAAGTGAAATAATTTGTCTTTTTCCAAAGTCTGACTTATTTCACTTAGCCTAATACTCTCTAGGGTTCTCAAAAAATTAAAAATAAATATACTATATGATCCAATAATTCCACTACTAGGTTTTTATTCAAAGAAACGAAAGTGCCAATTTGGAAAGATACATGCACCCCTATGCTTATCGCATAATTATTTACAATAGCTGAGATATGGAAGCAGCCTAAGTGTCCACTGAAAGATGAATGGATAAAGAAGATCTGAGGTATATATACACAATGGAATAGTACTCAGCCATAAAAAAGAATGAAATCTTCTCCCTCTTCTTTGTATTTGAAATGCAAACATTGTAGTGATTGTGTTTTGACCATATGCAACAACAGCCTAGGTTATAGTAATGAACCAGAGGATGGAATCTCAAGCACATTCCATACTCTTCTTCAACTAGACTACTGTGTGGGAGGCAAATAAACTTCTACCTTATTTGGGCCTTTTTTTGTCACTTAAAAAATGCTTATTATCTTAACTAATACTTGTTAAATTATAAGAAACATACTGAGTTTACCTGGACTTTTTGAGAAGAGATTTTATAACTTCAATCAGATTTTCAAAGATCCCGGTATATTAGTTATTGTTGCTAAAAACACTTTGAAAATTATGTTGGGAGATGGAAATCCTCTCATATATCGATCATTTAAATCTACACAGGTCTCTATAGACCATGGAAAAACAAAAGCAACATGACAACAATAATAAACCACTATCAACTAAAGCTGCTTTAAATGGTAATCTTTTCTTTTATAATTTACTGTAGCAATGTGTAAATTAGCTTTGGTTTTCATGTTAGCAAATACAAAATCAACAGACCTTCTTCTTCTGAACACAGATGCCTGCTTAATGAATTTGGAACTGGCATTGCCACAGGTGCACAGTCTAAGAATGTTTAATTGCTTGTTCTTGCAAAACCCTGGTGCACGAAAGCCAATATGTTTTGCCTTCATATGTCACTTGGAGAACCTTGCTTTTTCACGCAAGGTCCATATCTCTTCCACCTGTGCATGTCAACATGTTGTGACAATAAGGTTGTTCTGAGTATGGAAAGCAGTAAAAAGCTTGTCAGTTATTATAAGAAAGTAAAAGACCAAAGTACAATATTGACTGGCTAATTCCAGGGGCTCAGTTTTTTATTGCTTATGCTGTTTCTTGTGTCACTAAAATTTCATATCCAAGATGTATATAAGAAGCATTGTTAAATTTAATTCTATAATATCATTCTTGATCAGTGAGGACTAATAATAACTTGTGTTATTTTTGAGTCGATATTCCAGATCATTCTTCATATTCCATAAATAGTCTATTTTGGTAGGGTAATGAAAATCATGATTTATAAACTTAAATAAGCATCAGAAAAGCTTAACATGTACTATTCCCATATTTTCAAATGAAGCAAACATAATCCACTAAATCTTTACCCTACCCTTAGTAATTCGGTAGTTTGAAAGTGAAATTGAGAAATAAATACAAGAAAATGGCATGGCTTCTTCTCAAAGGAAGTTTTGCTGTTTACCAATCTATGATGATTTTCACAAAAGAATGATACCATTGACAATTCTATGATATATAGGTACATTTTGACAAACAATATCCATTAAGTGAAGTATATGTTCAATAACACATATAACTAATCTGTGTAAATTTTTTTTAAATATGAAATTTATCGTCAAATTTGTTTCCATACAACACCCAGTGCTCATCCCAAAAGGTGCCCTCCTCAATACCCATCACCCACCCTCCCCTCCCTCCCACCCCCCATCAACCCTCAGTTTGTTCTCAGTTTTTAAGAGTCTCTTATGCTTTGGCTCTCTCCCACTCTAACCTCTTTTTTTTTTCCTTCGCCCCCCCATGGACTTCTGTTAAGTGAAATAAGTCATACAGAGAAAGACAGATACCATATGTTTTCACTCTTATGTGGATCCAGAGAATCTGTGTAAATTTCTTAACCTTGCTAATAAACCTTGGATATTCTTCAAGAAGGAGATTATATAACCTTTTACCTACATTTTTCTATCTGCTCCTTAATATTGCTTTTTAAAACCTGGAATAATTATAGTACTCTATATTTAGCAGTATACATTTCTAAGTTATGTTGAAATAATGATCTGTTTTGGGTTGCTTTTGCTCAACTACCATTTTATTTTTTTCATATGAAATTTATTGTCCAATTGGTTTCCATACAACACCCAGTGCTCATCCCAACAGGTGCCCTCCTCAATGCCCATCACCCACTTTCCTCTCCCTCCCACCCCCCATCAACCCTCAGTTTATTCTCAGCTTTTAAGAGTCTCTTATGGTTTGCCTCCCTCCCTAACTTTCAACTACCATTTTAATATCAAACCCTAACACTGAAATAGATCTTTGTAAGTCAGATTGAAGAAAGATTCTAAATTTAAACAACCTGAATCTGGTGTATTCAGAAAGAAATATCTCCATTTTTTTCTTCTCATACAAAATTGGTTATATTATAAGTTTAATGAGAATTTATTGAGATAATTTTATCAAAAACCAATTAACAAAAGTTTAATATATTTTAGTATTAAATAAAAATATTTTTCCATGTATTTTTGTATTGGGAAAGTACAGTAATAAAATTTCAACTAGAGATCTCCAAAGAGTATTATGGGACTCAAATCAATTTCATTTGTGACAGGTGCATTTTGAGGAAACACCAGCCCTGCTACATGTGGGTTGCTATTGATGTGTCCCCATTTAGGCAGTTAAAGTAATGAGGAGGATAATCATACAGCATGATAAAATCTATGCAGTGAAAAATGAGAATAAAATCTTTGAGAAACAAGTTGAGAGTAAGAAACAAATTCATCCCTTTCAAACAGTGTGTTAAGAAATGACAGTGGTCAAAGGCAAATTAGAATGATTGAGAGAACAGAAGATCTAAACATGTTAAATAATTCTGGGACAATGAATTTAAAAAAATAGATACTAGGAGAATTAATAAAAACAAAGGAATATATTCATATTAGTTTCTTTTTTGCTCTTATTTGACATGAAGATTGAGGCAAAACAAAATAAATAAATCTGTATTTCTCATTTACAGCAGGGAGGAAAACATTGATGCCAGCACTAGGTAAGATTTTGTAGGGGTCCACTTTACAAACACTGAGAGTTTTTGTCCAAGAAGAGATCCTTAGATAATTTACAATAGGAATGACTGCAGGATACTGTGACTTAAATCATGGTTAAAAGAACATCAGATTAAAGTGAAGGTTATTTGCGGACATTTTTCAAAACTTGAATTTAAATGGTGAGACTGAAAGATATTTCTTTTTCTTTGCTCACGTGAAGAAAAAATAATTTTCCAGGTATTATCTGGCTGAAATGCCCTTAAAACAGCTCAAGAAGAGTATCAGATGAGTTTGGTGTAAGAATTGAATGTTACTGCCAAATGGAATTTGGTTATGAAGGAGTAAGATAATTCCCCACTGAAGAACTTTCATTCATGACAGAGAAAAGTGTTAGTGGATAAACAGTGGATCCTCAGATAAGCCACAGAGACAACATAATTAAAAGTACTGCCAGACAAGTGTTTTAGTTTTGAAGCCTAAGGACATACTTGTGTTTCTTCCAAAATAGAAAAAGAGCTTTATGTTTTAAGAAATGATGGGTAAGAGGAGACAGCAGAGTAAGAGATACTTGTTCAGGCAGTGTAGAAACCATAAAATTACCTAAAAATGGGGGTGAATAGAATGGAGAGATCACATCAAAAATTTTTTTAAATTGTTCCTAGCACTCCTAGGCATTTCTTTATTCTAGAGAAATGGAGATGTAGGTTTGCACAAAATCTGTGCATAAATGTTTATAGAAGCTTCTATACACAGTTTTTTCATTTGCTTGGGAAATGATTTTTCATTTGTTTTGGTAATAGCCAAAAGCTGAAAACAACCCAAATGTTTCTCTGTCAGTGAGTGGTTAAACATCCCTACCATGGAATACTACTCAGAAATGAAGGGGAATGACATACTGATATACAAAATAATTCAGATGAATCTCCAGAGAATCATGCCAAGTGAATAAAAAGGCAATTCTGTATGATTTCATTTATAAAACATTCCTGAAATGAAAAATTTACAGCAATGAAGATTAGATTGATGGTTGTTAGAGATTAAAAAGAGGGTGTAGGTGGAAAGTGGGTATGACTATAAAAGGGTCCTAGGGATCCTTGTGTAATGGAAATTTCTACATCTTAGTTGCGTCAGTGTCAGTATTCTAGATGTGATACTGTACTGTGGTTTTGCAAGACATTACCATTGGGGAAAACTAGGTAAAGGGTATGGTATTCCTTAGAACCACATGCAAATCTATAATCATCATAAAATACAAGGTTTCATTTAAAAATGACCCAGACTTTTCAAGAATGTGTCAATATTTGGCAAATTTTTTGGTCATATGCAAATATTCACAATGGAAAGGACAAAAGGAACACAAGATTGGGGGAATTTTTTTTTTTGAATTCAGAATAGTGCCTATAAGGGAAGAAGAAGAGGGAGAAAGTTTGGGAAGGAATTGTGATATCTGTAAGAAACCACCATGCAATTAAAGAAAGGTTCCCAAGCAAAGCATAAAGCCAAAATGAAACGTAGTTTGGAATTTTTATGTATTTATTTTAGTAAATAAAAAAGTAAAGGATTGACCTAAACAAACACTTGGGCTTAATATTGTCTAACTTTTTAAAATCATTTTTTTGTTTTAGAGAGAGAGAGAGAGCATGAAAGCAGGGGAGAGCAGTAGAAGGAGAGAGACTGAGAATCTTAAGCCACTCTAAGCTCAACATCAAGCCAATGCAGGGCTTGATCACGCAACCCTACAATCATGACCAGAGCCACAATCAAGAGTCAGATGCTCAACCTGCTGAGCCACCCATGTGCCCCTAACATTTTTTAAAAATGTTTTATTTTTACTAATAGTATCAATCCTTTTTTTTTTTTTTTTAAGTAGTCTCCACGCCCAGGGCAAAGCTCAATGTAGATCTTCAACTCACCACCCTGAAATCAAGATCTGACCTGAGATCAAGAGTCAGCCACTTAATTGACTGAGCACCCAGGGGTCCCATAGTCCCAATCCTTAATCACCACCAGCACCCTATCTTTTATTTTTGATGTATTTTCTTTGAATACACTATTCTTTTTGTTCTTTAGCTCTGCTCATGTGCAAATGTACCTATACACCCCCACTCAGATAATACGTACACACATACACATGTACATATATATTCATAAAAAATTGATCTGTGTACTTAAAATTTTTATAAGTAATACTTTGAAACAAATTATTTTACTGTTTACTTTTATCCAGAATTTTATTTTTAATATCTGCTTTTATTTTTATATGAACATTCCTTCCTTCTCACTACTAGATAATATCCTGTCAAAAGCATAGATATAAATTACCTCACCATTATCTGCAACAAGCAGGTAGGTTAACCTCAACTTTTTGCTAATACATATATGACAATAAATATTCTAATGCATGTCTTTTTATTCCCCTTTGAAAGATTTCTCTGGAAGTGGTTATATATTTCCATATTTTAAAAAATGTACTTTCATATACAAAGCTAAAGAATTACTGAAAGATGTGAAATTTAAAAAAGCTAATATAGAATGAAAGCAAAGTGAATAAGAAAAGTGTTAGTGTAACTAAAGACAGAGTGATGAGAAAATATAAGATAATGAAACAGACTAGTGTTTTATCTATAGACATTTTTTTAAAAGGTAATAGAAATAAATGAAAGGTAATAACTTACAGATAAAATCATACAGGTAAAGCAAAGTATGGGGGGGAAGAAATGTTTAAGGATACGTGTTTCGTATATAAATATGAAATAGACATTAGAGAGTATGATGAGTATGTGAGGTAAAAACAATTAAAATTGCATTAGAAAGTTTAAAAGCATTGAAAAACTAGGTCAAATACATTTATAAAAATAAATTATTATTAAAACAAAAACTTCTTATGTTAAATCTAATTCAAAAGAAAGACTTCTTTGGAGCATTCTGGGAGGAAATAAATAATAAGTCATTTTTGAATTAGCAATTTTGGAAGATTGTATTTCTATTTGGATACAAGTATGATGTTTTAAAAGTTAGGAAGATAGTTTGGACTACTTAGCTTAAAGACTGGGATATTTTTTAAAAATCAAAAATTAGGAATGAACTCGGAAAATATGAAAAACATGTTAAAATAAACACTAGCTTAAAAAATCTGACTATAAAAAAATTAAAAACAATAAATTTTTTTTGAATAACAATACAATATCTTTAAATAATATGCACTCTGACAAAATGATTATGGATTTCATGGGAATTCAATTATCATTAAAACAAATATCATTAAAATATATCATTATATATTTATTCTATAATAGTCTGTGAAGATAACACATAATTGTCAAATAATAATTAAATATAAAAGAATTACAAATATAAGTTTGAGATACATATACTTATACATGAATATTTCCCAAATATTAAAAATGAAAGTAGCCAAGCAATCGTTTTTCATGATAATCACTACATACTATCATTACATGGACAAAAAGAAAAACAATAAAATGGTTTAAAAGAAAATGACAGGTAAATTGGATAGAGAGGAATAATAAATGCAATAAATATGTGTTTTTTGCAATCTATAAATATTTCTATTTAAAATAGTTATGTGACCACATGAATTAAAAATAAAGTGCTATTAAACAATATATGTATACAATTTAAGACAATATTTTATTGAAAAATTCTTACATACAAATGTATTAAAATCAATTGAACAACCTTTATTTTTATACTCACTTGACTTTTGTTTCACTTTTAAGTTAAGTGTGATTATGATGCTGGAATCTAGTGATTTTAGTTCAAACAAAAAAGGGTAGCATAGACCTATCATTTGATTTTTCTGTTTTCTCTTTTCATAGAAAATCATCAATTTAAATTTGTACATTTGTTAGCTATGTGTCACTAATTATTTAGCTTTTCCACCATATTTTCTATCACTCAATAACATTACTTAAAATTGCCTTAAATTTGATCTCTGCTGAGTCATGAAAAGCAAAGCAAATCTTGGGGAGCTACTATTAGTGATGGTTATGGGTTAAGTGAGATGGGTAGAAATTTTCCCTGCCAAGTCTAAATTTGACATCACTTTTCTAAATGACACGATAGGAAATGGTCAAAATTTTATTGATCTCTTTTAAAAATGTTCTGGGATCATAAATGATTTCATCCTAAAAGTTGTAAGCATTAATGATTTTGTTACTTCTTTATTTTATTAAAAATATCAGACTTTTTACGTTAGGTAAATTTATCAGAATTTTACTGTTGCAGATATCAAAATGTTTAACAGAATGGTATTTTAATTATATTGTCTAATCTTCAAAATAGAACTGTCATTATATCAGAGAATTATAAATCTTAGTGTAAGGAATTATTTTTTTAAGAAAACAAAGCATCAAAAATATTTTGCTAGCTAATTATAACATTTATAAATGCTAAATCACAAATGTGACAACTCTTTCCTTTATTCCAATGTCTGTGTTTCAGCCCTCTTTGAAATTCTGGGCATGTTTTACTCATATAAGTAGATATTTTCTTCTATCACAAAATTGATCCTGAAAAGATACCCACTTTTGTTAAACACAGCATTGCACAGAAGAGGTGTGAAGTTTTAAGGTGGTCCACAGTGCTTCCTCATGACACCATTTATACCTCCTTCCCAGGTTGGCTTGGAGCCAATGATGTTTCACGTGGGAATTCATTTCTGAATAATTTTGAATGGTCATTTCACTTCCGGAGCCTCTCAGTATAGCGGATGAGACCTTCATTGGGATCGGATTTTCTCTTTCTGCCTAATGCTGATTTTTTTTTTTTAAATATAATTTCCAAGGTGTTGATACCAAGAGAAAGATGGAGATGAGGCTCAGGACTGAATGGTAACAAGTTTATAAATTTTTTTTTTTTTTGAACGTTTATTTATTTTTGGGACAGAGAGAGACAGAGCATGAACGGGGGAGGGGCAGAGAGTGAGGGAGACACAGAATCGGAAACAGGCTCCAGGCTCTGAGCCATCAGCCCAGAGCCTGACGCGGGGCTCAAACTCAAGGACCGCGAGATCGTGACCTGAGCTGAAGTCGGACGCTTAACCGACTGCGCCACCCAGGCGCCCCAGAAGTTTAAAAAAGGTAAACTCCCAATGAAAATAGTTGGATCTATCAAGGTCAGGGTTCCGATTAGTAAAGAATAAGACACCAGATGATAACAACTGGATTGATATGCCTAGAAATCTTGTCTCCAGATTCTCTTGGACATCATGAACCTGAACAAGTGACTCATGCACTTTTTTTGTCACGAGTGCTTTTTGATGGCTAGTGCTTTTGCTTTATTTGAAAATTGCCCCCGCAAGGCAACATGCACCCGCAGGAATATTATGTATTCTCTGATTATTGGTAAAATTCAGTAGATTTATTTGAGCAAGGAAGAAAATTATATTATTCTAACATGCTATATACTTAAATATTTTTCTACTGCAAGATTACTTTTTAAATTTTATTTTATTCCACTATAATTCATTTGTCATTACTTACCTTTAAATTTACATATTTTAATACTATGCATTTTGATGTATGAGCATGTATCTTTACAAGTAATTCTTGTTAAATTGTACATTTTATCATTATGAAATATTGCCATTGATGTTATTGTAAGATCTTTAATTGTTTTCTCTAATATTAATATCAATTCACTTGTTTTCTTGATAATCACATTTGCTTGATGTATCATTTTCCATTCATTAATTTTTAACTCTTCTAGTTCTTTTAGATGTCTCCTAAACTAACACAAAGTATTTTTTCATCTAACTCAATTTCTTCTGCTTTTAATGAAGGATTTAAACAATTTCTGCATTATATACTTATATATTATTTATGACAGCCCTCTTTTTTTGTTTTATTTTTGGAATGATCCACAAACTTCTTTCCAGTACCCATCATATCATCTAACATTCTAGAATTTGTGCATGTTAACACTACATTCCACTGAGTTAACAAACTCAGAAAGGTTTATTACACAGAAATACATATATTTGCATCTGACTTTTACAAGAAGTATATCACATTTTTCTTCCTCTATTCCCTGAACTTCTTACTTTGGGATTATCTGGATGTTTATTCCATATCTTTGTTCATTTTATAAATTTATACAAAAATACTTACATCCATTTACACTTTAGAAGCTTCTTTTAGGGGTGCCTGGGTGGCTCAGTTGGTTAAGCGCCGACTTCAGCTCAGGTCATGATCTCCCTGTTCACGAGTTCCAGCCCTGCATCAGGCTCTGTGCTGACAGCTTGGAGCCTGGAGCCTGCTTCGGATTCTGTGTCTCCCTCTCTCTCTGCCCATCCCCTGTTCAGGCTCTGTCTCTGTCTCTCAAATGTGAATAAAAATTTTTTAAAAATTAAGAAAAAGAAGTTTCTTTCATAACCACTTATTATGAATTGAATTATGTCCACCAAATTTTTTTTTAAAAAGATATATTAAAGTCCTAAGCCTCAACACCTCAGAATGAAAACTCATTTGAAAATAGGTCATTGAATATATAATTAATTAATTTGAGATCATGCTGAAGCAGGTTGGGTCTATAATCCAATCTGACTTGTGTCTTTATCAAAGGGGAAAATTTTGGACAGTAGGAAGAACACTGTGTGAAAAGAAAGGCAGAAATCAAGGTGATACTTTACAAGCCAACCAACATAAAAAAAATTTCTAGCAAACCACCAGAAGCTAGGAGACAGGCATGGAACAGATTTTTCCAAACAATCCTTAGGACGAAACAGCCTTCCTGATACCTTGATATGACATTTCTAGCTTCTGTAATTCTGAGGACAATAAATTTCTGTTGTTTAAGCTACCAATTTATGGTATTTCATTATGGAAACCCTAGGAAATTAATATACTACAATTTTTAAAGTATTGTTATCTTTTCCTCTCTGCTTCCCTTTAGCCCATGTAATTATTCTGTCACACATTTCTGTTTATACTACCCTAAATGCCCGCTTCTCATTTTCGTATCTTACTTTGACTAACTGATTGCCAAAATGATCTTGATGACAAATGAGCCACTTACCATCTTTCTCATCTTACCCCAATTAATCTTACACATTGCTTCCATTTTCCAAACTCAAGCTTGTATAAAACTTCAGTTTTCCACAGCTGATATAATTGCATCTGTTGGAGACTTCTGAATTGATTCTAGATCATCAGTGACTGATGATCTGTACTCTCTTCGACTTAGCTGATGGCACATGAAGTTCAGCTTTTGATTTAGGTAATGCATGCATTGTTCCAGCATGCATTGTTCCAATTGTTCTTTCTCCAAAAGTATTTTTAAAGCTTTCACAAAGGCAATTGAGCATATTTGAAGATATTTTTAAATTCTCTCTTTTCCCAGCTATGTGCTTGGATGAACATATAGAAGTATAAATCTGGTGGTAATCTAAGTAAGTACTAGTTTCTGATTCTGTAACAACTCTTCGAGTTTTACAATTTAGAGATATACAATTGACCCATGAACAACAGGGGTTTTAACTGTGTAGTTCCACTTACCTGAAAACTTTTTACAGTATAGGAATGTAAATGTATTTTCTCTTCTTTATGATTTTCATAATAACTTTTCTTTTCTCTAGCTTATTTTACTGTTAAAATGCAGTATATAATACATATAACATTTAAAATATGAATTAGTTGACTATGTTATTGGTAAGGCTTCAGGTCAACAGTAGGCTATTAGTAAGTTTTAGGAAAGCCAAAAGTTATATGTGATTTTTGACCATGTAGGTTGGTCAGTACCTCTAACTCCTACGTTGCTTAAGGATCAATTGTACTTGGATGCTGGCTGAGATTATCAATAAGATGAAATTTTCAGCTGTATCCTTTGGAACTGTCCATTTTTCCATCTTTCTTTTCTCTCCTTTTTTTTTTTTGAGAATGGGTCAGTATTATTTTAATAAGGTGAATGAAAGTATCAGTCCAGAGATATGCTTCTCAATCCAGATAAATTAATAACTCAGTGACTGAAAACTTTAGTGTATGGTCATTTTTAAAAAAGAGCTTATACTGCCAAAGGTTTATCTTATTGTTATCATATCATTTTTGTATTCATTGTCTACTTAAAGTTGTGACAGTAAATCAGGCGTGTTTAGTTCATTGAAAAAGTAATATTCAAGAACAATTTTTTAATGCTATTTAATTCATGCTGTTCATAAAACAAAGTCAATCATATTGAGTAGCTTACCTGTCTTGTATTTTACTTTTACACTGATTTTTTATATTAGGGTTAAGTTGCTAAAGATATAAAAAGGGGAAACAAAAAAAAATTCCAGTACTTCTCCTTAATATAAAACTCTATTTTAGATATTGGAATGTAAATTAACTGTTTTATAATAATTGTTACTCAAATCTTAAAATATTACTTGAAAGAAAAAATTTACTAAATTAGACATGTCACCTGTAATTTTAATATAAGGTTACATTTTTTATGCTGTTATATTTTAAACACAGTTTTAGCAATTGATGGTATTCCTAATTGCATAAAATACATATTCCAGTATATATCCCTTTAGGGGGATTTTGTTAGCCAAAGAAAATTGATGAGAGACATGATGATGTAGATACATTGGTAATGACAGATACATTTTTTTAGAATTTAAGTGAAAAAAGAGACCTAAAATAAGACTCTGGGGAGTGGTGAGCATTGTGCATAAGTCATCTTTTGTAGTCTTTTTTCTATGTAAGTTTTATGGAGCTAAGTAATATCTTTTAAATATACCAGCCTATGACTGAGTTGTAGCTTAAAGAAAACATTCAAACCTCCATCAGAACTACAGTGTTACCAATAGTTTTAATCAGCGGGAAGCTATTGTGTAGATTTTCATCTGTGTTTATTTTCTGTCAGATTTTATAAAAAATAAAAGATTCTCTATCCTTTTTGTTTCTTTTGAATAAATTGGCCCAGGCCT
Organism: Prionailurus viverrinus; assembly: GCF_022837055.1. Taxonomy (NCBI): domain Eukaryota; kingdom Metazoa; phylum Chordata; class Mammalia; order Carnivora; family Felidae; genus Prionailurus; species Prionailurus viverrinus. The sequence goes on along the minus strand of NC_062564.1, from coordinate 108,296,412 downwards.
TTTTGTGTATGTTTTGTGGATGCGCGTGTTTATGTGAATAAATGCTAACAGTATAACTTAAGAGAACTTACAAAATTCATGTCATATTTTTCATATCATAGCAAACTGTACACTCGTGAATTGAAAAATGTCTTTCAGTTTATTAGCAAATGGCAAATTGAAATTTATATGTAATACATTTTTTATATAGTCAGCATGTATTGAGTTAAATATGCAATAAATCAGAGATAATGTTTTACCCTTCACTGAGACTTGGCCATATCAATAATTCAATAACAAGAATTAGCTTTGTCTAAGTAGAATATCAGTTGGGCCAATCTTCATTAAGCTCAAATCTCTCCTGAATTTATGTAAAATATGTTCCTACTTTAAATACAGGTTTTACAGAGAATTGCTGGGGGTTTCTCTATTGGGTGTATATTCCTTTTGGAATGACAGTACTTACTAACATTCTAAACGCTCCCTATAGCTGTGGTAGTTGGCTGCTGTGATTGGCAAGTCTTTCCAAGTTCAGTGATGCACTGAGATAACTCTTCCCCTTGACTTCAGAATAAAAGAAGATTTAGTAACAACTCATTACAACAAAGTGTAGTCAAGATTTTACAATCACTTTTACCTTCAAGAAGCATGTCTCCTATGTGGAAACAAGCTGCCCTGGGACCAGGTTGGGAAAACAGAAGGGTCAGGTGGTAGTAATAAGTACTGATCTCTTCTGTCTATGAACTTATCTATTTTTTTCCTGATGTACTTGATTCTAAAGGCTGCATTTATATATACCATGACCCGGAAAATACAATTTTCCAACGTGTTCAGACAGACCTGTGTATAAAACTTTGTATACTACCTAGAACAGCAACAAGTACATAGTAGTCTTGTAAGTCATGTTGAGTGACTTAATTGCAGAAGCTAACTCAAGAGAGAGTTTTGATACCTTTTCTTTTTCCACAAAGTTCTGTGATTTCACCTAATATGGAAATAATCTCTAAATTTCTCCTGAATCTCAGACAAACCAGATGTCAGTGACAGTGTTTAAAAGTTGGCACTTGCAATTTGGCTAGAAAAGGAGAGTGAGAAGAGGAAAAAGTGGTGAACATACCCAAGTTAGTTGTATGAGTTGTATTAAGGTATTGTTGAAGTCAGAGAGTAGTTGTTTTGCTAGTGGGTAAGAAACTTAAAAAGATAAAACATTAAGTTTGAGAGTGAAGGTATGAAGTTCAAAAGTGGGTATCCAAATTCATACGTAAACAAGGGAGTTTGTAGGGAGCTCTGCTGGAGAAGGTTCTTGGCATTCAGCAATACAAAAAATTAAGTGGCTTTGATGTTGGATAGATTGTCTATGCTGTTGTTTAAGTTATTTGAAATGACAGTAGGCCATAAGATTGGAGAGAAAGATTAGGTAAAGTTCCAAACATTTCACTGAAGGCAGGTAATAGTAAGGAAACCTAGTGATGCAAACAAAATTGCATCTCTCTTAAGCAAATAGTGTTTATTTCAAGAAGACAGAGTAATAGTGATCTGTTATTTTCAGTGAGGAGAAAGAGGAAACCATCTTCTGACCCTGATGTATGTGAAATACTGGGAAATAACCCTCCTCATCTTGAGAATGTTGCAGTGGATAGAAAGTACAAGTACAGTGTGTACTTGAAAAGAACAGAAAGGAATTGACAGTAAAGAAGTGTTTTATAATTATGTGGCATAAAGTCAAAAGAGGGAAGTCCATGATTTGGGGAGAGAAAGGAAGAATGTTAGGTAAAAGAAGCACAAAGCATAATGAGAATAAAATACCAAAAAGGATGGGGAGGAGTGGTAAGTAATAGATTAAAACAAGAAATTGAAGCATGGTGGGCTTAGAGTTATTTATTTATTTTATTTTATTTTATTTTATTTTATTTTATTTTATTTTTAGTCACATTTTCTTTTAGACTTGTGGGTATTTACTTTTTATAACATTTAAATAAGGCCTGTAAGGGCAATCTTGTAATGTGTGTTAGGTGATTAGGTGAATCCTTGTGATTAGGTCTTTCTTTCTACTCTCTCTACTGTGGCAGGCACTTATGATGACAGGCAGATGCTAGAGATTGGCACTAAGATCTCTGAGATTTTAACACAAAACTTTAGGTTTGGAGAGCAATCAAGTAGGAGCAGTGGTGTCTGAAACATGAATGAATAGCAGAATGGGGTACCTTTTGAGAAGAGTACATCATAGAGTCTAATTGTTTAATGATTTAATATTTAATGGTTTAATATAAAAGTGAATTTGGTTTTACAGCAAGACTCAACACAAATGTTCTATATAAATGCCTACTAATTTGAATTTGCATACAAATGGTCTTAAACCTTATTTAATGATTCTGATTCAGTAAATCATGGGTTTGACTCATGATACTGAAGTTCCAAGTTTCCTAAGTGATGCCAGTGCTTCTTAGTCCCTCGACTACACTTTGAGTAGCAAAAGTCTGTATGCTTGTGAAGAACAGGTGTGATTTCTAAAGAACACAGTCAGAGATAACAAAATTTGAGAATATTTCCATTAATTTGGGGGAGTCTTGCTATTATATTACCACAGGGAGTTAAGTAGAAAAGGAGGAAATCCGTGCCACCACGTGGGAGTCGAGGGAATTACACTGCTGAACACAATCCATTAAACAGTTCAGGGAGAAGGGATAGGCTTGGCTAGAAGATAAGAGTATTTTAAGTGGAGCTATAGATTTATAGGTAGGTCAAGAGCCTTACAAGAGTTGTTGGAAATACTGAGTGTAATTTTCCTCATCATTATCAACTAGATTTTCAATATAACTTATAAATACCATACAGGTTTTGTTTTTGTTTTTGTTTTTTCATTCTTTCTGTCTTCTTTAAAATAACTCTTCCATTGATATTGAACTGCTGTGGATTTTAAACGTGTTCATTTCATACTCATTAGGGAAAAATTTTCTTCTTGTTATAACCTACATTTTAATTAAAGTGTGTCAAATTTGTTACCTTCCTTTAGTATTGTTGTTCTTTCCTAAGTTTTATACCAAATTTGAATTATTCTCATGTACTTTTCTTAAAATTCATATGTTTGTATTTAATGTGCGTTCTATGTCTTTCAAACTAGCTTATACTTTTTTTTGTATATAGGAGGACTTGTCAACTCCGACCTCATGTAGGAATTATTTGTGGAGACATGAAAATAAATAAAGACTGATGCCCTGCTCCCATCCCAGACAATATTTTAATTGATAGCCTCAGTGCTGGGATGCATTAAAATCTGCTTCAGTGGTTTTGTAACATGAAGTTACAGGTGAGTACCATGCAAATGCACTATCTTATGAAGGTTTACTGTGTACTTCCTCCTCCTTTATACATTAAATATGAACTACAGATTCATTTCTACAGTACTTTAGTAAAGAAATGGCTGCACATAGCACAGCACGCAGGAAGGCTTCTCATGAATGAAAAACTCCGTACAAAAGGCAATCAGCAACAGCATTGAGAGCTTTAGGTGGTCGATAACTTTCTCAAAATCCTTTTTCAAGAAGTACATAATAGCTTAGTCGCTTGGTCCAAATAACTTGAATGCTAAATCACAGACAGCTGCGTCCATATCTTCCCCATTGTTTCATTCATGAATAAATACACACAGTAATAAACTACTGTAAATAAAATTAATCACATATGCTTATGCACATAATAGGAGCTTGCTGAATGTCAGGCTGTTTTGAATCTATGGATGTGTTGATAGAAGTTTTGTGTGTAAACATTCACAGATGGGCACATTTTCTCTATTAAAAACACCTGCAAAAGGTTTCTGGAAAAGTTTCAGAAAAACCTTGAATCATTTCAAAATTTATTTTACACCACCTGGTGATCGAGGCTTTTATAGAGTTTTTCCTTAGGAAACCATGCGTTAGAACATTATGAGTAGTTTACTAGTGCCAGCAGAGGAACCAGATAAGGTGAATATTGCTGTTTTGGTCATTCTTTCATTCCCTTATGTATTCATTTCATCCTTTCTTCACTTTGCCATTCATTACTCAGTACATACAAGAAATAACTCTGCAAAAAAAAAAAGTGAACAAGGTAGAAATGATTCTCCTCAAATTATAATTTCATCCATATCGTCCATCCTGATGAACAGAGTTAAGTGATACAGAAACTTGAACAATTATTTTTACCATCTCAATTTATTGATCACTTCAAACTCAATCTTTTCTTTCTCTAGACTCAGCATCATTCCTACTTAGATTTTCAGATATTTTCATTCCTTAATTAAAAGAAGAAGAAGAAGGAGGAGGAGGAGGAGGAGGAGGAGGAGGAAAGGGAGCTTCTTCACACTTCCATTTGATATTTCTTCACTTTACCTATAATTAATCCCTCGTTGCAAGTGCTGTTCTACTCTGGCCCTGTCATATATCCTTAAATTTACTCTTGACTCATGTACAGATTTTGAAGACAGATTATATTTACCTCTGTACAGAAAGGAAGCACCAGGAAGTTCTGAACTTCTAAAGTTGCTATGGCAATTGCCAACTGCAAAAATAAAACAGGCCTGGAAGCACATTAATGACATAATAAACCCTCTTGTCAAGTGCATTTTAAAATCATTTTGTAGGTAAAGTTATACTTGCACTGTGCTGGAACAAAGCCATATTTGTTTAGTAGACGTGTTTTCGTTTGTCTTCCCTCTTTCTCTTTCTCTGAAATTGGCAAAACAAAGACGGAACAAAATATGGATGCACTATCTATACTTTATTGAATCTATTTGGTGTCTTAATATCCTAATACACACCTTGGACATATGTCAACTTAAGAAAATATGTCACGTACCTAAATCTCTGGAGTCTGTATTATTGAGGGGAGAGTGGAATCCATGAATAAATATTATTGAAAGGTAAGGTGTTGAATTTCATTCTTATTTGATGGATACAAACTGTAGTTTGTTCTCCAGCAGGGGAAATATAAAGGACAAATGAAAGTTTTTATTTGTAATATGCTTAGCATAAAGTTTTGAGCTATTAAATATCAGTTACATCCCCACTTTTATGTTGACAAAGCTCATTGTGATCCTAGAAATAAACAATAAAATAAGCTATTAATTATTATAGCTATGATCATAGTATAAAGAGTCATCATGAAATAAATGTTTAAAAGCTATGCTAAGATTAGCATTACTACCAGAATAACCTTCTCTTGGTTAGGAAATAGCATAATAATTATCAAAAATAGGTATCTAAGCTATTGTTATTTAAATAAAAATATTTTTCCAAATGGTAACTATCTTGTAAGATTTTTTCTCAAATGTCTTTATTAATCTCATCAATTCAGGATACTATGAATTGTTAAGGTACTCAGTGTTAGTTTTACATGTCTTTTATTTATACACATGGGCCAAGTATCATTGAAATACATTAAACTAAAAAGAGGATAAGCTTAGTCAAAATTTAACTCAATTGCTTCTTTATACACAGTGACAGGCTAAATGAATATCAACCACAGGGACCAAGGTCTTCTAAAACATACTTTCTGAAGATAGAGAAGAAAAAAGCATGAAAATTTACTCTGACATAGAAGCAATAATATTAATAACTATGGCATTATTCCAAGTGCTTTAAATAATTTAATCCTAAGCAACAACTTTATGGAGTTAGTATGCTGTACAATTTTCATTTTTATGATGAGGATACTGAGCCACAGAGATATTAATTCTTTTGTCCTAAATTGTACAGCTACAAGCTGCCAGAGCAGGGCTCAGTTCCTGGCAGTCTGGTGCTGGATCCAATGCATTTTTCCAGGAGGATAGAGATACCTCAATATAAAGCAATGAGTCATTTGTGATGCAACCCATTTGGGAATTATAATTTTATTGCTGAGGAAATTAGAGTATTCCAGAAGTCTTCATAATGAGACCGAGATGTTTTACAGGTAAGTAACTGAAGTGAAAATATAGAATTTAATTGGTAGACTCCAGTGAATATGAATTCAGAGTCATTTGGAGTCAAACAATTTATATGTATGTATAAATATATATATATACACACATATATATACACACACACACATATATACTTTGATAAAGATAATGACTTTTTGAACCCTGAATTTCCTCACATATAATATTAAAATATTAATAGTACTCATGTTTTATAATACATAGTATATATAGTGTAGTGTAATCCATGTATGCATATATAATATATATGTACACATATGTGTATATATGTGATATATGTATTTCATATGTATATATGTATGTATATTCTTTGTGTTTATGTGTGTATGTGTATATATATATATGTATATATATAGTCTTATGTGCATACAGTCTATATATCTATACTTATATATACACTATATATATATATATGTATACACTTATATGCATACAGGCTATATATCTATATATACATAGATATATACATACATATACAGTCTGTATATATATGTGTGTGTGTGTATATATATATATATACTTACATGAATACAGTCCATATATATATACACACTTACATGCATACAGTCTATATATATACTTATATACATACAATCTATATATCCATATATAGATAGATATTTATATACATACAGTCTGTATATATACTTATATGCATACAATCTATATATAGAGAGATAGATATATACTTATATATGCAGATATATATCACATATTATAGCTACTGGGAGGAAACCAGAATCCACTGAGCTAGTTTCCCCCCACTACTGAGTTAACATTTTTTTAAGTTTATTTATTTATTTTTGAGAGAGAGAGAGAGAGAGAGAGAGAGAGCAGAGGAGGGGCAGAAAGAGGAGACAGAATCCCAAGCAGGCTCCACACTGTCAGCGCAGAGTCCCATATGGGGCTTGAACCCAGAAACAAGGAGATCATGACCTGTGATGAAACCAAGAGTCAGATGTTTAACAGACTGAGCCACACAGGTGCCCCACTACTGAATTAACTTTAACTAATAATTCTAGCACTTTACAAAAAGCATTTAAAATCATATTAATGCCTACATAGTCATAGTGTTTAGTCAGAGCAAGATTTATATGGATACAAACAAAATGTACAGCCACTGGGAACATTTTAATGGAACATCATCAATTAGACCTTATGAAAGTTAGGTCTCTTACTATTCTGTGGAAATGTTGTCATTCTTTCTATCTGTCCCCAAACCCCATCCATGAGAGTCCTCCTGTTGGATAAAGAAACACAAGTGAGAAAATTACCTTGAAAATGTTCTTGTTAAAATATTAAGCTTAATGAAGAAGAGATACCCAGTATTCTGCAACTCTTACCTCATCACACATCTGAATTAGCTTCTCTGATTTTAAAATCCAAGACGTGGACCAAGAAACCTTCACTGAGGAAAGGGAAATTAAAGTTCATAATATTGTGCCCATGACATGGTTATATAACAAAAAGTTCTGCTATAAAATTTGAATAAATGTTTCCTTTGAGTTTCAACTAAATATTTGCCACTGGATGTGAGGCTTGGTATAAAACACTGAATCCTTCTTTATTTTATTTTCATTTGCTGCAAAACACAGGTCATAATGCTTTGCAAATAAAATTTTTAGAAGTTTGAAGTACAGGAACATCATTACAAGCACAGTCCTTAGATTACTATGTAATACCGAATATCTTCATTTTGGGTTGTAAAGAATCCCAACTTGGTAGTTACTACTGATGATAAGTTTCTTTAAAAAAAATTAACATTTATCTATTATTGAGAGACAGAGAGAGACAGAGCATGAGCATGGGAGGGACAGCAAGGGGGAGACACAGAATCCGAAGCAGGCTCCAGGCTCCGAGCTATCAGCATAGAGCCTGATGTGGGGCTCAAACCCTCAAACTGCAAGATCATGACCTGAACTGAAGTCAGACGCCCAGGCGCCCCTGATGATAAGTTTTAAATTGAAGTATGTTGATCCTATTTGTGAACTGTTCATCTCCTAGTACAAATATATATATATATATATATATATATATACATACCAAGAGATTAAATATAATAAGGAAAATATCAAAATTAACATTTCATAGTGACATTTAAAATAAATACTTAAATATGTGAGCATAACAGACTAAATTATTTTAAATACCAAGTACATTTTTCCTCTCAAAAAAGATGAGTTTATATTTAGAATTGTAGAATTTCCTGTTATACACATGCAAAACTATGCTGAAGAAGTTAAGCAAACCAATGAAAGATTTACTTTGTTTATAGACTTTTATTTTTTGAAGCCAATATCACAGAAGTAAAAAGCAAAACTGATAATGTACACTAATAAAATGTTTGGTGCCAATTGAAATTCTATCAACTCTTTTTCAATTTAGAAAATTTTCCCATCATATCAATACCTTAAAAATAAACTTAGGGTGCCTGGGTGGCTCAGTCGGTTAAGTGTCTGATTTCAGCTCAGATCATGATCTTATGGTTTAGGGGTTTGAGCCCCACGTCAGGCCCTGTGTTAACGACTGGGAGCCTGGAGCCTGCTTCAGATTTTGTGCCTCCCTCTCTCTCTGCCCCTCCCCTGCTTGTGCTCTGTCTCTCTCTCTTTCTCCAAAATAAATACACATTAAAAAAACTTTTTTAAATGAACAACTCATTTAATTTTTTTTTCAAGGTTTTTTATTTATTTTTTGGGACAGAGAGAGATAGAGCATGAACGGGGGAGGGGCAGAGAGAGAGGGAGACACAGAATCGGAAACAGGCTCCAGGCTCCGAGCCATCAGCCCAGAGCCCCACGTGGGGCTCGAACCCACGGACCGCGAGATCGTGACCTGGCTGAAGTCGGACGCTTAACCGACTGTGCCACCCAGGCGCCCTAAACAACTCATTTAAAGAGACTGGAATTTTAGTTTTCATGTAATTTTGATAAAAATGATGTATGTTGAGCAGAGCTTAGCTATATTGTCTCAACACGTGAAATGTTTTTCTAACATACATTCTTTTCATTGTCTTTCCACCATTTGGTTACTGTCAATAAGAAATTCGTGTGTGAGTTTGTAGATAAGCCATAATCTTTTTTGAGATTTCTTTGAAAATAGGAAAATAGAAAAAATTTTCCTTGGTCTAGTTTGTATTCTCTGTTGTTTTTTTTTTTTCTGCAACATAGATAAGCATTAAATAGTAATTGTATACATGTATAAATATGCCAGTTAGGGCTCAGTTGCTTTCTTCTATCCCATTTGTTAACAAACAATTCCACAATTTTAGTTTGGATAACCATCCTTCCTCCAAGAATCCTAGGTGTTTTTCATAAATTGGCACTATCATTCCCTGAAATTTCTTGAGAAGCCTGATTTTCTTTTTCTTCTTCTTCTAAAGTAACTCATCCCTTACCCAGAGTGATTAACAGGTGCGCAATAAGTATATATATATATATATATATATATATATATATATATATATATTTTTTTTTTTTTTAATGACCCGTGAAGGGAAATTTACTGTGGCTCCTGGAAAGAATCTTCATTGATATTCTATAAAAGCTACATGGTAAGGCATACCATGAAAGGCTGCTGTCAGCCATTTTACCACCATAAGGAAAGCCAACTTTAGAATATAGAACATACATTAGAAGATAATAAGGTATAGAAGTCTTTTTGTGATATTGTCAAATCTGGATCAACATAAAGCTGACCCAGTATACAGACTATTCAGTTATTGAGTCAATATACAGCAATTGTTCTAGCCTACTTACATTTTTAAATTTATATACAGAGAAAAATTCTCTATTTGTAGCCAAAAGCCAACTTTACTACTTTTTACATTATGATATAATTGAAAGTGATAACATCTGCACAACAAACTGTGTAAATTTAGGAGGCTGATCACAGGTGGAGATGATAATCTAAAAATTTTCCACTCACTATTTTTATAGAAGTTAAATTTACAAATAAACAAATCTTATAAAAAATTTAATTTTCTTAGTTAGCCTATTAATTCCTTGGAGGCTAGTATTTCATATTTCAAAAGGAGCAAATCAAATACTAAATATCATCCTAGATCTTATCTGCTAAATTTATTTAATAGGAGTTTTAGAGAGGTTAAAGTTAATTGATGATAGCATTTATTTACAACTTTTTTGTTTTGTTTTGTTTTGTTTTTTGCTTATAAACACATTTATTTCTCACAGTTCTGGAGTCTGGGAAGTCCAAGATCAGAGCACTGACAGATTTTCTGTCTGGTGAGGGCTGGCTTCCTAGTTCACAGTTGGCTATCTTCTCCCCGTGTCCTCATAAGGCAGAGGGGGTGAATGAGCTTTCTGGCGTCTCTTTTATGACGACATTAATCCCATTCATGAGGGCTCCACCTTCATGACCTATTTGCCTCCCCAAATGTCCGCCTTCAAATACTATTATATTGGGGATTGGGCTTCAACATAAGAAGCTGGGGACGGGGACACAAATAATCATTCTATCACACCTGGGAAATGTGGTTGTAACAGGTGCTTCCAAAGTTGCTCATGGCATCACCATTGCCAGCCAGCAGAAAGTGTGTTCAAACCCAGGTGAAGCATCTGGAAGGAGATGACAAGTTGCACCCATCATTTCTACTCACACCCCATTAACCTAAACTTAGTCACATGGCCACATGCAAGGGAGGCCAGGAGATGGAGTGAAGCTGGAAGACCAAGCATGAGGACAAAGGAAAAATGGATCATGATAGTCTATTTGGCGGTTCTCTCGCACAAAGGTTTCTCTGGGTTCTGCATGGGATCTATCCACCTGGAGACAGTTTATTTACTAAACAAAGTTCTATTTAATGCCTAAGACCAACAGTCACCCATCGTAACATTTCTGAGTTTGGTTACTTGCCATTCTTCCACTATAGGAAAAACCAATATTAGTGGTAAAAACGGTATTAGTGGGGTCATTATGAATAGAAAAATTTCCAAAGGTGCTTTTTAAAAAAAATTATGAACAACAACCTATGAATACTCAAAGAATAGTTTGCATGATCTTGGCCTTCTAAAACAATTTGTATAGCTGTGTGTGATTGCATGCATATGTGTGTAGTTTTAAACTCAAAAACCTCAGGTTGTACATTTGGTGCATAAAATCAAAAGGAAAACAACAGGCATTTCTTTGGAAGTGAGTAGTAAATTTTCTTCTTAAAGCCCATGTGTACTTTGATTCAGGTGGCTGCCTCAGGTGGCTGCTTGCTTTTTCATGTAGAAAACTATTCTTTGAGTATTCATAAGATATTGTCCTAAGCTTTTATATTTACCCTTTTATCTATTATTTTTTAATATAATTTATTGTCAAGATAGGTGACATGCAGTGTATACAGTGTGCTCTTGGTTTCAGTGTAGATTCCCGTGGGTCATCGCTTACATACAACACCCAGTGCTCATCCTGACAAGGGCCCTCCTCAATTCCCATCACCCATTTCACCCCCCCCCCCACCTCATCAACTCTCAGTTTGTTCTCTGTATTTAAGAGTCTCTTATGGTTTGCTTCCCTCTCAGTTTGAAACTATTTTTCCCCTTCTCTTCCCCCATGGTCTTCTGTTAAGTTTCTTAAATTCCACATATGAGTGAAAACATACGATATCTTTCTCTGATTGACTTATTTCACTTAGTGTAATACCCTCCAGTTCCGTCCACTTTGTTGCAAATGGCAGAATTTCATTCTTTTTCATTGCCAAGTAGTATTGCATTGTATATATAAACCACATCTTCTCTATCCATTCGTCAATTGACGGACATTTGGCTATGATTGAAAGCACTGCTATAAGCATTGGGATACAAGTGCCTCTATGGATCAGCAGTCCTGTATCCTTTGGATAAATTCTTTGTAGTGCTATTTCTGGGTCATAGGGTAGTTTTATTTTTAATTTTTTGAAGAACCTCCACACTATTTTCCAGAGTGGCTTCAGTAGTTTGCATTCCCACCAACAGTGCAAGAGGTTTCCTGTTTCTCCACAGACTCGCCAACATCTGTTGTTTCCTGAGTTGTTAATTTTAGTCACTCTGACCAGTATGGGGTAGTATCTCAATGTGGTTTTGATTTGTATTGCCCTAATGATGAGTGGTGATGAGCATCTTTTCATGTCTGTTGGCTATCTGGATGTCTTCCTTGGAAAATTGTCTATTCGTGTCTTCTGCCCATTTCTTCACTGGACTATTTGTTTTTTGGGTATTGAGTTTGGTAAGTTCTTTATAGATTTTTGATACTAACCCTCTATCAAATATGTCATTTGCAAATATCTTCTCCCATTACATTGGTTGCCTTTTAGTTTGGTTGATTGTTTCCTTCATTGTGCAGAAGCTTTTTATCTTGATGAGGTCCCAATAGTTCATTTTTGCTTTTATTTCCCTTGCCTTTGGAGACTTGTCGAGCAAGAAATTGCTGCGGCTGAGGTCAAAGAAATTGTTGCCTGTTTTCTCCTCTAGGTTTTGATGGCTTTCTGTCCTACATTTAGGTCTTTCATCCATTTTGAGTTTATTTTTTGTGTATGGTATAAGAAAGTGATTCAGTTTCATTCTGCATGTTGCTGTCCAGCACCATTTGCTAAAGAGACTAACTTTTTTCCATTGGATACTTTTTCCTGCTTTTCAAAGATTAGTTGGCCATACATTTGTGGGTCCGATTCTGGGTTCTCTATTCTATACCATTGGTCTATGTGTCTGTTTTTGTGCCAATACCATACTGTCTTGATGATTACAGCTTTGTAGTAAAGACTAAAGTCTGGGATTGGGATGCCTCCCACTTTGGTCTTCTTTTCAACATTACTTTGGCTATACAGGGGTCATTGTGGTTCCATACAAATTATAGGATTGTTTGTTCTAACTTTGAGGAGAATGTGGTTGCAATTTTGATTGGGATTGCATTGAATGTGTATATTGCTTGGGTAGTATTGACATTTTAACAATATTTGTTCTTCCAATCCACGAGCATGGAGTGTTTTTTCCATTTCTTTGTGTCTTTTTCAATTTCTTTCATAAGTTTTCTATTGTTTTCAGCATCAGATCTTCTACATCTTTGGTTAGGTTTATTCCTAGGTATTTATGGTTCTTGGTGCAATCGTAAATGGGATCGATCTCTTGATTTCTCTTTCTGTTGCTTCATTATTGGTGCATGGGAATGCAAACAATTTCTCCACATTGATTTCGTATCCTGCAACTTTGCTGAATTCATGTATCACTTCTAGCAGCTTTCTGGTGGAATCTTTTGGGTTTCCATGTAGACTCTCATGTCATCTGCGAAAAGTGAAAGTTTGACTTCTTCTTTGTCAACTTGGATGCCTTTTATTTCATTCTGTTGTCTGATTGCTGATGATAGGACTTCCAACCCTATGTTAAACAACAGTGGTGACAGTGGACATCCCTGTTGTATTCCGGTTCTCAGGGGTAAAGCTCTTAGTTTTCCCCCATTGAGTATGATATTAGCTGTGGGCTTTTCATATGTGGCTTCTATGATACTAAGATATGTTCCTTCTATCCCGACTTTCTTGAGGGTTTTTACTAAGAAAGAATATTGTATTTTGTTAAATGCTTTTTCTGCATCTATTGACAGGATCATATGGTTCTTATCCTTTCTTCTATTAATGTGATGTATCACATTGATTGATTTGTGAATATTGAACCAGCCCTGGAGCCCAGGAATGAATCCCACTTGATCATGGTAAATAATTCTTTTAATATATTGTTGAATTTGACTTGCTAGTATCTTATTGAGAATTTTTGCATCCATGTTCATCAGGGATATTGGCTTGTAATTCTCCATTTTAGTGGGGTCTCAGTCTGGGTTGGGAATCAAGAGAATGCTGATTCATAGAATCAGCAGAGAATGAGTCCAGAAGGTTTCCTTCGGTTTCTATTTTTCAAACAGCTTGAGAAGGATAGGTATTAACTCTTCTTTAAATGTCTAGTAGAATTCCCCTGGGAAGCCTTCTGTCCCTGGACTCTTATTTGTTGGGAGATTTTTGATAACTGATTCAATTTCTCTGCTGGTTATGGGTCTGTTCAACTTTTCTATTTCTTCCCATTTGAGTTTTGTTAGTGTGTGGGTGTCTAGGAATTTCTCCGTTTCTTCCAGGTTATCCAGTATGTTGGCATATAATTTTTCATAGTATTCTCTGATAATTGTTTTCATTTCTGTGGTGTTGGTTGTGATCTCTCCTTTTTCATTCGTGATTTTATCTATTTGGTTTCTCTCTCTTTTCTTTTTGAGAATTCTGGCTAGGGGGTTATCAATTTTGTTTATTTTTTCAAAAAACCAGCTCTGAGATTCATTGATCTATTCTACTACTTTTTTGGGGGGAGATTCTTTCTATATTGTTTATTTTAAAAAAATTTTTTTATTCATTTTTGACAAAGACAGAGACAGTGCGAGTGAGGGAAAGGCAGAGAGAGGGAGAGAGAGAAGCCCAAGCAGCTCCACACTGTCAACATAGATCCCGACACAGGGCTCGAACTCACAAAGCCATGAGATCATGACCTGAGCCGAAACCAAGATTTGGACACTTAACTGACTGAGCCACTCAGGCACCCCTATATTGTTTATTTCTGCTCTAATCTTTATTATTTCTCTTCTTCTACTGGCTTTGGCGTTTCTTTGCTGCTCTGTCTCTAGTTCCTTTAGGTGTGAGGTTAGGTTTTGTGTTTGGAATTTTTCTTGTTTCTTGAGATAGGCCTGGATTGCAATGTATTTTCCTCTTAGGACTGCATCCCGATATATATATATATATATATATATATATATATATATATATATATATATTTTTTTTTTTTTAATTTCTTCTTTAATTGCCTGATTGACCCATTCATTTTTTAGTAGAATGTTCTTTAATCTTCATGCACTTGGAGGCTTTCCAAATTTTTTCGTGTGGTTGATTTCAAGTTTCATAGCATTGTGATCTGAAAATATGCATGGTATGATCTCAATTCTTTTATATTTATTGAGGGATATTTTGTAACTCAGTATGTGAGCTATCTTGGAGAACGTTCCATGTGCACTTGAGAAAAATGTGTATTCTGCAGCTTTTGGATGAAAAGTTCTGAATATATCTGTCAAGGACATCTGGTCCAGTGTTTCATTCAAGGCCATTGTTTCTTTATTGATTTACTGTCTAGATGATCTGTCCATTTTGTAAGTAGAGTATTAAAGTCACCTACAATTACAGTATTATTATCAATAACATTGCTTATGTTTGTGATTAATTGATTTATATATTTGGGTTCTTTCAAGTTGGAGACAAATACATTTACAATTGTCAGCCCTTCTTGATGGATAGACCCTGTAATTATGATATAATGCCCTTCTTCATCTTTTGTTACAGCCTTTAGTTTAAAATACTCTTTGTCTGATGTAAGTATGGCTGCTCCAGCTTTCTTTTGACTTCCAGTAGCATGATAGATGGTTCTCCATCCCCTCACTTTCAATCTGAAGGTGTCCTCAGGTCTAAAATGAGTCTCTTATATACAGTATATAGATGGATCTTCTATTTTATCCATTCTGATACCCTCTGTTATTTGATTGGAGCATTTAGTCCATTTACATTCAGAGTTATTGAAAGATATGGATTTAGTGTCATTGTGTTTTCTGTGGGTTTCATGCTTGCTTATTTTTTCAGCATTACAATAAAAAATAATACTAAACTTTCTTCATTGAGAAAGTGACTCTTTGTTATTGCAATAGTTCATAAGCAGTTTTATATCATACAATCATAATAACATGTTGCCTTCTAAAGCCTGTTTGAAATCTTGAATTTAGTAAAGCTTTGAAATAAGCAATGAAATTGTAATGTATATTAAAAGAGTATTGATTCCATGTGTATTGCTTTTAAATTTGGTTAAACTTGTGTGGTCCTTCCTCTTCCCTTATGTTTCCATATTTTATTACATATTTCTTCAAGATTTTGGTGATTATTTGGAAAAATAAATAGATCTCACTTACCATTCATTAAGACAAGTTGGGCTAAAATCACCATTCTTGTTATAACTTGTAGCTGTAAAGTTTCTGATGATATTAACTTCAAGATGCATCCTGATTGTTGAAAAATTAAAATATCTGAATTTAACAAAGACAAAGGGATGCACTTTAAAGTCAGAATGTAGTGCTTACATTGTTTTGACAACTTGATCAGTGCAGAGGCAAGAATTACATAACTCCCCGTGTGGTGTCATGCCTTCCCAATATAGAATTCAGGCAATTAAAATATGTTTTGTTATATTCAAATCATGAAGCTGAAGGAATATCAGAAACAAGTTGAGTTATGGAGATACAAACAAAACTACTTGTGTAATTACATTTATTTTTATGTAAATTAATACTTATTACCATAAAATGCAATCTTAATACTCTTTAGTTAAAGGATATGGTTTATCCTATTACAATCATGAAGAACAAAATATTTACATCATGTTTTTCCAATAAGAACTATAAACCTGGAGATTGTAACTGTTTTATTACCAGGAATTTCACCCTTAAAGTCTGAAATGACTAAGTTGTATGTAAATGCTAATATCAATAATACCTTTAAATGGAAGAGTATATAATATGACATATATATATGTAATATATATAATATAATATAACTTGTACTAACTAAATATGGCAACAATGCTTTTTAAATAATTTATTCACTTAATGTTTTTTAAACATTTCTGAATATGTATACTTTCTTCTCAAGGTTTTTCTAGAATACAAACTTTAGAAATAAATTTTATATTAAAAATGATATATTTAAAATTCATTCCCCAAATCACATATTTGGATAGCAGCATCTTTTTTTTTCCAGTTGTGAAACCCATTGATTTGGAATCCAACCACCTGCTACAGCAGACGAGTACCTCTTTCTCTTTGAACGAGAATGCCTCAATCTGTGCTTTGGATCTGTTTTCAGCTATCTTCTCTCCTATTGCTTATTATCTATTCTTTCTCTTCAATATGCAATCAGATTCTCAAATTTGGATTCTTCTCATTTTTATAAACCTGTTCTCAAATTTCGTCATCCAGAAATCAGTAGCAACAACAGCAGCAACAGCAATGACAACAAAACTTTCTGAATCCCACTCCCTCCTGTTACCAGTCTAAGTAAGTCTTCCTTTGGAACAAACATTTTCAAAACATTTGCCTGTTTTCACTGTTTTTATTCTGTCATATACGTACCTTGCAGTTGAATACAAGTGGTTTCCATTTCAATGACTAAAACAGTCCTCACTATGAAACTAAAATAGTAAATTGTAATATAGCTTAAAGTCCAGAATTGTGATGCCCCAGCTTTGGTTTGTTTATTTGTTTGCCTTTTTGTTTGTTTTCCATTACTTTGGCTATCTAGGGTCTTTTCTGGTTCCATACAAATGTTAGAATTGTTTGTTCTAGTTCTGTGAAAGATGCTGGTGTCATTTTGATAGGGATTGCATTGAATATGTAGATTGCTTTGGGTAGTATAGACATATTAACAATACTTATTCTTCCAATCCATGAGCATGGCATGTTTTTCCATTTCTTTGTCTTCTTCAATTTCTTTCATAAGCTTTGTATAGTTTTCAGTGTATTACCTCTTTGGTTAAGTTTATTCCTCGGTATTTTGTGGGTTTTGGTGCAATTGTAAATAGGATCAGTCCCTTGATTTCTCTTTCTGCTGCTTCATTATTGGTGTATAGAAATGCCACAGATTTCTGTACATTGATTTTATATCCTGAGGCTTTGCTGAATTCATGTATCACTTCTAGCAGGGTTTTTTTGGTGGAGTGTTTTGGGTTTTCCTTGTAGAGTATCATGTCATCTGCGAAAAGTGAAAGGCTTACTTCTTCCTTGCCAATTTGAATGTCTTTTCTTTCTTTTTGTTTTCTGATTGCTGAGGCAAGGACTTCCAACACTATGTTGAACAACAGTAGTGAGAATGGACATCCCTGTTGTGTTCCTGACATTAGGGGGAAAACTCTCAGTTTTTCCCCATTGAGGATAATACTAGCTATGGGTCTTTATTTTACTTTTCTCATTTTTCCTTTTTTTTTCTTTTTTGTTGGTAGAGGGTAGCAATCCACTGTTTGAATCCCCTTTTTCTGATCCCAAATGTTTGATGTTTGACAAAATTCTCCATTCTTCATTTAACATCTATTTTATTCATAATTCATTATTATTTTTTAAATTTCTTTATTAAAAGCTAGATGCTTTGCATGGAAAGTTGTAGAGATAATTTAAAGTCTTTCCAATGTTACCTTCCTCCAAAGATTTAATTTTGCTCTCCAGCATGACATTAAAGTGTACATGCATATCAATTTATGAATTTGGGTCTACTTTGAAGCTGGATTTCAGTCTTTGTGAAGATTGGATTATAGCTTGTTCTACCTTAAAAGGAAGTCTGGATGTGGTGTTTACCAATATTTCTATTACTTGGCAAACCTTGAACTCTAATTTTTGACTCCTCTTAGCTAGTCTTTTCTGCTAAGTTTTTAGTCCCTTGGCCCTGTTTATTAAACACTAATGCAGAACACTGGGTTCACCTCTGTGTTCTTTTCTTATTGCCAAAACTACCCCCTCAAATCCTAGCTGCTTTAATATTTCCAAACTCCAAGTTTTATGCCCACAATTATGTCATGTAGCCCCCCCCCCAATTCCACTCAGGTTCCCAGCCTGCTAGCTTCAGATTTCTATTTCCCTTTTTATCCTTTTGGATCTGGAATGGTTAAGAATTAACAAATACTTCAACGGATAGAACTCCAAAACTGGCAATGTTCATGTCAGTGCATCTCCCTTTTCACCAGAATCTTGGCCTCATGTGTCCTGGTTGCCTTGTGTTTCTCAAACACCTTGAAGTAGATTGTGTGTGTGTGTGTGTGTGTGTGTGTGTGTGTGTGTAAGTGCGTGTGCATGTGCGTGCATACAAGTGCTAGCACACGAGTGTGAGTGTGCATTTTGTCCAGCTTTTCTACCTGTTTTCCACAGGGGCTATTCTGAATTAAGCTGAAGTGTTTGTCTTAGGATTCTCTAGAGAAAGAAAACTAGAAGGAGATATATATATAGAGACAGATATATGAGATTTATCACCAAAATTGGGTTATAGGGTTATGGAGAACCAGAAGTCCCATGATCTACCCATTGTAGAGAATCAGGGAAGCCAGTGGTGTATTTCAATCTGAGTCCAAAGGCCTGAGAATTGAAGGCCGATGGTGTAAGTCCCAGTTCATCTCCAAAATCAGGAGAACCAGGAGCCCCACTGTCCAAAAGCAAAAGATGGCTATCTCTGCTCAAGCAGAGGGAGTGAATTCACCCTTCTTCAACGTTTTTGTTGTATTCAGGACTTCAGCTGGATTAGATGATGTCCACTTGCATTGGGAGGATGATCTAAGCTTAGTTTACTAATTGAAATGCTAATCTATATTGGGGACACTATCACAGACCCACCCAGAAACAATAATTTACCAGCTTTCTGTTCATTCCTTAGCCCAGTTAAATTGACACATAAAATTAACAATTGCACAGGCTTTTCCAAAAGATTGGTATGCAGTTTTTGGTTATTCATAAAAGATAACCTTTCTTTCACCATATGACTGTTACATAAACTGTTCTCTTTACATGAAATGTTCTCTTCCTGTTTTAGTTCACTTACCACCTCATCTAGTGAATTACTTCCTTTATTTTTTATACTTCTCATTCAATTTATTCCCTGTACTACTCTAAAAATGTATATGCTATATGTCTGATATTCTAATGGTATATAATTAAAAATAACATTTTACCAGTTGAAGTGTTATCAATATTCTTATACTGTGCTAAATAATGCAAAGTCTGTAGATGTTTTAAACCTGATCACCTGCCACTCAAAATTATTTCTGTCTAATTTTTAAATTTGATTTTTAAACCAACATATCATTATTATTATTAATTATTTAAATAGCCAATGTGTGTCTGGTTTTAACCTTCTTATCAAATTTATTACATTTCATCACTCATCTGAAATATTTTTCTCTTTATTAAAGTATATTATTGATAAATGATCTCATATTTTGTTAAACAGAAAATATATTAATTTTGCCCTTGCTCTTTAAAAACTCACTTCTTTGGGGGTGCCTGGGTGGCTTGGTTAAGCGTCCAACTTTGACTCGGGGCATGATCTCGCAGTTTGTGAGTGTGAGCCCCTGTAGGGCTCTGTGCTGACAGCTCAGAGCCTGGAGCCTGCTTCAGATTCTGTGTCTCCCTCTCTGTCCCTCCCGCACTCACGCTCTGCCTCTTTCTCTCTCTCTCTCTCTCTCTCTCAAAAATAAATAAACATTTAAAAAAAATTTAAATTCACTTCTTTGGATCTAGACTTTTAAACTGGCAGTATTTCCTCTCAGGTGTGTGTGTGTGTGTGTGTGTGTGTGTGTGTGTGTGTTTCATGATTCCTATGAATGTTATTGAAAAGATCACTTTGGAGGTGAGCCACTGGGTGGTTCAGTCGGTTAAGCATCTGACTCTTGGTTTCGGCTCAGGTCATGACCTCATGGTTAGTGAGTTCGAGCTTCATGTCAGGCTCTGTGCTGTCTTCCTCTCTGTCTCTGCCCCTCCCTCTCTCTCAAAATAAATAAATAAACTTAAAAATAAAAGGAAATAAAAGATCTCTTTTAATTTGTTTTTTAACTTTCAGGTGATCATTTTTTTCTGACTGCTGTTTTATCCTCTGTTTTGGTGTTTTTTAAGTTTTTGAGTTTCAGTGTAAGTTTTGTAATTTTATGTTGTACATTTCTTGGCAATTGTAAAAAAGCTTAATATCTTTTTGAAAATAATGTTTCTGCATTATTTCTCTTATCTCTTACTGGAACAATGTTATTCTGTATATGAGCCTTTTCTCATTGTCTTCCTTGTACCTTAATAATATCATGATTTTCTATTCCGTTTCTGGAATGTATTTCTTAATGTCTTTGTATCTTTTTTCAAGTTTATAGTTTTTCTTCAGGTTTATCTTCTGTACCTTTAAAGAGTCTATTATGCTTTATAGCTTGTATTATGTTTTTGATTTCTAGAATTATTTATTTTTAAAATACTCTTGGACTTTTTTTGTGATGCTTGTTTTTAGTCTATCTCAAAATCTTTTAATTTTGATATAAATTATCTAAATTTCACCTCTTTTGTATTTGTTGTAAAATTTCCAAAAGCAAACAATTTTTGTGTTGTTTGTTTTCCTGTTGTCCTTTACTCATCTTTTTTAATGCATAATATATGCATTTTTAATGCATAATATATTTTAACATTTATTTATTTTTGAGAGACAGAGAGAGACAGTGTATGAGCAGGGGAGGGGCAGAGAGGGAGGGAGACACAGAATCCGAAGCAGGCTCCAGGCTCTGAGTCGTCACCACAGAGCCCGACGTGAGGCTTGAACTCACAAACTGTGAGATCATGACCTGAGCCAAAGTCGAACGTTCAACTGACTGAGCCATTCAGGTGTCCTGCATAATATATCTTTTTGACATAAACTCAAATGCTCGGTAAATTAATCTATATACATTAAGTTCTGGTTTGAATAGAGAGAATTTGGAAATGCTTCTTCCAGTTGGCTAAGTGTACTGGCAAATCAGAAAACTTTAAATTAAAATGTCCCCAGGAATTTTATTTTTAAATAGCTAATAAAAGACAAGTTAGTTTGAGCCATAATATTTTATGAGTTGGCTTGTCCACAGATCAAATACCGTTTGTTTATCCTTCTACTTTGTACAAAAGTCAGGACAGGAAAGATCTTTTTTAAGACATCTTTTTTACAGTGAATTTATTTTTTCTTCAATTTTACAATGAAGATGTTTCTTTTTGTGACCCTATCTTTTTACAGACCTATTAGATTCCCTAACACAGGCAGGTATTATCATCTGTCCAGCCCAGAGGGCTTTCTGATTATGGAGATTCCAACCTCATGTGTATGGAAGTCATGGCAAAAGTTTGTTTAATATTTTGAGTGATGCCAAATAATGTCAGTTATGATAACAGAATTAAAATATAGTTCAGTAAATATCTATTTGTCACATCTATGTTCAAGGCAGTGTGCAGATACTGAAGGAGGATAATATACTAAATGGGAAGACCTAGTCTCAGACCTCATTTTAACTAGAGAAGCCAAAATGAATGCACCATAACTCTTATCTAAAGCAGAGCATATAGGTATTCTGGAGCCATATAAAATAGGAGTCCATAACACTACTCATCTTATTTGGATACTTGTGTGAGTAGAAGGTGATATTATTGATGACTACACTGGTACAGCAGGCACAATTTGGGACTTACCTAGGCAAACTGGCAACTGTGTATTGATTTATGACATCAGCATAGAGTAATATAAGAGTGAAAGGAGCTTCCTCCTGGTAATACAAAAAAGGGGAGCATTTTTGTTTATTGCTGTCACTTGATTTGTAAAAATGGGTAGAAGTACTACAGGTAAAAGTTATTATGGGAACACAAACTAGTACAAGAAAAGATATTTTAGCCACAAAAATGTAGATTTCTACAAGCAATGAAAAGGTTTATTTAATACATATTTAATACATAAAGATGGATATTCTTACAAGGCTCCCGATCCTAACAGAGACCAGTATTATCCTTATTTTAAGTTTGACAAAATAGCTTGAGAAAATGAATCTCATGCGCAAGTGTACACATATATTAAATTACAACACAGAATTCCAGTCCCGGTTAAAATACAGTTGGCAGGGGCGCCTGGGTGGCGCAGTCGGTTAAGCGGCCGACTTCAGCCAGGTCACGATCTCGCGGTCTGTGAGTTCGAGCCTCCCGTCGGGCTCTGGGCTGATGGCTCAGAGCCTGGAGCCTGTTTCCGATTCTGTGTCTCCCTCTCTCTCTGCCCCTCCCCCATTCATGCTCTGTCTCTCTCTGTCCCAAAAAATAAATAAACGTTAAAAAAAAATTTTTTTTTAAATACAGTTGGCAAAAAGTAGGCTGTATGAGGAGACAGTACAGGTTGTGATGAATTTGAATGCTAGCCTAGTGAAAGAATATATCATTTTATAGGCAGTATTAATTCATTTAAAATACAATTAAGGAAATGTATGTTTTTTCAATAACAAGATATTTATAACATACTGTAGGGAACTGCAACTATATAAGATATTTGGGGGTTGTATGGAAGCCAGTTTGTCAATAAATTATATTTAAAAATTATATAAGATATTTGTATTGGAAGTAATTTTTTTTAATGTTTATTTATTTTGAGAGAGAGAGAGAGAGCAGACAAAGGAAGGGCAGAGAGAGAGGGAGAGAGATAATTACAAGCAGGCTCTACACTGACAGCCCAGAGCCTCACACAGGGCTTGAACTCATGAACTCTGAGATCATGTCCTAAGCCAAAATCAAGAGTCTGGACCTTTGATGAGCAACCCAGGCACCCCTGGAGGTAAATCTTAATGCAAGAATAGTGATATTCTCATTAGACATTGCTGATCTTGTGGGATTTGTTGTTTCACTTCTCTTTGGAAAAAAATATGTTCAATCAGTGCATGGTGCAGATGCTAGTGTTGACAAGGAACAATTATGGATAAGTCAGAGTAAGGAACTCTTCCTCTGTTTACAGCATGCCATATGCCTCATATAACACTATATGAACTAGATGAAATTTAGGACAAAGTAATTTCTCAAAATGACTAAAACAGTTTGGTTAATGTCTTTGATGTCAGTAATAGAAAAACAAACTTACATGAAAAGTGCATTAAGTAATGACAATTAGATAATTGATCTTGAAATGATGCATGAATTGTCCTAAAATATCAACTTTTGTTCAAAGTCTTGATAATCATTATATTTTTATGTATTCCTTAAAGCTGTTCTCTGATTGTTTGGTATAAACTATTTAATTTGATCTATATAAAAGTAAAAAATGGTCTCTAAGCTACTAAGAACTTTTTCTTTTAAAAAATCAGATTATATTAAAAATGTGCAATATACCACTGTGAAAGGGTAAATATTCTCAAGTTCAATTTCTCTAATTACCTAAACCTTTTGTCCTCAACTTCATTAGCACTGTGCTAAAGAAACTTTTTGAAAGGAAACTTGAGTTATCATAAGCCGCATTTGTTTTCTTCCCATTGTTGTGCTCCCACATTTGTTTGCTACACTAAAAAATCATAAGAACTTTCTCTGACCCAGTGGGAAATGTTTAAATATGGGATACCATGTTGACTGTATCTGGAATGTGGTCATTTATTGTCTGCTTAGAGGAGATGCTTTGACTCTATTCTCTTATAAACATTTATTAAAATCTCCTGATTTTTTTAACTTTTATAACTTAAAATTACCGAATAAAATTACCTAATAATGTAGCAGCACGATTATTTTCAGATTCTCATATGTCTGGCTACCTAGACTTTTAAATACTTACATAAATATAAAATGTTCTTTGCTTCCCTATTTTTATATTTCCTGTTCCTCTTTGTCCAATGTTTCTCCAAGATGTTCTTTTGCTGTTCTGTTTCATAAATGTAATCTTAACTGTTATCTCTGGAATGTTTTGTACACATTTTTCTAAATATTTTCTCTACTGCAGTCAGCCCCCCAGTGTATTCCTGTTCATTAAATATTTTATTTTCATTTCTGGTGTACCTTGTCAATATGCATATAATATGTACCAATTCAACGGTCTAAGCTGTGTGTAACTGGCATCTCAAAAGGATATGTTGAAGAGAATGAGACATAAACCATATGTGAAGAGTTAATGAAAGGGAATGTTCCAAAAATGATCAATATCATGCCCAACAAAGTCAAGAATCTTAGTAAATATCAAATAAGATAAACAGGAAATCACATCTAGTCACATCACAGTAAGAATACTGAAAATCAAATGCACTAAGAAATCCTTAAAAGCAGCCAGAGTTAAAAGACACAGTAACTTTCAAGTGGCAATAGAAATATCGATGGCTTTTCTTTACAGAAAATTTGAGGGCAGTAGAGACTGGAAGGATGTATGTAAAATACCAAAAATGACAATAACAACAGCAGCATCAACAACGCCTGCACATCACCAACCTAGAATTCGGTACCTAGCAAAATAGCTCTCAAAAGTAAATGAAGATATTAATAAACAAAAATAAAAATCTGTTTTGTTTTTGTTTTTGTTTTTGTTGGCAATAGGTCTACATTACAAGAGAGAGTATAGGAACTTCTTCAGGATAAATTCAGTAATTCCAGATGGAAGCAGAAAATTGCACAAAAGAATGAAATGTGCCAGAATAGGCAAACATACAATTAAATATAATTATATATTTACAAATATTTAATTAACATATAATTATATTTATAAATGTATATTATATATTTATAATATATAATTGTAAATAGAATCACACATTTAATGTATATAAACATATAATTAAAAGTACAGTAGTTTGTAGCAGCAATCAGAACATCTGGTAGGATTTTTTTAAGTATATAGAAGTAAACTTCATGACAAAATAATGAAAAAGATGTTATGGGAAAGTGTAGTTAACCTATGTTTAAGTTGTACTATAATGGGGCATCTGGCTGGTTCATTTGGTAGAGCATCTGACTCTTGATGCATGAGGTCATGATTTCAAGCCCTATGTTGGACATAATTAAAAAAAATCCTAATTAAAACAAAGTTGGATTATAATAAGTGAAGTCACCAGAAGAACCAATAAAATATTTATATAAGATATATGCCTTAAAAATTAAAGTAAAACAATATATACCATGCTAACAAACTTAAGAAATGAGGACTATAGAAGCAAAGTACATACAGGACAAAAAAGAAGGAAAAATAGCAAATGATAGATTTAACCCAAGTATTTTAGCAATTTACAGTCTTTATGAATGCATTTAATTCTTTAATTAAAAGCTAAAGTTTGCCATACTAGATATAAACAAATTCTGTTTTTAGAATACGTGTGTTAAAAATAAGAACACAACTAGTTATAAAGTAAAAAGCTGAAAATCCTAACTGGAAGAAAATTTAAATATCTTTACTAATATCACAAAAGTAGATTTAAATGCCAGAAGTATTAAAGATACAAAAGGACACTTCACATGAAAAAGTCAATCAGCAGAAACTATACTAATAATATGAATTCAAAAACATACTTTTTAAGAAAGGGAACATGAGAGAAAGGGAAATAGATAAGCTAACAACAGATATTTTAACACACTTAGATAATTAGGTATTTTAAGACATTTCTTCTCGGGGCGCCTGGGTGGCGCAGTCGGTTAAGTGTCAGACTTCAGCCAGGTCACGGTCTCGCCATCCGTGAGTTTGAGCTCCGCGTCAGGCTCTGGGCTGATGGCTCGGAGCCTGGAGCTTGTTTCAGATTCTGTGTCTCCCTTTCTCTCTGCCCCTCCCCCGTTCATGCTCTGTCTCTCTCTGTCCCAAAAATAAATAAACGTTGAAAAAAAAAATTAAAAAAAAAAAGACATTTCTTCTTTTAGATAGTGGTAGAACAAAATCAAAGATCAGTAAGGACATGACAGGTGGAGTTTATTTCTAGAATGCAAATATCTTTTATCATTTGTTGAAATCACACTAAAGTGATACAATTCAACACACCTAATGATAAAATATCCAGTAATTTAGGATTAGAAGAATTAGAAATTTTCCAAATGTATGAAGACTACCTGTACATAACCTATTGGTATATTATAATTAATAGTTAATTATCCAACCCATTCTCCTCAAAACAGATAAAAGACAAATATGTATTTTTATTCATTCTTTGGTCACCATTAAGAGGAAATTCCAAACTAGTGTAATAAACAAAATAAAGATTTTTTTTAATGTATGTTTATTTATTTTCAGAGAGAAAGAGAGCACAAGCAGGGTAGGGGCAGAGAGGGAGGAAGGGAATTCAAACAGGCTCTGTGTTATCAGCTTAGAGACCAATGTGGGACTCCATCCCATGAACCATGAGATCAGGACCTCAGCTGAAAACAAGAGTGGACTGAGCTACCCAGGTGCCCCTCAAAATGTTACTTATAAACACAGAATGATGAAAATAGAACTATTTATTTATGTAATACCTTGCTGGAGGAGGTCATCATGAGGACATAACCTCTGGTTGACTCATGAGCTGGTCTTGTACAATCAAAGGCTCCTTACTCTTCTCCCATCTCCCAGGAAAATTCAATCCACCCTTCATTCCATAAGGGAGCAATTTTCATTCCATAAGGATGCAGCTTTGAGAGAGCAATGTGTAATTGAGACCACCTGGGCAGGATACGTGGCTGAACCCTATTAAGGTCTCTATATAAAGACCAAAGATTCTGCCATACAGGTGTGGAGATCTAGTCGCCTTGCGACCACAGAAAACACACCTCGTAAGTAAGTTTCCTTACTTATTAAAACTACCAACCCGCATTTGGGAGTGGCCTCTTTCCTCAGTCTCTTCCTGCCCTCAATATAAAGGGGCTGGTTTTGAATTTCTCCCAAAGTCCTGAGGTTGTGGATCAACAAATCTGTTCTCTCCAAAAATCAAAATAGTTTTTGAAATGTTTCTGTTTTTAGCTTTTTTTTTTTTTTTAACGTGTATTTATTTTTGAGAGAGAGAGAGACAGACAGGTTGAGCAGGGGAGGGGCAGAGAGGGAGAGAGACACAGAATCCGTAGCAGGCTTCAGGCTCTGAGCTGTCAGCAAAGAGCCCAGCTCGGGGCTCAAACTCACAAACTGTGAGACCATGACCTGAGCTGATGTCAGATGCTTGACCGACTAAACCACCCAGGAGCCCCTGTTCTTAGCTTGTTTTTAAAAGGAGTTGTGAGTTTTCTGAAATACATATTTGTAAAATGCAACTTATTCCACATACTTATAATTAGAAAATATATTTATCTTCACTTTGATGTTTCAAATAATTTTTTCTAATTGGAATTTGCAAGAATTAAATTATATGTTGAATTTTACTTTAACAATTCTTAATATATTGGGTAAAATGTGTTGGGGAAAAAAGAGCGATTACCTTAAATAATAATTTAAATCACAACATATCAAATAGATAACTTTATATATTATTGATAATGGAGCTATAATAGTGTCCTGGATTTTCATATCTAATGCAAATGTTTCCATATTTTCTAAATTATTTCAATAGCTCAATTTGCTGATGGCCTGCTATAACGTGGAGGGGTATTTTTTGAGATCTTCTTTTTTAACATATGCACTTACAGCTACAATTTTTTTTTCTGTAAGCACTGATTTAGTTGCATCCCACAAATTTTGGTATGTGTGTGTTCCTTTATCATCTCAAAGTATATTCTAATTTTTCTTTTGATTTCTTTGTCAACCATTGGTTATTTACAAATGTGTTTTGTAATTACCACATAGTTTTAAATTTTAATTTTTTTTGGTATGCGTTTCTAATTCTATCCTGTTGTGGTGTAAGAATATACACACTGTATTCTTACGGTGCCTTTAAATTACTTGAGACTTGTTTTATGGCCTAGGATTTGGTCTATTCTGTATTGTGTTCCAAGTATACTTGAGACCAACCTCTGTTCTGTTATGGTGTAGAAAGTTTTATTGATGTCTATTCTAGTTAACAGTTTATAGTTAGTTCAAAGTGTTGTTATGTCTTCTATTTCTTTGTTGATCTTCTGCCTAGTTATCCAATTAACTATTTAAAAGTGGATTATGAAATCAACTATTATTGGGTTGTCTGTCTCCCTCAATTCTGCCGTGTATTTTATGTTTATTCATATTTTTAGGGACTTCATTCCTATATTTAGGGGCTTTGGTTTTATGTGCATATATTTTTGTAATTGTTAATCTTCCTGATGGATTGTCTCTTATCATTTTTAATGATCTTCTTTATTTTTAATACCTTTTTTTGCTTTACTTTTTTAATAGTTCCATATAAGCTTTATTTTTTAATTTTTTTAATATGAAATTTATTGTCAAATTGGTTTCCATACAATACCCAGTGCTCCTCCCAACAGGTGCCCACCTCAATGCCCATCACCCATTTTCCCCTCCCTCCCACTCCAAAAAACTGAGTTTATTCTCAGTTTTTAACTGCTAGGAATTTACCCAAGGGATACAAGAGTGCTGATGCACAGGGCACTTGTACCCCAATGTTTATAGCAGCACTTTCAACAATAGCCAAATTATGGAAAGACCCTAAATGTCCATCAACTGATGAATGGATAAAGAAATTGTGGTTTATATACACAATGGAATACTACTTGGCAATGAGAAAGAATGAAATATGGCCTTTTGTAGCAACTTTTTTGTTTTAAATCTACTTTGATAGCATTATAGTCATTCAGCTTTCTTAAGGTTACTGTTTGAATCTATTTTTTTAACCTTTTATTTCCAACCTATTGATGTATTGAATCTAAAGCGTGTCTGCTCTAGACTTGCATTTGTAGCATCTTGGTTTATTATGGAGGCTGATGACCTCTGCCTTTTAATTAGAGTAGTCACTTCACATTTAAGGATATTGTTTACATAGTCAGATTTGCATCTTCCATTTAATTTTTTGTCTCTATGTGGCTCATATCTTTTTTTCTTTTAACTTTTATTGCTTTCTGTTTCTTTTCGTATACCATTTTAATTACTCTAAAGAAGTTTAAATATATTAAGCTTTGTTGTTTTCCTAATGGTTGTTTTGGGGCTTACCATATACATTTTAACTTATCAGAATATGCCTCAGATTTAAAACAGTTCAATTCCAGGGAACATAAAAATATTTCTTCTTTAGGGCTTTATTATCCCTGCCACCTTTTGTGCTATTATTGATATACATAATACATCTATATATGCTATAAACCAAAAATACTTTGTTGGGAATGTTACCTTATGTAATTGTATGTCTTTGAGAGATGAGCAAAGAAAGAAGAACAAGTATATATAGTCAGAGTTTGTTATATTAACCTTCTTATTTACAGTTTCTGGATTCTCTTCATTTGTTCTGTGGATCTGAGTTATTGCCATCTTTTATTTCCTTACTCCAGTGCAACTTTGTCCCCACTCATGGCCTTCTGCTATTGTTACTTTTTTTCTGTATGTTATAGGCCCTACAATTAAATTATATACTTATTTTAAAAATTTAATCCCTTGATAAGTCACTTAAGAGAATAAAGGAGAATGTATACTGTCTTTTATATATACATGATTATATTTAAGGGGCCTCTGTGTGTGTGTGTGTGTGTGTGTGTGTGTGTGTGTGTGTGTATTCAAATTATTTGCTTTCAACCTGAAGAACATCCTTTAGTATTTCCTGTAAGGTCTTGTGCAAGCAATGAATTCTCTCAGTATTAGTATATTTGGGAATGTCTTTTCTTTGCCTTCATTTTTGGAAGATAATTTTGCTAGATATCATACTCTGGACCAATAGTTTTCCTTCTCTGAGCACTCTGAATGTCACTCTACAAACTTTGGCCTCTGACTTCTAATGATAAATCAGCTGTTACTTTCATCAAGGTTTTCTTATATGTAGTGAAGGTATTTCTCTTGCTGCTTTTAAGATTTTCTTTTGTCTTTGTCTTTTAATATTAAAAAAAATGTTATTTAGAACCCAGGAGTGCTCTTATTAGTTGTCTCTTTTCCTGGTTCTCTCCCAGATTGACACTCCAGCTTGACAAGTAGAGAATTGTGCTGGGACACTAGCGTCTGGTTTTCTTGGGTAGTGTTTCCCAACATAGAACCTGTTCCTTATGAATAGCCTGGAGCAAGGGCACCTAAAGATAAACTACTCTCTGCATAAGGCAGAACGTCTGCCTTATGATCAGGTGCTCTGTGGAAGAGGCAAACTTTCAGCTACCCTTGCATGGATTAGAGTTTTTGAAACATGAAGCTGATCTGCAGGAGAAATGCTGGTGGCCTGCCCCTGCAGAGACACAGTGGCTTTCAGCCAGGAGCTGGATGGATGGAAAGCCAATCTTCTTGGTCACTCTCAGCTCCTCCCTTGGTCCTCAAAGCCAGCAACAGGGGATCAAATCCTTTTTACGCCCCCTCACCCTGATCTTGCTTCCATCATCACACCCCTTTCTCTGATCCTGACTTTTCTGCTTCCTTTCTGAACTTTGAGGGCACTTGTAATTACAGTCAGACTACGTGGGCCATCCTCATTTCCCTATTTTAAAGTCAGCTGATGAGCAAACTTAATTACATCTGCAACCTTAATTCTCCTTTCCCCTGTACTTTTACATATTTGTACGTTCTTAGGATTAGGATGTGGACTTTGGGGGCCATTATTCTGCCTACCATAGTTGCACATCTCAAACTGTTTAACCAGCCCTCATAATCTTTCATATAATAAACACAGCCAAACTACTAACTTAAAGTACCTATATCATCACCCACGTGAGGTTTATGTTCTTTATTTACATCTCACACAAATATCTAAATTAAGCTAATATCTATCATCCAAGTGATCATGTGATATTGTCTCAATGGCCTTTCTCCATCTTTCTCTACTACTCCTAAATTTCACCTCTTTGTGAACAGATCTTGAGACTGTTGGCAGTTACTCATATTCTAAAAGCTTCACCTCTAATTCCACCTCAACATGGTTGTTGGTTTGTTTAATGGACCAGTGTAGGGTCTATATTTGTGAATGTTGCAAGTACACTTAAAAGGAAAATGTGTTCTGCTGTCATTGGCTTTAGCTTTCTGCAAATGTCATTACATAAAATTGGTCGATAGCTTTCTGCAGTTTCTTTATCCTCACCAATGGTCTGCCTAGTCATCCCATCAGTTGCAGAGATATAAGTTGAAATCTTCAACTATAAGTTTGGGTTTATCTATATTGTGGCTTAATCATTTCTATTTTTGCTCCATTACTTGGAGGCTATTTTACTAAATGCATAAATATTAAGCTTTATTATGTGTTTTTGGTGAAACAATCGCTTTATTGTTGTGCATTGTTTCTTTTTTATTGACATATAGTTGACACACAATGTTACATTAATTTCAGGTGTACACCATATTGATTCAACAAGTCTATATACTATGCTCTGCTCACCCACTAGTGTAACTGTCAGTGACCATGCAAAGCTATTTCAATACCATTGACTATATTTCCTATGCTGTAGCTTTTATCCCTATAATGTATTCATTCCATAATGTAATGACTCTTTTATCTCTGATAACAATTCCTTATATTGTCTGTTATTACTCATACTAATATAACTATTCATGTTTTCTTCTGAAATAGTTTTTGAAGTTTTTGAAAAATATACCTTTTAATCTTCTTAAATTTTATGTATCAGTGTATTTAAGCTGTGTTTCTATTAGATCGCATTTAATTGAGTCTCTAATCGTTTAATTGGCATGTTTAGATCATTTACATGACATGTAATTACTCGTGATTATAGTATATGTAACATTTTCTTGGAAGTTAATATGCTGTTGGTCCTTTCTTCCCTTTCAGTTTTCCATCTATGTTTTGATTCATTGGCAATTTTTTATTCAATATATAATATTGGTTTATTTTTCAATTTATATTTTTAATTAATTATAGTCTGCTTTTAAGTAATATTATACCATGTAATGTGAAATGTAAGAAACTGACAACAGTATAATCTCCTCCTCCCATGACTTGTGATACTACCCTCCCACATAACTGACAGGACAGATATGTATACCTTAAGAACAAAACTGTCTAAATAAATTACTTCACAAACTAGTAAATTAAATATATAAAAATAATTGTTAAATTTGTTCAATTCTGTTGTAATTTTTGCCTCAAATCAGAATTAATATCCTCTTTTTCATAACATGAGAAATAATTTATATAAGAAATGTTCTCTGAAACATATGTGAAACATCATGATTAAGAATATTGGAGGATGGGGCGCCTGGGTGGCACAGTCGGTTAAGCGTCCGACTTCAGCCAGGTCACGATCTCGCGGTCCATGAGTTCGAGCCCCGCGTTAGGCTCTGGGCTGATGGCTCAGAGCCTGGAGCCTGTTTCCGATTCTGTGTCTCCCTCTCTCTCTGCCCCTCCCCCGTTCATGCTCTGTCTCTCTCTGTCCCAAAAATAAATAAACGTTGAAAAAAAAAAAAAGAATATTGGAGGATAATGCCATTTAAATAAAGGAGGAGTTGTGTGTTTCTAAGTGGTTTAAATGTATTGGAGATGAAAATTTAAGATTATAATATGGCTACCAATTGTCAGAAATTTGGGATTGGAGTGTAGGTCCTAAAGGGTCCATTCTTCCAGGAACTATTGCACTTGAGCACCAGATGGACTTAACTTGATGCTTTCTACAGTTAAAAATTAGCTTCAAAATGTCAACATTTTTCTTTCTTTTCTCCAAATAACTACATTTGATTTTGCCTAAGAATGTTCTCAAGTTTTTTTTTAATTGGCAGTGCTTTTATTTTTAATTATTTGATAACATGTTAAAGTTATATTTTATTTTTTGCCTAAAATATAGATTAAAACATTATTAAATATAATTTATTGTCAAATTGGCTAACACACAGTGTGTAAAATGTGCTCTTTGTTTTTAGGGTAGATTCCTGTGGTTCATCACTTATATACAACACCCAGTGCTCATGCCAACAAGTGCCCTCCTCAATGCCCATCACCCATTTTCCCCTCTTCCCCCACCCCCTATCCACCCTCAGTTTGTTCTCTTATGGTTTGCCTCCCTCCCTCTCTATTTGTACCTACTTTTTTCTCCTTCCCTTCCCCCCATGGTGTTCAGTTAAGTTACTCAAGATCCACATATGAGTGAAAACATATGATATCTGTCCTTCTCTGACTTATTTCACTCAGCATAATACCTTCCAGTTCCAACCACATTGCTGCAAATGGCATGATTTCATTCTTTCTCATTGCCAAGTAGCATTCCATTGTATATATAAACCACATCTTCTTTATCCATTCATCAGTTGATGGACATTTAGAATTTTTATTTCATTTTTATAATTGTTTTTATTTAATCATCTGTAGATCTATAGTCAAAGTAATACCAAACCAGTAGAGCCTTTGGCAAATTTTTCTGATTTTTTTCTTCACAACAATAGTCTAATTGCTCTGAAGATACCCATTAATTAGTCTTAACTAGAGAAAGAATATTATGTTGTAGATAAAATAAGATAAAATATTCAAAACAAAATTAATGTAGAAATAACAAAGAGATATTTGCACTCATGACCACTGTTTTCACTCATGACCATTTATTGTTTACATGAGTTAACTCTAGAAATACTGCATTTATCTGGATAGATCATACAAGTGGGCTCAATATGGTTTTGGCATTGCCATTAATGCTCAGTTTATTAATCAGGCTTACTTTTTAATTGATGTTTTTTTATTTGTAATAATAACTTACCTAATTATTTAACATGTGTGTTAAATATTTAATTTTTATTTTAAAATCGTGGATTATGATTCCTCTGTCCAAAAATCTTGTCAAAATATTTAATGTGCGGTCACATAATTAGAAATTTTGACATTATAAGTTTTAAAATGCAAAAGAGGGCTAAAATGTTTTTAAAATCTCTATAAATTATTTTAATCCAGTTGTGATATTATTTTCCAGTGGTTGTAATCGGGAGTGTAGAAAAAAAAATTGTAAAGATTTTATAAATTCTAACTCCACTGACTAGAAAGGAAAAGTAACACTGTGTGGTAAGGTGGTTTTTCAAGCATTTGCAAAATAAAATCAAGGAAAAATAAATCTTCCATGCAGGTAATAGGCCTTCCATGAAGGCAATGGGAGTTGAATTGAAATGAACATTGAACCATTTGCAAATGCACAGATTAATGAGTTTATAGAAAATTGTCCCTAACAAAGACTATCTTCGTCAAATTGTGTGAGGCAAGAGAATGGGACACATTATGTTAATATGAACATATTCCATTATGCAAGGGGAATTGGAATCATGTCAGTCAAAGCTGGAGCATTTCTTTTGGTCTTTAGAAAATTATAAATGTTCAGAGGTGCTCAGAGAATAGAGATATGAGAGTTGATATCAACATTCCGTTTGTAGTATTCTTCAGCATATAAATTTTTGCATGTTTACACTAGCATGTGAAGGTCTATGTGTGCAGGTATGTGTTTCCCTGGTCCATAATGTATATTTGATAATTATCAATATGTTAGTTGACTGTCTAGTTTTGCTAAATACTACACAGACCTATAAATCTCTGTTAATTTAAGTGTTTGAAGTTTTGTTTCAAGTTATTTTGATAAAACTATTCTTTTTAATACAACTGCATGATATTTTATAAGAAATGTAGTTTCATAAGTTTACAAATTTGACTTCTTGGATTATGAATGTATTTCAATAGCAGCATAGCAGTGTAGACCAAAATAATTGAACTAAGTTTTATATCTGAAAAACCAGGGCCAATTACTTGCATAGGATATTCTCCTATGTTTGGGGGCAGGCTCACACAATAGGCACAACTGTAGCTCAGTAGTAAGCCTCTGACTGGAAAACCAGATCGAGGGAACTACAGTGTTTTAATGAATATTTCTCTTTCCTGATGAATTACTCCTCTTTATTTTGGAAGTTTATTTCAGTCTAAGTAACTGAGATTGATGATGATCCTCCACCAGCCATCTGTTCTCACTTGCCATGACCACAGCATCCTAAATTACTTTCAACAGTTTTCAAAACATTTTACAATGTTCACATTTTAGCTTATATTCCAGGTTACATACTATCTAAAATCAGGAGGAGTGCAATGAAACGTCACAAAAAATTAGTAACAATCCCCATATTTATTCTGCAAATATTAATCCTCAAATTTTTGGAAAACATTAAAATCAATTCTGTAATCAGCCATGAATTCTTTACTCAAAAGGTTGAGACAAATTAGGGGCACTATGACATGCTCTTTGAGTAAGTAAAACACAATATACATAAAAATATGGATAACTTAAATATATGAATATTTATATATGCATATATGTGTATGCAGGCACACATGTAGCAAATTACCACAAATTGGAGGCCATTTTCAGCTTGTAGAGGCAGCTGCACCCCTTGACTTTCTATTTTTCTTATATCTTCAAAATCAGCAATGTCAGGTGGAGTCTTTCTCATGCTATTGTCTCTCTGGTTCTCTGTAAATAGAAAAGAGCATTTGCTTTTTAAAGACTTGTGATAAACTAGGCTCATATGGAATATCCATTGTAATATCCCATCTTTAGGTATTTACACTTAATTCTAAATGCAAAGTCCCTTTTGCCATGTAAGCTAACATATACAATTCTGAGGATTATAATGTGAATATCTTTTGAAGTCACTACTTTGAATAAATTGCCCATGGAACATGAAATCCATCTAAAAATATCAAAAGCCATTTGATTCAAAATTTGAAAAATTACACGTTTTTATTTAGGGTTAAGATAAGCCATGTAATTAATATTTTTAAATTAATATTGAGTAAGCATATATGTTTTTGGCAATGTATAAAAAGGACTATGAACGAAAACATTTATAAATTTTCTCTCACTAATATTAAATTTTTTAATGGTTATTCATTGTTGAGAGACAGAGAGACACAGCATGAGTGGGGGAGGGGCAGAGAGAGAGAGAGAGAGGGAGACACAGACTCTGAAGCAGGCTCCCCGCCATGCGGGGCTCGAACAACGACTGTGAGATCATGACCTGAGAGGAAGTCGGACGCTTAACTGACTGAGCCACACAGGTGCCCCTCTCATTAATAGTAAGAATTTTGGTCACTGAAAACTGTTATGTGACTGGAAGGCAAGCTAAAGCTCATATCTAGATTATATAAGTTATGTCTACAAATCAATTATAAGTGGTCCGAGAACTCAATTGAAAAAAAAAAAAAAAAAAGGTAGGGGCGCCTGGGTGGCGCAGTTGGTTAAGCGTCCGACTTCAGCCAGGTCATGATCTCGCGGTCCGTGAGTTCAAGCCCCGCGTCAGGCTCTGGGCTGATGGCTCAGAGCCTGGAGCCTGCTTCCGATTCTGTGTCTCTCTCTCTCTCTGCCCCTCACCCGTTCATGCTCTGTCTCTGTCCCAAAAATAAAATAAACGTTGAAAAAAAAAATTTAAAAAAAAAAAAAGAAAAAAAAAAAAGGTAAAATACTTCAATGCTCACTTCACAAAGAATAAATACAAAAATCTGTTAACATCTGTAATGGTTCTCAATGTTATTAATCAGAGGGAAATGCAAATTAAAATCTCAATACTATACAGCTACAAGATTTAATTTCAATTTTAAA
The DNA here is from genome assembly GCF_022837055.1 of Prionailurus viverrinus. Taxonomy (NCBI): domain Eukaryota; kingdom Metazoa; phylum Chordata; class Mammalia; order Carnivora; family Felidae; genus Prionailurus; species Prionailurus viverrinus. Next base: position 108,259,340 of record NC_062564.1, on the reverse strand, counting down.
AAATGGAGCCCCTAGGTGGCTCATTCAGTTGAGCATCTGACTTCAGCTCAGGTCGTGATCTCTCAGTTTGTGAGTTCCAGCCCCACATCAGGCTCACTGCTGTCAGCCTATCAGAATGCAACCCACTTCGGACCCTCCCTCCCCCTCTGTCTGCCCCTCCCCCACTTGCACTTTCTCAAAAATAAATATTTTTAAAAAGTTTTAATACTGACTTTGATAAAAATTCAGAATGACTGGTCTTGGATAATCAGTACAGCCACTTTGAAAAACTATACAGCAGTTTATACTAATGCTAAATATACACCTTTCTTATGACCCTAGATATATATGTATTAAAAACAAGAATCTATATCCACAAAAGACATGAAGAAGAAAGTTTGCAATTTATTTTTATTTAATATTTATTTATTTTTAAGTAAGCTCTAGGCCCAACATGGGGCTTAAACTCACAACCCCCAAGATCAAGACTCCCATGGCCAACCACTAAGCCAGCTAGGCACCCTTGCAATTTATTTTTAATACTTATTTATAATAGCTTCAAACGTGAAACAACCAAATCTCCAACAACACTAAGTTAAATAAACTGTGATATATTTATACAATGGAACATTAAACTCAAAAAAAAAATTACTACTACATACAACATGTGTTGATCCACCTAAAAATAGAAGAAAAAGGGCCTACAGAAAAAAGTATATAGTATGGGATTGTACATACCTATGTGAAATTAAAAACAAGTGTAAGGGGCCCCTGGGTGGCTAAGTCAGTTAAACATCTGACTTTCAGCTCAGGTCATGATCTCTTGGTTCTTTGGATCAATCCCCACATCAGGTTCTGTGCTGACAACATACAACCTACTTAGGATTCTCTCTGTCTCTCCCTCTCTCTTTCTCTCTCTGTCTTTTTCTCTCCACCCCCTCCCCTACCCCGCTTGTGCTCTCTCTCCATGAAAATAAACAAGTAAACATTAAAAAAAAACTAAGTCTCTGGTGATAGAATTCTGAATAGCAATTCTGCAGGTGGTTTAGAGACAGAAATGTGACATGAGAGAAGCTTTCCTGGAATTGAAAATGTCCTATATCTTGATATGGGTAGTGGTCACATAAGGATATTTATGTGTAAAATATTATCAAACTATACAACATATGTAACATCAGTGCATTTTACTCAATGTGTGTATCTCAAAAATATAAAGAAACCCCCGGAGTGATATTTGTTTGTGTGTTTAGTGCCAAGGTATGGGGTCATTTTCCAGGAAGTCTGATTTAATTAGGTAAGTATGGATACAAAGTCTGAGAGTTTTTTGAATGGTCTCCAGGTAATTCTAAAGTTTAGTGTGGTTAGAGAACCGCTTTTATAAAGACTATTATAGGACTGAAAGAGACTGCTTGAGGACTAGATAAGCAGCAATTTGGTCAGGAGAGCAAAAATGATACAGACTACAAAGGTAAGCCAAGGGGGCAAGGCACTTTGAAACGCATCAACAATACTGTATACAAACGAATCATGACCAGTTGACACCATCCTAAAACACTGCAGAAGTTTCCAAAGGCCCAGGCTCTCTGAGGTGGCTACTAGGCTAGATATTCTCCAGGTACCATTGGACTAGACTAGACTGCCAGTTTCAGGAGATGGAAGATCACAGGTGGGCACATTTAGTCTCCCAGCTGCTGCTTTCTATTTGTATTCTTGGTGTTTCATCCTAGCAATGTGCAATTGTGAGAACACACATGCTGATGGAAAGGGCATGTAGCAGGAAGGTCCTACATACCTGCAGTTTTCTCTCCTCTCTTTTACTAGTCTTCTTTACAGCCTAGAGTTCCAACCTCTGTCACCCCAGCCATGAGAGCCTTCTATAGTCCTCAAACTACTGCTTTCTATTCAGTCTCTATTTCCCTGGATGAAGATTGGCAAATTCTTTGAAGGAAGAAGTGTATTCCTCTTAGTTTTGAAGTTGTCTACTACTCAACTCCTTGACTCTAATAAATTAAAACAAGACCAAAACATTGTCACCCCTTTATGTATTATCTTCAGCTTTATAGTAGTGGAAGAGTTAGTCTGTTTTAAACTATGGTGACCTGGAGAAAAAGTGTATAAGATTGTATTCTTGATGTAAGAAAATATAATGTTACTGGCATCTTTATACCCTTCCCAGGTAATGAAAGGATACTGGGACAGTGTAATTTTTTCTTCCTATTAATATGATAAAATAATCGTTTATATAGATAGAGAACATAAGACATTATTGCTGTCTATGTAGTCATGATAATATATATTTACTAATATATTTTCTTTGTTTTTTAAACATTTATTTATTTTGAGAGAGAGAGAGAGAAAGAGAGAGTGAGTGAGCACTGGGGAGGAGCAGACAGAGATGGAGAGAAAGAATCCCAAGCAGGCCCCATGCTGTCAGTGCAGAGCCCGATGCAGGGCCTGAGTCAAGACAAGAGTTGGACACTTAACCAACTGAGCCACCCAGGTGCCCCTTAACTAATGTATTTTCTATTATAAGTGATTCCCTTTTCATTTCAAGTTTCTCATAACCATGTGGGATAATTTTCTCTCTGCCTTTTATATTTCTGTAAGTACAGATGTACTATTCATGAATTATTTCTGTACCTTTGTCTGAAAAGCTTCCTTTTATTCTGTTTGAAAAATATTTTCTTTAGTGGGGAATCTAGGCTAGCAAGTATTTTCTTTACTAAGAAAAATATCATTATATTGACCCTGGCTTTCATTGTTCCTAAGAAATCTGATTTCAATGCAAGTGTTATTTATTTGAAGTCAATCAAACTACCCTGTACTAATTTTTAAATTTCCACATTATCTCCATTTTTTTCAGTTTTTCCTAACAAATGAGTATTTGCTGCTTAGTGTTTTAGGGCTTTTTGAATATGTAACTGTGCATTTTATACGCTTTTATATTTCTATAACTTAAGCCAGGTTTTATCAGATATATCTTCAAGTTAATTATTTCCTTGGTTCTATCTTTTCCCCCACTTATTTTTGCATATTTTCTTTAATTGAAGTCTAATAAGAAATTAAATAAATTTAAATATTTAGAGCATGACACATTTGTACATATGTAAGCATCTGTATCGTCATCACCTAATAAAGGCATTTAACATGTATAACACTCCACTAAGTTCCTTTATGCATCGTCCTAGTCAATATCATACCAAAGATAACAATTTTTATGTTAGTAATCATCGACAACTTTTGCTCTTTCTTGACCTCATATGAACTCCCACTCTGACAGGGGGAGATAAGACTCTCATCTACCATCCATTCACTTAATTGTTAAATTGGGTTTTTCTTATTGGGCATTCCATCCTGTAATTTCCTGGCCTACAAAATGATTTTGTTTAATTCACATACATTAATGGTCACTTGGTGTGAGGTAACGTTCTATGGTGATGCATAAACTTATACATGACATACATGTCACATATGCTTAGTATCCATAACTATAGTATCATACTAAATAGTTTCAACTACCCTAAAAATACCTGGTACTTTATCTACTCAACCCTCCCTTCCTCTTCCTACCCAACTGATGGCAACCACCCATCTTTTTTCTGTTTCTATAGGTTGGCCTTTTCTAGAATATCCTATAAATGGAATCATGTAGTAAATAGTCTTTTTAGGATTGGTTTGTGTAACTTAAAAATCTGCATTAAAGATTCACCCATGTTTTTGTAGAATTTGATAGCTCCTTTTTTAAACCACTGAATAGAATCCCAGTGTATGGATGTACCAGTTTTTGTTTTTATATATTCACTTTTTCAAGGATAATCTTGGTTTCTTCCAGTTTGGGGTGATTATAAAGCTAATTTAAATATCTATGTGCAAATATTTTTGTGTTGAAGTAAGTTTTCAATTTGGTTATGTAATACCTAGAGGTACAATTAGTGGATTGCATGGTGGGATTAAGTTTAGCTTTGTAAGAAACTATCCAATTGTTTTCCAAAGTGGTTGTACCACTTTTCATTGCCCTGACAGTGAATGAGAGCTCCTGTTGCTCCATATCCTTGCTAGCCATTGGTAGAGCCATTTTGGGGGGTTTGTTTGACTAGCCATTTTGTTGTTGTTGTTGTTTAGCCATTTTAAGAGGTGTGTAGGGGTATCTCATTGTTGTTTTAATCTTAACCTCCTAAGACAAATTATATGTTCAACAAATTTTCATATGCTTATGTACCATTTCTATATCTTCTTTTGGAAGAGTCCGCTCAGATTTTTTGCCCACTTTTAATTGAATTATTTGTCTTCTTATTACTAAGTTTTAGGTGTTGTTTATATATTTCAGATACAAGTCTGTTAAAATGTATGTGTTCGGCAAATATTTTCTCAAAGTCTGTGGTTAACTTTTGGATTTTTTTTCTTTGAACATAATTTTAATATTCTATTACTCTCTTTCAAAACTCTGCATTAATGTACTTTGTGCAGAATATTTCATATTTCTTTTGTTAAGTGTTCTTTAGATTCTGAAAACTGAACTTTGTCAGTTACGGAAACTTCACGTATATTCCCTTTTTTTTGAAATTTTATTTTTATGCCCCTGCTCTTTATAATTATTTTCTCATTTCTGTTTTACCTGCTTTAGTTTCTGGAATAATGGAATTTCTATCAGTCTATTACTGTAACTTCTAGAATTATCTTCTAAGTGTACAATATTCACTCTTTTTATTTTATTTGGTTAAATATGTGTTTAATCTATCTCTCAAAACATCTATTTTTTCAGCATTTATTGTCTTTGTATACATCATCTTCTTTGTGTGAATGCAACATGTTTTATTCTGAAGATATTGAGTGTCATGTTTTATTCTTCTCCATATATCATCTTTATTTCTGCCTATTTCCCTTCAAGTATATATAACCATTTCATATTTGATTGATATTTAGTTCAAATAAACAATTGTATTAATTATTTTTGAAATGATTTGAAATGTTTGTTTGAAATGCTGTATGTTGCCTGGGTTTCAAAAAGAAACTGTTGACAACTTTAATGAAAAAGCCACAAAAACTGTCCAAATTTTTATAGCCTGTATCTTGGTGATGGTTGAAACTTCTGATTCTATCTACTAGATATCACTGGAATCTTTTTAAATGTCATCTTTGATTAGCTTTTACTTTTTTCTTTTATGTTCCTTGTCAATATACCATCTTTATTCACCTACCCTTGTTATGTGATTCATGCAAAACATTTAGCTTGCTTTTAATGTACTCAGAGAACTTCCTGTCAACAAGGTAGCTAATCACCTTTTAAAAAATGTACATGTTTCTATTAAGGAGATGAAAAATAAAAAGAATAAGGAGGAAAGAAGGAGAAAGAAAAGAAATAGAAGGAAAAGCTAAGAAGAATGAAAAGAATAAGGAAGAGAAGGAACAAGGGAAGGAAAAGAAGAAGATACACAGAAGGAGTAAAAGGATGAAAACTTGGGATTACTTAGAGAAAAGTTTCATATGGGATTTAGTCAGTTTTTGGTTTTTTTAAGTTTATTTTATTTATATATTTTGAGAGAGGTAAGGAGGAGGCACCGAGAGAGAGAGAGGGAGAGAGAGAATGCCAAGCAGGATTTGCACTGCCAGCTCAGAGCCTGACACAGGGCTCAAACCCAAGAACCATGAGGTCATAACCTGAGCCAAAGTCAAGAGTCGGAAGCTTAACCAACCAAGCCACTCAGGTGCCCCTAGTCAGTTCTTAATGTGGACGATCATTATGATTAAAATATATTTATCCCACAATATACTCAATATTATGAACACTTAACTAAGAAATAACCAGCTCAGTTTCTACTTGATAAATACAATGCTTTTACAAAAATGGTGAAAAAGATTTATAATTAAATTTTAAATAATTTTATTAGTGGGATGTTTTATTAACACATTCTAAATTTTTCATGTTTTTAGAGGTGAACATTTTTTATTAGTTAAATATATTTATTTCATAGTTGTTTTGTGGGTGGAATTATTGAAACATTGCCAAGTCAGCACTATTTTAAAATGTGAGATAGCTGGACACTTTGGAAATTTATAGAAACAATTTTGTTTCATAAGTGGCCCAACTTGCAAACTATAAATTTTGCTGATAGAAATAAAAATTAAGTTTTTTATATAATATTTTAAAGACACATGCACAACAATATATTTCTTTCATTTCATTTTAATTTCCTATGTTAGTGCTGTTATAACCTAACAGAATCCTAAAAGGAAGCCTTTTGTAGCTACACCAATCTTACCTATGTATATTAATTGGGTTAATCAACCATTTTATTTAAACTCTTCAAGAAATATGCTGATAATATTAAAACATATTTAATAAATTAATATATTAAATATATGTAAGTTTTTAAATATATTAAAATCTACTACTTAGAATACATTAACATAATTTTAAAACTATTTAATAATGTTAAGTAAATAACTTGGTGATACTTAGCTTTAAAAATTGTATTAGAAAAGAATTTTGAGGAGCACCTGGGTGGCTCAGTTGGCTGAGCAAACCAGTTCTTGATTTCAGTTCAGGTCATGATCCCAACCCGTGTTAGGCTCTGCAAGGAGTGTGAATCCTGCTTGAGATTCTTTCTCTCTTCTCTATCGCCTCCCCTGCTAGTGTTCTCTCTTCTAAAAATTAAAAAAAAAAAGTATTTTGAGTAAAATTCTCAAATTTTATATAAAATACAAGTTTGCTAAGCTAATTCAACCTAAAATACTAGTCTATTATAAGAAGTTATTTCACGTATTGTTAATTTAAAAATCAACTCTTTCACACTCCAATATGGTTTTGTTAATATTAAAATGATATGCATATTGGGGCAATTCTATTAATAATCAAATCTGGAAATGCCTTGATGAGATTAGAATTCTGCCCCCTCACACCAACATACCCAACGAAAGATGCTATGAGATGCCTGGTAGCATGGAGCCAAAATTGGCAAGGGGAAGTAGGTAAGATAATAAATCAATTCATGATACTCAAAGTTGGGGAAGATTATAAGAAATCTGCCCCCATCTTTTCCATTCTTTAATAGTCACTTCAGCCACCTTGAAAGCTATTTATAGTTTGCTACAATCAGTTATTTACCTTCCCTGAATGGTCATTTCTTTTAAAAACGGTAATAAAAATATTACTTAGCATGGGTTATTCCAAAATAATATTTTAGGCTTTTTATTATATTTACTACAGTGTTATTTCCTCCAAAGGACCTCATACCCATTTTTAAGACATAGGAAAATATTATAGAGTTTTTTTCTCTAAAAATGGCATATCATTTGCATGTTCTTTACAAATATATTACATAATGAACAGGGTGATATCTTATAATATTATTATATCTTTTAAAATATATAAAATGAAAAATGCTGTGTAATTTATTACTCTTGTGGTCTAGTTAATTTTTTTTTATCTTTGACCAGGAATTTGGAGTAACAAACAATAAAATGCAGAAATTAGTATGAGAAACCTGCATTAATACGAAGAGCCTATTCAGATTGGAGGAGGCTATAGTCACCATAATAATTCAGATATATCCAAAGCGGTCTGTCCTTCAGATATCCTTCAGAAATCTACATTTTGGGAGAATTACCAACAACGATAGCAGAAGCAAGAGAAATCATTAAAATTCTTGGAATTAAGCCATGTGAACATCAGTTCATTTGTTTTACAGAATCATAAACTGAAACAAGTACATCATTTTTAAAGTAAAGAGTTTTGGCCCCCCAAAAAACTGTTTTTGAATTAATCCAGAATTGAGAAAAACACCTAAATACAGAAAACATAAACAGATCCAACTCCAAAAAGCAAAATAAATTAAAAACAAATAAGTACATAAATAGAAATTTGTAAAAGAATTTTAGAGTATGATTTAGGGTCCTTAGGTTTAAATATTACTTTTTGAAAGTTACCATAAACAACTAAGCAATATTCAGTAGTTCTTTTTAAGCGAGGGGGTTGTTCTAATAATTCAATTTTTAAATGATCATATTACCATGCTAATGGAAACATCATTTCAAATAATTCTGGTAGAAATAGTAGTAAGATAGTAAATTCAGAGATCGGAGCAATAATATATGAGGATCTTATTTTTCACAGCACTATACTGCCAAATTAAATCTTGGATAGAAATTGAAGTTCCATTTGACTCTATAATTATTGACTTGGCCATGAACTTGCTACTCACTGAAGATAGTTATGAATGATTGCCCAGCTGTTGCTGGCAGGTAGAGAGGCTGAAAATTAAGCAGTAGTTTCAGCTGCCTATCGAAGATTCTCTAAGTGAATGAGGCAAAATTGGTAGTTGTTGGCCTTTTTGAGACTTTCTTATAACTATACAGATTTCGGTATGTAATGCAATTGTTTATGTGTTTGTGGTTGAACACCACTAACTGAAAGTTACAAATTGAGCATGCTATTTCAAAATTGAAGTTGTCAGGTAGTCTTATATTTTTCTTGCTTATCATTAAAAAAATCTGTATTTTAATTGGTGGAAAATTCTTAAAAATGAATGACCTCTTTCCCCCAGGAACTAGTTAAAAACAAAATAAAACATGGTTTTATTAGCATAAACTAAGAATTACATTAATACTATCTATTTTTACAAAACATGTGAATGCAACCTAGTATTTCCTGCAGGAATACGCTGGTCTTTTTTGTAACACGGGGTGGAAATTAAACCTTGCTAGAGAAGCGATTAAATTCAGAAATGTCAGTATACCCAATGTATATTTAACAGTATCGGGTGTAGACTAGCTTAATTAGTTAAAACACATTTAAAATTATATCATGACTTTAAGTCTGGAAATTAATTTTGTATAAGTTTGTATATTTATATTCTAGAATTGGGAACGATTTTGCTGTAGCTGAAAAAAATAAAATGTATTTCTGCCTCTAGTACTGAAACAAATGTATTTTTATATACAAAATTTAGGTATTGTCTACAAGAAAAATATGAGTTACAATGTGAAAAAGTCTAAGGTAAAATAGGAAATAAACAATCTATTTATGCTATTATTTTGTAATAGCAGAGCAATCAACATTACTTTCGAAGTTTAGTGAGCTCAGAAGAATATGCCTCACTTATAAGTGGTTTAGGTCTTAAAATATTTTGGATTAGAGATTGTGATGTTCTTTTCATATTATGTTAGGACTACATGGAGTTGATTTGTGGTCAACTGGTTGTTTTCTAATAAGTCTTATCATTAAATCCTTGCATTTTCAGTAAGTCTTCTACTTAACTTTCACTGTCCCTACAAGCCAGCTTCTAATTCTTGACAGAAGGCTCTGAAGACAGAAGCAACTTACACTTCTATCTGTTTATGATACTCATTTGAATGATGTATTCATGAGTTGGCAGAGGTGCAGCCATACAGCCTGGCATAACTGATTATCATGTCTTAGGAAATGAAGAGAGCCCTAGGGCATTAAGAACTCTCAACTATTAATATTGGTTTTGCCACAAGGCAGTTAAATAAACTGACAGTTTGGCAGAGGCATGACTCCTTGCATACTCATATACTGATTACCTCTGAAATATCATTAATATTTCTAAGTTTTCAGTTACTTACAGTGCAATTTAAAAAGTCAGCCTTACTTTATGGAAACAAAAAGTATGAGCAGATTATCTTGATACTAATAGGATGTCTAGTACACTTCAATTTATTAGGTTGAACACTTTAAGCAAAAATAATGAAAATATACTAAAATGTGTATTTTTTTCCCTGAAAATAACTGACCCCAAATGACCATAATATTTCCCGTGAAAATGGCCTATAATTACAATAAATCTATAATTAATAATTATGTGGATTATGTTTCTAAATTTTAGATTTTAGAACCGTATAAAGTATCTCACAAAAAGAATTTGAACTTAGACATCATTAAGATTTTTAATTGATGTAAATCTTGTTCAAACATTAAAGTATGTTTCGTAAAAGATACTTTAAAACCAAAGGGCATTGTATTTTGTAACAATATATATTAATGTTATAATTGTTGCATTAAGGATATTTTTATATATAATGTTAATATTCTAATAATATTTAATACTGCTTAAATGTTGGTGAGAAAGTAAAACTGAGGGATTTACCTTAGTATTCAAAAGTGATCATTTAAGTGCCAAAATGATTTATAACTTACAATAATTAACATTACATGGTTTACCACAATTGTCAAAAAGATCAAGGACTATATTGGGATCAATCATCTGGGACCAATCTGTATTTTTTACCTACATTTTATCTTAGACACATATTCATATTCTACAGGGAAAGCTGTTTTTTTTTTTTCCCATAGCTTCTTATTTGTAGGTCAGAACTTTGTCTTTACTAAATTGAGAAATCAGATTTCTTAAAAAGTTAAGTGGTAGTCACTCATTCAACAACCTGGTTGCAACATGTATCTGCCTACATATTTAAATTCTACATCCTTGAATTAATTTGAGTTGGATAATTATACCTATATTCTATGTACCTTTTGTTGCTGTTACATTCTCCATGCCTAAAATTGAACAAAATCAAGTGGATGAAAAAGAGACTCTTAATAGTACTTATCATTCTTAAACTTTTTATTTTTTTTAAATGTTTTTATTTATTTTTGAGAGAGAGAGAAAGTGTAAGTTGGTGAGGAGGAGAGAGAGGGAGGGAGACATAGAATCTGAAGCAGGCTCCAGGCTCCCAGCTGTCGGCCCAGAGCCCAACATGCGGCTTCAACTCTTGAACCCTGAGATAAGGACCTGAGCGGAAGTCAGACACTTAACAGACTGAGCCACCCAGGCACCCCCTGATTATTCTTACTTTAAATAAATGACCACAAATCTTGCAAAAATCCTTTGCAATACACTGCAATACTTTTACATATTTCTGATCAACTATCTGTTTTAAAAACTCTGGGAATTATATTTTATATCTTTTTTTTTCCCCTGAAACTCTAGTATTACATTTGACTCATGACTTTTCTTTGTATTTCTTTGAGCAAATATAAGCCAACTAGAGACTTACGAGACATCCTCAGTGGCAGGTCCTCCAATGCATCTGAAAACTGTGCATGCAGACTCTACCTGCCCTCTTGTTATAATTGCTCACATCTCCCTGATTCGCAGTGGATCCCATCTTACTCTTGATTTGAACAACACCGCTCTCATAATGGTGTTTGTATTCTCCTACTTTGTTATATTTGCCTTTTCTCTGCCAAATGCCTGTATTCTTACAGTCTAGTAATTTCCATACCATATAAATAAATCTCCCTGGAATTAGACTTCCACCTTCAGGTGCCTCCTCATTGGTCTATTTGTAACAAAACTCCTCCAAAGAATTGTACATTGTAACATTTCTCATTATTTACCTTTGTTTTTCTTCATTAATCCAGGATTTTTTTAATCCTTATTCCACTGAAGCCCATGTATCAAGTTTACCAACAGCCTCCATAGAAAGTCCATTGGCCAATAGAAAGTCTGCTACTTTTGCATCAAATTAATTAATCTCCCAGAACCATTCCTGTCTCTTTTCTGAAATAGTTTGTGTGGCTTCCTGGCCACCATAATATCTTTGTACCCTTTGTTGGCTTATTCAGTTTTATTTTGTTTCATTCATTCAGAAATATTTTCTCATATTCCTTGTAATTTTTTGACCTACTGATCATTTAAGAGTGTGGTCTTTCCAGTCTTTTTTAGTTTATTCCATTGTGGTTAGAGAACATCATTTGCATGGTTTCAAGCCTTTTAAATTTATTGAGACCTACACCTTAGAATATGATCTTAGAACATATTTCTTGTACGCTTGAAAGAATTTGTTTTCTGTTGTTGGTTAGAAAAGTCTATACGTATATGTCTGTTAGGTATGGTTGGTTTATAATGTTTTTCAAGCCTTCTATTTCCTTGTTGACCTTCTGCTTAGTTCTATTTAGAACATAAGCTATTAACGTCCCTAACTAATACTGTTAATCCATAATAATAATCTATTACAAGTCTGCAATCATAGTCAATAATTGTCTATTTCTTCCTTCAACTCTTGTCAGTTTTTACGTTGTGTATTTGGAGTTCTGTTATATAAATACATTTATAATTTTGTATTTTCTGATGGATTGAATCTTTTATCTTTATAAAATATAATTTTTGTCTGTAATAACAACATCATCCTTGTTTCCCCAGAAGTATTTATTCTGATGTTGTTCTAGCTGCTTAAGCATATATTAACGGAGCGCATGCCAAATCTCTTTTCATCTTTTATTTTCAACTAATTTATAATTTTGATCTAAAATATGTCTCTTGAAGACAGCATATAGTTGTATCTTTTTCATTTCAACCATTCTGCAATTTCCAACTTTTGAGTATATTGTTTAATTTGTTTAACCTTTTAATGTATTTAATGATAAGATAGGATTTACTACTTCTATCTTACTATTTGTTTTCTATATGACTTATGTCTATTTCTATATTACTGACTTCTTTTTGTGTTAAAGATATTATCTATTTTACCATTTTATTTTTTACTGATCCTTTAACTCTATTCTTGGGCTTATATTCTTAGTGGGTGAACTTCGTTGGTATTAAAGGTAACATTTTAGCTTCAAAAGTATTAAATCAGATTAATACTTGCTAATTTCAATAGTTACTAAAATTTTGCTCCATATAGACTCATTACTCAACCCTTCATTGTGCTATTTTTGTCATATAAACCATATCTTTATACAATATAATCCTCTCCATACAATTTATAATTATTGCTTTATGCAATGTTTTTTATTCAAGTAAGACAAGAAGAGAGTTACAGACAAAAATATATTTATACTTTTTGGGCGCCTGGGTGGCTCAGTTGGTTAAGCAACTGACTCTTGATTCTGGCTCAGGTCATGATCCCACAGTTCATGAGATCATGAACTGCATTGAGCTCTGTACTGACAGTATAGAACCTGTTTGGGATTCTCACTCTCTGCTCCTCCCTCTCTCATGCTCACTTGTGCACTTGCTCTCTCTCTCTCTCTCTCCTTAAAAATAAATAAATAAGCTTTTAGAAACATTAAAAAATAGGGGCACCTTTGTGCCTCAGCCAGTTAAGTTTCCAATGTTGGCTCAGGTCTAGATCTCACGGTTTGTGAGGTTGAGCCCCCATATTGGGCTTACTGCTGTCAGCTCAAAGCCCACTCTGGGTCCTCTGTTCTGCTGTCTCTCTGCCCCGCCCTTGCTCATGCTCTTTCTCTCAAAAATGTATATTATGTATATACACACATATAATATTTATTTATTTATATTTATCTATACTGTTGTTAAATTATAGTGTTCTGTATTTCTTCAATGTGGATTTGAGTTACTCTCTGGAATCCTTTTACTTTAGCCTGCAAAGCTCTTTAGTATTACATATAAATAGATCTGCTTATTTTCTCAACTTTTGTTTATCTGAGAGTGTCATAACTTTCCTATATTCTTAAAGGTAATTTTGTAGAATATGGAGTGAAAAGGTGGGCAGAAGTGCTAAGTGAAAAAGTACTAGTTTAAAGGGGAAAAAAGTACATTGGCCAAGGTTCTGATAAGGAGTTTTTTTGTTTTTTGCGGGGTTTTTTTTTTGTTTGTTTTTTGTTTTGTTTTTGTTTTTGTTTGCAGAAGCACCTGGGAAATGCTCTAGGGAAGGTAAGGAGGACTCTGAGTGGATGTGAATGGGCTAAGAATGAGGATATACAAATGAGCATGGCGAGCCCAGTTAGAAGAGAGGGAACCAGAGTCCTCTCCTGAAAATCACTCCAGAAAAGTGCAAAGTACTATCCACACACCAAGTTTGTTGAGGGGAAGACAGCCACCAGTGAAGCCTGGCAGACAAAGCTTTGTAACTGCCTATGGTCAGGACTGAAAGATCACATACAATTTTCACCTGAAGCCAGACTCTTCGGCCTGCTAACTGATCTTGCTTACACTCTTGACCCCTATAATTCATTTTCCCAAAAGCAACCAGGGAGATTTGTTAAACATAATTATATTATAATCCAAACTCCTTATTATAACATACAGGTTCTATATGCTCCTTGCTTTGCTCTCTGACTTCATCACCCCACTCAAGCCGCAGGGGCCTGCAGTCTGTTCCACAGACACACGAAACTCACATACATCTAAATATCTTTATACCCTCTGCTCAGAACATTTTTTTCCACCTCTTTACATAGTTTTCTTCCTTACTTCATTCATCTCTTTGCTGAATTACCATCCTGTCAAAGCAGTCTTCTATGACTACATGAAAGAGCTTGGCAGTTCCTAACACTGTCTTTTATTGCTTTATTTTCTTCATTAAATACATAACCTGGTATAATATTATGTATTTATTTGCTAACATTGTATTGTCTGTTTCATGAGAATATTGACTTCAGAAGACTGAAAATTTGCATAACTTCTTACTGAATCGTCATTGCCTGAAACAGAACCTCACATATGGTATATGCTTAATAAATGTTAGATGAATAAATGAATAAAATGAGAAATATAGTTTCATTTCTGTTATTCTAGTTCTCCGAGTCAGGAAATTAATGCATGATAATTTTCCATCTCAAAACTTCCCATAAGCACAAAAGAACAACTGGAAGGGAACATAGTGAAAGAATATGATAAAATGGAAAACACAGAGTGTTTTCAGACAGATCTCTTCACTATTTGTTTACTGTGCTCATGCCATCAACATACCATACCGTACAAATAAGAGTTTTCAGCAAGAAGACTCACCACTATCCTAGGGCAATTATATTAATCTTGACACCTTTAGTATCACCACTTCCCTAGGCTTAGGTAGAGTGTGCAATCTCAGGAATAAACTTCCCTCTTATTCTTTCAAATGTATTTGCAGGCCCTGCAGTCATCATTACATTAGCTGGCATGGCGAGAGTAGACCCAGGTACGTACAACATTCACTGGATAGTTCAACCATCAGGCGGAACAGGGACGGCAGCTGAGGAAGAAAATCACCTCATGGCGACCACACACCCTATTTAAAGGTATTGTTAACTCAAAACTGCTTTATCAGTAAAAATCCCCTCAAATTTAACTCCTTAGTTTATTGATCTTCAGAGTTCTGCCAACTTTTCTATAAAGGGCCGTATAGGAACTACTTTCGACATTATAGGCCATACAGTATGTGTCGGAACTATTCAACTCTACTACTCTAGTGGGAAAGGAAAGCAGCCATAGATAACTTGTAAATGAATGAACATCCCCGTCCCCCAGTAAAACCATATTTATAAAAACGTACCAGGCTGCACTTGTCCTGAGGGTTGTAGTATGCCAACCCCTGTCTACTTCATCATCAATTTCACAATAAGTACTGATACTTTTTTACTTAATTACACAATAAGTATAAAAAAATACCGTGGAAAGGAGATGCTATCATCCAACTATTTACTCTTCTTTGTCTTTGTTATCCAGACCATTTACTTTTTTCATATAAGATTTAAGCAATTTGTCCACTGTTGTCTTTAATCCACCACCATGTGATTTTACCATGTAAAGTAAAAAATCACTCACCGCCCTGAGGTCTCTATAACCTGACTGTCACATTTTCAGTGTTTCCCCCATCCTCTTTAGCCATCAACTCTCAGAAACACATGGAAACTTGTCATCATCAAAAAGTGTCCTAGTCTCAAAATCGCTTGATCACTTACCCAAAGCTTATTACTTCTTAAAAACAACTTTCTGTCTTTCTGGTTTTCATCTCCAATAATTTCAAATGCTTTTATAATTTATAAAATCTAGACTCCAATTCACTGAATTAGGACTGTCTAACAAGTAGCCATAAGATTTTGCTCACTTGCCTGCTTATCCACCTTATATTCTTAACTAGAATTGCCATCTCCCACTCATGTATTAACTAAGCTATCTCCTCCCGCTGTCTTCTGTTGCATATATGTGCAAACCTTTACACTTCAGAAGAGTCTCTTTGTTTTCCTCTACTTGCACTTTGAATAGTAGCATTCTCTTTGAAAAAATTATGCAATATACAAGAGGAAAACAATTCTAAAATAATAATTGTGTCTTAACTGAAACTCCAACAGCTTCTGGGAAACATATTATTTTATTATCTGTGTGCAATTAACTCAATTACAATCTTCAAATATGCAAAGTATTTATCACATTCTATCAACCACAAAGCCATCACCCTCACTGTTTTCTCTACCTCCACTTAGGAGAAGGTTTAACCTACTTCCAAACCCCTGTTCACAAATGTGCAAAATTACTTTTACTAGATTTACTCTATTTCTTCTTTCCCTCTCTTGCAATAAATGATAGGTCTCTCATCCAAAAGCCACTCCTTACATCAATCTTTGAATGCCAATTCTTCCAGTTAGATCTTACTTATTGAAGAATTCAACATTTAAAAAGTGTATATCCATTTGCTTTGAATCTCAACATTGATCCATCTCTTCCCTTCTCATCACATCCAAAAGTATAGAAAGAGTTGTTTGTGTAACTGTAGTGGCATTTTAATTTGCCTGACTGATATTCATTTCCCCTACTGTTGCTAACAACACTGGAATATTCCTTGGGGAATCATCGTTCCTCTACCCTAATTAATGTGGCTCACATGGAGTAGATTTTTGTGGCTTCAGAACCGAAAGTATGAACACAGCCTGACTAGTCAAAGCATTACACACTCTTCACAGTATTTGATTAAAGATGGCTTCCTAGAGCACCTGGGTGGCTCAGTTGGTTGAGCATCTGACTTCAGCTCAGGTTATGATCTCACAGCTCATGAGTTTGAGCCTGGCATTGGGCTCTGCTGACAGCTCAGAGCCTGGAGGCTGCTTTGGATTATGTGTCTCCCTCTCTCTCTGCCCCACCCCTGCTTGTGCTCTGTCTCTCTCTGTCTCTCAAAAATGAATAAATGTAAAAAAAAAAAATGGCTTCCTGTCTCCAGCAGAGACAATCAAAACTAACAATGGTCATTTGCTGGTGTTAAAGGAGAAGCACTTTCTGTTTTCTCACCAGACCTTAAACTTCAGAGAATGTAAGCCTAGAACCACTGGTTCTGACTATGTAGAAATCAAGTCATAATAGAAAAGAGTAGAGCCAAATGTAGAGAAATAAAGGCATCTGATCTCATAATTTGAAGACCTGAATTATACTTTACCAGAATATTTGTCACCAAACTTTTAATGATGTTAGTTAATAGATAATGCTTTTTAAAACCAGTTTGAATTTGGGGCACCTAGGTGGCTCAGTCAGGTAAGCATCCGACTTTGGCTCGGGTCATGATCTCACGGTTGGTGAGGGAGTTTGAGCTCCATGTCAGGTTCTGTGCTGACAGTTCAGAGCCTGGAGCCTGCTTTAGATTCTGTGTGTTCCTCTTTCTCTCTGCCCCTCCCCATTCTCTTTCTCTCTCAAAAATAAATAATACATTTTTTAAAATTAAAAAAATAGTTTGAATTATGTGCTACTTACATCAGATATCCCTAAATATATCTGTAATTATTTTGTTATTTAATAATTTCCTTCATACTTTAGTGCAGTACTCACTTCTCATTATTGCAATGAAACAAGTCATGCAGTGCTCACCAAACATGACAAATCCAAGTAGACCTAGTAAGTCTTTGTTTTACTTTACCTCTCAGGATCACTTGAAAGTGCTTAACGCTCCCTTCTTGTTGATGCAACACTCAAAAATTATGGAAAACCAGACTATAGAGGTCTCTGGTAATTATGGAATCTCCTGACTTTTAAGACTTTGTGAAAAAGTCCCAACAGTGATCTCAGGGATGTTGACTCTGATTCAATAACAACGACAAAACCTTCCCAAGGTGCCAGCTGTCTGTCAGTATTCAGACATGAACTGACTTAGTGATATGAATAATATGTACATTTTTATCTACTATATTAAATTTATAATTTAATTTTGATTAGGGTGTATCTTGTTATTTTTTTATATGAGGGTTATTAAAATGACAAGAAATGAGTATGCATATTTCCATGGATCTTTTGAACAATTTTGATGTGTCTGACTTTAGTGAGTAGATAGTTTGAACCTAGAGATGACTTTTGGTTTTGCAAATGTAGGTTATATGATGTCTTGCTAAATAATTATAGTAAGGTCTTTAATCTGGTCATCATGTCCGTGTGTGTGTATGTGTGTGTATTCTTTGAGAGTGACAGAAGGATGCCCTAAAAATATATGATAAATGATAAGATTTGGTAAAAATATTGATAGAAAAATGTTCAATCCCTGTAAATACATTATATCCAGTGAAAACATTTAAATATCCCTATAGTCAATGTTTATGATTGTAAATAATCAAAGGGTAAAAATAAATTTGTTAAAAATTCTGTTGGGAGTGACATTGGGAAAATGGTGGAAGAGGGGGGTCCCAGTCCTCATCTCAAACCAAAACACCAATTTAACAATCATCTATTCATTGGCAGACCTTTATTGGTAGAACTTTATGATAGTTCCAGAATCCAGATGAGAGATTACAGCACCTCAGCTGAGCAAAGAAAGGAAACTAGATGCATTGAAGTGTAAGAAAAACAATATTACTTTACCTTAGTCACCTCTCCCCCAAGCATCACAGTGGAGTGGAGGAAAGAAAGCAACTTGAGCATCTGATCTCCCCAGCATTTCAGAGATCTACTCAAGAAGTCTGTGTCTAATGCACCTCACCCCATAAATGGATGGAATCAGCAGCACTAAACTGCCTTAGGAGTAACTAAAAACAAAGAAAGGCAGGGGCTCTTAACAACCAGAACATAAATCTCAACAGCCAGCCTGCACCCCCAGCTTCTATAACCTGATAGCTAAAACACAGATAACCCAATTCAAAACTGGGCAAAGTAACTGAAAGATATTTTTTCCAAAGAAGATATAAATATCCAAAAGGTATATGAAGAGGAGTTCAACATCACTAATCATCAAAGAAATGCAAATGAAAACCGCAATGAAATATCACCTCATACTTGTTAGGATGGTTATTACAAAAAACAAACAAACAAAAAACAAAGATAATCTTGATGAGGATGTGGAGAAAAGGAACCTTTGTAGATTGTTGGTGACAATATAAACTGATGTAGCCACAATGGAAAACTGTACGGAGGATCCTCAAACCATTAAAAATATAACTACCATATGATCCTGCAATCTCACTTTTGTGAATATATCTGAAGGAAATTAAATCAATATCTCAAAGAAATATTTGCACTCCTATGTTCATTGCAACACTAGTCTCTATAGCTAAGATATGGAATCAACCTAAATATCCATTGATGAATGGGTGAGTAAAGAAAATGTGGTATATACATACAATGTAATATTATTCATCCTTATAAAAAGGAAATCTTCATTTGTGATAACACGGGTTGACTTGAAGAATATTATGGTAAGTGAAAGAAGCCAGACACAGAAGCATAAATACTACACAATTGTATATATATGAGAAACCTATAAAATAGTCAAAAGCACAAAATTGAATAATGGTTGCCAGGATATAGAGGAAGGAGAAAATGTGAAGACATTGGTCAAAGGGTACAAAGTTTAAGTTATGCAAAATGAAAACCTTCTGGGGATTATATAACATAGTGACTGTAGTTAATAATATTGTATCCCGTACTTTGAAATTTGCTAAGGGGCATCTGGGTGGCTCAGTCAGTTAAGCCTTGCATCAGGCCCTGTACTGACAGTGTGGAAGCCTACTTGGGATTCTCTCTCTCCATCCCTCTGGCATGTTCTCTCTCTCTCTCTTTCTCTCTCTCTCTCTCTCTCAAAATAAATAAATGAACTTAAAACTTTTTAAATGAAATAAAATAAAATTTGCTAAGAAAGTAGACCTTATGTTGTGTTCTTATTACACACACACACACACACACACACACACACACACACTACATACATACAAATAACAACTAAAGAGGATGGAAGAAAACTTTTAGAGTTAATGGATTTATGTCATTGATTGTGGCGATGGTTTCATGGGTGTGCACTTATATCCAAATTTATCAAGTTGTGTACATTAGATATATACAGCTTTTTGTATATCAAGTATACTTCAATAAAGGGGTTTAAAAACCTATTGATGCTGGCAATGCCAGTGAATCTTACATAGTTACAAAATATTTAGATGCAAAGTGTGAATATAAATATTTTAAAGTGTCTGATCTATAAAATAATAATGTGAATAATGATTACCAGCTATTGGACTTCCCATAAATTTTAGTAAAAAATACATGTTCTGAAGTAAGACTGAATAGTTCAATACTGCAAGGAATATGGTATTCTGCCAAAAATTCACACTAGAATTTATGGTGGAACAGATTTTGTGAAATCATTAAATGCTATTCATTCTGTGCGATAATGTTGTTGTATTGGATTTATTGTGTGTAAAATGATTCCGTATGCTAATTTAAATGGGTGAAGGTTCTGTCATGGCGTCTTCATGCATATGTGCATGAATATTTCCTTATGTTATGCTTGGGTGTACTCCAATCTCATCCAAGAGTGAAAAATGAACTTTGGATGAAATTAGAATTGCTACCAAAACACTGATTTCATCAGATATGAAAATTTTTACATATGCCTTGAATAAAGTGAAGGAACAATTTGTAGACTTGAAAAATTAGGCTCATTCACAAAAACAAAGTAGCACACATTGAGTGCTTGGCATTATGCTTATAATATTTTATGGGAGGAAACAACCATAAGTTGGCATTTGATGTTAATGTTTATAAATTTTTCAACAGCTTTGTAGTCTGAGCATATATAGTTTGATGTAACACTAAATTACAAGATGTAAGGAATATGTTATAGCTATACGATAAATAAAAAGGAGGAAAAATTGGACTGCTGAAATTATGAACAACACTTTATGAAGCTCTTGTATGAGAGTAACCCTAGTAGGTTCTCAGTGATATAAAGCTTAAATTAAAAATATAAAACATAAATTACTACTAGACCATCATGTTGTTTTAGCATTTCATCTTGTTTAGCATTCA
The DNA here is from genome assembly GCF_022837055.1 of Prionailurus viverrinus. Lineage (NCBI taxonomy): Eukaryota > Metazoa > Chordata > Mammalia > Carnivora > Felidae > Prionailurus > Prionailurus viverrinus. Next base: position 108,238,401 of record NC_062564.1, on the reverse strand, counting down.
TATCAGATTTTTTGATATTAAACAATGTGTTATTGCTTTATACTTGTCAAAAATATATTTAAGAATATTCTCCATTTATAATAATTTAGTCTGAGCTTACCAAGTACCTTATTATGTACTGTAATAGTATTTTCATGCAGAAAAATATTATGGTTCAAAGAGTAGATCCAATTGAAGATGTCAATAATTTAATACATTCTATCCAAAAAAATAACTTTAAAATATTAGGTATTTCATTAAAGAATAAACATATAATCATTTTAGACAAATATTTTCTACAGAAAAATAGTATTATTATGTTTTTCAAAAACTATATTGTAAAATTTATTGTTTTAATTTTCTGCCCATGATATACTTTAGGGTTTACCTTACAAATATAAATGTTATTTATAAAAAATGTCTTTAATATTAAAATGTAGATTGCTTTTATTTCTTAGAATGCATTTTAATGTTAAAATAATTTTAATTCACCAATATAGTAAAGCAAATGTTCTAGTCATCAAGTAAATATTTTAAAACTTTATTCAATGCAATTATATTTGTAATGGTTTCACCATTGCGATGTCTCAGTTTTGGCATTATGTGATTACTTATTCCATAGTTTTTTTTGTCCCTAAAAATAACTTATGTATTTAATGAAGACTGAACATGTAATTGTAAATTCCTATGCCAAATCTTTGAAATGGCATGAATTATAAAATAGAAATTCAGGAAATTATAATGGCATAAAATAACTAGATATCGTATTTTTCTGAAAATATATAAGAAATATCTAAATGACAGAAAAGAATTAGGCTTGGTTTCAAGCATGATATCACACACCAGTATGTTTGCAGACGTATTCTAGAAATCATACTTTGATCTATTTCCAAAGGGGGTGGTTATCAATTGGAGGAACAGTCACAAAGAGGTGTGGTAGTGAGTATTCAGGACTGACACTCTAACGCTTAATGGCTTGGCAAGTCTTCAGAAAGTTAAACAGATCTATTATTTGACCTTTCAATTGTTTTACTAGGTAGTTGCCCAAGAAGAAGGAAAAAAATATCTGCATACATGCTTGGACACAAATGTTTATAGTCATTTTATTAGTTATAGTTCAAACCTGAAAACTAGCTAAATGTCTAGATAAGCAAATTGTGTTGTATCTATATCCTGAATATGACTCCATCATAAAAAGGAAATATACTGTTGTGCCCAACATGGAAGAGACTCACGTACATTATTCTGAGAGAAAGAAACGATGTACAAAAGAAGATATGCTATGTGATTCTGTTTATGCAAAACTCTTGTAATGAAATTATATAGACAGAAAAAAGGATGTAGAGACATTAAGTAGTACAACAGAAATTTTTAAGTTGATGGAAATGTTCTATATCTTGTTTGTGTTCCAGTTAGATAGGAATATATCTTTGTCAAAATTCATTAAATTATAGGGGCACCTGGGTGGCTCACTTGGTTAAGTGTCTGATTCTTGATTACAGCTCAGGTCATGATCTCACAGTTCATGAATTTGAGCCCTGTGTCAGGCTCTACAGTGACGGTGTGGAGCCTGCTTGGAATCCTTTCTCTCTCTTTCTCTCTGCCTTTCCCCTGCTTGCTTCTGTACTCTCTCTCTCAAAATAAATAAAATAAACATGAATTTTTTTAATTCATTAAATTGTATTATTAAAATAAAATAATTATATGAGCTACATAACAAAATAGACAAAGTCTAGGAATAATCTTGAGACTGGAATAGAACAACTAAAAAACCAGGTCACAGAACCTGGTATCACTTATATGACTTATATCACAGTAAGATGATATAAGATATATTGTAAAAAAATTTAAAAACCTGTTGCAAATAGATTCTGAATTACAGCAGATAACTAAGAGAGCTTCTAAAGAGAAACAATAGAGTGAAGAAAGAGAGATATTTTAAGTTACATATTCTTTTCCTGTTAATTAATTAACTAATAAATTATAGCATGTGTGTTTGATCTATTAATATTTAAATCAAATTTATATATACATTTTTACTGATTTCTAAGTAATACAGGGAACTGAAAATCTTAAATCCATTTACTTACAATTTTTTTATTTATTTGATTGTATATATATTTTTAAATCAACAAGACATTATTATTGGCTAGAGTACCTATAAATTTGTAATTACATATTTGCTCTTTTACTCATTTTTACTCTTTCTGACATTACTCTGATTCCATTTAGATCATTTTCTCCCTATCTAAAGAACTACTGGTGACAAATTCTATTAATTTTTTTTTTACATTTATTGGTGGTCCTCTTATATAGTTAACAAAAGTGCTGCCACCCACCAGCCTTATTTTCTTGAGAGAAGCAAAACAAAGTTCATAATGTTCAAATCAGTAAACATTATTCAGTTATGCTTACTCATAAGAGAAAGTAAGTAAGTACTTCACTTAAAGGGGCAGCTGGGTGACTCAGTCAGTTGAGCGTCCAACTCGATTTTGGCTCAGGTCATGATCTCAGGTCTTGGGATTGAACCCCAAATCGGGATCTTCACTGGGCATGAAGCCTACTTTAAAAAAAAAGTTCAGGCAAGACAGCCTCTTCTCAAATTTGGGAAGCTCATGCAAGGTAGTCATTGGTCCCCAGTGCTATTTTTCTTTGTGAAAATTGGAGCAGTTACTCTCCTGAGTTTACTCTTTGCCTTAAATGAATTGACTGAAGCCCACTTGCAGAATAAGGGGAAGGTTGGAAGATGTCCACAACATCACTTGGATGGAATGTCCAAAAGCCTACCTATTGTTCTTGAGACAATAGGTACTGACTTTGCCTTTTATATCATATTCTTATTTTTTCAATGCCTACCCCAAATCTCGCTACCAGTTTCATAGGTAGTTTGAACTTTCTCCAGTACAATTTGTTCCCAAATGTGGATGCAAACTCTTAGTAAAGAATTAACCTACCCCAAAGAGAGATCTCTGTCCCTTGCCCTCCATTACTGGAAATTGATCTCTATGCTCTTAAAACGCCATACATGATAAGGAGTGCCTTTGTTTGTGTGGTGGCTTTGACCACAAGACAGTCTAATAAAGTGACTGGTGATTGGGGTTTGGGGCTATTCAGTACCATTTCTGCCTTGGACGGGTCTGGTAGGGCTGAAGACAAAAAGGTCAGCCACATTGGCAGTATGGGATCAATTCTCATTCAAAATTCTAGATACCAAAGGTGGGGTGAACATTCTTGATTGGCAATACCCCCATGCATATTGTCACATTGTTTCCAAGAGGAGTTAACACGTCCATGGCTCCCTGGAGAGAAGACATCTGAACTCTCCCTTTTTGGACCTCTCCTGGACTCTGACCTGACCATCTTTTCCCTCAACTGATTTTTAACTGTATCCTTTCTCAATAATAAACTGCAGCTATAATTATAACAGCTTCCAATGAGTTCTGTGAGTACTTCTAGCAAAATATCAAGCATATGTATGATTTGCAATTGGTGTCAGAAGTGAGGAAAATCTTGAGTGAACTATGTTCCTTCAAATTTCACAGTTGACCAGCTGAGCACAATATATTTTATTCATCTAAAAACTCACATTATTTTGCTAATAGATTGTACTGAGGTTTGGAGGATGGTGAAGGAGAATTACTGTTCAGAAAAGAATAATTACAGGGATTTCCTTTCTTGATTACCATCTCTGACTTTAATCCCAAAATCTCCAGCCATGTTGCTGGGTCTGATCATCCAGGCCAGGCTCAAAGCTTTTGTATAAACAGAAGCACAATAAGATGTCTTAACATATAAAATAACAGCTGTCTTTCTAGAAGTAGTATTCAGATCTCTTAAAGAAACAGAGCTAAATGCTAGAAGTCTTTAAAATAAAGAAAGAGGGGCACTTGGGTGGCTCAGTTGGTTAAGTGTCCAACTTCAGCTCAGGTCATGATCTCGCAGTTCTTGGAGTCGAGCCCCCATCAGGCTCTCTGCTGTCAGTGCAGAGCCCACTTCAGATGCTCTATCTTCCCCTCTTTTGTTTGCACTCTCTTTCTCTCTCTCAAAAAGGAATAAACATAGAGAGAGAAAGAAGAGGAGAAGAGGTTGGGGAAAAATAAGAAAGAAGCTGATTTTACTCTCTTCCAGTTAGGTTTCACCAAAATAGACTATCAGTTCCTGGATGGACAGTTCTCCTAATCCTTATAATGAGAGTTGCCTCAAAATAGATGAACAAGTAATAAAATAGGTAAAAATATTGAAAAGAATATCCAAGAATCCCTACCAGTACAAGTAGATTTAGCAAATAAGTAAGAAGAGGAGTGCAGATTTCAATATAGTAAGTGTTGAATGAATAAGGGAATTAAAAAATCACCATTAAAATACAGCTGATGGATTATAAAAGGAGGGAGATACTTTTTAAGTGGAAACAGAAAACTTGTATAATCTAAAACAATTTCTTCAAACTATCCACTAATTTCTGTGGTGGTTTTAACATATGTTCTCAAATTCTCTAATTCTTGTTTCGAATGGTGGAGTGTAATTTTCCTGAGTGTGAGTTGAACCTAATGACTCATTTCTAATGACTAGAGCATAACATGGGAAATTACTTTGGAGAATGCTGAAAGACACTACCTTACCCAATGGTAAAGGTGACCATCACCAATGATCTGTCATATTGATATTAATACCTCTTGATGTGATATGACAAGAAAGTCACATCACTTCTGTAATATTCTGCCCCCAAATCCATAGCCCTAGACTAATCGTGAAATAACATCAACCATAAGGGAGATTTACAAGATACCTGGCTAGTACTCTTCAGAAATATCAAGGTTATGAATATTAAGAACAGACCGATCAACTGTAACAAAGTGAGGAGGGATGACGATGAGGGGTGCCTGGATGGCTCAGTTGTTTAAGCGGCTGACTTCAGCTCAGGTCATGATCTCACATTTCATGATTTGGAGCCCCACATCAGACTCCTTGCTGTCAGTGCAGAACCTGCTTTGGATCCTCGAGCTCCCTCTTTCTCGGCCCCTCCTGTCTCTTGTTCTCTCTCTCTCTCTCTCAAAAATAAATAAACATTAAAAAAAAAAAAGAGGGATGACATTTCTGGTACCCTGGATTAGACCCAGGATCAGAAAAAGGATATTAGTAGAAAAACTGGTAAACTATGAATAAAGTTTAAGCTTTGTTTAATATTATTATGTCAGTGTTAATTTCATAGAGTTTATAATCACCATGGTTATGTAAATGTTAGCCTTACAGAAAAGTGACTGAAGGGCATAAGGGTGCTCTCTGCACTATCTTTTCAGTGGTTTTTGTAAACATAGAACTATTTCAAAATAAAAGTTTAGAACAATCATCAACAATTAACCTTCATAACAGAATATTTTGCAACCCCATTCTTCACACTGTATTTTGCTTTTCTGCTTTATTTTTTTCTGTGTGTAGAAATATCATCTTGACAACATGGCATCTTGATTTTCTTAGTGTATTGTCAGTGGGTCTTGCCTTCTCTAAAAATAAGCTCCATGACTGTAGGAATTTTGTCAGTTTACTTCATTAAAACATCCACTCTACCTAGAATTTAGTAAATGTTTGTTGAGTTATATTATTCAGATTAAGCATTCTTTACTTTAAAAATACATTTTGGATAGGGGTTTCAGGGTGGCTCAGTCAGCTGGGCGTCCGACTTAGGCTCAGGTCATATTCTTGGAGTTCATGAGTTTGAGCCCCAGGTCAGGCTCTGTGCTGACAGCTCAGAGCCTGGAGCCTGCTTCCTATACTGTGTCGCCTTCTCTCTCTTTCCCCCTCCCCTGCTCATGCTCTGTCTGTCTCTCTCTCTCTCAGAAATAAATAAACATTTAAAAAATACATTTTGGATAGAATATTTTGATCGTATTATTTTGAGGTGAAAAAAAAAATGTTGCAAAGTCCTAGTCAGGTTTGTACAATACAGTTCCCCATGCACAGTATTTAGTCTCAATTTTTTAGGCATAATAAATAAATTTTCTATTTTTTGCTGTTTTTCATATTGAGCATTAGCCATTTCTGGCCACATAATAGATTATCATTAATCATGGTTTACATTATGGGCACTTTTTACTTATCTCAAAGAGGTAGTTAACTATGTTACTATTGGTTTAAATTATTGATTTATCATTAGATATAAGATGTCACATCATATTGAGTCATAGAAGAGTGGATAGGTCTAGACCATATATTGTTTACAGTAAAATTAGCCTCATTATTATAAAAATGTAATTACTTTAAATTTATAGTTTAAATGTTATATAAATTATGTTTTCTGCTAAAACTTTTAACATACTTTATAATCTTCATATGACAGTAAAATATATGTTTTTTGAGAGAGCTTATGACATTTTGTTGTCTATACAAATCTTTGACTTTTCACCCATACTTCCTTAAAATTAATTATGTTTGTTCTTGTTTTAGAGCATTTGATACATTGTGCAGATATGATTTGTGTATTGGCTACCGAATGTTAAAGTTTATAAAACTGTCTCATCTGTTATTTCAGTGGTAAATCAAATTAATAAAGAATGACAGAAATGAGATGAGAAATAAAACTCCAACATATAATAAGAATTATTTATATTCAATGTAGTGCTGGAAAATTTTACTGAATTTTCTCAACAGTTATCTTACATCCTAGTAACAAGGAATCTACTTAATGCCATAATGATAATTAATAAATTGGGAATGTTGTTTTAAAATGTTTGCATATAATGGAGTGCCTGGGTGGCTCAGTTGGTTAAGTCTCCCACTCTTGATTTCATCTCAGATCATGATCTTGCAGTTCACAGGATCCAGCCCCATGTTGGGCTCTGTGCTGTCAGTGCAGAGCCTGCTTGAAATTTTTTCTCTTTCTCTCTCTTCCCCTTCCCCACTCTGTCTCACAGGAGCTTATGCATATGTGCTCTTTCTCTCAAAATAAATAAACTTTAAAAAATAAAATAATTACATATACTGTTTATAAATATGCTATTTTGAAATAATTTTAGGCTTTGCAGAGACAGTATAAAAGAGTAGAAGGAAGTTTTCATTTAAACCTCAACCAGCGTCCCTAATGTTAATATCTTATACAACAATAGAACAATTATAAAAACTAAAAACGGAGAGATTAACTCCAGTCGAATACTTTTATCGAAACTGGAGATGTTATTAGGATTTCACCAATTTCTTCACTAATGTTATCTTTCTGACGTTGGATTGCAAGATCTAGACTGCAAGATCCAATCCAGTATTCCACTTTGTTTTCAGTTGTCCTATCTCTTTAATACCCTCCAATCTATAATAGTTCCTCAGACATTTTTTTTTTTTTGGCTTTTATGACATTGGCACTTTTCAAAAGTACTTGTCAAGTATTTTGTACTTGACATTGTCCCTTAATATATGATGTTTTCTCATGATTAAATTGAAGTTATATATTTTCATAAATATCAGAGATAATATGTACTTTTTATATATCATTTCTTAACACCAACTGACATAAACCTAAGTCACTTAGTTAATTAAGGTGATGTCTGCTATTTTTCTCCACTTAAATTTTTTTTTTTCTTTTTGTAATTAATGAATATTCTGGGGAGACATCTTAAGACCTGTAAGAAACAATCTTTCCAGAACATGATGTTTGTGTGCAGTTCTTTGGGTCTTTAACCATACATTGTGTACTGAAGTTATTCAGGTCAACTCTTTTCTTTTCTACCTCCTCAAGTGCTAGTATACAATCCTTTTGTAACACAAGTAAATTCCCTGATCAGTCTGTGTTCCATCTTGAATACCCTGCACACCCTGATTAAACTTTTCAAATACAATTCACTCTGTGTGTTGTGATACTGTATAGGTTTTGACAACTGTATATAGTCATTTTTCCACCACTGCAATAACATCAGAATAGTTTTGTAGACCCCCAAATTCCCTCAATCTGTCTCTTTTAACCAGGTCTATCTCCACTTCCAACCTCCGGCAAACTTGATTTATTTTACATTTCTGTATTTTTGCCCTTTTCAGAATATCATATAAATGTAATCATCCAATAAATTTTCTTATGCATTTAGCCCCTTTCTTTTAGCAACATGAATATGAAAAGTGAAAGTTGCAGCTGCTTTAACTTCCTTTACAGTAAGTACCTTCTAATGTAAGATTTGATAATTTTACTCATTCTATTGAATGCACAGTGACACCTCATTATGGTTGTAATTTGTATTTCTCTGATGCTTAAAAGTGTTTAGCACCATTTTATATGCTTTTTTTCCATTAATATATTTTGATCATTAATTTGTTCAGATCTGCTGCATGTTTTTAATTTGCTTGCTTTTTTATTAGTTTGTTTTAATTGCTTCTCTGTCTAGTATAGATATTAGTTATTTATCAGGTGCTTTGGAAATATTTACTCCTAATCTGTGCCCTATTTTTTTATCATTTTTCTAACAATGTCTTTCACGCAGTAAAGTTTTTAACTTTGATAAAGTTAAATTGTCATATATATATATATATTTTTTTTTTTTTTAAGTATCATGCATTTGATGTCACAAACTCTTTGCCAAATTCAAGGTCACTCAGATTTTCACCTTTTTTTCTAGAAGTTGTATAGTTTAAAATTTGCTATTTATATCTAGGCAATGATTTATTTAAAGACAAATTTATATAAGACATGAAGTATATGTGTAGATTTCCTTTATTTTGTCTATATTAAAGTCCAAATGTTCCAGGGAAATTGTCTTGAAAATACTATCCTTTGTTGAAATGCATTTTCATCTTTGTCAAAATCACTTCAATATATTTGTGTGAGACTATCTATGAAGTCTCTATTCTGTTCCATTGATCTCTGTGTCTAACATTTCAACAATACCATATTCTCTTGAATATCATGGTTTTATTTGTAAATTATAATAAAGTTAGGATAAGTCCTACACATTTGTACCTTTTTTTTTTTTTTTCAAAATTGTTACAGGTACACCGAGTCTTCTAGTCCACAAGCATGATATGTCTTTTTGTTTGGGTGTTTTCTGGTTTCTTTCATCAGTGTTTTGAGGATTCATCATACATATCTTGCAAATATTTTTGTTGGAATCGTATCTATCTAAGTATTCTACTTTTTTATGCTAATATAAATGTTATTTTTATTTTAAATTTCAGTTTTTATTGCTGTTAATTCCATGGACATGGAATTAATTATTGTATATTGACATTTTATTCTGCAACTATTCTAAATTTTTTTTAATGTTTATTTATTTTGAGAGACAGAATGAGCGGCAGAGGGGCGGAGAGAGAGAGAGAGGGAAACCTAGAACATGAAGCAGACTCCAGGCTCTGAGCTGTCAGCACAGAGCCCAATGCCGGGCTCAAACTCACGAGCTGAGATCATGACCTGAGCCGAAGTCAGATGCTCAACTGACTGAGCCACCCAGGCGCCCCTGCAATTATTCTAAAATCACATTGATTTTGTTGTGAGTCTTGTTTTCTTTCTTCTGCTAGTTTTGGGCTTAATTTGATCTTCTTTTCTAGAATCTTAAGGTAAAAGCTTTTATTACTGATTTGAGACCTTCCTTTTTTTTTCTTAATAAGTATTTTGTGCTTACATTTTTTTAAATCACAGATTTGGGGCGCCTGGGTGGCGCAGTCGGTTAAGCGTCCGACTTCAGCCAGGTCACGATCTCGCGGTCCGGGAGTTCGAGCCCCGCGTCAGGCTCTGGGCTGATGGCTCAGAGCCTGGAGCCTGTTTCCGATTCTGTGTCTCCCTCTCTCTCTGCCCATCCCCCGTTCATGCTCTGTCTCTCTCTGTCCCAAAAATAAATAAACGTTGAAAAAAAAAATTAAAAAAAAATCACAGATTTGCTTTATCCCATAAATTTCAATATGATATATTTTAATTTTTATTTAGTTGAAATAATAATAACTATTATTATTATTTTAGAGAGAGAGTGAGAGCGTGAGCAGGGAGAGGGGCAGGGAGAGAGAATCTTAAGCTGGCTCCATACACAGCATGGAGGCCTACACAGGGCTCAATCCCATGACCCTGGGATCAAGATCTGAGCTAAATTCAAGATTCAGATGCTTAACCGACTTATCCACCCAGGCACCCCATTTTTGTTTTTCTGCTGTTGTTGTTTGGTTGGTTTTTTTAGTTGTAATTATTTTTTAACTTTCTGTTATACTTTCTTTATGATCCATAAATTAATTAGAAGTGAATTGTTTTATTTCTAAATGTTTAGAAATTGTATGTACGTAGCATTCTATTGATTCATAGTTTAAATTATTTGTAGTTGAGTTTTGTGTAATTTCTTTTAAATGTGCTAATGTTTGTTTTAGGATGCAGGATATGATCACTGTTAGTGAATGGTGTATGTGCACTTGGGATAAATGTATATTTTGTTGTTGATCCATTGTGTGTCAATTAGGTAAAGTTGGTTGATAGTATTGTTCAGGGATTATACATCCACAGTGGTTGTCTGCCTATATATTCCGTCCATTACCAACAGAAGAATTTTAAAGTCTGGGATGATTCTGGATTTGTTTCCTTTTCTTTAAATTCTGTCAGTTTTTGCACCATGCATATTGAAACACTGTTGTTAAGTACATACATATAGTTCTCTAGCTTTATTTTGTTTAATATTTGAATGGTATAATTTCCCCTATCTTTTTACTTTATAGCTGTCTATTTCTTTATATTTAAGTAGGTTTCCAGTAGGCAGCATATAGTTCGATTTTTCTCTAATCCAATCTGACAATATTTTAATTGGTTTGCTTGCATAAGTCAAATTTAATGGGATAATTGATATGAGTAATTTGCTATGTAGTTCCACTTTTTCTGACTTCTCTTAGCTTAACTGAGTATATTTTTATGATTCTGTTTCATCTCCTCTATTAAATATTTTATGTCATTAATTTCTTAGCTTATCTTTATTATCTCATTCCTTCTTATTTCTTTCATTATTTTGCTGTTCTTTATTATTTATATGATGCATACCTTATTCATTTTCAACTTTCCTTCATGTAACATATGCCTTTACATCTATAATTTCTCTCAAAAGACACTGAACTACATCATCAAGATGTTATATATTATATATTTGTTATTGTTAAGTTCAAAATCCTTTCTAATTTCAAACCTTATTCTTTCCTAATGTGTTATTTAAAAATGTATTGCATACTTCCAAACAGATAGAGATTTTTCTACTTATTTTTTCTTGTTACTTTTTTCTAGTTCTTGTTAGAGGGATCATAAGCTGTTCTGCATAATTAACTTTTTTGAAATATATTGAATTTAGTTTTACATCTTAGCATATGATCACTATTTCTAGCTGTTTCATGTATACAGGTAAAGAATGCATATTGTGTCATTGATGTGTGCGGTATTTATTATGTTTTAATGTTTTTTTAAGTTAACATATATTTTTTGAGAGAGAGGGTATGAGTAGAGGAGGGTCAGAGAGAGAGGGAGAGATCGAGAATACCAAGCAGGCTCCACACTGCTAGCACAGAGCCGATACAGGGCTTGAACTCATGAACCACAGGATCATGACCTGAGCCAAACTGAGAGTCAGACACTTAACCAACTGACCTATCTAGGCCCCCATACTATTTTATTTTTTATTCAGTTACTTAAGATCATGGAATGTTATTTAAGGAAACAATGACTTGCTATATTAGATTGAGAGAGTGGAAGATTAAATTTGTAAGACCTAATGCTACTCTCAGTTATCAGTTATCAGTATAGTTATTGCTAATTTGTGAACACCCAACTGAGTAATGATTTTCCTAAAGGAATTATCTACCTTTACTTGTATAAAGTCTAGCACATGGTACAAACTTGACTAATGGCTGTTAAATTGAATTTAACCATCTTTTGAAACTGTCTTTTTCACCAGTGAATTTTTTTTTAAAAAGAGTATATTTCTTTATTTTGAGAGAGAGGGGCAGGGGAGAGGGGCAAAGAGAGAAGGAGAGAATTACAAGCAGGCTCTGCACTCAGCACAGAGCCCTAGGCAGGACTTGATCTCACAACTGTGAGCTCAAATCAAGAGTTGGATGCTTAACTGACCAAGACACCCAGGCACCCCTACCAATGAAATTCTGAGCACTGACTTCATGTCAGGCACTCTTGTAGATGTGTGGGCTACAAAGATGAAAAATATAGTCTTATCCTCAGAAGTTCTCAATCTACCAGAGGAAAAAGACAAATGTGTAGTAATAGTTGGATTTGACTGCTAGAGCAGAATGCTCAGCATTGACTTCACATTAGAATCGTCAGAAGAGTTAAAAAAGAAATCTCATGTCCAAGATGTGCCCCAAACCCTTTGAATAATAATATTTGTGAGTGGTTTCAGGTCATCAGTACTTTAAAATGGCCTACCAAGTAATCTTAATGTGCAAAAGGTTCAGAGATAACTGTGCTTGAGGCAGGCAAGTTGATAAGGAAGATGTTGATAATAAAGCCTAATAGTTATACTAATTAAATTAGTTTTGTTATTTGTATTGTTCAGATATTTATACATTTAATTAATTTATGTTTTGCTGTTCTAGTCTAAGATTTGTGTCTCTATTTAGTAAAAGCAATTTTCTTATTCTATTTGTATAGATTTAGGCTCATTATATATATATATATATATATATATATATATTTTTTTTTTGGTCAAATTAAACACTTCACCAATATGACTAATAGTCACTAGAATGCTCTTGCTTTAAAGTCTACTATGGATGAATTAATACAATTATACCAGTATGAAATTTTTTAGTTCTTGCAGTGAGACACCATTTTCTTTCTTAAACTGTCGCTTTTCTATTATTTGGCCCTCCAGTTTACTAAGTTGGTCTTATATGTTCAATGTGCTATACCCATACATTAAGGTATTTATTTTAGACATTATAGCTTTGTTCCAGGATGTCCATTTGATTATTTTTGTAGTATCCAAAGTTTGGTTGAAATTTTCCATTTTTTTCATGTATTTTCATTCTTTATTTTCTTTTTTTTGTAGATCCAACCTTTCTCAATATATTTAAACTTACTGAATATATATATGAGTTTTTTAACTCTCTATTATTAGATAACTCTAATATCTGAATATCTCATGTTCTTGTTTTTTTGTTCTGTTTTTGTTTTAATTTGCATTTTAGTTAGATTGTCTTTGTATCTCTTGTGATCAGTTGAGTAGCAGACAACAAAAAGAAAAAGTATAGAGGAACTTTGTATATCCTCTGAATGGATACTTTATTCTTACAGTGAATTCTTTCTACTCCTTCTGGCCAGACATTAGGGTTGACACAGGCCATCCAGATTGCACAAGCAGGGAGTGAGATCATTTTAATCTAGTCTGTAATATTGTGCAGATTGGGTTTATTTCTGGTTCACTCTCATGCCTTGGATCCAACTTAAAATCTGGGCATTTGGTAGGGCTCACTTAAATCTCAGTTGCTAAGTTGACTATCCTCAACTTCTTAGTATTATAGCCACAACTTTAAAGAAAGTGCTTTAAGAATTAATGTGGGTCTGTGTCAATAAGCTTGTCACTGTTACCCCCTTTCTCCGATTGTTTGGTCCTACAAAACCTAGCGGTTCCATGACCCCAGATAATCTAGTCTGCTGTTACTGGAAGAAGAAATCCCTCTTGTTCTTTGAATATTGTCAACATTTAGAAAATTGTATTCTTATAAATGTTATCATTTTTTCTGTTTCTAAAAATGAAAAAAAATATATGAATATTTACAATATAAATATTACATCATATATGTGTGTATCTATAGTAATATAGTTTGTAGAGTTGAGAATTCTACCTTACATCACTAAGTTGATGCCTCTCTGAGTACATATACTTTAAAAACAAGCTTTGTAATTTCACACCTTAAAGGGATTTAGTCTTTTAATTATACCCTTAACTAATAATATTCATTTCTGTATGTATATATATGTATATATACATATGTATATATGTATGTATATATATGTATTTTTGTGCCAGTGTCTTTACTTTTCTATGAGGGAAGAATTCGGCATGAAAAATAGTTTACAAATTGAAAAAAAATGTTGTTTTTGGGGTGTCTGGGTGACTCAGTCAGTTGAGCATCCAACTCTTGATTTCAGCTCAGGTCATATCTCAGTTTGTGAGTTCAAGCCCCCTGTTGGGCTCTGTGCTGATGGTACAGAGCCTGCTTGGGATTCTATTTCTCCCTCTCTCTGCCCCTTTCCCATTGGTATGCACATGCGTACGCTCTCTCTCTCTCTCTCACTCTCTCTCAAAATGAATAAACATTTTTAACAAGTTTGTTGTTTTCACTTCTACATTTTTACTCTATCTCTTCTTATCCTCATTTCCTCTTTGCCATTTTCCCTTCTTCATTTTAATCTACCTCTTTCTCTTTGGCCTTTTTAAAAAAAATTTTTTTTATTGTAAGTGTTAATGAATAAGGGGAAAATGTTTTTGACACTGCAAAGTGAAATCTAAGCAACATCTAAATATACCTTGGATTTTCTTAGATGACTGTATACTACAGTTAAACAAACATCATTATTTCTGAATTCATTTGCAATCATCACCAGCTCCTCTATTTTGAATTCATATATGATGTCAAATATTCCTTCAAGAGAATATAATATTTTATACTATTTTTCTTTTATTCATAAAAGCAGTCTAAAACTTAACTTCTTTGAGCCTCAGTTATCTAAAACTTAAAATGAGGGGTTTTATTAAAAAATCCTTAACTCTCCTTTAAGTTCTTTAGTTAGAGTTGTCATTCAAATCAAATATGTGTAGAATTCTTAAAAAATGTTTACAATACACTTGCTATTGTTTTATCTATATGCTGTAACCAAGATGTTCATGGTGGTTTGCAGTTTTCTATAGCAAAAAAAAAAAGCCAAAGTAATTGCAAAATTTATTAGATATGTACATGTCACTGTATATGTAGCAACTAAAAACAGCCCATCTATTAAACAGAATATAGAACAAAAATAGTAAAGCCAATGATTTGTTTATCTTAATATTCTCCTTTATTATGCTGCAATGTTTCAGGAATAAACATTTACTTAGAATTTGTAATCACATACAACTCTGAGCACATTCATGCTTGGGACACTTCCATAGCTAAAACTGAAACAAAGGGAGGCGGGTAACATAATTGAGTTTCAAAAGCCTAGGCATTAATTTATGTCTTTCTGAAATAAGATAAATTCTATTAATTATATTCCAAATATAGGAAAATAGAAATGCCTGAACTGTTAGGATATAAAAAAGCAGGGATATTGTGCATAGTAAAGTAGGTTAGTGTGGGAGAATCAATGTGTCTTTCCAATAGTATCTACCACAAATATCACTCAAAGGCAGTTTCAATTGGTATATAAGGGTTACTTCTGAAGTATTGTATTTTCCAGTGAGATTTCTCTTTGAGATATTACCTAACTTGATCTATATATTAGGTACTGAATTTAACTTCTAAATGACTATTGATCTTTTCCAAAATACACAGTAAATAAAATACAGCCTTCTAAATTTATTTAAACAATGTATTAAACTCTGAAAGCAATTTCTGTATCAGGGGCCAAATAATCCAGAGAAGTCTCACAATAAGTCTTACTGATTGGAACTGATTTCATGGAATAATATCCATGAAGTGGTTTGATGAAAATATTCACTTAGATGCATGAGTTTTAAGATATTAAACATTAATGGGGTACCTGGGTGGCTCAGTCAGTTGAACATCTTACTTCAGCTCAGGTCATGATCTCACTGTTCCTGAGTTTGAGCCCCGCTTCAGGCTCTGTGCTGACAGCTCAGGGCCTGAAGCCTGCTTCGGATTCTGTGTCTCCCTCTCTCTCTGCTCCTCCCCTGCTCACATTCTGTCTCTTTCTCAAAAATAAATAAAGATTAAAAAAAACTTAAAAAAAGATATTAAACATTAATGTGTTTCTTAAATAACACATCTAATTGTTGGAGATTCCTTGAATATAGTCACGCTGGTTTTAATGCACATAGCTTCAGTAAAGGAAAAGACAATAACTCTATAAAGAAAAGAATCTAAATTTGAAACATAAATATTTTCTCCCATTGAACTCCAACTTCACCAAATTTGCATATTTGTGCAGAAAAGCCATCATGCCAATCTTTCTGTGTTCCTACTGTCAGCATTTTGTAGAAAAAAAAATCAGAAGTGTAATGAGCAACTTATATTTTAGTTAAATCACCCAGATGTTCTCTCTTATTATAATTTTTCCCTGGGTAATAGGAAGAACAGGTGGTTGGTTGTATGCTGGCAAAAAGAAAAAGGAAAGGGTGATTTTTTAAAATTTCTGTAAATTGTCCCAAGTCAGTTATTCCAAAAGTCACAACTCTTCCAACAGGAATATGTTTCTTTCTAAGCTTCTTAATTCTGCCAAATTCTATTTCAGCCTATTTCATATCTGGGTCTTTGCCACAAACACAAACTGTTCTGTGGTCAGTGTGTTAAAACAATGATCCAGAAACAGTCTGTTTGCATCAGTTTTAACCCAAAATATATTCTGTATTTCTTGCCAAGCTGCCAACCCTGTGGTTTAAATTCACTGCTCAAAACTTGAAAATTCAGGTCCTTTCTATAATATAAATGTATTTTTTTATTTCCACTATTCTTTTGGGTTCTCTTTGCATCATAAAGAATCTGTTCAGTACCAAAAAGAAAAAAATTATCCTCCCCCGAAGAGAAAAAATTATCCTCCCCCAAAATAGAATAAAATCTCACTTCTAAATATAGCAAACATCTCCAAAAATTTCTAGACTGTTCTAGCTAAATATGCTAAAAATATTGTGTTTAAGGTACATGAGCAAGTGCATTTATCACAAATACACCATTTTGTTTATTGAGAATATTATTTTTAAGAAATGAAAAATATTTGCTATTTAGCAATTACAAATTTAACATTAAGTACTGAGATTTGAATATGCATTAAGATCTATTTCAGTTTGGATTTCTAATACCCTTATATCTAGACTCTGTAAAGAGGTTATATTTCTCTGGCAGACTGATATAAGTGAGACAAGTAGCATAGTAGAGCGGGAAGTTTTTCTCTAAACAAAAACAAAAAAAAGAGGAAAGGAAGGAAAGAAGAGAGTGAGATAAAAGGAAGGAAGGAGGGAGGGAGGGAATGAAGGAATATAGAAAGGAAGGAAAGGAGGAAGAAAGGAAGGAAGGAAGGAAGGAATAAAAGAAGGAAGGAAGGAAAGAAGGAAGGAAGGAAGGAAGGAAGGAAGAATAATGTAAGTTGGAGGTAGCAAACTTTTCCCTTAAAGGGCCAAATAGTAAGTATTTTAGTCTCTGTGAGCTATAAGGTAACAGCTCTTCAACTCTGTGTTTGTAGAAAACTTATAAACAAATTAGTGTGGCTGTGTTCCAATACAAGTTTATCTATAAAAGCAGATTGTGGGCTGGATTTAATCCACAGACCATTGTCAGTCTCAGATGTAAGAGAATGTGATAGAGATTTGCATATGCTTGATTCTGAATGTATTTTTTGAATGAATGATATTGGTTAACACTATATCTCTTTTTGCATTATATAGTACTTATCTGAAACATATTCTACTAATCTTATGATTATTTATATTTCCTTTAATTTTTCTCATGGAAAAATTATTATAAAGATATTTGTAGTTTAAAAGTAATTCACAGAGAAAACATATTAAATGTTCAAGTGATGAGGGAAAATAGAAAAATTTCTGTATTAAAACAAATTTTTCACAAATAAAAGTGTGTGAATAATTCAGGTCAACTCTGTGTTATAAGACCTGTTTATTGCCTTTTCATTTAAAGATACTGATTTTGACATAATGACAGCTTAGTACCTATTATATCTATGAACTTAAAATACTTTTCCACTAGAAAAAATGTCAGATGCAGTTTTATTGTTATCTTAAACTCAATTTTTTTCTACATTTTATGCCTTATGTTTTTAATTTTCTGTGAAAAGTGTGTTTCACATTTGATCCACATTTAGTTTCCCACCTTGGAAAATTATTCAACAGAGAACATTAACAGGCATTATATATATAAATGTAAGAGAAAGAGAAATAGAAAAGGTAAACCTATTAAAACTATAATTACTGTTGATTCTCTACAAAAGATAATTCCACATTTTTTATTTTCTTTGTTCTTAATTTAAAATGAAGTTCTTAGGTTAACAGTAAGTAATTAATATAAGTTATTGGATATGAAGATTTTAATAGGAAGATGAGTTATTTATTAAATATGTTTCCATAATTGTATTGATGTTGTAACTTATCTTGATGAATAGCATGTTTTGTGTTTGTGTATGTTGTGTCATGACTTAATGCTTTATCAGATGAAAATAGAAAAAATAATTCTGATACTTCAGCATTGTTTTAAAGAATATGCATGTTATCTGACGTGAAAATTCTTTATACTCCTATCACAGATGTCCATGTATTTTTTATTTAGGTGCATACTGGTTCCCATCTGAATTTAAAACAAAACACCTAGAAGTCATAAAGGAATTGCTTATAGATAAATTGAGCTCTGATTATTCTAAGTTGTTAGGTATGACATTTTAGAAAATTACATGTTGAAAAGTTAGAAACCTAGTTTAACAGTGTTCAAAACATAAAGCCAGTGAGTCCATATTTGTATATGAGAGTAGATCAGGATTCATGTGCATTTTTTCTATATAGCAAATTATTTTTTAATGTTACCTTAAATAATTCACTCTTTTCCTATTGATTGGTAATGCTACTTTATCAAATATAGACAAGTCTAGTTCTGAGTTTATATTCTGTTTTATTATTCTATTTATTCCTCACATGAAAACTTCATTGGTTCAATTATTATGGCTTTGGGTTATGTTTCTATGCCTTTATAAGCTCTCTGTGTGTGTATGTGTATGTAGCTGTATATACAGCCATGTGTATATGTGACTGTAAGATAAATATTACTCTTAATTCTTCTTTTTAAAACATCAACAGTTACTTATGGAATTAAGTTGTTTATATTTATATATTAGAATAATTTTATGAAATTTATAAATAAATATCGTGGAATGTTTCCTAATATATTCAGTTACTCTCCCATATACATTTTTAAATTATAAAGGTTATACTATAGAATTATTTTACATTATTGCCTAAGAGAATTTGGGAAACCAATCTTTATCGCATATTATTTTTTCCTAAATTTTCTAATTTTAATACATGAAAAGAAAATTTCTATTGATTTTGAAGGTTGAGCTTCTATCCAGTATATGTGCGATACTTTGTAAATAATTTGTTCATTCATCTCATTCTCTAAGTAATTGTGTCATCTATAAATAATCATAATATTTTCTGCCTTTTTTTCTTTCTGATACTAATTTATTCTTGCCCTGCATCACTATCTATAGACTGTATCATTGACCAGGATCAATAATTATCTCTGTCCATTATTCTTATGGCATATAATGATTTTTTCTCATCCTATTTGAATACCATATCTAGAACTATCTTCAGTCTTCTCAGTCTGTATAGCAGATAATATTTTATCATGCCTTCATAGTGGAGATGGATGTAACAGTCTAGGTTCAATTGTTTCAAACAACAGGCAGCAGAGTACTGTGATTCCATGCAAAATAGGAAACAAACAAGGTGCCCAGATGATCACACTACTGTCTACCTGGAAGCACAGGTGGACGCCAGCGAGGTCAGAGAAAACCAAGCAGAGCACTGAGTTTTGGAGGCAGTTTGAATATTAGAAAGGCTGAAGCAGCTGGAATTTATAGGGCCAAATAATAGAAGAGTGCATAACAAAGATGCAGCTTCACAAATCTGCATATGTAATCCCTTGCCTCTGCAGCAACTGACCATTAAATTGAAACTCCTTGAGACCAGCAAGGATAAACATAAAAGCTGTAAGCTAAACAATTCTAAAAGGTCATATAACTTTCAGAGATATTCAAGTGTCAATGTGCAAGAATAAACTTCTTAACATTCAGGAAAGACCTCCAGAAGGATCGGCTTAGTAGTAGAGGTGTTGAACTGGTCCTGGCATAAAGATGAAAACCCATCTGCTTCCCAAAATTTAAAACTATGCCATAACTGTATCAAGCTAATCTTCAAATAGCTTAATTGTCTGCCTAAATATACTCCAAAACTCCTGAAAGTAAGACAACATAACTGAAAATTTTGCAATATCTGTCATCCAATAAGATTATTAGATACATACCAAATCAGAATAATGTAACTCTAAGGGAAATATTGATCAATAGAAACACATTTTCAAAAGATGGTCATGTTCAAATCAACAATCCATGATTTTTAAAAGGCTATCATAAATATGTTCAAATACTTAAAGAAAAAATACATGAAAAATTAGGATAGTAGTATAAGATTTTTTAAAAGGATCAAATGGAACTTTTAGAGATGGAAAACACAATAAATTATATTTTAAAAATTACTAAATGGGCTAAAGAGCATATTGGACACTGGGAAATAAAAGAAAATATGAAGACACTGCTGTGTAAAGCATCCTAACATGAGCTTTCCAATGTGATAGAGTCAGTGGCAGCAAGAAATATTCAACTACTCAATAGTCACACATGCTTTTGAGATACTGCTTTGGATACTGCATATTACAAAACACTATCATTGCAGAGAGTCCTATTGGAAAATGCTGATCTGAAATAAAGCATAGAAAGAATATATCCAAATTTAATTAACGCAAAAATAAAACCAGAGTCTCAGTGTCCCAAAGGACAGGGGCACCTGGGTGGCTCAGTCGGTTGAGCGTCTGACCTCGGCTCAGGTCATGATCTTGCGATGGGTGAGTTTGAGCCCCGCGTTGGGCTCTGTGCTGACAGCTCAGAGCCTGGAGCCTGTTTCAGATTCTGTGTCTCCCTCTCTCTCTGCCCTCCCCCGCTCATGCTCTCTCTCTCTCTGTCAAAAATAAGCATTAAAAAAATTAAAAAGGGGGCTCCTGGGTGGCTCAGTTGGTTAGGCGTCCGACTTTGGCTTAGGTCATGATCTCATGGTTAGTGGGTTCAAGCCCTGCGATGGCCTCTGTGCTGACAGCTCAGAGCCTGGAGCCTGTTTCAGATTCTGTGTCTCCCTCTCTCTCTGCCCCTCCCCTGTTCACACTCTGTCTCTGTCTCAAGAATAAATAAACATCAAAAAAAATTTTTTTAATGTCCCAAAGGACAATATCAAGTAGTGTAGACACGTATAATAAATTTCCCCAAAGATGGTCATGACTAGGAAAATATTTAAGATAAAATAGCTTGAAATATTTTAAACGAGATGAATACTATGATCCACAGGTCTGAAATAGCAGCAAAACTCAAACAGGATAATTAGACAGAAATCTACAGCAAGGGACAATATAACCTAAATCAGTGAAAATCAATGAGAAGGAGAAAATTGTAAAAATATTCAAACTAAAAAAAAAAAAATCACAATCTTCTCATCCAAAACTGTGAAAGCCACAACACAATGGAGTAACATATTTAACTTTTTTTAATAGATAAAAAAGAACCTCAACTACAAGTTGAGTCTATCCCTGGAGAAGGAACCCTGCTGAATTAGAATTCCATTCCCAGCAAAAATTCTTGCAATAATAAGGCAAAAACAAAATGAGACAAACACCAGCAGACAAATACAATGCATTTTTTTCATCCCAGATAAATACAATATTTAAAAAAATTAAAATAATTTCTTCAGGCAAAAGTAAAATGACAATATATGAAACAAAAGCAATGTAGATCAGCATAAATGGTAAGCATGTGGGTATATTTTCCCATTATACAATTACTTTATGAAATAATGACATTAAATAGCTTACCATCATCTTAGTTCTCTTTCTGGCTAACAAATTATGTAACAAAGGTAACATGACCTTATTTTATCTTTTGTGAACCTAGGTTTAATAAAAGTTGCATGTCTGTATTATATTTAATATCAATATCTCTAAAGATATGTCTGTTTTAATTAAACCAATAAACATAAACTAGTTTTTATTTCTGAATATTATCCTAGATCACATGAACTTGAAAAGAATTTGAATCATTTTCTATATTTATGAGAGTAGGCTTGATTTATATAATGCTTGTTTGTCTTTTTTTTTAATATGAAATTTATTGTCACATTGGTTTCCATACAACACCCAGTGCTCATCCCAACAGGTGCCCTTCCTTCTCAATGCCCATCACCCACTTTCCCCTGCCTCCCACCCCCCATCAAGCCTCAGTTTATTCTCAGTTTTTAAGACTATCTTATGGTTATCTTTAAGCCAATTAAATAGAACTCTTTACAAAAGAATTTCAACAATACCATCTGGAGGTAGAAAAATATTACACATCTATAACAAACACATAGACATACATCAGCCTACAGCCTACTCAATAGACATTGAGTTCTTATAGCTCTCATTTTAAATTTTAGTCATGAGATGGGTGTGAAAATACAAAACTTGCTAGTTTATTAAAGAACAATTGAATCCAAATTGTGGTTATTGCAGTTGGAATAAGTTAAGGTTGCCTGCTCAGATGTCTAAAGCTAAATATTTGGGGAAAAAACTTTTAAGATTTTTCATGGACATCAGTTTTCAAAATAACCTTCCCTTTTTCCATTTTCTAGTTAGAGTACCTTGATTCCTAAGGAAGATCAGGTAGAATGCTTATATTTCAAAAGGCACAGAAAGAAAAAAATGCAAGTTCTTTCAAGAAGGCCCTTTTTTTCCCTAAGTCTGACTCTTACAGTATCTGCAAGCCTTTTGAGATTAATAGGGGAAGTTTGGGGATTGTTAAAAAGGATAGATGAGTTTTGGATTATTTCTCATGTCAGTCGCATGCATTTCTGTTCTTGTAAAGACTTGATTTGTAAGACAAGTACAGTGGTTTTAAATTCCTCAAAGAATTGAGTTCAACCTGAATGATGTCAAGAGGATGACACATCCATCCAAGCACACAATATTTAGTTTGCTTCTTTATATCGGGGCAAAGATCCTCAACTAGATGGAATTCAAATAATTCCTGTATTCTAGATTTCAAGCTGTTTACTTTTGGAATGTTAGTAAATCTTCTACAATGTTTTCAGAATGTTTTTCTTTTCCTCTGGGTATACAGTTTCATTTTAGCTTCTAGAGAAAGACTGAAAACAAGTTCTTATCAGGCTCTGAATGTCAGACTTCACACTGGACCCAGTCCAGCTCTAGGTGAGACCCAGTTCACCTCCAGCCTGTTTCCAGACTAGATCCTGTTTCTAAGTTGGACACAGTATGACCCTGGACTCAGTTCAGTTCTTAAGTCAGACCCATTATGACTATGCCCAATTTCCGGACCCAGTGCAGAAAAATGAATGTTCAAATAAAGTCTGAGAGTTTATAGTGCAAAAAAGTGCAGATCCAGAATCTGAGAGGAACTTAACCACAACCTCTGGGGGCAGTGAGAGAGCAGTGAACATACAGGGCTCACCCAGGTATCTTTATCTGATTGTTACTTCTGGGGGCCATGAGAGTCTCCTTTGATTCCCACTTCTAATACTAGAAATCTTAAAAGATTAACTGAGGCAGGGGTGCCTGGGTGGCTCAGTTGGTTAAGCATCTGACTTCACCTCAGGTCATGATCTCATAGTTGGCAGATTCAAGCCCTGTGCTGACAGCTCAGAGCCTGGAGACTGTTTTGGATTCTGTGCCTCTCTCTCTCTGCTCCTTCCCCATTCATGCTCTCTCTCTCTCTCTCTCTCTCTCTGTCTCAAAAATAAACATTATAGAAAATTTTTAAAAAAAGATTAACTGATATTATCTTTAATATCAGATAACTGATATTTAAATTTTAAGAGTTTATTTGAGCAAAAATCAATTTGAATCAGGCAACATCCCATCTAGCAGGTAAAAAGGAATTCAGAGGAGCTGTATAAAATGAAAGACTTTTATAGCCAGAAGGGAGTGAGAAAAGGAAGTTATACTAGGCAGAAAAGTGGATTGATTATTGCAAGGTTACTTTTCTTTGGGAATGGCAGGTGTCTACCAGGCAGACTGCCTCACTAGAGCTGATCAGGAGATTCCTGGTTGACTGGTTTAAGATTTTATTCCCGAGAGAACCAAAACTGTAATTAAATCTTGGTTTGGTGGCATGGGCTTACCATAAGTGACTCCATTTTGACTATTTGTCTTGTTTTGTTTAACACTATTAGCATTAATAAATAATTGTAAGTTCAGATAAAATGCTAATTGCAATTTTAGATTATTCAAATAACCGTAAGGACTTTGGAAAGTATGTTAATGACATTTCATTTTCATCTCCATAAATGTCATCCTATTTTTAAAAGCCTGCAGTTCTAAAATGGATATAAGGATATACAATTGTGATAGTCTAAATGTAAAATATAATTTGAATATGTATGATTGTGATTATACTAAGTAATTATTTTAAGTATTTTAGAAAGACATATTCTCATTTTTCCCTCATCAAGGGCAGAAAAATGAAATAACAGTATCCCTTGCTTCATGCCATAGTATCATCAACATACCATTTGCAACCTTAAATACACACACACACACACACACACACACACACACATATCCTTAATACTATTTCCTGCCTGCCCTACCATGCTATGCAGCCATTCTAATATGTTTAATAGCTATATTTCTGAATTTATGTTTTTTTACAGCATGCATTATTATTGTCTCTATATATCTTTATATAAACGGAATCATGAAATGACTTCATTTTTTAAAGTGTGTGTGTGTGTGTGTGTGTGTGCATGTGTGTGTGTGTGCATGCACGCGTTTTCCCACTCAGCTCTGTTTTAAAGTCCATGTAGGTAGTTTTATGTCTATTTTCAAGTCTATTTTTTCAAGATTCCAGTTAGTATTTCACAGCATTGTTAAAGAAAAAACATTTAGGATATTCGTTAAAGATGGTAAGGAAAATTTTATTCAAGGGGAACTATTATAACAGCTTATAGGGAGCACTGTAATGGGATCTTGAAGTGTGGAAGAGAAATTGGGCTCAACCTCAAACACAAGGAAAATGAGAACTTGTAGCCAAGATGCAGAGTGGTGATCAGTGGATATAAACTTACCAAGAAAAAGCATCATGAATAAGGGGATATTCTAGTTAAGCCTGCCTGTGAGGTTTCCTATTGAAGGCAGGCTACAGTGATCAGATATCACCTTGAGAATTGTGGAAAGTAAGGAACCCAGTAAGATATTGAAGGTGAGTAGATATGGAGGATGGGAGATTCTGGCTAAACTGACTTATCATGATTCTTGCTAAAATTAGACCATGCAGACAAATTCAGAAGTCTAAAAGTTGAGGCCGAATTGAAAAAGAACTCAGAATAGCCTGAGTAGAGTCTGGTCAGGGAGGAAATCTGTCACCTTCATATATTCCCTGGATGTGGACACCTAGATAACCTCCAACTTCATTTTAACACAATCAACACTACAATGAAAATTCATTGTTATATTTTTAATCTGTATTGATGAATATTATTTTGAATGCATACCTAGTATTAAACCAGAGTAAACTCTTATTATTTACTTATGACACACAATAAGCATTGGGCTTCCTGGCACCCCAGTTCTTACCCATGGGACAATGCAATGAAATCTAGATTTCACTCTATACATAGGATCATATTTTCAGCAAGGAATCCACAAACATCAATTTTCTTTGCTTAATGGGGGGGGAAGGCAGCTGTCAGTGTTTCCCTTCTGAGGTGTTCTCTTTGGGAAAGTAATGGAAAGTAATATCCTGGGTTCTTCCCTTGTGCTTTGGTATGTAAATAAATTTCTAATGGGAAAGATAAGATTACTTTTCCAGAAGTCCATCCCTTTTGAAATATAAATACCTATTAAGATAACCTGGGGGCTCCTGGGTGGCTCAGTGGGTTGACACTTCTGCTCAGGTCATGATGTTATGGTTCAAAAGTTCAAGTCCCATCTTAGGCTCTGTGTTGACAGTTCAGAGCCCGGAGCCTGCTTCAGATTCTGTGTCTCCCTTTCTCTCTGCCCCTTCCCTGTTCTTGCTCTCTCTCTCTCTCTCTCTCAAAAATAAATAAACATTAAAAAAAAAGATAACCTTCTGAATCTCTCCAGTTCTCCTTGCTATTCATTCACTCTTTACTAACCCAGGTCTATAGTAACTGAACTGTTTTACTCCAGAAGAGATAAAAGATAGATATGATCTTTTGGATGGGAACAATTATTTATACTAAAAGGGAGAACAATGGCTACAGATCAACTTCTGTTTTTATGTGAAATGCAAAATTTTCCTGGGGAAGTAAAAGCAAACTTTATTTTCTTAGCATATCAATTTCTGTGGCTTAGGAGGCTGAGACTTTAGAGGAACACTGGGTAATCCAGGAAAGGTTTATTTTCCACATTCATATATATAAATTCTCATTGATCTTTAGATAATTTCTCTGGCTATATATTCAAGAACTGTATGTATGGATTATAGGTTTGCTTTGTAAAATTGCAGCATCCAATCTACTGTTTTCCTGCCTACTAAAATCCATGGAAATTTTTGGCACTAACCAGCTTTATAATGTGTTCAATTTTAATTGTGTAGTCTTTAATATTTTAATTTTCATATCATGTATAATGAGTTTCAGCATTTCTTTGAATGCTTGTTAGCCTTCGATATTTCTTGTTAAATCTTTCCTATCTCTCTTTCAAATCTTTAATCATTGTTTCTCTGCTACCTTTGTAGTGCCCTTCAATTAATGAAAGGAAGTCTTTATCTTCTTTTTTTATATGCTTATGTTTTTGAGTTTTTGTCAAAGACATTGTTATTCACAAAAAGTAGGCCATTATGACATTCTCATATCTTATATTCAGTTAACCTTATAGTTTTTCCTGTTCATATTTTTACTTAACTCATCTCTGGTATATGGGGTAATTTAAGATTGTTTTATTTTTCTTTATGTATAAGCTCGTATTTTCAAATTTTCCTGCTCAAAAATATGTCAACTTCCCAATGTTATTATATATTGTTATTATATATTAAATTATCTGGTCTTCTGCCATTTCATTTTAAATAACAACACTCGGGGCGCCTGGGTGGCGCAGTCGGTTAAGCGTCCGACTTCAGCCAGGTCAAGATCTCGCGGACCGGGAGTTCGAGCCCCGCGTCAGGCTCTGGGCTGATGGCTCAGAGCCTGGAGCCTGTTTCCGATTCTGTGTCTCCCTCTCTCTCTGTCCCTCCCCCATTCATGCTCTGTCTCTCTCTGTCCCAAAAATAAATAAACGTTGAAAAAAAAAATAATAAATAAATAAATAACAACACTCAACTATCATAGTTTACACCAATGTCACTGATTAGATACATGTGTATATGACAATATATTTTTATATGTAATTACATATATGAGTTTGTTTTGCGATATGGAAGAAAAATTGGCTCAACCCCAAACACAAGGAAAAGTGGGGACTTGTAGCCAAGATGCAGAGTGGAGTCAGTGGATATGAACATGTATATATTTATGTGTGTAAATACATATGTGTGTATATGTGTATATATATACACACACACATATAATTGTGCATATATCAATATACATATATATGTATATGTATGATATACATATATAACATATATATGTGTTATTGCAACCACTTGTAGGAAGATTATATTAATATTTGTATTTTCACCTCATTTATTTTAGCTTTTTAGTAATTCTTAGTATATTTGTAATATATTTTCTGATAATAAAATCTGCCCAGATAAAAAATATGCATGTTGTTAGTCAATAGATTTTGAGGCACGTCTGTAGTGTATGTATATATATTTTGCCCAGTTAAATTACATATTTTTTAATGTTTATTTCTGAAGGAGAGAGAGAGAGACAGACAGACAGACAGAGCCTGAGCGGGGGAGGGGCAGAGAGAGAGGGAGATACCAGAGTGGAAGTGGGCTCCAGGCTTCTGGCTGCCAGCACAGAGCCCGACGTGGGCTGGAGCTCATGAGGTATGAGATCATGACCTGAACTGGAGTCAGATACTCAACCAACTGAGCGACCCAGGTGCCCCTAAATTATATTTTAAATCTAGAGTTTTTTGTGCTACAGAAAAGTAACACAGGGATGTCTATCTTTTTTACTAAAAACTATCTCTACCAATAAAAGTGAAAAATGTAAAAGTAATTATAAATTTATGCTAGTTTAAGACTCTTTTGCCTTTCCATAACTCTGAAAATGTCCATTAATAACTGTTACTTCTGGATTAACCTCATGGAAACACATGCACATTTCTTGTGATCCTTTACTGAATGAGATTAACTGTAATGTTTCAAAATGCATACGTGGAAAAAAAAGTAATGATTTTAAGGTATATTTTATACAATATCAAATAATGTTAGAAAAATATATTTGAAATCATATGGCCACCTAATATTTTAAGTTTTATGCTTATGCATTCAATGTTTTTGTTCACATAAAACATACTCAAAATTACATCCTAGGCATTGTTCCATACAATGTTGGACCCAAATAGATATCATACTTGTTTTCATAATAAGTATAAGTTATAAGGAAATAAACATTAAGCTAATCTTGCACTGATGGCTGTTGTGATAAAGTCTATGAAGGAAACCTAACAGATGCACCCAAAATTCAATTTAGAGGAACCCTGCCCAATCTAGTAGATTACTGAGACCTCCCAAATCCCTCACTATTCCATCTCTGACACCTTTTCCAGATTCCGTTTCTCTTCCCAATTATTGAGGCTAGAAAACATTTGTACAAAAATTTCCAACCCCTTCTGGTTTTAATCTTTCCTCACACTTGAGTTAATATTATACCATCTTATGATTTTAAGTCATATGCACATGTTGATAAAAGTCTGCATTTATATTTTTACTCATGTGGCTCAGCCACTGTATTCTACTCTCTACTTGGAAGTCTTAAGCCCATATTTAATATATCCAAACAGAAATATGTAACCATATTCCTAAATCCAATATCAGTAATAAGCATATTCATTCATGTTGATGTGGAAGCAGAAATTCCTAAAAATTTTCCTTGATTTCTAATTTTCCCTTATACTCAATATTTAATCCATACACACATAGCTATTACAAATTATTTCCATCACCTCCACCTCTATTAAGCTAGCTCAAGCCACCATCATCCTGCCATTTATGCACCTACAATAGCCTCACAATTGGTTTCACTGTTTTTACACTTGACGTTCTAAACTATATTCTCCACTCAGCAGTCAGCTTGTGTAAATAAATCATCCTAAATAGGATCCAAAGAAAAGGCTTTAGTGGGGCCTACCAATAAGAATATAAAATATACTGTTTTTTTGGCTAATTCTTCAACTTTTTTTTTTAATCACTGTTCTCCTAATGTACTTTGCCTTACTGGATATTTTTTTATCCATCAAACTTTTCCATATACTTCCCCCTCAGGGACTCAGTGTTTGCTGTTACTTTAGCCTGATAATCTCCTAGTATTTGTCTGATATATTTGTCTGTATATTCTGTCATGTGCCCTAAGTCACCTCCTTTGAAGAAGTCTTTGCTAGCTTTCCTGTCTAAAATGATGGGGGGTGGGAGGGAGGGGCAGGTGAGTGATGGGTATTGAGGAGGGTACCTGTTGGGATGAGCACTGGGTGTTGTATGGAAACCAATTTGACAATAAATTTCATATAAAAGAACACAATTCATAAAAATAAATTATTTCAACCTGCAAAAATAAAATAAAATGCACTATTCTACAATTTTGATTACCTTATCTTGCCTCATTATACTCCTAGAACACCTGAATACATGATATTAAATTTATGTTTCTTAGCTTATTTAGATTCTCTCTTTCTCTACTCTCATAACTTAAGCTTCATGAGGGTGGAGATTTTATTTTGTTCTCCACTACATCTCTTGGCATATAGTAGAAACTCAGGATGTTTTAAATGAATAAATTAATAAATTTTCAGCTGACAGAAAAATATAATTGTAAAGATTTGATCATAAAACTATCATGAAATAAATTAAATGAATACCAATCTACATTTTGAATTCAAAGTTAGAAGAGAAAACAGCGAAGTATACAATGATAATTAGAATCCTAACATTTAGAGAGTGGTTTGCTTTCAATACTATTACTACTCTTCAAAAACAAAAGGTATACTCAGAAGGGAAATAAAAAAGAGTAGGAAAATATATAAAAATATTAAGATTTGAAGACAGAAACAATATCCAGTATATTAAATGATTTAAAGAATTTGAAATATTTTGAGAAAATAAGGCACTAATACTTCTGAAGACCATTATTAGAGGTATATGCTTTTGAATAATATAGGTAATATTTGGATTTTTTATCCTACTTGATGATGGTTGAACTATACAAAGTTAAATTTACATTTCTTTCAATGCCATTGTTGAGAATGGCAAAATTGTATTCATTTCTAAGAAGACATCATAAACCATTATTTATTTTGTATTTAGTTTATTCAAATAGTCCTAATAAGTACTAAGCATCTCAAACCTACTTGAGTCAATCAATTGCATAGAAATACTTTATTTTCTTGAATCACACTTTAAAAGATAATATGTAAATAATGATTTCACCTATACATATAATTCCTTAAAAAATAAAACCTGGTAAGAATTTTCCATCAAAATTTAACACAAAACATTCAGCAAAAATTAGAAGAGTAGAAATATTAAAGCAAGTATTATTTGCAAGAACATTGTCTGAATATCAACAAATTCATTCTTGTCTTTATCTGTGATATAATGCAATATCCTTTGTTTTTTTTTCCATTAGCTTGAGGTTTCATATTTGGAGAAGATTATGGATCATCTTTATTTTTTATCATGTCATGTGGCTATAAATTTTGAAAAACAGTGCTAGTCCAAAAGGATTTTCAAAAACTGATTGGAAGATTGTACTACAAATCATGATTATGGACTGAAGTTTTCTCATGATCTTCTCTTTCTGAAACAAAAAAAAAAAAAAAATAAAATAAAAAGTGTACCTGCTTGCAAAAATCATAACACCTTGTTTATATGTCTTACGCACTCAGTGTTTGTTTTAGAGTAGAATGAAATATAGAGATCATTTAGTCCTCCCATTTGTCCTTTTTAGTGGTGAAGAAAGATATTTATTTGGAATTTCTTCCCAATTCATAAGGTATCTTCTCACATTAACCACAGCTACCTCTCAGTTTGTTTAAACTTAGCATCCCTTAAAAAAGAAAGTCTCAATTTTGTGCTAAAAATACTCCAACAATTTGCCCCTTTTACTTAGAGATATTTTTAAAGACAAAATTTTTTTATTCACCTTTAGAAATAACTGTTAGTAAAACCATATTATATTCCAGGAAACAGAAATGAGTTAATAACAATTCCAGCAGAAGATATTAGAGCTGTGTGGAGTTATCAAATTGAGTCGGAATCCCAACAGTGGTTACACATCATTGTGTTTATTTTAATTACTGATAGGTCCTTTTGAGATTAACACAGAAATAAGAAATGTTTCCTTCTGTTGAACACTGGGACAACTCATAAATAATACATACATATTTGCCAGTTAGTACCTGCATTTTAATCAGCCATCTTCTTTCATGTAGTAATGCATTTATACATCTGTTTTGTAATTTAATTATTAGAAACACACCAATGAGTAATAAGCATATAAAACTTCAATATCTGCAATGCAAAAATTGCAAGTTTAAAGGAAGTTTTTTCCTTTTTAGATATCTGCCATATCACTTTTAAAATCTTGAGTTTAAATACAAGAATTAAGTACTTTCTTTACCTCTTTCATCTGTCTTGGCGTGGAAGAACCCACCAAGCCAGCAATGACAACAGAAACAGATAAAAGGCCTTACCAAAAACATAGTTTACCTAGTCAAAAGACAGGAATTTTAGAAAACTAGCAAGACAGAAAACTGAGAAAGTAAATGGAACACACACACACACACACACACATTCTGATCCCATACTCATCCATCCATGCCAGCAAAGACCAATTGAGAAAACCCAGATCTTCACCCTCACCTGACTGTAATTAGGTATGCTACATCTCCTAGGGGCTGTCAAAGCAAGTTAAGGAGGGAGCCAGGGAGTTGAGACTTTCATTCCCACCAGGCAGTAACATAGTGAGGATAAGATAGTTTTCTTAATATGTGAATTTAGGTCAAATGGTTATCCATGAGGAAAGGAATGAACCTTGACCCCTCCACAGACACAACGTCAATTCTAAATGTATCATAGACCTAAATGTGAAGGTAAAACAATAAAGTATTGAGAAATAATTATAGGTCAATACCTTTATTAACTTTGAGCAGTAAACAGTAACATTAACTGTATTGGTCTTAAAGTTTTGATAAGTCGAGCTACATTAAAATCAAGAACTCAAGACTCCTAGGTGGTTCAGTCAGTTGAACGTCTGACTCTGGCTCAGGTCATGATCTCATGATCGGAGAATTGCGTATGCGAATAGGAAATATCATTCGGGTTTAATGTGAAGAGGGGTGTTTAAGGGGTTGGCAGGGATGTAATTGTCTGGGTCTCCTAACAGGTCTGGTGAGAACAAAACGAGTAGCATGAGTACTAGGATTAGTACTAGGAGGCCCAGGATGTCTTTGATTGTATAGTAGGGATGTAATGGAATTTTGTCTGAGTCAGATGTTACTCCTGAGGGGTTATTAGATCCTGTTTCATGGAGGAATAGGTGTACTGCTGCTAGGGCTGAGATGATGAATGGAAGGATAAAGTGGAAGGCAAAGAATCGTGTTAGGGTAGCTTTGTCTACTGAGAAGCCCCCTCAGATTCATTCTACTAGGTTGGTTCCAATATATGGAATTGCTGATAAGAGGTTGGTAATTACCGTAGCTCCTCAGAAGGATATTTGACCTCATGGTAGGACGTATCCTATGAAGGCTGTAGCCATGACTGTAAATAGTAGCACAATTCCAATGTTTCATGTTTCTGAGAAAGTGCAGGAACCGTAATATATTCCTCGGCCTACGTGCATATATAGACAAAGAATATGGAGGCCCCGTTAGCATGTATATATCGGATAATTCAGCCATAGTTAACATCACGGCAAATGTGGGTAACTGATGAGAAGGCGGTTATTGTGTCTGATGTGTAATGTATGGCTAGGAAAAGACCGGTAAGGATTTGTAGGATTAGGCAGACTCCTAGTAGGGAGCCGAAGTTTCATCATGCTGAGATATTAGATGGGGCGGGCAGATCGATGAATGAATGGTTAATAATTTTGATAAGGGGGTGTGATTTTCGAATGTTGCTCATTAAGTTCTTGTAGTTGAAATACAACGATGGTTTTTCATATCATTAGTCATGGTTAAATTCCATGTGAGAATGATGATAACATACATTGTATTTATTTTAAGTACAATTTTTGTGGTGAGCTTTGTAAGTTTTTCTTCAAAGCCTTCTCCTATTTATGGTGGGTTTGGTTTAATTGTGGCTGGTGGTATTGGTTGTGGTATTGTGTTAAATTTTGGGGGATCATTTTTAGGTTTAATGGTTTTGTGAGTTTGAGCCCCATATCACGCTCTCTTCTGTCAACACGGAGCTCTCATCAGTTCCTCTGTCCCTCTCTCTTTCTCTGCCCTTCCTCAGTTGGTGCTCTCTCTTTCTCAAAAATAAATAAATGTTAAAAAATAATTAAAATCAGGAATTTATATCATTAAAAATTGCCATTTAGAGAGTGATTTGGCATGTCACAGAGTGGAAGAAAGTGTATTATATATATCCAATAACATATTCTATGCAGAATATAAAAGAACTAAAAATAAATCAATAAAAGACCAACAACACAGTAGGAAAGAAGGCAAAATAGCCCATATAAGGATAAATAATCAAGATTGGTGCTGTAAGCAACAGGGGCTCAGTTATTTGGGACCTCTAAAAATTTCATCAGTTTTCCAGAATTTCTTTCTGACAGATGGGAAGTTGGATCATGTATTCTCCATTTCATTTTCCATTTTTGAAAATTACAGTAGGGGAGATGGGGTTAACTATCCCACACTTTTGGGCTGCACTTGTACCCAGGGAGAAATAGCTCTCTTGAGGACAGAATGTTTTGGGGAAAATGTGGAAAGATGCATGGCAATACCTGGGACATTGTCAGTCAGAGAAGAATTGGACCTGTCCATCACAGCTGCAGCTCAAATAAAAGATTGCAGGACATGATGCTGGGCATTGAAGGAATCTGCTACAACATGAATTTAGATGCAATGTTAAAAAAAAAAAAGTCCTAATAAATGGAGGAGGAAATAATTTGAAAGATTATCCTGGACTCTTCGGTGAAAGTGGGCAATTCTTATATTTTCCCCTCCTTTGAACTAATATAGCCATCATTTAACTATCCATGCAATGAAGTATGATGCCTATATGAAATAACTGATTCCATTTTATATGAATTTTTATTATGTATTATTAAGTATTATCACAGCCGCATAAAAATTTCAAAGTAAAATTTGGACCTTAAATGAAAAAAGATGAATGATTTTGAATAATAATATATACTGACATTTAATATTTGCCTAATTAAAGATAGATTCAAGACATACAGCCTTTTGTCAACATTTCCTGTTAAGACTATGAAAAAATTTAATATACAAATAAAAATGTGGAAAAAGGATCAAAGTTTAGTGTTTGCATTTGTTTCTACCCCAAACATAATTTTAACAATGTACCATGTATGCTATGGTACATGAAACAGAATTATGGAAAAATGTTTTCTAAATACAGTATATTTGAGACATTTTGGTAAAATTCAATTTGTTTCTTATATGGACATTTTCCTCATATTTTATTCTTCACAACATATTGCTTAATTTTATTTTTTCAGAATCATAATATATTTTTCATAATAATATTTATAGCACAGGATAGTTGCCATAAAATTTTACTAATAGTTAATGTTTGAATTCATATATTTTATAGGAATGACCCAATGAATTTTATAGAAATTAAACTCATTCCTAAAATACTTGCATGGGAATAAATAGTTGTGACACATTAGTGATCTAAAAACTAATACAATCTTCAGGAAATAATTTACTAAAGGATTATATTCAGTATTAGAAAAACTAAAAATAATTAATGGTAGAAAAAGATGTAATGCTAAAATGGTAAGTCCAATTTAATATATATATGTATATATATATATATGATAAAAATCCAATCTAATACATATATATACATATATACATATATATATATGATAAAAATACTTAAGTTGATAATTTCTCTTATGCATGAGCTATGGATTATCTGGATAAGATCTTTTCCCCAAAGATGATGTGATATTACAGCTGAATGTATCTTTCAGCTTTGTTCCAGAGCCTTTATCCTCTAAAAATGATCACCAGAAAAGTCACTAGATTAGCATAAGCTCCATTCTTTAACCACTTTTATGGAAATAGAAACAATCCCAGTGAGTCTAAAATCTACTTCAAAAATGTTAAGTATTTTTATAAATTCTTATATTTTAGAAATGTAGTTTTCAGAGTAATTAGCTCTGCTACTATACGCAGATATATGTTGTGGAGTCTGTACAAACACTTTCCAATACACTACACATGTCTAACTGATAAGGTTAAAATTATTCAAGCAGGACATTTATTTTACACACCATACTATTAAAAAATTATATCTTAACATTGATTACACATAATGAGAGCTAATTAGAATATATGTCATATATTGGCTATTTAACAATTACGGTTTGAATTTGCTTTAGTGATTCTTTAATGTTACTAAATTCAAAGCAGAAAACAAAGATGGCGAAAATAATATACCAAATGCGACATATGGATCGAAGTTCTTAATTCTAAAACTTAGTAGACAAAGCAATTTTGACTGCAACAATAGTCTGAGAAGACTAAATCATTTTGAAACTTTATCAAAGTCTCAAGTATAAATGAAAAATTTTTCAGTGATGAAAAGTCCTCAATAACATTGATTGATCCACATTTTTAAGGGCAAAAACAGCCATATTTCATCAGGGAGTTTAGACATTGATAAATTTATCACACAAAAACCTTTCTGGTATTCAGCCCATACAACAGTGAAATGTTGCCTGTTGTGAGAATTTACAACCATAATATGAGATTCATAGCTCATCCTTTTATTTATTATAGAAGTCTTCTGAATACTAGCAAAGTTATAAATGGTGAATTAAATCATAAAAATGTAGTTGCAATTCAAACTAAGGTCTTTCTTAAAGTAAAAAATAAAAAAAAATTGGAAAATGATTATCAGTAACATAATTTGGGTTTATAGCTTAATTAATTTTATAAAAATGAAATACATAAGGTTAAGTTACTTAATTAGCTAAATTAAGAACCATGGGAAAAAATTCTTGAGAAACTCAGGGTATGTATTTGAGGTGAGAAATCTACATGATGGTTCTTAGTGTGTAGAGCTAAGTAGAGCTTTACAAATTTATTTTCGCTTTAGTTATTATGTAAATTAATATGGAAATAGGTGTTAAAATAAAGTCTTAGGGAGAATAGATTTGCCTATCAAATTTTGATAATCTGATATTGGAAAGTTCACCTTTCCTTGGCAGATTAATCTGTGTCTGAACAAGAATTATAATATGGAATTCATACTTCTTTTCCCAAACTATTTTTAAACCTCAACAAAAATGTATAAAATAACAACTTTGATGCTATTAACTAAAAATTATATATAACTAAGTTATTTAGCAATAGTAAGATCTACACCAAGAAACAGCTAAAAATAAGGTTTCAGTAAAAATAAAATTCAACAGAAATAGAAATAATTTCTAACATAAGTTTCAAAATATTAATTCTAATTTAGCTACACTAAGACAGTATTCTTTATATTACAAATATACAAAAAACATACAATGCTACCTAGAATGGAGAAATTAAGTCTCTATAATTAAAATGAGAAAATAACTGTAATTACGTCACAAGTTCTTAAATATTTTAGGTATTTCATATATTTTTTCAAATTTCTGTAATTTATAAATTAATAGTAAAACCCATTTTGTAAAAGTTTAAATGGCACATTAAAATTGATAAAGTGAAATGAATTCTTAGCCACCATATCCCCCAGGCACCAAATTCTCTTCCCTAAATTTATTGTCATAAAATCAAAATCAAAGTATCCAGAATCCAGAATAATTTACAAAATGAATACAAAATATGTAACTTATACTTTATCAAATATACAAATATATAGAAGTATAAAACTTGGAAAAGAGGGGAATTATTATATTTCAGAGTAAGATAGAGGCGTTAATCCATTTGGGAAGTTAATAAAAAACAAAAAACATAAGTGTGGATCTTAAAATTTTGTAGAAGAACAAGAAGAAGATAATAATATATATAGGAAAGAAGAAAATAATAATATATAAGAAAAATATATAGAAAGAAGAAGAAAATAATAATATATATAATACATATGCATATATAATATATATATTATAATTATATAATATAATATATATACATATATATAATATATATGTATAATAAAATTTAGATACTTAAAAGAAAATTTTGTCTATCAAATGAAAGATAGGAAACAAGCAACCAAGAAAGAAATAGAAAACATGATGGTTGATGTAGTCCTAAATTGATTTTAATTATAAGATTTATGGGATAAAACTATTTATTGAAAAATATTTAATGTTTATTTATTTTTGAAAAAAAAAGAGACGGAGTGCAAGTGGGGGAGGGACACAAAGAGAGGGAGACACAGAATCCAAAGCAGTTTCCAGACTCCAAGCTGTCAGCACCGACCCAATGCAGGGCTTGAACTCATGGACCATGAGATCATGACTTCAGTTGAAGTTGGATGCTTAACCCACTGAGCCACCCAGGTACCCCTAAAACTCACTATTTAAAGAAAGGGATCTCAGACTGATAGTATAAGAATTTATTGCAGCAATAATCAGACCTAAAGGATATGGGCCATTCAACTATAAAGGAATGGACAAGATATAACAGGAACACATGACATAAAAGAAAGGTAAGTTATCAATTTTAAGATCAGAAGTAAAAATGAAATGGTAGGAAAAAAATCTCAATAGTGCAAATGGTGGTAAGGGGCACATTTTCTGTTATAAAATAATAGCTCACACAATATTGTAATAAAGAACAAATATAAATATGGCAATATAGTCTCAAAATACTTAAGGAAACAATTTTATAACAGAAAAAAAGAACAACAGTTACAGGTGAAGAATTCACAGTTCCATCTCTTAAATGAATAGCAGGATCTCCATGTTCATATTCAATTCCACCTCTTATTAACGAATCAAATCATCATAACAGCATAACAGCAATTGTTCTCTCTGTTTTAACCAACATCAGTTTGTTTTTTTTAATCTGGTAGAGCATCCCACTCAACATAAAAGTAGATTTTTTCTCATAATCTCAAAATGCTTTAAGTGCTGTATCCTCATTAGAGACAACTCTATTTCCTTGGTCCTATTTGGGAGAAAACTCTTTAAATTTTATCATTATATCATTATATCTGTTTGTCTCTAATTCCTTGTCACCTACTTTCCCTGAAGTCCATTCTAATCAGGCTTTCAGGTAATCAATAGAAACACAAGTTAAGGTAACAATTGGCTTCTGTGTTGCCAAATCTAGTGCCAAAATTCAATCCTGATGTACTTCTGAAATTAACAAGGCAATTCACTCCCTTTTTTATAATGGAGTTCTATCTTTGCTTATAAAATACCACAATTTTCTTATTCTCTTTGTACTTCAGGCTGTAATCCTTTATTCTTGCTGGTTTCTCTTCTTTTCAAGATAATGATTAAATCTTTGCTACTATTCTCTATATACATTTATACTCTTGGTAAAGTTATTTAGTCTCATGGCTTCAGATACTATTTTTATGCTAATAACACTGTAATTATTCCAAACTTAAACTTTTCCTTTTGAGTGTTCTTGAGTTTTGATTCTCTCATCTGGGTGTCTAGTAGATTACTGAGAAAAAAATGTCCAAAAAACTCTGATTATCAGCCTCCTAACAACAACAACAAAACCACTGAATTTTCTCATTCTCTTACACCCCTATTGAATTTTGTAACAAATCCTGTTGACCTTACTTTCATAATGTAATTAGAATCACACCAATCAAACACCCACTCCTGAAAATTACAATGTCAAAGATGAAAAATATACTGATTAGAATTAACAGTAAATTAGATATTTTAGAAGAAAAGATGATTGAAATTGAAGACATAGTATAAATTATCCAGAATCAAACACACAGTAAAAACATAAATATACAAAAAATAAAAAGTAAAAGTTTGATTAATGAGTTTTTGTGGAAATTCCAAACACCTAATA
The DNA here is from genome assembly GCF_022837055.1 of Prionailurus viverrinus. Lineage (NCBI taxonomy): Eukaryota > Metazoa > Chordata > Mammalia > Carnivora > Felidae > Prionailurus > Prionailurus viverrinus. The sequence continues at coordinate 108,199,134 of NC_062564.1, read as the reverse complement.
TGCATGTACTTGTAGTCTGTGAAGGAGAGGAGAGAGGGACATGAAGCAATGCGGTGGTTAATTTTGTGCCAACTTTAAAATATTTTTGAAATAGAATAACAAATCACTGGCTAGACATAAGCAGGTAGCCTTCTATAATACGGTGGCCTTCATCCAGTCAGTTAAAGGCCTGAATAGAATGGAAAGCAACAAGATCTTCCTCCCTCAACCAGAGGGAATTCTTCAGCAGACTGACTCTGGACTTTGTACCATCAGCTTTCTTGAGTCTCTGCCTGGCAGGCATAAATATACACTACTGCACCCCTGACTTTCTTGAGTCCCTAGCGAGTCTAGTAAAGACCACTAGAAGCAGTTGCTTTCATCTGGCAAGGTCAACAATATACATTCACTGTCCTATCTTAAGTATATCACCTCTCCAGTCCTATATCATAATTTAATTTGCAGGGATCTTGATTACTTTTCCTTCCATACAATATCACACTGGTCAATTACACTTATGACATGCAGATTGTACCTACTGAGCTAGAAATATCAACTACTCTAGACTTATTAAGACAAATAAGTGGGAAACAAATCTGACAAAAATTCAGAAGCATTTTACCTCACTGTAATATCTAGATGTCCGAGTCGTGTGGGGTATGTCAAGACATCTCCTCTAAGATGAAGCATAAATAGTTATATTTGGCCTTCTTACAACCAAAAAAGAGGTACAACACTTTTTAGGAGGCCTCTTTGGGTTTCAGAGGCAACATATTCTTCATTTGGAAGTGTTATTGGCTTATCTACTGAGTGATGTGAAAGCTTCTAGTTTTGAGTGGAATGCAGGACATGAGAAGGCTCTGCAAAATGTCCAGGTTGCCTCACAAATTTCTTTGTCATGTGGATTATATGATATAGAGGATTCAATGATGCTTAAAGTGGCAGTGACAGATAGGGATTCCCTTTGAAGTTTGGTAGGCTCCTATAAATGAATCAGAGTTCAAGCCCTTAGGATTTTGGAGCAAATCTGTGCCATCTTCTGCATATAACTATTCTTCCTTTTCGAAACAGCTGAGGGCACAGGGTGGATCAGTCATTTAAATATCTGACTATTGATCTTCCCTCAGGTCTTGATCTCAAGGTTATGAGTTCAAGCCCTGCATTGGGCCCCATGCTGATATGGAGCTTACTTAAAAAGAAAAGAAAAAAAAGAAAAGAAAAGAAAAGAAAAGAGAAAAGAAAAGAAAAGAAAAGAAAAGAAAAAAGAAGGAGAAGAAAAGAAGAGAAGGAGAAGAAGAAGAAAAAGAAACACTCTTGGCCTGCTACCAGGCCTCAGCAGAGACTGAGTGCTTAACCATGGGCCACCAAGTTACATGTGACCTGAGCTGCTCATCACATATTAGGTGTTACCAGACTCACTAAACCGTAGAGTTGGCCAAAGATGGCAGCACTTCAATGCAAGTAATATATATGTAGGATTTGGCCCTATACACCAGGCCCTATATGCACAAGTAACTTCTATGGAAAAGTGGCTCAAATACCCATGGTCTCTATTCTTGGCATAGTATCTTCTCTATCCCAGTTTCTTACTCAACTCAGATATTGTAACAAATTATTGTAGACTGGGTGACTTAAACTACAAACATAGTTCTCACAGTTCTGGAAACTGGGATGTCCAAAATCAAGGTGTAGGCAGATCTGGTTCTGGTGAGAGCCTGCTTCAGGGTTTGCAGGTAGATATCTGCCTACTTATCCTCGTAAGGCAGAGAATGAAAGACAAAATCAAGCTGTCCTGTCTCTTCTTACATGTGAACTAATCCTATTCATGAAGGCTTCTCTCTCAAGATCAGATTACCTCCCAAAGGGCGGTAACCTATAACACCACAATGGGGTTTAAGGATTTTAATTTATGCATTTTATTGTGACACGAACATTCCATTCATAGCATTCAGTCTGCATCCATGGCCTCATGAGGAATTCTTTCCATCAGTTGACAGGGAAAAGAAACTTGGGCTTGGTTTAAAGATGGTTCTGGGGTGCCTGGGTGGCTTAATCGGTTAAGCCTCCAACTTCAGCTCAGGTCATGATCTCATGGTTCATGGGTTGGAGCCCCACATGGGGCTCTGTGCTGACAGCTTAGAGCCTGGAGCCTGCTTCGGATTCTGTATCTCCCTCTGTCTCTACCCATCCCCGGCTCATGCTCTGACTCTCTCTGTCTCTCAAAACTAAATAAATGTTAAAAAAATTAAAAAAAAAAAAGATGGTTCTGCATGATGTGTAGACATGACCAAAAGGTTAACAGCCTCAGCACTATAGCCACTTTCTCTAATATCCCTGAACAACAGTGGTGAAGGAGCATTCTGCAAGTGGACCGAACTTCAAGCAGTTCACTTTGAAAGGAGAAATGGTCAGATGTGTGATTCTTTACCATGTCATGAGCTGTGGCCAATGTTTCATCTGGATGGTCAGGGACTTGAAAGGAACATGATTGGAGAATTGGTTACAAGGAAATCTGGGGAAGAAGTGTGTGGATAGACTTTTCTATTTAAATAGCAAAAAACAATATATGAAGACATTTGTATCTCATGTCATTGCCCACCAGATGGTGACCTCATCAGAAGAAGATTTTAATAATAACATAGCAGATATTCCAATGGGCTATTGGTGTCAGGAATGGACATTATGCATGGCCTCAGCAACATAGACTTCCATGCACCTGGCTACCATCACTGCCAAGTGCCCAATTTGCCAACAGCAGAGACCAAAAATGAATCTTCAATATGGCACCATTCCCCAGGGTGATCAGCCAACTACCTGGTGGCAGGTTGATTACATTGGGCCACTTCTGCCATGGAAGAGGCAGTCTTTTGTTCTTAATGGGATAGATATTTACTCTGGATATAGATTTGGCTTCCCTACATACAATACTTCTGTAAAAACTGCTATTTGTGAACTCACACAATGTCCTATCCATTGTCATGTTATTCTATACAGCATTTCTTCTGAACAAGGAACTCATTTCACAGCAAATGAAGAATGGCAAATGGACCCATGCTCATGGAATTCACTGGATTGATCTCATTATCCATCATCCTGAAGTGACTGGCTTAATAGAACTGTGGAATGGCTTTGTGAAGATCCAGTCACAGTGCTAGCTAGGGGAAAATGCCTTGCAAGGCTGGGACAAGGTTGTCCAGGAGGCTCTATAGGCTCTGAATCAGTACGCAATATATGGTAGTTTCTCTCATAGCCAGGATATACAGGTCCAAGAATGAAGGTCTGGAGATAAGAGTGACACCAATCACTATTACCCCTAATGACTCATTAGTAAAACTTTTGCTTCCTGTCACAGTGGCCTTATGCTCTGCTAGCACAGAAGTCTTAGTTCCAAAGAGGAATATCTCTACCAGGAGACAGAGCAATGATTCCATTAAAGTGAAAGTTGAGACTAGCATCAGGCTATTTTGGACTCCTAATGTTTCTGAATCACTAGGCAAGGGAAGGAGTTACTGTATAGGCTGGGGTAATTCACTTCCAAAGGTGCAATTGGACTGCTATTCAAAAATGGACATAAAGGAGAGTATGTCTGGTATACATGAAATCTAAGGTGTCTTTTAGGATTATCACGCCTTGTGATTAAGTCAATGAATATATAACTACAACTCCATTCTAACAGGACCACTATTAGCCTAGACCCTCAAGAATGAAAAAAAAAAAATCTTCAGTTTGCTAAAGAAGGCTTAATGTTATTTTAATTTTAATGAGGTACAACTATCAGTTTTTTTTCTTTCGTGGATGGTATTTTGGATATTGTGCAAAACCGCAATTAATCCAATGTCCTGAAGCTTTTCTCCAATGTTTCTGTCTGTCCAGACATGTTATGGTTTTACATTTTACATTTAGGACTATAATACATTTTGAGTTAATTTTGCTTTAAGGTGAGAGGTCTGTATCTAAGTTCAGTTTTTACAGATAGGCATCCAGTTGTTCCAGCCCCATTTGTTGAAAACTCTCTTGTCTCCATTGAATTGCCTTCATCCTTTTGTCAAAAATCTGTTGACTATTTTTATATGGGCTTACATTCAGGCTCTGTATCATGTTGTATTCACTATTTGTTTATTCTTTCACTAATATCATGTGCTTTTGACTACTATATCTGTATAGTTTTAAGATTGGGAAGAGTAAATTACCCAATTTTGTTCTTCTTTTATTGATTGTATTCGCTATACTGTCTCCTTGGTCTCTCCATACACACTTTAGAATAAGTTTGTAGATATTTACAAAATAGTTTTCTGGGATTTTGATTGAGAGTGTGTTGAATTTATAGATAAATTTGGGAATAATTGACCTCTTAAACATATCAAGTTTTCTAATCCTTGCTTCCAATCTATACTCTGATCTATGCAAAATATACCTCCGTTTACATAGATCTTTTAAAAACTTTTCTTTCTTCGGTGATTTGTCATTTTCTACTGAAGATCCTATGCATACTTTTTTACATTTAATGAATGGTTTCATTTTTTTTAATTTCAAATTTATTTATTGCTAAGGTATAGTAAAGCAATTTACTTTTACATATTAACCTTGTATTCTGCAACCTTGCCATACAATGTTTTGGAGTATTTAGAGAGGTATTTTGTTGTTGTTTGTGTTTAGTTGTTTGTGTTTTGTATATTCTGTGGTGTTTTCTACACGGAAAGTGTTTCATGTGCAAATAAATACTGTGTTATTCTTTCTTTCCTATCTATATTCCCCCCCTCTCCCAGCTTATTTCACTAGTTAGGTCTTGTAGTATAATGCTGAATTGGAATAGGGAAGGAAGTCATCCTCACCTAGTTCCCAGTTGGAAGGAAAAGGGGTAGTTTCTCACCATTAAGTATGAGATTTCCATAGGATTTTGTGTATAAACTGTTTTTTATGGTAAGGAAGCTTCATTCTATTCATCTAGTATTTGGAACTTTTTAATCACAAATAGTGTTGCATTCAGTTGAATGCTTTCTGTACATCTAATGATTTTTCCTATAAAATCTGTTAACATCAAGAATTACATGTATGTATGTATGTATGTATGTTGATCCAGCATCTCATTTTTGTTTTATTTAAAAAAAATTTTTTTTAATGTTTATTTATTATTGAAAGTCAGAGACAGAGCATGAGCAGGGGAGGGGCAGAGGGAGAAGGAGATACAGAATCTGAAGCAGGCTCCAGGCTCTGAGCTGTCAGCACAGAGCCTGACGTGGGGCTTGAACTCACAAATCGCGAGATCATGACCTGAACCGAAGTCGGACACTTAACCTACTGAGGCACCCAGGTGCCCCAAGCCTCTCATTTTTGAAATAAACCACAAGTGGTCATTATGTCTTATCCTTTTGTGTATTGCTCTATTTGATTTGATAATATTTTGTTAAGGATCTTTGCATTTATGTTCATCTATAATGACATTTGACAGTTTCCTTCTAGTTAGAAGAATATTGATAACTAAAATATGAAAGAGATGGTTTGGAATAAATTCAAGTACTAAATAACAATATCACCATGCAAAAATATGATATTCTGGATCAATTAGTGTTCACAAAAATTGGGTAGTACATTATGTATGTATGTACTAAATTCAAAAAATATTTTTAATGTGTGTCTTATTTAAGAATGCTATTTTATGTGGTATGTGTGTGGATTGTATGTGTGATGTAAAATAAAATACTAAGCTAGGGTGACATAGTTTAGGGAATAAAAATCACTGTCTCTGAAGTCAAAACATTTAAAAAAAATAATGTTTATTTATTTTTGAGAGAGAGAGAATGAGAGAGAGAGAGAGAGAGAGAGAGAGAGAGAGAACAATAGCAGGGTAAAGACAGAGAGATGGAGACACAGAACTGGAAGCAGACTCCAGGCTCTGAACTGTCAGCACAGAGCCCGACACGGGGCTTGAACCCACCAACTGTGAGATCATGACCTAAGCCAAAGTTGGAAGCTTAACAGACTGAGCCATCTAGGCACCCCTGGAATCAGAACATTTAAAAAAAACATTTAAACCGTTAAACATTTACATCCTGGCTTTAACATTGTATGAACCTTAGAAAATTCTTTGCTATCTCATCTGGTTCAATAGAACAAGTAATCCTATTTCACTCATGGGATTGTTGAGATTATATGACATAATATATTTGAAACACCTAACATGCCATTATCCTAGGTCTAAAGATGAGGATGTGGTTTTTTTTAATGTTTATTTATTTTTGAGAATGAGAGAGACAGAGCAAGAGTGGGGGAGGGACAGAAAGAGAAGGAGACACAGAATACAGAATCCAAAGCAGGTTCCAGGCTCTGAGATCTCAGCACAGAGCCCAACATGGGGCTCAAACCCACATACTGTGAGATCATGACCGGAACTGAAGTCAGCCACTCAACAGACTGAGCCACCCAGGTGCCCTATGAGGATGATGTGTAGCAGTTACAAAAAGGGTAATTTGATGAATAAAAAAGTTGGTAGCAATTTATCGGAGGCTTTGTGATTAAAATGAAAAGATGCCAGTCAGAAACTCAGAAGATACAGCCTCTTCCCAAAGTTGCAGCAATTCACTGAGTGACCACAAACTAACGACCTACATTTTCAATATTAGCTCTGAGAGATGTGAAAGTGTGTGATTGGAAAGTTGTTACTTAGAGACACAAATCGTCTTTCTCCTAATCTGCATAAGAAACATGTTTAAAGAAATGAACTCTAAGGTTCTTTTAGTTTTGATGCAGTATCGTCACAGTTGCCAAATAAGTAATTGACACTTACCAAGTGTTAAATGTAAGCACTTATAAATGACAAGTTTAAGTTGTCTGAATTTCAAACAAATATACTGAACTAAATATATGTTTTTGAGAGCCCAATAGATCAAGGAAACTTGAAAAGAAAACTAAATACATGAGCATTTAGTACACTTGAAGGGTTAATTAAGCTACTGTCCAAGGGAACTGATTTAATAATTCTGTTGCTGTATATATGTTTGAAAGTCCTTTATTCTGTAAAATTTGAATTTTTGACAAGGATTTTTACCTAGTCTTGAATCTTTGACTTTTAAAATTACAATATTACATACGCTAGTAGATATCTTTTTATAGGAATGGACACCTAAAATGTAAGGGGACTTAGTAGGAAATAGATTAAGAAACTGATATTGCAAAATATTAAGTGACTTAACCAAGATCACAAAGGAATGTACACTAAATCCTCCCCATGCTTTTTGCTAAAAATTTCAGGCGAACTTCTATCTATAGATTTTCATGTGAACCACTGTTTTTATATGTACCTAAGTAGCAGGAATAAATGGAGACATTGTTGTTATCAGTGTATTGATCTCCAATGGGTGGCCGCACACAGACAGTAATGCACTAGACAAGAAACAGGTTGTTTTTCTGCATTAGCCATGAGGTGTCAGGACAAGTAAAACAATGACAGCAATATTAATATATCACCTCTGGGTGACAGTAGAAATAAGAAAGCTATTGATTTTATAACATCTTTAAAATCAGGAATAAATCATTGTCTCATGAAGAGAGAGACATATTTATTTATTTAAAACGTGGCATTTTACCTGATTTATATGTCATTTATATGAATGCGTTCTACTTTCCACATTTGAGATTTAAGGGTACAAGTAGAGGCTTCCATTTCAAGACGATAATGCAAGCAGATGAATTGTGTCACCCATACTTCTTTAAATGTTTGAAGGAAAGAACAAAGGAACATAATAGCAAAGAAAAATAATAGTAATAAATATGTATTATATCTTGAAATTAGGGAAGAATGCTGCCCACAGAACTGCCACTTCTAATTATTTCTGTAAGCTATTAGAATTGCATGTGGTGAGGGTCTATTTGACTAAAAACAAAACAAAACACAAAAGACAGGGCATTAAGTTAAAGGACTATCAGCAAATTCATGACATCCAATATAATTCAAATAGAAACTCAAAACAGAGAGAGAGAGGAACACTTGAGATCCATTTACATAAAAATATAGACAAATAGTGCGCTTTGGTGAGAACTCACAAGTAAACATAAAAATTTCTGGTAAAATTATTACAAAGTGATAATACTTAAGAGGCGTTTTGGGTTTCTCTACCAAAATACATGAATGAATGAACACGGAGCAAATTCTAAGAGGATAAGGGAAAATATTACAACTGAAGTTTTATCTAAATGGTAAGATTTTGAGTATAACACACAGAGATGGAAAACGGACAAAAACTCCAGCTGAGGAAAAATATAAAAGCAAAGCTGAAAGATCTGTTGTTTTCCTTTCTCTTGTTCAGATGTCATTAACAAAGGACACTCCAGACTGATCTAGGGTTTTCCTAGGCTAAGAGAATAGAAACAGATATTTTGGCCATCACCCTTTTGCTAGCAACCTCATGTCCCTCATCATATTTGCAGAACATGACCCATTTGCGCACTGGCTTTACTCTAACTTTGTCACCTGAAACCTGCTTTAAAAACGGTTTTCGGGGCGCCTGGGTGGCTCAGTCGGTTGAGCGTCCGACTTCAGCTCAGGTCATGATCTCATGATCCGTGAGTTCCAGCCCCGCGTCGGGCCCTGTGCTGATGGCTCAGAGCCTGGAGCCTGTTTCAGATTCTGTGTCTCCCTCTCTCTCTGCCCCTCCCCCATTCATGCTCTGTCTCTCTCTGTTTCAAAAATAAATAAACGTTAAAAAAAATTTAAAAAAAAACGGTTTTCATAGTGATGCAGAGGTGAATATAAAAATAATGGGAACTTATATGAAGTTAATTGATCTAATCATTAATTTTGGGAAATATTTCCATATAAATGTGACTTGGAGTAAACCTAGACATTAATTAGATCATGAGTACAAGCAAAGTATTTAATGGAATGGGAACAGCCTGGGCAAAAGCTCTCTGCCAGGTGGACTTCCTTAAACAGAAAGGAGATTACGGTACAAAATTATTACATATCAAAGAACAGAAATTTTCAGAGCTAGAAAAACCTTGAGGAGAATTTACTCGAATTTCCTAATTTTCCTACCTGGAAAATTGACAAGAATTTTGCCTTAGACCACGTAAACAAAACAGGAAAACAATAACTACATTCAGGTTTCTTGATTCCGAGTCTAATATTTTCACCAAGGTAAAGATTAGCAGGTGACCTATGTTTTGCACAACTGTGTACAGATGACTTCTTAAGTGATTTTCCCTTTAGAGATTCTAAGATGAAAGCCTTTTGATGAAATACGATCTTATACTATTTTGTTAAAAGGGAAATATTAATTAAAGGTAGTTTTTAGAAATGCATATTTTTCAGTAAATATCAATAACTAGATGAAAATGAACACCTCTTCTTCCATCTCCTGAACCATAAGGTTTGCTAACTCTACACAGCTGTAGAAATTTAAATAACTGGCATGTGGGGACAGGGTGAAATTTAGCCTTTTCAAGCAGATTTTTTTTTTTAGCAATGACATATTGTCTCATCAACACATCTAGGAGCTTCTATTTTTGAAATGCTTCACTTATCACTTGTGGAGTGTTGAAATGGAACCTATTTTTTTCCCCAAAGAGAACACTGCTTGCAAAGACAGATTGTCTCATCTGCATTAAGAAACTGTCCCTCATGAACACTCTGTCTATTGAGAGGAGCACATGCTTTCTCTCTGCAAAAGTTGAAAATTTGAAAGTGAGAACTTTTGCTTTATTCTTGAATGATATTTTTTGTTAGAGGCTAATGATTTAATTGTTTTGGTTTATATTCCATCTGAAATCCAATTGTCCTTAAAAAAAGAGAAGGGCATACTTCTCTAAAAAGATAATTTAAAATGGGCAACATAGAAACAGACTGACTACTGAGATTGCAAGTGAAACTTTCCTTGGGGAGTTAGTGTCCTCTTCCCCTTAGACAAAAAAAAAAATGCATTCAGGATCTAGTGATAAATGAAAGAATTATGTTAAGTTGAAGCACATACAAATGAGAAGCTGAGGGACTTTGGAACATTCTGGTCAGTGAAGTTGCCCCTTGTTGGCATAGGAATGGCCTGAAAGACAACACAATAGGAGCAAGCTTGGGCTCTAGTGGTAGGAAATATAGGTTCACTTCAGATGAGCGATTCTTTCACTCGTGACATTGGGCAAGTCGCTCTACCACTGTAACTCTCAGTGTGTGTGCATGCATGTGCGTGTTTGTGCGTATGCACATTCCCCCATACACAGAATTTTTGTATCGAATGTGCTTCACCATTCAATGTGCTTAGCATACACTTCTTGGAAAAAAGTAAAATCTACATATGGCTTTTTAACAGGAAGTTTTTTTTATTGAAATATGATATTTATTCTGAAAATACTGAAGCTCAGTATATTTTGACCAAACCCCCATGTAATCAGCTATGTAACCAAATTCAAATAAAAATCACAAACATCCCCAGTACTCTCATGGAGTGTTGAAATGGAGCTAATTTTTTCCCAAAGCCTTTCTCACCACCTCTTGGAGTCACTACTGCAACCTAAACCAGTATCCTGACATCAAACTATTGATGTCTTTAGCCTGTGCTTGATTTTGCATAGATGGACTCTTTTTACAATATGAACACTTTTTCATGGGCTTTTTTTTCACCCAGTATTTTCTGACTTGTACTATCAAGGCATCCAGGAGGGAGAAGGGAGCTAAGAAATAAATAAATCTTCCTGTTTCTCCATCATTCATGGAGGAAGTCAAATGGATACTTTTTTCTTTACAACACTATTCAAGTGTAGGTGAAAACAAAGCAATATTTAGCAAAATTCATAAAAATTAAATACACAACTTTATTCCATGTCACACTCACTTTAAAGTATAAATAGAGCGAGTATTCTCAGGGATGTAAGAACTCAGGGAACATAGCACCTAAAATTATTTCTAAAATGAAACAATTACTGAATGATGAAATCTAGCCATCTGAGAGAATGAATACACAACTTTAGTAAAATATCAAGTCTCATGTATCAAAATTATGCCTAAACAATTGTCTAAAAACATAAAAGTCACTATGCTCAAGTATAAAATTAGCAATTTGAGAATTAACGCTTGGAAGTTAGAGGAGATAAGGAATGTCAGTGGAATAATCTCATTTTTTAAATTTAGAAATTAATACAAATGTGTATTTGTTAAAGTAAATAAAAGATATTTAACTCTATCATATAAACTTAAAATAATTAACTAGATGACTTAAAATATATAAATATTAAAAATTAAGAATTAGACAGAGAAGGGACTTACTTTTACCAACTTATTTATATTTTCTGGTTAAAATCACTTAAATATTTTTAAAATATATATATTTTTTTCTCCCACCCTGATTTCTATTGGAATGGAAGTTTTTGATGATTTCATTAATTCCTTTACTGCATTGGAATCATTGGTTATATTTCTATTTTATTGATTATCCTTAAATTTTAAAACAAATATTTAACTCTAAATATCTAACAATTTCATAGTTTCTTTTATAATTAATTAATATTAAAAGACAGATCAGTTTTAACAATTTGTGGGTGCCCTATTGCTTGCTGCTAGTATCTCAGGTGTCTTCTCAATATTTATGTTTCCTTTTCACCAAAAGATATAGTTAATATTTTATTTTGAGGGTTTTAAAATGAACAACATTAGATGTGACAGTCATATTTAAAACACGTGTCTACACTGAGACTGGCTTGATCATTTAGTAGCCCTAAGACCAGAGGCAAAGTGTTTAAAGTCTCTTTGTACTTTGTTCATCTTCTTTTCATTTTCAAAAGACAGGTAATTAGAACAACTTAAGCTGTATTCCATGTTTCTAATGGACTCTATGTCTATATGTCCTTTGAAATGTATAATCTCTAAAGTTGTGTTTGTGTCTATTTAAGTTGTGTGTGCATATTTTTTAATTTGCAAAATATATAGATAAGATAGAAACATAAGTATAATTATCAACAAGTACATAAATATGTATAAATATATAATTATATCTTCTAATGTTTCCAATGAGTTATTTTTCATAGATAACTGTTCTTACTTTTACTTGTTTTTATTTCATGAAGGCTTTTTCATTATTTCTTATTTTTGGTCACCTTAAAGGAATTTCTTTTAAAATTGTTGTTACATGCAATTAATTAATCTATAATTAATTAATCTAGGTTGAACTCATGTAGTGATTATTTAGTTGCATCACTGGTTTCTTAATATCAGATTATTTTTTCTGGGCACTTAATTTATAAGTTTCTGTATAATGAGAGAAGGTCTCTCTGAAAGGTGTTAGGTAGTTACTTCCTCTCAATCACCAATTAAAAACTAGATGTTATAATACCAGTTGATGTTCCTGTACTTTTATATTAGGGTATTATACAATCTATTGCTGAGCTGCTACTAAATTTTTGTTGTAGTTTGATTCACTTTTTTATTTATTTCCTCTTTTCCTTCCCTTTCTTGCTCCTCACCTGCACCAGGGGTTAAATCATTTTTTCAATATGAGGGCTCTTATAGGCTCCTCTAATTCTCTTCCCTCCATCTTTTTCTTGTTAGCTTTTTCCCCAGTAAATCTCTTATTCTTCTAATATCATCTTGGTATCTACTTCACAGAGGATCAGGACTAATGCATGGGATGTTCTTATGGGACAAGTTATTGTACCTTACATCTTTTACCTCTAAGAATAAACAATGATTGGCAGGTCTCTTTGGCTTAGGGACGCGCTGGTGTATTGCACTTGAGACTACTATCCTAGTGTACTTAACAGATTGAGTAAAAGAATGCCATTTTTGAGTAGGTATGAGAGGAATAGATGGATCTCTAGCAGGTCCTGGCTATGCTATAAGCAGTCCTAGTCTACATCAATATGACTTGCTATGATTTTATGTTACTGGAGAACTTGGTGGTAGGTAAAGTTATCTTTCCACCAATTTATACCTATGATTTCATGGAGAATACAAATGACCAGCTGTTAGAGAAGAAAGATAAACCAAGTCTGATTCATGTGTAGATCAGTTCCATGTTTGTACAAGTTGACAGTCAACTTCTTTTGTGCTACGGCCTTGCACACTGGTGGCTCTAAAAGAATGTGATCAGGGTAAATTCTTCCAGTGTGCAGCAATGGTAATCCACTGCATGTGGGGGAAGAATTACTTGAGTTTAGGTTACATATGGACTCCTATACTGTGATGAATGGTGTGACTCTTTGGTTAGGGCTTGAAAAAAAAAAGATTGATAGATTTTGATGAGGATGTATGGAGGACATAGAGAAGAAGTATGATAATGAACATTAAGAGTGGTCATAAAGTGTTATATGAGAATCATTGTGCATGTCTCATTAATGACCATTAGAAAACATCCCTCCCTTCAGGGGCACCTGGGTGGCTCAGTCAGTTAAGCCTTGAAAATCAGCTCAGGTCATTATCTCGGAGTTTGTGGGTTTAAGCTCTGTGTGGGGCTCTTTGCTGACAACTCGGAGCCTGGAGCCTGCTTCGGATTCTGTGTCTCCCTCTCTCTTTGCACCTCCCCTGCTTGCACTCTGTCTCTATCTCTCAAACATAAATAAAAATATTTTTTAAAAAAAGGAAAAGAAAAGAAAACACCCCCTGCAGAAAACATCAACAAGGGGAACAAATTGATTGGTCCAGTAGATGTTCAGCAGCCTCTGTATTAAACCACTCTAGTTTTTGCACAATGAGTTAACATATTTCCTTGCATAGTAGTGGATCTCCTTGCATGGCAGTAGATCTTCATAGTCACGGTGGTAGAGATAACTGTGCATGTGTGCAACACCATAAGCTTCCTCTCAACAAGGGCTATTTAATTACTGCTGCGGAGTATTTATATATCAGTAGCAGAGATCAGTGTTGAACCAGAGTATAATTCCATCTCTCAAGGAGATCAACTAGAACATTGGTGGCAAACTGATTACATCAAATCCCATACAACTGAAAAATTTTCAATTAGTGTTTACTTAGACTGGAAAATATTCCCAATATAGTTTGCGTTTCTGGTATCATAAAAAATTGCTATTGGTACCATAATGAGAGATGGTTAGTGAAATATAGGAAATTGTTTTGGAGAAAAATGATAGGTGATAGGTTTGAAGAGGTCACGTGACCACAGAGATGGTTCCTAAAGTGTTGGTAATATAGTGGATACAGGTCCATTAATTTTACTATTATTTTACATGGAATATATGTTTTTACTTTTGTACAAATGGCATATAAAATGTTAATTTTATAAATTAATTGAAGATGCACACACACTAAAAATATATATATGTATTGTATTATGAATATATGTATTGCCCTATACTGCTGTCCAGATTCCCTCCTTTAGGACTGAGGTACTCTTTTCATGAGCTGCACTAGCAGAGTAAGTGTGTGACTGATGGCTCTTAGTTGGGTGGCTCTCTGTATAGCTACTCCACACAAGGACATGTCTTTTTTACTCAAAGGGAATTCATATTCACTGACTGGTCAATGAAGAAGAAAGGGAAATTGTATAAGGACCTGGCCCCTTTGCTTTTTTTTTTAATTTTTATTAATTTTTTTAATGTTTTATTTATTTTTGAGAGAGAGAGAGAGAGAGAGAGAGAGAGAGAGCAAGAGCAGGGGAGGGGCAGGGAGAGAGGGAGACACAGAATCCCAAGCAGGCTCCAGGCTCTGAGCTGCCAGCCCAGAGCCCAATGCAGGACTTGAACCCATGAACAGCAAGATCATGACCTGAGCTGAAGTCAGATGCTTAACTGACTGAGCCGCCCAGGTGCCCTTGACCCCTTTGCTGAAAGTCATTATAGTTCCAGAGTTCCTTCTCTTTCCTCAGGAGTTAATCCATAGGGCACTCTCCAATAAATCTCCTGCATGCAAGTTTCTACTTCAGTGTCAATTTTCCAGAATATCACAGGAGAAAAAGAGAGTGATGGCTAATGCTTATACTATCTGTTAATACAAACTTAATTGTTAGATGAAACATTGTATAACAAATTGGAAATGTTTAATGAGGAATTATTGATAAGTACAGTTTTAAATATGCCATGATTTTTTGTTTTTATAACAATGCAAGAACATTGTTTAATTTTTTAAGTACTTTCCTATTTAAGATTTTGTTTGCAGAACCAAGAAAAATCTAAAATGTTTCAATCAACTGTATAAATTATGGGTATCATAGATAAATTATTAATTCCCAAAGAGTGTTAAAATGCAAGACAGTTTGGAGGGGAGAAGGGGTGCTAAATAAATCAATGGTGATTTTAATAAACTAGAAGCTTTTAGGTACTAAATCTGTCTGCATCTGATCTGAATTGCAATTACCTGTCAAAAATTCATCCATCATCACAGGCTCCAAACAAACTTTCTTGGCAGCAGATGTTTGAGGAAAGATATTTCGTATGGCAAATTTTTCTTCTGGTTTACAACATCCTCAAGAATGACAGAAATTTCAAGGAACATTTCAGTACAACTCAGCAGTAACCTGTTAGGTGGAGAAAATCATGGTTTACATTGTTTATATAATTTATAAATACATGGTTTATATATAAACCATGTATTCATAAATGAGTGGTTTAATTTCCATTGTTTATGATATTCATAATCTTTTATTTGAATGTTTTAATATTTTCTAGGAATATGTGAAAATATATATTTTAACAATGGATTTGAATAAAACATTTTCATTTCATAGTATTTTTCAGGTTAAAACTATGTTTCATGTTAAGTTATACTTGAATAAAATTAATTTATTTTATCAGTACTTTGCAGTCTTCATTAATAACTTAGTAATATTTGAGGGATATCATCTTCAATAACTTTGATCAAACCAAAATCTAGAGACATTAGCCATTCAATAGCAAATGATATTTTTTAAAGTAGAACAGGTTGTTTTTTAAGTTTATTTATTTATTTTGAGAGAGAAATTGTGCATGGCAGTGGCAAGAGAGAGAGAGAGAGAGAGAGAGAGAAAGACTCCCAAGCAGGCTCTGCACTGTGTGGAGACAGATGCAGGTCTCCAACCCACAAACCATGAGATCATGACTTGAGCCAAAATTGTGAGTTGGAAGCTTAACTGACTGAGCTACCCAGGCACCCAGAAAAGTACTGTTTTTACCCTTAGCTCTTTCATATTTATCCTTTTTTTTTTCTTTTTTAAAGAATAGGCCCATGGTCTTCCTAGGTGGCTTAGTTGGTTGAGCCTCCGACTTGGGCTCGGTCATGATCTCATGTTCATGAGTTTGAACACTGCATTGGGCTCTCTGCTGTTACTGCAGAGCCAGCTTTGGATCCTCTGTCTCCCTCTCTCCTGTCCCTCCCCTCTCTCAAAAACAAATACACATTTCAAAGAAAACGAGTGTTGCCATTTTTAAAATTTTGCTGCCAGAAAGTGCATTTCTAATTCAATTTTTATCTAAAAAGCTTTTTAAAAAAAATTTTAATGTTTGTTTATTTTTGAGAGAGAGAGTAGAGGACAAGAGGGAGAGGGCAGAGAGAGAGGAAGACACAGAATCAGAAGGAGGCTCCAGCCTCTGAGCTGTCTACACAGAGCCTGATGCAGGGCTCAGACCCAGAAACCATGAGATCATGACCTGAGCCGAAATTGGATGCTTAACTTACTGAGCCACTCAGGTGCCCCTAATTTCTTTTTAATAACTAAACATACTGCCTGCTACATAGTAGATTTTAATAATTATATGTTATTTGGTATATCCATATTTGGGTTTTTTTGGTATATCCATATTTGAATGTAAGGATGCTTCTTATTTATTTATGTTTTTCTGCCCACTTCATTACTTGTGATCATATATTCCTGAAATATTTGTTTTGTGAGCAATGTGTATAAATTTATAAAAAATATAAATTAGACTTTATAATTAAAAAAACTTCTGTTTATCAAAATATACCAGCAAGAAAGCAAATAAGCATGCCATAAGTTGGGAGTAAATGCTCACAAACATAAAAAAAGCTCGTATGAATAAAAATTAAAGAGTAACAAAAACTTCTAATAAAACACATGGGAAACAATTTTAAATAATATCCATAAGGATTTTACTAATATCCAATAAACATGAAAAAGCACTTAAACTTCTTAGTTTTATAACATTATAAATTGAAACCACAATTAAATATTACCACAGCCATGATAATGGTTCAAATTTAAAATACTAAAATGATAAACAGATAAAACGCTGGTAAATGTAGGAAGTAACTGAGGTACTTCGTACTTGTTGAGGATATGAGATGTTGTAGTCACTTTGGAAAAAGTTCTGGCAATTTTTTAATATATGTAAAACTGAATATACAACACCATAAGCCAGCAATTTTACTCCTAGACTTTCATAAAGATAAATAAAAATATGCATACAAAAATCAGAAACAAAAATAATGACCAAAACACCAGCATAACTCATAAAATCCCAAACTAGAGATTGGCTAATTGTCCATCCATAAATGGATAAATTAAACTGTGGTGTGCTATATTTTTACAATAAAATAAAAATAGAAAGGAATAAACTATATATTATTTTTTTCTTGGTTCTGCAAACAAAATCTTTAATAGGGAAGCAATTAGTTTGAAATCAAGCAAAAGTCATCTATGGCAGAAACAATCAAAATAATGATTGTTTCAAGGGGACTGAGTATGGTAACTCAGTGGAAAGAGACATTAAGGAGCTTTCTTAGGTGATATATTATTTTTTTAAATATGAAATTTATTGTCAAGTTGGTTTCCATACAACACCCAGTGCTCATCCCAACATGTGCCCTCCTCAATGTCCATCACCCACTTTCCCCTCCCTCCCACCCCCCATCAACCCTCAGTTTATTCTCAGTTTTTAAGAGTCTCTTTTGGTTTGCTTCCTTCCCTCTCTGCAACTTTTTTTTTCCCCTTCCCCTCCCCCATGGTCTTCTGTTAAGTTTCTCAGGATCCACATAAAGGTGAAAACATATGGTATCTGTCTTTCTCTGTATGACTTATTTCACTTAGGATAACACTCTCGGTGATATATTATTTTATTGTGTCAGGGATTTAAGTTATAAAGGCATATGCAACTGTGAAGATGTATCCTTAAGATTTGTGCATGACATTATATATAAATTTCACTTAAAATTCTATGGAATAATATTGAATTGTATTTAACACTGTGCATGCTAAAAATTTAATGACTCTCTGAAAATTATGAGAAAAATACTGGAATAGGAAGATGAAGTGGAAAATGAATAGCAAGATGATCAATAAAAATGTGATAAAACAAATATAGTAAAGATTAGTAAAAAGTGATTGGATGTTCATTCTAAATTCTTTTATCTTTGCTTTTTGTTTGACAATTTTCATAATAGAACATTAGAGTAAATGTGGAAATATAAAGAAGTTAGGGGACTATGGCTTCACTACATGAAGTAGCCCCATTGCTTCCAGATCCTCCCTCTTATAACCAAAAATGCAACAAGTATAGAAAGACTCTGAAAGTTGGAGAGAGGAAGGTAGACAGCCTAGGGACCTCAGGACTTGAAGAAAGACATGGCAAAGGGTTCCCAGGTTTCCTTAATGTCTTTCATATACTGCCGACAAGCTCTGTAGTCACCTTCATCCCTGAAATAAAAAAGACAGCCAAAAAGAGAAAAACATCTTTGTAATATCATCTGTGCTCTAAATTACTAAAAAAAAAAAAAAAAAAAAAAAAAAAAAAGTAGCCTAATAACAGAAAACCAGTTTGACAATAAGTATCCCACTCCAGAAAAATGGCACCAACTATTCTCATGGTTTCAGCCACGCCAACTGAGTAAATAATAAGTAATAATTAGCATAATAATGAAGATTGAGCAGAAATAGATAATAGACAAGTGGTAAAGAAAATTAACAAAGACAAAAGGTGGTTCCTTGAAAAGATCAACGAAAATGATAAACTGCCAACAGTTCTGAGAAGAAGAGAAAGAGAGGAATAAATGGACTACTTTGTGACAAACACATTTCACAACTTAGTGAATATGAATTTAAGATAAAACAGAAAATTTAAAAACCCTACATTTCCCAAAGAAAACTTAATTCATTATCAAAAACATTCCCACAAAAATCTATAGGTGTGATGAATAGTTTGCCTGATAAATTAGCAAAATAAATAATATGGAAAATGTCCCAGGAAAGGAGGGAACACATACACACTACATTCATGAGGTCTGCATTAACTTTGTACAAACAATGGATAAAAGCAGTATACACTATTTATAATCAATTACCTTCACAAATACAAGCATAAATTCTTAACAAATTATAGACAAATCAAATTAAGCAATAATTAAAAAAATTTTTTAACGTTTATTTATTTTTGAGACAGAGAGAGACACAGCATGAACGGCGAGGGTCAGAGAGAGGGAGACACAGAATCGGAAACAGGCTCCAGGCTCTGAGCAGTCAGCACAGAGCCCGACGCGGGGCTCAAAATCACATACCGCGAGATCGTGACCTGAGCCAAAGTCGGACGCTTAACCGACTGAGCCACCCAGGGGCCCCATAAATTAAGCAATAATTAAACAGGATAATACGTCATAGCTAAATGCTCTTTTTCCTAGGAACATAAATTTGGATTAACATTAAAAAATACTTAATGTATTTTGCCATATGAATAAAAAAATTTAAATAGTATGATTATCTCAATAGGAGAAGATGAATTTGATAAAACTTACCACCTATTCATGATAAAAAAATTCTAAGCAAAGTAGAAAGAAAATGAACTTCTTCAATCCAATAAAATGCATCTATTAAAAACCTACAGCTGGGGCACCTGGGAGGCTCAACTGGTAGAGCATCCAACTCTTGGTTTCAGCTCAGGTCATGATCCCAGGGTCGTGGGATCAAGTCCTATGTTGGTCTCCAAGCTGAGGTGGAGCCTGCTTGAGATTCTGTCTCTCTCAAAGCAAAACAAAACAAATAAAACCCCCCAAAACAAAACAAAACAGGAGCACCTACAGTTATAATTTTGCATGGTGAAATGTTAAATGTTTCCCCTAATAAAGTCATACAATCGATCATGTCAGTTCATTTCTTTTCAACATTGTACTGGAGCAATTATTCATGGCATGAAAGCAAGGAAAATAAATGAAAGATATATATATATATATGTGGACAAAGTAAAACTCTCTGTTCAAAAATGAAATGATTGCTCACATAGAAATACCCAAAGACGGGGCGCCTGGGTGGCGCAGTCGGTTAAGCGTCCGACTTCAGCCAGGTCACGATCTCGTGGTCCGGGAGTTCGAGCCCCGCGTCGGGCTCTGGGCTGATGGCTCAGAGCCTGGAGCCTGTTTCCGATTCTGTGTCTCCCTCTCTCTCTGCCCCTCCCCCATTCATGCTCTGTCTCTCTCCGTCCCAAAAATAAGAATAAAAAATGTTAAAAAAAAAAAAAAAAAAAAAAGAAATACCCAAAGACTTTCAAGAAAATTATTAAAACTAATTAGTGATTTAGAAATGTTCCAGGTAAAAGGTCAACTTATACAAACATGTATTTTATTTATATATACTAGCTTTAAACAATTTAAACTAAAAAACATTTTCTAAATCTCTTGAAAATATTATCAGAAAGCATAGGATATTAAAAAAAACATATCTTACAAATTATTTTCAAGATTACCAACACTACAAAGCCTTGCTGAAAGAAATTAATGAAGACATAAATAAATGGGAAATTATACCATGTCCATGGATTGGACATTTAATATATTTAAGAAATCCATTCTCCCTGAATGATCAGTGTTTTTGATTATGAATTTGTCTTTCTTATGGAAATAAATAATTTTCTTACATTTATATTAAAATCATAAGTCCTAGAATTTCTAGAAGTAGCTTCTAAAATACACATGAAGTATAAAGTTGGAGGACTTATCCTACTGCATGTAAAAACTTTCTAGCAAACTGACATGCTACATTTTTATGACAATGAAAAATTGCTAATGTGAAAGAATAGTTTAGAAATCATGAGATCAAGACCTGAGCTGAAGTCAGACTCAACCAACTGAGCCACCCAGTCACCCCTAGAAGCTGCATAATTTAAACTCTTAATTTAGGTTTACATATTTGCTCAAATTAATATTTGTGTGTGGTATAAGAAAAGGATAATTTCCGTGAGTTCAAGCCCCATGTCAAGCTCTGTGCTGACAGCTCAGAGCCTGAAGCCCACTTCAGATTCTGTGTTTCCCTCTCTCTCTGCCTCTCTCCTGTTTGCACTGTGTGTGTGTCTCTCTCTCAAAAATAAAGAAACATTTTTAAAAAATTATGCAGCTTCTAAAAGAAAGTAGAGATTCTTTTTTAAGCCTCTGATTAGACACAGTTTTGAAACTGAACCCAGCAAGCAGCAATATTAAAAATTACAAAACTAAACATGCACTTACAATCCAGCAATTGGACCCCAAATGATTTGAAATTTTCCACACAAAAGATTTGTTTTGTTTTCCACACAAAAACCTGAGCATAAATGTTTATTGCAGCTTTATTTGTAATTATCAAAACTTAGAAGTAAACAAGATGTCTTTCAATAGGTGAGTAAAAAAATAAACTGGGGTACATTCAGACAGTGGAATATTATTCAGCACCAAGAAGAAATGAGCTATCAAACCAGGAAAAGTCATGGAGGAATGTGAAACGCATATTGCTAAGTGAAAGAAATGAATTTGAAAAGGGTATATTCTGTACAATTTTAACTATATGACGTTCTATAAAAGCAAAACTGTGGACACTATTCCTGTGTTTGCCAGGAATTTAACGGGGAGAGAGGAAGGAATGGACAGGCAGATCACAGAGGATTTTTAGGGCAGTGAAACTATTTTGCATGATACTACAATGGTGAATTGAAGTCATTATACACTTTTCCAAACCTATAGAACATATATAGCACAAGGAGTGAATCCTAATGTAAATTATGGATTTGGGTTGATAATGAGGTGTCCGTGTTAGTGCAGGAATATGATAAATGTCCCACACTGATGGAAGATGTTGATGGTGAGAGGCTTTGTGTGAGGTGTAGGGAGAGGTGTTGGGGGACGACTTTCTACTCAATTTGTCTTTGAATCTGAAACTGCTTTTAAAATATGAAAGTATATTAATTAAAAAAATAAACTTCTGCTAATCAAAGACACTACCAAATGCATGAATAAGATAGAAAAAAAACAGATGCTGAATATTTGTGAAACACATGATGGACACATTCAGAATTCATAAAGAACTCCTCCAACACAGAACTGGAAAAAAAAAGTTCAAGGCGCACCTGCAGCATCCTTTTGCTCTAGAAAGCAGTGAAATGCTCAAAAGTCAAAAGCACAAAGAAACCATCTTTTTTTTTAATTTTTTTTTTAACGTTTATTTATTTTTGGGACAGAGAGAGACAGAGCATGAACGGGGGAGGGGCAGAGAGAGAGGGAGACACAGGATCAGAAACAGGCTCCAGGCTCTGAGCCATCAGCCCAGAGCCTGACGCGGGCCTCCAACTCACGGACCGCGAGATCGTGACCTGGCTGAAGTCGGACGCTTAACTGACTGCGCCACCCAGGCGCCCCACAAAGAAACCATCTTGAACAGACTTCCTCTGACCTAATCTGAGGCAATTTGAATATCAAAATATATAATGACAGAATGAGACTGCAATCCACTGAACCAAAAGAAAAGCCCTTTTTATTTATATAAATATGTCAGTGATAAATACTTTCAGCGATAAATGTCAGTGAAAAAATCTTTTAAGGTAGAATGCTAACTATATAATCAAAAAAAATCTAAAACCAGTGAGTGAAGGATTGATGAGAAACAGTATATTTCCATAGTTTCAAAGTGAATTCCCCAATCGTAGTTATTAACTACAAAGAGCTTAATAATTTCATGACAGTGGAAAAACCCTCAGAATAATACCTTAATCAAAAAGCTAAATTAAACATCACCAATAATGGGATAAACCAAATATCATTCTTCCTTATATGATGAACCAAGAAAGACAATCTCATTTTTGTAAAATGTGTATAAATAAACTGAATTAAGCATAAAGGTACATTTTCTAAAATTATTGCCAAGATCAGAAAAAGTGAAAGCCGAGGAAGTGTTTTAGATCAAAGGAGATTACAAGTACATAGCAACTACACACAATTCATGAGCTAAGAATGGATCTTTGAGGAAAAAAATTAAAAAGTTCTATATTTTACTTGAGACAGTTACAATTAAAATGTGGTATAGATTCGATCATATCATTGTCAAACTTTATGATTTTTATAACTGTGCTGTGATAAATGCATTGCCTATTTGGACCAATGTTCTTGCTTTTGGGGGAAAAAAAAGAGGCCACACACGCAAAGTATTTAGGGGTAAATGGCATGTTTCCAACCTATTCTTATGTCATTTTTCCCTTTGCTGAGCTGTGCCGGTTTATAAAGATGACTCTGTAAACTGAAAGCATGCAAAGCAACCTTAACAATCAACAAGAAAAGTTACTAATGTTCTGTGGCCATTAAACATTTTTGTCAAGACATTAAAAATCATTTTATTCTCGGGGCGCCTGGGTGGCTCAGTAGGTTGAGCATCTGACTTCGGCTCAGGTCACCACCTCGCGGTCCGTGAGTTCGAGCCCCGCATCGGGGCTCTGGGCTGATGGCTCAGAGCCCGGAGCCTGCTTCCGATTCTGTGTCTCCCTCTCTCTCTGCCCCTCCCCCGTTCATGCTCTGTCTCTCTCTGTCTCAAAAATAAATAAATGTTAAAAAAAAAATTAAAAAAAATCATTCTCAATGTAAGAAAATAAAAATTAGTAAAACTAATATTAACTTCAGGTACTGCAATTTAAACTATTAGAAATATTTACAATTATATCATTTTATTTATTTGTTTAAAACTTATCAAGAGATGAAAGTTACAGCATAGGGAATACAGTCAATGATACTGTAATAGCATGTATGGTGACAGATGGTAGTCACCTTCGTGGTGAGCACAGCATAGTATAGAGTTGTGGAATCACTATGTTGTACATCTGAAGCTAGTGTAACATTGCGTGTCAACTCCTACTTCAATAAAAAATAAATAAATAAAAATAGAGGCAGGCAATTAAAAATAAGAGAAATTTGAATGGTGCTTGCCTTTTTCTCATCATGTGATTTACAATACATGCGAGCACCTTTTTATGCCTTTACAAATTGTTATTCTACTTTCTAAGTTAGGACTAGATTCTAATTTTTTTATCCTTTGCCCTTTTGATACTGTGAAGTAATCTGAGAGTTCCTTTAATGTGACTTTTTTTTTTTTTAACCAGCATCCCTTCTGGAATATCATCATCCTTTTTCTCACAACCATTTGTCTCCTTTATGTCTATAAGTTTGCCTTCACTGACTTCCTATGGCTGCATATCTAGACTGTCAATTGTTGGTTGAGTCAACATCCCATGGTCAGCTACTTCCTCTATAACTCCATTCATGTTCAATTTGAACTTCACTCTAGCATTATCATGTTTCATTTATTTGTTGCACTTTCAACTTTCAATTCCCTCTTTTGAAAATCCATGTTTATAAAATGTCACATGGATTTGTCCTAAGGGAGATAAGAAAGTGAAACAATTTCCCATTTTTCTTTTTGTGAATCAACTGCATAACAGATACACAGCCACAAATACTGACAGACTTGGAAGAAATGACTTGATTGGTCACTTATGATGATGTGCATGTGTTATTTACCTAGTGTGGACTGGAGAGCTCGCAGCAAAGTTTATATTTTGTGTAATTACAGAAAGTTGATATCTCACCATCACCCTTGCTCTGATCTGCCTTGTTCAGGGACTGGTAATATTTAATTAAAACATGGTAACTGAAATTTATTCTCATGAAAACTATAAAGCAAGAGCCTTCTCGGTGTGTGTGTTGGTGTGAGCATGCACACATTTGTGTGAACAAATGTGTATTAGGAGAGGGGAGAGAAGCAAAAGGTAAACAATTGTTAATCTGTATTAATGTGTTTATGGAATTTGTACTTAAGACTTTCCTTTAATTTCAAATTATATGATGATAGAAAGTTATAATAAAGAAATAAACAAAGGAAATGAAAACCATGTTCCTCTTTAAGAACTTTACTAATGTAAGGGTGCCTGGGTGGCTCAGTCAGCTGAGCATCCGACTTTGGCTCAGGTCATGATTTTGCCGTTTGTGAGTTTGAGCCCCACACTGGGCTCTGTGCTGACAGCTCGGAGCCTGGAGCCTGCTTCAGATTCTGTGTCCCCCTCTCTCTGCCCTACTCCTGCTTGTGCTCTGTCTCTCAACAATGAATAAACATAAAAAAATAAATAAAAAAAAGAACTTTACTATTGGGATATTTCTCATGTTACAATTAAAATAGTTTTGATATTCATCAATTGTATCACAAATTGGTTTTCACCTCATTATAAAGCTATTGTACCTATTCCAAAATAATTATGTGGATGGATCTTCTTGAAAATGGCACTTTTGCCCCAGAAGCACCATAATAAATGTGAAATAAAGATTGGGAATTCAGGTGTCATCTGTGTATTATATTATAATACCATTATAGCATTTTAGTGACATCTCTCTTGTCACTTGATTTGGTAGCATTCTTGTGTAGGAAATATACCTTTGAGACCCACACAACTTGAAACAAAGAGACTTTGACAATGATTCAACAAGATATGCCCCATATTTGCTGTGAAAGCCAAATATTCTGTTGTTCAGAGATAGATGCCTGATTTATTGATCTTGTTCTAGTTTCTCAGGACTGAACTCACAAATTGATTTGGTTCAATTAGTGATAATTCAAATCATTGATATATGTTAATTCTACCTTACCAGGTGGCTGGGTTTATCTTAATTGTATATTGTTTTATACTGACATATAGATGTAATATATGCTGAAGTTATTGTGCAAGAAAGCAATCCTTCATTAAAATATTGAAACTAAAAATTCCAGGAAGAGATGGAAAGCATCGGAAGTTAAAGTTTATTAGAGATCCTGAATGCAATTAGAGATGTCATTAGTAAAATGCTAAAATAATAAATTGTCCAAAATATAATATTGTCACTTAATTCTATCTCTGTACTTAGCAAAATAGATTACATATGTAAGAAGTGTTCCATTTTTCTAATATTTTCTAGGAAAGAGTTGCTTCTCAACTTGATCACATTTTCTATTTTTATTTTATTTTTTTTAATCCAAGTAACCAGCACTACAATCTGAGACATCTATCAGAATCATGTTTTTATGGATAGAATCTGTCAATAAGCTTCATATAAATATTTGTTAATAGTGGTATTAGTTTTAGCTAATAGTTTTTATTTCTAGTAAAATAAGAATCAAGTCACAGAGGAACTTTCTATGAAATTGCAAAATTCTCTTAAAGCCACCTTTTTATCCAACGTTTTTGGGGGTGGTGGGGAGGAACAGGACAAAGAAACATTACTGAAATATGTTTTCAGAAGAATCCCTCTATAAAGACTTAAAATTTCTAACAACAAATTAAAGAAAAAAAGAAAACAAAGTTACTATGCTGTCAGGAAGCTTGACCATAATTATCATGTGGAGATAGGATTGCTGCTGCATAATATAGGCAAATTTGGTTTACCAATGAGTGTTGTGTTCATATTTTCCTCATGTAGATTCATTTATTTTGGGGCACCTGTGGTGGCTCAATCGGTTAAGCGTCTGACTCTTGGTTTCAGCTCAGGTCATGATCTCATGGTCTTTGAGTCTGAGCCCTGTGTCAGGTTCTAACCTAACAGTCTGTTTGGGATTCTCTGTCTCTCTCTCTCTCCCTGCCCCTCCCCTTCTTGCTCTCTAGCTCTTTCTCAAAATAAATAAATAAACTTAAAAAAAAAAAGATAAATGGTTCTTTTTTAAAGTTTATTTATTTTGAGAAAGAGAGAGTGCAAGCAGGGGAGGGGCAGGGAGAGAGGGAGACAGAGAATCCCAAGCAGGTTCCACACTGTCAACACAGAGCCCAGTTCAGGGCTCCATTTCATGGTTTGAAAGATAATGACCTGAGCTGAAATCAAGAGTCATATGCTTCAACAAAGGAAATACCTAGGTACTCCTAGAACCATTTAAGAGTTGGTGCCCAACAAAACAGACATATTAAAATTAGAAACTGGATTAAATGCTTCAACTACATTGGGAGGCCTGGGTGGCTCAGTCAGTTAAGTCCTACTTCGGCTCTGGTTATGATCTCGCAGTTTGTGAGTTTGAGCCCCATGTGGGGCTCTGTGCTGACAGCTCAGAGCCTGGAGCCTGCTTTGGATTCTGTGTCTCCCTCTCTCTCTCTGTCCCTCCCCCGCACACACTCCGTCTCTGTCTCTCAGAAATAAACATTAAAAAATTTTTAAAAATGCTTCAACTACATCAAGGAACACCATTTGTGAGAAACTGGCTAAGACTAATACCACCAATAAATTTTACCTCACAAAACATTACATTGATTCTTCTGAAATAAAACGTTCAAGGTAGAAAATATGGCAAACCATTCTATGAAAAACCACAGAAAATTGTGTATCTTTGAAATAGGATAAAAGATTAAAAAGATAAGCTTGGTTGCACCAAAACGTATGGGGAGATGCCAAGAATAGGTTTTGAAACATGATTAATGGGTTCATGTGTTATGTGAAATGGTTTATAAAACCATAGTCATTAGTCATTCAAATAAAACAGATAAGCACATTATCTTCCCAGAGCTTGCATTCTGGCGAGATAAAACAACAATTGGACACAAAAGCAGACATATACAAACTCATACATATGATTAATACTTGTAATTATTTTGAAGAAGAAACTAATATAAGCCAAGAGTCACAATCTCATTTAAGAAATTAAATGATGGGGTACCTAGGGGGCTCAGTTGTTTAAGCATCTGGCCTCGGCTCAGGTCATGATCTCACAATCCATGGCTTTGAGCCCTGCACCGGGCTCTGTGATGACAGCTCGGAGCCTGGAGCCTGGTTGGGATTCTGTGTGTGTGTCTCTCTCTCTCTCTCTGCCCCTCCCTTGCTCATGCTAGGTCTCTCTCTGTCTCAAAAATAAATAAACATTAAAACATTTTAATTAAATCAAAAGGAAAAGCTGTCTGGCGGTATGGGAATATAAGCTTAAAATAACCAATGTGATGTGGTTTATATTTAAAACACTGAGTGCATGACAACATCAAACATACAAACGGAAAAATAACAAAGACATAAAAAATATTTAAAAAATAATATCAAAAGAAATTTTAAAGAAGAACAAATAACATCTATCAATCTGAGAGGACTCATGATATTGGAAGAAATAGTTACATAGCAAAGCAGTGATGATATATGTAATATATTATAATAAAATGGTAAGATAATTTTTTTGTTTTATTGGTTTTCTTAACTATAGAAACAAAGGAAGTGCAGATTCCCAAAGATAAGCAACGAAGGAGCCATTAAAAAAAATCCCATACGTCCTCATATAAATTTTTATAAGCAATTTAACATTTTTACTATAGGTATGGATTTTCAAAAAGTGTTACCAGGAATTTGTATTGGAAAAATAAATCTTTAAAAATGAAATAGAATCATAGTATTTTAGTAAAACTATCTGAAACAGTAAAAATATGAAAGTCTGCTAGTAAATATATATCCCATTAGGACAGGAGAAACAATTAAAAATATGATAAAAAATCAAAGAAAGATTGAAAAAGAAACTTCTAAGACTATGACAATTGTTTTGCCTACCCAGAATGCCTTTAAATAAAGAGTGTATAGATTACTTTTAAAAGTTATAGTTTTTGAGATGGTTGAGAATAGGTTTCACGGAATGAGAGGAAGCTTAATTGGGACTTCTTAACATTTTGTTGTATTAAAGTGAAAGTATAAATTTAATTAATTACTAAATAATTAATTAATTATTTAGTTTATTTTTCTCTACTAATAGAGATTGCAGTTAACAATATATGACAATTAAATTGTGAATAAATACCTTTATATAAGGAGAAATTTAAAATAGTATTGTTAATTACAGTATTTAAAAATTATGTTCAAGCTTGTGCAAATGAATATGAATATATGTTACATATATTTGAACTCAGCCACACAAATGTCTGGTTGATATTGATTTAAATTATTCTTTCCTGGGGTGCCTGGGTGGCTCAGTTAGTCAAGTGTCCGACTTCTGCCCAGGTCATGATGTCTGGATTCATGAGTTCCATCCCCACATAGGGCTCTGTGCTGACAGCTCAGAGTCTGGAATGAAGAGTCTGCTTCAGATTCTGTGTCTCCCTCTCTCTCTGCCCCTTCCTGGCTCACTCTCTCTCTCTCCCTCTCTCAAAAATAAATAAACATTAAAAATAAATAAATTATTCTTTCTTTAATAAAGCATTTTATAATGAATATTCTATACTCAAGTTTCAAATTAAAGTTCCCTCTATTGTTTGCTTTATAATGTTAGAAACATTTTCAAATGATTTTGATATTTCTGTGAAGTCAGGATCTGGAATATTCACAAAACAATGTGTTTCTATACTAAGTCATGGTTATGTTATCTTGATGACTTTCTTTAGGGAATTTGTATATTTTATCATGTTTCTACCAGTTGAAATTTAGTAATGAGTTATTTACTTCAATAGGGAAGATTAAAATCTAAAATATGTTGTTAGTGACATTTTGTCTCTGTAATTAAAATTCTAGGAATCATTTTTATATTGACAAATTTAGTATGAAATTTCAAGCAAAATTTTCTTTCTCCTTTTGTAAGGATAAAACAGAATTTTCCTTTGAACGATGTTTATTTCTTACATAGTACAGTTTGAACTAGCTGTCCTTTGTGGTGGTGGAGTTAGGGGTAGATAAATAGAAGTTACATTTACATGTAGAAAAAAGAGATGTTAAACAAGATTTATCCAACAGAGCAAGTAGTCTATGTCTGTGCCTTAACCATCAAACTGTAACTGTTTAAAAACATGTTGATGTAAATATTTTATATATGTTTTCTGGATGCATTGTTCTTATATATCATTAAAGTCCATGTCAAGCATCATAGGTGTCAATGTTTCTTTCAAACACAGTTGTTTCTTGTTTATTCTTACTGATATGTAAAGGCTTAGACCTTTATTCACCTATAAAGTTAATTTTGTCTCTGCAGATGAATTCGATTAGTTTAGAAACCTCATGGATATACCAATATTAGCTTTATTGTGATTTTTAAAAATAACAAAAAGATGGAACTCTAACAATTTCTTACTAACACAACTGACTGATCATCTTGACAATGTGAAAAAAGGATCTGTATTTACTGATTCACTTTATACTTCTCCAAATTAAACAAATTAGAAACTATGTTGTCTATATTTTAAAATTACTACTGCCCAAATATTAACTTCAAAATTCATAGAAAAATCATGGCTTAATATAACATTTCATTTTGTTAAAATAAATTGTCTCTATCATTTGTATGTATTGTATTTATTATCAAAGCAAGTATTTTAATTTTATTTATTTATTGACTTGCTTATTTATATTACGTTTTATTATGGTATACCATTGAATGTTCTTTTGTCATACCATAATGAATAAGAATTTAGTTAGTTACTCTTAAATTTTTACCTACTTAACAATATGGCAATAATTTTGGGGTGCCTGGGTGGCTCATTCGGTTAAGCATCTGCCTTTGGCTCAGAGGCATCTCACGGTTCGTGAGTCTGAGCCCCATGTCAGGCTCTGTGCTGACAGCTCGGAGCCTAGACCCTACTTTGGATTCTGTGTCTCCCTCTGTCTCTGTCCCTCCCCTGCTTGCTCTCTGTCTCTCTCTCTCTCAAAAATAAATAAACATTAAAAAATTTTTTTTAAAGTTCTCACAAGAAAAAATAACGTAACTATGCTGGTAATGGATGTTGACTTACTGTGTGAGCAGTTTGCAATATATACATATACCAAACCATTATGTTGTACATCTAAAACTATCATGTTTTATGCAAATTATATCTCAATAAAAATAAATACAAAATAAATATAGTACACATATACACATGAACTGATGACAATTTAGCATTTGCTTTTATGTGAAACAATGTTTTCAACTATAGTAAACTGCTCCTGTACAGTTTCTTTTGTGAGTTTTACATTCTTCACTTGTTTCCGAAATATTTAATCTGGTAACTTTTCTCCTACCTTCCTCAGTGAGATCATTTCACACATTCCTAATATGGTTAGATTCTTTTTTCACATTGTGTATTCCATCCTGAGATGCCCTAACCTCCTAATTTTTTTTTTTAATTTATGTATTATAGGTTCACTCTTTGTGCTGGAAGTTTCAATGGGTTTCAAAAAACATATAGTATCATATAACTACTGTTAGAGTATCACACAGAATAATTTCACCTCCTGAAATCGGCTCTCTGATAGACTTAATTAAATTTACCATAATCCCCAACCATTGATCTATTTATCATCTCACTAAGCTTGCCTTTGCTAGTATCATGTAAATGATAGCAAACAGACTATAACATTTTGAAGTAGCTTTTTTCACTTAGCAATATGGATTTAAATTTCATCAATGTTTTTGCATTGCTTGATAGCTCATTATATGAGTGAATAGTGTTCCAGTGTATGGCTATACAAGACTTTGTTTATCCATTCACCTTTTGAAGGTCATTTTTGTTGCTTGCAATTTTTGGAGATTATGAATGAAGATGCTATAAATACTCAAATGGAGATTTTTGGATGGACCTAGTCTTTCAATTCATTTGATAAATGTCTAGAAGAGTGACTGCTGAATCAAAATGCACAACTATATATAATTTTGTAAGAAAGTACCAAATTCCAAATTTATATACCATTTTCATATTCCCATACACAATGAACGACAATTTCTGTTGCTCCACATACTCTCAAATGTTTGGTGTCATCAGGTTTTGGATTTTAGCCAGGTTAGTAGTTGTGTAGTGGTCTTTCCTTCTTTCTTTCTTTCTTCTTTCTTTTTTCTTTCTTTCTTTCTTTCTTTCTTTCTTTCTTTCTTTCTTTCTTTCTTTCTTTCTAGTACATTTTAATTACTTCATTATGACCTTTATAAATTAACTGATGATTGGGGGTACCTTGGTGGCTCAATTGGGTGAGTGTCTGACTCTTGATTTCAGCTGGGGTCATCATCTCATGGTTTGTGAGTTTGAGACTTGCCTGCTCAAGTGCCTGCTTGGGATTCTCTCTCTTCCTCTCTCTCTGCCCCTCCCCCACTTGAGTATGATCTCTGTCTCTCTCTCTCTTTCTGTCTCAAAATAAATAAAGTTAAAAAAATAATGTCTTTAACAAAACATTTAATTTTAGTCAAGTTCAACTTATTAATTGTTTTCATGAATCATGCTTTGGGTGTGGTATCTAAAACCTCATCATGTATCCCCAAAGCATATAGATTGCTTTTTTCCTATCTTGCCTTTTAGAAAGTCTATAGTTTTGCATTTTATATTAAGGTTTATGATTCATTTCAGTCCATTTTGTGTAAGGTCTTTGAAACTTTTGTTGTTGTTGTTGCATATGGACATATCTATTTTTTCTCTCCTTAATTGACTTTTGACTTTAGCCCTTTGTCAAATATCAGTTAACTATATTTGTGTGAGTCTATCTCTGGGCTCTCTATTCTATTCCACTGACCCATCTGTTTATTCATTCACTGCCCCTGGGCTTTATGAAAGGAAGTTTGTTTTGTTAATGTTTTAATTCCACAATCACAACACTGTTTTTGAGACCTCATAATTTGACACCTTATAACTTAAGTTGGAGAGAATTCTTTCTTTTGTTATTTCCAGTATGGTTTTGTGTATCTTTGGAAATGTTTTATTCCTTAGAAGTGTGATTCAGCTTATGAAATCATCTTGGCCTAGTGTTTTTACAAGAAAATTAATTAAGGATTATTATTTTTTTTTATTTACCAGTGACTATTACCAAATTTATATTGTTCCTTGAATTTGAGTTTGAAATTATAGAGTTTTAGAACTCGGTCCTTATATTAAGGGTCCTCTGTAGCAAAATCCCATAAGCTGAGTATTAAACAATAGAAATTTACTGTCTTATAGTTTTGGAGGTTAGAAGTCTAAGATCAGGGTGGCAGACATGTTGTTTACTTCTGAGGGCTGCACAAAAAAAAATATACTACATGGCTCTCACAGCTCCTGGTAGTTTTCTGGCAATCTGGAATCTTGGCTTGTAGATATATCACCTTAATCTCTGCTCTTATTTTCTGTGTTTGTCTCTAAATTTCCTCTTTCTATAAGAACACTAGTCATATTAGATTGGGGTCCACCCTATTCCAGTATGAACTTGTCTTAATTAATTACATCTGAGTTGAACTTATTTCCAGACAAGATCACATTCTAAGATACTGGGTGAAGGACTTAACAAGCATATAATTTCTGGGGGAACACAATTCAAACCTTAACATTCCTTCATACATTTCCATTTTTTAGGTATAAGTGGTTGACATTTTTCTTTTCTCTTTCTTTTTTAAATTGAGGTGTAACTGACATATAACATCATATTCATTTCAGGTGTAGAGTGTAATGATTTGATATGTGTATATATTGTGAAATGATCATCACCATATAAAAAGTTAATATCCCCACCATTTATTTTATTAGTTTTTAAACCACTGTTTGACTCACAAAAAACTGATGATATATTGTGTGACCTGGAGTTTTGGTGTGTTTTTTCAATTCCAGGCACACATTATACCCCAATTTTTGAACATCTGAAAGAAAATCCACCATCTTTTAAATTGAACACCTTTTGGGGCGCCTGGGTGGCTCGGTCAGTTAAGCGTCTGACTTCAGCTCAGGCCACAATTTCCAGGTCCGTGAGTTCGAGCCCCGCGTCGGGCTCTGGGCTAATGGCTCGGAGCCTGGAGCCTGCTTCCGATTCTGTGTCTCCCTCTCTCTCTGACCCTCCCCCATTCATGCTCTGTCTCTCTCTGTCTCAAAAATAAATAAACATTAAAAAACATTTAAAAAAAATTGAATACCTTTTAAATTTATGTTTGTTGTAATTATTGGCATGTTTTATTTAACTACCTTTCACTTACTTTCTATTCATCTATGATTTAACTGTAGGGTTTTTTTGTTTTTTGTTTTTGTTTTGTTTTGTTTTTGCAGGGGGTGGTTCTTTATTTATATATGTTATTGTTGCAAGGTTGTCTTTCATTTGTTTTCTCCCAATCTTTGCTGCACTAGTTTGAGAACTATATTCAATTTCTTTATTATTTTATGGATATGCTTCGTCTTTTAACATGCATAAATAATATAACAAGTCTAAAGTATTATCTTAACCCAGTCTCACAAAAATATAAATAATCTAAATATTTTAATCATTTATTATAAAACTACTATTGTTGTCTATTATTTTATTTTGCTTATTATTAATTTCACCAACTAAACACTAATGTGATCATTATTTTAAACAAATTGTTTGTTTTTGTTTTTTTTCCCCTCAAATTTTATTTGGTTCAAACACTTTCTTCAATGTTCTTTATTTCAAAGATCTTTGTTATTGGATTATTTCTTTCTTCTTGAAATAGTTACCTTATTAATTCATGGAATGCATGTTGTTGGTAATATTTTTCATTTTTTATTTAAAAATGATAAATTGTCACTCTTCCTGAAAGATAATAGGCACAGTAATGCCCTCCAAAGCTCTCTATGTCCTGTTCCCTGAAAACTATGACTAGATTAGTTTACAGGGAAAAGGCAATTAAGCTTGCAGGTGAAATCAATTTTGCTTACCAGCTGACCATAAACTAGGGACAGCAACCTGGATTTTCCAGGCAGGCCCAATGTAATCACTAGGGTCTTTCTAAGAGAAGGAGGGAGAAGAAGAGGAGAGTCAGAGAAAGAGTTGTAAAGATGGAAGCAGAGTTAGATGCTCTGTTACTGGCTTTAAAGATGAAGGCAAATGAAGCACGAGCCAAAGAACACAAGAAGCTTCTAGAAGCAGGAAAAAGCAGTGTAACAGATCCTCTTCTTGAGTCTACAGAAAGAAGTGCACCCCTATGGACATTCGGATTTCAGCTCCATGAAGCCCGTGTTACACTTCTGAACTACAGAACTGTAAGATGATTAATTTGTGCTGCTTAAGCTACTGCATTTGTGGTAACTTGTCACAGCAGCAATAGAAAACCAATAGAAATATTTCGGCTTGGTATAAACCCTTAACTTGACAAATACTTTCTCTCTGTTCTCTGAATATAGCTTTCTCTTTAAATATAAATAGTAGCCTACTGACTGTTCAGGACAAAAGTGCTTTTGCTCTGGCTGATTTTAAGATCTTCACTTTGATTTATGTTCTGCTTTTTTTTTGGAGGGGGGGCTACAATTCCCTCCCCGACTTATTTTTTCTAGTGTGCTTTCTATTTCTCTGGTTCATTTGTTTTTATTAGTTTTAAAAAACACTCAGCCACTGACTCTCAAATAATTCCTTTACCCTATTTTCTGTATATGTTTTTCTAGGACCACATTTAGGCATTCATTAGAACTCGTTCTGTTCTCCACCTCGCTTTATATGTCCCTATTTTCACATTTTTATTTCTGTATAGAATTCCGCTTCATTATTTTGGGCTCAAATATAAGTTTACTAATTCTCTTTAAAGCTTTTATTTCATAGATATAATGCATAGAAAACTTGGGGTGGAGTAGTTTAATCTTTTTTTCAGAAATGTATTTGCATCTGCTACCTCGCTGGAGCCTAGTAGTAATAGCAACCTGATAGGTCTTCAAGTGCTTTTAATTTTCCCTGGCTTAATTGGGGCAAATGTGATGCAGTTTCCTCACCAAGTCTGGCAATGTGTGCTTTGTGGTTTTTTTTTTTGTTGTTGTTCTGTTTGTCTATGTTCTGATTTCTTTTGCTCCTTTTGGCGTAGGTTGTGGGGGGGGGGGTGTGTGTGTGTGTCAAATTCCATTTGTTTCGTACTCAGAGTTCACCCTGTTTTATATAATAAATATTAAAATATTTAAATAAAGAGTATTTACATTCAGAAAGTGCTTACATTTTAGTAGAAGGTTAGCTGTGAATAAATTTGAGAGACAAAAACAAAATACTTAAAAAGATGTAAATTATTTTTAAAAAAACTTTCATTCTTACTGAATTTTATAGATCTCAGATTTTCTTTCCATTTTTATTCTAGGCTCAATGAGTAATTGAAACAGAAATCGAACCACACCCTGCCCTCAAAGATCTTCCAAAGCATGTAAGTGAGATTTACGTTATAAACTTGTGTTTTAAGCAAACGTGATGTTACATCAGAGGCAATAATTCAGTGTTGTGAACATGGCAGAAAAACATTCCTGAGTTTTAAAAATTCTAAATGTCCTATATAGCGAACATTTCCTTATTTAAGCAATTTCATGACTATTTTAGAATGATATACAATCTTATTTATCTTATATTAAGAAAGAAAAGCAAAATGGGAAAATAT
Organism: Prionailurus viverrinus; assembly: GCF_022837055.1. Taxonomy (NCBI): domain Eukaryota; kingdom Metazoa; phylum Chordata; class Mammalia; order Carnivora; family Felidae; genus Prionailurus; species Prionailurus viverrinus. Next base: position 108,162,769 of record NC_062564.1, on the reverse strand, counting down.
ATAATACCAAAGGGACCTAATCATTATTATAAAAGATTGTATCTCCTCTGTTTGGTATAAAATTAGCAGTGCATAATACATGGGTAGCAAAATATGAATGTTCCTGTCATTTTAAATATGGTAAGTGTGGAAACATTAATTTTATTTGCTTATGTTTGATTTGGGGGGATGGGAGAAGAGTAGGCTTGGTCTTTCATCTTGCTTGTTGGAATATTGGATTTTGAGCCTTTCGGCCCTTGAAAAACACATTAAACATATTTTGACTCTGGGTATATTATGAAATAAAAAGAGCATTTCATTGTCTTTGGTGAAAAGGTAAAGAAGGTGTTGGAAGAAAAATAGTGGGAATTATTAGTTAGGGCCAAAGCCTGAGAGCTGATTCTTGAGAAATGAGTGGATAAAAGAGTGTGATTTGGAAAATGACCAGAGAGCATGGGTGAGTTGAATCCTCTTTTGCAGATTATTAAGACTGTATTTACATGAGAGAACCCCATTTCCCTCCATTGGCATAAGAAAGGCTTGAGGGCTCTCTGCATCAGCATATGTTATTCCATAGTTACCCACCAGGTCATGGGATTTACTGTGTTTTCCATTTGCAGAATTAGAATTCTGATTAGAGGTGGAATTTTCTGAGAAAATAGAAGTATCTTAAAATTGCCAGTTTAGTAATATTTGTTTTATGCTACTTATGTGGAAAATTGAATAATGGGATTGGACAAGAGAATTGATAAGAATTGTTTAAATACTTGTATGTATTATTTTTCTATATTGATGAGTATGGTATTTATACCATATGTTAACTAATTTCATATATTAATAATTCCAATGTTAATAATTTCACAATAATTATATATAATTATGTTAATTATTTCATATGTTAATTTTTCCATATGTTAAGACATGTATTGTGTGTGTTGGTTTAATGATTCAGTGAATCAATGCATATAAATGATACCCTGCATATAGTAATTGCTCAGTAAATTTTGGTGTTGTTTTATTAGTAGACTCCCACCCATGTCAAATGGTTTCAGGTTTTAGCTTGCACACTTTTTCAGGAATAAATATAAATCTTGTAAAGCCCTGTCAAAAAAAATAGCACAGGATAGAGTTAAACAGGCAAGGAATACTTGCCTTTAAAGTAGGGGAGAAAGATTGGGCTTTGATGAAACAAAGCATTTAAAGCTGTGGTGGCTTAAGTGACAAGCACTGGAACTTGTTACTGGGAAGGTTGGTCCATATGATTAGGCCATTTGTGTTTGCTACTTGTCACTTTTTGCTGTTAGGCTCCAGGGAAATCAGGAGTAAAGGGCACAATCTCCTTTGATTATTACATTTCAAAGGGATGGCTCCCAGATCCTTAAGAAAGACATTCCCTAGGTTTTAAAAACTGACAAAGTCTGGGAGATTTACATCTCAAAGGAGCACAGAAAGAATTTACAGTTAAAAGTTTTCTAAAGTACTTGCTTTGAGAAAAGGGAGGTCAGGGGCCTATAGTCAGAAGTCTGGCTAAAAGTTTACTGTAGCAGAGAGGAACAGCTTGGGCAGCCCAATGTCATGGGCGGGGTGGGGTGGGGGGGTGAGACAGTGGGTGCATGGGTGTGTGCTGAGGAGGGTAGCTGTTTCTTCTGAACTAGACATAAAAAAAATTTCTTTATGCTAATTGGGATTGAAATAGACTGATATTTAGAATAACCTGAGAACATAATTGAATAATTTTAGAAGTGGCAAAGTATTTAGATAGAAAACAAAGAAAATATGAAAAATGTTTGCCAAATGAAAAGTTCTTCTGAGAACTTAAACACTTTGTTTATCTGTGTTTATTTTAAAAGTGCTTAAAAGTTAAGAGCATGATTCTTTTGTATTCTCTTCTATTTATTATTAAGAAATGTCAATGGTGAGAGAGAAATGGTGTAGGAGACAGTGCAAAGTAAACAGAGCAAATATCAAAGTTAAAGCAAGGATTTTTATGAACTCTGGTGAGCAGATAAATGATCTCTTTGAAGCATATTCTATATTCATCTAATGGGCAAAGCTTAATGTAATGGTTGCTTAATGTTTATCTAGAGCAATGTGAAGATATTGCAGTAATGAGCTATCTTAGAGTATTTTAATGACAATCTAAGGAACTATGCTGATATCTTTAATAGATTTGAAGTGATTAAATGCAGGATAACATCACATTTAAATTGATCTGGAAATCCATGAGGCATGTCCTCAGTAAAACAATCATCAAGCCAGATTTCTTCAATTGCAGACGACTGAATGTCAAAATGAAAGGTCAAACTATACTAGATTTTAACTTTAAAAATACAGCCTTCACTATAAAACATATATATTGAAGTCAGGAAGTTAAAAATAATTCTAAATTCAGTCAGGGAAAGATAAACAGGGTCATTCAAGTCTTCAAATGAGTTATTTAGCATAGGGATCATTGTCTTCAGATCATAATGATTTAAAATATGATAAATGTTATGTATTTGTGCTTTTTTTAAGATGAGTAAGATTAAGCAAAAATAAAAACATTAAAAAGTGAGAATATAGCAACATCAAATATTTCCACGTTTAATCTTTTGTACTTGTTACTATATTAAATGGAAATTTGAGTAAACTTGCATTTTCATTGTGTAATATTTCCACTAAAAATAGTATAAAATATTGTCTATAATCAGGAACAAATGTCAAATAATAGTAAACTGAAGCATATATCATGCCTGGGTTGGAATAGAGTCTATGTACTATTCATTTTGGGAGTACATAAGACACTTAATGTGGAATAGAGTCTATGTACTATTCATTTTGGGAGTCATAAGACACTTAATGTGGCCCCATGCAATATTCCACAAATCTTACTTGGTAATCTGTGCTATTAAAGAGGGAACTATATATAAATTTTCCAGCAGGAACAAAAGTATCACAGGTACTTATCTGTGGAACTGATTATAACCATGTTTGTTTAAAACAAAACAAAACAAAATTTTCTAAAACTTAAAAAAAATTTTTTTAATGTTTATTTATTTTTGAGAGGGAGATAGAGTGTGAGTGGGGTAGGGGTGGAGGGAGACACAGAACCCGAAGCAGGCTGCAGGGCTCTGAGCTGTCAGCACAGAGCCTGACGCGGGACTTGAAATCATGAACCAGGAGATCATGACCTGAGCTGAAGTCGGACGCTTAACAGACTGAGCCACCCAAGTGCCCCTAAAACTTTTTAAAGTAACTGGACAATGGAAAATTAAAAACAAGGTTTCCATGGCTGGATTCTTGTGTGGAATATTATTTATATGGAATATAGGACCAGGAAAGAGATAGTGTAAATTAAAGCTCATCTCCCTTTTGTACCCAAGAATATATTTTTTAAAGGAAGAATCAAACACCCTATATTTAGGATAAGTATAATCCTGACTATCACTGTACAAATGATGTTTAAAAGAGACAATTATTCTATCCTGATCTATTTCCAAAATACCACTTTGAGGGCTAAAAGGATTACATTTGAATATTCTTTTTTATCCTCCTCCTATTCTTCCTTCATGAGCACACATACCACTTAAGATATTCATTGCCATACATGTATTTCATATGCAAAATAATATAACCTCAAGTAGTTAATTTTTGACGTGGCTATTGTGCTCTACACTTGAAGAAAATAAATGGGGGGTTGAAAAATCTACCCCGTTAATATTATCTCCAAAAGTAACTATCCTGAGTGATTATGACTTTTCAAAGATGTTAATAGTGAAATGTACAATTTAAAACAAAAAGAGTTCATACCCTCACTCCAGGAAGGAGTAATTTTCATAGTGAGTTATAGGACAATTCCAAACATTATCTTACTATTAAATCAGTTTCTTTCACAAAATATTTTTCATTATAGAACAAATTTACATTAGGCTATCTATGTTTCTAAAGAATCCTCAGTTTATCTTCTGGGTAATGGAGTTATTAAAATATTAATGTAAAATACTGTTATGGAAATATTAACCAGCACAATAATCTCATCTATTTGTACAATGTTTTAATTAAAGTGATTTTACAGGTTATCTCAGTTTAATTTCAAAATAACTGCTGGGATGTTAGGTATACAAATATTCACACGTATAACTTCATGTTGTACATACTGCTTGGTTTTTGTTTTTTGCAAGTGTAGAGTCTCGTATTCTTCAACTGACTAATTCCCCTTACTCTCATCCGCAGTAAATCTTTTTTAATTACTTTATTTTTGATATATAATTGGCATATAACTTTGTAAGTTTAAAGTGTACAGCATATTGACACATCTATATGATGCCATTGTAGCATTAGCTACACCTCTATTGTGTCACACAATTATCATTTTTTCTAGTGATGGAAACAATGAAGATCTAGTCTCCTAGCAAGTTTAATGTTTCTAATACAGTTTTGTTGTCTCTACTCACTGTACTTTGTATTATATCTGCAGAACTTATTTATCTCCTGGATCCAAGTATGTGCCCTTAAACATCTCTCTGATTTCCCTACCACCCAGCTCCTGGTAACCACCCTTCCACTAAATTTTGTCAGGTTTAGGTTTTTTAGATTCTATATGTGAGAGAGATCATACAGTATTTGTCTTTCTCTGACATATGTCACTTAGGATAATGTCCTCAAGGTCCATCCATGTCACAAATGGCAGAATAGTATTTCTCATGGCTGAATAGTATTCCACTCATCATTCATCTTCTTTATCCATTGGTGGACATAGGTTGTTACCATATTGTAGTTACTGAAAATAATTTTGCAATAAACATGGGAGTCAATATATTTCTTCAATAGCCTTTGAGTATATACGTAGAAGGGGATTGCTGATCATATGGTAGTTCTATTTAAATCTTTTGAAGAACCTCCAAATTGTTTTCCATTGTGGCTGAACCAGTTTACAATCCCACGAACAGTGCAAAAGGGTTCCCTTTTTTCCTATCTTTGCCAACACTTATCTCCCATATTCTTCATGATAGCCATTCTTACAGATATGAAGTGATATTCATTGTAGTTTTTATTTGTATTTGCATTTCCCTGATAATTTGTGGAGTTGGGCATCTTTTTATGTACCTGTGTCCATCTGTATGTCTTTGGGGGAAAAAAGTTTAGTGCCTCTGCTCATCTTTTAAAATTGGGTTGTTCTTATTGAGTTGTAGGAGTTCTTTATAAATTTTAGATATTAACGCTTTGTCTAATGCATAGCACGCAAATATCTTCTGTTCCATACATTGCCTTTTCAACCTGTTTGTTTGTTTGTTTGTTTTGTTTTTGAGAGAGAGCATGAGCAGGGGATGGGCAGAGGTAGAGACAGAGAGAGAGAGAGAGAGAGAGAGAGAGAGAGAGAGAGAGGGAATCTTAAACAGGCTCCACACCCAGCACAGAGCCCGATCTCATGACCATCAGATCATGACCAGAGCCCAAATCAAGAGTTAGGTGCTTAAAGTAACTAAGCCACCCAGGTGCCCCACCTTTTCATCTTCTTAATTATTTCTTTTGCAGTGCAGAGGTTTTTAAGTTTGATGTAGTTCCACTTATGTTGTTGTTGTTTGTGCTTTTGGTGTCATATCAACAAAATCATTGTTAAGATCTATGTTGAGGAGCTTCTTTCCTGTATTTTCTTATAGAGTTTCATGGTATCAGGTCTTAGTTTAATTTTTTGATCCATTTCAAGTTAATATTTGTGAGGGGTATAAGATGGGGGTCCAGTTTCATTCTTCTGCATGTAGTTTTCTCAACAACAGTTCTCAACATCATTTGTTGAAACTATCCTTTCCCTGGTGAAGTTTCGTGGCTCTTTTATCAAATATTGTATGACAGCATATGTGGGATTTTATTCTGGGATCTATATTTTATTGCTTTATGTGTCTTTTCTTATACCAGTATAAAATAGTATACTTTTATTATTGTAGCTTTGTAGTATAGTTTGAAATCAGGAAGTGTGATGCTTCTGTTTTTGTTCTTTCTTATGATTGTGTTAGGTATTTAGAGTCTTTTGTGGTTCCCTACAAATTTTAGAATTGTTTTTCTATTTCTATTAGAAATGCCATTGGAACGTTGGTAAGAATTGTGTTGAATCTGAGGATGGTTTTGAGTAGTATGGACATTAAAAAAATATTAACTGTCAATCCATGAACAAAGGATGTCCTTCCATTTGTGCATGTCTTCAATTTCTTTCAAAGTTTTGTAGTTTTCATTGTACAGATCCTTGCTTAGTTAAACTTATTCACAGGCACCTTTTGTTTTTGATACTATTGGGAACAGCATGGTTTTTTTCCCACATATTTTATTGCTAGTATATAGAAATGCAACTGAATTCAGTGTTTTGACTTTATATCCTGCAACTTTACTGACTTCATTGATTATATTCAACAGTTTTTTAGTTTCTTTGGAATGGTCATTATACAAGATCATATCATCTGAAAATAATGACCATTTTACTTTCTAATTTGGATATCTTTTATTTCTTTGTAATGCTTTATTTCTGTGGCTAGGACCTCAGTACTATGTTAAATAAAAGTGGTGAGAGTATGTATCTCTGTCTTATTCCTGATCTTATATGAAAAGCTTTCAATTTTTCTCTCTGAGTGTATAATGCTAGCTGTCAGTTTGTGATATGTATGACCTTTATTATGTTGACATACATTCCCTCTATGTCCAGTCTGTTGTGTTTTTATCATGAAAATTATGTTGAATTTTGTCATATGCAGAAAAATAATCTATTGAAATGCTCATATAATTCTTAACCTTCATTTTGTTAACATGGCATATTGTGTTGATTTTTGTGTAAACATGTGTGTGTATGTTCAACAATTTTTTGCATCTCAGATAAATCCCACTTGATCATGTTGGATGATACTTTTAATGAGTTCTTGAATTTGATTTGCTAATATTTTAAGAATATTTGCATCTATGTTCATCAAGTATGAACTGTAATTTTTCTGATAGTATCCTTGTTTATTTTAGTATCAGTATAATGTTAGCCTTTTAAAGTGAATTTGAAAGGGTTCCCTCCTCTTCAATTGTTTTGGAAGAGTTTACAAAGGATTGGTATTCTTTGAATTTTTGGTGGAATTCGCCAATGATCTGGTCCTGGACTTTTGTTGAGGAGGTTTTTATGACTGATTCAAGTCCTTACTAGTAATTGGTCTGTTAGAGTTCATATTTGTTCCTGGCTCAGTCTTAATAGGTTGTATGATTCCAAGAAATTATCTATTTCTTCTAGATGATAGAATTTGTTTTTGTTTTTCAGTAGGGTCAGTTGTAATTTCTTTCATTTCTTATTTGAATCTATTTGAGTGTCACTAGCATTTACAATTTGTTTTTTCTTTTTGAAAAACCAGTTGTTAGTTTTGTTGATCTTTTCTATTACTTTTCTGATGTTGATTTCACTTATTTTCACCCTGATCTTGATTTCTTTATATATGCTAACTTTGGGCTTAATGTATTTTTGTTTTTGTTTTTATTTTTGTTTTTTCCTAGTTTCTTGAGATTTAAAGTTGGGTTCTTTGAGTTTTTTTTAATATAATATGTGCCTTGATTGCTATAAATTTCCCTCTGAAACCTGTTTTTGCAGCATCCTATAAGTTTTAGTATGTTGTGATTCCATTTTCATTGATTTCAAGATAATCTTTGCTTCCATTTTGATTTCTTTCTTGATCTACTGGTTGCTCAGGAGTATGTTGTTTAGTTTCTACATATTTGTAGATATTCCATTTTTCCTCATGTAGTTGATTTCTAATTTGATACCAGTATGGTCACAAAAGATACTTGATGCAATTTTAATCTCCTTAAATTTGCTAAGATTGTTTGGTGCCCTATAATTTGATCTATATTTTAGAATGTTCCATATGCTCTAGAGAAGAATGTTAAGTCCCTTTAGTCTAATGTGTGGTTCAAGTCCATTTCTTGTTTTTATTTAGATTAATCCTTTGATGAAAGTGGGGTATTAAAGTCCTCTACTATTACTGTATTATTGTCTATTTCTCCCTTTACATCTGTTAGTATTTGCTTAATATATTTAGGTGCTATGATATTGGGTGCATGTGTATTTATGATATATCTTCTTGCTGGATTGATTCCGTTATCATTATGTAAGACCTAATCATCTCTTGTTACTGTTTTTAGCTTAAAGTTAGTATATTTTTACATTTGTCATGATCTCAGTCCTTATATACATCATGATTAAGTTATGCCCCATTGATCAGATATGATTTATACTATGAAAGACTGAGAGAACACTCATTGCCTATGTTTTGAATTTGACATCTTCCACTCTGAGGTGAATTTCTATTTGATAATGGAGCAGTGGTTCTGTTTATCAAAGTGGGAGAGTTTCTGTAATTTAAGTATCCTTTTTTCTTTTTTTAAAGATTCTTGTTTTATCTCTTTAAAAAAATTCAGGAATCCCTTCTCATTTAATTTATAATCCAATTAGAGGTTATTACTCACTTTAAGTTTTTAACAGATCAGCAGTGCTAATTTTAGAGGGTGGGTTAAATATGACACTGTGTATACGCCTACCAGAATTACATATGCATAGGTGTGTATATACTTATTTATATCAGAATTATACACATATAATTATGTGCATTTGTATATCAGAATTATACACATATATGTCTGTATAAAGAATATACATTTCAAAATTTTGTTTAATTTTCATTAGGACTGTTTTTTTTTTCAAATACAAATTACTGCATACCAAAATATGTCACACACACACACACACACACAGATCAATTTGAATGCCATTTCCAATAATTCTACATAAGGTCAGAAAACCTTTTCTTAAACTAGATTACTTATTCACTTAAGATTTACAGTTAGTCAATTCAGAAAACACCCTCTACTTCTTTTTTCCTGTGGACTGAATGATCATATATATTTGGTTATTATTCTAGAACAGCTGCTATTGTAAACCTATTATATGCAATACTTATTATAATTCCTTTTCATTTAAACATTCGCATGGTTGAATGATAATGGATATGGTCCCCAACCTCTGAGCGTATCTCATGTCTTGGGTAAATGTAGCACCACAGATTCAGGAGTAGACACCTAGTCTCTTTGTTAACTCCTCACTATGCATCATCTCCTTCTAGCCCTGACTTTATTCACTGAGATTTTCTGTGGTCTCATTATTGTCTCTAATGGTCTAGGTTGACCAAATTACTCTCTTCTAGACATGGGGGCAATCATGGATCTGCTGTGTTTTTCAAACAATTTTGTTTCTTCTCTGGCCTGTCTAAAAATTTGGATCATTCCTGTAACTTTCACAGTGTAGGAAAATTGGTGTAAAGGCTGGTTCTATGTGACTCATTCTACCTAAAATCATAAGCCACTGTCTGAATTCTACTGACTCAATCTCATTATGAATAGGTGCAGGGGAATGCCTTACCTTCAAGATCTCACCTTGAAGGTGAGTTCATTTGTTCTCAGTGTTGGAATTACGAGCCTTGCCTGAGAACTGCATCTTGTATCCATGCAGGTCTAGGCCTACAAGTAGGGTTGGGTGCAGAGTCATCACCACTAATTCAAAACCTCTCATATTCTTTCCAACTATTTTCTTTAGTTTGGAAAATGACCTACAGGATATTTTAGAGAAGCACAATGTGCATGGGGATAAAAAGTCCGGAATGTATTCTATTTTCTTTATCAAAATAACAATGTGAAATTGCTAAAACTCAAGAATAAATTTTTTTTTTTAAATATTCTGGTCCTAATGCTAGTTCTTCCACTTAAACAAAAAAGCAGCCTCATATAAAAAATTCTGGCATAAGAGTAAGGTATTCTAAATAAAAACCTAAAATAGAAAAAAAAATTGGTACCATCATCAAAGATTCTTTTGGAAGTTTGCACATTCCAAAGTCTTATACAACCCTTACCCTTGGAAAGCCAGATCTTTGGGTAATTTATATGGGGTTCATTTCCAAAACTTTTGATGAATTTTTAGTAGAAGAACAAGAAGCAACAAAACTAGGAATAGTTTATTCCCATGAAATAATAATGCAAAAATTTTGTAGTTCTTATACAGTCATTTATTCAGGTCATTTAAGTCTATGAACTTATTTAATCTCATGAACCATATATAAGAAGAATACTCTTTTGATGTCCATCTTAGATAAGGGGAATGGAACACAGCTAATTTAAGCAACATAGTCACACAGCTAGTTGCTGGTAAAAATCAATGTTAGCATGAAGTAAGAAAGCCAAAGTATAAATTATTGTCAGTCTTTACATAGTGCACAATATATTAATATAAATTATGAGAAAATAATGGATTCCTACCACTCAGTGTTCCAAATGAGAGAAATAAGATGCATTTGGCTATCTTCACAGTCAGTCATCATAGGTATAAAAAACTGAAGCCAGTCACTTATAAGGTACAGAAACAGTGGTGAGGTTTTGTATATATGTTTAAAATCTCTTTGACAAAAAGAACCTTTAGCTTTTCATAATGTACAAAAGGTTACTCCTACCTGAAGCCTAAGAAAAAGAAAATGGGCTGTTTCTGATTACAATTTATGTCATGTGGGAAATGAACAAACTCTGTTGAAAGGACCTTATAACTAATATTTGTCTTTTGCTTATTTGCACTTTCAACTTTTAAACTTTGCAAAAGATTATCCTTTTCAGAACCAAATTAAATCAATACAGTCAGGCTCCTCTGATCACTGTAGTTACGTCCTTTGGGTGTTGCTGATGATTTTTGGTTTCTTTTTAATATTTTAACATTATTATTTTTTTGCTCATTAGATAAGAGAGCACATAATGTGCCAATATTTAAAGGAAATCACACTTTTCCTCTCCTAACATGCCCCTGCACAGATCCATTGACCTAAAAATTGATAGAATTTTGTCCATGCCTCCAATTCCAGAGCTGAGATTAAAAAAAAAAAAAAAATCATACATCAAATGATGTAATTTCTGCATCATGTACTTTGTGTGTGGCTTCATGGGTAACTTAGTTGAGAATTCAGAGAGGGGATCCATTTGGTACAGTCATGTAGTTGCCATTTTAAACCTGATGATAGTAATTTTGAGTATAATTACATAGAGCAGAATAAAAGCAGGAAACAACCATTGAAATAATGAGAACTGTGTAGTTCTTAAAAAGTAAGCCATATATTTTGGACCTTGAAATACCAAAGTCATGAAGGCTCAGCTATCTTATTAGATAACCAAGGGCAAATTCATTTAAAGTTCAAAGCTTACATTTTATCCAGGCACTTTCTTAAATACTGAGGTGAAGCATCAAAATCACCTGACCTCAAAGTGAGATTCACAGGGGATATAGGGGTAATTAAATCTGAAAGTTAAAAAGATAATCTTCAAAATTAGCTACAGGTATTCTTAAATAATGTAGATTAAATATTTTTAAAGATTTTAAAGATTACAAATATTATATATTTTAAAGTAATATATTAAAAGCATATATGTAATTTTGCTGACAATTAGTAAAATATTTACCAACTATCTGAAGATATAAAATTATATAAAACCACTTAAAATGTATTTGGGAATATAGTACAGACCATTACACATAATATATCAACATATAATTAAAGCTAAATTTTTAAAACTCCATAGCATTACTAGATTCAACTCTGATTCCTTATGTGCGAAAACATTATTCTCAAACCATTAAAACAAATCATGGTATCAACCAATTAAAAATATGACCTCACATCATATACTAGTACAAAAATGTACACCATATATTAAGTCATATTTTCAGGTCAATTTTTATTCGGAATTTTTTGGCAACCACCTATCTGTGACATAAATTTATAAACAAAATCGTTTAATTGATGTAAAATTCGCAAAAGATAAAATTCACTATTTTAAAGTATATGCTTATTTACAGTTAGTACATTCAAGATATTTAGTTTCAAAACATTTTAATCACCCCAGAAGAAAATCCAGTAGGTATTACGCAATCAGTCCCATTCTCTTATCCCCATAGTCCATACCAACCACCATTTTGTTTTCTGCCTCTATGGATTTAATTATCCTAGATATTTCGTATAAATGGCATCATAAATAAGTGGCCTTTGTCTGGAGTTTTTCACTTGGCATGTTTTTAAGTTTGTCTTCTTTGTACTATGTGTCACTACCTCATTTCTTCTTTAAATAGTATTCTATTCTGCATATATATCATATTTTCTTTATCCAATTTGTTAATGGACATTTGGATTGCTTTTACTTTTTGGATATTGTGAACAGTGCTATTGCACATGCATGTATATGTTTGAATACCTGTATTCAGTTATTTTGGGTATATACCTAGAAGTGAAATTGTTGAGTCACATGATAATCTTGTGTTTAACTTTTTTAGAAGCTACCAAATTTCCATGGCATTTCCATTTCATGTTCCAACCAGCAATGCACAAAGAGTTTCAACTTGTCTATACCTTCTCCAACTTCTTTTACTTTCTTTTCTTAAATATTGTAGCCATACCAGGAGATAGTGTCTCAGATACCATCTAACTGTGGTTTTGATTCACAGTTCCCTAATGACTAATAATGTGAAACATTCCTTTATGAACTTTAAGATTTGTGTCAACTTTTCTTGTTATGACATTGCTAGCATGGTGATTAACTATGTATGTTCCAGAAATTTCCAGAATCCCTACCAAAAATTATAAAAGTATGTAAAAATGAATATTAAAATCACTTCAAAATAAGACAATGACAATAACCCAAGCCTATTAGTGAAAAATATTTCAGAAATTTCCAGAATCCCTCATTCCTGGGCTGCAAGGCTGGTTCAACATTTGCAAATCAATGTGATACATCACAATAATAAAAAAAAAAGATAACCATATGATCCTGTCAATCGATGCAGAAAAAAGCATTTGACAAAATTCAGCATCGTTTCTTAATAAAAACCCTCAAGAAAGTCGGGATAAAAGGAACATACTTAAACATCACAAAAGCCATTTATGAAAAGCCCACAGCTAACATCATCCTCAATGGGGAAAAACTGAGAGCTTTCCCCTGAGATCAGGAACACGACAGGGATGTCCACTCTCACCGCTGTGGTTTAATGTAGTGTTGGAAGTGCTAGCATCAGCAATCAGACAACAAAAGGAAATTAAAGGCATCAAAGTTGGCAAAGATGAAGTCATGCTTTCACTTTTTGCAGATGACATGATATTATACATGGAAAATCCGATAGACTCCACCAAAAGTCTGCTAGAACTGATACATGAATTCAGTAAAGTTGCAGATACAAAATCAATGTACAGAAATCAGTTGCATTCTTATACACTAATAATGAAGCAACAGAAAGACAAATAAAGAAACTGATCACATTCACAATTGCACCAAGAAGCATAAAATACCTAGGAATAAACCAGACCAAAGATGTAAAAGATCTGTATGCTGAAAACTATAGAAAGCCTATGAAGGAAATTGAAGAAGATATAAAGAAATGGAAAAATATTCTGTGCTCATGGACTGGAAGAATAAATATTGTCAAAATGTCAATACTAACCAAAGCTATCCACACATTCAATGGAATCCCAATCAAAATTGCACCAGCATTCTTCTCGAAGCTAGAACAAGTAATCCTAAAGTTTGTATAGAACCACAAAAGGCCCCGGATAGCCAAAGTAATTTTGAAGAAGACCAAAGCAGGAGGCACCACAATCCCAGACTTTAGCCTCTACTACAAAGCTGTCATCATCAAGACAGCATGGTATTGGCACAAAAACAGACACACAGACCAATGGAATAGAATAGAAACCCCAGAACTAGACCCACAAACGTATGGCCAACTCATCTTTGACAAAGCAGGAAAGAACATCCAATGGAAAAAAGACAGTCTCTTTAACAAATGGTGCTGGGAGAACTGGACAGCAACATGCAGAAGGATGAAACTAGACCACTTTCTTACACCATTCACAAAAGCAAACTCAAAATGGATAAAGGACCTAAATGTGAGACAGGAAACCATCAAAACCTTAGAGGAGAAAGCAGGAAAAGACCTCTCTGACCTCAGCCGTAGCAATCTCTTACTCGACACATCCCCAAAGGCAAGGGAATTAAAAGCAAAAGTGAATTACTGGGACCTCATGAAGATAAAAAGCTTCTGCACAGCAAAGGAAACAACCAACAAAACTAAAAGGCAGCCAAACGAATGGGAAAAGATATTTGCAAATGACATTTCAGACAAAGGTCTAGTATCCAAAATCTATAAAGAGCTCACCAAACTCCACACCTGAAATACAAATAATCCAGTGAAGAAATGGGCAGAAAACATTAATAGACACTTTTCTAAAGAAGACACCCAGAGGGGCCCACAGGCACATGAAGAGATGCTCAATGTCGCTCCTCATCAGGGAAATACAAATCAAAACCACACTCAGATACCACCTCACGCCAGTCAGAGTGGCCAAAATGAACAAATCAGGAGACTATAGATGCTGGAGAGGATGTGGAGAAACGGGAACCCTCTTGCACTGTTGGTGGGAATGCAAACTGGTGCAGCTGCTTTGGAAAACAGTGTGGAGGTTCCTCAGAAAATTAAAAATAGACCTACCCTATGACCCAGCAGTAGCACTGCTAGGAATTTATCCAAGGGATACAGGAGTGCTAATGCATAGGGGCACTTGTACCCCAATGTTGATAGCAGCACTCTCAACAATAGCCAAATTATGGAGAGAGCCTAAATGTCCATCAACTGACGAATGGATAAAGAAATTATTGTTTATATACACAATGGAATACTATGTGGCAATGATAAAGAATGAAATATGGCCTTTTGTAGCAATATGGATGAAACTTGAGAGTGTTATGGTAAGTGAAATAAGTCATACAGAGAGAGACAGATATGATATGTTGTCACTCTTATGTGGATTCTGAAAAACTTAACAGAAGACCATGGGGGAGGGGAAGAAAAAAAACGGTTAGAGAGGGAGGGAGCCAAAGCATAAGAGACTGTTAAAAACTGAGAACAAACTGAGGGTTGATGGGGGGTGGGAGGGAGGGGAGGGTGGGTGATGGGTATTGAGGAGGGCACCTGTTGGGATGAGCACTGGGTGTTGTATGGAAACCAATTTGACAATAAATTTCATATTAAAAAAAAAGAAATTTCCAGAATCCCTACCAAAAAATATAGAAGTATGTAAAAATGAATATTAAAATCGCATTAAATAAGACTTAATGACAATAACCTTAAAGCCTATTAGTAAAAAATATTTTTATATAAAAGTTGATATTTCAATTGATAGGCAAGTTTTAGATGTGCAGATCATATACAGAAAAGATACTATCTGAATATTTTCTTTGGAAAAATGTCTATTTAGATTCTTGATCCTTTTTAATAGGATTATTTTGTGTATGTGTGTTTTTTGTTTTGCTATTGAGTTGTACGAATTTTTTATATATTTTAGATGTTAACCTTTTATCAGATATGGGCTTTGCAAATATTTTCTCCCATTTTATAGGTTGTCTTTTTATTTTGATGATATTTCTTTGTCCCAAATGTTTTAGATCAATGTCATTTCATTTGGGTATTTGTTTTTGCTTTTGTTGTTTGTGCTTTTGGTGCCATATCAAAAAAAAAAAAAAAAAAAAAAAAAAGAAATGCTGCCAAGAACAATGTTGAGGAGCTTTTCCCTATTTCAGGTGTTCTATTTAATTATAACGTGTCTTGGTGTAGTCCTTTTTAGGTTCAAGCTACTTTGGCTTCTTTTTGTCCTCATGAATCTGGATGCTTATTTCTCTGCCCAAGATTAGGAAATTTTCAACTATTATTGCTTTAATAAAACTTTCCCTTTTTCTTTATTGGATTCCCATGTGTATATCATTTCCCATAAGTCTCATGAGCTTTCCTTCCCCTGCCCCCCCCCCCCCATTCTTTTTCATTCTTGTTCCTGTGACTGGGTAATTTCAAATGACCTATCTTCTAGTTCATTGATTTTTCTTCTGTTGGGTCAGAATTGTTGTTTAATCTGAATCTCTGACTATGTTGATTCTTTGGTTTAGTCATATTCTTCAGTTCCAGGATTTATTTTGATTTCTATTTGTTTTTTGAACTCGTTTTCCAATGTATTGATTTACTAATTTTTAGTCATCTGTTCCTTATATTTCGTTGAAATTCTTTAAGAAGATTATTCTGAATTCTTTGTCTGGTAGTTGATAGATTTCCACTTCTGCAGGGTTACTGGAACTTTATTAGTTTCTTTTGGTAATGTTATATTTACTTGATTCTTTGTGAACCTTGATTCCTTACATTGATTTTGAACACGTGGAAAAGTGGTCTCTTCCTGCAGACTTTACAGTTTCACTTGGGCAGGGAAGACCCTCACAAGTCAACTCAATTGAGGGGTAATAGATGGGTTAGTTGATAGATTCCATGAGCAGGTAGAGGCTGCTATTGGGATTCCTAGTTGAGCAAAGTCACTGCCCATGCTCTCAGATCATGAGGGTGCCATTGGCTTGGAAGAATGTTCAAGTAGAATCACTAGATGAACTCCCTGGCCAAATATGGTTGCTGGCTATGGCTGACAGTCAGGTGGAGACATTGGCTGTACTCTGCAATCATTTCTGGTCAGGTAATTTTGCAAACTGTGTTCCAGAGTAGAGAGGTGACACTGATTGGAATCTATGATTTGGTAGGGTCACAGCCTGGGGCATGCAATCATTCCTTGTTAAGCAGCATTCATGCTTTGCTCCCTGACCAGATGGTACCACTGGCTGGACTTTGTGTGTTCAGGTAGGGCCATAGGAGAGCTCTTCTGGTCAGGGTGAAGGAAGTACTCTGAAGGCCAAAGGATGGGCCTCACAATCAATCATTTTGCTGTCTGTGTTCCACTGTTAGGAAGGTTACTGGTTGGACTCTGGTGGAAGGGACCTTTACATTTATATCACAATTGTGTGGGGCTAGATACTGTTCTCCATTGTCAAATGGGGTTACTCTCTGGATCCCCTGCCTGGGCAAGGCCACAGGCTATGTTCAGCATTTAGGGCAGGGGTATAGGCTGGGATCCAGTGTGTATTAACTTGGGACTGCACCAGGTTGGCAGATATTATCCAAAACAGGTCATCCCTGGATTATTCACATGGTGGTAGAAGGGTGTAGAATAGGAAAAAAGAGCAAGCCCTAGGACGTAAGCACTTGTCACATCTCTGCTAGCTTCATAATTGCTAAGGACTGTGAGACAAAACAAGTCACACTGGCAAGACCAAATTCAAGAGGTGGGCAAAATTTCATCTCTTCATGAGATAAACTGCAAAATATTATATTCAATTTGCCAGAGGATTTTTTTTTCCCAATTTACTCACAAAAAAACAAGCTTAAGTTGGTTAGACATGTCATTATATTTATCTGTGTATCTGAATTTTTAAGGGTAAAAGGTGACAGAATGAATGTAGCTTATTCTGTGATTTTGAATGAAAATCATGATGCTTTTATCAAGGGAATTTCTGGGTATATATGATGAACATTCATATTTCTTTTAAAGAATGATCACTATGCCTATTGACCCAGTGTCCCTGTCTCCAAAAAAAAAAAAAAAATTTTTCCTAATGAAATTTATAGTAAATCTGCAAACCTTTCTTTTTTTCCTGTTTTAATATGATAGACTTTGAAGATGATAGATAAAAGTCTGAATTACCAGATAAAATTTACTGTGAATGATTTTCCACTTTCTCAATTTCAGAATCAGTAGACTGATATATAGGTAAGTGTAGGATTATTTCAAACTCTTATCATGTCTTCTAAGGGTCCTACATTAACTTTTGTTGCACTGAACATGGTCACAGTGTTGTGGAACTTCAAGTGGTAGTCATAACCAGAGGAGAGAGTGCATTGTGGACTACTCTGGCAAAGTGTAAATAGAATATCTACACCATTACCTAGATTTTAGATCTCATCGATGTCACTGCATTTAGAGCATTAATAAAGCTTGTAGTCAAAAATATTGGAGCAGATTAAATAAATCAATGTATTTGAATAGCTATATGAATCCTTTAAACTGGATGCATATAGAAATTGTCAAACAACAAAAAAATCTAGCTGTAGCAACCAGTGGATGGTAGAAATCTTTTAACAAAGAAAGATTAGTAGAATAATTTAAATCATTTTCTTCTCTAAAGTTGAAATTCTGAAATTGAATATTTAAAATGTATGACACCTGCAGATTTGGAATAATAACTTTGCAGATTTTTGGAGATATATTTGGTAACATACGAAAAATACAGATCACATTGTCTGAATCATAATGCAAGTTTTAAAAGCAGTGCTTTATAGTCTATTATGGAGAACAAAATACAATTTATTTTAATAACTAGAAAAAATACTGGGACCAAAGAGCCTCAGACATAGTGTTAAAATCCAGAAATTTAGAATAAAATAGTAGTGACATGAAGTTGAGATCAATGAAACAGTATTCATGAAGGGACCTAATAAATACTATATTAGTTTGTCAACTTTTTCAGGGGAACAAGTTCAAGCATCAGTGAGCACGGAGTGTTTTTATGTGATGAGATATATCCATTTTCATGAATGTAGACATTTGGGTCTAAAAGACTTTCTAGTCTAGTTATCAAAATAACAGAAATTGGTAGTTGGAAATATTAAATTGCCTTACCAAAGTAATTTAGCCATTTAGACAGAGTTGAAATCATAATTCACATTTTATTCTTATTGATGATATTTTTGTTTCATTATTTAAACACTCTAGATTGAATTTTTACACTCAAACCAAAGCAGATATTGAACTGATCACATGGAAAATCAATTACGTATGCTAATACAAGTGCTCAAGTAAAAATATTCATCTTTAGATGAAATTTTTCCCAGTGGATAACATCCATGAAGAACTCCATTTCTACATGAGTTTACAATGGTAGAATTGGCAGTTAGACCTGCTACACTTCATTTCCATATCCCAAGTTTCAAATAAATTTGTTTTGTATAATTTCAATATTCTCAAATCTAATTGATAACAAGAAAAATATAGCTCACAGATTGTTTAAAATCAGCAACAAATGACAATTGCATGATCAAATATAATTACCCTGCCTTTTGTTTTCTGTCAATCTTCCCCGAGCTTAAAGGGCATTATAGCAACAAAACTTTATCCAAAAAAGCCATTTTGAATGTGGTAAAGTCAACTTTAAAATCAGGGTTTACTATTGAACAACTGATTTATCATGTTTGGTTTCTCTCATATATAGAATGTGAAAGTCTAAATTTGGGCGGGGTGGGGGAAATCCTGATGAACAACAATTTCTGACATACCTTAAAGTCAAAATGACCACAGCATAAAAGCTTTATAGTCCTGCCAGCTAATGAAAATGTTCCCATTGTGGCAGTATCTTTTAGAAAATGTATAAATCAAATGATTACAAAAACTTTTTAATAAATTTATCTATGAGTTAGCTCTAACCTGAAAACATGCATTGTGATCAATATGATAAAGACTCCGTAAACCTGATTTCAAAAAAGGATGGAATAGTACATTCGTATAGAAAGATCATTTTGCCAGCTAAGTTATTCTCTGCTAATATTGAACATTCATTTTCCTTTGGTTTCTAACATATTTCTCTATCCTGGAAATGTAAACATTGTATTTGTTTTTGATATTGAGAATAAGTCATGGGGATGAGAATACATTTCTATAGGCAGTTATTGTACATATATTTATCCATTCTGTATGTTTGCAGGGGAAATATATTAAGTATTAAATATTATAAATTATTGTGAGCTTAATAGTCTAGCCTGGAAAAGTGAAAAAAAACCCTTTAAATTTGCATTATTATATAGTACTCTTAACGAATGTAGGCATGCTGTAATCTGTATTCTGTACTCTATGCCTAGTAGAAGATCCACTTGTGTCTCATAAATGACCATTGATACTGATGCTTCAGATAAAAATTAAAAGGCAATCCACTATATTCTAAACAGGTATTTATATAAATTGTACAAGAAAGCTTCCTAATTTGTTATCTTTAAATTTTTATTATAATTTTTTTAAAACCTTCATCATCAAGATACCAAAGCTATACCTCCAAATTACATTCTCTCACACACTGCATAGAAGGATGAGAAGGTATAGAAGAACCTCAAAAAAACAAACCTGAGATTGATGATACAGGGATATATACCATTTGTGTTGAAGTTCTCTCTATAAAGAATCCACCTGAATACTACCAATGATAAAAACTTGAAAGTTGACATAACCTCACTTACTCTGGGATGTATCTAATAACTTCAGAGCATTGTTTTCTTATATTATTGAGGTAAAATATTATATGGTGGAAGATATACGGGTAGTATTGTCAACCCAACTGAGTTTAGTTCAAGTTCTTCTATTGCCTAGCTTGTGACCTTGGGAGATTTTATTAACCTCTTTAATTTATTGTTTCATTTGTATCATATCTAAAAAGGCTATTGAGAATTACAGCTATTGCTTGTAAATCCCTTGCAATGTCCTGAGTGTTCATTAAATTATAGATAATTAAATTATAGTGTATATGATAATATGAAACCTATTAATGTTAAACTCCTATCTTTTGGTCTGAATTCTTCTGTTTTTGGGGGACCAGTGAGTGCTTGAAGAAGAAAAGAACTTAGAATATCAGAATGAAAACATGAATAAATTCCTCCTGTTCTCAGGCCCTTTCTAGCAAAAAAAAAAAAAAAAAAAAAAAAAAAAAAGCAAATAAATGAAAAAATAAAACAAACAAAACACTAAAGACAAACTTTAAACATATTCTGTCAATAAAACTTTATGAATGTTTTGATCAAGGAGATATCAAGATAGTATTTGAGTATAAATTAAGCCTATCTAGGGATACTGGATTAGGCTACTCTGAGAAAATGACAATTCAGTTGAGATATAAATAAAGGAGTTATAATTAGTTGAGGAAGGTAAAATGTGTGGGGGTGGGGGTGGGGGGGTGGGGAAGAAACAACAATTACAACTTAAAGTTGTAATTTTCAACCTTGGATGAATATTAGAATTACTTGGGAGAGTTTTGAAAACTCTACTGTCCAGATAGCAACTAAGATCAATTAAATCTGAATCTCTTTTTAGAGATTAGGCATGAATAACTTTTTAATTGTCCCTCAAATGATCCCAATGTGCAATGTGAAGCTAATCTTTATAACTACTCAGCTAAAGGAATTTTTTTTAAGTGAAAATTAAAAAAAAAAGAACTAGTGAACTATTTGAGTTGCACTAAAATATAGAATGGAAGAAGTATCAGACAAGTGGGCACAATGTCAAATGTGATCTTTATTCATGAGTGTTTCAGTTATTCAAAAATGAATAAAATGTAGTATTAGGCTCTCTTTTGTCGCATTTATAACTCTTTGTACCTTCATATATTTTACATTATTATAGAATTTCATGTCTTTTCAATGTTCCATTTGCTTTTTTCTGGATACATTTATTTAAGGGTGTTCTTTTGGTGAGTTAATCAGAATATATCACAGTGCCCCAAGTTGGGTAAGAACAGCAGGGAAGAGTGATGTATATTCACTCCACTTGCCCCAAGCTGACAAATGTGTTTGATACTTAACAAAGAATGTTATAAATGCTTGCAATAAGCTTCAATCAATAGGATAGTGTAGAAAGAATGGTAGACTTGAAGACCAGAAACCATGTGTTTGAAATACTAACACCTCACAAAGTGACTTTGGAAATTTGGACCCATTTGCCACTTTATGTGAGAGAAAGAAGAGCGGTGCTATGAATGCCTGTTCAGGGTGGCCAAATTATGGCTTCTGGAATTTTTTTTTTTCTCTCTATAGTTCTCTTTCTGTAACATGAGGCACTTTTACTAAGCTACTTTGCAATATTACAAGTTTACATACAATTTATGCAGTGTTAGCCCTGAATGGGATTAGGGTGAAGAGAAACTATAATAGAAACATGTTTTCTTAATCAGATCAGTTCATCTCAAACTTTATCCTGAAAAATACATTTTTTGACCTTGTGAAAGATAAGTGCTCTTGTTAGGTCTTTGACTTCGACTCTACAAAGCAATTGGCTACTAACAGTGCTGTAGAAGTTGTGAGATTGTTATGGAAATACATTGGATTATGCTTTTATAATGCTTTGAAACACTTCAAAGAAATGTTAGAAAATAGTACACACTATTAAGTACATTTCCTTTTGTGACATACACGGTCATTATTCACGTTTAATTTTTATTTGAAAATATTTTTTAAACATTTATATCCTGTGGATTCTTCTAAGGTTTTTCATTTGTTCTCTTAGGTTTTTCATTAAAATTCTATAAAACAGACACTATTAGCAGCAGCACTTTACAGATAAGGAAATTCATACAAGGAAAGAACTATATGCTGTCCACTAACACACAGGAAGTAGTACTTATTGAAATGTAAGCACCAGAGTCTATGAGGATCATTTCTATTTTAAGTTTACATTCTGCTTGAATATTTTAATCATTGGCTTTAAGAAGAGTCTGTTTGAATTATTGATAAGGAAAGATTGACCTGCTGTGTTCAAACAAGGTGCTAGTCGTTAGAGTATAGTGATTAATATGATAAAATATGGTTACCTCACTCGTGGAGCCTGCATTCTGATGGGGCATCAGACAAAACCAAGCAAAAAGTTGCCATAGGTAGTACTAAGGAAGTTGATTGTAAGTCAGGATATATAACATTTTAGGTGGGGGTTTATTTGACATAGTGTGATTAAGGAGATGCGAGATGTGTCTCTAAGCAGAACTGTTTAAAATGAAATTTTAAGGACAAAAGTGAGAAATGGCTATGAGAATAGGAAAAGGCATTTCATTCAGAAATAACCTATCTAAAGGCTTTGTGACTGGTGTGGCTATAGCAAGGTCATTGGGGAAGGCATGACATGGGATACAGTTGAACCATGCATGGCCTTAAAAGAGCCTTATAAAATATTTGACTTTTATTTTCATTCCAACTGGAAACCATTGAAAGTTTTTTAGTTGTTTGTCTTATTGTTGTTTTCAAATAAATCATCTTTTTCCTGTATTTTATAAATTTTCTTCAGTGATAATTTTATAATCAGGAAAATATTGCAGGGCTTCTGATTATAATTTAGACATATAAACAACTTGGGAATCATTAGAATAGAAAAGGATGAACAAATTGAAAATTAATAACTAGGACTCCATAGAAAAGTAAACATAGAGCAAACTACCACCCTAAAATCTGGAGAGAATTGCACATCCAGAGAGACAAAGACCTGCTTACCTGGAACAGAAGTTGCAACAAATCACAAAATGGAACACTTAAATTGACAAATTTCTGGAGGCTCATTACAGTTCAACAGGAGATGGAGATATCCCTGGAGCCACAGCCTGAGACGAGTCACGAACTTTTACGGACTTTACCTCCAAGAACTCTACCAAGCTCCTCACAGTGAGCATCCAAGAAAGGGTCCTTCAGGGCTCTGGCAAGGAGAATGGAAGAGAGACCTCTGTGAAGCATCTTGGTTTTTCTTGTTTTTGTTTGTTTGTTTTGTTTTGTTTTGTTTTCTCCACAATTCCAAGGGAAGGACTTTGTGCTTAGAAAGTGGAATCCTTCACACATTATCCCTATAGCCTCCATGTCTCACTTAGAGTGGAAAAGCACCTAATCAACAAGGAATGGCTTCAAGGAAATAGACTGGAAATGCTACAGCAAGGGAAATAAAAGGGGGCAGGAGACAAAAAACAAAAACAACAAAAAACAACAAAACAAACAGACAAAAACCATACTATATCACTGGGGAAGGGACAGCAGTGCTAGGGAAGGCTCTGAGTAAGGTGGCCTTAAATCCCCCTCAACCTGGTTGAATTACAACCATGCTCCTTCCTGACTCTAGGACTCCTTCTTGTTTCTTACAGCATTTATTTTATAAAACTTATAATTATACATTTCTTCTCTGTCCTTTTGAAATGTAAATCTTAAAAAGAAAAGTAACAAATCTTTTTAAAAGCCTCTTGCCAGGATTTTCTAGCCGCCCCTTTGAAATGTAATCATTATTAAACTGCAGAGAGATTATTTAATCTCTCCAAGGCTCAGTTTCCTCACAAAAGTAATAAGAGATCAAATTCAGTGTTATGAATATTAATATTATTTACACAGTCAACAATAAGAGCCCAGTAAACAGTGGACAGTATTATTAGCAAATATTTTAGAAAAGACAATCAACCTTTCATGTATTTGGAAAGAGAAACCAAATTCAATTTCATTATATTTGGAAAAATAAATATATAAAATCTATATTATATAGTATAGACTTCTTTTTTTTAAGTTTATTTTGAGAGAGACTGTGCATGTGCATGAGTGGGGGAGGTACAGGGAGAGGGTGGGAGGGAGAGAGGAGAGAGACAGAAAGAGAATCCCAAGCAGCCTCCATGATGTCAACACAGAGCCCAATGAGGGGGATCAAACCATGAGATCATGACCTGAGCCAAAAGCAAGAGTCAGATGCCTAACTGACTAGGCTACCCAGGTGCCCCATCTAAAATACAGATTTAGTATATAAAGACAGCTAGGAGTTTCAGAAACAAAGGGGAATAGAAAGGCCAATATTTTAGAAAGAAAAGACCTATAGAGAGTTGAAATATCTTCTAAAGTTGCTTTTCCTGAAGGAGGTCCTGGGATAAGCCAAACAGCCTCTGTAAAGAAAAAGAGTTTTAGTAGTTTTGTTTTGTTGATTCAAATAGATCAAAGATTTGCAAACTGAGGGGTGATATGCAAGAAAAATATATGTGGAAAAGAGTCAAAATTTTTGCAGGGCTTACACTTAGAAGTATAAATGAAATATAGACTCTACCCTGATAAAGCTGTTCTGAATCCCATCCATCTCTGATAGGATTAAGTTAAACAACACCCAGTATTTCTGCCAGTGTTACTCCTTTTTAAAGATCATTATCTAGATCCTTAACACTTTGTATGTATGACTTCCATTATTCAAGCTGTTCAGTCAAAACTCACTAGCTATGCCAAAGACAGGATTATGCAATTCCAAGTGAAAACCTATTTTTTTTAAATTTTTTATTAAAAAAAAATTAATGCTTACTCAGTTTTGAGACAGAGAGAGACAGAGTGCTAGCAGGGGAGGGGAAGAGAGAGGGAGACAGAATCCAAAGCAAGCTGCAGGCCCTGATCAGTCAGCACAGAGACTGATGCAGGGCTTGAACTCGTGAACTGAGACATCATGACCTGAGCTGAAGTCAGACGCTCAACCAACTGAGCCACCCAGGTAGGTGCCCCTCAAGTTAAAACTTAGAAGTAGACCTAGAGGTGATGTAGACATTTGCATAAGCAGATAAAAACTTTATATAACTTTGATTAACACTTTCAGGATAATATAGGAAAATTTGTAGAAAATAGGCAAAAGGATAATTTTATCAGAGAATTGGATTCTAGAAATAAGAATGGAAATAAAAATCTTTAAAACTGGAAAATAGGGGCGCCTGGGTGGCGCAGTCGGTTAAGCGTCCGACTTCAGCCAGGTCACGATCTCGCGGTCCGGGAGTTCGAGCCCCGCGTCAGGCTCTGGGCTGATGGCTCAGAGCCTGGAGCCTGTTTCCGATTCTGTGTCTCCCTCTCTCTCTGCCCCTCCCCCATTCATGCTCTGTCTCTCTCTGTCCCAAAAATAAATAAACGTTGAAAAAAAAAAAACAAAACTGGAAAATAACTGCAGTTGAATAACTCAATAAAGGGGTTAGGAATACCAGAGTCTCAGGATAGCAAACTAGAATTTAGGTTGCTAGAAATGTCTAAGTGGAAAGAAAAAAAACAGAAAATAGAGAATATATTTAACAGCTCTAACATAGTAGAATCAGAATTAGGCACAGACTGGAAAGGGAAAGAATAATTAGAAGATTTATTGGAAGAAATTATTTTCCAGGCTGAAATAAAAATAAAAAATAGCCCATGCTTGAGCACTTCTTAATGAAATTGCTTAGACCAATTTGATCAAATAGAGAAAAATTCTAAAACAGCAGGAGAAACAATGCATAATATGTTCTGAAAGGTGACAGTAAGACTGATATCTAAACAAGAAAGGTATTAATATGAATAAAATAGCATGACCTTTTTATAGTCCTCAAAATATCTTTTAAAATCCCTTTCAAAATGGAAGATGAAATAATTTCATGCAAACAAACTTTGAAATAATCTGTAACAAGTAGACCAACAGAACACTAAACATATACATTATACTAAAAAGAAATTTACAGAAAGAGATAAAATGATAGAAGGATTGAGGGAGAGACAAAGAATAAAGAACAAAGAAAAGGTAATTATGTGTGATAAAAATTACTGTATACATAATTAAACATATTATCTCACACCTGTGATATATATAAGTGCTGGTTTAAAATGTATGTAGAAATACATACATATATGGAAACAATAACATAAACTGGAAGAGAAAGGCGATTGGATTTTTGTGTTCATGGTTTTAATAGTATTAGAGAAGTCATAAAAGTAAATGTTTTTGTTATACTGTATAGGTCAAAAATTCACATTGTAAGTCCAAGGTCACCATTGAAAAAACAGTAAAATACTCTAATAAGTTAGTGGAGAAAAATCATACCATATATTCTCAAGTCAAAAGAAGGCAATGAAGGAGCAAAAAAAAAAATACTGAAAAATTAAAATAAAAATTGATGTAATAGGATATAAAAACAAACTTGTCAGGAAATGAATCATAAAAATAATGGGATTAAACATACCACTTAAAAGACTGGATTGTTATAAGGGATATTTAAAAACATGTTTATTAAATATTTAAATATGTAAAAATATTTTACTTTATTAAGTTTATTTTGAGAGAAAGAGAGAGAGCACAAATGAGGGAGGGGCAGAGAGAGAGGAAGAGAGAGAATTGCAAGCAGGCTCCATGCTGTCAGTGCACAGCCCAAAGCTGTGCTCTATCTCACTAACTGTGAGATCATGACCTGAGCCAAAATCCAGGGTCAGATGCTTAACTGACTGAGCCACCCAGGCACCCCCTGAATAGCGGTTTTAAATAAATAAAACTTAGAGAGTTAATAAAATAAATGGACAACTCCACAATCATAATAGGAAACTAATATACTGAATAAGTTAAATATGTAATAAAAATTCAATAATAGTTTAACAGAACTGTAAAACAAATTCACTATCACAAAATGTTGAGCAAAGAAGCCGGACATGTAATATGATTCCATTTAAATTTCAAAACCAGAGAAAACTTACCCATGGTTTATCAAGGGAAGTGTTAACCCTGAGTGGATGAATTCTTTATTGAACCCCTCCATAACCCATTATGATTATAGAGGCCACAAGGAGAACTCTTGAGGTTTGGGGAATTTTCTGTCACTAAATGGTGCTGGTGATATGGATGTATTGACTTTAGCAAAGTTTAAGTTGTACAATCGATTATGCACATTATATGTTGTATTTGTATAGAATATTTTCTTTAAAAATGCCCACAAATAAGCACACATGAACATATACGAAAATGATCACGTGGTTAAAGAATAAAAACAGCTTGCTTTTGAGATGAAAAGGAGCAAAAGTATCTCCAGCATTCTGAGAATTTTGGAGAGATTTCAGAATACTACATCAGAATTTGTTTTAAAAGCTTTTCTTTATATCACTTATATCAATATCCCATTGAACCATTAAATAATTTTAAGGATGTAATGTGATTCTCTTTCCCACCCTTAGGTGTCATATTAAAACTGCTTGGAAGATCTTTTTTACCAGAGGAAAAAGAGTCAATTGATGTTGTAAAAATATGACAAACTCTGTTGGTCAAAAAAATGATGGCCATTACACTTGAGCTCTCTCTCTCCAGCGTCGTACCCACCCATTTGCTGTTTAAACATCATGTTTGATTCTTCTATCCAACAAATGTGATTATATCACATAAATCAAAATCACATTTAATTGTTTCTCAAAAGAGAGAAGAGCCAAAGTTAATAAACTGCTGGTGGTTGAAACTCCAAGATCTCTAAACAATGTTCATTTCTTCTTATTTTGAGTTGCTATAAATTAGTTTTGTACATGCCTAATTTGAGATTAGAATTGGGATTACAAATTTAGGAATTACCAGAATATGCAAGAATAATTAATCAAAGTAGATAATGTCACTTAGATCGAAGTATAGAGAGAAGTTTGAGGACTTATTCTAGGCACACACTGAATTTCAGCGGCCTAGGGGGAGACAAAGAGAATTTCCAATAGGGTAGTAGAAAATCAAGAAACTGTAGTATCAGGAAAAATAAGTAAATATATGTTTCAAGGTTGCAGTGATCAACAATTATAAAAACTACTGAAAAGTGACCATTCCTTTTAGCAACTTAGAGTCCATTATTGATCTTGACAGGTACATTCAGTAAAATACTTGGTTAAAAAGTCAGTGTGTGAGGGGCACCTGTGTGGCTCAGTTGGTTGGGCATCCAGTATCGGCTCAGGTCATGATCTCACGACTGGTGAGTTAGAGCACCATGTCCGGCTCTGTGCTGACAGCTCAGAGCTTAGAGTCTGCTTCAGATTCTGTGTCTCCATCTCTGCCCCTCCACTGCTAGTGCTCTGTCTCTCTCAAAAATAAATAAACATTAAAAGTTAAAAAAAAAAAAAAGTGTGTGAGATAGGATGGAATGTGGTCAAGTGAGACTGAGCATTTACAATTCAAGTAAAGATAACAGAGATAATATTTGAATAAAAATGAGATTAAAGTAAACACTTGAACGCATTAAAATAACCCTCCCTTATCCTCCATCCTTTATATAAGTTATGTAGGAGCCAAGTTGGAGAGCAGTGAAATGTGATAATTTGCACCACTGGTATCTTTGCAAAATTACTGGCTCCATCACATTGATTTGCCTTTTTGGTAGTAATGGAGAACTGGGAGTTTCCACTTAGTGATTCCTACTTTAAAATCTTAGCATCATTAGGTACGAAGGTAACCATTGTAGGGATTTTGCTACTTCCTAAGTCTATCTACTCTGACTACGCACATTGCAGAGGAGGTGTATCCTGTGACTGGCTTCTACAGACTACCAAGCCTACTATGAGATGGACTTGGGTCAAAACTCTAACACTTTTAGAAAGTTACTTCTATCTAGTAAATCACAGAGGAATTTCAAGTATCCAGAAACTAACATTGATTTAAGAGTATTTTTTCATAATCTCTGAAAAATTAGGGTGTTTCCTTAATGTTAAAACATAAACACTTAGCTAAATAGCCTCAGGATATTTGGCTGAAGCTTTGCAGTGACATACAGCATATTGTTTTCACATTACTATTATAGGGCCCTTCCTCAAGTGTTTCAGCTTTACCTGGGCTCTCTCTGGGACTGAGGATTAACTCAGTAAATAATTCAAATGGTGGGACAGGATTATCTATTGTATTGGCTCAAGTCAAACCTGTGTTTACATTATCTTGAGTGGTTTATGGTTGTTAATTTTGTTGTTTGCTGTTCACAAACTGGCTTCCATCTATTTTTGCCCTGTAGTATCAGTAGATTGAATCACTCTGATAGTACTAAAGAGCTGTCTGTTATGGTAATTTTACCGTTTCTCTAATGGCATTGTTTCTATCTGACTTTTGCCACTCTGAACTCAGCTATCTTCACTGAAAAGGGCTCATTTCAACTGGCTATCCCATACCAGTCTCACAGCCACAAACTGCTATTCAGAGATGATGAAGCTATCTCATGGTATGATTTTCAATGTTCTCTAGATTTTTAAAAATTAATTTATCAATTATTTGTTGAATGCTACTATATGCCAGGCTCTATTCTAGACACATTCAATAGTGAACAAAATAGACAAAAAGCCTGTTCTCATAGAGTTCACGTTCCTTTTGAAGAACTCAAAAAAAGAGTAAAATCCAGAGCGTATCAGAAAGTTACTATATATGCTTTGAAAATAAAACAAACAAACAAAAAACAAACCCAAAGAAGGTGGTGAGAAATATAGGGAGCGTGTGGTGTAATTTTAAATAAGATGTACAGGGAAGATCTCACTGAAAATTTGGCATTTAAAGCAAGACTTGAAGAGGTGAGAAAGAAAGCCATGTGGGAAATGAGACTGTGCGTGTAGGGGAGGGGTGCGAAATAAAATGGCAAATGCCAACACCCTGAACTAAGACTTTAGTGGTGTGTTTGAGAAACAGTGAGGAGTCAGGTGTAGTTGGAATTGAGGGACAGAGGAGAGGTTAAATAAGTAAGGAGTAGACGTAGACCATATTCAATTGGTCTTCACCTTGTTTCCATTACCACTCCCAGCTATCTTGGGAAGGTTTAGAAATTTTGTTATGACTTCTTCCACATGGACATCAGGACTAAGGAGAGGACAGTTTGGCATTCCAAAGCCTTTATGAATGTCTCTTTGATTTGTCTCCAGAAGCAACATATGGAGGAGCCTTTTGGATTTGACTTTTTCCTATTCAAGTTGTTTTGTGTATCACCACTGAGTGGTATTCCATGAGTAGATATACCACAGTTTAACTAGTCACCCAGAGAAGCATATCTGGCTGTTGCCAGCTTGGGGCTACTATGAAGAAAGTGGCTATAAACACTCAAGTAGAGGACTTTGTGTGACTGACTTTGTTTCTCTAGAATGAATGTCTAAGAGCTCAGTGACTGAGATGCATGGTATTTGCAAGTTTAATTTTTTAAAAGAAACTCCAAACTGTTTTTCAGGAAAGCTCTACCATTTTACATTCCCGAGAGCAATGTATGAGGGATCCATTTTGTCAACAAACTTGCCAGCATTTGATGTTGTTCCTATTTACTTTAGCCATTCTGATGGGTGTGTAGTGACAACTCATGTTTTTAAAAACATTAATATACTTTATGGTTTCTGAATGTTTTTAAGTTTACAGAAAAATTGAAACATTTTCATATACCCCCTGCAGATCTTTATATGCAGATAACAGTAGAGGGTACTGTAGCAATTTTAAAATGATACATTTACTGTAACAGCCTAACCTCCCTGAGGCATTAACATCCTTCCTTCACAAATTTCTAAGGAATTTCTGTTAACTTTATGTATAGGGGCAGACATTGAGTCCACATTTACAGAACTAATCCAGCAAATACGAAATCCTTGCCTTCCTTACAACACTAGCATATTAAATTCCAATTTTCAGAAAAGTACACTCATACTGGTACATATAACAGATAAAAGTATTTATCTCCTAAGTTCTCAGTCTCAGAATCAATTTGTAGTTGTGTTGCCCACATTTTTCCTCTTTATCAAGTGTTTTCATTTAAAAAAATTTTTTTTTAATGTTTATTTATTTTTGAGACAGAGAGAGACAGAGCATGAGTGGGGGAGGGTCAGAGAGAGAGGGAGACACAGAATCTGAAACAGGTTCCAGGCTCTGAGCTGTCAACACAGAGCCCAATGTGGGGCTCAAACCCACGAACTGTGAGATCATGACCTGAGCCGAAGTCGGACGCTTAACCAACTGAGCCACCCGGGTGCCCCAAAATGTTTTCATTTTTCGGTAAAATTTTTTTCTTTATTAAATTTTAACTTGTAATTTACACACTGATCTATGGTGATATCAAAGTTTAGTTACAGATCTGTATACATGAGAAGTAGTGGAGGTGAACTTAACTTTTTGCAACCTAACACACTCAATAGACAATTAGGCAGAATGATTACTGAGGCTAAGGCACCATCATTATGCAGTAGAAAAAAAAAAAAAACAAACTGGTAAGAAAAATCTCCTTAATCATGTATGTCTTTGGTTTTTGAATACCCTCATGTATTTCCATCTCAATTTATGGAGTTCTGGTGTTTCTAAATCACTGCCTTATTCTTTATTTCCTAAAGTTTTAAATGATGTGAATTCAACTGATGCTAAATTCTGGCTCAGTATTCCAGGTGTGAGGAGAATTTATTTTGATGTTCTTTTAAACACTAGTGCCTGAGGCAAACATTTAGACACCTGAGTTTGTCATTCTCTTTAACTCAAAAGCACTTTTATAAATACTCTTTTCCTGCAACAGTCTTCTAACTCTTCATGGCTTTGATAGTAATCTGTGGTAGTGGTCACTTGGTTCCCAAACTGCCTATAATAGGCATTTCATAAATAGTGGTCACTGATGACATTATAGTTCAGTGTTTAGCTACTTGATGACATTTACTGAAAAAAATCCCCCCCCACACACACACAATTAGACATATAATATCGTTGCATTTGAGCCAAACCAAACTGCTTGATCACAAATTCCCTCTTCTTGAATTCTCTCTGGTTCTAGTTCCTGACACTTGTCTGTACTAATTTTTATATCAAGCCTTTTATAGGTAAACAACTGAAACCAATGTTACCTGACTTCTGGGAAGGAATATTGTATTAGAATTCTTGAGGGAAATAGCACCAATAGAATAGAACATAGAAGAAGGGAAGGAAAAATAAAAACACAGAGGGAGGCAAGCCATAAGAGACTCTTAAATACAGAGAACAAACTGACGGTTGCTGGAGGGGAGGTGGGTAGGGGGATAGGTTAAATGGGTGATGGGCTTTAAGGAGGGCACTTTTTGGGGTAAGCACTGGGGAACATATGTAAGAGATGAATCACTACGTTCTATTCCTGAAACTGAGCTGCAGTCTATGTTAACTAATGCGAATTTAAATAAAACAAATTTTAAAAAGTATGCAGAGAAACAAAAACATAGAATTCTCCAGGCAAACAAAAAGTAAAGCGTATCTATGCACACACACTCTCTCTCTTATTTGTGAGTGCTGCCTGGCTACTCTGAAATCTGTAGGGGAAACAAGCTGACTGGATATATGGGTAGGGGTGCTGCTGATGTAGCTCTAGTCTGAAGGCAAAATTCCTTCTTCCTCAAGAAGCCTCAGGCTTTGCTCTTAAGGCCTTCAGTTGATCGGGTGAGACCCATCCACATTTGGAGGATAAGCTGCTTGACTCAGTGCACTGATTTAAACATTCACCACATCTAAAAAGAATACCTTCTCAGCAACATCTAGATTGGCATTTGACCAAAAACTAAGGGTCATGGCCTAGATAAGCTGACAAGACAAATGGACTATCACAATTATATTAGACTATACACGTAGCTTAAAATTGTAGGGAGGTTTAAAATCCAGGTGCAGGAATAGAAACCAGCTTGCATACCAGAGACCGCAGCTTGTCCACCTAGGTTTGCTTCCACAAGGCCTCAGGCTATTCACAATTACCCAATGGATTATGGACTGTCGCTGCTCTGGTGAAAACTACATCTTTTAACGACCACAGCCACCACTCCTGCTACTCCGCTTAACCTATAGGCACATCAACACTGGGAAGAATCTTTGTGTTCTTAGCTTTCATTCATTCTTAATCCCAGTCATTCCTTCATTTGTTTAGTATAAGTGTATCAACAAATTACTATATTACAGAATGTTTTTGAATATTAGGAATATGACAGATCAAAACAACGACCTCTGATCTTCTGGAACTTGCATTCTAAAAGGGAGAAATAGACCATAAGCAAACTTAGGTACATAGAAAACTGCCATAGAGGTAAATAAATCCAGGAGTGTGACTGTTAGGCTGCTGCAGCGAAAACGTTAGTCTTCCTGTGAGATGATATTGGCTAAAATTTTCACAAGAAAATAAAGGAGAAATGAAGTTACCCATGTAGAGAGTCTAGACTGCTTGAGGAATTGTAGGCCATGTTAAAGATTTGGCTCTTTCCTTGAAAGAGCTAGGAGAGTATTTGAGGGTTTTAATCAGAGGAGTGAAAAGACTTGTGTGTTTAGCACAATCCCTCTGGCTGCCAAATAAAGAATACTGAGAGGAAACAAGAGTGAAAGTGGTGAAGTGGCCATTCCAATACAATAGCGGGAGAGAAGTATTCAGGTCAAAAATATATTTTGAAGGTAGGATTGTCAGCATTTGCTGCTGAATGAGGTGTAATATCTTTATTGAAGAGTCAGATGATTCTGAAGCATGTGTCCTGAGGAACTGGAAAGATGGAGTTGCTCTAAATTATGAAGAGTGATTTTAAGAGGTTCAGTCTTGGGCTCGTTAAATGTGTGATGCCTATTTGATGTACAAGTAGAGAGATTTAATAAGAGTGTGTGTACCCATTTCTGTCACAAAGGGTGGATGGAGATCCAGGCTTGGGAAAGAACAGCATATAGGTAGATGTAAAAGCCAAGGAACTAAATGAAGTAACCAAGTAAGAAAATGTAGCTAGAGGTGAGATCCAAAGGCCTTGAACAAGAATGGTTTCAGTGGAGTGGCGTGAGAAAAAATCCTGATTGAAACCGAGTCAAGAGAAATTGGAGAGAATTTATAGTCCTTGTGTTCAAGCAAATCAATGACTTCATTTAAAGGGTTGTCGAGAATCAAGACTGAAGCTTGAAAAGGTGATACGTAATTAAATAAGGCTCTCATTTCGTGTAATAATGATCCAATTAGGAGACAAAAATTGGTGACACAGGGGATCTGTGTTAGCACTGCTGGAGCAGTATTCTTGTGTTAGCAACTATGTGTGTGACCTGGTGTAAAAATAGAAGGTGAGAACTTGGTTAGAGCCAACAGTTCATGTATAGAGACAGGGAAGAAAAAAATAGCAGAATTTATGGGCAAAGATGCAGGTAGGTTGAACATTAATCTCAAATCTGTCATGAGTGTGTGTGATTGGAAGAGTCCAGGTCAACAAATCTTTACCAGACCTGCAAGCTATACTGAGAACCCAGTTATTTTGCATTTCCAGCTTCCAGGATAGGAAGTGGTATTTGATCTTCCACAGTCATCCTTGGAGATTTCCCCGATATATAAGAATGTAGCTCAGATTCTGAAAGACAAAAATGAGAGCTATCTTTTATAGTTACTGTCGTATGTGGAGGAACACCTGATTTCCCAGTAGCAGTTCTTGGTCTCTTCCCGATTGGATTAAAGTTAGTTCTTGTCACCCTTCCAGAGCTCCTCTGCCTACATTCAGAACCAGACACCAGCCCCCACAGCCCATGGTTTTACTTCCCTAAACTATTTTTATTGGATTTCCTTTTATAAAACTTACTTGTTTTTAACCCAAGTAATTCCTTTTAATATTTAAAATTTGTTTATAATTATTGCTTGCCTTTCAATTTATGTTCTTTACATTTTTGAGCCAAGTCATCACTTTGTACTATTGAAATATTATCTGTAATTATTCTATATTTGAGACACATAGAATGATTTAAAGGTTATCTAGTGACTAGAAAATTTGGTGATTAAAAAAATTTTTTTAAGTTTTTTGTTTTTATCTTTGAGGGAAAGACAGAAAGTGAGTGAGGGAGGGGCAGAGAGAGAGAGAGAGAGAGAGAGAGAGAGAGAGGGAGACAGAGAGTCCCAAGCGGGCTCTGCCCTATGAGCACGGAGTCTGATGTAGGGCTTGAACTCACACACCATGAGATCATGACCTAAGCTCAAACCAATAGTTGGAACTTAACCAACTGAGCCACCCAGGTACCCCCATGTGTTTTTGTTTTTTTTTTTTAATGCTAGATGTTCCCTAGTGAAAACACTTTCACTAATACTAGCAAACTTTTACTGAAGGTCACCAGACAGAGTTTCAAGGTTTCATTTACTGGCCAGTGAATTTCATTAGCATAGGGTGGCATGAATTTATCTTATGTACAGTGCAGATGTTCTCTTGTTTTATATGCCTAATAGATCTTGGCTTGAAGCCTTGTTCAAAATATGATGTCTTTGGTCATTATGGAACAAAATAAACATCCACAGCTCTCCCTAATCTCTATTTAAAACCAATCTTACCTGGTAAGGGTGGTGGTGGTGTGCATGGGGAAGAGGAAGGATATTAAGATGTTCTGTTTGAGATTTTGTAATTACATTTTCTTACATTGGCTTTTGGCTTTTCCCTCGTTTGCTGTGAATCACTAACCATTGGAACCTTTCACTTTCTCCCTTTTTTAACTGCTCAGTATATTGCAAATATTTCTGTGATTATTTCGAAGGTATATTTCTCCATCACCTGGTTTGAGCATTAATAGATTTTTTCCCTTATATTTTTCTTCTTTTGTATATCCTTTCTCTTTTCAATAAGAATTCCCCAAACAGCATTCCTGATATCACAGAGCAGTGGTATTGAGAATTTATGGAATGCATTAATGATAAAAATTGCAGCAGGTAAGAGCCAAGTATTTTTTACTTAGAATTCATTAGGTTTTATTTATAGTAAAACATTTCATATTTTGGTGAAATTGAAAAAAATTTAATGTTTATTCATTTTTGAGAGACAGAAAGAGAACACAAATGGGGGTGGGGCAGAGAGAGAGGAAGGTACAGAATCTGAAGCAGGCTGCAGGCTCTGAGCTGCCAGCACAGAGCCCCAGGAGGGGCTCCAACTTATGAACCTTGAGACCTTGACCTGGGCGGAAGTCAGACCTTATCCGACTGAGCCACCCACGCACCCCTATTTTAATGAAATTTTTAAGGTTTTCAACTTTGATGCTAAAAAATCCTTTTCATAACTATTTACTTTTATAATCAATATATTTTTATAGAAATGTATGCAAAATGTAGAAATTGGAGATATTTAGAAAATTAAGTTATTCAAATATAAAGATATTTAGTATAAAATCAATATTTTGTTGTTATTTTGATGTACATTAAAAAAAAAAAGCATTGTAGAGGTGCCTGGGTGGATAATTGGTTAAGCATCTGACTTCAGCTCAGGTCATGATCTCACGGTTCTTGAGTTCAAGCCCCATGTTGGGTTTTCTGCTGTCAGCATAGAGCCCACTTCAGATCCTTTGTCTCCCTCTCTCTGGTCCTCCCCAGCTCCTGCTCTGCCTTTCTCAAAAATAAACAAGCATTAAAAAGAAAAAAATAGCCCTGTAGCATTTAAACTTCATTTTGGCCATCATAAAGTTGTTTTAAAGATGTCCATGCAATCTTTTACATATGCCTCACATGCAAGGAGATTTAATGATGTTATTAAATATATATTTTTATATAATTTATATAATAGATAATATATTTATATTAACTGTATATAGTCATACACACATATCTTAAGTTGCAATTTTAGAAAATAAATTTTTGGGGGTGCCTGGGTGGTTCAGTTGATTAAGCATCCAACTTCAGCTCAGGTCATAATCTTACAGTTTGTGGGTTCGAACCCCACGTCGGGCTCTGTGCTGACAGTGCGGTGCCTGGAGCCTGCTTCGGATTCTGTGTCTTCCTCTCTCCCTGCCCCTTCCCTGCTCGCTTACTCTCTCTCTCTCGCTCAAAAACGAATAAACATTAAAAAAAATTAAGAAAATAAAATTTGGGATAAGTTATCCAGTTTCTAAATCTACATTAAAAGTTTCAATTTTCAGAATATGTATTTTATTTTCAGTACAAATTCATAAAGCTATTTTCTATTTTTCAATTTGATTGAGCAGTGTACTCATCATGATTATTTTTCTCATCATAAGTTTGTAGTCACTGATCTCTGAAGTTTATAACTATATTTTAAGTAGTAAAAAGGCCAGTCAAAGATAAATAACAGGCATATTTTAAATGGCATGGTTAATATTAAGTTTAATTTAATTAAGGTTAATACAATAAGAATGAAATATATATTTATTGGAAAGGATAGAACCTTTGGAATGTATAGGTCCTGCTACTGTATATAATCATTGGTGTCCATGTTATAGCAAATACATTGATTATTAAAGACATAATTCAGCAAAACTGCAACTATTATAGATAATCCATAATACCTAAACTTTTAAAATCATTTTATTATGTATTTGTATTAACCAGGTATATTTTTTAAATAAGTATTCATTGCCAATTAATTTTACTTCTGCTATATTTCCTCATTATTATTCTTTCATGATGCAAAAACTTTCTCTTCTACAAAATTTCATTACATTTCAAGTTATACAATTTATTTAGGCTAAAATATGCAACATTTATACTACATTTAAAGCACTGCTAAATGTCCTTACATATTTATAAGGTACACTCAACATGGAAGAATGGGTTTTATCTTATATTCTGGTGTGAAATGTGAGGTATTAAAAATTTAAATATGTTTGAGAATGAAATAAAATATGTTTTATATTATGGATGGGTTTATTCAAGAAATACTTTTTATCTTAAAACATTATATATAAAAATAAATCCGTTTACTTGTTTAATTTTCTAGCTCTTTTCTTTAAGAAATTCGGTGCTATTTGATCTTTAAATGTGAGTGGATTTGTGGAATTAATTAACTGAAATCATTATTGCACTCAACCATTATAGAGCATTTTCCCATATAATTATCTCATTGACCTTATTTGATATGATATAGTAATCTAGCTCTTGTAACCTTCATGGGAGAATTTTGAATTTTTTTTTTTTACTATTTTACCATAAATGATGATGATAGAAAAGAAGTTTGAGGAAACAAAACAACAACAACAAAAAACAGTCATTTTGTTCTGATCTGGAATTATTAAACAGAGTATATGTTAGCATTAATAAATTTTGTCTCACTAAGCAAATAAAGTGTGTGGGAGATGTTGTTTCTGCACTGCGAATGTCCTGTCAGTATTTCACTTTTTTGTCCTTTTCAGACTGACTTAAAACTACCCCCTTTCAGTGCCTCCTTCTCTGAGGGTGTTCTCTGCCTCTGCAATCTGGTATGCCCATGTCACATGGAAGTGCCAATGAATTATAATGCCCCTGGTAGCAGCTCTCAATCAGTGACTGATAGGAATTGACAGTATATACCACAGGCCCCTTGCATGACTTAACTCAGCTGTGTGCTCTAAACGGAGTACCTTAGCTTCAAAGCAGGATTTGTGAACAAAGCATTTGTTCACAGTAGTAACTTGCTTAATAAGGCACCCTGTATTGGCTTCTATTCCTTCATTTCTCCTGTTCCCTCCTACTGTTTCCTGGGAACACCTTATAAATAAAATAATTTTATGAAAATCCTCATATCACAGTCTTCTCCTGGGGAAACTCCCAATAATTCAAGTTAGTTAAACCAATAAAAAACTATGGGGCACCTGGGTGGCTCCGTCGGTTAAGCATCCCACTTCGGCTCAGGTCGTGATCTCATAGCTTGTGAGTTCGAGCCCCGCGTCGGGCTCTGTGCTGACAACTTGGAGCCTGGAGCCTGCTTCAGTTCTCTGTCTCCCTCTCTCTCTGCCCCTACCCTGCTTGTGCTCTCTGTCTCTCATAAATGAATAAATGTTAAAAAAAAAATAAAAAAAAACAAAAAAAATACATCCAAATTTCTGTCAAATAGACCTTAATAATAAATAAACCATGGAGAAATAGGATTGCTTCTTATTTAAGAATACTGGAAGACTTAGATCAGCAAAACATGCCCAACTTCTACTATCTGTCAGAGAAAGCACTGAAAGAATCCTGGTCCGAGGAGAAGATTCCCTCATGAGTCTCTTGATTTGCTGGAAGCTAAGAATTTATTCCACTCATCACTTTTCCCTTTTTGAAGAAGTGACTAAAGATAAAAGCTAGCCATATGCAGTTAATACAATCTGCTATAATTTTTACTCTAGGAAATGAAATATTAAGAAATGATCATCCCCTGAAAAAATCCTGTTCTTGTCTTGATTCAGTAGATTAAAGTGGCTGGGTGGAATTATTATTTTTTTTAATTAAAAAAATTTATTTACTTATTATGTATTTATGTATTTATTGGGAGAGAGGGAGAGAGAGAGGGAGTGAGCAGGGGAGGGGCAGAGAGAGAGGGAGACACAGGATCCAAAGCAAGCTCCAGGCTCTGAGATGTCAGCAGAGATCCTGACATGGGGCTTGAACTCAGGAACCGCGAGATCTGCCCTGAGCCGAAGTTGAACACTTAAAATGTCTGAGCCACCCAGGCACCCCCAAATGTTTATATTTAATTTTTGAGAGAACACAAGCAGGGGAAGGGCAGAGAGAGGGAGGCAGAGGATTCTAAGTGGGCTCTGCACTGACAGCAGTGAGCTCAATGTGGGGTTCCAACTCGGGAACCAAGAGATCATGACCTGAGCCAAAGTCAGATGCTCAACCAAATGAGTCACCCAAGTGCCCCTAGATGGAATTCTTAATTTTCAGTTTAATGCAAACGTTTTGTCTTGAAGTAGAAATTTTTCTTCCTCAGTAAAAAGGACCTCTAACCCAACAAAGCCCTAAGTTTTTAGGAGTAAAATGAAAAAGAGAGACTTTTGGGTACTAGGGAAAAGAAGCCATGTCTTCTTCCAAGCCTTTGGTTCCCAGACCTGTGTATTCTGGCTTTTATGGGACAAATAGTACCATATTATTGGTTGCTAGTTCAGGGCTTTTATAGTACCCAGGATGTGCTTCGGTAAAATGTCATTCAACTAATTCTGTTTCTGAATCTGTAGTAGCTAATTGCATAATTTTAGCTGCCATTTTTTTAAAAGGTGACGGACCATTGGTGCGTATGAGCCTCTTTCTTTGGCTATACTCTTTAGAAGCAGTATCACAGAGAAGCATGATGACAAATAATGGATGGACTCAGTAATTGTAGGAATAGTGCTGGGAGAAGAATTGTAAGCAGTGCATAACAAAAGTTTATTTCAGTGAGAAGATGTTCTCTATCTATCGAAACTATCTCCAAGCAGCAGGGAGATTGTAGATTTTCTTGCCACACCTCTAGAGACTCTATCAATAAACAATCTGAGTCTAGATAGATTTAGACAGTTTATCACTCTTAGCATGAATGGGAGCAAAGGCTTCATGTTTATATCCTTTTCCCTTGCCCTTCAAGTCTCACACATTTGAATCAGAATGAGCCCACTTGAATGCTATGCACAGAGATCTTTGTTAAATCCAGAGAACAATGAGCTTTAAAGGGGACTGAGAAAAACAGCCCAATATTTGCCCTGGAGGAAGTCTTTTATATTTGTTTTGTTGGCTAGGAAACAAGTCTGCCCTCTGACCCAGAAGAAAATGCTATCTTTAGCTTTCAAGGGTATTTGCTGTGGAAATATCCTTGAAAGATATTCTTGAACAACAGTTGCCATGCTATGAAGCATTTCCTTCAACACTCTCCAAGATGGAGTCCAATGTAATTAGCCTATTGCTAGGCTCTGGTAAATTGTGTCATACAAGATGATTACTTTTGGTTTCTGTTTTTTGAAAGTTGGGCCGTCAGCAATCAAAGGACCAGACGTCATGATGTGCAGAAGCCTGTATTGTTAGCCCATGCATTATTTCAATTTCAGTCCTGCCACCGTCACCACTTTGTCAATGATTATATTGAGGAACACTGGTGTGGGGAAAGAGACCAACTGATATCAGAGTTTGAATCATATTTCTCACCTTATTATTATTAAGAGCCTCATCTGCAGGGCATGTCCTTTGCTGGTCATCCTTATACCTTGTTCCCGTTAGTAAAGGCCCATCTTTACCCTTCTTTCTCAGTGCCTATTGTCACTGTTCCCTCAGTCTTGTTCTTCCAACACCCTTGCCGTCTAGGCTAAACATTAGTGACTGTCCATGGATTTAAGTAGATCCATAGTTCTGGTCAACTCTAATTATAAACAACCAGGTATATATTTCACAGTCCTGCTCATTCTGCTTTAGGATCATCACTGAGTAGGGTGATAATGTTCCTGAAGTCTACATGCATGGTGTCAGCATTCCTCAGACATTTGTACATAGGAAGCCACATGAGGCCAATAGGGATGGTTGAGGGAAAGGTGGCAATGCAAAGGCAGTGGGTATTATCTGTGCTTCAGGCACTTGACTATGCCAACAGAATCTACTTTAATCTGTGTTTTACTTTCACATAGTATTGGAGTGCTGCTGTATATACTCCATATTTTAGCTTGATGAGTCAGTTCATGGGGCGAAGCTCAGATTGCATGGCTTTTTGGCAACACAAGTTCAGAAGCTTAGTTTTTACCTGGCTCAACATCAAGCGTGGGACTCTCAGGAAGAGAATAGTTATCTGGAGAATTCTATTTTATTGTAGCTTTCCAGAAGCTCTGCGCACCAAACATACATACTACAGAAAATACAAGGGACATTGTATCTGTTGAGTTATTAAGTCAGCTTGACAGAGTTCTGCATTGCTATCTGGGCCTGCTGAAGAATGTTCTCTTGCTTTGGGCTCCAGTAAAAACTGGCAACAGTAGTCTTCTTCTAAGATCTCCAAAAGATTGTCACAGGAAATCTAGGACACAGTGCCCAACCTAAATAATCCCATCATCCTTTCTCTTCCTCTATATCTGAACAGAAAAATAAGTGGAAAATTTTGAATAGCCTGAAGCCAGGAATCACTCCATATGGCCTTAATCCTTTTTTAATTTGGAAAATTTATGAGGGCATAAAAACTTTTATCACTGAAATTCCTATTAATGTATAACTACTAACTTTGAGACACTTTGGGAAATATAGAATAACAGAAATGGATATTTTTATTGCTATGTAGAATTATTCTATGAGGAAACACCTGTAAGCAATTATCCATCTGGTATTTGATACCAGTGGATATCAATCCAGTGGTTTATTAGAATAATTTGTAGAAAATTGCCTTTGCCCATGCCCCAGCACAAATGAGTGTGATTATATAAATACAAAGGTGAAAGCTGGGTTATAAAAAAAATTATACATATATTTAATATTTATACTTAATGAAACTATCATTTATTGAAGTGTGTGAACAGTTGCTAAAATAAATGTGAATTTTAAATCTTCAAATAATATTTTCCCCCTTGATAAAATACATAATTTTTCAATGGAAGTGAATGCTCTCATGCAAATATACAGTGATTCATTTCCATGGCTCACAGAAAAAAAAAAATAACAGCTATTCATGATATTCAAAGCCACTGGTAAGTCTTTCTTTATATTCTCTTTTAACAATTTATGGGTCATTGGAACGCAACATTCAGAGGTCTGTGAGACTGCCTTAATGATAACTGCTCATGTGCTTAGTGTTTCAGAATCCCTATGAATACAGAAATCAATTATGTGAACAGATGCAACCAAGTTACTAGGTTTTATGCTCACTGGGACATCACAAACACTTAAATTTGATAAAGTTAATCCACAAATATGTACTTTTATACACAACAATAAGTTAATATACATTCATGAAAATGCAAATATAGAAGTCAAAGCTTGGAAAGTGATTAAAATTGCTTTTTAGCAAATTGAGACAATAATTTCAGTTCCATGCAAGATTGTTTCTACAGATGGAAACAGCATTGAAGCAAAAATAGGTTAATTATTTTTCCCAACCACATAGGTTTTGTTCATGTGAACCCTGCGTATTCCCATTAGTAAGAAAAGTAAAAGCAAAAAATATTCTGTAATCAAGTCCTTTAAAAATTATATGCAATAGAGCAAAATCTATGATTTATGTTATCAAAATGTTAAGTAAAACTAAATTTCTAAAAAACTAGATTATTAAACAAGTATTTTTAATTTGTAATTAAAAGAACATAAAACATATAATCACATTCTACTGAATCTGATTAATGTGATTCACTAAAATATTCCTAAGGAGAAATGGTAGAAGTAAAAAAAAAATACTAAAAATGGCATTATCTTTATTAATTTTAATACTCTCGAAGTACCTTTTTTTTATCTCCTTAATATTTTTTTATTGTTTTTAAATGTTTATTTTTGACATAGATAGAGACAGAGTGCAAGCAGGAGAGGGGTAGAGAAAGAGAATCTGAAGCGGCTCCAGGCTCCGAGCTGTCAGCACAGAGCCTAACACAGGGCTCGAACTCACAAACTGCAAAATCATGACCTGAGCTGAAATCGGACACTTAGCTGACTGAGACACCCAGGCACCCTTGTTATCTCCTTAATACTCATGCATAATTTCAGTTGACTGAAATGAAAAGAAAAAATGAGAAAGCTATTATAGCTATTATATAAATAATACAAGAAATACAACTTTATTGTCAGGTGTTATCAATAAAACAATGCAATTAGAATATGTAAAGTTATTGAGTCAAGCAGCATGTTAACTGA
This sequence comes from Prionailurus viverrinus, assembly GCF_022837055.1. Lineage (NCBI taxonomy): Eukaryota > Metazoa > Chordata > Mammalia > Carnivora > Felidae > Prionailurus > Prionailurus viverrinus. Next base: position 108,118,849 of record NC_062564.1, on the reverse strand, counting down.
AATTTTTCTAATATTCCATATTCTAAACAACTTACCTATAAAACTTACTAGAGTTCACTAAAATAGACAAAAAAATGCTCTTAAATATCTCTCAGCCAGTCTTCTCTCCACCTTACACAGTCAAAATGCTGTGAGACATTCCTTGAAGTATTTTTAAAATTTTTCTTATCTGACACAATGGGTCTAAGATATATTTGTTAAATCATTCTGAGGTCTCAAGAAGGATCTTCTATCTGTATACCTGGGTGTATTTTACTCTTTTACTATTATTATTTATTATTATTATTATTATTACTACTACTATTGTTAATTAATATCCAAGTTAGTTAACATATAGTATAATAATTTCATGAATAGAATTTAGCGATTTATAACTTAGCATATACACTCTAGTTCCATCTACATGGATTTATAACTTAGCATATACACTCTAGTTCCATCTACATCTTGTAAATGGCAAGATTTCATTCTTTTTGATCACCGAGTAATATTCCATTGTATTATATACTACATCTTCTTTTTCCATTCATCAGTCGATGGACATTAGGGTTTTTTTCATACTTTGGCTATTGTCCATAGCACTGCTATGAACATTGGGGTGAATGTGCACTTTTGAGACAGCACTTCTGTATCCTTTAGATAAATACCTGGTGTGCAATTGCTGGTCATAGGGTAGTTCTACTTTTTTTAATTCTTTGAGGAAACTCCTACTGTTTTCCAGAGTGGCTGCTGCACCAGTTTGCATTCCCTCTAGCAGTGCAAAAGGGTTCTTCTGTCTCTGCATCCTCACCAACATCTGTTGTTGCCTGAGTTGTTAATTTTAGCCATTCCACTGGTATGAAGTGGTATCTCATTGTGGTTGTGATTTGTATTTACCTGATGGTAAGTGTTGTTGAGCATTTTTTTGTGTGTCTGGTAGCCATCTGGATGTCTTCTTTGGATAAGTGTCTATTCATGTCTTTTGCCCATTTCTTCACTGGATTCTTTGTTTTTTGGGTGTGGGGTTTGGTAAGTTCTTTACAGGTTTTGGATACTAACCCTTTCTCTGATATGTCATTTGCTAATATCTTCTCCCATTCCATTGGTTGTCTTTTAGTTTTGCTGATCGTTACCTTCACTGGGCAGAAACTTTTTGTTTTGATGAGGTCCCAATAGTTCATTTTTGCTTTTGTCTCCCTTGTGTCTGGAGACATGTCAAGTAAGAAGTTGCTGTGGCTGAGACCAAAGAGGTTGTTGCCTATTTTCTCCTCTAGGGTTTTGATGGCTACCTGTCTTAGATTTAGGTCTTTCATCCATTTTGGATTTATTTTTGTGTATGGTGTAAGAAAGTGGTCCAGGTTTATTCTTCTGCATGTCGCTGGCCAGTTTTCCAAACATCATTTGCTGAAGAGACTTTTTTCCACTGGACATTTTTTCATGCTTTGTCAAAGATTAGTTGGCCATACATTTGTGGGTTCATTATTGGGTTGTCTATTCCATTCCATTGGTCTATGTGTCTGTTTTTGTGCCAGTCCATACTGTCTTGGTGATTACAGCTTTGTAATACAGCTTGAAGTCCGGGATTGTGATGCCTCCAGATTTGGTTTTCTGTTTAGGAGTTTTTTGGCTATTTGGGTCTTTTCTGATTCCATACAAGTTTTAGGATTGTTTTTTCTAGCTCTGTGAAGAATACTGGCATTATTTTGATAGGGATTACATTGAATATGTAGATTCCTTGGGGACTATTGAGATTTTAACAATATTTTTTCTTCCAATCCATGAGCATGGAATGTTTTTCCATTTTTTGGTGTCTTCTTCAATTTTTTAAATAAGTTTTCTATAGTTTTCAGTGTATAGATTTTTCACGTCTTTGGTTAGGTTTATTCCTAGGTGTTTTATGGTTTTTGGTGCAATTGTAAATGGGATCAATTTCTTGATTTTCTGCTGCTTCCTTATTGGTGTATAGAAATGCCACAGATTTCTGTACATTGATTTTATATGCTGTGACTTTGCTGAATTCATGTATCAGTTATAGAAGTTTTTTTGGTGGAGTCTTTTGGGTTTTCCACATAGAGTATCATGTCTTCTGCAAGAGTGAAAATTTGACTTCCTTCTTGGTGATTTGGATGCCTATTATTTCTTTGTGTTGTCTGATTGCTGAAGCTCAGACTTCCAACACCATGTTGAATAACTGTGGCAAGAGTGGACATCCCGGTTTTGTTCCTGACCTTAGGGGGAAAGCTCTCAGTTTTTCCCCATTGAGGATGATATTAGCAGTGGGTCTTTTGTATATGGTTTTTATGATCTTTAGGTATGATCCTTCTATCCCTACTTTCTTGAGGGTTTTTATCAAGAAAGGATACTGTATTTTGTTAAATGGTTTCTCTGCATCTATTGGGAGGATAATATGGTTCTTATCCTTTCTTTTATTTATGTGATGTATCACATTGATTGATTTTCAGATATAGAACTAGCCCTGTATCCCAGGGCTAAATCTCACTTGATTGTGGTGAATAATTCTCTTAATGTATTTTTGGATCCCGGTGGCTAGTATCTTGTTGAGAATTTTTGCATCCATATTCATCAGGGAAATTGGTCTGTAGTTCCCCTTTTTAGTGGGGTTTTTGTCTGGTTTTGGAATCAAGGTAATGTGGCCTTGTAGAATGAATTTGGAAGTTTTCCTTCCATTTCTATTTTTTAGAACAGCTTCAAAAGAATAAGTATCAACTCTTCTTTAAATGTCTGGTAGAATTCCCAAAGGAAGCCATCTGGCCCAGGAGTCTCATTTATTGGAGGTTTTTGATTACGGATTCAATTTCTTTACTGGTTATGGATCTATTCAAATTTTCTATTTCTTTCTGTTTCAGTTTTGGTAGTTTTTATGCCTCTAGAAATCTGTCCATTTCTTCCATTGCCCAATTTGTTGGCTTATAGTGGCTCCTATTATTGTTTGTATTTCTGCAGTGTTACTTGTGATCTTTCCTTTTTCCTTTATGATTTTATTTATTTGTGTCCTTTTTCTTCTTGATCAATCTGGCTAAGGGTTTATCAATTTCATTAATTCTTTCAAAGAACCAGCCCCTGGTTTCATTGATCTGTTCTACTGTTTTTTGTTTGTTTATTTGTTTTTTATATATTATTGATTTCTGCTCTAATCTTTATTATTTCCCATCTTCTGCTGGTTTTAGGCATAATTTTCTGTTATTTTTCCAGCTCTTTTAGGTGTAAGGTTAGGTTGTGCATTTGAGACCTTTCTTCCTTCTTTAGGAAGGCCTGGATTGCTATGTACTTCCTTCTTATGACAGCCTTTGCTGCATCCCAGAGGTTTTGGGCTGTTGTGTTTTTATTTTCATTGGCTTCTATGTACTTTTTAATTTCCTCTTTAATTTTTTAATTAACTCATTCATTCCTTAGTAGGATGTTCTTTAATCTCAGAGTATTCATGGACTTTCCAATTTTATTCTTGTGGCTGATTTAAAAAAAATAATGTTTATTTATTTTTGACAGAGTTTGAGCAGGGGAGGAACAGAGAAAGAGAGGGAGACACAGAATCTGAAGTGGGCTCCAGGCTCTGAGTTATCAGCTCAGAGCCTGATGCTGGGCTCAAACCCATGAACCATGAGCTGAAGTCTGACGCTTAACTGACTGAGCCACTCAGGCACCCATTCTTGTGGTTGATTTTGAGTTTCATAGCATTGTGGTCTGAAAATATGCAAGGTTTGATCTTGATCTTTTTGTACTTGTTGAGGGCTGATCTGGGCTGGTCCCAGATTTCTTCTGGAGAATGTTACATGTGCACTTTAATAGAATATGTATTCTGCTGCTTTAGGATGCAATGTTCTGAATACCTCTGTTAAGTCCATCTATTCTAGTGTCATTCAAAGCCATCGTTTCCTTGTTGCTTTTCTGCTTACATGATCTGTCCATTGCTATAATTGGGGTATTAAAGTCCCCTACTATTAGGGTACTATTATCTATGAGTTTCTTTTTGTTTGTGATTAATCAATTTATATATTTGGGTGCTTTCACATTGGGGGCATAAATGTTTGTAATTGTCAGATATCTTGATGGATAGACCCCTTAATTATAATATAATGCCCTTCTTTGTCTCTTGTTACAGTCTTTATTTTAAAATCTAGATCGTCTGATATAAATATGACTACTCCAGCTTTCCTTTGGCGACCATTAGCATGATAGATGGTTCTCCATCCCTTTACTTTCAATCTTTAGGTGTCTTTATATCTAAAATGGGTCTCTTGTAAGCAGCATACAGATGGGTCTTGTTTTCTTACCCACTATGATACTCTATGTCTTTTGATTATAGCATTTAGTCCATTGACATTTAGAGTGAGTACTGAAAGATATGAATTTAGTGCCACTGTGTTGCCTGTAGAGATGGAGTTTCTGGTCATGTCCTTTCTAGTCTTGTTGCTTTGGTCTTTTTTATTTTGTTTCATCTTTTCTCCACTTTCTCAAAGTGTGCCCCTAAAAATCTCTTGCAGGGCTGGTTTAGTGGTCACTAACTCCTCTAGTTTTCATTTGTTTGGGAAACTCTTTATCTCTCCTTCTGGTTTGAATGACAGCCTTGCTGGATAAAGATTTCTTGGCTGCATATTTTTTCAATTCACTATGTTGTATATATCCTGCCACTCCCTCCTGGCCTGCCAAGTTTCTGTGGATAGGTCTGCTGCAAACCTGATCTGTCTTCCCTTATAGGTTAAGGACTTTTTTTTTCCCTTGCTGCTTTCATATTTTTTTTCCTTGTCTGTGTATTTTGTGAATTTGACTATGATATGCCTCAGTGATGGTCAGTTTTTGTTGATTCAAATGGGAGTTCTCTGTGTTTCTTAGATTTTGTTACCTGTGTCATTCACCAAATTAGAAAAGTTTTTGGTATAATTTGCTCACATAAGCCTTCTGCCCCTTTTTCTCTCTCTGCATCTTCTGGGACTCCTATGATTTGGGTATTACTGCTTTAAAAATTTTTTTTTAACATGTATTTATTATTGAGAGAGAGAGAGAGAGAAAGAGAGAGAGAGAGAGAGAGAGAGAGAGAGCATGAGAATGGGAAGGACATAGAGAGGAGGAGACATGGAATCAGAAGCAGGCTCCAGGCTCCAGGCTCTGAGTTGTCAGCATTGAGCCCGATGCGGGGCTCAAACTCACAAACCATGAGATCATGACCTGAGCCAAAGTCAGACGCTTAACCGACTGAGCCACCCAGGCACCCCATGAATATTACTCCTTTTTAATAAGTCACTGAGTTCTCTAAATCTTGTATCATGCTCTTTTTCCTGTTTCCTTTTTTTTTTTTCCTGTTTCATTGTTCTCCATAATTTTGTCTTCTTTATTGCTCATGTGCTGCTCTACTTTGTCCATCCTGGCCACCGTGGCATCCATTCAAGATTGCATCTCAGTTATAAAATTTTAAATTTTATCCTGACTAAATTTTACTTCTTTTATCTCCACAGAAAGAGATTCTATGCTTTACTCAACCCCAGATAGTATTCTTATTATTGTGGTTCTAAATTTTAGTTCAGGAATCTTGCTTATATCTCTGTTGATTAAGCCCCTGGCTGTCATTTCTTCCTGAAATGAATTAACCTTCATTTTGTCCTTTTGGAGGAAGAAAAAAAATTAAATTAAAAATTAGAAAGCAAACAAAAAATCAAATAAAGGAAGCTAGATCATAGGCGTGTTTTGGTCTGTTTGTTGTAAGAAAAAAGGGAAAGAAAGAAAAAAAAACAAAGGCAAGGATAAATTTCAAAATTAAAACAAATTATGTAATAAATTAGAATAAAATGTAATATAGAAAGTGAAATAGAATTTAAAAATTGCAAAAAAAATAAACATAGCAAAAAGATTTAAAAAATTTAAAAAAAATTTAAAAAGAAAAATAAAATTTTATCTTTCTGTATACCAGAAAAAGAAAGAAGGGACAAAAAAAATAATTTAAAGACATAAGCAAAACAAAACAAAATAAAAGAATAAATGAACCAGCAAACAAATGAAACCCAAATGAGGTTATATCCAGTTTCCCCTAGAACTCAAACTATGAAGCACTCTATAGTCCATACACTAAGTAGGCAGAGAGACTTGTGCTGTTCTCCTAGGGGATGTGCTTGCAGCATATGGTTGGGTAGGGTGTGGTGTAGCGGCTTGGTTCTCCACTTGGTGGCACTGCTTAGCTTACTGGGGTGGATCAGTGTGGCGCACATGCACGGGCACATGTGTGCGTGTGTGTGGGAGAGGTGGAAAAGGTTCTACCCGGATCCCTAGTCTCTGGCATAGGAATGTTGCCCTCTCACCCACCTGTAATCAAGCACCCCTCCTATGTCTCAGGCCTTTGTCTACTCCCCGCCTCTACCCTGTCCATGTTCAAGCCACCAGCCAGCCAGGTGGCACCTCCCTCCAGAGTTTTATCTCAGATGGGGTTGTGTTTCAAAACCCCTCACTTCAGAGAACCCTGCAGAGTAGGGGAACCATGCCATGCTCTATCAATAATTTACTCAGTGTCCTTAAGTAGTTTGCCAATGACCTCCTTGAGAAGCTTCCAGTTTTTATTACTGCCCATTCCCTAATGTCATGTATATAAATTGTCCCGTCATCTCACTAGGGTCACTAACTTCTGGTGGAGTTACCTATTGCTTTGTAACAAAACAGTCCAATACTTAGTGACCTAAAAAAGAAACATTTTGTCTCTCAGGGTTCTGTGAATAAACTGGGTTCCGCAGGGCAGTTCTTGCTTGGGTCACCAATGTGTTTTGATGCCAAATAGCAGTGAGTGCTAAGAGGAGTGAAAAGTGGTGCAGCTGCTGTGGAAAACAGTGTGGTCGTTCTTCAAAAAGTAAACATAGAATCCATGTAATCCACAGCAATTCTACTTTTGGGGTTACACCCAAGTGAATCGAAAGCAGAGGCTATAACAGATATTTGTACACCTATGTTCATAGCATTATTCACAATAGCCAAAAAGTAGAAGCAACCTAAATGTCCATCAGTGGATGAAAAGATAAACTAAATATAGTAAGCATAGAAAGTGGAATTCAGCTTTAAAAGGATGAAATTTGAACTCATGCTAAATATTTAAGAATCTGAAGACATTATGCTAAGTAAAACAACCAAGATGTATACGGACCAATATTGTATCGTTCCTCTTCACAAGGACACATGTTGTAGGGTTCCACTTAGATAGGGTACCTTATGTAGTCAAATTCGTAGAAACAGAAAATAAAATAGTGGTTGCCAGGGACTGAGGGAGGGAGGGTGAGAGGGAGGATTAAGAAGTTAGAGTTTAATGGCTGCAAAATTTCAGTTTAAGAAAACAAAACATTTCTGGAGATGGATTGTGATGATGGTCAGGCAACAATGTTAATGTACTCAATGCCACTGAATTGCACACTTAAAGTGGTTAAAATGTTAAAATTTGTGTATATTTTACCACACACACACACACACACACACACACACACACACACACAAACTGGAAACATGTTATGCCTATATGTTGTCACATGAAAAGGTATTCAAATCATGTAGCTAAGCAAATACTTAAAGCAGATAACAACCTATATGTCAGAAAGTGATACGTATGAAAATGCATGGGAGGTACTAAACTGGTGGGAGAAGAGAGGTGAGATTTTGCATTTATATTTGCTGACACATTTTTCTCTATTTTGGTGTCACAGTTTGAATCTCTTAATGATAAAGTAGTCCTATCTTATTCTTACAATTAAAAAGAAAAATGAAAACAAACAAATCACTATAATATAAAATACTTTCTTACAAACACACATAATAACAATGAAATTTTAAAAATCCTACAACTGCAGGAAAAGGAAAATAAAACAGTGTTTCAGGAAATTTAATCACATTTATTTTTATACTTTCAGGAGGATGGGCACATTTCCCTTTCTAATTTTCACAAAAAATGACTACTAAAATTAATGGTCAAGTGATCAAGAAATATTGATATGAAACTTCTTTTTGAAACATCCTCATGCATAACCTTCCTGTTAGACCCAGAAATTATTTCTCTTGAAACTGGAAAAGGGAAAAAAAAGCCAAACCAACCAACCAAACAAACAAACCAGCAAAAACCAAACACTAGAAACGAGAGCCTGGAGGCAAAAACCAGGAAATGCTAGGGACTTCACTGTCATATGAATCATGGAACACAACATACAAGGGGACTTCAATATCAAATCAACTTTTGTAGTTACAATTGTCTTCATCTTGTGTTTGCTGATCTCAGTGAAGTAAGTTTAACACTGAAAGGAACTAATACTCTTAACTATGCCAAATTGTTCTAAACTAAGGTCCTTTAAAAACAAAGATGTGAGCCTTTGATCTATTTGGATCAGTGTGTCTGAGTATCTTGTTGATCCTTCTTAACCCTCTTTAATCTGAGGACATAGTTCTGTCGACTGGTCTTACATTCCTGCCAAATGCATCTGATACATTTCTCTCCTTAGAGAAGATCTCTAAAGAACTCCTGCTTCCAAACAATCAGGAAAACTTATAGGCTCTTACCTAATGTTTCTGCAGTGGTGGTATCAGGGGTGGGGGAGGTTCTGCCAAAAACTGCTCCTAAGTTTTTGTAGTCTGTATCCCACTAATCTTTGTGTCAAAGAGCTGGTGTTCTATTACAAAGCTGCATATAGAAACATAGACATTTAGTTATTTCATGAACTATGGTAACTTTAAGAACATAAAAGTGTGCATTAACACTTTGGGCTTGCCTGCTTATTGCTTGCTTGCTTGATTGATTGACTGCAGAAGAGGGGCAGAGGGAGAGTGTGAATCTAAGCAGGCTCCATGCCCAGTGCAGAGTCTGATGAAGGGCTCGGTCTCACTGATGTGAGATTGTGACCTGAGTGGAAATCAAGAACGGGATGCTTAACCAACTGAGGTACCCAGTCACCCCTGGCTGTTTATATTATTGCAATTTATGTTATTTTAATAGCAACCCCGTCCCCAGATAACAATAATGATGCATTCTAAAAGTATCAAACATACTACAACTGAAAGCTACTTTCTGAGGGAACAAGAATTTCATAAGTTTATTTTCCCTGAAGATGTCACCTGATTCTCTTAGAAATGGTTCTAACTGGTTAAAAGAGTTATATATATTGATTAGGAAAAATTTGAAGTAGGTGGGAGAGCAAGCCAGTAATCAAGTATTACATATGCCTTGGAATTTCAGCCTCCATCAGTTTAATTCTATGAATAACTAGAGTCAGTTACACTTTTTCACCTGCAGACATTTCAACAAAAAGAATTCCATTTTTAAAACTATACGTAATGCTTATTGAAAATCCTCAAATGTGAGTTACTAAAAGAAAGTTTATGGTGTAGGAAAGGTAGCTATAAAAGTTTGAAAAGAAATCATAAAAGTTAGGACGAGTTTTATTTTGTTTTTATTCTTTTTCAAGTGCAAACCGGGTTCAAATCATTGCATAGAGATTCACCTTTTTAAAAAATTTATTTGAGACAGAGAATGAATGGGAGAGGAGCAGAGAGAGAGGGGGACAGAGGATACGAAGCAGCCTCTGTGCTGACAGCAGAGAGCCCAATGGGGCTAGAACTCGCAAACCATGAGATCATGACCTGAGCCGAAGTCAGATGCTTAACTGACTGAGCCACCCAGGTGCCCCTAGGAGATTTTTAAAAAGCAGTTTCCAGTGTGTGAGCAGTTGTTCCTCTGTCTACCTTAGTCCCAAATACTTTAAGTAAATCCTGTTTGGTTGAGAGTAATTAGAATGAGTTACCTCTTGTTAGTGGTTAGTTCAGAAGTAAGCAGTGACCCAATTTTAGCTTTTGGAAAACATTATGTCACCCTTAAAGAAGAAATGAAATCAGAGGAAGGAAGCATTTTCTATCTTTGGGCATTGATATGTGGGAATGTAGCAGCTAAACTCTCCTCTGACCATAAAAGGAGATGGCATTATGGAAGATGGTAAAGGGACAAAGCAGGCAGTATTTGAAGACACCTTTGAGTCACTGAATTGACCAAACGCTGCTCTACTTAGGAATATCCTGGGTTTTTTTTTTTTTTTTTGATACAATACACTTATTATTTACATTTTCTGTTATAGATGAAATGATTCTAATAGGTACATTAATAGACCAACATTTATTAAAAAACTGGCAGTAAATTAGAATCACGTGGAGCATTTAAAACAAACAAAAAAAACCAATGCCCAAGCTGCATGTAACACAAGGTAAATCACAATCTCCAGGCATCAGTAATTTTATAATTCTTCCACTTGACTCCAAGGTTTCGGCCAAAGTTGAGGGTCACTGAATAGACAGGTAAGTTTTCTCTGCAGTTTTATATGCCTCTTTCTTTGACTGCCTCCTGCTGATGAATAACAGTACTGATTTTGGGGTCTGTGTAAATATTTATTAATATTCTCTGGAAATTAGAGGAGCTGGCTACCCTTTATTTTTGGCAAAGCCACTTTACTTTTATCCCACTTCCTCCATTGATAGACACTTTTTGCTGGTTTTCCTTCTGGCAACATTATAATGGACAGTGTTTACTTTATTAAGAAAATAGTTATTTAAGCTTTTATTAAATGGCACCTCATTTCCGGCAGATGTTGTATATTCATTGGGAGAATGAAGGACCAAAACAACACTGGAAATTTGTTCATTAGGAAATAATTGACTTTATCATTTGACAATGATAATTATCCTAAGGGCTTTAGGTCCATGTCAGCTTTTTTTTTTTTTTTCCTTAACGTTTATTTATTTTTGAGACAGAGAGAGACAGAGCATGAACAGGGGAGGGGCAGAGGGAGAGGGAGACACAGAATCTGAAACGGGCTCCAGGCTCTGAGCTGTCAGCACAGAGCCTGATACGGGGCTCGAACTCACGGACCGTGAGATCATGACCTGAGCTGAAGTCGGACACTTAACCGACTGAGCCACCCAGGCGCCCCCATGTCAGCTTTTGTAACATGGAGATTTGCATGAGTTCCACAGGAGGAAAAACCCTGCTCTTATCATTTCAGAAACTTAAAATACGGTACCTCTACTCTACCTTTTATGGCAATCTAATCCCTGCTTTCTAGGAAAAGCCCAAATAATTGACTAATTGATAGGTTTCTTTTTTTTTTTTTAATTAATGTTTATTTGTTTTTGAGAGAGAGAGAGAGAGAGAGAGAGAGAGAGAGAGAGAGAGACAGAACATGAGTCGGGGAGGGGCAGAGAGAGGGAGGCAGAGTCCAAAGCAGCCTCCAGGCTCCGAGCTATCAGCACAGATCCCAATGTGGGGCTCGAACTCATGAATTGTGAGATCATGACCTGAGCCAAAGTCAGAGGCTTACCCGACTGAGCCACTCAGGCTCCCCAATTTACTTACAGTTTTTTTTCCTTCTTTAGAACTGTTACTTTATTCGTATTTTCATTGTGGATTCAATAAGACTTTTGGAAGGAGTGCTATGAGGTGTGTTATGTTTATGTTTGAGTCATTTCATGTTTCGTTATATATTATAAAACTAGAACTATAACAGTAATTTTTATTTTACCAATAATAAGCTGTTTATTTGTAACAAATATAACTAAAACTGTAATAATAATTGTATATACATATTGTGTATATATATGTGTGTGTGTGTGTGTGTGTGTGTGTGCGCGTATGAATATACTATATATAAAGTAGGTAACTTGATAAGATCCTAGCTAGAGATGCCCCCCCCCCCCCCCACCAAATGAGGATTCTCTCCATTTCTCCAGGCAAGTTATTTTCCCAAACACCACTTGGGCAGATATGTCTTGGTTCTTCTGGCTACTTTAACACTCAGATTATTTTATGCTAAGACATAGAGTCCCAGTAGGCTACTTGATGTGTATTTACTTTACAGTGGCCCAAACTCTATGAATATAGAACTAGAGCATCTCTGCAGATGCTTCTGGGTGTGTACAGAAGTAACTAGGATTGAAACCAGGTCTGTGTTTACATTTTTCTGTTTCTCCTTGCTCAAAGTCAGACACAGAGTGTGGATGTGCCTGGCCTCCTTCATGGGGAGAGAAGTTATACAAAGCCAAATAGACGCTGACTAGGCCGTGCCTCTCTGTTTGCTAGTACTGTGCATGCGTGGTGCTTTTCTGGGGGCAGCTGGCCAAGAGGTTGACCACAGTAAAGGAAGAGTTTCTAAGTGTACTTCTTTACATCTGCTTTCCAAGCTGGACCCTGAGCTCCTCCAAACTGGGAGTTAGAGGATTCTTTTCAGGGTTATTTTATTAAATTTCCATGGTTCAATATTATTTTTGATGTGGGGATATTCTGTAGTAAGTCTTGGTGTCTGTCTTTAATATGCACAGGCCAGCAGAAATCATTAAAACTGTACATTGTGAAAGGCATATGCAGGAGTTTTCCTACTTTAATATTCTTCAGTAATTTACATTGTTATTTGAGAGCACAAAAATTAGATATCTGGGCAAGTTTTTAATGAATATTTATGGTGTACTTGTGGTCATTCTATTACATGTACATGTGTGCTATTTTCTTATTTTTATTGCATTTATGTACATCTTAATACATACCTTTCATTTCTAGAGTTAGGACATAGCAGAAAGCTCATTTACTTTTAAATTTCTCTTTGGTATATCTTATAATATTCTTTTATTTAAGTATTTAAGGCCAAGCACAGACAAGAGGCCCAGGGAAGAGGGTAGGAAGGGCGGAGAGGCAGTGGCCCTGCAAGGACTGGCGGGAGGGAGCTGGGGTGGAGGGGCGGCCCGCCGGCCAAGCAGAGCCCCCGAGTCTGGCTTGCAAAAGCGGAGGGGCCAGACGGAGCGAGTTCCGACAGCAAGAGGGACTTGACCTCTGGAAGTTAACAGCTCTGCTCAGACAATGGGAAGGCTGGAAGACAACGGGAGGGAGACTTGTTGAGCTCCAGGATGACAGAGCTCAGCTTGGCGGGGAACAAAGGCGCTCGCCAGCGCTATCTCCCTTGCCCATCCCCCAGCCAAAATCCCAAAGGGAACCAGTTCCTGCCAGGGAACTTGCTTGCTCTGTGCAAACACCCAACGCTGTGCTTCTGCGGATCCATCCCTCCTGCGGGTCTGACTCCCTCCCGGTGCCGGAGGGCCCCTCCTGAAGTGGATCACCTAAGGAGAAGTGAGCTAAGCCTGCCCCTCTTGCCCTCTTGCACCTTGCCTACCCACCCCAGCTAATACACCAGATCCCCAGCACCACAAGCCTGGCAGTGTGCAAGTAGCCCAGACGGGCCACGCCACCCCACAGTGAATCCCGCCCCTAGGAGAGAGGAAGAGAAGGCACACACCAGTCTGGCTGTGACCCCAGCGGTGGGCTGGGGGCAGATATCAGGTCTGACTGCGGCTCTGCCCACCAAATCCAGTTATACACCACAGCACAGGGGAAGTGCCCTGCAGGTCCTCACCACGCCAGGGACTATCCAAAATGACCAAACGGAAGAATTCCCCTCAGAAGAATCTCCAGGAAATAACAACAGCCAATGAACTGATCAAAAAGGATTTAATAATATAACAGAAAGTGAATTTAGAATAATAGTCATAAAATTAATCGCTGGGCTTAAAAACAGTATAGAGGACAGCAGAGAATCTCTTGCTACAGAGATCAAGGGACTAAGGAACAGTCATGAGGAGCTGAAAAACGCTTTAAACGAAATGCAAAACAAAATGGAAATGACGACGACTGGGATTGAAGAGGCAGAGGAGAGAATAGGTAAACTAGAAGATAAAATTATGGAAAAAGAGGAAGCTGAGAAAAAGAGATAAAAAAAATCCAGGAGTATGAGGGGAAAATTAGAGAACTAAGTGATACACTAAACAGAAATAATATACACATAATTGGTATCCCAGAGGAGGAAGAGAGAGGGAAAGGTGCTGAAGGGGTACTTGAAGAAATAATAGCTGAGAACTTCCCTGAACTGGGGAAGGAAAAAGGCATTGAAATCCAAGAGGCACAGAGAACTCCCTTCAGACGTAACTTGAATCGATCTTCTGCACGACATATCATAGTGAAACTGGCAAAATACAAGGATAAAGAGAAAATTCTGAAAGCAGCAAGGGATAAACGTGCCCTCACATATAAAGGGAGACCTATAAGACTCATGACTGATCTCCCTTTTGAAACTTGGCAGGCCAGAAAGGATTGGCAGGAGACCTTCAATGTGTTGAGCAGAAAAGATATGGAGCTGAGAATCCTTTATCCAGCAAGTCTGTCATTTAGAATAGAAGGAGAGATAAAGGTCTTCCCAAACAAACAAAAACTGAAGGAATTCGTCACCACTCAACCAGCCCTACAAGAGATTCTAAGGGGGGACCCTGTGAGACAAAGTACCAGAGACATCGCTACAAGCATAAAACATACAGACATCACAATGACTCTAAACCCATATCTTTCTATAATAACACTGATGTAAATGGATTAAATGTGCCAACCAAAAGACATAGGGTATCAGAATGGATAAAAAAACAAGACCCATCTATTTGCTGTCTACAAGAGACTCATTTTAGACCTGAGGACACCTTCAGATTGAGAGTGAGGGGATGGAGAACTATTTATCATGCGACTGGAAGCCAAAAGAAAGCTGGAGTAGCCATACTTATATCAGACAAACTAGACTTTAAATTAAAGCCTGTAACAAGAGATGAAGAAGGGCATTATATAATAGTTACAGGGTCTATCCATCAGGAAGAGCTAACAATTATAAATGTCTATGCACTGAATACGGGAGCCCCCAAACATATAAAACAATTACTCATAAACATAAGCAACCTTATTGATAAGAATGTGGTAATTGCAGGGGATTTTAACACTCCACTTACAGAAATGGATACATCATCCAGACACACGGTCAATAAAGAAACAAGGGCCCTGAATGAGACATTGGATCAGATGGACTTGACAGATATATTTAAAACTCTGCATCCCAAAGCAACAGAATATACTTTCTTCTCGAGTGCACATGGAACATTCTCCAAGATAGATCATATACTGGGTCACAAAACAGCCCTTCATAAGTATACAAGAATTGAAATCATAAGATGCATACTTTCAGACCACAATGCTATGAAGCCTGAAATTAACCACAGAAAAAAGTCTGGAAAACCTCCAAAAGCATGGAGGTTAAAGAACACCCTACTAAAGAATGAGTGGGTCAACCAGACAATTAGAGAAGAAATTAAAAAATATATGGAAACAAACGAAAATGAAAATACAACCATCCAAACGCTTTGGGACGCAGCAAAGGTAGTCCTGAGAGGAAAATACATTGCAATCCCGGCCTATCTCAAGAAACAAGAAAAATCCCAAATACAAAATCTAACAACACACCTAAAGGAAATAGAAGCAGAACAGTAAAGGCAGCCTAAACCCAGCAGAAGAAGAGAAATAATAAAGATCAGAGCATAAATAAACAATATAGAATCTAAAAAAACTGTAGAGTAGATCAACGAAACCAAGAGTTGGTTTTTTTTGAAAAACAAAAACAAAAACAAAAACAAAAACAAAAACAAACAAACAAAAAAAACCCACCAAAATTGACAAACCTCTAGCCAGGCTTCTCAAAAAGAAAAGGGAGATGACCCAAATAGATAATACCATGAATGAAAATGGAATTATGACAACCAATCCCTCAGAGATACAAGCAATTATCAGGGAATACTATGAAAACTTATATGCCAACAAACTGGACAACCTGGAAGAAATGGACAAATTCCTAAGTGCCCCCACTCTTCCAAAACTCAAACAGGAGGAAATAGAAAGCTTGAACAGACCCATAACCAGCGAAGAAATTGAATCAGTTATCAAAAATCTCCCAACAAATAAGAGTCCAGGACCAAATGGCTTCCCAGGGGAGTTCTACCAGACGTTTAAAGCAGAGGTAATACCTATCCTTTTCAAGCTATTCCAAGAAATAGAAAGGGAAGGAAAACTTCCAGACTCATTCTATGAAGCCAGTATTTCTTTGATTCCTAAACCAGACAGAGACCCAGTAAAAAAAGAGAACTACAGGCCAATATCCCTGATGAATATGGATGCAAAAATTCTCAATAAGATACTAGCAAATCGAATTCAACAGCATATAAAAAGAATTATTCACCATGATCAAGTGGGATTCATTCCTGGGATGCAGGGCTGGTTCAACATTCGCAAATCAATCAACGTGATACATCACATTAAACAAAAAAAAGAGAAGAACCATATGATCATGTCAATCGATGCAGAAAAGGACTTTGACAAAACCCAGCACACTTTCTTAATAAAAACCTTTGAGAAAGTCGGGATAGAAGTTACATACTTAAACATCACAAAAGCCATTTAGGAAAAGCCCACAGCTAACATCATCCTCAATGGGGAAAAACTGAGAGCTTTTTCCCTGAGATCAGGAACACGACAGGGATGCCCACTCTCACTGCTGTGGTTTAACATAGTGTTGGAACTTCTAGCATCAGCAATCAGACAACAAAAGGAAATCAAAGGCATCAAAATTGGCAAAGATGAGGTTAAGCTTTCGCTTTCTGCAGATGACATGATACTATAGATGGAAAATCCGATAGACTCCACCAAAAGTCTGCTAGAACTGATACTTGAATTCATCAAAGTTGCAGGATACAAAATCAATGTACAGAAATCAGTTGCATTCTTATACACTAACAATGAAGCAACAGAAAGACAAATGAAGAAACTGATCCCATTCACAATTGCACCAAGAAGCATAAAATACCTAGGAATAAATCTAACCAAAGATGTAAAAGATCTGTATGCTGAAAACTATAGAAAGCTTATGAGGGTAATTGAAGAAGATATAAAGAAATGGAAAAACATTCCCTGCTCATGGATTGGAAGAATGAATATTGTCAAAATGTCAATACTACCCAAAGCTATCTACACATTCAATGCAATCCCAATCAAAATTGCACCAGCATTCTTCTTGAAACTAAAACAAGCAATCCTAAAATTCATATGGATCCACAAAAGGCCCCGAATAGCTAAAGTAATTTTGAAGAAGAAGACCAAAGCAGGAGGCATCACCATCCCAGACTTTAGCCTCTACTACAAAGCTGTCATCATCAAGACAGCATGGTATTGGCACAAAAACAGACACACAGACCAATGGAATAGAATTGAAACCCCAGAACTAGACCCACAAACGTATGGCCAACTCATCTTTGACAAAGCAGGAAAGAACATCCAATGGAAAATGACAGTCTCTTTAACAAATGGTGCTGGGAGAACTGGACAGCAACATGCAGAAGGTTGAAACTAGACCACTTTCTCACACCATTCACAAGAATAAACTCAAAATGGATAAAGGACCTGAATGTGAGACAGGAAACCATCAAAACCCTAGAGGAGAAAGCAGGAAAAGACCTCTCTGACCTCAGCTGTAGCAATCTCTTACTCGACACATCCCCAAAGGCAAGGTTTAAAAGCAAAAATGAATTACTGGGACCTTATGAAGATAAAAAGCTTCTGCACAGCAAAGGAAACAACCAACAAAACTAAAAGGCAACCAACGGAATGGGAAAAGATATTTGCAAATGACATATTGGACAAAGGGCTAGTATCCATAATCTATAAAGAGCTCACCAAATTCCACACCCAAAAAAACAAATAATCCAGTGAAGAAATGGGCAGAAAACTAGAATAGACACTTCTCTAAAGAAGACATCCGGATGGCCAACAAGCACATGAAAAGATGCTCAACGTCGCTCATCAGGGAAATACAAATCAAAACCACACTCAGGTATCACCTCATGCCAGTCAGAGTGGCCAAAATGAACAAATCAGGAGACTATAGATGCTGGAGAGGATGTGGAGAAACGGGAAGCCTCTTGCACTGTTGGTGGGAATGCAATCTGGTGCAGCCACTCTGGAAAGCAGTGTGGAGGTTCCTCAGAAAATTAAAAATAGACCTACCCTATGACCCAACAATAGCACTGCTAGGAATTTACCCAAGGGATACAGGAGTACTGATGCATAGGGGCACTTGTACCCCAATGTTGATAGCAGCACTCTCAACAATAGCCAAATTATGGAAAGAACCTAAATGTCCATCAACGGATGAATAAAGAAATTGTGGTTTATATACACAATGGAGTACTACGTGGCAATGAGAAAGAATGAAATATGACCCTTTGTAGCAACGTGGATGGAACTGGAGAGTGTGATTCTAAGTGAAATAAGCCATACAGAGAAAGACAGATACCATATGTTTTCACTCTTATATGGATCCTGAGAAACTTAACAGAAACCCATGGGGGAGGGCAAGGAAAAAAAAAAAAAGAGGTTAGAGTGGGAGAGAGCCAAAGCATAAGGGACTCTTAAAAACTGAGAACAAAATGAGGGTTGATGAGGGGTGGGAGGGCAGGGAGGGTGGGTGATGGGTATTGAGGAGGGCACCTTTTGGGATGAGCACTGGGTGTTGTATGGAAACCAATTTGACAATAAATTTCATATGTTGAAAAAAATTTAAAAAAATAAAAAAAATATTTAAAGCAGTTTATCTTACCCTTCCCCACAAAATATCTGAGTAGATTTTTGTCTTATAGGTATAATCTATAAGTAAATGATACGTAAATTGCAACATATACCTATTAATCCAGTGGTAATATAAAGGTTAATATCTCTTCAATCCTACGTTTATAAATTGTATACCTATTAAATTATTTGAATTTTTTATCATCACTCTATAGTTATTTATTTTGAACTCTTGAAAAATTTCAAACTCATGAAATTAAAGAATATTGTAATTAATGTTATACATACTACCTTAGTAAAAATATGGCACTTTTTATTGTTAAAATCTCCATGTATCATCCTTATGTATTACCTTTCCATCTTTGCCTCCATATTAAATGCTTTTGTTTAGCTACATAAAGAATAATTTCTAGGGGGGGCTTGGTGGCTCAGTCACTTGAGCTGCCAACCCTTGATTTCAGCTCAGGTCATGATCTCATGGTTGTGGGATTGGCCTCTCATTGGACTCCATGCTGAGCTTGTAGCCTGTTTGGGATTCTCTCTTGCCCTCTGGCTCTGCCTTTATCCTGCTCACACATGTGATCTCTCTTTCTCTCTCTCTCAAAATAAATAGGTAAACATTAAACTTCACCTAAAATATTTTTAATTATAATTCTTATTTTTATTATTCTTTTTTTAGTGATTATTTATTTTGATAGAGGGAAAGAGAGCACCTGTGAGAGCATGTGAGAAGGGCAGGAAGAGAGGGAGAGAGAGAGAATCCCAAGCAGTCTCTCCCCTGACAGAGTTGAGCCCAACGTGGGGCTTGAATTTATGAACTGGGAGATTATGACCTGAGCAGAAATCAAGAGTCACTGACTTAGCCACCCAGGCGCCCTGAATAATTCCTATTAATATATGCTATCATTTTTCATGTTCTAATTTCTTAAAAAAAATTTTTTTTTAATGTTTTTATTTTATTTGTCAGACAGAGAGAGACAGAGCATGAGCAGGGGAGGGGCAGAGAGAGAGGGAGACACAGAATCTGAAGCGGGCTCCAGGCTCTGAGCTGTCAGCACAGAGCCCGAGGCGGGGCTCAAACTCACGGATCCTGAGATCCTGACCTGAGCTGAAGTCGGACGCTTAACTGACTGAGCCACCCAGGTGCCCCTAATTTCTTTATAACTGTTACTTCATATGAATTTTCCTTTAACATTTAAAAAAAATCATATTTAGGTAAATCATGTGACTTGGTGATAATATTGATTATTTTTAATGATAAATAGTATTCCATTTTATCTTGGTATAATTTATTTGACTTTTTTTTATAATTTACTTCATTTCTTTTTTCATTTTTATTTTTTATTGAAGTACTGGTGACATAAAATATTATATTAGTTTCAAGTGTAAAACATAGCAATTTGACATTTATATACATTATAAAATGATCATCATAAGTTTAGTTACCGTCTATCACTATAAATTTATTACAATATTACTGATCATGTTCCCTATGCTGTAATTTACATCCCTGTGAGTTATTGATTTCATAACTGTGAGTTTGTACCTCTTAATTCCCTTCATGTATTTCACCCATTTCCCCAACCCCTTCCTTGCTGGCAACCACCAGTTTGTTCTCTGTATTTAAAAATCTGTTCCTTTCTTGTTTGTTCATTTGTTTTGTTTTTTAGATTCCACATATAAGTGAAATCATACAGTATTTGTCTTTTTCTACCTGACAAATTTTACTTAGCATAATACTCTCTAGGTACATCCTAGAGGTTGTTATGAATGGCAGTCTTTATTTTTAGTAGTTGAGTAATATTCCTTTTTATATATTTTTCATACTTTAGCTATTATTAGTAATACTGCAGTGAACACAGGAATGCATGTATCTTTTGAATAAGTGTTTTGTTTTCTTCAGAAAAATACCCAAAGTGAAATTGCTGGACCAATGGCACCTCTATTTTTAATTTTTTGAGAATCCTCCATACTGTTTTTCATAGGAGCTATACCACTTTACATTCCCACGGAAAGGGCACAAGGGAGCCCTTTCCTCCACATCCTCACCAGCACTTGTAATGTCTTGTCTTTTGATATTAGCCATTCTGACAGCTGTGAAGTGGTATCTTATTGTGGTTTTGATTTGCATTTCCTTGATGATGACTGACATTGAGCATTTTTCCATGTGTCTGTTGGCCATCTCTATTTCATCTTGGGAAAATGTCAACTCAGGTCCTCTTTCCATTTTTCAAATTGAATTGTTTGGTTTTTGGGTGTTGAGTTGTGTGACTTCTTCATATATTTTGGATATTAACCCCATATATTTCATTTTCAAATATTCTTCCACTTAGTAGGTTGTCTTTTCAGTTTGTTGATAGTTACCTTTGCTGTGCAAAAGTTTTATGGTTTAAAATAGTTTCAATTGTATGTATTTGCTTTTGTTGCTCTTGCTTGAGGAGACAGATCCAAGACAATATTGCTAAGATACTTTCTTTTAAGAGTTTTATGGTTTCAGATTTCATATTTAGGTGTTAAATTCATTTTGAATTTATTTTGTATATGGTATAATAAAGTGGTCCAATTCCATTCTTTTGTATGTAGTTGTCCAGTTTCCCCCCAATTGTTTATTGAACAGACTATCTTTTCCCCATTGTATGTATTTGCCTCTTTTGTCATATATAAATTAGACCATATAAATATGAATTTATTTTTGGGCTTTCAATTCTATTTCATTGATATATGTGTTTGTTTCTGTGGCAGTACTGTTTTAATTACCATAGTCTTGTAGGGTATACACTGTTGGTTGCCTCTGTCTCCCTCTTGTGGCTGGGCAGTGACTTCTGTGAATGTTCTGGTGGGCAGGGCCAGGCCAGGTGTGAATGGCTGTGTGACCTGGCTGTGACTATCATAGGTGCACTGGCAGTTGGGGCTGGTACCCCTTGGGTGGGGGCCACTTTGATGGTGTACCAGTTTTGACTGGAGTGGCATGCTAGGACACTGTTGAGGAGTATCTGCTAGAATAGGCAGATTGGCCTGGGTGGGTCTGCAGGGGAACATCAGAGTGGGGTGGGGTTGAGTAGTTGCTAGCAAGGTGGATGGAGAGTACCAGAAATGGAGCCCATTGGTGCAGGACAAAATAGGTAGAAGGAAAGTAAGAAAAATGACACTCTCCAGCACTTCCAGTCCTGGAGAAAGTTCCTCTAGATCCCTGCCCCTCTAGTACAAGCCCTAAAATAAGTCAGTAAATTTCCATATATGGCCCTGGTGCTTTTCAGCCAGCTGCCTTTGTTCTGGGTCTCAGAGAAAGTGAGTTTATGCATCCACTCTGTAAGAGCAAAGTTTCAGTTTCCCTTAGTCCTCCAGCTTTCCTAGAGTTAAGCCAGACTGATTTTTCAAAACTAGACATTATGAGGGCTTGTCTTGGTGCAGGGCCCCAGGGTGTGGATGCCTGAGGTAGAGCTTATGCCTCTAACTGCTCAAGAAGGACCTTCACATTTGTGCCATCCCTCTCATTTGTGGCTCACAGCACTGGGGATGTGGGTCCTGACCAGACTGCTTCTTTGCCCCTCCTACCTGTTTCAATGAGGCTTTTTCTTTATGACTTTATTAGTGGTTGAGCTGTTCTGCTAGTCTTTAGGTTGTTCTCAGAGAGAGTTGTTCCATGTGTAGTTGTAGTTTTGGTGTGTCTATGGGAGAAGTGAGTGCAGGATTTTCTACTTCACCATCTTGGTTCAAAAAAATGTTTTCTTTTTCAATTTGAAACAATGCCATTAATACTATAATATTGCATGTCCTCATTTATGCTTTATGAGAATTATGGTGGGTATGTAAATTGAAGACTGATTTTTGTATTTAATATATGTGTATTTATGCACATGTTAAATTTTAGTACATTTTGCTAAATTGTGTCTTAGTGTTTTCAGACATTAAGTTTGTCAGTTTTATAAGTGTAAAATATTGTCTCGCTTTAGTTTTAATTTTCAGTTTACTTCTTACTAGAGAGGCTTAACACATATTTAAAGTTATCATTTATCCAAATTTCTTTTTGTGTTATTTATTCATAGCTTAAGCCTGATTTGTCTGTTTTCCATTTGAGTTTTAGAATTGTTAGCATATATGTATGCTTATGTTATTTGTCCTGATACCTATATATGTTTATGTATTTACATATATATTTCATATGTTGCAAACATCTTAACTCTATGATCCTCATGTCTTCTCTGTCGTAGTGTATAATAGAAAAGTAAGCTAATTTATCAATATTTCCTATTTGTGGTTTTTGCTGTTTGTACTTTAGCATTATCTTTCATGAGTCTAGAGCTTCTGTTTTTTTTTTTTTTTCTAAACATTTTAAACTCTTGCCTGTATGTTTTTCTGTTATACACCATTTATTGAATCACTATTCTTGTCTCACTGTTATTCAAAAGCACTGTGTTACATGATTTTTTCATATACTGCTAATTTGCTTCCGGGCTCTTTCCATGCATCAATACCACACTTAACTTATTAACAGAGATGTAATAAAAATCATGCTGTTAGGAATGTTCTCTCTCATTTCTTCTTTAGGAAAAAGGCTCTTGCACGAACACATGAATTTTATCATTTATTTTCTACGATATCTGAGTAATTCTTTAGGTATTTGTTGGCATTTAATTCAAGAGATAAGTCATATTTATTACACGCAAGTTTAAAATTATTCTTTTTGAAATGATCCTTTCAATCTATTTATCCAAAATATTTTTTAAAAAGGTTTTATATAGGCATCTTGGTTTCTCTTTTGGTTGGTTTTTCCAAGTATTCTCTATTCTTGTATTTAGCATTTGTCTTTTTATTGTTGAAGTTGAGATACAATATTATATTAGTTTTAGATGTAGAATACGGTGATTCAACATTTATATACATTATAAAGTGATCGCCATGATAAATCCACTTACCAGTTGTCACTGTAGAAAATAGTTACAATGTTATTAACTATATTAGCTATGCTGTACATTGCAACCCCATGTCACCTTTCTTTTGTAATAGTAAGTTTCTGCCTTTTAATTTCCTTTCCTTTTTTTGCCCATCCCCTTATCCCCCTCTGCTCTGGCAAATACCAGATTTTTTTCTATATCTATGTTTCTGTTTTATTTTGTTCTTTTGTTTTTAGATTTCACACTTAAGTGAAATTATACAATATTAGTCTTTCTCTGACTTATTTCACTTAACATAATGCCCTCTAGGTCTACCATTTTGTCACAAATGAGATTTCTTTATTTTTCATTGCTGAGTAATATTTCATTGTACATATATTCCACATCTTCTTAATTCATTCATCTATCAATAGATACTTGAACTGCCTCCATTTCTTGGTTATTGTAAATAATGCTGCAATAATTATAGGGGTGCATATATCTTTTCAACTTCATGTTTTTGCTTTCTTCAGATAAATACCCAGAAGTTTAATTGCTGGGTCATATAATTGATTATATTTCTAATCTTTTCAGAAACTTTCAAACTGTTTTCTATAAGGGTTGCAGCATTTTGCATTTCCACCAGCACTGTACAGGGATTCACTTTTCTCCACATCCTTGCCAACACTTATTTTTTGTCTTTTTGATACTAGCCATTCTGACAGGTATGAGGTGATATCCAGTTGTAGTTTTGTTTTGCATTACTGATATTGGGCATATTTTCATGTGTCATTGGCCATTGGTATGTCTTTTTTGGCAAAATGTCAATTCAGGCCGTCTACCCATTTTTAAATTGGATTGTTTGTCTTTATGATATTAGGCTGTGTGAGCTCTTCATTTATTTTAGATAGTAGACCCTTATTGATTACATTATTTGCAAATATTTTTTTCCCATTCAATTAGATTGCCTTTTTGTTTTGTTGGTTTCCTAATGTATGTTTCTTTTAATATTATATACTGTTAGACTATATTTTGAAACATCTTACCATCTGTCTCTTAAATTATAAATGTATTCCATTTATAATATTGTGATTATTGATATACATGGACTCTTACTATCATTATATATTTATTTTATCTAGTTTTTTTCTTGTTCTTGCTATCAATGAGATTAAATGAAAGTTAATTTTTATGTTTCTTTCTTGTTATTTCCCCCTAATAATAAATTTTATAATTTCTCTTTAAATACAGAAAACAAACTGAAAATTCCTGGAGGGGTGGAGGGTGAGGGGATGGGTTAAATGGGTGATGGGCGTTAAGGAGGGCACTTTTTGGGATGAGCACTTGGTGTCAGGTAAGAGATGAATCACTGGGTTCTACTCCTGAAGCCAAGATTACACTGTATGTTAACTAACTTGAATTTAAATAAAAAATAAGAAAGTTTTACCATTTACATTTAAATTTACATTAAAACATCGATTTTTCACTCACATGTCTTCCTGATAATTTAGAATATTCAAAAAATTTTAACTCCTTCCTTATATGCTATTATTATCAGTAATTTAATTCTCCCTTTGAACTTAACACAGTACAAAATCAGTAGAGCAATCTTTGTTCGGATAAATTTGTGTGATCAAACATTTTTTTTCTTACCAACTTACTATTTTTCATTAATTTCAGAATTTTTATTATTGCTTTAGTAAATATTTCCATTTTCCAAATGGGTGTACCAATTTTATGTGCAGAGTATAAAATTTCTGTTTTTTCATGTTCTTGCAAACTTCAGTATATTCTACAATTTTCCACTTAGAGTGAAATGTAGTGAAAATACAAGAGCATCTCGTTATGAATTTAATTTATATTACCCTGAATATATTGAGCATTCTTTCTATTTTAATTGGGCATTCTGAGAGCTCCTTTGTACTGTCTAATTTTATGGCATATATTCATAGGATGTTCTGTCTTCTTGTTGATTTAAACAGTGTATTTTTTCCCTATCAAAAGTCATTTGTCAGATAGATGTACTGTGATTATTTTCTTCTTCCATTTTGTTGGATGCCTTTCACTCTGTCAGTAGTGTTTGATAAAACGACGTTTTTAACTTTGTTATTGTCCTATTTACCAGTCTAAATGGGTAATATTTCAAGCTAGAGTTAGTTTCAGAGACGATTGCTTAATGAAGATTCCCATACATCTGAACCATTAAGGAACTGTTCCCAGGAGAAAACACTTTAGGACTAGAGAAAACAGGACAAGAAAGGTGAAGGAACCAATAAGAGTGTAGTATGGGACAAAATTCTTTAATGGATAGTTTTATTTGGATTCCATAGAAGAAATGTGGAGCATAAATTATAGCTCAGAACTGTCCAAAAAGTAGGCAACAGAATTTTGTAAATTATAAAATAGTTTTGAAACTGTCAATAATTACTAAGAGACATTAGGAAAAGTGTTAAAAATGCCTCCAACCTTACTTCGTGCAAAGCCTTAAGCAAAAACTCATTGATCACTGCCCTTGGATCACTGGCCTCTCCACAAAGTAAATGGCCACTAAAGTTTTCTGCAATCATAACTCTTTTCTTTTTCTTTTCTTTTTCTTGTAACCATTGTCCTTAAATGTTGCCCTTGAATAGAGCTGTAGAATATTAACAATCAAGGGTGCCTGGGTGGCTCAGTGGGTTAAGCATCTGACTCTTGGTTTGGCTCAGGTCATGATCTCATGGTTCATGGGTTCAAGCTCTACATTGGGCTCTGCACTGACAGTGTAGATCCTGCTTAGGATTCTTATTCTCTCTGTGCACTTTCTCTCCCTCTCTCACTCAAAATAAATAGATAAATTTAAAAAAAAACAAGAATAAAACAATAAAGTTTTTGTTTGTACCAACATGCAAAATTTACTTATGAGGAAAGTACAGGATTCTCCACCCCCCCCCCCAACCCCCAATCAACTGGTCATAAGGACACATCCATCAGTGCATTCTGAGGGAGGGCATCTGCTGACAGAGTGATAAAGGAATATAGGTCACCTTCTTCAGTTGTCCTTTTGGACTTGTTAACAGCAATTCTATCACAGATAAACCACTATGACAGTAACCAGAATAAATAAATAAATTTGTTCATCTCAGGAGAATGCTCACTGTTTTTGATCTTCCTTCCTGATGGCTATATGGTGATTTGATTGGATCACTAGTGTCACACCAAAAACCTTACCATAGGTTATGTTGATTTATTCCATTGGTGAATGGAATAAATCCTAGAATGTAGTGTTGTTTGTTGATTATTTTCGTGTATGTGCTGTTGCAAGTGGGCTGCTTTAGGCTCTTCCACTTTGCCTTTGCTACCATGATAGTTCTTACTCCAGAAGATAAAGAACAAATACGAGACTTCAGGCACACCTAAGTGTTTCCAACTCAATTTATGCTTTTAAGAAAAGAATGAACACTGGGTGTGTTTGTACCTATTTGATCCACTATAGACATCCAGGGCCAGGACTCCTATTTCTTCTCTATGCTCCACTCTAATACAAGGTCCAGTGTTAGCTCAGATACTTTATTTAATAGTTGTAAAAAAAAATCTTAGAATTCCCATTTTTCCAACATAAACTGGGCAAATCACCCTCTGGAAAAGGCAATTGCTACACTTGCTCTGACATTGCATACTTCTCCAGAGGGAAATGACCTTTTCTTTATTTATGTGTTTTGTGTCTCAGAACTGGCTAAGGATCAAAGGTGGGTGAAAGATTTTTACTTTCCTTTGGGGCAGCTGATAGGACACTTATGCTACTCCACATTTGATTTGTTTATTATGTAAAAAAAAAAGCAGTAGTCTTTTGAACTGACCCACTATCTTATACCAAAAAGACCATGATTAGCTGTATTAATATAACCCTGTAGATCATGCTCCTCTACTTGCCATTAGGATACTGCAGATTATATAGAAATTTCATTGCCTTGTTTTTAATAAATTAAATGATGAAACCTGAGACCTATTACCCACACTGGTATTAGAAAAACTTGCTCACAGTATTTCTTACTATAAATCCCAAACAGCAGTTGACAATACTGAGTCAGATTCTCAGTGATGACTATTCTCCTCCATACCAAACCAATAGCCTTTCTCTTGTTTCCTTAGTAAATGAAGAATCTTCCATGCCCTCCATCTTTTGGGTTATTGGGTCTTATTTAATAGGTCCATGTTACCATTTCTACTTGTAAGATTTTTGATCCTTAGCTCAACACTAAGAAAATAGTTGTCATCTTCACTTAATTTATAATTGTCCTTCATTTTTTTCACTCTCTGGGGAGTCCTCTCTAAAGCAATTTTATAGCTACTTTGCATGCCCATACTAGATTGTTAAATACTTGAATAATGGAAGAGTGTCCTACCAACAACTCTTTTACTCAGCCTTAGAGGATCCTACCCATTCCCCCTCTCTGGTACTGCATGACTAAGGCCTATTCCCAGTCATAATCTACCAGTTTCCAGAAATATATTATAAGGGACATATTAATGAATAATCTCTTTTTTCTTTTACCAGACCCAGGATTTCACCAGTTGGTTCATATTGGCATTTGACCTTATTTATTGGAGAATGGCTAAGAGCTAAGAACAATGCATATCTCAAAGAGGGGAAATATTTTCTTACAATGAATCTGGCTTCTTTAATGCCTTTATAATAACTTAAGGCAAAAGTTGGAAATGGGAGGATTGTTGCTATTCTCCAGACTGTGAGAGAATCATTTCTGCAGGCTAAAAGAATTTAAAAAAATCTTGGTTTAATGTTCTCAAACACATCAAGCAAGATATCCAAAGTCCCAAAACTCAGGGTCATGCTTCTTTCCTATTAGAGCTCTAATGCTGGTGTGGAATTTTTGTCAAGATATGAATTGTGAATTTAGCCTTCCAAAAATTCTCTTTTTACATTCAAACCCTAGAACTGGTCTTCACAGTCTAGCTTATGGGAGCATAAGATGGAGGTCTTCTGACTAACACATTTAATTTAGATTTTGGCTTAGTTGAACCTATCATTTTCTTTATCACAAAGATGTACTTTCAGCAACCACTCAATTCCACAATTCTTTTTTTTTTTAAATAATGTTTATTTATTTTTGAGAGAGAGAGAGAGACAGAGTGTAAGTGGGGAATGGGGAGAGAGAGGGAGACAAAATCTGAAACAGGCTCCAGGCTCTGAGCTGTCAGCTCAGAGCCTGACACGGGGCTTGAACTCAAGTACAGCCTGATCATGACCTGAGCTGAAGTCAGATGCTTAACCAACTGAGCCACTCAGGTGCCCCATCAATATTCATATTCATAAAAACATATTCATAAATATGTGTGAGATAAAATTCTACTTGGTCTCTGTTACACTTCTTTAGCATTCACCTTTTATTTAGTCATTTGAGAAAATACATGTGTTTTCCTCTTTTCTAGGACAAACATGCTCTCTTGGCAATTTTTCAGTTTCTGTTTATTTTTATTTACTTTTCCTCCATTATTTTCATTCTACCAATTTCCATTGCATTGACAATTCTCAACTCATCTTAATTTTCTGTGTTTATTTCCTTTTACATTTACAAAGTTTTCTCCATTTCCTTTTTAGAACTTCAGGAAGAAATTGGTAACTTTTCTCAGGCTGACAGTCTTTTATTGAGGAATTTCATAGAACTATTTTTTTTCTTGCAATTTCCTGATTCTTTAACTCCTTACTCACTCTTGTCTTTGCTCTTAGTGTCATTTGAAATTAATGAAAACAATCCGTTTCACTAAATTTCTCCAGTTTTAATTTCCCTCTTCACCCTCTCCCTCTACCCTTTGCCATTCCCTTTCCTTTATTTGCTATATATTCCTAGGCTGCTTCTATTTTCAGATGCTCACCACAATTTGATTTTGAGGTAGGTGAGATGAAGAGGATTAAATTAAGAAGAATGTGCTTGTTTCCATTCAAGATATCTGCCGAAAAAATGCCCTTTCACATGGATTTTCCACCTTGTTCCTTGAATTGGGGTGCACATCGCTGCATACATAATACCCTATTTCTTTTTTCTCCCTTCCTGTACTTTATTACAAAAATTACTTAAAGGATTCCTGAAATACTTTATATATACATACAATAATCTTGGGTAGTTAATATCTTTTTAAGTGTCTTAGGACCACAATGCATCCTTCCTTTGGTTTGCAAATATTTTCTCAACTCTTTGTTTAAATATTTTGATAAATTGCTTTGTGTTCTTCATATAGCAGACACATTAAAAATTTTTTTAAGTGTATTTATTTATTTTGAGAGAGACAGCATGAGTAGGGGAGGGGCAGAGAGAGAGAGACAGAGAGAGAATCCCAAGCTGGCTCTGCACTGTCAGTGCAGAGCCCAATTAGGGGCTCCAACTCATGAAACTTTGAGATTATGACCTGAGCGAGCCCAAAGTGGATGCTTAACTGACTGAGCCACCCAGGCACCCCTAGCAGACACATTTTTAAATAGTTTGGTATTTTTTTTTTTGCCTCATTTTCCATGAAATTATTTCATCTTATATTTTTAAATAAGCTATTGCTTAAATGTTTATTATCCCTTAGACTTTTATCTTGTAAATGTTTATATTGCGAATGATTTTGTTTTATTCTTGTGTTTATAAGTCTGACTTCCTACAAAATTTCAAATATTGATACTTTCTTTTCCACTTTATTGACTAGAATTTTCTGTTTCTTTTTTTTAAATTTTTTTTAACATTTATTTATTTTTGAGACAGAGAGAGAGCATGAACAGGGGAGGGTCAGAGAAAGAAGGAGACACAGAATCTGAAACAGGCTCCAGGCTCTGAGCTGTCAGCACAGAGCCCGACGTGGGGCTCGAACTCACAGCCCGCGAGATCTTCTTTCCTTAAATTTTCCTTTGTTCCTCTACTACTAAATAACTCTTTACAGTGATATATGGCCTTTAAAATGTTGAGGTACATTCCCTTTCTACCCACTTTGTTGAGAGTTTTTATTTAAGTGGATGTTAAATATTGTCAAGTGTTTTTTCTACATCTCTAGAGATGATCATACGATTGTTATCCTTTATTTGGTTAATATGGTGTACCATGTTGATTGGTTTACAGATGTTGAACCATCCTTACATCTCTGGAGTAAATCCATTTGATTGTGGTAATGATCCTTGTAATGTATTGTTGATTGGGTTTACTAACATTTTGTTGATGGTGTTCAGAGATATTGGCCTGTAATTTTCTTTTCTTGTGGTGTCCTTGTCTGGTTTTGGTTCAGGGTAAAGCTGGCCTTGAAAAATGAGTTTGGAAGTGTTTTCTTTATTTTTTGGAAGAGTTTGAGTTAATAACAATTCTTCTTTGAATATTTGGTAGAATTCTTTGTTTGTTGAGATTTGTGTTTTGATTACTGATTTCATCTTCTTATTAGCAATAGTCTATTTTGCATTATTTATATAACTTTTGATTTAGTGGATTAATCACATTATATAACATTCTACTAAATAGCTGGTATTTTGTCTGTCAATATTGTATCAATAGCCATTCATATGTGGCTTACAAGAAAGGTTTTTAATTTTTTAAAGTAATTTAATCAAAACAAAAATCAAGAATTTGATAGAATTTTTTAAGGTATAATTGATACTCAATAGTATATTCGTTTCAGGTATATAGCATAGTGATTTGACAATTCTATACAGTTAATGCTCACCACAGTAAGTATAGTCACCATTTATTACCATATGAGGTCATTATAATGTTGGTTATATTTCCTATCCTGTATATTCCATCTCTGTGACTTATTTATATTATAACTGGAAGTTTGTTACCCATAATTTCTTATACCTATTTTACCCCCCCCCCACATCCCCTCAGACAACCACCATGTTGTTCTCTGTATTTAAACTACACCAAAATAAAAGGCTTTTGCACAACGAAGTAAACCAAAAAAAACCCAAAAAAACAAAAAGCCAACCTACTGAATGAGAGAAGATATTTTATTTTATTGATTTATTTTTTAAATGTTTAGGTTTTATATTTATATTCTTAAGGAAGAAAAAATTTGATATGAAATTTATTGTCAAATTGGTTTCCATACAACACCCAGTGCTCATCCCAACAGGTGCCTTCCTCAATGTCCATCATCCACTGAATGTGAGAGGATATTTTAATTGATAGATTTGATAAGGGGTTAAAATTTAAAATATAAAAAGAACTTATATAATTCAACAGCAAAAAAATAAAAATTCAATTAAAACATGGGTAGAGGACCTGACGAGACATTTTTTTCCAAAGATGTACAAATGTCCAACAGACTTAAGATGTTCAACATTACCAAATGTCAGGAAAACGAATCAAAACCATAGTGAGATCACTTCACACAAGTCAGAATGGCTACTCTCAGAAAAACAAGAAATCATTCTTAGTTAAGATGTGGGAAAAAGGGACACCTCATGCACTGTTGGTGAGAATTTAAGTGGGGAAGCCACTATGGTAAACAGTGTGAAGGTTCCTCAAAAATTAAAAATAGAAATACCATTTCTGGGTATTTTCCCAAAGAAAATGAAAACACTAATTCAAAAAAATATATGCAGCCTTGTGTTTATTGCAACATTATTTATAATAGCCAAATAGGGAAGTAACCCAAGAAGAATGCATAAAGAATACACAATACATATATTATATGTACATATATGATAAAGAATATGTTACACACGTATACAAACAATGAAATATTACTCAGACATAAAAAAATGATGAATGTTGCCGTTCGCAACAACATGGACGGACCTAGAGAGTATTATGTATGCTAAATGAAATAAGTCAGAGATAGATATCACATGATTTCATTTATATGTGGATCCTAAAAAAAAACAAAACAAAACAAAGATATTTTGCTAGTTTTATTCAACACAATGCGTTTTACTCTCCAGAATAAATTGTATAAGGAAGTTATGATAATGTATTTATGAATGTTGAAATCATTTACACTAAAAATAATCTGAGTTTGGAAATTTTTATATAATTCTTTCATATATTATTTCATTTTGTTCACAATTATTACCTTGTTAAATTTATTTTATTCACAAAATTTTGGATCAGTCTAATTTTTTTCTAGAAATTCATCCATTCATTTATCAAGATTTTCAAATTTAGAAAATAGTGTTTCTTTTTAATTTCTCTCTCTCTCTCTCTCTCTCTCTCTCTCTCTCTATATATATATATATATATATATATTATTACCTCTTGTTTATTTCTTCTTATGTTCTCATGTATGTTTTTTCTTAGATCTTACAATATTTTTATAATAAAAAATAACAATTTGTTTTTACATCCTCCTCTGCCTAAACACCCACAATGTTCTAACAAAATATATCCACATTTGGTGTTTGGATTCAAGTTAGTTTTGTATCTAAGTCAAGTTACAGTATTTTTTTTTCCTCTTGTACTTCTTTTGGTTTAACCCATATAAATTGAGCACTAACTTTTTTTTTAAAATTATTTCACTGGGGCGCCTGGGTGGCGCAGTCGGTTAAGCGGCCGACTTCAGCCAGGTCACGATCTCGCGGTCCGTGAGTTCGAGCCCCGCGTCGGGCTCTGGGCTGATGGCTCAGAGCCTGGAGCCTGTTTCCGATTCTGTGTCTCCCTCTCTCTCTGCCCCTCCCCTGTTCATGCTCTCTCTCTGTCCCAAAAAATAAATAAACATTGAAAAAAAAAAAAAAAATTAAAATTATTTCACTGACATCACCTTATGTGATCATATATAAAAAGACTTAAAGATCCAAATAAGTAACACTGGAGGCAAAGTAAAACCAGAGTCCTTTTAGGTTAATGCAGTGCTATTTCCAGTATATTATAGCATACAATACAGAAAGGGAAATATGCTTTATACTAATATGCTTTAGAATATAAACAGGTACAAACAAGTGTCTTTCATTTTCAAAATATGTCAGAATTAATGAATTTGAAATCATAAACCTAAATGTGGCAGGTTTTTTTTTTTTCCCCTGAGAGAGAGAAAGAGAGTGAGAGGGGATGGGGAAAAGGCAGAGGGAGGGAAGGAGGGAGGGAGGGAGAGAGGGAGAGAGAGAAAGAGAAAGAGAGAGAATCTTAAGCAAGCTCTACGATCAGTGCAGAGCCAGACATGGGGCTCCATCCCATGACCCTGGGATCATGACCTGAGCTGAAATCAAGAGGAAGATGCTCAACTGACTGAGCCACCTAGGGACCCAACCATTTTATTTCTAAATGTCTAAAATTCAGTACTAGCCAGGTTTGTACTGATGCCAATTCCTAAATTATTCAGACAGAACACTACTTATCACTTTTGCCTGAAATACCCAGATGCTACAAGAAAAAACAAGTCTTTGCCCCAAATTATCATGGCACTTAGAGCTGTGTGTACTGGACCATAAAATCAATTAACAGATGTTTTCATCAGCTCAATAGTGCTTTCTTATTTGCATACAAAGTATTACACATTCTGTTACATAGGTGATTCTTTTTTGATTACAAGAGGAAATGTATTTGTAAAAAACATACTGGATTTAAGCATTTATTTTTACCATAAAATCATTTCTTTTTCCATTATAATATTTACTTCTCACATCTGTGATCATGAGCATCATAAGAATATAAGTTAAATACTAATATCTAAATATGTTCTTAAAAATTCCAGATGTATTTTCGAAGATATAATTTCCATGAAGTTTAAAAGCAAAATCTTTTCATTGATATGTTTGACTTTTTCTCCATGAGTGTAAATATTACATGTAGCCAGATTCATTAATTTTTAGTGTATTTTCACATTCGTTTTATTATTTTCTTATCACCATTCTCTCCCCCTCCTTCCCTCCTCCTCCTATCTCTCTCTCTCTCTCTCTCTCTCTCTCTCTCTCACACACACACACACACACACACACACACACACACACACACAGATATGTGTATGCATATATTCCCTAACAAGAGAGTTGCTTGACATCCCATATTTCAAAGGATAGGGACAAAGAGAAAAAAAATGCAGTCATTTTGTTCTGTAATTAATCTAAATTTTAAGTTATAATGTTATTATATACACAAAAATTGACTGTATACTTGAGTAGAATAGAATAAAAGCAACTTTATGTAACAGGAGAAAGTGGAAAGCTTCTTATGAGGTACAGGATAAATCAAATATATATGTAAACAGAATATTTGCAAAAAAGATTAAGATAATGACTTATATGGCATTCATGTAATTGGAAATTACTTTTATGAAATAAAGATATCCTTAAAGCCTCTTAATAAATGCCCATATCTATGTCCAATATACGACATTAAGTAATATTCTTCAGTATCCAGCCACATCAGAGACATCAGAAAGGAGATCTTAAAAGGCTAGATACGTGAGTGTTCACACCAAGGCCCGTTTAAGCGAGGGTATTATTACCTGTATGATGATTGGTAAACCTGAATTTCCCTTAATTAACTTGATAAATTTTGGGGCGCCTGGGTGGCTCAGTTGGTTAAGCATCTGACTTGGGCTCAGGTCATGATCTCGAGGTTTGTGAGATGGAGCCCCGCGTCAGGCTCTGTGCTGACAGCTCAGAGCCTGGAGCCTGTTTCAGATTCTGTGTCTCCCTCTCTCTCTCTGCCCCTGCCCCGCTCATGCTCTTTCTGTCAAAAATAAATAAACATTAAAAAAATTTTTTTAATTAACTTTATAAATTTAAATATATTCAAGAGGCTTTATGATGAGAGGAAGGTGACCAATATATAATGAAGAATATGAGCTTCTGTGGTGGAACTGTTGAATGAATCCTGTCTTTAAAAATGTAGTCTAGAGGGATGCCTGGCTGGCTCAGTCAGTAGAGCTCGTGACTCTTGATCTCAGGGTTGTGAGTTTGAGACCCACGCTGGGTACAGAGATTCCTTAAAAAAAAAAAAAAATGTAGTCTTTGTGACTTTAAGCAAGGTAACATCTCTTAACTTCAGTTTCCTCATCTATTAAAATAGGATTTTAATAATATATGTAGATCTTTAAATAAAAAAGTATAATATTTCTAAAGCTTTTCAAAGCATGGGGACCATAAAACATTATTATTTCTCTCAAAATGGTTTTATTATATGAAAATAGTCCTCAAATAAACCATTTACTAATAAACACGTAACTTTGATTTTTCTATTTCTCTTCACATTATCAGAAGGGATTTATAAGATTTGTTTAAAATGCATCTTCAAATATGTTGTAAAAATTATTTTAAAAATGGTTGTAGATTTTTTTCAGAAGTCGTATAAAGAACAACTCTTGATTCACAAAATGAATGTAGGCAGCACTAAAAACATTAATAAAAATTTTTAGGGACAAAAAAATAAAGAATGCTAGCTTCTTATCTAAACCTTAGCCAACATGCATGCAGATTTTACCAATATTCTAGCAAAGAGAAATGAATAGATACATTCAGAACAATATTATATCTGCTTGACATTTATAATTTAACCTAGATTTATGTTAAAATTCATAACATCCTGGGGCCCCTGGGTGGCTTAATCAGTTAAGTATCCACCTCTTGATTTTGGCTCAGGTCATCACCTCACGGTTTGTGGGTTCAAGCCCCACATTAGGCTCTGCAATGTGCAGGGCCTCCTTCAGATTCTGTGTCTCCATGTGTCTCTCTGCTCCTTCCTGCTCACATACTCTCTCTCAAAACAAAGAAATTTAAAAAATTAATAACGTCCCATGGAACAAGGACAGTTATTTTTGTTAATACTTATACATTATCTAGAAAATCCTAAAGTAAAAGCCCTTCTTCAATTATCAGAAGTACCAAAATTATCAGTAACCAACCAAATAGTGACTCTTCTTGTGCAGTGTTCATTTATAAGAATCTTGGTGTTTCCATATTTATCTTTGCAGTGAGAGTCCGTAAATGTAAAACTGATCACCTTCATTTCTATCAAAAGTTAGTCATTAAAACAGGTACTCATTGTATATCCTAAATTAACTAAATCTTGAACTAAAGAATAATAACAGTATAGTAAAAAAACAGCAATATGGCTATTGTTATTATTATTATTATTTAATGTTGTGTTTTTGTAATGTATGACATGGGGCTCAAACTCACGAGCTGTGAGATCATGACCTGAGTGGAAGTCAGATGCTTAACTGACTGAGCCATCCAGGTGCCCCATGAATCAATTATTTCTAACACTGAAATGACTATATAGCAGAAAAAGGTTTAAATGCACATTACTAGATTATTTTATATTTTATTATACCTAAAATTACTTGAATATTACATTAGATTAAACTTGAATATCAGGTACTATATATATCACCAGTATTTTATTTCTTAACAAATTAGTTTTACAAACTACAGTCATCTGTGCATTCAGGTCAAGAAATATTGTTCAATTCATGATTATATTTCCATAAGATGTGCAGTAGGAGCTTTTGAGCTTTCTGTTAAAAATCTGAAGATGTGATGCAGTGCATTCAATATGGAACCCTGGGGAACTCTAAAAATAATCAGAAGCCATCTGGCAAATATTGAAAGAATTGAAGAAAAGAGAGGCTTGAGAAAATATGACTTCAATATGTTTATCAGTATGCACCCAAGGAAACAAACTGAAGCTTCTAAATTGCAAAGATAATGTATACACCATAGAAGATATTTTTTAATGTAGATATTGAGATCAAATTCAAACATTTAAAAAATAATTTTGATTAATTAGTTTATTCTTTTTTAATTACATGGAAGAGGACAAAATCATTGGGACTACATGCCATTACATTTAGAATGAAGTTGACATCAACTTTTCCACATAATTTTTTCAATATTTAGAAATACGCTTTAAGTAATCCAAACTCTTCTGAGAAAAATTAGGTCAGCAGTGGTCCTAGGACATGCTTACTGTTGAATTTTCTTTTTTTTTCCCTATTTAATATTTTGCTTATGTAATGTTTAGTGATCATTCAGAATCTATGCTAATGAAAGCTGCCTCCTTTAAATCCTTGAATTGAAGAGAAGCAAAAGCAGCAACAATTTACATATAAAAACTAAACAAAACACTTTGGGCCACAAGATGTCACTGTAGCTCAAGCAAGACATGGTTTTCTTGGAATTAAATAGAAATGAGAATATATTGGACTTAATTTGTATATTTAATCTGCTTTTGATTATATTCCAGATATTTTTTATAATGGACAATAAAATGAAGATAAAGCAAAGAATAATTTTTACCTGGAGTAATTTTCATCTAATTTTCTAGGAGTTGTGGTGATAGATGTTAGAGAAAATAACAAGTCACTTCTTTAACCTTTATGAAAAAAAGAATTATAGTGAACAATTATAACAAGAACAAATGAGTTGCTGCTTTTAGTCTTAATTTTTATTTGCATAGTACAGTGTAATATTCAGGGTATGAGATCTTAATTTAGGCTGCAAGGATTTATATCATTGTGTTTTCTCAACCACTTTTAGACTAACTTATCTCATTCAACAATAAAATGGGAATAATGTAATTATCCTATAGGGCTCCCCTGGGTTAAATAAAAATGCTTCTACCCAGGCCTGAATGTAAAATTCATTTTTAAAAATTGTTATCTAGTATTTGAGAAACCAGCAAACCTATGTACTCCAACCACCTGTATTTTTTTCACATTTCAAATGTCTCTTATGGTACCTCAATTTTTAGATATGTAAGTTTGAACACAAAATAGATTATAAAGCTCCTGCAACTATGAACCTTGTCTTATACTCCTTTCTTCTCCAAATCACCTATTTTTGCAACATATACATGGTAAGAGTCAACAGCTATGCAGTGTTTAATTAGGATTCACCTAATTCATGCCTGTTTAAAAGAAATGTTTAATATCTGTACTGTCAAAAACATAAATATAATATTTAGCTAATACAATGTATTACCTTATAGAGGAACATTTTTCAAATGTTCTGGAAGTTAATTAAAACATTTATTAAATATTTTTAATAATATCATCGGTAGTGCATTTTAATTCTCAGTACATTAGTTACAGATTTGAAAATTTCAGACTCAACAAAGTAAAAATTAATCTTTAAATTACATCTAAATATATTACTGATGATTGTTCTAAAATTGACCTCTAACTATGTTTACAAATTATTTTTTGAATGAAATGGAATATACTATATTTTCTTATTTAATACATATTAAATTTTGACAAACTCAATTTAAATTGAAATTCTATAGGTTAAAAGCCCCGTTTTCCCATGCATTTACTTACCAAAATAGAGCTAATTACCAAGATAAAATAATTTTTTATAATGTAATAAGGAAAAGGAATGA
Source organism: Prionailurus viverrinus (assembly GCF_022837055.1). Taxonomy (NCBI): domain Eukaryota; kingdom Metazoa; phylum Chordata; class Mammalia; order Carnivora; family Felidae; genus Prionailurus; species Prionailurus viverrinus. The sequence continues at coordinate 108,080,234 of NC_062564.1, read as the reverse complement.
GTGTTTTATAATATAATGTATTCTTGGTCTTACCCTAAAATGTCTCTTTTAGTAAAGTTTTGTGTTTATGATTCTGAATATATAACAACATATAACTGAAAGTAGAAATCCAAAGTTAATGGATATTTATTGATATTCCACCTATCTACACAGTGTCTAATTTTGTTGAAATAATTAAATATTACTATGTAAATAGTTATAATAATAGATATAGGCATGAAATGGGAAATTTAGTTTGTAATATAAATATAAACAAGTATAAATAGATATAGAAAATAAAGTTCATATAAAAAATGCACAGGTGTTAAGAACCTAGTTCCTGGGGCGCCTGGGTGGCACAGTCGGTTAAGCGTCCGACTTCAGCCAGGTCACGATCTTGAGGTCCGTGAGTTCGAGCCCCGCGTCAGGCTCTGGGCTGATGGCTCAGAGCCTGGAGCCTGTTTCCGATTCTGTGTCTCCCTCTCTCTCTGCCCCTCCCCCATTCATGCTCTGTCTCTCTCTGTCCCAAAAATAAATAAATAAACGTTGAAAAAAAAATTAAAAAAAAATAAATAAAAAAAGAACCTAGTTCCTAAAAATCATCATAGTATTATAGAGATATCGATAGTGAATCTTAGTAATAAAAATTATAGCTAATATTTGGTAAGCCTTTTTTGTGTATCAGGGAAAGTGCAAAGCATGTTACATTATCTCAGCTCATTCTCAAAGGATTCTCATAAAGTAGATATTGTTATCTTCATTTTACTGATAAAGTAAATTCTCAGAGATGGTAAGTAATTTGCCATGCATTACTCAGCTACTAATTGATAAAGCAAAATGCCACACATAATATATTAAAACTGATATAATCTTTTCTAGTAATTAATCCAAGGGACAAATCCCATGAGTCAGTCACTGAAATTCTGACAAAATCAACAATGAAAAAGGGGAGTGGTATATTATTATCATAGTTTTACATAGTAGTAATTATGGAAATGTCATAAAAAGCTACTTAAATTTATTTAACATGTTGAATACAAGAGTATAAAATTAAATATACTGTTGTTTTCAATGAAAGATGCTATAATGTGTCTATACAGTGGTGAATACTACAAGATCTGTAACAATTTATAGGCTCATACTTTGCTATATAATAAATATTCTGTTTAAAATTACTTTTGAAGCAGCAATTACATTCTATAATATGGATTTTTAGAATCTTGTGAAATGGTGCACATATGTCATTTGTTTGATTCTTAGTTTTGTAAATGTACACCTTCTGAGGCCACTGCAATTGAGTGTTAAAAATATTATGGCTAGGATTCCTTCCCTGATTTTTGTCTACCCCAAATTTACTCTCACCAATCGCCTATGAAGCAGAAGGAATAAGTATCCTCTTTACACCATTTCACAAATTAGAATCTTCATACTCCTGGTAATCTGCCCATGTAAGAGGAAGACAAAAGGAGATAGAGATCAAGAGAATGAATGGGTGATAAAGAGAGGGAGGTCAAAAGCAAGAAGTTTTATCATCCTTTTATTTTTTATTTTTTTAATGTTTATTTTTGGGAGGGGGGGGGGAGAGAGAGAGAGAGCAGGGGAGGAGCAGAGAGAGAGGGAGATAGAGAAACACAAGCAGGCTCTGCACCATCAGTGAGATCAAGACCTGAACCAGGGGGCATCTGGTGGCTCAGTCAGTTAAGCTTCCAACTTCGGCTCAGGTCATGATCTCCTGGTTCGTGAGTTCTAGCCCTGCGTTGGGCTTTGTGGTGACAGCTCAGAGCCCAGAGCCTGCTCAGATTCTGTCTCCCTCTCTCTGCCCCTTCCCCTCTCATGTTCCGTCTCTCAAAAATAAATAAAAGCATTAGAAATTAAAAAGAAAAAAAAGACCTGAGCTGAAATCAAGAGTCACTCAACTTACTGAGACACCCCGGCTCCCCTTTATGATCTTTTACTGCAGCATGAATTCTGCAAGTCATTCATGCAAGAATGCATGAATTCTGCATGTCGCACTGGCATACGTGCGACACACACACGTACTCTTGCCAAATAGCAATTTGGTGCCTGCCTCTCAAACTTGAATGGACGGTCAGTCATCAACTGATGGTTTGAAGGACCCACCCCGAGACATAGAAGATAAAGAAACCAAGAACAAGGATATGATCTAAATGATTATCATCAGCACATTCTTGTCCTATTTTTAGATGGGCAGCTTAAGAGAAATTTTTACTGCTTAAAAATGTTTCAAACGATTTTTTTCAGACCACGCCAGCATTAGTTTCAGGATAACAGCTACAATTAGCTTCAAAATTTCTAGATAGCTTCAAAATTTCTAGATTGAAGCGTGAACATAATACTTTCTTAGAAGTCAGAAGATCAAATGTGAGATGAAAGACACCAAGCAAAATGTTTCCCAATTAGAGGGCTTTTTGTTGTTTGTTTTGTTTTGGTTTGGCTTTGTTTTCCCCCACTAGACAAAGTTTGGGCTTTAATACTAACTAGTTGTTGGCCCCGGGTATGTTAACTAACCATTTGAACTACATACTCCACATTTCCAAAACGGGGATAACAAATTTACCTTGTTGGATTCTTATATGAATTTACCAGATAAAATATGTGCAGAATATAGCTCCCATCATAAAAAAATTCTCACTTATTGAGAGTATAAATAATGTTAACATTTGAGTTATTTTGCCAAACTACATGTTTAGAATAGAGTGCATCATGATAAAAATATTGAGAATGTCTTGACATTGTCTTAATCTCTTGTAAACACTTTAAATTAAATGTGTATGTCTAAAAAGTAAAGTGGGATAAGTTGGGGAGAAAACTACATTTACCTTCCTCTTTGCATTTTTAGAAAAGTTAGAAAATATGCCAGATCCTTATGGATACAGTCTTTTGGAAATTCTTAACAGAACAAAAAAGATACAACAGATATTAAAAATGCCATGGGGGTTTCCTGAGGGGAAATATACAGTAAACATTCAGTGACTGTGTAACCTATAAAAGATATATTTGGGGCCAGTACAAGTGACAATCTTTTTTTTTTTTTCTTTTTACATTTCATTGCTTGATCAAATAGCTATTTTTCTTTATACTTTTATCTTAGGCTTCAGTTATATTTAGGGACATTCATCATGCCTGCCCTTCCCATCCCACTAAAAGAATGCAAAATCCTTCCTAAATGAATATGATGTAATATAATATTATTTACCTTCTTTTTAAAACATGAGCCTTATGTTCAATATAACAACTCCTAGTAACATAAAGATGCTAAAAGAATATAAGTTTGAAGGGTAATATTTTTGTTCACAAGATGATTTATTTAAAAAAATTAATGTTTATTTATTTTTGAGAGCAAGAGAGAGAGAGAGAGAGAAAGAGAGAGAGAGAGCGAGCATGAGCAGGGGAGGGGCAGAAAGAGAGGGAGACACAGTATCCAAAGCAGGCTCTAGGCTCTGAGCTTTTAGCACAGAGCCCAATGTGAGGCTCAAACCCATAAACCGTGAAATCATGACCTGAGCTGAAGTTGGATGCTTAACTGACTGAGCCACAAAGGCGTCCCTTCAAAATGATTTATTTTTAAGATTTTAAATTAGTGGAAAAAATAAGCAGTTGCTGACTGTGACAACCATTTAAAATCTTTTATGCTACCCTCTTAAATTTCAAAGTATTTTCAGTAGTTCAGTTAATATGATTGTTCTACATAAATAAATTGAAAGGTTGGGAAAGAACAAAGCAGAAAAGGGGGAAAAATATAGGAAAAATATGCTGTGTCATTGATGCCAAGATCCCTGTAGTTGATGAGGGAAAAAGGTCATAGCAGATGGTGAGGAATTAGGAAAATATGAGGAGGAAAATATATTAAAAAGAGAACAGAAATAAATCCTAGTTGCAGGATTCTCATATTCTTTAAAATTAACTTTTTTTTTCGCCTAAGATATGTTTCCCTCCATGTATAACTCTTAAATTCAAAGACTTGAAGATAGGTAGCAACTAGCTAAAGTTGAATATGACCCACAGCCAACCAGCCTTATGGCATTATTTTCTGAAACTCATCTGTTTGTCTGCATGTGCTTCTATTAATGATACTCCAGGAGTCTGTTATTTTGGCTGTAATCTAGTAGAATCTGGCTTAATGTATCCACTCTGATGTAAAAAATAATGTTAGGTGGAAACTATCAACTAGGAATAGTGAGGTGAGGCAGAATAGGGAGGGAGGGAGGGACTGAAAAGATGAATTTGAGGTTTCAAAATAGGATCAAAAGCAGATTGACTAAGGTTAGTGATATTCTCCCAAGCAAGCACTATTTCTCTCCTAATTATTGTATTTGCTCTTACTTTTTTCAACTTTATCCAGCTTTTTAAAAAAGTTTGTTTATTTGCTTGTTTATTTATTTATTTATTGAGAGGAGGGGCAGAGAGAGAGGGAGAGAGAATCCCAAGCAGGCTCTGTGCTGACAGCAGGGCTCAATCCATGAATCATGAGATCATGACCTGACCTGGGAAACCAAAAGTCAGACTCCTAACTTACTGAGCCACCCAGGCACCCCTAACTTTATCGTGATTTGTGATAGACACTCCCTTCTCTCTTCTTAGGGTCGCTCTCATAAGTTAGCAGAGTTAAAAAGTAAAATAGGTTTTTATAGAGTATGTCAGGACCTCATGAAGTTTTTCACTTATAATGAAAAATAATAAAAATATCTGTTACCATGTGTAAAACAGGAAATATATGTTCTTCATATATTCTTTATGGATATTATTGATAGAAAAGTAATGTTTTTCAGTTATAACCTGTAACTTTTATAAATGGGATATATGCCCTTCCCCTATAGTTTATTTTAAGGGGAAAATATATGTTAACTAGATAGATTAACTATGAATTTTTCCTTCCCTGAAATAAATTCTTGTATTTGTTAAGAAAACTCATTAATTATGTTTATAAGATTGATTTAATATAAAAGTTATTCAGTTAATTATTAGGCTGGGACATTCAAGACAATTTTCATGTGATCATGTGGTTGTTTCAATTACCTAATGATGCATAAAAAACTACCCCAAACTCACTGGTTCAAAACAATAGTGATTTGTTTCTTCATGAATTTTCACTTAGGTCTGGCTTATCAGAGATGGATGGTTTATGCTCCCTCTGATGTTATGATGTTGACTAGGCCAGCTCATTTAGTCCTGGAGGACATGTGCCTTCACTCACACATCTGATATCTCACCTAGATTGCTGGATGGATGGAATAGTTTGTGCTTTTGTCTTTACCTAAACCGTCTTTCAACCTGTGGTCTCTACAAGTGGTCTTGCTTTCCAGTAGGTAATTAGAATTCTTTACATTACAGCTCACTTCTCATGTATGACGGGAAACTTCAACCATTTTAACACCTAAGAACTGAAGTCACACATTGTCATTTTCACACATTCTGTTGATCAAAAGAAGTCTCTAGGATGGCTCAGATTCAACAGGAGTGAATTTTTGTTCTTGATAGGGCAAGCAGCACAAGTACACAGGTATGGGAGCAATTATTGGTGGCCATTATGTAGATAACACACTACATGGTTCAGAATAGGAATTGCTAATGAATTTTAAAAATTAACACATAGGGGGCACCTGGGTGGCTGAGTCAGTTAAGTGACTGACTCTTGATTTTGGCTCAGGTCATGATCTCATGGTTTGTGCGATAGAGCCTTACTCTGAGCTGTCAGCACAGAACCTGCTTTGGATTCTCTCTCTCCCTCTTACTCTGCCCCACCCCCCGCTTGCCTGCACTACCTCTCTCTCTTTCTCTCAATAAACAAACAAATTAATAAACATTTAAGTTACCTACGCTTCTGAAAAAAAAATTAACACATCATTTGAGGTTAATGAAATATATTTGCCTGTGACAAAATAATACTATATTTTTTCTTGATACTTTGATACTTGATTCTTGATATCCTCTCATTTCTTGATACTTCACATTATTTCTCTTCTATCGTCTTTATATATGGGTCATGGCTGAACTAAGTCTTAGGAGATATTTGACCTTTTGTTAGTTTTTTCATGTATACATTTTAATTGCCATAGGAAGAAGATGATAGATTTCATTTTGTAAAGAATAATTCACATATGTGCTGTTAAGATTCTCTCTCTGTGTATAAAGTTTGTTATGATTGTTCTTTATGTCAACTCCAGTGGGGTGGTAAAGGAAGCAGGATTGGGCAGAGGAAGTTCAATGGAGGTGTAGTCACACTAGTGATTCAGCAGATACTGTGAGGAGCTCAGGAGCTGAATAAGAAGTATCTTGAATTTGGGCAAGCCAACTCAACCATTAGCCCCTGCACAGAAGAATTATTATCTGTGATCTTCTTTGGACAAGGGATCTGTTTTTAGCTAAAGGCAAGATCCAGAGAAGGAATTAGCTGAGGGTTTTTTTCTGCCAAGACTTTAAACAAATGAAGGATGCACATTTTAGTTCTAGAAGGGAAGGTAATCTCCTGGGTGTCATATCACATTGTGTACTATAGGAACGAAGAGTTAGCTTAAAGAATTAATCCAATGTGTATTAGAAATTAGCATATATTAATTTCACTGTATTACACTGTCAATAATAGTGACATAAGACACCAAACATAGCATATTTATATTAAAATGTAAGCTCTAAAAGTCTTCAACTCTGAAGTTGTCTTACTACTTTGAGTAGAAGTATTATATGGTAGCCAAAGCAATTAGGTTAATCTCTTTCTCTCTCTGTCTCTCTCTCTCTCTCTCTTTCGGTCAATAGTATTCCTGGTAAGTGGTGAGAGAGAAAACACTAACTTTACAAAATTGTATTTCATAATTCAAAATCGATTATTCTACTAATATAAATAATCCTTGAGATAAAAACTGTAGAAAACAAAATTATTTCACACATTCATTTACATAGGCTAAGGTACAAGATAGCTAAGCCTACATCATCTTTGTTACCTATGCTTTGTTATAATTTGTTACTTATGATTCAATATCTTATAATTAAATAATTTAAGTTCTATTACTGATGTTAGAAGAATTAGCTATAATATACAATATTGGTAATCTTATAAAAATTTGACATTATCAAACTTTTAACATTATCAGAGTCAAAAATGTGGCATCTGAACAAATTAGAAAAATAAAACACTAAGCGCTTTGCATTCCATGAATAATCAATATAGTTATTTAGTTCTTTAATGTATTAAAAGGAAAATCAATTTGCTAAATATCAAATACCTACAACTAACATATGTAATGTTGAAACACTAAATGTTTTCCCTGATAGTCAAAAATAAGACAAGAGTGCTTATGCTCCGTGCTGTTAATCAAAATAATACTGGAAGTTCTAGGCAACGCAATCAAGAAAAACAGAAAAGCCATATGTATTGGAAAGGAAAAAATATAATTTTAATATGTGCAGATGATATGATGGTCTACTTAAGTTATCCTAAATAATTTAAAAAATCCTGGAATTATTGAGTTTAGCAAGGCCACAGGATACAATATAAACATATAAAAATCAATTATATTTATATCTTTACAATTAACTCATGATTTTTTAAAATTAAAATATAATGGGATTGAGGGGGGAGTGCCTGGGTGGCTCAGTTCGTTAAGCCTCCGAATTCAGCTCATGTTCTCGTGGTTTATGGGTTGGAGCCCCTCGTGGGACTCTGTGCTGGCAGCTCAGTGCCTGGGGCCTGCTTCGGATTCTGTGTCTCCCTCTCTCTCTGCCCCTCCGCCACTCTTGCTCTGTCTCTCTTTCTCCTTCAAAAATAAACATCAACAAAATTTAAAAAAGTAAAGTAAAATAAAATAAAATAAAATAAAATAAAATAAAATAAAATAAAATAAAATAAAATAAAATAAAATTTCATGGGGTGCCTGGGTGGCTCAGTTGGTTAAGCGTCTGACTTTGGCTCAGATCACTATCTCATGTTCCATGAGTTTGAACCTCTGTGCTGACGTCCGGTTCTGTGCTGACAGCTCAGAGCTTGGAGCCTGCATTGGATTCTGTGTCTCCTTCTCTCTCTGCCCCTCCCCTGCTCACTCTCTGTCTCTCTTTCTCTTAAAAATAAATAGACCTAAAAAAAATTTTAAAATTCTAATATTTTTTACAACCTATCAAGAGGTTGAAATACTTAGATGAGAATCTAGAAGAATATGCATAGAATCTGTATGCTGAAAATCACATAACACTAATAGAAGAAACCAAAGAAGATCTAAATAAATGGAGAAAAATTCCATGTTTATGGAGGTGTTTTTTTTTTCAGTAAAAGAAGAATAAACTAAAAGGAATTACACTACCTAATATTAAAAACTACTATGCATTCACAGTAATACATACCCAGTGGTACTGGTGGAGGGATAGATAGATTAATTGAAAAAAAAATAGAAAAGTCAGAAATAGACTCACACAAATTTGCCAACTGATTTTGACAAAGGTTGAAAAGAAATGCAATGGAGGAATTATACCTGTTCAACAAATGGTATTGGAGTAATTGGATATTAATGGTTCAATAACAAAACAACTGCTGCTTACATCTTAATAAAAAATTAATTTAAAACAGATTCAATGAAAATATAAAACTATAAAACTTTTAGAAGATAATATGGGAGAAAACTTTCTGGACTTATGACTTGGTGAGGATCATATCTTAACGTGGTAGAAATGCATGAATAAGAGAAGAAAAAAACTCTAAATTAAACCATCAAAATTAACTTTTTTTGCCAAAGATTCTTTTAAGAGAATAAAAAGACTACAAACTGCATGAAGATATTTATAAACCATGATTAAACACAAACATGTACCTATAATATATAAAGAATAGTAAAAATCCAACAATCCAATTAGAAAATAAGCAAAAGACATGAAGGGACATTTCAATGGAACAAGTAGAATGTTTCCCATTAGGTGATGGTTAAACAAATTATATATTCAGATCATGGAATGCTATTCAGCCAACAAAAAAGAACAAGCTATTCACTCAATAGTTTGGATTGATCTTACAGCCATTATACCAAGCGAATAAAATAAATATCAAAAGATCGTATGCTATATAATTTATATAACATTCTTAGAATGGCAAAATTCTTAACATGGAGATCAGGTTATTGTTACTGGGTATGGTGGTAGAGTTGAAGTGTATTGTATGACTAAAAAGGAGCTGGAATAGTGACAGAATTGTTCTCTATCTTGATTGTGATGATTGTTACACAGATAAATACACACAAATTGTGAACACACCAGTTTCCTGGTTTTTATATTGTATTAATGTAAGATGTAAGTCTTGGGGGAAACTGAGTGAAGGGGTAGGATCTCTCTTTATTGTCTTTGCAACTTTCTGTGCATCTGTAATTATTTCAAGATAAACTCTTTTTAAAAAGAAAATAAATAAGGCTTTTACTTCTAAGATAAAGTAACAGGAACTAGATTTACTACTGTGTGAAATAATTCCAAAATGGATAAAATATGTGAGACAACAGCAGTTAAGACCCTGGACATCTGGTAATAAAGGAAACTGATTACTGAGAAGAGAGGCAATTGAATAAAACCCTATAATTGTCCCAGTTTACTGCCTTGAGAGTGTTTCTAGGAAATGTTGCCTGGGGCATGTTGGTTGAGGGAACTCGGGCAAAGCTTGATCGGTCCCTTGAGTTGAGGAGATGGAGCCAGAGGCCATGGCAACAAGAATTCCCAGGCAGAATCCTGAATAGAGATATACTCCTAAAACGAGAGGGTGTGAAAGTTCTCAGTACATTAGAGTGACCCATGGGTGTAAGGAATCTTTTGAAAACACAGTACTCTTTATTAGTGAAGAATACTCAAGAAGACAGTCTTGCAAAGGGATAAATTTGGGGGATCTACACATCTATTAAAAACATGAGATTTTTTGTTTTAATTTTTTTTAACATTTTATTTATTTTTGAGTCAGGGAGAGAGAGAGCATTGACAGGGGAGGGTCAGAGAGAGGGAGACACAGAATCTGAAACAGGCTCCAGGCTCTGAGCTGTCAGCACAGAGCCTGACGCGAGGCTCGAACCCATGGACCGTGAGATCATGACCTGAGCCGAAGTCAGCTGCTTAACCGACTGAGCCACCCAGGCGCCCCGAGATGTTTTTAATAAAGGTGGATACATTAATGCAACTGGTATAAAAAAATACACAAGCAGAACATAGAAGAGAATTAAGAAACAGATCCACTTTTTAAAAGCTGAATACTACACTAATGTGTGATATATATATGTTTTATATATATATAATATGTATATATACATATGTGTATGTATACATAATATGTATATATACACATATGTATATGTATGTACAGATATGTGTGTGTGTGTGTGTGTGTGTATATATATATATATATAATTATCTAATTGTACCCCTTAGACCTATATAATTTTGTCAGTTATCCCTCAGTAAGGCTGAAGAAAAAAAAGAAAAATAGACTCATACCTGGAATATATTCAGTTTATAATTTATTTAAGGTCTACTTTTTTTGTCATTTAGTGGGAGATTATTTTCAGTTAATGATGGTAAGTCAATTGGATATTGATATTTTTTTTTAAATTTTTTTTTCAAAGTTTATTTTTGGGACAGAGAGAGACAGAGCATGAACGGGGGAGGGGCAGAGAGAGAGGGAGACACAGAATCGGAAACAGGCTCCAGGCTCTGAGCCATCAGCCCAGAGCCTGACGCGGGGCTTGAACTCACGGACCGCAAGATCGTGACCTGGCTGAAGTCGGGCGATCAACCGACTGCACCACCCAGGCGCCCCTGGATATTGATATTTTTAATAGTTGTTAACTATTCTCTTTTGTGAAGAGCCAGTTTATCTCTCCCATTATTCTATTTTTCCATTGTTTCCTCCTCCTCCTCCTTTTTTTTTTTTGATTTATAGTTTTACTTAATATGTTGTGGTTGTGATACTATGTGATGATTGCTCCCACATAACCTTGCCATGTCAATTTTTATTGGCTGCTGGATGGGAGTCAAGGCCCACCTTTCTTCTGGATCATGTTAATACTACCCTGGGGACATCTGGAAAGTACCAATTGTTTCCTTGGAAGAGGGTGGTGTTGTGGAAGATCAGCTTCTCCCTCAGTGCTGCTGAAGCCTTGGAGTGTGGAGTACATTTGTTCTATTGGTGTTAGGCTGGAAAGGGTGGGTGTTAGTCAAAGGATGTTCTGGTTTTTTTTGCCACCCTTTTCTCAAGGCCTTTGGCTTGGGTAAACTTTTCTTGGTGGTGGTGGTGGTCATCGTTTTATGGTTTGTGCTTCTTCCAGTTTGAAGGCTCTTTTCTGGATATATGGGAAGCCGTCAAGAAACCCAGAGAACTCATTGGAATGTTGTGTGTTACCCAAGTCATGAGTTCCATAGACAGTTGGCTTCTTCTTTCTACTTTTGTTCATGTGGTTATATCTAGAGTTTTTAATTGTATAGGCAGGGATCTGAGAGTAAAGAGGCTATTCCAACTTTGTGGAAGCAGAAATCAACATGAAGTTTGAAGTAAATTTTGAATAATCTTTGTGACAAGGAAATTGGTAGATGGAAAAATAGATGTTCAAAAATTCAAATAACTTCAAATTTATGATATTTTTCTTTAATGACTTTCATGAATGATTAAAGATCCTTCTTTGATTTTTCAAATCAAGTATCATCTCCTTTAGAAATGATTTTGAAACAGTGCTTTCCCTGAATCAACACATCTTTTTCAAATCTATTTGTCTAATGTTAATATTACAAAGACTATGTATTTATGTTTTTCTTTTCTACAAAATGTTGATGTATGCTATTATGGTACAATTATGTGCTTCACTTGATCTTAATTAAATTCTAACAAGTGGTTTGGCCATTTTTTTTTTTTTTAGAATAAGATCTGTGAACACGGTAACAAAACAGGATGTTATTTATGAGAAAAATAACCTTCTTCACATACATAATAAAAATTTTACTTTTCATTACTATTTTTCCCTTCAGTATCATAGGTTTTTCACAATTGATATGAACTAAAACCTCTGTGAGTCCAAAAGCTCTTTCAAATATGTAAAAAAATAACACTTTAATTATCTCTTATCTTTCTCACTACCCTAATACTACTCCCAAGCTACCATTTTATTTTTAGTGTATCTTTTTAAAAATTTACTTTAAATAATTTGCTTTAATTTTTAAAATTTAAATTTACCTTAAAATTTATTTTTGATATATAATTGGCATATAAGTTTGAGGTGTATAATGTGTTTGATACATTTATATATTGCATTATGATCATTATTGTAGAGTTAGCTGACACCCCAATCATGTCACACAATTTCCATAGTTTTTTACTTTGATTCTTGTGTAGTTAACATACAGTGTAATATTAACTTTACAATATAGTGATTCAAACTTCCATACATCACCCAGTGCTCATCACAGCAAGTGCACTCCTTAATCCTCATCACCTATTTTCCCCATCCCCTACCCATCTCCCCTCTGGTAACCATCAGATTGTTCTCTATAGTTAAGAGTCTGGTTCTTGATTTGTCTCTCTTTTTCTTCCTCTGCTCATTTGTCTTGTTTCTTGAATTCCACATATACGTGAAATTGTATGGTATTTGTCTTTATGACTGACTTATTTTGTTTTGCATTATTTTCAGTGTAATATTTATCCCTAGATGTTCTACCAAGGGATATGCTGCAAGTGAAACTCACATATTTCATATTGATCATGGTTTTGTTTCTTTTTTTCTTTTCTTTTTTTTTGGATTTATAAAGCTTGTTTCTTTTTTTTTTTTTCTTTTTGAGATACACAGTTATACTATGGTATAGTAATACATTTTGTTAGTTTCAGGTGTACAACATAGTGTATAGTGACAGTATTTGTAGATGTTGCAAAATGACCACAATATGTCTTGTTAATATCCAATATTATATACAGTTAAAAATAATTTATTCTTCTTGTGATAAGAACTTTTAAGATCTACTATCTTAGTACATTACAAATATTCAATACAGTATTATTAACTCTAGTCACTATGCCGTACATAACATTTGCATGACTTATTTATTTTATAACTGGAGATTTGTACCTTTTGACCTCTTTTACTTATTTCTCCCATATCCCCATCCACCTTTGTTTTTTGTTTAAATCCCACATATAAGAGATTGTACAGTATTTCTTTTTTCTGTCTGACTTATTTCATTTAGCATAATGCCATCAGGTCCCAACTATGTTTTCACAAATGGCAAGATCTCACTCTTTATGACTGAATAATATTCCATTGTATATACATACTACATCTTCTTTATTCATCCATCAGTAGACATTTAGGTTATTTTCATATCTTGATTATTACAACAGAGGGTCATATATCTTTTCAAGTTAGTAGTTTTATTTTCTTCAGATACATACCTAAAAGTAGAATTGCTGGATCGTATAATAGTCCTATTTTTAATTAATTTTTTAAACATTTTTATTTTATTTTTGAGAGAGAGAGAGAGACAGAGTGCGAGCAGGGGAAGGACAGAGAGAGAGGGAGACACAGAGTCTGAAGTAGGCTCCAGGCTCTGAGGGGTCAGCACAGAGCCTGACACGGGCTTGAACCCATGCACTGTGAGATCATGACCTGAACCAAAGTAGGATGCTTAACTGACTGAGCCATCCAGGCACCCATATTTTTAATTTTTTTTAGGAACCACCATACTATTTTCCGTAGTGGCTACACCAATTCACGTTATCAACAACAGTGGGTTGAGGGTTCTCTTTTCTCCACATCTTTGCCAACGCTTGTTGTCTCTTGTCTTCTTGCTAATAGACACCCCAACTGGTGTGAGGTGATAACTCATTACAGTTTTGATTCGTGTTTTCTTGATGATTAATGGTGATGAGCAACTTGTTGGCCATCTGTATGTCTTCTTTGGAAAATGTTCATTCATATGCTCTGCTCATTTTTAATTGGATTATTTGTTTTGGGAGGTTTTTTTTTTTTTTGCTGTTGAGTTATCATAGATATGTTTTCAATATTAACTCCTTATCAGACGTAAAACTTGCAAATATTTTTTCCTATTTGGTAGGTTGATTTTAAGGACTTTTTGATAATCTTCTTTGCTGTTCATAAGCTTTTCAATTTGATGTAGTCCCACTTGTTTATTTTTGCTTTTGTTGCCTTTGCATTAGGATTCAGATTCAAAAATCTATCACCATGACTAAATTAAGAAGCTTACTGTCTTTAACAGCTTACTTCTTTTAGGGCCTCTATGGATTCAGGTCTTGCATAAAAGTCTTTAATCCATTCTGAGTTAATTTTTATGTATGACATAGCATAGTGGTCTTGTTTCATCCTTTTGCATCTTGTCCAGTTTTCCCAATACTATTAAAGAAACTGTACTTTCCACACTGTATGTTTTTGGTTGCTCCATTTCTTTGCCTCTAAAATGATTATTTTCTTTTTATCCCCTCCACTTACTTTACAGGATTGTGCAACTAATGAAGTGTTGTAAGTGAAAGAACCTTACAATTGTAGACTATTGGGTAGTTCAAGCTTTAATGAAATAATGGATGGACATTTGGGAGATATTGCAAATTATGAGTTATAAACATAAATATAACATTTATGAATTATGTTTATGACCATGGTAAATATAAATTAACAAGATGTTATATTTTCATTGTAATAGTGCAAAGACTTTATGAGAAGACAAACACAATAACAATAATATATAATGGAATGTTGTGAGTACTTTGCATAGGATAATTTTAATAAGGTTTACTGAATGAATGATAACAAGCTCTAAAATCATATTATGTATAGCAATTTAAAAATATATAGTTTAAAGATTATATAATTATTATAAACTAATATATGAGAATACATTTGATTTTTTAGTTATTAATATATTTTCTCTAGAGCATCAGTAAAACAGCACTGTGCCAATAATTCTAAATGATACATGATTGTTTATATAAGTAATTCTATTTAAAACAGAATTACAAAAAAATCTTGTCTTCGGACTTCAGAATATATCATATTTATCAGCACATATGAAAAGAATTTGTACAATTTATAGACTAAAATATAGCTGTAGTATGCTCTACAACTCTGGATGACTTCTGATAGACATATATCTTAATTTGTATTTCTCATTCCTATACTTTATTTTTCTAAAGTCAAACTTAGTCACTCAAAAAATAAAGTTTAGTAGAGGTACTAAATAAAGTTTTGTACCTCTAAGCATACATATAACTTCCAAGTTTTACTCAAATATATTTCTATGTCTAATGTCTTGGTAAATATGATTAAGGTCCCAGAATTTAAACAAACATATCATCACAGTGTATTAAATCACAGGGAATAATCATCAAGGGAGGGAAAAGGGAATTTTTTTCCCCCTCACTGTCACTTTTGGCCATATCCTACCCTATTCTGTCCACCCTGAGAGGCAATAAGACTTCTATACAGGGCAGTTGGCAGTGGGCAAAGGAATGTTAAGGATTACCAGTTAGAGTTGAGAGGCATTAGTCAAGAATCTCAAGGCAAGAGAGTCCCTAAAGGAGAAAAGATGGATGTCAAACTTATACCAAGTCCAGAAAGCAGTGATCCTTTATTTCCTCTACCCTGTTTCATCCTCTAAAGTCAAAATACATGAGTTGCAAAGTAGAGGAGGCAGAGGAGACAGAGGAAGCCTGAACTTTCACTATGTGAACAATTACCTTACTGTTCATAACAGTTACAAGGCAAGGGAATGGAGATAATACATAACTATATGAAACTGGATATTCTGATTACTGACTTGTTTTTTTCTTTTAAATGACCATAGTAGTTTTGCATTCCTGACAGTAATTAATATATGATATGAGTAAATCTTCATCCTGGGGTTAGAGGAAAAAATGTAAATCACAGAACACGAATTATAAGTCATCATAAGAACAAAAATAGTTTTGTCATATGATGGCCTGTAACTCTTGCTTGATAAACATAGAATTTACGTACATATATGTAAACAAATACATCAACGTATATGTAAATATAATAATGTTTTATCTATGTGTCTTTATCCCTAGGGCTGTATTAATATCTACTTTTAGAAGAGTAAATATCTATAGGGTTTTGGATAGGCAGCACTCCAGAAGTTGAGGTGATAGAATTTGGAGTTTTCTTCTGTAGTATTCTAGACTGTTTAATTTTTATACCTTTTTACTACTTTCTGTATGTCTCTTAAACTTTTTTCAGTGTTGGATATTATTTCTTAATAATGATAATGAAATAATGGATGGACATAATGGACAAAATAATGGATGGACAATAATGGATAGACATATAGGTATGGATAGACATATAGGTATGCCTATACCTACAAACATGCTTTTTTCACCTCAAATATATTCTTGTAATTTATTTACATATTTTACCTATTACTTTTTTATTTTAATATTTTTTGTAATTTAAAAATGTTGAAGTAGTGAAATAAGTAGTGAAGTAAATGAAATCATATGGTATTTGTTATTCTTTAACTTACTTCACTTAGCATGATACCCTTTAGGTCAACTCATGGTATTGTAAATTACAAGACTCCGTTCTTTTTATGGCTGAGATATATATATATATGTATGTGTGTGTGTGTATATATGTGTGTATATATGTATATGGATGTATTTACATATGTACATACATCCATATACACCACACCTTATTTATCCATTCACTTATAAATGGACACTTAGATTGCTTTCATATCTTGGTTATTATAAATAATGCTGCAATAAACATAGGGTGCATATATCTTTTCAAGTTGCTGTTTTCATTTTCTTCAAGTAAGTACTCAGCAGTGGAATTATGGAATTACTGTATGGTATTTATAGTTTTGATTTCTTGAGGAACTTCCATACTGTTTTCCACAGTGGTTGCACCAATTTAAATTCCCATAAATAGTGTACAAGGATTCTTTTTTGTCTATATCATGTCAAACACCTGTTATTTCTTGTACTTTTAATACTAACTATTCTAGGTGATATCTCACTGTTGTTTTGATTTGCATTTTCCTGATAATTAGAGATGTCTGTTGGCCGTCTGTATGTCTTCTTTAAAAAAAAAAAATATGTCCACTCAGGTCCTCCACCCATTGTTTAATAAGATTGATTTGTATGTGTGTGTGTTGAGTTGTATGAGCTCTTGCAAAGTCTTCTACCATTCAGTATGTTGGCTTTTGTTTTGTTGATTTTTTTTTTTTTTTTTGCTATGCAACAGTTTTTAGTTTTGGTATAGCCCCAATAGCTTGTTTTTGCTTTTGTTTCCTTTGCCTGAGAAGACATATCCATAAATATGCTGCTAAGACCGATGTCCAAGAGATTACTGCCCATATTTTCGTTTAGGAATTTTATGGTTTTAGGCCTCACATTTAGGTCTTTAATCCACTTTTAGTTTATTTTTGGGGATGATATAATAAAGTGGTCTACTTTCATTCTTTTGCACGTAGCTATCCAGTGTTCTCAACATCATTTATTGAAGAGACTGTCTTTTCTTGAATCCTTTGTCACTGTTTAGTTAACTATATAATCATGGGTTTATTTCTGCGCTTTCTATCCTGTTTCAGTGATCTACATGTCCATTTTGGTTCCAGCATCATACTGTTTTGATTACTATAATTTTGTGTAGTATATTTTGAAATCTGGGATTGTAGTATCTCCAGCTTTGTTTTTCTTTTTCAAGATTGCTCTGACTCTTTAGGGTCTTCTTTGGTTCCATACAAATTTTAGGATTATTTGTTCCAGTTCTATGAAAATACTATTGGTATTTTGATAGAGACTGTAATGATTCTGTAGATGCTTTGGGTAGTATGGGCATTTTAGTAGTTTTTTTTTTCCAGTTCATGATCATGGTACATCTATCCATTTGTTTGCATCATCTTCAGTTTTATTCCTTAGTGTCCCAGAGTTTTAAGAATATAGCACTTGGGATGCCTGGGTGGTTCAGTCGGTTAGGTGTCCGACTTTGGCTCAGGTCATGATCTCATGGCTTGTGGGTTAGAGCCCCACATAGGGCTCTGTGCTGACAGCTCAGAGCTTGGTGCTGCTTCAGATTCTGTGTCTCCCTCTCTCTCTCTGCCCCTCACCTGCTTGTGCTCTGTCTCTCTGTCTCTCTCAAAAAAAAAAAAAAAAAAAAGAATATATCACTTTTGCCTCCTTGGTTAAATTTGTTACTAGGTATTATTTTGGGTGCAATTTTAAATGGGATTTTTTTCTTAGTTTCTCTTTTTGATATTTTGTTATTACTATATATAAGTGCAACAGATTTCTGTATATTAATTTTGTATCCTATGACTTTACTGAATTTGTTTATTATTTCTACTAGTTTTTAGGAAGGAAGTTTAATAAAATCAATGAAATATGACCAAGTATATTAGATTGTCATTTGTATTAAGTGGTTATTTTACTTTAATTACTGTCAGAATAGTAGGTTAAGAATATTTCTATCATTTAAAAAGAAATAGAGTGTACTTTAAAGCTCACGTCAAAAATGGAGAACTAATATTCTCACTACTTTAAGAAAATGCACTGCTCTTTGGAATAATGAAATTTAGTAATAAATTATCATTTGCCTTCAATCTTTATTGTTGTGAATTCAGGTAGTTCTAATGGCTTTTAGAATGAATGAGTCCTTAACAAGGGATTTGAAAGGTAATATAATTAAAGAGGCAAAGAGCAGTCATTTCAGTTTAGAGTGGTATATAATGCTGTGAAGCCAATTCATGGAATAATATTAGAATAAGGCTCCAGTCCAAACCAACAAAGGTTTGCATTGTAACAAAGGAAAGTAAGTCACTACGATCCTTCTAGCACAGTATCTGCAACACAATGTGATACTCGACAGTACAATTGATAGCAGTTGTGAAAATGACAGAAATAGGAGGGATCAAAAATGCCAGCATACTCGTGCATATGTACTTTGAATATTATGGCAAAACTTGGTACATGTAAAAAGATACTCATGGCAAGAATGCTTAGATATGTGAATAAGTTACACTTACATTTTTCAAAACTGAATAGTTAAATCCAAAGCTTTATATTGGTTTCTTGTACTTACCCAATCATAAAATAATCAAATGGAATACTTAGTATGTGTCAGAAAATAAGTTTGCTGGATTTAAGATGCATAGCTGATATGTGTCCTCAAGAATTTAATTTTTACTATGTGGCTTCCTATGGTATAAAATATAACTTTCCATATAGTCCCAGTCACAAAGTATCTGTTTGCTCCCTAAACAAATTCCATTTTCAGTATTTCTAGTTCAGAGGGCATTGTGGGCATTCACTAGATTCAGCCATCAGACTTAACTGTCAAATAACCTTACATTTTCTTCAAATACATTTTAAATCTATTATAAAATAATTAATGCAGGAGAAATTCACATTAGAAATAGATGTTAAGGAATCTACGTGATCTATATTTCTGTGCATTCAAGTTCTACCTATGAATACTCATAAGAAAAATATAGACTATCACTATTTATATGTAACATCAAGTATATAAATTAAAATTAGAAAGTATAAAGACAGTCAAGCCCAATCTACTTAACAGTGTTTATGTAAAATTACTAGGTTTTAACTATTTCTATATTTTATTAGTGTTCTATTTTTAATAAACTTACTGTCCAATTTGTAATAGACATGTACATATTTCTATATATTATTATAAGTATATTTTTAAAAATTTAATTATAATTGAAAATCTTACAGAAAACTTTTCAGTTAAATTCATTACCGTATTAGGTGGTTTCTGAAGCTGACTTCCACACGGCCAGTCTGAAGTGAAAAAAAAAAATGTATTTGGGCCAAATATAAAATCATCTCTTTTAATATGGAACAAGATTAAAAAAAAGGATTTATTACCAGTATGTTTAAGAAAATAGGGTAAAATGAACACATATTATGTTAAAAATAAAGCATTTCTTCAAAAAACCAGGAGCTATTACCAAACATAAGTGTCTGAGTAAGTGTCTGCTTATATAATAAATAATGTAAAATGCTTCACTGAAGCAGAATTCTTTATGTTCAACACTGATATTTAAACATAAATGTTTGTTGAACAGCTTCCAATTATGCAAGTGTTTCATCACAAAATTACTGACTTTCAGATGTGAAAAACATGTTTGACAATCAGTAAAATTTTAGGGATATCAACTAATGAACAACGACTTTATAAAACATTAAGATAAGAATAATGCTTATATAGAAATCAGTTTTTCTGGTAATTCCTATTAATTATTTTCATAATTTGAAAATTTATAAATTAATAAATTGAAATAGTTGAATGAAGGACAAGAAAATATTTAAATATATACATACACACATATATACAAACACAACTTTCTTGTGTTTACTTTATGATTGCCTTAGAGTAGTTTTATTACCACTGCACTGCCTTTTAGTATAATTCTGAAGGTGCAGATAAGGACAAATATTTATGTGGACATTTAGTATATTAGTACTAAAATCAAATTTATAGTATGATCTTCGATCAGTAAGCCATAATAATAGAATTCTCTGAAAATTTAGTTTGAAAGTATTTTATAAAACCTTCAAAATTTACTTAAATTTTCAGCAAATTTAAGGCATGCACACACACACACACACACACACACACACATATGCCTTCAAACAATTATTTATCTGATATAGTCAGAATAATTTTCTATGTCTACTAACTACTTCTATGAAAATCTAGCTTGTTTGTTTGTCTGTTTGTTTGTTTATTTATTTATTTATTTATTTATTGTCTCATCACCAAGCATTAAAGTTCACATTTGCAAATGAATTTGGTTTATTCTTTTTCATATACGGTACTCAAAAATATGTTTTGCTTTTTTATTTTTCTCAGAAGGTATAACAGTCATGCTGTCAGGTACTTTGATTAAAAGTATCCATACTGGGTGCCTCAGTTGGTTAACTCTCCGACTCTTGATTTCAGCTGAGGTCATAGCCTTGAAATTTTGTGAGTTTGAGCTCCACGTTGGGCTCAGCACTGACAATGCAGAGGCTTCTTGGGATTCTCTTTCCTCTCTCTCTGCCTGTCCCCCTGCTCTCTCTTTCTCAAAATAAATAAGTAAACATTAAACATTAACTTTAAACATTAAAAAAAGAAGTCTCCCTCGAGTGCCTGGGTGGCTCAGTCGGTTAAGTGTCCGACTTCAGCTCAAGTCATGATCTTGTGGTTCGTGAGTTCCAGCCTTGAGTAGGGTTCTGTGCTGACAGCTCAGAGCCTGGAGGCTGCTTCAGATTCTGTGTCTCCCTCTCTCTCTGTCCCCTCCCACACTCACACTCTGTCTCTCAAAAATGAATAAATGTTTAAAAATAAAAAGTCTTCCATATTGAAAGTATCTTTAAAATACTGTTTTTATGTACTCTGTTGTAGAAGTTACAAATATTTACCTTTATTTTCCCTTGTCAAGGCAAAATAAATACTACCTTCATTGTTGAATTGGGTATTGCACTAGGACTACAACAGAATGTAATGTTGATATTGACAATGACACGTATAAGGGAAGCATACATTGTATTTATCATCTTATTTTTAAATGTACAAAGATAGTTTTTCATTGATTTATTAGTTTTTTTTAAATTTAGAATAACAATAATTTAAATGATAAACAGCACCTACATAGGAAATGTAGTGTAGTACTTTCTTTCTTAAGTGTGCGTGATGTTGGGGTTTTAATACTACAAAGCAAATGAAGTTGGAAAAAACAGCACATGCATGTTTCTCTTATTCACATTTGATTCTCTTATTCACACTTGAAAAATAAATCCTGTCGTGTAGGTGATATTTTCCTTATTTTATATATGAAGAAATTATGGCTCAGAGCTTGTAAGTAACTTTTCCAACGTTATACAATTAATAAATTGGTCTGACTGAGTGAGCGTATTTGGCTTTCCACAACACTGTGGGGCCCAAGAGAACACATGTTGTCAAAATGCATATACAGTCTTCTCATATGGAATCCCATAGGCAGTATCGTGCAAGCAAATGTGCACGTATAGATATAGACAGGTCTCTAGACTGACACACACCTTCGTTTGCATTTTAACCTAATTTTGCTGTTAAATCTTTCAAAAATAATTTGTTCTCAATAGCAGAAATTAAAATGTTTCTCTACCTCAAAGCTACCCACTGATATGAATCTTTAATAAGTTCTTTATAGTCAGTAACGCTTATTCTCTGAATTATTAAGTGTATACCCAATATATATTTGCCAAATATATACAGAGCCAACATGATGTAATATAGCAGGCACAGGTTGTGGAGAAAGACCAAAACGGATCTACCTCTTGCCAGTTGGGCTACTTTTAGTAAATCTCATATTCTCACTTATACTAATGATAATCACTTATAAAATGAAGATGATAATATATAACTTACCATGTGAGTTGATATTGCATATTACAGATTGCATGTGCCTCGTGAATGTTACTTACTATCATCACAATAATAATCATCATCACCATCATAATAATCAATAGTAGCCATTATCATTGATCAAAAAATCAGAGTAAAATTTATACCAGTAGATGGGAGTTACATTTTGGCTTAACATATTCCTATTCCTAGATCCCAGAAGAGACATGTAGTCTTCTGAGAGACCCAGGGATCCTAAAGCTAAAAAAGACTATTTTCTCTGGTTATATTTTCATGATAATTACCATACCTCATGTGTGATAATACATTTATATTTTACTAAGTGCTGTTAACTTACTTAACTTCAAAATAGTATGTGATTCAAATAGGAATAGGTCTTATAAACATTTTATATAGGGTGAACAGAGGTTCATAGGCATGAAATTTCCACTTAGTTCTCTATGTTCCTAGAAATCTAGGAATGAGGTGTTCCTCTTAAGTATTTATGTTTACATGACCATCAACCACTTAACCTATCAGTATTCTTATTCTCCCTTTGTAGTGCTGAGAGTTCACAAGTAAAATTGGATTACACTGACTATGAATTACTATTAATTTTTTGATCTGCATGAGGTACCTACACTAACATACACTTAGCACATAGGTAAAGTTGACAGAGTAGGATCTCTGTTTTCCTCTACATTAAACAAGGAATGGCTCCAGATTTGTCACAAGCGTCAACTTGGATCCAGAGTTGTGCTTAACTTTTTCTTTTCTCTATTTGAGACTCAAAAAAAAAAATAAGTTTCTCCATAGATTCTCCCTTAAGTTGAATTGATTTTTTTATTATAATGCTTTAAATATTTTTTTTCAATATATGAAGTTTATTGTCAAATTGGTTTCCATACAACACCCAGTGCTCATCCCAAAAGGTGCCCTCCTCAATACCCATCACCCACCCTCCTCTCCCTCCTACCCCCCATCAACCCTCAGTTTGTTCTCAGTTTTTAAGAGTCTCTTATGCTTTGGCTCTTTTCCAATCTAACCTCTTTTTTTTTTTCCTTCCCCTCCCCCATGGGTTTCTGTTAAGTTTCTCAGGATCCACATAAGAGTGAAACCATATGGTATCTGTCTTTCTCTGTATGGCTTATTTCACTTAGCTTCACACTCTCCAGTTCCATCCACGTTGCTACAAAGGGCCATATTTCATTCTTTCTCATTGCCACGTAGTATTGTATACTACGCCATTGTGTATATAAACCACAATTTCTTTATTCATTCATCAGTTGATGGACATTAAGGCTCTTTCCATAATTTGGCTATTGCTGAGAGTGCTGCTATAAACATTGGGGTACAAGTGCCCCTATGCATCAGCACTCCTGTATCCCTTGGGTAAATTCCTAGCAGTGCTATTGCTGGGTCATAGCAACATGCTTTAAATATTTTTAATCATGCACCCTATTAGTAAAACATTTTGACATGTGCTCCAAATGCAGATGTGTTTATTTATAAATTGTCATATCTAAAGTTATAATATCGTATAATGTACTTTAAAATATTTCTTTTACTTTGGGATTAATACATAGTAATGACATTCTATAAATATCTTGTTGGACATCAGCAAGTCTTTGTGATTTCTAGGATTCACTTATTTTTTTCTTGTATACAACTTCCTTGAATCAAAAAGGAGTGGATTTGCTGGACTATATTTATATTGTTCCTACTCTCTGATCTTTAATGGGTTCCTATAGTTGTTCAATCATGTGAGGCATTGGAGAGCAGAATTGGTTTCAGCCAAAGTCTTCAAAGATGGTTTGGATGCTTTAAAACTATTTGGGGGCTCCTGACTGACTCACTCTATAGAGCATGTGACCCTTGATCTCAGGGTTGTGAGTTTGAGCACCACATGGGGCGTAGAGATTTCTTTTTAAAAAAAATTTATATATATATATATATATATACATATATATATACATATATATGTATATATATATATATATAAATGTACTTTGAAAAAAAAATGGTCTGAGGACACCAACCCTAATGATGCTACTCACCTAATTTGGTAAAAGTAATAGCAATTTGCATCATTAATATTTCACTATTTTATTTATTTATTTACTTATTTAAGAGAGAAAGACACAAAGATCGGGGAGAGTGGCAGAGAGAGAAGGAGAGAGGGAGAAAGAGAGAGAGAGAGAGAAAGAGGGAATCAGCAGGCTCCACGCTCAGCATGCAGCTGGACACAGGACTCCATCCAAGACCCTGGGATCATGACTGGAGCTGAAATCAAGAATCCCTTTCTCAGCCAACTAAACCACCCAGATGCCTCTATATTTCACTTTTTAAAAGCGGAAATCAGTAGAGCTGCATGAATAGATGATGAAACAATACTAGATTGGTTGGTTCAAAATCCTATTAACTTTTAGCCTTTGAAATACTATTTTCTTCATATGCTTTTATACACCCTTATGTTATAGAGATCCTGTTAGCAATTGTATATATATTAAGCTTTGAGTTCTCAGCTAGAATAGTGCTTCCTAATAGTTGCTTGTTCAGTAACTAAAACTATCGAGAGTACTTGAAAGTACTTAGTTTTAAGTTAAGAACCAACACAAATAATCAAGCATCAGTGGAATCTATAACGGATTATAGTGCATGCAAAAAGCATTTCTGAATGCTTCCTCAAATAGTATTTCCCATTACAGTATTGAGGAGAGTTACTATCTCTCATGATTTCATTCCTATAAGAAAAGCTAATTCTTGCAATTGGTGTGCATCTTTTGTTATTGATATTCTGGGTCCTCATTAGGTATGATGGTATATTCATGCACTCAGTGGTTTTTCCTGTTGAGGAAAGGCATCCTTCTCAGTAAACCATTATAGCATACATTCTAAGCCCTACTTAGCTGCCTTGGCAATGAAGTTATTCAGGACTATACTGCTGACACTTAGTTGATATTCTCCTTTCCTACAAGATTAACTCAATATTCCACTTTTCATTTGCTAGGAAATTCGTATTCTTATAAGATAGCTGGTTAATGCTTGGTAACTTCTAAAATCACTGATAATGTTTTATTAAGATTACTTGGCACTAGGATAACTTTCTACCTCTAAGCATAAATTCCCTTTTCTGTAAATTGTGGAAAGTGATAATGTCTACATTGTAATGTGCTTGTAAAATTAACTTAAATAGGATAAAATTAGGCAAATCGCATTGATGTAAATAATGGTAGGTAATACTTTTTTCTTTATATAAATATATATTGAGCGTATAAAGAAAAAAGTAATTAAAATGCAAATTTGGTTAGTTTCCATTAACTAGGACTTCTCTCTTCTCCTGATTCATGTGTGTACACTTAAGCTTGCTCTCTACTACGATCAAAACATAGGATAGAAATGTGTTCAGCTCAATATTTTTTTGTCATCCATGGATCATTTTTTTTGGATATCTCTTAAGATATTTTTGCTAAGTTTTTAATATAATTAAAATAATCTTCATTATTTTTGCCTAATTTCAAGGTAATTTTTGTATATATTTTGAAATATTTTCATTACATTTTATTTAGGATATCTAATTACATTCAGCTTATATATATACATATATATATGTGTGTGTGTATATATATACATATATATATACATATACATATATATATATATACATGTATATATATATAATTTTTTTCTTAGCTATATTACATAAATTTTCTGACCCTAAAATGAATTGGGACTAGTATTTTGGTAAATGTTTAAATTGAATATAGCTAACATTAACAATATTAGTCAACACTTTTTTTTTTTCTGTGAGTTGGTTAGATCACTTTGTGATAGAAACTCTTGATAGAAAATCTTTTTTTTTTCATTTATTTTTTTAAATGAAATTTATTGTCAGGTTGGTTTCCATACAACACCCAGTGCTCATCCCAACAGGTGCCCTCATCAGTGCCCATCACCACTTTCCCCTCCTTCCCACCCCCCATCAACCCTAAGTTTGTTCTCAGTATTTAAAAGTCTCTTATGGTTTGTCTCCTTCCCTGTCTGTAACTTTTTTTCCCCCCTTCCCCTCACCTCTGGTCTTCTGTTGAGTTTCTCAGGATCAACATATGAGTGAAAACATATGGTATCTTTCTTTCTCTGCCTGACTTATTTGACTTAGCATAACACTCTCCAGTTCCATCCGTGTTGCTACAAATGGCCAGATTTCATTCTTTCTCATGCCGAGTAGTATTCCATTGTATATATATACCACATCATCTTTATCCATTCATGAGTTAATGGAAATTTAGGCTCTTTCAATAATTTTGCTTTGTTGAAAGTGCTGCTATAAACATTGGGGTACAAGTGCCCCCAGGCATCAGCACTCCTGTATCCCTTGGATAAATTCCTAGCAGTGCTATTGCTAGGTCATAGGGTAGATGTATTTTTAATTTTTTGAGGAACCTCCACACTGTTTTCCAGGGTGGCTGCACCAGTTTGCATTCCCACCAACAGTACAAGAGGGTTCCCATTTCTCCACATCCTCTCTAGCATCTATAGTCTCCTGATTTGTTCATTTTGGCCACTCTGACTAGCGTGAGGTGGTATCTGAGTGTGGTTTTGATTTGTATTTCCCTGATGAGGAGTGACATTGAGCATCTTTTTATGTGCCTGTTGGCCACCTGGATGTCTTCTTTACAAAAGTGTCTATTCATGTTTTCTGCCCATTTCTTCACTGGGTTATTTGTTTTTCGGGTGTGGAGTTTGGTGAGTTCTTTATAGATTTTTGGATACTAGCCCTTTGACTGATATGTCATTTGCAAATATCTTTTCCCATTTCGTGGGTTGCCTTTTAGTTTTGTTGATTGTTTCCTTTGCAGTGCAGAAGCTTTTTATCTTCATGAGGTCCCAGTAGTTCATTTTTGCTTTTAATTCCCTTGCCTTCGGAGATGTGTCAAGTAAGAAACTACTGCAGCTGAGGTCAGAGAGGATTTTTCCTGCTTTCTCCTCTAGGGTTTTGATGGTTTCCTGTCTCACATTCAGGTCCTTTATCCATTTTGAGTTTATTTTGGTGAATGCTGTAAAGTGGTCTAGTTTCATTCCTCTGCATGTTGCTGTCCAGTTCTCCCAGCACCATTTGTTAAAGAGACTGTCTTTTTTCCATTGGATATTCTTTCCTGCTTTGTCAAAGATTAGTTGGCCGAAATCTGGAGTCTCTATTCTATTCCATTGGTCTATGTGTCTGTTTTTGTGCCAATACCATGCTGTCTTGATGATTACAGCTTTGTAGTAGAGGCTAAAGTCTGGGATGGTGATGCCTCCTGCTTTGGTCTTCTTCTTCAAAATTACTTTGGCTATTCGGGACCTTTTGTGGTTCCATATGAATTTTAGGATTGCTTGTTCTAGCTTCGAGAAGAATGCTGGTGCAATTTTGATTGGGATTCCATTGAATGTGTGGATAGCTTTGGGTAGTATTGACATTTTAACAATATTTATTCTTCCAGCCCATGAGCACAGAATGTTTTTTCATATCTTTATATCATCTTCAATTTCCTTCATAAGCTTTCTATAGTTTTCAGCATACAGATCTTTTACATCTTTGGTTAGGTTTATTCCTAGGTATTTTATGCTTCTTGGTGCAATTGTGGATGGGATCAGTTTCTTTATTTGTCTTTCTGTTGCTTCATTATTAGTGTATAAGAATGCAACTGATTTCTGTACATTGATTTTGTATCCTGAGACTTTGCTGAATTCATGAATCAGTTCTAGCAGACTTTTGGTGGAGTCTATCGGGTTTTCCATGTGTAATATTATGTCATCTGCAAAAAGTAAAAGCTTGACTTCATCTTTGCCAATTTTGATGCCTTTGATTTCCTTTTGTTGTCTGATTGCTGATGCTAGAACTTCCAACACTACATTAAACCACAGCGGTGAGAGTGGACATCCCTGTTGTGTTCCTGATCATAAGGGGGAAAGCTCTCAGGTTTTTCTCATTGAGGATGATAATTGCTGTGGGCTTTTCATTAATGGCTTTTGTGATGTTTAAGTATGTTCCTTCTATGCCAACTTTCTCAAGGGTTTTTATTAAGAAAGGATGCTGAATTTTGTCAAATGCTTTTCTGCATCAATTGACAGGATCATATGGTTCTTTTCTTTTATTAATGTGATGTATCACACTGATTGTTTTGCGAATGTTGAAGCAGCCCTGCATCCCAGGAATGAATCCCACTTGATCATGGTGAATAATTCTTTTTATATGCTGTTGAACTCGATTTGCTAGTATGTTATTGAGAATTTTTGCATCCATATTCATCAGGGATATTGGCTTGTAGTTCTACTTTTTTGCTGAGTCTCTTTCTGGTTTAGAAATCAAAGTAATGCTGGCTTCATAGAATGAGTCTGGAAGTTTTCTTTCCCTTTCTATTTTGGAACAGCTTGAGAAGGTTAGGTATTATCTCTGCTTTAAATGTCTGGTAGAACTCCCCTGGGAAGCCATCTGGTCCTGGACTCTTATTTGTTGGGAGATATTTGATAACTGATTCAATTTCTTCACTGGTTATAGGTTTGTTCAAGTTTTCTATTTCTTTCTGTTTGTGTTTTGGAAGTGTGTGGGTATTTAGGAATTTGTTCATTTCTTCCAGGTTGTCCAGTTTGTTGGCATATAATTTTTCATAGTGTTCCCTGATAATTGCTTGTAGTTCTGAGGGATTGGTTGTCATAATTCCATTTTCATTCATGGTTTTATCTAGTTGGGTCATCTCCCTTTTCTTTTTGAGAAGCCTGGATAGAGGTTTATCAATTTTGTTTATTTTTTCAAAAAACCAACTCTTGGGTTCATTGATCTGCTCTATAGTTTTTTTTTTTTAGCTTCTATATTGTTTATTTCTGCTCTGATCTCTATTATTTCTCTTGTTCTGCTGGGGTTGGGTGTCTTTACTGTTCTGCTTCTATTTCCTTTAGGTGTGCTGTTAGATTTTGTATTTGGGATTTTTCTTGTTTCTGGAGATAGGCCTGGATTGCAATGTATTTTGTATTTGTATTTTCCAAAGGACTGCCTTTGCTGCATGCCAAAGTGTTTGGATTGTTGTATTTTCATTTTCATTTGTTTCCATATATTTTTTAATTTCTTTTCTAATTGCCTGGTTGACCCATTCATTCTTTAAGAGGGTGTTCTTTAACCTCCATGCTTTTGGAAGTTTTCCAGACTTTTTCCTGTGGTTGATTTCAAGCTGCATAGCATTGTGGTCTGAAAGTGTGCATGGTATGATCTCAATTCCTTTATACTTATGGAGGGCTGTTTTTGACCTAGTATGTGATCTATCTTGGAGAAGGTTCCATGTGCACTTGAGAAGAAAGTACATTCTGTTGCTTTGGGATGCAGAGTTCTAAATATATCTGTGAAATCCATCTGATCCAATGTATCATTCAGGGCCCTTGTTTCTTTATTGATACTGTGTCTAGATGATCTCTCCATTGTTGTAAATGAAGTATTAAAGTCCCCTTCCATTACCACATTCTTATCAATAAGGTTGCTTATGTTTGTGATTGTTTTATATATTTGGGGGCTCCCGTATTCAGTGCATAGACATTTATAATTGTTAGCTCTTCCTGATGGACAGACCCTGTAATTATTATACAGCATCCTTCTTCATCTCTTGTTACAGCCTTTAAGTCTAGTTTGTCTGATATAAGTATGGCTACTCCAGCTTTCTTTTGACTTCTGGTAGCATGATAGATAGTTTTGCATTTCCTCACATTCAATCTGAAGGTGTCCTCAGGTCTAAATTGAGTCTCTGGTAGACACAAAATAGGTGGGTCTTGTGTTTTGATCCATTCTGACACCCTGTGTCTTTTGGTTGGAGCATTTGATCCATTTACATTCAGTGTTATTATAGAAAGATATGGGTTTAGAGTCATTGTGATGTCTGTAGGTTTCATGCTCCTGACCTTTTTGTCTCAGAGATTTATTCATATGCTGATAAATACTTTTTCCTCCAAAATTTTTATTTCAGATTTATCTGAGAAGAAAACATGATCAACTGAGTTCTGTGTCCACACAAGACCAATAGTCAGGGGATAGGGTCAAAATGTCCAAAATGGTGTTCTTGTACTAACAATGGCCTTGGCAAGCTCAGTTTCTGGAGGAAGACAGTGCTTAGATGATAAATTTTGTTATGTTAACTTTTGGAAGAATAGGCCTCAGACAATGTAGCCCAGTGACAGTATAATTACTGAACACGCATACACACGTAGCAACTCTACAATTAATTTAGTGTAATTACATATTCTTTAAGGGGAATCAATTAGACTAAAGATTGAAAGGGTTTTACTTTCAGAGAAGTAAGCATAAAACTTTAATAATTCTTAATGTAAGTTCAAAAATATAAAACTTTTTGTAAGATGGCTCTCTCAGCTCTGATTATAAGACTGTTATTATAAGTGTTCCTGTAATGTAGAAAAAAAATTCTGGAAATTACATTTTGCTGACTGATGTGTATCTCAAGCTTAACACAGTTCTGCCAAGTGGAGAACACTGACAGACAGTTGGAAGGAAGATGTAAATTCTTCTTGTAAGCACAATGGAGAAGGCACTGGGTTCTTCGGGGGAAGTTTCGTTTGATCCTGCACATTCTAGTCATGCAACTCACTGAGTAGCAGGAGCTCCTAGAATAGAATTTTCACTACAAAATCTGGAGAATGGTTGGCTGTTTTTCCTGGTTGCTGCCGTTCTTAACTTTAACCATAAACACACAATGTAGTAGTGAATTCTGGCTAAGGACTACCCCAGAGATTCTATAAACTGCCATATGTCAGCTATTCAAAAAACAAAAGTAATATTAGCCAAAAAAACCCCAGAGGCATAAAACAATAAATAATAATATAGCTTGAACTAGAGATCAGCTGATCTAAACTGTGCTTCACCTTCTTTCATTTTCATCCTCCTGCTAGGACCAGATGGCTGGCTTAAGTCTACTATTCTTATGGGGATAACAGAAGCTTAAGATACGCAACTTAAAATATGCAGGTACTCTTGATTTCTTGGCTTAGAATTGGCATGCTGTTATTTTTGTCTTAATCTATAGACCAAATCTAGTCACATGACCAATCTCAAATCAAGAAACAGGGTAACACATGCCACCAACATAGTGAAAGGGACCATGAATAGTGAAAGAGCAAGAATACAGGAAGGTGTGGAGAATTTCACCCTATATTGGATTGAACACAGATGCCTGATGTCCTTAAGTAAGTGTTTCTTGCCCTTATGTAAGTCCTCTTGTAGTAAAGAAACTAGAAGTCTAAAAAGTATAATTTCCAGCCACCTTTCTTCCCAAGACTGTGAGTTGATCCAGTTGTGTCAAAAATAGAAAAATCACAAAAACTTGTCTCCATTTGCAGAGCACTCTACAACCTGATAGTAGATGCTATGTTTTCCTACACAAATCAACCTTATCATCCCCTGCCCATTTAATAAATGTTTTTACAACTTTTCGATAATATAAATTGTTTTTAAATTTTTTAAATATTTATTCATTTTTGAGAGACAGAGAGACAGAGAGTGAGTGGGGGAGGGGCAGAGAGAGAGACACAGAATCTGAAGCAGGCTCCAGGCTCTGAGCTGTCAGCACAGGGCCTAATGTGGGGCTCAAACTCACAAACTATGAGATCATGACCTGACTCAAAGTTGGATGCTCAACCAACTGAGCCCCCCAGGTGCCCCACTTTTTTGATGATGTAAAGCACAATTGTTAAAATATGGAAATAACTCCAAGCAAATATAAATACAAACATAATCTTCCATAAACTACCTAACAGGAAAAACAGAAAAAAATTGAATTAACAAACCAGAAGACAGAAATAGAGGGAAAAAATAGAAATAAAGCATGTAAATAATTAGCCTGAAGTAAGTTATCGGAAATGCAACTAATTATATTTAACATTTTGATCAATGAAAACTACTTAGGAGCACCTATTAAAGACAAATAATTAGAGTAGATTCATTGCTATTAAGGAATATAACCAAAATGATATATATGTTGCAAATAAAGTAAGGAAATGCAGTAAACTAAAGGAAGAAAACTGCTGTTACAATTTCAGACAAAATATAATCGAGGATGAGAGATTGATAGGAATTGATATAAAGAATTCTTTAAAAATTAATAATAAGAGTTTAACAATTTGAACCATATGATTCTATAAAATGGAAACCTTAAGCTGACAATTACAAACTTATATTAGTCATTATATCTTTTAAACTATCCTGTTCCAAGTAGTAGAAAATGTCTAAATCTATGGATGCTTTGAAATACCCAGTGATAAAATTTGATCTAGCTAATTCATAGGAAACTCTGTATCCCTTCAAACAATTATATATTGTGGAAATGCATAATATTTTCAACAAAACTTTTACTCTTTCAAGTATGATCATACCATAGCTCAAGGTTTTTCAACCATTTCCAAAGTTATAATATTCTCAACTATAAAGCAATTACATTAGAAGTCAACAATGAGATGATAGACCTTCTATTACAAAAAAAAATAAAGAGTACTTTTGGGACACCTGGGTGGCTCAGTTGGTTAAGCGTCTGACTCTTGGTTTCACTTCAGGTCAGTCTCTCATGGTTTCCTGAGTTTGAGCCCCACATCAGGCTTTGTGCTGATAGTGTGGGGCCCTGTTGGGATTCTCTGTCTCCTTCCCTTTCTCTCTTTCTCTCTTTGCCCCTCTGGCACTCATGCTGTCTCTGTCTCTTTCAAATAAATAAATAAAATTAAAGAAATAGAGACTTCTTTTATAAATAATTTGAATAATGGAAAATTACAGTTGTAATAATAAAAAGGATTTAAAGAAAAGGATCAAATATGTTGTAAGGTTGAAAATTCATGTAATAATCGTTAAACTAGATTCTCTAATCATTTAGGTAAATCGACTATTAGGTTTCCTTAATATAAAAATTGTGGCATCTCTCATTTTATACTCATAAATAGTTAATTATTAAAATATTCTTCAATTAGAATCTTAGAAATTTTTTTGATTCTTTGATTATTTCTCATAATCATCTCAAGTGAGAACATAGATTCTCTTTACATATCAAATTATTTTCCAACGTCATTGGTAATTGTTTTTCAGTGAAGATAAAACGATGCACAATTCAAAAGAAGAAATTTGATCCGTAATATAACTGTTACTTTACAAATAAAAGTAGCAATAAAATTATCCCTCTGAGGTCTCTGCCAAAGTATGTTTCATATTCATTAAGGTAAAGGCCCATTGAAAAATTGTTACTAAAATTATATTCTTGTTAAAAATAGTATATAAAATAATAAGTATCCACTAAACTTGTAAAATATATCTTCTTTCCATGATTGATAATATATCCTTGGAGGAACTGATTGTAAATACAAATAACAAAAGTAAAAAGAATCCGATCCTCACAAGATAAAAGCTGAACAATCTGAAAATCAACAACTTTCTTGTGGATCCTCTGTGAATTGAAGTCACAGGGCCAAGCACCACCCTAGAAACTGGGGAGACAGGCAAATGCAGAAAAGACAGATGAGCTTACCTGAAGCATAATCTATTGGCACCAGTAAATAGTAGAAACACTTAAATGGTACTTGACCAAATCCCTGGTGGATAAGTGTGGACAAATTTGAGAGTTAAAAACTCTTGGGGGTCTATTCTAAGTGGCCATCATATTTTTATGGGATTTACTTTCAGAAGATCTACCAGCTTCTCACAAATATGAAGAGAAAAATCCCCTCATGTCTGACCAGGAAAATGGAATAGTAACAGTTTTATGCCTAGGGCAAAAATAACCATTTTGAAATATTCCCAGGAGAAAAAAAATAGTTATTTTTGAGTAATCTCAAAGAATTCTCTGCAACAAATTCCTACTCAGCAAGATTTCAAAGACATCATGAGTCTTACTGGATTTGGGAGTAGAAAATTAACCAACTCCATCCTTTTTTTCCTACTCTAAGATTAGGGGAAAAAAAAAGCCGAGAAGCTCTTGTGAAGATCACAGCTACAGACAAGCTAAGACCTTATCAGAGGATTGTACAATTCCTTCTCACCCCCCACCCCACTCATTATGATCATATCCACAGGGCTCCTATAAAATAACAGTCAACCACAGTTAAAACACCTACAAGGGACACTCACTAAGGAGTTTTTAGGGAAACCCAGACACAACAGAAGAGGGGGAGGGGAAGATGCTAGAAGAAATGGAAGAAATAGACAAATACAGTTACATCAAACAGTAGACACAGATTATCTCCTAGCTAAGTAAACATAAAACTTTACATTGATGGTCTACGTGCCTCAGTTCCCAGTACCTAATGCTTCATATCCAGATTTTAACAAAAATTTACAAGTCCTATAAAACAGTAAGAAAAAACATAATCCAAAGAGACAATGCAAGGATGAGAATGAGACTATATATAACAAAGATTTTTAACATTATCAGATAAGGAATTTACTTACGATTAATATGGAAAATAAGGGTTCTAATGGAAAATTTTTGCAACATGCAAGAATAGAATGCATATCTTTTGTTTTTTTTTTATTTTTTTTAATGTTTATTTCTTGAGAGAGAGTGTGTGAGTGGGGGAGGGGTAGAGAGCAAGGGAGACACAGAATCCAAAGCAGACATAGGCTCCAAGCTTGTCAGCACAGAGCCCAAAGCGGGGCTTGACCTCACAAACTGCGAGATCATGACCTGAGCTGAAGTCAGACACTTAACCTACTGAGCCACCCAGGCACCCCAAATAGAATGTATGTCTATATACATATATATACACAGACAGGTAAGATAAGCAGAGAGATGGAAATTGTAAGTAAGGATCAAGAGAAAATGCTAGAAATAATGAAGGATGATTTTGATGGACTCATTTGTAGACTCATTTGTAGACTCATTTGGTGCAATTACAAAAGTAATGGCATATATAAAGGGAGATCAGATGAATAAGAAAGAGAAAAAATATTTGAAGTAACAAGGAGTGAGAATTTTCCAAAATTTATGACAGAAAATGAGCCACAAATCCGAGAAGCTCGGAGAACACCAATCAGAATGATACCTAAACATACACAAATGTCCACCTAGAGATATCCTATTCAATCTGCACAAAACATAGAGTGTCTTGGCAAAAGATGGGGGTGGGGTGGCAGTTGGGAGCCTTACTTGTAATATAGCAAGGGTAAGAATTATATGAAACTTCTTTTTATAAATCCTGCAAGGAAGAAGAGAATTGAGTAAAATATTTTAAATGTTGAGAAAAAATTAAAAAGGAAGAAAAAAAGAAAAACAAGCAAAAACACCAACTTGAATTCTGTATCCAGCAATGTTATCTTTTAAAAGTGAAAGATAGGGGTGCCTTTGGGACTCCGTTAAGCATTGGACTTTGGCTCAGGTCATGATCTCAAGGTTAAGTGAGTTTGAGTCTTGCTTGGGGCTCTGCGCTGACAGTGCTGAGCCTGTATGGGATTCTCTCTCCCTCCCTCCCTTCCTCTCCTCTTTCTGCCTCTCATGGGATTCTCTCTCTATGTCCCTCACTCACTCATACTCTCTCTGTCAAAAATAAATAAATACACTTAAAAATAAAAGTAAACGGTAAATAGACTTTTTCAGACAGACAAAAAAGTGAAATACTTTGTTGACAGTAGATTTGCCTCCCATAAAATGTTAAAAAAAGTTCTTCAAAAGAACAGAAAATGATATTGGAAAGCTCGCATCTATATAAAGAAAATAAGCAGCAGAAAATTAAGACATGAAGAAAGGAAATAAAAAAGAAAATTGGAAATGGAACACAGTTTGAGAAGCACTGCTATCAACTAAAAGTGAGAAGGAAAATACTTCCCTGTGGATGCCAGGAGGCCCTGCTTAAAACTGCCAATATTTGAGACTGAGAAACAGCAAATACTGTTGAAGGTAGTAGAAAATATAATCATAACATCTGCAAAGAGTGAGGGTTTTATTTTCCCTCTTTCATCATATTTAAATAGCTCTTGTTTATTTTTATTGTCTAAATGTACTATTTAGAAAAAAAAAGAATGTGGTGATGGTGTAGTGTTGGTTTTTTTTCTTAATGTTTATTTAAAAAAATTTTTTTTCCAACGTTTTTATTTATTTTTGGGACAGAGAGAGACAGAGCATGAACGGGGGAGGGGCAGAGAGAGAGAGGGAGACTCAGAATCGGAAACAGGCTCCAGGCTCCGAGCCATCAGCCCAGAACCTGATGCGGGGCTCGAACTCACGGACCGCGAGATCGTGACCTGGCTGAAGTCGGATGCTTAACCGACTGCGCCACCCAGGCGCCGCTTAATGTTTATTTTTAGAGAGAGAGAGAGACAAAGAGTGAGTTGAGGAGGGGCAGAGGGAGAAGGAGACAGAATCTGAAGCAGACTCCAGGCTCAGAGTTGTCAGCAAAGAGCCTGACACAGAGCTCGAACCCACCAACATTGAGATCATGACCTGAGCTGAAGTCGGCTGCTTAACTGACTGAGGCAACCAACCTACCCTGTAGTGTTTTTTGTTTGTTTGTTTAATTAAAGTATAGTTGACATACAATATTATATTAATTGCAGGTGCATAGCATAGTAATACAGTTATATACATTATGAAATGTTTACCATAAGTGTAGTTACCATCTGTTACTATATAATGTTATTACAATAGTATTGACAATATTTCCTATGCTTACTTTTCATCCCCATGACTTATTTTACAACTAGAAATTTATACCTTTGAATCTCCTTTACCAACATTTGCCCATGCCTCACCCCCTACCCATGAGCAGCCATCAGTTCTCTGTATTTGAGTCTGTTTCTCTTTCAAGAAGTGTGTTCCTTTGTTCTGTTTCTTTTTTTAGATTCCACATATAAGTCAAATCATATAGTGTTTGTCTCATTCTCTTTAACTTATTTCACCTAGCATGATACCATGTAGATCCATCCATGTTGTCACAATGGCAAGATCTGATACTTTTTTATAGTTGAGTAATACTTTATGTGTATGTATCTGTGTGTATACACACACACGTACATACATACATCATATCTTTTTTATCCATTCATCTAAAGATGGGCACTTAGTTTGCCTTCACATCCTGGCTATTGTAAATAATGCTGCAATAAACAAAGGGATCTATATCTATATATCTATATATATCTGTATCTATATCTATATCTATCTATCTATCTATATCTTTTTGAAGTAGTGTTTTCATTTCTTTGGGTAAATACCCACTAGTGAAATTACTGGGTCATGTGGTACTTTTATCTTTGAGTTTTTGAGGAGCTGCCGTATCGTTTTACGAGGGGCCATACCAATTGACATTCCCGGTACATGAGGGTTCCCTTTTCTCCAGGGCTTTGCCAACACTTGTATTTTTTTTTGTCTTTTTGATACTAACCATCCTGGGTGGTGTGAGGTGAGACTAACCATCCTGGTTGGTTTTGATTTGAGCTGGTGTAGGCTAACAGGCTGGGACTTGCTGAGGTGGCCAGCTGCAGTGAATGCCCAGATGCTACTTCCATCTGAACTGTTAAAGTATAGGGGGAACATAAACAGTGGTGCTTGCCAGCACCTCCAACCCCAGAGAGAGTTCCAACAGTTCCCCAATTTTTGGCGGATGTTTGAGGGTGAATAAATGGGTTTCCATCACTTATAAATTGTTTTTTAAACTGCTGTTTTTCTGCTGTACCTCGGTGTAGCAAATCTGTGTGTGGGCCCCTCAGTGCTTTCTCTCCTTACCACAGGTCTTAGTGTTGGGAGTGGAGTTGCTGTGTTACCATGTCTCTGTCTCTCTTACTTTTCTCCTTGTGGTCCTCCTATATTTTGTTGTAGGAAAGCTGTTTAATCAGCCCTTAGTTCTTCAGGACGAATTGCTCTATATGTGGATGTAGATTTTGGTGTATTTGTGGGTGGAGGTGAGCTCAGGGTCTTCCTATGCCTCCATCTTGAACCTGTCAGTGAAACACTTTTTTAGAGTTGGACGTTTGTCTCTTCCATAGGTTTGGATCATGTGTAAACCATCATTATATCATTCACAGCTTTTAGCATAGAGTTTTGTACCTGGAGGAGTTTCCTCTTTCTCTTCAGATCTCTGTACTCCCTTGACAGTTCATGCTGTCCTCTCAGAACTTCAGAACCATGCATTTTTACTCTTCTCCTGCTCACTCCGCAGCCATTCTCCACCCTTGCTTTGTAGTGTTGTAATTTTATAATTATATACATAAAAATTATAAAGTCTTTAACATATTGAATCCTTAATATAGAGATAAAAGAGTATGCACTTAGGGAGACAAGAATATCTTGGAAATTGTCAATATAATCATAACCATAAAATTCTGTGGAGTATTCACAGTCATTATTTACATTAGTTGAGATTATTTTTGGATGATCAGATGTCTTTATCTCAAAAGCATGCAATAAGTTATTCTGATTTATATGGCATTTAAAAAGAGTGTTAAGGACCCAAATTACCACTGGTGATATTAATTTAATTTCACTGTATTCCCTGGCATTTTATGTTAACATGATGTAGTCCGTTATGAATAATACTCTAGTGTTTTTTTGTGTTTTTGTTTTTGTTTTGTTTTGTTTTGTTTTGTTTTTGGAGATTTGCTAGTATCTGCCACCTGTAGGATTTGGTGTTCTTTGTTTTATTTTGAGTTTATTTGTAGAAAAATCTCTAATCAATTTTCTCACAAACATCAATCTGATACATTTTATATAAGCAAAATAAGCAACTTGAGGTTAATGAAGTAGTACAGTTCATAATATCACAAAATGGAATATTTATCTGTGATTCACTGAATAGACTGGTAAAAAGTGATATTAATCTTGTGGATTGTGCCCAATGCATGATAACAATTGATCCCTGTAGCCAGTTTGTTTTGTGCTTAGCAGTCTCATTATTATCACCTCTCTTTTTGTAAAAAAATATTTTTAATGTTTATTTATTTGTTTTGAGAGAGACAATGTAAGTGGGGGAGGGGCAGAGAGAGAAGGGGACATAGAATCTGAAGCAGGTTCCAGGCTCTGAGCTGTCAGCACAGAGCCTGATGTGGGGCTTGAACTCATGAACTGCGAGATCATGACCTGAGCTGAAGTTGGACATTTAGCCAACTGAGCCACCCAGCTGCCCTGAGTATCACCTCTTTGATGACACAAAATAATTATTTTCACCTAAAGTGGCATTCATAATGTTTCAAGGATAAGATTTACTATTAAAATTTACAAAAAATAAGCTTATGGCATTTATTTTAAAAGAAATCCATATTAATTCATTTTTATAAATTACTTTATCCTCTTATGTGTACAAATATTGGACATGGGATAAAGAAGAACCATGTTGTGGTTTGTTTGATGGCTTGAACTGAGAAATTCACTTTTATTTATTATTATTATTTTTTTAAATAATTTTTTATGTTTGTTTTTGAGAGACAGAGCATGAGCAGGGGAGGGGCAGAGAGAGGGAAACACAGAATCTGAAGCAGGCTCCAGGATCTGCACTGTCAGCACAGAGCCCAACACCAGGCTCAAACTCACAAGCTGTGAGATCACGACCTGAGCTGAAGTCAGAGGCTTAACTGACTGAGCCACCCAAGCGCCCTGAGAAATTCACGTTTAAAAATGTGTATATATATTTTTAAAGTGAAATAAAAATGTGTACATTTTTATAATGCATATTGCTAGCTATGAACCCCTGTTATTTCCCAATGAAATAGAATTTAAAGGTTAGCATACATTTGTATATATTCAATTTGATTTTTCTAAACTCCTGCATTTGTGCTATTCAAGATATCTTTACCTCACCTACCTTTCATCATATATTATTTAGAGTTGTAATTTTACATTTTTTAAGTTTTTTTTTTTTATTTTGACAGAGAGAGAGAGCGAGCACAGGAGGCGCAGAGAGAGAGAGGGGAGAGAGAGAATCCTAAGTAGTGCTCAATCCCTTCATGCTGACAATGCAGAGCCCAGTGTGGGGCTCAAACTCACAAACCATGAGATTATGACCCAAGCTGAAATCAAGTGTCAGATGCTTAACCATCAGAGCCACCCAGGCACCCTCTGGTTTGTACACTATTTTATCTCTGGAACCTGGTACACAGTAATAGATTCCCAGTAAATATTCATTAAATCAAATTATTTTGCAAGAGTAATGAGGTATATAAAAGAAATTGATATATGTTTTATAACCTTGTATCTAATATTATATTTTGCCTGAGAAGAGACCATTTGGAAGAGCATACTATTTATGCCACAGTATCTGGAAGAGTATTCATTAAAAGAGGATTAGATTTTTTCTGCTGATTCCCTTTGTATGGCTAACAGCATTAGCAAGGTATTTTATTTTAATATAAAAAGGTTATTTCTAATGGAGTGGTCTTAAAAAAATTGCATAGGTGCATTAAATGGTAATGAATTACTTATATCAAGTGGCATTCAAGGAGAGGCCCCAGATCAGACATAAGAAGCTTTAATCATTGGATGGTAGATAAACTTGATCTTCATATCCTTTCATTCCTCATATTACATGATAGTAATATAGTCTTACAAAATGCATCTGACCGCATCACCAAAATATAAATGAAATCACATGTTGATTTCATAAACCCAACATGTTTCAATTAAATTATAATTTTTGGAGGCATATGTACTTAATAAAATACTGTTATATTTTCAATATGGTTCTGTTATTGAAATTATATCTTGAACTGTTTGATAAAAGAAAGCATGGTGCTATTATTTAGAATATTGAAGATGCATAAGTGAAATAAAAAGACAGTGCAATAAGA
This sequence comes from Prionailurus viverrinus, assembly GCF_022837055.1. Lineage (NCBI taxonomy): Eukaryota > Metazoa > Chordata > Mammalia > Carnivora > Felidae > Prionailurus > Prionailurus viverrinus. Next base: position 108,039,092 of record NC_062564.1, on the reverse strand, counting down.
TAATATTAGTCATATATTAGAATACTTAAGAACTATATCCTCATTATTATTTTTTTAAGTTTACTTATTTATTTTGAGAGAGAAAGAATGGAGGAAGGGCAGAGGGAGAGGAAGAGAGATGATCCCAAGCGGGGCTAGATCCCATGAACCAGGGATCATGACCTTAGCAGAAATCAAGAGTCAGTTGCTCAACTGACTGAGCCACCCAGGTGCCCTTACATTCACTTTTAGATTAAACATGAGAAATTAGGGACTATTTTTTTTTCATTTTATTCCTTTCTCATAGAAAATTACCAAGCATAGTAATGTTCTGTTGATTATGTATCTTCATACATAATCATAAAATATTTTATTTAAAAATAATTCTAATTTATGTTAAAGATTCAAAGAGAAGCTTAATGCATTTTTCTTACTATAGATATAAGTTGTACCAAATATTTCTATAATATTAAGTACATTGATGATATTTAATATATTTTATTATTTAAAATTTCAAATATAAATTAATGCATTGATTTTTATTCAACCTCAGTTATTCTCTATGCTAACATATACACAGTAATTTAGGGAAGAAGACAAACTACACTGGTTTTAAAATGTTTGCAGTGTAAAATTATCATCTAAATTTTGAGTTATCTTTAATTAAGCTGAAAAAGCAAGTTACTCTTTAATGCAAAGCTTTACAATTTCCCTAAGAATAAAAATCAAATAGTCTACAGACTTTTGTGGCCATATTTATATATAAAATATAAAGTGGAAATGTCAAAAATCTTTGACAATTTTCCTATTTGGGAGACATAATATAGATAACACAGAATTTTAAATTTTATTTATTATTTATTTTTTGTTGGTCTTAAAATTTTTTTTCTATAATTTATTGTCAAGGTAGCTAACATACAGTGTATATAGTGTGCTCTTGGCTTCAAAAATAGATTCCCATGATTCAATACTTACATACAACACCCAGTACTCATCCTGAGAAGTGTCCTCCTCAATGTCCATCACCAATTTTCCCCTTCCCCCTTATACCCCCCCCATTAGCCCTCAGTTCTCTGTATTTAAGAGTCATTTATGGTTTGCCTCCCTCTCTGAAACTATTTTACTTTCCTTCCCTTCCCCCATGGTCTTCTTTTAAGTTTCTCAAATTCCACATATGAGTGAAAACATATGATATCTGACTAACTTATTTTACTTAGCATAATACCCTCCAGTTCCATCCACATTGATACAAATGGCAAGATTTCATTCTTTGTCATTGCTTAATTGATTGCATTGAATATATAAACCACATCTTCTTTATCCATTCATCAATTGATGGACATTTGGGCTCTTTCCATAATTTGGCTACTCTTGATAGCACTGCTATAAACATTGGGGTACATGTGCCCGATGAATCAGCACTCCTGTATCTTTTGTCTAAATTCCTAGCACTACTATTGCTGGGTCATAGGAAAACTCTATTTTTTAATTTTTTGAGAAACCTCCACACTATTTTCTAGAATGGCTGCACCAGTTTGCATTCTCACGAGCAGTGCAAGAGGGTTCCCGTTTCTCTACATCCTTGCCAACATCTGTTGTTTCCTGAGTTGTTAATTTTAGCCACTCTTACTGGCGTGAGGTGATATGTCAATGTGGCTTTGATTTGTATTTCCCTGGTGATGAGCGATGTTGAGCATCTTTCCATGTTTCTGTTAGCCATCTGGATGTCTTTTTTGGAAAAGTGCCTATTCATGTCTTATGCCCATTTCTTCACTGAAATATTTGTTTTTTGGGTGTTGAGTTTGGTAAGTTCTTTACAGATTGGATACTAACCTTTTATCCAATATGGCATTTGCAAATATCTTCTCTCATTCTGTTGGTTGCCTTTTAGTTTTGTTGATTGTTTCCTTCACTATGCAAAAGCTTCTTATCTTGATGAGATCCTAAGAGTTCATTTTTGCTTTTGTTTCCCTTGCCTTCAGAGACATGTCAAGTAAGTAATTGCTGCAGCTGAGGTCAAAGAGGTTGTTACCTGTTTTGTCCTCTAGAATTCTGATGGTTTCTTGTCTCACATTTAGGTCTTTCATCCATTTTGAATTTATTTTTGTGTATGGTATAAGAAAGTGGTCCAGTTTCATTCTTCTGCATGTTGCTGTCCAGTTTTCCCAGTACCATTTGCTAGAGACTTTTTTCCATTAAAGATTAGTTAGCCATACATTTGTGAGTCCAATTCTGGGTTCTCTATTCTGTTCCATTGGTCTATATGTCTGATTTTGTGTCAGTACCATGCTGTCTTGATGATTACAGCTTTGCGATAACAGGCTGAAGTCCAAGATTGTGATGTCTCCAGCTTTGGTTTAGAAAAAGCATTTGACAAAATACAGCATCCTTTCTTAATAAAAACCCTCAAGGAAATCAGAATAGAAGCAACATAGCTTAACATCATAAAAACAATATATGAAAGGCCCACAGCTAATGTTATCCTCAATGGGGAAGAACTGAAAGCTTTCCCCCTGAGATCAGGAATACGACAGGGATGTCCACTCTGAGCACTGTTGTTTAACATAGTGTTGGAAGTCCTAGCCTCAGCAATCAGACAACAAAGTGAAATAAAACGTATCCCAATTGGCAAAGGAGAAGTTAAATTTTCACTCTTAGCATTTGACATGATACTCTACATGGAAAATCATAAAGACTCTACCAAAAAATTACTAGGACTGATACACAAATTCAGCAAAGTTACAGGATACAAAATCAATGTACAAAAATCGGTTGCATTTCTATACACCAATAATGAAGCAACAGAAAGAGATATCAAAGAATTGATCTCATTTACAATTGCACCAAGAACCATAAAATACCTAGGAATAAACCTAACCAAAGAGGTAAAAGATGTGTATGCTGAAAAGCATAGAAAGCCTATGAAAGAAATTGAAGAAGACACAAAGAAATAGAAAAACATTCCATGTTCCTGGATTGGAACAAATGTCAATACTACCCAAAGCAATCTACACATTTAGTGCAATCCCAGTCAAAAAAATTACCAATCCCAATCTTGCTCATTCTTCTCAGAGCTAGAACAAACAATCCTAAAATTTGTATGGAATCACAAAAGACCCTGAATAGTCAAATTTTATTTTTGAGATCAAGTGGTTTAATCTGATTAATACTTGACAGTGCATGTTAACTATCACTTTCAAGATTCTTTGCCAGATTCAAAGTCTAGTTCCAGGATAATGTAGCCCTCAAGTGGAGGTTAATATTTTAGATGATCACCTGAGTCATAATTAAAGAATGAAGATTTTCTATATACCCTCAATCCCAAAAGACAGGGACTGATATTTTTTGTGAACATCTTTTTTCTGCTAAACTCTGATTGTGTTGTTCATAATAATAACAGATAAAACAGAATAAGCTTTATTGCCACTAGGATCGGTAACATTATTAGTACTATTACTATAACAGTTATATATTGGGGGAATATAAATCCCTAAGGGAATTTTGAGTGCATTAACCTATTAATCATTTTGGAATGATGCCTAAATAGTTTGAAACTTAAGTAATTTTTATAAATTACCCAAGGTTACAAAATTAAGAAATAAATGAATCCGCTTTAAAAATTGTTTTATTTAAATATTTTACCACTTCATTGCTCTGTCTTCTAGGCAATTAGTTTATAATATTGTATATGAGGAAATGCTCTATTGACAGAACCATACATTAATATATAGCCTTGGTGTTAATTTTAAGCACAGTATTTAATCATACTTGTCTGAATACCTTAATCACATTTTTATAGTGATGCTATTAATAATGATCCTTATGGGTAGACCTCTACCTTCATTATATTTTACCTTTATAAAAGACATTAAAGTGCATTTAGTTTAAATGAAGCATTTCACAGACTAGAACAAGGAGATAAAAAAGGTACATTGACTTACCAAAGTTATGCTAATTATTGCCAAGGGCTACTGACTCAGTCTAGGGCTGTGTAAACATCACTGAAAGGTGTTGTAGCACCATGTGACTACATACATCCCTGAGTTCAACAAAAGGAATAAAGAAAATATCTACAGTATACAGAACACAATATAAAACCTACATTTTTTAGGGGCAATATATTATTTTCTAATTCAAAATGGGTACTGGTGGTTGTGGGGTTTTTTTTTTGGTCTTATAAATAAAACAATTAAAATGGTTATTTAAATGATCAACTATGACATGATATAACGGGGCATCATTATCATCTATCTGTCTACCTACCTACCTACCTACCTACCTATCATCCATCCATCCATCCATCCATCTATCATCTATTTATTGTAGTTTTTACTTAAATTTCAGTTCTTTTTTACTTAAATTTTCAGTTCTGAAATTTTAGTTTCAGGAGTAGAATTTAGTGACTCATTACTTATATATAATACCCAGTGCTCATTGCAGTAAGTGCCCTTCTTCATACTCATCATCCATTTAACCCATCCCCCTGCCCATCTTTCCCTCAGCAACCCTCAGTTTGTTCTCTATAGTTAAGAGTCTATTATATAGTTTGCACTAGAATTCTAAAGTATTTGTAATATTTTATAATTAGTAAATTATGTCACTGTAGGACTTCCTGGAAATTAACATTTCTCAAGAGTAAGTTAGACTCTGTAAATGGCATAGTAATACTTTAACAGTGCCACCAGTTACTGATCCAGATAAAGCACATACTTTGCTTTTTACATTCACGTGTCCTTTGCAAATTGTAGATGTAGAATTCAGAGTGATAAAGAGAAAAAATGAGTTAGAAGACAGAGGAGGTAAATTGAATTAATGTGATACCTCAAGAAAAAATTATTGAGGGCTTTCTTCCATTTATTCAACTTTTTCAAATAAATTTTTAAAAATGTCAACATTTTCATTTATTTTTGAGAGAGAGGCAGCATGTGAGCAGGGGAGGGGCAGAGAGAAAGGGAGACACAGAATCTGAAGCAGGCTCCGGGCTCTGAGCTGTCAGCACAGAGCCTGATGGGGGGCTCCAACCCACAAACTGCAAGATCATGACCTGAGCTGAAATCAGACACTTAACTGACTGAGCCATCCAGGCACCCTCAGAAAGTTACTTATCTCATTTTGATTGCCTCAAATGAATAACTGAGAGTAATTGTGACCATATATATAATGCTCTTAAAATGTTTCTGAAACATTATAATCACATAGTTTGTAAAATATTGTAGCCATTATGAAATTCAGAGTGTGAATGAAAAGAGATATCACATCTAGCTAACATGAGGTGTGAATTCACTGAATGAATAATAAGATGGGGAATCCAGAAGAAGGAACATTATTCCTACTGACCAAAAGACAGAATTAGAGGCATGAGTAATGAAAACTTTTCACTGCTGATTTAGCAAGTGATCTGACCTTGTCAGAAGGGGGAAAAAAAGCACTGTATATTAGATGAGATAGTATGATTGACTAACAGAAATATCCAATTGCAGAATCTATTTCAGAAATTGTGTGTCAGTTGCTTGGGCTGTTTGGGAGGAAAGGATTGGATATGAAATTTGTTTAAGATCAGTCAGTAAAGGGGGCGCCTGGGTGGGTTGGTAGGTTAAGCGTCCGACTTCGGCTCAGGTCATGATCTCACGGTCTGTGAGTTCAAGCCCTGCATCGGGCTCTGTGCTGACAGCTCAGAGCCTGGAGCCTGTTTCAGATTCTGTGTCTCTATCTCTCTCTGCCCCTCCCCTGTTCATGCTCTGTCTCTCTCTGTCTCAAAAAGAAATAAACGTTTAAAAAAAAATTAAAGATCAGGCAGTAAAGCATTATGAAAATTTTCACAAATTTTAAATTTTCTGGAAAACAAAATTGGAGCCACTTGCAGGATATATTAAGTTGTACTTGTGTTTAGAAACAAAACAAAACAACACACCAAGCACATTAGTGGGAAAAAAATGAATGAGGATAGGACTTCCAGAATGCTTGTAGTTTTTAATATGTTGTTAATATCTGCAGTGAGATATAGAAACTACTTCTATAGTAATCATGTTCTACAATAAGATAATGACTTCAGGTTATAATTGAAATAACATGTACTTTAAATTCATACATAATATTTGGCATAGATTTTAAATTATAATCTATCCTAAAGTATAGATATTTATTTCACTTGCATTAATTTTAGCTATTTCATTAAAATGGTAAATATTGTAAATGATCTTTTAATTAAAGGTTAAATTAGATTTCACTGGATGTACTATCAATATAATTAATTCCAAGGCAAACACAGGTACTTTGTTAGGAAAAGAAAATGAATACATGTTATTGGGGCATTTGGGTCATGCAGTTGCTTAAGGATCTGACTTCAGCTCAGGTCATGATCTCACAATTCGTGGGTTCAAGCCCTGCATTGGGCTTTGTGCTGACAGCTCAGAGCCTGGAGCCTACTTCGGATTCTGTCTCCCTCTTTCTCTTCTCCTCCCTACTCGTGCTCTGTCTGTCTGTCTCTCTCTCTCAAAAATAGACATTAAAAAAATTTAAAAATATTGTTTATTTCTAAGTGAACACATTTTAATAGTTAAATATATATATTATTATAAATATTTTTCTTATATTCTTTGTTAACTAAAAGTTCTTTTTAATAATTAACAATGAGGTTAGCAAAAAAAGCACTTTAATATAAATAACACCTTTTCACAAAAGATTATTGAATAGCCAAGGGGTGCTGGATTTCTTCTAAAATTCAATAATAGAGAAACTATGAGATCTATCTGGAAACTAATATAAGCACTGGGAATGTCAGAGAGGGTCAGAAGGGAATCCTCCTTGTCTTTACCTATTCATTCATTCATTCATTCATTCATTTTTACCATACTCTAAATTTTGAAATTTCTCATTATGTGGAGGACTAAATTTTAAAAATAATGAAATCTAACAATATAGTCACAAATCTTAATGCTTTTATTTCTATTTTTTTCTTTCTGTCCCACTCACTAGGATATACTTGTTAACTTTAACAACATGTCTCTTGTAATGCCTTGTTCTGTTTATCCCTGTTTAACCTAAAATGTATCATCCTCCTTCTCATTCTTTAGTTTGCTGTTGTCATTTTCAACCCTATTGTCTCAAGTCACTTCTTATTTTCTAGCCCAAGAATATGTCAGCACTGGATTCATCTAACTGCAATCTCTTGAGTAGTTTAAATTAAAATCGTATTAATCCACTGTTGAAATAATCTTATCCTGGAAAATAAGAAGTGATTTAGAACAATAGATAGTACCAACATCTAAATCCAAAAAATGCTTATTATGCTGTTTTGTTTCTATTGATACTCATTCCTAGTAGTGTTTTCCTCAGAATTAGTTTGCTAAACACACAGCCATAAAAAAAAATTGTATCCTATATTTTTCTCTGGAATTTTTATAATTTTGCATTTTATAGTCATGTCTTTGGTGCATTTTGGGTTAATGTTTAAAAGTCTGATTATAGGTAAAGTTATTTTTTCCTTAGATGTTCATTATTTAGTACCATTTGAAAAAAAAAAGCTTTCTCTACTGAATAGTTTTATTCTTCATCAGAAAGTAATTGACCATATGCATGTTGGGCTTTATCTGGATTCTATGATATTCCAATGATTTATATGTCGTCTTTTCTCTAAAATAACATATTCCTTTATAATAAATTTTGAAACAGGTCATGTGAATTTTCAACTTTGTTCTTTTTCATAAATAAGTTCCATTTTACCAATTAATTTTGGAACAATATTATTTGACTTCCAAATATCTAAAATTTTCCTGATACCTTTGTTACTGATTACAAGTTTAACTTTATTTTAAAGCATTTAAATTCAGTAAGATGTGCTTTAAGACCCCAAATATGGTATATCTTGACAATGCATGTGATAGAGGATTAATTGGAGTAAAGAGTGGTGGTGCTACTTTTGTGATAGGAAACAAATAATAATTATAAATATTGAAGGATGAGATGAATTTCAAGCCATTGGAAGCTTTGAAGAAAAGTGATAGGCTCAAGGAAGATAACTAATCTCAAGAAAATCTTGGAAGACCAGATGACTGTTATGAACACTTTTAAAAATATTTTTCTGCTTATGCAGGGCAATAATAATTTCAGCAAAGTCACTGAAAGTAAAGTCCAGAATTTGATTATATGCAAAGATAAATATGATTAGAAATTAGAATGTTCTTACTACATTCACTAAATGAGAAGACTTAAAATATCTCAAATTTTTATGAAAAGTTGCTTCTATGAATCATGAGAAATATTGCTTTAATATGCATCTCACACTTTGGGAAGTCAAAGATGCCTTATCATTCTCATATTTCATTTTGCTTTTCCATGGGAATTTGTGATTTTTTTTCCAGTTCAGTGTTTTTTAATCTTTCCTTAATTTCTCTTCTCCTGAAAAGTCTTTTACAAATGTTTTCCCCTGGGGTGCCTGGATGGCTCAGTTGGTTAGGCAACCGACTTCAGCTCAGGTCACGATCTCACAGTTTGTGGGTTCGAGCCCCCCCCCCCCCCCCCCCCCGTCAAGCTCTGTGCTGACAACTCGGAGCCTGGAGCTTCCTTCGGATTCTGTGTCTCCCCCTCTCTTTGCCCCTCCCCTGCTCACGCTCTGTGTCTCTCTGTCTCTCAATAATAAATAAACATTAAACAAATGTTTTCCCCTAATGCTGTACCTGTTTATTTAATATATATAGATTTGTACTTTATATATAAAAGAGAAGTTCTAAAGATTACTTATTTTGGGGGGGAGGAGCTAAGATTGTGGCATAGTAGGAGGACCCTAGGCCTGTCTCATCCCTTGAACACAACTAGATAATTATCAAATCATTCTGAATACCCAAGAAATCAACCTGAATACTTACAGAACAAACTGTACAACTAGAGAGAGAGAAGAGGCCACAATGAGGAAGGTAGGAAGTGTGGAGACATGATTTGAGGAAGAAATGGACCACAGTGCTATGGAGAAAGGTGAGGGAATGGAGTGTACAGGGATATGCACAAGGAGAACACCTACCCATAGCCATTAGCTGGGGAAATGATAAGGGCTGCTTTTCATGAGTTTTTACAACCAGCAGGGTGTAAAGACTGGAGTTTAGAGGTCCATGGGCTTGGCCGGGGTAGGGCATTGTGGGTGCTGCCCTATAGGCAAACATCCCCAGGACAGATAGCTCAATCTGTGGATCACCTAAGCTTCACAGGAACAGATTGTTTGCTCTTTTTGAAGGTATCAATGAGAGTGGTATTCAAAGAGATGCCTCTCCAGGGACAAAACTGTTGGGCGGGCTCCATTTCCCTCCCCCACCCCTCAGTATAGGAATAGCGATGCCTGCTAAGGGCAGCTAATCTGGACAAAAGCTACTTAGCTTGCTTGCTCCAAATCACACACCCTTGCCTGTGCTCTGGCACAGCTGCCCTTCTTGGTCAAACCTGCATCAGTCCCAGTGTGGCAAAACCCTCCCCCAGAAGACCAGTGCAGGTCCCCACCACACAAGTCCCTAAAATTTGTAGTTTTAAAAGTCAAGACTTGGCTGCAATAGAGCAGAAAGTGCACTGTGCTGCTCCAGGCAGGCAAGCAACCTGAATACAGCGTGGAAGCAGCAATCTGAAAATGGCCTGGGACACATGAGGGGAAGTTGTTTGCTCTTCTAGAAGTTCTTCCCTGAGAGCAGCAAGTGTGGAAGCCCCTTTCTGGGGACAAAGCAGCTGGTGGTATCATTTCCATCCCCCACCTCTCAGCATAAACCAACTTCAGTAAACCACACAGCACCAATACTGGATGCCTAATCTGCTTACACCAATCCCACCCTGTTACACTCTGCTGGTATTGCTTTTCTATGTGCCTAAGCGTGCTTAAGGCCCAGTGCCGTGGGCTCCTTCCCCAGAAGACGAGCAGAAACCCCTACTCATACCACATCTACTGACCAGAGAGTTCTGCAAGGCTTCAGTTCTAGTGGAAGTAGCATTAGGTCTCATTTAAGAAGACCAGAGCACACCTAGTTAAAGCTTGCCACAGTGTGGCCAAAGTCCAAACAACGCCCACAGTAGGCAAGGAGAGCCTGTGTAGATGACTGGTCGGAAGGATAGCGCAACCAAAACACAGTGGCAGCATACATGAAGCACACAACAGAGACACTCCCTGAAGTGCCAGGCCCTGGACATTATATGCCCTCTTCATAAAGCCATTACTCTCAGGAGCAGGAAACACCACAGGCTTTTTTAACACAGAGAAGAAGGCAGAGACTTAGACAAAATGCCAAGATGGAGGAATTCATCCCAAATAAAACAAAAGAAGGTCATGGCCAGAGATCTAATTGGAATCTATATAAGTAATATGACTGATGGAGAATTTAAAACATCAATCATAAGAATAATAACTAGGCTTGAGAAAAGGATGGACGACTTTAGGGAGGCTCTTACTATAGAGATAAGAGTTAAAAAACAGAAATGGAAATGCAAAACTGAGATTTGAAACAGACTGGATGTGATGACATGGGATGGAAGAAGCAAAGGAACGAATAAGTGATATAGAAGAAAGAAAAATGGAAAATAATGAAGCTGAACAAAAGAGAAAGAATTATAGATCAGAGAATAGACTTAGGGAACTCAGTAATTCCATCAAATGTAACAACATTCATATCTTAGGATTCACAGAGAAGAGAGAGAAAAGGGGGCAGAAAATTTATTTGAGGAAATAATAGCTGCAAACTTCCCTAATCTGGGGAAGAAAACAGACATCCAAATCCATGAGGCACAGAAAACTCCCATCAAAATCAACAAAAGCAGACCAACACCAAGATAATATTATAAATAAATTTGCAAAATATAGTGATAAAGTACTAAAAACAGAAAGGAAAAAAGTCTCTAACTTAAAAGGGCAGACCTATAAGACTAGCTGCAGATCTTTCTGAAGAAACTTGACAAGCCAGGAGAGAGTGGCATGATATATTCAATGTGCTGAATGGGAAAAATCTTCAGCCAAAAATACTATCCAGGAAGGCTATCATTAGGAATGGAAGGAGAGATCATGAGTTTCCCAGACAAACAAAAACTAAAGGAGTTCACCACCACTCAATCAGCCCTGCAAGAAATATTAAAGGGGACTTTTTTAGTGGAAAGAAAAACCAAAAGTGATGAAGACTAGAAATGAACAGAGAAAATATCCAGAACAATGACTTTACAGGTAATACAATGGCACTAAATATATTTCTATCCATACTTACTCTGAATATAAATAAACTAAGTGCTCCAATAAAAAGACAGAGGATGTCAGAATGAATTTAAAAACAACAACAACAACAACAACAACAACTAAATGCTGTCTACAAGAAACTTAATTTAGACTTAAAGACACTGGTAGATTGAAAGTGAGGGGATAGGGAGCCATTTATCATGCTAATGGATGTCTAAAGAAAGCTGGAGTAGCAATACTTAGACAAACTAGATTTTAAACTAGGTTTAAAACTAGATTTTGAAACTAGGTTTTAGACTATAGCAAGAGATGAAGAAGGGCATTATATCATAATAAAGGGAACTATCCAAGAAGATAAACAGTTGTAAATATTTATGCCCCCAACATGAGAGTACCCAAATATATAAAACAATAACAACGTAAAGCAACTCATTGATAATAATACAATAATAGAAGGGAATTTGAATACCCTACTTATTTCAATAGATAGTGTAAGCAAAAATCAGTAAGGAAACAATGACTTTGAATGAAAAACTGGGACAGATGGACTTAACAGATGTATATGGAACATTTTATCCTAAAGCAACAAATACACATTCTTTTCAAGTGCACATGGGACATTTTCCAGAACAGATCACATACTAGGCCATAAATCAGCTTCAAACAAGTACAAAACACTGAGATCATACCATGCATATTTTTAGACTACAGTGCTATGAAACTTGAAGTCAACCACAAAAAAACATTCAGAAAAACCACAAATACATGGAGGTTAAAGAACATCCTAGTAAAGAATGAATGGGTTGAGGCACCTGGGTGGCTCTGTTGGCTAAGCGTCAGACTTCTGCTGAGGTCATGATCTCGCTGTCTGTGAGTTCAAGCCCTGCATCGGGCTCTGTGCTGACAGCTCAGAGCCTGAAGCCTATTTCAGATTCTGTGTCTCCCTCTCTCTCTGACCCTTTCCCATTCATGCTCTGTCTCTCTCTGTCTCAAAAATAAATAAACGTTAAAAAAAATTTAAAAAAAAGAATGAATGGGTCAACCAGAAAATTAAAGCAGAAAAAAAAATACATGGAAACAAATGAAAATGAAAGCAGGATGGTGCAAAACCTTTGGGATACAAAAAAGTGATCATAAGATGAAGTGTATAGCAATACAGGCCTACCTTGAGAAACAAAACAACTCTCAAATAAATCCAGCTGATACAGGAATTCAGTAAAATCACAGAATACAAAGTTACTGTATAGAAATCTGTTGTTACACTTCTGGGCACCAATAGTGAAGCAGCAGAAAGAGAAATCAAAGACTCCAATTTAAAATTAGAAAATCCATAAAATACCTAGGAATAAATCTAACTAAAGAAGTAAAAGTTCTGTACTTTGAAAATTATAAAAGGCTGATGAAAGAAATTGAAGATGACACAAAGAAATAGAAAAACATTTCATGCTCATAGATTGAAAGAGAAAATGTTCTTAACATGTTTATACTACCCAAAGCAGTCTACACATTTAATGCAATCCCTATCAAAAAGCCACCAACAGTTTTACAGAACTATAACAAACAATCCTAAAATTTGTATGGAACTGCCTAAGACTCTGAATAGCCAAAGCAGTCTTGAAAAGGAGACCGAAACTGGAGGTATCCCAATTCCAGACTTCTAACTATATTGCAAAGTGTAGTGATCAAGACAGTATGGTACTAGCACAAAAAACAGACACATAGATCCAAAGAACAGAGTGGAACCCACAGCTATATGGTCAACTAATCTTTGACAAAGGAGGAAAGAATACAGGAAAAAGGACAGTTTCTTCAGTACATGCTGTTAGGAAAACTGGACAATGACATGAAATAGAATGAAGTTGGACCATTTTATTACATATATGCAAAAATAATTTCAAAATGGATGAAAGACCTAAATGTGAGACAGGAAACAATCAAAATCCTAGAGAAGAACATAGGCAGTAACCCCATTGATGTCGGCCATAGCAACTTCTGACTATATATTTCTCTTGAGGCAAGGGAAACAAAAGCAAAAATAAACTATTGGGACTTCATCAAAATAAAAAGCTTCTGCACAGCAAAGGAAACAACCAAACTAAAAGACGTTGTACGGAATATGAGAGGATATTTGCAAATGATATATCTGATAAAAGCTTAGTATCCAAAATATAAAGAACTTATAAAGCTCAACACCCAAAAAATGAATAACCAGTTAGAAAATGGGCAGAAGATCCCTCCCCTTCTCATGCTTTCTCTCTCCTTCAAAATAAATAAATATTTAAAAATATTAAAAAAGGGCAAAAGACATGAATAGACATTTTTCCAAAGAGGACATACAAATGGCTAACAGACAAATGAAGAGATGCTCAACATCACTCATCATCAGGTAAATACAAATCATAACTCCAATGAGATATCACATCATACCAGTCAAAATGGCTAAAATTAAAAGTAGGAAACAACAGGCATTAGCAAGGATAGCAGGGAGAGGGGAACCCTCTTACACTGTTGGGAATGCAAACTGGTGCAGCTGCTCTGGAAAACAGTATGGAGTTTCTTCAAAAAGTTAAAATAGAATTTCCTCTGATCCAGCAATTGCACTACTAGGTATTTACCCAAACAATACAAAAATGCTGATTTTAAGGTATACATATACCCTGATGTTTATAGCCATATTATCAATAATAGCCTAATTATGGAAATAGCATAAATGCCCATTGACTGATGAATGGATAAAAAAATATTACACACACACACACACACACACACACACACGTATGCATACAATGGAATACTACTCAGTCATTAAAAAAATGAAATCTTGCCATTTGCAATGACTTAGATGGGGCTAGAAAGTATGATGCTAAGTGAAATAAGTCAGTCAGAGAAAGACAAATACCATATGATTTCACTCATATGTGGAATTTAAGAAACAAAACAAAATGAACGTTGAGAGAAAAAGAGACAAACCAAGGAAAAGACTCTTAACTATAGTGAACAATTTGAGGGTTATGGGAGGGGAGCTGGGTGCAAGGGTGGGTTAAATAGGTAATGGGTACTAAGGAGGACACTTATTGTGTTGAGCAATGGGTATCTTATTTATGTGATCAATCATTAAATTCTACACCTGAAACTAATAGTATATGGTATACTAACTGGAATTTAAAAATTTGGAGAAAGAAAAAAAAGGGTAGATGAGGCTTACATGTCTTAGAAACCATGAAAACATTGCAATTCTCAAGATGAGTTTGTTCTCTTAATACAAAGCAATTAAATAAATTTCAATAGGATACAATTAAAAACAAGAATATTTTTTTCAATGCAGGGTTAGTAACTAAATAAAATTTCTGAGTTAAAAGTTACATTAAAAAATTTAAAAGCAATATATATTTAACTTATAACTGTATTTATTGAGCAATTTTTAATATACTTAGAAACAAGTCCTATCTCTTGATGAAAATAAAAGTGAGTAGAACAATCTAGACCCACTTGTTTTCAATTGTTTCAGTATTAATTAAATGTTTTGAGTAAAGTACTTTTCTTGGCTCTTCCTTCCTCCATAGACTACTTCTTCATGATTCAATTTATTTTAATCTTGTAATTTTCATAACAATGTAAGAAATTTCAAATAGAACAAAAATGTACTATCTTTGGGGTAACCCAGTTTGGTAGCTTAGGAACAAAATTAACTTCATTTTTTCTTTTTGATTTAAACACCTCATAACAATGACACAAAATTTAGAGACCAAAACTTATATTTAAGTTTAGACATATTTACTAACAGAACTGTTTTATTGTCAGGTATGAAGTACTCTAAATTCTGAGAGCAACCCTAGATTTATTGAGGCTTACATAGTTCTTTCAATAAAAATTAAATGATAGCTAAGAGGTAAATTAAAAACAAAATACTTTTCATTTTAAATTTTTTATTTGAATTTATCACTAAAAATATTTTTAAACATGAAAATCAGCAAAGTAGAATCAGTGATCTCTTCCTGGGGCACCTGGGTGGCTCAGTCGGTTGGGCATCTGACTTCAGCTCAGGTCATGATCTCAGGGTCCATGAGTTTGAGCCCTACATTGGGCTCTATGCTGACAGCTCTTTGTCTCCCTCTCTCTGCTCCTTCCCTGCTCACATTCTGTCTGTCTCTCAAAATTAAATAAGTGTTGAAAATTTTTTTAAAAGATCTCTCCTACAGGTTAACATATGACATATATTTCTACATATGATTATTTCATTACTAATTAATTGTTATAAAATGGACAGTATATATCCTAGTAGACATCAGATCAAAACTTTTTGTTGTTATTGCTGTCATTCATGTTCTAAAGTAGCTAGTTATTTATTAGCATTTATTTCAACTTTTTACATGTATATTAAGAAAGTTTAGGAAATACACAATCTTTAAACAAATATTTTAGTTCTTTTAATTTAGATACCAGCAAACTTTTCTGTTAATAGCCAAACAGCAAGTGGTTTAGGCTTTGTGGGTTTTATGATCTCTGTTCTGTCCCTATAGTGAGAAAGGATCTGGAGACAATATGGAAACTAATCTGTGTGGCTCTGTTTCAGTAAAACTTTATTTGTAAATGTCAAGTTCTACATACAGACTGACATTTGCCAAGCTTATTTTAATCAATAGTCCATAAGTAGATGGATAGATACATAGTAGCAACCTTTAATTATGAAACTATTGTGTTACATTATTATTCTAAATGAAGAAAACATTACATCCTATTTAATGTCTTTTGAATGTATCCCTGCATTTTTTTATTCTATGCAGATTCATCAAACACCTATTAATTCCCAGACACCATGGTAGAATATGTGTATACAACAACGTATGTATTTAGATATTAAGCAATAATTAATTTTTCTCATTTTTTAAAATGACAACTCCGTTAATATTTGTTACAAAAAATTTTCACTATAAGTAAAAATGACTGATAAAAAAAGTTTCAAGGATTTTCTCACTTTACAAAATTTTTATTGAATCATAGATTTCAGTAGAATGTCAAAAGTTAATTAGCACTCAAATATTCCCTGACCCTTCATATCAATGGCACACTTGTGATCACCAATACTAATTTATTACTTATATATTATCTGACAGATTATTACTAAGTTTTTTCAAAAAACAACCAGATGAGAAAAATCAGCACTAAAAAAAATATTAACTACGTGGTTTACCACTGAAGTTTCTCATTGGAGTTAGTCCTAAGGTAATAACTATTAATTTGAGATAGTTGAATGCAACAAAAATAAACCACTAATAAACAAGAATATTTGTGACATGCATAAATTATGCACAATACAATACAAATTTCAGATTATCACTGTTATCAATAAAGAAATAACAAAGAATGATGGCAGAAACATTACACGACTAAATGTGAATAAAAATGTGCTTATTAAAGCCTACCGATTTGACATGAACAAAGAACTTTGCATTTTGTTCATTAGAGAGAGCTGCTGTTGAAATGTTAGTATCTAGTATGTTATAACAAGTCTCCAAATTAAGTTTTATAACTCAATGAAAAAAATTTGATATTTTACGTATTCACAGAAAAAGAACTTTGGTTCTTTTAATTAATAGACTGACTTTTCTCAGGCTTATAAAACTGTAAAAAATTTATTCTTGTTGGAAAATGCATTTTTAAAAAAGCATATTTCTAATTTTTTCAAAAGACGATCTTTTCATAATTTAACAAATTCTTTAATTTTTTTTTAATTTGAGTACAGGTGACCCACAATGTTACATTAGTTTCATGTGTACAATATAATGATTCAACATCTCTGTGTATTATGTTACACTCATCACAAGTGTAGCTAACATCTATCACCATACAACACTATCTCACTGTCACTGACTGTACTCCCTGTGCCCCACCTTTTATTTCCATAAGTTATTCATTCCATAAGTGGAAGCCTATGTATCCACTCATCTTCATTTATTTTGCCCTCCAATCCTTTCCCTTTGGCAACCATCAGCACTCTGTATTTAGTGGTCTAATTCTGCTTTTTGTCTATTAATTTTTTGTTTTGTCTTTTTTAGATTCCACATGAGTGAGGCCATACGGTACTTGTCTTTCTCAGTCTGACTTACCTTTATGTCTATCTGTTTTGTTGAAAATGACAAGAAATAACTCTCCTTTATATCTGAATAATATTCCTGTGTGTGTATCTTCTTTATCCACTCATTTATTGATGTGGCACTCAGGTTGTTTCTATATCTTGGCTATTGTAAATAATGTTGCAATAAACATAGGGGAACATATTTTTTTAAATTGGTTTATTTATTTTCTTCAGTTGAGGAACCTCCATACTACTTCCCACAATGGCTGCATCAGTTTGCATTCCCACCAATAGCAAATGAGGACTCCTTTTTCCTATACATTCTCACGATCACTTGTTACTTCATTTTTATTTTAACCATGCTTACAGGTATCTGGTGATATATCCTTGTGGCTTTGATTTACAATGCTCTGATGATTAGTGACATCAAACATCTTTTTATATGTCTGGTTGACATCTGTGTGTCTGTATTCTTTGGAAAAATGTCTATTCAAGTTCCCTGACCATTTTTAATTGGGTTGTTTGGTTTTTGGTGTTGAGTTGTATAAAATTTTTATATGTTGTAGATATTAACATCGTATCAGATAAATCATTTGCAGGTATTTTTTCTCCCATTAGATTGACTTTTTGTTTTTTTGATGCTTTCCTTTGCAGTGCAAAGCTTTTTATTTTGATGTTGTCCCAATAATTTATTTTTGCTTTTATTTCCCTTATTTTACATATCTAGAAAAATGGTGCTTTGGCTGATGTCAGAACACAGCTTACTGCTTGTGTTCTTTTCTAGGACTTTTATGGTTTTAAGTCTCACAGGTCTTTAATCCATTTTGATTTATTTTTGTGGATGGTGTAAGAAAGTGGTCTAGTTTTATTCTCTTGGATGTAGCTGTCCAGTTTTCCCAGCAAATGTTTCAATTACTACAGTTTTGTAGCATATCTTCAAATCTGGAACTGTCATACCTCCAGCTTTGTTCTTGGTTGAGGTCTTTGGCTATTTGAGGTCTTTCATGATTCCATATAAGTTTTTGTATTATTTGTTATAGTTCTATGAAAAATGCTATTGGTATTTTGATAGGGATTGCATTGAATCTGTAGATTGCTTTGAGTAGTATGTACGTATAACAATATTAATTCTTCCAATCCATGAGTATAGGATATCTTTCATTTATTTTTGTTATCTTCAATTTCTTTCATCGTTTTATAGTTTTCAGACTATAGTTTTGTTTCTGTTTTTTACCTCCTTGGTTAAATTTATTTCTAGGTTTTTAATTCCTTTTGGTGCAATTGTCGTGGAGTTATTCTCTCAATTTATCTTTCTGATACTTTCTTATTGGTGTATAAAATTGGGATAGATTTCTGGGTATTAATTTTTTATCTTGAAACTTCACTGAGCTTTTTTATTACTTCAAATAATTTTTGGTGGAGTCTTTAAGGTTTTCTACATGTAGTAAATCATCTGCAAATAGTGAGAATTCAACTTCTTCCTTACCAATTTCTTATTTATTTTTCTTGTCTGATTGCTGCAGCTTGGAGATCCGGTACTATGTTGAATGAAAGTTTCAAGACTAGACATCCTTGTCTTTTTCCTCATCTTGTAGGAAAACCTTTCAGTTTTTTACCATTGAGTATGATGCTAGATGTGAGTTTTTTATATATGGAATTGATTATGTTGACGTATGTTCTCTGTAAACCCACTTTGTTGAGAGTTTTTATCATGAACAAATGTTGAATTTTGTTAAATATTTTTTCTGCATCTATGGAGACAATCACATGATTTTTATTCTTCACTTTGTTAATACACTGTGTTGCTTTGATTGATTTGTGAATATGGAGCCAATCTTGTGTCCTTAGAATAAATCCCACTTGATTGTGTTGAGTGGTCCTTTCAATGTATTGTTGAGTGTGGTTTGCTACTATTTTTTTTTAAGGATTTTTGTATCTATGTTCATGAGGGATATTGGCCTGTAGTTTTCTATTTTTGTGTTGTATTTCTCTGGTTTTGGTATCAGGATAATGTTGGCCTTATAGAATATGTTTGGAAACTTTCCTTCCTCTTCTATTTTGTTGTTGTTGTTGGGGGGAGAGGAGAATAATTGGTATTATATTTTCTTTAAATGTTTGGTAGAATTCACCTGTTAATCCATATGGTCCTGGACTTTGAGTTTTTTGGTAGATTTTTAATTATTGATTCCACTTTGTTACTAGTAATTGTTTAGATTTTCTATTTTTTCTTGACTTAGTTTTGGAAGAGTATATGTTTCTAGGAATTTATCCATTTCTTCTAGGTTGTCCAATTTGTTGCCATAAATTTTTTGTAGTATTCCCTCATTATATATATTTTTAAATTTCTGTGGTGTCAGTTGATAATTTTGTGTCTGATTTTATTTATTTGGTTTCTCTCTCTTCTTTTTTTCTGGATAAGTGTGGTAAATCAATTTTGTTTATCTTCTTAAAGAACCTGCTGAAATAGCTCTTGATTGCATTTTTATTTCTCTCTTTCTCTTCTTTTAAAGTCTCTATGTAGGTTTTTTCCTGCTCTCATCTTAATTATTTTTTCTTTCTACTCACCATAGGTTTTTGTTGTTCCTCTTTTACTAATTCTTCTAGGTGTAAGGGCTGACTGTTTATTTGTGTTTATTCTTGTATTGCTACATATTTCCCTCTTAGTACTATTTTTGGAGTCCTATAGATTTTGGACTAGATTGTGTTTTCATTTTCATATGTCTCCATGTGGTTTTCAATTTTTTTTCTTTGATTTCTTTGTTAGCCCATTGGTTGTTTAACAATAGCATGTCATTTAGCCTTCACATTTGTGCTTTCTAAAGATTTTTTTCTTGTAATTGATTTCTATTTCATACTGTTGTGGTTAGAAAAGGTGCATAGTATGATTTCAGTCTTGTTAAATCTTATTTTGTGGCCTAAGATGTAATCTATTCTGGAGAATGTTCCATGTGAACTTGAAAATAATATGTATTTTGTTGGTTTTGGATGAAATGTTTTGTATATATCTGTTATGTCCATTTGGTCTAATATGTTATTCAAAGACACTCTTTTCTTATTTGTTTTCTGCCTGAACAATCTATCCATTGATGCAAGTAGAGTGTTACAGTCCCATACTATTACTGTAGTGCTATTAATTTATCCCTTTGTGTGTGTTAATATTAATTTTATGTATTTAGGTGCTTTAATATTAGATGCAAAAATATTTATCATAGTTATATTGTCTTATTAGATTGATCTCTTTATCATTTGTCTTTTGTTACAGTCTTTGCTTAAAAGTCTATTTTGAATGGAATAAGTATTGCTACCCTGACTTTTTTTCTCTTCCATTTGCATGATCAGTGTTTTTCCATCTTTTCACTTTCAGTCTGCATGTTTCTTTAGGTATGAGATGAGTTTCTTGTTGACAGCATATAGATGGGTCTTGCTTTTTTGGTCCATTCTACCACCCTATGTCTTTTGATTGGAGCATTAAGGGCATTTATTTTTAAAGCAATTACTGATATTTATGTACTTATGCAATTTTGATGATTGTTTTTGCTTATTTTTGTAGTTAACTCTGTCACTTTCCTGTTTTCTCTTTTTGCAATTCATGAGTTTCTGTGGCATTATGCTTGACTTATTTTCTGTTTATATTTTGTGTATCTTTTACAGTTTTTTGGTTTGTGGTTACCATGAGGTCATATATGGCACCCCAAATATGTAACAGTCTATATTAAATTGATGGTCAATTAAGCTCAAACATATGCTAGAAAAAATACTTTTTGAAAAATTTTTAACTCCCTCCTCCATGTTTTATGTATATGCTATCATATTGTACATCTTTTTATTTATATACTTTTATGTCTAATTATGATATTTTATTTTCCACCTAGAGAAGTCCCTTTAACGTTTCTTATAAAGCTGATTTAGTGGTGATAAACTTCTTTAACTTTTGTTTATCTTTTTTTTTTTTTTTTGGTTTGCCACAGCATGAGGAGCTGTTATTATTATTTTATTCATTTATTATATCACTATTATTTTCATATAATGGCTCCCCTAATCTATTCTCATAGAATCAATACAAGTATTTATTTCTTTCTGTCACACCCTACAAATCTGCACAAACCCCTTTAGGCAAATTTCTAGTCATTATCACCTGATGGTTCGATTTGTATTTTTACCTCTTCTTCCTTTAATTGGGCCCATCTCTATTCTTTTCACCAAATTAGGTTTTTTTTTTTTTTAATATATGAAATTTATTGTCAAATTGGTTTCCATACAACACCCAGTGCTCATCCCAAAAGGTGCCCTCCTCAATACCCATCACCCACCCTCTCCTCCCTCCCACCCCCCATCAACCCTCAGTTTGTTCTCAGTTTTTAACAGTCTCTTATGCTTTGGCTCTCTCCCATTCTAACCTCTTTTTTTTTTTTTCCTTCCCCTCCCCCATGGGTTCCTGTTAAGTTTCTCAGGATCCACATAAGAGTGAAACCATATGGTATCTGTCTTTCTCTGTATGGCTTATTTCACTTAGCATCACACTCTCCAGTTCCATCCACGTTGCTACAAAAGGCCATATTTCATTTTTTCTCATTGCCACGTAGTACTCCATTGTGTATATAAACCACAATTTCTTTATCCATTGATCAGTTGATGGACATTTAGGCTCTTTCCATAATTTGGCTATTGTTGAGAGTGCTGCTATGAACATTGGGGTACAAGTGCCCCTATGCATCAGTACTCCTGTATCCCTTGGGCAAATTTCTAGCAGTGCTATTGCTGGGTCATAGGGTAGGTCTATTTTTAATTTTCTGAAGAACCTCCACACTGCTTTCCAGAGCGGCTGCACCAATTTGCATTCCCACCAACAGTGCAAGAGGGTTCCCGTTTCTCCACATCCTCTCCAGCATCTATAGTCTCCTGATTTGCTCATTTTGGCCACTCTGACTGGCGTGAGGTGATACCTGAGTGTGGTTTTGATTTGTATTTCCCTGATAAGGAGCGACGCTGAACATCTTTTCATGTGCCTGTTGGCCATCCGGATGTCTTCTTTAGAGAAGTGTCTATTCATGTTTTCTGCCCATTGCTTCACTGGGTTATTTGTTTTTCGGGTGTGGAGTTTGGTGAGCTCTTTATAGATTTTGGATACTAGCCCTTTGTCCAATATGTCATTTGCAAATATCTTTTCCCATTCCATTGGTTGCCTTTTTGTTTTGTTGGTTGTTTCCTTTGCTGTGCAGAAGCTTTTTATCTTCATGAGGTCCCAATAGTTCACTTTTGCTTTTAATTCCCTTGCCTTTGGGGATGTGTCGAGTAAGAGATTGTTACGGCTGAGGTCAGAGAGGTCTTTTCCTGCTTTCTCCTCTAAGGTTTTGATGGTTTCCTGTCTCACATTCAGGTCCTTTATCCATTTTGAGTTTATTTTTGTGAATGGTGTGAGAAAGTGGTCTAGATTCAACCTTCTGCATGTTGCTGTCCAGTTCTCCCAGCACCATTTGTTAAAGAGGCTGTCTTTTTTCCATTGGATGTTCTTTCCTGCTTTGTCAAAGATGA
Source organism: Prionailurus viverrinus (assembly GCF_022837055.1). NCBI lineage: Eukaryota > Metazoa > Chordata > Mammalia > Carnivora > Felidae > Prionailurus > Prionailurus viverrinus. The sequence goes on along the minus strand of NC_062564.1, from coordinate 108,016,314 downwards.
GTTGGCCATACGTTTGTGGGTCTAGTTCTGGGGTTTCAATTCTATTCCATTGGTCTATGTGTCTGTTTTGGTGCCAATACCATGCTGTCTTGATGATGACAGCTTTGTAGTAGAGGCTAAAGTCTTGGATGGTGATGCCTCCTGCTTTGGTCTTCTTCTTCAAAATTCCTTTGGCTATTCGGGGCCTTTTGTGGTTCCATATGAATTTTAGGATTGCTTGTTCTAGTGTCGAGAAGAATACTGGTGCAATTTTGATTGGGATTGCATTGAATGTGTAGATAGCTTTGGGTAGTATTGACATTTTGACAATATTTATTCTTCCAATCCATGAGCAGGGAATGTCTTTCCATTTCTTTATATCTTCAATTACCTTCATCAGCTTTCTATAGTTTTCAGCATACAGATCCTTTACATCTTTGGTTAGATTTATTCCTAGGTATTTTATGCTTCTTGGTGCAATTGTGAATGGGATCAGTTTCTTTATTTGTCTTTCTGTTGCTTCATTGTTAGTGTATAAGAATGCAACTGATTTCTGTACATTGATTTTGTATCCTGCAACTTTGCTGAATTCATGTATCAGTTCTAGCAGACTTTTGGTGGAGTGTATCGGATTTTCCATATATAATATCATGTCATCTGCAAAAAGCGAAAGCTTGACTTCATCCTTGCCAATTTTGATGCCTTTGATTTCCTTTTGTTGCCTGATTGCTGATGCTAGAACTTCCAGCACTATGTTAAACAACAGCGGTGAGAGTGGGCATCCCTGTCGTGTTCCTGATCTTAGGGAAAAAGCTCTCAGTTTTTCCCCATTGAGGATGATGTTAGGTGTGGGCTTTTCATAAATGGCTTTTATGATCTTTAAGTATGTTCCTTCTATCCCGACTTTCTCAAGGGTTTTTATTAAGAAAGGGTGCTGGATTTTGTCAAAGGCCTTTTCTGCATCGATTGACAGGATCATATGGTTCTTCTCTTTTTTTTTTTGTTAATGTGATGTATCACGTTGATTGTTTTGCAAATGTTGAACCAGCCCTGCATCCCAGGAATGAATCCCACTTGATCATGGTGAATAATTCTTTTTATATGCCGTTGAATTCGATTTGCTAGTATCTTATTGAGAATTTTTGCATCCATATTCATCAGGGATATTGGCCTGTAGTTCTCTTTTTTTACTGGGTCTCTGTCTGGTTTAGGAATCAAAGTAATACTGGCTTCATAGAATGAGTCTGGAAGTTTTCCTTCCCTTTCTATTTCTTGGAATAGCTTGAGAAGGATAGGTATTATCTCTGCTTTAAACGTCTGGTAGAACTCCCCTGGGAAGCCATCTGGTCCTGGACTCTTATTTGTTGGGAGATTTTTGATAACCGATTCAATTTCTTCGCTGGTTATGGGTCTGTTCAAGCTTTCTATTTCCTCCTGGTTGAGTTTTGGAAGAGTGTGGGTGTTCAGGAATTTGTCCATTTCTTCCAGGTTGTCCAATTTGTTGGCATATAATTTTTCATAGTATTCCCTGATAATTGTTTGTATCTCTGAGGGATTGGTTGTAATAATTCCATTTTCATTCATGATTTTATCTCTTTGGGTCATCTCCCTTTTCTTTTTGAGAAGCCTGGCTAGAGGGTTGTCAATTTTGTTTATTTTTTCAAAAAACCAACTCTTGGTTTCGTTGATCTGCTCTACAGTTTTTTTAGATTCTATATTGTTTATTTCTGCTCTGATCTTTATTATTTCTCTTCTTCTGCTGGGTTTAGGCTGCCTTTGCTGTTCTGCTTCTAGTTCCTTTAGGTGTGCTGTTAGATTTTGTATTTGGGATTTTTCTTGTTTCTTGAGATAGGCCTGGATTGCAATGTATTTTCCTCTCAGGACTGCCTTCTCTGCGTCCCAAAGCGTTTGGATTGTTGTATTTTCATTTTCGTTTGTTTCCATATATTTTTTAATTTCTTCTCTAATTGCCTGGTTGACCCACTCATTCGTTAGTAGGGTGTTCTTTAACCTCCATGCTTTTGGAGGTTTTCCAGACTTTTTTCTGTGGTTGATTTCAAGCTTCATAGCATTGTGGTCTGAAAGTATGCATGGTATAATTTCAATTCTTGTAAACTTATGAAGGGCTGTTTTGTGACCCAGTATATGATCTATCTTGGAGAATGTTCCATGTGCACTCGAGAAGAAAGTATATTCTGTTGCTTTGGGATGCAGAGTTTTAAATATATCTGTCAAGTCCATCTGATCCAATGTCTCATTCAGGGCCCTTGTTTCTTTATTGACCGTGTGTCTAGATGATCTATCCATTTCTGTAATTGGTGTGTTAAAGTCCCCTGCAATGACCACATTCTTATCAATAAGGTTGCTTATGTTTATGAGTAATTGTTTTATATATTTGCGGGCTCCGGTATTCGGCGCATAGACATTTATAATTGTTAGCTCTTCCTGATGGATAGACCCTGTAACTATTATATAATGTCCTTCTTCATCTCTTGTTACAGCCTTTAATTTAAAGTCTAGTTTGTCTGATATAAGTATGGCTACTCCAGCTTTCTTTTGGCTTCCAGTAGCATGATAAATAGTTCTCCATCCCCTCACTCTCAATCTAAAGGTGTCCTCAGGTCTAAAATGAGTCTCTTGTAGACAGCAAATAGATGGGTCTTGTTTTTTTATCCATTCTGATATCCTATGTCTTTTGGTTGGCGCATTTAATCCATTTACGTTCAGTGTTATTATAGAAAGATACGGGTTTAGAGCCATTGTGATGTCTGTATGTTTTATGCTTGTAGTTGTGTCTCTGGGGCTTTGTCTCACAGGGTCCCCCTTAGGATCTCTTTGTAGGGCTGGTTTAGTGGTGACGAATTCCTTCAGTTTTTGTTTGTTTGGGAAGACCTTTATCTCTCCTTCTATTCTAAATGACAGACTTGCTGGATAGAGGATTCTTGGCTGCATATTTTTTCTGTCTAGCACCCTGAAAATCTCGTGCCAATTCTTTCTGGCCTGCCAAGTTTCAAAAGAGAGATCAGTCACGAGTCTTATAGGTCTCCCTTTATATGTGAGGGCACGTTTACCCCTTGCTGCTTTCAGAATTTTCTCTTTATCCTTGTATTTTGCCAGTTTCACTATGATATGTCGTGCAGAAGATCGATTCAAGTTACGTCTGAAGGGAGTTCTCTGTGCCTCTTGGATTTCAATGCCTTTTTCCTTCCCCAGTTCAGGGAAGTTCTCAGCTATTATTTCTTCAAGTACCCTTTCAGCACCTTTCCCTCTCTCTTCCTCCTCTGGGATACCAATTATGCGTATATTATTTCTTTTTAGTGTATCACTTAGTTCTCTAATTTTCCCCTCATACTTCTGGATTTTTTTATCTCTCTTTTTCTCAGCTTCCTCTTTTTCCATAACTTTATCTTCTAGTTCACCTATTCTCTCCTCTGCCTCTTCCATCGGAGCCGTGGTGGTTTCCATTTTGTTATGCATTTCGTTTAAAGCGTTTTTCAGCTCCTCGTGACTGTTCCTTAGTCCCTTGATCTCTGTAGCAAGAGATTCTCTGCTGTCCTCTATACTGTTTTCAAGCCCAGCGATTAATTTTATGACTATTATTCTAAATTCACTTATGTTATATTATTTATATCCTTTTTGATCAGCTCATTAGCTGTTGTTATTTCCTGGAGATTCTTCTGAGGGGAATTCTTCCGCTTGGTCATTTTGGATAGTCCCTGGCGTGGTGCAGGCCTCTAGGGCACTTCCCCTGTGCTGTGGTGTATAACTGGATTTGGTGGGCAGAGCTGCAGTCAGACCTGATGTCTGCCCCCAGCCCACCGCTGGGGCCACAGTCAGACTGGTGTGTGCCTTCTCTTCCCCTCTCCTAGGGGTGGGATTCACTGTGGGGTGGCGTGGCCTGTCTGGGCTACTTGCACACTGTCAGGCTTTTGATGCTGGGGATCTGGTGTATTAGCTGGGGTGGGTAGGCAAGGTGCACGGGGGCAGGAGGGGCAGGCTTAGCTCGCTTCTCCTTAGGTGATCCACTTCAGGGGGGGCCCTGTGGCAGCGGGAGGGAGTCAGATCCGCTGCCGGAGGTTTGGCTCCGTAGAAGCGCAGAGTTGGGTGTTTGTGAGGAGGGAGCAAGTTCCCTGGCAGGAACTGGTTCTCTTTGGGATTTTGGCTGGGGGATGGGCGAGGGAGATGGCTCTGGCGAGCGCCTTTGTTCCCCACCAAACTGAACTCTGTCATCAGGGGGCTCAGCAGCTCTCCCTCCCTTTGTCCTCCAGCCTTCCCGCTTTCAGAGCAGAGCTGTTCACTTATGACCTCCCAGACGCTAAGTCGCGCTTGCTGTCGGAACACAGTCCGTCAGGCCCCTCCGCTTTTGTAAGCCAGACTCGGGGGCTCTGCTTGGCCGGCGAGCCGCCCCTCCGCCCCGGCTCCCTCCCGCCAGTCCGTGGAGCGCACACTGCCTCACCTCCCTTCCTACCCTCTTCCGTGGGCTTCTAGTCTGCCCTTGGCTCCAGTGACTCCGTTCTGCTAATCCTCTGGCGGTTTTCTGGGTTATTTAGGCAGTTGTAGGTGGAATCTAAGTGATCAGCAGGATGCGCGGTGAGCCCAGCGTCCTCCTACGCCGCCATCTTCCCCGGAAGTCGGGAGAGAGGTAATTCTAAGCAGGCTCTGCACCTGTGCTGACAGTGCAGCGCCTGAGGCAAGGCTTTACCTGACCTGAAATCAAGAGTTGGATGCTTAACCAACTGAGCCACATAGGTGCCCCAAGAATCACAGTTCTAAAGATAGCTTTGTAGCATGTATGAACAACCAGTTAAATACTCCACCTTAAAACACATTTACCTATAGTTTACATAGATTTGTGTTTACATTTAAAAATAAGGACTGAAGACTGAATAAAATGTGGATAGCTTTATTTTCTTTTTTAATGCCATTTCTTTTACTACTGTCAAAGATGACCCTCAAGAATTTGCCTCTTGCTACATACAGTCTTGAACAATGCTATCTTGGAAGTGTGGGCTCAACCCAAGGACTTGATTCTAACAAATAAAACAGAACAAAATGATGCAATGCCATTTCCATGATTAGGTTAAAATGTGATTGTCTACCATGCTCTCTCTATCTTGCTGGAACTCTTATCAATCAAGATGACACATTGAGAGATGCCCTTTAGAGAGGTACACACAGGGAAGCACCTGGCCAAAGATTTATGAAGAACTAAATCCTTCCAACAGCCAGCGAAGCCACAACTGAATTTCTGAAGCACAGAAACTATGAGGTGCAAATTTTCATGTTTAATGTACCATATTTTGGAGTCGTTTACTGCATAACAATATATAACTAATACAAGTAGTTGGTACACATTCAAATAGTAGCAGATACACTCAGTTTAACAATTTTTAAATGCTCTTGTAATACAAAACTTTAGCATTTATATAGAATGTTTTGCACTTGATTTATCCTTACAATGTATGTGTAGATAGGAAAAAAAAGTCCTCTTTTTAAAATGTTTATTTATTTTGAGAGAAAGAGATAGAGTGTGAGCGGGGAAGGGGCAGAGAGAGAGGGAGACAGAGATTCCCAAGCAGGGTGTATGCTATCAGTACAGAGCCTGATGTGGTGCTTGAACCCACAAACTGTGAGATCATGACCTGAGCCGAAATCAAGAGTTGGACATTCATCCCACTGAGCCACCCAGGCTCTGGGAAAAAAATATTCTTTATATTAGTTGACTAACTGTTTCCTGAAAGATTGGGTCTATGTTATATTTGTTGTATTATTGAGCAATTTTGAGGACAAGCAGATAGTTTAGAAAAATAAGAATTTTGGAATATACTATATATATTTCTCCATTATGTAAGAACTGTCTGTATCAGCCTCTCTAGGGGTTAGACTTATTGGGAAGAATACGAAAATACAAGACCAATATCCTGTAGTGATATAATCTCTGCAGGTAGAGTCAAAGAATCTATATTGTAACTTTCCCTTCCCAAAGTAGTCTTTATAGCCAAGACCAAGAAATCATTGCTATATATTTTTATTTTACCAATCATGTTGCAAAAGGGTGAATCATGTTAGAAAACCAGCTCACAGTTTTGAGTGCTTATTTTAATGTATGTGAAGAATGGGTAATTTTCCTAAAAGTGATATTGAATACCACTGTTCACTTTTCTGTTTGTCACAGTGATTTCAAATACATAATGATAACCAAAATTAGACTAATTTTATCTGTTTTTTTTCCACGGGTAAATGAAATGGAATGATTTTTTTTTTAAATAGGAAAAACTTTAATGTTACATTCTGTACTATTAGAAAATAAAGGGAAAATGTGACAACTCTTCACACTGAAACAAAAAATATATAACTTAAGATGCTACCTGCTTCTCTTTAAATTATTTTTTGTTAAATATATTATCTTTTCTATTTTTTGTTATGTGTATACATTAATATATTTTATTTTTATATAATTTTATTTGATATGTGTATAATTTATTTGATATAATATTGTATTTTGTTTTGGTAAAATTTAATTTAATATTTACATAGAATGTAAGCATATAATCAAATAATCTATTAACCTGATTATGTTTTCAACATTTGCTTTTACAATGCTGTCACGAACATTCTTGTCCTACTATTTTATGTTTGTTTAAGTATTTTTTATAGATATGTCATGTAAGTCTTGTTTAAATGCCACCCTGGGACCTACTTATTTCCACTGAGTTTCTACCAAAATTTATTTGTCCCTCTTGAGAAAACAGTATCATTGAGTGGTTAAAACTTGAACATGATTCAGAATATGTATGTTGGCTAACTTTTAACTGGATAAAAAAATTTAATTTTTTTTAATATCTTGGTTTTATTGTTTGTAGAGTGGTTCTAATGATAATGCCTACTTCCTCAAGTTAGTGCTTAAGAGTAAATAAGGAAGTTAACATAAATAAAATACTTAGGATTGATCTGGACACATGGAAGTGACCAAGTACTTTTTGATAATTACTTTTATTGATGCCATTATTGTTGAACTTATTATTCTGCCTGTGTTCTTCTTCTTTATTTTTTTAATATGAAATTTATTGTCAAATTGGTTTCCATATGACACCCAGTGCTCATCCCAACAGATGCCCTCCTCAATGCCCATCACCCTCCCACCCCTCCCTCCCACCCCCCATCAACCCTCAGTTTGTTCTCAGTTTTTAAGAGTCTCTTATGTTTTGGCTCCCTCCTTCTCTAACCTTTGTTTCCCCTTTCCCCGTGTTCTTCTTATCTCTCATATGAAGTTGTAGACTCTTTGGAAGCAGGTTTTGGGGCTTCTTGCTCTTCATGATCTAAAGCTTGTTAGTACTGCACCTGGATGTAGATGGCGCTCAATAAATGTTTCTTTAAATGGCTGAGATGCTATTACTCAACTTTGATCCAAATTCATTATGCCTCGGATCTGACAAGAAGCTGACTGATTGCCAGGGAGCTCAGCCTGATCACAGTCCTGAATTAAAGATTTCCTAGGAGATGCAAATTAATGCAGAATATAGTTTTCAAAGTCCCCAAATTGGCACCTTACTCTCCACAGGCAACCACTTTAAAGTCTTTCCATATTTATTTTAATATTTACTTACATAGTGCCATATGTGTGTGTGTGTGTGTGTGTGTGTGTGTGCATGCGTGTATTCTGTTGGTTCTTTATTTCCTTTTTTCCAATTTTACACATCGTTTAGTGATTTCCAGCTATGTAATCTATTTCACAAACCCTTGCCTGATCCAGCTGACTTTCTCTCCTCTCCAAGAGCACTACCAAGACTACTAAAAATTATACCATAATTTGATATCTAGATTTAATGACTATGTAAATATCGTTTATAAGTATCATTCAATGTTATAATTATTTTTATTATCTGTTGGGTTTTCTCCTTCTCCAAACTCTTTGGATTAATATGTGCTTGTTTATTGCTGTTATTTAGTATTTAATTCTTCTTATACAAATATGACTTAAACTTTTTCAACTGTAACTTCTTTCAATAAAGCTAAATATGTAAATTAAGTGATTAATTCCAATATATTCTTCTTGGCAGCATCTTTCAAAGATCCCTCTACCTTTCTTCTTCTATCTGGACTTTTGCTCACTAGATCTGCACAGGAGCATCTGAAATATTCTTTTCACCATCTTCAAGGAAATTCTCTCTACCATTTTTTTTCTATTTGAATCCTTTATTTACTGGATCCAATATCTCATTTAAAAATTTTTGTTGGTTTGTTTACTAATTTTTTCGAGCATACCATCCTATTGTTTTATTAAAGGAAGCATGGGAGATATATTTTAAGAACTTACATATTGTAAAGTTCTTTTATTACATATTTCCTGGTTAGAAATAATTTTTCCTCAGAAAGATAAAATATTTTTAGTATTTTATTTCCCATTTTATTCTTATAAAGATTTTTATTTTTGTTATTTTCCTAGTTTTCACATTGCAGTCTTTAGATTGCATGTTTATTATTGATTGATGTTTATTATTCTATAATGTATGCATTAGGATTTAAAATTATTATCATATTAGACATGCAGTGGGTCTTGTTAAACCAAAAACCTAACAAATTTGATTTTGATAGATTTTAACTTTTATTTTTTGTATACTTTATCACTCAAAATTCTGTTTTTTAGTTCTCAAACTGTTGTTGGTTGAATAATGGACCTCTTGAAATGATTCTGTTCTTGGAATTTTTTTCCCACTATTTTATCCCACTTTCTGTGAGATTTTAAGTGCATGTTTCCTCTGAATACATGTTTTCTGATTATTATTTCTTATTGTTTTTCATAGCAGAGGCTTTCACATCTGGTGTTTCTTGGTTGCTCATTTATAAAATGGACTGGATGTTTGCTCTGGGTTTGTTTATGTATCATGTGGTTATGAAGAGTCCTAGGAACAAACTGAAATATTTGACTAGAGAAATTCTCCAAGTGCCAAAATGTAAAGAAAAGAAACTGTTCCAGAGAGAAAGAGTTTGAATTTCTGCATGAAAGTTATAAGCATAACTGCTGCTGAGCGTCAGAAGGGGATGAAGCATTTCATTTTTACATTGTACAGATCAGAGGTCAGCAAATGATGACCCATGGGGCAAATGCTGCCCGTGACATATTTTTTTACTGACCATAAGCTAAGAATGGTTTTAATATCTTTTAATGACTAAAAAACTCAAAAGATTCTTTTGGACAGATGCAAATTATATGAAATTCAGATAGTTTTGTCTATCAATCAAATTTTATTGACCAAACTTGTTTATATATTGCCTGTGGCAGCTTTTGCCCTATAACATCAGTTTTTACTAGTTGAGTAGTTGTGACTGAGATTGTATTTGAGCTCTCATTGCTTCACACTGATGCTGGGCTTCCTATAAATCACCGTGTTGTAGTTATAACTTAACAGCATTTTGAATGTCACACATATCATAACACAAATTTTTCTTGCATTTATTGTTAGTGCACATCTATCATGTAAGAAGAAAAAGTGGAGTTCACAATGCCACGTTTTTAGGTACAATGGAATATAGGTTATTATGTCTTATCATTATATGGCAAAGCATTTTAGTTTTTATACAGATATCCTCTAGCTAGGCTAAAATAATGAAATATACGCTGACATTATAGGAATAGGCATTTATCACAATATTCCCAATTCACAAAAAAAAAATGAGCAGAAAAATTAGAAAAGTTAAAACAAAATATTTTATTGTAGTAAAATTCCTATACACACACATACACACAGAGTCAACATGAAACTGAAACCAAAGTACATTTCCAAGTGAAGAAAGCTGTTTACCTATGGTGACTTAATTAAATAATGTTTAATTGCAAATGCTGAAGAAATGTATTCAGAAAAAATAAGATGGTTTAAGACCATTGACCTTCAGTTAGAACAGTGGCTTTACTGGTTGAAGACATCAGAAGCAACATCAATAGGCAATTAAAAGACAAGTAGAATTTGAAGTTTGATTCTTGATGAGTTGATAAATGTTACCAATTCCATCCAGTTGTTTGGTTTGAGAAGTCAGTGCTAAAACTGAAGTGACTGAATAATTAGCCTCTATGAATAGCCTGTAAGGAACAACTACAGACGAGACACTGAGAAAACATAAATTAAGTACCACCTGAGTTGGAATTTGTTAAGACACTTTATAATTGATGGGGGAGAACAGACGTGTGGAACAGAAAGAGGAAAAATTGGACAAACGCTAAAAGCTGGCAAGGATTTAAGAAGTTTAACACCTATGTTTATCTATTATGTTATCAGCAAGGAATATGAGGAAATTATTTCGCTCTCATTTGTAATTAAACCATGAGAGTCAATGCTGAGCTTTATTTGATCTTATGGATTTAATTATCATTAGGTGCATACATTTCTGTCAAAAATAGAAATTAAATATTTGGACCTGCCCTGGTACTTATCTGTTTGATGGAGTAGAATTTGTAAAGTTTTATAGCAACTTTTTGGGCTCACGGCTGAAATTGAATTTTTTATGAAAGAGAACTGCCCTCCACTACTATTATCAAACATTGAATGACTTTGGAAATTAGCTTTTGCTGTAGACTTGATAATATTCTTTAAATGAATTCAACCTAAAATTACAAAGCAAAAGAAAAAGTGTTGATATAGGAAATTTATTGGGCAATAATGTCACTTAGATGAAAACTAAGTGCTAATTTTTGCTGTTTTACAAAACACACACATGCACACATATACATACATGCGTACACACAGAGTCCTTTCTTTTTACAGTTATGCAAGATCATAAAAATGACCTTACAAGCTGACGTCATACAAATCATTCTTAATAATATAGGGAAAATTATTTTTTTCCATGACTTCCAAATTGTTTGTAAAACATTAAAAATTATCCTAATGAAAAACGATAAAACTAATATTTAGTGCATTGTGATTTCAAGAATTATTGTTACTGAGACTTGAAGTGCCTTATTTTTTTGTAGAAAAATCCCCAAGAATACTTAGAGCCATGGTTACCACTTTCTTATTGTTAACTTACAATTTGGAGCAAAACTTTTTCTATGCCATGGGGAATTGGCATACTCCTTTCTAAGTCTGAACAAGCTTCTAGCATCTTAGTCTTTGCACTTTCATTGTCGTGAAATATAGAGTTCCTCTAGTGAAAAGTTTTTTTGGCCAGTGTCATTTCCTCTACACATCTGTATCTTTTTCATTAAAACCATAGATCTTATTTATGCTGAAAAATTCATCTTCACTAAATTCCTCTCGCTGCATATCTAGAGGGTTTTCAATTTCACCATTTCAACATTCCCAGAATCATTCATTTCTTCTAGGACTTCACTTCATCTGATTTGATTTTCATTTCCAGCATGATCACTTTTGTTTGTTTGTTTTTACCATTGTTGGCTACTTCCCTCTTTGATGATGCGTTGTTATAGAGTGTCATATGGGCTGTTTGGTGGGAGATAAGCAGATAGCACAATTACATACATTGTTCTCTGTGTGAATTGAGCAACAAATGTGCATCCACAGACTTTGAAAGGAATAAAGTGATCAGTCACTGATAATGGTATGCATTTGTTATTCATTTGAGTGACTTTTGTGGACTGAAGACTTAGAGTAAAGCTATACTGTTTACAATTACCCTCTATAGAACTGTGTGCCTGAAATTTGAATGGTGATGCAGGTGGGGAGCAGGATTCTTTAGCTAAACTCTGGTAACTGAAATGTATCATTTCAGAACCATGTTAATTGAGGACTGCCTCTGTGTGTGAAGTGTGTGAGACTAAAAAAATCTATTGAGTTAGAAACCGTAGGATAGATCTCAGCAATCTTTACTTCACAAGACCTCCAGGTGGTTTTGAAAGATGCTCAGCTTACACACCCACACTTGTATGCCATTATCATTTCATTATCACTCATCATTCATCATTCATCATCATTCATTCATCATTATCATTATTGTCTGACCATCTATTTTGCTGAGGGATGCATTTCCACAGCTTTGTGCTGGTCAGGCTATCTTGACTGCGATGGTAATTGTGACACCCTGGATGGCTACTGTTGGCCAAGCACTAATACCTGGTCTCCACTCTTCCAGGTCCAGTCATCCCCAAGTATATTAACAAATGTCACTTGGTGATAACTTCTCCTATCATCTCTGACTTGCGGAGAGAAACTACCAGGGAACTTATAAATGCTGGTACCCCTTTCATGAGTGAATTTCTGATGGGCTAGGTGAAGGGTGCATCTTCTGGTGCATTCCCTGAAGCATACTTGAAGGATCTTCAGGCTTCATTCACACAGTATGTCCATTCTAGCACACCAACTACATTTTTATCCTTTCCTATCTGCCACAGTAGTTCAGGCATTGTCACTTCTGTGGATGGGCGTCACTCCTCAGAGACACTTGTTTTAGTCTGTTTAGACTGCTATAACAAAATACCACAGATTGGCTGGCTTATAAACGAGAAACATTTTACTTCCCAATTCTGGAGGCTGGAAGTCCAAGATCAGGGTGTTAGCATGGTTGGATAAAGGACTTACTCTGGGTTTCAGACTTCTTGTTGTACCCTCACATGGTAGAAGGATTGAGCAACATTTCTGGGACCACTTTTATAAGGGCACTAATAGCAAATGTGAGCAATCTGCCCTTAAAACCTCCCCAACGTGCCTACCTCTTAATACAATCACATTGGGAGTTGAAATTTCAACATATGAATTTTCAGACCATAGTGCCATTTGCTATGACACCAGTGAGTTTGCTTTATCATCTGTGGTCCTTACAAATCAGTGACCATATAGCATGTACCTAAGTCTTTGTCAATCTGCTCTTGCAAATGTACCCCTCTACCCAAACACCCAAGGTCTTTGTCAGTGTAATAAATATCACATCCCAAGGAGTTATCCGCAAATCAGAATTCTTCAGTATCAAATATTATGTTCTGTGTCCTTTGAACAAACACTCTCAAAATCCAGCCCATGCTACTGCCAATTCAAGATAATTCTTGGAGGTTCATTGAGTTATAAACTCTACCCTTCATTACCTCCGTGTGTGTGTGTGTGTGTGTGTGTGTGTGTGTGTGTGTGTGTGCATGCGCGCGCGCGCAAATTAACCCCAGCTAGCAGCCTGACATTTGGAGAGGAAGTGAGGACAGACATCCTAAGGAGGGACACTGCTGCTTTGCAGGCATAAGATTTCTAAAATTTCTTCCCACGCTGAGGATTCCACCCTCTTAATAGGGAGTTTGGCCACTTATGAAGGCCTTAAGGGTAAAAAGGAGTCAGGAGAGAAAAAAAATTCTTTGGCAGTATCTACCCAGATATTTTCATCTTAGGTACAATGAAATCTCTTCATAAGATATCCTTTCTGAACTTAATAAATCTATGAAATCCTGAGTTTAGCCTTTAGTTTTTCTACTTCCTGTTATTAACCAGAAAGTTACTCTGCTCTTCTTACCTAATTTTCATTGTTTATTAACAACTTTCAGTTTTTCATTATCCCTTTGAGAACATCACTTCATCTTAGAAACAACCAGTTAGTTCCATTGTCCTTGTATACATTGTTCTCCTATTTTTCAAAGCCTTATTTATACAAAATGCAGGACACTCACCTCTACTGGAACATTCTTCCAAGTCACCTGATGGATATTTTAATGATAGGGCTTTCACATTGGGCTGAGACTATCCATGCCCCACATGCTACCTCAGATAAGGTCTTAATTGCCAATGACACAAGTGTCCCAGTCCCAAATTCCATCCTACCAACCTACTCCATTGGACTATACCCCAGCTGTGCTAATTCAAGACCTATTAGAGATAGATGCTGTACGGAGTGTACAGTGCAAAAGTTTTATTAATTTATTAATGTTGTGAAAGAAAAGGGAGAAAGAAACAGGACTAGGAAGGAAGACTCCTGACTGTGAAGCAAAAATAACATCAATGAAGGGAAATGGAGATGGAAGCAGAGGTAAGCAGAGAAGGTCTCAGACCTTGTTGTGCTTCTGACAATGTCCCAACCAACCAAACAGGGAACTCTGGAGTAAAGAAATAGCCAAATTTTATTTTTCCCACTGGGCAAATGCCTGAGTAAAAGATGACCACAGGGGCACCTGGGTGGCTCAGTTGGTTGAGTGTCCGACTTCAGCTCAGGTCATGATCTCACGGCTCATGAGTTTGAGCCCTACATTGGGCTCTGTGCTGACAGCTTGGAGCCTGGATCCTACTTCAGATCTGTCTCTGTCTCTCTTTCTCTGCCCCTAACTCACTCGCATTCTGTCTCTGTCTCTCTCAAAAATAAGTAAACATTAAAAAAAATTAAAAAAAAGGATGATCACAGCTCAAAATCAGAGGGAAATCTAAAAGCACTACAGCTGACTGCGGTCAGCTAAATACACTTTTCAAAGTTCAAAGAGAAGTTCTTTTCTGGAAGGAGATTCAAGAAGCACATTCTTGCCATATATCCATTCTTGTGTGTTTATGATTTTATTATAGCCTCAGAGGAAGCAGATATATTTAGACCTATGTTCAATATGCCAAGGAATATATTTTATGTAAGGAGAAAAAGAGGGGATAAGTTCTCTGAACACTGAAAATATCTTTCTGTTAATATGCGGAGAGAAAGTCTTGGATAATAAATCTGAATAATGGAGTTTCCACAATAAAATATATTTAATAATGTTCTTTTGAAAGTCGTATTGGTGACATTTTTTTGTTTATTTATATCCAATCAGATTCACCAGATTGTCATCAGAATTTTTTCAAATTATTATTTTTGTTTACAATTATATTGTAATTAATGAATTAATTAAATGTTATCTGAACAAAACTATTTTATTTTTAGAGCTTCTCTTGTATGTCTTTACAGACTCTCAGATATTTTGCTTGCATGTTATGAAAATTCATTCCTTTACTGATCTACCTTTGGAATTCTGTCAGTTGTCATCAATCCTAATGCCCTAGGCATATTTGCTCAGGTGAATGAAGGGATTGTTGTTTACATGATTTTCCTGTAAGTTTGGTTTGTTACATGTAGGGATGTTGTCAAAGTCTATTGTATAGTTCTGATCTTCCTTCTGTAGATTTTAGCATGTCACAGGAATCTAGTATTGCTATTCAAGTATATCCTTACCACACCATCTAAACCTGAAGTCCTCTATTTTGTGGCTGAGCATCCAATCATTTGACCCTTGGTTCACTTTTGTTAGTATCAAATGCAATGTGACCGCTCATGTCATCTTTCCATCACAGACAGAATTATATCTCAGAACCAAGAAAAAACAGGTAGATAACATTCATAGGTAGCATGTGACTAAATCTCTGATCTGGAGATGTCAGTGTGAGGCTCAATTCAGTACCTGAGACTGAGTGTCAGAACAGTTTAGGGTCATCACTGCTGCGGCATAAAGAAAACAACTCATTGTATCAGGTATCCAATTGTATTAAATAAGAATTCAATGCACTGAATGAATAAAACTGAAATTTGAGAGAGCTGCCATTACTGCTAAAATGTTACAAACAATATTATAAGATATCTGTGTCTTCATATATCTCAGAATCAATAGATTGTATGACTACTTTAATGCTAATCTTTTATTAGAAATGAGAAAAAGTCTAAATGTTTTAAAAATACAACCAAGAAGTATTACTGGTGTTTGACTTGCCTTTCTCAACCCTACTCATTCTGTAGCTCTATATTTATCATTCATTCTTCTAATAGTTCTATTCAAGGGGAAAAAAAAAACATTTAAATTCCTTCATTAAAAAAGCAAACATTACACAAAGAATTTAGAATTAAAAAAAAAAACACCAAATCATTTAATAAAGGACAAATTCCATGCCCATTTGGAGGACTCTTAGTGATAAATAGAAACTCCTGAAAAAGGGGTTTTCAGTTCCTTAGGTTCTCAAAGGTATGTGCGTGTGTGTGTGTGCATGTGTGTGTGTGCGCGCGCGTGCATGAGAAGAGAAGAGAAGAGAAGAGAAGAGAAGAGAAGAGAAGAGAAGAGAAGAGAAGAGAGAAAGAGAGGGGAAGAGAGAGACTGAGAGAGTGGGGAGCTATATGTAGACATAATTTTTAAACTTTGCTGGTTTTGACCTGAATGATAGATAAAACATTAAACAATGCTCTGGCTGTGATTCCAGGTTCTTCCTAGCCTCAAATAGAGTGAATGGTTAAGTAAGTAGAGATAACAATGGACAGGTTGTAAGAGTAAATTTTTAATTAAAGGTTTTAATTTTAGAATAGCTTTAAATTTACAGAATAATTGAGCAGATAATGAGGAGGGTACCTATATACCCCTTTCCTACATAGAGTTTCCCTATTATTGCATCTTGTATTAGCACAATGCATCTGTTATTATTATTGAACCAGTATCATTAAGTATTTATTAACTAAATTTTATTGTTTGCATCATGATTCACTCTGTTGCACAGTTCTGTGGGTTATGACAAATGCCTAATGACATACATTCACGACTATGGTATCATACAGAATAATTTTATCACCAAAAATCCCATGCTTCCCCCATTTATCACTTATTTTCCCCCAAGCTTTTTAGCAATCACTGATCTTTTTACTGTCTCCATAGTTTTGCCTTTTCTAGAATGTCATACAGTTGGAATCATACTGTATGTAGCCTTTTCAGACTGGCTTTTTTTATGTAGCAATTCATTTAGTATTTCTCCATGTCTTTTTGGAGATGCCATTTCTTTTTATCCCTGAATAATATTCCATTGTATAGACCTACAATAGTTTGTTAACCATTTATCTATCGAAAGAAGATATTTGATTGCTTCCAGTTTTTGACATTATAAATAAGTTTTGGCAACTATAAACATTGATGTACAGGTATTTGTGTTGAAATAAGTTTGCAATTGAATTGAACCACTCCTAGGAAGAAGATCCTTGGATTATATGGTGAGAGAACACCTTTGTAAGAAATTGTGAAATTGTCTTCCAAAGTGCCTGTACCATTTTGCATTTCCAAAAACAATAATGAGAATTCCTGTTTCTAATCATTCTCCCTAGTATTTGGATTTTCCAGGTATTTTTATTCTAACAATTCTAATATCTGTATAGTGGGATTGCATTATTTTTTAATGAAGTAGAGTTAATACACATAACATTTCTAAATTTATAATTTCTTAATGGTGTGTAATATCCAGTATCTTTTCTGTGCTTATTTTTCATCTGTATATCTTCTTTGGTGAAGTATCTGTTCTGATTTTTTGGCCATTATTTAATTGTATTATTTTCTTATTGTTGAGTTTTGAAAGTTCTTTGCGCATTTTATGTAAAAGTTTTTTATTAGATGTGTCTTCTGCAAATATTTTCTCCTAGTCTGTGGTTTGTATTCTAATTCTTTTGATAATATATTTAGCAGAGCAGAAGTCTTAATAAGTTTAAACAATAAATTTTGATAAATCCCGCCTAATAATTTTTGTGGATCATGCTTTAGGCATTATATATAAAAGCTCATCACCAGACTAAGTACATTGCAGTTGTCCTGCACCCACTCAGCAGAAATTGATTATAGCAGCCTTTGAAATGAATACCATCATCTTACATTCTACTATATATAAACTGAAACAATTACATATTTCTCCCAGTAAATGCTGCTCTGTTTTCTCCTTGATGTGTCCTGAATACACTGTTACAAAGTGATTCACTTTCTCTGTAATACTTATTTCACTTAGCATAACACTCTGCAGTTCCATCCACGTTGCTACAAAAGGCCATATACCATATGTTTTCACTCTTATGTGGATCCTGAGAAACTTAACAGAAGACCATGGGGGAGAGGAAGGGGGAAAAAAAAGTTAGAGAGGGAGGGAGACAAACCGTAAGAGACTCTTAAAACCTGAGAATAAACTGAAGGTTGTTGGGGGGTGGGAGGGAGGGGAAAGTGGGTGATGGGCATTGAAGAGGGCACGTGTTGGGATGAGCACTGGGTGTTGTATGGAAACCAATTTGACAATAAATTTCATATAAAAAAAAGGGATTCACTCTTGAGCATATCTTAAGTCTCCATATTCTAATGGGATTGTGTTCCTGATCAAATATCTAATGAAAATTAAAAAAATAAATATCGTCTCTATGTGATAAAACATATATTAAAAAAAGAAATAGCATGTGTTGGTACGAATGTGGAGAAAAAAGAATCTTTTGTCCTGTCGGTGGGGTTATAAATTGGTGTACCCACTGTGGAAAACAGTGTGGAAGTTCCTCAGAAAATTTGAGTAGAATTACCACATGATCCAATAATTCCACTATTAGAAATTTACCCAAGAAAATACAAATACAATTTAAAAAGATATATGCACCTCCATGTTTATTAAAGCATTATTTACAACCAGTGTCCATCTATAGGTGAATGGATAAAGATGGTGTGGTGTACATATATATACATACACACATATATACACACACAATGGAATATTACCCAGCCATAAAAAGAATGATCTTTCCATATGCAACAACACAGATGGACCTAGAGAGTATGCTAAATGAAATAAGTCAGAGAGTGAGACACCTACCATATGATTTCAATCATGTGGAATTTAAGAAACAAAACAGAGACAAACAAAAATACAGACTCTTAAATATAGAGAACAAACTGCTGGTTGACAGAAGGAAGATTTGTGGGAGGATAGGTGAAATAGATAAAGTAGATTAAAAGAAATTTATAGTATGAGCACTGAGTAATATATAGAATTGTTAAATCATTGTATTGTTCACCTGAAACTAATATAACATTGTATGTTAAGTATACTCTAATACCAAAAAATTAAAAATTAAAAAAAATAATAAAGTGGATTTCTTTTAGGTAACATATAGTTTATTATTTTTCAATCCACTTTGAAATCTCTGTCTTTTAATTGGAATATTTTGAACCATTCATGTTTAAAGTAATTATTGATACAGTTGTATTATTATCTGTAAACATAAGTATTTTTATTGTGCTTGCTTTTTTCTTTTTAACTCACTCTTTTTCTGCCTTCTTGTTTTTAATTGATTATTTTATATTATTCTATTTTCTCTCCTTAGAACATCAAGTAAATATCTTTCAAAAACATTTTTGGTGGTTACCCTAGAGCTTGCAATATACATTCAAAATAATCCAAGTTCATTTTCATATCACATTAAATCACTTCACAGATAGTGCAGCTATCTTATAAAACTATTCCAAATTTCTTCCTCCATATCTTATAATGATACCATCATTCATTTCACTAACCTATAAGCTATCATCACCAAATATATTGGTTCTACTATTTCTTTGAACAAGCAGTTGCTTATTAGATCAATTATGACTAAGAAAAATAAAAGATCTATTTTACCTTCATTTATTCATTCTCTGGTGCTCTTCCTTTCTTTATGTATGCCTGATCTTCTTACCTATAACATTTTCTTTCTCTTAAAATAATTTAATATTTCTTGCAAAGGAGGTCTTCTGGAGGAAAATTCTCCCAGTTTTCATTTGTCTGAAAAAGTCATTCATTTTTCACTTTCAAAAGATAACTTCATTGAAAACAGAATTCTAGGTTGTTTTTGTTTCCTTCAACATTTTACAAGCTTCACTCCCTTCTTGCTTACATGATTTCTGAAGAGAAGTCCAGTGTAATTCTTATCTTTCTTCTTCTGTCATTTCGGCTCTGTTTGTTCCCTACTCTCTATTACCAGGTTGTTTCAAAAATTTGTCTTTGACTTTGGGTTTTTGTAGTTTGAATACAATATGCACAGGTGTAGATATCTTGTTATTTATTTTACTTTATATTTTCTGAGCTTCCTGGATCTGTATCCTTCGTTTTGAAAAATTCTCTACCACTATTAACAATTTCTTTATACATTTGAACGGGGTAGGGGCAGAGAGAGAGAGAGGGAGAAAGAGAATCCCAAGCAGGCTCTGTACTGTCAGCACAGAGCCCAGCACAGGGCTCAATCCTACGACCCTGAGATCATGACTTGAGTGGATATCAAGAGTCAGATGCTTAATGGACTGAGCCACCAAGGAACCCCTGCCATTATTACTTTGAATGTTTCTTCTGTCCCTTTCTCTTTTTCTTCTGTTAATCTTATTATGCACATCTTGCACCTTTTGTTATTTTCCCACAGTTCTTGTATATTCTCTTCCATTTTTTCATGTTTTTGTTTTTTTTTCCTTTGCTTTTCGGTTTGGAAAAATCCAACTGGAATATTTTCTGGGTCACTGATTCTTTCATCAATCATGTCTAATTAACTGATGGTCTCATCAAAGATACTTTCTGTTTTCATTATGGTGTTTTTCATTTTCAGCATTCCTTTTCATTGTTATTCTTTTAGACTTTCCATCTGTTTGCTTGTATTACCCACTTATTCTTACATTTTTTTTTACTTTTCTCCATTAGAGTACTTCACATAGACTACTATTTTTATTTTATATTCCCTATTTGATAATATAAAAATCTGTATCATATCCACGCTGGTCTAATGCATGCTTTGTTTCTTCTCAATATGTTTATTCTCATCTTTTTGTATGCCTAGCAATTTTTGTTGTTGTTGAACGTTGGATGAATGTATCTGGTAATAAGAATTAAAGTAGTCAGGGTTTTGGCATGAAATTTTATGTCACTCTGGCCAGTAATGGACTGCGTTTGCCACAGTCTGTATAAATGCCAAAGACTTCAGTTTCCTACTATTTCCTTATTCATTTGCTTTCTCCTTTTCTTTGGATTTCCTAAAGAACTCCTTACATAGAGTCTGTGTGTAACAGCTTTCTGGATTATAATCAATCTTCTGAAGTCCTGTTGATGTGGTGGTGAGATGTTGGGGAAAAGCATTCTATAATCTTAGGATAAAATTTCAGTTTTCTTGGTGAGCTTGAATCCTTGAGCTGTGATATTCAGCATTGTTTCTTAGTTACCCATTCCTACCCCCAGGTATGACTAGAAGACTATAAGGAACTGGAGTTGTCTACTTGCCTTTTTCCCAGGTCAGGTAAAGCTCTCGTAGATTCCCCTGAGGATAGGCCTTTGTTATGGCAAATATTCTGAGCATATTTTTAAATGATTACTTTTCTGCTCTCCTTACTTGAAAAACAAAATAGTTTCTGTCCATCCTAAACCTACAGAACCTTGTGAGTTTCCTGGAAGTAAAACCTATAAAAGTGGTAAGAAGTACACATACTGGGCCCTCAGAAATAATTAATTCACAAGATAGTCCACACTCGGGTCTCCAGAAGTTTGTTAATACATATTTAAGTATTTTTATCAATTACTGGCTCCAGTGCCTTCTGCTCTCAATAGGCTGATCTCAGCTGTGATTCTCTGTATTTGTTGCTCTCTGGTATCCAGGGTGGTGGTTTGCCCTATGACCTCAATTCTCTGATAAATTTATGAAAAGTCAATAATTTTAGTTTGTTTAGCCCCTTTTTCCTTTTTCTTTGTCAGTACAGTAGAGATGACTTTGAAGCTCTTTATAGAACTGTAAGTCCCCAACAATTTTTTAAAAATCATTTTCTCCTTCCTACAGAAGTTAAGCAATGTGATAAAATATTTGATAGTCACCACTTTAATTTTCACTTTCTTTAAAAAAATTTTTTAAGTTTATTTATTTATTTTGAGAGAGAGAGAGAGAGAGAGAGAGAGAGAGAGAGAGAAAGAGAGAGAGAGAGAGAGAGAAAGAGAAAGAGAGAAAGGACACAGACAGGGAAGGGGCAGAGAGAAGGAGAGACAGAATCCTAAGCAGGTTCCATGCCATCATTGCAGAACCTGACATGGGGCTTGAACTCACAATTGTGAGAACATAACCTGAGCCAGTCATTTAACTGACTATGCCACCCAGGCAACTCAATTTTCACTTTTATTTATTCTAAAGTTTACCTGCAAAATTCCCTGCTCACTTATTTATATATCTTGAAATGGTACATTTGCTACCAAATAAATTTGGCATGTATTTGTGATATTTACTAAATGATGTGTTAAATCATTCTGTTACTATTCTTCATGGTGTTCTATTTTATTATTATTAATTATATCAATATGAAGTTCCTGAGTGTTGATTTTATGTTAAATGTATTGTTCGTTAGTAAATATAATTTCAGAATATGAATTATATATATCAGTTCTATTATGTCAAACTCTTTTGAAAGGATAAATATTAATTTTCTTTGGAAATATATTTTAAGAACTTAATATATGCTTAGTTTTGTATTCTTCATTGGCAAAAGATCAACCAAATTATTTTATACATTTCAATATAATCAATAATCAGCATGATTTTTTTTTAAATAATACTTTTGACTAAGTCAACTTTACTTTGTTTTGTAAGTACTATAATCTACAGGGGAGAATCAAATATTTGTCATTGTAAGTACACTCCAAATCAAGGTAAAGTTGTCTTTTTACAATGTCTAGCTTTATGCATACTAATAAAGGCACTTAATACATTATGCTTCAGGGGATATTGTTCTCATGCCAAGCTTCCTACATTTGTTATTTTTCTGTAGATACTAATCAATTTCACACCTTGAGCTGAGGGACTCTTACCTATTATAGAGGAGAGTTTTGACAAATAGGTACATTAAAGTGAAATAATTCAAAACTGCCAGTTTATTTATAAGCAACTCTATAACTTCTGGAATAAAGCAGAATGCTATAATTCTAAAAGCTACACCATTAATTTAGTAGAAAATGTCATAGTATTTCAGTGACAACAGATTAGTTATGTTCTTCAACCTTGAAGATTATCAAAACTTTTCATATCTACAGCAAGGTGGAAAAAAGAAAAATAAAATTGTTTATACTCTCACTTCACTGCTGTTACCTTTTGTGAAACAGCAATTATGCTCTCCTGGTATTACTACAATATTGGCCTTTGCTCTTTGTTCTGACTTTGACATCTCTATCAAAGGTTTTACTGCATCCCAATTTAAGATTTTTCAGTGCCTTCTCATTCAAGGTTTTATGAAGCTTAACTTTTTACAAATGGCCTATTAGTAATGATATCACCTGGATTTTCTTAACTCTCAAGGTTTACTGTTATTTGTTATTAAAATGCTTGGAATACTTTTTATATATTAAATTTTTTCTAGCTTCATTTAGGTATAATTGACAAATAAAAGTTGTATATAAGATGTACAACATAACATTTATTTATATATGTCTATATATATATTTATATATATACATTGTGAAATGATTATCACAAGCTAATTAATATATCCATCACCTCACATAGTTACCTTTTTTGTTGTTGTGAGAACACTTAAGGTATATTCTTTTATAAAGTTTCAAGTACACAGCACATTATTAACTATAATCACCATATTGTAGATTAGCTCCCCAGAATTTACTCATAACCGAAAGTTTATACCCTGTGACCAACATCTCTCCACTTCCCCAGCTCTCAGCCCCTGACAACTACTGTATGATCTTCTTCCATTAGTTGAATTTTTTGGATTTCGCGTACAAGTGACATTATACAATATTTATCTTTCTGAGTCTGGCTATTTCACTATATTCACTCTGGCAAATATTTTCACAATAGCATAGCTATTTCACTTAGCATAGTGTACTCCAGGTTCAATCATATTGTAAATGGAAGGCTTTCCTTCTATTTTAAGGATGAATATGTAATGGAATATTATGTATAATATATGTAATGATTCTCTACACACACACACACACACACACACACAAATATATATATATATATCACATTTTCTATATCCATGCATTTAAAAATTTTTTTTAATGTTTATTTTTGAGAGAGGGAGAGATAGAGAGAGGAAGGGCCAGAGAGAGAGGGAGACACAGAATCCGAAGCAGGCTCCAGGCTCTGAGCTGTCAGCACAGAGCCCGGTGCAGGGCTCGACCTCACAAACCATGAGATCATGACCTGAGCTGAAACTGGACGCTTCACAGACTGAGCCACCCAGGCGCCCCTATTCATCCATCTATAGATGGAAACAATGGAAACATTTGTTTCCATCTCCTGGGCTACTGTAAATAATGCTGCAATTAATATGGGAGTAAAGATATGTCTTTGAGATAGTGATTTTATTTTCTTTGAACATATATCCAGAAGTGGAATTTCTGGATCATATGGTAGTTCTCTTTTTATTTTTTGAGGAATCTCCATACCGTTTTCCATAATTGCTGAGAACATGCTCAATTCTAGACTTGCCATGTTCTGGTCCTTCAGCTCAAAAGATTCTAGCATTAGCTTGCTTTGCTTACTTTTTTTAATTAATAAAATAAATTAATTATTCAAAATAAGAGGGGGGCTTCATAGAAGTAGCCACAAAGAGATGTACATGTACAGATAGCATTATTACAGCCATTTTTACAAACAAACTACCACAGCAATCTTAAACACTGACTTCAATTTTATCTTGCTGAGAGATTCTTCCTGATCCCAAATTCTGTCATCTACATGTTTTGTGTGTTTTTCCGCCTTCAGAGAATCCTTGTTATACTTTGTAATGATGTATTTTAATGCATAATTTTCTATTTTTATTAACTACTCAATGGCTGTATTTCTCAATATATTTTATGGGAACCTGTGCTTGCTTTGTTGCTTATCCCAATAGACTCAATAGCTGGCTTAGTGCCAACTGAACTGATAATTTTCAGTATTGTTTACAAAGGAACAAATGATTGAATGCTGCCATAATGAGACATGTAAACCTTCAATGAAATAAGAACGGCCTTAAAAGCATAATGAATTGCAATAAATAATCATAGATTGTGTGTTTGT
Source organism: Prionailurus viverrinus (assembly GCF_022837055.1). Lineage (NCBI taxonomy): Eukaryota > Metazoa > Chordata > Mammalia > Carnivora > Felidae > Prionailurus > Prionailurus viverrinus. The sequence continues at coordinate 107,991,609 of NC_062564.1, read as the reverse complement.
GTATTTATAGGTGATAGATTTTTACTTTTCTATAAGGCTTTGGTTATACAATTTTATTTTAGTCACGTAAAATTAATACATCAACTTGGGAAAAGACAGTATTTACAGACAAAGATTAGGGGCACCTGGGTGGCTCTGTCAGTTAAGTGTCTGACTTTGGCTCAGGTCATGATCTCGCAGTTTGTGAGTTCAAGCCCCACATTCAGTGCTGTGCTGCTCCCCTGCTCTCTCTCTCTCTCAAAAATAAATGAACACTAAAATTTTTGTTTTAAATATGAATATTAAATAAAATTAAACTCTTTGCGGGTCATGGAATGTGTCTTTGAAATGATCACTTTATATCTTGTGTATGCCGAGTGTTTACTCTTTTAGCACAAAGGACAGGACTATTAGAGCATGTTTTGCTTTGTTTTTTTTTTTCTCTTTTTATGCCCTATTTGAACCTAGGTGCAGAAGTTGCTGTTACGTGGGCTTTCCAAATACTGTCATCAAACACAATGTTTAGTGAGCAATTTAGATTTTTCATCACAATAACACATAGCAAAGACAAAGGAGCTTTTTATTTGTTTTTCTGTTTGTTTCTGTTTTAACAAAACCTACTTCACAGCAGAGAAATACTAAAATTAGTACCAGATATTGTCTTCAAACATCCCTTCATTGTCATCCATTACATAGAACAGATTTCTCTCTTTTGTACCTTAAAAATCACATTAGATCTGCTTCCATTTATATTAAAAATGCGTATGTACCGATTCGTATTGTTGGTCAGCAAAAGCAAATCATCCTGTAAATAACAGTGTATCCTTGTTTTAAAAAGCATACTCCTAATCAGATTTGATTGTACATGATTTTTGTGTTTCCCATTCCAAACTACTCAGCTTGAATGTTCTTTTTAAAATGTTTTTAACTGTTTATTTATTATTGAGAGAGAGAGAGAGAGAGAGAGAGAGAGAAAGCATGAGCAGGGGAGAGGCAGAGAGAAAGAGGGAGACACAGAATCTGAGGCAGGCTCCAGGCTCTGAGCTGTCAGCACAGAGCCTGACGTGGGCTCAAACCCACAAACCTCCAGATCATGACCTGATCTGAAGTTGGACGCTTAACCAACTGAGCCACCCAGTCGCTTCGAGTCTTTTCCAAATACAAAATGAAGTTTACCATAGTGGAGTTCTGGTGAATAATTGATATCCCTTTTTTGGATAGAAATGTAGTAGTGAAGTGTGTGGTAAAGGGAACAGACCAGCATGATGGTGACAACACATGGGCTTGAGTAGAGGAAAGACTACCCACATCTGGGAAGAAAGATTAAAGATTACAGAGAATTGGAAACAGGATTGAAACCATGATTTCAAATGTAAGTGGGGGAGTCTTACTGAAACTCTAAAAAGCCAGTACTATCAAAGAAATCAACTTTAAGTAATTCAATCCTGAACATAAAGAGGAAAGAATGATTAAATACATGATTACCTATATGAAATGGATAGGTAAGAAATCAAATGAAAGGAAAACATGCAAAATCTGGTTAAAGTTATGAAAAACTAGAAAATTATCCTAGTGTTTGCCTACATATTTTAAAGTTTATAAATATGTAAATATGTATAATAACTTATTGAAGAGAATATATGTAATGTATATATCTATATGCTACATAATAATATATATAATACCCCATTTTGTACCACCGAAACAGAAATTTCATTACCAAAATTTGTATGGACTATTCAGTCTGTCTTTTGAGATGTAGTTGCATAACACTTCATAATCAGTAGTATTTATGTGTATGTTTATTTTGTGTGAAAGGAACATTTTTCAGGAATGCAGAGCACAACTTTATGTACCTCTCAAGAGACTCAATCTAGTTATTTAGTAGTTGTTTGAATCATACAATTAGCTCTAATGTTCTTAAACTGCTTCAGAGGGACAATTAAACATTTAAATATATTTATAGTAGCCTGCAGTTTAAACCAGAAGGATATTGACATTATAACACTGAATAGATGGACTGTTCTCCATGCTAATTTGTTTATTTCACTACCTTCCAGCAGATGGTGCTCTTGCAATAGATACTAATTTTTCTCCTTGCATAGTTGGGCTAAAATATGCACCACTACTTTTTCTTTTACGGATGGCATAATCAGCATGGACATATTTTATGAACGTATTCAGTCTTTTCTTCCATGTTTTTTAAGTATTTCAGAAACAATTATCAAGTCGTTGCCTAAGAATATAAAACATGATTGCAATCAGAACCTGAATGCAATTATTGCTTTCTGTCTCCACCAACCTACAGTGAATTGCTCTTTTCACTTTTTGATAAGCAAACTGTTTGTGGGGCATCTGGGTGGCTCAGTTGGTTGGGTGTCTGACTTCAGTTCAAGTCATGATTTCACAGCTTGTGAGTTCGAGCCCTGCGTCAGGCTCTGTGCTGACAGCTCAGAGCCTAGAAGCTCTTCGGTTTCTGTTTCTCCCTCTCTGTCTGCCCATCCCCTGCTCACACTCTGTCTTTTTTTCTCTCAAAAATAAACAAACAAAATTGTTTGTATACTATATTGTTTGTATACTATATTCATTTATTTGTATTGTTTGTATACTATATTCAATTATTGCCTTTTACTGGAATTCTGGAGGCAGTCAATGGCCTTAAGTAACGTTTAAACAAACAACCCTGTATCAAAATCCTGTTCTATAGAAGACACATCTGTTGCCTTCGATCCCCATTTGACCCTGATAGGTCGTTACCTGCTGTATTCCACCATGCATTGCAGAGATTATTGCTTGTTTTACAGCTGGTTATGTGTTATTCTTAACTAATTTGGATGATGTGTTGTCTTAAAATTGTTTAGGCAAATTCATGGAATATATTACCTTTTGCACCCAGTAAGGTTTAGTAAGTTAAGCTTATTTGTAATGGTTTAAAATTCTCTGCCATGATAACTTTCACATAGTATCTGAATTTGTGTGTTCATTCTCATTTACAATGTACTTTCTATAATTAAGACTATATCTTCATGGCCTTTAAAATATGCCTGTTCCTTTCTATCATCAAGATCCTAAACTTACTTTATCCTTGATATATTCCTTTCCTAATCTTATTTATTTAGCAATCAATCAATCAACTAATTGATCATTTAATTAATGAATACTTTCATCCAGCATATACCCCACGATACCATATTGGTTTGGAGGAATTTCACAATCTAGTGAGAGTCTATAAATGTTGGATAACAAAAATGGATAACTTGTTTTCTGATGTTAAAAAGTCTAGCTAGGAAGTCAGATATGAAAACAAATAGTGATCAGTGGCATTATACAAACACCACCATGAAAGCACTGGGGAAAGAAGTTAAATATATTGACTAACTAGACTCCTAAATTTTAGACAAGGAAATTGGTTGAATACTGGTACTATATGTTGATGATATAGATTAAAAGAAAAAATTTGGGGTAAGGGCATTTTCCAGATCTTAACTGAACTGGAAGATTACCAAGGCAAGAAGATAGCAGAGCAGAGTAGAGATGGCCTACACACTACAGTCATTTATATATTTTTTAAATTAACAAATTTATGTAAATTAAATTTACATAAAATGTTTAGTTTACATCTTAACCTCACTATACAAATAAATTTAAAGTGTTTCAAGGACTGGGGTGCCTGGGTGGCTCAGCCGGTTAAGTGTCCGACTTTGGCTCAGTTCATGATCTCCCAGTTCGTGGGACCGAACCCTACAGTGGGTTCTCTGCCATCAGTGCAGAGCCTGCTTCAGATCCTCTGTCCCCTCTGCTCCTCCCCAACTTGAGCACATGTGCTCTCTCTCTCTCAAAAAATAAACACTTAAAACAATGTCTCAAGGACTATATATAAGTGAAAAAATAGCTTTAAATCTCTTCTGTAAAACTGTTCTTTTAATTAGAAATGATCTCTAAGTCATTTGGAAAAAAGATCTGACTTTTACATAAATTTATAACCAGATGTCTCATAAATGTAATTATTTTTTTAAAAAAGAGAAAAAAAGTTTCTTTAGAGGTTACTTTAAAAGAATGAATGCTACTTTCTTAATTGTCAAGGTTGTTGATTTTATACGTACAACATGCACATCATAGAATGTACAATACCTAGATGAGCATGATCTTTCAAAACTAAGCTTGCTAGAGGCTGGTAAATTTCCAAAGGCAACTCCCATTGCTTTACTTAGGGGAAGGCCTTTGGAACTTGAACACCAAAAATCTGATTTACTGATTGAAGTGATATGCTAACACTCTAAGGACTAATTGCCTGAGAAGCCGTAGGTCTTTCAACCCTGCCTCTGGACAAAATTTAATCAACCAAGAGTTCAAGAAAATTTCCCAGTGTTGAATTCCAGATCAAATATGATGCAATTTACATAAGATCTTTTAATATAGGAAATGCATTGTTTATTATAAAAATATAATATTATCTCTAACTTTGTTTCTAGAGTATAGTTCATTTGTTCAATGTAATTTAGTTCAGTATCAGATCATTATGTTCATGAATTGAATCAGATACTACAGAGAAGAGGTAACAGTGAAATTGTAACAGCCATGATTATTTTAATTGGCCACAGTTATACATTTACAATGTATGGCATTGATAGTGTTTTGCTTAATATAGATTAAATTTTACTCATGCTAATTTCGTATTTCATAACATGTATAATCTCAAGAGTCATTGATTCCTTAAAAAAAATAAGGGCATTATTTTAATTTGCTTTTTATTTGTTTTGTTTTTAAGATTCCACATAAAGGGACATCATGTGGCATTCACCTTTCCCAGTCTTACTTATTTCACTTAGCAAAATAGTCTATCCATGTTGTTGCAAATGAGGTTATGCCTTACCCTCTCCCAAGAAATGCCTGGAAAAATGATAAAGTTATGTTTTTTTTTGCAAATGAAACATTGATATTTTAAACAATGGAGAATAAAACCTAACTGGGAAAGACATGGGAGAAGAGATAAAGCATTAAGACTGCTCCATCCAGAAGCATAAGGAGCTTCTGGATGGCTCAGTGGGTTAAGCCACCAACTCTTGGTTTCAGCTCAGGTCATGATCTCACAGTTTGTGAGTTCAAACCCTGCATCAGGCTCTGACAGAATAGAGCCTGGTTGGGATTCTTGCTCTCTCCCTCTGTCTCTGCCCCTCACCTGCTCACTTACTCACTTGTGCTCTCTCTCTCTCACTCCCAAATAAATAAATAAATAAATAAATAAAGTAAAAAAAAAAAAAGACAAGACTAACTGATTCTTGTTCTATGCAGTGCACATATATTCTCTGTTTTCCTCTGCGGTATCAGAATTTTTTTACTAATGGTGAGGATACAAGAACCAGAGTTACAGTTTAAACAAGGTAAGTCAGCAACAGAAGGTTCCTGGAGCCAAAACATTCTAGTTGTTTCGAAGAGGCTTGAAAACTACTAGCCTGAAGCTGAGCCTCACCAGTTAGCCAGATGAGCAGTTATGGGTTTCATATGGAAGAGGACAAATTGGGGATAGTTGGTGTCATTGACACATGATGGTTAAAAACTTCACGAATATTGACTGGTTTGTGCACCTCTTGCATATTCAACGTATCACGAATAGTTGGTACTTCAGGTGCCTAGTTTACTGTGTCAAAATTCCTCAAATACTTGATGAGAATTGATTCTTTCATTATTCCTTTTTATGTGGACCACTGAAATTCAGTTCTTACTTTATGTGTGACTTAATTCACAAATTAGTTTTTTCTAGACTTCAATTCACCCAACTTCTTATGTTTTGTTTCACTTTTGTTTCAGATGTTAGTTTCAGTTATTTTCATGACAGAATTAAATACTCTTAAATAACATAATGAACACACATTTAATTACAACTTGCAGACTCTGTTGTCTGACTTCCAGGTATTTACCCAATAGTAATGACTATGTCATGCACCAGTAGTGGTAATGTAATAAAAACAACCCAGGATGGGGAAGAACAACAAAGTCTGACAAGGATAGACTTGGTAAATTGCAATGAAAATGAATACATTATAAGGATCTACAGCAACCTGGATGAATTTCACAAACAATGTTGAACGAAAGCCAACAAGCCAACAAGAATACATGATTCAGTTTATGCAAATTTCAGAAAGGAGAAAATCTAATTTATGATATTAGAAATTGGCCATTGGTTATATTTTTAGCAGATTAGTGCCTGGAAGTCGGGATACACAAGAGTGTACTGTCTGGAGTTATGGTAATGTTCTTCTTAATTTGGGTGCTGATCATACTTGTATCTTTTATTTGTAAGGGAATAAAAGACAATATAGTAGACTGGGTGATACCATGTAATAAAATATAAAGATAGTATCAACAAAATATTAAATTTAATATTTTATATTTTATTTATAGACAATACCAGAAAAAGTAGAAAAAAACTAGGAACCATGTTTATTTTCTGGTCAAAGGCTTTTTAGAGCTTGCTCTTTCATTCTCTATAATTTTTAAATTTTCTGAATATTTCATATTGGATATATAGTACTTTTGGAAAGAAAATCCAATTAATTTTCTACCAAAATCCCAGTAAATGAATTTACAGCTTCAAAATAACACAGATATGAAAAAAAAGAGATATGAGTTAAAATATTCTAAAACTGTCACCTTCCATGTCAAAGGATAAAGATTTCTCATGTTACTAATTTTGGTCCCCAAATATCTATGGATATAAATATGCATTTGAAAAAATTCAAAGTAGCCAATACTAAAAGTAGCATCAGGTGGCTTACTCTCAACCATAATGAAGGAAATGATCCCAACCTAAGAGTGGCTGAAAACAACAAGAACAATAGTAATAAAAAGGCAAAAATAGCACTTTCTAGTTCTGCTTTTGTTGTTTTATAATCTCTCCTCAATTCTTTTCTTCCTCTAGTTATATTGAGATATAATTGACATATAACACTGTATTATCTTTAGGTCTACAACATGACTTGATGTGTGCATATATTGTGAAATGATCACCATAATTAGTTTAGTGACTATCCATCACCTCACATAGTTACATTTTTTTTATTATGATGAGAAGTTTTAAGATCGACTCTCTTACTGATAATTTTCTTAAAATATGCTTTCTTTAGGTGCTTGTTCCATCAGGTATTTTAGAAATTTCCACAAAAGCCACTTTTCCAGTGATGCTTTCCCTGAATCCTTTATTTTCAATCACAACATCCCCCACACCCACCTCATATTTTTACATCCCTCTATTTTCCCTGTAGCACTTGCTACAATTTGACAGATATTTTGCCTATTGTTTGCTTTTTGGCTCAATCACCCTTCCCAATAATTATCTGTAGAATTCAAGTATAGGGACACCCAGGTGGCTCAGTTGTTTAAGTATCCAACCCTTGATTTTGGCTCAGGTCATGATATTGTGTAAGATTGAGTCTCAGGACAGGCTCTATGCTGACAGTGGGGAGCCTGCTTGGGATTCTCTCTCTTCTCTCTTTCTGCTCCCCCCCCAACCCCCAACAGAGAGCATGCACTCTTTCTCTCTTTCTCAAAATAAGTAAATAAACTTAAAAAAATAGAATGCAAGTTTAAAGGCAGAATTTTTATTGTCTTTTTGTTCCCACTATATTGTCTATTCATTACGTAGAAATGTATCTTTGGAAATATTTATTATCTGATGAATGAAGATGTACCAAAACATACTAAGTGCTAAGAAAAAGAAAGAACAAAGAATTTTTTTTTTAAAAAAGATGAAAGTATTTGTATTTTCAGGACAACTGTCAGTATATATCAGACAAAAAATATGAAGCCAGATAATAGAAGTAAAATTAATATTTTTGAATTAATCAAATATGTTAAAGTTTTACTTCAATGAAATAGTTCCAAATATTTCTCTTAATTTGAGCCATAAATAAACATTTCAAGTTAAAAAGAAAGCTGCAGATAGTATTCTATCATTAACATGCAGCAACATACTCTCATAAACCATTATAAACATTGCCAATGTGTTGATTATTTTGTAATAATAATAAATAACTATAATATTAGGTACAAAAGCATGAAATTAAACTTACAAAAATGCCTCATATGAACAAAAGAATTATGTATGCTATTGTGTCTTTTAAAACATCATTTTGAATTAGTAATTATTTAATGCATTTATTATAAGCTACTCAAAAAATTAATATCAATTTTAACCACTTGTTAGACTTTTTCCAGCAAAAAATAGAACATAACCACATTCATGGGGAATTTAAACGTAGAAGTATAGTTTTTTATTCTGGGAGCTGTGGACCTAAATAAAATACCAAAGTTGTTGTCAACATTATATTAAAGTAGAGAATAGTTCCTGGGGCAAAACCTGTTATCTCTGCTTCATCAAGATTTTATTCAACAGAACCCTATTCTGTGGAATGTTATTGTATACACTACAAGAAAAGAAGTGTTATGTAGTCAAAATGCCTTAAGTATTAGTTTATTGAAAAGTAAAAAGCTTTATTTGCTATAACATTTTCCATCCTGTGTAACATGCTAACAAATTCCCAAAAGATAATTGAGAAATAACATGCCATTGATGTTGCATTCCAGAAATGGCATTTTTGTTACAGGATACATTTGAGGAGAAAATCTGAAAAATCGGGGTCTTTTGTAACTGATGGTAGCCCTAATGCTTTCTTGTGGTGTCTTCAAGTTGGAATCCTTTATACTCAAATTCCCACAGCATTTGAAAGGATAATGAGAAAGGATACCCCCCAAATTTGGGTTAATTCTTACTTGAAATCCTCCCTGATATTAGTCACAGTATTATGACCTCATCACTGCCTGAGTTTTTTACATAATATATTCAATTTAAAACATATAAGAAAATATATTGATAATTGGTCTGATAGTCTTTGATTCAGAATTGTACACTATGGTATTTGTAGTTCCATTGGGAATAACTAATTTTCATAATTTTCTCAAAAATGACTAGTGTAAATAAGTGAAAGCATTCCTCATAATTCTCAACAAAAGTGTCATTTTAGTTAAAGCCTAATGGGATTTAAAAATTGATTGAACAGAGTTCAGTTTGCTCATTATAATAGTTCAATAAGCTATCACATTTATTGACATGCTCATATTTTCACAATTATTGTAGAAGATTAGTTAATATCTGTTGTATTATAAATAAATGCTTTTGGGAAATTCAGATCTTGAGGAGTTATTCATGTGAAAAATAAAACCAAGATAATTTGTGACACTTAGAAATATTTTTTTTTGCATTACAAAGTTGTTTTTAATTAACATAATGACAATTATTAGTACTAATGCAAACGTTTACACATGAGGTTTTATCTCACCTGTATTCCATATATTTACACAGTTGTGTTAGTCTAATCAATTTAATAAATATTCAAACACTGACAGTGTGGGATTTGAAGACAGGCAGACAGTGCCTTCTTACCTTAACTAACAATGTGATGGGGGAGTAGGTGCGGACATATTAATCTCTATAAATAAAATATTAAAAATAACAAAATAATAATATACAAATGAAAAACTACGAAATAAGGTAGGCTTTGGTAATGGAAAAAAGTGATTCAAATCTCAGTACTGTCCTTTACTAACTACAGAACATTAATGTAGAACGTTAATGTTACCATAATTTAGCTTTATAATCACGGAAAATTATAGATGATGTCTGGTACATAGAAAGCTCTTAAAAATATTAGCCATTTTTGATACTATTATTGCAAATCAAATAATATGATTTCAATATCCATTTTGGATATCCAACAAGGCATTGGTAGCAAATAATGCAGAATAAGAATTTGTGAAGGAACAGCAATTATCAGAGTAAGAGAAATGTATTTAATTGCAGAGGGAATGAGGGGTAATTTTGAGGCTTTTGTTTGCTTTTGTTATAATTTCAATTCAAAAGAAATGTCTTTTAATAATTTATTTTTTTAATGTTTATTTATTTTGAGAGGCAGGGGAGGAGAGAGAATCCCAAACAGGCTGTGCGCTGCCAGTACAGAGCCCTATGCAGGGCTTGCGCTCACAAACTGTGAGATCATGACCTGAGCAAAAATTAAGAGTTGGATGCTTACCAAGTGAGCCATCCAGGTGCCCCTATGTTTTAAGAATTTAAATTTGATGCTCATTTTAGAGTAGATTAAGGAGAAAGACAGAAAATGTGAAGTGACCACACACTGCAAATTCTACATTACTCTAGGTGAAAAGCTATATGTCTGGTAATAATGCAAAGAGTGGATGGATGCATAGGAAACTACTGTGTAGAGGAGAAACACACACACACACACACACACACACACACACACACACACACACACAAAGTCAACCCTGCAATGATGAAATAGTGAATAATGGGAAAGGAAGCATCTAAGGAAAACAAGAAGGAATAGATAGTTTGCAGATCATCTATTATTTATTTCTTCTTGAGGGCAATCTCAAAATTAAAGCTATTTTTCTATGTTAATTAACTTTATAGCTTTTCTTACATTTAAGGCAATTAAATGCTTAAGGTAATGGCTCATTACAATGAGCCATTGTAAATAGAAGTTTTTGTGCCATTATGAAAATAGGAGAATTCTGAGAATGAGTTAATATGTGGGCATCTTAATCTTGGTATGCACAGAATCATCTCTTGATAAATGTCAATTAGTTCCATTTAAATTACATGTTCTATTCAAAATGAATATTTTATTGTCAGATCTGTGTTCTGTACCTTATATTCTTAGAAACACTTACCTAACCACTTTTGGCTAATATGTACATATCAAAATATGTCAAAAATTAAATAATTTATTCTGTCACCTCAATTGCTGTTTCCCAGTCTATTTTAGACTTGTAAACACCACTCAGTTTCTCAGACCAAAATATTAAACTTTCGACTCTTTCTTTCGCATTCAGCATCTAGTCCATACATCCTATTGATTCCACCTCCAAAATACACCCTACATCCATTTATTTCAAATTACCTTCAACTTTAATACCCTACTTCTAAATCTTTAACCTAAATAAGTTCACGAGTATTTTAGTCCTCATTTTTGTACTCTTGTTTTCTATAGTTTATCTCACAAAAAGGGACAAAAGTTTCTTTTAATATTGAATTCAGAATATGTCAGTCCCTTGTTGAAACTCTCCAGTGATTTCCCATAACAACTATAATGTGAGAGTATTTGATAAGAAAGACCTTGTTCTACATGCTGTAACTTTATAATTCTAATTTCCACAACTAAGGTTCTTTTGGACATATTATAGAATATGGAAAATGATATGACAACTGCTACACACAGCCCTGAGGATGGGTGTACAATGGCATGATTAAAAGAGATTATCAATATGACTTTTCAGTGAAAAGCATCATAAGAATTTTAAAACTAAAAGCTATATGACATAAAGATAAGCATCATGCATAATTAAGCAATCTTATATTAAAAGATTCAAAAATGATATGAATGTTCCATAATGCTAGTGTATAAATACATATTCTATAGTAGAAAATTATATGTGTATTTTTGCCTTTTACCAAGCAAATAAAATAACTTAATGTCTAGATGTGTTTAAATTTCCTGGGGGGTGGTGTGTAGGTGTGGTGTTTTGTGTTTGGAGTAGCATAGTTGAGGAGAGTATCCTGAGGTATGTGGATAAGAGTTTTGTTTAGTTTCACCTCAGAGAAAGTTAATTATTAAGCTTCCAGAGAACTAAGTGTCATGTATATCAAGAACTGTGATGGGTGTGAGTATTTGGAAACTAACAAGTTGGCTTACAACAGTTTCATAGATGTTGGCAGAAGACATGAAGCTCCTGGGTCAGAGGTAAAGTAATTATTACTCATTGTACAACAAGCAGCATGATCTTTAAGTTCACATGGATTTCCTCTGCAGTCTAAGTCCCACAAGAAGTAACACTGGATGAACCTACTGAATTCTCTCCACACAGTAAGTTTGTGTTTCAGCTGAGTTTAATTGTATGCACAGAAAACTTCCAATCTTATAAGGTTGCCAGCAAAGCTGTCTGAACTTTGCCCTATAAGGAGACATTATCTTTATTTTCCTGGTCAGGAAAAAATTATTTTCTCTGAAGGTGCATCTTATCTATACATTGCAAGCGTGTTTCCTATAGAAACATCCTTGAAAATAAAGTGCAGGAAAATGCTATCTCAAGATGTACAAAATATTATGGAAAATGGCCAGGCAACAAAGTAAAACATTTTAGTATTTGCTTAAAAGCTATTGTTAAACATCTTGATAGATGTTTATATGAAAGAAAAGAACTAATCCATAGTCTAAGACCTGAGAAAGTGATCTCAATTTGTTGTTGTGACCTTATCCCATTTTATGCTTTTAACTACCATCCCTATGACTCCCAAATGTAAATCTTCCAATTTTAATTTAAATAGAGCTTAGATTTTTATCCTAAAATCTTGCCCATCATGTGTAGATTTTCAGAGTTTCTGTGTATATTGTATAATTTTAGTTGCCTGAATTCTGTTTATTCTTAATAAGTAATCAAAATTTAATATAAATTTTATTATGCAGCTCAAAGAATCCATTCCTATTAACCACTGAGTCTTTGTACCAAATCTCCTTTATAATCTCTTCTGTTAAAACTTAGGAATTATTTTAGTCAGTTAAATTTATAAAGATGTTAATATATGATGTTGCAAGATATTATATTTACATATATGCTACATATGCATGATGCATAAATTTAACCTTTCCAATTGAAAAAAGAAACTTAAATTCATCTTCTTAGAGAAGAAAATTACTATATAACGTAACACTCTCATTGAAGCTAATCTACCTATTTCATAAGGATTTGCATCATACAGATATAAGCAATGCTAACTGAGAGTAGCTGACTGAATAGAGAGCTAATTCTGCACATGGAAGCAGCTTGTAGCTACTTTCAATTCATAACAGTTTTATATTATGCAACAGTTTAAGAAAAATACTTTAATAGTTATCTCTTTTGGGGGCACCTGGGTGGCTCAGTCGGTTGAGTGTCTGACTTCGGCTCAGGTCATGATCTCACGGTTTGTGAGTTCAAGCCCCATATTGGCCTCTGTGATGACAGCTTGAAGCCTGGAGTCTGCTTCAGATTCTGTGTCTCCCTCTCTCTCTGCTCTCCCCCTGCTCGTGTTCTGTCTCTCTGTCTCTCTCAAAAATAAACACTAAAAAATAAATTTTTAAAATATTTATCTCTCTTTGCACACAGTTTGTGAAATACACATTGAGTGTGGGAATATTATGACATATCATACGTTAATTCTCTCTAAATAATCTAACGAATTTGACTAGTTTAGATTTAACTTTCAATAATAGGTATGATGTTTCCTACCTAACATTATTCCAGTTGAACCTCTCATTAAATATCAAAACAGACACATTGTATTTCAGGAACCTTAGATCTTAATTCCAAATTTATCATCTGCTTTCTTTCCTTACATATTCTTCTCTGCATAGTCAAATATTACCTTTTGTTCCTTAATTACACTACTTTTATACTGTAATTATACTGGTCTAATTATACATTTTTTATACCAGCGACAGTAGCAGTATCATTTTGAAAAATGATAAAAGGATTAGTCCAACATTGGCTCAGTTTGTTTTTTCCCCTAGCATCTATCTTCACATGAGTTACCTAGTTTTGGTTCTTTTCATTCCTTAATAGTAAAGATACATATGGACTTCTGGAAGGACATTTGAAACAAGGGTGAAACTAGAAAGCAGGGTTCAAAAGTGTCCTTAGCTCTATGCTTAGTTGACCCTCTGTTTACACCTGTATTCAAATATCCTGTTTGCTTATTTACCTTCTCTAACAGCCTCTATATTTCTTACGGGGTTGCAGGCATACCTCATTCACAGTTGTATTGCCATGGCCTACCACAGTACGTTATGTGTTGTGCAAGAGCTCAGTAAATGTTTGTTTAATAAATAAATAATAAAAAACAGTTAAGAGATAATAGAGGATGCCGAGGCTAATATTTTTAAAACTGTTTCTAGCTTTATTGAGGTATAATTGAGAAAACTTGTACATTATTTAAGTATGCAATTCAATGTTTTAATACATGTATGCATTGTGAAATAATTACCACAGCTAAGATAATTAATATAGTCATCACCTCACATTGTTACCATTTGTGTGTGTGTGTGTGTGTGTGTGTGTGTGTGTGTGTGTGAGGTGTCCTGTCTTTAAGTCTTCAAATATTTCCCCTGCTTACTGTTCCAGTGGTTTCATGTTACAAAGCCACCTCATCTCCTCCCAACCTCCCTGTTCAGGAAGTTTGAGTCATGGGCTTCCTTCTGAAGTGGGAATAAGATAAGATTTTTTTCTCCCACTCCAGAGCCTTCACACTGCCTGCTCTCTTTATTTCAGAAATGTCCTTTCTCCTTTTTCTGTGGCTGGCTCCTTCTCACCCTTCAGTCCTCTGCTCAAATACGACATCCCCTTGACTAGTTTTCTGCCTAGAACTTATTCTAGGAGGGGTTTGGTGGTGTTGGCAACGTTTTACGGCCTTCTCAGCTATCTGATTTTTAGTGTCTTATTCTTTCTAGTCCTGGACATTTGTCATGTCTTCTGCTATTTTAAAAAAAATTTTATAACTTCAGTCTTTAAAGATAGCTTCAGAATTTAAAAGAACTGTTACCTCCATGTGCTCATCATCATAGTCTCTCCACTTTCATAATGAAGCTGGCGTTAAAATAAATGAAGTGAACGGACCAGTCATGAGTGGTAGGACTCGATTTGAGCATATTTTCATTCAGTGCTTTTCCCATGGATGTGAACACCTTTTTACAATGTCCACAGTTGTCCATAGCACAGTATTAGGAGATGATGTAATTTGTGCCAACTTCAAGCTCAAATTTACTAATTTTTACATGTATATAGCACCATTCAAAGATAGTATTTAAAACAATTTTATTACTATTTCCTCAAAACTGTCCACCTAGGGAAGAGGTAAAATAATTTCTTTTCTACAGATGAATGGGGCCCAGAGAGCTAAAAGTCATTGAATGATAAATTTGGTCTTGAGTTCCAGCTGTAACAGTTTTCCAGGGGCAACCTGGGTGGCTCAGTTGGTTGAGCTTCCGACTTCGACTAAAGTCATGATCTCCCGGTCCGTGAGTTCCAGCCCCGTGTTGGGCTCTGGGCTAATGGCTCCGAGCCTGGGGCCTGCTTTCGAATCTGTGTCTCCCTCTCTCTCTGCGCCTCCCCCGTTCATGCTCTGTCTCCCTCTGTCTCAAAAATAAATAAACGTTAAAAAAAATAAAAAAAAACATTTTCCATTAAATCCCTCTGTCTGGTTAATCAAATAACAATATTTAGTTAAACTATTGTTACATAAAGGACCTATGATAAAATTAGAAGTTAAAAGTGTAACTATACCATCCAGTAGTTGGGATTTGTTTATTTAGTTATGGGGCTATTATAAAGAGATACCTTGTATGTTGGCATTCTCCTGTCTGAAAAAGGGAAGGTCAAAAAGGAATATAGTAGAATTAGAAAATTATGAAAGCCACAGATATAAGAAAACCTGGACCAGTGAAGCACTTTTTAAAAATCTGCCCATCATAGTATCTCATATAACATGTAAAAATTAGAAAAACTAAGGAAATCATGATGGTAGCATAAATATAGGTGTTTTTAAAAAGTGACATAGACAATTTTCTGAGTCAGACAAATATTAGTTGTTAATAAAGTTAGAATATATCTAATCTTTAAAATGAATGTTAGGGAGGCTAATAAGACGTCCCATAGTGATGGTATCTTAGAACAGATGGAATATAGTTTTAATCATTAATTCTATGTCCCTAAAAACAAGCCAAAATATTCAATATTTATCCAACAATTAAGTGTAAATCGATTCCTAAGCTTTTTATTTCCTGAAGGCAGAATTTTTAAGCCTCATAAATGATTACTCCTAGAAAATTGCACCTGCCTTAATAATGTAATACTTTATTAAAGCTTGATTCTGCCTTAAAGAACACAAATATTCAAGTTTCTCTTCCTTCTGCCAAAATTTTTAAATGAATTAAATGATGAGTTAAGGAATTAATGAATTAATGAATTAAATGATTAAATTGATGAATTATGTTGAAATATAGAAAAGCCTACACCAACTAATAAATGAAAAACAGGACTCAAAATTATGTGTGCACACAAAGTACATTGGTGTACCCCACATCAAATAATACTAGAAAGTTGGCAAATAGTTGGAAATGTAGACGAACAGTTTTCAAGGAATTTACTTAGTAAGCCTTTGAAAAGCCCTAGAAATCTGCTTTTTTATCAAGAGCCCCAGATGATTAGAGACTTTGATTAAAAATGTGATTTGGGGAAGCAATCTTAACTTTCATTGTGTATCACATTACATGTGAAATGAAATTATAAGTCATACAATTGGGCAAAAATAATTTCTTAATATAAAGTATGAATAGATATCTAAAATATAGTTTTAAAAATGAAATAAAATAAAATCATGTGTATGTAGTTTTATTCAAAAAGGGAAATATGGGGGCGCCTGGGTGGCGCAGTCGGTTAAGCGTCCAACTTCAGCCAGGTCACGATCTCACGGTCCGTGAGTTCAAGCCCCGCGTCGGGCTCTGGGCTGATGATGGCTCAGAGCCTGGAGCCTGTTTCCGACTCTGTGTCTCCCTCTCTCTCTGCCCCTCCCCCGTTCATGCTCTGTCTCTCTCTGTCCCAAAAATAAAAAATAAACGTTGAAAAAAAAAATTAAAAAAAAAAACAAAAAGGGAAATATGCTAACCAAAGGCTACCAACAATTAGAAACATTAATGGTAAAATCAAACATAAATTAAGATAGTCCTCTGAATGCTAATTGTTTCATTGAGCATCAGAAATCACCAAAATTTTAGTCATCTTCTTGTATATTATTCTGTATTCACATTATCTGCATTTGATTGTCTTTTCCTGTATGGCAGTTTCTCTAAATTGGAAAAAAATAATGTTTATTTATTTGTGAGAGGGAAAGAGAAAGAGAGTGGGGAAGCACGCACTGGCGAGCAGGTGGGGTAGGGGCAGAGAAAGACGGAAATAGAATCCAAAGCAGGCTCCAGGCTCTGAACTGTCAGCACAGAGCCTGTGGCAGGGTTCAAACCCACAAACCCTGGGATCATGACATGGGCCGAAGTCAGACGATTAACCAACTGGGCCACTCAGATGTCCCTTCCGTATGACATTGTTCACAGATTAACATCACAGGCTCCTGTTTTGGGATTCAACATCCTTATGGGTATCCATTGTTAGTCCCTGTGAAACAGTGAGAAACTTCCTATTCCAGAGAACATTATTTACTTTCTCTTTGAAAGAAAAGCAGAGTATAAAATTCTGTTAACAAATCACAACTAGACTAGGATTTTATGCCTCTTACGCAATAAAGGACTCCCATAATTTATACACATGATGCTGTTACAACTTTTGGTGCTCAGGTCAAAGTGTAGAATAGAATTATTTGCTTTTATCATTGAAACAAAAAAAAAATTGAAAGGGAAGAAAGTGTAGTTATTTTGTCCTCTGCTCTCCTTGAGTGTGAATATCCTGGGATGACTAACTGTACATTAGTCTTTTCTGTATTTTTAACTATGTCAAATATTTTGTCCAGAAAAAAAACAAACAAAACCCAAATATCACTCCCTGGTGGCCACCAACATTAGATGAGTTTAATTACTACAGCAATATCAGATAAAATGGCAAGTAAATTCTACAGAATAAAAGTGGCATCTTAGTGATTTTAAAAATTCCTGTTTATATTTTCAGTGATAGACCTATTGGAAACATGAAACCCATTTTTCTGTGAAAATGAAACATTCAGTTCAAAAAGTTTATTAAAGCATTTAGTTGACAGATTACTTCTACAACCTTTGTTCTGTTGGTGAGAAACATTTATATGGCTGTTTTGAAAATCTATAAACCAATATTCTCATACCCAATTAAAATGTGCAACACAGATTGGTTTTCATACACAATAGCATTTTTATGGACTCTCATTTCTTCATACACCACTTAGCTGTAAATAATCCATGCAAATAGCAATTAGACCTTTCTGGTTTATGCATATAAACATAATGGTTATTCAAGGAACATGGAAATGCTTCAAGCAATTTTCTACATAAAATATGCATATGTAAAACCATATGTTTGAAACTTTCAGTAAATGGCTTTAAAATGAACTACAAGAGAATTCAGAATGGTGATTTTCTCTATGTGTCTTTGTTGTGCAGAATCAGGGCAACCTTTACATGCTGCTGCAAACAAGTCGAAAACCTGTTGAATATTCTATGACTGTCTTAAAATATTCTAAGTCTGTTATAAAATGTCTAAAATGTTCTTTCTTATGTATGGATAAGAGGTGGGGAAAACAAAGATGTTCTTTTAATTATAGTGCAATTATACAAACTAAGAAATTAACATTGAAACAATACTAGTATCTAATGCAATGATCTTTTTCAAATTGTTCTCATTGTCCCACTGATGTCACTTACAGAAAAAGAAAAAAAATCTGGTCCTGAACTTAATCCAAGTTTTTACCTTTCACCCAACTATTTTTCTTTGATTTCTTTAATGTTCTTTAATCTCTCTTAATCTGATATTTCCTTAGTCTTTTTTTTCCTTTGCCTTTGATGCTATTGATAGTTTGTAAGATGTCCTTCAATTTATATATGTCTGCTGTCTCATCCTGATTAGATTCAGATTAGGTATTATTCAGATTACATATTCAGAAATATCAAAAATACAATGTTTTTTCCTTTTCTTAGCATGATTGCAGGATGAGCATAGTTTTTATTGGTTCTATTACTGGCAATAAGTTTTTTCACTGGTTTATATGGTGTCTGACTTCTGCTCTGTTATTAGCAGGGAAGTACTATCCTGAAAGTTAAGCAGGATTGATACTTTATTTTGGCCTTGCAAAGAGCATCACCATACATGTCTGGGAGGACGTTATGCCTACTATACAATGAATCATGAAGGCGTTAAAACTAGTGTTGAGTTGAGGTGAAGAATAATGCAGTGAGGGAGCTTATGTAAGGGGAGTGCAGGCAGAATGGGAGGATGGATTCAGGTAAATTGGAATAGTTTTTGAAAGAAAATGAGTTGTTTTCTTTTGTTAGTCTGTTTTCTATAAAATAGATGGCAGCTTGATAAAAGAGAGGAGGAGATGTTAGAGATTGGATGAGAGAAAATGGCCACCCTGGGATTTTTTTACAATTTATCAACCGGGGAAAATACAGGTTTGCCTAATAGAAATTATACACCATTGAAGATGTATGAACATCGCAGTTCACTTAGAATGAAAACAGGGAGCGTACCTGTTTTACTTTTTCTCTAATCAGGTTCTTCTCCTTGAATGCAGTCAATGAATATGAAATGATCTGGTTCAGAGTTAGCAATTTGACAATCAAGTATAAGAGAATGATGAACCACTGTCTTTATGTTATGTAAAGAGAAAAGGAAGAAATGATAGGTGTAATAACATTTAAAAGATGGTAGTGTCATTGACCCAAAGTAGTGATAGAATAATTCTGGAGAAAGAATACAGAATATTGGAGTAAGTAATTTTGATAAGTGGAAGAAGATAGTGTTTCAGTGTTTTAAATCATGTCTTAGAGGTGATACACTAGTTGATAATATATACACATGCACACACACATAGTAGTGTGTGTCAGTAGGATAGTACAAATAAATAAGATGTGACTAATCTTATGACATTTTGATCTTTATTAGAGGAAAAGTAATAACTAAATAACCTAGCAGTCTCTGTGAGAGAAAAAAGAAGAGGAAACCATCATCACCAAAATACTCATAGGTCTTGTGGTCAATAAAATGAAGAATACATACCCAACATTTGATAGGACATCAGGTATAATCAAAACCATTATGCTTTTGTTCTCATTTAATAATAGCTCTTACTCCATCTTTATAGAACATTTTTTGAAAGTCCTCAGGAAGAATCCTTTTGCTGGTGTGATTATTATATAAAGCCTTAAGATAGTCCCCCTTGCATAAGCCAGCAGCACTCTGTTCCCTAACCACTGCTCTTTCTCCCATTCCACATCAGTATAATATTAACACTACACTATTGTCACTGCAATAACCACAAATATAAAAAAGAGATACTTAACACTACTAGTTGAGAGGAAAAAATAGTAAATAAAATGTTATTTTAATAACCTTCACTATTTGAAGAGGGAGTGGGAGAAGAAATAATGCATTTGTACTAATACATCTTAGTGAAGATTATGACTTCATAAATAGCAGAATGGAGAAGTAAATTGTGGAATAGTAGGCAGCAATGCGGTGAGTAAACTATAGCTATATTCACAACATGGATAAATGTCATTAACATTTGTAAGGACAATATATAAGTCATAAATATGTAGTTTGTGAATTATTACAGTGACATGGAAATTTACCTCAGAGATCAAAAAATAACAAATAGGATAATAAAATTATCACAAATTAAATCTGTAATGAAGTAAAACACTTTTCTAATGAGATTAGCAAAATATGGAAAGTCGAACAGAAAGGTGGAGAAAGTAGGTAATTCACACTTTAGGGCTATATTTTGTTTCATTTATTTATTTTTTAATTTTTTAAATGTTTATTTGTGAGAAAAAGAGAGAGTGCAAGCAGGGGAAGGACAGAGACAGGGAGACACAGAATCCAAAGCAGGTTCCAGGCTCTGAGCTGTCCGCACAGAGCCTGACATAGGGCTCTAATCCACAAACTGCCAGATCATGACCTGAGCCAAAGACACTCAACTGACTGAGCTCCCCAGGCGCCCTGGGATATATTTTGTTTTAATTGTGATAATGAGAATACTAGTCACTAGCTACCAGTTCTTTAAATGCTCATAGCTTAAGACTCAGTAATCCTACATCTAGAAATGTATTTCAGAGAAGTATTCCACATATAAATGGTGTAATAGCTAAGTATAAATATAATTTCATGTCCATTAGTAGTGTGATAATTAAATTATCACATACATGAAAAATTAAATAATTCTCTTAAGATACACATAAAATGTAAAATATATTACACCTTATAAAATACATATGGCATATTTAGAGTGAATTTCCGATTTACTCTCTAAACTTGTGTTTGATGGATTACATGTTTTGTTGTTTGGACAGTGTAACTAACCTTTCCTTTATTTTCAAAGAGCTTGCTGTTGAATTTATTATAAAATCCTTCATTTTTAAAACTTTTTTTTATTTTGAGAAAGAGCAAGTGAGGGAGAGGGACAGAGGGAGAGAGAAGGAGAGAGAGAATCCCAAACAAGAGCCTGACACACCAAGTGCAGAGCCTGACACGGGGCTTGAACTCATAACCGTGAGATCATGACCTGAGCCGAAATCACAAGTGAGTCCCTTAACTGACTGAGCCACCAGCATTCCTAAAATCATTAATTTTTATCTATCTTAATTTATTAACATATTTATGTAGATAATACCTTTTGTAGGTTAAAAACATTGATTTTTCTAACAACTTTGTCCAACTTTTTGAGTTATATGTCTATTTCATTTATTTTTTAACATATTAAATATTTATGCAAATGTATTCTAGCTTGATTAATTATATTGCATAAATTTATATATACATAATTTTCATTATAGTAATGTTTCAACATAATTTTGCATTCAAATTGATATTGCCTTTAATTCACAAGTTATTTGACATAAAGTTTCTATATTAGGTTGCAAGTTAAAAAGATTATTTTGCTTTTTATTTATTTTTCAGGTTTGAAAGCCTGTTTTTCTGTATTATCATTAATTTCTGGATAAAATTTTTTATGCTTTGTAATCTCATATACATAACACTTTTCAAAATATTTCTATGATAAAATTTAAAAAGTTAGATTTTTTTGAAGAGTTAGTTTATATGGTCTCCATATATTAGTTACACAACATTGTTTGTAAACACTTCTACTTAGTTTTTTTTTTTTAATTTTTTTTTCAACGTTTATTTACTTTTGGGACAGAGAGAGACAGAGCATGAACGGGGGAGGGGCAGAGAGAGAGAGGGAGACACAGAATCAGAAACAGGCTCCAGGCTCTGAGCCATCAGCCCAGAGCCTGATGCGGGGCTCGAACCCACGGACTGCGAGATCGTGACCTGGCTGAAGTCGGACGCTTAACCGACCACGCCACCCAGGCGCCCCTTAGTTTTTAATTTTTGTGTGTCATGGGGAGAGAAAGGGTCTTGAAGTTTCCTATTTTGTACTTTTATCTGTACTTTATTGTGGGGAATTTGGTCTTTGCATAAAATATTCTATTTTCTTTCCATTTATCAAATAAATTTACTAATAATATATACTGAATGTCATTGCATCTAGATGTGTTATTGTTGGTTAAATTAGTGACAGGAACTTGTGTAATGGTATGGGAATGCTCAGATGGAAACAATTCATATGCTTATTATATTCATCTTTTAAGAATTACCATTTCATAATGAACCAGAAAAAAGCATAAATTATAATTATGTAGAATTAATATTCCTGTTGTATCATTTTAATAATGAGTCAAATAATTTTACTGGTGTCTTTAAAACATATTGAAACATTTTATGTGAATTTATCAGCTATATGAAAGGTAACTGTTAATAGTGAAATACACTATTAATAGATTCATCCTGGAATACAGTTATAAGCAAAAATATATATTGAAAATAGAATATTTTCAGTAAGATAAGCAATTTTTATGATTTCAAGAATTTAAAAAAATTCATTTACTTCATAACCTAGAGATATTAGATCTAATCATTTTTATTATTTTTTAATTTTTAATTTTTTTTCTTTTCCATCATGATAAATGTATGCTTTAATCCCCATCCCCTGTTTCCCCCATCCTCCCATGTACCTCCCCTCTGGTAATAATTAGTTTGTTCTCTACAATTAAGAGTCTGTTTCTTGGCTTGTGTCTCTTGCTCTTTTTCCTTTGCTCATTTGTTGTGTTTCTTAAATTCCGTATATGAGTGAGATGATATATTGTCTTTTCTGGCAGACTTATTCCTCTTAGCATTATACTCTCTACCTCTATCCATGTTGTTGAAAATGCCAAGATTCCATATTCCATTCTGTTTAATGGATGAATAGTATTCCATTGCATAAGTGATATATCTATGCAATGGAATACTATATGTATATATATACTATATGTATATATAGTATACATATATATCATCCATGTTGTTGAAAATGGTATATGTATCATCCATGTTGTTGAAATGCCAAGATTTCATTCTGTTTAATGGTTGAATAGTATTCCATTGCATATATCACTTGATCTGTATCCATTCATCTATTGATGTACACGGAGCTGCCTCCATCGTTTGGCTTTTATAAATAATGCTACAGTAAACATAGAGGAGGATGTACCACTTTGAATTAATGTTTTTATATTTTTGAGTAAGTACCGAGTAGTGCAATTCCTGAATGTATAGGGTAGTCCTAGTTTTTATTTTGTTTTCTATTTTGTTTTCCATCGTGACTGTACCAATTTGCATTCCCACCAACAAGGGAAGAGGGTTCTTTTAACTTCACATCATTGCCATTCTGACAGATGTGAAGTGGGTTCTCATTGCAGTTTTGACTTGCATTTCTACGAAGATGAGTGATGTTGAGCATCTTTTTATGTGTATCTTGGCCATCTGGATGTCTGATTTGGAGAAATATCTATTCATGTTCTGCCCATCTTTTAATTGGATTATCTGTTTTTTGGGTACTGAGTTGTATCAGTTCTTTAAATATTTGGATCATAACTCTTTACCAAATATGTCATTTGCAAATGTCTTCTCCCATTCAGTAGGTTGCCTTTTAGTTTTGTTGATTGTGTCCATCTCTGTGAAGAAACTTTATTTTGATGTAGTCCCAATAGTTTTTTTTTTCCCCTTGCCTCAGGAGACACATCTAGAAACATGTTACTACAGCCAATGTCAAAAAGCCTGTCCTCTCTTTCAGGATTTTTATGGTGTCAGGTCTCATTTGTAGGTCCTTAATCCATTTTGAATTTATCTGTGCATATGGTGAAAGACAATGGTCCAGTTTCATTCTTTTGCATGTAGCTGACCAGCTTTCCCAGTACCATTTGTTGAAGAGACCTGTCTTTTTTCCATTGGATAGTTCTTGTTTTGTTGCAGATTAATTGACGATATGATTGTGGGTTTATTTCTGAGTTTTCTGTTCTATTCTATTAATCTATGTGTCCATTTTATGCCAGTACCATACTGCTTTAATTATTACCACTTTGTAATATAACTTGAAATCTGGAATTGTGATGCCTCCAGTTTTGTTTTTCTTTTTCAAGATTGCTTTGGCTATTCAAAGTTTTTTGTGGTTCTATACAAATTTTAGGGTTGTTTGTTCTAGTTTTGTGAAAAATGGGGTTGGTATTTTATAGGAGTTGCATTAAATATGTAGACTGCTTTGGGTAGTGTAGACATTTTAACAGCATTTGTTCTTCCAACCCATTAGCATGGCATGTCTTCCCATTTCTTTGCATCACCTTAAATTTCTTGCATTGGCATTTTATAATTTCCATAGTAGAAATCTTTCACTTCTTTGGTTAAGTTTATTCCTAGATATTTTATTATTTTTAGTGCAATTGTAAATGGGATTGTTTTATTAATTTCAATTTCTGCTGCTTCATTATTAGTGTATAAGTATACAACAGATTTTTGTATATTGATTTTGTATCCTGCGACTTTACTGAATGCATATATTGGTTATAGTATTTCTCTGGTGGAGTCTTTAGAAATTTCTATACATAGTATATATAGAATTTTCAATATAGTATATAAGTGAAAGTTTTACCTGTTCCTTACCCATTTAGATGTTTTTTATTGGTTTATGTTGTCTGATTGCTATAGCTAGGACTTTCAGTATTATGTTAAATAAAAGTGGTGAGAGTGCACATCCTTGTCTTATTCCTGATCTTAGGGGAAAAGCTCTCAGTTTATCACCATTGAGCATGATATTGGATGTAGGTTTTTTTCATATAAGGACTTTTTTATGTTGAGGTATATTCCCTTTAGACATACTTCACAGAGGATTTTTATAATGAATGGATGTTTTATTTTGCGAAATGCTTTTTCTGTATCTATTGAAATGATCATATGGTTTTCATTCTTTTTGTTATTGATGTGATGTATACATTGGTTGTTTTGCAAATATTGAACCACCCTTGAATCTCAAGAATAAATCCCACTTGATTATGGTTTATGATTTTTTAAATATATTGTTAGAATTTGTTTGCTAATATTTTGTTGAGAATCTTTGTGTGTATATTCATGACAGATATTAGCCTATAGTTCTTTCTTTTTTTGTGGTGTTTTTACGTGGTTTTGGTATCAGGGTGACTGGCCTCACAGAATGAATTTGGAAATTTTCCTTCCTCTTGTATTTTTTGTAATAGTTTAAGAAGAGTAGTAGGTATTAACTCTTGTTTTAATGTTTAGAAGAATTTGCCTGTGAAGCCCTGTGGTCCTGGACTTTTTTTTTTTTTTTTTAATGGATTCAATTTCCCAACTGGTGATTGGTCTGTTCAAATTTTATTTTTCTCCTTGTTTTAGTTTTGGTAGATTATATGTTTCTAGAAATTTCTTCATTTCTTCTAAGTTGTCTGATTTGTTGGCTTATAGGTCTTAATAATATTTTCTTACAATTATTTATATTTCTATTATGTTGGTTGTTATTTCTCCTCTTTCATTAGTTATATTGTTTATTTGCACCCTCTCTCTCTCTCTCTCTCCCTTTTGATGAGTCTTGCTAGATATTTATCAATTTTATTGATTTTTCCAAAGAACAAGCTCCTGGTTTCATTGTTCTGTTTTATTAATTTTTTAGTTTTTATATCATTTATTTCTGCAAAAATCTTTATTATTTCCTTCTTTTTGCTGAGTTTGAGTTTTATTCTTATTTTTCTAGCTCCTTTAGGTATAAAGTTAGGTTGTTTATTTGAAACCTTTCTTGCCTCTTGAGGTAGACCTCTATTGCTATAAACTTTACTCCTAGAACCACTTTTGCTGCATCCCAAAGATTTGGGACCATTGAGTTTTCATTTTTATTTGTTTCCATGTAATTTTTAATTTGTTCTTTGATTTCTTAGTAGACCCATTAATTGTTTAGTAGCATGTTATTTAACCTCCATGTGTTTGTGGTCTTTCCAGATTTTTTTGTGTGTGATTGATTTCTGGTTTCATAATACTGTGGTCAGAAAAAAATTCATCATATGACTTCATTTTTTTTTTAATTTGTTGAGACTGTTTTATGGCCTATCCTGGAGAATGTACCATATGCATTTGAAAATAATGTGTATTCTGTTTTAGGATGGTATGTTCTGGATATATCTGTTAAATCCATCTGGTTTAGTGTCATTTACAGCCACTCTTCCCTTATTGATTTTCTGGGTTCTTTTTAAAATTAATTTATTTATTTTGAGAGAGAGAGCATAGAGGAGGGGCAGAGAGGGAGAGAGAGAGAATCCCAAGCAGCCTCTACAGTGTTCGTGCAGAGCCCGCAACAGGGCTCAAACTCATAACCATGAGATCATGACCTGAGCTAAAGTCAGATGCTTAACCAACTGAGCCACCCAGGTACCCCAATTTTCTGTTTTGATGATCTATCCATTGATATAAATAGGGTGTTAAACTCCCCTACTATTATTGTATTACTGTTGATTATTTTCTTCTTTTTTTTTCTTTAAGTTTTTTAATGTTTACTTACTTTTGAAGGAAAGAGAGACAGAGTGTGAGGGGAGAGGGGCGGGCAGAGAGAGAAGGAGACACAAAATCCAAAGCAGGCTCCAGGCTTTATGCTGTCAACACAGAGACTGACTTAGGGCTCAAACTCCTAAGTCTTGAGATCATGACTTGAGCGGAAATCAGATGCTTAACCTGCTGAGCCACCCAGGTACCCCTGCTGATTATTTTCTTATGTTTCTTATTAACTGTTTTATGTATTTTGGTGCTTTTATGTTGGTTACATAAACATTTTCAATTGTTACATCATCTTGTCTGATGGTCTCTTTAATGTTATATAGTCTCTTTCTTTGTTTTTTTGTTACAGTATTTGTCTTAAAGTCCATTCTAAGTATTGTTACCTTAACTTGTCTTTCTTTTGAAATTTATTTGCATGGTGAATGTTTCTCCATTCCCTCCCTTTCAATCTATAGGTATCTTTAGGTCTGAAATGAGTCTCTTGTAGGGAGCATATAGATGGGTCTTGTTAGGTCTCATTATTATTATTATTTTTTAGGTTTTCTTATTACATATACATATATTAATCTAATTTATTGTAAAGTGAACTAACATACAGTATATACAGTGTGCTATTGGTTTTGAAGGTAGATTCCTGTAATTCATCATTTACATACAACAACCAGTGCTTATCCCAACAAGGCTCTCCTCAATGCCCATCACCCATTTTCCTCTCTCCCCTGCACCCCCCATTATTATTTTTAAATAACATTCTTATAAGCTCAGTCTATGTGTTAAGCTTTTAAATCCACATTTAGTTAATTATTTTTTCCAACATTATATATATATATGATATAATTTTCCCCCAACATTATATGTATATATATTTTTCCATTATTTATTTATATAGAATAAAATATATAAATGTATATATTCATATATATTATAATAAATAAATTATTATTTATTTCTGTATAAATAAATAAAATATATAAATATATATTTCCATTATTTATTTTTCCAACATTATATATATAATATTATTCCTCATATATATATTTTATATATTTATTCCTCTTACAACTAGAAGTTTTCTTTGACAAAATTTCCTATTTTCCATCACCTCTCAAACCCTGACAACCACCTTTTTATTCTCTGTTTCACTGAGTTTTGCTTTTTTAGTTTCTTCATGTAAGTGAAACTATGAAGTATTTGTTTTTCTCTTTCTGGCTTATTTCACCTGGCATAATGCCTTCAAGATCCATCCATGTTGACCTTCTTTCTAATGGCTAAATAATATTCCTGTGTGTGTATATGTGTGTGTGTGCATGTGTGTGTGCTCGTGTGTGTGTGTGTGTTTACCACATTTTCTTCATCCATTCATTCACCAGTCAGTGGAGCTGAAGTTTGGAAGCGCAGCAGAGAGAGTACCTCTTTAAGAAGAGGAGAAGAGGAGTAAGCTTGCAGTCTTTTTTTTTTAAGTTTATTTATTTATTTTGAGAGAGAGTGTGTGCACAAGCAGGAGAGGGACACAGAGAGAGGGATAGAGAGAATTCCAATCAGGCTCTGTGATGTGCTGTCAGCGTGGAGCCCAACGTGGGGCTCAAACTCACAACCTGTGAGATAATTACCTGAGCTGAAGTCAAGGGCCAGCGCTTAACCCACTGAGCCCCTTCACCCCAGGTGCCCCTTGCAGAAACTGTCTTAATGCCTTATCTCTTCTGCCATGTCTATCCCAGTGATGTTTTATTCTACATTGTTCATAAAATCAATGTCTCATTTGAAAAACATAACTTTATCATTTTCCAGTCATTTCTTGGGAGTGGGTAAGGCATGAAAAAGAACTTAGTGTGGGTCTATTTTCTTTTAAAGAAAGGAAAGTTGATGTGAAAGGACATCATGTTGTAGCAGTTGGCCCATGCAAGCACATGGAGGACTGTTAGAATGAAGGGGAGAATATGGATATTAAGTGTTCTCTAGGCACTGCCCTGGGCATAGGTTAGACTTACACATAAGATTTCCCTTTTCATGGCTTCTGTATAAAATAGCACATTTCTGGGGTACCTGGGTGGCTCAGTCTGTTAAGCATCCGACTTCGGCTCAGGTCATGATCTCGCGGTCTGTGAGTTCGAGCCCCGCATCGGGCTCTGTGCTGACTGCTCAGACCCTGGAGCCTGTTTCAGATTCTGTGTCTCCCTCTCTCTCTGCCCCTCCCCCGTTCATGCTCTGTCTCTCTCTGTCTCAAAAATAAATAAACGTTAAAAAAATTTTATAAAACAGCACATTTCTGGGGCATCTGGGTGGCTCAGTCGGCTGGGCGTCTGACTTCAGCTCAGGTCATCATCTCACAGTTTGTGGGTTCGAGCCCTGTGGTGGGCTCTGTGCTCACAACTCAGAGCCTGGAGCCTGCTTCAGATTCTGTCTCCCTCTCTCTGCCCCTCCCCTGCTCATGCTCTGTCTCTCAAAAGTGAATAAATGTTAAAAATTTATATAAATAAATACATAAATTTTATTTTACTTTAATTTTTTATTAATTATTTATAAATTATTAATTTATGTTAAATAAATAAAATGACATTTATATAAACAAGTAAATAAAATAGAACATTTCTATGATATTAGCTTTAATCACTTATATGGGTTTATAGTGCTTCCTAGCCTGTGCATTAATATTAACACCCCAGTTTATTTTGCTGTGTATTAAAATTCCATAATTTTCTACTCTAAGTAGATTACAGCATGCTAGCATGTAAGAACTATTTATTTTAAGGCAATCTATGAAAAGAGCTAAGTACATTTGTACTTCTCCCTCAGTAAGGCTGAATAACAAAACCTCACACATCTCATTGGCTTTACAAGAATAATGACATTTTTCACTTATAGTCACCTTTTGGCAGCTAGGAATAAGCTGTAGCTCTCCTGTGCTATGTTCAGCTGATCCATGGTCTTCTTTATTCTTAGGCCCTTACTAAAGAATTAGCAGTTATATGTGTAACAAAGTAAAAAAGCAAGAGAGCAGGCAGAATCATGCAATGGCTCTAAAACCTCTGCTCCCATGCCATTGGCCAAACCAAGTCATATGGCCAAGCTTACCATTCATGTAAGAAGGAAGCCTACTCTTCCCTTGGAGGAAGCTGTGTCATTTATTTGTGTATGTTATATATGTTATTTATATCATTATATCAATTTATACCATAAAAAGATACATACATAAACTATTAAGAAATTTCAGGATAATGTCAAAAATGTATCTGCTTAAAAAGCTACCATTATATATAGTCTCTTTGTTTCAATAGTTCAGTTATATACACATATACACATACACACTCGTAAAGTCATTTTGCCACAGCATTTGTGGTATGATATAACTGTACCTGTGGGAAAAGATGATATTCAGCAAAGCAAAATAAGTAAGCTATTACTTGCTCGTGTGTGTTGAAAACCATTATTTGATGAAATATGGCTACTAGGCATAAAATCATTAAGTGTGATAATTCATTATTTTAAAATTATAGAATATAATGTATGTTTCAGATTATAAAGTTGAGATAATCTTACAAATTTAATAGGGTTTTATGTGAATTACATTAACACATGTAAAATAATTGGACCATTGTATGGAAATTGTAAATATTTGGCATGGAAATGAGAGTTTTTATTTAATCACATGAAATTACCTTACAACTTAAAAAGAAAATGCTAATACTTTCCTTGATTGTCACAGTATTTAATTGGTATTATTAAAAATATTGCTACTGAATATTGAATACCTTTTTCTTAAGCCTACATAGTTCAATCTTAAAAGTTTCTCTAGGCTTTAGCAAGCATTTAGAAAATTGATGACATGCATTTTAAATAAAATAATTTTTGATCTGGCAATAAAAAGATAAATTTGAGGGGTACCTGGGTGGTTCAGTCAGGTAATCGTCTGTCTCTTGATTTTGGCTCAGGTTATGATCTCACAGTTCCATGGATTTGAGCCCTGCATCAGGCTCTGCGCTGATCATGCAGAGTATTCTTGAAATTCTCCCTCTTTCTTTCTGCCCCTACCCTGCTCATGCTCTCTCTCTCAAAATAAATAAATAAACTTAAATTTGAAAAACAGAGGAACTAAAATGTATAGGACTTTAATTATGTGGTATAAGCAAGGAAGAAGGTAAGTGATAACTTGAAAGTTTCTGACTGTGTCTAGTGTAGTAAATAATACCATAACAGAGATCAGAGAATGAAGTAGAAGAGAAGATTTAATAGAAAATTTGAGATTTGAATTTATACAAGTTTGGCATCATGACAGAAGCCTAATTTTAATATGGACATTTACCACAGAAACTCATACTCAATATAGAGTCCTATTAAGATACTTATTCAGGGGTCCCTGGGTGGCTCAGTTGGTTAAGCGTCTGACTTCAGCTCTGGTCATGATTTCATGGGTTTGTGTGTTTGGTTCCCATGTCAGGCTCTGTGCTGACAGCTCAGGGGCTGGAGCTTGCTTCTGATTCTGTGCTTCCCTCTCTCTCTCTCTCTCTCTCTCTGTCTCTCCTCCGCTTGCACTCTCTCTCTCAAAAATAAATAAATGTTTCAAAAAATTAAAAATTAAAAAAATTAAATAATAAAAAAGATACTTGTTCAGACTTCTAATGTTCTTACATTAATGCAATATACATTAATACAAAAGTAAAATGCAAACCTTGGGATTCATTAATTCTGGGGGACTGCTGGAATTAATAAGGATACCACATTTGTAAGAAATTATAATTCCTTTCTTAATCAGTACTTACATTTTTAATACAGTGAAATGAACGTTAAAAGAAACATCAGATTATATAATGCACAGTCTTATATGTCTGATAACATAATCTGACTATAAATAAATAACAAAGAATATTCTCTTACACTGGATTTTTATTTTCTACTACTATTTATTCATTTTTACAGTTGGTTCTTCTCCAATCCTTCCATAGAATCAAACTAATTTCATTATGACTCAAGATAAGAATTTGCCTTAATGTTTATTACCAGGAGGGTACTCTAATATCTGGTAGCTAGTAAATTAACATCTTTTTAAAATTTTTAATGTATTTTAAATTTTATTTGAGAGAGACAAAGACAGTACAAATGGGGGAGGGTCAGAGAGAGAGGGTGAGAGAAACCCAAGCAGGCTTTGCACCATCAGCAGAGACCTTGACGTGGGCCTCAAAAATCACAAAACTTGAGATCATGACCTGAGCCGAAACCAAGATTCGGAGGCTACCTGACTGACCCACCCAGGCACCCCCTAACTCAACTTCGAAGTGACCTCAGGCTTCCACTGATTCAAGAAAAAACATTTCTACATACAAAGGGTTGCAGTTGATGATGACTCTAAAATGTTATGTCTTGGTAAAATTAGGTTCCTTTATTTTCAAAATCACCATCTGGGCATGTTTAAAGAGTTGAAGTGGTTAAAATTTATCTAGGCCATGAATTTAACAGAAACAAATTGGGGAAATTATCTGTCATTATTGGAAAGCCTTTGACTATTTCCTGATAAAAAGTTAATTAAAACACTCAGGTAGCATATTTGCCTTTCTCTGATGTGCCTATAATGATAATATTAGTATGTGAACAAAATCTGTGCAAAAACAATGGTAGACAAATGTTAGGTGTTAAGCAAGCAGTTTAAATAACATGAATTACAATTTTTTTTAATGATTTAGAATATTTCTAGGGTAATTTACTATGCTAAGTCAAATTTGTAGAAATTGTCACATGAAAATTATTTGAAATTTTTTGAGAGATTTGAGTGAGTAGGTTTCTTTCTTTGATAGGGCATATACTTGTAAACGTGAACATGAAGAGTGGCCTTTGCTATACATCTGACTTCAAGAAGCCAATTTTGTAATCTTGAAAAACAGAAAACATCTTGAAACACCAGAAAAAAGAAAAATAACCCTAGATTAATTGGGAG
The DNA here is from genome assembly GCF_022837055.1 of Prionailurus viverrinus. NCBI lineage: Eukaryota > Metazoa > Chordata > Mammalia > Carnivora > Felidae > Prionailurus > Prionailurus viverrinus. The sequence continues at coordinate 107,958,968 of NC_062564.1, read as the reverse complement.
CAGAGAAAAAAAGTGAGCAAATAATTCTTGTAGTCATTTCTTATCAAGTCGCTACATCTATTTCAAGATTGTGTCACATGCATATGTCTGCTGCTTCAATAATTACTACTTAAGGGAGATTAATATAGAGGAAGAATAAAAACAACAACAAATTGAACGTCCACATGGTTATATTCAACCCAGAGGAGAACATTGTTGCATAACAAAACAAAAATTCTCAATGTATTATTTGAATGAATTCAACTTACTGAGTTGTAAACATTGTACAAATCAGCATTTATCAAAGAAAGTATTAAGCATAATACATTGCATTTCTCTTTAGAATAAGCACAATATGTGTGCATCTTCTTAAATGTTTACAGTATGAAATTCTACCATTTACTTAAGATTTCTTCTATCCATAAAATATAATATTTAAATAAATTACCATGCTGGTACACTGATTCTTCATTTCAAAGCTGTTTTAAAGAGAAATTAGTTTTTCCAAGTTAATTGTTAGGAACATATGCTAGTGAAGCAAAAGAAGTTCTGAATAAAATTTTATATTTTATGCAAAAGAAGAATACATTTAGAGAATAATCTCTTGAAGTCATTTTAAAAATCCTACTTTACACTGGCATCATTTTGCCTTTGGGAAGACATAAGATAGAATGTATCTTCTTGGCAAAAATACAGATATTAACATGTTGTTCTAGGCAGATGTTGTCCCAGATGTGGAGGAAGATTTAAGATGTGCTGTGGCCAAGCAGCAGAAATTACTCTCACAGATGAGTAAGCATCCATACCAAACACACTGTTACTGGCCTTGTATTACTGTGTAACAGATAATGAAAAACCATCTGTCCATTGCAGTAATTTGCCAAGAGCACAACCCAATATACTCTTTGATTTCACTATATTTACAAATGAAATAACAGACAGTGTCTCTTATCACAGTTCGCTTTTTCTGTAATATTTGAAATAAAGGAGTCTCCAAGTACCTTGAAAAAAATCAGTTAAGGAAAATGCACTTTGTAGTTCATGATGAAACACAAAACTTCTAATTTTCACCCAAAAGAAAACAAGGCTTATTCTCAGTAAACTCTTTTACTCTTAAAAAAAATAGTTTTATTTTTCAGAGAACTTCTAGGTTTATGTAAAAATTGAGCAGAAAGTACAGGGAGTTCCCATATACTGTCTTTCTCCCTGCCTTTAGTGTCCCCTATTATTAATATCTTGCATCGATGTGGTATATATGTTAGAATTGAACCAATATTGATATATTATCATTAACATTTATAGCAAACATTATATTTCATTCTTTGTGTTGTATACATCTATGGGATTTGCCAAATGCATAATGTCATACAGCCACCATTACATTACATTATCATACAGAATAGTGTCACTGCTTTGAAAGTGCCCTGCACTCCACCTATAAATCAGCTCCTCTTAGCCCCCTCAGTCTTCAACAACTGCTGATATTTTTACTGTCTTTATAGCTTTGCCTTTCCCAGAATGTCCTATAGTATGATTCCATACCTGTAATCATACAATCTGAAGCCTTTTCAGATTGGGTTATTTCACTTTGCAATATGTATTTAAGTTTCCTCCATGTCTTTTCATGGCTTATTAGGTCATTTCTTTTTAATCACTGAATTTAGACATATTTATATACTCATGAAGCTATATCACCACCATCAAGATGACTAGCATATCCATCCCTCCCCAAAGCTGCCTTGTTCATTTTTATGTTTTTTGGTTTATTTATTTATTTTGAGAAAGAGTGAGCAAGCTCATGCTGCACAAGTTGGGGAAGGGCAGAGAGGGAGGGCAGGGGGAATCCCAGGCACTGAAAGTGCAGAGCCCAGTGTGGGGCTTGAACCCATGAACCACAACATCATGACCTGAGCCAAAGTCGGATGCTTAACCAACTGGGACACCAAGACACCCCTCCTTGTTCCATTTTTAAAAATTAATAGACTAATGCTATTTTGAGAAATTGTAGTTTTACAGAAAATTGTGTAAATTTACCCAGAGTTCCCATAAACTCCCTCTCACACAGCCCCAATTTCTCCTATTATTAACATCTCACATTAGTGTAGCCTTCTGTGTATTTGGTATTTTTTGATCCTTTTACCAGAATGTTGTCGTTTTCCACACAGAGATTGGGTGTATATTTTATTAGATTTATAACTATTATTTCATTATTTTGTGCTAATGTAAATTGTGTTGTGTTTTAATTTCAGATTTCAGTTGTTCCTTGCTGACGTGCAAGAAAACTATTATGTATTTTAACCTTGTATACTGCAAATTTGTTATATTTCTTAGTTCTAGAAATTTTTTCATTGATTCTTTGGGCTTTTTCACATAGAAAATCATGTCATCAGCCAAAAAAATATTTTTTTCTTGCCTAGTCTGTGTATCTTTTTTTCCCTCCTTGTTGCAGTATAATGTTGAATAGGAATGGAGGGAATGTACATCTTTGCATTGTTTCTTATCTCAGTGGGAAGGCTTCTAGTTTCTTACCATTATGTATGATAATGTTAGCTATAGGTTTTTCCGGAGTTGTTTTTATCAAGTTGAGGATGTTCTCTAGTCCTAGATTGATAAGAGCATTTATCATGAACGTGTGAGGTGCTTTTCTGTATCTATTGATATGATCATATGAGTTTTCCTCTTTAACCTATTAATGTGATGAATTGCATTAGTTGATTTCCAAAATTTGAACAATTCATGGGTAACTAGAAAAAATCTCACTTGGTCTTAGTATATAATCGTTTTATACAATAATGGCTTTGATTTGCTTATATTTTGTCGAGGACATTTGCATCCATGTTCATGAGAGATATTGGTCTGTAGCTTTCCCCTCTTGTAATGCCTTTTTCTGGTTTTAGTATTCCAGCAATGCTGACCTCACAGAATTAGGCAATGTTTCCACTGCTTCTGTTTTCTGGAACAGATTATAGAAAATTGGTATAATTTCTTCTATGAATACTTGGTTGAATTTACAAGTGAAAACCTCTGGACCTGATTCTTCTTGTTTTGGAAAGTTATCATTGTTTAAATTTCTTTAATAGATGGGGGACTATTCAAGTGATCTCTGATCATTGTGTGGATTTTGGTACATTGTGTTTTTTGAGATATTGGTACATTTATCAAATTTTGAGGCATGGAGTATTTCATAATATACCTTTATTATCCTTTTAATGTCCATGGGAACTGTGGGCCTTTCCTCCAATTCTGATATTAGTTATTTGTTTTCTTTCTTTCTTCCTTGGTTAGCATAGCTAGAGGTTTACCGATTTTATCCATCAACAAGTAGTCTTTGAGTACTTTGGATCACTTACAGTTTTCAGTTGGAAAGAATACAAACAATCAGTATGACATTTTATTGAAGGATTTTTAAAAGTTTTAGATTATAGCTGCAACTGAGAGAATAATACGTTTTCTATACAGTAAAGTAAGATATTGTGGGGCTCCTTTGTGTAAGGAACTAGAGAGCAAATCACAGGGTAGCTGCAATTAACTGGAACCTAGAATGTGCGACAAGATTAATAGTGCACATTGTTAGAAATATAGATGAGAGTGAGTGTATGAAAGGCTGTGAGTAACGAGCCCAAAACATGGAAGAATAAAATTATTTGGTGAGTTTAAAAATAAACAAATTAGTTAAATTTATTTACTCCTTAGAAAGAACTTACGGAAATAGAAACGATTTGAAACAATGTCCTTAACAAGGGAAGTACAGATTGTGTATAATGGTTGGTTAATTATAATCAAAGTATAATTATCATAAACATATAGTTAACAGGTTAATTATCACAAGATTAGTAATTCAAACTTTTAAAATGAACTCGTTTACCATTTAAACAAATTCAAGTAGTTTTTAAAAAAATACACTAAACATGAAATTAATTTTAACAAAATTACAGTTTCAAGTTTATAAGGTAGTAATCCTGGGAATAAAATAATTAACAGTTGGATGCATATGAAATTATCTTTTACTTCCTAAACAACTGGCTCATGCAGAAATTCAACTATATATTTACCTCTTATAAGTATATATTCTTTACTCTCGTTTTACCTAAAATGGAAAAAACAAAATCTGTAGATAATTTTTAGATGAAAATGTCTTAAACCTATTGGTTATATGTTTCAAAGTGTACTTTCTTACTCCGGATACAATTAATTGGGTAGAGAATCTTTATTTGTTATGGAATCAATGAGGATTTTGCTATTTAAATAAGGATGTGTTGCTTAATTTAACTTTCATTGTAGTACATAGAGTACTGAAGGTATAGGCTGTCTTCCAAAAGTAACCCTATTCTCAGTTTCATTAAAATATTTATATTACTATTTGATGAGATCTCCCAGAATCCCTCTCATACTCTGAGACAGGATTTAAGTGGAAGTAATTTACTCCAAAAGTGATCCTCAGAAAATCCGAGAGTGGAGTCTAGAACTGCAACAGGGAGGGGACGTAAGCTAAAACAGGCTACATTTATGAGCATGGTGTCATCTAAGCTTGCTTATGCTGAGGACACCAGGGACCGTATATACAAGTCTCACTGCTTCCTCTCCTTGAGCATGAAGATGCTGAGGGACATAATAACCCAGTCCTGAAATAAGAAGCCCTTTGTGTATTTGGGGGAAAAAAAGGAAGCGTGAAGTGGTGGATGCGTGACACTGATGGTGTCTGTTACGAGCCACTCCTTAAACCACTAAGATATACTGGTGATGACTTATGTAGACTTTATTCTGAGGACACTCAGTTACACAAAATGGGGTCTGTTTACAATTTCTAAAATAACTTCTAAAAATGAGGGCAGTAAAAAATTAGATATGTTACTGTCCTCACTGCCACAGCTTGTGCCCAAAACACTACTAGCATTTATCATCTTCTTCCTCAGCACTCATTCTAGACTTGTCTCACATTTGGCCAGCATTTCCATCCATCTCATTGTTTTCCTGGTGTCTCATCCTAGATATAAACAGTTATGGTGTCTAAGAAGTTGATTAGTCTGTCCTTCTTACAGGCTCTGTCTTGATTTGTTCAGTGTTTTTTCTGCAACAGATGCTATCTGGTGAGCTATGATGTAAAAAACAAAGATCTGAATGCTGGGTGCCCTCAGAGATCCATCCAACTACCTTTTATCTGGATTTATTTGTATCCCCTCTTCCAGTCCTGCGTTTTTCAGGCCCCTTATTGTCCATCCAAGCAAGCTATGTGCTCCTATAAAACATCCAAACATCCTTATATACTTATGAACTTTATACCTATTTGTAAGTTTATATACTTATTTCTTGTCACTTCTTCTTATAGCTGGGTTGATTACCCAGATGTTCCAAGTTCCGTCCAGTGGTAACATCTTTCTTCATAAGTGCCTTTTAGAGCTTCCCTGATAAAGACTGTAATAAGGCTCTTACTGGTCAAATATCCTAAGAAACATAATATACATATATGTGTGTGTGTATACACATATACCTTTCATATAACTTAAATTATAATTTAATATAAATATACTTATATATTTACATATTTAAATATATTTTTTGAGAGAGAGAAAGAGAAAATTGGCTCACATAATTGTGGAAACTTGATAAGTTCAATATCTACATAGACAGGGAGGCTGGAGACTCAAGGAAGAATTGTAGCTTGAATTCAAAACCCATCTGCTGTCAAAATTCCTTCTTGCTTAGAGAGGGCAGTCTTCGTTTTATCAAGACCTTCCCCTGATTAAATGAGGTCCAGCCACATTCTGGAGAACAGTCTCCAATGTTTTACTCAAAGTCCATAAATTTAAATGTTAATCTCTCCCCAAACCACCTTCACAGAAATATCTAGAATAATATTTGACCAAATATCTGGGAACTGTGTCCTGCCAATTTGATAAATAAAGTAATCATCACAGGCACTAATGTATCAAGTGCATCCTTCACTATAAGCTCAGAGGGAATCATTCTCAGGCTGCAGGTATTAGGTGAAGAAAAGGAATTAGAGCAAGACAGATATATGCATTAGTGGAAGGAGGAGGAATTCTATCATTTTCAAATCTAATAATTCCAGCTGAGACTAGTGAGTCCAATTCTACACCAGCATGTCCTATATTTCCTTTGCCTTGAATCTGTTCAGACCCAATACTGAATATGCCATTTTCATCATGTGAAGGATTTATGCTGTACCTACACTTTTAGCTTAGTGGGCCTGTGAACACTCAACACATGTCAGGCAGCTTCTAGAAGAAGCATAGTCACTTGAAGTCACAGAGTCAGGCGCTCAGTCTCTACTAGTATTAATATCATGCTGGAAGTTGCTTTCTAAATTACAAATGATTTTCTGTTGAATATTACACACTTTAAAATCTTAGCTATGACTTCCATATTGGGGATATCCAGAGATTCTACACAACATCCTTATGACACAGGTAGTATCATATGGCCTCTACCAGGTCACATTGTCCACCTGTCAGGGATAATTGAACTGTAGACCGTATCTAGAGCAGAATCCTCTCTTGTGAGGGTTCCACTTAAAACTACACACCTTCCAAATATAAGCTATTTCACAAGTGTAGTATTTTCTTTTTTCACTTTCCAAAGAAATCTATCAAGTACTGTGGCTCTTTCTTATTGATAAGAAGTGCAGTATACATTAACTTTCTTTCACCCTGGAGGGCAGACATGCCTCAGCATATGCCAAAAATCTGGGTCCCTTAAAACTTTTTGTTGTGGCAGACCCATGAAAGCTTGTAGATATTGGCTTTCACTGTCTTTTTGCACCTTACTAAGACACCCCAAATATTTACCTCTTTGTCCTCTTAAATTCAATTACAAAATACCCTCATTAGAATGGGCCAGTGTCTTGTTCATCATTATGTCAAGATGGCCAAATTTCATTTGTTTTGTATTTTCATAGGGGTAAAGAAGTCTTACTTTGTCCTGGAGAAAGATTTTTTTGTTAGTGAAAACTGCTTCATGTTCCATTTTGACAAAAATTAGAAGAAACATATTCACTAGTTCAAAACATGGCATCATTACATGTGTTGTAGTAATGATTCACTTATAGAGCAGCTGCAATTTGGGCTACACCATCATCTCTCATGACCCTCTAGTCTGGATGGACACAACCAATAAATTGCATGTGTATCTCTATATTCTTTAGGTCTTTAAGGGTGGCATTAACATTTTCCATCCTACTTGAGATGTTTTTGATTTACTATATTGGTTGTAGGAGTTTCAAAAGCCTTCACTTGACTTATTCTGATATAACATTTTATTACTCCACATGAAAGGCAACCAATGTGATAGTCTACCATTTGTTAAATAAATACGTGCTAATTATTCACATAGGAATGGGGAAAATAACCATACAAGGGATTTATGAACTGTATACACCCATTGGGAATTAGACATGGGGCAAGACTGTATTGATGCTAACGTTCATATACGTCCATTCTAATAAAGTATAATGAATTTCATTTTGGTTCAACTGGTGTTAGTTTTACCTGAGATACTTATAGAGATTTCTGTTTAATCCACTGCCCTCAATATGCATTACCCTGGTCTCTTTTGTGGAATAGCTACCAAATATTCTTCCTGAAGCACTGCAGCATCCTTGCCAGAAAGGATTTTTCCTTTTATTCAATCAACTGACTTTGAATTTGAGAATTGGCTCAGGTCTAGAGATTGAGTTAGGCATCATGGGTTTCTATTACAGTAGTAACCATTAGCCATTGGCTCACCTGCTCTTAATATTTTGTGGCTATATAAGTAAAAGAAGCAAAAAACATATTTGGTTGTACACCTTTTTGATCCTTAGGAATACTATGCCCTATTAGCCATTACCACAGATCCCTGTAAATCAAGGGTCTCTATTTGCTCTTTCAGTCTTGCTGATCATAGTAGTGATTTTGTCTGCCTTACTGCTGATGGATGGATGATGCCACCATTTCTCTCATCATCTCTTTTCTCATATGCCATTATTGCTTTCAAGTTTCAGGCAGCAATTCTAACAGAATATAAAACTATATAAAGACATTTACTTGAATTAATAATGTCCATGTATCAATAAAAGCTCACTTATCTGGCTTTAGAGTTCACATCCAGTAGTTTCAAAATCAATTCCCAAGCACATCCTCACTGTTCTTTATGGAATGTATTAGCTATACCTTATAGACTTTCTGGTGAATAATCATGCTTCTGCTCTGATGGGGTTATAGCTACTTAAGCCATACTGAAGCTGTTTTAGGAGCAATAAGTAGGGAAATGGGGGGGGGGAACCATCAGACAGACATCATCTTGTAAGGTAATTTTTTCAAGTGAAACCAACTGAATGTTGTGCAGATATTGCAAGAAGGTTCTCTTCTAGAATTGTGAGGGGGCTGGTCCTACAAACCCAAAGGCTCAAGGAATATTGAGAATAGTTTCTTAAACACATACAGAAAAAATATTTTAGTTCCTTGCTTCAGGTCTGCTCCTTTCCTTTTAATGTCTTCACTTCAGTATAGGAGACTTACAGAAAATGCGTACTTGGTTTCCATTTTAACTCTTTCATAGTTATAATCAGTTCTCAGGACTAATTGAGAATAGAGTCAGCCCTTCCTCTGAAGAACATTAAAAGTTATTTAAATACTGCTTTGAAATCCTCTGGCATTTAAGTTTTGTTCTAAATGGTTAGTTTGCTGAATTTAGTCTGATGTTTTCACACCATTGGGTTTCTGTGGCTATTAATAATGGCCAACGCATTTCATAATCACACAAATAACTACTGTCTCCATCTTTCAAGCATGTGAGTCACTACTTAGTCCAGTATAGCCCCTCTGTTTGTACTTAATGACAACCTACCACAGGTGAAAGTCTTATTAATTTTTATCATAAAAATGCCAGACACCAACACACTGTACTTAGCCTCAATAAAGTTGTTGACATGTGGTCAGCACTGTCACTATCCCATCCTGAGAGTATACTGGTAGTAGTATTTAATAACAAGTGCCTTGGTCTGGGTTCTCCCCCAACACAGACTTTAAAACAAGGACTCAAGTAAAAGCATTCTTTTTGAGAAGTAGCTGCAGGAGTCACCAGTAGGAGAATGGAGAAATGTAAAAGGGAAATGAAGAAAATAAATTCAAGATATATTAATGAGCATACTAACTATCTGGGATATTGGGTCTCTGTTTTGTTAGGAATCTCTGGCGCACAGTAAAGAACAAGATTCAGTGTTGTCTTAAGGGGAAGATATTACTATATCCCAGTTTCTGTCCATTATCAGTTAAAGGTACCTTACCTGCCTTATATCAACTGCTAAGTTTACAGATGCCTTTCTTAGGAAGTCATCAGTATATATGAGAATGGGAAGGGCACCACCAACTTTTGCTATATCTGTAATGTTAATGCATTTCTCTTAATAAAATTTGCATTTTGAAAAAATATGAAGTATGATTGATTTAAGCTAATTGCTCATTAACTGGATGAATATCATATGAAAGTTATCTGGATTTTAGAAAATGTAAAGATCGATGATTTAATTCAAACTTTGTTTTCATTCTTTAAAAATATATTTTCTATATCAATAGTTTTTTCCTGGAAATATACTCTCAAATTTTTATTAAAAGAACTATAAATTTATTATTAAATAAAATTTTACAAAGTATTTTCATGTTGAAAACATTTAAAATTGTAACCTTAAGGTGTTAAAGTCTAGAAGAGAAGTATGATAAATAAATTCATTTTATGAAATTTCCTTATAACAAAGTCAAAACACAAATTTTTGGGTGGCGGATGTCTTAGTAGGTTAAGCGATTGAGTCTGAATATCGGCTCAGGTCATAATCTCGTGGTTCATAAATTGGAGACTCACATCAGGCTCCACGCTGCACACCTGCTTGGGATTATCCCTCTCTCTTTCGCGCTCTCTTTGCCCCTCCCAGCTCACTATCTCTCTCTCGCAACATAAATAAACTTAAAGAAAATCCCACAAATTTTGGAATGGTTAATGTATTATTGTTTAAATTTTCTCAGAAGATCATGAAATAAAGAGTACAGGTTCATGAATTTTTTTAAGTGATTGAGGTATAAAACTTTAAAAATTAATTTTAATCTTTAAATATCTTATTTTAATACATTTCAGTATAAAATATTTTTAAAAAAGCAAAACACACTGATTCACTCACTTACTCATTCAATAAATAATTATTTTTATTTTTATTTTCTTTTAGATTTAGAGAGAGACAGAGCACAAGTGGGGGAGGGGCAGAGAGAGAAAGAGACACAGAATCCAAAGCAGGCTCCAGGCTCCAGGCTGTAAGCACAGAGCCCGACTTGGGGCTTGCACTCACAAACGGCAAGATAGTGACCTGAGCTGAAGTTGATGCTTAACTGACTGAGCCATCCAGGTGTCCCAACAAATAACTATTAAGTGCCTTTGTATTAAATGGTAGGGAAAAAAAGCCATAGTCCTTTATGGAAAAATGATAAAAGATAAGCACGTTGTTTTAGTTTTGAGCAATAATAGTTGAAGATAATGAAAAAAGAGACACACACACACACACAGAGAAATCTTTTTTTATTCAAGGAGTTGTACAGAGTAGAGTGTTCAAATTTGTGTAGTTAGCTTTTTAAATCTTTGTTGTGAAGAGGAATAGACAAATGGATTACAAATAGAGTAGGAGTAGATAAAAGAAGATTGAAGATAAAGTGAAACCTGGAGCAAGTTTATAAGCTCTAAGGAATTATTTCATAGGGAGTGAAAGATGGCTCATGGAAGAGAAAGAGTGTATTTAAAGAAGTCAATGTGGTAAAAGGCAAAAGAAAGTACCATTGTGGAAGTTGATAGAGAAACAGACGGTGATAGCCAGTATGAAAGTAAAGATGAATGCCTATTCCCCCATTTTTCTAGGGTTGGAGGCAGAAGGACAGAAGATCCCTCATTGGATAGTTTCTATATTTCTAGTGAAATATGAAGAAAATCTGTTGCAATTGACTAACTCAAGTATTTAATGGGAAAAAAAGTTTTCAAAGAGAAAAGGTATATATTTCATATTTAGATTATTATAAAACTATAGCAAAATTATTTAAGAAGACTTGAAAGCTGTTATATTTTGAAATTAGTATCTTATATTGAAAGGAGTTTCTTCAGCTTTGTCAGCTTCTTCCAAAATATTTTGATATGTATATGTATTCATGGTTGAGTTCATACAGGATGTTGTCAGGTGAATAAAATGGAGGAAAAGGGGTCAAATTAAATGTATTTTCAAAGGGATGATTTTATTTATGGTACACTGAAGACTAAGTGAGGAATAAATATGGAAAAAGTTATTAGAAACTTGAGAGCTTAATGTATTGGGGGATTAAGAAAAGATTTGAAAAGTTGTGGTTAACATATTTGAGAAGTTGAGATAGAAAAAATGTTTTTTGTTTCAGTGTGGGAGGATGAAGTTTGAGGGTTTTGTGTAATAAAATTTGGGTGATGATGGATTCAAAGGTGTTTAGAATGGTGGTTGGCTGCAGAGGAGTTGAAGGAAATGCATTAGTAATAAAGAAGAGGTTCAAATAAAAGGTCAAAGAACTAAGAATAAAAAATAAATGAAAATAAATTCAAATTACAAAGAATAAAGGACTATTTCTAAATGATATGACTTGTGAATCAAATTTCCCCATGAATCAAATAATTATTACCATGCATTCAAAAAGGCAAAACATAAATTTATTGTGAAGCCATATTCCTATAGTTCTAAAATCTCTTCCCAACCATTCATAAGTAACCACACTAAGCATCCTAACCTGTAGCTTGGTTTAATGACCATATAAAGGAATTATCTAAACTACGTCAATAAAGCTTATTTTTATGTCTCTAAGATGTTTAATTTTGTAATATGTGCAAATATAGTTTTATGTTCAACACATAATACTGTTTCGTTCTTCCTTCTTGACCAGTGTGGCAAGACCTACTGTATAAGTAACTAAAGAGATATATTTTTTAGCTAATAAAAGAAAACCACTAACATAGTTGGAAAAATGTCTCAAATCACAAAATATTTCAGCATAACTTCACTAGACAATAGTATTAATTGGGTTTAAAGATGTCACATTCTGTATTTGTTTTTCCTGTAGAAAATTACAGTACTTATTGCACCAACTGAGTAGGCAAATCGTTGAAAATACTATTTCTTACCTTGAATTAAAGAAAATATACATTACTGTTCAACAGATGAACATCCCTATTCATATGCAAACTTAAGATACATTTTGAGATATAAGCTAGGTTGTATTATACGATTGTTGTCATGTTTTATTATACTAAAATTGACCTTATTTATTTGAGTAAAACATGTTACAAAATTGTCAAATTTCCAATTTTCTATATCATACTTTTCCCCATATATCATTTCAAAATACATAAGACAAACTTTTAAAGAAGGATGCTTTTCCATTTGAATGTAAAGTTAAATAAATAGGATTCTAAGGAGTGTTCTTAATTACAGTTTTTCATCTGGGTGTATAAAGTTGTTTTGGGGTGTTAATGCTAAAACAATTGCTGTCAGCAACAATTAATTTGACTGAGAGTAAATGGTTCCTTGTGAGACCTGGTTATCAGATCTTTACTATAGCAATTGAATGTTTTATATACTCAGAAGTGCCACAAGGGAAGTTATGAATTTAAATAGGTGTAATATGATTAACTGCTAGAATTTTTTCTTTTTCTTTTTTTAATTTTTAATGTTTTTAAAATTTATTTTTGACAATGAGAGAGACAGAGTGTGAGCAGGGGAGGGGCAGAGAGAGAGAGATGGAAACACAGAATGTGAAGCAGTCTCCAGGCTCTGCGCTGTCAGCACAGAGTCTCATGTGGGGCTCACACTCATGAACTGCGAGATCATGACCTGAAGCAAAGTTGGACGCTCAACCAACTGAGCCACCCAGGTGCCCCTATAATTTTTTTCTTATTCTCACCTACCTCTATTGAGTAGAATATCGCTGAAAGTAATAGGTGTGGAACATTTGCCCTGTCTTGTAAAATTTCACCTTCCTAGTGGAGTGAGTTGGCAAACAAGTGTAGTTGGTAACCATAGATCTGATTTGGAGACAGTAGCTAGCCAGTCATAAAACCATAATCTACAAGCACCAGGAGGAGAATTTAACATTGTGAATGTTAAACCGGCATGATTTCAAATCATAGGAAGTCTGAAAAACTCACTAATAGTTCTGTGAATTCTCACAGATTTTGTATCTTTAAATTCTCCTTATACTCTGGGTATCTGTTTCTATTACGCTTGTCTCTGCCTTGATTCCTGTTAATTCAGATGTCAGAGCTCCTTTTCCAATTTACCCCAAATACACACATACGTACAACTTTAAATTTTTATATTGAATGTAATAATATTTACTAAAATTCAGAGGGGATAGATAGCAAAGTAAGGAAGACAGATTTCTCTGGAAACATGTGGCTAATGAAGACTTTTGGTCTCCATCCTAGAACATCTGTCATTGACCCTTCATCTGTGTACATGTCCTCTTGTTCTGCTTCTTCCTCCCTTCTGTGTTTTTCTTTCTTTCCTTTTCCACCTTCAAAAGATGCATGAAATATATTTTCCTCATTTGTCTTGATCATCAGTTTAGCCATTCTTCTCAATTCCCTTGACTGTTGCATCTATTTAAATCTTCCTGTCTTTCCTCCCGTATTAGTTTCCGAGGGCTGCCATAACAAATCACCATAACCTGATGGCTTAAGGCAATGTAAATTATTCTCTCACAGTCTGGAGACTAGAAATCCCAAATCAAGGTGTTTGCACAGCCATGCTTCCTCTGAATGCTCTAAGGGATATTTCTTCCTTGTCTCTTGCAGTTTCTGATGGCTTCAGGAATTCATTGACTTGTAGTTGCATAACTCCAAGTTTCTTCTGTCTTCATGTGACCTTCTCTTCTTCCTGTGTCTTGTGTCTTCTCTCTTTTATCTCTTATAAAACACTTATTATCCCACTCATGGCTGTAAAATCATAGGATTTAGGGTACTTGGGTAATCCAGGATGATCTTAAGATTTTTAACTTAATTAGATCTTCAAATATTTCTTTTTCCAAACAAAGTCCTATCCATGGATTCTGAGGACCAGGAAATAGACGTATCTTTTGAGAGCAAATATTCAACCTACTATGCTGCCTATCCAAAATGCATATCCAAGGGATTGCTTCCAAGATTTTTTCTTCCCCTAAGAACTATCTGTGCCAGCTGGAGATTCATAACAGATATTTTTCACTCCTTTACAATAACTCAGAAGAATAAAGTCAATGAAAGGTGGAATTCTTTAAGACTGGCCTGTGATTAGGGCAAATGTGTGAACATACAAACAATCTTGGGAGCTTTACAAGAATTTAATTGTTGTGCAACTACTGCCAAAAAGTTGTTTGCAATTCTGGCTTTCATAATCACTCTAAATGTTAGTACTGAATACTGTTTAGGGGATCTTAGGTGGCTCAGTTGGTTGAGCATCCGACTTCAGTTCAGGTCATGATCTCACTCACAGTTCCTGAGTATGAGCCCACGTCAAGCTCTGTGTTGACAGCTCAGAGCCTGGAGCCTGCTTGTGATTCTGTGTCTCCCTCTCTCTGCCCCTCCCCCACTCATGCTCTGTTTCTCTAAAATAAACATTAAAACAATTTTTCTTTAAATACTGAGTACTGCTTAACTGTATATTAGGTTTTATTTTTTTTTTTTATCACTTATGTACTTTTAAAATATCTGATTCAGTCTTTGCTCTTTCATTGTCAGATGGGAATCAAACTATCCTACCTGTTAATAGAGGAGTTAGGTTAATATTGAGAAGCTGAGCAGCAAAGGGGGGACTGCAATAATCTACTCAAGTGTACCTTGGCTGTTGCTCACTGTCCTCTAGGTAGGCAGAGAAAAGATGTCATGACAACAGGGCAGCAAGTTCTGTGGCCCCAGCTGAAGGTACTATAGCTGTGGCTAAGGAATTCACAGTGTTTCAGTAAACAACATCAGCAATGAGTACTTTGCTATTGGATATACTGCCATGAGTGAATTAAAGACAATAGACTTTCATTTGGTCACTTCTCAGAAAGTGAATTCATCTTGCCTACTAACTCAGAGTGTCCTGCAGTTGTGTGCTTGACTGCTGTCACAGTTCTACTCTGCAGGAAATGGGAGTGAAGTGCCAGGCACAAGAGTGGCTGAGACACCAAGACTGGGGACAAAGGTGGTGGCATATGCGGGAATAAAGAAAGGTGTCCTTGGGTTCTGGCAATTGCTGGGAAGCATCTGTCTCTTCATCTGGCTGGTAGTTATATGAGTGTGTTCAGTTTGTGACAACTCACCAAGTTGTATACTTATTTGTGAACTTCTCTGTATGAATGTTAACATCCAAATTCAAGTGTCAAGCTTTTGCTTAGGGCTTTTATTTTCTTCTAGCTTAGGTTCTTTGTAAGTTTCATGACAAATCATTTTGATATGACCATATATAATTGTATTTGTTTCCGGTTTTCCAATTCATGTAAAATACATATAACATAAGATTTACCATCTTAACCATTTTTAAGTGTTCGGTTTAGTGGTATTAAATACATTTATAATGTGCAGCTGTTACCAACATCCATCTCCATAACTCTTTTCGTCTTTTAAATGAAAACTCTGTATTCATTAAACAGTAACTCATTTCCCTCCTGTCTCTAGTCCTCAGTCTAGACAACATTCTACTTTCTGTCTCTATGATTTTGACTCTTTGAGTACTTCATATAGGTAGAATCATATAGTATTTACCTTTTTGGGAGTGGATTGTTTTGCTTCGCATAATGTCCTCAAGGTTCATCCATGTTGCACCATATTCCTTTTTAAGGCTGAATAATATTCCATCACATGTATATGCACATTTCGCTTATCTGTTCATCTGTCAATAGACACGAGTTGCTTCTACCTTTTAGCTATTGTAATAATGTGGCCATGAACATGGGTGTACAGACATCTCTTTGAGAATGTGCTTTCAATTGTTTACAGTATATATACTCAGGAGTATAATTGTTGGCTCATATGGTAATTCTATTTTTAAATTTTTGAGGAACAGCAATACTATTTTACATAGTAGCTGTACTACTTTATATTCCCACTATCAATGCACAAGCATTCCAATTTCTCCATATCTCACCACTATTTGTTGTTTTCCACTTTTTTTGATAGTATCCATCCTAGTGGGTATGAATTAGTTTCTCATTGGAGTTTTAATTTATCTTGGTGAGCATCTTTTTCTGTGCCTATGGCTATTTGTATATCTTTTTTGGAGAAATGTCTGTCCAAGCCTTTGCCCATTTTTAAATTGGGTTATTTTTTATTGTTGTTGAATTTTAGGATTTTCTTATATATTCTAGAATTGATCCTTTACCAAATATGTGATTTTCAAATATTTTTACTGTTTTTGTGTGTTGACTTTTTACTGTGCTGATAGTATCTTTTGACATACTTTTTTTGTTATTCATGAAATCTATTTTGTCTATTTTCTATTGTCTATGTTTTTGGTGTCATATCCTAGAAACAACTGTCAAATCCAATGTCATGCAGTTTTGTCCTCCTGCCTTCTAAGATTTTATTATTTTAGATCTTACATTAAAGTCATAGATTCGTTTTGAGTTAGTATTTGTATATGGTATTAGGTTAGGATCCAACTTCATTTTCTTATATCTAAAAAATGGAAGACAAAAGGTCTCCTTAAAAATTCACAAAAATTTTCAAATTGAGAGGATATTTTCACATTTGTATTACTATATATACAAAATGCTATCATATACAATGATTCAGTTCTAAATGAAAAATAGCTGGTCTCATAAATATTTTTTATAAGGTAACAACTGCAAGGCATGACATTTATTTTGAGTTGATTTGAACTATATATGTAACTTTAGATCTCCAATTATAGCCTTTAAGAAATTCAATAGTTTCCTACACTCCATAATGTTGATTTTGTTATAATTTTATGTAATTTCATATTACTGGACATTTCAGATGATATTCATGTATAGTATAATAAAAATATGACTTAAATTGCTCTTTCTGTTTCTTTATTTCTATAGGTTAATTAAAATAATAGAAAAACAACAAGTGAGTGAGAGAGACAAAATTTGTTGTTACGTGGTATGAATTACTTTTTTTAAAAAAAGAAAATTGAATTAAAGGTCAGGAGACAGGGAACAGTCTAGATTTTTCAGAATAAATTGTTGTGATTATAGAAAAACCACCAGATTTCCTATGCTTCCTGTGCTTCAATTTAATCATTGCATAATTAGAGACTTGCCTAAGGAGCACACCTATAAGTTTCTCTGAAATCCATCCTATCAATACAGGCAGTTTAAAAAAGATGCTGTAATTTATATTCTCAAAGGACTCTCTTCAGACATCATGCAGGTCACCTCTGGCCAGTGATTAGAGTCAAATAAGTCACCACATCCTGATATTCAAATAGCCACAGGATAAATTGGCATCGAAGTGCTAAATATGGTAAGTGTAAAGTTGTGAATAAAACATGTTTTTATTAGAAAAACAGTGGTGGGGCGTTTGTGAAATAAATAAAAATGCATATGAGAATATGCGTTAAGGAGCAATCTAAGCTGATTAGAAGAAAATGATCATTTTGGCAAATAAAGTTGCTTGGGAGAAAATCTCTTTATTTAATATAAGATATCATCTACACTTTTAACATTTGAGCCATGGCAGTTAATTAAAGAGGGGCAGTAGAATGATTAAAGGTATTCTAGCCATCATTATATTATTTTTATGTATATAAATATACACATGCATTTATTTAAACATCAAGTAATTAGACAAAGCAAAATGTATTAATGTGTTTTAATTCACAAATTATGACTAAAAGGATGTTTAGTTAAAACAGTATATATGTCACATATACTATCTATAAAATATAGATAATATATGCTAAACATATATATAAAATATGGAACTATATATGTTAGTTTAACAATATGTTTAACATATCTGGAACATATCTAAGAAGTGCATTGTTCTGTACCAGTCTGTTCCAATCTGTTTGGGTTCATGTTTCCAGGTAATTTCATAAGTTTCTTTTGTTGTTGTTGAACTATATACTTAATTTGAACAAGGCAGAGTCCTATTCATTCATATTGGGAAAAGGAAAGGGGTTTCTTATATAGAACATGCACTCCAGTGATGGACTGACTGCAAGTACTAGTTTTGTAATATAGTTTCTCACATGTGATTTGTTACTATAAATTTGTAAACAGTACATATCATTCTTCTTTGAACATAGATGTAATAATTATTTTGGCTCCCTGCTAAACAGGAGGGGGCTTTATTGAATTTTTATCATTGGTGGGCAGCGAGGGATGGATGTACTTATTCAACAAGGGAGGGAAAACCTTGCATTAAAAAACAAACAAACAAAAAACAAAAAACTAGGTCACATCAGTGGGCCTGAATGAAAGTTCTACACCCATGGGAGCCAAAAGATGTCATAAAATGTAAGCATGTGGGATGGGAGTGGTTCAAGAGAAAACTTGGGGAAAGCTGAAGTGTTCTATTTGTGTGAAGACGTTTATAGGAACTTTAAACTGATGAGGACAACAGACTGTGTGTAAACACTCTGGGAATCTCCTACTATTTACTTGGTCACTGTTTTGCCTAATATTAATTTCAAGACAACTTAGGAACTAAAAAAGAAGAAATAGCATGTTGGAATCATAATTAATAATCATATTTAATTTATGTGATGGGTAATATTTTGTATCCTCTTGGCTGGGCCACGGTGCTCAGGTCTGTGGTCAAACAGTATTTTGGATTTTTCTGTGAGGTCTTTCGGATGAGATTAATATTTAAATGCATGGGGGCCGTGGAGGTTGCTCGGCGGAATCACCCATGGCTGGAGATCAGCCCCGAGTCCGGGGCCCCATTTTTCTGGAGGTCACTGGAGTTTGTGGTGTCTGTTGCTTGCCTCCCCCCCACCCCCCCAGCCCAGCTGCCATCTCCTCCCGTTGGGCTGCAGCCTTCTCCTTTTACTCCTTCTCCTGAGCGGGGATGCTCTCCTTCATGCTGTGGGCACTTCCTGTGCTGAGCTCCTGGTGTCTTGTCCCCTCCTGGAGTTGTTCCTGCCACTACCGACTCCTTATTCATGCTCCTGCACCCTTGCACCGTAGCCGACACAGGCACCAATATGTCCAACCGAGTGGTGGTCAGGGAAGCTTGTTATGCCAGGAACTAGTACACAGCCTCAGGACCGCAGCTGACTTCAACAGCGAGGTTAGCTTTCACAAGCACAGTCTATGGAAAGAGCCGCGAGAGCCATTATTGCACCCCATGCAGGGTATGCAGTACTGTGGATCTTGTGCTGCCCATGCTTACAAACAAGTAGATCCATCTACTACCTGGAGAATTTTCACCCTGATGCCTTCTCATCCTGTGCCTCTCTTGTGATGTGTACTTTCCAGTGTGGATATATAGAGAACACCTCTGTGTGACCTTCATATTAACCAAAAGATTTTTGAGAACTATGGAAGATAGGAATGTTTGAACACATGTCTCTGTAGACACATGAAAATGAACACAGTGTTGAAATGCATTTGCCTTATACGGGTAAAGCCATGGAAAGCCAGGAGGATGAGTTTACTATTATTCCTATACTAGTTGGAGCTTTGAGTGAATCAAAAGAACAAGAATTTGGAAAACTCTTCAGCAAATACCCAGCAGATCCTAGTAATCTCTTTGTGGTTTCTTCTGATTTCTTCCACTGGAGCCAAAGATTCTGTTACAGTTACTATGATGAATCCCAGGAGAAGATTTATAGATCCATTGAATATCTAGATAAAATGGGCATGAGTATTATAGACCAGTTAGACACTATATTAGCAATTACTTGAAGAAATAGCATAATACTATATGTGGAAGTATCACTGGAGTGTTATTAAATGCTATCGCAGAGCTCCAGAAAAATGGAATGAATATGAGCTGTTTCTTTTTGAATTATGCCCAGTCAAGCCAGTGTAGAATCTGCCAAGACAGTTCGGTGAATTTTGCAGCGGCAACACTCGTGGTCCACTCAAGCTCTGAATCCCCAGAGATGCCACCTGCACATACTCATTCTCTGTCTGGAGTCCCAGCCTAGCCCTAACCAAGATACTGGTTCTGGTTTGGCGGGGATTCTAGAATCTCAAACTAATAGAACTTTCTTCTTTTCTAGTAGCTGTAGTCCTTCCTTAATTTCAACTCATTAAAAAATGCTTTATAGTTTAGGGCAGTGGAAGGAAGTCTGGCATAAAAATATTTTGATCAAAAAAGATGATGGGGCACCTGGGTGGCTCAGATGGTTAAGTGTCCTACTCTTTATTTCAGCGCAGTTCATGATCTCAAGGTTTGTGAGATCAGGCCCCACATGGGGCTCCATGCTGACAGTGTAGATCCTGGTTGAGATTCTCTCTCTCCCTTTCCATCTGTCTCTTCCCCCCTAATAAATAAATAAACTTAAAAACAAACAAAAATGGCAATGTAAAAAAAATGACAATGTAAAGGCCCAATTGTGATAGTTTTTTGAAAGTGACTTGTAAATCATTTACCCTATTATTAAATTAATTTTATTTTTGAGAGAGAGAGAATACAAGTGGGAGAGGGACAGAAAGAGAGGAAGAGAGAGAGAATCCCTAGTAGGCTCTGAGCTGTTAACATGGAGCCCAACGCAGGGCTGGAACTCACCAACCGTGAGATTATGACCTGAGCTGAAATTAAAGAGTTGGATGCTTAACTGACTAAGCCACCCAGGTGCCCCCATTACCATATCATAAATCTGCACTCTTTGCACACTGGTCCACATAATTCCGCTCTCAGAATAGTTTTACAAATTGTACACAAACAAAAAAAAAAGTGGAAGCTTTTTAATAAAGAAATTGCATTTGTAAATGATCTGTATTAGAATGTAATAAATCCCCAGTTATCTTCAATTACTACTGTGTTGTACAATAGACACCTTCTATTTGAGTTGCTAATATAAAGGGCTACACAACTCAAAAAGAAAAATTCATTCCGGGGACTTTGAGTAAAGCAGAGTGTCCTCAGTGATCAGGGAAGCCCTCATCCAATAGGCTGAAGTCCTGAAAAAAACAAAAGATTTACCTCCCCTGAGCAAGGGGGAATTCTGCTGACAGATGGCCTTCAGAATTTAACTGCAACATAGGCTCATCCCTGAATCTCTAGCCTTATAGTCTTTAGATGTAAATTGCACATTTTTGTCTTGCCAGCCCCCACAATCATGTGAGACAGTTGCTTAAAATAAATCTTTATATCTATATCCTGTTCTATTTCTCTGACAAATAGAGAAGAATGTTAACAAATAAAATGTATTATTATAAGTTCATAAGACCATTCATTATTTTATACATCACTATTCTCCTAAATAATTGTTGATGGATCTATACTAGTAATATTGGTAAAAAGGTAATTTTTATAGATTTTATTGAAAAACTCCAAGCTGTTTTCACATGCATTGACATATCACTTTTAAAACTTCCAAGTATTTAAAATATATAATATATTCCTCATATATTACAATATGGGAAGATAAAGAAGTTAAGCAATAAAAGATTAGGCATCCTGGGACAAGGTTATAGACCTAAATTTTGATATTTAGAATTTGCTTTCACATTTCTGACTTCTAGGTCTGTGGTCTATCTACATTATTGTATTTTCTCTTAGCTTTATCCCAGTAGAGAAGTGATGTAAATTATTCTCTGTGGGGAAAAAAAATCTGTGCTATTTAATCTTGGTGGCTATTTTAACTATTTTTAGAGAATTGCCTAAAGTCCCTAGATTTTCTCATATGATATTTCCTTAAAATGAAATGTACTTTTCAGAAATGTTCAGTAATCTCTTTAATACTATACTATTTAGTACATTAATGAGCACTTTAATCATGCAATTTTAATTCTTTTCATCTGTGGTAATGATCTTATTACCTATACCCATATTAATGAATTCCTTCCTTGTAATGATCTACTTAATGGACCATTTAAATTTAAGGATATAGAATATATTTTAAATATGTCATTAATGCAGAACTTCTAAGTTTTTTTCATAAAAAATTAATTTATTCAACTGTACTAGTTAACCTTTGAATTGGTTTTCAAAGATTTTCTTCAGAAGTGACTACATAATAATCAGTTTGGGATGAAAATGAATGTTTTCTTTGGAATTGCAAAGTACTGGCTTATTTATATAGTTACAGAGGTAATTCTTTTCCTCATAGATTGCAAAGACTGATCATACTGTCAACATGGAATTATACTAGTAGATTCCAACCAGTCATCTATAGTGAAGGAGCTAAGTTAGAACTATTGATGTTCTTCCAAACATTCTATCATTTAACTTAATATTTTCTATTTTATTAAATTGTATTCAAATGACAGGTATAAAGCAAGGTAAATAATAAAGGACAAAGGAAAATTTATTGCTATTTTAAACATAGGATTTTTTTCATTTTTGACATGTTTAGATATTCAATTACTTTAATTGTATTATATGAAAATGTAGAACTTTGAACTTTATTTGAAATTGGTTTAACATTGCTAGTGTAATCATGCATACATCTTATGACTAAATAATATGGATCTTTCCCTCAATACTGAATCAAATATGTTGGTTCGGGTATAACACAAAGTTTATGGGAATCAGTGACATTTTTGCCACTCTTGGTCATAGTGTTTCTTTTGGACAGAGATATTCAAGTTTAAATACAATCTCTTCCTCATAGAAAAGTCAGACTTGTACCAAATCGTCAAGCACCTGGAAGTAAATAAAACTTTTACCTAGAGTTCGGGCTGATTCTAGTATACTTTTTATCTAAAGAAGACTTTTGTATACCTCATGTTAAAGTTCTATTTTTTCTATGGCGAATCTCTTTACTTGGATCCCTACCTTCTGTTAAAATCAGCTTAACCTTACTGTTATTATGACCCAACTTGACTTAATTGACTTGATGCTAGTGCAACTGATTTTAAATCTATTCAGTCCTGATAACATCTAGACCTGTAACTCGCTAGATTTTACTTGTGACAATTCATATTACCTTCTATCCCAGCTCTGTGGTGTTTGTACCATGGTAAAGGGGTTCAAGCTAAATAAATTTTCTCTGATCCAAACTCTTGTACTAATGTGATATTCTAGAAGACACTTTTGTATTTTTGTGTGAACTTACAATATTGAGTATATATCCTGATTCATTTATATATAGAGATATAAGTATAGTAGTTTAATACATATTGTTGATATACTTTAAAAGGAGTCACTGAATTCAAACAAGTCTAAAAATAAGTATTAGCAGAATGTTGATGAATAGTGGTGTTAATTATTCTCACTTCATTTCCTTTGCCTAAGTACTCTTCTGGTTGGGTTTCTTTTTTTTTTTTTTTTTTTCTTTTTTCCCACTTGCATGTTAATCTATCCGGAACTAATTCTGATGACCCCCAAAATAATAAAGCCGAACAATGCCATAATTAGGTGTTACTGATTCTAACCCCAATTTGTAACTACTGTATTATTATCCAGTGGTGACCACTAAAATCTTTAATCATTCATATAATGGTTCATTATATGTGTCAACTTTATTGAATTACTGGGTTCTCAGATAATTTGACTAGACATTATTTCTGGGTATGTTTGAGGGGATTTCTGGATGCAATTAGCATTTGAATTGGTAAGTTGAGAAGAGCAGATTGCTTTCACCACTGTGAGTAGTAATCATTTAATCCACTGAAAACCTGAATAAAACAAGTCAGGGTAAGAAAGGATTTTCTCTCTCAGCCTGATTGCGTGACCTGGAAATCAGTCCTCTCCTGCCTTCAGACTGGCATTTACCTTATCAGCCTTCTGTTCCTCAGAACTGTATTACTATATTTCTTAGGTCTCCAGGTCACATATGTCTGCCTGTCTATCTTTCTATGAGAGAGAGAATATATATCCTTTTGGCTTTGTGTTTTGGAATACTTGGCCTGATATAATTCACTTACGATATCTTTTCCTATCAGTAAGAATTTCAATGAATGCAGTAACTCTTCAACATAGTTAGTTGCTAACAATCTCTGGTCATCTCCAACACAAGGAGCCAATGTTTGCCTAGGCCATTTGACTTTGTCATTTTTTTCTTTATATTTTTATATTTACATATATTTTCTATATATTCACTTTATAACAGCTGTAACTGCTATATGTGTGAACATATATGTGTGGAATTGTTTTTTAAAGGTCTTTATCTTTTAGATATACACCTGCAAACATTTACATGTAATATGGAAATAAGACAGCTGAATGACAATATAAAATTCATAAAATTCCATTGGGTGAGCCAGAAATCATCACATCATCATAGAATCTTTCCACTCTCTTAACCCTACAGCATCATAACCCAGGTTTTATTAACATAACATAAAAGATAAGTGGGATTTATTTAACACTCTGCAATAAACATTTTCCTATGCAACTTTCGTGTATTATTATGTAAGCTTCAACAGATAATCACTGAGGAAATATTTTTATTTATTGTATGTACATAATTATTATTTGTATTACTTATTCTCTAGTAACAAGTCTAGAGCGAGCTATATGAGTCAGGTTAGCCTTAGTTCCATTACAGGACTTAGCTCTCAGAGAACTTATTTTTTCCCATGCATATTAGAGAACACAGGAACGGTTTTTCTTGCAGAGTTTTTCTCTTTTCCTTTTCTTCACTCAGAACAACTTTCTATTTGTCTCATTTTGTTTTTTAATGTTTTTTTAATTCTTCTGTCATACATTTTTATTTTTATCTCATTATAGACCAATGAAGGCAATACCATCAAATGGACACTTCATTATTCTGCAAACTGGGTGTATATTTTAATGTTATTTACTTAATAATTGCCAAATACTTTTCTGATGTCTGGCTCATATCAGTAAACAACAATAAAAATATATGAACTCTTCTGAAGATTATATTTAAACACGAGAGATATAAACTATAAACAAAAACATGGCAAATAAAGAAATGATAGAGTGCAGTGGAAGGTGATAAGTATCATGGAAAAAATTATTAAAACGTATTAAGGGGGTTAAGGAATATAGGTTTACCATTTTAAATAGGGTAAAGAGGGTAGACTTCAAGGTAAAAGTAATATCTGAACAAAGACTCGATGGAGTTGAGGAAATTTTTTTTTAATGGTCTAAGGAGGCCATGAAATGGTATATGAGAGATTGTAGACCTAGTAGGTTTGTGGAACAAGTACCAGAAATTTCATTTGAAGTTTTTATGAGTCAAGCAGAGGTGTTGAGTAAGCAGTTAGATAACTTCTGTCTCTGGTTAGACAGAGATATATTACTGAACCTAAAAGTTAATACTAACTTGGAGTTGGTATGCAATGGCTTGTAAAAGCCATGAGACTAAACGAGATTACTAAGACTGACTGTAAGTAGAGAAGAGAATCAAGTGTCAAGAGTTCTTCAAAATTATTTATTCAATAATTATTTGTTGGGGCGCCTGGGTGGCGCAGTCGGTTAAGCGTCCGACTTCAGCCAGGTCACGATCTCGCCGTCCGTGGGTTCGAGCCCCGCGTCGGGCTCTGGGCTGATGGCTCGGAGCCTGGAGCCTGTTTCCGATTCTGTGTCTCCCTCTCTCTCTGCCCCTCCCCCATTCATGCTCTGCCTCTCTCTGTCCCAAAAATAAATAAACGTTGAAAAAAAAATAATAATTATTTGTTTTGCCAAAAAAAGGAAGAATAAGAAAAAATACATATCTGTTTAGAGACCACATAGGTGGTCAGAAAACCCATAGTGTGATGTCTTGCAAGATAAATGAAAACAGCAGTCATTTTTTTCTGAGATATTTTTCCTCATGCTACAAATTCTGTTTATTATATATAATTTATTTCTGTTTAAAAAGTTTTTTTGTAAGACCAAATTTCCCTAGTCTAGTGCTGCAACCATTCCTTTTCATAATTATTCATTTCAGGGGTGGGGTGGGGGGAGAGAGAGAATGCAAGCAGGGAAGGGGCAGAGAGAGAGGGAGAGAGAGAATTTTAAGCGGGCACCATGCCCAGTGCAAACCCTGATGCAAAGCTTGATCTCATAACTGTAAGATCGTGACCTGAACTGAAATCAAGTTGGTGGCTTAACCAACTGAGCCACCCTGGTGCCCCCGCATAACTATTCTTTATGTTGAGAAATATAGAAAGTCATACAGCTAGAAGTGACATGAACAACTATAGGATAAAACCATAAGTGTCTATTAAATTGTTAGATCTCATATATAAATGGGAAATTGAGAGTCAAATATGTAATTAGATTCTAAAAATCTTCCTGTAAGTAATGGTAAATTTGAATTCCAGTTAAGCAGTCCGACTCGAGGTTTAAACTTTCTTCCTTCAAATAAAAACCATTTCCCCAAATATTTCGTACCAAAAATAATTAACTCCTTCCTCACCTTCATCAAGAACCCCTGACTAAATCTTGGAATTTTGCATTTCTCAGGTATATTTTGCAAATTATTGCTTGACTTGTCTCCAGTTCTCCATATTGTTATCTCTCCCATTCCTACATTTAAATTATATCAGGGGAAAGTATTTGATATGTGTTTGTAGACTTAACCACTCTACTATTTAAAATTTCTCTTTCCTGCAGAATAAAGTACAACTATATTTGTAGGGTATAAAAGATCCTTTGGTTGCAGCTAAATTTTAATTTTGTTTTTCTATTCAGTAACCCATTTTTTATCGTGACATATTGTATTAGTTTTAGTTATAGAACATAATGATTTGAAAAATGTACATTTTGCAAAATGATTACCACAATAAGTCTAACATCCATCACCACACATAATTTTTTTTTGTAATCAGAATTTTAAAAATACACTCTCTGAGCAACTTTCAAATATACAATACAGTATTGTTTACTGTAGTCACCATGCTGTACATTACATCCTCAAAACTTATTCATCTTATCACTGGAAGTTCACGCCTTTTAACCTCCTTCACCCTTTTTGTACATCCCTCATCCCCCTGACTATGGCAACCAGCAGTCTGTTCACTGTACCTATGGATTCAGTTTTTGTGCAATTTTTTATTAGATTCCACTAATAAGTGAGATTATATAGTATTTTTCTTTCTCTTTCTGACTTCATTTAGTGTAAAGTTCTCAAGGTCCATACATATTGTTGCAAATGGCAGGATTTCCATTTTGTGTGTCTAAATTATATACATATTAATATAAATTATTTTATGTTATTACAAATTATATATATCACATTTTCTTTATCCATTCATCCATTCTTGGATGCTTTGGTGTTTCCAGGTCTTGGTTATTATAAATAATTCTGTAATGAACATGGGGCACTGATATTTTTTTGAGATATTGATTTTGTTTTCTTCCAATAAGTACTCAGAAGTGGATTTTTAGATCATATGGTAGTTTTATTTCTAATTTTTTGAGAAACTTCAATACTGTTTTCTGCAATGGCTGTACTAACTTACATTCCTATCAACAGTACACAAAGGTTCCCTTTTCTCCACATCCTCTCCAGCACTTGTAATTTCTTGTCATTTGGATAATAACCATTCTCATAGATGTGAAGTAATATCTCATTGTGCTTAGGATTTGTATTTCCCTGATGATCAGCAATGTTGAGCATCTTTTCACGGATCTATTGGCCATTTGAATGTCTTCTATGGAAAAGTGTCTATTCTTGTCCTCTGCCCATTTTTTAATCAGATTGGTTTTTTTTCCTATCGATTTGTATAAGTTCTTTTTATATTTTGGATATTAGCCCCTTATCAGATATATTATTTTAAAATATTTTTCCTATTTTGAAGTTACCTTTTCAATTTTTCCTTTGCTGTGAAGAGCTTTTTAGTTCAATGTAGTTCTATGTGTTTATTTTTACTTTTGTTGCCTTTGCTTTTGATGTAAAATCCAAAACATCATTGCCAAGACTGATGGCAAAGAGCAAGCCACTATGTTTTCTACTAAAAGTTTAAGCCTTATGTTTAGGTAATCCATTCCAAGTTGATTTTGTTTGTGTATGGTGTAAGATAGTGGTCCAGTTGTATATCATTGTCTCCTTTATCACAAGATAATTTGACCATATATATATGGGTTCATTTCTGCGTTCTCAATTATATTTCATTGATCTGTGTGTCTCTTTTAATGCTAATACCATACTATTTTGATGCCTTTAGCTTTGTTCTTTCTCAAAATTTCTCTGGTTATCCGGGTCTTTTATGCTTCCATAGACATTTTAGGATTGTTTGTTCTATTTCTGAGAAAAATACCATTGGAATTTTGATAGGGTTTGCATTGATTGAATCAGTACACTGTTTTTGGTTGTGTAGACATGTGACATTAATTATTCCAATCCATGAGCATGGAATAAGTTTCCATTTATTTGTGTCTTCTTCACTTTTTTCCCTCAATACCTTATAGTTTTCAGTATATGAGTCTTTCACCTCCTTGGTTAAATGTATCCCTAGGTATTTTATTTTATTTTATTTTTTGATGCATTTGTAAATGGGATTGCTTTCCTTATTTCTGTTTATGGTAGTTCATTATTTGTACGTAGAAACACAACAGATTTTTGTGTATTGATTTTGTACGCTATACATTTGCTAAATTCATTTATTCTAATAGATTTTTGTGGAGTCTTTAGGGTTTTCTATATATAATGTCATGTAAGCTGCACATTTTAATCTCACTTTCTCCCACCAAGTAGGAAAAATATCACTTTCTCCCACCACCATTTTTAATTTATACTTCACTAGGCCATTTGCAGGTTCTTATAGTGGCATTTATCTTTATATTTTCTATCCCCTTATGCACTTTTTCTGATAGGTTAAATTTATTCTTCACGACAAAATATTCAAGACCTTTTCTAAAGTCCTTCCATGATGCCATCTCTGTCTCTAATATGCCAACTTAGTTAATTCCTAATTGCATATGTACTTTATATACCAGGAATAATTATGCATTATCTTTTATTTTTTTTATTCCATGTGTATATGTATATTTTTTATTTAACTGGTTAAAAGTTCCTCAAAATTCTAACTTCTCTATACAGTTGGGTACATGAAGAACTCTTAACATATTTTTGTTTAACTAAAAATCTGCTGAAAGCTTGAAAACCATTAATTGTTAACTTTAAAGCATTATAATCACTATATTCAATCTAAGCTTCTATATTATTGTCTATAAGCAATGCAATTGTACATACAGAAAATAAAAACAAAAACAAAAGATGCTGAGAGAGACCAATTTAGAGACGTGAACCTAACACAAATAAGGATAAATAACAGTAATGGCACGCTAACACCAGGCTAAGGCAAAACAGATTTAAAAATTGAAACAAAAAACAAACTTTTCACAGAATATGGAAGAACACAGCTACCTGATGTATCTAGACAGACCTGAGAAATTTGTTCTAAATATCTGGCAATAAAAGGTTTAGTAATCTATTTAGCATGTCTTTCATCAGTCAGCAAGTAATGGTAAATCAGTAAAAATACGAAACACTGAATTTGTTTATTCCTGAACTTGTCTTTCAAAACTATGTTCTACTTTTATTTATTTCTAATTTTCCCATGTATATAACAAAGTAAATTGAGGCAGCCTATTTTTGAAATGATAAGTTATATGATTTGTAAGTAAAAAACTAAAAGCCATGGAAAAAATACAGTTGACCAAAGCCTAACTATTAATGTTAAGCTAATTTGGGCATAGGTTTTAGTTCTAGAATTTTAGGCAGCTATAGGTACTATACATATTTTTACTAAAAGCTGGCAAAGGACCTGAAATTCCCCTTATATTGTTCCCATTGTACATTAGAAATTAGTAAGAACTAGTTGGGTCCCTTGGTGGCTCAGTTGGTTGGATGCCCAACTTCGGCTCAGGTCATGATCTCATGATTCATGGTTCGCATCCCACATCTGGCTCTGTGCTGACAGTTCAAAGCCTGGAGCCTGCCTGCTTTGGATTCTGTGTCTCCCTTTTTCTCTGCCCCTCCCCTGCTAGCGCTCGCTCTCTCTCTCTCTCTCTTTCTCTCTCTCTCTCTCTCTCTCTCTCTCTCTCTCTCAAAAATAAGTAAACAGTAGGGGCGCCTGGGTGGCGCAGTTGGTTAAGCGTCCGACTTCAGCCAGGTCACGATCTCGCGGTCCGTGAGTTTGAGCCCCGCGTCGGGCTCTGGGCTGATGGCTCAGAGCCTGCAGCCTGTTTCTGATTCTGTGTCTCCCTCTCTCTCTGCCCCTCCCCCGTTCATGCTCTGTCTCTCTCTGTCCAAAAAATAAATAAAAACATTGAAAAAATTAAAAAAAATAAGTAAACAGTAAAAAAAAAGAGAAACGAGTAAGAAAATAGTTAAGATGCTCAGATAACAAGAACATTTTTATGACTCTATGTCTCCTTCCTACCCACTCCATTTTCATGAGACCAACTGCTTCCTAAAACATCCATTGATTTCATATTTCTTTTTCTCCCCCAGTTGGTTGAGTTTTCACAGAAATCATACATGAATTGCTCTCATAAAGCTAATTCAAAGAAACATGCTAGATCTCACCATTGTTTTAAACAATGTATTTCTCTATGTCTTTTGTACTGTCATAAAACATTTTTTGCATTGTATTATAACTATCTTCTTTTCTACTAGCCTACATAGTCTTTGTGGACAAGAAAAAGTTATTATTTATTTATTTATTTATTTAATTTATTTGCTTGTTTATTTGGCATGGTAGCAGGTGCATAATTGATTAAGATAGCAAAATTATTGAACAAATATATGAATGGTTTCTCTGTGTATCACATATGTTCACCCAAAAATTCTGCATTTAATTCTATGGATACACATTTGAAAAGTCAGTATTTAGAGTATAAATTTAATTAACTGTTCATATTACACTCACCAGATTATTGGTAAATAGGCATTATATCAATGCATATTATTAGATTCTAATGTACAAGTGCCATTAAAATACATTTTAGATGAGCTAAAATATATATGGAAATAATACATGGTTGAATATCATACCAAAGGTAAACATGAATATATATGTATATTTATGTTTACAATATATATCATATATATATAATGTATACAAAATATGTTTATATTTTAAAGTGGGTAGATGAAGGTCAATAAAAATTCAATGCAAGTGGATATATATTGTTCCACTTATCTGCAATGTCTGTGGGTGGAAATGGAAAGAATTCAAAGGATGCCACCTTGTCTCTGTACTCTGGTTTTACTTTATTTACTAGGTAGGCTGCTCCACAGGGTGCTATGAGGCTTAAACCTCATATTACAAGTTGAGCAGAAAGAAATGGAATACCACTCCTGAACTCACCAGAGGAAAAAAAAAAATCTTGGAATTATAAATGCCTATTTGCCAGTTGGTTATAAATTTATCCCTGACTGATCCCTGTCACCAGACTAGTCTCCTGACTGACCAGACTGAGTCAGGCCATCCTTATAGCTGGGTGTGGAACAGGCTGACCCCAAATCACAGAAACCGAAACTGAAGAAGAGTGGGTTTCAAAATAAAATTTGAAGTGTTGCGTCTTGAAAAGTGGAGAATGGTATTTCACATATGAATAACTGTCTCTAGGAGCAATAATTTTCCCCTATAAGATCACAGAAAAGAAACTTTTCTCCTTACATTTGTTGCTGAAAATTCTCATATCTTAGTCTGCAAAGGTGAGTATAATGTCAATGGCTATTGAAATAGTGCAGAGAATTACAGATATTTGATAGAGATGCCGGTACATAAAATATATAGAACTTTCAGGGAATACTGACTAGGGTTGTTGGAATGTAAAAAAAAAAAACAGAGGCAGATATGAAATGAGACTTTAAAAAAGTACAGATAATGACTTCTGTTTGGAACATGCTGATTTATAATAAATCATAACACATTTAAATAGTCATATCATCAGGCAAGTTAAATAATCCAATACCTATGTTTATAGTATAGTATTGTGTATATGTGTGTGTGTGCAAAGTTATAAATGTTCAATGTATAGTTTTGTGTGTATATGTGTGTGTGTGTGTGTGCATGTGCGTGTGAAGTTACAAAAGTTCAAATGTGTGTCTGTATGCATACTGACTTGTAAAATATAATATATGTAGGCTGACTGGTAAAATACACCTATATAGTAATTTAATAAGCAAATTATATAGAAAATTATAAAAAGTAGTTTTATGTTTGGGCGCTTGGGTGGCTCAGTCGGTTAAGCGTCTGACTTCAGCTCAGGTCACGATCTCACAGTCTGTGAGTTTGAGCCCCGTGTCAGGCTCTGTGCTGACAGCTCAGAGCCTGGAGCCTGCTTCCCATTCTGTGTCTCCCTCTCTCTCTGCCCCTCCCCTGCTCATGCTCTGTCTCTCTCTGTCTCAAAAAAAAAAATAAACATTTAAAAAATTTTAAAAAAAAGTAGTTTTATGTTAAATTAGGATAGATTTTATTTATTTATTTATTTATTTATTTATTTATTTATTTATTTATTGTTATGATAGATTTTAAATTTAAACATCTTGCTGAAAAAAAAATTATCCAGTTCAGTAAGCTTTAAATTATCTACCAAATATGAATTTTATATTCATTAACAATTTGTTTTAACATTTATTTATTATTGAGAGACAGAGAGATGCAGAGTGTGAGCAATGAAGGGCTAGAGGGGGAGACACAGAATCTGAAGTAGGCTCCAGGCTCTGAGCTGTCAGCACAGAGCCCAACGTGGGGTTTGAACTCACAAACTGCGAGATCATGACCTGAGCCGAAGTCAGTCACCTAACCAACTGAGCCACCCAGGCGCCCCTATATTCATTTTAAATTAAAAAAAAAAATTATTATGTAAAATGAGAGCACAGTTTTCAATTATAAGATGTGTTGTAGAGAGTAGAAACAATTGGGGGCACCCGGGTGGCTCAGTTGATTAAGTGCATGATTTGATTTTGGTTCAGGTCATGATCTAATGGTTTGTGAGTTGGAGCCCTTATGAGGCTTTGCACTCTCAGTGCGTGGGATTCTCCCTCTCTCTCTGCCCCTCTCCCGCTCTCACTCTCACTCTCACTCTCTCTCTCAAAATAAACTTAAAAAAAAATAAAAAAAATTCTAAAATTTTTATACAGGGTGTAATTTAGATGTATTGAAATGTGTCTTTGAGTCAACATCACATTTTTTATGACTGAATATTACAATTAATCACATTTTTTGCTTTCTTTTATATTCACTGTTTATTTTCTTTTTCCTGAAGGAAAGTGTAAATTCCATAAGCATATGCATCCTATTAAATCGTTCACCATTTTAACTATGTATTGAAGAATAATGCCTTCCCCCGCCCAAAACTTCAACTAATAGTTCTCAGAGGATGAACAAATCATGCATTTTGCAAAGTAATTATGTTAAGTAATTGACAAAAGTGCTGCCAATGGTATTGCAGATGTTAAGGATAGTATGTAAATGATATTGTTATAAATCTTTTTCTTCCAGTCTCTCTGATCCTCTTATTTAACTATTCACAGTCTTGTTCTAAGGTTTGGATGCTGTGTGCATTGCGCTTTTCTTCTTTTTTCATTCCTGGGATAATGTCTGATTCATGGGTGATACTTAATACATATTTTCAATAATACATATTTTCATTATTCAATGTATGAATAAATTAATTAACACATGAATAAATAGATGGGTGCCTGATTTAAGGTTAACTACATTTAATAACTTTATAATTTCCTTATGTGGAAATTATTTTAATTATAATATAGTCAATGATATAATTTAATTCATGTCATACAAATAGTCTTAAAAATTTATATATATATATATATATATATATATATATACACACACACACGCACACACACACACACACACATTAAGCATAGAATATGTGTCATTAGAATTCTGTCAGGATAACACATTATCTAAACTTTCTCAAAAGTCAGTTAAAATGCAAATGAAGTCACATTGTTTTGCACACTGACATGCCTATCAACAATTGTTAGCAGAATAGAATCTACCTATCACTACATTCAGTCTCTGAGTATTGTTCAGTTTAGCATATTCATTACTGTGTGTATTTGAATACCTCATATTCAGAGCAGATGTAGAGGTATATGGTGAGAGCATTCTTTAGCAATTTTGTATAAATGAAAGTTCATGCGTTTTAATGTTTTAGAACTTTGCATCTACAGCAAAATTTAAATTTTATTTCACTGCAAATGATGTTTTGGTTGGTAGTGACTTGATATGTTAACATTAATACTCATGTTACCACAGTTTTATGTCAATTTTAAAAAGATGTTTATATTTTGATTTATATTCAACATAGGAATGTGTATTTTGTAATTAAATATGGCTTTTGAGAAAAACAGGGTAAATTGTACATGCATCTATTAGGTATGTACACTTTAAATATTGATATCACTATACATGAATATAACTAATGTTTGAATGTTGATACTATTATCTTGATCTAAGTAATTTAATGTTAAATTTAATGCTAAATATTAACATTTTGTTTTAAAACAGTTCTTTTATTAAAGTTCAAGGATGTGTCTTCATTTTATAATATCACATACCCATTTATTCTGAGAGGAGTTATGTATTTGTGTGCATGTTTTGAACAGCTAACACAATGCCTCTTTTGTCAAAGACAAAATGTTTTTATTACATCTTTGTGATGAACAAAGGTAAAAATAAAAATACATGTCTTACAAGCAAAATAAAACAAATTATCAGCCTTCAGATAATTGTCTTACAGAGATAATAAATGAAGGGACTAGATAACATTATAAAGTAAAACAAAACAAAAACATTTGAAATTGGAGGATAGTTCAGGAAGAACTGTAAAAAAGGGTACATTTAGATGCATCTTTTTTTTAAGGTTATTTATTTATTTTGAGAGAGAGCATGTGAGCAGGGGAGGGGAAGAGAAAGGGAGGGAGAGAATCCCAAGCAGGCTCCATGCTGTCAGCACAGTGCCCAATGCAGGGCTTGGTCTAATGAACCATGACATCATGACCTGAGCTGAAAACAAGAGTCGGTCGCTTAACTGCCTGAGTCTCCCAGGCACCCTAAGATGTATCTTGAAGACGGCCACTAAGACTGTCATAGTTACAAGGGAATGGTTAGAAGCATGTGTATGGAGGCCATCTGAATTCATGGATACATGATAACTGTGGCTCACATATCAGGGAGGAGCCTTTAGAGAATCTGAAAGAAGAAAACATTTGAGGACAGAAAAAAAATTTCAAAGGACACAAACCACAAGTGCTAAGATAGGAAGGAAACGAAAAAGTAAGAAAGTATAAATTAACAAAAATTAAGGGATGAATAGAAAATTAAAGGAAACAATGATTAGTATCCTTCAGGAGTCCTTGATACCTCTCTTTCAAATACTGCATTTATACCACCAGGTATCTCTGCTGGCTCTACCTTCAAATTATATCTGAAATCAACCACTTTTCATAGCCTCTTCTAGCTTCTTGGTTTGAAGCACTATTATCTCTTTATTTTTTTAAATAAATGTTTAATATGTGCGTGTGTGTGTGTGTGTTTATATATATATGCACACACACACACACACAGACACACACACACACACAGAGTGTGCAAACAGGGGCAGAGAGAGAGAGAGCGCAAGCAGAGGCAGAGAGAGGGAGAAAGGATCTGAAGTGGGATCTACTTTAACAGCAGAGAGCCTGATGTGGGGCTCAAACTCAAGAATCCTGCAATCATGACCTGAGCTGAAGTCGGACATTCAACCAGTTGAGTCACCAAGGCACTCCTCACTATTATCTCTTAGATGGACACAATAATCTCCTTTCTCTGCTTCCATCATTGTCATTTTAGAGTTTAGAACATTTTTTTGAAAGTCTAAATCAGATTATACCATTCTATTCAAAATCCAGCAAAATGCACCCTTGTGCTTGTTGCAAAAGCTCCTAAGGATGTCTGTGACATACATACTTCTCCAACTCACCTCCTCATCCTCTGACTTCTCTGTCCTCATCTTTTCCTTAGCTACTGTAACAGCTGTCACTCACTCTGCTGCAACTGGACAGTCCTCCATTTCATTTCTTGATCCATGACGCTGAGGACCTTCACACCGGTTGATTCCTTGGCTTATTTCCCTCTTTCTCCAGATGCTCGCTCACAAGAGCTACTCCTTCATTTCCTTCATGGTTTATACAAATGTCACTTTCTTAATGGAGTTCATCTAGTCATCTTCTTGGTAATGGAAAGTTCATCTCTATCCTTTTTAACCTGATTTCCTGTTTCTTTTTTAGTGGTGCTTATCACATTCTACCATACTTTAAAATTTAGCTTTTTAGGGGCACTTGGGTGACTCAGTCTGTTAACTGTCTGGCTCTTGACTTCGGCTCAAGTCATGACCTCATGGTTCATGGGTTTGAGCCCCACATCAGGCTCTGCACTGACAGCTCAGAGCCTGGAGTCTGCTTTGGATTCTGTATTGCCCCTGTGTCTCTCTCTGTCCCTCCCTCACTTGCGCTCTCTCTCTCTCTCTCAAAAATGAAAAAATAAAAAAATTAAGAGTTCTGTCTTATATTTTAAAAAGTAAACATGGAACTTTAAAAAGATTAAATATATACTAACAGACTCTTCATCATAGCAACTATGACTGACTAGTCGCTAAATGTGTTAATGCTTCAAGAACATGCTTTTAAATTTTTTTTTCAATGTTTATTTATTTTGGGACAGAGAGAGACAGAGCATGAATGGGGGAGGGGCAGAGAGAGAGGGAGACACAGAATTGGAAACAGTCTCCAGGCTCTGAGCCATCAGCCCAGAGCCCGACGCGGGGCTCGAACTGACAGACCGCGAGATCGTGACCTGGCTGAAGTCGGTCGCTTAACCGACTGCGCCACCCAGGCGCCCCAAGAATATGCTTTTAAAAAGCAACAGTAAAATCTCCTTCCATTCGAATTCTGATAAGTATCATGTCTACATACAAAGTTTGTATCATTAATTTAGACGTATTTGTCTTATGATTTCTCCTGGATATTGTGACATATTTTAAACCCTGAAGCATAATTAGATAGAAGGTGGTGTTCAGTTTAAGATCTTTCTGGGGAAATATAGAAACCATATGACAGCTTAGGTTTGTAACTTTGGACAAACCTCTTTCGTAAAATAGTGTATGATCTGACAATAACTCATGCAATTTCTTTTTATATTTCTAAATGAACTCCATGAAATATTTATTTAATTTGTAGTACTTTTTGTACATATAATATTTGAAATTAGAGTTGTCACAGTTGTAGCTCAATGTAAAGCTTTATATTCCATGTTAATCTATAAAGATGTTATTTGAATCCATAATTATTAATTATCCCATTCTATGTTGCCTTACAGTATTTGAGTAATGAGCCAGTGACTAGAGTAGTTCAGTGTCCCTAATTACTGATTACTGAAAAGCACTTTGCTTTTAATATAAATTGTTACCACAAAATCAATGCCTCTAACTACTAATTAAATGAATTAATAGATTTTGGCACCAAAAAAAATTGAAATTTATTACTTACAAACTTTTCAGAGTCCCATTTTAATAATGAATTATCTGATTAGCAATGACAGAGGGAAAAGTTCAAGGACGCTGCCTGCAAAGTAATCTGGGGCATAATAAAATTGTTCAACTTGTGTCACCTTCCTTCTCATGATTATTTTCAATGACAATATAGTTTGGCAGTTTAATGATAAATTAAAGATCATTTTAATTTTAAAATTAACTAACATGACTAAATTAACTAAAATTAGCTAACTGTTTGGCATATATTTGGTCCTATGCTTTAAAGTTAAGTTGTCAGGGAGCACCTGGTGGCTTCCAAATCCTGATTTCTACTCAGGTCATGACCCCAGGGTCAGAAGATAGAGTCCCACATCTCTCATGCACTCTCTGTCTTTCAAAAAGAATAAAAAATTAAAAATTTAAGGTGTCAGAATAACCAGGAATCCACAAATTTCACATACCTATTGTTCTTTATTTGACTTTGGAATTTAATTCTCATAATTATATTATGATTTATTGAGGTGATGCTGATGAAACTGATACATAATTGAAGTGATTTTTGCATTCCTCTTTCTTTATCTCAAAAATTTGGTATAGGATTTAACTATTTCTAAGATCTTCGCAGTGTAAACATTGTGTAATCCTATAACAATTTGAGAATATTAATATGCACCTTTGGTTTTCTATAAAAACAATCAAACATGAACACATTTAGGAAATAATTTCTGAAGAATTAATATTAATTATGGAATCAATTGAGTCACAGCATTTTTCTTAATATTGACTTCAAGTGTAAGATAAACACAAGGAAGCTAAGAATTTAAATCACAGTGAATATTTTATATAAATATAATGCTGAAATGTGTTTAGCCTATTTTAATCTTCACTGTGTTCTCTCTACAAACTATTTTATTATAATAAATAATCCACAAATCAATGTCACAAATTTGATTTTAAAAATTAAGATTCTTTTTTCTAAAGTTTATTTGTTTTTTATTTATTTAGAGAGAGAGTGTGTGTGCATGTGAGTGGGGGAGAGTCAGAGAGAGAGGAAAAGAATCCCAAGCAGGCTCTATGCTGTCAACACAGAGCCCAGGGCATGACTTAGGGCTCAATGTTGGGCTCAGTCTCTGAAACAGTAAGATGAGCCATTCAGGTGCCCCTAAAAAATAAGATTCTTAATTCACCCAAGTATCATTACTAATATATGTTAGCATTTAATCTTTCAAAAATCTGACATATATCTTAATTGTATTTACAATGAATGCTTTATGTGAGCTTCTTTGTTGGCTTTCACAGATTTTTTTTACAATGAAATTCTTAATTTTTAGGTCTTTTAAAAATGTAAACAGAAAACTGGGTAAATATATTTAAGGACAATGACTCAATTCATAGAGCCCAGATGTTTTCAACAAAATTGGTTATCTTAAAAATGTGAGCTTCATTAATATCAAAGTAAAAATATAATTTCGATAGCCCTTGAAGTCATCTTATTTCTATGCTTGACTTTTGACTTCTATTACATGTTCTTTCATTATTGTCACCTTTCACTTTATATTTTTAGGTAATATACATATAAGCCTTTGTTCTAAATTGGTTGGATAGTTTATGAAATTGATCAACTATAATTGATAAGTCTATTAAAGATGTATTTCCTATCTTTGAATATATAAAATACATTTATATCACTAGTAGGTGATAAATGAAAAATTATTTCTTTAAATCAGACTATTTCAAACTTGGCATTATTAATATTTTGGTCTGTATAATTCTTTACTGATGGGCTGTTCTGTGCATTCTCAGATGTTCAGCAGCATCACTGACCTCTACCCACTACACATCAGTAACAGCCTCCTCCCCCTTTGTTACAACCAAAAATGTTTCCAGACAGCACCAAATGGCCTCTGGGAGGAAAATAAGTCTAGTTGAGAACCACTGCTTTACATCAATATAATGAGTCCAATAAAATTTTCCAAAGCTATGACAGGTTAATGTCTTAGAATGCTAGGGTATAAAAAACAAAACAAAAATATTGAGATTATGTGTGTGAAGTCCTTAGAACTACATCTTCAATGTCAGATATTATGATTATACTATCTGTGAAACAATAATCTGGGTACTGAAAATGAAAAAAGATGAAAAAATACAATCCTATACACCTACATTTTTGGAACTCACAATAAATGATAGATATAGACCCAATTGTGATACTGAAGTAAGGGAAATTGTAATGCTACAGAAGTTATATATGTATACACGTATACACACACACACACACACACACATATATATATATATATATATATATATAATTCTTTTTAGTACCACTTATTGAAGAGACAGCCTTTATTACATTATATTGTCTTTGGCTGCTATGTGAAACAGAACAGTATTATATTGTAACTGTTGTATCAACTTATTTACTTGTTAGACTTTAAGAGTGATCTCAGTTTAGATGAGGAATAATTTTTGGTCATATAGAAGTTTTAGTTATTAATCTTTCAAAACTACTTTGTGACATGAAAATTTCATTGAAAGACACTAGTCTGGAAAGACATTTAGCAATGTGAGAATGAGTCTTTTAGACTCAGCTGCAGGTGCCTATTAGGGTCCAGAGATATGATTATTTTAACTTATTTCTGCTGTTGGGGCGCCTGGGTGGCGCAGTCGGTTAAGCATCCGACTTCAGCCAGGTCACGATCTCGCGGTCTGTGAGTTCGAGCCCCGTGTCAGGCTCTGGGCTGATGGCTCGGAGCCTGGAGCCTGTTTCCGATTCTGTGTCTCCCTCTCTCTCTGCCCCTCCCCCGTTCATGCTCTGTCTCTCTCTGTCCCCAAAAAAATAAACGTTGAAAAAAAAATTTAACTTATTTCTGCTGTGGAAAAAAATAATAAGCAGAATAATAACATACAAGTACAGTTAAATTGTAAATATATTTTATTCTTGATCATGAGGAGTTTTGCCTGACTTAGAAATGAGCTTGCTCTTCTGATTGTTTTAATTTTAGGTGCAGATATTGAGGAAAGTTAAATTAAATTTTTATGAAAATGATGTGTATTCATTGCACTTGTCTTATTTAATAAGAGTTTGACATGTTAATTTGGACATTTTTATTTCTCCTATATTCAGAAAGTTTTTGTATTAAAGTGGGGAAATTAGTAATATTTGTTACATATGATATTTCTGTATCCCACATCCCACAATTTTTGTGACTGTGTATTGATAATTTAAAATGGACTTAACCTGGTTTAACCGAAGTAAACCATAACCTAATCTTAAAAAAAATCACTAAATAATCCAAAGGTGACAAATTTTATCATTTGTACCGTATTTGCCATTTTTTCTATTTTTTGTTATCTATACCTGTTCTCTATCCATACATATTTTATTTTCCATTTCCCTGAGTTTATATGATAGATTTTAATTTAATGATTATGATGATTGACTTGAATGAAGTACTTACTAGCTGATGTACACCTTAAGGAAAAATCATATTCTCCTCTAAATTTACTCTCAGTTAATTTCAACTACCATTACCAAATTCCACTGAGCATGCTTTAGCAGTAAATCTTTCATTCCTGAATGTTCCTCCAAGCTAAAGATTGAAATTCTTCCTTAATTTTGATTGCACTTCAGAAAGTAAAATATTTTAACATCAATTCTTTGTCGATCACTTGTGCCTATTTTGTATAATGAAATATCTGTCATCTTATTTTGATTAGTCTTTTACTAGACACTCTTTGACTTCATCTTTTATAGAACTGTATGACTCAGTATGTATATCTGTGTAGTACAATATATAGTTTATAGAAGAAGGAATTTATAGAAGAAAAAAATATGGAGAAATGTTTAGATATTTGAAATTTTTCTCCTTTAGAAAATATAAATGTGTTAAATATTATACACATATTATCAAAACATGTTTAATATTCCTTTTAAAACTCTATTTTAACCTATTATATTTATTTGACATTTTCCAGTGGTTTTGTGACTGTGTTTGGGAAGCAAGGTTTTAATAATACAATCAACAGATTTGTGTAGACAATCAGCTCTAAATATACATTATGTCTTTCAGTGCCAGAAAAATTTAATACCAACTAAATTTTAGGACTCTGGATGAATATTTGTGCTATTAACATGTTGAAATCTTTCAGTAGTTAGTGCACTTTAAAAGTATATATTTAATTATAGTAAGTGTAATATGTCAACTAGAGACCCATTGCTTGGTATTAAGATAATATTGTTTGTTGAGAACAAGTCCTCTTTTCAGTGTTTTAAATGTGTGAAAGTCAGATTTTTAAGGCATGATGTAAAGATTAGCTTCAATAATTATAATTTCAAGCTTGGAAATAATGTTTCAGTACAATGTTTGCTGATTCCCAGAAAAGCTTGCTTTTTATATTTAATGTAATTCT
This sequence comes from Prionailurus viverrinus, assembly GCF_022837055.1. NCBI lineage: Eukaryota > Metazoa > Chordata > Mammalia > Carnivora > Felidae > Prionailurus > Prionailurus viverrinus. The sequence goes on along the minus strand of NC_062564.1, from coordinate 107,917,034 downwards.
TCAATTAATTTAGAAAGGCTTATGTTTTACTAAGGTTGAATGAGTACATAATTAACTGAATGCCAGAGTTTTGTGCATTAGATAATTACAGTATTGCAGGCTGTTTTTATTGTATAGAGTGATAGAAGAACCACTTTTTAGCCTTTAAATTTATGGAATGATAGCCGATACTTCAAATATTTTTTGTAATTTGTATACATTATTGAATGTCTATAAATTTACAGTAGATTGTGTGAACAGTATCTCAGCTGAAAATTTCCCAAGATCTTGCAAGTATTTTGATGCAAAGAAAGAGAAAGAGAGAGAAAGAAAAAAAAGAAAGAGCTTTTTTTTTTTGCAAGGGCAAAAGCAAATTTAAAAAGTTAAAAATGGGGCGCCTGGGTGATTCAGTTGGGTTAAGCCTGCACTTTGGCTCTGGTCATGATTCGGGGTTTGTGAGTTGGAGCCTGCATCAGGCTTTCCGCTATCATTGTGGAGACCCTTTCAGATCTTCTGTAACCCTCTCTCTGCCCCTCCCCTGCTTGGGCTCGATCTCTCCCTATCTTCTCAAAACTGAATAAACATTTAAAAAAAATAAATAAAAAGTTACAAATAAAAGCTAGTAGTACAGAGTTTATTGTTATATACTATAAGTAGGGAGTTTGAATAATTACTGAAGAAGATGTTGCATGACATAATGATTAGCATTGATACACATTTGCTGGTTACCTGCCTGTTCTTCTCTCAATTACCTCCTTTATCTTTTTAATCTTACCTTTTTGCAGTGGAGTTTTTATTTTTCTTACCATTTTTGAAATTTTAAAATCTTTTCCAGCTTTAGATGTTTTCCTTATTACATAAGATTAATTTGGATCATATTATCTCTACAGGTCCCTTCTAGTTATAAACTTTTATGAGGAAAACTATATCTTATTGGTAGTTTATTTTATTTTTGGTGGTTTATTTTTTTAAAAAATATTTCATTAAACAAGTTTTTCTCTTTATTATTGTTTTATGGTTACTATCAAATGAATATGTACACTTTGAATCGAAAAATGAGTTTATGGGATAGTCATTTAGCCTATCGAATTAGGAATAATACATTAAAAAGATTAGAAATTAATATATAATATACTTACATATAATATTTACATTTATACGTACATATACATAATTATATAAATGAAGGATGTATACAATTTAATGCTGATGTGTCCATTCATTATAAATGCTGTCACCACTTGGTTGTTTCCTGTACAGGCAAGAAGGCTAGAGTGGTAAAGATTTGTGTATTGTATTTTAATCATTGAAAGCTCAAAGATACATTTTATTTAGTTTTTATTCTTGATTAAAGTTTATTCATCTATTTTGATAGAAGAGAGAGAGCAGGGAAGAGTCAGAGACTTCCAAGTAGGCTCCATACCACTAGTGTGGAGCTTGATGAGGGGCTTAAACTCACGAACTATGAGATAGTGACCTGGGCGGAAATCAAGACTTGGTCGCTTAACTGACTGAGCCACACAGACATCCCAAAGATAACATTTTAGAAATAAAATCCTATTATTTTCAGTTCAGTATATATACAGTTCTAACAGTGAAGGATGTATACAGTGTAGTTTTTATTTAAAAAAACATAGAATTTTTTCTGGTATGAGGTTTTTGTTGTTATAATTTATGCTTACAGAGATAAAAACAAACAGTTACAGGGAAAAAAGAAAAAGAGATACTGAGAAAACAGGGATGCAACAATTCTACTTAGTCCTGAAAGAAACTTGCACTATGTACACGATGTACATGAGCAGACTTTTTGCGAAAAGGTGAAAACACTCTAATAATAAATAAATAAATGAATAAATGAATGATATTGATGAATGCAAACATAAAGGGGATTAGGACATATACATTCTTCAGAGTATCTGAAGAACATTTGGACCATGGTAAATGGATAGATGGCTAGTTTCTCCACAAAGGTATGGTACTGAGAGAACACGCTCTTGCCTGTTGCTCATTATTTTTATTTTTCTGGTAACATTAGGAGACCTGTCCCATTAGTGTTTTTAGTAAAGTCCCTGTCCTTGCCATTATTCTTGAGTCCAACAATTTCTCTAGTAGTTTGGAATGGGAGAATTCTTCTATTCTACATTTTTTAAAGAAGTATTCAAATTTTCTTTACTCCAAAGAGTGTTTCAAAACCACTCTTGTTTAATTTAAACTCCCTTTCATACTGTGTAATTTTACCTCTTCTGTAACATTACAATTTCCCTTATTTCAGAATCACAGTGGGGTCTATATCCATCATTTATTGTGAGTTACAAAAATGTAGGCATATAGGATTATATTTTTTCATCTTTTCATTTTTGATGCCCAGATTATTGTTTCACACATAGTAAAATCCTAATATCTAACATTGAAGATGTAGTTGTAAGGACTTCACACACATAATCTCATTTAATTCCCATAGCAAACTCATGAGATACATAATCGTTTTAATCTTCATTTTATAGTTTATGAAAGAAACATGCAGAGAATAGACAATTGCACAACATCACACAGTTTAAGAGGTGAAGGTCATTTTCAAACTCAGGCATTTTGATTCTAGGACATACACTCTCAATTACCTTAGGAAAATATATATTAAGAAATGTGTATGGAAATGTTGTGAGTTTACTTGGCATTTTTGAGCTGGTATGGGAACATTATTATGTACAAAAAAGTTTCCACCAGATAGTGTTCAACATACATAGTGAGACAAGACATTTTTCCAGTGTTTGAAAATATAACAGTAAACATTATAAGATAAAAGATAGGAGAATCTGAGGCTTTAATAGTTTGGTGCATGGTTATCAGAGAGATAAGAAAATGTTTACAACAGAGTGGGAAGGGTCCATAACATGGGGTAACACATAATGATTACTAGAAAAAAAAAAAGAGACATTTATGTCAAAACCTGAATGATGAATGAAGATAATAAAGGTGAGCAATGGCAGAATCAAATTAGGGTAAAATAAAAAAAAATAACCTGAGAATAGCTATGTGAGATAAATTATAGGCAATAAAGTGTATGATGTACTCTGGATTGAAGGCTTGACTGTAGATACTAGGTTGAACAGAAATTACTGAGAAAGGGCTTAGGGTAAAGAGATAAGTGTGTGTGTGTTTTTTGGAGGGGTGGGGAGAAAGGAGTGTGAGATGAACTTCTAATAATCCAATAATGACTAACATCATTGAGCATTGAGTTTGAAATTCAAAATAATCAAGCTAGTGAAAAACTATCAGGCCAAAATAGTAGTAGTAGTAGTAATAATAATAATGATAATAATAATAATAATAATGTAGAAAATTTTTTTCATATTCAAACTGCTTAATGCATTTATACTCAAATTCATAATCATATTGGACCGCATAATTTGCAGGGTCAGTGAAAAATTAAAATGTGTGGTTTTTGCAAGTGGCAGGGAATTTATGCCAGAATGCGGTTGGTACCAGGATCATTACTGAGCAAGAGGCACCTGCAGACTTGCCTGCTAAACACAACATAGGTCTTGTAGCCCAGAGATAGGACAGCTGTCACCTTGCCCTATAGCAGAGTCCATGGGGTGTGCGGAGTCCTGATTCTTCCCAGGACTGTTCCCAGACCCCCACCAGGAGTGCACAACAAAATGGAAAAATGAAGGTTTTCTCCCACGTGCTGATGTGATCCAGTTACCACCACAAGTGGAGGGCGGCAGCCATTGTGGGAAAGAGATTGTGTGAGAGAGATCAGGTGAGAGTGGGGTCCGGGGAGACAGGGGGCAGGTGGCTAAGAACCTATTTTAGGGAAACGGACAGTTGGGAAGTTGTGATATGGTATGTGGGCTAAAGTTCTAGGCCCTTGGTACATGGTCCATTGTCTCATTAGAACTTCACCTTAAAAATTCTTCACTTAGGAATTTAAAAATAAAATTAAGAATTTCAAGATGACTACTACAGAGAATTAAACCCCAAAAGTGGAGCCCTCTGGAGCAAGAGGCACTGTTTAACTGCACTGGTCTATCATTCAAGAAGCCAGCCTATTCATGTTAATATCTTTTTATAGTTGTTTTCTATACTTCAATCATACTAAATCTTCCTAAGTGTAATATCATTATAAATTTCTTATGTCTTACCTTATTTATCATGGAAAATTTATATATGTAGAATACACAAACTTTTATATTCTACTAATTCTGATTTCCAAATTTAACTCTGTTTTATGGGGAAAATGCATATTCTAGAATCACATTTAAATCAACTATTTGGTATTATACTTCATCCCCATATGTTTCTAGTTATTCATATCTTTCAGAATAATAGATTTTGAAAATCTGCAGTTTGAAACCCTCCATTTTATACCTGCATAATTTACTTAAAAGCTTTGATTAATTTATATTTATTTATAGCTCCTGTATTTTAGGGCTATTTCAATAGCATGATTTGAGATCTTAGGAGTGAATACAACTGAATCCAGAGAACGGCATAATATAAAAATTTAATTGTTACTTTAAACTTTTCTGTCTAGCTGAAAAATTATGAATTCAGATAAATTAATGTAAGGAATGAAATTTTATTAAGCTTAAGATTTATATTTGAAAACATGAGTGCTAATTTTTATGACCAAATGTTCCAGCTCCCAGAATCTTCCTCATGAAAAATGCAAATGAAAACTATTAGGTGAGCTGTAGCCCAAGTCTGATGTGAATGCTGTAACTTTAAAATCATCTAGTATATTAATTGCCTTCCATCTCAGGTTTTTATGAAATGGTCATTTATGAAAGATACTTCTCAGATCCTTCTGTGAGAATCTTGAGAGTGGTATGTGGAAACGTGAGAAGTTGGCTTATTTTGACATTCATCCATGTGGCTGCTATTAAACTTTCAGATATGCCAGGGAATCTTCAGTTGGCCTTATATGGAAGGGGAGGTAATACTACAGAAGATGTGACTCTTCATATGAATTACCTTCATAAGATCTATAGTTATTACAAGTATTACTTAATACTTATACAAGAACATATAAGAATGACAAGAATATGAAAATGAAATAAAAATTTAAAAAATTGGAACTGATTTTTAAAAAGCTTTATTTAAATAAAAAATTAACTGCTCTAGGCTATTTAGATACCCCTGACCTGCTTGTAATGTCTTCTTATTCCCTTGTAATTAGAGAAAAAAAAAAAGGAAAGAAATGGAGTTTCCAATACTTAATTCTTTATTATGCCGTAAGTGACAGAGGAAATTGGGATACTGGGCAGCATTCACAGATCACCAGAGGAGATTGCTGAAATGGACAGATGCAGTTATCATTTACTAAAGTAACGGACTATCCATTTATAAGAACTGCAGTAATGATGCGGTTTTTCTAGATATTGGAGGGTACTCTATTTTGAGATAGCTATTTTTTCAGCAAAAATGGGAGCAATTATTTTCTGAGAGGTGAGAAAGTTAAAGGTATTAAACAAAATTTAATATGAGGATAAAAAGTTAAAAACCTTTGATATGACACCAAGTTTAATTTTATTTTTATATTTATTTATTCATTCCTCTTGTGGAACATTTAAAAATTTTTATATATGTTTATTCTTGTCGAACATTTAATAAAATTAGAATTCTTAGATATTTGAATTACTTAAGTCATGAGCTTTGAATGGGGTTATAAAAAGGGTTCCTTGTCCAAAATTTTAAAGGTTTAAAATAGAGTTCTAATGCAAATTCATTACAGATCCAGAAGTCAAGGAACCACACATATATGTGTATCATCATTCCATGTGTCCTATTCTAGGTTTTGTATTCAATTCCCCCATTATAAACATTGCAATCTGCTAACTAATATGAAGTTTGAATTAAATATTTGGGGCCCATAGAGACAAACTCCACCTGCTTCTGGATGTGATATAGGAGAAAAAGATACTTACTGCTTTTTTTCTCATGACATTATCAATTTGCATGACATGACTAATTATTCTCAGCATAGTGAAAAAGGTTAAAAACAAGGAGATAAAAATGTGTGCTGCAGTTGAAGTGTGATTTCTGTCATGTAGCTTCAGGAGGTTTTGTGGAATGTAATAAAATAAATGGGAATAAGAGGAAATTAAACAGATAGTATCTGAGTTCCTAATATATTTAGAGATTATATAGTCAGCATTGGTTCTTGTTCCTTCTTAAAGGATGAACAAGGTAGATCATAATCAAAATAAAGTACTAAAGTCAAGGCTGTTACAGGGATAGATATTGATGCACACACACACACAATACCGCAGCCTTATCAGCTTAGAAAGCAGACATTAATTATCTCACAATTTCTATGGGTCAAGAGTGCCAGCCTGACCTAACTGGGTCCTCTGTTAAGGGTCTTACAGGACTGCCATCAATGTGACAGCCAGGCTACATTTTCTACTGGAAGCTTGACTGGGGAATAACCTACTGCAAAGCTCATATAGGTTTTTGGCAGAATTCATTTTCTGTGGCTGGGAAAATGAACCCCAGATCTTTGTAGCCAGTTACAGGCTGCCTGAAGCTAATAAAGGCAATCTACAATTGCTTCCTATGGACTCCCTCAACATGGCGGCTTACCCTTCCTGCATAAAACCTTTCAGGAGACTGTCCAGCCCTAGTTTGCTAATATAGAGTCTTTTCTAACATGATAGCATAGACATGGCATCCCATTACCTTTGCCATATAGTGTAACCTAATCAAATTTCATCGAGAGTGCCATTTCATCATGTTTTCCATATTCTTTTGTTTAGAAGCAAGTCAGAGTTCCTGCTCAGACACATGGGGATAAGAATTCACAACAATATAAACACCAGGAGGCCAGAAATCATTGGGGTAATCTTAGGGTCTGTCCACCACACACATAGACAACAATTCTGGAAACTAAAGATGAGTTGGAAATCTTAAAAAACAGCCAAAGCTAAAATACACATTATATGCAAGACAATGATACACATAAAGTATGACTTTTTACAATTGACATAAAGTCTATTATACTAACAAAAATTTATCCCCCTGATTTTTGGAAAATGTATGTTAAAAGCCAAAAGTGGAATCTGAGAGAAGAGGCCATTATAAATGAATTAGGAAAAAAGATAGTATTTTAGAATAAGATAGTTGCTATAAAGATGGAGATAAGTGGATGAATTTGATACAGAAGTATAATGGTAATAATAATATAAATATTAATAGTAATAACAATAACATTTATTTAAATGTTACAAAATTCCAGATCATATTCTAAAGGCCTTACCTGTAACCATTCATTTGTGCTTACAATAAATGTACTGTTGTTTCCATTATTAGACAGGGACATGTAATGATTTGAAAAGGAGGGTAGAATTTTTTCAGTTAAGTGTTGGTTATTGCTCTTAGATACATGTGGGAGGGAGGTGTTTGAAAGATATGAATTAGAGATAGGCACTACCTTTCTAGACTGAACAACCAGGTAAATAGGGGGATGATTTTATCAGTTATTATTATCGTCTCAATTCAAAATTGTTAATGTTGTCTTACATATCTACTCAAATATAATTTTATTTTTTTAAAATAATCCTCTTTATCTTATGTAACTCTGGCTATTCTCATATGAAATTTATTTTATGTTCTTTAAAAACTATTCAAATCCAAATCACCTTTCACATTCAAGTTCCACTTTGTCTACAAAATGAAGAAAAAAAAAAAACTTTAACTCTCAGTGATTGACATTATCCAAACCATAATTTTTGTAAATTGTATGCATATTTTTGTATCTATTATATAATCAATTGTTTTATAATTTAAATATGTATGTTACGTTTGTCAACCAGATAGGAAACTTCCTGAGGGCAAAGAACATGACAAGATTTTTAAAAATCTTTTATAATAGCTATTAATATTAAATATAGTATCTTAGTAAATATTCATTGTTGTACTTTCACCTTTTTGATGTCTATGCACTTTGCCTCCTGAATAATAGAAAAACTCAGCTACTTTTGACTCTTTTTCATAGGAAGATGCATGGGGGAAATTCTACCTGAACCTTTCCTGTATGAAAGGTTATTATTTATTGTTTCCAGAGTTCCCTTCTCACTGGGAATGGTAGGTGCCAAGCAAATATACATAACAGATAGAGATCTCACAAAAAAACATTTGAAAATGTAGTGTTCCACGTTTTTTCTGGGTTGGCCTCCAACCTCCCCGTAGACTGCTTAGGAAATATAGGATACAATGAGAAAACATTTTCTAAGACAGCCACAATAATTCCTCCTCAGCTCCTTTGAAATATGACTTTGCTACTTCTCACTTCAAGAGGCAGAGTCAATTGCTCAACTCCTTGAACCTGGTCAGGTCTTGTAACTGCATTTTGGCAGAATGATACAATTTGATTTCTGAGGTTAGGGCTTAAGCCTTGGAGCATTTGCTCATTTCCACTGTTTTGGAGCCCTGACCCATCATGTTGTGAAGAAGCTCACTATCCTACTGGTGAATGAGAGGCCAAGTGGAGGAATTGAGGTTCCTTCCTGGGCTCACAGCTAGTGCCAAGGGACAGGAGAACTATTTCATGAGATTGAACAGAGGAAGAATTGCTAAATAACAGGATTCACAATTTTGTCATGTAATAGAGACAAGAACGTAATTATTTAATGTGTTTACTTATGTTAATACTTTATTTGGATTCACATGTTGATTACAATTCTTAGAAGTCTTGCATGCATTTTAGAGAGATTATGTACTTTAAAATTATTCATTGAGCTTTATAATATTTCTGTCAGAAAAAAAAATGTAGCAGTGCTTAGGACAGATAATAAAACAGAATCAGAATGATCTACTTAAGGGGCACCTGGGTGGCTCAGTTGGTTAAGCATGCGACTCTTGATTTTGGTTCAGGTCATGATCTCATGGTTTGTGGGATTGAGCCCTACCTCTGGCTCTGCTCTGAATGTGGAGCCTGCTTGGGATTCTCTTTCCCCGCTCTCTGTGCCCCATGCCCCTCCCCCACTCTCTCTCTCTCAAAACAAATACATATACTTAAAAAATAAAAGAATGGTCTACTTAATGAAAATTACTAAAGGCAATTTTCATGCAGTGCTATAATTTGGGTTTCTGATGAGTATACTCTTGAAAAGAACTAGTGACATTATTAACAAATAAACAGATTTTTAAAATGTAGTTGAATAATAGTTTTATAATGCATAATAACATAAAATTTTAAATGCCATATCAGGACATAAAATGTCCCTTTTCTTCTAATGTTGTGCAGACATCAAAATTTAAATTAATGTATAAATAAATATGTCATTTTATAACATAATATTGATAAGTATTCATTGTAGAGAATCTGAAAAACACAAAAGGTACAAAAAAAATTCCATAGGCCAAAAAGAAAAAGTGGTAACATTTAACAGTTCCTTAAAGTCATATATTTGAGTGTGTTGGTATATGATTGCTTCCATACTATTTTTATTCTTTTTTCCACTTCCTTCATTATAAACATTTCCAAGGTAGTAATTTTTTTAAAGATAATATTACTGGCTACATAATTTTCCTTTTATGTACCATAACCTATAGACATTTTCTTAGGTTATATTTAGGCTGTTTCTCATCTTCACTATAATAATAAAACCTTCTTTAATTTCATTCTATATAAATCTTTCTTTGTATCTCAGGTTATTTCTTTAGAATGACTTCATACTACAGCTATCAGTAATAATAAATACTACAACTACAATTAATAATAAATAATGCAATTGCCAGTGTGCTGTAAGATTGGACACTTTTATGAGTATCATTCCATTTCATTGTCTCAAAAATCCTGTAAGGAAGCTTTTATTGACCTCAGTTTTGCTGATGAAGAAATCCAGTCCTGATGCGGAGTAGCTTTATATTAGCCAAGCAAACAACCAACCAAATGAAAAACCCACTCTGTCTAATGACTAAGAGAGGTTTCAAGAGCCAGACTGCCTGGGCACAAAGCCCACCTTCTCCCCTTACTGCTGCTATGGCTTTGGGAAAAACCTCAGCTTTCTCACCAGTAAGATGAAGACAGTGAGAGTGCTTCAGTGTTGTATTGCCAGAAGTAAGGAAGTGATATAAGCAGAACGTTCATTGAAAATAGTGTCTGGTTAAAACAACCACATAAGAAATGTTGACTAGAATGAAGCTGGAGTTTTTTGAGACGTCTAGAAAATTAGATTCCTGAAACACAAGTGGCTGACAATCTAAACAGTAGGACCAACTATACTCAGTTCTTTACATCGACAATTAAGATTTTTCAAATGTATTTTACATCTATAAAAAACTTAAAATATATTTGAGTAAAATATATTCCAAGTATCCAACTGAAATTTGGAGCAAATTAAAGAAGTGAACTGTTTTCCAATATTAGGGTATTTGGAAGACAGAGGATTAGAACAGCTCTAAGGAACATGATTGAGATCAGAACTAAATGATATGAGAGTGACAGTTCAATGGTGACAGGTAATTAGGCAGAATTCTCATACAAATATAACAATGAAAATGTACACTTCTTTGTACTGGTATGAATGCAAGATTGTATCTTCCTTACAGACATGAGATAGGGTATTGGAGACAAATCTAAACATATTTTAACAAAGTTCTCAGCGCAATATGAAATAAAAATGGGGGATCAGGTTAAGTGAAAAGCTGAACTCTCCTTTGAACTTGCTGAACTACAGATGCATGTTTGTCTTCTAAACAGGGAATTTCTGCAAGAGAGCTATATGTACAGTTCATCTCATGAGGGTAAGGATTTGACATATAAGTTTGGAACTCATTCATAGAAACTGATATAATTATCCATATTTCTCTTTTTTTTTCTTTTAATTTCCTAAATAGATATAGAGAAGTATAATTCAGTTCTACTCAAGAATGTCTTAGCTGGGCCTGCCCAGAAAAACGGGTCCACAGTCTCAGGAAAGAATGAATGAAGAAGTAAAAGGTATGTCCAGGAAGCAGGCAAGATGTCTAATTACAGAGAAGGGCACATCTTTACACAAAATATCATCACTTGCTGTATAATGCAGGAGTACTTGCAAGAGGCATTTGGAAAAACTGCATGTGGACTATTTCGTTAGGGGGAATGAATGAATTAAAAAATAAACATCTTTTTGTTTCTTCCTATCTTCTGTCTCTTGTGAGTCAGCACTTACTCTTTAGGAATTTAAGTCCCTCATACCTTCCAGATTATATAAAGTGGTCCCTTCATGAGGCCTCTGCTGAAACTAAATCCCCAATAGCAGAGGCAAGCATGTATGGCAGGAGCCACAGAATGCAGAAGAGTCAATGACAACTGAGGGACATTGGCACTCCCTTCCTGACATCCTGCAGTCTGCAGTCTTGAAGACATGGTTACTCAAATCCTTCATGGTATAGGGCATTGAGTTGATCCAGCAACATGGTAACAGAAACTCCCTAGGAAAGGCCAGGAGATGAGTTGCATGGCATGAGTAGGGCGTTGTGAGATACCAAACTACAATGGATATCAGAAACATTTATTGGAGCAGGAACAACTTCTCGAGTATGTGAAACATTACGATAATATGACCTATTTTATAAAGGCAAAGAAGGAGTAAGTACGTGAGTGTCAACCTCATTTTTCAAATACCCACTATTTAAACAATATAGGGATTAATTTTTCAAGTAGTATAAATATCATAAATGCAGCCACCTGGGTGGCTCAGTAGATTTAACATCTGACTCTTGATTTTGGCTCAGGTCATGGTCCCAGGATCATGAGAGTGAGCCATGCGTCCAACTCTGAGCTGACCATGATTGATTCCCCCTCTCTCCCTCTGCTCTTGTCTCCCACTCTCACTCTCTCTTTAAAATTAAAAAAAAAAAATAGGAGTGCCTGGGTGGCTCAGTTGGTTAAATGTCCAACTTCAGCTCAGGTCATGATCCCACAGTTTGTGAGTTCAAGCCCCACATTGGTCTCTGTGCTGACAGCTTGGAGCCTGGAGCCTGCTTCAAATTCTGTGTCTCCCTCTCTCTCTGCCCCTTCCTCTAAAATAAACATTAAAAAGTTTTTAAATTAAAAAATACAAATAAAAATAAATCATAAATGCATATTCACAAACAGAAACACAGATTACCACAACAACTGAAGAGCACAGGTACAAATATGTAAATTAAGTATCACAAATATTCAAATAAATAATACATTTGTACTGAGTGGGTATCCATTGATACATTTACACTCCCTCATGGAAGAATTCTTAGAAATGTTTCATTTGGATTTTCAAGTAGCCAGAGTACAAAATATCAAGGAAAAAATTATTCTGATTGACAAAAGTGACCTGTTTCAAATAATTATGAAGCAAGAAAATTAATTTGGCTTAAATAGAGGAAACAGAGTCAGACATTTGATGGTTTTGATAACAAAACAGTAACTCTGAACCTTTCAAAATCACTTTCTGGAAGGAAACATTTGTTATTCAGTGCCTAGGTGTCCTGAAGCATTTAGCTCTGAATATTATGGGGCTTAGATTAAGTTAAAATATGAATTACTGTGAACTTTTCTAAGAAAATATTACTGTAAGTGCTCTGCATTCTTAACAGTTCCTAGTAGGTGTTTGCTGTGCTCTCAGTCCACCCAGTCCTTCATATTTGAGAATAATCACCTACTTTTTGAGACAGTTCCATTTCAGAATGAAAATAAAGTTTATGTGAATATATTAATAGCATATTTGAATTAAAATTATATATAAATTATTTAAAGCACTGGAATAACTAAACTCATTTTTGTTGTATTGTGCTAAAATTGGTATATATTATATACGTTTCAGATGTACAACATTGTAATTTGATATCTGTATACACTACCAAATGATCACCATAAAAAAAATCCAATTACCTTCCATCACCATAGCATTGACCCCCTTCATCCATTCTGCCCATCTCCCATTCTCCTTCTCCTCTGGTAACCATCAATCTGTTCTCTGTATCTCTGTATCTATGTTTTCTGACTGTTTTGTTTGTTCATTGAATTTTGTTTTTATTTTTTATAGATTCCACTAATGCGTGAGTGAATTCATATAGTACTATGTCTTTACTCATTTGACTTATTTCACCTAGCATAAGGCAAAAGCTGACGTTTCTTGTCTTTTTGATAATAGACATTCTAATAGGTAGAAGATAATATGTGATTATGGCTTTGATTTGCATTTCCCTGATGATTAGTAAAGTTGAACATCTTTTCAGATGCCTGTTGGTCCTCTGCATACCTTTGGAAAAATGTGTATTCAGATCCTCTGCCCATTTTATTTTTTAATTTTTTTGGTGTCAGGTTCTTTGTCTATTTTGGACATTAACCCTTATCAGAGATGTGATTTGCAGATCTCTTCTCCCAGTAGCTTGTTTTTTTGCTCTAGTGATGGTACTCTTTGCTGTGCAGAAGATTTTTAGTTTGATGTGGTCCCATTTGTTTGTTTTTGTTTTTGTTTTTCATGCCTTTGACATCAGATTCACAAACACATTGCTAAGGCCAATGCCAAAGAATTTAAGCATCTTTGTTTTCTTCTAAGAATTTTATGGTTTCAGGTTTTACCTTTAGGTCTTTAATGCATTTTGACTTAATTTTTGTGTATGATTTAAGATAATAGTCCAGTTTCAGTCTTTTACATGCAATTGTCCAGTTTTCCAAGCACCATTTATAAAATAAAATGTCCTTTCTCCATTGCATGTTCTTGGCTCCCGTGTGAGAAATTAATTGTGTGCTGGGTTTGTTTGTGGGCTTACAATTCTATACCATTGATCTGTATATCTGACTTATGCCAGTACCATACTGTTTTGACTACTTACTATACCTTTGTAATATAGTTTAAAATCCTGGGATGTGATTCCTCCACCTTTGTTCTTTTTTCTCAAGACTTTTCTTGACTATTTGGGGTCTTCTATGGATCTATATAAATTTTAGAATTATTGGTTCGTTGTGAAAAGTGCCCTTTGAATTTTTGTTTGCTTGTTTCAAGTTTTATTTAAATTCCATTTATTTAGCATATAGTATAATGTTAGTTTCAGGGATAGAATTCAGTGATTCAGCAATTACATATAACAGCTAGTGCTCATCAAACCAAGTGCCCTCTTTTATGGTTTACCTTTCCTATCATCATCTGTTTTGTTTCTTAAATTTCACATATGAGTGAAATCATATGGTATTTGTCTTTCTCCGACTGGCATATTTCACTTAGCGTAATACCCTCTAACTCTATTCATGTTGGTGCAAATGGCAAGATTTCATTCTTTTTTATGGCTGAGTAACATTTTACTGTATACATATATACCACCTCTTCTTTATCCATTCATCAGTTGATGGACATTTGGATTCTGTCCATAATTTTGCCAATAGCAAATGATAATGCTGCTATAAACATTGGGGTGCGTGTATCCCTTTAAATCAGGATTTTTATATCCTTGAGGTAAGTACCTGTAGTGCAATTGCTAGATCTTAGGGTAGTTCTATTTTTAACTTTTTGAGGACACTTCATAATTTTTTCCACAGTGGCTGTACCAGTTTGCATTCCCACCAACAGTGTAAGAGGATTCCCCTTTCTCCGCATCCTCATCAACATCTGTTGTTCCTGGGTTGTTGATTTTAGCCATTATGACAGGTGTGAGGTGATATCTCATTATAGTTTTGATTTGTATTTCCCTGCTGATGCCATTGGAATTTGATAGAGATGACATTGAGTCTGTAGATTGCTTTAGGTAATATGGATATTTTAACAATATTAATTCTTCCAACCCATATACATGGTATATCTTCCCAATTATTTATGTCTTCTTCAACATCTTTTTATCAGTGTCTTAGAGATTTCAGTGTACAGTTTTCTCACCTCCTTGGCTTAATTTATTACTAGGTACTGTATACTTTTTTTTTTAATTTTTTTTTCAACATTTATTTATTTTTTTTGGGACAGAGAGAGACAGAGCATGAACGGGGGAGGGGCAGAGAGAGAGGGAGACACAGAATCGGAAACAAGCTCCAGGCTCTGAGCCATCAGCCCAGAGCCTGACGCGGGGCTCGAACTCACGGAGTGCGAGATCGTGACCTGGCTGAAGTCGGACGCTTAACCGACTGCGCCACCCAGGCGCCCCGGTACTGTATACTTTTGATGCAATTGTAAATGGTATTGATTTCTTAATTTCTCTTTCTGATCGTTGTTGGTATATATGCCAAAGATTTCTGTATATGAGTTTATATCCTGCAACTTTACTTGAATTCATTTATTCTAAAAGCTTTATGGTGGAGATTTTAAGGGTTTCCTATATATAGTATCATGTCATCTGAAAATGGTGGCAGTTTTCCATCTTTTTTGATTCAGTTTTATTACTAGTAATTGTTCTGTTCAGATTTTCTCTTTCTTCATGATTCAGTATCAGAAGATTGTGTGTTTCCAGAAATTTACCATCTCTTCTAGGTTGTCTAATTTGTTGATGTACAATTGTTTATAGTAGACTTTCATGATCCTCTTTATTTCAGTGTTTTTTTTTTTTAATTTTCTCTCTGATTTCTTCATTGAGCTGTTAATTGTTTACTAGCATGCTGTTTAGCCTCCAAGAGTTTTCCAGGTTTTTTTTTTCTTGTAATTGATTTCCACTTTGATACCATTGTGGTTGGAAAAGATGGTTGACATGATTTAAATCTTTTTAATTTTAATTGATTAATTTAAATTTAATTGAGAGTTGTTTTCTGGCCTAATATGTGATCTGCCCTAGAGAATATTCTATGTGCACTTGAAAAGAATGTGTATTCTGTTGTTTTGGGATGTAATATTCTGCATATACCTGCTATGTTCATCTGGTCTAATGTGTTGTTCAAACCCACTATTTCCTAATTGTTTTTCTCTGTGGATCATTTATTCATTGATGTAAGTGGGGCATTGAAGTAGCCTACTCTTATTGTATTGCTATTAATTTCTCCATAAAACAATTCAGATGTTCCTATGTTGGGAATATGGATGTTTATAATTGTTATACATTCGTGTTGGCTTGATCTCTTAATCATTTTGTAACACCCTTTTTTGATCTTTTATAACAGTCTTTGTTTCAAAATATATGTTGTCTGATATAAGTATTACTACCACAGCTTTTTATTTCTGCTTTTGTTTGCAAGGAATATCTTTGTCTTCCCTTTACTTTCCATCCCTATGTGTCTGTAAGTCTGAAATGAGTATCTTCCAAAAGTATATACATGCACCTTATTTTTTTACCCATTCAGTCACCTCATGTGTTTTGATTGGAACATTTAGCCCATTTATCTTTAAAGTAATTATTAATAGATGGGGACTTAATGCCTTTTCATTAATTATTTTCTGGGTGTTTTGTATTCCTTCTTTGTCCCTTTCACTTGTGCTTTCTCCCCTTATGATTTGATGATTTTATTTTATGCATCCCTCACCCTATTGTGGCTGGGCCATGACTGCTGTGAGCATGATGGTGGTTGGAGCTGGCATTCAGCCCAGTTGGCTACAGTGACTGGCCATGACTACTTCTTGCGCACTGGTGAGTAGGGCTGACACCCAGTGGAGCTGAGAGGCCCAGAGGAAGCTGCTATGGACATGCTGGTAGTTAGGATTCTCCCCTCATTGGTGGAAGACTAGCTTTGAAGAGGCACTGGTTGGGCAGGGCTGTCTGCCAAGTATGGCGGGACAGGATCCACTTTGGAGGACACCTATTAGAGAAGGCATATCAGGTGGGGTAGCACTACACGTGAATGCCAGTGCTGGGTGAGCAGTGCTAGCAAGGTAGATGGAGCATACCAGAACTGGCTTCAACCACCATCCAGCTATCTAGGGTAAAGTAGGGTGGGGTGGCGGGAGAAAGAAAAGTGGTTCCTTCCAGCACTTTTGTTTCTGGAGAAAGTTCCCACAGATTTCTACTTCTTCAACTTGTGTCCCCAGCCAGCCATGTATAAGCCAAGCATTTTCTTTTTTAAAAAAAAATTTTAACGTTTATTTATTTTTGAGACAGAGAGAGACAGAGCATGAACAGGGGAGGGGCAGAGAGAGAGGGAGACACAGAATCTGAAACAGGCTTCAGGCTCTGAGCTGTCAGCACAGAGTCCGACGCGGGGCCCGAACTCATGGACAGTGAGATCATGACCTGAGCTGAAGTTGGACGCTGAACCGACCAAGCCACCTAGGCGCCCCAAGCCAAGCATTTTCAAACTGCTGCCTCTATGCTGGGTCTGGGACCAAGTGATATAATGTGCCTGCCATTTAGGAGCAGGATTTCCAATTCCTGTAGCTCTCTCTCCAGCTCTCCTGGAGTTAAGTCTCACTGATTTTCAAAGCTCCTGGAGTTAAAGTCTGCTTATTTTCAGAGCAAGACTTTATGGGGGCTTGTATTCCTGGTCTAGGCCTCTAGGGTATGGGTGCTTGATGTGGGGCTTGATTCCCTCCTCAGGGAAGGAACTCCACACCTTTAGTGTAGAAAGGAACCCCATGTGCCTCGGACTTATGGGTTGCCACATTGGAGGCTTGGTTCCTGACCACATCTCTGCCTCTTTTACCCTTTTAAATGTGTACCCTTCTGTATATCTTTAGCTGTAGAAGACCTTCTTTACTGGATTCCAGGTTGTTTTCAGAATGAGTTGCATTATATGTAGTTGTGGCCTTGGTAGGTCCACAGGAGAAAGTGAACTAAGGATCCTTGTGCTCTACCATCTTCCCCTGTGACACTCTTGCATTTCTTTGTCTCTTATTACAGTCATTGTTTTAAAGTGTATTTTGTATTATATGAACAAAGCTATACTAGATTTCTCTTTATTACAACTTGCATCTTTCTCCATTCCTTCACTTTCAATTTGTGTGTCTTTCCTTCTGAAGTGAGTCTCTTGCAGGCAGCAGGAGGGTTGGGCAGGACTCTCACCCAACTCAGCTGTAACATAGGGCTCTGGTGTAGGTTAGGTCTGGACCCTTATGAAGGCATGACCACCAGTGCTAACAGGTTAGAGAGCCCCAAAATGGTACCCACCAGTGCTGGCACTTGTAAGTTAGAATGAGACTGAAGAAATGGCCCTTGCCAGTGTCTCCATTCCTAAAGAATCTTAACTGCCTCTCTGGCAGATACTTTAAGATTAAATAGGCCTCCCTTGTATATGGCTCATGCACTTTTCAAGCTGGTGCTGCGTCCTGGGGCAAGTGAATCTTTCTGTGAGCCTTTAGGAACGGACTCTCCTTTCCTACAGTTCTGGATTTTGTTGTTGTTGTTGTTGCCATTTGTTTGTTTTTCTGAATATAATCCCCATTGTTTTCAAAGCCATGCATTTGGGGCTTTGTCTCTCCTGTGCAGGATCTAGAGGTTGACCGGCCTGTTGTGGAACACAGACCCTTCAATTCCCAAGGAAAAGTTCTGCATTTTTGATACCTTCCCACCTGTGGCTCAACATCCTTATTTTGATTTATTTTGCGGGACCATGCATCTGCCTCTCCTACCTTTTTTTTTTTTCTTCTTTTTGCTTGGAATACTTTATTCACTTGGTTTCTTTTTTATTATCTATGTATTTATTTCTTTATTTATTTATATGAAATGTATTGTTAAATTGGTTTCCCTACAACACTCATTGCTCATCCCAACAGGTGCCCTCCTCAACACCAATCACCAACACTCTGCTCCCTCCCACTCCCCATCAACCTTCATTGTGTTCTCAGTTTTTAAAAGTCTCTTATGTTTTGGCTCCCTCCCTCTCTAGCCTTTTTTTTCCCCCCTTGGTCTTCTGTTAAGTTTCTCAGGATCCACATAAGAGTGAAAACATATGGTATCTGTCTTTCTCTGTATGACTTATTTCACTTAACATAACACTCTCCAGTTCCACGTTGCTACAAAAGGCCATATTTCATTCTTTCTCATTGCCATGTAGTATTCCATTGTGTATATAAACCACAATTTCTTTATCCATTCTTCACTTCATGGACATGTAGGCTCTTTCCATAATTTGGCTATTGTTGAAAGTGCTGCTATAAATATTGGGGTACTAGTGCCTCTATACATCAGCACTCCTGTATCCCTTGGGTAAATTCCTAGCAGTGCTATCGCTTGGTCATAGGGTAGATCTATTTTTAATTTTTTGAGGAACCTCCACACTATTTTCCAGAGTGGCTGCACCAGTTTGGATTCCCACCAACAGTGCAAGAGGGTTCTCATTTCTCCACATCCTCTCCAGCATCTATAGTCTCCTGATTTGTTCATTTCAGCCACTCTGACTGGCATGAGGTGGTATCTGAGTGTGGTTTTGATTTGTATTTCCCTGATGAGGAGTGATGTTGAGCATCTTTTCATGTGCCTTTTAGCCATCCAGATGTCTTCGTTACAGAAGTGTCTATTCATGTCTTCTGCCCGTTTCTTCACTGGATTATTTGTTTTTTGGGTGTGGAGTTTGGTGAGTTCTTTATAGATTTTGGATACTAGCCCTTTGTCTGATATGTAATTTGCAAATATCTTTTCCCATTCTGTTGGTTGCCTTTTATTTTGTTGATTGCTTCCTTTGCATTGCAGAAGATTTGATCTTCATGAGGCCCCAATAGTTCATTTTTGCTTTTAATTCCCTTGCCTTTGGGGATGTGTCAAGTAAGAAATTGCTACGACTGAAGTCAGAGAGGTTTTTTTTTTCCTGCTATCTCCTCTAGGGTTTTGATGGTTTCCGTTCTCACATTCAGGTCCTTAATCCATTTTGAGTTTATTTTTTGTGAATGGTGTAGGAAAGTGGTCTAGTTCCATTCTTCTGCATGTTGCTGTCCAGTTCTCCCAGCACTATTTGTTAAAGGGACGGTCTTTTTTCCATTGGATCTTCTTTCCTGCTTTGTCAAAGATTAGTTGGCCATACTTTTGTGGGTCTAGTTCTGGGGTTTCTATTCTATTCCATTGGTCTCTGTGTCTTTTTTTGTGCCAGTACCATGCTGTCTTGATGATTACAACTTTGTAGTAGAGGCTAAAGTCTGGGATTGTGATGCCTCCTGCTTTGGTCTTCTTCAAAATTCCTTTGGCTATTCGGGGCCTTTTGTGGTTCCATATAAATTTTAGGACTGCTTGTTCTAGCTTTGAGAAGAATGCTGGTGCAAATTTCATTGAGATTGCATTGAATGTGTAGATAGCTTTGGGTAGTATTTACATTTTAACAATATTTATTCTTCCAATCTATGAACACGGAATATTTTTCCATTTCTTTATATCTTCTTCAATTTCCTTCATAAGCTTTCTATAGTTTTCAGCATACAGATCTTTTACATCTTTCGTTAGGCTTATTCCTAGGTATTTTATGCTTCTTGGTGCAATTGTGAATGGGATCAGTTACTTTATTTGTCTTTCTGTTGCTTCATTATTAGTGTTTAAGAATGCAACTGATTTCTGTACATTGATTTTGTGTCCTGCGACTTTGCTGAATTCATGTATCAGTTCTAGCAGACGTTTGGTGGAGTCTATCGGATTTTAGATGTATAATATCATGTCATCTGCAAAGAGTGAAAGCTTAACTTCATCTTTACCAATTTTGATGCCTTTGATTTCCTTTTGTTGTCTGATTGCTGATGCTAGCACTTCCAACACTATGTTAAACCACAGCAGTGAGAGTGGACATCCCTGTCGTGTTCCTGATCTCAGGGAACAAGCTCTCAGTTTTTCCCATTGAGGATGATAATTGCTGTGGGCTTTTCATAAATGGCTTTTATGATGTTTAAGTATGTTCCTCCTATTCCAACTTTCTTGAGGGTTTTTATTAAGAAAGGATGCTGCATGTTGTGTAATGCTTTTTCTGAATCGATTGACAGGATCATATGGTTCTTATCATCTCTTTTATTAATGTGATGAATCACATTGATTGATTTGCGAATGTTGAACCAACCCTGCATCCCAGGAATGAATCCCACTTGATCATGGTGAATACTTCTTTTATATGCTGTTGAATTCAATTTGGTAGTATCTTGTTGAGAATTTTGCATCCATATTCATCAGGAATATTGGCCTATAGTTCTCTGGTTTTGCTGGGTCTCTGTCTAGTTTAGGAATCAAAGTAATGCTGGCTTCATAGAATGAGTCTGGAAGTTTTCCTTCCCTTTCTATATTTTGGAATAGCTTGAGAAGGATAGGTATTATCTCTGCTTTAAATGTCTGGTAGAAATTCCCAGGGAAGCCATCTGGTCCTGGACTCTTATTTGTTGGGAGATTTTTGATAACTGATTCAATTTCTTCACTGGTTATGGGTCTATTCAAGTTTTGGGTCTTCAAGTTATGGGTCTATTTATTCCTGTTTGAGTTTTGGGAGTATTTGGGTGCTTAGGAATTTGTCTATGTATTCCAGGTTGTCCAGTTAGTTGGCATATAATTTTTCATAGTATTCCCTGATAATTGCTTGTATTTCTGAGGGATTGGTTGTCATAATTCCGTTTTCATTCATGGCTTTATCTATTTGGGTCATCTCCCTTTTCTTTTTGAGAAGCCTGGCTAGAGGTTTATCAATTTTGTTTATTTTTTCAAAAACCAACTCTTGGTTTCATTGATCTTCTCTACAGTTTTGTTTTAGATTCTAAATTGTTTATTTCTGCTCTGATCTGTATTATTTCTTTTTTTCTGCTGGGTTTGGGGTGTCTTTGCTGTTCTGCTTCTATTTCCTTTAGGTGTGCTGTTAGATTTTGTATTTGGGATTTTTCTTGTTTGTTGAGATAGGCCTGGATTGCAATGTATTTTCCTCTCAGGACTGCCTTAGCCGCATCTCAAAGCGTTTAGATTGTTGTATTTTCATTTTCGTTTGTTTCCATATATTTTTTAATTTCTTCTCTAATTGCCTGGTTGACCCACTCATTCTTTAGTAGGGTGTTCTTTCACCTGCATGCTTTTTGTGGTTTTCCAGACTTTTTCCTGTGGTTGATTTCAAGTTTCATAGCATTGTGGTCTGAAAGTGTGCATGGTATAATCTCAATTGTTTAAACTTCTTAAGGGCTATTTTGTGACCCAGTATATGATCTATCTTGGAGAATGTTCCATGTGCACTCTAGAAGAAAGTATATTCTGTTGCTTTGGGGTGCAGAGTTCTAAATACATCTGTCAAGTCCCTCTGATCCAATGTATAATTCAAGGCCCTTGTTTCTTTATTGATCCCGTGTCTAGATGATCTGTCTATTGTTGTAAGTGGAGTATTAAAGTCCCTTGCAACTACCACATTCTTATCAATAAGGTTGCTTATGTTTGTGACTAATTGTTTTATATATTTGGGGTCTCCCGTATCGGCACATAGACATATATAATTGTTAGCTCTTCCTGATGGATAGACCCTGTAATTATCATATAATGGCCTTCTTCATCTCTTGTTATAGCCTTTAATTTAAAGTCTAGTTTGTCTGATATAAGTATGGCTACTCCAGTTTTCTTTTGACTTCCCGTAGCATGATAGATGGTTCTCCATCCCCTCACTTTCAATCTGAAGGTGTCCTCAGGTCTAAAATGAGTGTCTTATAGACAGCAAATAGATGGGTCTTGTTTTTTTATCCATTCTGATACCCTATGTGTTTTGGTTGGAGCATTTAATCCATTTACATTCAGTGTTATTATAGAAAGCTATGGGTTTAGAGCCATTGTGATGTCTGTTGGTTTCATGCTTGTAGTGATGTCTCTGTTACCTTGTCTCACAGGGTCCCCCTGAGGATCTCTTGTAGGCTTGTTCAGTGGTGCTGAATTCCTTCAGTTTTAGTTTGTTTGGGAAGACCTTTATCTCTCCTTATATTCTGAATGACAGACTTGCTGGATAAAGGATTCTTGGCTGTATATTTTTTTCTGTTCATCACATTGAAGATTTCCTGCCATTCCTTTCTGGCCTGCCAAGTTTCAGTAGATAAATCTGTCACTAATCTTATTGGTCTCCCTTTATATTAGAGCATGTTTATCCCTAGCTGCTTACAGAATTTTCTCCTTTTCCTTGTATTTTGCCAGTTTGACTATAATATGTTGTGCAGAAGATCGATTCAAGTTCCGTCTGAAGGGAGTTCTCTGTGCCTCTTGGATTTCAATGCCTTTTTCCTTCCCCAGATCAGGGAAGTTCTCAGCTATGATTTGTTCAAGTACACCTTCAGCCCCTTTCTCTCTCTCTTCCTCTTCTGGAATTCCTATTTTACAGATATTGTTCCATTTCATTGAATTACTTAGTTCTCTAATTCTCCCCTCAAACTCCTGGATTTTTTTATCTCTTTTTCTCAGATTCTTCTTTTTCCATAATTTTATCTTCTAATTCACCTATTCTCTCCTCTGCTTCTTCAATCTAAGATGTGGTCACCTCCATTTTATTTTGCACCTCATTATAGCATTTTTAGCTCTTCCTATTTCTTATTCCCTTGAGCTCTATAGCAATAGATTCTCTTCTGTCCTCTATACTTTTTTCAAGCCCAGCAATTAATTTTATGACTATTATTCTAAATTCTTGTTCTGTTATATTGCTTAAATCATTTTCGATCAATTCATTAGCTGTCACTACTTCCTGGATTTTCTTTTGAGGAGAGTTCTTCCGTTTCATCATTGTGGGTAGTCCCTGGGGTGGCTCCCAACTGCAGGGCACTTCCCCTGTGCTGTCTGGAGTAACTTGTATTGGTGGGCAGGCCCACAGTCAGACCTGCTGTCTGTCCCCAGCCCACTGCTGGGGCCACAGTCAGACTGGTGTGTACCTTGTCTTCCTCTCTCCCAGGGGCAGGACTCGCTGTGGAGTGGTGTGGCCCCTCTCTGGGCTACTTGCACACCGCCAGGCTTGTGGTGCTGCTTCGATGGGATCTGGCATATTAGCTGTGGTGGATTGCAAGGTGCATAGTGGCAGAGGGGCAGGCTTAGCTGGCTTTGCCATAAATGGTCCCCTGCTGGAGGGGCCCTGTGGCACCAGGAGGGAGGCAGACCTGTGGGAGGGATGGACCCACAGAATCACAGTATTGGGTGTTTGTGCTATGCAAGCACTTTCGGTGACAGGAACTGGTTCCCTTTGGGATTTTGGCTTGGGGATGGGACATAGAAATGGTGCTTGCCAGCGACTTTATTCCCTGTTGAGCTGAGCTCTGTCTTCCGGGCTCAACAACTCTCCCTCCAGGTGTCCTCTCGCCCTCCTGCTCTCCGAGAGTGAGCAGACCTGTTGAATTTTAACATTCCAGATGTTATGTCCCCCTGGCTGTCAGAACTCACACAGCCCGGCGGCTCCACTTTTGCAAGCCAGAGTCAGGGATTCTGCCTCGCCAGGCGGGCTGCCCCTCCACCGCCTCGGCTCCCTCCCACCAGTCCGTGTAGTGCACATTGCCTCTCCACGCTTCCTACCCTCTTCTGTGGCCTCCTGTCTACGCTTGGCTCCAGAGAGTTCATGCTGCTAGTCTTCTGGCGGTTTTCTGGGTTATTTAGGCAGATGTGAGTGGAATCTAAGTGATCAGCAGAATGAGATGAGCCCAGCATCCCCCTATGCCGCCATCTTCCCAGAATTCTATTCCTGCCTCTCCTACTTTTGATGCTGCCCTTTCACCTGTTGTTGTGGAGGCTCTGTTCATCTAGTTTTCAAGTTTTTTCCAGAAGAACTTACTTCCATAGGCAGTTTTTTTTTAATTTTTTTTTTTTAATTTCCTTTTGGGACAGATGGAGAGGGGGAGGGACAGATTGAGACACAGAATCTGAAGCAGGCTCCAGGCTCTGGGCTGTGAGCACAGTTCATGGGAGAAAGTGAGTTCAGGATCTTCCTATGTTGCCATCTGAACCCCTGCCAGTCACTAAACTCATGTCTTAAAAATTTTGGGAAATTAGTAAAACATCAAGAAATGGAACCAAATTAGTTTCATTTCACAATTATTTTCTCTACAATATACTTGAGCACAAAGTTCAAAGTGATTAGACTTTAATGATTTTTTGTCTCTATCAAATTTTAAATTAAGAGAATCTGTGACTGATGATCATGTATAAAAAAAAACATTAACAAGGGGCACCTGCGTGGCTCAGTTGGTTAAGCATCCAACTTCAGCTCAGATCATGATCTCATGGCTTGTGAGTTTGAGCCCTGTGTTGGGCTCTGGGCTGACAGCTTGGAGCCTGGAACCTGCTTTGGATTCTTTCTCTCTGTCTCTGTCTCTGTCTCTGTCTCTCTCTCTCTCTCAAATATAAATAAATAGTAAAAAAATTTTTTTGAAACATTAACAAGAAGTCTATTGGTCATTTTAGTTTTCTAAGATCTACATTAATAATAGAAATTTATATTTAGAACAGAAAAAACATATTTGCAATCCTTCATTTTAAAACAATATAAACCTGTTATTGAGCCTTAGAAAAAAAAGGAAAAATAAAGAAATATATATTAGATATATTGTTAATTTGCATAAATTTATAAATAATTGGATTTAGCCATTGATAAAAGGGGATGTCAAGATATGGTTAATGTTTAATAATAACAAACAGTTAGAAAATGGAGATACATATGAGAACTCATTTTGTATAAATTTTACTTGCTGGATTGATGGATTAAAATGCTAACATTAAATTTATGCAAGAATGGGTTATTTAGATTACCACTGTAAATAGTTCCCATTCCAATTTGCCATGTTAAGCAATTCTATGAAATATTCTAAGCAGACAATTAATTTCTGCTAACCTCATTATTATCACCAGATAAATCTCCTTTTTTGACCATTTCACAGACTGTGATTTCACAGACTTGTTATCATTGTCTCCTATTGCAAATGAATATCTCAAAATGAATTACAGTCACTAGTGAGCTTGAACTGGTGCATACTTGCTCCAATGTGTGGATTGCTAATATTTTTAAGAACTTTGCAAGCTGATTTTTGAAGTTAGTCATTGTCAAAAACTAGACTATACAGAGATAATTAATTACATTAAAACAGAGCAAATATTCAAAAATTCCAAATATCATACTACATTTTACCAGTTATATTCTTGAGGGTATATACATATATATTTGTGTTGGAAATGCTATATAATGGTGAGCTACTTAACATTTCTTCTCAACTCTGCATTCAGTGACCTCTTGTTAGTATCTTGAAATAAACTATAGTGAGGATATTTATACTACACAAATTGACAAGTGTTAGAGGTTGAAATTATGAGCGATTTTTGTTCTCAGGATAACTAATTGTTAAACATTTACCAGCATGCTACTAACCATAGGTAGAATGACTTAATGTTGTCAAGTTATGCCTACATAGCATCTCTGCATTTTAAAAGGAAATTTAGAAATGCATGCATAACTTCAAGTAGAATTGTCTGCATTGAAATTGTTTGATTAAGTATTTGCTTTTGGGGTAAATGTTTCTGTACCTCATAAATCACACTCACTATTCAGTCAGACTTTTTGTCTACTCAAAATGTTGTCTCATAACTCATGGGTCATCTCATCTTTTCTTTTTTGTAATGTACTCAAGTCACAGGAAAAATCCATTAATTAATGCCTGTGCATTTACATCTTTGAGTTGTGAAACATATAACTGAGGTCTATCTTAGAAAATGCAAGCATATCATTAGAAATATGTTTATCCTTTTGGGTATATACTCATTAATTAAAGAAAAATATAAAGCAGAACACTTAAATATAGAAGTATTTAGTTTATTGGGGTTCTGGGTAAAATGAATTTATTATCTGTGAGATAGTAAGATGGATTAAGGACACCTGGGTGGCTCAGTTGGTTGAGAGTTCAACTCAGTCAGGTAATGATCTCACAGTTTGTGAGTTTGAGCCCCAGATCGGTCTCTGTACTGACAGCTCAGAGCCTGCAGCCTGCTTTGGATTCTGTCTCCCTCTATCTGCCCCTCCCCAACTTGTGCTCTCTCTCTCTTTCTAAAAAAAGAAATAATAATAAACATAAAAAATAATTAAAAAAAAGACAAATATACATAGGCTCTTCTTGTAATTGAATTAATCTAAAATTTTAAACGTTATTTTTCTCAAGACCATAATTTTGATAAAAAATTATGGTAATTGAGAAACATTGTAAAGCAAAATGATATAAGATATGGAAACAGTTTATAAATTATACTTACTAATTACTACACATTAGAATAGAATTTAAGATAAACTTATTTCTCAATTTATTATTGCTAAACTTTTTCTATTTTTAAACCAAATATCCTTGTTTCAACAATATTACAAAACTCTTTGTGACTTCATTTTGTTTTTCAAACTGCCTGCAGTGAGTAGTTTATAATTAAAAAGTAAAGTTCAATCCTGGAAATTGCAAAACTTAAATGTAAAACAACATTTTAGACCTAAGAAAACTCCATCCAACAGTTTTTAAAGATTTTTTTTTAAATTCTAGTTAACATACAGTGTAATATTATATCAGGTGTACAATATAGTGATTCAACACTTTCATAGAGCACCCAGTGCTCATCACAAGTGCCCTCCTTAATCCCCATTACCTGTTTAACCCATCCCCCCCACCCCCGACTTTTCCTCTGGTAACCATCAGTCTGTTCTATAACATTAAAAGTCTATTTCTTGATTTGCCATTCTCTCTCTCTCGCTCTCTCTTTTTTTTTTTTTTTTACCACATGCTCATTTATTTTATTATTTTTTTAAATTCCACATATGAGTGAAGTCATATGGCATTTGTTTTTCTCTGGCTGACTTATTTTGCTTAGAAGTTTGCCTTCTACTCCATCCCTGTTGTTGCAAATGGCAAGATTTCATTCTTTTTATGGCTGAGTAATATCCCATTGTGTGTGTGTGTGTGTGTGTGTGTGTGTGTATACACATATCTCCTCTTCTTTATCCATTCATCAGTCGATGGACACTTGGGATATTTCTGTAATTTGGCTATTGTTGATAATGCTGCTTTAAACATCAGGGTGCCTATATCCCTTCAAATCAGTATTTTTGTATCCTTTGGGTAAATACTTAGTAGTGTGATTCTGGATCTTAGGGTAGTTCTATTTTTAACATTTTGAGGACCTTTTATACTGTTTTCCAGAGTGGCTATACCAGATTGCATTCCCACCAACAGTATAAGAGGGTTCCCCTTTCTCTGCATCCTTGCCAACATCTGTTGTTTCCTGTATTGTTGATTTTAGCCATTCTGACAGATGTGAGGTGATATCTTATTATAGTTTTGAAATGTTTTTCCCTGATTATCAGTGATGTTGAGCATCTTTTCATGTATCTTTTGGCCATCTGCATGTGTTTTGAAGAAATGTCCATTCATGTCTTCTGCCCATTTTTTAATTGGATTGTTCATTCTGGGGGGATTGAGTTTTGTAAACTCTTTATCAGATATGTCATTTTAAAATATTTTCTCCCATTTTGTAGGTTGCCTTTTAGTTTTGTTGATTGTTTTTCTTCACTATGTGGAAGCCTTTTATTTTGATGAAGTCCTAATAGCTTATTTTTGCTTTTGTTTCCCCTGCCTCAGGAGGCATACCTAGAAAGAAATCACTAAGACCAATGTCAAAGAAATTTCTGCCTGTTTTCTCCTCTAGGATTTTGATGGTTTCCTGTCTTAAATTTAAGTCTTTCATCCACTTTGAGTTTATTTTTTATGTTTGGTGTGAGAAAGTGGTCCAGTTTCATTCTTCTGCATGTTGCTGTCCAGTTTTCCTAACACCATTTGTTGAAGAAACTGTCTTTTTCCCACTGGATATTCTTTCCTGCTTTGTCAAAGATCAGTGAAACAGAATACAAAACCCATACATGAACCCACCCAACATTATGGACTAAAATTTGGTTTTCATTGTATTTTTTATATTGTAATGTATCTCTTCCTTTTTTGCGGAAAAATTTGGTAGGCAAAATTTGAAAATTGTCTGCTGGAAATTCCAAAATCTAAACATGAAGCAAATTTTTGGATCTGGTGAGGACTTAATTCTCTTTATTATTCATGCTTATTTGTAGTTATTTCTTCTCTTCCTCCTCCTCTTCTTTCTCCTTTTATTTAATCACATCCTTTTCCTCAACTGGCCCACTGTTATATACATAACAGGTACTCTGCAAATACTTCTTGAAAGGTTTTACATTTCAGAACATGTGAAATCCCCTCTTCTTGAATGTGAGCTGGACATTTCAACATGCTTCTAATGAATATAATATGGTAAAAGTGGTGGGAATGTTTTTTCCCCTCTGAAATTAGATCATATAAAGACTGGCTTCCTCCTACATTAGTCACTCTATTCATCTCTAAAGTTTCTTCTACTGGAAGAAGTCAGGTGCTTTGTCTTGCAACAGCCCTTTGGAGAGGTCCATGTGTGTATACTCATAGGCAGATATCATGACCTGTAAGTGAATATTTCCCATGAATTCTTGAGATGACTGCTGTCCTGGATGACTAGTTAATTGAAGCCTGATGAAAGATTATGAGCCAGAGGGCCCAGCTAAGGTAGTCCCAGATCCCTAAACCCACAGAAACCGTGATATAACAGATATTTATGTTTTTTAAGCTGCTTCCTTTAAGAGTAATTTGATATGTAGCATTAGATAACTAATTCCCAGAGGCTTCCTCTTTATCAAACCTGTTTTCTTGTTTCATAACAATAAAGGGTCAGTATGTGTAATGTACAACACTTCTAAATCTGGCTTAAAATCTTTCATTCTATCTCTTAAACCCATTTGCCATCTGGATGTCAATATCCAGACTTACAGTGGAAACCACCTGTCGAAGAGTTCAAAGCTTTCTTTAACCTGGGTTTTTGAATGGCTTGAATAAGCAGGGCACCTCAAAGGTGTTCATTTGACTATTTGGGAAAAAAATGAACATATTATGTTTTGTGTGGTAGCCAATAGGATTTTAGAGTAAATTTGAAAACGGTCTTTTCTGGTTTACCTGGAAATTACCATCTAAGGAAAGGAGTTCCCACCCCAGCAGGAGTAGCTACCTTAAAATCAATTTTCCACAGGAAAAGTGGTTTATCTTCTCACAAAAGGAATGGCTGTTCATAATTGCAGCTTGATCCCATGTTCTGTTTCCGAATATGCCCTGATTCCATCGGGAGGAGATACAGAAGCTCCTTATCTGGAACCCTTACAAATCATGCCCTTTATACTCTTCATTTGCCAGCTCCTGATTTGTATCCTTTATAATAAAAATATGGTTATTAATATAGTGCTTTCCTGAGTTTGGTATCTTTCTATCAGATTGTTGAAACTGAGGAGATGGAAACACCCCGAGTTGTTTAGAAGAGCAGGTGACCTGGGGACTCTCAAATCTTTAGCTGACATTCTAAGTGAGGGCAGTCTTTTGGGGGATTATGCCTTTAACTTGTGGGTTCCACTTAACTCCAGGTAGTTAGGGTCAGAATTGCTTGGAAGTTTTACAGCTTCAATATATTAATAAACTTAAGGCTAGAATATTGAAACATGGAAATAAAAAGTAGAAGTATAAAGTGTAATATAGATAAGTTTTCAGAAATAAGTTTCTGACCAAATAAGAAAATGAGCTTTAATTGGGATATTGTTTTCAAAAAATGAAGACAGGTTTTTTTTTTAAACATTTCTTGAGACGATTTTTAAGAACGTAAGATGCATCAAATCTTTTCACCATTGTGAATGACTTTTTTTTTTTTTTTTTAGGTTTCAGCTACTAGGTTAATTTGAAAATTTTTTTTTTTCAACATTTATTTATTTTTGGGACAGAGAGAGACAGAGCATGAACCGGGGAGGGGCAGAGAGAGAGGGAGACACAGAATCGGAAACAGGCTCCAGGCTCTGAGCCATCAGCCCAGAGCCTGACGCGGGGCTCGAACTCACGGACCGCGAGATCGTGACCTGGCTGAAGTCGGACGCTTAACCGACTGCGCCACCCAGGCGCCCCAAGGTTAATTTGGATAAGAAGTACCAGATAGTTTTTCTCCTTTCCCGAATCAGTTTGATCCTTCCTCAAACTAATATTTTAATTTATTTGTTAAAATAAATTCTAATGTACCTCAGGGGCTATAGGCAAAAAAGCATTCGGTGAATGCTAACATCTGTTTAAGGTCACACCTCTGTTTTCTTAGAGCTTCTGTATGGTTTCCTCAGAATTTCCCAAAGCCTCAGCTGTTCATCATCATCCTCTTTCTTTCAGATAACGGATGCAGATTATATTTATTCTTGAAAATAAAATGAGTTACACACATAAGATTTATTTTTTTTTCTCCTTTATATGTGGTCAGAGGGAAAGAACCTGAAGGGTCATAGGGAAACTGGAGTCATTTCTGTAGTCTGTGTCCTAGGGAAACAAAAACAAAGCCAGGAAGACTACATGATCTTTAGGGATATTTCTATGTATAAAGTATAGTCTCTAAAATGTCTCCTTTGAATCTCTTTCTATAATTTCCATACTTGAAAGAAAATATTGCATATTTTAATGTGAAAGACAATGGGAAAAGATGAAAGTTGTTCAAGGCATAAAAGAAAGTTATATATTTACAAATGTGTGATTAAATCAGAGAACACTGTAAAAGATGTTAAATATCAAATAATTGAACATTTAAAAGAAAGGCTGCTAGTATTTTCTTCTCCTATTCTTTTATCCTATACCACCTCAAAATTTATGAAACAATAAATTAAACATGAAGACTCCTTCTATTTTTTTTCTATATGACTTTTTTTCTACTCCTCCACCCCAGCATTAGTGAATGTCTATATAATCCAATGTAAAAGAAATCAATAATTTCAGTTTGCTCATTTTTAAAGTGGAGTAAGTTTTACAAACTAATCAAGGAAGTAAATCATCAAGGAATAAATATTTAACAACCATTCATTACAATAAAAATTTAAAGTATAAGATAATAGCCTTACAATTTCCATATCACCAAATTGATTCCTTATATGCAATGTCTAGCTTGTTTTAAGGGTGCTATGAATAAAACATTGAAAAAGTCTTACCACATCAATATTAATTTATTTTTTTCATTGATTAGTTGTCCCTATTTAGTCTTGGAACCAAATTAACATGTGCAGGGTAAAATACTTTACATTAAAAAAAATCTAAATTATTTTTTAAAGTATAGTAGGAATTGCTTTCATAACTTTGAGGAAAATTTTTATTTTTTCATAGTCATTAATAATAGCTTTTATTTCTAATATCCCAATGAATATTTAAAGTATCAAATATGCCACAGTGATTCTATTGAATTTATTCTATTCAATTTTAATCTACTTCCCTAATTCCGTGCATAATCATATAGTAGGATAAAATAAATTTTTTATAGCACTAATATTTTACCATCCTCAGAATGAAAAATATTTCCATAAGCAACACAGTTTAAGATATCATTGGCTGGGGTGCCTGGGTGGTTCAGTTGGTTAAGTGTCTTACTTTAGCTCAGGTCATGATCTCACAGTTCATGGGTTCCAACCCCATGTTGGGCTCTGTGCTGGCAACTCAGAGCCTGAAACCTGCTTCGATTCTGTGTCTCCCTCTCTCTCTGCCCCTCCCCTGCTTGTGCTCTGCATCTCTCACTCTCAAAAATAAGTAAACATTAAAAAAATTAAAAAAATTAAAAATAAAAGATTACCATTGGCTGTACTGTTCTCTATTGACATAAGAATTTCCAATATATATGTTACATGTATATAGAACCTCCCTCTCAATATTGGTGTCTTCTATTCCTCTCTTTTTCTGAGAAGAAAGAGGAAGATTGTTAAAAGATTTATTTTGGCTAAAACGATTTTTCTTTTCCAGAGATTTTCATTTGACTCCCAATTTTCTTTGTATAAAAATACCACACAATTTTAACTCTCCTCAGTCACTCTATCACTAGATCAGAAAATAGACATACATTGTGTACCCATCGCAACCTTGACAACCTTTTCTTGACCCTAGCTGAAAGTTGGACTATACAGCTCAGGAGAATCAGGGAGAAATTCTATAACTAAATTTATTATTATGTTCTGTGTTGGAGAGGAGATTTCATTCTGAGTACCCTAGTTGCATAATCTTTCACTATGTATTTATGTAAATCTGGAATACAAGATGAAACTTCTTAGAATACTTTTATGACTATCTTAAGACAAAATTTCAAGTATACCAAATATTTACTTCTTTCAGTGGATCCTGAATATATGAACTCACTTAGTTCTAAAAAGTGTGTAAGAGGCTATATATAACTCCAGTCTTTGATTCAAGGTTAGGCTTCTGTTAATAGGGGTGGAATAATTTTAGTGATAACAGTTAAAAGAATATCAAGTGAGCGGCCCATTTATTTTAGTCCAGGAACTCTGTGCACAATTAAGCAACATAAAAGATTCTTTCTGACATAATCCTTCTGATTAACCAACACTACCTCTTTTGCAGTCTACTCCTTCTAGCATTATAGTACAAGTATGTGATCTTTTTTGTCCCAGGGCATATTTTCTTACTAAAATCTGGGAACAAATTTCAATTACACCATCTCCCAACAGGATAATAAACCCTATCATCATTAACTTCTATATATAGAATCTAGTGTTCTCCTTAGGAATATGTTCCTCAAGACTGATGAGCTCTGAGCTCTCTCCACAAACATAGCTTGGGCACAGGTGACAGTATCCCCCAAATCTTTGCTTTCTTTAATTTTCTCACTTTAGTCTGTGAGACCACGTTCCAGGTGACTAATCAAGTAAATAATAGAGCAACTGAAACCAGTCTTGTGTTTCATGTAGTCCACTGAATCTAGTTGGTCCGAAAAGGCCCTCATTTTTAAAAATTAACCTCAGGATAAAATTATAACAGTCTCTCTTTTTTTTCTAGCATCCGTAGAGTTTAGGTACACAGTACTTTTCTAAAGTTTGGGTTTTTTTTTTTTTTAGCTTCCTCTGTTCATACCTCTCCTAGAAACAGGCATATATCAGATTGTAAGGAGGATCCTAGAAGCAGTGAGGAGTAGAGCATGAGGAGAATCAGAGAATCAACTTTACACTGCAAAGAAGCTTCCTTAGGTGAGGGAATTGTGAATTATTAAAGCCAGGAAATCTTCATCTTTCAAGGGAAGCACTGCTGCTGCTTTTTGCAAAATGAGCTCAGTGGAGATGGAAGCTGGGGAATTTAAAGACTCTGAGGAACCCAAATTCTCTTACGTAGTAAATGCTTGGAACTGTATGCTTCCTAATCAATACAATAAATCAATTTCACAGATGCAAATGGGTGAGATCATCAACTCACTTAATATCTGAATTCAGAAGGATCACATGAATGAGTTTTTTTATTTAGCTATCAAGGTCTTCTGGAGGTCATAAAACTCCTTATATTCTACTTTGCAAGTTGAACTAATAATTTAGTTATTTGCACTTATGATTAATCCAACTAATGTCATTAAAGGCAACTATACTATCTTTAGTTACTAAACTCATCATGTATTCATATTGTTTTAACTGCATAATTTAGTAAATTCTAAAATTTCCTTTCTTTTAAACACTTCTTCATTGTAATTGACTAAAGATTTTTTTGGTTTGATTTGGTTTGGTTTTTCATGTTTTATTTCCAGCCCTTCCAAAAGTTGGGAGATATCTGGAGCGGTTTCTGCTTTTCTGATAATTGTAAATACGGTAGATTTGTCTGGTTCATCATTTTAATATGACCCTCTCCCAATATTTCCCAATATACTCCCAATGTATAGTATACTTCTGAGATGGCTTAGAATGATATAATTTTACATGTTATTACCTGTAAGAAATCGGTGGCTGTGTTACATGGCTTCTATAAGATTTGCACAAACACAAGGTCTTTAAAAATATTTGTCCCTCCAGGATCCTAACCTTATTTGGCTCAAAACAAAGGCACACCTTAAGGCTTAATTATGTTATTTTTGTTATGTTCAACTCATTTTAAAAAGGACAACATGTTAGCGGTATCTTTCATCACTTTATTCAGAAATATTTTTGACTTGCCATTTTGAAAGTAAAAGTGATGTATAAATTTTAAAAAAGTGATAAAGTTCTAGGATATTTTCATGTTTATGTGTTTTGAGAAGTAATGCTTATTATCCAATTTTTTTTTGTTTTAAGCAACAGTACAGATGATTAATCAAGCATCATTAATGAAATATTTTTAGAAGTGAACAATAAAATTTATTCTAAAACAGACATATATCTATTACTCAACTTGACAACTGACTGATATTCTCCTCACAGATTAACATAGTTTACTTAAATTTGACACATTATTTCTATTTTATGTGAGAGAATTTAGTTATCTTATCCACCAATATGTACTCTCAACCTTATTCTAAACACTGCATTTTATTCTGGATATAATACAAGATATTTCTTTAGAATTTGTAATTAAGTTCCTGTCCATTTATCATCATTAAACTGAAAGTTTCTAGTTGGCAGACATTAAATGGGCAGAATAAAACATCTTAGATTTTGAATGTGACTTGCAATTGAACCAAACATTGTTAATGTGAAGCCATATTGCTAGCAATTTAAAATCAATGTACAATATTATCCCAGAAAACTTATTATGCTTGGAGAGTATATTTTTCAAAATAAGATTTAGTTAACATGTTCCCAAAACGAAATTTGTCAGTGCTTGCAAATGGTTTAAAGAAGTACTGCTTTTTTTTTTACTTCAAGTTTATGACTTTTTTTGTTATTAAAATCTATAAGAGATCTTTCTCTGATTTCACTCATATGTGGGATTTAAGAAACAAAACAGATGAACATAAGGGAAGGAAGGGAATAGAGAAGAGAGGGGAAACAAACCACAAGAGACTCTTAACAATAGAGAACAAACTGAGGGACAGTAGAGGGAGGTGGGTGGGTGAACGGGCTAGATGGATGATAGGTATTAAGGAGGGCACTTGTGATGAGCACTGGGTGTTGTGTGTAAGTGATGAATCGCTAAATTCCATTCCTGAAACCAATATTTCACTGTATGTTAAGTAAAATTTAAAAATATTAAAAGATATCTACAAGAGATAAGTAAATTACCAGTGTGATTGATGTGAAATTTGTTAATTTATTTTTAAAGTATATTTATTTAGCTAGAGAGAGAGAGCGAAAGGGAGGAGCAGACAGAGTAGGAGACAGAAAATCCCAAGCAGACTCCTCACTGTCAGCACAGAGCCTGATGTGGAGCTCCATCTCATGAACCTGGAGATACTGAGCAGGGCTGAGATCAAGAATCAGCCGCTTAACTGACTGAGAAATGTGAAATTGAGATAAGCTAACCCATTATTAAACAATAATTACAAAACTGAAATAGACCCAATTCCTAATCTTATAATAAGTAATGTGTTGCAACAACAACAACAACAAAAGCAAACACGCAAATAAGCAAAACTACAAGTTGACTTCCAAATCATTCTGGTACCATGTTCAAAGAGGATATTTGTATCTCTTTTGTTTTCATTGCTTCAATATCCTTCAATTTTAAACATATAGGATAGAAATCACTTAATAATGTGAATATTATTATCATCAAGGAAATAGATGAAATAACTTCAGATATTTAAGGAACTTCTTTTTTTTTCCAGGGATGAACTAGAGAAATTTTACCTTAATCATTATAAAATACAAGCTCAGATTGATTAAACAATTGTACTTCCCACTTTAAAAACACACATGAGCGGTGCCTGGGTGGCTCAGTCAGTTGAGCATCTGCCTTTGGCTCAGGTCATGATCTCGCGGTCTGTGAGTTCGAGCCCCGCGTTGGGCTCTGTGCTGAAAGCTCAGAGCCTGGAGCTTGCTTTGGATTCTGTGTCTCCCTCTCTCGCTGCCCCTCCCCCACTCATACTCTGTCTCTCTGTCAAAAATAAATAAACATTAAAAAAATTAAAAACACACATGAATACAGTATTATCATTAGTATGAATTCTTAAATAGTTCTGGATAAGTACAATTTACAGTATGTTTACAAATCGGGTATGGACTTTTTCTTGTCTATCAACTTGGCAAGCTCTCACCCAAGCAATTTTCACTCTACTCCACTGTGAGAGAGAGTATACTAACAAGTCATATAATGATTTCCTGACAGAATCTCTTTATGTTCATTCATACCTGGGTTTGTAAGGCATGGCATGATGGTCACATTGAAGGACACAGACATAGTCATAGACTATAAATCTGCTGGTGCCATTGAGATACTTTTGCACATTTGGATATATTTTCCTTTCTATTTGTAATCTATTAGCATCACTGAAAACCATAACTGAATGGAATGATATTTTATTAAATGTTTGTTTTAAATCAATTTTCAAATACAATGTACAAAACACAAAATTACCTTAGAAGAAATACAGGAGGTTTTCATGCAAATATCAATTATTATATTGTTATATACAGGTATCCTTCCAATTATAATGTGGTTACATCCAGATAAACTCATCATAAGTTGAGAATGTTGTGGAGCACCAGGTGCTCAGTTAAGTGTCTGACTCTTGATTTGAACTCAGGTCATGATCTCATCCTGGGGCTCTGTGCTGACTGCATGGAACCTTCTTGGGATTCTCTCCCTCTCTCTGTCCCTCTCTCTCTCTCAAATGCTCTCTCTCATGCATGCTCTCTCTCTCTCTCAAAATAAATAAATAAATAAATAAATAAATAAATAAATAAATAAAAATTTAAAAATAAGTTGAGAATGTCATTAGTCAAGAATTCTTTTAAGGGCGCCTGGGTGGCTCAGTTGGTTGTGTCCAACTCTTGATTTCAGCTCAGGTCATGATCTCATGGTACACAGGTTTGAACCCCAGGCTCAGTGCTGACAGCGTGAAGCCTGCTTGGGATTCTCTCCCTCCCTGTCTCTTTGCCCCTCCCCTGCTAGCTCGCTTGCTCTCTCTCTCTTTCTCTCTCCCTGTTTCACAAATAAATAAAAACATGAAAAAAATTTAATGCATTTAATACCCTAATTTATCAAACATCATAGCTTACCCTAGCCTACTTTAAATGTGCTCAGAGCGCATACATGGCACATACTTGGGCAAAATTTTCTACATAAAGACTAATTTATAACGAAGTGTTGAATATCTTATGTAATTTACTGAATATTGTTCTGAAAGTGAAAAAAATGGAATGGTTGTGTGGGTACAGAATAATCATAAGCGTAGCAGTTGATCACCCTCATGATCATGTGGCTGACTGGGAGCTGCATCTTGCTGCCATTGCTCCACATCATGAGAGTGTCCTACTACCTATCACTAGCTTGAGAAAAGATCAAAATTCAAAATTTGAAGTACAGTTTCTACTAAATGCTTATCACTTTCACACCATCATAAAGTAAAAAAAAAATAAAATCAGTCAGATGATTGTAAATTGACAACATCTGCATTTCCTTAAAAGTTTCATAGTCTTGGAGTATTTTAAAACCATTGTAGGCAGACCCTAATTTATGAATTTTCAGTTAAAAATCTGTGATTCATAAGTAACAATTCTGTGAGTAATGATTTCACAGGTAACACTGCATTTACTCTTAGAAACTAGGTTGAAGGTGTCAGAAGGTGCGAGGCCATCTCAAAAACATACTGCTTTTTAATGCTTTAATGAGCATGACAGACGTTATACCCCTAAGAGCATTTTCATTAAAATTTTTCTCAATTTAACAATGCCCATTATTTTTCATATTGATTTTAATCAATAAATGTTAAAGCCAAAAATACTTTGAGTTGAATCTCAGAATGCTACTGTATGTTGCAGTATGTATGTAGATTCTCTATTAGAGACTTAATGAACTTTTTTGTGAGTTTGCAGGTTTGGTCTGTCTGTATCTATGGAGTAGCATTTTAATGTTCTTGTTTGTATTTCTACAGTGTTATTAGGTGACTGATATAGAACAGGACCTGAGAAAATGTGTTGTTGTTGTTATTTATAAGTGAAATAATGAAAAAAATATTAGTGAATTATTTAATCAAGTTTATATTAGGTGGTTTATCCCCAAATTTATGCAGATGGCTTCACAATCTACACTTTAGTTTTCATCTTGTATTTTAATATGTTCTTTAAACATAAGATATTTAGTAATGTGCTATTACCCACAAAGTACCTCTCTCTCCCTTCTTTTGGTGACTAATAGTACCATTGTACATTAGTACAACATACATTAGTATATTGACTAGTCTTTCTGGTTAAATATTTTATATATCAAAGACTTTGTTTCTCTATAATCACCACATTGAAGTAGTAACCAAATTAAGCTTCATTATACATGAACATGTCTCTTACACACTTTGTCAGTTTCCATTCTGGCTGCTGCCTTTGTTAATTATCCACTGAAATACTTAAGTCATCTTATATCCACCCATTACCACAAAAAATACATATTTTCTCATAGTTCTGATTAGACTTTTTGACTTTTAAACATTTTGTCATTCTTTCTTATAACCTTATTTCCATTTTTCAGGGGAGGAGGGAGAGGGCTACATCAAGCATATTTTATTCCTTTGTGTAAAGGAGAAGGAAGAAATGAAAGAGGAAGAAAAAAAGAAAAGGAGGAGGAGGGAGGGGAGGAGGAGGAAGCACTGTTCTTTGGGTATATTAGATAAGTGTCCTTCTTTGGGCAGAGCTGATTATAGAAAGGCCTCTTCCTCAGGACTGATGCAGCCCCACACTTGTTTGAGAAGCTACCCTCATCCAAGTGACCCTTTGCAGGGTACAACCTTGCAACCACACGGTGGTTGTGGTTAACATGGCTCCATTCCACCTCCACTGACATTCTCCACTGACATTTAGTTTTTTAAATATATTTTCTCATGCATGGGAATAGCATGATCTCCAACCTTCTGGGCTATCATTTTACTACACTTCCTTCCTTCCTTGCAAGATTTGTGATGCTTTGATTAACATTATATACAGTTTCTCATTCAACATTCCACATGTCTGTTTCCATTTTTCCTGTTGTTAGTGTATTTTTCTTCCCTTACTCTATGTTTGATCAATTTTAGTCATGCTCTACCTTCAAATATCTTTTTTACTTTCAAACACATACATTTCAAATATTATATAGACACTTCCCCAACTTGCTTTGACAAATTCTAAGGTAGTCCTGGTACCTCTAACTTGGTTGGACAACTTTCCAATTGTCTGGGACTGGATGGGACATGATGGGTAGCATGTAATATTCTCAAGCTGAAAGGACTTGTTCTTCACTCCCTGAGTTAAGTCTCTGGGACACACCTCACAAAGTCCATACATGTTTTTAACTGCATTGTGTAAAAACTTTATCAAGCGATGTTTTTAATGCTATCACTTTTACTGCTTTTATTACGACACTTTATAGATGATTCATGAGCTATCTGAAGAACTGGCCTTTAAACAATGATTTGTTATTTTCTGTAGAAGTGAGTTTATTATTGATTCATGACTTCCCAGGAGAAAGATGATGGAAAATTGATCTGTTCTCATTACAATACAATTCTGAATATCACCAAGCAGCCTCTTTATAGTTTAGCACTTTATAAAATCACATACTTCATTTATGCTTGGGGAGAAGAGGAGGACGTCCAAACGGTTCGTAGAGAGAGCTTTTGAAAGTTTCGATTGAGTTTGGTCAATATAAATTATCATTTTTTTTACTTTTCTTTAAATGTGCTGGATTACTTCAAATGATAATGTCATCCATTGACATAGCAGTTTTTAGCAATTTACATTGATTTTTTATAATAGAATATGCACACTTAATACACAAATTTTTATAGGCTTTATCCATTTTCTGAGGAGTTCAATATAATTCATCTCATTTTATTGTGCTATGAAACAATATGTGGTATAATTATCATTATTATACTTACATGGAGACTGAAGTTTATACTGTTTAGAGTTGAACACTCTATATCCAATGCAGAAGAGTCATAAATTAAACATAAGATCTTTTACTTCATCTTGCTCTCTACTAGGTGCATTACTTCAAGAATTTCGTTTACACTTGCATATAAACAAGATACAAAAGTTAAAACATTTTTCTTGGGTTACCACAAAAGTATCTGCAAAATAGAAGTGTTTTTTTTCTAATATCCATTACCATTAAAGCCAGGAAATACAAATCAATCTTCTTCATAATATTTAACATAACCTATTATATAATCATTCATTCATTCAAGAAAGTAGATATCTATTATTTTCCAAGATTGTACTAAGCATTACTAATAATGTTTACTAATTTGAAAACAAAAAGATAAATAAAACCCTCAAGTGTTTATCATATTAAACAACCTGATTTTTTTTTGATGTGGGTTAGTTCTATGGATTTCAGAAGATGCTTCAAGTACAGATTTCTTTTAAAAACTGAAGTAGCACAGATTTTGACAAAGAGGAAATATCTCATTCAAATGATACGTGGAATGTATCATTTAGAAACAATAGGAGAACTGTTTTAAGATGGTGTGCAGGATAATGCCCATTTTTCCATCATAGACATTTATATCAGGATGTTTTCAATTAAACTTACAAAAGAAAATTACTTATAATTACATCAATAATGACACTGGAAATTATAATACATATAAGAAGTCCCAGTATATGATAAGCCTATGGTTAGTTAATTCAGTGGCTTAGTGATGTCATTAAATACTCAGCTTATCACTCACTTTTACTTCTTTGTCAACTTTGTTAGATAAATTTATCTTCATGTTAGAAAACCTCTACATTTTAGACATCACATCAAAAACTAACGAGGGGACAAAAGATTATCAGCCCTGTATGTCTTTCCCAGAAAAAAAAATCATTGCCCTGAAGACTCTTAACAGATTCTCTTCATTTATTAATGTGCCTTTATTTCAATAACAAACTCAGTTTCTGGTAAGTTAAGTATTTCTACTGTGATTGAGTTAAATCCATTTGTACCCACCCTATGGGGGTTGGAGCTGAGGCCAGCCTCCCTAAAGTATATGGTCCTGGTAAAGAAGGTAGAACTTTAATAAAGTTAACTTTATGTTCAAAAGAAACAAAAAAATTTTAAAGGGTGTTTTGTGGCCCATTCGTAAGTTTTCTATAAAGCTATTTACAGACTGTGCTAATATTCACCACAATAAGGAATGCAGGTTGTTGGACAAGTCTAAAGGTGAGGATGATAACTTAAGATTTGAGAGAGTAGATATGAAACTTTCTAATAGTTTACAAGGGAAAATAAAATAGACCTAGGAAGTGGAATGACCTAACTGTGGGATTTTAGATGAAGCTATAATTATGGATTATTTCACTCAAGGAGAGTATGAAAGAACCTGAGAAGAAGATTGAAAGTAGTGGTTTAGGAATATGAACACTTGTATAAAAAAAAAGTCATGGAAGAATTCTGGGAAGCACTGAAAGAGTAGAAATGGAATCAACCTTGGAATTGTTTTTAGTTTATATGAATTTGGAGAATTTGATGAAGAAGCACTTTAGTAATATGCTACCATTAATTTTTTAATACTTACCTGAGAAATTATAAACCAGTATACTATATTTTACTATTCAAAGTGAACTAAGTAGAATAATAAAATGGACAAACTTGTTTTCTCTTATTATAAATGATGATATTAAATGCTAGTTTCTTACCACAGTAAGAAGACAATTTGAGTTTCATTTATACTATTTTTATTCTATACAGATTGTCTCCTCTATTTACTTATATTTGCTTCACTTTTGGAATGTTTTATATTAACAGTCCATAAATTATAATCTTGACTCTTCCTTCTTCCATGTAGAGAAAAAAGAAATGTTGTCATTAACCCTTAAATTACACATTGTTAAATTATTTAATAATATGGAGTATCATTATAGAAGATATAGGAAAATATCTAGAAATTAGTTGAAAAGGCAAAATAATCTAAAAAACTAACTCATTTATGCAAATTTACGTATACACTACCAGTCTTCAAAGAGATTGTCATTGATATTGGTCATGTCCTAGATGTATCGATTCAATGGCCATAGACTTGCCTGGTTAGCAGGGAAGTAGTACAATTCGCATGAGTTTATGTTGTTAAACTATTATTTCTTTTATCTTTATGTTTATGTGGGACATGCATAGAGTATAGGTTCAGATATATTTTAAATAAAAAATATTTACACTAAATCAATTTGAATCTTTATGTGAATATATTTCTGTTAGCTGGAATTCATGGTTAGACATGACTTTTTTTTCTCCCACATTTTCCTTGCTTTTGAAATTTTATCATATTTGACCAACTGTATGTACCACCATCATTAAGCTCTTTTCCAATTTAGGGGTGTTGATGTTTACTACATACTCAGCTATTTAACTATACAAATTGTGAGGACTATGTCTACCAATATTTGCAAAAAGACATTTTGACGGCAAGTCTATCCATCAAAAGTGATTGAAAGGAATTTTCGTATATAATAGTGACAAAAGATTTCCCATTTGTATTTATTTTGAAAAATGAATCTGTTATGGTCAGCAACTTATTACTATTGCCCCATTGCAAGAAAGATGGGTACAGTCCAACTGCTATCTGATTAATAGGAGAATTCAAATTCTATTATATAGACATGAAGTTAAAATGGAAAATCATGATAAGAACCTAGCTTGTATAATCCTAAAATTAGTGGTTATTGGTTATATTCCAATGAAGACAACAGTATATAAAATAAACTATTTTGGACAAATTATTGTATAACTACCACACAATTCTAGTATAGATATAACAAAAATGGACTCATTACAAGTGGACTGCAATATCCCTAATATTATTAAGGCAAATCACTTGGAACCTTTCTTAGCCCAGAGCATTTACATATTTAACTGGAAATACTTAAATACATCAGAAACTTGTTTCTGCACTTAATTTAGGCCAGTAGTCTCTCATCAGCACTACATGTGTTGGCTTATCTGTTTGTCTATCAATGAATAATATAGAGAGCCCGATTAATAACATCTTACCAGAGCCTTAAATTCTTTGTGAAACTCCAGCATTTCCCCCACTCTTTCTAGTTTCTTTGTCTCCACATTCATCCCACTCAATTTAGTATCCCTGCGTTTTTTGTTTTTTCTTCTACTTAGTCTACTATCTGGATACCAACAGCAGAGAAGATTCTGAAAAAAAAATATTGTCTTTCCATTCCTTTTTTTTTAATACTTATTCTTCTGATTTTGAAGCTTAAAATGTGTTAGGAGCAAACCTGGAACACTTTTACACACTCCCCTAGCCCAACACACTTCTCTCAATTATACTGAAGAGAATGCAATTTCTCTCAGAAGACTTGGAAGGATTTTCTAGACTCATTCTTCTTTTAGGATACCAGTATCCAAGGAAATATACTTCTTCTAATCTTGAGTTGCTGAGGATAGGTAAAAATTGGTATACGATGTTACAATTTGCATCTCTGGTAATTCCAGGAATATGACCAGCCCTTTTTTCTCAGTGTTGTTTTCTTTCCCCCTTGCTGTGAAAATTGAGCACAAATATTACTTACTAAAACAAGTGTGAGATTCTCCCTAGTTCCCTAGGTTTAAAACAATGCTTTGATATACGTAACTAAAATATTAGCTTGATAATCAATTTTGACCTGCTGGAAATTAAGTAATAGTTCCAACTGCCAAACTAAGAAAGAGGTTGTATTTTATTTTATTTTATTTTATTTTATTTTATTTTATTTTATTATTTTATTTTAGTTCATTTATTTTGAGAGAGATGGCAAGTGTGGGGGAGGGGCATAGAGAAAGGGAGAGAGAGAGAGAGAGAGAGAGAGAGAGAGAGAGAGAGAGAATCCCAAGTAGGATCCATGCTGCCAGTGCAGAGCCCGATGTGGGGCTTAAGTCACCAAAATGTGAGATCATGACCTGAGCCAAAACCAGGAGTCAATGCTCAATCAACTGAGCCACCCAGGTACCCCAAGAGATTGTATTTTAGAGACCTCTGTAAAGAAGCAAAGAAAGGTTACCACCATTCAATAGGATTTCTGAGTTCTGTCATACGAAAACCATTCCCTTCTCGGATCTGGGGTTTCATTAATTTACCTCTCATTTGGTGAACTCTCATAATAGTCTATTTTTATTATATTATAATGTTATTAATTCCTGTTAGGTTGTGGCTAAATCAATCACTACTTACTACAGAACCTTGATTATCAATC
This sequence comes from Prionailurus viverrinus, assembly GCF_022837055.1. Classification (NCBI taxonomy): domain Eukaryota; kingdom Metazoa; phylum Chordata; class Mammalia; order Carnivora; family Felidae; genus Prionailurus; species Prionailurus viverrinus. The sequence continues at coordinate 107,872,138 of NC_062564.1, read as the reverse complement.
ATTGTTGACTATGTATCATTCATATCTGGAATTGGCCATTTCTAATTCTTGAAGCCATTGTTCTACCAATCCTGGAAGAAAAGAGTAATTCATCTAATATGCAAATAGCATATTTTTCCTCAGTATACTGGTATTATGAATTCAGTGTATGTACTGTAGCCACTATTTTCTTTAACATTTGGTGATTTGGATTTTAAAGCAATCTTTCTTGGGATGTGTAAATCTACTTCCCAAGGATAACATTAAGTGTTAGGCCCTGTAGAATCTCACTCATATATGGCCACACTGCACTCTCTGAAAAGGCCTTCCAATAGCATATGCATTGTATGTTCTGAGTGCATAAAAGTCATTTTCTTAGGACCCTGGCATAATATCTAAAAATAATTTCTTTAGCTTCTGATAAAATGATATCTCCAAGATTACCTAACTTTGAATCCCACAGAAACACACATTGCAGCCTTGGGAAACGAAGTAAAGCAGTATGTTTCTCGTATTCTATGCAAATCTGGCATACAGCTATCAGCACTTTGAGTAACACATAATTAAATGATTGCTCTTCCTTGAATATTTGAGAGTGCTATTGAGGTAGATTCTATATAAACCATGAACTTGAGAATTGGAACTAAAAGTAATAAAAATAAGAAAAAAATCATGCAGGACATTTTTACAAAAATGATCTTGAATAATGTTGCCCTACACATAGGGCACTAGCCCAAGATATACTGATAATAATGCATTATACTATAATTTCATACAATTTAATCTCCCCCATCCCCAGAAACTCCACAAGAACATAGTAATGTGGGAATTTTCATCAAGATGAAATTAATTCCATTTGAGAGTATTCTAGAAAGGTTCATATAAGGGGAATTGATTACTGTAACAGGATCTCAGTTAAGGAAGAAAATCTATCTTCTGTGGCCCAGTTCCAATGGTGCTTTGCTTCTGTGAAATGCAAGTACCCAGAGAAGCTGCTATATCACCTATGAGTGATCCCAGCATCAGCCACAGCTGCTCTTACAATGACCACAGACAATAAATCACACTGGTCTTGAGGGAAAAGAACACTGATGTCTAATGTGCAACTTTATTCCATGTGTGGAAAGACACTTTCATTTTAGTTTCCCACAATCTAGGAGTGATCATCAATCTAGTTGTTTAACAGACTACATGAAGTTTCCTAGGAAAGGAAAGAAGCAATCAGAAAACTATTTCTGGAAGTAGTTTTCTTCTGAGCCTACATAGTAGGAACTTTTCACTACTACTCTCTTTTCTTCATAACACAGTTCTGCCAACCACAGAGGATGAAACGACTTCCTGTCATTTTCTATGAATGGATATATTCTGCTGATTCTATCTGGGCAATATCTCTTTCAAATTTCCCCAAATATTTTTACATAATGGCCACCTCAAAACTTTATATTTTTTAATTCTTCCTACAGTCTTCTCCTACCTAAAGTACATCTTCAATACTGAACCTAGAACCATCTTTCTAAAGAAGGTTTTTATCATCCACCTGTTCAAAACCTTCAGGCTCTTTATGCATTTGAAGTTATAGCTCTTAATATACCACCAAAGTGTCCAAGTTTAATATCAACTGTCTGCCCTTTATTTAAACTATGTTTCAACTCAACAAAAATTATTACTGTTTAAAATATGTAAAAGATGAGTTCTTGCCTTAATAACTGATCATCTTTTGTTTCCTTAAGCATGAATAACTTCCCTATGATTTTAATTTATTCATTAAAATATTAGTGCTAGATTACCACTTGGGAACTCAGACTATAATATAGTCATTCTGTCTTTTTCTGCCTAGCAAAATATCTTTCACTCACTAAATATTTGCTAATTTCATGAATAACAGTTATTTCATTAAAGTAATACATTACATCATCAACATAGTTTTTAAATTAAACTTCAAGAAAATAGTTTTAATGATTCAAATGCTTTAAAATTACTTTATCAGTAAGAAAGTGTTATTAGATTTCATACTCTTAATTATTAGCAAAAGAAAAACAAAATAAAACAAATTATATCAAAATTGAAATTTAAAATAAATTTTAAGATAAGAAAAACAAACACAAAATACAAAATGGAACTTAAATGCAACTTTTTTGACTAAAATATATATGCAGATGTTAAGACAAAGGATTACAATAAGTTCTTCCACGTTATAGATTAGTACTACTTCTGCCATTGATAACTACATTAAGAGGCTTTCTTACTTATGAAGAATGGACACAAGATATAGAAAACTAGAACGCAAAAATTTTTCCCTTGTCAACACCATGGTGTTTTGTAATAAGAATGAAACATGTCAGATTCACAAAAAGAAAGACATGTGCTAGGTTTTTACCTGTATAGTCCATACCTGTTGGCTAGAGTGGGGTTAGAAACTTCCCACAACTTTGGCTTGACACTGAGGAATCAAGAATGGTGTTGCATTTTCTAGGCTTGTATAAGAAAAGCTTTGGGCCTTCAAGACATTTGTAGGGAGCACTCCAAAAGTGGTACAAGGTGGAGATAATGAATTATTATTGGGAAGTAGCTAAATAGGTGAATTTAAGGAATTTTCTAGGATAATCATGGCTTTATAAACTTATGTAAAGTTTCCTTTCCAATAAAAGACATGGAGTTATTTAGATTTCATGAGGCCTGGGAGAACGTATGGGATTGGGAAAATAAGACATCTGCAGTTGCAATATTGAGTTTGGAGGCATATGACCGGAACTCTATGTTATAAATAAGCCACCCAAAGAGCCAGAGAACATTAGATATACCTCAACAGTGACCAGTGTCTGGAACTGAGTGCCATGCTAACTCCTTAGAAGTTGAGAGAAGATCTAGAGGTCTTGTATGGGATCTGTAGAATCAGTCTTCCTCTGCATCATATGGTTGTATAAGCCAGTTTGAATTAGAAGGGAAAGGGAGAGTGGCAGAAACCTGAAAGATTGAGTATTTACCTCTCTATATATATATTTTGTCCCCAAAATACTGAACTAACCAAAGAAACTGGTAACATTAAGTTAGTTTAACAAAACTAGACTAGATTTAATTAACCCCTCGGTGTGCCCCTCCATAAACAAGAGACATCATTAATCGAAGGAAACAAAAGTATTTGTACATCTCTATCAGCATACAACATCATTAAAATAATGCTTTTCATTAAGGTAAGGCTAGACAATCCTCACCAGCCCAACTTCCCTAAACTAGTTACGACTTCATAGTTGTGGTAGACTGCATAATATCCCTCAAATATATCCAGGTCGTAACCCTCAAAACCCTGTGATTATATCGTCTTATATGGCAAAAAAAAAAAAAAAAAAAAGTCTTTATAAATGTGATTAAGTTAAGGTCCTTAAGATGGAAAAATTATCCTGCATTATCCCATTGGGCCTGATGTAATCACAATGATCCTTATAAGAGAGAGCAGGAGGTCAAATGTTGGGAAGAGTGCGGGGAGAGTGAAAAGATATAAACTGCTATCTTGGATGTTAGAGGGAGGCAGACTTTAGAAGCTGGAAAAGACAAGAAACAGGTTTGTTTTTGTTTTTGTTTTGTTTTGTTTTTCTTCTAGAGGCTCCAAAAAGAATGCAGCCCTGAGAGCACATTTAGGCTTCTGATCTCTAAAACATGAAATAATACATTTATATTGTTTTAGGTCACTGAGTTTGTGGTGATTTGTTATAGCAGCAATCCAAAATGAACACAATGGGTCTAGAAATAGTTTTCAATGTTTTCAGTAAAGAATTTGGTATCTGGTTCCCATTTCAGCCACACAAAAGAGCACAGGTGGGGCAAAGTCATAATTCTTCAGCAACAAGCAGAACCATATTTTTATAGCATAACTATACAGATCAGTTTCTGTGCCAAGCAGTATCATTTTTTAACAACTATTGGGAGAAATAGTAATGGAACAGGGATAAAATACAAGAAAGCTAGATAAATGTATAACAGCAATGAACCATTGGGATACAAAGTAAAATGCTCACAAGTTTTAAACAATTCCAGCCCATTAAATAGATTAAGGATATTTCATATGGTCATATTTCAAAATAACTATATTTGACCACAAACAGTGATGTTGGTTGTCTATAAATTATCATAAGACTTCAAAAATATTTCTTTATTTTTGACAGAGAGAGAGAGAGAGAGAGAGTAGGGAGAGAGAGAGAGAGTATGTGAACAGGGGAGGAGCAGAGAGAGAGAGAGAGGGAAAGAGAACTTAATCAGGTTCCATGCCCAGCGCAAAGCCCATTGAGGAACTCAGTCTAATGACTCTGTGATCATGACCTGAGCTGAAATCAAGAATCAAATGCTTAACTCACTGAGCCACTCAGGTCCCCACCCCCACCAAAATATTTCTTAACACATTGCCAATGATTTTAGCTATTTCCATATCCATCAATGTCAAAGCACATTAACTTCAGAGAAAGATAAGGCTGCAGATTATTTTAAATAGGAAAAAAACCTATTTTTATTAAAATAAGAATTTGGATTTCTGTGGAGCAAACAGATAAATTATTTGCCACAAAAATAAAAGTAAACAAAAAGCAAGAATGTGTCATTAAAGGGAGACTATGCTATTGTAATGTGTTCAGCTGTTGGATTTGTATTTCAGATGTTGCCATGCAAACTTTGGAATCGTACTGGGTGAACATCTATTATTACGAATTTTTGATTAAAACTGAATTTGACTCTCCCTCATGAAAAGCAGAAAAAGATGTATTGCTAATTGGGGTAGCATGATTTAAGTCACTCCATGGGTAGGATTACATGGATATAACTGGCTTCTACTTTGGACTCTGGATGTATAGGAATAGCGAATTGTACCTGACATGCAGTCTTATAAGAGTAAATGGCTGGGGTAGATATTGGGTTGAATTCAACCACTTATGAATACCAGCTGATCTCATTATAAAGTGCCTGTCACCGTGTTCCCAACAGTAAGCCTTCTGTCAGATTTAAAGCAAATTATTGAAAATTGTTCTATTAAGGGAGATACTGGCATTATAGTTTGGCAGGTGTTATTTGTCACCCACTGCAGGATATGGTTCAAGTCTTATTTTGCTGTTGTGAATTATGTTTACTGGAAAGAATATAACCCATGGAGTATCACAAAATAGGTTTAATCCCAATAGTATATGAATATTTTACTGGTCTACTGGATGAATAATCACTTCCACTCATGAGAGTATATACCGAAGAAGTGTGTGTGTGTGTGTGTGTGTGTGTGTGTGTGTGTGTGTGTGTGTGTGTTTAAAACTCAAATATTCACTTTTTGCATCTATTCAATAAAACATAAATCTGTTCAGTGTTGTGAGGACATTATAACCTTGTGATCAGAAAAAATAAGGAACTATAGTGGAAATATCCATAGTGCTTCACAGTCTAACCCTTGTAACAATCCTTGAAATGAAATGGTTAGTTATCTCCATTTTATAGAAGAGAAATATAGTTGGGTGATTGTCTAGCCATCTAAGTAAGTGTGAAATCAGGATCTTCAGCATGTTTTTCCCCTTTATTAGAAGACTTAAAATGATAAATCAAAAGACAGAGTGTTATGGGATTAATTGTAGAGCAAATCACTCTGCAATAGAAAGCAGAAGTAAACCTTAAATGTGAACAAGAAAAGGCTTCTCACGAATGATTACATTTCAGCCTCACCGTAAAGAAGGGATAGGATTCTGTTGGTGCCTCTCAACCTCTGGATATTTAACATCATCACCATTGCCATTGCATACTGCGAGAATCATTCACTGTTTTTTATTTCCTTAAATTCTTCTTTCAGTCAATGAATTTTTGTAATCATCTATTCTTATTATCTACACATTTCCTTCTGGCTTTATTGGTATTCTTTCAAAAATATTTACTTCAAGATTGTTTTCAGAAAGGATCTCCTTAGGTCTTGCAAGTGAAGTTTTCTTGGACAGAGCATTATATTTAAGTGGTATATTTAGCAAAATACATATTTTTGATGTTTGATACATTTATTTGAAAGAGTAAAATTAAAATATTACTGACAAAACTACTGATGGTAAGGACGTGGGGAAACTACAAATATACATACACCTACCAGGCAACCCAGGCATTGTGCCCCTAAGTGTTTACTCAAATTAAACAAAAACATGCCCAAGCATTTTATATTAGTGTATATAAAAACTTAATTTACAAAAACCCTAACTTGAAACAAATCAAATGTCAACAAATGAATGGAAAACTTGTTGTATGCATTTGATGGTGCACTACTTAGCAATAAAATGAGTTAATTATTGAGGCAGAAAATAATATGTAAGGATTTTGAAAAAATTTTTTTAACATTTATTTATTTTTGAGACAGAGAGCATGAAATGGGGAGGGTCAGAGAGAGGGAGACACAGAATCCGAAACAGGTTCCAGGCTCCGAGCTGTCAGCACAGAGCCCGACGCGGGGCTTGACTCACGGACCGCGAGATCATGACCTGAGCCAAAGCTGGCCGCTCAACCGACTGAGCCACCCAGGCCCCCCGAGGATTCTGAAATAACTATGCTAAATATAAGAAACTAGACAAAAGAATATATAAAATTAATTTAATTGAATAAAATTCAGTTGTGAAAGAAACCAGATCAGTGACTGCCTGAGAATGGGAGGTGGAACAGGGGTGATTATAATGGGGCACAAGGAAAGTTTTGGAGGCAATAGAAATGTATGTTGTCTTCATCATGGTGATGGTTCCAGGATGTATTAATTTGTCAAAAATGACTAAACTGTACACTTTAAATATGCAATTTATTGTACTGCATTTATACCTCATAAAGTTGTAGTTCTTTTATTTTATTTTTCAAATTTTGATTTGAATTCTAGTTAATTAACAAAGTGTAATATTGATTTCAGAGGAATTTAGTGATTCATCATTAATTACCATTCATTATAGCACCCAGTGCTCAACACAGAAAGTTCCCTCCTTAATATGCATCATCCATTTTAACCCATCTCCAGCCCACCTCCCCTCCGTCAACCCTCAGTTTGTTCTCTATAGTTAAGGGTTTCTTACGATTTGCTTCCCTCTTTTTTTACCCTTCCCTCATGTTTGTCTGTTTTGTTTCTTAAATTCCACATGTGTGAAAACATAAGATATTTGTCTTTCTATGACTTATTTCACTTAGCATAATACACACTGGCTCCATCCATGTCATTGCAAATGGCAAGATTTCATTCTTTTATATGGCTGAGTGCTCTTTGTTTTTAAGATTGCTTTGGCTATTTATGGTAACTTGTGGTCCCATATAAATTTTAGGATTGTTTGTTCTAGCTCTGTGAAAATGCTAGGGATTGCATTAAATATGTATATTGCTTTGGGTAGTATAATCATTTTAACAATATTTTTATATTATGGTTTTGGGTACAATTGTAAATGGAATCAATTCTTTGATTTCTCTATTTCTTCATTATTGGTGTACAGAAATACAACAGATTTCTGTACATTGATTTTACATGCTGTAACTTGCCTGAATTCATGTATCCGTTCTAGTAAATTTTTGTGGGATCTTTCAGGTTTTCTACATAGAGTATCATGCTGTCTGCCAATAGTGAAAGATTGACTTCTTCCTTGCCGATTTAGATGCCTTTTATTTCTTTTCGTTGTCTGCTTGCTGGGGCTAATACTTCCAGTACTATATAAATAATAATGGTGAGGGTAGATATCCCTGTCTTGTTCCTGACTGTAGAGGAAAAGCTGTCAGTTTTTCCCTATTGAGGATGATACTAGCCTTTGAATATGGCTAGTTATGTTATTAAGGTATGTTCCATTTTTATCCCTACTTTATTGAGTGTTTTTACCAAGAATGATGCTATATTTTGACAAATGCTTTTTCTGCATCTATCAAGGAGATCATATGATTCTTATATTTTATTTTATTAATGTGGTGTAACACGATTGATTTGTGAATATTGAACCACCCCTGCAGATCACTTGTTCCTATTGAAGAATTTTTTTTTTTTAATGTACAGTTGGATTCAATTTGTAGCATTTTGTTGAGGAGTTTTGCATCCATGTTCATCAGGCATATTGGTCTGTAATTTTCCTTTTTGGTGGGGTCTTTTGTTTTGGAATCAAGGTAATGCTGGTCTTGTAGAATGAGATTGGAAATTTTCCTTCCATTTCTATTTTTTGGAACAGTTTGAGAAAGAATAGGTATTAACTTTTCTTTTTTTAAATGTTTTATTTATTTTTGAGAGAGAGACAGAGACAGAGACAGTACAAGCGGGAGAGGGGCAGAGAGAGAGGAAGAAACAGAATCAGAAGCAGGCTCCAGGCTCTGAGCTGTCAGCACAGAGCCCGACGCGGGGCTCAAACTCACAAACTACGAGATCATGACCTGAGCTGAAGTCAGATGCTTAACTCACTGAGCCACCCAGGTGCCCCTAAATTTTCTTTAAATATCTGGTAGAATTCTCCTGGGAAGACATCCAGCCCAGGATTCTTATTTGTTGGGAGAGTTTTGGTTACTGGATTCAATTTCTTCACTGGTTATGGGTCTGTTCAAATTTTCTGTTTTGTCCTGTTTGAGTTTTGGTAGTTTCTATGTTTCTAAGAACTTATTTATTCCTTCCAGATTGCCCAACTGGTTGGCATATAATTTTTTGTAATATTCTCTTATAATTACTTGTATTTCTATAGTATTGGTTGTGATACGTCCTTTCATTTGTGATTCTATCTATTTGAGTCCTTTCTCTTTTCTTTTTTATAAGTCTGGCTAGGGGTTTATCAATTTTGTTAATTCTTTCAAAGAACCAGCTCTAGTTTCACTGATATTTTCTGTTTTGTTTGTTTCCACATCATTTATTTCTGCTCTAATCTTTTTTATTTACCTTCTTCTGATGCCTTTAGGTTTTATATCCTTTTCCTTTTCCAGCTCCTTTAGATATAAGGTTCAGTGGTGTATTTGAGACCCTTCTTGCTTCTTGAGACAGATCTGTATTGCTGCTTTATACTTCCCTCTGATGACTGCCTGGGGTGCATCCCAAAGGTTCTGGACTGTCGTGTTTTCATTTTCATTTACTTCCATGAATTTTTTTTTTTATTTCTACTCTAATTTTCTGGTTAACCCATTCATTCTTTAGTAGGATGTCCTTTGACTTCCTTGTGTTTGTGGTCTTTGCAAACTTTTTCCTGTGCTTGATTTCAAGTTTCATAGTGTTGTGGTCTGAAAATATGCATGCTATGATATCAGTCTTTTTGTACTTGTTGAGGTCTGATTTGTGATCCAGTATGTGATCTATTCTGGAGAATGTTCCAGGTGCACTTGAAAAGAATGTGTATTTGCTGCTTTAGGATGAAATGTTCTGAATATGTCTGTTAAGTCCATCTGGTCCAATGTGTCATTCAGAGCCATTGTTTCCTTGTTGATTTTTTGCTTAGATGATCTGTCCTTTGCTGTAAGTGGGGTCTTAAAGTCCCCTAGTATTATTGTATTTTTATTGGTGAGTTTCTTCACGTTTGTTTTTACTTGATTTATATAATTGGTGGCTACCAACTTGGGGGCAAGAATGTTTACAATTGTTAGATCTTCTTGATGAATAGAATGCTTAATTATGAAATAATTCCCTTCTTCATCTCTTATTACAGTCTTTGGTTTAAAATCTAGTTTGTCTAATGTAAGTTTGGCTTCTCCATCTTCCTTTTGACATCTACTAGCATGATGGTTGTCCATCCCTTCCCTTTCAATCTGAAAGTGTCTTTAGGTTATTTTATATATATATATATTTTTAGGTTAGCATGGACATTTATTTTTTCCCATGTAAATGTATAATGTTTATACAACATTTATTGTAAAAGCTATCTCATTCATACAATTAAGTACTTTGATTCTTTGTACAAAAATCAATCAAATATATATTTGGCTGATAAGTGAAATATACAATATTGACAAAAATAAAAATTAAGCTATTAATTTCTCCAATCTGAACATTCATCTCCTAGTGACTCAATGTCTTGATGGTCGTATTTCAAAGCTATGCAACTTGCCTGCCTACAACTTGGCTGTGGCAGTTGCCAATACATTGCAAGATGTGAGGGTATGACAAGAATTTATTGGAGCTTTTGAGGGAAGTGGAATTAAGGAAATATAGAAGGCATAATGGGTCTAAAATGGTATTTGTAGTAAACTTCTTCTTAAAGAGAACATTATATAATACTTCAGATATTCTGGACAAAAAATAATCTATATGTTCAAAGAAACCACTTTAGATAAGTTTTTTTTTGTATTTTAAAACTGTAGTCAGTTATACATTTAATACATTTAAATAAAATTATTTAAGTTTACCTTTAGAGCAGGTTAAAAAAAAAGAAAGAAAAAAAGAGGAAATTCTGTTTTGCTTCTTTGATCATGCAACTTTCATACTAAAAGGACAGAAATTCTCAACCGTTACTTATCTGGAAAGTATAGGAAAATTGTATCTAGCAACTACTTTCTATCATCTGAGTAGTCTTGTATTCAAAGGAAAAGTGAATAATATGAAAATAATTTGTTGGCAGGTAGATCCCATAGAGATATTGTGAGCTTAGGGACCAACCAGCCAACATTTATATGAATTCCAATGTATTCATTTATTCTTCTGTAATTGGGACACTCAGCATAATCTTTCTAATTTTCTCAGCTATACACTACAAATCATAATACCTGTTGCTGCAACATTTTGAAAATAAAAGACAATGTATAAAGTGCTTGGCACACTTTGTACATAATAGGTGCTCATTAAATGGTAATTCATATGAAGCATGATTACCAATCCTGTTCTATGATCTGATCTGTTCTATGATTACATTTAAATATTCATAGAATGGAAATTGATTGTTTTAAGAAATATCAAAGTTTAAATAGAAAATATATTTTCTTGTTAACTTTGGGTTTTCTTTTTGTGTGATAATATTCAGGATGCATTTAATACCTTTGTAAGACAGCACATATAATATAGACTGTTAGAGTAAACTTTTTTCTATGGAGAATTTAATATTAGTATCTTGCATCTAGAAGGGCTACAGTGAACTGTAATTCTATAATTGAGTCTCTTGCTAAATTATTAGCAAATTCAATAATTTACATATCAGAGTACTGTGAAGACCATATAATATTAAACAATATAAGCAGTTATTAAGATTTATTAATACTTCTCAGCTGTGATTCTAATTTAAATAAAAACAAATATATGAAGTTTTGTTTTAATGGAACATACCATGCTTTAATTAATCAAGCAAACCCTGGATGAGAATGTTTCATTGCTTTTTATTTGCCCTTTAATTTTCAACTAGATCAATAGAGTCAGATGCAACTGCTATAGGTATTAAAACTGCAAAGTCTAGGGGAAATGGAGGTTAAATTGTAAACAAAATATTTCACTTGCATTGATCTCACAGTCATGCTGGCAGTTTTTTTTTTTAATTTTAATTTATCAGCATCAGTGAATAAATTGCATCAAAATGACAAAATAGATGGAGGTGATTATTTTGCTTTGAAAGGTACTTTCTGTTAATCTTGAAAGTGTTCTCCAATTTATAAAAAAAAATATATAAGTGAACTGAAGTTAATTTTTAATTAGTATTATAGCCATTTGGGGTAATTATCCAAGATTAATCAGGTTATATGAGTGACTGGTTATTTCACTGCCTAGGTAACTTGAAATCCATACAATCCATTTCATTTTGAAGCACCGTAGATATAAGATTAATAGCAACTCAAGTGTACTGAATTCAGTAAGAATGTATAGATTTAATCATTCTTTATAATAGCAACCCATCTGCTGAACAAAGTATGAGCAAAATAAGCCCTTGAATAAAATTATGAATAAATTCAATAAGCTACTGCTAATTTTTGATTACATTGGGTTAATTTATTATTTAATTTATTATGAATAAATTTAATAAGCTACTGCTAATATTTGATTACATTTATATTATATAAATAAATACAATGTAGGCAAGTAACTAAACTAAAATTACTTAATTCTAAACATCCATATTTTGGAAGTATGTTATTTGTTTTCGATTTTCACATAAATATTTTAAAACTTCAACTTTTTTTGTATGAGTATTCCAAAAAGTTCTTTAGTGATTTTTCTAGTGTGAAAGGTAATGTCTGATATGAAACATACATTTAAGAAAAGGAAAATTAAGTCACCTTACATGTTAATATACATCTTTTATTTTTTACGTTGGCAGGGATGTAAGAACACGTTCAAATTGTCACCATAGGAATATAGAAATCTGTACAAAAAGTTTAAATTTAAGTTTAATAACTCAAAAAGCCATTGAAAAATAACAATTGACATAGTGATATAGATGAAAATGATATTACTTTGTAGTATAACTTTAGTTTAAAAATATGATTGATATCTTCTGATCTCTCAATCTTTCTTTAAAAATTTTTTTTTAATGTTTATTTATTTTTGATAGAGAGAGACAGCACGTGAACAGGGGAGGGACAGAGAGAGAGGGAGACCTAGAATCTGAAGTAGGCTCCAGGCTCTGAACTGTCAGCACAGAGCCCGACACAGGGCTCAAACTCGTGCACCGTGAGCTCATGACTTGAGCTGAAGTCAGACGCTTAATCTACTGATCCACCAAGGCACCCCACTCGTTCTTTCTTTTTTAATCACTCTACCATATAGGGCATATCAATTAATACTTTATAGCGTAAAAATGTAAATTATACCTGTAATGTTACAAAATAGTGATTTTGGCTTGATATGAAAAATGTCCTTCCATGGGAAAAAAATCACACAAACTTATTATAAAATATATTTAAAAACGTTGAAAACATTAGAAGTCACACACTAATGTGTATGTGCATGTATACATATGGATAAAAATGTCTACATTTGGAAAAAATAAATTTCCTAGATACACCTCGGAGAGCTAGTTTTACTCTGAAATAGTGACATCAATGAGCTTTTGACTATTTTATAGTACCAAAGATGGACATGTTTAGATATCATTCAGACACGTACAACAGAGAGAAAGTTAAATAATCAATTTCAAATATTTTGTTAACAGCATCGTCAGCCCCTACCTTTTATCTCAATTATTGTCATTACAAAATAAAGCAAATTACTGTCCATGAAACATAATTTGATTTCTATGCTTGAAACTTAATTTCATTACCAGAGGACTAATTCCTTTTTAAAACATTTAAAAATAAATATTTTATATTTTTGAAATGGGTTTATTTACCATCTGGTTTAGATTGTCCAACACTTCAGTTCCTTTTTCACCCCAATTAAATGTCTTCTCTTAATCAGAATCATCAAATGTTATGAGTCAACCCTGATGCAATTTATTGGGATCACTGACTCAGTATGTATGTTTTATGTTTAGATGCTTATTAAAAATGTTTGCTAGAATTAAGAATCTAAAAAGAGGATCATAACTACTGTCAATCATATTTCAGTTATAACAAAGTCATTCTGAGGTAAAAACTCCCTGTAACACAGGTAAAACAACAGTAAAAGTACTAGAAACCTGAATGATTGGCATATGTCACTTGTAGAAAAATGTGTGAAATACAATTTTTCTGACAGATTTTTCCGTTTGGGATCATTTTTCTCCTGAGAAAATTAAAACTTAGAGCAGTTACTAGATTAAAATCAAGAAAATATATTCCCATTAACTTTTGAGGTTATGTACTCTTTTTTAACATTGAAATACAATTATTTGAGGCCTAAAAAAGTAATAGTTCCAAAATATCAAGTAAGATTTTAAATAAAATTAGATAAAAATTTAAATGTTTAAAAATATCATCTTGCAAAGGGGCGCCTGGGTGGCTCAGTCAGTTAGGCATATCACTTTGGCTCAGGTCATGATTCTAAATAAAATTAAATAAATATTTAAATGTTTAAAAATATCATCTTGCAAAGGGGCGCCTGGGTGGCTCAGTCAGTTAAGCATATCACTTTGGCTCAAGTCATGATCTCACAGTCCATGAGTTCGAGCCCCGTGTCGGGCTCTGTGCTGACAGCTCAGAGCCTGAAGCCTGCTTCAAATTCTGTGTCTCCCTCTCTCTCTGCTCCTCTCCCACTCATACTCTGTGTCTCTCTCTCAAAAATAAATAAACATTAAAAAATATATCATCTTGCACATAAAAATTTTTTATTATATTCTAAAAAATATGGAATTTAGATTTATAGTCATATTATTTTTAAAATTAGATGTTAAAATATTTTTAAAGATTGCATCAAATATTTAAACTTAATATGTGATATAGATACATTCACTTAAACATTCCAGGAAGGATGTTTCAAGAATGCATAGGGCGATAGTAAATAGAAGATGGCAGCATAGGAGGACGCTGGGCTCACTTCGTCCTGCTGATCACTTAGATTTCACATACATCTGCCTAAATAACCCAGAAAACCACCAGAAGACTAGCAGAACGGACTCTCCGGAGTCCAGCATAGCAAGAGGCCCACGGAGGAGGGTAGAAAAGGGGGAGAGGCGGTGCGTGCTACACGGACTGATGGTAGGGAGCCGTGGCAGTGGAGGGGCAGCCCTCCAGGGAAGGCAGAGCCCATGAAGTCTGCCTTGCAAAAGCGGAGGGGCCAGACTGCATGAGTTCTGACAGCCAGCAGGACTTAACATCTGGAATGTTATAAGTCAACAGCTCCCCTCAGAGAGCTGGAGGGCAAGAGGACACCTGGAGGGAGAAGTGTTGAGCCCTGGAAGACAGAGCTCAGCTCAGCAGGGAACAAAGGGGCTGGCCAGCACCATCTCCCTCTCTCATCCCCCAGCAGAAACCCCAAAAAGGAACCAATTCACCAAACCTTCTTGTAGTAGACAAATACCAAATGCTGTGCTTCTGTGGATCCATCCCTCCAACGGGCCTGCCTCCCTCCCAGTGCTGCAGGGCCCCTCCTGCAGGGAACCACCAATGGCTAATGGAGCTGAGCCTGCACCTCCTGCCCCTGTGCACTTTGCGGATCCACCCTGGGTAATATGCCACATACCATAGAAGCAGCACCACAAGCCTGGAAGTGTGCAAGTAGCCCAGACAGGGGCCACACCACTCCACAGTGAGTCCCGACTCTGGGAGAGAGGAAGATAAGGTACACACCAGTCTGACTATGGCCCCAGAGGTGGGCTGGGAACAGACAGCAGGTCTGGCTGTGGCCCCACCCACCAACACAAGTTACTCCAGACAGCACAGGGGAAGTGCCCTGCAGTTCTGCGACACCCAGTGACTATCCAAAATGACGAAATGGAAGAATTCTCCTCAAAAGAAACTCCAGGAAGTAGTGACAGCTAATGAATTGATCAAAAAAGATTTAAGCAATATAACGGAACAAGAATTTAGAATAATAGTCATAGAATTAATTGCTGGGCTTGAAAGAAGTATAGACAACAGCAGAGAATCTATTGCTATAGAGATCAAGGGACTAGGAAATAGTCAGGAGGAGCTTAAAAATGCTATAAATGAGGTGCAAAATAAAATGGAGGTGACCACAGTTCGGATTGAAGAGACAGAGGAGAGAATAGGAGAATCAGAAGATAAAATTATGGAAAAAGACGAAGCTGAGAAAAAAGATAAAAAAATCCAGGAGTATGGGGGGAGAATTAGAGAACTAAGTGATGCAATCAAATGGAACAATATCCATATAACAGGAATTCCAGAAGAGGAAGAGAGAGAGAAAGGGGCTGAAGGTGTACTTGAACAAATCATAGCTGAGATCTGGGGAAGGAAAAAAGCATTGAAATCCAAGAGGCACAGAGAACTCCCTTCAGACGGAACTTGAATCGATCTTCTGCACCACATATCATAGTCAAACTGGCAAAATACAAGGATAAAGAGAAAATACTGAAAGCAGCTAGGGATAAACATGCCCTAACATATAAAGGGAGACCGATAAGTCTAGTGACAGATTTATCTACTGAAACTTGGCAGGCCAGAAAGGAATGGTAGGAAATCTTCAATGTGATGAACAGAAAAAAATATGCAGCCAAGAATCTTTTATCCAGCAAGTCTGTCATTCAGAATAGGAGAGATAAAGGTCTTCCCAAACAAACTAAAACTGAAGGAATTCATCACCACTAAATCAGCCCTACAATAAATTCTAAGAGGGATCCTGTGAGATAAAGTACCAGAGACATCACTGCAAGCATGAAACCAACGGACATCACAAGGACTCTAAACCCATATCTTTCTATAACACTGAATATAAATGGATCAAATGCTCCAACCAAAAGACATAGGGTATCAGAATGGATAAAAAAAACAAGACCCATCTATTTGCTGTCTACAAGAGACTCATTTTAGACCTGAGGACACCTTCAGATTGAAAGTGAGGGGATGGAGAACTATCTATCATGCTCCTGGAAGTCAGAAGAAAGCTGGAGTAGCCATACTTATATCAGACAAACTAGACTTTAAATTAAAGGCTGTAACAAGAGATGAAGAAGGCCATTATATAATAATTACAGGGTCTATTCATCAGAAAGAGCTAACACTTATAAATGTCTATGTGTTGAATATGGGAGCCCCCAAATATATAAAACAATTACTCACAAACATAAGCAACCTTATTGATAAGAATATGGTAGTTGCATGGACTTTAATAC
Organism: Prionailurus viverrinus; assembly: GCF_022837055.1. NCBI lineage: Eukaryota > Metazoa > Chordata > Mammalia > Carnivora > Felidae > Prionailurus > Prionailurus viverrinus. The sequence goes on along the minus strand of NC_062564.1, from coordinate 107,855,552 downwards.
TCCACTTACAGTAATGGATAGATAATCTAGACACCGGAACAATGAAGAGACAAGGGCCCTGAATGATACAGTGGATCAGATGGAATTGAAAGATATATTGAGAACTCTGCATCCCAAAGCAACAGAATATACTTTCTTCTCGAGTGCACATGGAACATTCTCCAAGATAGATCACATACTGGGTCACAAAACAGCCCTTCATAAGTTTACAAGAATTGAAATTATACCATGCATACTTTCAGACCACAATGCTATGAAGCTTGAAATCAACCACAGGAAAAAGTCTGTAAACCTCCAAAACCAGGGAGGTTAAAGAACACCCTACTAAAGAATGAATGGATCAACCAGGCAAGTAGAGAAGAAATTAAAAAACATACGGAAACAAACGAAAATGAAAATACAACCATCCAAATGCTCTGGGATGCAGCAAAGGCAGTCCTGAGAGGAAAATACATTGCAATCCAGGCCTATCTCCAGAAACAAGAAAAATCCTAAATACAAAATCTAACAGCACACCTAAAGGAAATAGAAGCAGAACAGCAAAGACAGCCTAAACCCAGCAGAAGAAGAGAAATAATAAAGATCAGAGCAGAAATAAACAATATAGAATCTAAAAAAAACTGTAGAGCAGATCAATGAAACCAAGAGTTGGTTTTTCGAAAAAATAAACAAAATTGATAAACCTCTAGCCAGGCTTCTCAAAAAGAAAAGGGAGATGACCCAAATAGATAAAATCATGAATGAAAACGGAATTATGACAACCAATCCCTCAGAAATACAAGCAATTATCAGGGAATACTATGAAAAATTATATGCCACAAACTGGACAACCTGGAAGAAATGGAAAAATTCCTAAAATACCCACACACTCCCAAAACTCAAACAGGAAGAAGTAGAAAAATTAAACAGACCCATAACCAGCAAAGAAATTGAATCAGTTATCAAAAATCTCCCAACTAATAAGAGTCTAGGACCAGATGACTTCCCTGGGGAATTCTCCCAGACATTTAAAGCAGAGATAATACCTATCCCTCTGAAGCTGTTCCAAAAAATAGAAAGGGAAGGAAAACTTCCAGACTCATCCTGTGAAGCCAGTATTACTTTGATTCCTAAACCAGACAGAGACCCAGAAAAAAAGAGAACTACAGGCCAATATCGCTGATGAATATGGATGCAAAAATTCTCAACAAAATACTAGCAAATTGAACTCAACAGCATATAAAAAGAATTATTCACCATGGTCAAGTGGGATTCATTCCTGGGATGCAGGGCTGGTTCAACATTCGCAAATCAATCAATGCGATTCATCACACTAATAAAAGATAAGAACCATATGATCCTGTCAATCGATGCAGAAAAAGCTTTGACAATATTCAGCATCCTTTCTTAATAAAAACCCTCCAGAAAGTCAGGATAGAAAGAACATACTTAAACATCATAAAAGCCATTTATGAAAAGTCCGCAGCAATTATCATCCTCAATGGGAAAAACTGAGAGCTTTTCCCCTGAGATCAGGAACACGACAGGGATGTCCACTCTCACTGCTGTGGTTGAACATAGTGTTGGAAGTGCTAGCATCAGCAATCAGACAACAAAAGGAAATCAAAGGCATCAAAATTGGCAAAGATGAAGTCAAGCTTTCATATTTTGCAGATAACATTATATTATACATAGAAATCCAATAGACTCCACCAAAAGTCTGCTAGAACTGATACATGAATTCAGCAAAGTTGCAGGATACAAAATCAATGTACAGAAATCAGTTGCATTCTTAAACACTAATAATGAAGCAACAGAAAGACAAATAAAGTAACTGATCCCATTCACAATTGCACCAAGAAGCATAAAATACCTAGGGATAAATCTAACCAAAGATGTAAAAGCTCTGTATGCTAAAAACTATAGAAAGCTTATGAAGGAAATTGAAGAAGATATAAAGAAATGGAATAACATTTCGTGCTCTTGGATTGGAAGAATAAATATTGTTAAAATGTCAATACTACCCAAAGCTATCTACACATTCAATGCAATCCCAATGAAAATTGCACCAGCATTCTTCTCAAAGCTAGAACAAGCAATCCTAAAATTTTATGGAACCACAAATGCTCCCGAAAAGCCAAAGTAATTTTGAAGAAGACCAAAGCAGGAGGCATCACAATCCCAGACTTTAGCCTCTACTACAAAGCTGTCATCATCAAGACAGCATGGTATTGGTACAAAAGCAGACACAGAGACCAATGGAATAGAATAGAAACCCCAGAATTAGACCCACAGAAGTATGGCCAACTAATCTTTGACAAAGCAGGAAAGAATATCCAATGGAAAAAAGATAGTCTGTTTAACAAATGGTGCTGGGAGAACTGGACAGCAACATGCAGAAGAATGGAATTAGACCACTTTCCTACACCATTCACAAAAATAAACTCAAAATGGATAAAGGACCTGAATGTGAGACAGGAAACCATCAAAACCTAGAGGAGAAAGCAGGAAAAGACCTCTCTGACCTCAGTCGTAGCAATTTCTTACTTGACACATCCCCAAAGGCAAGGGAATTAGAAGCAAAAATGAACTATTGGGACCTCATGAAGGTTAAAAGCTTCTGCTCTGCAAAGGAAAGAATCAAAAAAACTAAAAGGCAACCAATGGAATGGGAAAGGATATTTGCAAATGACATATCAGACAAAGGGCTAGTATCCAAAATCTATAAAGAACTCACCAAACTCCACACCCGAAAAACAAATAATTAATGAAGAAATGGGCAGAAGACATGAATAGACACTTCTCTAAAGATGACATCCAGGTGGTCAACAGCACATGAAAAGATGCTCAACGTCGCTCCTCATCAGGGAAATACAAATCAAAACCACACTCAGATATCACCTCACGCCAGTCAGAGTGGCTAAAATGAACAAATCAGGAGACTATAGATGCTGGAGAGGATGTGGAGAAACGGGAACCCTCTTGCAGTGTTGGTGGGAATGCAAACTGGTGCAGCCGCTCTGTAAAATAGTGTGGAGGTTCCTCAAAAAATTAAAAATAGACCTACCCTGTGACCCAGCAATAGCACTGCTAGGAATTTACCCAAGGGATACAGGAGTGCTGATGCATAGGGCACTTGTACCCCAATGTTTATAGCAGCACTTTCAACAATACCCAAATTATGGAAAGAGCCTAAATGTCCATCAACTGATGAATGGGTAAAGAAAAAAGAATCTGTAGATTTGAGTTGAGAAAATATGGTATCAGTGTTATGTTATAGATGAACCAGTGAGATTCAGAGGTAAAGGGTCTTCTTTAGTCATTAGGCAAGAAAGTACTGAAATCAAACTTTGGGCCAAGATCTATCTTCTAATCCATTCTTATTCTTAATTTATCACATTGCCAAATATTTACTTAAAAATAAAATATATCCTTGGGGCGCCTGGGTGGCTCAGTCGGTTAAGCGTCCGACTTCATCTCAGGTCACGATCTCGCGGTCTGTGAGTTCAAGCCCTGCATCAGGCTCTGTGCTGATAGCTCAGAGCCTGGAGCCTGCTTCCAATTCTGTGTCTCCCTCTCTCTCTGCCCCTCCCCCGTTCATGCTCTGTCTCTCTCTGTCTCAAAAATAAATAAACGTTAAAAAAAATAAAAAATAAAATAAAATATATCCTTAATGAGATAGTACACTCCACTTATTTCATAATTAACCTTTTTGTCCTCTACACACTATTTTGAAAACCTGGAAATAACTAAGTCAAGCCTAAAGTAAAAATTGTTAAGGTACAACATTTTATTGTTCTATTTGATACAAGTCAATTGCTAAAAGAAAAAATATATCCAAGCATATACTTATAATAGTCAGAAATGATATTCTTTCCGATATATTTGTGCATTACTGTACATGGTATATTTTTACTTTCCCTTGAACTATAAAATATGAGCACCAGCAAGAAGCAATATTCCTTAGAATATGAATCTGTTATTTAATCTACGCTGTCATAAAATATGTTTATTCTTCATTTTCTCTATCTTTAAAGGAAATGGTTATACTTACTTCTTAACAGATGTAAAAGGATACTAAGGCATAATATTGTAAAACTATTCTTAGCAAAATTGAAAGTGCTAGAGAAAAACACAGAAATACTGACAGAGAACATGGCTGCTCTTCATGAAGGCTGTACATTTTCTCTCTTGACTTCAAATGTTATTTGTGAATTGAAACTGCTACATTTACTTATATAAAAAGGAGACTGAGCAAGGCATAAGGCATTTGGCATTTCAATATCTGCTTTCTGATAACACTTTCTTATTCAAATGCCGCATCGAATTTTTCATTTATAGTACTAATTTTTTCTTTTGTCTGGTATCAGAATGAAATACTAATGTATAACAACAACAAATTACCTAAAGCAGAATATAAAGAAAAAAATTTTTAAATGCAAAAAAAGGCAGTTAACCATTTTATTTTGTTTTGTTTTGTTTTTAGTTAATTTTAGCAAGATAGCAAAATAAATGAAAGTGATGTTTCCAGTTTCCTCATGATTTTTCTTCCTCTGTTCCTATCCCAATGATCTTGCTTTCACTCTAATCTTAGGTTTTATGGCATTTTGCACAAGACAATTACATTTTATACAACAGTTTCCTTTTCAACAAAATGAATAAGCGACTAACAGGTGGAAAAATGATAACAGAATCATTAGGAAATAAGCAATATAAATTGTTTTCTAAGAAGCCTCAAGAAGCCAAGTTACTTTAATATATTCAACAGTTTTTGTCAGTGTTTATACCCATACAGCCCTTGGAGTGTCTTATCAAATGTCTGCTTTCCTGAGGACTTTCCATCTTCCATAACTCAGACCATGCCTCCCTCTGAGACACTTGGCTTTTACAATACTTACTTGTATAAAATCGGGTCATCTGCAACTCCCCTCCAACACCACCCTCCTAGCCACACATGAAGTCTCAGGGATAAGTATGTGACCTAATACAACCAAACAGGTGCCATCTCACAAAAATTAGGAGTTGGAACATGAAGAAAATTGGATCTAGAGTTTCCATGTTGAAGGATTTTGGGGCCCTAATGATCAAGAAGGTAAATAGAAAAAGCCGGATTGCAAAAATGGGAAAGATAAATAAACAAATATTCCAAAGGAAATGGAGACTAGTGATTAGAAAATGGAACATATTTTTCCTGGTAGTTTTCAGGTGTTTTTGGTTGTTAGACCTTGCTATGGTATTTAAGTTTCTTAAAAAAAAAAAAAAAGTATCATTTTCCTTATAATAAACTTCCCTATATAAAGCTAGTTTGGACGTGTCTGTTTTCCTTAATGATTCCAGATGTAGAAGCAAACATAAAATATTTTATATTCCTTTTCTAAAAAGTTATTTTTGGGGGCACCTGGGTGGCTCAGTCGGTTAAACATTTGACTTCGGCTCAGGTCATGATCTCACAGTTTGTGACTTCGAGCCCTGAGTTGGGCTCTGTGCTGTAGATTCAGAGCCTGGAGACTGCTTGGGATTCTGTGTCTCCTTCTCTCTCTCTGCACCCCCCGCACCCCCCCCCCCCGTCTCTCACGCTCTGTCTCTCTCTGTCTCTCAAAAAATGAATAAACGTTAAAAAATTTTTAAAAATAGTTATTTTTTGACCATTTTGTTTTCCATAATTTAGGAATTGAGCCCCCCCCCCTTTTTTAATGCTTTATTTAGTGCTAAATAATGAGCCCCATGGTTTAGCCTTGAGACTGTCTCTAGGGGATACAATGAAAGTTAAGATAAGTAAAGTATTCCTTTGCTGGAAGCTGAAGAGGTATATGCCTTGAAGTTATATAACCTTCAAAAAGGTAAATTTGATAGAGTGTGAAATTGAGAATATTATGCAATCTCCAATCTTATATCTTATTCAGTATGGAGGCATGTTAAAAAATATGCAATATTATTCCATTTTTATTATTGCAAAATTGCCCTTGAAAATATGATTTTATCAAGATATTTTTTATAAACTTAAAATTCAGAGAATTATATTTTCCATAAATAGGAGCATTCAAATTTGATTTATGGAAATTATAAACTATGTGCTTTGCCTGATAATGTATTATAGTGTTCATAAATTTTAAAATGACAACTATTGACTTCTGAGAAGTATGAATCCTTGCACATATCTTTGTTGAAATAGAGAAAGTTGATGGTTCTCTCTTCTTCCTCTGTTCTTGAAAGTAGAATAAAGTATATAGCTTTCTTGTCTTTATTACTTCAAACTGAAATAGAATTTTAAAGACTTTCTTTAGTTTAAATGAGTATTTCATAAAATAATTCTTATAATTCATGATAATATTTATAAAGAAACTTAATTATTTTGCTTTGAATGAAAATATATTTCTGGATTTGATAATATCTATAAAAATGATTTAGTTGTAAAAAAATGCTTTGGTTTTAAAATGAGCCAATTCATTTTATAGAAAAATTTGTGAGAACACTGAGTTTCCACTGTATTATCTTCAATATCTACTTATCTTAAACTCTGCATACACTAGATTAGAGATTAGTTTCTTTTTCATATAACAGTGCCTAAGTAATCTTTCCTGATATTTGAGTTCTTGATTTCAGTATATATATGTGTTGAATGAAACTTGTTTTATGTTTCTATTCTGAAAATACAGATGGAAAAGTAATTGAGAAACAGACATTTAAGGAAAACCTACTGTGATACAGCATGCTATGTAGGTTATGAATATAATCTTTGTTTATAATTTTTAAACATCCAAATTATTTTATTTTATTTTATTTTATTTTATTTTATTTTATTTTAACTTTATTTTATTTTATTTTTTAATGTTTATTTATTTTTGAGAGAGAGAGAGAGAGAGAGAGAGATTGTGAGCAGGAAGAGAGGGCAGAGAGGGAGAGAGAATCCCAAGTAGGTTCTGCACTGTCAGCACATAGCCCCATGTGAGGCTTGCACCCATGAACCGTGAGATTATGACCTGAGCTGAAACCAAGAGTCAAACACTTAACTGACTGAGCCCCCCAGAAGCCCCCTCCAAACTCATTAACCACTTTAAGATAAAACACCTGAAATGTATCAGTTAAATGACTTGTCCCAGATACGTTAAGTCCTGACTAGAATTTTAACTGATGACCCGTTCTATAATGCCCTTTCTGTTGGACTTTTGTCTTACCTCATTAAAATTATTCTTATATTTTCAATAATATTTTAGTTTTCTAGCTCTTAATGTATAGTTGATTCTGGGTGTTGTATGGAAAACAATTTGACAATAAATTTCATATATTAAAATTAAATAAATGAATAAATAAATAAATAAAATCAGCTAATCAGAGGACTAAAAAAAAAAGAAAAAAATCTACAGTTGATTATTTGAGTTTAAAAATATTTGTGTTGGCCCAAACATAAAAAAAAATCAAACTTTAAGGATAACTTCCTCAGGAACCTATCTATGACATTCCACTCTAGCCATGAGCTAAAATATATTCAGATATGAATAATGTATTGATTTAAAATACATTTAAATCCCAAAATGGAATTCTTTTGTCTTATTCCCTCTTCCCTTGTATTGTTTTGACATTGTCTCTTATTGTCATCCATTCATTTTCACTTCTTTTTAAATTTTTTTTTTAAATATGTATTTATTTTTGAGAGACAGACAGACAGAGAGAGACAGAGACAGCGTGAGTGGGGGGAGGGACAGATGGTGATGGAGACACAGAATCTGAAGTAGGCTCCAGGCTCTGAGCTGTTAGCACAGAGCGTGATGCAGGGCTCAAACTCATGAGCTGGGAGATCATGACCTGAGCCTAAGTCAGACGCTTAACAGACTGGGCCATCCAGGTGACCTTTATTCATTTTCACTTCTTAATTTATCTTGTGTCCCTTTATTAGTATAGTTTTATTCTCTTTCTTCTCTTCTACATTTATTTTTCAAAACTATGGTAACTTTCAACTAAATGTATCTGGTGATTGTGAAACTTCATGAAAATAGTTGTATAGTTACTAGTTTTGTGAGGCTTGTAGATTTTTAAGTTTATGAAAAATTTTTCTTAGAGCTGTTTCACTCAGGTTTGTAGTGGTCCTATCTAGATTCCAATCCAAGCCCTATGTCACCCTCTAAACTTTATTAACTCTCCCTGCACCATATCTGTCAAACAGGTTTTTTTTTAAGTTTATTCAATGCAAATTTATTCAATTAAAATTAAAGTAGATAATGAACATGATACTCCTCAGAACTCCATCTAAATTATAACTACTCCTTTGTCTTGATTTATATTTATGTGCATATATGCTTAATTTTTACATTTGTACACATAGCTGCATCTAAGTTTTTCAGACCGTTTCTTATGTGTATGATGCCCAAGATAATAGCAGCCTTGAAAAATACTGGTATTGTGATGTCAACTGATATGACAAATATAACTTCCAAAACACACACACACCACACACACACAAAAACCTCTAAATAGAATAGGTTTTGTGATTTAATATGTTTTGGTAAAATAAAGTTGAAGAATCCAATTATAAATATTTATGGGATATTTTGATCAGTAATATTTCCTATTAGCCTTAATTATACATCATTATATCATTACCTTTCAAAAACCAAAAAGTTGATTTTACAACTTGATGTCAAGGCTGTATAGGAAACAACTTTATTTTCAGTAAACCATAGTTGAGATTCCATATCACTAACTTGTTTTCTTTCATCAAATATAAACCAAATAATCTCAGCATTTTTCCATCTCTGAAAGCCACTAGAAATTTTTTCTAGAAGCTAGAGAGAAATAAAGTGTATAATTAATTTATAACACACATATCATAGATATATTTGGTCCTCAGAATAATTCATCTACTATATTTAAAAATTATTAATAGTTAACAGAAATCTCTTAAGAATAACTATATATGATTCACTATAATATCTTAATGTGATATACAATGGTGAAAATGTTATAAAATTCCACATTACTTCAGTAAGTTTATGTATAAAACTATATTGTATATATCCTTATATTTGTTCTAATTAAAATCTTACACTCAAAATATATTTTGCATTTTCTTTTAATTTTTTTTAACGTTTTTATTTATTTTTGAGACAGAGAGAGACAGAGCATGAACGGGGGAGGGGCAGAGAGAGAGGGAGACACAGAATTGGAAGCAGGCTCCAGGCTCTGAGCAGTCAGCACAGAGCCCGACGCGGGGCTCGAACTCCCGGACCGCGAGATCCTGACCTGAGCCGAAGTCAGACGCTTAACCGACTGAGCCACCCAGGCGCCCCTATTTTGCATTTTATATACAGTTTTAGGAATAATAACCAAATAACATCTGAATATCCACGATGCAATTTCTGAATGTTATCAGTACCTTGACTGTTACTGTGTGCTTTTCAACTTCATATTTCCCTCACTCTCAAGAACTCAATAACCTGAAATTACTGTTATATGTTGCCAATTTTTATAGTTTTATATTTATTTGTGTCTATTCTTGAACTCTAAGTAGCATCTTAGGGGATATAAATATGTGGCTTTTTTTAACACTGTGATTATAAAATCAACATTACTATCAATATAAAATCAATATCAACATTAAGATTTAATTCACTGCATTTACATCTATAAAGTAATCCACTTTTTAATATATGTGAGTATACTACAATGCATTTATACATTACACTATTGAATGATAAAGGGGTTATGATTCTTTATTTCTTATTACAGGAAATGATGCTTTGAGTACTCTTGAACGTTCATCCTGAAGCACATGGAAAAGAGCATTACACAGGTATGTTCTGGGGAATAGGTCAACTAGTACACATATCTTCAAATTCAGTAGTTAGTGCAAAAGTATTTTCTAAAGTGCTTATAACAATTTTCATTCCTAGAGCATACTGATGAACCTTTCTATCACAGACTTTATATTTTTCTGTCAATTTGCTGGGAGTGAAATGTTACCTCATTATGTTTGTCTTTAACTTGCAGTCTCTAATTACAAATAAGGTTGAACAATTTTCCATACATTATTGATCATTTGTGTTTCTTCTTCTGTGTAATGCCTGCTAATGCATTTTTGCTCATTTTCCTAATGTGTTGCTGTCTCTTATTGATTCTTGGGAGTTTTATATATTGCATAGCAATCATTTGCCTTGTACAAATATTGTAGATGTCTTCTAGTTCTGGTTTGTCATTTCAATACCTTCAAGTTATATTTTGAAAAGAAATTCTTAATTTTATGTAGTTTTAGTATAAATTTTGTCTTTCTTTGCCCTAATATTTTCATTCTGCAATATCATAACAATAGTATAGTACTTTTATAGGTTTCTTAAAACATGGCATTCACTATGAAATTAGTTATCTGTCTTGAATTGATTTTTGTGAATGGCATAAAATATGAAATTTCATTTATTTTATACAGTTAGATGTTGCTAAAAACATTCATGGCTTTAGAAGTACTTTCTGTACTAAACTCTGACACTCAGACATTCATGTGAAAAAAAAAAAATCTTAGTGACTGTTTAGTGACATCAACTAACAACTCATAATTCCGAACTCAGGACATGTGATGTGGTGGGCATATATTATGTAGAAAGATTTTTTCCCTACAACTGTCTACACAACTATAATAGGAAAATCAAGTCCAGGTCATATAAGCATTCCAAGAAACTGGATTCTTTGCTTCTAGCTTGAAGTATTGGTACCATCACTTAGATTTCTTCAGAAAGAGGGCATCTGAATGGGAACACACATTTTTGTTGATTTATTGCTATGGAATAACCAGAACAGATGATTTTCTGTTTTAAGGAGAAGCCATATAATTTAAGGACAGTTGCTCTACCCAAAGGTACAGAAAAAAGACACTAACTTTTGTATATTTTAGATGCACTACCTTACACCCAGGGTAGTTCAAATCTTGTAATCATTTAAATTACTCCTGCCAGTTTCCACTGTTATACATTAAACTTGTATTCTTTCCTTTTTTACATAGCATTGACGCTGCATTATTCACTGTGGCTCAAGTCACATTTTTTTTTCTGGACATAGTTATAAACCATCAATTGCACATCAAGAAATATTTGGAATAAATATGTCCCTCCACATTTCCCCAAAACTATATTTACTTACTACTTAGCTTTGGTTGCTATCTGCCCTAATTTTTGTGCTTTGTAAATACCCCTTATATAGGAGCTAAATAACAACTGTTTCTTAAAAATATTTGTATCTCTTAAAATAAATTTGTTTTAGGTAAAAGATCTTATATTGTTTACTATTCTATCCCAGAAATGAGTACAGCTCTAGATGTATAATAATACGTCAAAAATGATGTTAAAAAGAGCACAAGATTTTAAAAGGAAATAGAAAATGAAAAGCAAAATGGAATAAAAAAATTCTTAGGATCATAAAAAGGACCCCTAATAAACACATTCTTCTTTCATGCTTTCATCTTTTAAAAATTGGTTGATGAAATACAGAACAAAAATAGAAATCAAAATATCACCTATAATCCTGGCATACTACATTAGATGCTGTTACTTGATTGGAGGTCCTTATGTTTCCCAGGCTAATCATCTAGTCACAGACAGCACTGGAATCTGTATCTACTTCCATGTGGAATGGGAAGTATATCTACTTCTGAAATTCATATAGATTAAGTTATTATTAAATGCTAAGGAGGACTTAAACCCTAGACGAAGTGCAGAGAAAACAGGTAGAGCTGAGCTATGCATTTTGCCTTCAAAATATTTGCTCATCAGACAAATCATTCCATCTATCCATGGATTGAGTAAATGAGGGGAGAAAACAACTCGGAATATATTCAAGGACATTCTGACTTTATGGAGACAAAGAATGCATAAGGTGTGGAGAAATGGGAAAGAAAGAGACCCATAAAAGAGATAAGTCATGACTAAATTACCAAATAAGCTTCCTAAGCATTAATTTAAGGAATCATAAAAGCCAGGGTGTAGTTATGATAAAACTAATATTTTATTTCATAATATTATTAAAGTAGAATTTTGGTGACTTTCCCTTTTTTATGATTAGTTATGCATTGGTTTGAATTATATATGAGAAGCACCATAAAATCTTTAGTTCATGCCTCTAAATGTTTTCATCTGGCTCTGATGTAGATGACTATATTTAGATGGAATTTAACAGAGGGGAAGTTAGAAAGCAGGAGACAAGAGGAGTTACACAATTTATGAATTTGAGATAAAACTAATCAGAATCCAAAATTCACCTGATGATTAGGGGCCTAGGGGAATTGTGAATGAAGAAAGCAAGGAAAATTAGGAATACATATTAATATACAGGGAGAGGATAATGCTGTTAGCAATTGTAGAAATATTTTTGAATATGCACAGTCTAATACCTTTGTAGATCATAGTGGGAAAACTACGCGTTCAACGTTTATTTTTTAAATTCTCATGTAGATTTTTATTGTCAAACACGATTATATGTGTTCTGTATATTGACTCTTAATCATTATAAAATCTCTATAAGTACTACTGTTGTCACCCTGTTACAAAACAGAAAGCACTCTCAGTGGTGGACCAGGGATTCAAGCCCAGAAAGCCTGGTTCTAAAGAATGTGCTATGCTATGCTGGGAAGACTCTCTCAACTGTATATGGTTTGAAACCCTACAGGAAACTGATAATATATCTTCAATTAGATTACTTGCATAAGCCAAGAAAGCTACTACTCTGTCAAGGAGAGAATTCTGACACATCCATAGTGTCAAAATTTTGAGCGGAAATAAATAGATACACAGAGTGGGTAGGAAATAGGATTAAATTCCAATTTAAAATATCTTAAAAGGGTCACCTGGGTGGCTCAATCGATTAAGTGCCCAACTTTGGCCCAGGTCATGATCTAGCGGTTCGTGGGTTTGAGCCCCACATTTCTGTGGCTGACAGCTCAAAGCCTGGAGCCTGCTTTGAATTCTGTGTCTCCCGCTTTCTCTGCTCCTTCTCCACTCTTGCTCTGTCTCTCTCTCTCTCTCTCTCTTTCTCTCTCTCAAAAATAAACATTAAAAAAATTAAAAAAAATATCTTAAAAGGGGCACCTGGGTAACTCAGTGGGTTAAGTGTCCAACTTCAGTTCAGGTCATGATCTCAGGATTCACGGGTTTGAGCTCTGAGTTAGGCTCTGTGCTGACAGCTCAGAGCCTGGAGCCTGCTTTGGATTCCATGTCTTCCTCTTTCTCTGCTCCTTCCCCGCTCATGCTTTCTCTCTCTCTCTCTCAAAAATAAATAAATGTTAAATATCTTACAAATAAGATTTCTCGTTGAACTCAATATCTGGCAGTACTGTCTCACATAGCACTTCTAAAGCCACTGTTGAATTTCTAATGTAGATACCACTCTCATATTTTAAAGGCTAAGGTGGACCAATGGCCAATGTCTAGAGAAAATTTACAATAATTGCTACATTGTTAAGATAATATATCTCAATTTTTTTGTCTTTGTTATTTATTTAAACATGTAGACTATCTCTAAATTAAAAAATAAAATAAAGCAGAAAGAAACAAAGTATTACCCAAGTGCTATGGGCTGAATTGTCCCCCCCCCAAAAAAAAATAGTTTGTATCTTGAAATCCCAACATCCAGCATTTTAAAATATAACCACATTGGGAGATAGGGCCTTTGACAAGATGATTAACTTAAATGAGGCTGTTAGGGTAAGCTCTTACCCAGTGTGACTGGTGTCCTTGTAAGAAGAGAAAATTTAGACACAGGTAGGCACCAAGAACGCACACAAACATAGAGGAAAGACCATGTGCGGACACATTAAAAACGTGGGTATTTGCAAGTCAAAGTAAGAAGCCTCATAAAAATGAGAACTGCCAACACCTTGATTTTGAACTTTTAGCCTGCAGAACTATGAGAAAAAAAATTAATAATGTTTCAGTTATACAGTCTGTGGTATTTTGTTATGGCAGCCCTGGCAAGCTAACATAGCACCCAGCTGCATGACAACTATTTTAGAATGAACCATGCTACTTTTTTTTTTATTTTTTATTTTTTAATGAAATTTATTGTCAAGTTGGTTTCCATACAACACCCAGTGCTCATCCCAACATAAACCATGCTACTTTATTGTGTCATATTCTATTCAACTTTTCCATTTATTGTCTTGCCATATGATGACCCAGCATGAAATCGAGACATATGGTTTGGAAAAACATGGAAAGCATAACTAGTTAGGAAAATCAGTGTAAGGGCAAAGTGTAGAAGATGACAAAACTCTGTACATGTTGGAAAAGTATTCTTTGTTGTATGAAAATGTTAATTATTTCGTACTCTCATGATGTCAAAAAAACATTAAAGCCATACCAGCAGAAGATTACAACTCAATGGAATAGACCAACACCAGGAAAATGTTTTCTCAAGATAGGTTATTTATTTTCAAAATGTGCTTCAGATCTAGAGCTGAGGTGGGAAGCTGAAAGTACACAAGTGAAGAACAGTGACAGCAGTAAAGACCTTCCACTCACTCTGTATTTTTTTCTCAATGAATGCTTGGACAGATAGATACTCAAACATGAGAAAATGAAGCCAAAATAAATGGTGCACTTCTAAAACTAAATTGTACCACATGGGAAGTGAAGTATTGCATTCAGTATGCATAAAAGCATTCATCTCTAGGAAAATTCCTTGTTTTGACCAGATAGAAAAATATTAGTAAATATTTACTGTGGGTCTCTATGCCCTCTAAAAAGCACAGGGGAAAATAGGTAAAAATAAATTGAGTTTAAAACACAAGACAGTGACTAAATTGCAAAGTAATACAACATAATACAAAGTGCAAGATCAGAATGTAAAATAAAGTAAAAAAAAAAAAACGTTCAAAGACAATACCCTCCAAGGGTATAGAATAGTGGAATTAAGGTTTTTATTGGGCAAAACATAATTCGGTAGTTTGAATGGAAGATGACAGAGAAAATTTGAATATAGTGAATAAAACTTCTCAAAGTTTTCTGATTTACCAACAAGACAAATTCTTTATGGAGTTTCCGAAATTGGATTATAAAGTGAAGAAATAAATTTAAAAAAAATGTGAAAATCAAGCATTGTATCTGGAAAATATCTAGAACATGGTGAGAAATTAAGAAATTAAACTAATGAAAT
Source organism: Prionailurus viverrinus (assembly GCF_022837055.1). Lineage (NCBI taxonomy): Eukaryota > Metazoa > Chordata > Mammalia > Carnivora > Felidae > Prionailurus > Prionailurus viverrinus. Next base: position 107,840,444 of record NC_062564.1, on the reverse strand, counting down.
TGTTCAGTTCCTTGGAGTATTATTTGAAGGTCTTTATCATGACAAACAGTATCTCCCCACTAAAAGAGACCCAGTCAAGTGTTATACCACTTGTTGTTAAGTCAGGTTTTTTGGTGAAATGTGCCACCTGCGCTGATTATGAATCAATTTATTGATTTTCCAGAACTCTAAACTTAGAATTATTTGTGATGGTACTGTTTCTTTTTTAGAACGGGAAATCTGGGGAAGATATACAAAATACCATTAAATAATAAAATAAATATGTTGCAGAAAAATATTTGATCCATAATAGTAGGTTTTTAAACTAGATTCAGTGTGCATATATATATATATATATATATATATAATAAGTAGTAAGATTTATAGCCATTAGAATGGTGATATATGCTTTCTTTGTTTTGTCTGTTTAAGAGATGCTAAATGTTAAATTTGTGATTTAAAATTAAAAGAGATTTATGTGTTCAAACCATTGTAATATAAATGATTTGAGTACAAATGTTTGAAAGCATCATAGAAGTTAGAGATCACTCTCAAATATACACTGTAAGAGTACATAGTAACGTCAACTCCTATGTCCTTCCCTTCACCACTTGTGGAAGACAGAATCCTAAGATGATCCCTAATGACCTTCTCCCTTGTGTAAATCCCTCCGTGTGTGTGTGTGTGTGTGTGTGTGTGTGTGTGTGTATGTGTATGTAACCTGTGAATATGATGAGACATCAGTTCCTGGGTTATGGTAAAGTATATGACCAGTGAGAAATTACACTGTGAACCTGATTATATGAGCCCTTTCAAAGCAGATTTTTCTCAGGTTGGCAGCAGAAAAGAATTCAGAGATTTGAAACCTAAGAGGATTTGACTTGCAGTTGCTGGGTTGAAAAGGAAGGGGCATATGGAAAGGAATGTGGGTAAACTTTTGAAGAGAGAACAGCCATTGGTCAGCAACTAGCAAGAACACTAGTACCCAAGTCACAACCACAGAGAAATTAATTCTGTCAGCTATGAGTAAACTTGGAAGACCTGTTGTGAACTGCATCCCGGGCCAATGACTAGATTGCAACCCAGTGAGATTTTGACCACAGAATCTGAAGCTTGCTATGCCAGATTTCTGAAGTATAGGAAATGTGCTTTAAGTCATTAAGGTTGTGGTAATTTGTTACATGGCAACAGAAAATTAATATATTTCTAGAGTATGTCTTGGGAAATGATATATCTGATCCCTTAAAGACATTTCTCATCCATGAAACATTCAAGACCAGAGTACTAGTTCAGTGAGAATATTAAATAGAGGGAAAGTAATCAGAGAGATGAAATTTAAAGACAGAATGGAGTGACAGCAAGGAGATTATTCTTTAATTTGATTGGCAAATTACTGTTTTAGGACCTGGAAAGAGAGTTAAAGATGAATCTTTCTAAGGCATCATGAATTTCAAAAGATCTTCTAAAGAGAAAACTGTTTGAATTCCTGATTCTATGGAATTTAACATTTCCTGCAATGCTTACCCCTTGGATTTAGTAACAATAAAAATTAATACAAGATGTGGCAAGGTTAGCATTTCTCAGTACGGATTTCTCAGTTATGATTTGTAACACTTGGCTTTAGCGCACGTAATTCTCTTCTATTTCATGTCGTGGATGTAGGAAAATTAACCTTAGCCCCTGTAAACATAAAAAGTTTTTTTAATGCCTACCAAAAAATATATAAATAAAGCACAACTAGGTGAGAATTACACCTTGACTCAGAGGGTCACAGGGTAGAGCCAGGAATCAAGCACAAAACATTGTGTATATCTTGCAAAAAGTGTGGTGTGACATAAAGCATGTGCAACAAACCCCTATTTCACGATTGTCAAGAACATAATATGACATGTATTTTTCATAGAATGTAAAAATAAATACTTTAGGAAAAACTGGAGGTGTTCCTGGAGACAGACCTGATTGTCCCACTTAGTTAATAAATGCATTTATATTTGGATTTGCACACCATTAATGGAATTTGGCTGATAATAAATCTATAGTTAAGATTATATAAAGCTGGATCCAACTTTTTGTGGTTGATAGTAAAGAATAACATTTTTCTTAAAAAGATCCATAGTTTTTCAATATCTAATCAAAACACACACACAAATTTTTTTTAATTATGTGAGAAGAAACTAGTCAATTTGATCAGTTAATACACTGTTACTGTTGAATATATACTTTAAGAAAAATTATATTTTGGGGTGCCTGGGTGGCTTAGTCGGTTAAGCGTCTGACTTTGGTTCAGGTCATGATCTCACAGTTTATGAGTTTGAGCCCTGCATCAGGTTCTGTGCTGACAGCTTGGAGCCTGGAGCCTGCTTTGGAATCTGTGTCTTTTTCTCTCTCTATGACTCATGCTCTGTCTCTGTCTCTGTCTCTCTCTCTCTAAAATAAATAAATTATGAAAAAAAAATTTTTTAATTATATTTTAACAGTCCTACATATTTTCGAAATGGCCGTAACTACCAAGTAGATTAAAACAAAACATTTCCAGGGAATAATAGAGTCCTCAAGTAAATTATTGGTATCTATTTATAATCCCTCCAAAAGAATGTAATTCAAATTATTAAAATGCAAGTAACATTTACTTCAACAATTAGAAAATATTCAGATTTCAGTGATTGGCATTTTAAAATAACCTAAGACCAAGTGAATATAAATAATGATTTACAGTTTGGAGAATAAAGAAATAAGAAATTCTAACTTATAGGAGATAATATAACTTGGAAGATCTAATATATTTATAGTTATCCAAATTTTAGCATAAAAGATTTAAATATAGGAGAAGCACAGAATATACAAACAGTATGCAGGCAATGAATAATCTTTGATTTAGTTAGACGTAAGAACATGGTGAACAAATGGGTGTTCAACAAATTGGCTTCCCTGAAGGAAATGGAAAGAAAAAATATATATCTATTCCATTTCTTTCAGGGAAAAAGAAGACTACACCTTTATATTTTAAAATCTTTATTCTTTATGTAAAAAAGACTACCTCTTTATATTTTACATTATATTTTATACATATATTTATATATAAATTTACATATGTCTATTATCTGCATGATTCTCTGTACTGTTAAAGGTACTGAAACCAGAAATAGAAGTAGAGATGAATGAACCTTTTAACATATTTCAACCTCTGTTTTTTGCATCCCAGTGTACTGTCTTCCATGTTAGCGAGTCAACCATTGGTGCCAATATAATGTTGGTAGAATTAGAAAAAAAACATCATGTATTATTTTTTTCTATTTTTCAAGTGTCAAATACAATAATGGTACGATTGGTGTTATTTAGCTTGTGAGAATGGTTTTGTTTCCTATTTCTTTGCTTATTTAATTATTTGCTTTTTAGCAAAAAAAAAAAAATACCTACTGCCTTTATGTTAGTAATAATTGAACATTTATTCACTAAACCTGAGGTGTAAGAAACAACATTGTTTCAGATAGGAAATATGGGTTATAAACAGCCTACTTAATAGTGTTCTGATACTAGGGATGTATATTAGTCAGAGTAGTGACAGGTTAGGCCACAGAAAGGACTAGCATGGTAAGAGGCTTCTTGGAAATATTGACTATAGTATTGAAACACTGAATGAAATTGTTGTGTAAAATTACCATCAAAGTGCCTGGCACGTAGAAGATACAAAATATTACTTTCCTCTTCCTTTCTAATGGGCTTGAATTTATGTGTTCCTTAAATTGTCCCTTGAATGTGTAATATGGAAGACGTGTGAAATTTTGTGCAAGACACTAAGAGATTTAGGCACTCATTCTTAAAACAGATTTTGAACACTTGTAATGTTTAGAAATCATTCTCCCATCAGGGGCAAAGATAAAATTCTCACAAAGATAGTAGATAAGTTGTCTTATTCTTCCTTGTAATTTCAAACTTAATTTTGATATTCATTTTACATTCTTCTATCTACATCATTCTTTTTTCTTTGATTTTCTTCCTTCTTCCCTCCCTCTCTCCTCCTCTCTCTTCCTTCCTTCCTTCGTTCCTTCCTTCCTTCCTTCGTTCCTTCCTTTTTTCCTTCCTTCCTTCCCTTTCTTTCCTTTCCTTCCTTTTCTTTTCCTTTCTTTACTTATCTTTACTTTTCCTTTTTTTTACCTTTCTTTTCTTCTTGCCAGCTGCAAGAAAAGCCAGAACTTCCAAATATTAATCATATCAGCATTGAATCTCATGCTCTCTACTCCCATTATTATAAAAGAGAGACACCATTGATATATTATATGAAATAAAATCTGCCTATTTCTTGAATAGGCAAAGTAAATATTTAGATTTTCCAAATGATTCTCCAAGCTTTCCTATCTCCTATAAAATTTAAAATAATTTTTTTTATCCAAAGTGCTATGTTATAGATTTGGGTGTTATTCTAAATCTCAGAGAAAATTCTCATTCCTTCCCTGATAAATAGAAATATTTAGAGTTGCAGGATGGCACATTTTGCATGCAAGTTAGGGCAACTTTTTGCGTGAAAGTAGAGCTTTCTAAGTGGTAGCCAGAACAAAGAGAAGAACACCAGTCACTTTTGCTAACAGGCTCTTTTCAGCTCAAGATTGTAGAAAGAAGCCAGGTAAAATTTTGTTCACAGATTGCAAACTCTCACTGTCATGAATTACCAACTACGTATGTGTATATGGCAGAAGGAAAGAAAAACAGGCACCAACGTGCCTTTAAGCGATTTCCCTCCAGATGTGGGTTGGATACATGCTCACTTCAGAATGCTCACCAACATCGTGGAGGATAAACTAGAGCCGTGACTGAATTCAGTGACCATTCGTTTTTTTTTAGGATAAAGCAGTCTATTCAGTAAATAATATCATTAAACAATCTCAGTAGGTAAAACTCACTTTTATGACAAAAGCTAGCTTTATCAGCACATGTTTCTGAAGGAATAATAATAGCACAGCAAAAATTGCCTGATAGGATCTAAATGTGCATAGACTTGAAAAAAAAATACTCATTTCATTGCTAATATGAGCTTAAAAAGAAACTTTGCTTTTTGCATTTTTTTTCTTTTTCCCTTTTTTCTTTTCTTTTTTTTTAATTACAACTGAGAATAGTAAGTTGTATCCATTGTCGTTTTTCTACATTTAGATTCTGTAAGAGTGATTTGCACTATGCCCTAAAGTACTAGTATTATTGCCTTTGTCCCCACTAGCTGGGAGAGAGAACAGTTACATTAAGCCTGCAGTTTGTAGCCAAAGAGAAGCCTAAAAGCTTTTGAAAAAGCAATGTCACACAATTTTCGTGGTGTCTTTAGATTTAGCCAGTTCACTGAAAGTCATCATCTGACTCTAAAGGGCCAGCTTCTCCTCAAGGCCAGCTTTCTTCTCAGGAAGCAACTTTCTCCAAATATGCTCCACCTTTGTTTGCCTTGTCAAGTGAAAAACAAAACAAAACAAAACAAAAAGCCAGCCTTTTTCTTTCTTCCTGTGATAAATAACAAAGTCTTTTCAAGTGGAAAGAATAAGATTGGATGCACAGAATACATTACTGCCTCAGCAAGACACTATTGATTCTGGGGCCAATAGCCCTTAAACCACATGGGGTAAAACAATTCTGCAAGGTAAATTTAATGTTACTCAAGGATAATATAAATTACTTGGATGAAATAAGCAAACAGAACCATAAGTTTCAAAAATTTAATACAAAATGACATATGCCATTTATTATAATAATGTATGAACCAAACTATAAAACTCGTAAAATGACTAATTAACATGCATTGGTGATCAGCTGAAACATAGTAGTTGTTCTCTTTCAAAAGGAAAGAGTTGCTTAGTTTATTTAGTCATCGCTATTTTAGATATTTCTTCTGTAGCTTTTAAGATGTTGGCAACAATATGTAAGTGGAAGAGAACTCCTATCTCTCTGAATAAATCTTTGTCATTTTTCTGGATATTTTTTATATATGTATTAAAATTATTGCTTTAGATAATTTATTTTCTTATACATACTCTCTGAACATTTAAAAATTATATTAAATGATAAAAATAAAGAAAATAAGGCTTTTAACACTCACTCCATGTTAATTTTTATTTACAACCAATTACTTATTTAAAAATATATAGATGAATTATGTTAAGTATTTATCCAACCCTAATGACTCACATTCTTTATAATTTTCCTGTTCAACTAAAAAAGTTATTTTATAACAGTGGACTTTAGTATATGTGCTGCCGAAGCGAGCACTATAACAGTGGACTTTAAAAATATAATGGTAAACCAGGGGCGCCTGGGTGGCTCATTCGGTTGAGTGTCCGACTTTGGCTCATGATCTCACAGTCTGAGTTCGAGCCCCACATCGGGTTTGTGCTGACAGCTCAGAGCCTGGAGCCTGTTTTGCAATCTGTGTCTCCCTCTCTCTCTCTGCCCCTCCCCTGCTCATGCTCTGTCTCTCTCTCTCTGTCAAAAATAAATAAACATTAAAAAATAATAATAAAAATAAAAATATAATGGTAAATCATATAGGTACATGTATATGTACATATGTATTTATGTACATATATGTATACGTATGTACACTCCGCACCTTCACATATATCTTCTAGTAGTTCTAGTTGAACATTAATGTCATATATTTTATAGGTGAAATTTTAGTCAATATATTCTGTGTCTTCTAAACTTTTGTCCTTTTTCTCTATATAACTTTCTGTGTGTATATAGAATTTAAATTTAATATAATTCAGGAAACCAAAACAATATGGTAACTAATCATGACAAGAACAACAGGATATTTTGCAGGTAGTCAATAGACCAACTGATATTTTCATGAGATGATTTTTCTTAAGTACACCTAAAGTATTCAAAAGTATATATGACTAAACAACTTGCTGCCCTTAGCTATAATAAAGGGAAAAAATCTGTAATCATAAGTATTGAGAACGTACTATCTTCTAGATTTTTCCTCTCATATATGTGATCTTATAAATTTAACAAAATGCAGGGCATTCTATGTGTCAGGTGTTAGAATAATAAAGCACAGAGCCAAATAGATATATTATTGCTTTCCTGGATAATTCAGTTATTGAAAAAATATAGGTAAGGCAAATAATCATATAAGAATATATACCTTTAGCTATAATACACTTTTATAAAGAAGTGTATAGGGAAATATGGCAATGTGGCTGTATACAATAGAGAATTATTAATAAGGAAGAGATAGTATGTGCTACTTGGACCATAATTTTCATTACTTATTTATAATCTTACAAAAGATTGTGTGTCTGTAAAAACAACTCATAACTTTAAGCAGTGATTTAAAATGTAGTTCAGGATGAAGACAGAGGTCACTTGAAAATTTCTATAGGCACTGCTCGTTTTATTGTGCTTGACTTTATTGTACTTGGCAGATACTGTTTTTTTTTACATATTAAAGTTTTGCATCAATCCTGTATCAAGTAAGTGTATTGATACCATTTTCCAACAGCATTTGCTCATTTTGTGTCTCTGTGTCACATTTTGGTAATTCTTAGGATATTTTAAACTTTTTCATTATCATTATATTTGTTATGGTGATACGTGATCAGTGATTACTACTTGCTGAAAGCTTAGATAATGATTAGGATTTTTTAGATATAAACTATTTTTAATTAAGGTCTATACATTTTTTTGACGTAATGCTATTTCACACTTAATGGACAACAGTATAGTGCAAACATAACTTTTATGCACTGAGGAACCAAGAAATTCTTTTGATGGGCTTTATTGTGGTGGTCTAGAACCAAATCTGCAAAATCTCTGAGGTATGCCTGTATTTTCTGGGGTCATAGACATCATTCATATCTTTATATTTGCCCTTACATGATACTTACAATAAAAGAATCAAGGATTAAAGGACTTTCTTCTACTGATATAAATTACCTATATGGTTTCAGGTTTGATCATATGATCATGATACATGTATTTCTTCTCTGGAAATATTTTTAAAATAATTTCTAACTTGAAAATAGAGAATTGTATATTCGAGGTTTCTTCTACAACCACTGTGATGTCTTAATTAATGTTTAATGTATTTTCACTAAACCAAAGTATTCATTTGCCGACAAAAGTTTGCCTTAAGAGCAAACTTATCCCACAACATAATAGAACCAAAAAAAATTGATTCCAGATCATGATTTTCCACAGAAAACGTAGCCCTTAAAGCATAACATTTATCCTGTCACAATAAAAAATAATATTTAAATATATACACACATATACATTTGTTCACCATAATATAATTTTTAAATATTTGTTTCAATGTATTTGAAAGTCTTTATTTAATGAATACTTTAATTTACATGAACATATATCTCTAATGTAAAGTAGCAGTGTAAATTTAAAAATGAAAAGTTGTGAAGGGTGCAGGACTAGAAGTTTTATCCTTATTAATCTTATTAAATCTTATTAATATTCCCATGTACACAATGGATGATAGAAGCATAGTGAGGTTTAATAATTCATTCTGGTCATAAATTCACTGATTAACAAAGTTAATTATTTGGAAATAAGTTCTGATTCTAGAGATATTTTATTTACGCATTACAGTATACTGTCAGGAAAGCTAAAATGTGCCACTGTAATTTTTCCCTCTTATTAGTTTATGGGTTTTGCCGATTTAATTTGGTGAATAAATAATTCTGTGACTATATGTGAAATACATTCTGGTATAATTTTAGAGACAACTTTTATACTCTAAATCCAATTTTTGGGTGACCTTATCTATTCTCAGGCCTTATACTGCCATACATATTTTCCTATATTCAATCCTCTATAATTTGACCTATTTCTTATATTTCATTTTGTAGTTAACAGCATAACAAAGCCAAAGCCTTTATACTTATATTTGCAATATCACCTCGTGTTAGTTCGATCTCAGAATTGTTTCTAAGATTGGTCTTTCACTTCTATCTTAAACCTCTGTTGAAGTATCCATTATGTTTGTGTGAAGAAGGCAAACGTGTCTTAATTAACCTAAATACCGTTAGTCAAATTCAACATCTAGTCTAATACCTATAACAGTGTTCTCAAGCCTTTTCTGAGCATGCACCTATATCAATATATTTTAGTGTAAACTTTCAGAAATAAATATTTCCTTATGGTTTCTATACATGTAAAACACAAAATAGGAAATGATAGAAGGTAAAATGTATATTTTGTATAGTGGAAAATATAATTTAACATGTCTAGTATTCTTTTTATATTTCTGGAGTAACACTTTGTAATATAGTAATTTAAATAAATGTATATACATGCTGATTTTCAATGCTTGATTTTAATGGTTACATTGAAGAAAATTATACGTTACCAAAATATGATGGTCTAAAAGGAAAAAATAAATTTTGGGTTGTATGAACTAAATTGTATTTCATTTTCAATCACAATGTTCATTTTTTAAAAAATTCAGCTCAAAATTTTTATCTTCACTGATATCAATCAGTTGTTTTTAAAGCCTAATCAGTGCATATTATATTTTAATGATTTTGATTACCTTTTCAAATTGCATTGAAATTCTTCATATGGAAATTGACTTAGAAGATTAAAATATTTCTTTTTGAAGTTTTATAAAGTGTCATAAGAGTTTTGTAGGTGAGGTATTTATGCTATATTGGTAGCAGAATTATAGTGTGTGATTAACAGAGAGATACTAAGGAAGCAAGGATACTTTAGCACAAACACAGTTGCCATAAAATGAACACCACATAAGACAAGAACACCCGGAATCTAAGTTGCAAATTTTGCTGGTACTTCATTGCTCATGATGCTCCTGATGGAGAAGACCCTATGGCTTTCCATTAGACTCCTCCCATCTGCTTTACAGAGCCACTCCCTGCAAATTCCTAAAACAATGTAAACACATCCTGGCCAGCATGAAGTATGAATCAAAGGTTAGTTACATGCCACTTTTTAGTACGCTGAGGCTCTAGGAATGTTTGAGTCTCTTCTAGATGCTAGAAACTTTTCCAAATAACTGCTTCCAAATATATGTTTGAATTTTTTTTTTTTACAAGCAGTTACTTGGACAAGTTTAAGTACATCTATTTGTTTTTCTTATGTATGTATGTATGTATTTATGTATGTATTTATTTATTTAACATTCATTCCTTTTTGAGAGACAGAGACAGAGCACGAGCGGGGTAAGGGCAGAGAGAAGGAGACACAGAATATGCAGCAGGATCCAGGCTCTGAGTTGTCAGCACAGAGCCGGATGCTGGGCTATAAAACCTACAAACTGCAAGATCAAGACCTGAGCTGAAGTTGGCCACTTAACCAACTGAGCCCCCTAGGCACCCCTGTTTTTCAAAATTTTCTGTTTGACATAGTTCTGACATCTCTTTATTCTAGCAAAGTTGAACAGATTTTACGATATATCTTTCTATTAAGTGTGTAACCAATATGTAAGCTTGTCAACTCTGAATGAACTATGATCATCGCCTGTAGCTCTTTGTGAACACTTTCTACATGGCAAGGTGTGAGCAATTCAGAATATGCATCTATATGTAGCAGTCTCTCTGTGATTGTAATCCAGAGTGTTTTTTATTAAAATCATGCCAAAAGAGCTCCTTTTTTTAATGATAGCACAAAAATAATTAATAGTTTATTATATAAAATATTTTTAAATAAAGTATAATTTAAAGTATTTTTTAAATTTAACTTTATGCTAAGTTTATGGAAAACAATGGGAAAGCTTTAATTTTCTATGTTTTAGAATAAATTCTGAATGTATTAGAGTTTAATAGTCTAAATTTGCACTAAGATATACAAGCAATTGCAATATTTTGAATTTTTAAGAACTCAAAAAATTCTTTCTTAAACCAAGAGGAGTATACATACTTCCGGAAGATGAATAAAATAAACTAAGGCAGATAACTGGATTCTTCATTATTCTTGTTTCTTGGGTGATTTAAAATAAATGAAATTGAAACATTGTTTTTAGGTCATAATTTTTTTTAAATTTTTTTTCAACATTTTTATTTATTTTTGGGACAGAGAGAGACAGAGCATGAACGGGGGAGGGGCAGAGAGAGAGGGAGACACAGAATCGGAAACAGGCTCCAGGCTCTGAGCCATCAGCCCAGAGCCTGACGCGGGGCTCGAACTCCCGGACCGTGAGATCGTGACCTGGCTGAAGTCGGACGCTTAACCGACTGCGCCACCCAGGCGCCCCTAGGTCATAATTTTAAGCCCAGAAAATTTCAATATAAGCTCTACTTTACCTTATCCACTCTAACTTCTAAATTTTCTATTTATTTTAAATGTTATTTTAGTTTCTGAGTGTGTTTGGCGGCTATATTTAATTGTCATTTTGTTCTGAGTCACTCTTCTTATGGGACTTTTTGTAAGATGCCATTATTGAGATAAAAAATGTGAAATTCTATTTGTTTTTATTTTATTTGTAACCTTTTTTTAAAAATCAAGTATAAGTAACATACTGTTCTATTAGTTTCAGGTGTGCAATAGAATGATTCAATAATTCTATATATTTCTCAGGGCTCATCAAGATAAATGGATTATTAAAAAAAATAATGTTTACTTTTGAGAGAGAGAGAGAGAGACAGCAGGAGTGAGAGAGGGGCAGATAGAGATGGAGACACAGAATCCAAAGCAGGCTCCAGGCTCCCAGCTGTCAGCATAGAGCCCAACGCGGGGCTCGAACTCACAAACTGTGAGATCATGACCTGAACTGAAGTTGGACGCTTAATAGACTGAGCCATCCAGGTGCCCCAAGATAAATGGATTCTAAATCCCTTTTTTCTATTTCTAATTTAAATATCCTAGTTAACATTCACATATTTTCAACTAACTTTAGATGATACTTTTTTCCATCTTTTGTAAATGGTTTAAAGGCTAATATCATTGTTGTTATTTTAGTTTTACACTCTTGGTTCTTGAGCTTGGCCTGAGGATTTAATTGACATAAAACAGATTAACAGGAGAAAAGTATACAAATTCATTTAATATAAGTTTTATGTGACACTAGAGACTTCATAAGGAATGAAGACTCAAAGAAGAGGCAAAAGCTAACTGTTTTTACACTAGATTGAACAAAAAGAGGTAAATGTGGAAAAGTAACTAAGCTATGCGGGGAGTCCAAAGGAAGATAATATTGAATAATTTTAACAAGGTCTTTTTGTACAGACTTCTCTCAACTGTGGTTCCCATTGAAGATTTTTTTTTTTTTTCTGCTATAGGGAAGGCATCTCTTACATGGGAGTTTTTATCTCCTGTTTTCAAAAAGAAAAAGGGAGATTAGAATGCCCTTCATGCATCTGCTGTTTTTCAAGTGACTTCAGCTGAAAATAGTCCTTATGTCAAAGTGGCATGTTTTGGGTGGAATATAATGCCATCCTCCAATGTCATTTTATTATTTTCAAAAAGGATACATGACCTTTTTTAAACTATTGAATGTATACTTATTGTTTTCAAACCCATTTTAAGTATTTTAGTTATCTGAAAGCCTTCACTTAACCTGTAATTTACTCTAAATTTCCCTCCTCTATGTTCCCATATGTTGTTCGTATTTTAGATAAGCATTAATCCACTGTTTTGATTTTGTTCAATTCCATGACTGAAATTTCTTATTAGAATATACAATTATTTGAGACTTAAGTTGTGCCTATATTCAATTCCAAATTTTAGTATTGACTTTTATTTTCCTTTAGATGGCTTTCAATAAATATTTATTGAGAAAATTTCTTTTTTTTTAAAGATTATTTATTTTGAGAGAGAGAGCAAATGGGGAAGGGAGAAAGGGTGGGGGGAGGGGCAGAGTGAGAGGGAGGGAGATAATCCCAAGCAGGCTCCATGCTGTCAACAGAAACTGATGTGGGGATTGAACCCCCCTGATTATGAGATCATGACCTGAGCCAAAATCAAGAGTGAGACACTTAACCGACTGAGCCACCCTGGTGCACCTATTAAGAACATTTCTGGGGGGAGCCTGGGTGCCTCAGTTGGTTAAGCATCCCATTCTAGGTTTTGGTTCAGGTCATGATCTCATGGTTCATGAGTGTGAGCCCTGCATTGAGCTCCATGCTGATTTTTATTGGAGGATACAGATCATTTTATACAACCACAGTAGAACCCAATGATAATACCACATTTTGATTTGTTGTGTATGGGTGGGTGGGAGGGAGTCCTCAATGGATCGTCTTTTAAATGGAATTTCCACAAACAATAAGGTCTTAAATATGGATTAATCCCTTACAGTATTTTAGGGTCATGGGTTTTTTTTTCCCAGAGATATGAAAAGATATTGCTATAACATGCAGGTTTTATTTTCCCAAAATTGTTCCACAGACTTTCTTAAGTTTTACTTTTAGTCTAAGAATTCTAGGTTAACATCCAACTCTGCAGAAAGTTTGTCATCAGGTCAGTAAATTTGGGAAAGCTATCAGAAATATTATTTTTTTAATTTAAAATGTTTATTCATTTATTTTGAGAGAGAGTGTGAGTAGGGGAGGGGCAGAGAGAGAGGGAAAGAGAGAATCCCAAGCAGGCTCCACATTCCACACTGAGCCTGATGTGAGATCTGGGAGATCATGACCTATGAGATCATAACCTGAGCTGAAATCCAGAGTGGGAGGCTTAACCAACTGAGGCACTCAGGCATCCCAACTATAATATTTCTAAATGTGTTAGACATTTTATTTTATTTGTAATTTTTAAGTTTACTCATTTATTTGGGGAGGGGGGTGGAGGGACAGAGAGAGAGGGAGAGAGGGAATCCCAAGGAGGCTTCATGCACAGTGCAAAGCCCAGCATGGGGAATGAACCCATGAATTGTGAGATCACGATCTTAGCTGAAATCAAGAGTCAGATGCTCAATAGACTGAGCCACCCAGACACCCCATGTGTTAGATGTTTTAATGTGTTAGATTTTATTTGTGTACTTTCATGTGCATGTATTTTGGTTATAAAGTATGATTGGCCCTAATTCCTATTTTTATTCAGAAATATGTTTTTTACTGGACATTAGTTTACACAAATGCATGCATGATGTTCAAGTAGAAACTTCTTTCTTTTATAAAATTTTAATATGATAGATTTAAAAGCCATGAAACATATTTCACAAGGCAAATTTTACAAAAGAAATATATAAAATAGCTTTACAATTTCAAAAGAGGGACATTACATATACACATTAATCTCTAACTTGATAATTTTTTTCAGAATAACAAATCACGGCCTCCCAAATTTACTAAATGTATGTAAACTCACTTAATAGACAATAAATGCACTGGCTGGCTACTTTCCCATACCCTAACCACATGCTATGACACAAGGAAATTTTGGATTATAGGGTAAAACTAACGGGAATTTGTTTCAATAGTTATAGAGCATTGATCCACTCTATTTTATATATCAAGGAGAGAAAATTTAATTTTGCATGATTATGCTTTACTAGATATTTTATTTATGAGAACTCCATGTTGTAGGATAGACATTTTAAAAAGATATATAAAAGGTGAATACAGAGCATAGACACCAAATCAAGAGACCTTTAAAAACCAATTAGTTTTTCAAAGATATGCCAAATACATGAGGTAAACATTAATGTGAAAGTTATAAGTAATAAAAGTAAAAAGATATGATTGCTTTTCAGCAAAAGTTTTAAAAGTATAAAGCAAAACAGTCTCAAAGAAAACCCTGTAGCTTACAAAATGATTTGCCATTGCAACGATTAATTTCTAGTTTATAATGGGTTTTATTTTCACACTTTTGCAGTAATACATTCATTTCATGCCCAATTTATACCAGAGTTAGCTACAGAATTCCTTATAAAGACAATGCAGAGTTGTATTTAATCTTCTCTTTTGAGCTGTATAAGCATGAGATTTTGTAAAACTGGAAGATACTAATGCAATGCACCAATAAAATGTTGGCAAGATCTATTTTAGATCTCTAGTAGAAGAAAAGAGTATTGCTTTAACAATACACATAGCTTTTGATCTATTCAGCTAGTATAGATCTGTATTATCTGAGTATGAATTAAATCCCCAAACTTAGAGAGTCATGAGTCTTTGTGTGTTTGTGTGTGTGCATCACTAAATTATCCACAATGGAGAATGTGAGTGTATGCTTCAAACAGAATTACAAGGGCAAGCTACCTTCCTCCTTCTTTTTAGTGTATTCCATCACATGGCAGTTTTGGTGAGATGGGAAGGGGGAGAATTGAAAACTATATAATGGAACAAAATTGGACTTTGTGAGTGGATTGTAATAACTATAATAGGGAAAAAATTTCCTCTTTGAAAATAAAGGCTGCCTGTGATAATAATGATGTGAAATCTGGTTTAGTGTGAGAGTCTTTATTAGTTAACAAAAAGTACATACACCTTTTTAGAATGAAAGGCTAAAACCAAAAAGCTAAAGTTCTCTAGAAGCCTTTTCTTGGTATTCTTCAACTGTCAAGGATTGTAGATCCCTAATAATTATGTATATTGATTTTTAAACAATAATGAAATTATTGGTTACTTTTTCTCAAATTAACTTGACAGTGACATTTTTTGGTAGATCCAGTTTTTAAAAATTTCTGTGTTCTTAAAACTTTTGGGGCACCTGGATAGCTCAGTCGGTTAACCGTTTGACTTCAGCTCAGGTCATGATCTCATGGTTTGTGGATTCGGGTCCTGCATCAGGTTCTGTGCTGACAGCTCAGAGCCTAGAGCCTGCTTTTGAATCTGTGTCGCCCTCTCTCTCTGTCCCTCCCCCGCTGAAGCTCTGTCTCTCTCTCCCTTGAAAAAAACTAAATAAAGAAAGAAAAAAGAAAAAAGAAAAACAACTTTCAAACTAAGTAGTATAAAGTAACAAATATCTTTAGGGTGAATAAATGAGGAAAAAATAAACTGATGACACACAGATTAGAGATACAATTATATAATTTTTAAATGTCAAGTTTATTTCATTTGAAAAATGTGTACTCTCTTCCCAAAGAGTTTTGGCAAATATCAACCACATAAGTGATTCACGAGTATTAGGCACACTTAGGCAGAAACAAAAACAAACAAAAACAAAAACAAAAACAAACAAACAAAACGAAACAAAAACCTTACCCTATCATTCACCCTGTATACAAAAATTAATTGAAAATGGATCATGAATTTAAATGTAAAATGTAAATATATTCCACTATATTGGCAAACCAAATATTGGAGAAAAGTATTGTTACTAGGATATCTGAAAAACTCCTGAAACTCTGATTTCCAAATATGATTTCCAAATTCTGCAATCATGAAAGCAGTTCACTTGGCAATAATGAGAAAAACTGAAATAAAAGCAAGCAGGCAAAAGGCAATCAACAGGTTTTTCCCAGTAGGACATCAGATCGCAAATAAACATAAAATGTATTTTATGTCATTAGCTGCTAGGACAATATAAATTAAAACTATAGTAAGATATCACTAAATCTATTGAAACAACTGAAATTAAGGAAGAAGAATAATTGTAATAACAGATACTGGCAAGGATATGGAGAAACTGATAATTCATACATTGATTGTGGGAATGTATAGTGTTATAGCTATTCTATAAAATGTTTGATAATTTCTTATTAAACTAAACATGCACTTATCAGAAGATCAAGCAATTACACTCTTGGGTATTTATCTCAGAGAAATGAAAACATAAATTTACACAGAAACCACATGTAGTAGAAACGTATCTGAACTCCATTCTCTGACAGTGAGAAATCTATTTATTATTATTGTTTGACTATTATAAGTTTAGGTATTTGATCCATCCCACTGTGTATAAACAATGTCCTATCACTTCTGCTGCCCTCTTTCTATTTCGAGGTTCTGAATATCTGCGTTCAGGCTCTGAAAACCTTTTCTGGGCTGCCCCTATTACATCCATCCTCAGTCTTTGTGAATATCCTCACCATGCCCCTTACCCCGTCAGTTAGACTATAACATGTCACACTGAGCAGACAGAGGCCTCCATTTTCTTTTTACATAACTTCTAACTTTTCTGAAAGTCAAATTTTCAATATTCTGAAATTATGAGTGTAAATGCAAGTAGCAGTAAACTCTGAGCCTGGATCTAGAAGCTCAGAACACATATGAGACTTATAGTGGATTCAAAGACAAATACCACATGATTTTACTCATATGTGGAATCTAGAAACAAAACAAATGAGCAAACAAAGAAAAAGGACAAAAAACAAAAACAAAAACCAGACTCTTAAATAACAGAGAACAAACAGGTGGTTACCAAAGGGAAAGTGGTTGGGGGGGGGGATGGGTGAAATAGATGAAGAGAATCAAGAGGATACTTATCTTGATGAATATATAGAAATTTTAAATCATTGTATCGTACACCTGAAACTAATATAGCACTGTACATTAATTATACTTCAATTAAAAAACAAAACAAAACATAGAGTAGATCTGAACCTCAACTACTTTCTTTCAAATTATGTTGGTGTCCCGTCACTAAGTAGAGAATATAACACCATCAGGACTACAGCTCATAAACAGCCCTGCTGACTCTTCTAAAAACTAAGTGAATGCTAATCCACCTGTCTTAGCTAATGCTTTGGAAAATCATACTACCAGTTACCATTGTTGTCTTTTCCACAATCATACTTTTTTCTAAACATGGTTGTGTTTTTTGTTTATGTTTGTTTTTGTTTTTATTTTTTGCTAACCCAGCTCCCCACCATGTCTTCTTTCCTCATTCATTTCACTACACATTTTGAACCCTCTATCCCTTGATAAACAAACTCTCATTCCTATTTTTTTCCTTTACATACTCTTCATCTCATTGTGATAATGGCAATTAGGTTCTTCCTTTCCTGCATCCTCAGGGAAAGGCTATTTTTTTCACATGCTCCTTTAGATGCAAATTGGAGTTTCAGATGTACTTGATGTGCAAATGCTGCCTTTTACATCTAGCCTCATCCGTCTTTTGTAAAGTAGCATTGTTTCTTTAAGATTCACATCTGAAGTTAGAGCACACTTTTTTTTTCCAACGTTTTTTTAATTTTATTATTATTTTTTTTTAATTTTGGGACAGAGAGAGACAGAGCATGAACGGGGGGGAGGGGGGGCAGAGAGAGAGGGAGACACAGAATCGGAAACAGGCTCCAGGCTCCAAGCCATCAGCCCAGAGCCTGACGCGGGGCTCGAACTCACGGACCGCGAGATCGTGACCTGGCTAAAGTCGGACGCTTAACTGCGCCACCCAGGCGCCCCATAGAGCACACTTCTTTACCTTCTCATTATTGCCAAGTGAACTGCTTTCATGATTGCAGAATTTGGAAATCATATTATGTCTCTCTGTACTTAAATACTTGCTATCATTTGGCTGACTTCAAATTCCATGTGGAATTTCCAGTAACACACAGCTACATAGTGACTGGTCAGCATCATATTCACTGAATGTCACTCATGTCCATTCTCACAGCTACATCTGTTCTTATTTTGATAACACAAGCCTCTGTATCATATCTCTGCAATATCTTGTTCTCTTTGCATCCCACCTTTCTTGTTCAGTTATCTCACTGTATATTTTATTTGGCCTATGGATAATTTCAATGCTAACTTTGACATCTTAGACTATTATTTTTTAAAATTATTCCACACTTACTTCTTTTCTAGTTTATACCTTAGTTCCCACCCTTTATGTATTTAGTCTATCTCTATCACTATAAACCATACAACCTTACAAGACTGTTGCCACCATGAAATTTGAAATATTCAACTTTATGTTTTCCCCAATATTATAGGACAGACTTTCATTTTCCTCACTAGCTATCTTTCTCATTTTTTCACAACTATTTCAAAAGTTTACAAGCACTTTATTTTTTTTAAGTTTTCATTTTAATTCCAGTTAGTTAATATACAGTGCTATATTAGTTTCAAGTATACACCATAATAACTCAACTTCCATACATCGCCCTGTGCTCATTATGACAAGTGCCCTTTTTAATTTCCATCACCTATTTCACCTATCCCCCCACTCCCCTCCCTTCTGGTAACCACCAGTTTGTTTTCTATAATTAAGAGTCTGTTTCTTGGTTTGTCTCTCTCTTTCTCTCTTATTTTTTCCCCTTAATTGTTCTGTTTCTTAAATTCCGCATATAAGTGAAATCACATGGTATTTGTCTTTCTCTTACTGACTTATTTTATTAAGCATTACACTTCTTAGCTCCATCCATGCTATTTCACATGACAACATGTCACTTGTTTTTTTATGACTGAATAATATTCCGTTACACACACACACACACACACACACACACACACACACACACACCCCAGATCTTCTTTATCCATTCATCAGTTGGTGGACACTTGGGATGCTTCCATATCTTGGCATTGTTACTGCTGTTATAAATATAGGAGTGCATGTATCTTTTTGAATTCTTTGGGTTAATATCCAGTAGTGTGGTTGCTGGAACACAGGGTAGTTCTATTTTTAACTTTTTGAGGAAACTCCATACTGTTTTCCACAGTTGCTGCACTAGTTTCCATTCCCACCAACAGTTCCTTTTCTTCCACATCCTCACCAACACCTGCTGTTTTTGTGTTTTTGGTTTTAGCCATTCTGACAGGTGTAAGGTGGTATCTCATTGTAGTTTTTGTATGCATTTCTTTGATGGTAAGTGAAGATGAACATCTTTATATGTGTCTGTCGGTCATCTAGATGTCTGATTTAGAGAAATGTCTGTTCATGTCCTCTGCTCATTTTTAATTGTATTATTCATTTTTGAGGTTTTTATAAATTCTTTGTATATATTGGATACTAGTCCTTTACTGTATATGTCATTTGCAAATATCTTCTCCTATTCTGCAGGCTGCCTTTTAGTTTTGTTGATTGTTTCCTTTACTGTGCAGAAGCTTTTTATTTTGATGAAGTCCGAGTAGTTTATTTTTGCTTTTGTTTCACTCATGGAGACATATCTAAAAAACAGTTGCTGTGGCTGGTACCAAAGTGGTTATTGTCTGTCTGCTCCTCTAGGATTTTTATGGTTTCAAGTCTCATATTTAGGTATTTAATCCACTTTGAATTTATTTTTGTGTACGGTTTAATTAAGTGGTCCGGTTTCTTTCTTTTGTACGTTGCTGTCTAGTTTTCCCAACACCATTTGTCGAAGAGACTGTCCTTTTCCCATTGGATATTCTTTCCTTGTTTGTCAAAATCTTCCAAACACTTTTAAACATATGACCCTACAAACTCTCCCCTAACATTCAGTATATAAATACACATTCTACTTACTGAGAAAATAGGCACCAGTTTCCTGTAAGGAGGACTAAAACTTACTTGTATTGGCACTGGGTAAATCTACTTTATGTTGCTGATCAGGCACACAGGTGCTAGATGCCATCCTTCTAGCAATTTAAGGAATTCTAATGTTTAATTCCCCCATTTCTTTCTTTTGTTTTAAGTTACTACCTCTTACGATGTAAGCATGAGCACACACACAAATTGTTCTCCATTGCAACTAAATGCAATCCATGCTTCTGGATTAAATTCCAGATTGGGAAAAAAAATGGCATGAAAGACATGTTTGAGACCGTTAGGGAAATTTGCTTATGGACTGTATATCAGTTTATATCAGCAATAAGATCCCTGAATTTTTCTGTCTTGTTTGTTTGCTTGCTTTTTATTACAACGCTTGTAATTTTCTCAATGTTACAAGGTCTTGATTTTGATAAAGGATTTGTTGATGCTATTTGAACTTCTCCATGTGGAAAAGTGCTACTGAGAAATTAGTTAGACTCAGTGCTAGCAGCCATAATTGAGAAATCTGGTGGCCAGTTCTTCTGGCTGTCTGAGAGCAGGTAATAGCTACTAAGTTTTGCCGAACCCGTCCTATCAAAACATTTCTTCATCATCAAGGATGTCAGCTCTTTTCTCTTTCTTTCTATTCTCCTTTCTTTCTTTCTTTCTTTCTTTCTAAAAATTATTTTTGTCTTATGTCATTACTATCTTCATCTATGTTTAATTAAGCATTACTAATTTTGGAGGCACTCCAGGGTTTATATTAGCTTAGTCATATGAAAATTCTTTATATTTGTATAGATTTTTACTATAATCTTAAAGCCAAAGAATCTAAGTTTTTTTAGGGTAAGTTTAAAGGTGAGAAACCTAAATATTGATGAGATTAATTAATTTGCTCAAGATCACATATTTAGGAATCTGGGCCATATGAGTTTGATGATTGCATGGCAGTTATTTAGGAGAGTGTTCTTTTTATTAGGCAAAATACACTGAAGTTTTTATGGCTGAAGATGCTAATAATTGATAAATATGGATGAAGGTTATAAAGATATTCTGACCATTTTTAACAGTCCCGTATATATTTTATATTATTTAAAAATAAAAATGTGTGAAATATGCTCTTGACCCCTGTTTTTTCTCTTCTCCATCACAGTCAGACATAATAAGAGGTTTATCTACATTCCTTATTTAATAATTACTTCTCCTTTTCCT
Source organism: Prionailurus viverrinus (assembly GCF_022837055.1). Classification (NCBI taxonomy): domain Eukaryota; kingdom Metazoa; phylum Chordata; class Mammalia; order Carnivora; family Felidae; genus Prionailurus; species Prionailurus viverrinus. The sequence goes on along the minus strand of NC_062564.1, from coordinate 107,818,991 downwards.
TACTTCTCACTGTCATTATAATATAGATTCCAACCCCAGGGTTCCACTGAAATTTAGCAATCCTTTCCTTATTGATGTAGATTGTTTTGATTCTTATCCAATCTACAGGTTGATTATAAGAACAGATCGGATAAGAAGTGGTGAAATTCCAGTTTTGCAACTTCAGCCATGAGGAAAGCGTGTTTATTTTATTTTATTTATTATTATATTATATTATATTATATGATTATATTATGTAATTATATTATTTATTATATTATGTTATATATTTTTATTTTATTTTATGTTATTCTTTAATGGTATGATATAGCTGAAGAAATCTATATTAGTCAGGATTCTCCAGAGAAACAGAACCAATAGGATGTGTATGTATGTGTGTGTGTGTGTTTCTGTTTATTGAGGGAGAAAGAATCTGCGGGGCAGACTCACAGTCTGGAGACTAAGAAAGAGTTGATATGTGGTCTCAAGTCCAGTGGCAGTCTAGAGGCATAATTACTTCTTCTTCAGAGGACTATAGTCTTTTTCTCTTAAGGCGTTAAACTTAAGGATGAGGAAGAGGCCCACCCACATTATGGAGGGTCATTTGCTTTACTCAAAGTCTATTGATTGAACTGTTGATTCACATCTAAGAAAAATACCTTCACGGTGCCTGGGTGGCTCAGTTGGTTAAGCGTCCAACTCTTGGTTTCTGCTCAGGACATAATCTCATTATATGTGGGTTCGAGCCCCACAAAGCCCACGTGGGGCTTTGCGCTGACAGCACAGAGCCTGCTTGGGATTCTCTGTCTCTCTCTCTCTGTCCTTCTCTCTCACCTCCTCCCCCACTCATGAGCTCACGCACACTCGCTGTCTCTCTCTCTCAAAATAAATAAACACCTGGGGCGCCTGGGTGGCGCAGTCGGTTAAGCGTCCGACTTCAGCCAGGTCACGATCTCACGGTCAGTGAGTCCGAGCCCCACGTCAGGCTCTGGGCTGATGGCTCAGAGCCTGGAGCCTGTTTCCGATTCTGTGTCTCCCTCTCTCTCTGCCCCTCCCCCATTCATGCTCTGTTTCTCTCTGTCCCAAAAATAAATAAACGTTGAAAAAAAAATTAAAAAAAAAAATAAACACTTAAAACAAATAAAAAATACCTTCACAGCAACATTCAGATTCCTGCTTGCCCAAACATCTGGGCACCTTAGCCTAGCCAAGGTGACAAGTAGAATTAATCATCATAGACATTAACTTCCAAATCCTATTTCATGTGAAAATTATTTTATTTTAGAAAGGTTTGAAGGGATGAAAGTGAATTCAATATGTATTTGCATCCTCATCGAATCCAGGCTCCTAGCTTTTCTTCTATTATTATTATTATCATTATTAATTATTATTTTAATTATTATTGTTATTATTTTGAGTACAGTCAACACATAATATTACCTGAGTGTCAAGTGTACAACATAATTTTTCAACTTCTCTATACTTTATGCTATGCTCACCCCAAATGTAGCTACTATGTCACCATATCTATAATAATATCATTGACTACATTCTCTGTACTGTGCCCTTAATTCCCATAAATATCAAATTATTCATTCTATAACTGAGAGCCTGTTTCTCCCACTATCCTTCACCCATTTTGTCCATCCCCCAACCCCTTCCCTCTTGACAACCATCAGTTTATTCTCTGTATTCATAGATCTGATTTTGCTTTTTGTTTGTTAAACTCCTGGCATTTCTTTTATGAATCCTATAATTAACAACCCTGAAAAAGCAGACTTATATTTCCTTCTTTGACTAAATTTGTGAGGGTTTTCATATTGCCAGGATTACCGGTAAATATAATTTTACATCTGAGTTCAATGAATGAAAATAAGCAACATTTTACTTGTCTGGTAGGAAAAAATGTATGTACTATATGGTATCAAATAATATTGAAAATAAATCAAGTGGAATAACTTTTTCTTTCATTTGATTCCCATTTATGAAATGAAAGATAAGCTTACCTTTTTTTTAAATGAATGCTTCATCCCTATCTTACCTATAACAAAGTACCATAGACTGAGTATCTCATAAACAAACAAAAAATAGTTTTCAGGTTGTGAAATCCATGATCAAGGCACTTGAATGATTGGGTCGTGGTGACGTCCCTCTTCCCACCTGCAGACTGCCGTCTCTCTGTATGCTCACACAGCAGAAAGAGGGCTAGAGAACACTTATAGTAATAATCCCATTCAGGAGGGCTCCATCCTCATCATATAATGACCTTCCAAAGGCCTTGCCTCCTAAATATCATCATGTTAAGTGTTAGGATTTCAACATATGAATTTGGGGGGGGGGGACACACATTCATTCCGTAATCGATTCTAATGAAGTTATAATAGGCTACCTGAAATAATGGTGCATATGTACATATTAAATTAATTCATTACATCAATTTAATGTGTTTTTTAAGTAACATTTTCATAGGCAGGAAAGCAAGAATCTTTAACCAGAGGAATGATGTATTCTAACAGTAGGTACATAATCAACTTGGAAGAAATTGAACAATTACAGCTAGGTTAAGATCATTTTTTAACTTAGCAGTAAAAATGTGGAAAATACATGTTTAATAGTAAGTAAGGGGTTTAAAGATGTCCAACAAAGTTTATGCTTTCTTTCTTTTTTTAAAAAAATCTTTATTTCTATAATTGAAGTATTTAATTTCAAATTCTGATGATATATGAACGATCAGTTGACTAGACTCTGCTCTTTATGAAATGTCACACAAAGATGGATGGTAAAACTTTTAGTCCTAATAGCTGTTTCTATGCTAAACTATATTTTAGCTGTATGTTGCCATTCTTTGTAATAATTGAGCTTAAGATTTACAGTTTAAATAGCTTCAACGTTTGGGCACTGAGAAAAAAATATACTGGCTTTTCAGTAGATTTCAAATATAAAATAAAGTTAGTAACCCTACTTCCATGACCAAAATTTAATACTGCTAATTATTATTTATGTCTTTAAAAATTAACATTTTTCTAGCCTTAGTCAATGTTTTTGAATGAGTTCAACTAGAGGGATAGTACGAGTATAATATGAAACCATTTGTGAATTTGGCTAAGACTAATATTTGCCTATGCAGAAAGTATTATTTGAGGCACTTGCTATGTGATTTGGTTATAATAAAGCTTGTTGGTGTTACTCTAGAGAGCTAAATCTGATGAAATACTAAATTAGAGTTGTTAGTCAAATCAATAAAAGCACCAGAGAAACACTTCCAATTAGGTTGCTCAGATAAGTAATTTACATGTAAACAGTTAGTTTTAGTTAATTAAATGTCGATTGGCTTTTCAAGATAAATTCTATTTCTCTGTAGTTAACATAGTGAATTTTGTTTGGACATTAGGTAAACAGGATCTGTTCAACTCAATGACTATTTTTGATTTAACTAATGAATCAAAAATTGTGCCTTTCATTTAATTCTGATCAAATATTTAATTGCAATTTAATATTATCATTGTGTAAACTAATGGTATATGATATAGTATTTAAATTAGTAATAATAATGACATTTGTATCACCTAACATAATACATTATCCATTGATGATTTTTAGATATTTGGTATATGTAAGAAAGAATAGGATTGATATTTTCCTAATAGCATTTTTAAGTTGGCAAATATTATCTTAGGAACAAATACTGAAAGTTGCCATTTCATAAGGAGTTAAATATTTTTTGTCGACCAGAGAGGTCTAGATGAAATCCTGAATAAACAAATCAATATTAGAGAATTTAAATGTTGCAAACCACCTCATCTCTAGTATTATTCTGTTTTCTGAATATAATTACCCTGTGCTCATTGATCTTGCAAACTTTCATATTAGAGAATGAATCCATAATTATTAAAAGTTGTGATTGGCTAAGATTTCAATGTGAAATTCACTAGTGTAATACAATTGTAAACCACTCCTACTTACAAGCCTTCCTAGTACTTCCATCTGCCTCTGTTACAGAAACCTCACGTTTTCCCTTGCATCTCTTGACTGTTGGCTAGTTACTGATCAATCTCTATAGCTTGAAAGAATAAGTGAAATCTCCCTGTCCTCTTTCAAAGATAAGTGCTTCTGGGTATTTCTTTGTGTCTTCCATCATCAGCGTACACATCCTAAAACCAGCTGTGCGGCAGTGGAGTTTTGACTTTAATTGTTCAAATTTTACTGTTCTATTTAGCCTCATTTTAGCCACAAGTCAACAACAGAATCTTTGACATGTCCCTGGAGATAAGCAAAGAGCTGGCCAGTCCAGAGATTTTATACATCATTAGAAAAGACAATGAGAGAGATCTCAGGGCCATTCGGAGAAAATTTTTCATTCTTAGTAAATAATTAGAGCTTAACAATTCATTACCATTACTTGCATATTTGTGGATCATTTCATTCTAAAATTAAACATTTTTTAAAGTTTAACTTTTATTAAACTTTAAACAATATATTTACATTTCATTTCTCTCATTGGAATTCTTTATCTTTCTCTTATTTCTCTTTGTCCAACTTACTTTTTTCCAACGAATATAAATGATATTAAAACTGGAGTCATACTGAAATACATTCTGCTTCTCTCCCTTCTCCTTTTTCCTGTCAAAATTTCAGAAATAGTAGAAGTAAAACCAATGAATCACCCAAGTAGTAATTAGTAAAATTTTATTGTGCACATACCAAAAAGACAGTTTGCTAACCAGGAGCACTCAAAGCAAACATGGAATGAGACTTGAAGGTATACTATTATAAACAGCTTACATGAGGAAACAGTGGTTGTTTTTTCTTCACAGTGTTGTTTACAATATTAGAACATGATAAGAAATTAGTTAGTGGTCACCTTATATCAATTTAAGAGAAAAGTTTAAGTTTTACTGGTGATTTTCAGAGACACAAGTGAGAAGTGACCCAGTCAAGTTAGTCTGGCGTGCCTTACAAAATAAGCTAAATTAAGCTCTGTTTATATGACTCAGTTGGTTTTATCTGCTCAGGGAATTTGCAAGTCTTGTTTCTTTTTGCTTGATTGTGATACTTCTTCAGTGTTGCATTCATAACAGCAAAAACTTTCTCAAGTTCCCTGTATCGATTGCATACATTACATATACACATATGTATATTACATATTACACGTATTGCATATCCCTTCCCGCAAACTAGGAATTTGGGTTTGATTTTACTATTTTGACACTAGGATACCTTCTCCTGAAAATTGGATTAATACATTCTTAAAACAAATCTTCAAGTATGGGTGGTACCTAACTTATAATGATTTGACTTAACGATTTTTTGACTTTATGATGGTGCAAAAGTGATACACATTCAGTGGAAACCATACTTCAGATTTTAAATTTGGATCATTTCTTAGGCTACAATATGGGGTATGTTACTCTCTCATGATGCTGGGAAGGGACAACAAGGACAGCTACCAGTCAGCCACATGATCACAAGGATAAACCACTAATATACTTACAACCATTCTATCCCCATACAACCATTCTGTTTTTCACTTTCAGAATAGTATTGAATAAATTACATGAAATATTCAAAACTTTATTGGCCAAGTGTAGGCTAATGTCATGGTTTTAGTCTAGCCTATCTTTAAAAGTATTTCAGCACTTTTAAGATAGGCTAGACTAAACTATAATGTTCTGTAGATTAGATAAATGGAAAGACATCCTTTTACTGCCCTTTGCTTTATTGAGCTTCATAGATGTTGTGTTTTTAACAAATTTAAGGTTTATGGTATCCTGTGTTGAAGAAATCTTTCTGTACATTTTCCCAATATTATTTGCTCACTTTGTGTCTCTGTGTCACATTTGGTAATTCTAGCAACATTTCAAACTCTTTCATTTTCATTATGTTTGTTATGATCTGTGATCAGTAATCATTGAGGTTACTGTTGTAATGGTGGGGGGTACCACAAACCACATCCATATAAATCAGCAAACTTAATAAATTCTGTGTGTGTTCTGACTGCTCTACCCACTAGCTCTTCCCTCATCTCTTTCCTTTCCTCAAGCCTCCATATTCCGTGAGACACAATGATTGTAAAAGTAGGCCAATTAATAACGCTAGGCCTCCAAGTATTCAAGTAAAAGGAAGGGTTGCACATTTCTCACTTTAAATCAAAAGGTAGAAATAATTAAGCTTAATGCAGAAGGCATATTGAAAGCCAAGATAGGCTAAAATATAGGCCTCTTGTACCAAACAGTAAAGTTGTGGAATCAAAGGAAAAATTCTTGCAGGAAATTAAAAGTGTTACTCCAACGAACACACAAAGGACAAGAAAGTGAAACAGCCTAATTGCTGTTATGGAGAATGTTTTAGTGGTCTGGGTAGAAGATCAAACCAGCCACAACATCCCCTCAAGCTAGGGCTTCATCCAGAGGAAAGTCCAAACTCTCTTCAATTCTATGAATGCTGACAAAGGTGAGGAAGTTATTGACAAATAACTTTATTGGAACCAAAGTTATAACCAAGTTATAAAAATAACTCATTCACAATCCATCTGGTCATCCAAGTGCTCTGATGATCTACAATGTAATTCATATTGTTTTCATGCCTGCTAACACAATATCCATTCTGCAGCCCATGGATTAAGGAGTAATTTTGACTTTAAAGATTATAATTGGAAAAATATATTTTATAAGGCTATAGCTTTCATAGATAGTGATTCCTCTGATGGATGTGGGCATAGTAAATTGAAAATCTTCTGAAAAATATTCACCATTCTAGATGCCATTAAGAATAGTCATGATTCATGTGAAAAGGTCAAAATAGCAACATTAATAAGGCTGAAAGTTGATTCCAACCCTCATGGATGACTTTGAGTGGTTCAAGACTTCAGTGGAAGAAGTAACTGCAGACATGGTAGAAATAGCAGGAGAACTAGAATTAGAAGTAGAACCTGATGATGTAACTGAATTTCTGCAATCTCATGTAAAACTTCAATGGATTAGGAGATGCTTCTTAAGAATGATTAATGAAAATGGCTTCTTGAGATAAAATCTACTCCTGGTGAAGATACTGTGAAGACTATTGAAATGATGGCAAAGGATTTACACTAACTTAGTGGAGAAAGCAGAAGCAAGAGGATTGTTTCCAATTTTGAAAGGTCTACTGTGATTAAATGCTATCAAATATGTTACAGAGAAATGTATATGTTACAAATATGTTACAGAGAAATCATTCATGAAAGGAAGAGTCAATCAATGTGGCAAACTTCATTGTCTCATTATAAGAAATTGCCACAGCCAACCCAACCTTCAGCAAACATTACCCTGATCAGTCAGTAGCCATGAACATCATGCCAAGAACCTCCACCAGCAAAAAGAGGACTTGCTGAAAGCTCAGATGATGGTTAGTATTTTTTAGCAATAAAGTATTTTTTAATTAAGGTATATGCATTGTTTTTAATATACCTAATGCTAATAGATTACAATATAGTGTAAACATAACTTTATATGCACTGGGAAATTTAAAATATCATGTGATTTACTTTATCGCAATACTCATTTTTTTGTAGTGGTCTGGAACCAAAGACACAGTATCTCCAAGGTATGTCTGTATTAAATTCACTTGTGAGTTGTGATATTTTCAACCTCTGATGGGTTTATTGGTATAGAACCCCATCCTGAGTTGAAGAAGATCTGTATGCCCTGGGGATGATCTACTCTAACCAGTTTCCTGTTTGACCTTAATTATTACAATCTTTTAACCTGATTAGTGCCTAGACTGATTCTCAATATCACTAGCAGTCTTACATTATGCTATAAGCAATTCTTTCAGGTACACAATCAAGGCTAATAATTAAGCTATAGAAATACTGATTAATTTTGTATGAGACTACATATAAAGATAACTGAGAATTACCTTTATTCAGTTTTATTGGTAAATAATCAAGAAATAATTTAACTATATAATAATATTGTTTTGTTAATTTATAGTTTAGAAATGATAATTTAAACCTACCAAGCTTGTATATAATACACTTTAACTGTATGTCTTATGATTAAAGGCCAAATGTTTGCATGAGACGGGAGAATGAATTGCACGCATATTCCTGACTTTCCATTTAGCTTTTTAAAAATTTTTTAAATGTTATTTATTTTTGAGGGAGAGACAGAGAAAGAGTATGAGCAGGGGAGGGACACAGAGAGATAGACACACAGAATCACACCAGGCTCTGAGCTGTCATTATAAACCTGACCTGGGGCTCAAACTCACAAACTAGATCATGACCTGAGCCAAAGTCAGATGCTTAACTGACTGAGCTACCCAGGCACCACTTTTTAGCTTTCTTTTTAAAAATAATTGTTTGCTCAATAGTGTCCAATATAAATATGTAGTCAGCACATACACATATTCTTCTGTTATGTGTTTTATATATCTCAATGAAAAAGTTCAAATTTAGTTTAATGCACAACCGTTATTAGAAAATATAGAGATGTTGAACTTGCATCACTCCAAGTAACTGTAATCCACACTCCAAAGTCTATTGATTATTTCTTTTTCCCTTCATGAAACCCTAAACTATAAAACTTCAGCCTTTATAATTGTTCAGTGATATTTTACCAACAGCAATCTTGAGTCCTTCTTTCTGTCTTCATTGAAACATTAGCAAAGATTGAGGTATATGGTCCAGAAAATAGCTGTTTTTAAGGACCTAAATAAAACATGAGATTCCCATCAATAGGCTCTGTAATAGTTATATGCATTTAAAACTTTGAACTTTCTTTTGTTTTTAAATAATTTCCTCAGGGAACATATTTTATAAAAATATATTGACTTTCTTCCTATAAGTCTTTATTTGTAATGGGGGTGTGAGTGTAAATGTGTCTGTATATAGCAAAAAAACAAAAACAAAAACCTGCTAATACTGGGTGTCTAAATTTTTAAGACGTTTGAGGAGTAAACCAATTGTGAAATACCATCTTTTACAATTACACATATATAGCATTAATTTTTAATGCACAATTGTAATTGTTAATCATTTGGAATGCAGATCTTGGAGTCTAGGGTAAATAAAACAAATTAGTGACTATGATATGATGAAGAAATTAGTGATTCAGCAGTGTTAATTTGCATTATAATCATTTTCTGAAAAACTGTTGGACTATGATGAGAAAATATGTATTTCTTAATGTTACTTTAGATAAAAAGCTTCCTCATGAGTCTAAATACACATGTGACTGGCATTACCAATGTTCATCAGCCTAAAATGCTATACATCTATTGGGCAAATATTAAGTAAGCACTAAGAACTCCAAAAACTGCTTTTAATCTTTCTATTAAATGTAAATTGTTGAATCTGAATCCTCAAATTTTGGGACTACATGTTATAAAAATATATGTTTATTTATACTTTATATATAATATATAATAAGCTTTTACATGTGCATATGTAATTGCAAACTGCCCAGTTTTCATATCTGTAAATAAGGGTGGTGATTAGTTTGCTCTTTTATAAACATTTGCAAATAAATAAATGCCAATATAAAATTTGCATTTTCTATAAAGTTGGTGGAGAGATGGAAAACAATATATCAAATATTAAAATTTATTTGTTTTTAAAGATAGGTCAAAATTTCATGAATGTTAATTGCAAAGGAATCCTTTTTTTATAAAAAAATATAGTATTTATAATATGTCTATCTCTATCATATCCTATACACACACACACACACACACACACACACACATAATAATTATGTCCTCAGTGTTTTGTTTTTCTTGGAAGCATAAATGAAAATGCATTATAAGACAGGCTTTTATTTCTTTTTTTTTTAATATATATTTTTTAACGTTCATTTATTTTTGAGACAGAGAGAGACAGAGCATGAACGGGGAGGGGCAGAGAGAGAGGGAGACACAAAACCGGAGGCAGGCTCCAGGCTCTGAGCCATCAGCCCAGAGCCCGATGCGGGGCTCGAACTCACAGACCGCGAGATCGTGACCTGAGCTAGAGTCGGCGCTTAACCGACTGAGCCACCCAGGCACCCCTATAAGACAGGCTTTTAATTCTCTTTCCCATAAAGTGGTTTTAGTGTATTCAAACCTGACCACCTCAAAACTAACTTTCCAAGGTATTATGCATTATGGGGGTTACTACATAAGATTGTCATGGAAATCAAATATTAAAGTAAGAGTTCATAGTTTAATATTACTAAAAACATATAAAGTAAAATCTTTTTCTCCCTACCTTATTATTTTTTTCTAAATATTATGGAAGGACTTCTGAGAATATTTAAATGATAATAAGCAGTGTGCTAGAAATTTGTTATTTTTAGTCTATGAATGGTAACATCAGTTAAATCATATGTGCAAAAAAATTTCCTTATCCTTTTCATAAAAAATTCTCTGATGTGTTTGATAAAATAGATCTTCAAAGCTAATAAGCTGGAAATTGTTATTTTTTAAACTATGAGCAGTAACTCTTCAATTAAATCATATGTGTAAAAAAACAAATTCTTTATGCTTATTCATAAAGAATTATTTGACGTGTTTGATGAAATAGATCTTCATAGAAATATATCACCTATTGCCTAATCTGTTTCGTTGATCATTATATTTTCGTCTTAATGCTAACCTCTTCATTATCACTGACAATGTAGCATATGATTACACACAGTATTTATAGAAGTTGACATTTATGGAACACTGTTCCAAATGCTTTGCTTTTCATTTAATCTTTGCAAAACTCTGATGTGGCCATTATCATTCCCCATATTATATATAAAGTAACTGAGACTTAGAATAGGGTCTGCATGTAGATAGTAGATAAGACAGCAGACTCAGTGGTCAATTGCTTACATTCTTATTCCAGCGCTGTCATTTACCAGAGAATTTGGATAAATGCTGTAAACTCTAAGTCCTCTGTTTCCTTATTGGTTAAAGGAAATTGTTTATATTTTTTTATACAAACAAACAATATTAAATGTATGTCCTGACCCAGACATTAAGATAGATAAAAATGTGCTATATTTTAATTGGTTAATCATGATGCTGGTATTATTCTGTCCAGTGGATGATGGAATTATAACTCTCTTAGGATATTTAGGGTTTTTAATACTTATAGATATAAATTATTTCTTTAAGGCTCAAAAACCATGAAGTCTATAGACGTGTTATTGAGCTCAAAATGGACATTTAAAGAATCCTGAAATTAAAAAATTAAAATTTTCTGATTTTTAAATAATTTTTCTTTATTTATGTATAATTGACATACAATATTACATTAGTTTTCAGGTGTACAGCTTAGTGATTCACATTTCTATACATCGTAAAATTGTAATCACAGTAAGTCTATTGACCATCTGTCCTCTTACAAAGTTAATACAATATTATTGACTATAATCCCTAAGTTATACATTTCATGCCCATTACTTATTTACTTTATAATTGTAAGTTTCTACTTTTTAATTCCCTTTAGCCATTTTGCCCTACTGCAACCTCCTTTCCCTCTGGCAACATAAAACTGTTCTCTGTATTAAAAAATTATTTTTTAATATAACATTTCTTGGGGCGCCTGGGTGGCTCAGTCGGTTAAGCGTCCAACTTTGGCTCAGGTCATGATCTCGTGTGGTCCATGAGTTCGAGCCCTGCGTCGGGCTCTGTGCTGACCGCTCAGAGCCTGGAGCCTGTTTCAGATTCTGTGTCTCCCTCTCTCTCTGACCCTCCCCCGTTCATGCTCTGTCTCTGTCTCAAAAATAAATAAACGTTAAAAAAGATTTAAAAAAAAATAAAAAAAATAAATAATATAACATTTCTTATTCTACAGGGAAGGAAAAAACCCAAATAGCAATACATGTTGGACTGTCTCAATTAAAAAGATATGTTAAGCTGAATTTAAAGAAAACCTAACATTGTAAAAGAACATAATGAATGATTATTCTGCACTGCATTCCAAGCACAGTGTTACTTTCACCAAACCAAGAAAATATATTAGACAAAGTGTATTTGAAAATTTCACTTTACTTTCAAGTTCATCACAAATATGCTTACAAAACAGAACATCCCAAGCATATATATTTTTTTTAATTTACACTCCGACTTATAAAAACTGTTAATTAGTGAAAATGTTGACCTTTATTTTTCATGTGCCGTTTGAAGTAATTTAACTAATGAGTAGAAAAGGCTTAAATGTGAAATGTTGTTAGTTTTCAATTTTCTAATAAAACTATATAAAGTGATTACTTTATTGAATTTAGTAATTTCTATTAGTACTACTGAATGTGACTTTAAAAGAAACTTCATTTTACTGAATATCTCAGTCTTTCTCAGTAACAGTAGAACTCTACTAGCAATAATACAAGGTAGTCTGGGGTGCTTAAAGCTGAAATTAAGAAATTTTTTAAGTAATAAAAATATATATGTAGCACAAGTGTAGAGCAGTATCCAGGGTTTAGAAAGTGGGGGATGTCTTCATGGTTTCATAGCTGAGTACTAGCAAACAGGAATACAATGACCCCATTTAAATTCAAGAGAATTAAACTTTAGGTCATGAAATTTTAAGTATAAGATAATTAGATTTTCTCATTTGTTTTTGTTTTTTTTTCAACGTTTTTTATTTATTTTTGGGACAGAGAAAGACAGAGCATGAACGGGGGAGGGGCAGAGAAAGAGGGAGACACAGAATCGGAAACAGGCTCCAGGCTCCGAGCCATCAGCCCAGAGCCCGATGCGGGGCTCGGACTCATGGACCGCGAGATCGTGACCTGGCTGAAGTCCGGCGCTTAACCGACTGCGCCACCCAGGCGCCCCTAGATTCCCTCATTTGTATAAAACTGTTTGAAAATAAAATGGAAAGTCAGTCACAGGTGAACCATACGTCTAAAAGGAAACAGTCTAAGGTATAATTAATCTTTCCTAAAATGACAGTAAAGTTTCCAATTTCAATTGTTTATCTCATGTATGTCCTGTACTATTAACAGTTTTGCTTCTTATATTTTGGTGTTCTGTTATTTGACATATAAATTCAGCTATAAAATTAATAGTAAATATGATAGCTTAGAAAGCTGATTTATTAGCAACACATTTTTATCACATTTTTGGGTATCACATATTGTCAAGGGTATACACTGTTAATGAGCATCAAGTGAATAGTCTAAAAGATGTATAATTTTATAAAGAATTAAACCAATAACCTGCATTCTAAGAAACAGATTTTGACATAGGTGAAGGCAACATGATAGATGATAATTCTAATTATTCCTGAAATACCATGTTTCAGATTTATTGCAATTATTAATAACTATTTTATTTGGCATGATAGAATATTTTCAGGATTTTGGGGATTCAGTATGCATTAATCATGTATTGGAAACTTTATTCACAAAGACTAAAGTGGTAGAGAATACCCTCATTAAATAAGACACAAGTATCCCTTTCTGCCAAGGATATTGCTAGTATAGGCATATCCTTTTAATTATTTGCTAAAATAGTACATATTGGTATATAATCAGGATTTGAGCACTCATGGTAGGAAATGTATAGCTTTCATGTCAAAATTATATCATTGTTGAAAATAAGATACATAATTTCTTAAGACGTTATTATGTGTAATGGTTCAAATAGTTCAATTCAAATTCAATTCAAAACCAAATTCAATTTTTTTCTCCATACTAGATGATTTTACCTTTATCTTAAGAAAGATAACTTCATGGTATTGGGGCTTATTTAAACAAATATGTCTAAATATTGCCACAGCTTATTAATGAAGTAACAATAAAGAGACAAATAAAGACTGAAGTAGAAAACTGTTTGTCAGTGCCTCTCTTTAGAATTTTTTGATACTGCAAACAGCATATTCTGAAATACTCTTGAAAGTATATATCATATTCTTTAAGGGTTTTCAGTAGTGGAGCTCTTGGCTGTCTCAGTTGGTAGAGCATGTGACTCCTGATCTTGGGGCCTTGAGTCAAGCCCCATGTTGGATGTAGAGCTTACTTAAAATAAATTGTAACATTTAACATTCCATCATACATTTCTTGATTGGGCTTCTAAAAATGATGCTGGAAGAAGTCTGCAGTTAGAAATCTGTAAATTCTCAGTCAGTATTCAATACAAATATACAAAATTAGGATGGTTTACAAACATTTGCTGCTATTTTCAATGATATATAATTGTAGGCTAACTTCAGAGAAATAAATGATAAAAAGTGAAAGGCAGAAATTGTGAAGTCCTGTTGGTGACTTTTGCCTCCTCTCCTTGATTCAGGGTATATTACTAGGCTGTCCTAGGGAATTGCAAACATTTCTTCTCTGATTGAAAACTGTTCATTTTAAATGGCAAGTTTTATTCTTCAACTCGGTTTTAAATGTTAAAAAATGGGTGGCTTATATGAGGCCTCGTATATACACATTACATAAATACTCATTAAGAACTCAGTGGGTGCCAAGTGATACTGAATTGTTTCATTATTTTGTGATTCACACTATGTGTAGACAGCTTTTCTGTTTTGTCCCTTATGCCAATTATAATTTTGCCACATAACACTTGTATGGCATATATTGGTTTAAATGAATCTAATTGAATGAAATATAAATCAAATAGACAATGAAAGGAGGGATTGCAAAGAAATTTCTCTTTGTAGTTTATGCAGAATAATGGAGTAGAACAAAATGTAAAAAATAAAAATTAAAAAAATCAAGTGGGACGGGCAACGTCATAAGATGTCAAGGTATATTATATGTTCTATTATGTTCAACAAAGTTGCTAAACTTATAAATTACCACAGAAGCATAACTAGAAAGAGAAGCAAGGGAATTATTTGCTGAAAGTACATAAGCTCATATAAGCTAGTCTATCGGCTATTTCTGTGTATTATTTCCCTATAAAGACATTAACAGGGTTTTAAAAGCAAAGTTTCTTTCTATATTAAGCAAGCATTAAAGACCAGTAAAGAAGACTCCCAGAAACTTTAAAATAATTTCTATCAAATAAAATTGCATTGCAAATAAAGATTCTAATACCCACCTTGGGGCTGAGTCATGTCTCAAGTGCTGGTGAAATTAGCATCTAGCGTTTGGGACTATCAAGTTCTACTGGTAAAGTCCCTGAATGTACTCCCAATTACCAGGAGGCATTTCGAGGTGAATGAATAGTAAGCTTTTAGTAGTGGATAAAGACAAATGTTTCCAAAGCTTCAATAAAGCAAGGGAATAGCCTAGAATATATGTGAAATTCTATAATTAGTATGGGTAACTTAAAAATATTGTATTTTAACATGTAAATAATAATACTCATCAAAATAAGAGCATAAAACACAAAAAAGCGATATAAATAATGTATAATTTCAGCATGACAGCACTTCCCATATTGTACGATTAATATGCTAACTACAAAAACATACCACAATGATTGATGAAGAAAAATTTTAATACTTTCCTTTCATTTTAATGTCATTCTACTCACTATGGTAACTTAAGCAAATGATTAAATGAAACAAAGGACAAAATAGAAAAAAAAGCAATATTATAAGGTTGAAGCATATCCTTCGCATCTTTGGGTAAAATATACAAATTATGGAGTTATTACTATTGTGGTTTGTGTTATGTTCTTAAATGTGCAATTTTACTTTTCTCTAGCTTCATTGAGATATAATCAACATATAACATTATGTAGGTGTAAGGTGTACAACATGTTGATTTAATTAATTAATTTATTTATTTACTTAGAGAGTAGGAGAATGTGCAAAGTGGGGAGGGAAAAAGAGAGAAGGATAGAAAGAATCCCAAGCAGGCCCCGTGCTGCTAGCACAGAGCCCAGTGTGAGGCTTGAAATCACAAATTGTAAGTGAGACTAGGATCTGACTGAGAGCAAAAATGGTTCCCTTAACAGACTGAACCACTCAGGAGCCCAGGAAAAATGTATAATTTTAATAAGCTAATTATTTTGTATTTTGTTTAATTCATATAGCCTTATCATGGCATCCCATCACATCACTATTCTTAATTTAGTATTGTTTTATATTGTGCTTTTATTTGTCAGGCACTTATGTAAATGTATTTATAAATATTGAGTCATTTAATCCTCAAAATAACCCCAAAGCTGGCTACTATTAACTTTACAGATGATAAAATTGAGGCATAATTAGGTAAACTAATCTGTACAAGTTCAGGCAGCAAGTATATGGTAGAGTTAGAATTCAAACTCAAGTATTCTGCTTTTAGAACCTAACTTCTTAAAACAAAACACTATTGCAGAACTGTACATTGCTACAAAAGTTTTAAAAATAATCTGGAAATATTTATCACAATGAAAATACATCCACATTCTGGCATTTTATGTTATTTAAAAGAGTTAGATGCGTATATACAAACCCTGAGGATATTGGCAAAATGGAAATTCAGAGTAATATATTACAAAACTACTTCTGGAGTCTTTATTTATTTTTCTGCATGTATCTAATTACTACTTTTACCCTACGATGATATTAAATTATTTACAGTAATGTGGTATTTTCTGAGGAAATTTTCCTTTCCTTTCCTGTTTCCTGAGAGTTTTTCATGGGTTTTTGTTTTGTTTCAATGAAATATTTAATCTTTCACAGAAACTTTAAGAAACACAAGAGATGAACATAGGGGAAGGGAAGGAAAACCCAGATAAAAAAAGAGGGAGGCAAACCATAAGATAACCACTCTTAAATAAGGAGAACAAACTGAGGGCTGCTGGAAGGAAGGCAGGTGGGAAGGATGGGTGTCAAGGAGGGCACTTGGGATGAGCACCAGGAGTTACATGTAAGTGATGAATCACTGAATTCTACTCCTGAAACCATTACTACACTATATGTTAACAAACTTGGATTTAAATAAAATAAATAAATAAATAAAAATGAAATCAGTTTATCAAACTAAAAAAAAAACTGGGGATAAGTTTTGAAATTGTTAATGTTGTTAAATATTCCACTTAAGAACACAGCATTCTTCCCATTTGTTCAAAAAGATTTTGCAATCTTCAGTATCATTTTATGAATTTTTAATGTCCTCTTTCATTCATATTAAATATCCTTCTATCCTTGTTATTATATAATTTTGTACTTTTTAAATAAATTATTTCCTCATTCCCATTAAGTTCAGTCTGAAGAATCCAGTAGGGGTAAATGGTAAATTTACTGAAGTTTCTGTGATACTTCAAATTCCACAGTGTAGTTTCAATCCTCTTCGTTAATTTTCTGGCTGCTATTTACTTTTTTTTTATTTTTGTTTTTTTAATGTTTATTTCTGAGAGAGAGAGACAGACAGAGCATGAGCTGGGGAAGGGCAGAGAGAGGGAGACAGAATCTGAAGCTGTCAACACAGAGCCTGATACGGGGCAGGAACTCACGAACCATGAAATCATGACCTGAGCCGAAGTTGGACACTTAACTGACTAAGCCACCCAGGAGGCCCAATATGTTTTAAATATTCTCCCCAGTGAGTTTATCTTTACATTATATTTATTTCTGATATAGTCCATTTTACCTTTTTTTGAAGGAAATATTATGAAGAATATGAACTAGGTGATCATAGATAGATGAACATCAGGTATATATATTTATATGTAAGGCTGTATGTAAAAATCAAATATATATTATACATATGCAATATAATTGCATGTGTAAACATCAAAAAGACTAAGAAGATAGTTTGAATCTCTTCTAAGTTTGCATCATTTAAAAACATAGTTCTTGGGATTTTTTCTTTCCCCATATTATATATAATGTGCATAATTTAAAAATCAGAAGAAAAGTGATAGGTATTTAAAGAGTAAAACACTTTTGATAAAACATATGTAAAGAGACAATATAAGTAATTAAACACTGCCTCTCACAGGCATATCCATTTATTTATGCCTTTTCAACAATTGTGTCTATTCATATGCTTAAGTTCCAAGCAAAGTAATAGCCAATAAAATCTTGAGGGAAAAATACAGGGACACCTGCATTCACCCACAAATGGAATTTTTTTCCTTAAAAATGAGCTCAAGTTGCATGTTGATTTTAGTTCCTTTTCTAAGAATATACTGTCAAGTCATTGCTACACTACTTAAAGGAGGAATGATTAAATTCAGAAAGGGTTAGCTTAATATAATTCATCAAATATTTAGTATTAACTGTAACTTCAAGCAATAGATCTACCTTATTTATCATAAATACAAATAAAAGAAAAAAATCAATAATACTGTTTTGAAATCTCTTTTATGTCTGGAATGAGTTAGTTTCCATGCTTTCAAAAACATATTTTAAATATAGTAGGTAGATATTATTGTGGTGTTATTTTTGTTATACTAACATTTTACTGTTGGAGAAAGGAGATTTTCCAATTATTTCTACCACATTTTAATTGGCATCCTAGATAGGACTAATTCTTGAAAAAATATTAAATTAAAATATTAGCTTCTTAAACAACAAAAACAAAAAACCTGGCCCTTTAAATGTCACAAGTCATTATAAAAGACTCTAATGTTCCTAAATCCTCCTCTTCATCTTGATTTATGACACAATTTTTCAAATTGAGATTCTAGAGTTAAAACAGAAAACAAAAACAAAAATCATGTTGGATTAGAATGAGGGCAACAATGTGAATAAAAGTTTCGTTCCTCTGATATTACTGTTATGAACTAAGATCCGTTACAGATTCTTCATAACCACTACTTTCTTCTTATAGAACCTGCTTTTTTAATCCCCAAATCTGTCAGAAAAATCCTCTGAAATTATTCTTTTGTACATTTAATTGCTTTTATATTTATAGAAATATTATAATTTTAATAAACATGTTGGAGGTAGTAGGAAGTCAGAAACATCTAAAATAACTCTAAAACTTCAGCATTAATTAGCTACATTTTGAAGATAGACCCCAATGTGATAACTTTTTCCTATGTATCTTTTAACTTATCATAAAATTGTAATGTTTACTTAATAAATAATGCTGCTCAAACTTAAACTTAATGGTTATAGTTTGATTTGGAACAAGTAATATGAGCATTTTTCATGTTTTGAGTTACTTGGAGTTAACTCTAGGTAAAATGGCATGTAATATTGATGTTGGAGAAGAAGTTAGAGGGAGTTCGTGAAATTTTCCCCCCCTCCTCCTTCCCCTCCTCCTCCAGTCTCTCCTGCATTTATTCCTACCATTTTAAGAGATATTTTTTTTATTTAAATTCAGTGGTGGGGCGCCTAGGTGGCTAAGTCAGTTGAGCGACTTAGGCTCAGGTCATGATCTCACGGTTTGTGAATTCGAGCCCCACGTAGGGCTCTGTACTGACAGCTCAGAGCCTGGAGCCTGCTTCTGATTCTGAGTCTCTCTCTCTCTCTGCCCTTCCCCCACTCATGCTCTCTCTCTGTGTCAGAAATAAATAAACATTAAAAAATTTTTATTGAAATTCAGTGGACAGACATGTAATCACCTGAGAGATACTGAATCAATTGAAGTGTAATTGACACACAATATCCTATTAGTTTCAGGTGTACATAATAGTGATTTAATATGTTTATGTATTATAAAATGATTCCCACCATAGTTATCATTTGTCACTGCACAAAGTTATTACAGTATTACTGACTATATTACCTGTGCTCTACATTACATCCCTATGACTTATTTATTTCATAAATGGAAGATTATACCTGTTAATTGCCTTTTCTTATTTTGCCTGGGCACCAGTCCCTCCCCACTCTCTTAACCAAAAGTTTGATTCATGTATCTGAGTTTGTTTCTGTTTTATGTTTATTCACTTGTTTTTTACATTACACATACAAGTGAAATCATATTTGTCTTTTTCTGTCTTAGTTCACTTAGCATGACACCCTTCACGTCCATCCATGTGGTTGCCAAAGGCAATATTTTCTTCTTTTTTTATGGCTAATATTCTATTGTGTTTGTGTGTGTGTGTGTGTGTGTGTGTGTGTACCACATTTTCTTTATTAACTCATCTATTGATGGACACTTATGTTGCTTCCATATCTTGGCTATTATAATCCTGCAATGAACATAGGGGTGCCTATATCTCTTTGGACTGGTGTTTTACTTTGTTGTTGTTGTTGTTTTGTTTGGTTTGGTTTGTTTTGGTTTAGTTAAATACCCATAAGTGGAATTACTGGATCATATGACAATTCTGGTTTTTGTTTGTTTGTTTGTCTGTTTTTTGTGCGGTTTTTTTTTTGCAAAATCTCTACACTCTGCACTGATTTACATTCTCACCAACAGTGAATGAAGGTTCTCTTTTCTTCACATGCTTGTTATTTTTTTGTCTTTTTGATAATAGCCAATCAGACTTGTGTGAGGTGATATCTCATTGTGGTTCTGATTTCTATTTCCATAAAGATTAGTGATGTCAAGCATCTTTTCATGTGCCTGTTGGCCATCTGTATATCTTCTTTGAAAAAATGTCTATTCATATCCTCTGCTCATTTTTAAATCAAGTGATTTATTCTCTTGACATGAACTCATACAAGTGTTTTATGTATTTTGGATATTAACCACCATGAGGTAAACAATTTTTCAGTCTAGCTCCCATTTAGTAGACTGCATTTTTGTTTTGTTGATGGTATCCTTCATTGGACATAAGTTTTTAGTTTGATGTAATTCCTTCTGCTTATTTTAGTTTTTTTTTAAGTTTACGTATTTATTTTAAGAGAGAAAGAGAGGGGGGGGTGGAAAGGGAGAGAGAACCTTAATCAAGCTCCACACTGTCAGTGCAGAGATTGACGTGGGACTCGAACTAATGAATCATGAGATCATGACCTGAACCAAAGTTGGTCGCTCAACCGAGTGAGCCACCCAGGCACCCCTACAAGGATTTATTAAACTCCAAACACTTATATCCTATAAGCAACTAAACGTTTTTACTCTGAGTTCATAAAATAAAATCTCACACAAAAAGCCAAAGCTGATAGAATTGTTTTTCTTCATCCCCAACCCCTGCACAAACCTCTCCACCCGATTTTCTAGTTATATTAGTTGATTTGCCCTTGAGTCCAAGATAATAACTCTGGTATTATTCTTGGTTCTTCTTTCTTTCTTAGGACCAATATCTAAATGTAAACCAGAGAATACTTTTTTTTTTTTCTTATAAATGACAGCAGTACAAAAACCTGGGCAGTTCTTCTCATACCCAGTATCACTGTACATTCTCAGTACATGTTTTCCCTTTCCACTTTGAGCAGAGATGCACTTTCCACTATCCTATATGAAACCAATTCATTCACTTGTGCAGTGGGGTCCATTCTGCTTCTCTACTTCAGAACATCATTCTACCAACTCTCCCTTGTCTTTTCTACACTAAAAGTTTTTCATTCAAGACTACATCATTTCTAGGGGTTACTGGGTGGCTCAGTTGGTTGAGCATCTGACTCTTGATTTTAGCTTCAGGTCATGCTCTCAGGGTTGTGGGATGGAGCCCATGTTGGGCTCTATGCTGAGTATGGAGACTGTTTGAGATTCTCTCTCCCTCCCTCTGACCTTCTCCCCTGCTCGCTCTCTCTCTCTCTCTCTCTCTCTCTCAAATTAATTAAAATATGTTTAAATCTATGTCTTTTCCATCAGCATAGAGCAAACCAAACAAGATAAAGCAAAAATAAGTGTTCCCTTTTGCTTGAAAACTCTGCTGTCTTATGAGTTACTGTTATTTTCTCTATTCCTTTTATTCCATCATCTATTTTTTAAATAACTTAAATGAATGCTTTACACATCAAAATTGGATTCACAAGTCCCCATTACCATACTCATCAATATTAACAAGTTTCCTAAATATGTTCTGCATTAGTTTTCTTGGTTATAAGTTGTCAATAATATAGAAACATCTTTAACATAAAAGTACATTTAATTGCATCTGTTTCCCATGAACACATTAGTCATTTAATGATTATTATATTGGCCATTTCCATTGGTTGGCAGGAGGCTCTTCCAGTTAAAATTTCCACTGAATCATTTTTCTTGCCAGACTTAGTTCATTTTCAGCCTGAAGAATCACCTCTCCTAATTGGCCACCCTGAAGATGGTCTTCTAATCTCTTAACATCTGATTCCATTTAACCATGTTCAGTTTCTCATTCATAATCTGTTTTGTATACTCTTGATATGCTCCATTTTTAGGAATTTGTTCAAGAACATCAAGAATCTTTGTGTACAATATGCTTAGCCATTTGTGTGGACCCTCACATATAGCCAAACACACAAGGCCAGTGATCTTCTACAGCAAACCCACCATAATGTCTCCATGATCTCTTAAAACTACTCCAAAGTTTTCACCCAGACCACTACATAAGAAATAACTGTTGATATTGTCAAACAATTTATTAAACCATCTCTATTATAATGGATTCTACTTTTAAAATATTGCTTATAAATAGAGAATATGATGCAATCTAATATTTGAATAATGTCTTTAAATGATCTTATCTTGCAGAAAAGGATTGCTTGGAATATGTGTTGTGTATCCTTAAATATATTCAAATTCTTTTTCTGTCCTATTTCTTTGATAAGTTCCTTCAACACATTATAATAAAATTGGAGATAGCAGGTATTCTAATCTCATTCCTGATTTTAAGTGATATGATTGTCCTATTTCAGCATAATGTATGATATTAGCTTTCGGGTTTTTTTAATAAGATAGTATTTGATAATTTTTTTATTTAAATCTCAGATTTTGATTTATAATAAATATATTTCTATTTTTATTGAGATAATCATATACTTTTCACCTTTAATATATTAATGTGAATTATATTAATATATGTCTAAAGTTATAGAGAGAAAACTGGTAGGAAAAAGTTAAATTTTATAAGACAGTAAAGCTATAATTTAAGTTCTAGCATTTAACTACAAAGCCTATGAATTTATCCATTACCATATATTATCAATAATCTTATGCTATGTACAGGGGACATAGGGCATAAAGTTGAAAGTAAAAGAATAGAAAATAAGACACGAATTTTTCTGTGGTTTCCCTATTATGTGACTAGATAAAGATTTTTTTTGACTGTCTCTATTCAGTGTTACACTTTCAAGCACATCTTTGCATTATAACATGAATGCTACAATCCAAACAACCACTATAGTACTCATACATAGAGTCACAGATTTTTTTTCAATGAATTTTTTTTTTTTTGACAAAATGTACTCTTGTACCTAGTGGGTAATTAATTCAAGTAAATACATGAATAAATAAATTTCCATTTTTAGGCTATAGACTTCAAATAATTCAGTTTTTTGACCTTGGATATTATTTTTATTAAGTTTTTTAGTTTTAAAATTAGTGTATACATGTAGTGTTATATTAGTTTCAGGGGCATAATATACTGATTCAGCAATCTATACATTACTCAGTGCTCATCGTGGTAAGTGTACTCTTTCATCCCAGTCACTTATTTCCCCCTTCCCCCCCACTCACCTCCCCTGCCATCACCATCAGTTTGTTCCCTATAGTTAAAGAGTCTGATTCTTGGTCCCTCATTCTCTCTCTCTCTCTCTCACCATTTTTTTTTCTCTAAGATGATGTGAAGTTCTGGAGTCATAAAGTTTAAAGAATTTTACTTGCACATAATTTATTTGCATGTCAGGTCAGTTTAAAACACATTTACACTTATGGACTAATTATATACATTTACCACAACTTTATATTATTCAACTATTTGATAAGTCAAAGTATTTCTTAATTTTCCAGTCATTCAAAGATTGTCTTAAGATAAATAACAGAGAAGTATTTCATTGAAAAATGGTATTAAGATTCATAACCAGATATTGCAGATTGGGATGGAAAATTACTTCATTAAATTATATCAAGAGGGATGAAGGACAAATTTTTAGAAAAGATAATGACTTGAGATTTAATTAAAATGTTAAATTATTGTCAGAATAAAGGTCATAACCATAAAATGTAATTGAAAGGAGTTCATTATCACTTACCCCAAGGTATTATTTCCATTTCAAAGTATATATTGCATATTTGAGAATAAAATATAGAATGAATATTTTTTTGTGATGAACAAACTGGGAAGATAAGAATTTTTATACATTAAAAAGCTTGGTTTTTAAAAATTCATCATATCTCTCTACATCTTTAGTCTACTGTCTTTAATCTGTACTCTAGTAATTTAACAATAATTTTTGTGATATTGTGGGCTAATAGAGTGATGGGAACCAGTACAATTAAATTTTTCTCACATTATCAAAGTGTCCTTTTATAACCATTCTAAAAAGTAGATCTTTTTTAAATGTCTGCTATTCTCCGTCATTTATCATACATGTAGGAACTTTATTGTATATTCAAAGATATATATCATCGTATAATACTATCAGTATGAAGCTATAAGTAAAATATGCACCCAGTTTCAGTTCCTGGGATCACTAATGTTACTGCAACTACACTTTTTGGTGTCAAAGAGGAGAGGATATAGTGTATTTTGACAATTTTGAGACTTCTATTTGTTGTATAATTCTTAAAGAATATCATTAAGTCTCCAAAGTCTTCTCATTTGTCAAATAAGGGAAGTGATAATAAACTTTAGGATTTAAGTACAACTTTTACAATCTGTAAAACAACAAATAAACAAAAACAGAAGTTGTAGGGAGTCAGAAGAGCAGAAGACTTACATGATCTTCATATTAGGCAAAATAATTATTTTCTCTAATTTCTGCCAATGAAAGTTTGTAACTCAAGCAGGAGGAAGTTTTTTGAGGCTGTAAGTACACACAATGAATTATAGCCTAGAGAGAGACAAGCAGATTTATAGTTAAATATATTTTAAGTGTGCATAATGGAAAGTTGGGAAAAAAAAAATAACACACATCATGATGAAAACAATAAAGGAGAAGAGATTGAAAATTATTCATTCATTCTTTCACATTGTTTAATGTTTGTATTGGTATTTTACGCTAAGTGAAGAATACTTTGATATGTTAGAATTGTTTTAATTACAGAGATGCAAATTTATCATTAAGCAGTTTCTGTCTTTTGCAATGGACAGTCCTTGAGTTGCTGTTTTTCTAAACTCATATCTGTATTTACATGTAAATTTGTTGAACTGTAAGACATTTTCAGGGTTCTCTGATGTTAATTTACATGAGAAATGATGATTAAGATTCATTCATCAAGGCTCCTGGGTGGCTCAGTCAGTTAAGCCTACAATTTCAGGTCAGGTCATGATCTCAAGGTCTGTGGGTTTGAGCCCAGTTGGACTCTGTGCTGACAGCTCAGAGCCTGGAGCTGGCTTTGGATTCTGTATCTCCCTCCCTTTCTGCCCCTCCCCCACTCAGGCTCTGTCTCTCTCTCTCTCAAAAATAAATAAACAAAGAAAAAAAGATTCATTCCACTCATGAATTAGAAGGAATACAGGAGTTATTTTATTTGTATTGCTTCAACAAAAAAGAAATATATGTTATTTAATTCAAAACCTTTTACTTTGTGGAGCTAAACTGCAGGAAATTTTAGGTGTGGTTCTTAATAACAGTGTGCATTTTCTTTTTTTCATATAATATTAACTATACTTACAATGCTATACATTTTATTCCCATAACTTATTTACTTTACAACTGGCATTTTATACTTTTTGACCCCTTCTCCATTTCACCCACCTTCCACCTTCTGCTTCTGCCAACTATCAATCCGTTGTTCTCTGTTATCGGTGAATTTTTGTTTGCCTGCTTGCTTGCTTGATTTTTTAATCCGCATATAAATAAAACAATATGGTATTTGTTTTTCTCTGCCTTACAATTTCACTTAGTATAATGACCTGAAGGCCCATGTATGTTGTTGCAAATGGCAAGATTTCATTCTTTTTTTTATTCTTTTTTTATGGGAATAGTATCCCATTGCATATATATACCAGAATTCCTTTTTCCATTCATTCATCCATAGGCATTTAGGTTGTTTCCAGGCTTGCTATTCTGTATTTTGTAAATACTGCTGCAATGAACTTGGCATTGCTGATTTTTCCCCCCAATTTAGTGTTTTTGTTTTCTTCAGGTAAGTAATTAGAAGTGGTGTTGCCAGATCATAAGGTGGTTATAACTTTTTGGAAAACTTCCATACTGTATCAGTAATGCCATTCTTTGTCTATTATAGCCTTTGTTTTAAAGTACACTTTTTCTTATGTAAGTATAGCTACCCCAGCATTCTTTTGGTTTCTATTTGCATGGACCATATTTTTCCATCTTTACCTTCAGTCTGTGTGTGCTTATACCTATAGTGACTCTCTTGTAGTCTGCATATGGAGGGGTTTTGTTTTTGTCATTGTTGTATGTTTCTTTATTTTTTTATTTATTCATTCTATGTATTTTGCTTGGAGACCTTAGACCATCTACACTTAAAATAATTATTGATTGGTATGTATTATTACTCTTTTGTTAACTGTTCTCTGGCTGTTTTGTAGTTCAACTCTTTTCTTCTTTTCTTTCTCTCTTCCTGTGTGGTTGGATGACTTTCTTTAGCGGCGTTTGTAAATTCCTTTCTCATCATCTTTGGTATATCTAGTATAGGTTTTTGCTTTGCAGTTACCATGAGGCTTACACATGACAATCTTTACTTATGACAGTATATTTTAAATTGATAACAATTTAAATTTGAATGCATTATAAAGCTCGACATTTTTACCCTCTCTTCTCATGTTTTATATCATATTTTATCTATTTTCATCTTATATTTCCCTTAGCTAATTATCATAGTTATTTTCACTACTTTTCTCACCCTTCATACCAGATTACTGGTATGAAGTGATTAATTCATTATTTTTACTACAGATTTACCAGGACCAGTAACATTATGTGCATTTTCTGATTGCAGAATTCTTTAATGAGAAATGTGTCTTTTCAAGAACATTGACTTTCAACTATCCCTCTTTCATTTGTTAAAAGCATTCAGTTTTTAGTGATAACTGGTGCATTTTAAAACGGGTATTAAATAAAATGTTCAAAATATTTCAAGTATTATTTATATGAACTATAGCCTATTTCTTACCAAGTCATGAGAGGAAGAAAAAACACTAAGTGAAATGCACAAATTCTAAAAATTCAGGTTTCTGATCAAAATTGTATGTTACTTTAATAATTTTAATAATTGTATTTTACTTTAATAATTTTAATATTTACTAATAATTTAGTAATATCAAACCAATGAAGAGATTATTTTTACTAAGTATTTTCTTAATTTATGCTTTTAAAAGTCCAACTATGTCTATTTGGGATTATGCCACTGTATCATTCCTATGAGAAAACTGAAAAGTAGTTTTAGTTGCTCTTTAAAATCCATGATTTTTCCTACTAGATTACACTTGATTCAAACTGTAATGCTTTAACATTAGGTGTTTGTTACTGTTTCACATTCTCACATGGTAAGATAATAAGTTTAAATTACCTTATTTAATTTTTACTTATTGATGGTTCAAAACTAGATTGAGAAATAGGAAAAAGTAATCAGTTTTGGAATTGAAAAGAATATTAGTTTTCGTTTAAAAAGCTATGCAAGCTTAGTAATGTAGAAAGCAAAAGCAAGCATCCTATCATATTTGTAAGAGAAATTGCTTGGAGAAATTGCAAATTGTAATGACTCTTGACTCTTTGGGGGTATAAGACAAATGACTAACTTGCTATCATGAGAATAACAGTCCAGTTCAGGAAAAAACAGCATCTATGGACTTGATTACCTGGAGAAGATTCAAAGAATACCATGTAATTGTGAGAGAAGATTCATCCTGATTTTATATATATATATATGGAATATATTTATTTATTTATTTTGAGTTCATTTATTTATTTTGAGAGAGAGAGAGAGCGCTCTCAGGGACAGAGAGAAAGGGAGAAAGTTTCCCAAGCAGCCTCCATGCTGTTAGCAGAGACCCAATGTAGGACCTATTCTCAGAACCATGAAATCATGACCTGAGCTCAAATCAAGAGTTGGATGCTCAACTGACTTAGCAACCGAGGTGCCCTCAGCATGAAATTTTTAATAAATTGCAAAATGCCAGCTATACACTAGTATGATAGTCTGAAACTGCTGGAGATCATAGCTATAGGGGCTCTCACATCTATTTGCAGGATTTTCCTTCAGGTTTTCACAGGAAAGTAGGGGAAAATAGGTCCATTCCTGGAGGATGGCAGCAACAGATGATAGGCTCCTTTTACTGCTTAAGGAAGGACAGGATGTTCGTGAAGTCCACACTCTCAAAACCCAGTATCACCATGCCTGCTTAAGACAGTGACTTAATCAGAGTGTCAGAGAATGCCTGTCCAAACCACTGACACCCCACCTTGCCGCAAGTGCCAAGGAGAACTACTAGAGTCTGTCTGCGAGCTGTACAAGCTAGGATCCAAAGCCAAGAGAGAAGCAGACACTGAGAAATACTCCTGCAAAGTATGTTTCTCTTCAGCACAAGTTATTTTCTGAAGAATTTGAAGAGGTGGTGCACTCGGAGGAGCAAATAAAACAACAAAATTTAACCAAGCTCAAATTCTGATTTAATACCCAAAGCCTAGAAGAAGAAAGGACACGTTCATTGCTAATCATTACAAAACAAAAATAAAAGTCTTATTATGGGGGATAAGTTTAGGAATCCCCTGGACTTACACCAATGGGTTGACAAGGTATAAAGAAATACAAGATCATAAAATGCTCACACCCGAGTTTGGGTAAACCAGATTGGCACCCCAAGAATAGGAGGGTGCAAAGACACCCTGACAATAGGGAAGCACAAAGGTGCCAGGTTTAAGGAGGTGCAAATGCACCCCAAAAAAGAGGGTGAAGAGCCCCCAAAATAGGGAGAGGCAAAGGCCTAAAATAGGTATGGCACAAAGGTGCCCAATATGCAGGTATATGAAATACACAAGATTAGATGTTCAGGGTGGAAGCACCCCAAATTTAGTACTATAGCAAAAAGCTGCTTTTATAGGAGAATAGGCTCAGGTTAGGTGAATTGGTGAATTGAACTATGGATTGAGCTTCAGGCAAAGCAGCCCAGATTGGAGATGATTAACGAAAGAAAAGGTGTCTTGTCAACCCTGAGGTTACTCCCCCTATCTGTCTCACCCCCTAGGCTGAGATAAACAGAGATGCTGCCTCATGTCCCCTGTAAACAACCCTTCTCCCGACTACCCGGCACCTGGCTTTTGTTTTGTATTAACCCAAACCCCCAACCACAGATATCCTCAAGACCCCCTTTCCCTCATGTCCACAAGTTAATGTTCACAGATACATTGTCCCTTTGTGCACATCCATCGCCATGTTTGTAAGCCTTCTGATCCTAATAAAAATGGGGCAAGGACCCTTATTCAGAGCTCTTGTCTTTTCCCAGACATTAGCCATCTCTCGTTTTCAATCCTCCATCCACTCTTTTGCCGGCCAAAAGAGAACTTTAGACTTAGAGTCTACAACATCTTATTATCTACCATCCTACATAAAATGTCTTATTTTCACACAAAAAAGGATACAAAACGGGAAGGAGAAGCACAGTCTGAAAAGGCCAAGCCATCACCAGAAAGTCAGATATGATAAATATGGTGAAATTATGATACAAGGAATTTAAAACAACTATGATCATATTTGTTAATATGATACTATAATAAATTATGGTGTGTAAAAATCTCTAATTGAAAAGATAGGTGGCATGCAATATTGTATAGGTAATTTTAGCAGAAAAGTGAAATAAATAAATAAAATGGAACTGGTATACATTAAAAACAAAGTTAACAGGTGAAGAATGTCATCAATATGTAAATCAATTTATACAATGAATCCAGGAAAGAATCATTTGATTTGTAGGAGGGGAATAAATAATTTTTAATTAGATTAAAAAAATGCAAAGAGAAAAAAAAAGGTAAAGATAGTCAAACAATAGATCTAAGAGCTGTGAGACAAAATCAAACAACCTAACGTATGCATAAATTGGAATCACAGAAGGAGGAAAAGGGAGAAAACAGAGCAAAAGAATTACTTAAAGAATAATAGCTAAGCATTTCCAGCTAATGACAGACATCAAATCAGATACAAGGAGCTCAGAGAACAGCAAGCAGGAAAAATATCAGAACAAGCAAAACACAAAAACACCTAAAGCCCAAGACCTAGACAAATCATATACAAACTCTTGAAAACCAAAGACATAGAGAAAACCTTGATGGAGGCTTACCTATAAAAGGAAATTACCTATACAAATTACCTATTCAAATTACCTACAAAAGGAAAAAGGATAAAAATTATAGCAGACCCTCATCAGAAACCACACAAGTAAGAAGACATGTTTACATTGTTGTGAGAAGAAAACAATGTCAAACCAGAAATCTGTTTCCAATATAAATATGTCTTAAAATAAAGGTGAAAATACTTTCTCAGAAAAACAAAAACTAAGCAAATTCATCATCAATAGCCCTGTTGAATAAGAAATATTAAAGGTCATTTTTCACACAGAAATATGATATGGAGTAAAACTTGTATCTACACAAATAAATGAAGTGTCTAAAGTGGAATATGGAAGTAAAATCGCTTTTTCTTATTTCTAAATACCCCAAAATATAACCAGTAGTTTAAAACAAAAATAGAAACAATGTATTTTGTGCCTATAGCATATACAAAAATGAAAATTATGCCAATTATGGCAGAAGGGATGGGAGAAAGGGGTTGGGAATGTGCAGGCAGCCATCACTCCATACCAGTGTGGAATGAGAAAAATAACCATGCTAGCTGCAACTGGGCAAACGATCTTCAAAACCAACTGGAAAAACTATGATTGTTCCATGACCTCTGCAAATTAAAACTCTGTTGCCATTGCTTTCACAAGTTGGAGAGATGAAAAAGTATTTATTACACTTTAAACACTAGAAACCTTGAGAAATTTGTGTTTTACTTCTTATCAAAAAGCAAAGCAAAACAAAACAAAACAAAAAAAACAAAAAAAACAAAAAACAAAAATTTTGCGAATTTGCTATTACTCTTTCACAGTTCTTACCTTCATTTTCTTGCCACATATTTTGATAGTGAGTCCTAATGAATTGTAACAATCTTTTCTAAACTTACATCAATTTCCAACATTTTATCTTTTGCAATTCCAATGTCATGAAGTATTACTGTGAGCTCCTTCATTGTAAAGTTTTGCCCAGCATCAATTTTTCTGGGGAATCTTTATTATTTTTGTCACAATTACCTTTATTTACTTCTGTAAGTTTATCTTCGCTAAATTTCTCTAGGTGCACATCCAGAGTCTCTCAATGAGGATAGTGTTAGGATTCTCACGTGTATTTCTTCTTATAACTTCTTTTATGTTCAGTTGAATCCTGTAAAATTCTTTGAACAGTGCAGTTAATGTTTCTGCCGTACTTCATGTATAAATTCCCTTTTACTTATTGTATGAAGGTGAAGTGTTTTCAGTTGCATGCTTTATATCATATATTTTCCAAAATTTGGTGAAAGACATTGCATGATCTTCAGTTGTGATATCAATAACCTATGTGAATGTCTAAGATGAATGCTTTCAAAAGTTGAAATAACTCCTTGGTCCATTGGCAAGGTTAAGAGTTGTACTTGGTGTAAACAACACATTTTCATATTTTCATTCAAGGCCTGAGGGGAATCAGGGTGACACAAAACATTACCTCACAGTAGTAGTGCTTTAAACTTGAAATGGTTGGAATGATAAAGATGTGGGAAGGAAGAAATTAGAGAACTCAGTCCTTCCTTACTGGGTCTGAATCTGGAAGGAGTACCAGACTAGAAAATGAGGATTGACTGAGAAAGAATGAAATCATGTCATGTGCAGCAACATGGATGGAACTGAAGAGTATTATACTGAGTGAAATAAGTCAGTCAGAGAAAGACAGATATCATATGTTTTCACTCATATGTGGATCTTGAGAAACTTAACAGAAGACCTTGGGGGAAGGGAAGGGGAAAAAAAAAGTTACAAACAGAGAGGGAGGGAGGAAAACCGTAAGAGACTCTTAAATACAGAAAACAAACTGAGGGTTGATGGGGGTGGGGTAGAGGGGGAAATAGGTGATGGGCATTGAGGAGGGCCTTGTTGGGATAAACACTGGGTGTTGTACAAGCGATGAACCATGGGAAGCTACCCCCAAAACCAAGAGCACACTTTATACGCTGTATGTTAGCCAATTTGACAATAGATTATATTTAACAAAATGAGGATTGCCTCTGGAAGCTGACCAGAATCCTAGGCTAATAATCCGTGAGGGAACAGGAATCTCATTCTTACAGTGTGAAAGAACCAAATTTAACCACAAACTAGAATCTTGGAAGCAGATTCTGCCCTAAACAGTAGAAAGGAGCACAGCCCTGAAGAAACCTTGATTTTAATGTTTGAGATCTGGAGACCATAACTACCTGAGTCACACTGACCTGGACTTCAGAGGTCCTTCAGAACTTGCCACGCAAGTGTATTAGGATAAGGGATGTTAGAGGAGAAACTCTGATCACAGTCGGTAGAATAAATTCCTCTCAGTTACTTTCTGGTTCAGAATATATATACTACAGTACACTAAAGGTCAGAGGCTTGGCCTCAAAGATATTAATATGTGGAATCTCTTCAGGAAACTTCCAACAGATCTTCTGCTTCCCTTCAAAGGTCACCGAGGTCACAGAGAAATGAATCCTCATGGTAGTTTACCAGTCTTTAACAAATCACGTTTGGGGTTATTAGTACCATCCCCAGCCCAAAATTTTAGCCATCAGCTCAGTCTATTGCAAAACTTATGGTAATATTTAGATCAGTATTCCTTCTCAGAACACACTATGAATAGTACTCTAACAAAAGGTACTGCAAAGTAGGGGCGCCTGGGTGGCTCAGTCGGTTAAGCGTCTGACTTCAGCTCAGGTCACGATCTCGTGGTCGGTGAGTTCGAGCCCCGCGTCAGGCTCTGGGCTGATGGCTCAGAGCCTGGAGCCTGCTTCTGATTCTGTGTCTCCCTCTCTTTCTGCCCCTCCCGCATTCATGCTCTGTCTCTCTCTGTCCCAAAAATAAATAAACGTTAAAAAAAAAGGTACTCCTAAGTAAATTTATGGAGGTGATTTGTACAACCAACACCTAAACTTTGATATGAATAAACTTATTGACGTGTCTGGTTTATGGAGGAGAAACAGACAACAAAAGGGTTTTTTTACCCAAATAAGCAGAAAAGTTAAAGCTGTAAATACAGATGACCACAGTTTTATATTCTCACTCATGATGAACCATTTTCTTGAAATTTTAGTATTTCTGAGTCAGAAGTTCCTATAAATGAGGGAAATATACCAAAAAAAAAGGTGAGGAAGATCTCAATCTTTTTAAACCCACAGTTTTGCTTTGAGCTATCTTTGAACAGAAAATGTGTAATCAGTTGCTAATTTTATGGTTCAGACAAAAGTTACAAAAGGAACCTTTGAAAGAGGAAATCAATGAGGATCAAGTCATTAGTGAAAAATTAGCTCTTTTACATAAATACTTTCCAACATTGCCTCAGAAATCAGAGAAAGTTCAAGATGAGCAAAATTCTTTGATTTCCATAAAAAGAAGAATCTCTAGAAAAAGTACATATTCAAAAACTATGAATAAATATAATAAAATTATTATTATATGTGTATCCTAAAAAATTTAAGTATTCATCTATGTATCTCTCTACCTCTGGACAAAAATCCAATTGAAACCAATGTTGAAGGCCTATTATATAATTTATGACAATTATTTGCAAGCCTAGGGATGCTTTGTCATCATTTGTTAATGCCCTGGGATTCTCAGAAAGATTGAAAGATCAGCACAGTTTTTAATTTAAAGTCACCTTCTGCGGTGCCTCCTAGTAAGAGTTAATATATCTTTAACTCCTTAATGCCACTTCACAATCTTCTGTCTTTTATCATACAAGATCTTAATAAGGCTGCCTTCCAATAAGATATTTTAATCAACATTAAATATTTCAGTGTCATCATAACCACCTGCCTTAATGAATCTTACAATGTGGGTGCATATTGTAGAGCAGCATCCTTATGTGTCTAAAAGTTTTAACAGATAGCTTAGTCTTATTTAATTCATGCCAATTTCTGAAATGATGAAACAGGCCTTCATTAACAGTAAGCCCTCTCATTAGGGCAGCTATCAGCTATCAGTTGAGCCTGAAGGATTCATTGTGAATAACAAAGACACATATCACTAGGGAAACTTCAACCCTTCAAGGGTTTAGAGGTTACCTTCTGAGAGTCTGGACAAAAGCCAGATTTTAGATTTGCCCTTTTGAAGCAAACATTAAACCAACTTTAATTCTGACTTTATATATGTTGTCCCATCATTTTTATTTAAAATTGAAAATATTGCTGAGTTCTACAAAAAAGAAAAAAAAAACTATCTGAAGTATGATGGAGAATTGTATTGAATTTACTATTTAATTTGGGGACAATTTATATTTTTATGATACAGTGTTTTGTTGTCAGATTTTTTTACTTCAACATCCGAGGTTTGTGTCCCGCTGCTTTGAAAAATGAAGAGGTGGACACAAAATGAGCAGGAGGCAAAAGTTTATTAGAGTGTGTAAGATCAGAAAGGAAGAATAGTATGAAATCTCTCTTTACAGAGATGGGGCATTCAGAAGTGAATGCCATGACCATAGGCAAGTGTTCTTGTTTTGTAAGGTTCTGGTCCACCCTCCCCTCCTTCCCCCTTGTTCCTTCTCAGGTCTAACCCTTACTGGCTTGATAGCTCTAGGTCCTGAGTTGTCCATTCCTGATGGCTCGATTCCATTGTATGAGGGGTGGTCTATGGCCGTATCATTCCTTGTGGGTCATACAGTGTTATGGTCTAGTCCTTATTTTTGGTTAGGTCTTTTATCCAATTCCTGAGCCAATCCTGAGGAGCAGTAGGTGGTGTCTGGTTATATTCTTAAGAGTAACTTTATGCCCGAGGGGCTTTGCTGTAGTCAGACCCTCTCAACATTGTTCCAAAATATTTTTTTCCCCACCCAGGGACCTCAGGTCCTAACCTTTCTCTCTCTGCCTACTGAACCCTATCTTTTCTTATCATAGTTTTCTTACCCATGAATAGGAAATCATTACTCTCTTATTTTTAACTTCATTGAATAATATTTTTATATTTTTCCATATTGATTTTTTTTATACTTTCATTAAACTTTTTCTCAATCAACTGTATTTTGTGTTGCTATTTTTTCAAAGATTCTTTTTCATTTCATTTTAAACTGTCACATATATAGAAATGCAATTAAAATTTTTGTATTATTTTAACCATAATATTGCTAAATATCTTATTCATTTCAATAATATTTCCATGGCTACCTTTTGGTTTCAATGTAAATAAGCATATTCATTAAAATGATAGTTATATTTTTAATCTTCAAAAATTATAATTATTTTCTTTTAATGTTGTAACAGGGACCTCTAGTATTATTAATTGAAATATAATAGTTTGGCATTTTGTTCTTGTTCCTAAATTTAGAAGTGAATATTTTAATATTTTTATTTGAATGACCATGTTTTATGATGATTGCCAATTTCTTTTTTTTCTTTTCTTTTTGTAGATACACTACCACATAGTCAAGTTTTTTCTTCTTCCTAGTTTGGAAAAAAAAAATTCAACTTAAGGATTCAAACATGCATCTTTGTAGAGGGCTATTACGTACTATTTCTGATATAAAATGACCGTCCTATGTGTAATTCCTACAGACATAAACACATACACACATCAAGTTTATATTCTGCTGTTTGAGATCGGGTAAGCCCTGGTGATGTAAATATTACTATAGCCCTTCTCTGAGGACACTGAAAGTGAGGCACCAAGCCTTGCACAAAAGATTAAATAGGTTATTTTTGAATTTATTTCTTTTAGTGAAGAAATTATTTTTTCCCTAAGCCTTTATTTTTGTAGAAGATTTTTTAGGTTTACAATAAATTTGAGAGGAAAGTACAGAGATTTCTAATACACCCCCTTCCTGCACACTCGAAGAGTCTTCCCTGTCCTTAACACTTCACAGTGGAATGCCATATTTGATGCAATTGGTAAAGCCACACTGGTACATCATGATCACCCAAAGTCCATATATATAGCAGGATTGGCAACCATTGAGGTTTTTTTTTTTCTCTGTAGTTTTGCCTTTGTAAAATGTCATAAAGTTGGAATCATGTAATATGATTGGCTTCCTTCACTTCATCATATGCATCTAAGGTTGCTTCGTGTTTTTTGTGGCTTGATTGTTTACTTCTTTTTAGCACTGAATAATATTATTTTGTTTAAATGTACCATAGTTAATCCACACAACTACAGGACAGGTTGGTTGCTTTCAAGTTTTATTTTTTATTTAAAAAATGTTTTCAATGTTTATTTTTGAGAGAGAGAGAGAGAGAGAGAGAGAGAGAGAGAGAGCAAGCAAGGGAGGGGCAGAGAGAGAGGGAGACACAGAATCTGAAGCAGGCTCCAGGCCCTGAGCTTTCAGCACAGAGACCAACATGGGACTTGAATTCACAAACTGCAAAATCATGACCTGAGCTGAAGTTGGACACTTAACCAACTGAGCCAACCAGGCGCCCCTCAAGTTTAAGCAATTCTAATTAAACCTGCTATAAACATCAGTGTCCATTTTTTTCTGTGAACTGAAGTTTTCAACTGCTTTAAAGTAAATATCAAGGAGGACAATTGCTGGATCATAAGGTAGAGTATGTTTGCTCTTGTAAGAAACTGCCAAACTGTCTTTCAAGGTAGTTATACTATTTTTCATTCCCATTAGCAATGTGTAAGAAAGAGTTCCCATTGCTTCACATCCTCACCAGTACTTATTGGTGTAAATGTTCCAAAGTTTGGCCATTTTAATACGTGTGTAGTGGTATCTCATTGTTTTAATGTGCATTTCCTGGATGACATGAGACGTTGGGCATCTTTTCATGGGATTATTAGCCATTTGTATATCTTCTTTGAAGAGGTATCTATTAAGGTCTTTGTCCCATTTTTAATTGGGTTATTTGCTTTTTCACTGTTGAGTTTTAACAGTTTTGTTTTGCTTTTTGTTTTGCTTTTAGTATATGTGACATAACTTTTCTTTATCATATGTGTCTTTTGAAAATATTTTCTCCCAGTCTGTGGCTTGTTGGCTTGTCTTATTTTCCTGACATTGTTTTTTTTTTTGTTTGTTTTGTTTTTTTATTTTTTGGGGTCTTTTTGTTTAGTTTTGTTTTTTTGTTTGTTTTCTTTTTGGCAGAACAGAAGTTTTTAATTATGGAGTGCAGTTTATCAATTATTTCCTTTATGGATCATGTCTTTGGTGTTCTATCTAAAGAGTCATTGTCATACCCAAGGGCATCTAGAATTTCTCCTGTTATCTTCTAGAGATTTTATAGTTTTCCATTTACATTTAGGTCTGTGATCCATTTTGTGTTAATTTTTGTAAAGCATGTAAGATGTCTAGATTCATTTTCTTTTATATACAAATGTCCAGTTGTTCTAGTGCAAATTGTTGAAAGTATTATCTTTGCTCCATTATATTGACTTTACTCCTTTGTTGGAGATCAGTTAATTATATATGTGGTATTCTATTTCTGGGTCCTCTATTCTATTCCATTGATCTCTTACTCTTTCATAATAATATCATAATGTCTTAATTATTATAGCTTTATAATAAGTCCTGAATCTGGATAAAATGATACCTCTTATTTTGTTCTTCCCCTTCAGTGTTGTCTTGGCTATTTAGGGTCATGTGATTCTCCAAAAAAGCTTTTAGAATCAGTTTGTTGGTATTCATAAAATAACATGCTGGGATTTTGATTGGGATTGTATTGAATCTATAGATAAAGTTGGAAAGAACTTTCATCTTGACAATATTGAGTCTTTCGATTCTTGAAAATGGGATATCTCTTCTTCATTTAGATCTTCTTTGATTTTGTTCATCAGAATTTTGTAGTTTTCCTTATATAGATTTTGTACATAATTTGTTAAATTTATACCTATTTCATTTTTGGGTGTGTTAATGTAAATGGTACTGTGTTTTAGTTTCAAAATCCATTTATTCACTGCTGGCATATAGGAAGATGATTGATTTTTGTATATGAACCTTACATACTGCAAACTTAGTATAACTACTTATTGGTTCCTGGAGGGTTATGGCTGTTTTTTGGCGGGTGAGGGGGGGAATCACTTTCTTTTTTCTTGCGATGTTCTACGTAGACAGTTGAGTCATCTGTGAGCAAAGACAGTTTTAGTTCATTATTCCCAATTTGTGTAACTTTTATTTCCTTTTTACATAATTACATTAGGAAGGACTTCCATTTTGTTGTTAAAAAGGAATGGGTCAGAGTGGAATCCTTGTCGTGTACTTGATTTAAGTGGAATAGCCTTTTGTTTCTCACATTAAGAAAGAAGTTAAATGGAGGGTTTTTGTGTTGATAGTCTTTATTAAGTTGAAAAAGTAGTCCTCTATTCCTAGTTTACTTATTTTGTTTTACATATATGAAGCATACCATTCGACACTATATGTTAGGGACTAAAAAAGCATTACTTAATTTCATGTTTATTTTTTTAATGTTTATCTTTTTTTTTTTTTTGAGAGAGAGAGAGAGAGAGAGAGAGAGAGAGAGAGAGAGCAGGGGAGTGGCAGAGAGGGAGGGAGAGAGAGAGAAAGAAATCCAAGTAGTCTCTGCACTACCAGCACAGAGTCCAACGCAGGGCTCCAACTCTCAAACCATGAGATCATGACCTGAACTGAAATCAAGAGTCTGAGGCTTAACTGACTGAGTCACTCAGGTGCCTCAAGCATTATTAGTATTTTTTTAATGATGGGATATATGAGATATCACTTTTTTTTTAATATTTAAATATTAAATATAAATTGAGAGAGAGAGCATGAGATGGGGAGAGGTTGGGAGAGGGGGGCATAGAAAATCCAAAGCTAGATCCATGCTGACAACAGTGAGCCCAGTGTGGGGATGTGGGACTCAGACTTAGAACCATAAGATCATGGCCCCAGCTAAAGTTGGATGCTCAACTGACTGAGTCACCCAGGAATCCCCCAAGAAAGCATTATTTTTTGTAATTAAAAATTACAGAGAATTTAAAGAGCAAAAATATGCTTACCAGGACTCAAATTATTTTTCCAAAAGCCTAGCAAAATACATTAAAAACTAATACTAACAGATTAGGGATTTTAAATATATCTTTACTAATGTATAATGTTTTTCATGTAGTGCAAATGCATGAGAAATAATTAAATTAGTGATGCCATAAATGTTATTATTGCTGTTAAAGTTTATTATTCTTTAATCATAGCTGTGTTTTGGGGTACCTGGGTGACTCAGCTGGTTGGACGTCCGACCTCGGCTCAGGTCATGATCTCACAGCTTGTGGGTTTGAGCCCCGCATCGGGCTCTGTACTGACAGCTCAGAGCCTGGAGACTGCTTCAGATTTTGTGTCTCCCTCTCTCTCTCTCTCTGCCCCTCCCCTGCTTACACTCTGTCTCTCTCTCAAAAATAAAAAAATAACATAAAAATAAATCATAGCTGTGTTTTACCTATTTTTGACATGCCCAGTTTTTCTTACACAAAACACATTTTATTTTATTTGTTTTACCAATAAGTCGAAACTAGGCCACTACTCATAGACATTAAAATATATGTGTTCTTTTTTGCTGTGACTAATTGTACTTATTTGTTAGTTTGGGCATGTCATATCTTTCAATACTTAAACATAGTTTGGACTTAATAAAATTGATGGTCAACTGAAACAAACAAAAAAAGTCACTATCTGATAGTATAAATTTATCACAAGGGACATAAAATATCCAAAACTACAGATATAAATATTACTTCACCAAATTTTTATTTTGTGATGAAATGTTTTAGTTTAATTTAATAAACTATATCAATCATTTTTATTTTTTTAATTTTTTAACGTTTTTTATTTATTTTTGAGACAGAGAGAGACAGAGCATGAACGGGGGAGGGGCAGAGAGAGAGGGAGACACAGAATCGGAAGCAGGCTCCAGGCTCTGAGCCATCAGCCCAGAGCCCGACGCGGGGCTCGAACTCACGGACCTCGAGATCGTGACCTGAGCTGAAGTCGGCCGCTTAACCCACTGAGCCACCCAGGCGCCCCCATATCAATCATTCTAATGTACATAAAAAGACACCACCTTTTATTAGGAATTTGAACTAAGTATGAATAAGACAACTAAGAGTTCATTTTAAAATCAATTATCATCTTATTACAGCATGCTGTATATAATATAACGAAAGGTATAGTAAATAGAGGGGGAGCTTACTTTGTCTAGGATAAAGATTTTTACTGACCATTGTTAAATCTATCCTGGATTATAGAAACTATCTTCTCTAAGAGTTATCCGTGATGTGAGTCTCTTTACTCTCACACCCTTTGAGTTACCATTATTACATAAATCTTCTGAAAGCAGAATTCCAGG
Organism: Prionailurus viverrinus; assembly: GCF_022837055.1. Taxonomy (NCBI): domain Eukaryota; kingdom Metazoa; phylum Chordata; class Mammalia; order Carnivora; family Felidae; genus Prionailurus; species Prionailurus viverrinus. The sequence continues at coordinate 107,778,642 of NC_062564.1, read as the reverse complement.
TTGATTGGTTCCCATTCAGAAACAGGCAATGATGATTTCCTGCCTAAGTAATGGAATATAATATTTCGATATGGCATTTAAAATTTAATTTTAAAATTTAGTCTATTCAATACTCATTTCTAATCTTAACATCAGATAGTTGGTGAAAATTGTGAAGCATCTGAGCTTTTGCCCTACTTCAATCTAAAGAGTAAATTTGCAACCGTTGGTGAAGGCTGGGAGACTTAGGTTGTAGACCAAGAACTTTACCACTTATGGCATAGCAAGGAGTATGAGCTTCCTGCTCATTCAGGGTACCCTTGCCCCAAAGTTCTACAGGTAGCAATGGGGAGCAGTCCAAGTAGATGCTATACATGCAATGGGCTTGCATCACAATTGAGGAAATATGAGCTGAAAAAATGCAAATATTTTATAATGTGCTGCAAGCAAATTTGGCCATTTTCCCAGAAGGAGACGTTATCTGTATTACACTAGATAGTAAAAAAACAAACAAACAAACAAACAAAAAACATGCCCCCTATAATTATATTTTTAAAAGAATCCAAAACAAAAGGACAGGAGTGCCTCATTTGCAAAATATATCAGCATGCAGGAGATCCATAGGATTTTCTCCCAATAATATTTACTTTCATTTCTGTAGTATCTTGTTTATGACACATTTTCCCATGAGTATGCTCCTCTCTTGGCCACTTTGATTCATCTGACCCACAAAATTTAATTAAAGCTTCTCTCAATAGTACTCCAAGCCAGCTTCCAGTTTTGACTATAACAGTGCATCCCAATGTCACAGAACAAATGCCATAAGCCATTAGGATTTACCTTAGAAAGCCACATAGCTTTAATCTTAAATTTCTTGGTTAACTCTTATCTTAGGCTTGAGATGTTAATTCAGGTACAGAAGGATGTATTGTCAATTGAACAAATAAAATTTTGGCCCAGTGGAGAAAATCTAGATCAATTACTTCATTCCTAATGATACTAGCCAGTGAATTCAGGTTGATCTGGATGCCATCTAGTGCTGAACTGCTGTCATTAATGACTTTAGGTAAAGTCAGAGATGAACTTTAATTCTCTTTTCTAAATGGATGATTCTTATTTTAGGTAAAACTGCCCTCAGGGTGGACATATAACACAATCATTATCTCTTCATTAATCTTCCCAAATATCAAGGGTGTCCTAATTTTAGAGATGATGTCATTATAACCTAAGGGTTACATGATCCACTGGTTTTCTTAAACACAAGTTCTTGGGGGGCCTGGGTGGCTCAGTCGGTTAAGCGGCCCGCTTTGGCTCAGGTGATGATCTCGCAGTTCGTGAGTTCGAGCCCTGCATCAGTCTCTGTGCTGACCACTCGGAGCCTGGAGCCTGTTTCAGATTCTGTGTCTCCTTCTCTCTGATCCTCCCCCATTCATGCTCTGTCTCTCTGTGTCTCAAAAACAGATAAACGTTTAAAAAAAAAAAACACAAGTTCTTTTATGGCTCCCCGACAGTGTCAGTCTTAGTGTTTTGAGGAGGAAACAAGTTAACATATGGCTTAAATACATAGCGTAGGGTTCCATATACATACATCATGCCATAGGAATCAGTAGTTATTTATAGATCACGGGGAACGACAATGAGGTCAATATTTGTTGGGGAGCATATTATGCCAATATATCCAGTGTGACTTCCTAGCTGCTGGTAAGTCTTAGTAGCCACAATTTACTTTAAACTATTGAATGTTTTTCTTGTTTTGGAACTGCCTAATTTCAGTCAGTTAAATTTGTCCTGTGCGTCCATGCCACCAGTTAAAGGGCACTCATCTATTCCACAAAGTGACTGAGAAACAGACTGACAAACAGGAGTAGGGAAGACACCTGGTGGTGTCGACAAGTGCTTTGTGTGAGAGGTGCAGAGTTTGCTGCTGTTTCCAACAGAATTCTTGATAAAGTTAAGGCAAATAGTGAGCAAATCATTGTCAAAGCCAATTGGAAGGAATAACAGACCAGCACTCCATTAAAGTTAAGATTCCTGTAGTGGTTTGACAGAGCCATGCCAGAGTGTTTTCCTTTGTGAGGAAGGCTCCAAGAGCTGTTTTGAAAGAAAGAGGTAATTAACGTCCCTCCTCCTCCCTTACCACCCAGGACATACGTAACATATTATTTCTTCCCTGCGTGCCAGGATTTTGACCTCTGCCATTGGGTAAATATAATAAAGATTAAAATCTCCTTCCAAACTGGAAAACCTCTCTTCAAAGGTAGAATTGAAATAAAATTGTTTTATTGTTGAGTAAGTGTTAAACCAGAATGGGATGCACATCACAGTCAATCCACAGACAAATTGCAATGACAAATACCTCTCACCCTTTTGTAAAGGATACAAGTCCACTTACTTGATGACCAGTTACTGCTGATCTTGAGAATGTATCTATAAAAGGAATTGACAGAACACATTGATCTTAAATCCAGTTGGTAATTAGGGGTGACCATTGTGTTAGCTAGTTGACTTTATCCAAAGAAAAATAAACTTCATTGCTGTCAGAAAGTTTGTTTTGCAAATTGGAACAAGGAACTTAAAGATAGGCTCCTAACCTCCCACAGACTGGGAGATAGGGACCGTATCTTCCTTGCTGATTGCATTTCAAAGAGATGGAACCCAGATCCTAGAGAAAGACACACCTGAGTCATAAAGCCAGCAAGAATCCTATTTACCTTTTGAAAAGATTCACAAACATTTCAGAGAGAAAGAACTTGCAATGGCAAGTTTTCTAACTAGCTGCCTTAAGGGGAAAGAGCTCTTATTTTCAACAGGGAGAATTATTTCTTTACCATTTTTAACTCATATTTTCCTTTACACCATTCAACCACCAGAAATCCTGCTTCTTATTTATTACCTATAAATTACACCTGCCTTTCAATCATCCTCTGTTCACACTCAGACTTTTCATAGAGATGAGGGAAGTGTAAGAGTTATAGCTGGATTTTTAGAAAATGTATCCAGATGAAGTTTGAATCCTCTATGCTTCCTTTTGGTTCAGCAGGATGGCCACTGGTTTAAGTCAGAAGAAGAAACAAAAATGCATCATGTCTAGTAATAGCCAGGATGAAACCCTGAATTTTCAAAATAGTCCATATAAGCCCCTACCTCTTTCATCCTATCATTACCTGAGAGGTAATGATCTCTTTCTGGGACAGCAACATGAAGTGAAATACAATTGGACATGACTAAGGTGTGTGGAATAGAAAGAAGTGAGGACAGAAGGGCTAGAGGTCCTTTTGAGGAGAATTTTGAGGAGGCCATACCAACTCTCAGAAATGTCAGGTGCTTCCTTCTGAATGGGACTGTAGTGTGTTCATGTTATATCTTGACTAATAGTTGATTGTTGAGTGTTTTTCTGTGTGTGACATTAGGCATACATGTCAGATGGAAAATGGTCTGAGAAACCAAACAGGTGACAGAGATTTGTTTCAGTGGTCATATTTAAGTGAAAGAAATTGGCAGGTATTGGTATTTATGTATTGGTTTTGGCAGACATATATTTATCGACATTATTTTAAGGTAGTTAAATTCTTTTCTGACTGTTGTGATATGGGCATATTTTGGCTATAGTAATTTTCTTAGTCCATTTGGGACTCAAGAGGGCAAAAGTCCAGCATAGTTTATCTTCTAGATTTGGTTTGGGGCAATGTCATACATATTGTATATTCACACATGAGAGAGAAACACGTTAGATCTTGTCAGGAGTCCCGAGTCTGGCATGCAGTCGTAGCTTTGCTTCCCAAACATAAAGTATGCATTCACTAGATGATGCAGACTGGATTAGCATTTTGATTCCAGTTGGTTTCACCAAAGAATACTACCATGGGCATCTACCTACATGAATGACCTTGATAGTTTGATTAAAACACCAGAAAAGTTGGGCTGGAAATTAATTTAGGAGCCAGTATGACACTGATGTTAAAACCCTGTGGTTAAATAATTTAACCTAGGGAAAGACAATAAATACAAAAGAAAAGTGGTCTACTTCTACATTTTTATAGGAAAATTTGATGACAAAAATACAAGCTTTTTGTTGTTAAATATTTTTCACTCCTCTCTGCCTTTCTTAATCTCACAGTTTGACCATTAGATGGCTTCTTTTGTTGTACACCAAGTAAGTCTTAATGTAAACAATTTTTCTAAATCTCTCAGTCTTAATTACAAAAATTGAATTCTTTTACTAAGATAGAGCTTTTCCTCACTATGTCTATTCATTCACAAATGTAACACATTTGAAGAGTTAAAAGTACAATTTCTCCCATATTAAACAGTCCATATTTATATGTAATCCATAACTTTTTAAAATATCACTTTTTATAATTTTTTAATTTTCTGGATGTCATATCTATGGACCATATCATTAATAGATCTATACACAGAAAAAGAAGTTGGATTATATTGCTTAAAAAAATCAGTAAAAATTTTTGCTTAACTATTTGGTACTTTGGAAGAGAGATGATTTTATTTTAATATATTGGCACTGCACTATGTTTTAGCTACATGGGCATATAAAGACGATTTGAGAAATTACTGCTACAGACGAAATACTTGTGTTTCCCCAAAATTCATATGTTGAAACCTACTCTACGGTGTGATAGTATCTCGAAGTAGTTTTGAGGAGGTGATTAAGTTATGAGGACGGAGCCCTCATAAATGGAATTAGTGCCCTTTTCAAGAGACTCCAAAGAGGTCCCTGCCCCTTTACTATGGAGGTTACAACAGGCCCTCCTCAGACTCTAAATTTGCTGGTGCCTTTGGACTTCCCAGCCTGCAGAACTGTGAGAAATGAATGTGTTTTGTATAAACCAAGTCTATGGCATTGTGTTATAAAAGCCCAAATGGACTAAGACAATTACGACAGCCAAAATATGTTCATATCACAATAGTCAGAAAAGAATTTAATTATCTTAAAACCATCTAGCTAAATATATGTCTGCCCAAATCAATACATAATGATGGAATGGGAAGCCTGTGCAGGCAGAGTTTTTAGCGCAAGAAGGTTCTCAGCAGAGAGTAAAGGTTTGTGCAGATTTGCCAACAGCCTAAACTTTGATTTTTTTTAACGTTTATTTATTTTTGAGAAAGAGAGAGAGCGCACACAGGTGAGGGGCAGAGAGAGAGGGAGACACAGAATCCAAAGCAGGCTCCAGGCTCCAAGCTGTCAGCACAGAGTCCAACACGGGGCTCAAACCCACCAAGTGTGAAATCATGACCTGAGTCAACATCGGATGCTTAACCAACTGAACCGCCCAGATGCCTCTTCAAACAGCCTGAACTTTGAATGCATTCCCCAATTCATGCACAGATCTATCAGAAATGAGTGCAAATCTTACTGGTTCACAGTGTTTGAGCACAAACATTGGTCACTGGCTGACTGTAAGCTGTGCTGCCCCAGACACGATATAACTGGCATAGAAATAAAGATGAAAGAAAGAAAGGGAGGAAGAGAAGGAAGGAAGAAGAAGGGAAGACAGACAAATAAGCAGAGAAATCAGCAGAGCACCCTGTGGTGGAGATAGATATTAGAGAATCAAACAAGGAAAGTCCCTAAAAAACACACACACACAAAACAGCAATAATAAGCTTAGGGGATATCTGGGTCCATAGTTGCTTTATTATCTAAAATGTTCAATTTTAGACAAAATATTAAAATGTAGGAAAAATAAAAGGTTATCCATGTGCAGCAGAGGGTAGAGACTATTTCAAAGAAGCCCAGATATTAGAATAAGCAAGGACTTCTAAGTAAGCATATGTTCCCAATATCTGATAATGAGCATCAGCAAAAAGCCTGCAGATAATAGCGTACTAATTGGTGAAAGATTAAATACTTTCTCTTACAATAGAGATAAAGGCAAAGATATTTTCTCTCTCCACTTCAGTTCAACATTGAAAGTTCTATTCAGTTCAGTAAAGAAAAACAAAGAAACAAAAAGGCAAAAAAAAAGTCACTCATGTTAGAAAGAAATAAACTTCTTATTTGCAGACAACCTTATAGTAAGGATATATATAGTAAGGAATATAGTAAGGAAACAACTGCCCTCTCCCACAAGAAAATAATAAAAGTCTACTAAAACAAACAACGTGACCAAAGTTGCAGGATATAGGATCCATATACAAGATCAATTGCATTAGTTTATACACTTGACCCTTGAACAATGCTGGAGTTAGGAGCACTGACCCCACCCACCCTACACAGTAAAATATCCAAGTATAACTTTCGACTCCCCCAAAACTTAACTATTTGTAGCCTACTGGTGACCAGAAGACTTACCAATAACATAAGCAGTTGATTAATGCATATTTTGTATGTTATATGTGTTACATACTGTATTTTTATAATTAAGTTAGAGAAAAGAAAACATTATTAAGAAAATCATAAGGAAGAAATAATACATTTACAATACCATTTTTATTGAGGTCCACCTGTAAGTGAACCCAGGTATATTCAAATTCTTGTTCAAGAGTCAACTGTACTAGCACTGAGCAGTAAAACAATCTGTCAGTGCACAATAGTATCAAAAAGCGGGGGAGGGGCAGAGAGTGAGGGAGACACAGAATCTGAAGTAGGCTCCAGGCTCTGAGCTGTCAGCACAGAGCCCGACGTGGGGCTCCGAACCCACAAACCGTGAGATCATGACCTGAGCCGAAGCCGGACGCCCAACCCACTGAGCCACCCAGGCGCCCCGAATTGACATTTCTTTAAAACAAGTTGAATGACTAAGCATATGGAAAGATGCTCAGCATGCTTACTAATTAAGTACAGATTAAAATCACAATGAGATAGTACTTACACTAGAATGGTCATCTTAAAAAGAAAGATAATAACCAGTATTGGCCAATGTGTGGAGAAACGGAAAAGTCATATGATGCTAGAGGAAGTATAAAATGGTACAGGCTCTTTGGAAAATATTTTGGCAGTTTCTTAAAACGTTAAACATGAAGTTACCACAAGATCTGGCTATTTCACTGCTAGGTATCTACCCAAGAGAAATGCCGGTGCCTGCCTTATGAATGGTATGGTGTGAAATGACACTAGAAACTTGGGGTGCCCCGGTGGTTCACTTCAGTAGGTGTCTGACCTCATGGTTTGTGGATTCTAGCCCCTCAGCAGGGTCTCTGCTGTCAGTGCAGAGCCTGGTTTGGATCCTTAGTCTCTTTCTCTCTCTGCCCCTCCCCTGATGACGTTCTCTCTCTCTCTCTTTCTCTCAAAAAATAAACATTTTTTAAAAATGGCACTAGAAGCTCAAAGATCAGAAGTCATTCATCTGGATGTTGAAATTTTTGAGAGATCAATTCTATAATCTCTATGGCCTTTCTCATTTTCTCCTTACAACATTTAAATATCTTTACATCACAATCTCTACCTACTCTAACTTCAACCAATGCCTTAATAACATTTTAAATTCTGTAACACCTTACAATTTTTAAGGCTCTTTCCTGTATCATCATGTTGGGTCTTTATAAACATATGAGATAGATCAGACAGGAATGGCCCACATTTTATAGATTAAAAAATATTAAAGTGCTAGATTTCAGAGAACCTCTAACCAAGGTTATTCCCCCAATAAATCATCAAGAAAAAAAAAACATCTTGCTGAAAGATTGCTGGGCTAATCAGAAAGCTGAGGTGACTTCAAGCAGACTAGTTAACCTCTGTGGCCTGGGAAAGTTCTGGTTTATTCCCCGAGGCCAGTGGTCTGCAAATCTCAAAGAAAGCAAATAATTCTGTTACAGATCAAGGGCCTTAAGTCAACAAACAAGGAGTGTGTTAACTTGTTCAAGTTAACAAGACCAGCTAGAGTGATGTTACAATATTACACACTTGATCAATATTTGTTGAAGAAAATAATAAATGTGATACAACAAAATTTCAAAAACTAAAAGAAAGTGACCTTACTAATTGCTGATTTTTCATGTCTTTATGTGTCTAGAATTTTGCCTTAGAAAACTGTAGCTGGGCAGAGGTGAACAAATAAGGGATGTGTTTGAAACAAAACTTGACAGTTCTTGATTGACAATTTGAGTAATTAAGCAATCAGAAAAATTAAGGGCATCTCCTGGACTCACCCTTCAAAATAAAATTCAAGGTCTTTAGGATTGTCATTTGCCTGAAACCTGTATCTCCAGCCTTAATCAAGGTCATCTACTGACACCTGGAAGGTAGATCTCCAAAGAAAACTGGAATCGAGATTTCCATGACATATTGGCAAATCCTTCCACTGACTGTAGTTAGACACCCTTTACTTAAGACGGCAAACTACTAAAGTAGAAAACATTAAGGTAGTTTCTCTTACTATTTTTAAAATCGCTCTAATGCTTTAAGTGGACTTGACCAAGCAAGTATCATAGAATATTTATTTTTTACATATTTCTTTTTCTTTTTAAGTTTAAAAATCTGATTATGCCCGTTTTCTAAGAACAGAAAAACTGAAGCAATAACAATATTTTAAAATGTTTATCTAGTTTTTATCTTTTAAGAAATCACTTGTAAAGTTTTATCTCAGTAGGTATTCTTATGTCTCTGTAGGGTGCCCAAATCAATCATGTTCACTCAATTACACAATTACATATGAAAACATGCTCAAAAATGTTTCTGGCAAAGATCCCTCAAGCCTTCCTAATGGTCTTTAGTGTTAACATTTAGTAGGAATGATCTTGTGCCCACATTATATTTTTCACTTAATTTAACTTTCCCCAGGTATTTTTATTTCTGAAACTTTGTGGGTTTTTTTTCCTCATAGTTTTCTCAAATACTAATCACGTCTTTAGATCTAGTCTGAGCTACATAAGAATCAAATGCATATGATATTTACTAGGGAGATGTTAATGCTGTTAGTCAATGCAATGTTTAGTGTTCTTAGATAAGAAGGCTATATACAACTCATAAAATGGGAAATCTGTTCAGAGCACTGTGTGGGGGAATTGCTAGTGATGGTGTGTTCAAACACCATGATCATTCTTAAATAGGTAGGTTTTAGGCAAAATGGATTTTTAATGCATCCTAAAGTGTATGAGGTCTTTATACACTGCATGGATTTTGCTTTGAAATTCAGCAGAATGAATCTTTTTAGTATGCTTACTTCTGCTTAAGAGAGTTATCATTTCACACAAGTATAAGGCTTCTGGTCAGTATGTTAGCATGATGGATAGTTAACGTTCAAAGAAATAAGTTTTAGAAAAAATCTTCTACAGTTCATAATTTCTTAAATATCATTATGTCTAAGAAGGGAAGTAGAACTTTTTCAGTCCACTTTATAGGGATTGTGATGTACATGTAACAGACTTACTAAGATTCGCATTGAAATTTATCTTTATCCTTTTTAAAACCTGATATTTAATGATAAATATAACTTTTTGGCTTGCACAGGAATTCCTATACCATGATTTATTTGATTTCTTTATTTTTATATTTTTTTCTTAAGGACAAGTAATGTATTTGCTAATATGCCAAATATCTGAAGATAGCAACTTGTTATTTAATATGCCAAATGCCACGGCACCTGGGTGGCTCAGTTGATTAAATGTCTGATTCTTTATGTCAGCTCAGGTTATGATCTCATGGTTGTGGTATTGAGCCCTGAGTCAGCCTCTGCACTGGGAGTGGAGTCTACTTGGGATTCTCTCTGTCTTTCCCTGTCCTTCTGCCCACCCCCAACTCATTCTCTCTCTCAAAAAAAAAAAAAGAAAAGAAATAAAAATAAAAAATTAATATACCAAATGCCTTATCAATAATCATGTAAAACAAAACAAATATATCAAAGTAAACTATGCTTATGTTAAGAGAAAGGGAAAACTCGGTATTATCTGAAAAAGTTAAACTTTCATATATAAGTATGTATAACATATGTCTTAAATATAGAGGAAATAATCTCATGAAAAAGAATACTGAATTACTATTTATCAGAGTAATATACAATAAGTTAACAATGACTAATGATTAATGAGAAAGGCTAAAATGTAAAGATAATCAACTGTGAATATTGATGAGGACTTTGAGAAATTGGGACAATTAAATTGTTGGTGAGAGTATAAAATGGTACATCCACTTTAGAAAAATATCTCTACTTACGGAATAATTCATATATTATGTGCCTAGATATTTAAGAGACATAAAATATATATTCACTTAACCAATTTGCATAAGAATGTCTATCACAGCTTTATTCATAATTAAAACCAGGAAAAAATTTAAATGTTTATCAATTTGACAGTATATAAGCAAATTTTGCTATACATATAGAATGAGCCATTAATCAGAAATCTTTTTAAATACTGATGCACACAGTAATATAAATGAATTGCCCTCACAGAACAGTATGTTTTCATTTACATGAAATATATATACATTTACATGAATATATAATACACATACATACATACAATATATACATACATTTACATGAAGTTCTAGAATCAGCAAAACAGTGTCTTAAAAAAAAGTATGGAGTGGTTGTCAGTAGATGGCATTGTGGGATTGGATAGAAAAGAAGAGCTAGAGAAAATTCTGGATGATGCAAATGTTCTCATTTGATAGAAGAGACATGGATGTATGCTTTTTTCAAAACTCACTAAAGTGTACATGTAAAGTATGTGCATTTCCCCTCATGTGGATTTTACCAAAAGAAAAAGTTCTGTAAATAAAACTAAGCACAAAAAGGTATTAAATAAAAAGGCAGAGTGTATCTGCTTGTGACATTAAAAGACTCTTTTTATACATTTCTTTGTTTTGTATCTCATTAAATGTTCAAAGTGTTTTTTGCAATCAAAGACCAAACAAAACATATTAAAATATTGAAAATATTGAGGAAATAATAAACTACTCCCAGAAAGTTCTTATTTATTAGATTAGTATGTATTTATAATAAAGTATTAGTTAATATTTTAAGTTCATAAACCATAGGACAAAATGTTTTGTTTAATGATTGGAGACCAGCAGACCTTTGTATTTCCATTGATGTAATTTTACATACAGGTTGATTAATGAACCTTATATGACTATCAATTTTGAGTAATAGATCCGCCAGAGAACATAGCATTTTATTTTTACCTTACACATTTGTTTTTAAATCCTTCAGTAACAAGGGTAGTTGAGTTTCAAATGTGACTCATACTGATTTTTCAGGAAGTTCAAAATTAGCACTTATTCAAGTGTTTCAAGTAACAGCAAACTAAATTAATACTGAGGGAAACCACTCAGAAAAATAATTAAGATTTTTTAATGTTTTCCTGATGTACTTTTGCAAAGATATATTTTAGTTATTCATATTCACTACATATGCATGCTTACATTTTCTTCATTTATAATAATCAAATGTTTAGCCCTTATAATTTTAGTAAACACAACTTCCCTCTCTTTTTAGAGTTTGTTGTACAGCTATTGACATACTTCACTATTAGCTTCTAATTGGTTTTGATTTTGCATAGCTGTGAAACTCATTTGAATAAGTTCATTATTTTGCTGCGAGAAGAAACAAAATTTAATTTAATTAGAGGTCATTGCACTTCCAGATTGAGTTAATTAAAGATCTAATCAAGCCTCCTGGGGATAAGTAGATTGTCAGTTGGGAAAAATCATTACAAGGCAAAACTCTAAAATCTACATTAAGGTTAATAGTTTTTTCAACTAAAACTTTGTATTTCTTGGCTCCTTCCACCTCCATAACCCCCTTAAATACTGAATAATGAATGTCAAGATACTCACATCTGAATAATGAGCTGTATTCATGCTGATATATCTTTATCAAGTCTTCCAAAAATAATCAAGATTTAGGTCTGAAATGGAAGAAATGACTAAAAACTATACCAGACGATGTTATATTACAGAGTATCTGAGCACTCTACGTTTCCTGAGAATAAAACAGTATCAAATTAATTAACACTATCAGTTACTGACATGACAACATATGCCAGAAGCCGAGCTATCCCAGCCTGATGGCAAGGCCCTTGCTGTGGACGGATTGGTGACTGCAAGGTGGCCCACCCACAGCGGAGCTTCTTGTACTCCCGCTTTTAGGTAAATTGACCTTAATAAAGTACCTGGGGAATTGTCTGTTGGGGAATTGCCCTCGACAGGCCCCTTGGGCAAGGAACTATTAGGGAAAGAAATAAGGTTCTGCAAGGAAATTGTGCGGCCCTACAGTTAGCCCTTGCCACCCCCTATAAAGACTCCTCTACCTAAAGGAAGGATAGGCTCATACCTTTGCAAGCCCGGAGGGACAAATGGATTTGAAAGCCCCACTCTGGCAACTAAGGAGTATATCTATGGGCACAAGTTACTCCAACCCCTAGGCCCACTTGGTCTCCAGGAGGCATTAAAGATGATTGAACCTAGTGGGTTAAAGTACGAAATGGTTCATTAGTTCCTAGGTGCATTGTTTCTCTCTGGGAATGTATGAGGCATGGGTTTCTAAGGGCTCTTTGGGCCCCCTCCTGGCACCTTGAACCCAGGCGAACACTTTTGTTCCTCAAACCACAAATGGTTCTGGGAAACAACTAAGAGCTCATGTCCCTGTAACTGTTCCACTTGAGGTGTTGAGAGATGGCCTTTCATGAAAACAGCAAAGCAAATGCTCTATAGATTATAGATAAATGTAGATACATAATGAAAATAATGTAAGAAGTTAATCAATAAGCAAAGGGCAGGAGGGAACGTTATGAGAAAATAACCATGTTATTCCTTAAAGGGTGGTTACACATAGGAACATTTTTATAATAAGGTAATGCTAGAAAACATAGATGACGTACGCTACAAGGAAATTGCTAGCAAATATAATGCCGCATTTACCACAATAAAGTGGCCAGTTCAACACACTGCTGTTGTCTGTATCCATTTTTATTTTTGTTTTTTATTTTAGTTTTTTATTTTAGTTTTGTTTTATTTTCACTTTTTCGCCAACGCCGTTCATCCTTGGGGAACCCCTAGACCTGCTGGAGCTGGACTCTGACAAATACAGAAATCTGTAATAGCTCTATTTAAGTACCGTCTTCTTTCCTCTGCAGTTCTATTTACTGAACTTAAATGCAAAGTCTTGATGTGATAAATGAGTCACTGAAAATTGTTGCTGAAAATATAAACTGGAATGCAAAGGATTCCTGAAGAATAATGAAACTATGTTTCAGATGGTTAAGGAATTTTAGGAAACCCAGAAATAAGCTGACTTGGGCATTAAATTTTTAAAAAGAGAGGGAATGAAAATCAATCTATGACTATTTGGTGCAAATGTTTCAATTATCAATCAATTAGTGTCTTCATCAGTTTGCTGATTACTGATATAGCATTAATTATATTGCAAATAACTGTCTTTTATTAAAAGTACAATGTATATAAATTTGTACATATGTCTTGCAATTTTCCAAGAAGGTACATACTTAAATTCAGTCTTCAAACCAACAGACTAGTTGTGGTGAAAATGAAATGAAATATTATTTACAACTGATTTCACGTGAACCAGTTTGTTTCAACCTAGAGTAAGTTGTAAATAGTATCAAAACAGAAGTTGTATGTTCTTTTTTTTTAAATTTACTATTCTAGCAATAGATTTTAATAAATTGTTTTTTGTTCTCAACTGTAGTTCCAAGTTTATAAAAAGAGAGAAAGTGAGATATTTATTAAGTCCTAGGAGCTACAAAATTAAAATTTGTGAAAAAACTAGAACAATAATGTATCAATGTAGGGCAGTAGTATAGCTCAGTGAGTAAAAACACAAGCTTTCAAGCCATCCATACCCTTACTAGAGAAGGACTTGGTAAAATAACTTATCCACACCCATCGTCTGCATTCTCCTCGGCAAAATCAGCATGCTGTCTTCCTCAGCAAGTTATTTTTAATGACTAATGAAATAATAATGAATGCAGGATTCTTAGTCCTCAGTGGTGTTAAATATTACTACTTTACATGTTTTGTGAAATCCATGGATTACAAATCAATCACAAATGTTCACAAGTTACTAAACAGTAGGGATAGAGTTGCTTTTATAAAGATACTAAAAGGTCACTTTTCTGCAAGTGGACACAATCATGGAACATTTCACAAAGGGAGAATAATCATAATCCCTAACAAATTACAAATGATTCTATAATATTTCTTTGTAACCAACTGCTATAGACACTATCAGCCAAATATTTTAATTATGTCAACATTAAATATATCATAATGTGTAATTAAATATCTCTACAATGTGTAGCTATATTTTTAATGAGAATGAAATAAAAATAAAATTGAGGTTAAACTAGACTGCTTTGAGCCACGGAGATGCAAATAAAGACACTTCGTGAGAATTAATATAAACTAAAAAGGTAATTATTATTATAGTCAAAATTAGCTATCTCCCCGCAAGAGTTTTCAAGACTGAGAAGGAATGTTTAACACACAAAACTATGGTTACACACACACTCACCACACACACAGATACACATAGTACACATGTTAATTATCAGTAACCTCTCTCTTTCCCTCATCTTACTTCCTCAGTTGATTTTTATGGACACCTATTTAAATATCATACAGCACAACTGTTTGTCATACTTTACATATAATCTCCCTATAGGTTCATGTAATTATTTTCTTGTTAAAGAAAATAATATAGAGAATAATTACAATTGTAACTACTTACAAATACCAACTCCATAACACTTTGCATGAGGAAAGTTTGATGGCTATAAATTCTGTTACAGTCAATAGCGTGATATGGCTAACAAAAAATTTCCATTTTTCTCTCCTGTCCTTTGGTTCTTGTCTTACATTTTATTTCTGTATGCATTATACTTTATTTCTACATAGATTATAAATTTCATACTATGCTGCTTATTTTGTTTTAAAAAGAGGTTGGACATGAAAAAAAAACTCTTCTACACAACAAAATAGTAATGTTTAAAGTGTATAATTTGAGTGACACCTGGGTGGCTCAGTTGGTTGAGCATCAGACTTTGGGTTTCGGCTCAAGTCATGATCCCAGGGTCGTGGGATCGAGCCCCCCATGATATGTGACACGTCTATACTCGTGAAACCATCACCAACTCACATAACAAAAATTTCCCTCACCTGCAAAAGTTTCCTTGTGCTTCTTTGTGATCCATTAATTCTTCTGCCTTCATTCCCAGGCAGTGATATATTTGTTTTCTTTCCTCATAGATTAATTCACATTTGCTCAAATTTTATATGGACTTATATTGTCTATACTCTTTTCTGCCTGTTTTTTTTTTCGCTCAGAATTCTCTCTCTCTCTCTCTCTCTCTCTCTCTCTCTCTCTGTGCCTCCCCCCAGCCTCAATCATCCATGTTCTTGAATGTAACAATAGGGTCACCCCCTAGGACTATGGTACCCATGAGTTTCTAACTCACATTGTAGTCCATATTCAGCCTTCCATGATTCATAAGCATTACCAGTTAGTGCTCCTACCAGCTTATGCCTCCAGGGGTTTCTGGTCCAGGTAAGCAGATCTTGTCATGACTTGACTAGCCCATCTCTCCAGGTATCAGAGTGGTCCTTTGTTCTGTGACCTCAATTCTCTATAACAATTCCAAGAAAGTTTTTGATTTTCAGTTTGTTCATATATTTTTTTCTTTTTTGGATAAGAAGAAGGGTGAAGATCTCCAGGCTCTCTATGTGGCAGAGCTGAACCTGAAATCCCTTTTTTTATATATCATCATTTTTCCCTTTCTCCTGTGTCACTTCCTTTAGCATACAAATATGCTCTTGATTCTACAATTTAATAAACCTTTCTCCTGACCCATTTTGTTCTACCCTTTTGTGTTAGTTTCCTAAGGCTTACTTAATAACTACAGGACTGAGTCACTTAAAACTGTAGAAATTTATTTCTCACAGTTTTGGAGATGGAAGTTCAAATTCCTGGTGTCACAGGGCTATGATGGCCCTGAAGTCTCTAAGGAAGGATATGTCCCATGCCTCTCACCTAAGTGGTGGATATTTAATATGACAGCCTCTTTGGAAAACAGTTGGGTAGTTTCTTAAAAAGTAGAACAAAAATTTATCACATGACTAAGTAATTTTACTCCTAAGTTTCTACTCAAGGAGAAAAAAAAAGAGAAATATTTCATACAAAGACTCATGCATAAATATTTATCGAAGCATTATTTATATAGTAAAAAAATAGAAAAAAAAATAAACATTTATTAATGGTGAATAAGCCAAATGTGGTATACCCATACTGTAAAAAGAATGAATAATGATATAATTATACATGCAATGTCATTGATGAACCCTGAGAAGTTATCCTAATGGAAGAAGTCAAATAAAATATACTATAGTTTGTATGATTCCTTTATATGAAATTTCTAAGAAAAGAAATCCCATAGAGACAAAAAGATCTGTGGATGCCTTGGCAAGATAGTAGGAAAAGGAAATGGCTACCTATAGGCCCAATAGTTCTTTTTTGAGGTCACAAATTGTTCTAAAATTGGATTTTTGTGATGTTTGGGCAAAACTATAAATTTACTAAAAGTTGTTGAATTGACTACTGATTGAATTTTAACATAAAATTTACCTCAATAAAGTAATTAAAAAAAACCAGGGGTGTCTGGGTGGCTTAGTCAGTTGGGTGTCTGACTCTTGACTTCAGCTCAGGTCATGATCTCATGGTTTGTAAGATTGAGCCCCATGTCGGACTCTGCACTGACAACATGGAGCCCGCTTGGGGTTCTCTGTCTCCTTCTCTCTGCCCCTCCTCCCCTCATTTCTGCTCTCTCTCTCTCTCTCTCTCTCTCAAAATAAATAAAGTTTAAAAAGAGGAACAAGATGAAAACAAGACAAGAGAAAGAGGAAGAAGAGGAAGGAGAAGAAGAAGGAGTGGAAGAGGAGGAAGGAAGGAGCAGGAGGAGAAGGAGGAGCAGGAGGAGGAAACTAGCATCTGGCCTCCCTGCTGTTAACCTAACAGACACACATTATTCATCTTTTGATAATTTCTTTTGCATATTTATTGTCTTCTAATGTATTTCATGATTTGTTATTTATATTTATTTCTTCCATCAGAATTTAAATGGCACTAATCATCATTAGTTTTGATCTATATTCTAAGTCAAGGAAAGTGTTATCACATCAATCAATATTTTTAATGAAGAAATGCATTCTATTTAGAAATAATACAGGGTTACTTCTCAACTATATTATGATACATACAAAAATATAATTATAAGGCAATGTAATAAAAATAAATACATAGATATTCTCATATTTTAAATTGTCATGATAGCAAACTACGTTCAGCTTTCTTACATTTCTTCAGCATTTCAGAAAAGTTCTGTTATTATTTTTATCTTTTCAATTAATTTTATCTTTTATTCATCCAGGGATGCAATGTAAATTTACACGTTTTACCACTCATGACTCCCATCACGCAGGTAGTATATACTCGTACTATTAGGTAATTACTCTATGTGAACCTTTCTTAATTCAGTAGCTAAATTATATGATCCTTGAGGGCACTGAAATTTTTCTACACCTCTATGTAGCTAGATAGACAGAATCTTGATAGTTACATAGAATAAATATACACGATGCATCATTTAAAACATTATCATGAAATGTCAAAGAGAGTTAACCTGGACAACAATATTAAATGGCATCTTTAAAAGAGATAAAAATTTAAGCTGTATAAGATAATTTGTCAAAGAAGTAGATTATTGATAGCATTTAGTATAAGTGAACTAAAATCACACAGAAAGGCTTTAGTATCTTGCACAATACAATGGGAAGAAGGCTACGTTTTTCCTCATGTCCAAAATCCATTTAATATTTTTCACAAATTATCTTTCCTTCTGGAGAAAAACAAATCGTAGAAGCACTTACCACCAAACAACTGTCATTAACTTCCCCTATTATATATCATTGAGGCAAAAGGAAGCCAGGACATTTATAATCATTTTATAGTTTTATTTTCATAAGTCAGTATTTTGGGAGATGTCTTCAGGATTATTTAACTGAGGGTCTTATTTTTGGGGGGCCCAATGTAAAGGCACAGGATTGACTCAAGTGCTATTAAATACCAAGAAACACTTAAAATGCAAACTTAATAATGCAATGTGTATAGCACTGAATCAAAAATTTCATAATCCTTCTCTAAATCAATTTTTTAAAATGCAATCCTCACAAAAGTACGGGGTGGTTATTATTACTCCCATTTTATAGATGAGGAAACAGATGTTGAGGGCTAAATGAAAAGCTCATACACCCACTTGAACTCAGATCAGAAATAAGTTTATTTTTAACTGCAAATTTTTTATCTTACCATTATGTAATACTGTTTCCAATGGACAAGTTAATATATGAATGTGAGTACATGTATTTGATCAGATAAGACTGCTATATTTCAGATAATATTTATGCATTAT
Source organism: Prionailurus viverrinus (assembly GCF_022837055.1). Classification (NCBI taxonomy): domain Eukaryota; kingdom Metazoa; phylum Chordata; class Mammalia; order Carnivora; family Felidae; genus Prionailurus; species Prionailurus viverrinus. The sequence goes on along the minus strand of NC_062564.1, from coordinate 107,760,279 downwards.
TAAATGTATCTCAGGTATTTCAAATAAGCACATAATTAGAATTGATCTTTGACTTTTTTCTAGAGTAAACCCTCTTATTTAAAATGTACTGAGCACTAATATCATGGTATTTTCTCAGAAGAAAATAGTTTTCTAAATAAAAATAGTCATTTTAGTTTCAAGAGCAGTAGGTGACATGTTCAGTATTCATAATACCTTTAATTTAGAAATGAAAACTTATTTTCCCGAAGGACTGCCTTTATATAGAGTATCTTTTTTAAAAAACATAATTTTTTGATATACTTAGATATTAACACAGAAATGGTGATGTTAAACAATACATTCTATAGCTCTAAAATTGTACTGGGATCATGATTTCATAAGAAGAAAATTAGTTATGTAGGTAACATTATTGCATAATTTCCCACAGGATCTCTACAATAGCATTTGTTTTATTAAATCCTAACATAAGTCACCAACATTCACTTTAGGTATAAAGTAATGTTGAATAAAACAATATCATACAGCAGTTCACAGTATGAACAAAGACATGTGTTTATATTAGTATGAATAGTTATGAACTGAGGTGTTCAAATGGCTTTCCCAGCAAAACATCACCTCCTAATTTATTTTTATAGCCAATGGAAACTTCATTTTTCATGGTTGGGTAGTTTGCATTCAAATGTACCAATAACTTCAAATGCAATCACTTCTACACAGCATGTTTTATTGTAGAACACGAAGATGGGATCGCTAATGGTCTCTTGTTGGGCAGTCATCTTTTCATCAAGAGTTTCATCTTATTATATTTTTTGCATCTAATATGGAAATTAGGATTTATTTCTTTGGAGCAAAATTTAATGAATCTGAAGCTAATGAGATTTTAACGTGTAAAATCGAAAAAGCAAATATGAATGTTCTCTGTAGGAATCTTGGAATTCTGCCAGTTCTTCGTGGGGTGCTGGATCTGAAGCTTTTCTTGAAGGATTTTTTTTTTCAACAAAGGAAAAGAGAAACTCCATCTATTAAAAATTTGGATTATTAAAACTTAACAGAGAGAAAATTTTCTATGAATAAGGTACTTGTGACAATGACTATTTCACTGATTAAATATAACAATAGAAGTCAAGTATTATATTTCCAGACATGCAATTTAAATTTCAAAACAATAATTTTTTATATTTCATAAAGCAGAAACTATAACTTTACATGAATGTTTCTATTTATTTTTATGTCCAGGAAACAGAAAATAAAATATGTTCAACTCTATAAACCTATAACATTTATGTCAAATGCTATTTGGTTACATAAATAATTCTATTTTAAGTATTTATAAACCTTTTAAAAAAACATAACTGAGTTATTTCATCTAAAATGTATAAATATTGTTTTGTATTTCTTTAATTATGATTATAAATGTGCTATTCCTCCACTTCAAAATTGCTCTCTATATTAATGGAAGTGGATTTATTAAAATTAAATGTAACAGACTTATCACTACTATAATAGAAGCATAATAAAGAAGTGATAGAAATGAGATACTTGTGCTTCAATATGCAAAAGATGGTATTAATTTTAAGGAAAAAAAGTAATATGAAATTCAGCTGGCCAAGTATATGTTTATTGTTATTGTTCTTATTATAGAGCATATATATAGCACTTATTCTGGCAGATACGATCCTTAGTACTATACATATTTTATTGCATTTAATATAACACATCTATGAGAATGTGAGAACTTTTTAAGTTTTTTTAATTTTATTTCTAGTAGAGTTAACATACAGCGTTATATTAGTTTCAGATGTACAATATAGTGATTCAACAACTCTATACATTACTCAGTGCTCATCAAGATAAGTGTACCCTTAATCCCCTTTACCAATCTCACCCATCCCCCCACCTACCTCCCCTCTGAGAGAAATCATATTGTATTTGTTTTTCTCTGACTTGTTTCAGTTAGCATTTCGCACTCTAGCCCCATCCATGTTCTTGAAAATGGCGAGATTTCATTCTTTTTATGGCTGAATAATATTCCATTGTATATACACATACTATTTCTTCTATATCCATCTATTGGTGGACACTGGGTTGCTTTCCTATCTTGGCTATTGTAAATAATGCTGTGATAAACATAGGGGTGCATGTATCCTTTTGAATTACTATTTTTCTATTCTTTGGGTAAATCACCCAGTAGTGTGATTACTCGATCAAAGGGTAGTTCTACTTTTAACTTTTTGAGGAACTTCCATACTGTTTTCCCTGGTGGCTGCACCATTTTGTTCCCACCAACTGTGCAGGAGTGTTCTTTTTTCTCCACATCCTTGCCAACACTTGTTGCTTCTTGTGTTTTTTATTTTAGCTATGCTGACAGGAGTGAGGTGATATCTCAATGTAGTGTTGATTTGCATTTCCCTGATAATGAGTGTTGTTGAGCATTTTTTCATGTATCTGTTGGCTATTTGCATGTCCTCTTTGGAGAAATGTCCATTCATGTCTTCTGTTCATTTTTTTAATTGGATTATTTGGGGGGGATGTTGAATTGTATCAGTTCTTTATATATTTTGGATACTAACCTTTTATCAGGTGTCATTTGCAACTATCTTCTCCCATTCAGTATGTTGTCTTTTAGTTTTGTTGACTGTTTCCTTTGTTGTGCAGAAGGGTTTTATTTTGATGAAGCCCCAATCGTTTATTTTTGCTTTTATTTCCCTCGCCTCAGGAGACATATCTAGGAAAATATTGCTACAGCTGATGTCTGAGATATTACTAGCTCTGCTCTCTTCTAGGAGTTCTATGGTTTTAGGTCCCACATTTAGGTATTTAATTCATTTTGAGTTTATTTTTATATATGGTGAAAGAAAGCAGTCCAGTTTTGTACTTTGGCATGTTGCTATCCAGTTTTCCCAACATCATTTGTTGAAAAGACTGTATTTTTTTTTTTTTTGTATTGTGTATTCTTTCTTCCTCTGTTGAAGATTAATTGACCATATAGTGGTGGATTCATTTCTGGATTTTCTATTCTGTTCCATTGATCTATGTGTCTATTTTTGTGCCAGGACCAAACTGCTTTGATCACCTTAATTTTGTAATATAAATTGAAGCCTGGAATTATGATACCTCCAGTTTTGTTTTTATTTTTCAAGATTGCTTTGGCTATTTGGGGTCTTTTGTAGTTCCATACAAATTTTAGGATTGTTTGTTCTGGTTCTGTGAAAAATACTGTTGTATTTTGATATGGGTTGCAATAAATCTGTAGATTATATTGAGTTATACAGGCATTTTAATAATACTGTTTCTTCCAATTCTTATATAAGCATGGAATGTTTTTTCATTTCTTTCTGTTGTCTTCAATTTTTTTCATCAATGTTTAATAGCTTTCAGAGTATAGGATTTTACTTCTCTAGTTAAGTTCATTCTTAGATATTTTATTAGTTTTGGTGCAATTATAAATGGGATTATTTTTATATTCTTTTCTTTTTTTTGCTGCTTCATTATTAGTGTATAGGAAAGCAACAGATTTCTGTACATTGATTTTGTATTCTGCAACTTTACTGAATTCGTTTATCAGTTCTGGTAGTTTTTTGGCAGAGTCTTTAGAATTTTCTATATATAGTATCATGTCATCTGCAAATAATGAAAGTTTTACTTCTTTATCAATTTGGATGCTTTTATTTCTTTTCTTTCCTTTTCTTTTCTTCCTTTCTTTGCTTGTCTTTATTTTCTTTCTTTATTTTTTCTAATTGCTAATTTCTAATTGCTAATTCTAATTTTTCTAATTTTCTAATAGAAAATAATTCTATTTTTTCTAATATTTTCTAAGTGATTAAGATTTCCAGTACCATGTTGATTAAAATAGTGAGAATGGACATCTCTCCATTGTCTTGTTCGTGACCTTAGGGGAAAACTCTCATTTATTTCCTATTGAGTATGGTATTTACTGTAGCTTTTTTATATATGGCCTTTATTATGCTGAGGTATGTTCCCTTTAGACCTACTTTGTTGAGAGTATGTATCATGAATGGATGTTGTACTTTGTCAAATGTTTTCTTTCTGCATCTACTGAAAAGATCATACGGTTTTTATACTTTCTCTTATTGATGTGACACATCATGTTGATTGTTTTGCAAATACTGAACGGCCCTTGTGTCCCTAGAATAAATCCCACTGATCATGGTGTATGATTTCTTAAATGTATTATTGGATTCAGTTTGCTAGTGTTTTGTTGAGTGTTTTTCCATCTATGTTATTAAGAGATTTTGGCCTGTAGTTCTCTTTTTTGTGTGGTTTTGGTATCAAGAGGATACTGGCCTCATAGAATGAATTTGGAAGTTTTCTTTTTTCTTCTATTTTTTGGAATAGTTTGAGAAGATAGGTATTAAATCTTCAAATATTTGAGATAATTTGCATGTGAATCCATCTGGTGGTGGACTTTTGCTTGCTGGGATTTTTTTGATTACTGATTTAATCTCTTCACTTGTAACTGGTCTGTTCAAATTTCCTATTTCTGTTCTCAATTTGATTGGTTATGTTTCTAGGAATTTATCTATTTCTTGTAGGTTGTCCAATTTGTTAGCATATAATTTTTCATAATATTCTATTATTGTATTTCTGTGGTATTGGTCGTTATTACTCCTGTTTCATATGTGATTTTGTTTATTTGGATCCTTTTCTCTCTCTCTCTCTCTCTCTCTTCTTGTTTTTTTTTTCCTTTTTCTTTCTTTTTATTTTTTTATGAGTCTTGCTAGAGATTTATCAATTTTATTGATCTTTTCAAAGAACCAGCTCTGGTTTCACCGATCCATTCTATTGTTTTTGTTGTTGTTTAGTTTCTACTTCATTTATTTATGCTCTAATCTCTGCTATTTCCTTACTTCTCCTGGATTTGTTTGTTTTTTTTTTTTATAACTCCTTTACCTGTAAGGTTAGATTGTTTGTTTGAGATTTGAGAAATAGAAGTTAATTTCTACATATAGCAGGTGAAAAAACTGGGGTTTGAAAGAAAAGCAATACCCATAGTTAAGGTTCAGTTAGGGAAGTAGAACTACTAACAGTGCTATAGAGTATGGTTATATTATAGGGGTTGGATTTTAATTAATCTGAGGAATTGGTTAAAATATATATGAAGGGCTGTTGCTTTTGACTCTGGTGACAGGCCTGGATCTCTAAAAGACAACTGGTAGTCAGAAAAAAAAGCTGGGCCTAAAAATCTGGAACATGAGGGAAAATTGGAGCCCATTAAGACAAAGTAGAACATCTTGTGGAGTTTGTACATTTTGTATAGGGAGGAGAGCAGGATAAGTAAAGGTGTGGTTGCTGCCCTCATTAATAAAGTGAATCACCAGATAGTAACAATGTACATGAATTTCAGTGGTGCTTAATGCTATAAATTGACCTACAGAGCATAAAACTGCTTTACTCCTACCTTCCAAATACCATGCAAAATTATCTTGTGGCTAATTTAAAACGTGTATGACAGAGAAAGGAATTCTGGGAAAAGGAGTGTCAAAACGGTTAAGACAGAAAAATACAACTAAAATCACCACATTCTCTTCCCTCATTTTTATTTATTGCCTATTTTCTTTTCTACCTCTTTGAACACAATGTTGAGAGGATTTTTTTTCCATTCAGGTTCTGTATAATTATCCTATAGAAATTACTAAAATAAAATACTTTCTTAGAATCATGAGAAAATATTGTTTTTAAATGATCATTTTTAGAAGTATCACTTAGCAATATAGGAATACAATAAAATTAATATTTGCCTTAAGTATATTTCCTTCAATATGTATCAGGAATATTTAGAAAACTATTTGGTAAGCTGCTAAATCTTCACAGAAAGAATCATATTACTTAATTCTTACATTTACAAAAATGAATTCAGTAACAAAAATTACTTCATTACTTCATAATGTCTAGATCTACTGGATTGTACTAATATAAAGCTATTTTTAATATCTGAGAATATTGGTATAAGTGCTACATTATTTCATATATAAAATATCAGTATTAATAATTTTTCATTCTCTTTTACAATAATATTTATAAATTAAGAAATTTATGTTTCTTATCATGTCTAAAGAACAAGCTTTCATATTTCACCATAGCAGATATATACTTTGTGTTTATAAAATTTTCATGAAAAGAAATCTATCTTGGGGATCCTGACCAATAATCCTGCAGAACACTATGTATTCCCAATTATTATATGATTCTCTGCATTGAAATTATATGCTATTTCAAAGTGGTAAAAACATAACCTCTGTCCAACACTTGGATTTGTGTTTGACAGCTTCTGGGTTTTGATAGATTATTGTCTCTCTTACTGACTTTGATAAGGACACACTAAATAAAATGTATAAATGTCCAGAGATAAATATATGGGCATTTGCTTTAGTTAACGTGATTCTGAGTAAGACTCATGATGTGGTCATTTGGCTGGATAGGAGGTACACAAATAAGAAAAGAGACTAATAGAACACATGGAGGCCCAATTGCTGTTCTTTACCTTTCCATTATTTAAATAGGTTTTGATCATCCCTAGATATGCTGCTCTGCAACAATACATGTATTTGATAGAAAATATGTACAGTAGACATGATTTTCAGTATAGGAATGGCACCAAAATTAAAGTCAACATATTTTATCTTAATAAACTTTTGTAATCCTATGTTGAATACATACATAAACAAATAAGATGGGCTCAATTACGTGATTAATGTTAATGTTCACTGACTGTTCCACTTAACTCTTTATTTGGTGTACTTAATTAGAAGCAGTATAAAATCAAATCTAGTTTTCCAAACAGAATATAGCCCATAGAAATGTTATTTTTAGAAATAAAGAGAGGCACCTGGGTGGCTCAGTCAGTTTAGCGTCGGACTTCAGCTCAGGCTATGATCTCTCAGTTCATGAGTTAGAGCTCCAGGTCGGGCTCTGTGCTGACAGCTCAGAGCCTGGAGCCTGCCTTCTCTGTCTTCTCTCTGTCTCTCAAAAATTAATAAATTAAAATAAAAAGAAGAAGAAAGACATTTCTCCTAATAAAAAAGGAGTCTAAGGAATTTGCAAGGCACTTCATAATTCTATCAATTTGATAGCTTAATCAACTATCTATGCTATGACTTCATATATCATTCCTGTCATTATCATCATAACTAGTTGTATTATTATTGTTGTTATGATTATATATTGAACAAATGTATTTATCTTTGTCTAAGGTAAAACTATTACATTATGAAGGATACAGACCAGACTTAATTAATGCTTCTGATGATATATTGAGAAAACCACATAGACTAATCTAGATAATTCAATACTAAGGAAACTGCTACTTAGTATGTGACTAATTTAGCAATCTGTTAAAGTTCACAGAATCCATTGAATTTTGCACTATTTTAAAGTCATGTTAAGTTCTTGCCTTTTATGTGGATTTGTTTTATTGACTTTTAAGTTGCCTAATGTGGTTGAAAATAAGTTATTCAAGGGTGCCTGGGTGGCTCAGTGGGTTGAGCTGCCTACTCTTGATTTCGGCTCAGGTCATGATCTAATGGTTCACGGGTTTGAGCCCTGCTTTGAGCTCTGTGCTAACTCTTCATTTCTGTTCAGGACAGGATCTAATGGTTTATGGGCTCGAGCCTAGTTTTGGGCTCTGTGCTGACACTGTAGAGCCTGCTTGGAATTCTCTCTCTCCCCCATTCTCTCTGTGCCTCCCCCACCTGCTCTCTCTCTCTTTCTCAAAATAAATACATAAACTTTAAACAATATTAAAAAAGAAAAGAAGTTATTCATAATTATTTTATTAGTACAATATGACCATATAATTTTTATTCAACTCTCCGTATACACTTAAAACATAGCATGGAATTTATGAAATGAAGTAACTTAATAGTATCAGAAATGTTAACTAATATTGCTTATTTTATGCATATAACAGCTAAGTAATATGAATAACAAGTTGTATGTATGTAAGTAATAGTTTGTGGACAATTTACATTATTTGCTATTATTTTTCACATGATTATGGTATTAAATACAAATAATACATATTGATATTTTCATCTCAACAAAATAATATTAAAATTACACCATTTTGGGCCACCTGGTTGGCTCTGTCTGTTAAGTGTCTGACTTTGGCTCCGGTCATGCTCTTGTAGTTCATGAGTTTTAGTCCCATGTCGGCTCTGTGCTGACAGCTTAGAGTCTGGAACCTGCTTTGGATTCTTTGTCTCCTTCTGTCTCTGCCCCTCTCCTGCTCACACTCTATTTCTCTCAAAAATAAATAAACATTTAAAAGTACACCATTTTACCTCATATTTTGTTTATTAATATAACATAAATATATAAAGAGCTTATTGACACAAACATTATTTAAAAAGCCAGCTTTAAATTTGTAGATTTGAAGTACTGTAAGGGGTGCACATAAACACAATCATCTTGAAAATTTGTTCTTATTGAAAGCAGTCTTAATCACAGGACACTTAAAACTCACAAAGGATTGTCGTTAAAGATGCCTTTTATTGGTTTAATCGCATCCCTATCACCTTTTGATGTTGCTCCTTTTGTCTTCTATGTCTCACATCCAGCCCTTATAATCCCTGCATCTGATAATCATAGCTGGTGAACATGTCAACAATTGTAATGTAAAATTGTCACATTTGTGCCAGAAGTAAGGACATTCAGCTAAATAGACACTTTTGGCACAAAAGAAGGTATCTTTAGTAGTTTCCAAACTGAGTTCTAGGTCTAAATGAGTCTTTGTAATTCCCCAGTATGTTCTTATGTTGATGAAGATCGTGTGAGATTTACAGTCATATTATCCCAAGGGCTAATGAATATAAAGTTTAGTAATTGTAAGATAAGTGGCAAAAGGCACTATAACAATTCCTATTTCCTTACATTTTATGGAGATGTATTTAAATCACCAATTATTTATTGAGCTCTTACTACAATCATAGATTTATCACATTTAGAAAGCTGTGAATTCTACAGTGAAAAATCTTATGACCAGGGTCCCTGGGTGGCTCAGCTGGATAAGCATCCAATTTGGCTCAGGTCATGATCTCAGAGTTCCTAACTATGAGCCCTGTATCTGGCTCTGTGCCTGGAGCCTGCTTTGGATTCTGTCTCCCTGTCTCTCTGCCCCTCCCCTGCTGCTCCTACTCTTTTTCTGTCTGTCTTTGAGAAATAAATAAACATTAAAAAAAAATTAAAAAAATAGAAAAATCTTATGACTTTGAAAAACATACATAAACATGTACACAAATATTTAAGTGAAATATACAAATGAAAACAGTAAAATAAATTTTAAAACTTTATGGTAATTAATTCATGTAATAATTTCATAAAGTAGGTTTAGAGATTCTGAGTATAATTGGGAATTTTCTTTTCAATTTTGCCTTTTAGTTGATAATGTCAGTATGTTCATTTTAATACTCTTGTTCTTTTTTTTAAGTTTATTTATTTATTTTGAGAGAGCCAGAGACAGCACAAGTGAGGGAGAGGCAGAGAGAATTCCAAACAGGCTCTGGGCTCACGGCACAGACATGAGGCTCAAACTCAGGAACTCAGGGAACTGTGGCATCATGACCTAAGCGGAAACCAAGAGTCAGTCACTTAACCAACTGAGCCACCCAATACTCTGAATACTCTTGTTCTTAAAAGTGATTTTAATTGGAAAGAAAAACTGAATTACTTGAGTACTTTCCATTTAGATGTGTGGAAAGATAATAAGAAACCTAAGCTTTCCATCTATGAGGAAGCAGGACATTTTTTTATTAATTACTTTTCTACTGATAAATATCTATTTAAACAATATTTTAATTTTGTCTAAATCCGGTCAGAGTATTTAAAGTCCATTTTTCAGTAATTTTATTAGTGAACACTGTTCTTAATTTCCAAGTTGTAGGGTTTGATGTTTTAAAAATCTAAAACTTCGTATCAATACATCCAGCTTGCAATTGCATGTGCTCAGAATAAATAGATTTTATTAACCGTTATCAAAAGGAAAAGCACAACATAAAATAGTCTTATTTTGATTTTAATGATTAGTCAGTATGTTTGCAGAATTTCAATTGTCATTTTGTTAAGTCAGAAGAAAATTAGTTCATGTTAATTAACTCTTATAATGAATATATAATATAAAGATATTAATAATGATGACTGTCGACTAGACAGCAGAGTGGTAGGCTTGCAGTGAAGTTTCCCAATGATTTACAACATTCTGTCAATGGCAGCATTTTTAAATTTGAACTGAGTTAATATTGATTAACAGTAAAAATAAGGAATTTAGGCAACTCTAAATATTGTCGGAATCAAGTCGGTAAAAACAGACAACTGTTCTGGTACTAGAATGTATGATTCTTTCACACATTTCTCCATTATCTGTCCCCAGTTTCGCTCTTTCAACTGTATCTTTTTAATCTGTTTCTCAGCAAAACCTGAATTACTGATTATTTTTCCCCTTGATGGGAAGAAATTCCAATTAAGCAGAATATTTGAGAACATAAGATAAATATATTTTGCCCTCTGTTAATAGTTAAACCTCAGAATTAGTTGTAATTTGTTTAAAAAATGAGAACTGGCATGTTTGAGAGATGTGGTGAATACAAGGTTTTAAAAAAATTAGGCTTATGTGATCTTTATAGGAAGAACTAATTAAAATGAGCCACCTAAAGGGATATTTCTCTTAAATAAATTTTAAGTGCATAGACTATATGTATTGCACATATTTCTTAAAGTTTGACATTTGTTTTTATATATTACCTATAGCTGTTTTTTTTTTTTTGTTGTTGTTGTTCCCTTTGGTTGGCTTTTGGACATGGCTTTTTAAAAATAATTTTAAAATTCCTAATTGTCGCTGGAATTTTGAGGCATAGGAAAAATTTCCTCCTCTTGAATATGTTTGAAAATTTCTGTAATAAAAACTTAAAAAAATACTTCTATTTGAAAAATAACAGCTAATACTTCTGAAAAATTCCTGTGTGCCACAGTCTCCTTTACTGGGATTATCACAAGTATTCTTTATAGTGCATCATAAAATGGATTCTTTTATGGTTTCCTTTTATATGAGAAGAAAAAAAGCTTAAAGATTTCAGTTACCTCCCAAACTATTTTGCTAAAAATGACAGAATTTGAATCTAGAACCTCATGTTTCCACAGCTCATGTGCATAAGCATGCTCTATTGCCAGATTGCACCTGAAAAAAAGGACCTCTAGCAAACTAGCTATGCCTGTTTGTCCACTTGACCTCTCTTGAACTGAGAGAAGTGTGTTACATTCTCTAATCATCAACATATTTTATAGGACTCCTTTATCTCCATAACTTTCTGTTTATGTAAATCATTAGTTATTCAGTGTATATATAGTCATGACTATTATATTTTAATTGTGTATTGTGGATTTTAACATAGTGTCTTTCTTTGGTTTAACAACCAAATCCCTGAGAGACCCCAATCCCTTCTTTCCTGTTATTTACATTTTCTGGTATGTTCTGCTCAAACCTTCCTTTCTGTTTTTTTTTTTTAATCATTATATTTAGTCCTCTCTTTTTTGCTTATTGGTTATTACCTTAGGAAAGTCTTGCTGTGTCTTGAATCTAAGTGGAACAAAAATCTTTGGTACCCTTCATATAATCATCTATTATGTTTCAAAAGTTAAGTTTTCAATTTCTTATTTTCTTTTTTAATTCTCTCAGTTCCTGGCTGTCGTTCCAATGTGATGGTTACAAAAGCTATTTGTGGAGACAAAAAATGTATTTTTAGATAAAATAAGTTCTTTGAATGGTATATACTAGTGTTATCAGCACAAAAGCAAATACTTGCTTCCAAGCTACAGCATAGTGAATAGTTTTCATATTATTGTTCGTTGCTTTCAAAAAACTGACACATGTATTTCAAACAACCACTAGTACCAATCTCTGAAATTTTATTATGCTCACAATGGAGTTTTCAAATGTCAATGTGCTAAATACAACCATGTCAGGAAGCATGCCAAATATAGCAATTGAGTACAACAAATAAAGGCATAAAAATAACCTGCAATTTTTAAATGACAATAGCTTTGATCAATTCTAACTAAATAAGATTATTATATTTCATTGAATGCTTATTCAAATGTAGTCAATATATATGATGTCTGAATTTGTCACAGGCCATAAGAAAAAGTATATTCATATCAGTAGATTACAAATAAATTTAATAGAGAATGTATTTTTCATTAACATAGCAGTTTTGCATTTTCTCCATGTATTACATTCTCTTGTCTTTGCTTGTAGTTGCCTTTACTTATATTAAATTAAGCAACCAGGATAAGGATGAAATAGGAATGGGAAGCAGTGTATCAAAATTTTAGTTTTTATATTTTCTTTTTGTCTGTAGCATTTAATGTGATAGACACAAAGATGTAATTATAAAATCATCACTAAAGCTAATTTAAACAAAGAGAATCTAGTGTTATTGCATATTAATCATAAATAGATTGAATAGAAGAATGAACTTTTATTCTGGATGGTAAACTCTCCCCATATGATTAGATTGCTCTTAATATTATTACAAAGCTAAAGGTAATATGTCCAAAGATCATCTTGCCAAAAGTGTCATTAGCCAATTTACACTTGGTAAGGTGTTTTGCCACATCCATAGAAAGTAATGGAATTACAAATGTTCTTACTGATCTGCAAATTCACCAGCCCAGCAAGTGACAATTCACCTTAGGGCCAATAATGAACACCTAGCTTTTGGTTACCAATAGAAATGGAAATCCGTGTGCTCAACTTTTAGCTTTTAAAACAAATTACCGTTCATCAAAGTCAGACATTCAAAATATAAATGCCTTTTTATCATCCTAATGAATTTCATGAAACACTACAATGTATTAATCTACATAAAATATTACAGTTTATTTCATTTTTCTATCATTCATAAATCTTATGTAACTATTTTGATATTCAAATTGTTTGAAGGCCTAATTTTAACATTTATAGAGATCTTATAACTCTATGTAAATAAATGTCAAAATTTAAATAGCCAGACATGAACTGTAACTTCTTTCATGTGTCATGCCTTTTTTTATATACATTAGCTTGTTAAATTATATTGCATTTTAGGCAGAGAGAAAGTCGGAAAAGCTAACAGTGTGTGAGAGAAATTCTAAGCTCTGTATGATGAAGTGAAGAAATAGATGTAAAGATAAATGGAGACAGATCAGAGAAATATAAATATTGAGTTAAATATAAGAAGTGAGTAATCCAAACAATACATTTCTCTATGTAAACATTAAAGAAAGCTCAACAACATCCATACCATGAGGAAAAGACATGTGAAGTTTTCAACTAAATATTGAGGTTGCCATAACTTAGTCAATGAAGAAGTTCTTATGTCTTCAGTATCCAAACATGACGAAAAAAAGAAATCTCAGGCTAGAATGAAATGCTGAAATAAACATAAAGAATAAGATAAAAGATAATCAACTTCCAAATGTTGGAGAACAGGGCTTTCATAGTATCAAAAGAATATCTAAGAATAATTAGATTGGTTTAAGTAATCTGTACTTATAGAATAGCAGATAGAGTTTTTCTTTGCATATGGTTCTTTGCATATGAGCATTTTGTGGATGCTCAACAATCCATTTCCCTAAACCAATTCTACCTGAGATACTCTTTCAAAGTAGCACTGCAACCAAACCAACATAAGTTTGCTCCTTGGTGAATCAGAAACTGCACCAGGTAGAATTGTTGCACAAAGAGATCACCAGGAATGGCTTCCGAAGCCATGACTCCCAGAGCACAAGTGAATGGATTACTTTTATTTAGGGTTAGAATGAATATTTATACTCATGAATATATGTAGATAGGGAAGCCTTGTCCTTGTAGGTAGAGGCAGACATATGGCCGCATATGTACCTTAAGGAAACATGCCTATACACACATTATATGTTATGTAAAAGAGGTATGTGCTTCTCCTTGGGTGAAAATTTTAATATTATAATGAGTTAAAGGTTCTTGTCAGTCATTCTAGAGGATGTTCCATCATCCATCTGCACAGGTGGGAGTCAGGGATTAAGCTCAAACTGGTCTAGGTGGTCTGGCCCAGCTGGAGGTCTTATTAAGACAGTTGCTACTGCCCGAGGGGCAGTTTTGTTTTCCATTTGCTTGAGTTAAGAAAAAAAGCTGGAAAGAAGAGCTTAAGGAAAGATACGGGACAAAGGTCAATGAGTATATGCAGGTGGGAAGTAAAGGTCAAGCCTTGGGGTCTAGCTGATGACAGCATCTGAGCAATAGGAATGCTTCATTTGCCCTATTTCGTGATACAACTTATAATTTAATTTATCATTTATCCTAAGTATTTATATTTTATGATTCTTTCTGATTCTTTGACTCTATATGATTCCATGATCTATATTCTATTACTATATATTACAGTATGAACAATAACATATATATTACCATATATCTATTATCTATCTATATTATATCTAGCATATATCTATTATATGTTCCTAGATGATTCTATGATTCTATGGTACATATTATATGATACTATTATTCTATACTAGAAAGAAAAACATACTTGGAATCAAGTGGTTTAGTAAAAACAATCTATAGATGGTAGGGATGTAAAAAAAAGTTTTATACATATTAAAATGAGTGATCATAGAACCAGAATTATCAACTCCTACTCACAAAACTTTCTGCATTATTTAAGAATTTTTTTCTTGCTGAAATTGTTATTTTTTAATTATTCCACAACCATTTCACACAGTAGTTTGCAAAATTTTAAAGTCATTCCAGGTATAAAATCATAAATATTATTCAGCACTATAGAAACCAATGTGTAATGGCATGTAAGAAAATTTCTTATCACTTTTTTACAGGAGATGAAATGAAAAGGTTGATTAAAACAAAGTAAATGGGAAAAACTACACCAAAACCTTTTAGATTCTAATGTGAAATATTAAGAAGCATATTCATAGCAATTTCCAGACATTGCATATAAAATATTACCACATAATAAATGAATATACTATCAACAAGTTGAGGGAATGGGGTTTGTGCTAGAAAGGCTCTCAGTAATAGTGGCCATCATCTACTTTGTTCAAAATAATAATTTGAAACAGTAGGAAGAAAAAAATAACTTTTATCTTATTTTTAAGTGACTATATCAACTAAAACTTACAAAGTCCCAGGGTTTTATAAATCATGATTTTCCTGCTAGTAGTATCAATTAATTATCTTGCTGATATATATTACTTAGGGCAAATAAATATTCAAATTTTCTATTACTTCTAAAAAGCAAGTGAAATCTTTCTGAGCATATACGGCTTTGCATAAATTTGAGCATACATGGCTTTAGTTATAAATCTAGATAGAGATCTACATCACTATTTACAAGAAAACAACTTACTATCATCACCAAATATACAGTGAGAATAAAATATAATATTTATAGTATTCTCTAAAGAATACAAATTATTAATGACAATAATACCAGTATAAGTTCATTTTTAGCAAATTTAGCTTTTGAATGGAGCTCTGCCCTTTTAAAATATCCCATCAAGTCTGTAATATCACATATGTAAGCATATTTAATTTCAATAGTCTTTGAGATATTAAGAAATATGATTATGTAAATAAGACTAAGCTATAATATCCTAAGTACAAACTTCTTAAAGAACCATCTCTTTGTAAATAAGTGTCATGTTCCCTTTTTCCTATTCTACCTTTAATACTGTGTATTTTGTAATCTGATTATTTTATGATGCCTTTAAAACACATGAAGTTACATTTGATCAATTCTGCATTTCTCAACTTCATGTAACTCTGAGAAACCACTGAATGTTACTCATTTTTTTCCCCTTGTCTGAAATGCAGGGAAGCCATCTAGTGTTTACAGGGATAATTTTTTATCTTCCAAAATTATTAAATGAGAGAATTGTGGTAGTCATACTTCCAGTTCTATACTCTGCCTTGTAGTCTTCTGTGTGAAATTCATAAATTTAACTTTTGGTCACAGTTTGGTCTGGCAATTCAAAAGTAAATAAAAATTACATTGTAAGTTACTCATCTGGATATTTTAAGAAGTAACTATGTAGCTTAATGCCATTTTTAAAAAATTTTTAAAAATATTTATTTTTTGATTATTTTTAAAATATAATTTATTGTCAAGTTAGCTAACATACAGTGTGTGCAGTGTGCTCTTGGTTGTGGGGGTAGATTCCTGTGATTCATCACTTACATACAACACCCAGTGCTCATCCCAACAAGTGTCCTCCTGAATGCCCATTGACCATTTTCCTCTCTCCCCTGCACTCTCCCCATCAACCCTCAGTTTGTTTTCTGTATTTAAGAGTCTTTTATGGTTTGCCTCCCTCTCTGTTTGAAACTATTTTTTCCCCTTCCTTTCCCCCATGGTCTTCTGTTAAGTTTCTCAAGTTCCACATTTGAGTGAAAACATATGATATCTGCCTTTCCCTGACTGACTTATTTCACTTAGCATAATACCCTCCAGTTCCATCCATGTTGTTGTAAATGGCAGGATTTCATTCTTCCTCATTGCCAAGTAATATTCCATTGTATATATAAACCACAACTTCTTTATCCATTCATCAGTTGATGGACATTTGGGCTCTTTCCATGATTTGGCTATTGTTGAAAGCACTGCTATAAACATTGGGGTACAAGTGCCCCTATGTATCAGCACTCCTGTATCCTTTGGATAAATTCCTTGTAATGCTATTGCTGGGTCATAGGGAGTTCTATTTTTAATTTTTGAGGAACCTCTACACTGTTTTCTAGAGTGGCTGTACCAGTTTACATTCCTACCAACAGTGCAAGAGGGTTCCCTTTTCCCTACATCCTTGCCAGCATCTCTTGTTTCCGATGTTGTTAATTTCAGCCACTCTGACCTGTGTGAGGTGGAATCTCAGTGTCTGAAGTGTTACAGACTTATATTTGTATTTCTCTGGAAACCATCAAAACCCTAGAGGAGAAAACAGGCAACAACCTCTTTGATCTCGGCCACAGCAACTTCTTACTTGACATGTCTCCTAAGACAAGGGAAATAAAAGCAAAAATGAACTATTGCGACCTCATTAACATACAAAGCTTCTACACCTCAAAAGAAACAATCAACAATACAAAAAGGCAACTGAGAGAATGGGAGAAGATATTTGCAAATGACATGTTGGAAAAAGGGTTAGCATCCAAAATCTGTAAAGAATTTATCAAACTCAACACCCAAAAAAACAAATAATCCTGTGAAGAAGTGGGCAGAAGACATGAGGAGACACTTTTCCAAAGAAGACATCCAGATTGCCAACTGACACATGAAAAGGTGCTCAACATCACTCATCATTAGGGAAATACAAAACAAAACAGCTTAATGCCATTTTAACAGAGCTAATATATAGTATTATTATTGTGTCTTTAGATGTATATTCCAATATTTTTCTACTTCCAGGAATCTGTTTCACAAATCTATCAAAATAATGGTTCATAAAATATTAAATTTCTAAGCTTTTAGATTAAAAAATAAGTTAATTATCTTAATATTTTACCTAAAAACAAAAACAAAAACACCTATATTCTGAAATTCCGAGCCAACACTGGATACACTGAAGCTGGAAGTTCCCGGTCAGTTCCTTTCAGAGAGGATGACTGTGGTCCAGGAAAAGGCAATGCAGATGAGAACTAAGATTTCTTGAGTCACAGATCTGTGTTCCTTACAGATCAATGCTTTACTACCATGCTGCAAAACAGAACAAAACAAAACAAACAACCATGAGGCATTTCACTTTATAATTGAATATTTCATTATGTCTTTTTTCTCTAGTGATTAATAACAATGTGTAGATTTGTAAAACTTTGTAGTTTGGATTGTACTACTTCAAACGATTTAAAATTTCTCCAATACATAAACCAACTCTAACTTTATTCTTATTATTTTTCTCTTCTTACTATTGTCCTTGAACAGAGAGACAACTTATTTGCACAATCTATATCAAACAAAAGAAAACAGATGGTTTGAGACGACTGAATTCTCAGATCACTAATTATAAAGAGTCAAGTGGCCATTACTTTTGTGGTAGTCATTGAAATATTCATTTTCCAATTTTCAGCATTAAGAAACTATTAAAGAAAATAGCAAAATGATTTCTATGATATTTGTGTTAATTAGTATTTTTCCATGTGTTTGCTAAGTAACTCCATGGCTCAATTGCCCATCTGACATCTGTCCAGAGGAATTCTGTCCATCTGTTTGAATCTATTTTAAAGAGAATCATTTAAGAAAATGAACTTATAATAACATATGGTAACTAAATTCAGTATGGATTTTCTACTGCATTGATCAACTTAGGGAAATTATCTTATGCAAATACAAATGCTCACAAGACTTCTAGCATGGCTTGTTCAGAAGAGGGGAGGGTAATCAGGCTCCTTAGTATGAGTTGTATGCACTACTCTGTCTTACCGAATGGCCTAGGATTGGACCATATATATGGTGCATGTTTGCCTCGAATAATAAAAGGATTTGTTTACTGATATTTGTAGTGCTTTGAAATTTACTGTTTAAACTGGTACTTATTTTTACACTAAACAGATACAAACTCATTGGACAGGTAGAAGACTGATTCACCGAATTTAATAGACTAAAAATGCTAAAGAGTCCTCCACAGGGAGAAAAATGATAAATACAATCTTGTAATCCAGTATATAGTGCCCAAACTTGTTTGACTTTCCTTTATGGCCCAATAATGACTTTGGTTGAAATCTAAACAATACAGTGTTAGAGTATTTTACAATTCATATTGGAACATTTTTGTATCATTGAAATCTCGACAGGCATGTTTGAGTCTCTTTGAGAATGTAAGACCATGAAAACAGGAGAATTATGTACATTATTCACCATTGTATATTCAGTTCCTGGAAAAAAATATAGTTACATTTGATTTATATATTCCTTTGGCTTCCACCCTAGTTGTCCCATTTCCATTTCTGTACAGTAAACTAATGATTGATGCAAGATAACTTAGTAGGAGAATTTCAGCATCACACTTTTTCAAATATTTTTATCTGTGTTAGATAAACACCAAATTGGTCCAATATAATGTACACAATAAGTACCTATGACTTGGAGATAATTTAATATTGAGGCAAAAAAAGTCTACTCTATAATGCTACAGAATAAAAGTTCTCAAACACAAAAAACTGAAACAATATTGTATCACTGTTAAAAGTTCAACATCTTTGACCTCTTTCCTTTGGTCTTACCCTCATTTTCAATCTTACATTTATCTTTATGTATTTTCTTGCTGTTTTTACTAACACCTTTATTTTAATGCATTATTGCTACTCTTAAAAATATCTGTGAGAAACATTCTCTATATCTTTACTTTCAATATAAATGATTCAGTGAAAACTGAAATACCTCAAATTGTATGATGGTAAATTTCCCTATTCTGTCTGTCAAAAATACCCTCCAAATCTCAAGAAATATTGCATATATATATATATATATATATATATATATATATAATATTGATATATCTAATGTATTATAGTATATATCATTATGAACCTTTCTCTAGTTTAAGTTAGGTCAGTCAGTAGAAAGACTTTACCTCATTTCATGGCATTTTCAATTATTTTAACTTGAATAAGGAATTGAGAAATACTTTTATGGCAGGTATTTTTTTATGGAATATATCCATAAGAAAGTTGCAAGAAGATAACGCATATGTAAGCCTATATGCTGAGGAATATCCTTTAGAATGTAGTTATAATTTCTTTCTTCTGGAGAGTAAAAGGTAACCTTGCTTGTGGTTCAAATATTAAGGTGTTTCACTTTCATAGTATGTCATGACTCAGAGATAATATTTTGTTAATCAGCATGATTTGGATATCAAAATATCTTATTTCTGTCTCTCTAAACTTACTAAATCAAGATTATAATAATCAAATACTCTCCAAATAAGTCTTAAAAAATAAATCAATGAAAATGAACCTCCAAATCAGAGCCAATTCCATATGCATATGTCCCTTCAACACTTTATCTTATTTTTTTCCTTAGAACTAAATATAATTTTTTTAATGTTATTTCTTTATGATTGTTTTATCTCACTAATAAATGTGAAGCTACTTGAAGGAAAGGGTTTGGTAATTATGCTTTTCTTGGTGTTACTAAACCTAAGCTATAGTAGGTGTGTAATGCAGTTTGGATTCTCAAAAATAATTACTGAATGAATGAATGAGTGACCTGCCTTCTGATATAATTGCCTAGGATCTGAGGGATCATTAAATTGTTAGCAGTCTTGCTTCAAATGGACATAATAACAGACAGAAAGGAGGGAAAATAATTACAAATAAAAGAACAGTCAGGAGGTTACTCTTGTTCTGATTGTTACATCTATCCTATTCAGTTAGTATCTGAGTCATAATTTTACATGTCTGTTTCCACCAGTCAGACAAGATTATCCACATAGCTGGTTGTCATCTAGAAGGAGTCATTAACATTCTATACCACACAAGTTTTATTTATCTTGAGAAATATATGTCTGACCCATCAATTTATCTTTCCTGGCACCAAAGAAATAGAATGTTGTAGGGTAGTTCTGGGGAATAGTTATCATTTCCTTTGTTCTTTCCTATATGCAGTAGAACTCCTCTGGAGTTTTTAAAATTGCTCAATTAAGTGGAAATATTTGAATGGGCTTTTCAAGGATTAAGTTTGTTTGAAAAATATTTATTGAGTGTCAAATATGTGTTAGACGTGATTCTTGCTTCTAGAGATAAATTAATAAGCAAATTATCATTCTTTGCATTCAAGGAACTAATGTGTCATGGAAAAGGTGAAACAGATGCCAATAAATAAACTCAATGGGAATCCAATCAGTGATACCATTAAATATTTATTTCAATCTAATTAACAAATATCTAAAGAATTTTTCCAAAATTAATTGATATTTGAATTATATTTCTTTACAAATTGACTTAAGAGTTAGCAATGGAGGATAAGAAAATTTAATTCAAACCTAAAATATACATTGCAATAGCATGGTATAGTTCCTCACAGATTGTATAACTAAATACGTTTTATATTATATATTACTTAAGTAATACATATTTAATCATATATACTATGTATTTATTTATATATAAAAATTAAATATGGTGGGAAAAATAATGCATATATTTATATATCAGAACATAAATAATTCTATATATGCATACATTTTAAATATATAAAATGTTGATATGTATTAAATATACAATATATATTACAGAGTGCACACTTCTAAAAATTTTTGTTGGACTTATAATATCATGTCAGAAGAAATATTAACAAAAAGTTAATACATCATTATAAGAATAAGAATATTATCAAGCTCCTCATGTTGAGATTGTTTGGTGGTAAACATATACATTGTAATGTCACATGACCTCAAATTAAACTGTAGTAATGTATTTTTCTTTTCTATATTGCATGAAAATACCAGTAGAAATTAGAGAAATTTCAACAGACAAGTTGTTGCAATAGTAACTTGCTATATGTAAGATTTATTCATAGAAATGTGACTTGTTTGGCCTTCAGAATCTTAGTTATTTTACAAAATAAGGATGTACTTAAAAAGGAAGTATACAGATGCCACTAGTAAATGAATAATAAATGAAAAGAAACAACAGTGCTCCTTACTAAAACTTATCAAAGCATTTAGGTTTGTGTTCATTGTAGTCTGAGTATGCAGAGCCCAATTATTTGGAGGAAGTAGATGTGATACAGGCAGGCTGGGTCTGATAACCTAGAGGAAATTCCACAGGTCCAGCCACAAGAGTCCTTGGCTTCATGTAGGATAGAATTCAAACGTGAGCAGGAGAAAATGAAAGCAGAGTGTATTGAGTAGTGTGAGTGACAGAGATCACAGATGGGGTATCTGGAAGACTCAGGAAGGAGAGAAGAATAAGTCTTGTGGTTGCTTGGGGCATTAAGCATTTATATTAAAAAAGGTTCTAGGGTACACTTTCCTCCAGGAATCCAGTGTAGCTCCAATCAAAGGTGAGCGTCAAGTGAAGAGTAGATGTTATCCCATAAATTACCTAAGGGGAATTGATGCGAGGGTCTGCCAAGGTTGGTCCGGAAGTGATGTCCTGATATATGTTCAGAATCTGGCTCTTCTTAGGTGTTGTCAGGTATTTGGGGCCTAGGACAAAACTCAGAGAATGATTAACTTTCTTGCTTCCTCTTTGAAGTGGGAACATAGCTTCCTTGGCTTATTCAGAGGCAAAATATGGAACATGAGTAAATAAAGCCTAGCAGAAAAATACCAGAGACAGAACCTTTCTAAAATGGAGACCCTTCAGCTTGTCTACTTCAGCTGGAATAATAAAAGTCCAAGGCAATACAAAGACAGTGGGAGAAATATTTTGAAAGTTTGTTTGTTTTTTAATTTTTTAATGTTTATTTTTGAGGGAGAGAGAGAGCATGAGCAGGGGAGGGGCAAGAGCAAGGGAGACACAGAATCTGAAGCAGGCTGCAGGCTCCTAGCTGTTGTCACAGAGCCAGATATGGGGCTAAAACTCGGGAACTACAAGATCATGACCTGAGCTGAAGTCAGTCACTCAACCAACTGAGCCACACAGGTGCCCCAAAAGTTTTTTAATGAGACACATTTTGTTATAATTTTTCAACCTTGCTTAAGGATTAAAGAATAAAAAGTACAATATGCTACTGTCACCAACACACTTAAAAGTTAAGAAATTGTGTCTATCAAAACAGTTTTTTAATGTGTAGATGTTATTAAATGAAACAGCACTGAAATCAGTTGAAGGTGAAGCTGATAAATACGTGCCACTTGGTTTTTGACACTGAAGTAGAGAAATGCAACAAAATCAATATTGAAGAATGATCAGAAAGCAAAGTACAAAAGCCAGGACCTCCTAAACAATTTTCTTCAAAACAATAATTTAATTTTGTATTTTCTCCTGAAATTTTATTACATAGTAATATTATCTCTATAAATAAATTATTTAAAAAGAGATTTCAGTTTTCAATGTCTGTATCAGCGATTTTTTTCTCACTGCTCTTATAAGTTACAAAGATAGTGTTATGAGCGTCAAGGTATATTAACTACTTAATTTCATAAGACACCATTAAATAGCATGATTTAGTAGCCTGGAGACTTAATATTTCACTGACCTATTTCTAAGCATTAAAAAAAATAATAAAATAGGTATACCACAGAGTAAATAAAGAATGAAACAAAATAAAGCAAGAGATTGGATCTATCTAAATATGAAGTCTAACAAAATCCCTTAACGTTAAAAAAATATATATATAGTGGGAAAAAGAATGCATGCCATCCAGAGACCAGAAATTATGGGGGAATGAATGCCTGGTAGAGAGAAAGCAGACAGAAGTCATAATGACAAAAGTGGAAGCAAACTCAGTGCAATCAATACGCTGCAGGAAAAGGCCAAAGTGAAGATAATGGGAGATTCAGAGAAATATGCCTGCCCCAACTCAAAACATACAAAAGCCAAAAAAAAAAAAGTAGTTATGAAGAGGATTAGGAACTTAAAATCTCAGTGAGAAAAGAGACCCCCTAAGGCTGACTCTCTTAGGAAAGTGGGAAGCCCTTGCAGTTGGAAGTAGGCACCTAAATGAAATAGGAAAGTGTTACAACATCAGACTGCATGTAGAGGGGCAGAAAGAAGCTATTCAAACAGAGAAATACACTCAAATACACTCCATCACCTAAACAATGCCCTCCCAGGCTGAAATGGTGAGGAACAAAACAAAGAAAACCATGTTTAATGGTCCTAACAACCATTGGAGGTAAGTGCTGTTTTTTCCCCAAATGTTGGATGTAAGAAAATAAGATATATTTAAGTAAATTGTCCTTGGTTAGATGTATATTGGTTACAGATTATTTGACTATAACTAAAGGGAAAAATTAGGGTCAGTTAACTGCATTATCCACCATCAAAAGTTGAGAAGCTTGGAGATGCTATTTAAAACCAGTAACAGATAAAGTTAACCACACTCTATTAATTCTCACAAAAATATATTGGTATAGACTGCCTAATTCTCTGTCTCCCTCTCTCTCTACCACTGCCCTCTCCTCAAAAATAAATAAATATTTTTGAAAAAGTAATCTGAAAGTCCTCTTTCCCTGCACTGTCCTCCCTTTCCAGTTCCCCAGAAAATCTACCGTTAATCTGTAATCACACACTCACATTGGCTATTGCTTGTGAGTGCAATGGGAACCTAATTATTGAAAAAATTAACTACAGAAAACTATCTTATAAAGAACAATTATATATCAATATTCATGTTAACACAAAATAGGTCAGGAATCTGAGAGTAATATATATAATATATAGTGTCCTAGAAACAAGCAGGCAACAAATAAAAATAATTTTCTACATTGTTCTATAACAGTTATACATGCTTTTTGAAATGAATTTATAGATTAAAGATTCTGAAAATAACTTACAAAGATTTAAACTCTTTAAAATTCGAGCCCTTCTTTTGAGTTTTTCACATCACACTGTTTTTTTTTCATTTTTTATTCTTAGTGAAGGTTTCCTTTTTTTAAGATGGAAGAAATGAACTGTAAAGATTTATAGACTATGTCACAGGATTCTTAGAGATTGCTGTTTCCTTTAGATTGCTTCTTTTATGAAAACATTTTTCTTCTATGCCTCAATAAAGTTATTTCTCCTCACTCTGAGTACACATATATTTTTTTCTTTTTTTGTGTGAAATTTGGAATTTTTTCTAATATTATATTAAACCTAGGAATGCTACTATAACACCACGCGCATGCACACACACACACACACACACACACACACATGCACACACACAGACATTGCATAGCTTTAGAAGCCTATCAACAATTGACCACCTTCTATCAGAGATAACCATAATGGAAAGAAATATTTAAAACCTTAACAGATTTAATAACCCTGGTAACTGGTTCTGGAAAAATTAACAATAAAAATAGTTTTATTTCTGAGGAGCCTGGGTGGCTCAGTCAATTGAGCACCCGACTATTGATTTCCATTCAGGTCATGATCCCGGGGTTGTGGATTGAGCCCTGCATTGAACTCCATGCTGAGCAGGGAGCCTGCTTAAGATTCTCTCTCTCTTCGTCTGCCCCTCTCCCCTTCTTGTGCTCTCTCTCTCTAAAGTAAAAAAATAAATACATATTTTAAAATATAGTTTTATTTCTTAAACTTCATTATCTTCTATTGATTGTACTAAGTTTTTGAGAACTGAACTCTATTTTGGTAAAAACAATTATAAAATAACCCAAATTAATTTTTTGTTACATACATGTCAATTTATGTAAAATACACATTGGAGAGGTACTATACAAGTATATTTATTAGAAATATATATTAATAAGTATATTCTATAGCCAAAATGCTATAAAATATATTTATATGAGATGTGCAGTGCAAAGGACCTATATAGTACTATTATTATATTCAATTATATGTGCTTGCTTTCTATAATTAAAATTTTTACAAGGAAACACAAATATTTATTGTGATAGTGGAAACAAAAATATATGCTTTGGGGTTTTTTGTGTTTGTTTTGTTTTGTGTTTTTGTGTTTATTTGTTTGCTTGTTTTTGTTAGGAAGCCTGAATATTTTTCTGTTAAAATTACCTTTTTTTCCTTCTAAGAAATAAATCTGTGGTGGTTTCACATACAATTCTGGGCATATAACATAGTAAGGCGAATTTCAAATGAGAGGTACAATAGTTCAATAGTTTAGTTCAATAGTTCAATAGTTTAGTTCAATAGTTTAAAAACCTGTACATAATATCTTGCCTGCTACTTTATATAATGTGGGCTTAATAAATAAAGAATTGTGCAGTGCCTGGGTGGATCAGCAGGTTGAGTGTCTGACTTCTGCTCAGGGCATGATATCGCAGTTCATGAGTTAGAGCTCCACGTTGGGCTCTGTGCTGACAGCTCAGAGCCTGGAGCCTGCTTCAGTTTCTGTGTCTCCCTCTCTCTCTGTCTCACCCCCACTCATTCTCTGTCTCTCTCTGTCTCCCAAAGATGAATAAACAGTAAAAAAAAATTAAAATAAGTAAATAAATAAAGAATTGGCCTAGACAAGTTATATTTCTACTCAGCATTAAGTACCTTGTCTTACCCCATTTGGTAAACTGTCCAACATTTTGCAAAAACTTAACAAACTCAAGTTGACCTAAATGGCAGTCAGAATAAGTTAAACTTTTGAAGCTGGATTTCCATGCCATAACATGAAATCCTTAATCGGTAACAGACTGAGATAACTGCCTAATGATCTAACATATATTTATAGCATCTTTTCAATGGAAATTTCTTAGTGAAATGAATCTATATATTAATTGTTCGATAATCAATTATTAAAAACAGAAGAAATATTATATTGTATAGAAAAACAAAATGAAAAAGTTAAAATTTACCTAAAAGTGAAATTGCTAACCAATTAAGCATTTTATATTTAAATATAATTGACAAAAAATTTGGTAAATTTACCACAAATGTAGCTTTATTTTATTTTTTCTTTTTCTTCTTTTTTTATTATTAAATTTATTGTCAAATTGGTTTTCATACAACACCCAGTGCTCATCCCAACAGGTGCCCTCCTCAATGCCCTACACCTACTTTCCTTCTCCCGCACCACCCATCAGCCCTAAGTTTGTTCTCAGTTTTTAAGAGTCTCTTATGCTTTGGCTCCCTCCCTCTCTAACTTTTTTTTCCTTCCCCTCCCCCATGGCCCTCTGGTAAGTTTCTCAGGATCCACATAAGAGTGAAAACATATGGTATCTGTCTTTCTGTATGGCTTATTTCACTTAGCATAACACTCTCCAATTCCATCCACGTTGCTACAAAAGGCCATAGTTCATTCTTTCTCAATGCCAAGTAGTATTCCATTGTGTATATAAACCACAATTTCTTTATCCATTCATCAGTTGATGGACATTTAGGCTCTTTCCATAATTTGGCTATTGTTGAGAGTGCTGCTATAAATATTGGGGTACAAGTGCCCCTATGCATCAGCACTCCTGTATCCCTTGGGTAAATTCCTAGCAGTGCTATTGCTGGGTCATAGGGTAGATCTATTTTTAATTTTTTGAGGAACCTCCACACTGTTTTCTAGAGTGGCTGCACCAATTTGCATTCCCACCAACAGTGCAAGAGGGTTCCCGTTTCTCCACATCCTCTCCAGCATCTATAGTCTCCTGATTTGTTCATTTTGGCCACTCTGGTGTGAGGTGATATCTCAGTGTGGTTTTGACTTGTATTTCCCTGATGAGTGACATTGAGCATCTTTTCATGTGCCTGTTGGCCATCCGGATGTCTTCTTTAGAGAAGTGTTTATTCATGTTTTCTGCCCATTTCTTCACTGGATTATTTTTTTTTCTCAGGTGTGGAGTTTGGTGAGTTCTTTATAGATTTTGGATACTAGCCCTTTGTCCGATATGTCCTTTGCAAATATCTTTTCCCATTCCGTTGGTTGCCTTTTAGTTTTGTTGATTGTTTCCTTTGCAGTGCAGAAGCTTTTAACCTTCATGAGGTCCCAATAGTTCATTTTTGCTTCTAATTCCCTTGCCTTTGGGGATGTGTCAAGTAAGAAATTGCTGCAGCTGAGGTCAGAGAGGTCTTTTCCTGCTTTCTCCTCTAGGTTTTGATGGTTTCCTGTCTCACATTCAGGTCCTTTATCCATTTTGAGTTTATTTTGGTGAATGGTGTAAAGTGGTCTAGTTTCATTCTTCTGCATGTTGCTGTCCAGTTCTCCCAGCACCATTTGTTAAAGAGACTGTCTTTTTTCCATTGATTACTCTTTCCTGCTTTGTCAAAGATTAGTTGGCCACACTTTTGAAGGTTCAATTCTAAAGTCTCTATTCTATTCCATTGGTCTATGTGTCTGTTTTTGTGCCAATACAATGCTGTCTTGAGGATTGCAACTTTGTAGTAGAGCCTAAAGTCTGGGATTATGATGCTTCCTGCTTTGGTCTTCTTCAAGATTACTTTGGCGATTTGGGGCCTTTTGTGGTTCTATACAAATTTTAGCATTGCTTGTTCTAGCTTTGAGAAGAATGCTGGTGCAATTTTGATTGGGATTGCATTGAGTGTGTAGATAGCTTTGGGTATTATTGGTATTTTAACAATATTTATTCTTCTAATCAATGAGCACACAATGATTTTCCATTTCCTCATATTTTCTTCAATTTCCTTCATAAGCTTTCTATAGTTTTCAGCATACAGATCTTGTACATCTTTGGTTAGGTTTATTCCTAGGTATTTTATGCTTCTTGGTGCAATTTTGAATGGGATCAGTTTCTTTATTTGTCTTTCTGTTGCTTCATTATTAGTGTATGAGAATGCAACTGATTTCTGTACATTGATTTTGTACTCTGACTTTGCTGAATTTATGTATCAGTTCTAGCAGACTTTTGGTGGAGTCTACAGGGTTTTCCCTGTATATTATCTTGTTATCTGCAAAAAGTGAAAGCTTGACTTCATCTTTGCCAATTTTGATGCCTTTGATTTCCTTTTGTTGTCTGATTGCTGATGCTAGCACTTCCAACCCTATGCTAAACAACAGCAATGAGAGTGGACATCCCTGTCTTGTTCCTGATCTCAGGGGGAAAGCTTTCAGTTTTTCCCAATTGAGGATGACATTAGCTGTGGGCTTTTCATAGATGGCTTTTATGATGTGTAAATATGTTCCTTCTACCCCAACTTTCTCAAGGGTTTTTATTAAGGAAGGATGCTAAATTTTGTGAAATGCTTTTTCTGAATCGATTGACAGGATCATATGGTTCTTCTCTTTTATTAATGTGATGTATCATATTGATTGATTGGTGAATGTTGAACCAGCCCTACAGCCCAGGAATGAATCCCACTTGATCATGGTGAATAATTATTTTTATATGCTGTTGAATTCGATTTGCTAGTACCTTGTTGAGAATTTTTGCATCCATATTCATCAGGGATATTGACCTGTAGTTCTTTTTTTTTTTTTTTTTTTTTTTTTGCTGGGTCTCTGTCTGGTTTAGGAATCAAAGTAATGCTGGCTTCATAGAATGAATCTGGAAGTTTTCCTTCCCTTTCTATTTTTTGGAATAGCTTGAGAAGGATAGGTATTATCTCTGCTTTAAATGTCTCGTAGAATTCCGCAGGGAAGCATCTGGTCCTGGACTCTTATTTGTTGGGAGATTTTTGATAACCGATTCAATTTCTTCGCTGGTTATGGGTCTGTTCAACTTTTCTATTTCTTCCATTTGAGTTTTGGAAGTGTGTGGGTGCTTAGGAATTTTTCCATTTCTTCCAGGTTATCCAGTTTGTTGGCATATAATTTTTCATAGTATTCCCTGATAATTGCTTGTATTTCTGAGGGATTGGTTGTAATAATTCCATATTCATTCATGTTTTTATCTATTTGGATCCTCTCCCTTTTCTATTTGAGTAGCCTGGCTAGCGGTTTATCAATTTTGTTTATTTTTTTCAAAAAAATAACTTGGTTTCATTGATCTGCTCTACAGTTTTTTTTAGATTCTATATTGTTTATTTCTGCTCTGATCTTTATTATTTCTCTTCTTCTACTATATTTAGGCTGTCTTTGCTGTTCTGCTTCTATTTCCTTTAGGTGTGCTGTTAGATTTTGTATTTGGGATTTTTCTTCTTTCTTGACATAGGTAGTCCTGGATTGCAATGTATTTTCCTCTCAGGACTGCCTTTGCTGCATCCTCAAGCGTTTGGATTGTTGTATTTTCATTTTCATTTGTTTCCATATACTTTTTAATTTCTTCTATAATTTCCTGTTTGGCCCATTCATTCTTTAGTAGGGTGTTCTTTAACCTCCATGCCTTGGGAGGTTTTCCAGACTTTTTCCTGTGGTTGATTTCAAGTTTCACAGCATTGTGGTCTGAAAGTATGCATGACATGATCTCAATTCTTGTATACTTATGAAGGGCTGTTTTGTGACCCAGTATGTGATCTATCTTGGAGAATGTTTCATGTGCATTTGAGAAGAAAGTATATTCTGTTGCTTTGGGATGTAGAGTTCTAAATATATCTGTGAAATCCATCTGACCCACTGTATCATTCAGGGCCTTTGTTTCTTTTTGATACTGAGTCTAGACGATCAATCCATTGTTATAAGTGGGGTATTAAAGCCCCCTGCAGTTACCACATTCTTATCCATAAAGTTGCTCATGTTTGTGATTAATTATTTTATATATTTGGGGGCTCCCGTATTCAGCGCATAGACATTTATGATTGTTAGCTGTTCTTGATGGATAGACCCTGTAATTATTATATAATGGCCTTCTTCATCTCTTGTTACAGCCTTTAATTTAAGGTCTAGTTTGTCTGATATAAGTATGGCTATCCAGCTTTGTTTTGACTTCCAGTACATGATAGATAGTTCTCCATCCCCTCACTTTCGATCTGAAAGTGTCCTCAGGTCTAAAATGAGTCTCTTGTAGACACAAAATAGGTGGGTCTTGTTTTTTGATCCATTCTGACACCCTATGTCTTTTGGTTGGAGCATTTGGTCCATTTACATTCAGTGTTATTATTGAAAGTTATGGGTTAGGGTCTTTGTGATGTCTGTAGGTTTCATGCTTGTAGTGATGTCTTTGTGGTCCTTGCAACATCTCACTCATATTCTCCCCCTTAGGATCTCTTGTAGGGCTGGTTTAGTGGTGATGAATTCCTTCAGTTTTTGTGTTTTGTGAAAACCTTTATCTCTCCTTCTATTTTGAATGACAGATTTGCTGGGTAAAGGATACTCGGCTACATATTTTTTTCTGTTTATCACATTGAAGATTTCCTGCCATTCCTTTCTGGCCTGCCAAGTTTCAGTAGATAGGTCTGCTACTACTCTTATGTGTCAACCTTTGTAAGTTAGAGCCTGTTTATCCCTAGCTGCTTTCAAAATTTTCTCTTTATCATTGTATTTTGAGTTTCACTATGATATGTCACACAGAAGATCGATTCAAGTTACGTCTGAAGGAAGTTCTCTGTGCCTCTTGGATTTCAATGCCTTTTTCCTTCCCCAGATCTCAGCTATGATTTGTTCAAGTACACCTTCAGCCCCTTTCTCTCTCTCTTCCTCTGGAATTCCTATTATATGGATATTGTTCTGTTTGTTTGCATCACTTAGTTCTCTAATTTTCCCCTCATACTCCTAGATTGTTTTATCTCTCTCTTTCTCAGCTTCCTCTTTTTCCATAATTTTATCTTCTAATTCACCTATTCTCTCCTCTGCCTCTTCATCCTGTGCTATGGCCACCCCCTTTTTTATTTTGCACCTCATTTATAACATTTTATAGCTCCTCGTGACTATTTCCTAGTCCCTTGATCTCTGTAGCAATAGATTCTCTGCTGTCTTCTATGCTTTTTCAAGCCCAGCGATTAATTTTATGACTATTCTAAATTCTTGTTTCATTATATTGCTTACATCGTTTTTGATCAATTTGTTAGCTGTCGTTACTTCCTGGAGTTTCCTTTGGGGAAAATTCTTCTGTTTTGTCATTTTGGGTAGTCCCTGTTGTAGCTCCAACTGCAGGGCACTTCCCCTGGTTGGGAGTAACTTGTGTTGGTGGGCGGGGCCAGTCAGACCCAATGTCTTTCCAAGCCCACCACTGGGACCAAAGTCAGACTGGTGTGTACCTTATCTTCCCCTCTCCCAGGTGCAGACTCACTGTGGAGTGGTGTGGCCCCTGTCTGTGCTATGTGCACACTGCCAGGGTTGTGGTGCTGCTTCAATGGATCTGGCATATTAGCTGGGGTGGATCTGCAAGGTGCACAGTGGTGGGAGGGGCAGACTTAGTTCGCTTTGCAGTCTGTGGTCCCCTGCAGCACCGGGGGGAGGCAGGCCTGTTGGAGGGATGGATCCACAGAAGCACAGCATTGGGCGTTTGTGCAGTGCAAGCAAATTCAGTGATGCAAATTGGTTCCCATTGGAATTTCAGCTGGGGAATGGGAGAGGGAGATGGCGCTTGCCAGTGCCTTTGTTCCCCGGCCGAGCTGAGTTTTGTCTTCCAGGGCTCAACAACTCTCCCTCCTGGAGTCCTTTCGCCCTTCTCACTCTCTGAGAGCAGAGCTGTTGACTTTTAACATTCCAGAGGTTAAGACCTGTTGGCTGTCAGAAGTCTTGGAGTCCGGCCCCTACACTTTTGCAAGCCAGACCTCGGGGGTCTGCTTGCCCCTCCACCTCCCTGAAACAGGGTGCTGTCAAAAAAACCCACCAGATGCTGAATAGAAGCGAGGCAAGATTTTATTCACGGCTGGGCCAAACTTGATCTCCTGTTCTGAAGGAGAAAAGTGCAGAGAATCGCCCCGAACAAAGGTAGCAATGAGATTATATGGATTTTAGCAAGTCAGAAAACGTCATTATTTAGTTAACCAATTACAATTTACAACATTCATGGTAGCCAATTATATTGTGACACACAGACGTTAGTTTTGGCGGGAACCTATCAATTTAAAGTTCTTTTTCCTGAGAGGGTTTAAAATGACCATATTCGACACCTAAGATACCATGGGCCAGCGAGTTTGTGACTTTTTACATGTTGGTCTTGCCTAGGCCAGATCTTGGTAGAAGGGGTGGGGAAGCATTTTGCAACCTAAGTTATCTATTTAGCAAGCAGGTGAAGTTACAGAAGCGAGATAGGGTGGTTAGTAATTTCTGATAACCCTAATAGGGAACTATATAAGCTTTTATCTCAATTATTCATGAAAGGTGAGTTTAAGCCGAACTTATATACAATAAGCTTTCTGATATAAGTTGATCTATTACACTCTGCAGCTCCCTCCCACCAGTCCACGTAGCACGCACTGCCTCTCCACCCTTCCTACCCTCTTTTGTGAGCCTCTCCTCTATGCTTGGTTCCAGAGAGTCTGTTCTGCTAGACTTCTGGTGGTTTTCTGGGTTATGTAGTCAGATGTGGGTGGAATCTAAGCGATCATCAGGGCAAGGTGAGCCCAGCATCCTCCTACGCTGCCATCTTCCCAGGTCTCTCCCACAAATATAGCTTTAAAAAACTTATGTTCTTGATCCCTTATGCCTTTCTACTTTTCAAGCTAACATTATTTTATAATTACAATAATTTTATTTTGTTATACTCATAATAAGTTTGTTATATTCTCCTCTTGATGTTCCTCTTCACTCTCCATATTTATTTTTCATTCTTTTAGGGGTATGATTCAGAGGGAAGGGATTGCAGTATTGCCTTGCTCCTGGCGCGCTCTCTCTCTCTCTCTCTCTCTCTCTCTCTCTCTCTATATATATATATATATATATATATACATATATATATATATTAATGTGATAGATATTATGTAATGGCTGTGCCATGATTATTATTCCTGTCAAAGGGATATATGCAAGAACAAACATAATTTATCTAGAAATCAAACTTTCTGTCACATGGAAAAGTGGAATAGATTTGAGAAGCAGCGTGTCAAATTCTCTACTGGGGGAAAAAATAAAAATCTCTCAATTACTATACATGTTCAACATAAACACATGGATCATAATCTAATTAATATTTATAATTGAAAATAAAACTTAAAGTAGTTTGTGATATTAGCATTGGAAATGTGATGTAATATTAACCAAAAGCAACATAATCCCATGTTTGTGAGTTAAAAAGCTTCCTCTTAACTCAACCTGAAACATTTTATGTCTAGGTAAAATAAATATAAGAAGTATCAAACTTTCATATCTGATACACAAATGACTTAATGGAGTCATTATAATTAATACAAAGTTTATGGGACACATATTTCAATCAGGATGGACAACTAGGGATCAAATTTACATTCCCCATAACACAGGAAAAATATAAAATGATGGTTTTCCTGACACTGAGCATCAGGCAATGATGGAGTGATGACTGAGTAAAGGAAAATAAAGGAAAAACAACAACAACAAACAAAAAATGGTGATTATCCTAACATACTGCTTTGACAGAGTCTCTAGAACCAGAGGTGCAGAAATGGGGAATCAATTTTGGCTAAAGGTATATAAACCTATATTTTCAAGAAGTCAAACTAACTTGGTGCAGGCTAAATCAAAACAAGAAAAAAAAACACAAACAAAAACACATCATAGTCAAACTTCTGAAAACTGAAAGCAAAAAAAAAAAAAAAAAAAAACAAACCTCTTCAAAACACTGCAAAATTAATGACATCTTATGCATCAGGAAAAGCCAATTTGACTGAAAGGGTAGTTTTCATCAAAAACCATAGAGGCCAGAAAGAAGTGACAGAACATTTACAAATGTTGAAGATAAAGAACTCTCAGCCCAGAACACTATTTTAAGTGAAATTATTCTTGAAGAATGAAGGTGAATTAAGATATTAAGATATTCTCAGATAAAGGACAACTTAGAAAATTTGTCACCAGCAGATGTATCCTAGAAAAATGGCTAAAGGAAGTTCTCTAACTAGAAAGGAAATGATTAAAAAAAGGAAACTTAGAATATCAGAAAGGAAGAAAGGTCATAATGAGCAAATATATGGGTAAATATAATAACTTTCTCCTTTTGAGTTTTCTAAATTATGTTTGATGAAGGCAAAATTGTAACACTGGGTGGTATGTTTCTAAATGTACATAAAATATATATTTAAGGTGCTTATAATAAAAATAAGGGGACAGTAAAGGAATATGAAAAGTGGTAATGTTTTACACTTTACTTAAAGTGATGAAATGACTAAGTCATTAGCATATGGTAACATATATATATATATATATATATATATATAGTATAATACCAAGAGAAGCCACTAAAAAAGTGTACAAGGAAATACTCTCCAAACACTATAGAAAAATCAAAATGCAATTATAAAAAATGTTCAAGTAACCCATAGTACAGTAGGAAAGGAAGACATAAAACCAGTGAGAATAAAAGGAAACAAACAGGAGGAAGGCCTAACATATCAGTAATTACTTTAAATGGTCCAAGTACATCAATTAAAAGACAGAGGAAGGCAGTGTAGATTAAGAATAAAAACAAACAAACAAAAAAAAACAAGTATGACCCAGCTATAGTCTTTCTACAAGAAACTGATTTTAAATATAATCTTATAGGCAGGTTGAATGGAAAAAGATGAATCATGAAAACATTAATCAAAAGAAAGCAAGAAAATCTATAGTGATATGAGGTAAATTGGGCTTCAGAGGAAACAATATTATGAGAGAGTAAATAATGCTAAGAGTCAATTCACCTAGCCAAGAAAACATAGAAATTCTAAATTGGTATATGGTAAACAACAGAGGAAGAGGAGGAAGGAGGAGGACGGGGAGGGGAGAGGGAGAAGAGGATAAAGAAGAGGAGGAAGAAGAAAAAAAAAGGAAGAAGAGGGAGGAGGAGGAGGAGGAAGAGGGGGAGGAGGACACAAGACAAAGAGAAAAGAGAGAATCTACACAGTTTCATGACTCTCAACTCAAAAATCTATAACAAAAACATCAGCAAATAGAATTCAGCAATGTACACTATGACCAGATGGAATTATTCCAAGAAGCTGAATAAAGTGGTTCAATATTTGAAAAGTCAGTCAATGTAATATACACTTCAACAGGATAAATAAGAAAAACTGTGTGGTCATATACACTGATACAGAAAAGCATGGATGAAAAATCCCTGAACTAATACGCTGAGTTTGTCAGTATATGCAATAAAGGAACTGAATGGAATAGACAGGGATAAAAGCTAGGTTCTCTGAATACAACTTGTGTTATAGGCTAAACATCAGTAATATTTTACATAAATATAAAATTAAATTTTAAAAATTTCTAAATATAAAAGGGAGAATGACATAAATTAGTCTACCTCTATACAATTTCTGTTAAGTCACAAAGGGATGATTTCAAGTGTAAAATCTGAGAACTCTTGTTTTACTAGAATACAAAATTACCTAAGCCTGTCAGGAACTCTTCAAAAGGATGGAGAAATCAACTTCAAGAGTTTCGCATTAGCCAAGGATGTGACAATTTGGGAAACTCTTCAGAGCAATCAAGTTTCATCAAACAAACAAACAAACAAACAAACAAACAAAATGAATTGCAAGGAAAAAAAAACAGAAATGGGTAATTTACATATTAAAGAATTGTAAGAGACCTAAAGGCAATTATAGTGATATTTGTATAGATTCTGATTGAATAAACAATGTCAATAGGGGAAAATTAAACATTGATGAGGAATTATTTTTAATTTTCGGTGTGATAACTTGTGGTTGTTAAATATATCTTTATCTTCTAGACATGCTTTCTAAAATATTTACAGATGAAATAATAGAATATTTAGCATTATCTTAAACTAATTCAGTAGAGGGCAAAAGTCAAGTACACAGGGATATAAATTGAAGTTATTGGCTAAGGCTCAAAATTTTTTTAAATTTGAGAATGAGTGTATGTTGTTTTTTTTTTTACTAACCTCTCAAGTTTTGTGCATTTGCATTTTTTTCCATATTTGAATCTTAAGTGTAATATACTAAAACCTGAGAAAGGAAGGAACAATATGTGAGACATTTTTAGAGATACATTACCAAAACACACAAATGATATTAATTACTCTTAATCTAGGTTGCTGGAAACTTATTTCAATTACCTAAATGAAAAATGATCATTTCTGTAAAAAACTCAATATTATCATATTATCACAAACCATCAATTCAGGGCTGAGAATTACTCACTATGCATATAGAACTTTAGATAAGTAAACAGACCTTACTTATTAGAAGGAGTAATAATGCAGATGCATTATTATGTTATGCTGAAATTTATTTTTAAAATAAATATATTTTTCATACTCCTATCTAAATCCCATGTGAAAAAAGAAACATCATTATGGAAAACAAAAATATTAATAAATATACATATATATATAATTCTCACTCTAAAGATAAACTTTTTTGAAATGCTCTGCATAAAATGTCATGTTAGCTTTTTCTGTGTGTGATTTGGCTTCAATACTTTACTTTTAAAATGTGTAGGTTTCTGGGACGACTGGGCGGCTCAGTCTGTTGAGTGTCTGACTTCAGCTCAGGTCGTGATCTCACAGCTCAGAAGTTCAAACCCTGCATCAGGCTCTGTTCTGACAACTCAGAGCCTGGAGCCTGCTTCAGATTCTGTCTCCCTCTCTCTGCCCCTCCCCCACTAGTGCTCTGTCTCTGTCTCTCAAAAATAAATAAATGTCAAAAAAAATTAAAATGTGTAGAAGACTATGAATGTTGAGGATAATATGATTTCTGAGATTTTTAAAAGTAATCAGTTATGAAAATGTGAACCTTTAGACGACTTAACAAGAAGTAATTATTTTTTTGTAATAAAATATTTTACTTTAGCTTATAAAATTTTATGCAATATTGATCATACATATTAGTTTATTCAGTTTGAAAATTTTATATCATACATAATCTGCATATAAATTAAGCATACCTGTATTCACCTGTAGAATACATTTCCATATTATTAATAGGTAGTCTTATTGACAGAATAAAATTTTCTAACAAGATTAAAAAATTACATTTTCGGGGCACCTGGGTGGTTCAGTTGGTTAAGCTTCCACCTCTTGATTTTGGCTCAGGTCATGATCTCACAGTTCCCTGAGTTTGAGCTCTATGTGGGACTCTGCTGACAGCAGAAATTCTGCTCGGGATTCTCTCTCTCTCTCCCTCTCTCTGTCCCTCTCCTATTCGTTCTGTCTCTCGCTCTCTTTCTCTCTCAAGATAAATAAATTTTTAAAAAGTTACATTTTCAACATGGTTCTCACACTTACAATAACTATATTTTTTTTCTTAAAAAAAACCCAAAAGACAACATCTCGTGCTACTGAATTGCCATGCAGACCAATTTAAAATTGTTTTTCAGAAACTTATAGTTTTCCATCCTACCATCATTTTTTTTCATTATAGTGTGAAAATACTTATTTTTATCATATTTTTTGTTGAAGAAAAATCATACAACGTACAATGTACTTTCAACAATGGTGTATCCCTATCTCTGTTACCATATCTCCATGTCATATGAAAGAATTTCATGGACTAAATATTGGAGAAAACTTCAGTACAACAGTACATATAATGCCTATTTCATTAATATAATAAAATATATTTCAATTTAATATATTTCTTTTAAAGAAAGAGAAAGTGAGTGGGGAAGAAGGGCATAGGGAAAGAGAGAGAGAATCTTAAGCAGATTCAGTGTTCAGCACAGAGCCTAATGTGGGGCTGCATCCCGTGATCCTGGGATAATGACCTGAGCCTAAATCAAGAGTCAGATGCTCAACCAAATGAGCCACCGACGTATCCCTAAAGATAATATTCTTTTTTTAAATTTATTTTTATTTTTTTATTTTTTTAAACTTTTTTTTTTTTTTACATTTATTTATTTTTTGAGAGACATAGAGACAGAGCACAAGTTGGGAAAGGGCAGAGAGAGAAGGAGACACAGAATTCGAAGCAGGCTCCAGGCTCTGAGCTGTCATCACAGAGCCCAACGCGGGGCTCAAACTCACCAACCGTGAGATCATGACCTGAGCCAAAGTCGGCCGCCTAACCGACTGAGCCACCCAGGCACCCCATATTCTTAATATAATAGAATTTTGTATCAGTAGGTGTCACTCAGATATGAGCTAAGATGTAAGCAAAAAAAAAAAAAGAGTTATTTTTGTCTTTTATGTTACTGAGATTTGGGGGTATTTGTTAGAACACCTAGCCCCATGTCTTAATATACTTGGTGTGGATGCAGCAAAAATTTTGAGATTGTTTTAAGCATGTACAATCTTTTAGTGTTAATATTAATTTCCCTACATAAATGTGGTACCTTTTTTCCAACAGCAGGTTTTCAAAATATAAAACTTAATATATAGAAATAAAAGTATTTGGGGTGCATAGGTGGCTCAGTTGGTTAAGTGTCCATCTCTTGATTTTGGCTCAGGTCATGATCTCAAGGTCCATGTGTTCAAGCTCTGCATCAGGTTCTGTGCTGACAGTGCAGAGCCTGCTTGGGATTCTTTCTCTCCCTCTCTCTCTCTGCCCCTCCCCTGTTCATGCTCATACCCATGCACATCTTTCTCTCTCTCTCTCTCTCTCTCTCTCTCTCTCTCTCTCTCTCTATCAAAATAAATAAATAAGCATTAAAAAAGAGATAAAAATATTCAAATAATGAAGGACATTTAGAACAACTTCAGTTCATGAAGGTCCATAGCAAGGCACAATTCCCCAGGAGTAAGTCTGTGAACTACACCCAACACAACTCAAGAATTAGTGGTAGGTAACAGGACTTGCCACACATGCTTTGTGTGTGTGTGTGTGTGTGTGTGTGTGTGTGTGTGTGTGTGTGTGTAATTTGTATTTTTTTAGATATAAAAAAGATTTTAGATATAAAAAACATAAAGACATTTGGATAAACAATGAAAGCAACACTATATTACATGGCTTTGTAAATCTATATTTGAGTTACAACATAATGTATAAGAGTAGATACAAAGACTGACTTATTCACTGAATTCTTACAGTATTTAAAGCACTAATATAATATGTACTAAAGAATGGCTAAATTCTTGAGCAAATAAAAACCTTCATTTATTTGAAGCATTTGCATCATTGCTATTTTGCCTGCTCTCCTAGACAATCTGTATGCAACTAAGGCCTTCTTGGAGGAAGATAAATCACTGCAACCCTCTTCTCGTCATTATTCACTTCTATTTTTCTCTTTGGAGCAGACACATGCTAGATAGGAAGGGTATTTCCAGAAGCAGGTGTGGTAGCCCTCATGACCTGGCTCATCACTTTTATCATGGGGGCTGCACTTTTACCCTGCCAGCATCATGATTCTGCCATTTTGTCCCTTGGAGACAAGATACCCTTCAAATTATTGGAAGTGGACTAGAAAAATAAAATGCCCACACTTTTGGAGAATAGTCAAGTCTACCCATAATAAAGAATGTTCAGCGTATGGGTCATGACAAAACAATCTCGACTGTTATCTGTAAAAGAGAAAATCACTACCACCTTTAATTCCACACAAATAATTCTCATTATTTTATCCAATCTATTTTTATGCAACTAAAAATAAAATTTTTACTTTTATTACTATGTGGATAACAAGGGCAATTAAGGTATCAAAAAATGAAATGAAAATGGAATAACCAACTATAATAAAATTGTTCAGAAAAAAAATTTTAAAGACTCCTTTCTGCATAAGAATTCTTTTCTGTACATCTAAAATTACTGTACTCAGCTAAAATTTTAAGTTAAATGCTTTGTTATAGAACTTAGAGCAGAATATAACAATTTCATCTCATTATCTCTAGTCAGCAAAGTAACATCTGTTTTGCTGTTCAGTTTAGCTTCTGAGAGTCAACTCTAAAGTCTCTTTATAAAGCAAAATTATTCCATAGCTGTACTGTGCATTTATGCATAAGGAAAGCCTCTAAAGTTGTAATTTGTGAACCATGATAGTTTAATTTGATTTTTTTTCTAAATAAATGTTATAAGACACATAAAATGATCTGCACAAATTCCATTTTTTAATCTGAAATCCTGGACTAGTCTGTACAAATATATGTTCCAGATCATATTTACCTCAGCAACAAAAGCTAATTCTTATTTTCTTCCATGTTTCCTCCTAGTCTTTCTAATAACATTGCACTTTTAGATCGTTTGCAATTTGTTACGCAAACATTTTGCTTATTTTTCACCTGCATCACTTAGTACAACTATTGTAAGGAAAATTAGTTTTAGGAAACATAAAAGCTCATCTGAAACTCCATTTTCTAAAGTGCGGCATATGTGGCTGTTTATAAGCTAAATGCCCCGAGTACTTAAAGCAGAGAAATAAAGGAGATTATTCAGATTATTAGAAAAGGATTAGTGGTGAAATTAGGCAAAAGTGTGTGCTTCTGTACCTGCTTGATTAGTCTGCACTTCTGACTGCCTGCATTACAAAGATAACCCCATCTCTGCACTGTGCTGCAAGAAGCCATTTAGAAATTCAGTCTGTTCTTATTTTAATGACTAGTGAAGTAAATAAGTATATGAAGGCTTTATGGATTTTCCTCATCAGGACAATAAAATCAGTTTCAAAATAATTCATTATATATAACCCTGTTTTAGCTTCCTCAGTGTTGTTTGTATAAATAATTATCTTATTGGTACACTTATTTCTGAAATAAAATATCAATGCCATTCAATACATTTGCCAATAAGTCCTGAATAACTACTACTAAAAGCAAGGCTTTTTCTTTTATAAATTAGTTGGATGATACTGAATTGAGTAAAAGGGGTAAAACTGTGTTGCAAGGTATATAGAATATGGATAAAACACAAGTATCTTGTCTTGATGATAAATTCAGATCACCTTAAACATTTTAGCTGGGATAATTTCTATCAATCATGGAAAAGGTTGATATGCATAAGTCAATTTTGCCAGAAGCACAGACTTCACACAAAGAAGGCCTAGCAGGGAAGTTGTATCAAGGAATTTATCACAAGTATTTTGAGTTAACAGGATGCTTATGCTCATTAGTGTTTCACATCTTATACATACATATATATTATATATATGTAACAAAAATACATTCAAGAACTAGTTGCATTTCTATATATGACACAGCACAATTTGATACAGCACGGGACTGTGCAAGTAAATAAAACTTTGCTGTAGATCATTAGAATTTTGTTTGCTTGTAGTTTGATTTTTCTATCATTTAGCATTATTGTTTGTCATTGAGAAATATGGAATCCACTTGAAATTATTTCTTCATGGGGTTGTATTTCTCTCTTTCAAGATTAGATCTTTAATTTTATACCATGTAATACACATTACTTCTATCATTTTATTTAGTCTGGTTAATAAAGAAAATCACTCATGGACTGCTCTCTATTCATTTCTTGGACTTTTCTAAAATTTATTAATAGTTGATATTGATAAAGTGTAAATGCAGAGAATCTTCTAAGAGTTTTGCATATTGTGCAGGGGAGAATAGGTTTGGTTGCACATAACAGATCATACAATAGGCAAATTGAGGTATAGTTTCCTCAAAAAATGAAATCAAATAAATTAGTCCAGAGGTAGGCATTCTAAGGCTAGTGCACAGAGTTCCATTATCTCATTAATATTCTAGAAAATCTCATTTTTTTTGATCCATAATGCTTAAGGCTTGAATTTTGGTTTTAGGCTCAAGCCTACATGTATCA
The DNA here is from genome assembly GCF_022837055.1 of Prionailurus viverrinus. Classification (NCBI taxonomy): domain Eukaryota; kingdom Metazoa; phylum Chordata; class Mammalia; order Carnivora; family Felidae; genus Prionailurus; species Prionailurus viverrinus. The sequence continues at coordinate 107,718,086 of NC_062564.1, read as the reverse complement.
CAAAAATATGCTGCATTTGAAAATGGGGATAGGAATCAATGACAGATGCATGTCAGCTGACTCTGTCCTTCTTTCAGAGCATTTTAGGAGAATTCCCATTCATGATTTCTGCATCAAAACATATTGTTAACAAGAACTAGCACGCATGACCACCCATGTCTGTGAGGAGACTAGAAGATGTAGTTTTTATCTGGCCACAATAGAATTAGGAGTCTTTTTAAAAAGAAAAAGGGGAATAAGAATTCACAATGACTATCTAACAGTATCTGATACACATATTTTACCCCATTTCATTGTCAGATCAACTCTGTACAGTAGGTACTAATCACAACTTAACTGATTCTTTTAAATGTCAGAAAAACCCTCAAGTTACACAACCTAGTGATTCAGCTAATAAGAGCCAGAGCCAAGATCCCAATTAATGGGGTCTAATTCCAAGAACCAAAGCAATAAGCCAAGTATTGGGAATTCTTGCCTGATTAAAACCTTGCTGGGGCACCTGGGTGGCTCAGTCAATTGAGCTTCCCCCTTCTGCTCAGGTCGCGATATCATAGTTTGTGGGTTCAAGGGATGCATCGGGCTCTGTGCTAAATTCTTGCTCAGAGACTGGAGCCTGCTTCAGATTCTGTGTCTCCTTCTCTCTCTGGCCCTCCCCAGCTCGTGCTCTGTCTCACTCTGTCTCTCAAAAATAAATAAATGTAAGAAAAAAATTAAAACCTTGCAGAGAGGTCACACTTTGTTATTAAACCTTTGTAAACAAAAATGCAGTGGTGCTATTTTGTTACCCCAAACAAACCTCCCTTGTTCTGTCTGCTAGATCTCATTCCAACTTAGCATTGTTTTGGAATATTTTTTTTTAAATCCTACTTTTTCAATTACCTCCAGAATTCATTTCAGATTGCATTCTTTTATGTATCGCTCCAGTATTAATTCTTTCTTTATCTTTGTCTAGTCATTCTTTTGTAAGTTGTTATTATTGTTATTATGATTGATCGAGAAGATCTTGTTCATCTTGTATTTGTTATTTACTTAGATATTAGTGTGAGCAATATATGGATGATAAGGTTATATTAACTCACATAACTTAAAGATAATCATGTTTTGGGGAGCCTGAGTGGCTCAGTTGGTTAGGTGCTTGACTTCGGCTCAGGTCATGATCTCACACTCCGTGAGCTCGAGCCCCACTTCTGGCTCTGTGCTCACAGCTCAGAGCCTGGAGCCTGCTTCAGATTCTGTGTCTCCCTCTCATTCTCTCTGCCGTCCCCCATTCACACACTCTCTCTCTCTCTCTCTCTCTCTCTCTCAAAAATAAACATTAAAAATTTCAAAATAAAGATAATAATGTTTTATATTATATAGCTACTCCTGTCAGCTTGCTCATAATTATTTCCTTAAAAAGGAAGATTTTCTTTTTAGAAACAAGTAAGTTTTTCAAAAAACAATTAGAAATATTTCTTGAATAGGGGATGTATGTCACTGTCCTAAAAACAATTGTATTTTGCATTAAGTAGTACAAAACTGAATCTACTTTTGTCTTGGAGCAGTTTATCATCAGTCTTTTATAAAATTCATAGAGATTGTAGCTTCCCTTTTACAAAGTTAACACTGAATTATTATTTTTTTTAAATTCTAGGATGGGATTTTTAGGACAGTGAAAATACTCTGTATGATATTATTATGATGGATATATGCCATTATACATTTGTCCAACCCAGTAGAATTTACCACAAGAGTGAACACCAAGGGAAACTATGGACTTTGTGTGATCATCCTTAGTAAAAAATGTACAATTTAGCTGAGTGATGTAAATAATGGAGAAGGCTATGCATGTGTGGGGCCAGAGAGTATAGGGGAAATCTTTGTACCTTTCTCTCAAATTTGTTATAAGCCTAAAACTACTTTAAAAGCCTTAAAAAAAGAAAAATATAGGTAGAAAATCTTGTTAAAAAGAATATATTGAGAAATAGAAGAATAAAATGTCGTTGCATCAAACAAATACAAATACTGCATGTGAATAATCAATAAGCTTCCATAAAGGTGAGTGAGCATAACTTAAAAAAATCTAAAATGGCTGTATCTCCTTAAAATGGATAGTGAATTAATTCCTGGAAAAAGAAAACCTGATAAATTATATTATGCTTCATAATCCATACTTCATGCACTGTCTTCTTTAATTCCACATCTATTAAATTAACCTGTCTACAACTTATAGAGTTAATCAAAGTCATATAGTATAGATCACATATTTACTCTTTCTCTATCTAAAGTTCTATTTTTTAAGTCTGGTTTATTGATGCACATTTTGCATATAGTGAGATTCGCCCCTTATGTATACAGTCATGTAACAACAGAATAGTCTGGATGGAAGTCATATATAAAGTTCCAACAAACCCCATTTATTCAATTTACTTCACCAATGATCTTTGGCAACCACTGATCTTATATATGCCCTTCATATCTTTGCCTTTTCCAGAGTGAACAAATAAAAATACATGATAAATAAAAATAAATAAATAAATAAATAAATACAAATAAAATGCAGCATACAACTCACATGTATAGTTTTCTTTACTTAATAGAATGCTTTCGAGGTGTATCCATGTTTTTTAATGTAAGGGTAGTTCTTTTACTGTTGAGTAGTAGTCAGTACTATACTACAATGTTTGACAATGTTTCTCCATTTACAATTGATGATATTTGGATGATATACAGTTTGGGGCTATTAGGAATCAAACCTATGTTAGTATTCTTGAATAAGTCCTTACAAGACATATATTTTAATTTCTTTTAGGTAAATTCTGGGATCATGTAAAATAGAAAAAAATAAGTTTGCCACTTCCTCTTTTAAGGGATCAAGGGGACCCTTTGTAAGGGACTTTTGGCCCATGGACCAAATCAAGCCCGCTGCTAGTTTTCGTAAATGAAGTTTTATTGGGTCAGAGCCAATGCTGTGGGAGGCTAGATAAAAGCTCCCCACCCTCTAGTGCCTTCCCCAAATGTCCATATCCTACTCTTTAGATCCTGTGAATAATCTGCCTTGCATAGTATATGGGAATTTGCAGTTGAGATGAATAATTTTAAGATTGAGAGATTATCCCCAATCCAATGTAATCACAAGGCTCTAAGAGTGAGGCAGGGAAATGAGATTATATAGCAGGAAATATTTCCATAGAAACAAAAGGGTGGAGTGATGTGAGGAAGGGTCCTGGCTCGGAAATGTGGGTGGACTCTAGAAGCTGAGAGTGTAAGGAAAAATATTCTCCCTTGAAGACTGGAATAGGAATATAATTCTGCTGATGCTTTGATTTCTGACTTCGGACCTCTGCAAAAGTAAGTGCATAAAGTTGTGTTGTTGTGGTAATTTATTACAGCAGTGATGGGAAACTCATATACATGCCCACTCATTTATATATTTCTTTGGCCGCTTATGCATTATAGAGGCAGAGTTGAGTGGTTGCTTCAGAAACCATAAATCCTACAAAGCGTAAAATAGGTATTTTCTGCTCCTTTATGTAAACAATTCTACAGATTCGTCTTAAAATGAGGACTCTCTACATTCCAATTTCATAAAATTTTTCTAATATCTATTATACCCCTTGTATTTATAAGTTTACATAGCTATTGGTACATATGTATGTGTGTTTAATTCTGTGATGAATCCTTTGAGTGCAGCAAAACTTGCATGTTTCCTTCATACTAGTAGCTTAATTTCTTGCGTGTCTTGGTGTTCTAGAAGTATTTATGGAATGATTAAAGTTACAAAATATTTAGAATAAAATCCTTCAATTTGTGGTTAATGTGTAGCTCTGGTTGACTCCCCATAAGTTTTTAGGAGTTTATTAACTAGACATTAATTAGACTGTGATGGCACATACCTAAATTTCCTGTGTCAATGTGACAAACACCACAGATAATGTAACACAATCTCATATAGAAATTTTTGTTTAAAAGTCTATTTTTCTTCATCCTTACAAAAAAAGCAGAGAAAACTAACTATGAAAGCTGGCCTTTGAGGCAAGAACTAAAAGAAATGAGGGAATGAATCTGAAGATATCTAGGTCATAAAAGCCCAGGCTGAGGAAAACAAAGTCTTTCAGTCAAGAGTCTCCATGAAATGTGAGGTTAAATTAAGGTGAGCACAGGGACTGGGGTGTCTGAATTCAGGTGTGGCCACTAGAATAGGCTGTTGGTTATGTCCGTTTCTAGAGAATTGTTCAGTGCTAACCAGGTGATTGATAATTCACATTTGCCATAGTTTGTAGTTATAAATGGACTTTTTTATCATTAATGTTATGAGAACTAGTGTCTGACTCTTAAGGAATAATTGACGTTATTATGAAACAATAATCAGAGACTCTCTAATGATACAGCTGAAGATACTTAATGGAAATCATTATGAAGGTAAAGTCAAGGGAAAGCTGGAGTAAGAACAGAAGATGACCAAAATGGAACCTAGGGGAGCACTGACATTTAGACTCACAGAGGCAGAAAACAACAACAACAGCAACAACAGCAACAACAACAACACACACACACACACACACACACACACACACACACACACACAAAACAGCAAAAGGAATGAAAAGGAGCTGCCAGAGACGTGGAAAGAAATCAGAAGACAGTGACACCTTGAATTATTTGTAGGTTGACCAATGCTCATAAAGCAATGAGAAAAATGTAACAATTAAAAAGAAGTGTAGAAGTATAAGTCTGGCCACACAATTTTGATACAAACTTCTGGATAAAAATAAATACTTATTGTAAGTACTGACATACATTCAACAGAAATCTTACACATTTTTTTTATCTATAAAATTTCTAGCAATAGAAAAGTCAGTTATTGGGGTGCCTGGGTGGCAGTCGGTTCAGAGTCGGACTATTGATTTCAGCTCAGGTCATGATCTCATTGTTTGTGGTTTCAAGCCCCACGTGGAGCTCTTTGCTGCCAGCACAAAACCTGCTTGGGATTCTCTCTCTCTCTTTCTCGCTCTCTCTCCCCTTCTCTCCCCATACTCCTGCTTGTGTTTGCTCTTTCTCTATCTCTCTCAAGATAAATAAATAAAAAAGTCAGTTTTAATACCTATGGATTTTAAAATCAAAACTAATTTTATTTTTAAAAAATATGAATGTTATTAGTATTGATAAGAGTATTCTACTAGAATCTCTTACTGAATATATTGCATGAGCCAAGCAGCTTCCTTCTCATTTATAGAATGGACTTTAAAGATACTTATACAAATGGAAAGAGACTTTATAGGGAGACCAAATATAGTCATGTATCCTAGGATGAACAAATATGTTAGTCTTCTATTCCTATAGAAGATAAAGATTAAAAAGGTAGTTCTAATCTGCTTTATGGTGTATAGACATGTTTCTATGACAAAAATATATAAGAAAATTAAGTTGCTTCAAGTTGGTAAAGGAGCACTTGGAATGATTATAAATTTTAAAAAATTGCAATTTTTGAGCTGAGATTCTAAAACAAAATTTCAGACCAGGAGAAAGAAATAAAAACTTCTCAAGAAGAGAAACCCAGCAATCAAAACTATTCTAAGCTTAAAAACACCTTGTAAAATGTACAATATTCAGAGTATTCTTGCAAGGTGTTAATTGGGTCACTTCACTCCAGCTAGGTTAAAAAAAATCCCCTTAGCTTCTAGCTAGGTGATAATTACATTCATTCTCATAAAATAAAATGACTTTATGTGGGTAGAAAATTCTTTGCACCTAGCTAAACAAAAGCTGAGTAGAATTCAGTAAAGGATAATGAGAGCAAATCGAATTAGAGCAGTGAAATTTATAACTGCACATAATTGGCATTATAACAACCTTTTATTTGTGCATAATTAGTAGTTTTGTAGTGGGTTGATTATTAAGTTTTGATCAGAGAGTTGCTTTGGCTTTATCCTCTAACAAAATTTTTGATTTATGTGTTATTTTTATTTTCTTAAGAAAATATTCATTTGATACTTTTCTATTTAATTTTAATCTCCTTATGAAAGAAAATGCCTTCCTAAAAGTTTTAATTATTTTATAAATATGGGATTCTCAGTGATTTTTGCTCTTTTGTTGGTTGGTTTGTTTTAGCAAATGGCTTTTATAATTCAGTCTCAGATATATTAGTTTCCTAATTCTAGTCATTAACTTTTTCTTCATAGCCTTGGCTATCACTCATATTTTAATACCATGTTTCCTTTGGGTCATCTGGGTGGCTTAGTCAGTTAAGCCTCTGACTTCAGCTCAGGTCATGATCTCACATTTCATGAGTTCAAGCCCTGTGTCGAGCTTTGTGCTGACAGCTTAGAGCCTGGAGCCTGCTTTCAGATACTGTGTCTCCGTCTCTCTCTCTGCCCCTCCCCTGGTCATGCTCTGCATCTCTATCTCTCTCTCTCTCTCTCTCTCTCTCTCTCTCTCTCTCAAAAAGTAAATAAACATTAAAAAATTAAAAATAACATATTTCCCTTAATTTTACACCATAGTTCCTGTTTTGCTATTGGACACAAGCAGTTGTAAATATGCAGGACACATTGTTTTCAATAGCAACAACTTGTACATTTGTCACCTACAGAGTGTTTCTGTCAATGGGACTTTTCCAGGCTGTTGGGAGACAGATCATACAGTGACAATTCTACAGAATTGGAGGTTTTTGAGGAGCTCCACATCTGGTCTTCCTTCTCCTGAGCTTGCAAGGCTTTGGTTCTTCATTGCTACCATAATTGTGAGGCTTCTGGCTTTCGAGGCTGTGGAAGACCTGAGTAGAGGAAAATGGAAATATGTCACAAATCCAGAAATCCTTTCTGAATTTCAGCAGATTTTCTTGAATAAACACTTGTCATATTATTGCTGGCTTTTGGTAGATTTCCAGATTTCTAAAAAAGTTGATTTCGATAAATTTTGCTCCCTTTTCTCCTTCTATAGAAGCATACACTTACCGAAGTGCTCACTCTGCCATTCCAGAAGTCTTGCTATTATTTTAGACTTTTAAATTGGAATTTTCCCACTGTACTCATGTGAAAACTGAAGAAGGGGAAATTTTTTTTTCCTTTTCAAGGTTTATTTTTATTTTTGGGACAGAGAGAGACAGAGCATGAACGGGGGAGGGGCAGAGAGAGAGGGAGACACAGAATCGGAAACAGGCTCCAGGCTCTGAGCCATCAGCCCACAGCCCGTCGCAGGGCTCGAACTCAGGGACCGTGAGATCGTGACCTCGCTGAAGTCGGAGGCTTAACCGACTGCGCCACCCAGGCGCCCCAAGAAGGGGAAAATTTAAAACTGCATTTTTTATTTGAAATTCAAGGGAGTGTCTTGCCTGGATGGTAAAAAGAAGTGGACTAGGAGTTACTGTCCTAGTAACTGTTTGCCACTTCTCATACATGCTTCAAACACAATGATAGAAATTCAGCCTAAGTATTTAACTGAATTCTATTTCACATGCTTAGAATCCTATGAGGCAAGCTTACTCCATGAAATAAAATACATTCCTCAAGTTTAATTTTTTACATGTACAGATAGGTTGAATATTTCCACGATAACAAATGTATTCCTGAATAAGCCTTAGGTTACTTTTAGTTCTAGAAAATACCTTTCATTGTGGGTGTGATTTTTAAATATGTCCAATAATTTGCTATTACTTTACCTCCATATAAAATGAAAAGAAGGGGCGCCTGGGTGGCTCAGTCGGTTAAGCGGCCGACTTCGGCTCAGGTCACGATCTCGAAGTCCGTGAGTTCGAGCCCCGCGTCGGGCTCTGTGCTGACAGCTCAGAGCCTGGAGCCTGTTTTGGATTCTGTGTCTCCCTCTCTCTGACCCTCCCCTGTTCATGCTCTGTCTCTCTCTGTCTCAAAAATAAGTAAACGTTAAGATTTTTTTTTTAAAATAAAATGAAATGTTTGAAAAATGTCAAAAATCCTATTATAAACTTTGTTTCACAATTTTTAATTAAATAATACTAATATCCTCTGTAAGTGATATTTTTAGCTATTACCTATACAACGTGTACTTCTGAGAAGTATATACTCACTCTTGAGACTTACCACTCAAGCAACCATTTGAGTTCATACTCAACATTAATTTGCCACTATCAATGTGATGAGGAATGGTTTTTATATCATCATTCATCCAAATACTTTGAATACCAACTCAAGAAATTAGATATCACTGTAAATATTCCAAGTAGAAAGAGATTTAATCCAGAAAATTGGTATCAAGAATAGTCATAGGCCTGGAAGAGCAAAAGAATGAAGAACGTGTTAGCCAGACATCCAGAGTTCAGATTGCCACTTTGAAGGAGCCCCTGGGACAGGCCTTGCACAAATCACTGCCGCAAGCACATGCTTTCTACCCAATAATCTCATGTGAATGTCTCCTCCTTTCAGACCTCAAAGGAAGGAAGGCAGGCAGGCAAGGAAGTCTGGAAAATGTATTTGAGGGGACAGGGAGAAGCATATCTCTGTCACATGTAAGTAATGACATCAGACCTGATCATTTTTTATGCTATATCTTTTGTTTCCTTTTGCCTCAAATGGTCAAAGCAAGATTAAAACAAACAAAAAAACCCCGTGGATTTTATTATATGATACAAGTATGCAGGCTGTTGTCAAAAAATGAATAGAATGTTTTTTGTAAAGATCCAACAATTTCAATAGTCTGAAAACATCTGGGCTGTTATGTGATAAAAATTTCTTATCCCTAGAAGTCTTTAAGCAGCATATGGTAATAGATCTAAACCTAGAAATAACCCTTCCCTTGGCATTTGGGCCCTATGATTCCAAAGAAGTCATACAATATCAAATATTCTCAAGATTCATGGATTCTCTTTCCAACCATGGTGAATATACTTACAGCCCTGACATTAGTAAGCCACAGCTAATCCTGCTGGAGCAGGTGCCTTCCAGTCTCACAGATAGAAATATAACATAATCAGAAATGTCCCCACCCCTTGCCCCAAAGCTTGTTAGTCTTGCTATTGTGTTTTCTAACCTAAAAATTAACACCATAACATATTCAATTACTCATGAGAGTGCTCTAGAAGTGAAGCTTTTATATTGTCTTTCCCATACACCTGTAACTACTCCTTCAGCAAGTCTTATTGATTGTAACAGAAGACTATATATTGAATCATTTTTTTATCTTTATATTTATGGTCACCAATCTAGTAAAAAAAACCTCATAATTTCTCATACAGATTGTAGAATACTCATACAGAATATTCCAAGTAACTTAATTGCTGTTTTTATCCATTCTACTCAATACATTATTTTATAAACATTAAACATATTTATTGTCTGTGTAAAATCACTCTAGGGTATATCAGTAAGGTAGAGCTGTGTAACAAACAACCCCATAACTTAGCAGCTTAAAAAAACAAGAAATGGGCCTAATGAGTCTTGTGTACTTTGGTACCCTCTTTTTCCTCTTCTTTTGTCATGGCAACATGCCTGAGCTGATTGGATAATAACACATAGAGATCTTTGCCAGGACAGAGAAGTTGTTTCAGCTGAGGCTCTGAATGTCTTGGTTGATAGAGCTCAGTCAAGACTGACAAAGCCATTTATCTAGACAGATGCTGACCATAGATACATAAGTGAGACTTCTGAATTCAGCATGGGTTAGCAAATACAAGAAATAATAAAATCTTGTTCTTTTAAGCTTGAATAATTTTATTATAGGAAATCATCTGGTTCTTCCACTAGATCACAGACAAACAATGTGCAATATACCCTAGGAAAAGAATGAGCAATGCTGGCCACAGGGTGACATTGAGAATATTTTTAAAAGAGGCATCATTTCCTCAAATGAAATGCTAATATTAGAATACTGTTTTGATAAATAACAAATAAAATGTCATGATGTATACATTATCTTAATCATATTATTCATCCAAACTAATAAGCCTGGGTGGCTCAGTCAGTTAAGCGTCCAGCTTCGGATCAGGTCATGACCTCATGCTTCATGAGTTCAAGCCCTGAATCAGGCTCTGCACTAACAGCGTGGAGCCTGGTAGGGATTTTCTCTCTCTCTCTCTCTCTCTGTCTCTCTCTCTCTGTCTCTCTCTCTCTCTCTCCCTCTCTCTCTGTCTCTCCCCCACTCACTCTCTCATTCTCTGAAAATAAATAATAAACTTAAAACAATTAATGGGATTTTAAATTTTATATTTTAAATTCTAACTGATATAATTTAGAATTTAAAGCAATTGATATGTAATAAAATAAAATAGACAAATTTGTTTCATTGAAATAACATTTTATTATATTTTGAATGCTTACTTGTTCAAATTTTATAGTTTCTATTAAAATGTTCACAAATTTTATTTATTTTATGACAGTTGATTTAAAATTATAGTAGTATTTTTAAGAAACTACTTAGTCCACTGGCAACTGGTATATAAAAAGATTAAATATAACTATAAGCTGTATGTTATTTAGAGGGATGAATAGATAGACATCATTTCTAGAAATACTATATCGGATTATTTGGTAGATATTATTTACTCTTCCAAAAACTTTGTATTTTGTTTAACTTCTTTTTTCATATCTGGAGAGAAAACCTAACAGTTATTATTTAATATGTGTTAATATACTTTACATTATATGTACAAAATAGTCATTAACAGGTATTTTTTTACTGAACTATAATTGACATTATATATACCTGAAATTTTTACTGAACTATAATTGGCATTTCTCAGTGTATAAGTTTAAGGAGTACAACATGTTGATTATATACATTTATATTGCAATATGATTACCACTGTAATGTTAACTAATACCCCTATCCTGTCACATAATTATTACTTCTTCTAGTGGTGGGTGGAAGCAATTAAGTTGTAGTCTCTCAGCAAGTTTAATGCTTATAATATAGTTTTATTGTCTGTAATCACTGTACTATTTATTAGATCTCCATGACTTATTTATATAGTTATTGCAATTATGTACCCTTAAAAAACCCTCTCATTCCCACACTATCCAGTCCCGGGTAACTGTAATTCGCTCTGTTTTTTTTGAATTTGGTATCGAGTTTTCTTTTCTTTTCTTTTCTTTTCTTTTCTTTTCTTTTCTTTTCTTTCTTTCCCTTTCTTTCTTTCTTTCTTTCTTTCTTTCTTTCTTTCTTTCTTTCTTTCTTTTTGATTCCACATACAAGAAATATCACACAGCATTTGTCTGTCTCTGCCAGACTTATCTCACATAGGATAATGTCCTCAAGGTCCATCCATGTCTCTGCAAATATCAGGACTTCTATTCCTCCAGTGGCTAAATAGTATTCGTGTATATATCTCACATCTTTTTATCCATTTATCAATGGGCAAACAGTTGGATTATTTCTGTATCTTGGCGATAATGAATAATGCTGCATTGAACATGGGGGTGCAGATATCTTTATGAACTAGGGTATTTTATTTTTCAGATAAATACTCAAAGGTAAAATTGCTGGACCATGTGGCAGTTGTATTTTTAATTTTTTGAGGAACCTCCACACTGCTTTCCATAGTGGTTGAACAAATTTGCAACCCTACCAACAGTTCACAAGGGTTCCTTTCTCTCCACATCTTTACCAACACTTGTTATCTTTTGTCTTTTTGAAGATAGCCATTATTATAGGTATGGGGTAATATATCATTGTGGATTTGATTTGCATTTCCCCTGATGATTAGTGATATTGTGTATCTTTTCATGTAGCCATTGGTCATAGAGATGTCTTTTTTGGGAAAAAATGTCTATTTAGTTTTTCTAGAAATTCCTTTTGTGCTGATTAAATTACTGTACATACAAGAAAGAAATGAGTGCTAAGATGTAACTAAGGAATATTATATAACCAAGTCATTTAGGTTTATGTAATATTGTGTGATGTGTTATTGATAGCTGAATAGTTGTTACTACCTAGAATATTTTTCCCTATTAAAATATTTTATTTGTAGATTTGAAACCCAGCTATGACTTCTGATACCTTAAAAATGCTAGATGAAATAATATGAAATATAAAATGATAAATTTAGGGGCACCTAGGTAGCTTAGTTGGTTAAGCATTTGACTTCAGCTCAGGTCATGATCATGTGGTCCGTGAGTTCGAGCCCTGCATTGGGTTCTGTCCTGACAGCTCAGACCTTGAGGTCTGCTTCCAGATCTGTGTCTCCCTCTCTTTTTGCCCCTCTCCTGGTTGTGCCCTGTCTCACAAAATTGAATAAATGGTAAAAAAAAAAAAAAAAATTAAGTGATAAATTTAGCCATTGCATGAATATAAACAAAATCGTGGATGTTTTATGATCCTCAAGTTACATTGCAAAAATAATGTCTTGTTAGAAACCTGGGCTAAGTTACATCATTTTTTAATGAACAAAACATTCATGTTTTCCTTTTCCTAAATGGAAGTAATGTATATTGTATATGTTGACTCTATTAGATCGATGGTTTTATTCATGTGTAAATATTATAATCTTGAATGAGAAAAAAAAAGCTAAAATAATAAAATGCTTTTAAATATGGTAAGGATGTCTATGCTGTGAATGGTGGCCCCTTGGGTGTGACAATGTTTCAGTCTGCACAACTTCATGTGGCATTCTTGAGAATAAGGATCAGATAATGGTACTCTCACATTTTCATTAATTCACAGTACAGTGTGACATACTTAATTTTCCAGTTTCCATTAAAAATGAAATATAATTTTAACAAAATCATTCTCACTATATGGTGTGTCACTTAAAAACTCTTGAATAAAGTCACACACAGAGATCTAAGTTAATACTAACAGCACATGTAAATAGCAAGAAAAATGGTCATCATGACACTTTCGTTCTGTCTGAATACTTTTCAAAAGAAGTAAAAATGAATGATTTTCTGACAACATATTCTTGGACTTGGGCTTAGAATGTTCAACATAGTCAGAAACATTATAGAAACAGATAATTTGATTTACTCTCCTTAATAATGAAACATGGGTCAAGTTTGCACATTGTCATGAGATTTTAAATAACAATTACATGAAACCATTCCCAGAAAAATTGTACAAAAAAATGTAGAATGTAAAACTTCTGAATATGAAATCAAATAGCTACATTTTTCAAGTATGTTTCAAGTATTTATGTTTCATAAATTTGATTAAAATTATTAACAAGTGTTTAGAAACACCTTAAGTATTTTATACTGAATAGCACAATTCAGAAAGTTCCATAGTACTGAGAAAACACATCCTGGGCTTTTGTGGTAATGATAGTTAATGATGCATACAACCAAAAAACATTATAAACAGAAATACATGCTGATCTCATATTGTTATATTAGATACTAAGAAAATATTGTCCATGTTTTGTTAAATTATTTTAGAACACATTACACAAGTGGTGAGTTCCTCTATAGTTAGATGAAAATTGAGACTTATGATAGTTTCTACTTTTTATATAACTAATGGCCAACAAAACTTTTTACATATTTATAAGTAGTAAAGGAAAAATACACTGGATAATATGTAATTGCAATCTTATTTATTATTATAAGTACTTTATGAGTGAAAAAAAATTGCCAGTGGTAGACAATTTCATTTGGGGAGGCAAACAAACAAACAAACAAAACGAGGAATCTGTGAAATGGGTACAAATATTTCAAACATGTACAATTTCTTCCCTGTGTTATTTATAGACAACCTAATAAAACATGGAATTTTGAGCCAAATGCATAAAACATTACACAAAGGGCAAATTTTCTGGAAAACAAGAGTCTAGTTGTCTTAGAATATAAACAAGGAAATCTTTTATAAAACCAATCATGGATTATCTTATTTAAAAACACTCTAAAAAATTCACCAAATGGCCTGTGAATTATTACTTTGCAAAGATAAATATTTACAATTGGTCAACATTTACTGTATTATTAAATCATTGTCAGTAGATGCTACCTACTTTATAGGTAATTAAAAGCAAATAAATGCATCAACAGTTTGGTCTCTCCACAATTACACTAAATGTTTTAATATAATGTGTGAATGTCACTGCTTATCTATATCAAATTATGTGTGGTTAGAGATCTTCACAATGATTATATGGAAACATTTTCCTCATTATAACATATTCATTGAAAATATGAGTATCTGTAAAAATTTGACATATATTTTCTAACTTGTCAAAAATCTACAAAATAATTAATTTCTTGGGGAAAAAATAAAAAAAAGGTTCTAATTAGTTTTGTAGATTTGTCTGAAATCCAGAAAGATGAAAATATACCAGCTTAATTTCAACTATCACCAAAAAAAAATAAAATAAAACAGAACAAAAACCTCTCATGAATAATTGGTTAATATAACTTAATTGATTATATTTTGGAAAGAATTGCCACCAAAGTTTACCTTTTAAAGTACCTCATTTTTTTAATAATCTAGAGCATCAATTAAGCTCATGTAATAGAATACATTAAAGTTAAAACCAGAGCTTCAAATCACTCATATTTGTAAAGTTTCTATTTTTTATCCGTTTTTGATATTATACTCATTTTACTAAATAATTTTTTTTTTTTTTTTTTTTTTTTTTTTTTTTAAATTTTTTTTTCAACGTTTATTTACTTTTGGGACAGAGAGAGACAGAGCATGAACAGGGGAGGGGCAGAGAGAGAGGGAGACACAGAATCGGAAACAGGCTCCAGGCTCTGAGCCATCAGCCCAGAGCCTGATGCGGGGCTCGAACTCACGGACCGCGTGAGATCGTGACCTGGCTGAAGTCGGACGCTTAACCGACTGCGCCACCCAGGCGCCCCTAAATAATTTTTATTTTTTAATAAGTCTCAGTGTAACCACAGAACTCTATATTTAGATGTATCATTTCATTTTTATTTTGTGTCAAAGTAAACATCCGTATGAAAAGTCAAGCTGAATACATAGTTCCTAGCCTTATACAATGTAGGAAAATTATATTTTCAATGTTTCTGAGCATGAAAAGTTGACTGTACTTGAAATCATCTTGTTAAGTAACATTGTTAGAGTTATATAATTTTTTATGAATTTTAGTTCAGTATAAGCTAAGACAGTAAAATCAATTAACAATATGATCCAGTTAATATGCAGTAAACATAGGCAACATAATTTGCTGTCACTTTATCTAACATATCTGAGATTTTATTTGCTATCTTATGAAATAAAAGTTCAAGACAATATGTTAAACAATAGAAAATATACTCTAAGTTAGTATAGTGGACAAACTTTAGTAGTCTGAAATCATTTTATGTAGTGTATCGGTATTAATACAGTAAGATTTTCTTATTTAATTGTATTTGTTATTTCTTTACAACCTAGTTGGGAAATTATTTTTATTGTGGTTATGAATGTTTTGTTTCATCACTGTCTGTAGTATATCTGTGTTATGAAACATTAATGTCTTAGAATGAGAATATATATATATGTATTCATATGTGTATATGTGCATATATATAAATATGTATATATGTGCATATATGTATATATGTGTACAAATATATATGTGTATATATGTGTACTTATATGTATACATAGATATATGTGTATATGTATTTATTTATATTTATTTTAGAATATATGGCAGGGTTTCTGGAAGATAAAGGGCAAAGCAAATGATATAATATGGTCTAACACATCACTCACTAGATAAAATCATGTGCATGAGATTAAATATTCATGTCATGTTACAACTGATTTAATATGGATTGAAAATATACAAAGGTATTTAATTTTTCAAATAATTATACACTAAATACTGTCTTAGCATATAGAAAATTATATCCTCTATTTGCCGCTAAATTAAATCTGTGACAAAGTTAAAAAAATTCCTTAATTTCTGCCAGAACACACTTTCTTATAATATCAAGATAAATGCTAATAACTATTTTGTTTTTGTGTTTATTTTTGAGTTAAATACTTCAAAATATACATATGCCTACATAATAGTAAGAGGCCTTATATATCACACATACAACTAATATTATTTATATCTTCCTGTATTTGTATCTATGTAGATAGATTTGGAAGGAGAAATATTGAAAACACAGTGGTAAGATTTTATGTCATGAAGGTTGGAAATGTGGCAATCTATTCAATGAAAGTCAGAAATGGATATAATAAAGATAAGAATTGAATAAAATGAAATAGAAATTGAACATAAAATTGAGAAAATCTGTAAATCTATGGTGTGGTTCTTTGAAAATATTAATGAAATTTATAATCCCCTACAATGATAATGAAGAAAAATACTATAATTCTAATTTATGAACATAGGAAACAATGCTTTCACACCATATGGTATTAATATTAAAATGTTTATAAAATGCCACCACACATGCACCAAAATATCTAAAATAAAAAGACAGACATATGTGAGTATTGCAATGATGTGTGCAAGTCATGGGCTTGTATATTTTTAGGTTTACTTGGGAACTCAGTGTCTAATTGTAGACTATGTGTAATCTGTGTTTTGTGTACTCTTTTCTATATTTATAAATCTTAATAACTTTTTCTAAAAAAATAGCAAGTAAAAAATTATGTCAAAAGATTATTTTGTTAAAAATATATTTGCCTATAAATATAACCTAAAGTAGAACCAAACTATGAACTAAAAATCACTTGAATACATTCCAGGAAGTAACTATTGATATCATAAACAGAAGCTGGTTTGGCAACATGGACAATAAACAAATGAAAAAATGTTAAGGAATAATAACACCAATGCCATGTTTACGGGGTTGATGGCTTATGAATATCTCTAATAGATGGTGACATTGATATGATTAAGATTTATTATGTTAGTCAAATTAAAAATGTCTGTGGTGGTAATACAGAATTATAACTGTCAGTACCTGCATAACTAGCCTTATTAAATGGTCTCTCACTGTAGATAATTTAAATGAGAAGGAAATCTCTTATAATATGTTTAGCAGAATTAGTTCTGAAGACTTGGGAAGTTCATTAAAGCTAAGAAAATACTTTTCTACTTTAAAACTTATTTTAAGCTATACAACTTAAAACACTATATACAAATGCCTTAAAACAACAAAAACAATATTTTTATTTTGGTATAGAAGATAATGTATAAACTGTTTTCTCTGAATGTCTTAAATAAATGAATAGAATAACAGCACCCTTCCTGAATTAAATAGTAGCTAAAATTTGATAACAATAGTTATAATTTGTTATAATAATGATAATCTAGAATATGAAAACATTGGGACAAAGGATTATATTCTAACAATAAAATCACATGACTAAATTTGGTATATGTGGGGTGAAGCAGCAAAAGCTCTAAAATCTGTCTCTTATTCGTAATTACTTTAACTTGTTGTGTCTCAATTTTCTTATTTGTATGCCAGTGTATATGGTTAAGAATGTAACAAAGTTATTTCTTTATTGTTCTGTGCTGTAGCTCATTTGCTATTCAGCTATTCAAGAGGCGTGAGAGAAAGTAAATAGTCACAGCATAGAAAAGTTAACATAAATTGTAGAATTAATCACAAAAGCAATTATTACATTAAATGTGAATTGGAAGGGTGCCTGGTTGGGTCATTTGCTTAAACATCCAACTCTTGATCTCAGCTCAGGTCAGATCTCACAGTTGGGTTTGTGAGATTGAGCCCCATGTTGGACTTAGCTCTGACAGTTCAGACATTGCTTGCGATTCTCTCGCACCCTCTCTCTCTGCCCTCCTCCATGCTCTCTCTCTCTCAAAAATAAATAAACTTGGTGGGACTGAAGATGGCGGCGTAGGAGGACACTGGGCTCACCGCGTCCTGCTGGTCACTCAGATTCCACCTACGTCTGCCTAAATAACCCAGAAAACTGCCAGACGACTAGCAGAATGGATTCTCTGGAGCCAAGCATAGACGAGAGGCCCATGGAAGAGGGTAGGAAGGGCAGAGAGGTGGTGTGCGCTACACGGACTGACGGGTGGGAACCAGGGCAGAGAGGCAGCCCACTGGCAAAGCAGAGGCTCTGAGTCTGGCTTGCAAAAGCGGTGGGGCCAGATGGAGTGTGTTCAGACAGCAAGAGGGACTTGACATCTGGAAGGTTATAAGTTAACAGCTCTGCTCTGAGAGCGGGAGGGCTGGAGGACAAGGCAAGGGAGAGTTGTTGAGCCCTGGATGAGAGAGTTCAGCTTGGTGGGGAACAAAGGCGCTCACCAGCGCCATCTCCCTTGCCCATACCCCAGCCAAAATCCGAAAGGGAACCAGTTCCTGTCAGGGAACTTGCTTGCACCACACAAACACCCAACACTGTGCTTCTGCGGATCCATCCCTCCAGTGGTTGATCTGACTCCCTCCTGGTTCCGCAGGGCCCCTCCCAAAGTGGATCACCAAAGGATAAGCCAGCTGAGCCTGCCCCTCCGCACCCGTGCACATTGCCAATCCACCACAGCTAATACGACAGATCCCCAGCACCACAAGCCTAGCAGTGTGCAAGTAGCCCAGAGGGGCCATGCCACCCCACAGTGAATCCTGAGCCTAGGAGAGGGGAGAGAAGCTACACACCAGTCTGACTGTGGCCCCAGCGGTGGGCTGGGGGCAGACATCAGGTCTGACTGTGGCCCCGCCCACTGATGCAAGTTATTCAAGATAGCACAGGGGAAGTGCCCTGCAGTTCTGCACCACTCCAGAGACTATCCAAAATGATGAAATGGAAGAAATCCCCTCAAAAGAATCTCCAGGAAATAACAACAGTTAACAAACTGATCAAAAAAGATTTATACAATATAACAGAAAGTGAATTTAGAATAATAGTCATAAAATTAATCACTGGGCTTGAAAACAGTATACAGGACAGCAGAGAATCTATTGCTACAGAGATCAAGGGACTAAGGAACAGTCAGGAGGAACTAAAAAATGCTATAACCGAGCTGCAAAATAAAATGGAAACGACCATGGTTCGGATTGAAGAAGCAGAGCAGAGAATAGGTGAACTAGAAGATAAAATTATGGAGAAAGAGGAAGCTGAGAAAAAGAGAGATAAAAAAATCCAGGAGTATGAGGTGAAAATTGGAGAACGAAGTGATCCACTAAAGAGAAATAATCTACACATAATTGGTATTCCAGAGGAGGAAGAGAGAGGGAAAGGAGCTGAAGGTTTACTTGAAGAAATTATAGCTGAGAACTTCCCTGATCTGGGGAAGGAAAAAGGCATTGAAATCCAAGAGGCACAGAGAACTCCCTTCAGATGTAACTTGAATCAATCTTCTGCATGACATATCATATTGAAACTGGCAAAATACAAGGATAAAGAGAAAATTCTGAGAGCAGCAAGAGATAAATGTGCTCTAACATATAAAGGGAGACCAATAAGACTCGTGACTGATCTCTCTTTTGAAACTTGGCAGGCCAGAAAGGATTGGCAGGAGATCTTCAATGTGTTGAACAGAAAAAAAAAAATATGCAGCCGAGAATGCTTTATCCAGCAAGTCTGTCATTTAGAATAGAAGGAGAGATAAAGGTCTTCCCAAACAAACAAAAACTGAAGGAATTCGTCACCACTAAACCAGCCCTACAAGAGATCCTAAGGGGGATCCTGTGAGACAAAGTACCAGAGACATAGCTACAAGCATAAACTACAGACATCACAATGACTCCAAACCCATATCTTTCTATAATAACACTGAATGTAAATGGACTAAAAGTTCCAACCAAAAGACAAAGGGTATCAGAATGGATAAAAAAACAAGACCCATCTATTTGCTGTCTACAAGAGACTCATTTTAGACCTGAGGACACCTTCAGATTGAAAGTGAGGGGATGGAGAACTATTTATCATGCTACTGGTAGTCAAAAGAAAGCTAGACTAGCCATACTTATATCAGACAGGCTAGACCTTAAATTAAAGGCTGTAACAAGAGATGAAGAAGGGCATTATATAATCATTACAGGGTCTATCCATCAGGAAGAGCGAACAATTATAAATGTCTATGCGCCGAATATGGGAGTCCCCAAATATATAAAACAACTACTCACAAACATAAGCAACCTTATTGATAAGAATGTGGTAATTGCAGGGACTTTAACTCTCCACTTACAGTAATGGATAGATCATCTAGACACACGGTCAATAAAGAAACAGGGGCCCTGAATGATACATTGGATCAGATGGACTAGACAGATATATTTAGAACTCTGCATCCCAAAGCAATAGAATATACTTTCTTCTTGATTGCACATGGAACATTCTCCAAGATAGATCACATACTGGGTCACAAACAGCCCTTCATATGTATACAATAATTGAGATCATATCATGCATACTTTCAGACCACAATGCTATGAAACTTGAAATCAACCACAGAAAAAAGTGTGGAAAACTTCCCAAGGCATGGAGGTTAAAGAACACCCTACTAAAGAATGAATGAGTCAATCAGGCAATTAGAGAAGAAATTAAAAAATATATGGAAACAAACGAAAATGAAAATACAACAATCCAAACGCTTTGGGACGCAGCGAAGGCAGTCCTGAGAGGAAAATACATTGCAATCCGGGCCTATCTCAAGAAACAAGAAAAATCCCAAACACAAATTCTAACAGCACACCTAAAGGAAATAGAAGCAGAATAGCAAAGACACCCCAAACCCAGCAGGAGAAGAGAAATAATAAAGATCAGAGCAGAAATAAACAATATAGAATCTAAAAAAACTGTAGAGGAGATCAATGAAAACAAGAGTTGGTTTTTTGAAAAAATAAACAAAATTGATAAACCTCTAGCCAGGTTTCTCAAAAAGAAAAGGGAGAGGATCCAAATAGATCAAATTGTGAATGAAAATGGAATTATTACAACCAATCCCTCAGAGATACAAACAATTATCAGGGAATACTATGAAAAATTATATGCCAACAAACTGGACAACCTGAAAGAAATGCACAAATTCCCAAACACCCACACATTTCCAAAACTCAATCAGGTGGAAATAGAAAGCTTGAACAGACCCATAACCAGCGAAGAAATTGAATCGGTTATCAAAAATCTCCCAACAAATATGAGTCCAGGACCAGATGGCTTCCCAGGGGAGTTCTACCAGATGTTTAAAGCAGAGATTATACTTATCCTTCTCAAGCTATTCCAAAAAATAGAAAGGGAAGGAAAACTTTCAGACTCATTCTATGAAGCCAGTATTACTTTGATTCCTAAACCACACAGAGACCCAGAAAAAAAGAGAACTACAGGCCAATATTGCTGATGAATATGGATGCAAAAATTCTCAACAAGGTACTAGCAAACTGAATTCAACAGCATATAAAAAGAATTATTCACCATGATCAAGTGGGATTCATTCCTGGGATGCAGGGCTGGTTCAACATTCACAAATCAATCAACGTGATACATCACATTAATAAAAGAAAGATAAGAACCATATGATCCTGTCAATCGATGCCGAAAAGGCATTTGACAAAATTCAGCAAACTTTCTTAATGAAAACCCTCGAGAAAGTCGGGATAGAAGGAGCATACATAAACATCATAAGAGCCGTTTATGAAAAGCCCATAGCTAACATCATCTTCAATGGGGAAAATCTGAGAGCTTATTCCTGAGATCAGGAAAACGACAGCGATGCCCACTCTCACTGCTGTGGTTTAACATAGTGTTGGAAGTTCTAGCATCAGCAATCAGACAACAAAAGGAAATCAAAGGCATCAAAATTGGCAAAGATGAAGTTAAGCTTTCACTTTTTGCAGATGACATGATATTATACATGCAAAATCCGATAGACTCCACCAAAAGTCTGCTAGAACTGATACAGGAATTCAGCAAAGTTGCAGGATACAAAATCAATGTACAGAAATCAGTCGCATTCTTATACACTAATAATGAAGCAACAGAAAGACAAATAAAGAAACTGATCACATTCACAATTGCACCAAGAAGCATAAAATACCTAGGAATAAACCTAACCAAAGATGTACAAGATCTGTATGCTGAAAACTATAGAAAGCTTATGAGGGTAATTGAAGAAGATATAAAGAAATGGAAAAACATTCCGTGCTCATGGACTGGAAGAATAAATATTGTCAAAATGTCAATACTACCCAAAGCTATCTACACATTCAATGCAACCCCAATCAAAATTGCACCAGCATTCTTCCCGAAGCTAGAACAAGCAATCCTAAAATTCATATGGAACCACAAAAGGCCCCGAATAGCCAAAGTAATTTTGAAGAAGACCAAAGCAGGATGCATCACCATCCCAGACTTTAGCCTCTACTACAAAGCTGTAATCATCAAGACAGCATGGTATTGGCACAAAAATAGACCCAGAGACCAATGGAATAGAATAGAAACCCCAGAACTAGACCCACAAACGTATGGCCAACTAATCTTTGACAAAGCAGGAAAGAATATCCAATGGAAAAAAGTCTCTTTAACAAATGGTGCTGGGAGAACTGGACAGCAGCATGCAGAAGGTTGAAACTAGACCACTTTCTCACACCATTCACAAAAATAAACTCAAAATGGATAAAGGGCCTGAATGTGAGACAGGAAACCACCAAAACCCTAGAGGAGAAAGCAGGAAAAGACCTCTCTGACCTCAGTCGTAGCAATCTCTTACTGGACACATCCCCAAAGGCAAGGGAATTAAAAGCAAAAATGAACTATTGGGACATCAACAAGATAAAAAGCTTCCACACAGCAAAGGAAGAAACCAACAAAACTAAAAGGCAACCAATGGAATGGGAAAAGATATTTGCAAATGACATATCGGACAAAGGGCTAGTATCCAAAATCTATAAAGAGCTCACCAAACTCCACACCCGAAAAACAAATAATCCAGTGAAGAAATGGGCAGGAAACATGAATAGACTCTTCTCTAAGGAAGACATCTGGATGGCCAATAGGCATATGAAAAGATGCTCAACGTCACTCCTCATCAGGGAAATACAAATCAAAACCACACTCAGATATCACCTCACGCCAGTCAGAGTGGCCAAAATGAACAAATCAGGAGACTATAGACACTGGAGAGGATGTGGAGAAACGGGAACCCTCTTGCAGTGTTGGTGGGAATGCAAACTGGTGCAGCTGCTCTGGAAAACAGTGTGGAGGTTCCTCAAAAAATTAAAAATAGACCTACCCTATGACCCAGCAATAGCACTGCTAGGAATTTACCCAAGGGATACAGGAGTACTGATGCATAGGGGCACTTGTACCCCAATGTTTATAGCAGCACTCTCAACAATAGCCAAATTATGGAAAGAGCCCAAATGTCCATCAGCTGTTGAATGGATAAAGAATTGTGGTTTATATACACAATGGAGTACTATGTGGCAATCAGAAAGAATGAAATATGGCCCTTTGTAGCAACGTGGATGGAACTGGAGAATGTGATGCTAAGTGAAATAAGTCATACAGAGAAAGACAGATACCATATGGTTTCACTCTTATGTGGATCCTAAGAAACTTAACAGAAACCCATGGGGGAGGGGAAGGAAAAAAATAAGAGGTTAGAGTGGGATAGAGCTAAATCATAAGAGACTCTTGAAAACTGAGAACAAACTGAAGGTTGATGGGGGGGTGGGAGGGGGGGTAAGGTGGGTGATGGGTATTGAGAAGGGCACCTTTTGGGTTGAGCACTGGGTGTTGTATGGAAACCAATTTGACAATAAATTTCATACATTGAAAATATAAATAAATAAACTTTAAAAAATTAAAAAAAATGTAAACTGGAGAAAGGAAACTTTATACTGAAATAAAGAAAAATATAAATCTAGAGAATGAGATGCTTTGCAATACAGATATAAATAATAAGAAACATAAAAGATAACAGGAAAAAATAGAATAAAAATTTAGGAAATCAAGGCACTATAGCAATATTTTGAATATCTGCAGACTGTATTACCAGAAATGCATAACAACAATCTGAATTAGAAAAATCATATGATGGAATTAATAAGTCCAAATCCATTATATGGTCCTTATTAAAACATTGAATTAGTTTATGTTTTAATGAAAATTTGAAAAATAGTATTAGCCGTTACACAGACAAACATAAGCAGTTAACTGTTAGCATATCTCCTTTTTTTTTTACAAGCTTTATGTGGTCTCAGATTTATTCAAGCACTTACCATAATATATTATTTTTTCCACAGTGCTATAAAAGTTTAAAATTACAGTAAAACCTTGGATTGTGAGCAAGTTGTTCTGAGGGTGTTCTGCAAGACGAGCAAGTATTTCTAATAAATTTTAACTGGACAAGCAAGCGATGCCTTGCAATATGAGTGTTATGTGACACTGAACATCACCTGATCACAGCTGACCCAATGGTTCTTGAAATTCGCTTTGATATACAAGTGCTTTGGATCACAAGCATGTTTCCAGAATGGATTATGCTCACAAACCAAGTTTTACTGTATATTAAATTCCTGTTTGAGGAGGCTTTAATCATTGTTCCTCAATATCTATGCCAAGAAATAAAATGTTGGATAATGATTATTTCTTCCCCACATTAAAGACATGCTTCTTTAATTCAACTCTTATGGCCAGAAACCTTTTCTGCAATATACAAACTTTCTAGAACATGTTGGAATCAATTTAGACAATTCTCAGCTAGCATATAAATTAAATTTTATTTTACCA
The DNA here is from genome assembly GCF_022837055.1 of Prionailurus viverrinus. Taxonomy (NCBI): domain Eukaryota; kingdom Metazoa; phylum Chordata; class Mammalia; order Carnivora; family Felidae; genus Prionailurus; species Prionailurus viverrinus. The sequence goes on along the minus strand of NC_062564.1, from coordinate 107,693,540 downwards.
TCTCTCTTTCTCTCAACACTAAGCATTAGTGGAAAAAATTGGCTATTCCTTATTCCCTTTAAAAAGTGAAAACCTTCTATGGAATCAAATAACTTTCTCCCGGAGCAGCTCTTTTGCTTCTCAAAATTTTTATCACATCGTTTTTTCTTTGAAGCAGACATTGAGCAGTGAAGCTGCTCTCTCCAGACTCTGTGTTGCAGGAACTTAATTGTCCAGGGCAGACACTCATCTGTGAAATATGCCTTTAGTGGTTCTATAGTTGAAATTTTATTCCCCCTCAAACATAGAAGAATTGTCAATAGTCCAAAGATAGCTAAGATGTATTTAGCTCTTCAGCAAGAAGTGGACATTTCTCCTGTTAGTATTTCAAAATTGAAGATTAACTCCTAAAGTTCTTATTCTTACTTATCAGGATACTGATATGTTTTGCTTTATGTAGATTATTCACTTATTTTATTCAAATTCTAATTTAGTCATTTTGGAAAATGACATTGGGATTGTAAAAAAATCCTTCTAAAATGTATTTCAAGAAGAATGCAAGAGTTATAGGAAGTAATGTTCCCATAAGTCAACAAATTTATGTAAATCATTAATGAAAACCAGTCATTCATATAAACAAGTGTAATTCTTATCTTTTCAAATAAGAAAAGAAGTGTAATTCTTATCTTTTCAAATAAGAAAATCTCAAAGAAAATGAAAGAAAAAACACAAAAACATGTTATTTTTGTTTGATTTAAATAATATTTCCCAAGGAACACATTTTAATGTCTTATACCTGAAGGATACTTTATCATTAAAAGCAATTATGTCATCATCTTTTGCATAATGCCTATATAAAATTATGTATGCTATTGCCCACTTTTTGTTTCTACCTATAATTGTTTTACATTTCAATTAAACCAGATATTTTTGCATGTCTAATAAGACACCTAGTGCCATGCAACACCTTTAAAGTGAGTGTCAAAATATATCATCCATAAATTTAACATAATATGGAAATACTGTTCATCTACGCTAGAAAAAAATTTTTTCAGGATCTCAAAGTTTTCAACAACAGAATGTTAATATTAGCATCCAGGCTCTGAATCATTAAAATTTATCTTGAATCATTTACATGAAATATGCACATAAGGCACTCATCTCATAATTTGACAATAAATTGGTTGCTTTCCAGTATATGACAAAAGCATGACTGAGATAATTACTATTTGAAGGAGACAGTCTAAAGGGCTTGCTAATTATATATTCTTTCAGATCACTGGTTCTCAAGTGCTAGTGTGCATAAAAATCATCTGCTAATATTCAAATCTCCTTTCTTATGATTTAATGAATGATGATTAGAAGGGTAACATTTATACTCCTTGCCTTTATTTGTCTCCGTGGCCCATCTTTCTCGATTAGTCTTCATCCTCAAGCTTCTTCCCTCGTCTAGCTACTTTAATTTGATAGGGTCTGAGAGCCCCATTGACCCATGTTATTAACGGCTGTGGTTGCTGTTTCTTAGTTACAAGTGAGATTCTGCTGTTCTTTATTTCACTTGTGCCAAAATCAGAAAAATTATTTTGCTTTTCACTTGCTTCTAATTCCAAGTTCTACACATGTGTCAATAAGCTATATCTAGCCAGTCAGGGCCAGGAATAGAGTAGATTTTAAGAAGCATTTGATATTTTGCATGTATTCATTAGCGAGAGAGAAGGAAAGCTATTCATGTATGATGGTTTGTCCCAGAAGTAGGATTTGAGGTTGTTTTCTAAGTACTAAAGAGATTTGTGAAACTGAAAAAGTGAATTAATGATATTAACAGTGGATAGAGTGTTGATTAGAAAGATCTCAAAGCAGATTTGAGTGTCCAGGTGACAGTGGAAACTTAGAATCTACATAGTACAACCAATTATAAGCTGTGGGATGTATAGTGGAAGTCTCGGCAGTGCTAAGCAGGTTGGGGACAAGTATATGATAAAAGGGCATTGCAGAAACTATTGGAGAAAAGAAGAAATTGAGTAATGGCAACTTGGCAGATGCTTGTTACTGAAATTGAAAATAAATTTTAACAATGAGATCCTTGAAAGATAAGGAAGAAGTCTATGCCATGATGTTATAAATTTGCTGTTCCGATAAGTATCATCAAATATATTTGGATATATAAATTTACCATAAGAATCAAAAGTTGTAAGACATTCTATGAGTTTTGCACACACAGGCACAGATACACACTGATGTAAAGTAATAGTGTGCTTTGATCCCAATTTGACCATAGAGAAATATTCCTCAAGTTGATCTTTTCAACAATTTGTAAATGTTAAATGTTTCCTGATTATAATATTGAGTTTAGTGTTCAAAAATTTGCCATACTCTAACTTGATAAAATGTCCCTAAAATCACAGATTCTTATTAATGCTCTGACCAAGCAAGCAAAACGAGGGTACTTTTTTCAATATTTAAATGTTTGTATTTTGGATTCAGAGAGTTTGAAACAATTGGTGTTTCCCAATACTATGCTTAATCACGCATGAACAAATTATTCTTTACTATCTTATTGACTCTGAATTCTCAACTTTTAGATTTCTATATATAATTACTACTGCCTCCATTAAGAACAAAGCAAAGTTTATATTAGCCTGGAGGCTGAGAGTGCCCTCTGAATATTTGGGGTATTCACTGTGACCAAAATGTGTTTTGCTTTGGCTAGGGTGTTCACCTTCACCTGTAAAAGGAGATGGGAGAAATGTGGGTTGAGTAAAAGTGGTTCTCTGGACTACCTCCAGTACTGTCATTGTCCACCATTAAAAGGTAATAAAAGCTAATGAAATCTTATACAGGAAGGAATTCCAAGTAATCAGAACCCTCAGGAATGGCTGAGTCATGTCATCAAGTAAAGAAACATGACCAGTTAAATGCCAGCAGACTGTAAAAGGAAACATGAACTGGTTTTGGATGAGGAAAGCCATATTCACCACATACAACATTGGTACAAATTTCTTTCTGTATTTTCTTTTTTTTTTTGTAACAATTATTTCTTTTTGAGAGAGAGAGACACAATATGAACAGGGGAGAAGCAGAGAGTGAGAGAGACACAGAATCTGAAGGAAGCTCCAGGATCTGAGTCATCAGCACAGAGCCTGATGCAGGGCTGGAACTCATGACCTGTGAGATCATGACCTGAGCCAAAGTTGGACACTTAACTGACTGAGCCACCCAGGCACCCCACTTTCTGTATTTCCTTAATTTCTTTTTTATTTAAAATAAATGATACCCTCTTCTCCCCCCCCCACAATTTTGCATGATATGTTATTAGTTGATAACCTTACAATTTAAGCCATAGATAAAAGAATTTTAAAAAGGGAACATGAAAAAACAGAAGAAGGAATGGCTATTATCAAATATTTTGATACAGCTGATGCAGGATCCGGTGATTTTTTATTTGCTCTCTTGTGAGAATGAGCTGCTTTCGTTATTGATTGTATAGTGGATAGATTCATTATGCATGGCATTTTTAGGGGTTAGGGCAATTTGTATATCACAAGTCCAATATATTTTGGACAGAAAATTGGGATGTTTTGTCCTGAATATTTATGGTGTTGTGTGTATGTGTGTGTGTGTGTGTGTGTGTGTGTGTGTAGCATCTGGACTCCTTTTTTTGTTTAGAGAATTGACTCTATTGTGACTCTCAGAGGGAAGCACATCTAGCTTCCCACTAATGAAGCTGAAACTACTAGATGTTCATTTTCCAAGCTTCTCTTGCAAAAGAGGGCAACAACATGTAACTCAGACTGCGCTAATTTGATTTTGTTAAAAATAACCAGGAACCACGGAGTAATCTCTCTGGAGCAGAAATTGTTATAGCAAGATCAAATCCCCTGTGAAGCAAAGAGAGCAATGAAAGCTCAGTTTCCCTTGCTTGGTTAATGCGTTAAAGGTTTCTTCACTGGATCAGTAATACATGGGACGTTTTTGTTCTGTTTTGTTTTGTTTTTGTTTGTTTTCTTAAGATCTTAGTTTCATTTAGTTAACATACATAACATACAGCGTTATATTAGTTTCAGGTGTACAATATAGTGATTCAGCACTTGTACAGATCACCCAGTGCTCTCATCACAAGTGCCCTCCTTAATCCCCTCACCTATGTAACCCATCCCCTCACCCACCTCCTGTCTGGTGACCTTCAGTTTGTTCTCTATAATAAGGAGTCTGCTTCTTGGTTTGCCTCTCCCTCTTCTCTCTCTTTTCCCTTTGCTCATTTGTTTTGTTTCTTAAATTCCACATGTAAGTAAAATCATATGGTATTTGTCTTTCCTGACTTATTTTGCTTAGCATAATACTCTATCTCCACCCATGTCATTACACGTGGCAAGATCTGATTCTCTTTTATGGATGAATAATACTCCATCGAATGTATGTATCCACATCTTCTGTGCCCATTCATCTATTAGTGACACTTGCGCTGCTTCCATAATTTGGCTATTGTAAATAATGCTTCTGTAAACATAGGGCTTCACATATTCCTTTGAATTAGTGTTTTTGTATCCTTTGGGTAAAAAACCAGTAGTATAGTTCCTGGATGATAAGATAGTTCTATTTTTAATCTTTTGAAGAAATTCCACAGTTTTCCATTGTGGCTGCACCAGTTTGCATTTCCACCAACAATGCACAAGTTTTCCTTTTTCTACACATCCTCTCCAATAGCTGTTGTTTCTTGTGTTATTGATTTTAGCCATTCTGGCAGATGTGAGGTGATATCTCATTGTGGTTTTGATCTGCATTTCCCTAATGCAAGTGCTGATGAACATGTTTTCATGTCTCAGTTGGCCATCTTTGAAGAAACATCTGTTCATGTCTTCTGCTCATTTTTAATTGGATTATTTGTTCTTTTGGTGTTGTTGTATAAGTTCTTTATATGTTTAGGATATTAATCTTTTATCAGATACTTCATTTGCAGAATCATCTCCCATTCTGTAGATTGATTTTTACTTTTGTTGATTGTTTCTCTCATTGTTCAGAAGCTTTGTATGTTGATGTAACCCCAATAGTTTATTTTTGCTTTTGTTTCCCTTGCCTCAGGAGACATATCTAGAAAAAAGTTGCTACATTTGACATCAAAGAGGTCACTCTTTGTGTTCTCTTCTGGGATTTTTATGGTTTCAGGTTTCAAATTTAGGTTTTTAATCTATTTTAAATTTATTTTTGTGTATGGTTAAGGAAAGTGCTCCAGTTTCTTTCTTTTGCATGTTGGTGTCTAGGTTACCCAGTACCATTATGAAGAGACTGTCTTTTTCCCATTGAATATTCTTTCCTGCTTTGCCAAAAATTAATTGATGATACAGTTGTGGGTTTATTTCTGGGTTTTCTATTCTGTTCTATTGACCTATGTTCTAGTTTTGTGCCAGTACCATACTCTTTTCTTTTTAAAGTTTTTATTTAAATTCCAGTTAGTTAACATTCAGTGTAATATTATTTTCAGGTGTTGTATTTAGTTATTCTTCACTTACACACAACACCTGGTGCTCATCACAAGTGCCCTCCTTAATTTCCATCTCCTATTTAACCAATCCCCCCACCCATCTCCCCTCCAGTAACCATCAATTTGTTTTCTATAGTTCAGAGTCTGTTTCTTGGTCTGCCTCTCTTTTTTTTCTACACATGTTCATTTGTTTTGTTACTTAAATCCCATATATAAGTGAAATCAAATGGTTTTGTTAATTAAACCCCATATATGAGTGCAATCAAATGGTATTTCTCTTTCTCTGATGGACTTATTTTAGCATAAGTCTCTCCAGCTCTATCCACATAATTGCAAATGCAAGATTTCATTCTTTTTCATGGCTAATATCTCATTGTAGGTGTATATATACATACATATATATATACATACCTATATATACACATACATATATATACATACATATGTATATATATACATATATACATATGTATATACATGTATGTATGTATATACATATGTATATATATATGTATGTATGTCATATATATGTGTGTGTGTTCACATATTCATTTATTAGCCAATGGACATTTCGGCTCTTTCCGTAATTTGGCTATTATTGATAATGCTGCTATAAACATCAAGTTGCATGTATCCCTTTGACTTAGTATTTTTGTATCCTTTGTGTAAATATCTAGTAGTGCAATAGCTGAATTGTAGGATAGTTCTATTTTTAAGCTTTTGAGGAACCTCCATACTGTTTCCAGAATAACTATGCCAGTTTGCATTCCCACTAACAGTGTAAGAGGGCTCCCCTTTATCTGCATATTCACCAGCATCTATTGTATCCTGTATTGTTAATTTTAGCCATTCTGACTTGTGAGGTAATACTGTTTTGATTACTACAGCTTTGTAATGTAACTTGAAGTCTGGAATTGTGATGCCTTCATTTTGTTTTTCCTTTTAGGGTTGCTTTGGCTATTTGAGGTCTTTTGTGCTTCCATACAAATTTTAGGATTGTTTGTTCTAGTTTTGTGAAAAATGCTGTTGGTATTTTCATAGGGATTGTGTTAAATCTATAGTGTGGACACGTAACAATACTTGTTCTTCCAATCCATCTTTCTTTTCCTTCTGTCATTTTCAATTTTTAAATTTTTTTTTCAATGAAGATATTTATTTTTGAGAGAGAGAGAGAGAGAGAGAGAGAATAAATGAGTGGGTAGAGGCAGAGAGAGAGGGAGACATAGAATCTGAAGCAGGCTCCAGGCTCTGAACCGTCAGTACAGAGCCCAACGTGGGGCTCGAATTTATGAACTGAGAATCATGACCTGAGCCAAAGTCGGACACTCAACCAATTGAGCCACTCAGGTGTCCCTGTCATCTTCAATTTCTTTCATCAATATTTTGTGGTTTTCAGAGTACAGGTCTTTAATCTCCTTGGTTAACTTTATTCTTAGATATTTTATTATTTTTGGATTTTGTTTTATAATAGGTGAAGAAAAATGATGGATTAAGTGGACAAAATTATTCTTAAAAAAAGCAATAAGTAGATTCTCACACTTAATTGACTCCATTAATCTTCCTTATTTTTATTATTTTGGTTTGTTTCTTTCACCTCAATCCCCAACTGTATTTTATGACTCAGGCATTATCACTCCTCTGTATTTTGTTTCTTTTGAAGAACCCAAATCTCAAATATCTGACTGAAATCTTTTTTTTTTCTCTTTTATTCTTCTCTCATTCTCACACTTGAGTTTTAATTATGAATTGCCTTTAATGATAATTTTTTTCATTCCTAGATTTTATATTACTCTTCTATCCTTTATTTATCTCCCTATAATCCTTCAATGCCAAGATAAGAATTGTGAACAATCCATTCACTAATCTTTTAGAATCTCTTGTATTTCTGTCTTCTTCTCAAGGCCATGGCTATGCTTTTACATTTATAACCATAATCAGTGGTTTCCTCTATTCAATTACATACTTTATATTTCAGTTTGAGTCACATAAAAAGGTATATTTCAACTAACATATCCAAAACTAAATGTTTTATTCCCACCCCTAACCTTGCTGTGTTCCCTCCTTCATTTTTCCTTACCATGAAAAATGTCTCCACTAAGCCCACAAGTGGTCAAGGCAGAAATCTAGGAGTTGTTATCTTAATCATTGTTATCTTAATCCATACATGATTTACATCCAAATGTATTTCAGATTCTGTCCATTTTTGTCCATTTCCATTGTGTCCACATGGGTAAAGACATTCTATACCTACATTCTTTATTGAAATGGCCTCCTGACTGTCCTTTCTTGTTTTCTCCCTGAATTCTGAATACTCCATGCAGTACCCAATCATGATAAAAATGAAAGGCAATCACATAACTGCTCACCTAAAACCTTTCAAAGACCTCAAGTATTCTGGTCCCTAATCTTGCACCATCAATGTGCATTCCCCCTGATGTCTTGCACACATTCCTTTCACACTACACACTTCTTACTCACTTAAGTTCATAGCTATCATATGTCGAGCTTTTTCCTACTTTAACACTCAGCAAATGTTGTTAACCCTGATTCACCTTTACAAATAGTACCTCACCACTATTCTTTGAATCACAGATTAAATCTTATGTTCTAAGAAAGCATTTTTGACAGCCCCAAAAAAGTAAGTCAAACATATATTTGTTTGTCTTTGATTTTCACAGTCAGTATTTGCTCTCTTCATTGTGTTCTGCAAAATTTATTAGTATTTAATGTATTTATTTACATACCTTTACTGTATCATAAGTTCCTGAAGGGATAACATCTGGAGGATTTTCTATTTCTCACCTAAAGTCTGACACAGCATTGGGAATATTTTTTACTTAGAAGAAAATTTTGTCATTAAAAGATAAATAAATTCTGAAAATACCTCTCTTTACTTCCATTCAAACCAGTGGAGAGAGTCAGCTGAATATTAAGACTTCTAAAATGTATACATTATAAGTTTAATTAAGCCTTCATGAATTGTTTTATTAAGCATTCTGGAATTCCCATTTAAGTATTATAAGCATTTTGTATTCCTCTAACCAGCCCCACCTCTACCCTCCAATATCTCTAAACAAATTAAGATGCTGAAGTTACAATGTAATTTGAGATAATCTGATATATTTACTGAATCTATGCTTTCTGAATCTTAATATATTTCCTTTGTTTTGTGTTTTGTTTCTTTTTACTTTATTGTTTATTTATTTTAATTTCATTTATTTATTTATTTATTTATTTATTTATTTATTTATTTAATTTGCATCGAGGTTAGCATATAGTGCGATAATGATTTCAGGAGTAGATTCCAGTGATTCATGCCCTATGTACAACACCCAGTGCTCATCCCAACAAGTTTATTCTTTTTACAAATATTATTTTAGAATGAACACTCTCTATTTTTCTCCTATCACTATCTTAGATCATTTCCCCTGAACTGTTCAGTTCCTTACACATGTCTTAGGCAGACTCCGAAGCCCTAAGTGTAATAAATTCAATGCAGTTAAACCTTTAGTTGTGTTTGTAATTCAACACTCATCCTTTCCCAAACTTTAAGCAGAACTTGAATGGGAAAGTGGTCAAATCTACCCCTACCTTCTCTTGACAGCATGACTTCTTCCCACTTTGGGAAAAGCACTGGGGTGACTGTAGAAAGTGAAGAAATGAATACTTATTTCCTTGGTGCTGTGTGTCCTCTATGGGTTTCCCTGGCTAAGACTGATTGTTATTGTCATTTGTAAAGTCAGATTTCAAAGTACTAACATATTTCAATGGTGTGGAACAATAGGGAGATTTTTAAGAGACTTGGAAGTTGGAAGTTCCTTTCATGTGAAAGTCTCTCAGCACTCTGGTTTACTCTTGGCTGCAGTAGTATACCCAAAGTTGTTTTTCTAAAGGCAACTTCTTTATGTAGAAGAGGTCTCATGCCTGATCACCTTCCATATAGTCTAGGAAAATCAAGCATTTTTATTTTGCCAATTCTTATTTTCTTCAAATAGAGAGGTGGGTGAAGAGAATTTTTCACACATAAGCAGATGCTACCTGGAAAAAAGACATGCACAATTCGCCTTCTTGCAGTGTCTTCTGACAGCTATAATGGAGTCTTTTGGAGTCCTCATACATGACATGGGGAATAAGGAAACATCTTGACTTTCTACAAAGAAAGTGAAAAAAAAAAACAACAACAACTTCCAACTAGGCAGAAGAATAATGACTTCATTAATTCCACTGAGTGTGTATTGGAGGAGGGAGTAGACTCATGTTGATGATAATTGTAGCTTAGTTGCCTATTGATAAATTCTGATGGTTGTCTATCTTTAAAAGGTTTCAGTTCCTTTAGAAATATACAGTTCTTTATGTATCTTTGGTTCCTCCCTTCTGGCCATGGTTGTCAAAACAAAGCAAACTGTTACATTTATAAATATGAAAGCAGTTGTTCCTTCATTAAAATTGAACTTGCTTCCAGGGTGCCTGGGTGGCTCAGTTGGTCGAGCGTCTGACTGGCTCTGGTCATGATCTCTCAGTCTGTGAGTTCAAGCCCTGGGTCCCTGAGTCTGGCTCTGTGCTGACAACTCAGAACCTGGAGCCTGCTTCTGATTCTGTGTCTCCCTCTCTCTATCTGCCCCCCCACCCCCGCTCATGCTCTGTCTCTCTCTCTGTCAAAAACAAATAAACATTAATTTTTTTTAATTGAACTTGCTTCCTATTTTTCTTTAGTGTTTTAAGCATTGGGTGTGTATTATATTTTTTAAACAATAACTTTGAGATATAATGTGTTTAACATAGAATTCGCCTATTTAAAGTACACAATTCAGTGAGTTTTAGTGTATTTACAGATGTATATAACCATCATTGCAATTAATTTTAGAACATTTTTGTCACCCAAAAAGATAACTAACTTTAACCTTTTGAAGAACTAGAGACTGTTGTCAAAAGCAACACTTCCACTTAGTAATGTGTAAAAATTCAAAATTTTCCATATCCTAGGAATACCTATTATCTGTCTTCTTGATTACAACCTTCCTAGTGGTGAGAAGTGGCTTCTCATTATGTGTTTTTTTCTTTTTCATTTTCCTAGTCCATTCCTATAATTAGCCACCTCCACCCAAGTATAAGACATTCTTTCATAATCCTTATGCTTTTGAATTGTATTTCCCTGATTACTGATAACATTGACTATCTTGTCATGTACTTATTGTTGTATTTCAGAAATGTCCACAAAGATCATATGCCCACTTAAGAAAGTTGTATTATTTGTCCTGTTAGTACTTTATTGTCAGAGGTCTTCACATATCTATATCTATATATGTATGTAGATATAGATATATATAGATATATTTCTATCACATAAGTGTTATGGATTCAAGTCTCCTATCAGATACACAATTTGCAAATATGTCCATCCATTCTTTCCTCTCACTTTCTTGTTGGTATCCTTTGAGGCACAGGATTTTTAATTTTGATGAAGTGCCCTGTATGTATGTGCATGTAATCCTTTTGTCACTTCTTTTCTGCGGTCATGTCTAAGAAGCCTTTCCTGAACCTCTGGTTACAAAGATACACTCCTATATTTTCATCTAAGAGTTTTATAGTTTTAGCTTCTACATTTAGATCTGTAATCCATTTTGCATGATTTTTTTTTGTTGTTGTTGTTATCCAGTTATCCCACTGCCATTTGATGAAGAGACTATTCCTTCTTCCTTTGAATTGTTTTGGTACTCTTACCAAAAATCAATTGATCATAAGTATGATGGCTTATTTCTGGACTATTAATTATATTCCATTGATCCATACTTCTATCATTATAGCAGTCTTGTACTGGTTTGGTTACTCTGACTTTGTTGTAAAATTTGAAATTTGAAGTGTGAATCTTTCCAACTTTTGTCTTTTCCAAGCTTGCTTTGCCTATCCTAGATCCCTTAAAATTCCACATAAATATCAGCGTCCACTCTTTAATATGTGCAAAAAATAAATAGCCAACTGATTTTGTTAGGGGTTACATTACATCCATAGATTAATTTGAGATGTATTTCTATCTTTTTTTCAATGTTTATTTATTTTTTGGGACAGAGAGAGACAGAGCATGAACGGGGAAGGGGCAGAGAGAGAGGGAGATACAGAATCGGAAACAGGCTCCAGGCTCTGAGCCATCAGCCCAGAGCCTGACGCGGGGCTCGAACTCACGGACCGCGAGATCGTGACCTGGCTGAAGTCGGACGCTTAACTGGCTGCGCCACCCAGGCGCCCCGAGATGTATTTCTATCTTAATCACAATAAGTTTAACAATCCAGGAACATGCAATATCATTACATTTTTGTAGGCCTTCTTTAATTTTCTTTCAACAATATTTTGTAGGTGTTAGTGCCCAAGTTTTGAACTTATTATGCTAATTTTTTATTACTTTATAATTTTTATAAGTATTTTATTCTTCTTAATGCTATTGTAAATAATTTTTAAGTTTTTATTTTTGTATTGTATATTTCTAGTACAGAGGATACAATTAATTTTTGTATACTGACCTTGTATTCTGAAACTTTGCTGAACTTGTTTATTAGTTTGACTAGTTTTCCAATGTGAATTCACTAGGATTTTCTACATGTAAGATCATATAATATGCAAATAGACACAGTCTTAGTTCTTTCCTAACTCGAATGCCTTTTATTTCTTTTTCTTGTCTAATTGCCCTGGCTAAAACTTCCAGAAGAATGTTGATTAGAAGTGATGAGGAGGCACCTGGGTGGCTCAGTAAGTTAAGTATATGTCTCTTGATTTCAGCTTATTGGTTTTGACTCTTGATTTTGATCATGATCTCATATTTTGTGAGATTGTGCCTCACGTTGGGCTCTAAGATCGTGCCTCATGTTGAGCTCTGAGCTGATAATATGGAGCCTGCTTGTTATTCTCTCTCACTTCTCTCTCTCTGCCCTTCTTCCCCCTTGTATGTGTTCTCTCACTCTCAAAATAAATAAGTGTTTTTAAAAAAAGAAGTGATGAGGGAAGATATCATTGACCTGTTCCTAATTGAGGGGGGAAAACATTGAGCCTTTCACCATCAAGTATGATATTAATTGTGGAGTTTTATAATGATCCTTAATCAGATTGAAAAAGTTCCCTTCAAATCTCAGTTTGTTGACTTTTTATCATAAAAGAGTATTGGATTTTATCAAATACTTCTTACACATTTATTGGAATAAATTTTAAAACTGTGTAATTAATGGGAAAATAAAATAGAGTTATCCCACTACCAGATACGATTTGCATTAAATTTGAAATGAGGCATTGGCCTAATGCAAGAAAGGAAGGGACTTTTATAGGGATCCCTGTCTACCAAGATTAAATTTCTCCAGTCAAAGAATGGTTCACCTCTACGTTGTAAGCCTATATTTCTTGAATCATTAATTCAAATGGTAGTGCATTAGATTCACGTGAATATGATTTGACAGTTTGACACTTTATGTCTTTACAAATGTAAACCAAATATTTTCTTGACAAAAGAAAATGACTCATAAACGATTTGCTATCTTCTGTGATTTTAATAACAAATGCTAAGATAAATCAGATATAGTGAAAATAGAATATGTTTTAAAACATTTTATTTTACAAAAATTTTTATGTCAATGTCTATTTCTCTCACACATTTGTATATAAATAGACACACACACACAACAGATACTATCACATGTTAATTTTTATATAGTTTGTTGCTGCTTATCACATCATAGAGGCTGATACTTGTTTGGAAAGAATTCAGATGAAATTTCAGTTATTTCATTGGACTACCCTGAGGGAAATTATTTCCCTGCTTCTTTTATGAAATACTGTAGATAACAAAACACTTTTCTTTCCACTGGGATTTACAGTGATTCAAAAATTTTATAATAAAAAACTCCTTCAATATATTCCCTAGAAAGTTACCTTATATTGTAGGTCCTTCAATTTTTTAAGAGTAAATAAAGGCAGATTATTTGATTCCTCACCATTTGACAAAATCGTATTGAGAAATCTTTATAGTAACATTAAGTGATAGGAGTTTGATGTCTTTTGCGAATACTGGAAATCAGTCCCATTATGTATAGTCAAACGTAATAAATACCTATTATCATCATATCTTGAGGTATTTAAGAATTCTTATAATGGTTATGCTATGAAAGACTTAAATATATTTAATTAGTTCAATAAATAAGAAGGTAAATTTAAAATGGAAATATCACTGATGATTTATATCACATTTTAGAGTTAGGAGCATAAACATAAAAACCCATTAATAAATGGTTTCTCTTTATACAGTCTTTCTGCTTCTGAACTGTCATACAAATAATAGTAAATTATCACATGTACATACATACATATGTGCATAGCATTATACACTCATATGTATATCTAAATACCTAAATATCTATATCTGTGGAATGGGATATGTGAAATAAGAGCAAGAGAGTTCATTTAATATATAAGCTACTAACTGAATATCTTGTCGAGATGCAGTTGGTGTATTTCTTTCCGATTTAGGTTTAAATTTGGAGTACTAAATTCTTTGCTGAATGTTTTTAGAAAGTGACTGTTTATAAGTTATTTTTTCATATAGTTTGCCTATTTCAGCTTCACCAATGGAGGACTATTTAATGACAGCAGTTTTTCATCTAACCAGCACCTATTTTTTATTCTGGAGAAAGTTGAAAATTAAAGGTTGCAATAAGTTAAAATACCTTTTCATTTTCCACCTATAGAATAAAAAAAACAATCCATGAGTCTGACAGAGTTGCATTAAAAGAGCAAAGGAATATCCTTTTCCAGATTAAAAGAACAGAAAATTTTATATAATATTAAAATATGATTTTATTTTGTTTTTGCTATAACATCTTTTCTTATCACTTATGAATAAAGAAATATCACATCATATTACATGCATGGAGATATATGTTTTTAAATTTAATGTAAATTGGCCTAGAAAATATATAGTTAAACCCATTGTATATCCATATAGAATATAAAAATATATAGCAAACCCATTGTTTCAATCATAAAAAGAAAAGATACATTCTAAAAGTAGGCTAGAAGTTATGACTCATGGGTGAGGCTTTGATTGGTGGGAAATCCATGGTCACTATTGGCAGGACTTTCTGTGAACAAAGTAGGGAGGGTGAGAAACTGAAGATGAAACATATAGTCCCAGAAAGTGATCCAAAATTGGATTCACTAGTGAAAAATGTGACTAAACCCTTCCATGGAGCCAAAATAATTCTTTGTTTACTTTTGTGTGTATTACCGAATATAGAATGGCATTTTGGTAGACTAGCATTCATTAAATTTAAAAACATGAATCTTAAATATTTTTTTCCACATGTACATAATTAATGGCCAAAGGGTATGACTCAGTGGACAGTTTAACAGTCCGCTTTGTCACTCAAGTACTCATTGGAAACCACTTTCACTGTCTTAAACAAAACTGACAAGATGTTATCATCAATTGATTGACAGAAAACAGAAAAGTTTATTGAGATTTATCTAAAATGCATATATCATTTAAAAAAATTTTTTTTTCAACGTTTATTTATTTTTGGGACAGAGAGAGACAGAGCATGACAACGTTTATTTATTTTTGGGACAGAGAGAGACAGAGCATGAACGGGGGAGGGGCAGAGAGAGAGGGAGACACAGAATCGGAAAAAGGCTCCAGGCTCTGAGCCATCAGCCCAGAGACTGACGCGGGGCTCGAACTCAGGGACCACGAGATCGTGACCTGGCTGAAGTTGGATGCTTAACCGACTGCGCCACCCAGGCGCCCCGCATATATCATTTTTTAAATCCAAAGTTTGCAGAGGTGTGCATTGTGATTATGGTTGTATGTGAAGTTTAAAATCACTTTTTCACTGCAGCTATTCCATTGTTCCGGTTAAATTGTCTTTGCAACCCAAAATGTGTGAATACCTGCTGAACTGTTTTAGTTGACATTCTGAATGTACAACTCATGGTATTGATTAAAGAATACATTCCCTATAGTATAAAGAAAAATTAACATAGTTGTAGATACCTTGCCTCTAATGTATTAATAAATGATAGCTGAATTGAGAAGTCTGGTTCCAGGCCAAATCCTATAGTTGATCATTCAGGACTGACCATAGGCAATTACAAAGAGTTTACCTGACAGGCCACACTCCTCACACCAAGCACGATGCACAGACAATGTATTATAGTCTCTGAAAGGAGTTACAGTCAAGGGCTCAGGTCATACTCTAGTGCATAGTTGCATCCATAGCCCAGGGGCCTCTACTTCGAGGCCTCTATCAGGGACCCTCTCCCGACGGCTTCCTAAATGCCTCTGCTGAATCTCCTTATAGATGGGGAGGGAGGGAGATTCTTTAAAATTGTGGTATAATTGTAGTGTAATTGACACGTAATATTATATTAGTGTCAGGTGTACAACATAATGATTTTATATTTGTACACCTTGCAAAATGATTGCCGTAATAATTCTAGTTAATGTCCATCACCTTACATAGTTACAATGTTTTTTCTTGTGATGAGAACTTTTGATATCTCTTAGTACCTTGCAAATATGCAATGTAGTATTGTTCACTATAGTCAGATTGCCAAGAGGCGCATGAAAAGATGCTGAATATCACTAATGATTAAGGAAATGTGAATCAAAACCACAATGAGATACCACCTCACACCCATTATAATGGATATTTTTTTATGTTTTATTATGTATTTTTGTGAGAGTGAGTGGGGGAGGTGCAGAGACAGAGGGGGACAGAAGATACAAAGTGGGCTCTGTACTGACAGAAGAGAGCCTGATTGGGGGGGGGGGCGCAAACTCATGAACCATGAGATCATGACCTGATGGACAGTTGGTCGAGACACCAGGGCATCCCTATCATGGATATTATTCAGAAGGTAGGAAATTTGAGGACACCTTTCCCCGTTCTGATTCTTCACTTATCACTTCTCTGTTCCCAGTTCTTTCCCTTTACCCTCCCCCAGCCTCTGGGTCCATAAAGTGGCAGGAGTCTTTTGTTTAGAACTCCTTCAGCATTGAAACCATGCCACCCAGTCCACTTGTGCTGCTACATTTAACCCTCACTTGGCACCCTTCCATTGGGAAAAATAGAACATTGCGAAAGTTCTCTTACTGTAAATGATAAAGGCTTGACTATTACTTTCATTTTGACTTATTGCCTTAATCACTGCTCTGGCACCTGTTTGATTAGCTCTCTCCCATTTAGTCCAGTTTTTGCATACCTATTCTCTCTTTTACATTGAACAGAACAGTCAATTTAATATACCTAGATTGTAAAACCTCTCAGGCTTCTTCATACCTTCAGACAACAAAAACTAGTGTTCTTTACAAGCCTAGTTTCTCACCTGTAAATTAGGTCAGTTTTATCAATTCAGTGAATCAGTTGCTCCCAGACTTAGGTTTTGTGTATTAAAATGGTTGAGAGAGTTAAACTGATGTCAAGAAAAATTCACAACACCCTGGAGGAACCTGAGTTTACTTTCTACAGTAAGAGTTCCAAGTAGCAGATAGCTGCATCACCACAGCTAGGATGATCTCTCCAGGAGCCTGTCAACAGAACAAAGTCCTAGGAGTAATACTGCAGAAAATTAATTTGAAATTTTAAACATACAGCATGTACAATGTAGCTCTCTAATTATCATATTGTCTGGCACATAATTGGTTTTTATTAAATTTGGCTATTTTTATTAACACAATTAGGTATATTAGAATCAGACTCAAATCCCATTCTTTGCTTTCTTCTGGCTTTTGCAAATCTGAGTAGGTTTCTTACATCCTGGTAATATAGAATTCATTATAATTCTTTCCCTTTCTCTGTATTCATTCATCTGACTATAAACTCATTTATTACATAAATACTTTTAAACTGTTATAAACCAGATGCTGAATAAGGCACTATTCATACAAAAATACTCTCAGTTTTGTGGCAAAGATGCAAACACACCATGGCAATGGTATGCTGTAATATTTTCATTTAGTAATGGATACATGCATGGATGCAACTAATCTAACACTATTTGACCTATAGTCACATGCATTCCATTGCACCACATACTCTGAGAAATGTTAGCGAATAGGTGATTGCAACAGCCAGGTAGCTCACAAGAGCTTTTGAAAAAGAATTGGGTGGTAGGTCCAATTCTGTTCATGGAAAAGTAGCTTGTATTATTAGACGTATTATTCAACCTTAAAACAATAACAAAAATGTATAATATAAAAACAATTCTTTGAAGGCACTGGAGAGCAACCATGAGGCAGAACCAGTAGGGTATAGAATACTGACAAGAAAAGAGACAGACTACATGCAAAGGACTGAATAATGCTCCTTCCCCTCAGACATCATGTCCACTCAGAACCACAGAATATGAACTTATTGGAGAATATTGTATCACTATATTGGTCAGTACAAGGATCTTCATGTTTCTTTTTTATAGTTACACACAATTCATTTCGCACCAGGCCTTTCTTTAACCCCTGTCAATCCTGAGATTTTAATTACCTCAAATACATTTTAATGTAATCTAAATAAGCAAAAGCATGAAGATTTTAAAGATATTCATGTGTAGAGGCAAGGGAGTAGACTAATAATATTATGTGTGTGCTTAAAGCTTCTATTTCAAACATATGGTACTATATTATCCTTATTTGGGTTAGTCATCAAGTAAGATTTGAAAACTGGAATCGGCTTGTATTGACATTAATGGAAATAGTATGCATTTTCTGTTAAACAGAATAGCACTGTGTATAAAATTATATGTGATCTCTGAGTTATATTAATTTGTTACAAAGTTATAATCAAATGAAATATCCAGAAATGCCCTTTTATAAGGTTTATTGGCAAGTGATATAAAATAATAATAATAATAATAATAATAATAATACAGGGAAAATGTAGGTGTATATTAAAAGGACAAATAAGCTAAGTTTTGTTCTCAAAAATGGCTACCTCACTTGGATGGTAATAATAATTTCTAATACCCCAAGCAAATATTATTAAGAGATACAGAGAGCTAGTTTTGTATCATGGGTCAGTGATCTATTAATATGTAAATATGGCTGACACATAATTTCTTCAAGGTATAATTTTATTGTCTCTGGAATAGGGATAAGAATAGGTTCTATATTAATAAGTTGTTTGTGTATGAATTAAATTTGTACAGCATTTAATGTACTTTCTGACATATAATAACTGTGCATTACATATTACTTATTATCATCAGTTCTGCTCAAGAAATAACGGTGTGGGTGTGGGGTTGATTGTGTAATATGAAATGGAGAAATGGGCAGACAAAAACAGAGACCAAAATGATATATACCAAAAATTAACCATGGTTAAACTTGGGTTATGGATTTAGCTAGTTTAAGATGTAAAAAATCTCTCGTTTTTATTTATTTTCCAAAGACTTTTGAAAATTTACCTTCTTAATTTGTAATTAGAATAAAATTTTATTAAAAATTAATTATATGCTATATATTTTCTAGGAAGTGTACTTGATAAAAATTATTGTAATTAGGTTATAGATAAGGAAAATAAGCTCTTTGTATACTGTTCACTCAAATAAGGAAAGGTAAGAGTTCATGAACTCCTTCAGGGATGGCAGACTTCTTAGAACTCTGAGCACAAAAAGACCTTTCTACTGGGTCACTTATTGAATGACCCAGTAGAAAGTACCAGCTTTTTAAAATATCTTTCTTAAAGACTCTCTTCTGGAATACATCAATATTACCTAACTTTTAAAAAATCTTTTATGAAAAAGGGAAGAAGATAGAAACAATATCATGGAATCCATTTAAGTCACTGCCTTGAAAAATAATGGATCAATTTATTCCCATTGTCTGTGGAGGCTACTGGTATAGCAACAATATCAAGAACTAATGTGCTGCCTATAAGAAATGTTTTGAAAAGTTTTAGACCTACTTGGTTATTTTATAAAAATTATTTTGTTTTATTTTTTAAATATTTGCAATTGGCTATGACTCCAGGGATTCCTTTTTATGCCCATAATATAGGTTCATTTGGGGTCTTGCTCCATGTCAGAAATTTCTAAGAGTGGAAGACTAGATATCCAAATATATAAAAGAGATAAACAAAAATAATGTTGTTCCAATATATTAACTGAGCAACTGTTAAAATTTAATTTTATTTCTCGCAGGGGACACTTAACCTATAAATCATGAGTGGAAAAACATGGGAAACAAATATTAAGATGGTAGTGTTAAACAAAACCATGTTGATAATTATATTAAAAGTCAGAATTAATCAGATACATAAAAATTAACAACAGTGATCCTAAACCCACTTGGAATATCAAGGAATAAAAGGTAAAAATAAAAAAGAATTATACCATCTTAACATTAAGAAAAACCCAGAATACCTACATCAATACCAAAAAAAAACCTTAGGCTTAGGAACAAAGAATATTACCAGAAAAGAAATAAGACATCACATCGCAGTGAAGGGATAAATTCATTAACAAGCCATAGTGGTTTTAAATGTGTACGTTAACAACAAACTCCCAAAAAATGAAGCAAAAATAGTGATAGAACTTGAAGTAAAAGTCGGAAAATGCGTGATTATAGTTGGAGATTTTAGGACTCTTCTCAGTAATTGACAGAACCAATAGAACACCAGTCTATTTTTGTCAGATGCTCAAACTTTTATTTTAATTCTTTCAAAATACTGTCAAAATTAATTAGAACTACAAAGACATGTACAAAATTTCCCTTCTGAAAAAGAATCTAGAAAAGTAGATGGTTTAGAAAAAAATAAAAAGACCTAATATCAGTACTGTGAAATTGATTTTCTCAATGTAAAGTAATAGTAATTTATAATTGCTGCCTGTAGTTGATTTTCTAGGCTTATTTACACATTACTGTTGACAGATATATAAAGGAGTTTCTTTTATTTTAGAAATATCTTTAGTTTTATTATATTTCATAGAATAGTCCTGATTTTTTCCCTTTACAAATCTTTCAGTGTGAGAACATATCATATTAAGTTTGAAATCAACTTTAATGTTCTTCTTCCTCTTGAGTCACAGGTTGGAAAGGCAACATAGTTTGTCCCTTTCAAGGGTCAGGGATTCCAAGAATTCTAATCAGTTTATTTGAAGGGAATGAATTTCATGATTTGAGGAACAAGCAAGAATGAATTGTCTAAAACTTTAGGAATCTGGCATAAACCAATATCATGTCCATTGCATTTCTCCTATTAATCATATGTAGATAGCAAATTGATAGGGGTATCTGAAAGGAAATTCAGCAATGGACCCAGAGAAAGAATGACGCAAACCATGGACAATAAAGGCTCATCACTTCTACATGAGGTTGTCATGCTATTGAAAGGAGCTCCTGCCCCCACCCCCCACTCCAGGCTAATCTCAAATAGTTAAGAGTTTCATTTTTATGATCAAAATTAATTTTTCCACAATAGGCTAAGATAATAAGTTGACAAAGTACAATTTGCATCATAAAGTCAAACATCTAAACTGCTAGTGTGTTTTGTTTTTTGGTTTTTTTTATTTTTTTAATTTTTTTTTCCAACGTTTTTTATTTATTTTTGGGACAGAGAGAGACAGAGCATGAACGGGGGAAGGGCAGAGAGAGAGGGAGACACAAAATCGGAAACAGGCTCCAGGCTCCAGGCTCTGAGCCATCAGCCCATAGCCCGACACGGGGCTCAAACTCACGGACCGTGAGATCGTGACCTGGCTGAAGTCGGAGGCTTAACCGACTGCGCCACCTAGGCGCCCCACTGCTAGTGTGTTTTGTATCTATGGGTCATTATTTATTTTAGTTACATAATAAACCCTTTTAAAGTCCTTACTTTAGTATTCAGATCAAGACAGATTTCTTTTTTTTTTTTTTCTTGATATTTCCTGATCTTTTCTATCTCAATGAGCGTCTTGTTTGGCCTCATATTTTCATCTTAATTAATTTCCTTACCTAGAAGTGATGCAGATTATTTTTTTACGTCCGTTTCCTCTGAGCAGATTTGTTTTGTCTGTGATATCTTCTCATTAAATTCTTTTCATATTAAGATTTTCAGTTAGCTCTTTATTTCATATCAAGTTTTCTTTTTTAAAAATTTAAGAACCCAAATAGTCTTTTTGATTCTCTTTATAATGCTGTTTCTCTTACTTTCTCTTCCACTTCGGCATTAATGAAGTTTAATTCATGCTTCAATCCGCTACCTCTACTTTAAGATTTTTAAGATTCTCTATGTTTTATTTTTGTTGCTTCATATTTTTCTCAACTGGTTTCATTTTGATTTTACATTTTTATATTTTGCCTTTTTTACAAACTTTAACCACATTATCAAAAAACTTGACCTAATTGGACATTTATTACATAGCCCAATAGACAACAGCAGAAGGAACATTATTTTTGTTTTGTTTAGTTTATTTTTTTAAGTTTATTTATTTACTTTGAGAGAGAGAGAGAGAGAGAGAGAAGCAGAGACAGAGGGAGAGAGAGAAGAAAAGAGAGAGAAAAAATCCCAAGCAGGATCTGCACTGTCAGCACAGATACTGATGTGGGGCTCAAACTCACAAACTGTGAAATCATGACCCAAGCCAAAACCAAGAATCTGAAGTTTAACCAAATGAGCCATCCACATGCCCCTTTTTGTCTTGTTTATAAATATAGTTATTTTATTTGGTTATGTAAAAAACTGAGATATCTTTGTACAACTTGATGTTTTGATATATGTATACATTGTGAAAAGATTAGCTCAATCAAGCTTGATCATTTATTCATCACCTCTATATAGGCCTCATTATGTATATGTGTGAAGTTTTAATCGAAGGGCATCATCTTAGCAAATTTTAAGTGTGCAATACAATATTGTTGACTACCATCACCACACTGTGCATTAGATCTCCAGAATGTATCTTGAATAACTGAAAATTTGTTTCCTTTGACCAACATCTTCCCATTTCCTCCTCCGCTTACACATCTACCTCTGCTGATCATCATTCAATTCTCTGCTTCTGTGAATTTTACTACCTTAGGTTCCACATATAAATGAGAGCATGTAGCATTTACCTTTCTGGGTCTGATTTATTTCACTTAGCATGATGTCATCCAGGTTCATCCATGTTATCAGAAATTGCTGGATATTTTTTTCTTTTTTAAGTCTGAAAAATATTCCATTGAATATGTTTGCCACAATTTCTTTTTTTTTATTTGTTAGTGGACATTTAATTTATTTCCACTTTTTTGGCTTTTATGAGCAATGCTGCAATAAACAGGGGAGTGAACATATTTCTCTACTGATTTTATTTCATTTGGATCACACCCAGAAGTGAGACTGCTGGGTTATGAGAGTTCCAATTTTTAATTTTTTTGAGGCACATTTCTCCTCTTTTCTAAAGTGGTTACGCTAATTTATATGCCCACCGGCATTGTACCAGGGATCCCTTTTCTCCCACATCCTTGCCAACACTTGTCTTTTCCCTTTTTCATAATAGTTATCCTAACAAGTATGAGGTGATATCTCATTATGGCTTTGATTTGCATTTCCCTGATAATTGGTAATATTGAACCCCTTTTCATATATCTGTTGACCACGTATATGTTTTATTTGAAGGAATGTCTTTACAAATGTCCATTTTTAAATTGGGTTATTTGGGATATTTTTGCTATTGAGTTGTAGGAGTTCCTTCTATCTTTGGATATTAACCCCTTATCAGATATCTGGGTTGGGAATATTTTCTCTCATCCTGTAATTTGCCTTTTCACTTGGTTCAATATTTTCATTGCTGTGCACATTTTCCCTCTTGTTTATTTTTCCTCTTGCTGCTTGTGATTTTGATGTCATATTTGAAAACTCTTGGACAAGACCAATGTTAAGGAGCTTACCCTCTAAGTTTTCTTCTAGTAGTTTTACACTTTCAAATCTTATGTTCCAGTCTTTAATCCATTTTGAGTTAATTTTTGTGTATGGTGTAAGATAAGGATCTGATTTCATTCTTTCGTATGGGTATATCCAATTTTCCAAATACCATTTATTAAAGAGACTGTTTTCTCTACTGTGTTCTCTTGGCAACCTTGTCAAAGAGCATTTGACCATAAACATGTGGATTTATTTCTCGGCTCTATATTCTGTTCCACTGATATATAAGTATGCTTTTATGCCAGTGTCACACTGTTCTGATTTCTATAGATTTATAATATATTTTGAAATCAAAGAATGTGATGCCTCCAGTTTGTTCTTGTTCAAGGTTGCTTTGGCTATAGAGGATCTCTTGTGTTTCTAGATGAATTTTAGGATTTTTTTTCTATTTTTGTAAAGAATGCCATTGAGATACTGATTGGAAGGCATTGAAGCTATAGATCAGTTTGAGCAGTATGGACATTTTAACAATATTAATTCTTCCAATCTATGAACAGTGAATGTCTTTCTATTTATGTGTCTTTTTAAAATTGCTGTCATCAATGCTTTATAGTGTTCAGTGTACAGAAAGTACTTTAAAAATGTACATAAAATATTCACCAGAATTGGCCAGCTATTAGGATATAATGCAAGTCTTAGTAAATTTACAGACATAAAATCAGTAAAGATGTAGAAAAATTGAAAGACATTATCAATCAACTTGATATAACTCACTTTTTTGAAGTAATCCAATCCACAATAACAGAATGCACATGCTTTCCAAGTTCACATGGTAAAAAATTAATTAATCAATTAATTATAAATGATGGGAAGTGATAAAAGTCTCATATATTTAAATGGATTCAAATGACACAAATTAAAATAAATTGAAATTAAAATATAAAAATACTTGAAAAACACCAAATATTTAGAAGTTTAAAATTTTGAATATTATAGTTCAGATAAGACATCACCAGGTAAATTAGCAAATGATTTAAATTAAATTAAAATGAATATAAAATTTATTAAAATTTGTGGAATGTAGCAAAGCAGTGCTTAGATTAAATGTTACAAGATTAAATTCTTACATTAGAAAAGAGGGAAAGTAATGATAAGTTACCAAGCCTACACCTTAAAATCTGGAGAAATAAAAGCTAGTTACATAAAAAATAGAAAAAAAATATTATTGCTATGTCACTATCACTATAGATATTACAAGGAAACAGGGAAATATCAAGAACATCAAGAAATTCTACAACTTAGATGACATTAATAAATTCTCAAAAGGATACAAATTACACTCTCTAACTTAAGAAAGAGAAAATCTGGTTAGTTCTATATCTAATATAGAAATTTGGGGCGCCTGGGTGGCTCAGTCGGTTAAGTGTCCAACTTCGGCTCAGGTCATGATCTCACGGTTTGTGGGTTCGAGCCCTGCATTGGGCTCTGGGCTGACAGCTCATAGCCTGGAACCTGCTTCAGATTCTGTGTCTCCCTCTCTCTCTGCCCCTCCCCAGCTTGCTCTCTCTGTCTCTCTCTCTCTGTCTCTCTCAAAAATAAATAAAACATTAAAAAAAAAGATATTCAATTCATAACTAGAAATTTTGCCACAAAGAAAAATCCAAGTATTGGCAGCTTCCCTACCAAATTCTATAAAACATTTAAGAAAGAAATTATACAAATCTTGACAACATTTTTTTATAAAATAGAGGAGGAAAGAAATCTTTCCCAATATTTTATATGAGGCCAGGGTTACCCTTATACCAAAACCAGAAGAAAAAATAGAGATATCACAAGGAAAGAAATCTCCTTGAATATTTCTTATGAATATTATATTAGCTGATAAAATTCAGCAATATATAAAATGATAATACAGCAAGTGGGGTTTATCATAGGATTGTATGTTAGTTTTATATTTTAATATGTATCGATGTAACTGACCATCTTATAGGAGAAAAAAGGCAAAGCAATATGATAATCTGAAATAACATAGAAAAAGCACTTTTGCTCTCAGAAACTAGAAATAGAAAAGAACTCCCTTAGCCTGATAAAAAGAATTTATGAAAAATATGTCTGTCATATCATATGTAACAATGAAGGATGAAATATTTCCCACTCTATTCAATACAAAGATGGGCAAAGAATAAGTAAATCTGTCTTTATTCATGGACAATGTGTTTTGGTAGAGAAACCTAAGGAATCTACAAAGAAACTGTCAGAAATAATAAGATTGTTAACCTATCCTGGGATGCAAGCACAATAATTTTGTGTTTTTGTTTATTAGCAACAAATATCCAGAAAATGAAATAATATATTATTTAAAATGGTATCAGAAAGTCTAAAATAATTGTGGTTAAAGTTAACAACATACTGCAAGAGAAGAATACTGTAAACTACAAATATTACTGAGAGAAATGAAAGAATGAATACTAATTCATGGATTAGAAGATAATGTTATTAACTCATCCATTCTCTGAAATTGACATAAAGACAATAAAGATCAATGGAATAGTTTCTAAAACTGACTGGTGATCTGTTTTTGTAAACAGACTTTTTTTTCTCTTTTTTTTAAGGTTGTGTAGAAGGGGGTGAGGGACAGAGAGAATGAGGGAGAGAGAATCCCAAGTAGGCTCGTTGCAGGTCACTAGCACAGAGCCCAATGTAGGGCTCAAGCACATGCACTGTGAGATCATGATCTAAGCTGAAACCAAGAGTTGGATGCTTAACCAACTGAGCCACCCAGGCACCCCAGTAAATAAAGTTTTATTGTAAAACATCTACAGCCTTTTGTTCAAGTATGCCTATGGCCACTTCCATGCTATAACAGTAGAGTAGATATTTGCAATAGAAACCATATGTTCTCAAGGCTGATTTATACAATTGGCTCTTTATAGGAAAAGTGTACAAACTTCTGGTATTGACAAGGACTGACATATATGTGATCAATTTTAAGTATGACAAAATATTCAGTGGATTTAATCAAAGGATTCTGGACAATTTATATCTTTAGTTTTTAAAAAAGTAAGGAAAGAAAAAGAACCACTGCTATTTCTATACCACACAAAAATTAATAATAAACTGTTGACTTACATGTAAAGGCTAAAATGATAAATCATCTAGAAAATGCATAGAAAGAAAACTACCTGTGATCTTTAGATATGTAAAGATTTCTTAGATGTAACAAAATTGCATGAACCATGAAAGAAGTTGATGAATTGAAGTCTATAAAAATTAGACCTTTCTGTTCTTGAGACTAATATAAACACAAATGGCAAGCCAGACTGATGGAAAGTATTCTCAATTCTATTATCTGACAAAGTACTTGGATCCAGAATATATAAAAACTATTACAAGTCCCAAATAAGAAAAACACCCAGTAAAAATGGT
Source organism: Prionailurus viverrinus (assembly GCF_022837055.1). Taxonomy (NCBI): domain Eukaryota; kingdom Metazoa; phylum Chordata; class Mammalia; order Carnivora; family Felidae; genus Prionailurus; species Prionailurus viverrinus. The sequence goes on along the minus strand of NC_062564.1, from coordinate 107,666,804 downwards.
TGAAAGATATTCAGATGGTTGATATGGACAAGAAAAGGTCACCATCACATTTAATTATCTGATATTACAGATTAGAACTACAATTCAATATCACTATACTCCCATCAGAATGACTAAAAGTAAAATGTTGGCAATATCAATGTTAACAAACAGGTGGAGTAATAATTTTTTTCATACACTGTTAAGGAAAATATTAAAAGGTATAAGAAGTTTAGAAAATCTTTGGCATTCTCTTGTAAAATTCAACATACATTTATTATTTTGAGAAATCTCACACTGAGGTATTTAATGAAAAGAAACAAAAACACATGACCACAAAAGAGCTTTTACACAAATACATATTCATAGAATTTTTTAGAAAATCCAATACTGGACCAAACTGTGGTATATCCATACATTCAAATACTACTTAGCAACTAAAAGGAAGGGACCTCTAAAACACCCAAATACGAATTTCATGCATTTGTCATTGTGTGATTTATAGGATTCCATGTATATGTAACTCTAGAAAATGTAAATTTAATCTACAGTGACAGAACCAAATCCATCGTTGTATGGGGTAAGGAACTTGATAACACCGACTAGGAAACTACAGAACAGCAAATTTTTTATAGATGGATAAGTCTGTGTCTTGATTGGATTGGTGATTATTGAATATATATACTTATAAAAGTGCATTCAACTGTAGATTTACATGGTTTGCAGTTTCTATGTAAATCATAATTAAATGAAATTGATTTTAAATATAAAATGAAAGCCAAATCTAAGATGTTCCTATAATTCTGGAATTCACTGAATGGATGTGGATGAATTACTTTATTTCTATGAATTTATCATAAGCTATAAAAGAAGTTTTTGTTAATTGTTGATAAGGCTTTTCCAGCATCAATTTAAAATTATTTCAAATAATAAAAATAATTATAATTAATGTATAATACAGTGCTAGACAAAGTAAGATAATATAATAAAGACTATTCTTTGGAAAAGAAAAACAGTACAGAAGAAAAATGATTTAAGAAGCAGAAAGTAGAACGGTGACTGCTTGAGGTTGGGGGCAAGGGAAAATTGGGAGATGTTGTTCAATGGGTATAAAGCTTTAGTTTTACAGATGAACATATTCCAGAGGTCTGCTATATGATATAGCCTATAGTTAACAATACTCTATTGAGCACTTAAGACATTTGTTAAGAGTGTAGATCTCCTCTCAAGTGTTCTTACCAGATTCACACACAAAAACACACAAACAAAATAAAAACCAAAAAGGCTCTAGGAAACTCTTGGAGGTAATTGATTTATTAATTACCTAGATTGCAGTGATAGTTTCACAGGTCTATGCATATGTCCAAACTCATCAAATTGTATACATTAAATACATGCTGATTTTTGTAACTCAAACATATCTCAATAAAGCTGTCTTTTAAAAAGGGGGGAAAAAAGAGGGAGATGATTGGTCTGACTTATATGCTTAAAATTGAAAAAAAAACAATCCTGAAAAATTGACGTAATATATTCACATAGATAAATTTCTAAGTCTTTGGATTAAAAGGTGTCTCCAACTTGGAAGTCCATACATGATGGACACAGTGAATGATATTCCTGGAAAAAGAGATAAGAAAAAGACATGTTTTGTTGAATTGAGGTAACTTGATGGTTACAATAATTAAACCATCCTCATGAAAATTACTGTAGACATATGCTGTGGAACGTAATTTTTAACTAATAATAATATTTTTGTAATTGTAGACTCTACATATAAACATAATTATGATTATGGAATTACAATTAATGAAGCTTGTCATATTACTTGATATAAAAATTTCATAGTCACTGAGCAATTGTCCTAATGACAGTAAACTATTTTTAAATCAAAATGTTTACTTAAAAAATCAAAAGGAAAATATCTGATAATGACTTCACTTTTATGCATGTGTTTTGCTTTTTTATCCAACTTTAAAAATACATCAGTATCAGAAATTAAATATTTGAGGGGCACCTGGGTAGCTCAGTTGGTTAAGCATGGGACTTCATTTTGTGGTTCGTGAGTTGGAGCCCCACATGGGGCTTTGAATTGACGGTGCGGAGCCTGCTTGGGATTTTCTGTCTCCCTCTATCTCTCTGTCCCATTCACTCTCTCTGCCTCTCACAATAAATAAACTTTTAAAAAAAGAAATTAAATAATTTTAGTTCAGTCTATCACTGCTTTGATTATTAATAGATTAGATTGGCAAGAAAATATTTGCTAAGTTACTAGCTTTCCCATTGTGGACTGTCTTTGATGCACACTGATTTCCTAATGAAAATGACTGCCACATGTTTAATGAACTTACTTCTGGTGATCTTACACATTCTTTTGTTATAACTTCTTTCCTGCTTTCATTTGTCACTAACTGTTAAACAACTTTTGAGCCACTACAAGACTTGTGTACTGCCTCTCTATTTTTTTCCTGTTATTTTGACATGGGTTATTAGGTCTGTCACTTAGACAATGAGAAAAATAATAGCTGTTAAATTTATTGTACTTGGAAGTCATTTTTTATATGACTTTCAGCAATGTCTATTAAAAGTCTGACCGATGTCTGTTGGGTAAAAATAATAAATTCTTCATGGGAAAATAATTGAACCATTACAGAGAGAACACAAATATGAAATACATTACCATTAATCTCTTTCTCATTTCCAAAGTTCACAATCGTTTGGGAGATATTTGTTAGAATGATGTATGTGTTTAATTTCATCCAAATTAGCCTAAAGAAGTTTGAAATCCTTACAATACTTTGAGAATTTAATCCTGCAAAAGAACTGTGATGTAAAATAGAGCCTCATGCTTTATAGAATGAAAATATTTTTAATTATTTGATTTATATTATTGATGTGGAGCTACCTAATTCCCTTTCAGCTGTATATATCTTCATTATGCCATTGGAAACCCTGAGCACCTTACTTCTCCATCACTTTGGCAATTCCATCAGCTTCCTGTAATGTATATTTCAAGTCAGGCAGCCACTGGAAATCAATGAGTGAAATAACAAGGACTTCTTAGGATTGTAAACCTGTTCCCTTGAGTACTGTTACTACATTTTTTTCCTGTAACAAGAAAATTATGAATACCACTGCTGTGACTGGATAAGCCAGGCAAATCCTCTATTTCAAGTCTTGGACTAAACAGTTTACACAACGTTTGCATTGTCAAATTCTATGTCCTGCCAATGTTTTGTCTTTTGAACAAAGGCCAGTGTCAAGCCAAGTTAGTACGTTTTCATTATAAGCATCTTCATCTCTCTTTGATTACTCATTGCTTCAGAAAATACAGGTGTCAAAATTCTCAAACACACATCCTTAAGTCTCACAATTCTCCTTGTGGTCGAGGCAACTAGGTGTTGAGAAAAGATGTGTGTCTGTCGTCTTCCATAGTATAGAACTTTGCCTCAAACTATCGAACCAACCAAGTGCTATATTTCTTATTCTTTTTTTTTTTTGTAGAGTATCCTCACAATTTAAAAAGTAAGCATCAGAAATGTCAATCTTTTATCTTAAGATGGTAAGGTGTGACTTTTCTTCTACGTGCTATTTCCTTTGTGTCCACTAAAAATTGATGAAAAAATTGAAAACAACTTACTGAATATATCAGAAATTCTGAAATATTCCATGTCCAAATAACTGTAAAGTACAGTCTGTAAGACTCTGTCACTCCTGCTAAAGATAAGGAGGACCTCCTTTTAACTATACTTATGAGAGAAATAAATTTCTGCTGCATTAAGTAACAAAAAGTTGAGGATTTTCTTTTATTTTTTAAAATTCTGTGTGCAATCCTTCTTTTATTTTTTTAAAGTTTTAATTTAAAGTTCAGGTAGTCAATATACAGTGTTACATTAGTGATTTAACATTTATATACAACATCCAGTGCTCATCACACAAGTGCAGTACTTAGTTCCTATCAACTATTTAACCCATCCCCCCACCCACCTCTTTTCTGGTAACCATCAGTTTGTTCTCCTATAGTTAATAGTCTGTTTCTTGGTTTGCCTCTCTTTTTTTTCTATGATCATTAATTTTGTTTCTTAAATTCCACATATGAGTGAAATCATACCGTATTTGTAAAAAGTTGGTGATTTTCAATCTCTTATTTTAACTTAATCCGGTATTAAGGCTATTACTAGTGTGTCAGTATTGTTGTTCTACTCAATACAGAGTATGTTGGCGTTATGGTCATTATCTTTGACGATCAAAGTAGAGGAACTTCATTAACGCTTTCCTCTATTTGCTGATATCAGTAAAGCACATCTCATTAAACAGATTCCATTAATATGATTCCATTAATATAAAGATCTAATCATTTGGAAAGTTTGAATTGACATTTAATTTTTCAAAAGTTGAAAAATAAAATTTTTCAAAGAAATACTTTACAAAATATTGCAAGCTCGCGTGGGTGTATGTTGACCTAACCACAAAAGTAAGATATTTGGAGGATTTTTAACAATATATCATAGAGAATATAGAGGAGCCAGATTTCAACATAGCAGAGACTAGTTCTGAATTTTAATTTATATTATTAACTGGATAATAAGAGCAGGTCACTTTATTTCTGTCTTGTTATTTGAAAAAGAAATATATTAACCGTGCTGTCCTATGAAATGTGGTTATGAAAATTAATAGGGATAATTTATTTAAAATGTTTAGCAAAGTGATTGGCATGTATTAATAGTACAGAAATAATATTACTATATTTTATTATTTTTAATAATAATTTATCTTGTAAATAGATAATACAATTTAAAGATTATACATTTACCTAAAGTGATCAGCTTAATTCTTAGAAATATTTCATAAGTAGTTCAAATTGCTGTAAGAATTTGGAAGTAGTAAGGTTTATGTCTTTAAACTTCCCAAAGCCAATTTTTCTGAAATGGTTTCCCTCATTATCATTTTACTAAAATTCAACATGCTTGTGAATTTACATTTATCTATATAGTCCATGTATGAATGCACATCCATATGTATTTTTTGGATTTAGTTCCATTAAAAATAATTTCTTTGGAGGAAATGGCAAATATAGAATATACTAAAGTTGATAAAAATATATTATTTGCTGTTATGTGCAACAAGATACAGTAGGAAAATGTTAATTATAATTTTAAGTAATTGATTAATCTTGAAAAGATGGATGAGGAAATGATATTAGAAGTAGAAATTCCTTCGGGAAATATAGTTATATGTAGTAAGTATTAAAGTAAATAAATTGAAATGTATACTTATGTATATTTAAGTTTATATTTGTCATATTTAATATGCTACTTTAAGAAATAACAGAAATAACCTAAGGAACAAATTTATTGTCATTTAGAAATTAAAAACTATATTGCCATTACAAATATATCTGCAACATTTTCATGAGAAAACAGCGTAGAAGATGTTGTCTCTTTGGACTTAACTAATACATGTCTCCTTGTTCTCACCTTCATTTCCACATCATGTTCTATGAGCAAGGAAAAAACAATGGTTCATAATTTGGAGCTAATTTTTTTTTTCCTACCCTTCATCTGTAATGGAAATACTCCCTGTGTTTCAAGAGTGAATACAATTAAATGGAAACAAAAAGAGCAATTTGTTAATCAAACCGTATTTAACATATGAATAATTTGTTGACACTGATCAATATATTTTCTTCTTGAAGGCACCCATTTAGAAAATTTCTAGTGCTATTTATTGAAAGTAATTTCTTTTCCCTAATAAATTTCCCCTAGAATTTCTATTGAAATACATTGACCATATATGTGTGCGTCTACTTTCTCCCTTTCATTCTTTCATTTAATCTGTACTGAATGCTTTGTATGGCTCAATTTTTCCTGTCTATTGGTTTGTTGGTTATACATTTTTTATTTTTTAATTTTTTTTACATTTTTTAAAGTTAACTTATTTATTTTTGAGGAAGAGAGAGCGAGAGAGAGCGAGAGAGCAGGGGAGAGGCAAAGAAAGGGAAAGAGAGAGAATCCCAAGCAAACTCCATGTCTGGCACAGAGCCTGACATGGGACTCAAACTGAAGAAACTGTGAGATCATGAACTCAGCTGAAATCGAGTCAGTTGCTTAACCGACTGAGCCACCCAGGCGCCCCTTAATTTATTTTTTTAATGTTTATTTATTAAAAGAGAGAGAGAGAGAGCAAGTGCACACGTGCACGAGCAGGGAAGGAGCAGAGAAAGAGGGAGAGAGAGAATCCCAACCAGGCTCCATGATGTGGGCACAAAGCCAGAAGGAGGGCTTGATCTCACAAACAGTGATATCATGACCTGAACCAAAATCAAGTCGAATGCTTAACTGATGGAACCACCCAGGTGCACCTAAACCCTTTTCATTATTTTTAAAGTTTATGTTCATAATGGAAACTAGTATTCTTCACCTACCAGTAAAATTGCGAGGACTTTCTAACATTTTAACTACCTTCTGCTTATCTGGCTTACATGCTAGTGTTGCTAAGTATTTGAAACCTGTATATATTTTAAATTCCCTAAGATACCAGTGTTTTATATCTCAGTATTTATTTAGATTTACCCTCGTATTTAGTCTATTTTTCTTAATTCCTTCATCCAAAGTGAGTTTCCTTTTGAGTTTATTTTCTATTTTTCTGGAGAATTTTTTTATATTTTGCAGGTCTAGCACTATTCTGGTAAAATTCTTTCAGTATTGTTTCATTCTTAAAAGATGCTATCTAGGGACACAAAATTATAATTTTTTTAATGTTTTATTTATTTATTTTTGAGACAGAGAGAGACAGAGCATGAGCAGGGGAGAGGCAGAGAGAGGGGGAGACACAGAATCCAAAGGAGGCTCCAGGCTCTGAGCTGTCAGCACAGAGCCCCACGCAGGGCTCGAACTCATGGAGTGTGAGATCATGACCTGAGCTGAAGTCGGACGCCTAATCGACTGAGCCACCCAGGCACCCCAGGGACACAAAATTATAAATTGGCATGGATTTTCTTTAAGGTCTTTGAAAATAATATCCCATTGTCTTTTGTTCTGCATTTTTCTGAGACATATTTTTTTCATCTGTTGTCTCTCTTAGAAGGTAACCTCCCCTTTTTCCCTGGCTGCCTCAAGAGTTTGATCTTTACTTTGATATTTTAAAGTTTTATTATTATGTTCCTCAATATGATTTTATTTATATTCCTGTAGTTCATGAGCTTCCTGATTTTAGCTGTATCATTAACATCAGAAAATTCCCAGTCATTATATTTGTAAATATTTTTCTACCCCAGTCATTCCTTCATAATTTCTTGAATGTCAACAAAAAATATTCTAGATTTTTTCATTTTATTATCTTTGTCTCTTAACAGGATCACATATTGCATTTAGTTGACACATCTAGATATTCTAATTTATTAAAAAAAACTTGACTTCTGTAGCACTAAGGAGCTCCTGAAATATTTACTCAACTTTTAAATATCACATTTCTTGGTTTTATTTGTGTTCCTTGGAGTGTCCACTTACTCCTGTGCAGGTAAGTATTGTAGTCAGTTATCATTTTAAGGAGAATTTATACAGGGATTTCAGGATTCACCTCCTTGGTCTCCTATCACCATTTCCTGCCATTCTGATAATTCAAACACAATATATCTCCTTAGTTTATTATCTTTATTGTGTCAATGTCAATATCATGGTTGTGATATTGAACTATACTCTGCAAGATGTACCATTCCAGGAAATAGGGTAAAGAGTACACAGCTCTTAGACCTTGAATATTTCCACAGTATCATAAGTCAACCAGGAAGCACGTGACATATAAGAGTGAGAAAAAGACATATGTTGTAGCAAATGCTGAAATACTCTTACTCCCAATTGATTCTTTTTTCTGAGGCAAAATAGTTCCCTAAAATAAGTCTCAATAAAATTTTCCAATAGCTTACTTTGTTTGAAAGAGACTGGCTAGTCTTACAGTCAAACTGAGTTTTCCAGGCTCCTGGTAATTTACACATGGCCACATGACTGTTTTAAATCCAATGTGATGAAAGACTCTTTAAAGCACATCACATCTAAATCTCTATGCTCTTTTTATTTTTAATTTTTTTAAACGTTTATTTATTTTTGGGACAGAGAGAGACAGAGCATGAATGGGGGAGGGGCAGAGAGGGAGACACAGAATCGGAAACAGGCTCCAGGCTCTGAGCCATCAGCCCAGAGACTGACGCGGGGCTCGAACTCACGGACTGTGAGATCGTGACCTGGCTGAAGTCGGACACTTAACCGACTGCGCCACCCAGGCGCCCCGCTCTTTTTATTTGTATTTTTTTTTTAATTTTTTTTTTCAACATTTATTTATTTTTGGGACAGAGAGAGACAGAGCATGAACGGGGGAGGGGCAGAGAGAGACGGAGACACAGAATCGGAAACAGGCTCCAGGCTCTGAGCCATCAGCCCAGAGCCTGACGCGGGGCTCGAACACACGGACTGTGAGATCGTGACCTGGCTGAAGTCGGACGCTTAACCGACTGCGCCACCCAGGCGCCCCTCTTTTTATTTTTATATAGGAATAGATGAGTAAAGCCATCTTGGGATGGCCAAGCCACACATTAGAAGGATCTAGTGCTTTGTGAATTACAATGCATAATGGATGAATTTATGATTTTTTTAAAAAAAATTTTAAATGTTTATTTATTTTTGAGAGAGAAAGAGAGACAGAGCACAAGTGGGGGAGGGACTAAGACAGATGGAGGTACAGAATCTGAAGCAGGTTGCAGGTTCTGAGCTGTCAGCACAGGGCCCAACGCGGGGCTCGAACTCCTGAACTGAGAGATCATGACCTGAGCCAAACTCAGATGCTTAAATGACTGAGTCAGACAGGTGCCCCTTGAATTTATGATTCTTGATGAATCACCAATCATAGGAATGCTGGCTTTTTATCAGAAGCACTGTTTTAGAGTTTACAACAGAAAATAATAAAAATCTAGTATTCTATTTTGTTGGAAAAAACATAACTTTCTATTGGTAGGTAACATTTAGCATTATCATAACTATTATTCTGGGCCCTATCTAATTACTATTATAAAGTCATTATTTTGTCTTTTTTTTAAAAAATGAGTTAATTAGTTCAAATAGAAACTGTCTTTGATCTTATTGGGTTATCCATGATGAGCTAATATACAGTGTAATGTGAGAAAAAAAGGAAGTCTGGGAAAAAAAGTTTGAAATGCTATACATTTGGTTATAGACCACATAGGTATGTTGAAGGCTAAGTATGGCTAAATTGTTGAAATATGCTGATACAAACTAAAATGAAGGGGCTTCTGGGCAGCCCACTTGGCTACGCCTCTGACTCTTGGTTTTGGCTCGGGTCATGATCTCACTTTTTATAGGTTCCAACCCCATGTTGGGCTCCGTGCTGACAGCATAGAGCCTACTTGGGATTCTCTCCCTCTCTCTGCTGTTCCCTCGTCTCTCTCTAAAAATAAATAGATAAACTTAAAAAAAATAAAAACAATTTATGCACAGGAGAAGAAAGTTCTTCCACAGGCTTAACTAAAAATACAAGAATATTGGGTAAATATTTATAATATATTAATAAATAAGCTGTTAGAAAATTACAATTGAATCTGGAAACTGCTTTAAAATAAGGGAGGAACTGTCTTCTCCCTTGAAACTGAATGCTTTATATTTACAGAAAAAATATATATATATATATTTCTATATATACAGAAAAACTGATGCTTTATATTTACCACATGTTAAAAAAAAAAACACAAAACAAAAGAAAGAATGAAAGGCAGCAACTCAAAAATTAATGGTAACTTAATAGCATAGTTTCACTAAATTATGTGGTCATTTTTCTAAACTGTTCGTGTTCCAATTCATGTAATAATTTTGTCTACTGTCATTTTATTAGGAATGTATTTGTGAGCACTGTGTATGTATTTTCTTCTCTGTAATATCTACAGGAAATGGGGGTCATAGCTAGGTGTATTTATATACAGCTCTAATACTTCCCTAAGGATGATTCACGTTGATTTTTGGATAAATGAAATGAATAGCTCTCACCCATAATGAAATGAATAGTTCTGTTTCTGATTTCCCCAATTCTGAGGAGAAGAGGAGTGACACTGCCTATAAATTATCAAATACATTTCATGGAAACTGGAAGAAATAGCAATAAGTTAAAGAATAAAACTGAAAACACCTAATTGATATGTTCAAAATCCAAAACACTTGTCTGATACTTGAGCGTCTTCAAATACTGAAACAGAATAATATATTGCAACCAGGCAGTGTAAAATTAATATATATTTTAGCTCTTCACAGTGTTTATGTTAATTCATGTTATTTTCTCTTTTAATGGAGTTATACAATGGCAGAAACAATCATATCGTCATCATCATCATCACCATCATCCTTAAAAAAAAAATAAAAGAATCTGAAATGATAACACTACATTTCAGAGAACACCTTTGCCTATAGGACTCCAAAGAAAAATAATTCAGAAAACTTTGGAGGAGGAAGTTGAGCTGTAGGTGTTACTTTCTGAAGGTCACTGTGGTTAGAGCCCTTGAAGGAGGACATCCAGCAGGTTCCTTTGTCCTCTCCTTTCCTGCTGTGCATTGAGCTCTTTCCAAACTTGGTCACTGCTAACCAACTGCAAGCCTGGGCTGCCCTCAGATGTTTGGATGCAAAGTCATAGAAACATCCGTGACAAGGGACAACAGACTTACATAGGCCTCTCTTCAGGCCCATCCAAAATCCAGACACGGCTGGCTTCCACAAGTCTCTGCTCCAGAGGGTTTTTCTCTAATTCCTCCCTTTTGGTGTCTTTATTATCTAAGCTTCTCCCACAAATGTGTAAAATCTTAGTCCCTTGAAAACTTTTCTTATTTAAAAATACATTTATATATATTGGTATCTCTTCTCTTGACTGATCCCAACTGACTTAGAGGATTATATTTTATGAGTGTCATATTCTACCCTCATATCATAAGGCAAAATTATGGCTTTTTTCCTTCAAATGTTGCTTTGGGGTATTTTTTGAAAGCAGCTGTAACTTTGCTGTCAATACTGACTAAGTACAGGAATGGGTAAGGATAATATTCTCCAAATATTTAGATTTCATTGATGTCAAACTATTCAAATTAGAGAAAGAAAGACATGATGCCATAAATAATACAAGTTTTTAATCCAAATGTTTTTAGAAAAATATTTTTAAAAGAACTGTAATGTTTGCACTTCATACTTTGCAACATATTTCATTTTGGCTAATATTCAATAAATTCACCTTCTCTACAAACAGCAAGACCTGTCAAAAGGAGACCTCATGTAGGAATAACATATGGCAGGGTTCACCAAGTTTGTTTAAAAATTAGATACAACCAGAATGAAATGTAAAAATAATAATTAACATCTTGCTATCTTTATGAATCAAAACGAAACTTAATGCACAAGTACATTATTAAGATAGCATAATTTATTTTCTTTCATAGGCATTTGTAAACCTATGTATGATATATAAGGGAGAAGATGACTTTAATGAAATAGCCTTAAAAACACTTCAAATTTGGGGGTGCTGGGTAGCTTAGTTGGTTAAGCCTCTGCCTTCGGCTCCAGTCATGGTCTAAAGTTTCCTGGGTTCGAGCCCCACATCCGGCTTTCTGCTGTCAGTGCAGAGTGCCCTTAAGATCCTGTGTCTCCCTCTCTCTCTGCGCCTGTCTTGTGCTCTCTCTCTCTCTCAAAAATAAATAAGCATTTAAAAAAAGTTAGAGAAACACTTCAAGTTTGTAGAGAAAATCTTTGCCCATCACTCCCTTTTTAAATTATTTCCTGGTATTTTTAATTTTTTTTGTGACCATCAAATTTATAAAGATGATATATTACTCACTCTATAAGTTCTGACACAGGAAGGAATGAAAATTCTTTAGAATGATATAAACTGACTGGCACAGATATGCACACACGTATACATGTTTTTCAAAACTTTAAGAAACTAGGCTAGAGTAAGGGAAAATTATGTGAATATTTAAAATTCAAAGGCATAAAAGATGCTTCAGTATTTAACACTTGTCACAGCATATTTGGAAACTTAGGGTAGATAGGTCACCAGTTAGATATAATCCTACATACATGTTGTCTTTGTTTCTACTAAAAAAGCAGGCTATTAGAGGCTATATTTTTTCCTGTTCTTCTCTGTCTCATAGTGCTCTATAATACTGAACCCTGAATTCATCACTTAGCTGCTAACATTCCCAGAACCTGTAACATGGTGGAAAATGGGGCCACCATTCTATCATAAATAAATCTGCCCACACTCTTAGTCTCTACACAATGGTATTATATCCATCTTGACTTTCAATAAACTTGGATTTCCTTCAAAGCTACTTTTTTTTTAATTTAATATTTTAAAATTTACATCCAAATTAGTTAGCATATAGTGCAACAATGATTTCAGGAGTAGATTCCTTAGTGCCCCTTACCCATTTAGCCCATCCCCCCTCCCACAACCCCTCCAGTAACCCTCTGTTTGTTCTCCATATTTAAGAGTCTCTTAGGTTTTGTCCCCCTCCCTGTTTTTATATTATTTTTGTTTCTCTTCTCTTATGTTTATCTGTTTTGTCTCTTAAAGTCCTCATACGAGTGGCTAACATTAACAACTCAGGCAACAACAGATGTTGGTGAGGATGCGGAGAAAGAGGATCTCTTTTGCATTGTTGGTGGGAATGCAAGCTGGTGCAGCCACTCTGGAAAACAGTATGGAAGTTCCTCAAAAAACTAAAAATAGAACTACCCTATGACCCAGCAATTGCACTACTAGGCATTTGTCCAAAACTACTTCTTTTGTAACCTTCACTGTGCCTTAAAACATCCTCAAACAATATTGGTGTTTTACTCTAAGGTGTGAGGACACACCTCTTCTAAGGTGTTCAGAAACATAAACATCTATTCTCTCATCTTATAAATGAGGAGGTTAATATTAGCTAATCCATATGGTTGTTATGAGCACTAACAAAGTCAAAATAGATAGAATATCTTTTTAAGTTGCCTGGCTAAATACTTTTAATATTCATTACTAGTTATCAGATGAGTACTCATGAATTTTAATAACGATTAATTCCAATAACTTTATTCTCACAACTAAAAAGAAAATATTCTTATAAAAGCCCATTATATGCATAATGCAAAATTATAAATGTGAACTAACATATTACATATGTGATGGGCAAATGCAATTAATAAGTTAATGTAATTAAAAACTGAATTTGTAGAAATGGGTGAAGCTTTATTTCACACTCTTAATTTAACCATGTAGTTAAGTACCTAATGACATAGCAGAGACTTCTGCCCAATTAGAGAAAATAGAAGAAATGTGCAGTGGAGTTAACCTAAATATTATTTGATCAGAAAAAAATGCTGAACTTGTCAGAGAGCACTCCTGTTTTAAATGGTTAGTTTTCTTATTTTTATAAACAACTGTGTATTATTATTGATGATTAATTTACCTTTAAAGATTTCAACATAAAAATATTATAAAACAAGGCAATCTGTTGAAATTTTAGGACTTAAGACATACATGACCAAGTCAGATATAATAATAAATAAATAATAATGCTAGAAAATATACTAGTGTGTGCTTTTTTTAAATGCTTATTTATTTTTGAGAGAGAGAGATCGAGAGAGAGAGAGAGGGCAGGGAAGGGGCAGAGAGAGAGGGAGACACAGAATCCAAAGCAGGCTCTAGGTTCTGAGCGGTCCACACAGAGCCCGACACAGGGCTCAAACTCACAAACCATGAGATAATGACCTGAGCAGAGGGCAGATGCTTAACCTGTTGAGCCACCCACGCACACTTGGTGTGTGCTTTTTAATACCCAGTTTCTAACTTGCAGTTCTCCTCTCCCCTCTGAAATTCCATCTGATTCCCAAACTTCAGATCACACTTCTTTTAGTGTCTTACCTATCCTAATATCATGCAGAAGAAATTCTGTTCTTTTTTTTTAAACTTTTATTTACTTATTTTTTAAAGTTTATTTATTTATTTTGGAGAGAGAGCAGGCATGCAGGGGAGAGGGGGCAGAGGGAGAGAGAGAGAGAGGAGAAAAGGAATCCCCATGGAAGCCAACATGGGGCTGATCCCCAAACCCCTGGGATCATGATCTAAGCCAAAATCAAGAGTTGGACACTTAACGGACTCAGCCACCCAGGTGCCCCAGAAATTCTGTTCTTAAATTATGCTTATCTGTTTGTTTGTCTTTAGAGAGAGAGAGTGCAAGGAGGAGAGTCAGAGGGAGATAGACAGAGAATCTGAAGCAGGTGCCAAGCTCAGTGTGGAACCCAATGCGGGCCTTATTTCCACAACCCTGGGATCATGACCTGAGCCAAAATCAAGAGACTGATGCACATCAGACTGTGCCACCAATGCACCCCTTAAATTATGTTAAGCTAGATCCTTGATTATTGCTGGCAGTCTAATCCTTGAATTTTTAATCTCACCTAGAAAGCACATTCTGTTTATGGATGTTACAGGATCCATGTTTCAATAGAGCCCCAGTAAGATTGGGAGCCTGCATCTATCTTGTCTTTCTCTCACACAAAGTTTGAAATTATTATTTGTGACCCTCAGCTGAGTTGCTAGAAAATTCTGCCTGCTAACATATATCTCTGATCAGATTGCTACATATGCAACCCGAATGGCTGTCATCACACAGCATTGGCCTATCATGAAACTTATTGTTATGGGTTGAATTGTGCCCTAGAAACAAATATTTTGAGGTTATAGCCCCCAGTACTTGTGAATTTGACCCTGTTGGGAAATAAGGTCTTTATAGATATAATCATGTTAAGATGATGTCATTAGGGTAGGTTTTAAAACCCAATGTGACTTCTGTCCTTAAGACTAAAGGGAAATTTAGACACAGAGACACCTAGAATAACATGATGCTCAAAAGAGACAGAGATTAGAATGTTGCAGTTGCAAGCCAAGGAACACCGGGATTGATAGCTGGCATTGGGAGCTAGTATGAGGTAAGGGAGAATTTTATCCAGAGTCTCCAAGGTTGCAGATCCATGTCCACAACTTGAGTTTAGACTTCTATCCCCCAGAACGGTGAAAGAATACATTGTTGTTTTAAGCTACCAGTTGGTTGTAATTTGTTATGGAAGTCCTACGAAATGAATATGTTTATCTTACAATTACTTATACCAATATATAACCACAGATAACAGCATATTCTGATTCAGATAAGAATTGTATCTTGCAAGAATGGTAACAAAAAGTAATGCTCAGCCATTCAAATTGGAAAGGAAGAAATAACTGTCATTATCTACAGATGACATGATTTTGTATGTAGAAAACCCAAAGCACTCCATCAGAAAACAGAATAAATTAAGAGTGCAAGATACAAAATCAATACACAAAAGTCTGTTGTGTTTCTATGAACTAATAACAAACTACCAGAAAGAGAAATTAAGAAAAAAATGCCATTTTCAATTGCATGAAAAGATTAAATTACCTAGGAATAAATTTAACCAAGTGAGTGCAGGACCTGTACATTAAAAACTATATTAATGAAAGAGATTGAAAAGACATAAATAGATGAAAAGATATGTGCTCATGGATGGAAGAATCAATATTGTTAAAATGTTTATACCACCCAAAGCAATCTACAGATTCAATTCAATCCTTATCAAAATTCCGATAGCAGTTTTCAAATAAATAAATAATAGAATTTGTAGGGAACCCCACAAATCTCAAAATAAAGCAATCTTGGGAAAGAAGAACAAAGCTGGAGGTTTCATGCTTCCTGATTTCAAACTATATTACAAATTACAGTAATTAAAACAGTATGGTATGGCATAAAAACTGACACATAGATTAATGGAACAGACTAGACAGACTATAAAGAAACCCACACTTACATGATCAATTATATTAATTTATGACAAAGGAGAAAACAATATACACTAGGAAAAAACAGGTTCTCCAATAAATGGTGTTGGAAAGACTAGACAAGTACACAAAATGAGCAAAACTGGATCACTATATATACCAAACACAAAAATTAACTTATGAATTAAATATTTGAAAAAAGATCTGAAACCCTAACACTCCTAGAAGAAAACATAGGTGGTAAGCAACTTGACATAAGTCTTGGTGATAATTTTTTTAATCTGACATAAATGCAAAAGCAACAAAAGGAAAAATAAATAAATGGGACTACATCAGACTAAAAAGCTTTTGCATACTAAAGAAAACCATCAACAAAATGAAAAGGTAACCTACTGATTTTTGCAAATCACATATCTAGTATATCATATATTTGCAAATCATATATCTAGTAAGGGGTTAATACCCCAAATATATAAAGAACTCATACAACCCAATAGCCAAATAAACCCCCTAACAATATGAACTGAACAGACAGTTTTTCCAAAAGGTGTACAGATGACCAACAAGTATATGAAGAGATGCTCAACATAACTAATCATCAGGTAAATGCAAATAAAAGCCACAAGGAGATACCAGCTCACACCTAATAGAATGGCTATTAGCAAAGAGGGGAATTAAGTGTTGGTGAGGATATGGAGAAAAGGGAATCCTTATGCATGGCTGGTGTAAATGTAAATTGGTATACCCTCTATGGAAAACAGTATGACCTCAGGAAATGAAAAATAGAACTGCAATCTAATTCGCCAATTCCACTTATGATGATTTATCCAAGAAAACAAAAACACAAACTCAAAAAGCTATATGCACTTCCATTTTCACTGCAGCATTGTTTACAATAGCCAAGATATGAAAACAACCAAAGTGTCAATCAATGGATGAGTGGATAAAAAATGTGATGTGTCTACACACACACACACACACACACACACACACTGGATATTATTCAGTCACAAAAAGAATGAAATCTTGCCATTTGCAACATTGATGGACCTTGAGAGCATTATGCTATATGAAATAAGCCAGAGAGAAAAACAAATACTATATGAATATAGAATCTAAAACATATTAAAACAAAATAATGTATTTAAAAATTGTTTAAAATAAAAACAAAACAAACAAAACCCCAAGCTTCCTGATACAGAGAATAGATTGTTAGTTGCCAGAATGAGGGTTGGGAAAAATGCATAAAAGGGGTCAAAAAATAAAATGAAAAAAATAAACGTAAAAAAAAATGATGCTCACGTATATCTTATTTTGTAATAGCAAATATTAAATAGGCTCATTATTCTATCAAATTGTATGGCAATATAGTTAGTTGTGAGAAAGAACTCATTTGGGAAGAAGACAAACTGACTTTTTAAAAATGTTATTTATTTATTTTTGAGAGAGAGAGAGAGAGAGCATGAGCAGGATAGGGACAGAGAAAGAGAGGGAGAGACAATCCCACGGGGTTTGTATCCACGGACCATGAGATCATGACCTGAGCTGAAATCAAGAGTTGGACACTTGACTGAGCCACCCAGATGCCCAATGACAAACTGACTTTTAAAAATAATTTCCTTTTGGACATATGCACACCAATATTTATAGCAGCATTATCAAAAATAGCCAAATTATGGAAAGAGCCCAAATGTCTATTGACTGATGAATGGATAAACAAAATGTGGTGTATGTTTATATATATATACATATAATACATATATAATATATATACATATATACATATATACATATATACATATAATACATATATATATAACATATAATACATATATAATAAAATATTGATCAGCCATCAAAAAGAATTAAATCTTGCCATTTGCAATGACATGGATGGAGCTAGAGTGTATTGTGGTAAGTGAAACAAGTCAGTCAGAGAAAGAAAAATATCATATAATTTCATTCATGGAATTTAAGACATTTAAGAAACAGATGAATATAGGGGAAAGGGAAAAAAAGAGGAGACAACCATGAGAGACTCTTTTTTTTTAATGTTTGTTTATTTTTGAGAGACAGAGCGAGAGAGAGCAGGGAAGGGCAAAGAGAGAGGAAGATACAGAATCTGAAGCAGGACACAGGCTCCAAGCTGTCAGCACAGAGCCTGACAGGGTGCTTGATCTTATGGACCCCAAGATCATGACCTGAGCCAAGGTCTGATGCTTAAGTGACTGAACCATCCATGTGCCCTCTGGAGACTCTTAAGTATAGAGAACAAGCTGAGGGCTGATTGAGGGAGGTGGGTGGGTGATGAGCTAAATGGGTGATGGGTATTAAGAAGGACACTTGTTCAAGGAACACTGGATGTTATATGTAAGTGATGAGTCACTAAATACTACTCCGGACACCAAAATTAAACTATATGTTAATTAACTAGAATTTAAATAAAAACTGGAAACAAACAAATAAAAATAATATCCGTTGCATAACCAGAATCATTTTATCTGTACTCACTTACAAATGTATTAGTTCAAGATAAAACCTACAAACTGATATAGTAGAAACTTAAACTTTTTTTTGTTGGCATTGGTACCTTTCACATACATTTCTCTAAACTTTTTCTCACAAGTGTGGTCCTAAATTTTTCCTTGAAAGAGTGCAGTTCTTATTGGTTCATTTTATAACATTGTCAAGAATTATTTGATGGTAAATACTCGGAAAAGCAATAACTCTGGGATGAGCTAAGGAAATGAATATAGGAAAGCTTTCAGTTCTCCTGTTCTTGTAGGCTATCAGAGAACCTACTTTAGTGTCTATATAGTTATCGAGCTACTAGAAGGAATACCAATGATGTCTGTGACAAAAGTGACATTCATGGATTGATGCATTCTGTATAAAGGGATTTGTGAGAAAGGTATGTTAAGAATATTAAGCCATTTTTCTTGTCAAAAATAAATTCAGCACATTCTTTGCACTTGCGGACATTTTGCAAACTTTAGTTTTCAGGACATAAATCTTTTATTGCCCTGCATTAAAAACAAACAAAGAACACTTTTTAAAAATCTTGAAAACAATTCCAATAAATGTAGGTATTACACAGGGTAAAATAGAGATTAGTAATTGATTTCCTATGAAACCACATCACCCACACCACCCAATTAAGGTCCAAACTCTTACTTTTAGATGCATCCTACAGTTCCGGTAGGATTTAACCAAAAGCTGGAACAGCTCCGTATCACTTAATTTCATGATGACATTGCCAAAAATAAACTAATTTGAACATCAGAAAATGGTTTGCATAATTTGCAAAGAGAACTGTTACCATTACCTTAACAGATGTTCACCCAGTATACGAATAAATAAATATGAACATATCTCTATTTTCACTTTAGTATCGTAGAGAAAACAAGCAAGCTGCCCATGGTCCATGTTAATGATGATTTCACACACAAAAATTCAGTCTATTTGCTTTGATTTTATGATAAAAGGTAAATAGAAACAGACCTTTTATGACAGTGTTTCCCCTACCAGTATGTTAGAATATGTCATCCCTTCTTTAGATGACTCATCACTCTACAAGTGTATTACTCACTATTCTTTTTTTAAAGCTTTTATTTTAATTCCAGTTAGTTAATATACAGTGTTATATCAGTTTCAGGTATACAGTATAATTATTCCACAATTCCATACATCAGTGTTCATCACAACAAGTGCACTCCTTAATCGCCATCACCTATCTAATCCATGCCCTCACCCACCTCCCCTCTGGTAACCTTCAGTTTGTCCTCTAAAATTAAGAGTCTGTTTCCTGACTTGTCTCTCTCTCCCCCCCTCCCCCCGCTGAGTTTTTTGGTTTCTTAAATTGCACATAAGTGAAATCATATGGTATTTGCATAAGTGAAATCATATGGTATTTGTCTTTCTCTGACTTATTTCACTTAGCATTATACTCACTAGCTCCATTTATGTCATTGCAAATGGAAAGATTTCTTTCTTTTCTATAGCTGAATAATATTCACATATATACATACATAATATTTATAACACATTTATACAAATATATACATATACATATACATACACATACACATATTCACACAAACACCCCCACACATCTTCTTTATCCATTCATCAATAGATGGACACTTGAGCTGCTTCCATAATTTGGCTACTGTAAATAATAATAATGAAAATAGGGGTGAATATATCCCTTGAATTAGTGTTCTTGTATTCTTTGGGTATGTACCTACTAGTGGAATTCCTGAATCATATGGTAGTTCTATTTTCATTTTTTTGAGGAATTCCCATACTGTTTCCCACAATGGCTGCACCAGTTTGCATTTCTGCCAACTGTACAAGAGGGCTTCTTATACTCCACATCCTCACCAACACCTGTTGTTTCTTGTGTTATTGATTTTACCATTCTGACAGGTGTGAGGTAATATCTTACTGTACTTTTGATTTGCATTTCCCTGATGATAAGTGATGCTGAATATCTCTTCCTGTGTCTGTTAGCCATCTAGATGCCTTTTTTGGAGAAATGTCTGTTCAAGTTCTGACCAATTTTATTATTATTATTTTTTAATTTTTTTAACGTTTATTTGTTTTTCAGACAGAGAGAGACAGAGCATGAATGGGGGAGGGCTTCTGACCAATTTTAATTGAATTATTTGTTCTTTTGGTGTTGTATAAATTCTTCATATATTTTGGATACTATCCCTTTATTGGATATGTCATTTGCAAATATCTTCTCCCATTTTGTAGATTGCCTTTTTAATAAAAGTTTATGTATTTTGAGAGAGAGACAGAGAAAGCATGAGTGGGGGAGGGTCAGAGAGAGCAAGATAGAAAATCCCAGGCAGGCTCTGCACTGTCAGCACAGAGCCTGATGCCAGGCTCAAACCCATGAACTGAAAGATCATGACCTGAGCCAAAGTTGGATGCCTAACTGACTGAGCCTCCCAGGAGCCCCTGTAGATTGCCTTTTAGTTTCATTGATTGTGAAGAAGTTTTTGTTTTGACATAGTCCCAATAGTTTTTGTTTTTGTTTCTCTTGTCTCAGGAGACATATCTGGAAAGAAGTTGCTATGTTTGATGTCAAAGAGGTTACTGCCTGTATTCTCTTCTAGAATCTTTTTGGTATCGGAACTCACATTTAGGTCCACACTCTATCTTGAATTTATGTTTGTGTGTGGTGTGATAAAGGGGTCCAGTTTCTTTCTTTTGCCTGTAGCTGTCCAGTTTCCCAACATCATTTGTTGAAGAGACTGTCTTTTTCCCATGGGATATTCTTTCCTGCCTTGTAAATATTAATTGACCATAGAGTTGTGAGTTTATTTATGGATTTTCTATTCTGTTACATTGATCTATGTGTCTATTTTTGGGTCAGTGCCATACTGTTTTAATTACTACAGCTTTATAATATAATTTGAAGTCCAGAATTATGATGCCTCCAGCTTAACTTTTTTTTTCAAGATTGCTTTAGCTATTTGTAGTTTCATACAAATTTTAGAATTGTTTGTTCTAGTTCTGTGAAAAATGCTGTTGGTAATTTGATAGGGATTGCATTACATGTGTAGACTGATTTGGGTAGTATAGACATTTTAACAATATTTGTCCAATTCATGACCATGGAATGTGTATTTCTTTGTATCATCTTCATCTTCTTTCATCATTATTGTAGAGTTTTCAGAGTACAGGTATTTAACCTCTTTGGTTAGGTTTATTCCTAGGTCTCTTATTGTTTTTTGGTGCGGTTGTATCAGTACTCACTTTTCATTCAAAAAATGGAAAATTGGATTTTATGCTCACAACCAAATAAAGCTGTCATAGTCTAGCCTCAATTGTATGATTGGATATCTGGAATTGTTTTGAGATGACATCACAGTACCTATGTTTTGCAGACTGACAAGCTCAGTAAAAGTGACATCAGTTGCACATTCTGGAATGTTTTGTAGTTGCTTGAATTGTAAATTAGGCAGGTCATAATGGCAAGGAGCAAAGACACAGTAAACTGGATGAGTGTGGAAAATAATGCAAAACTAATGCACTATAGGTGTTGTAATTAAATGTCAAAACCAGAATTTTAATTTCAGTTTTGGAAAGTTGTATCAAACATAATATTAACTTGCACTTTCTACTTTCATATGAGTTTTATAAGATGTAATTAGATGTCCATTCAGTATATAAAATTTTTCTTCCTCCCCAAATTTGTGTTGTTTTCATTTCATCAACTTGTGATGTGTGTTTGTATGTTCATGTGTGGCTATATATGTATCTTATGTTGGTCATAAAAAATGAAAGGAAACATACCAACAATTAATTTCATCCTGTTAATCAAGACATCAAAACGATTTAATGATTTAGGCCTATGTTAAGTATTTATTATGGTTTCTTTTCTTTAAATCTAAACATTTAGAATAGTGGGCTAAATAGAGAATTGTGCTACCTACTGTAAGGTTGTTCTTTCTTTTCTTTCTTTCTTTGTACTTAATTGGAAAGTTCTCAAATGTTTAATAATACTCTGTGATGAGCTGGGCTTAGTGGCTGGATAATTCCATACTCTGTCACCTGTTAAGTCCATCTAGAGTTAATCAATGTAAAATCTCTCTAATACAAAAATAAAATATAATTTAATCTTAACTCCACATTCCCCTCCTGACACTTTCATTATAGTATAATACAGAAATTTTAATTTGCCTATAAGACATTTCCACTTATATATTTATTAACAATTCAGCAAAACACAATCTGCATTTATCACCAACTTTAATAAATATATATAATAAAATATAATAATACATATTATATAAGTATATTCCTACTAAGTTATGTCTTTGCTGTTTACTAATATAGACCAATGAAGATTATTTATATCTTCATTAGACTTTTCAGTAGCTACTTGTACCTGTGCTTGTGTGAAACATTTTTCACTCCCTTACTGATGCCAATTACCTAAGGCAAATTCCAACTCTTTGGTATCCTACTGTATTTTAAATGACCTGTAAATAATAAAAAGCAAGTAAGTCTCATTATTTTCATCCTAATTATAGTCATAATAGGCCAAATTTCATCAATTTATGACCCATTTGGGGAATATAGCCTTACTTTGAATATAATTTCTGCATTTTAGCTGCACTAAAGTTGAGTAGTATTCTAAATTAGCTAGCTTAAATTAAGGTTAGCTTAATCATGTAAGTAAAAATTATGAACCTCTGAAATATTTTGTCAGATTTTTTGCATGTTCATTTAAAAATGTATTACTTGAACTTTAAAAAAAATAATCAGTGGATTGGTTTATCACTAAGATTTTTAAAAAAACGTAAGCAGCCTTGTTATATTCAGAACGCAATCTTAATGAGGCAAACTGAGCATGTTCTTCATCTGAGAGTCCAAGTAGAGTTCACTAACCACCCACTTCGTTAAGTTTGATGTGTCATCAATATGGAAAGTAGGAGGATGGGTGTAAAATAAATGTGAAGTGAAAATTGCCAAGTGAAGTCAATCTCACGTTTAACGCAAGGCTGTATTTCTTCCTTTGCTTATCTTTTGTGATAAAGTGTTTGCACAAGGTTAAATTATCAGTAAGAGTTAATTGAATCTACTGATTATAGTACATTTGCACATTTCAGACTAATTTAAATCAAATAAAAATTGTTAATGCTCTTGCAAACACACAGATAATCAAAGAAATATTTTTGAAAAGAATAAAAAATGAACATACCGTTAACCATTTGAAATGAAAATTTAACTGGTCATTTCCTAATAGAAATCAGCTGTGGATGACATTAACCATGCCAATCTTATTAATAACTCTCAAATGTAGTTCAAACTTCTCAAATACAAGAACTATTACACATAAATAAATGAAGAATTGCTATGAGATAGCTATATTTTAATCTTCTGTTTCTTCAAATGTCACAGCAGTTATTCCAAAGTAAAAAACCAACCAAGAGTCAGCTGGTTAAATAATTAAAACAAACTTACAAAACCAAACATGACCAGAAGTTTAGATATCTACTATGTACAAATATGTACTTTAATTATCTATATTTTCTTACTTATTACTCTTAAATTTCTTACATTTTTTAATGAGAGTAAATTAGCTCAAATAGATCAAATCTCTTGATCAAAATAAAAAACGTAAAATTCTCACCTTATATCGATAAATATTATAACATTAGAAATTAGCAAACATATAATATTGTTATTATCATGAAAACAACTATAGTAACTATTCTTTTCTGTAAGTTTGATTTCATACATTATCACATTTAATTCTCAAAAAATTCTACTTATACCCTTTTACAAATGAGAAATCTATGAATTAGACTCTTTAGAATATATTTTTTTAATTTTCTTAATTAATAAATCTGAAACCTGGACTCTAATCTTTTTACTTCAAATCTCCTATTCTTTCCTCTGCTTCTCAATCATAATAGTTTACCAAATGACAAAGTTCAATGCTAAGTAGGTAAGTCTAAAATATGAGTCCTTAAGGTATTTTTTCTAAGTGATACATTCAATTAAGACATTTACTATTATGCAGGTGATGGCCATGTTTGAGCTTGGAAAATATTAATAGAATAAGTAGAAAATATGTAGATCTTATACTCCATAAGAAGATAATGAAGGATTGTCCCAGAATTACTTCAGAATATTAGAATAATATTGCCAGTATATCTGGGTTACTCAGTAGAAACATTATTCTCTATACTTTAATGTAAGCTTGTTTGACATTCCTACAAATCTGCAAATATAAAGGGCAACAGGCCCACCAATCTTTTAATTGGGCAGATATTTCACTCTGGGATAGCTGCCAAGAATCTCAACTATCACATGAATCCCTGTGAGACTATTTGAAGGCCAACATGATACCATATTCATATCCTTGTATCTTTATCTGATTTAAAACTTTGCATGCTTTGAGCTGATTGAAGAGTGAGCCCAAGGAAAGCAGCATCTAACAAAGGGCAAATCATTATTTTCATCAACTTTCAATCTTGGAACAGACTTTATCCTAATACCCTGACTTACCAGAAACTACGGGGTACAGCTAAAGTATGTTTAGAGAAATATCCAGAAATTAACTAAATATATTTATGAAAAAGATGGTGAAAATAAACTTAATAATTACCCAGTTCAAAAAGTTAAGTAGGGAATAGAGCATTAATTTAAGAGAAAATAGAAGAATGTATATAAATATACAAAAATGAAGTAGAAAACAAAATTGATGAAATGACTGAATGAATGAAAGAGCTGACTCTTCATATAAAACAATAGAAAAATCAACACTTAGCTAATGTAGTTAAGAAAAAAATTCAAGTAATTTAAAAAATAAATTAAAATGAAATAATATTCATAAACTGTAATGAAATAAAAAGTATAAAATAATTTTTCTTAATCCAATCTGAGTAAACATGAAAACATAGGTGAATTACAAGCAAATTGTGGATTTTAAAAATTAATCTCAAAGTATAAGTAACCAAAAAATTAAAACAGATCAGGATTTCTCAATGGCTGCACATTAGAACTTTTGGGGGAATTTTTGTTTTACAAATATCAGTGGCCAAATTATAATTATAATAAAGTCAGAATCTCTGTAGCATAGAACATATTCTTCAGTGGTAATGCTCCTCAAGTGACTGCTTTGTACATCTTTGATTAAAAGAAAACAGGAGGTGAATCATATGAGGAAGCTAAAAAGAAATAAGGAAAGATTAAACCACAGAAATCATCGTCACATTGTTAACCATGAGAGAGAGAGAAAGAGAAAGAACCATAGTTGATACTTGTGTCCTTGGTCAATGTTTTAGAATCTATGTGGTTGTCAACAACAACAACAAAAAAAAATCGAAAGCACTGCAAACAGCTGAATTGCTAAGTCATAGTTTAGGAAGAATTTAAAATGATCTTCCACCCAAACACACACAGAAAGACATACACAGATGGACAATTTTTAAAAGAGAGGAAAGTGATGCTCTTATAGAAATATAAGGTATAGTTTACACATAATGTGTTACACAAATATGTTTAAGTCTTAGATCCAAAAAGAAGGGAACTGAACAAGTAAAAGATAACAATTTAAAGATGGAATACAGGATAATATTTGAGAAAGAAAACAAAAAACGTGTATAGACTAAATATGCAAACTGCTCTCTGCTCCCTCCGCCCAAAATAATAAGCAATAAGACATACTCCAGTAAATTCAATGCACCTCATAGAGAAAAGGCAGAATATGACATCCATGTTATAAAAATCAACCTAAAAAGAAGGAAATTAATTCTCCCGAGTCTTCTCCAAATTCTTATGTTGTACTTTTTAAAGAAAGCATATACTATGAAGTATTCAAGTAAAAAAGGGTGAACCAATATTTTCACAAGCAAACTGTCATTGAAACGTAAAGTGAACAGAGCCAAACACTTAAAATATTTTAAAAACTTGGAGTGCACAATCACCAGGATTTTTCTTGGAGAATCTTTTAGAGTACTGTATCAGATGAGATACTGTCTGCTCCATGTCATTTGCTTGAACAATAAGGATATTTATCATCAAGTCAGATTTCACAGTGTTTTCTACCCTGTCACCCTGTCTATGTCAGCTCTGTCCTTTGGTAAATAGCTGCAGTATCTCCAGGCACTATATCAGAACAAGACAATGCTGAGACTCAGAAAAAGATTACTCTTACTCCTAACTGTTCACTAAGGTGGAATAGTTTCATGGTGGCCTCACAGCACAAGATCTCTCTTTATTCTCTGGCCAGAATTAGGTGATATTCACACATGTGAAATGTCAGTTGCCAAAAACGTAGTACAAATGATGAAATAAGACAATGAATAAAAATATGAAATATATAGGGGCATGTGGGTGGCTCAGTCGGTTAAGCATCTGACTTTAGCTCGGGTCATCATCATGTGGTTCATGAGTTTGAGCCCCACATTGGGCCCTGTGCTGACAGCTCGGAACCTAGAACCTGCTTCAGATTCTGTGTCTCCCTCCCTCTGTCCCTCCCCTGTTCATGCTCTGTCTGTCTCTCTCTTTCAAAAAAAAAAAAAAAAATATATATATATATAGAGAGAGAGAGAGAGAGAGAGACATAAACCACAATAAAGATCAAATTATTTCACTAGAGGTATACTGAAAAAAATTACTGGTCTTAATTTGCAAGTGCTCACATGAAACTTCAAAAATATGAATAAAGAAATCTAATTAAAAATAAAATGGACTAATTTCAAGTATATATATAGTGCAATTACTCACCATAATCTCTTTACAGAGATTATGCCATCAAGAGTCTATGAAATTATCATAAAAATTGTTAATACATTAGGAAATGAAAAAAGTTCCAAAAGTAGAAATAATAAATTTTTTTCTGATCTGGATGTAATAAAACTATAAATCTGTTTTTAAAAAAATGGTAGAAAAATACCAGTATCAAGAATATTTCAAAAACACTGTTAACCCTTGGGCCAAAAAAGAAATGAAATTCAACAAGTAAATTAATTTATTTATTCTATTTGCAAACATTTCCCAACTACTATATAGCAGGTACTGTGCAAGGCACAGAGGATACACTGATGACCACACAATGTTTGTCTTCTGCTCTTATGAAACTAGCATTTAATGGGATAGATCCACAGATGGAAGAGGGAATAAAACAGAGTGGTATTTTAGATAGGGTGGTAATACAAAGCTTTTTCAGAGAGGAAACTTTTGAACACTACATAAAGTGTGAAAATGAGTCATGTGGATATCAGGGGAAAAGTATTCTAGGCAAGGGAACAGTCAATGTAAAACACTCAAATGACAATGGGATTGGAAATTTGAGGAACTACAAAAAAGATAGTTATATACCTGATACAGGGTAGTAAGGAGGAGATTGTAGGGATGAAGGTCTAAAATGTAGCCAGGTATCATATATATGGCTTTGTGAATATGTGTGTATGTACATTATATACATCTGTATGTATATAATGTATGTATATGGTACATATAATGTAATTTTATTATAGAAAATTTCATTTGTATATATAACTGGAAAGAATAGTATATTGAACCCAGGTGTGCTCAGCACTCACTTTCAAAAATTAAAAACATTTTGTTAAGCTTGATTCATGTAGCTCATTCTAACTACCATTTCTTTTCGTGTTTATTTATTTTGAAGGGTAGAGCAAGAGAGTGTGAGCAAGGGGAGTGGCAGAGAGGGAGAAAGAAAGTCCCAAGCAGGCTCCATGCTTGGCATGGAGCTTGATGAGGGGCTTGATCTCAGGACTGTGAGATCATGACCTGAGCAGAAATCAAGAGTCGGATGCTTAACCCACTGAGCCACCCAGGAGCCCCACTAAACACCATTTTTTTGAGATGGGAGTGCAAACATAACATCAGTTAGTATGATGTATGTATGTATGCTGTACAGTTTTTAGTACACTATTTCTTGAAGCACATGATGAATATGTGATTATTCCACTCTGTGTGTTGCTTAGATTGACTGGAGAGTTCTTAGTGAGTTAATCTATTCTCTCAAATGCAACATTTCCAATTGGGACATAATTTTTGGAAATAGAAACAGCATTGTCTCATGCATTATATTGGGATCAGAATAGAGAAGCCAAGAAGACAGCAAGAATATAGAATTAAATGCTATTGATTAAATGGTTGTGCCATTTACTGTAATAGGGCAGAGCAGGGGAGAAGTAGACATTTGAGATGAATTAGGATTTCATTCATAGAGGTGGGTCATTTGTAATGTCTCTTAACATCTTAGCCATGATATGAATCTAAAATTCAGAGGAAAGGTCAGGAATGATGACATAAATTTTGGGGATCATTAGGTTAGACATAGTTTATTAAGACAAGTGACTCAAGAATAACCTTAACAATAAGTATTTTAAAAGGAAGAAAAGGAGAGAAAAAAACCTATAAGAACTCATCATTTATTGGTAGGAAAATTAGAAATATATAACATATAAGACTTAACAAGAAATGGTCCTTGAGTTTAGAGGAAATCCAGGAGGGTGTGATGCATCAAAAATCAGGAAATTACATATAGAACGGAAAGAACAATCACCTGAATTAGGCATTGCTTAAGCAAAATTAGATTAGAAACAGGAGCTGACATGTGGATTTGGTAATAGAGTTCATTACTGACCTTACCAATAGGAATTCTCTTTGGAGAATGGAAGAGAACTCTTTTGGGTTGTTCCATAGGGCACTGGAAAAAACAAAGTGAAGGTGGCAAAAATAGATAACAATCTTGCAATCTCCATAATGCAGAGTAAAAAATAAATCAGTTCTTGGAGGTGCCTGTGCTGTCAAGGGAAATTTTTAAATTCGTTTTTGTTTTTGTTTAAGATGAGATTTATTTTATTGTATTTTATGTTAACGGGAGAGTCTAAGAAACAAGAGAATACAGACAACATACAGAAGATGTAAAGAATGATTACAGGGCCCCTGGGTGACTCAGTCAGTTAAGCATCCAACTCTTGATTTCAGCTCAGGTCATGATCTCACAGTTTATGAGTTCTAGTCCCACATTTATTTTCTGTCTCCTCTTCTCTCTGCCTCTCGCCCCACCTCTCTCTCTCTCTCTCTCTCTCTCTCTCTCCTCTCAAAAATAAATAAATAAAATCTTTTTTAAAAAAGAATGAATACAAGGAAAATGCCTAATTTAACTCTAGTACATGAATGGAATGATTGATTTTAGAATGGATAAAGTAATAAATATTCACCCTTTTTAGCAGAGGCAGTAGAAAAGTAAATTTTGTGGTCAAGAAATATAGAACTTCTCTTCACATTTCCTTCATTTTCTCATAGTAAACATAATTATCAGTTGAGATTGGGAAGAAGAGGCATTATGTCATCATTTTTCAGAATAGTAAAATGAATTGGTAAGTGAAATATATTTGAAATAACCAGAAAGATTTAGTGTCCCCTAATATTGAAATAATATATTTAATGTAATACTATGCAGTGTGACTCAGTGATTGGATGCAAACTTATTCAGATGCTCAGTTCCAGGTATGAAAAAAACAGATGTAAGCAGATTGGAGTTTTGAAAGACACAGGTTATGATGGGAGAGGCAGAAGATATAAGGAGATATGCAATTAGTTTGGGATCAGTAAGAAAGAAAGTGGTATATAAGAGAAAATAATAGTGAAAGATGGTAAATTAAATTAATTTAAAAATCCATATGCCAACCTACCTAAAAATAAAATATTTCATATATATGTGAAGTGTTCCATCTACCCATTACTAATCTGACCCTCTCTCTCTCTCTCTCTCTCTCTCACACACACACACATCTTTATTCCTGAATGTATGATTGTAGTTTCTGAGCATATCTTTATATCCTTCTGCAACTACTTAAATTATAGCTCATCTATGTGATAATTTAGGTTTTTGTTACTTTATTTTGCATTTGTAAATTTGATATTTTAATGAATCATTTTTCATTTTATTCAGTCTATCATATTGATCATAATTATATTGACCAAAATATTGTTTTTGGAATTCATACTTAACTATCCAGTCCTAATTTAAATACTATTTCCTTCTTAGGAGTGTTCCCAGATATTTTAATCAGGGCTTTTGGTTACTATGTGCCCCTATTGCATCTGGTTAATATCTCTCTTCCCAATTTTATGGTATCCTTTGTGTTGAAATATTATTGTATACATTATTTCCAAAATGTATGTTTGTGTGTGTGATCACAGTAATTTGTTTATTTTTTTTTTACTTTAGAAAGAGAGAGAGAGCACAAGCAGGGGAGAGGGAAAAAGGGGGAGAGAGAGAATCTGGAGCCTGCTGCTGAGCTTGATCCCATGAACCTGGGATCATGGTTTGAGCCAAAATCCAGTTGATGCTCACTGACTGAGCCACCCAAGAATCCCAACAGTAAAAAAATTTTTAGAAGTTTACTTTACTTTATTTTTTAAATAATACATACATACATACATACATTTTTATTTGAGTAGAGTTGACAAACAATGCTACATTAGTTTTGGGTGTACAACATAGTGATTTAACTTCAGTATGTATTATGCTATATGCCCACCCCAACTGTAGCTACCCATCTGTCACCATACACTGATACTATAATACATCAACAATATTCCTTCTGCTGTGCCTTTTATTCCTGTGACTTATTCATTCCATAACTGGAAGCCTGTATTTATCATTTACCTGCATGCATTTTCCTCATCTCCACTTTCCCTCTGGAATCCATCGGTTTGTTTTCAATATTTATAGGTCTGATTCTGACTTTTGTTTTGCTTTTTAGATTCCATATATGAATGAAATCCTATGGAATTTATCTTTCTCAGTCTGACTTATTTCACTTAGCAAAATACCCTCCAGGTCCATCTGTGTTGCTACACATGGCAAGATTTCATCCCTCTTTATGGTTCAATAATGTTCCTACTGTGGGGTGTGTGTGTGTGTGTGTGTGTGTGTACACAGTTGGCATCTTCTTTATCCATTCATCTATTAATGGACATTTAGATTGCTTCCATATCTTGATTATTGTAAGTGATGATGCAATAAACATGGGGGTGCATCTATCTTTTCAAGTTAGTTAGTGTTTTCGTTTTCTTTGAATAAATAACCAGGAGTGGAATAACTGGATCATGCGGTATTTCTATACTTAATTTTTGGAGGAAGTTCCACACTTTTTTCGTAGTGGCAATACCAACTTCTGTTCCCACCAGCAGTTCATTTTTATTGAGGTATAATTAATAAATAAAATTATATGTATTTAAAGTGTACAGCATGATGATTTGATATATGTATACATTGTTAAATGTTACCAAAAAACAAGTTAATTAATATATCTATCACCTCACATAGTTATCTTTTCTTTTGAGAATGTTTGAAGTCTACTCTCAGCAAATTTCAATATCAATACAGTATTACTAAGTACAGTCACCATGCTGTACATCATATTTTCAAAACTTATTCATCTTGTAACTGAAAGCTTATACTCTTTGACTAGCTGTTATGATTTTGATAAATCAACATTTGTTAAGTAGGACCCCAGGGTGCCGGTTGGTGAGCCACAGTTCAATGAAAGATCACAAGAGGAACTGACATAGAGATATCTTAAAAGGTATCTCAATATTTATTACTCACAGGTCCTGGAGGAAGTACACATGTCCCTTTAAGGGGAACATGAGGAGATTCAAGCAGGGTGCAGGCAGAGAGAGAGTTCTAGGACTTGAGGTACATGGCTTTATTAGTCTCTGCTAGTGAGTGCTTTGGAGGTCCTTGGTTAAGGACAGGTTGATCAATTCATATCAAAAGAATGGGGTTTGGGTAAGATCCACAGGGGTCTTACTTAAGAGGTGCACAAGTGATGGTAGAGACTATCACAACAGCTATTGGCCGAGTCATATCAGGAACTTTTATTTACCTGTGAATCTGTGAGCTGTTATGTAGGACATGTGTTTGCACGAGGGCCTAAAGTCATTTTAAGATCCTTCTCAGGCCACTTGGCCAAACAAAATGAATGCTGAGACAGCAATACCATGGAGTAGTGTAGTTAAACTCTTGACATCAACATGTCCCCATTTCCTTTAACCCCACTCAGTCCCTGATAATCACCATTCTACTCTTTGCGTCTAGAGTTTAACCTTTTTATTCTTTTTGTAAGATTCTACATAGAAGTGATACCATACAGTATTTGTCTTTCTCCGTCTGGCTTATATTACTTAGCATAATGCTCTCAAAGTATATCCATGTTATCACAGCTGGCAAGATTTCATACTTTCTTATGGGTAAATACTATTCCATTTCAGTTATAGGTCACATTTTTGTTTTCCCATTTATCTGTTGGTGGACACTTAGGTAGTTTCCATATCTTGGTTATTGTGAATAATTCTTCAGTGAATATGGGAGGGCAGATATCTCTTCAAAGTTATATATATATTTTTTTTATTTCTTCAGCTATATACCAGTGAGTAGAATTGCCAGATCATATGATAGCTCTATTTTAATCCTAATTTTCTTCACATCCTCGTCAGCACTTGTCC
Source organism: Prionailurus viverrinus (assembly GCF_022837055.1). NCBI lineage: Eukaryota > Metazoa > Chordata > Mammalia > Carnivora > Felidae > Prionailurus > Prionailurus viverrinus. The sequence continues at coordinate 107,633,930 of NC_062564.1, read as the reverse complement.
TTGTCTTTTTGAGACTAGCCATCCTAATTGGTATGAGATGATATCTCATTGTTTAGATTTACATTTCCCTGATGATTAGTGATGTTGTCATCTTTCATATAGTTGTTGGCCACTTGATATCTTCTTTAGAAAAAATGTCTATTCAAGTTCTTTGCTCATTTTTTTAAATGATTATTTTTTAGAGAGAGAAAGAGCATGGGGGGAGGGGCAGAGAGAAAGGGAGACAGAGAATCCCAAGCAGGCCTCACACTGTCAGCACAGAGCCAGAAGCAGGGCCTGAACCATTGTGAGATCATGACCTGAGCTGAAATCAAGAGTCAGACACTTAACTGAGTCAGCCAGATGCCCCAAGCTTTTTACTCATTTTTAAAATTGGTTTTGTGTTTTGTTCTATTGATTTATTATAGATATTTCACATATTAAATTATTGTCAGATAAAGGGTCAGCAAATTTTTTGTCATTCCATAGGTTACCTTTTTATTTTGTTGGTTGTTTCCTTTGCTGTGCAGAAGCTTTTTAATTGATGTAGTTCCAGTTACCTTTTGCTTTTATTGCTTGTGATTTTTGTGTCATATCCAAAGAGTTTTTGCCAAGACCAATGTCAAAGGGCTTTTACCCATGTTCTTTTCTAGGACTTTTACAGTTTCAGATTTTACATTTAAGTTTTTAATCTATTTTGATTTAATTTTTGTAAAAATTCTTATTCCTCCAATATAGATTTTTAATATGCTGCCCACTTACCTGGATTCAGCTTCATAAAAGCTAAAAGAAGAGATGGATTAAATGGAACTAGAATTGTATGATGAAATAAAAGACCAGAGGTTTAGTTAATAAGTCAAATGGAGGGTAGTATGTGAGGAAGAAGAATATCACTGCCTATTAGTGGAAAATGAGAAAAAAAAAGAGAGAAGCCACCTAGATTACATAAGCTTTAGAGGAAAACAATTTCTTAATTTGTTTGCACTGCCAGAACAAAATACCACAGACTAGGTGGCTCATAAACAACAAATATGTATTTCATACAGATCTGGAGACTAAAAGTCCAAGATCATGATGCCAGCATGATTCTAGTGAGGGCTCTCTTCCCTGTTTTATACTTCTCATCGTATCCTAACATGGCAGAAAGGGTGAGGGTGTTCTCCAGGTTCTCATTTATAAAAGCACTAATTTCACTCTTGAAGGTTCCATTCTCATGACCTAGGCACGCTCCAAAGGCTCACCTCTTAATTCCTTCACATGGGACATTAGGTTTAAAAATATGAATTTTGGGTAATATCAACAATGAGTCTACAGGAATAAAGGGATCAATTTTTTTTATTGTTTTTTCCTCAGTCATGTTCTTGAACACCTTTGTGTTGTGTTCATATGTTAAAACAGATTCTAGGAAGTTAAGAGCACCAAGGCTTACTTTTATTTTAATCACATGGAATTTCTTTCCTGTTGGATCACAAACAATCTCAAGAAAAGAAGGGACTCCAACCATTCGTACATTTACTCATTCACTTATTCCTTCATCATTCTAATACTTACTGAGCATTTAATTCATGCCTACGTATTTAATTAACAAAACAGTGAAAGATGTCTGTCCTCATAAAACTTATGCTCTGTCAGAGGGAGGGAGAACAGTATGATGAGAGTGTCAGTTATGCAGTAAGTTAAAAGCTGGTGAGAACAATAGATAAAAGACTCCTTCTGTTGCTGTGCTTTTTCTGGCCTGACAGGAGAAAATAAATCAACTTTTCTCTCAAGGGAAAGTTTTCCCAATGTTGTCACTTTTTCTCTTCAACAGATGGTTGCTACTGAGTGTGAAGTCCTTCTCTCTAAAACTTCCAAAGTGCATTTAACATAGGTTAACCCATTTTCTAAAAAAAAAAGGTGCAAATTCTGCAATTTTTTCAAATCCATTGTTGACTTCCATATATACAAACCTGAAAACTTTCAGAAAACACTTTATGAAAAGTTTCTCTTGACATGCTAGGGATAACGTAAATTTAGCTTTTATTTTATACTCCCCTAAATTTTGGTTATACGTGAAAGTAACTGTCACTGTACCTTACAGGGATTTGACCTTACACAAGGCAGCTGGTTAGGCAGTCTCTGTAAAACTATTGTCATACCTGATGTGAGAGCTTGAAGCCAGAGAACAGGAGCAGGAAATCAGGAAAGGAAGATAGAGACAGGAGACAGAAATCCGTGCTAGTTCTTATTGTCTCTGACCTTGATAGAACATAAGAGCGACCTTCAGTATGAGGGAAAACACATATACGTGGCCCAGGATTCAAAAAAACTAAAGGAGGATGCAGGGAATATGAAATAGTTGTATATTTATCTGTTGTATCAGAAAAACAACCTTTACAGAGTACAGAAAATGGCTGCTGTTTCACTTTTGCCCTTTAAATCTCCAATAAGAATCTCAAAGCCAAGGCTAACAGGAAATGAATTGATAAAGATTCTAGGAAATGTTGTCTCACTTCTCCATGTTGACAGATTGCAAAGCCATCAAAAATATCATTGATGAATTTCTCCAATTTTCACAGAAATTGGTTTGTGACCAATATGCTAGGCTATATCCATAAATTGATATCAGAAAAGTAGACTGTACTTTTTTTTTTTAGTTTTTTAATTGCCATACACAGATAATCCACTTACATGAATGAATATTTCAATTTTAAATGAATTGTTTGGAATACTGGAGATGCAATATTTCTTGAATTGTGTTAATTCATTCAAAAATTCATATTCTAAATTTTTAGTTATAATTACAGTAACATGAGTTTAATTTTTCTGAAATAAAGTTTATGTTTTTATATATCCTCATAAAAGCCCCACAAAGGTGACTGTGCTCCAACTTTTCCATTTTCTTTGTCACTTGACTAGTAATTTATAATACACAGAGTTAGGTTCCTATGGGACCCTTCTTGGAATTCTTGTTTCCTGACTCACTGAACACAATATACAAGGTATCAGGGACCAGATATCCAAAGCTTGTGAATTACAGAGTGGAGTCACCTATTCAGTAACTCAAAAACAAATATTTTCTTTTTATAACAGTACTACCATTTCTTAGAGACTTATGCATTCTCCATTGGATAAAATATATCAGATAATGTGCCTTTTTCTAATTAAAGGAAAGTCCTATAGCTCAAACTAGGCCAATCACAATATGATAATTCAAAAAATAATCTATCATGAAGATGACTAATGAATGGATATTAATTAACAATAGTTAATAACAGATCAGTGATATTACTTAATATATAAATGATGCAGGATTCCTGGGTGGCTCAGTTGGTTAAGCATCTGACTTACGCTCATGTCATCATCTTATAGCTCCAAAGTTTAAGCCCTGTATGAGGCTCTGTGCTGACAGCTCAGAGCTGGAGACTACTTCCAGTTCTGTGTCTCCCTCTCTCTCTCTGCCCCTCCCCTGCTGTCCCTCTCTCTCTCTTTATCTCTCTCAAAAAATAAATAAACATTAAAATATTTTAAAAATATAATGCTTCATAAAGACCAAGCCTGCATATTCCCCTGGCAGATATATTAACTAATGCCTTATAGATAGTTTATTTTTGCCTGTCAATACTAGAATTATAGCTGATAACAAGAGGTCAGTGCTATAACAAAATAATGGATGGCACAATAAATGAGCCTGAAAGAATAAATCCAAAGTAGCATAAAACATTGCCTTAGACATAAACAGATAGCAATCAATATCGTCCAATCTGGTCAAGGAGCTGAAAACACATGTTCTTTTACAAATTTAAGCTTTTTCCAGATGCTGTTTTGTTTCATTTGTATTCATAGAATTTGAAAGGTATTTGACAGTCACAACAATTAAAATTGTAGAAATTACCATGTAGAAAAAATATAGTCAGAAACTATATTGTGTTGGACTGTATTTGGAAGAAATGAAATTTAATGTAATGACCTGGTAGAACAGCAGTTTCCAAAACAAGATTCATATGTTTGTGTAGGCACCCCCCACAATGCTTTCAGGAAGTCCATGAGATCAAAAATAACTTCATAATAATACAAAATGTTATTTGCTTGTTAATGTGTGTGCTAAAGTTGCAAACTCAATGGTGAGTGAAACTGATGGTGCCTTAGCCTGAATCAAGACAGAGGCACCAATCTCTTCTAGTAATCAATGTGTTTTTCATCACCAAGTGCTCATGGTAAAAAAAACAAACAAATAGTTCTCATTTTCAATGAAGATGTAAAAATATTAAATATTGGCAATAGTAGGTGTGCATATTTAATATTATGAGTGAAATATGTAAAGTGAAAATATACATCAAGTATGTGATCTAAGTACAATTATTGCTTTCAGTGAAAGTATCTGTGTGATTGTTTAATTTGAGAATTGAGCTAGTTACTTTTTCAAATTAATCATAATTATGCTTGAAAAAATGACCAGGAGAGACAGGATTTATACAGGCTTAGGTATTTGGCTAAATAAACTAATTTAGCCTGAAATTTAAGAGGATAACTTCAAATTTGAGCTTAAGAACAAATATTAGAATTTTGGAAACTTGTATCTACCACTCTGAGCTTGCAATTTTGAGTGCTTAAATATTTTTCTGATGAGAACATTAACAAATGCATTTATTTTTAATTTTTATAATAAAATGTGTCAACTTTCAGACATGTTTTTCATAATCTAAAAAATTAACACTTTCCAAATGACCAATATATTATGTTAAAAAATCATTTGTGGATAAAATGTCCATTCAAAATGCAAGTATGTCCAGTGGGTTTTAATGCACACGCTACAAAAAGCTCAGTGATAAGGTCCAAATTCCACATTGAAACAGACTTTTAAGAAACGACTACTTGTTATGTTTTGGCATAGCATCAAAGAAAAATACCTACAATTATCTGGAAAGATACACATTAAAAATATTGGAAAATATAAAATAATCCAATTTCCTCACTATTTTTTTGCATTGAAATAGTATTTTCCATAAACATATTTATGTCAGTTATAACAGGTTCATTATTGTTATTTTAAAAATATTTAATATATACATATTCTTTTTTTTAAGGACATTTATTGTCAAATTGATTTCCATACAACACCCAGTGCTCATCCCAAAAAATGCCCTCTTCAATTATACATATTCTTAATATCATTCCTTACATGATAGTAAATAGCCTCATATTACATACAACTAATTACCTCATTTGGGTCCTCAAAAGTTTTTTAAGTTTAAAAGAGTTTTGGGTGACTCAGTTGGTTGAGCATCCGACTTTGGCTCAGATCACGATCTCACAGTTCATGAGTTTGAGCCCCGCATCAGGTTCTGTGCTGACAGCTCAGAGTCTGGAGCCTGCTTCAGATTCTGTGTCTCCCTCTCTCTCTGCCCCTCCCCTGCTGGCATTCGGTCTCCCTCTCTGTCAAAAATAAATAAACAAACAACAACAACAAAAATTAAAAGAGTGTTAAGCCTGAAAAGGTTGAGAACCACTGTTCTAAAGAGTAGGAATATATAATCTACATTTTCTATGTTAGTAAAACTCCTTTACACTTTACTGGATAGTTCATTCATTTTTTTGGATAGTTTTTTTAAGTGTATTTATTTATTCTGAGAGAGGCAGTGAGAGCAGGAGCTGGGGAGGGGCAGAGAGAGAGAGAGAGAGAGAGAGAGAGAGAGAGAGAGAATCCCAAGCAGTCTCTGCATTGTCAGTGCAGAGGCAGACGTGGGGCTGGAACCCACAAAAATGTTAGATCATGACCTGAGCTGAAATCCAGATTGTTTTAAACAAAGGTTTATTGGGGCACCTGGATGGCTCAGTCAGTTAAACATCTGAGTCTTGATCTGGGCTCAGATTGTGACCTGATCTCAGTTCTTGAGATCCAGCCCTGCCTTGGGTTCTGTGCTGCAATGTGGAGCCTGCTTGATGTTCTGTCTCTCCCTCTCTCTGCCCCTCCCCCGTTATATCTCTCAGTCTCTCAAAGCAAATAAATAAACTTTAAAAGTAAAAAAAGTTTTTTTGAACACCTATAGTGCAATAGACATTATTGTAGGTGCTGGGGTTTTACGGAAATAAAACACATAGACCACTTTGCTGCTTTTATGTATCTTATATATTGCTTTTCTTTTGTCCCTTCTTATTGGTGACCATAACCCTTACTTCTTCATCTCCTGATAATGTCTTATTTATTCTATTCTCATTATCTTAGTATTTTAAAAAGGCATATGAAAATCCTTGAAAACATCTTGAAATTTTAAAAATAATTGAAATAAAAAGTCTTGAAGCAGAAATAGCTTTAAGCAGAGCCATACTAGTAAACAAAGTCAGTTCTTCAATTCTGATACACATTTTTAAAAATCAACTTTGTTTCACTTATCACATTTTTCAACATTGATTTTACAAATGTTTCCAGGCTTCTCTAGTTTCCATCCACACATACCTACACACACCTTTCCAAAAGACCTGTCTTAATCAGAATAAAGTCTGAGTTGAGGAGAGTCAGTCTGTCTTGGAAATAAATATTGGACAATTTTCCCATGAGAAAAATGCATTTTAAAGAAGTGGGTGTTGGGCATCTGGGTGGCTCAGTCGGTTAAGCGTCTGACTCTTGATTTCAGCTCAGGTCATGATCTCATGCTTTGTGAGTTTGAGACCAGGTGGGGCTCCTTGCTGACAGTGTGGAGCCTGCTTGGGATTCACACTCTCTCTCTCTGTCCCACCCCTGCTCGCTTGTTCTCTGCCTTTCTTTCTCTCTCTCTCGGGGCCTCTAAAAAATAAATAAATAAACTTAAAATAGTTATAAGATAAGGAAGTGGAGGCATTCTGGGAAGCAAGTCTAGAACTCTCCAATGGCAAAGTAAAAAGATAAAAACAGTAAGAGAAATTGGAAACAAAAAAGAATCCAAAGAAGACAGGTGACTATCTAAGACCTTGAAAATGGAGCATAATTTCAGATGCAAGATAAAGTTACAGGTGACTAAGAAGACAGGTGACTATCTAAGACCTTGAAAATAGAGCATAATTTCAGATGCAAGATAAAGTTATGTTGTCAAATACTACTGAAAATCTGAGGAGGAGTGTATAAGGCTGTATATGTTGGCATAATTTAATGTAATTTGTTGGACTTGTCATTATTAATTGACCAGTTTCTTCACCTTGGCAGTAAAACCTTTTAGGAAAGGTTTTAGGAAAGGTAGTTGTGTAAAAGTGTAAATAACCTCAAGCTAGAAGACTTTAGATCCAACTCTTACTCTTCTACTCAACTTTTACAAGTTGTACAATGTGTTTCATGGTTTTTCAAAATTTGGTAATACCTTTTCTCTTTATCAATTGATGAAAAGCAGATTGGTACTATTTTAAATATACTTTGTAAATATCATATAATTGTAGATAGATTTTTTTCAGAAAAATATAATTTTTTATTGGTTTCCTTTTGCAGATAACTTGCCTTTGAAAAGTCAGTTGAAAATTTTACTGTTAAGTTTTTCAAGGTCCTACTTATGTACACAGAACCTAAATTTATGTCACAGTTATTTTGTTTAAATGGTTACGGAAAAAAATATGGGTGTTATTCCATATATATTTTAGTTAAACTGATTACTGTTTATTGACAATAATGTAGTTTGGAAATAAATCAGAAGAATTAGTTTTTCTTATTAAACCAACATTTTAAAAAGTTACATTTAGCATGATTAACCATTGTATAAATGATATATAACTACCTGGAATGTTCCTTTGACAAAGGGATTTTAAGAGCATAAATTCATAGTTATTTGATGCAACATTGACATATACATATATGCATAGCATATATTTTGTATATAAAATCTTGCTTTTTCTTACTTCCTAATTCTCATTTTAGCCTCAAGGCTCTGCAGTTGCTGTTCCTTTATCCTGTAGTGTTCTTAGCATCCATTTCTTTCTAGATCCTACTACATCACCTTATTTAAAGTCTCTGTTAATATGTTACTGCTTCAGTATTTTTTTCCCCTGTCCAGTCAACTGTCCTACTAACAATTCAAAAAATCAAGCCAAGAGTACAGAACAAGTCAGCTTCCTCGTGATAATTATTCACATGGTTGAAGATTCTGTGAGCATTCTCTTGTATAAGATACAAGATTAATTCCATTATTCAATCTTGATGATTTTGAATATTCTTACCTTTCCTATTATTCTCTAAATTGTCATCTTACTTCTTAAAATATAGGTCCAAAACAGAATAAATTAGTATGTGTGGTCTGGCCAGTAAAGAGCAGAACTGAACTATCATCTCCCTCACTCTAAATGCTCGATTTCTGTCACAGCACTTTGAGATTTTAGTAGCATGTTTGTTAGATATATCTTACTAATGACTCACATTGAGAATATTGGAAATTTAAGTAACTAAATAATGCTAGTAAACCATTTTCTCCTCTTTATTTATAGGTTTAGCTAAATTATTTTTTTTCTTGCAATGACTTTATTTTTAACGGTGGCCAATGTATAAGACATAAAATATCAATACGTAATTTGATATCATATTAACAAGGAACATTAAGTTTAACATAATAACTAACAACCCTTTTCATATTTATTGTCTAGTAGGTCTCTATGAATAGATTTTCTGATGTGAGTCTCACATTGTCTTTCCACAACAATTCTTTAGAGACCTAATAAATATAATAAATTTGTCGGAAATGCCAAAGATATATATCTCAAATTATATTGCAGTAATTGAATAACAATACATATTTAATAACAGTTTCTATTTACACTTGAGAAATGCTATTAATAAAGGTATTGAAATAATGAGGTTTTCATATCCAAAAGTTCAGTAGAGTTTGGTCATGCAGAGGAACACAAATTCATTATAAATTTTTCTCGCAAGCACTTAGAACCCATTAAAGAATAAAGACTTACAGTTTCATTTTTTTTCTCAGAACCATGAAGTTGCTCAGGCAGCGATAGTGAAGTAAAAATGGTTTTATGTTTTTGCACATTTCATAGTCCGATGTGGTTTACCTAACTCTTTTACTTTAGTGTCAATAGTGTAGAAAGAACCAAAAGATTGGTAGCGGAGAAAGAGCCAAAAGAATAATCAAAACAGTATGGTTTGACTGTTCAAAACCAATTGAGATGTTCTAAAGGGAAAGGTAACTCCTAAGTACCCTATCTTATTTTTTTCGTGCAGGTTGTTATATTAGTATTGCTATGGGGAAATGATGTTCCACTTTGTCACTGGTCACCTTAGTTCCAGAGCTCCACTTGCTTCACGGAACCTATGAATCCCCTGTCAGTCCTTCTTGTCTTTCAAAGTCCATTTGCTTCACACCACAGTTGCATGGATAATGGGAGAAGACAGAGGGTTTTATTATTCATAGAATAATAGCCTGAATGTGCTCCATGTTTAATCAGTTCCTTTGCCCCTCGAAGGGTGATGTGTAGCCATGCCCAATGGGTTGCTATGCTGACAGTATGTTTGTGGCAAGGATGAAGAAATTCAAGCTTGGGAAACCCCAGTTTTTAAAGTGGGATGCTAGTGAATCTTCCCAACTTCTGCACAAAAGGAAACATTACTTTTATTTTCTTCCTGGACAGCGAACAAACTTGTCTTCTGCTCCATAACAGCACACGCTCTGTAATTGCACAGTTGTTTACTATGGAAACATTCTTGAAAAAGTAGTGGGGAAGAAAATTGAAGACAAGCATTGCAGAACCCCGAGAGACCCATTAAAAATTTTATCCCAGCACTCTCAGGATGTAACACTGAGCCAAAGACCTGAATGGCAAGAAGGATCCAGCCATTGATGGGGAAAGCTATCAGACAGTGAATGCAAACACTACAAAGATTCAATGTAGAGAAAGAATGTGATTATTTAAGGGAAATAAAGGTCATCAAAATCCACTGGTGAAGTCTAGTAAATGAGCACAGAGAGATAGGCAGGAGTTAGATTACATACATCAGGGCTTCTCAGAATTAAATGTGCACACAAATTGCATACAGGATGGATATTGTTAAAAATCAGATTCTGATTAAATAGATCTGAGTCAGGGTCTAAAATTCTGCATTTCTGAAATGCTCCCAGGAGATGCCTGCCAATTCTATAGATCTGAATAGCAAAGTTGTAGAATGTTTTGCAATGTTCACATGAGAAATGATTGTGTTTGAAAACAGTCTGGTATTAATACAGATAGACACAATTAAACTGATTCAGAAAACAGTGATACTGATGGAATGGATACAGAAAGCAAAAGGGACAAGGATTCTGAGCACCCAATCCTGATGTGTGTGTGTGTCAAGGAATACTACAGCACCAAAAAATGCTTTGACACCAGCTGGATGTCATTCAATTCAACTCAATTCTAATACTATCTATCCTAAGATGGCGTCAGATCCTACAGATTAAGGTATCACTCCTACTAGACTGCCTCCTGCCTACTTTCAGATGCCAATTGCAAGGCCAGGTTATCATCTGAACTTCTGCAAAGTCCCCTCCTTGGGTTTGAGTAGTTTTCTAGAGCAGCCCACGGAACTCACAGAAATATTTATGTAGTGGATTATTGGATTATATGAGGATATAACTCAGGAACAATGGAAGAGATAAACAGGGCAAGGCTTGGGGAAAATAGAAGGAACTTCCAAGCTCTCTCAGAGTGTACCACTTTCCCCTCCTCTCCACATGTCACCAAAATGGAAGTTCTCTGAAGCCTGTCCTTTTGGCGTTTTATGGAGGCTTCATTACATAGGTAATATTGATTAAATTATTGGCTAATGGTGAACTCAATCTCTAACCCCTCTTCCCTGCCTGGAGGTGTGTGGAGAGGGGAGCAGGGAGAAAGTGAAAGTTCTGCCTCTAATCATGTGGTTGGTTTCTCTGGCAACCAGACCCATCCTTAGGTATGTTCCAAAAGTCACCTCATCTAACAGAACAAGAGATACTTTTATTGCTCTCATCACATAGGAAATTCCAATGATTCTAGGAGCTCTGTTCCAGGAATGGGCAGAAAGACCAAATACATATTTCTTATAACTACAGTATCACAAAATGCATAAAGAAAAATCCTACTCTTTTGTTTCATAAACTAGATTATAGCATAGTTCTTTGAAATAGGAAAGGGGGTGGGGGAAGCAGCTTCTGTGTATGCAGGTGAAGGTGGGAATTAAGTATTCTATTTAATAATAAGTTTGAGCTTACAATATATGCAAGTGTACATGTGAAGTAATTAATAAGATAGTATAGACCTCTGAAGTGATAGGGAGAGATTATTAACATAAAGCTGTTATATAAAACAGAGCATTAGATGAAATTACCTAGGAGACTGAGGAGTGAAGGGAAACTAATACCAAATTTAATTGTGGCAGAGGTGTAGATAACAGAAGAGAACGTTTTTCTTTAACTTTTGTTCTGAAGGATACCTATTAGAAAGTTGTCATTTAAAGGAGATGTAGGGCAACGGGAAAATTTCTTTTTTTGCATGGCAAAAGACCATAAAGTATGTTGACATATGAGACATAAAACTTGTTTGCTGTCAGTGAGATGAGGTATTGGCTTCTTATAATTTTTCTCCTGTCATTGAAATATAAGATACTACCATCTTTTGAGTAGAAGAGTAGGGAGTGTGTGTGTGTGTGTGTGTGTGTGTGTGTAATAGCTGAGGAAAGAGGAAATGTGAACCAGTTGCCTTGAAGAGTGAGGAAGCAAGCATATAAGGGAAATGTGGAACATTACTGGGCAATGCTATTTGCTGATTTGATATTTCTGGTCATTAAAGTAAGCATGGTCAACATTCCATGTGGTTACTGTTGTTGTTTTTCTAGGTATTTACTACTTACAAGTATACTTGGAGGAGAAAATCAGTTGGTTTTTCTCAGGGATAAGACTGATGGAGACAAAAGCAAAGGAATTAAAATGCTCACAAGATTTACTTTTGATAATGGGTTATGGGCCATGAATGCTAAATAAGGTCAAGATAGAAGTTAGAATTTAGGGGGATTAGAGTATAAGAGTTAAAGAAATTCAAATCAATGGAAACTTAGGTAACTGATCATACATACATACATATTTTCTGATGATGTCGGCCTTAATAATAACCCTGGATCTTTACCAGGGAAAGTTAAGGCTACTTTTTACCTATTTCTGCCAAGATTTATTTTAAAGTAAAGATTTGTTTCTTATATAATTTAGAATTCATGAAGTTATCATGAAAAATTAGCATATTATCCAAAGATTATGTGAAACCTATGGATTGTATTGATTCTGCTTTCACACCCCAGAGAGGACCAGCATTTTGGGGGCACGTTTCACAAACACAACCAGAAAAACACATTTTTAAAAGAATACACAGGAGCCTCATTCAGAGTCCAGCACTCAGCACTTTGCAGAGCACCATCTCTAAAATCTAAACATCCAATCTAGTGATAATACCTTTTAGGTCATAAGGAAACAGTCCTCCACATAGGACAAGAGCCCTATGACCTCAAAATAAAATACAACTGCCATCTGGGCGCCATGAAGTCTGTATATTGTATTCCTGCCAATGTTCGAGATAGATATTGATACAGAATGTATGTAGGGTTTGAGTGATGGATGTGCTTAGATAAGAGGAAAGACAAATTAATTAACCTGCCAAATCCTTCTTCTCAGACAGCAAGAATGCAATAGATTCTTTCATAATTAGGTATTGATTCCTGGTAGTTCTAAACATCTGTTTCCTTGCTTATCTTGATGGTCCCATTTGTGATTTGTGATAGAGAAACTCATGGATTAGAAATGATTTTCACAACACTAGCAAATGGTAGCTGATGTACATTTATGATATTAAACAATTCATCTTCCTCTTGAAATTGTATATGTGCTGTAAACATAACCTTCGTGAAGTGTATCACCATTGTTTATAATACATAACTTTAGAGCATAGAATTGGAAGTAGTTCTACTTTTATGACATCTTTATGATATTTAATCAAGTGCATAAAATAAAAATAGCTTTATGTAAAATTTGGGGCTTTTTAATTTTATTATATTGTGCTTTTTAATTTAACAGGTAATTTCAATAATTTAAAAGGAAAGGGCAACTGAAACTACAAATAAAATACTTTTCATTATATATATATTTTTTTATTTACTTTAACTTACATTTTTATAAAAATGTGTTCAAAGTTGAAATGTTGAACACATATGTTATTTTCAAGCCTCTCTATCATTGTGACTAGGTCGTGGAAGAATAATGCTTCTAGCAGAAAATATGAAAGTACAATTCAAGGGGGGAAAATCTTAAATGAGGAAATTAGAGAATCTTTAAAGAGCAAGACCCACATGAAATTTGTGATCCAAATTGGTAATCAGGGCCATAGGAGTGTATGTGAACTTCCATGCTGACTTGTGCCCTGCGTTCTGAAGTGTTCTGAACTGTTAACGGGCAGACTGAGTTCCATTTTCCTCAGAATGTTGATGGGGTCAGTTCTCCACAGGAAGACCGCCTGGCTCCTGTGGCCCCAGGGCTGCCTGCTGAGCCAATTAAGATTCGAGAGCAGAATGCATAATAGCCATCAAAGAGTTTTTAACATTTAAAAATATAGACCCTGAAAATAGCATTTCTAAATTTCTGCCAAAGTCAGAGATTCTTATACATGTATAAATATGAAAGTTCCAGGGAGAAGGCTGGTTTGGGAAGAGAAAGAGCAGAAAGTAAATCTAACAAAGGAGGCTGGGTTCCTAACAGAGAGACCTCCAAACAGTAAGTGCATGCGAATGCACTTGGAGAATCCTAACCCAACCTAACACAAACCCTAACTGTGACCCTAATATTTTAAGATTTTTGTTGAGATCACCCAACAATAAAAAAAAAAAAACCACACACGTGCACACACACACACACAAACACACACACACACTCCTCTACTACCAATTACCTCTATTTGAGAGTAGAATCTGGTATGTTGTTGAGGTTTGAGGTTGGCAACTCCTATCACAAGTATGGCACATTGAGGGTTAGAGTTGGGGAACAAAACAATTTTGGAGGTTTATGAACAAGAGGAGGAAATGATCAAATGTGCCCTTCAGAAGCAATACTCTGGCAAATGTATGTAGGACAAATCAGAACTAGAGAAATTATGAATAAGGAAGAGCTTTCAAGGAACTATGAAACTCTCAAGGTAATGAGAAGCTGCATAAGAGCTGAGGCAGGTATGTGGGCAGATGAAATCACATATAGAAGTAGAAGGGATAGACACTAGCTGATTTATGTAGCAGAAATACCACTCCAGGTTGTGAACAAAAATAACTAAAAATGATGATCTAAATTAAGCTAAGTTTCAAAAATAGGGCAAACGACATTGACAGAAAATAGTGACTTCAGTTTGAGATGCCATGTGCCCCTTCGAGGAAGGATACCAAGCCCACTCAAGGTAGAGTTTGACAATCATGTATATGAAGAAGATAATTTGCAAAATAAAAAACATAAATGAATAACAAATAGAATATATATATTCCTGTAATAATTGAAAATAATAGGATATTTTATTCTACTTTCAGAAAAAGTCTGTGTGTGTGTGTGTGTGTGTGTGTGTGTGAGAATATGTGCCTGTGTGTTTACTTGTGACTCTGTTGTTTTTCTGGAAGAATTTAGTCCTAGTAAGAATACTGTGAAACAGCCTTATAGTAATTATAGATCATTTTTCAAAAAGGCATTCCAAAAATTTTACATCCTGACCAACTCCTTTATAAGCAAGATTATTTTATAAATGTACTTCTAACCTGTTTATTAATGTCCATTACCAATTTATTTCTTGGCATTTAGCATCTTCCTTAGGTTATTGAATTTTTATTTGGTTTTAATTTTAATTATGAATAAATATGTGTATATTACAGATATTCAAATATACACATGTATAGTACATATTTCATGGAATCAAATCTATCAATATGTTCAATTATGCATTTTAAATCTCTTTATAACTTTTTCATTTCAAGTGCCTACATTTGCCTTCTCGAATGCAAAACTATCTCTAGCTAGAGATTTTAAGAAAATTTCTCTATTTTCTTATGTTCTTTTTGGTTTTTGAACTAATTCATCTAAAGTTAAATTTGGTGTTTTGCATGCAATAAGGATCAAAATTTCTTGTTTGCATGTACCTTCATTACATTATTATTTTAGACTGTAAACTATTCTATTAAACTTCCTTGTGGTGCCTGGGTGGCTCAGTTGGTTGAACGTCTGACTCTTGATATCAGCTCAGGTCATGATCCCAGGGTTATGGGTTCTAGCCCCACTTAGCATGGAGCCTGCTTAAGACTCTCTCTCTCTCTCTCTCTCTCTCTCTCTGTGTCCTCTTTCCCCTGCTCATGCTCTCTCTCTCTCAAATTGAAAAAGAAAAAAGAAGACCTTCCTCTAATATGTCAAATTTCATTTACAGATTGTCTAAACTTTCACTTAATTAATCAACATATCGTTAAAGGGTGTATTATCTGTCAGGTAATATTGTAAAAGTGGAAAACACAACAGTGACGAAAACATCCTTAAATGCCTACCATCATGCATGTTTCATTGCGTAGTGTAGAAATGGGAAAGAACAAGGAGAAACGATAAGGAAAAGAAGTTAAAATTTTCAGTCTATTACATTGTGATAGCGTTTTTATGGAGTAAAAAGTAGGAAAGGAGGTAAGAAAGGATAAATAGTTTCCAGAAAGAGGAAGAGTAGAGCAGTTGACATCACTGATATGGAGAACTCTTTCAACACACTTATGTGTGGTTGCTAGTGGGAAAGTCTGGAGAGGTTTAGCTCTTGGCTTGGGTTTGTTTGTGTTTTCAGATGGGAGAAAAAACAGATGTAGCACACAAGAATAACTGTTAATGAAGAAATGAGAGAGAGATTGCTGAATCCGGGTTCTTGAAGAGGTGCGAGGATCTAATCTAACGATATTGTTGACTTAAAATATTCAAGACTGACTTACTGGTAGGCGTGTGCCAACAAAAATGCACAAATGGCAGTTTTATAAATAAAGAGATGTCATGTGGTATACAACCCTGTCCTAAAAACCTCTAGCCACCGTGAGACTTAACAGAAAATGTAGCCTAAGAAGATTGGATATTCACTACAACTACACTGGAACATGTTGTTCATTTCCATTAAAATATTTCTCATTGAAATGAAAATGATCAATTACATGTAGAAAAATGTATGGAGGAAGAAAATAGGCATTTATGTTTCACCCTGAAAAATGAAATTAATGTGATTGAACCAGGAATTGCTCCAGAAATACTTTAAGAAAGTATAAAGATGGGCGCCTGGGTGGCTCAGTAGGTTAAGCATCCAACTCTTGATTTCGGCTCAGGTCATGATCTCACAGTTCGTGAGATTGAGCCCCTCATCGGATTCTGCACTAACAGTGTGGAGCCTGATTGAGATTCTCTCTCCCTCTCTGTTCCTCCCCTGCTTTCATCCTCTTTCTCTCTCTCTCACTCTCTCTCAAAATAAATAAACTTAAAAAAGTAAGTATAAATAAAATATGAGATTTTAAATACATAATATTTAGCATGATGTTTTTAAAAAACATATTGGGTAGATTTTATTATTTCTTCTTAGAAAGCTGTCTTAAAATATTGCAATAAGTTATTGTACTTTTGGACAAAGAAAATAATATTTATTATAGTTTATGTCATGTCTTACCCTGCTTCCTGAGTCTTGGAAATCTTTAACATTTAACTTTGTTCCACTTAGATTAATGATCTCATGAGCCAATGATCTACTGGTTAGACCCTAAACCTACAGTAAGCACCACATATAGATGAAGACAAATCTTTTTATGTTCCCTTCCTTTTGAATATAATTTGCCACCTATGCTGACCGAAGTATTTGAGATGCAATCCGCTATATCTGGAAAGATATTAAACAATGACACTTCTAATGAATGCTGCTCTTTGGTTAAAACACCTCCTCGGCATGGAAAGGAATCAATTCCCATGTGGCAACACAGCCTCTTGAAGGCTCTTTCCCTGCTTTTTTTTGTTACCGATTGTATTGACAGCTGGTAGTTTCTACTTTGAGACAACTTCTCTTCCTATTTACTCAATCATATCTTGTTGTAGTATTGACCTTACACCGCGAGGATGCAGTGAATAATAATGAACTCTCCTGGGTTCTGACAGATGGTTTTATATTTGGTTTTGCTATCAGCATTGAACTTCAGCATGTAAAAAACAAAGGACCAAAGTAAAGAGGAGATGTTATCTGGATTAAGAGGCTAGTGACCATTTGTAGACAAGAAGTGTGCTAAATCCTGGATTTAAATAGGAAATGTGTTTCCAGCTGAAAGCTAAATTTTCAAGACTAAGCATGAAAACAAAGGCTAAATATGTGTGATGCTGCTTTCAGCTGCTAGACTGAAGCATATGTAATTCAAAAAGACAGCCAGATTCTAAACTCAATTTTTAATGTGTAGGATCTTGGAAATAAACCATAAGAGCTTATTTTGATCTATGATTAATAACCTATTAGTGTCTATATACTTTTGAAGCATGTATCACAGACATCATTATCTATCATCACACATTCAACACTGAACAAAACAATGCATTGTTAATGTACAGCCAAGTGATTATAAATTATAAACGTTTGAAATTAGGGTATAAAATAATATTTAGGGGCACCTGGGTGGCTCAGGCAATTGAGCATCCGACTCTTGATCTCAGCTCAGGTCATGACCTCAGGGTTCATGGGTTCGAGCCCTGCATGGGGCTCTATGCTGATGGCAAAGACCCTGCTTGGGATTCTCTCTCTCTCTCTCTCTCTCTCTCTCTCTCTCTCCCTCCTTCTCTCTGTCCCTCACTTGCTTGTTCTCTCTTTCTTTCTCTCTCTCTCTCTCAAAATAATTAAACTTAAAAAATAGAATAAAATAAGATTTAATAATAAAGGATACATTTAAAAGCAACAACTATATGTCTCCATATTGATGTGGTCATTTCAGCCACAAAACTGAATTAAAAACCTGTTACAGAAGCAGAAATATCCATACAATTCTTTTTTTAAGTTTATTTATTTATTGAGAGAGAGAGATGGAGAGAGAAAGAATTCCATGTAAGCTCTGAACTGTCAGTGCAGAGCCCAACATGGGACTCAAACTCATGAACTGTGAGATCCTGACTTGAGCCAAAACCAAGAGTTGGCCACTTAACCAACTGCGCCACCCAGGTGTCCCATATCCATACAAATCTTTAAAAAAACAAAGAAAATGAACAAAAAACTAAACAAACAAAAAAAACAAAAAAATAAAAAACAAAAACGCCCAAGTCCTTTACTTGTGCTCCTTTTTCCATCCTCTTTCATTGTGTGGAGCAAATGGGGGAAAAACTCAGTGTAAATAGCCTTAAAAAGGAATTTAATTAATTTATTATTTTTGTGGGTATAGTTGACACACAATGTTTTAGTTTCAGGTGTACAATACAGTGATTCAACAAGTTCACGTGTTATGCTATGCTCCCCCCAAGTGTAGTTACCACCTGTCACCATACAATGCTATTACAGTATCATTGACTATATTCCTTGTGCTGTGCCTTTTATGCCCATGATTTATTCATTTACTAATCGGAAACCTGTATCTCTTAGTCTCCTTTCCTTATTTGTCTTTTGTTTCTTTTTAATAAAATGATGAAAAAATCTATTATGGATGCAATTTAAAGTCACGCTTGCTAATTCTATAATTTCTGGAACTTCCTCATATGTTTTTATTGCCTTATTTTTCCCTAGTTATAATTCACATTTTCCTATTTTTTTTCACATTTCTTGTAGTTTTTGATTGGATGCTGGTCAGTGAAAATGTCATATTATTGACTGGTAGTTTTTGTTGTCTTCCTTTAAAGAGGGTTGGACTTGGTTTGGTAAGCATGTAAGTTCCCTGTGAATTCACCAGATTTTTGAGGCTTGCCAGCATTGTTATTGTAGATCTCATTGAACTTTCACCATAGAGCCAGATTAATCCTGTTACTACCATGGTGGCCCTGATGGAGTCTCTCTTAAAACTCACAAGTGTTCAGTGAGAACTCCATTCATGTTTTATAGAATTTGAGAGTCTGCTACCCGTGTATGAACTCTTAAAAACTTGCTACTTCATTACCTATCCTTCTTTGCTTGCTCTCTGCAATTTCAGCCAATGCTTGTGTGATGTATCATATTCTAAAAGACACTACACAGGTTTCTTGAAATCTTTCTTGGCCTAGCTCCCTTCACTCCAGAGCTCTTTCCCGATTTCAACTAACTCAGCATCCCTGAATTCCTAACTCCTCCCTTAACTCTACAAAATTATTATCCTGTTCTTGGCTCCCTCTCTGTGCACCATGTTTTGGAAAGGATAATCACAGGGCTCATTTTCTTTTTTACTGTTTATGTAAGGATCACAGCCCTGCTCTGCCTTTTGTCCTTTTTCTGAACAGGGTGGTTTTATACATCTCTTCCATCTTTCTGTGTGTTTGCTGTGGGAGTGGAGTTCAGTTGTAATCACTCACAGCTGAAAGCAGAATTTCCTACTTGAATTATAGTAATCACCAATTTTACAAACATGGAGTTGAGCGTGTAGTGTGAATATATAAAATAACCCGTTCAATCTTATTTATTAAATGAAAATCTGTTCAAATAAATAATAATCATTGTCCCAAACATATTGTCACGTACCTATTATTCTTTTCAAATAAGACTCGATAAACTGCTAACAAGGAAGCATTGTGTTATACAACATTACTACAATGTCCTGCAGATGTCAACAGTTGCAGAGATTTGGCATTTTCATTTATTTGGTAAGAGTGATGAAGTTAATGTAAAATCTAAATTTAACATTTAAATTTTAGAGTACATTTAATGAGAAATCTAAACTGAAAGATCAAAAGGTTAGATTATGGAGCAGCATTTGTTGTGCAGAATCAAAAAGGAAAAGATGCTATGTTAAAGATTTTCTAGTTGAAAAAACAGATTGAGTAAATGGTGCTTTTTGAAAAGCCTGTAGATAATTTTAAACCACTCCTAAACATCTTGTCTTCCTTTATGAATAAAACAACACTGCACTGTGTGAATAAGGCTTTGTGCTTTTCATTTTGATATGTGCCTTTCGGAAGAAAATTCTATTATGCTTGCACAGGTGGCCTCCTGCGTCCTGTCAAAAATAATGCTCAAAGCATACAGAAACAAAAGTTCAGAAATTACATCAGTATTTTTTTAATACTTTGTGTGGCCCCACTGATTTCAATAACCTGGTATCATTTGTCTATGATAGTAAGCTGTGTGACAGATTCTCCATTTAAGGTAGACATCCACTTCTCTGAAGGTACTGGACAATTATGATAGACCCTGCTCCTCTCTCTGAGGCATCATATTCATTTTCCCCTAGACAACTCTCGGTAAATTTGACTTTTTCTAGGTCTTGCTGCCCTAATTTTGTACTTCTATTTAAAATTCATCACGGATTTAATTAACCTCAAATACCACTCATAATCCAGCTGTCAGAGCCAAGAACTGAATTGCAGTTGGGAATACAAAACAAAGCAAAGCAGACAGTGGCAGCAGAGAAAAAGAGTGGAAAGATGAATGGGGAATCCCCACAGGAATAGAGATTTATTGTAGGAGAACAATGGTTTGGTGTTTTACCTAACTCAGAAGCACTTTGCATGATCAAATTCCACACGTAATTGTTTGGATGCTCTGGGAAATGCCGGCATGCTGTCTGGTATTCATAGCAAATTGTTCAGTGTCTTACAGATAATTAGGCAAGTTGGATTGCATTGTTGTTCAATACATATTATGCAGACACAGTCATAATAAGGCAATTTTTATGTAAGCTTCATCTTTTAAATCATGTACAACTTTTTTTTTCTGAAAGGAATACCTCAAACTTCAAACCATAACTATATCACTAATTATTAAGGTTTCATGAGACACAGGAGAATGAAAAAAATTGCCCCAGGTTCAAAGACAAATTTGAAAATGGACTGAATTTTAATTAACCAGGCCATTAGCAATTTCAAAAAAGCTCTCTTTGTAATATTTGGATTCAGGAAATGATATGTAAAGCCATATTAATGAAGTATAAGCATGAGATTCGTATCTGCGAGAACAACAAGAAAAGTCAATTTTGCACGCCACAGCAAAACTGTTTACCAACCACCAGTTAATCTTAGAAAATGAAAGTTTCAATGACACAATAGTAATTTGGTGGATAGTTAGTTTTCTAATAGGAGAAATTATTTCCTAAAATATTCCGTTGCTGTTCTCATGATACATCCCTAGATATGATTGACTTCCAGGAGCAACCATTTAACACCAAGAGTTAACAGCACCTACTGTGTCTGAAAAAAGTGTAAATTATAATAGTAACTAATGCTTATGGTTTTCTGGAAAAGTTAAATTAATTACTATCTATAAACTGTTGAGAAAAGCACCAGGTGAAGAGTAAGTACTGAGTGTTTACTATAATTTTTATTATTATTAGCTATGGTCTTGTTTTTTTTTACTATTGTTATTCCAGTAAGAATAGAGTTTGATCCTGCCTCCTCTTGATTATTAATGGAAATAACTTTATTAATGGCTTATTAATTACAAATTATTAATAGAAATAATATTTTCACTCATGTTACTTTATTTATACATTCCAGATTCCCTCTGAAGTAGTTATAGAATTGAGTACAAGTAAAAATGTACTATTAGAAAATTTTGCTTGTTCCAATTCTCCCAATAACCTTTGCTGTGTGTAACATATTCATTTTTATTTTTAAGTGAGGATTCTGAGTTTAAAAAAATTAAGTAACCTAAGATCATATAGAATAATGACTCCAATCCTGACTATTGCCTTCACTTAATGGACAATAAATCCTTAGGAATACACTGAGGTCCTATTATTCAGCAGGTGAAGACACTGGGTTGGTCTTTGCAACAGCAAAGGTGATGAAAAACAAAATAATAAAAAATTACCAATTAAAACACCAGAATATATAATTCACTGCATTTTTCATAGTTTGATTCAATGGTCTTTGTTAAAGCGCCATATATATTTTTTAAAAATGTTTTCCCCAGACTTTGGAAAGGTTAAAATCTTACACAAAAAACTCCTACTTAAAGTTGAACTTGTGTCCAGTCATGGTCATTGTTCATTTATAAAAAATTACTTGGTCCCACATTTTACAGAAGTCATAATAGGACTAAAGATGACCTTTTCATGACAATTTGCTCTTTTGCTTATCATGGAGAACGTTAATAGTGCTTCCAATGTTAACATTCCCCATGATGTGTTCCCAGATGTCATGCATATGAAAATGGAATAGAAAAATCCCTCCTTTGAGAATTTATTTTGGCAGCTTCCTTTCCAGTATCACACAAGGTTCTTATTTAAATATGATGTAGCTAAATATTAGTATCTTTTAAGTAAACAGCTTTTAGCGTGTTTAGCATTCCACTTAGCAGCCAAACAGAGTGTTTTGAAAACAGAGAGAACTTTGGGCTCTGATCACGACCATTGAAAAGGCAAAACAAAATAAGGATGGGCTCCCAAGATTCATTTAAAGAAGTGATTTTCATAGGAGAAAATAATAAATTGTAGCTGCATAAAATAAAACAGAAAAAAAATAAGTAAAATGATGGTTAGAAAGCACCCAGTGAGCACTGGGCACTTATGATACATTGAAAATCAGGAATAAAAACCTTTCATATCATTCAATATAAATTTCAAATTCATCCTACACTGAAACAAGTTTCTGTGTTCAGGAACCATGCTTTCTCCTATGATTTTAAGAGAGCCAGGCTTATCCCTGTTAACTTAATAAATAAGAAAGAAAAAAAAAATTGCCATTGGGAGGATATTAAAGGATATTTCTAATTTTTATACCTATAATTCTTACATTAAGCTATAATTTTAAAGCACCAGCAGACTATTACTAAAGCACTGTGGTAAGAAATCTACATATTTTTTTAAAAAATATATATACTGCAAATATTTTAAAAGAACCATGTTATGTTAACAATTCCTTCTTTCCTGTGCATAGACTGGAGGCCCCATGAAGTAAGATTGCAAGAAAAAAAGTAAATTAAAATAGACAAAAAGAGTTATTGATAGCCACCATTTGAATATCCATGGTCGTTTAGTTTAGGTATGAAACATGAGGCAAATTCTATTTTATTAATATCGATACAATTTAAATAGTTTAAAAATGTTATTATCTGAATAGCTGGCTCTTATTAGGCCATATTTGGAAACACTTGTAAGAACTAAAGAGACTGGATGTGGGGGGCCTAGATGGTTCAGTTGGTTGAGCATTCAATTCTTGATTTCAGCTCAGGTCATGATCCCAGGATTGTGAAATAGGGCCCTGTGTCAGGATCCACACCCAGCAGAGCCTGCTTAAGATACTCTCTCTCTCTCAATCTCTCTTTATCTCTCTCTCTCTCTCTCTCTCTCTGGGTCTCTCTCCCTCTGTCCCTCTCCCACACTTATGCTCTCTCTCCCTCTATTTCTCTCTCTCTCTGAAATGATAAAAAAAAAAGAGAGAGAGACTAGATGTAAGTACTACTATGAAGTATGCATGAAGCCTACCAAAGCTTGGCCAAATCAATGGTCAAGAAAGAACCTAGAGGTATGAAGGAGAGCACAGAGATAAACTGCCATTTTCATCACATGATATCATGTTATGAACATGACTTGCCATTGATGTTGATCTTGATCATCTGGTTAAAGCAGTGTTTTTCAGGCCTCTCCAATGTAAAGTTTCTCCCCCTGCCCCTGGCCCCAACCCCTTTAAAATTTTTTTTTTCAACGTTTATTTATTTTTGGGACAGAGAGAGACAGAGCATGAACGGGGGAGGGGCAGAGAGAGAGGGAGACACAGAATCAGAAACAGGCTCCAGGCTCTGAGCCATCAGCCCAGAGCCCGACGCGGGGCTCAAACTCACAGACCGCAAGATTGTGACCTGGCTGAAGTCGGACGCTTAACCGACTGCGCCACCCAGGCCCCCCTCCAACCCCTTTTATAACATACTCTTTGGAAGGAAAATATTCTACACAGCCCACACTTAAAGACTTGGAAGTTATGCTCCAATACCCTGAGAGTGGTGTATCTACTTAAGTTATTTGGGATCCTTCTATATGAGAGATGTGTGTCTTTCCCCCTATTTATATACTGAAACATTTATTTATATCAGTATGAACTTAAGATTGTTTATTTTAAACCTGGGTTATAATCCAATACTGCTTTGTTTATTTCTGCTCAAACTGTTCCAGGTTTGGCCATTGGGGGCTCTTTCAGTTGGCTCCCATATCCCTTTGACATGCACTCATCATTGTGAGTTGGGCTGTTTGTTTTTTTATTTTTGAGTGCTTTCTTGCTTTTCTGGTGCTCCAGGAGGCCTCAGGTTCATCTTGTATATTTCCTACCCCAGTAGTTGTGTATATGTTAAACCCTTCAAAATAATTTATACCCTTCCATTAAACTAACTTAAAACCTATATTTCAATACAAAACCTAACCCATTTAACCTTGTGGAAGTTGAATGACTTGGTGATAAGATGGCCCTGTGTAAAGGGGGTAACCTCTTTGGGCTATAACACTTTGATTCTAATATCTTTATAAAACAGTATCCAATAAAGATCAGGGTATTATCCCCCCACTTTCAGAAGAAAAGTGAGTCTTAGCAGATGAAATAAATTAAGTTCAATTCCTGAAATATTTATTGGGTGCTTAGTGTACTCCTGACATGGAGATATAGTAATAAATAATATGCCCGGTGGCAATTTGTAGTCAAGTGGCATCTACCACTTAAGAATCTGCAGCACTGTAACATTCAGAAGATTCTCAGAAAAACAGAGTCGAGTGATGTCAGAAACTCAAATACAGAGTGTACGTTGACTTCTGTAAATGCTCCGAAGGCAGTTCAGGGGTGACTGGTTCTGGTGCAAATAGCATACAACCTGACAATGGCAGAGCCTTGACTAGTCGTTCAAAAGAATGGAGGTGATGTGGGCAATGCTGCCATGAGTCCCCAGCTGCAGTGTGGACAGGAGGGGCGGTGCTGAAGGTAGCTGGATAGCCAGAGTTCCACAGCTGTCAGAGGAATCAGTGGACTGAAAGAGAGGGTGGTGGTAGAAAGAGCACAAAACCTTGCTAAAGGGGAACGTTATGTGCTGACCTATAGCAGAGTGGAATTGGCAGAGGAAAGAAATCCTCAGATTTCTTCATGAGTACATATATATAAGATACTATAGGGAGAAAGGAAACAAGATTTGACAACTCTTGAAATCACATTGGTGGGGAATCAAACCATTAACAACATTTCTGTGGGAAGGACACATCTTCAAGCTGATGACGCCTGAGGAGAACAATCAAGGCAATTGATGCACTTAGTTTTGTCACATGGAAACCACTTTGAAAAATATAGAAAATGTGGGGCATCTGGCTGGCTCAGCCGGTTAAGCATCTGACTCTTGATTTTGGCTCAGGTCATGATCTCACAGTTCATGAGATCGAATCCTGCGTTGGGCTCTGCACTGACAGCACGGGGCCTGCTTGGGATTCTGTCTCTCCCTCTCTCTCTGCCCCCCTTGACTCATGTTCTTGCTCCCTCTCTCAAAATCAATAAACATTTTTTTAATACAGAAATTGTGGGGCACCTGGATGGCTCAGTCAGTTAAGCATCCGACTTCGGCTCAGGTAATGATCTCATGTTTGTGAGTTCGAGCCCCACGTTGGGGTCTGTGCTGACTGACAGCTCAGAGCCTGAAGCCTGCTTCAGAATCTGTGTCTCCCTCTCTGCCCCTCCCCTGCTCGCACTCTGTCTCTCTCCGTCTCTTGAAAATAAATGTTAAAAAAGTAAATACAGAAATACAGAAATTGTGTATAATTAACCAAAATGTAAGTAGGCTTATGATTTAATATATAATTGCTTTAAAATAATGGTCAACATGACAATCTTGCAAAGTATAAATGGAGTCACAGATATCTATACACATTTTATATGAAATATCAAGAAAGCTGTCTGAATTAATCCTGGTGTCCCTTGAGGGAAATATCTTTTTCATTATATTACTTTACTAACTTGCTACAAGATGATTCTTATGTAGCTAAACCTTTCAATAGCTCCCTCATCTGAGTCTCACTCTTTGGAATTTAATATTATTAAAACATTGTATTGGATCCCAGTTTTTAATCTTTAGAGAGAAGAAATTGTCCCTGGGTCAAGGAAGGTGTTAAACAGTAATTGGTTTTGGCAGGAAAATCTATATCATCGTGCCATAGCCCTCTCCACAGGGGTACTGGTATCAGAGTGACCCCTCACTCAGCAGCATTTCAAATCTGCAGTGCTGCTGGCTGGCCGCGTGTATCTTGTGAAGTTCCCACACATTGGTTTTGCTTCCTGGGGAAATACTACTTATTCACATCTGTTTTCAAGGTTATCAAGAAAGAAAACACTTTCTCCATGCCTCCATGAGCCTCTGTGAAGTATGCCTTTCTTGAGCAGATGACATTACTCATTTTTTTATATATGTTGACATTAACTGTCGAATAAGGTTTTGTTCCTAATTATGCCTCAAAGGGGGATAATTGGCACAAATCTGGGATTGTTTTACATAAAATGGCAACTTCAATATTGAATGAAAACTAACTTAAACTAATTGCTCTAAGTTCAAAGTACTAAAACAGCAAGGGGAAAAAACCTTGCCTCTTCAGTTAATTCCATGTATTTGTGCTTTTAAAAGTGATTTTACAATATTGAAAAATTCATAAGATCAGTTTCATTACTAAAAGTTTGTCTTTTCCTAACAATTCTGCTTATAAACTGAAAGTCTCACCATCTCTGCATAGTAATTAGGAGAGCTTTAAATCACTAAAATTATTAGTTTTCCCATTCAATATTTAATTTCTGGTCAATATATATTCACTTAATAGCCTAAAAAGATTGAAAAAGAAAAAAGAAAAGAAAATTCAGATGCAAAACAAAGCTTTTGTATAAAATATTGGTATAAATATTCTTCAAAAAACTAGTATCTATGTTGTGAGCTAAGGAACAGTGATGAATTACATGCTTTAAATAATTGATAAGAGTTTTATAGATGAAGAGAGGAGTTCATGGAAAACTTTTGACAAAAGAATGACAAGATCAGCTTTGTATTTAATAGAAAATCAAATGGAAACCAATTTGACAATGAATTTCATATTTAAAAAAATAAAAAGAAAAAAAACATGAAAACATTTTGGGATGAGCACTGGGTGTTGTAGGAAAACCAATTTGACAATAAATTTCATATTTAAAAAATAAAAATTGGGGCACCTGGGTGGCGCAGTCGGTTAAGCGTCCGACTTCAGCCAGGTCATGATCTCGCGGTCCGTGAGTTCGAGCCCCGCGTCGGGCTCTGGGCTGATGGCTCAGAGCCTGGAACCTGTTTCCGATTCTGTGTCTCCCTCTCTCTCTGCCCCTCCCCCGTTCATGCTCTGTCTCTCTCTGTCCCAAAAATAAATAAACGTTGAAAAAAAAATTTTTTTAAATAAAAAAATAAAATAAAAAATAAAAATAAAAATTAAAAACAAAAAGAAAATCATTGGCAGTATTTTAGATAATAGTTTGGTGAGAGTCAGACAAAAGTTGGTCAAATACAAGGCTGTTTCATAGAACTTCACAAAGGAATTATGGCTGTCTGTGCTAAAATAGTTTCATCAAGAATGGAGAGGGGCGCCTGGGTAGCTCAGTGGGTTAAGCCTCTGACTTCGGCTCAGATCATGATCTCGCGGTCAAGGAGTTTGAGCCCCGCGTTGGGCTCTGTGCTGACCGCTCAGAGCCTGGAGCCTGTTTCAGATTCTGTGTCTCCCTCTCTCTCTGCCCCTCCCCCGCTCATGCTCTGTCTCCCTCTGTCTCAAAAATAAATAAACGTTAAAAAAAGATTTAAAAAAAAAAGAATGCAGAAATCAAGACAGATTCAGGCACTAGGAACAACATAGTTTTAATAGGACTTGGTCTTTCTATGTTTGCATAGTTAGAGAGAAGGACTCTAGATCTAGATCTTCTTAGAGATTTCTTACCTCTGGTTTTAATTATCGTCTGTCTGTATTGTGATTACTACCCCAAAGAATTTCCAAATGAGATCTTCATCCCCATCTCAAGACATATATGCCATGAATTACCTGCATTTAATAGATCAAAAGCATCTCAAATTTAGTATATTCAAAACTCAAAAAATATTTTACCCCACAAATTTCTTCTTCTGTTTTCTATCTTAGAGAATGTCACCAATATCTCCAAAGTTGCTGAAGTAGAAAGCTGAAGGATGATAGATCCTTAATTTAACATCCCCTTCCCCTAATATGCCTATGTACAAGGACCAAGTCTTATTAAGTAAGGTTATCTTGTAAGTATTGCCTGCATCTGTCCTGTTCTATTTGTGGTGATACAACTTTAGTGCAACTAACTATAATTCTTTTGTAAAGTTCAGTGAAATAGTCTTGTATTTGACCAACTTGTGTCTGGCCCTTACCAAACCATTCTAGGTAAAAGCTTGAGACAAGCAGTAAAACCAACCAGTTCTTGTCAAAGAACCTTATGTCCCATGTATAAGAAATACCATTCCAAGGTAAGAATAGGAAACATTAAAAATTATTCACCTAAAAAAGTATCTTTCACCCACATCTCTACAAAACTTTATGTCATGTGCTCATGATTTTTAGTATTTAAAAAAAAAATTATTTTGAGGGGGGGAGGCAGAATAAATAAACTTAAAAAAAAAGAAAATGATAATACTCATTGTTCTCTTTTAAGTCTGTGGGAACTGCAATTTGTCAATCTTGAGACACATGAGAGAAGAAACACATATACAGGTTCTGTATGAGCCCTATCAACCTTCTTAATCTCTGTCAGCACACCATGCAGCTGCTTACATCCGGACTCTTGCCTTGTGATTTCCTCTGTCTGGAATTCTTCCCCCAAATACACAAACATTTCTCTCTTATGTCTTTATGTTGATTTTCAAATACTGCCTTCTCTATAAGCTTCCCTGATCATCTTTACTTAAAATTTCAGCTCCATTTCCATCCCTTAGTTCTATCTACACTACTTACCTTCCTTATTTTTCTACATACTAGTAACCATCTAATATATGATATATCTTTCTTCTTTATTTGTTTACTATTCATCCACTCTAGTATGTGATCCCTTTAGATTACAAATTTTATTGAATGGTGTGCTCACTACTATATCTCTAGAGTTCAGACAATGATTTGTTGAATGGTAAATGCATATTTGTTGAAAAAATATATTGTTTTTTATTATTAGGACTCAAATTTACTGATTACAAAAGAGAGTTAAAGAATTATTGTTAGCTGGGGCACCTGTGTGGCTCAGTCGGTTGAGCATCCAACTTCAGCTCAGGTCATGATCTCAAGGTTCATGAGTTTGAGCCCCGCATCGGGCTCTGTGCTGACAGCTCAGAGCCTGGAGCCTGCTTTAGATTCTGTGTCTCACTCTCTCTTTGCCCCTCCCCTGCTCATGCTCTGTCTCTCTCTGTCTCAAAAATAAATAAGACATTAAAAAATATTTAAAAAAAAGAATTATTGTTAGCCACAAGTTTAAACATAGTGTCTTGACATAAATACTAATTAACATATTTATATTTCATAAATACTGTATTATCTTTAGTCTATTAAATACATTTTTAAACATATAAACCAGAAAAAAAAAGATTTAGGGAGCTTATATTCCAATAAATCAGTTTTTGTTTCATGGGAAACCTTTTGGGAACTAATATTGTTCTCTGAAATCATTAATATAGTTTCTGAAATAAATAGTATCTTCACAAAATGCTTTCTATTCAAAATCCCCTGTGAGACAAAAAGTCATTTAGAGTGGTGGTTAAGATCATAGACTCTGAAACAGAAAGCCTCAGGTTAAAACCCTAGTTATAAAGCCTTGGAAAAAGATAATTTATCTCTCTCTGCCTCAGTTCCCACATCCACAAAATAAGAATAATACAAATCACTACTTAATATGGCTGTTAAAGGGGTTTTAATAAATCAATGCATGTAAAAGCCTGTAGAAAAGAGCCTGGCAAATAGTATATAAATACATACATACACACATACATACATATATACACACATATATATTTTAGGGCACACAACACTGTGTTTTTTTTTTTTCCTTTGAAGGATATTTTTAAATATCCTCTCTGTATCTTCCTCCCTCCCCAAATTTATACATTTGCTTTTTAGGAAAAATATGCTAATTTGAATTATATATCAAAACAGATATGAAGATAAAAGTGTAGAAAAGTAAATGGATCCAAAAGAGACTGCAAGATGCTGGACATTTAACTTAATTTAAATATATATGTGGAAATAGTATAATGCTTTAGAAAAATAACATATTATAAAATCAGAAGCTATTGGAGTCAAACCCTGTTTTTCTTCTCGTGCCTCTTGAAAACTTATTTCACCTGCACTCCACAATAAAATGGAGACAATAATACCTGTCTTGAACAACTTAAGAAAGGTTGCTGCAAGGATCACATGCGTTGCTGTGAATGAAAAGCAGTTTATGACGGTGACAGCTGACATGATTTTCTCTCCAGGGCTTGCTACTGGATTTTAAATATGAAGAGGGCCATGGTGGATAGCACTACCCCAGTCACTGGGAATGATTGTGGATCTCTGGTGAGGTTGCAGCCTACCTCATTTGCTGAGAGTTCTATGTGGTTTATGAGAAGCACATCTAAAACAGAAGGACGCGGACATGAAGAAAGTCAAGAATGGAAAAAATAATACCATGCAAATTTTAAACAAAGCACAAGAAAAAAGTGATTGTAGCTATGTGAATATCTAACAAAATAGACTTTAAGGAAAAGACAAAGTGATACTAACTAAAATTATTGTCATTTTAGGATGACTATAATTACATCAGAAGAAAAATATCACAAATTTCATTTAGTTTGCACCTAAAGCTAGAGCTGCAAAGCTTCTGTGAAAGCATGGTTTCTGTTATTTCAAGCAAGAGAAATAAGCTTTAACTCAAAGACAAAGAAAATGTTGGAAAGCTATCGATTAGCTCATAAGGCCAGCAGAGAGTTGGGGAAAGTAGGAAAACAGAAACAAAGGCAATGAAGCTAAACTCTACTCCAATCAAGATTATATCGCAAGGAAGCTGGGTTGCAGTGCCACGGGGACACAGCTGGAGCAGTTGGACACTGACAGTGCTGCTGGATCAGCTGCTGACACCACTGGAACCCTCACATTTCTAGAGGATCTGCTATGCGCAATGAATCACACACCTTCCCTGTCATCTGAAAATGGAGTCTATGAGTCCTAGTTACCAATTCCTTTCTGTCTAGAAATAGACACTAGATGGATAGATGCTGGATAGACAGATGATAGATGATAGAGAGATGATGATGATGATGATGATGATAGATAATAGATGATAGATAGATAGATAGATAATAGATAGATGATATAGATAGGTGATAGAGTAGAAAGATAGAATGATAGCTAGATAGATGGATAGATAGATAATAGATAGATAGATGGTAGATGATAGATAGATAGATAGATAATAGATAAAATCTATCTAAATGGATATTTGATGAGAACATTCCAAAACAAAAAAAAAAAGAAATATAAAAATAAAAATTTGCTTTTGCAAATAACAGAACAAAAATTTCCAATACAACGAGACTAAAAAGATACAATTTTTCATTGAAATCACTACTCTGATAGATTTCAGTTCTTTTTTTATGGCTAAACCTGAAAGGAATTTTTGACTTACCGACTTATCTACAGAGAAAGTGACTAAAATATCATTAAATAATTAAAAGTTGAAATCCAATTGCCAAAAATTAACAGGCTACCTCACAATTCTCCTGATTTTACTGAGCCACTTTTGATATGGAGTTCTTTGATCATTTGACTGAAAGTAATCATATCACAGCAGCTGGCAGTTTGACAGGACAAAATAAAAGCTGACAGCCACTCCTCAAACAAACATAAGCATAGACTGTTTCCAGTGCAAAGTGGAATTTGACATTTAGTTTGAAAGATATTTTAACATAGATTCACTTATTCTCTCTCTCTCTCTCTCTCTCTCTCTCTGTCACACACACACACACACACACACACACACACATATACCCATATAAACTACTGTTACAAAACTAGTGTTGTCTTACCTGAACCCAAACTCCTGATGTCCAGAAGGCAGACTTTTTTGTAAGAAATATATTATGGCTTTACATCCATGAATCCTAACAGGTTTAGAAATAACATACTAAGACTAATTTAGGATTGGCGTGCCTTGTCAGTACAGAAAATAATAACAATTAGATAAAGAAACAGAGGAAATTGCTATAAATACAGAATTCTGACTGCTATATTGGGGCACTTGTGTGGCTCAGTGGTTAAGCGTCTGACTTTGGCTCAGGTCATGATCTCACAGTTCATGAGTTCAAGCCCCCAATTAGGCTCTCTGTTGTCAGCACAGAGCATGCTTCAGATCCTCTGTCCTCCCTCTCCTTTGCCCTTCCCCCACTCATTCTCTCTCTCAAAAACAAAACAAACAAAACCCCCTTAAAATTAATTAAATAAAGGAATTCCAGTATATATATTTTCTTAATATAATGCTGTTCAGTATTATATTTTCTAAGGAAATTAAGAATGAAAAGACACTTTTAAGTATCTATTCAATTCCAAATTAGTTTATGAGAAACTATCCTAAAGCTAAAGTTGTGGAAGGAGAAGAAACAATCAGAGTCATTAACTGAAACATTTATTATACTTCTACAATGTTAGAACAGCTAAAAGAGACTCCTCTGTTTGAGCAGGAAGCTTACATATTTGTAGGATACATTGAAGGAGGTCAATAAAGTTTGGCTTTGTTTTATTCTGAAAATTGTTCAGTAATGAAATTCTTGAAAGACATGGGAAAACTTAGATTGTGTTAATCACAGGGATGGGTGCAATATAATTAAGACTGAGGCTGTCATTTAGCCTATAACAACTAATAAATATTTGTTGAAAATGCGAATGAATAACCATTGTTTGGCCAACTTGGGTTTAGCAAGAAGATAAGAAAGAAAAGGTAAAAGCTAACACCTTGGTAGAGTCACTGGAAATTTTTCATCAATCAGAATCTTTCACCAAATGCCACTAAAATATTTTCTTTCTATCCATTGTATTAATTTCACTGAAGTTTCATAATATAGTCAACATTTAAGTATCAAGTATCAGTTGCATTTCTATACACTAACAATAAATATTAATGAAAAAGAGGGAAAACAATCATTTTTTTTATAGTAGCATCAAAAAGATAAAACAGTTGGGAATAAATTTAACCAAGGAGATGAAATATCTCACCACTAAAAAGTATAAAGCATTAATGCAAAACAAATAGAAGATGACACGACTAAGTGGAAAAATATTTTGTGCTCATAGATTGAAAGAATTAATATTATTAAAATGTCCATTCTACCCAGAATTATCTACAGAGTCAGTACAATTCTTATCAAAATTCCAATGGCATTTTCCACAAAGGTAGATGAAACGGTCCTAAAATCCATATGGAACCATATGCGCAAAAGACTCTGAGCAGCCAAAACAAGCTTATGCAAGAAGAAAAAAGCTGGAGCACCACACTTTCTAATTTTAAATTAGAATTGTAATACAATTTTAAATTGTATTACAAAGTTAGAGTAATCAAAACAGTATGGTACTGACATAGAAACAAACACATAGATCGAACAAAAGAAACAGCCCCAACATAAACCCACCCATGTATTTGATCTTTGACAAAAGTGCCAAGAATACAAAATGGGGCAAGGACAGACTCTTCAATAAATCGTGTAGGGAAAACTGGATAATCATATGCAAAAGAATGAAATTGAACTCTTGTATTGTACCTTATATAAAAATCAAATTGGTTAAATATTTAAATGTAAGACTTTAAATCATAAAATTCCTAGAAGAAAAATAAGGAAAAACTTCTTGACATTGGTCTTGGCAATGAATTTTATGACACCAAAAGCACAAAAATAAACACGTGGGACTTCATCAAACTAACTGGCTTCTGTGCAGCAAAAGAAACAATAAAATGAAAAGACACCTTATGAAATGGGAGAAGATATTTACAAACTATATATCTAATAAGGGGTCAATATCTAAAATATATAAGGAATTCCTCTAATTTAGTAACAAGTAATAAGGGCACTTGGGTGGCTCAGTCAGTTAAGCTCCTGACTTCGGCTGGGGTCATGATCTCACAGTTTGTGGGTTTGAGCCCCGCATCGGGCTCTATGTTGACAGCTCAGAGCCTGGAGCCTGCTTTGAATTCTGTGTCTCTCTCTCGCTCTCTGCCCTTCCCCTGCTCACATTCTGTCTGTCTGTCTCTCTCAAAAATAATAAAAACATTAAAAATTTAAAAAAAAACAATAAATAACCATATTTAAAAATGGACACTTGAATATCTTCAAAGAAGACATACAAATGGCCAATAGCTATATGAAAACATGCTCCTCATTACTAATAACCAGAGAAATGCAAATCTAAACCACAACGAGATACCACCTTGGACTTGCTAGAAGGCTATAATTAAAAATTCAAAAGTTAAGAAATGTTGATGAGGATATAGAGCAAAGGGAATTCTGGTATATTATTGGTAGGAATGTAAATTGGTAACCATCATGGAAAATAGTATGGAAGGTCCTGAAAAAATGACAAATGGAACTATCATATTTTCCAGCAATCCCACTTCTGAGTATTTATTTAAAAGAATTGTAATCAGGGGCGCCTGGGTGGCGCAGTCGGTTAAGCGTCCGACTTCAGCCAGGTCACGATCTTGCGGTCCGTGAGTTCGAGCCCTGCGTCAGGCTCTGGGCTGATGGCTCAGAGCCTGGAGCCTGCTTCCGACTCTGTGTCTCCCTCTCTCTCTGCCCCTCCCCCGTTCATGCTCTGTCTCTCTCTGTCCCAAAAATAAATAAACGTTGAAAAAAAAAATTAAAAGAATTGTAATCAGATTTCTTAAAGATACACTCTCATGCTCAAGGCAGCATGACTGACAATAGCCAAGATATGTAAACAAAATAAATTCCCGTTGACAGATAAATGGATAAAGAAAATTTGGCATATATGTATAATGGAATAGTATTCAACCTTGAAAAAGAAGAAAATCATGGTGAAATATGTAGGCACAAAAAGACAAATACTCCATGACTTTACTTGTATGCGAACTGTAAAATGGGCAAACTAATAAGAAGCAAGGCAGAACATTGGTTCCCAGGGGGCTCCAGCAAGGAGAAAATGAGAAGATAGTCAAAAAGCACAAATTTTAGTTATACAAGATAAATACATTCTAGAGATCTCCTATAGAACACAGTGCCTATAGCTAATAATCCTCATTGTACACTTAAAATTTGCTAAGCAGGTAGATGTTTCAAGTGTCTTACCGCACACACACAAAAATGGTAATAATAAAAAAGGGGGCAGGAGGAAACTTTTTGATGTGATGAATATATTTACGGCCTTAGTGGTGGCAAAGGATAGCAGAATACGTCACCCCAAAATATGACTGTATGAGTTCAGGACATGCTTCACCAGAACATACCACTTTAGCATATTGACTATTTTCAGCTGTGGCACTTGAACAACAGCAAATGCAGGAAAAAGCTTTTTCTGAACTCACCTTATCTGCCTAATGACAGACCCTCCAAAAAGAACTCAGTTCTCATAAATCCCTTCCCTGGAAGTTTCATCAACCAGGAAAAATTGGCCCTTGTCACATGAGAGGAGACTAGACATTGACAGCACACTCAGACAAACTATCACAAACTGTTGTACCTCCTATCTGTTCCTCAGCGGATCCATTCATCTTCCCTAGAAATCATTTACTCTCCCCAAAGAAGCCTACCTGCCCCCCAACTCCTGCTTTACCTATGAATGTGGAATTTAATCCTGAGTTTTAAGCTACCTCAGGGAAGTTACTAATTTTCCTTTGGGTACCTTCCACATATACATGAGGTATACATGTTAATAAACTACAGTTTGTTATTCTCTTATTAAACTTTTATGGCAGGAGTCTCAACTAAAAACTTAGAAGGGTAGAAGAATTATTTTTCCTCTTGTATGGTGGTGATGATTTCACTGTTGCATACTTATTCTCAAACTCAGGGATTTGTATACATGAAATTTGTATAGCTTTTCACACATCAGTTATACCTCTGTAAAATATTTAAAAGAGACTATAACATTGTAATGGGTTTTGAGGGCTTTCACATGTACGTGATGTCAAATAAGCACTCCAGATAGAAAAAAATATATATTACTTTTTGACTGAGAAATAACTTTAAAATTTTGTATTTAAGAGTAAAATAAAAAAATAAGGAACCATAAACAATTATGCTCCATTTCTGAAAACTGAGCCTGATCCTTGTCATGCTCAGCAAACCATTTTGAGGGCAAAGAGCAAAACTTAATCATTAATATAATCCCCTTCAGTTCTCCCAACCATAATTTATACCACAATGTTTTGCACATAAGTAATTGCTCTGTAAATATTTATAAGTAAATTATTAAAATTTAAAGAAGAGTAGGAGAGTGAGACCTTAGGCAGAATGTCAAAATGTGTGTATAGCAAATTTGAATAAGAGATAGCCATTTGTAGATTTACTAGGAGAGTCCCTGGCATTGTAGTAAGGAGAACAGATGGACACATATTTTTATCCCCAGTGGAAAGGAGACCGAGAATAAGTCTTCTTATTATGGTAACACATAAACTCACATTTACATATTTGTATGTTGAAACTATATGCCTTTACTATTTCTCACATGACAAAATGATTCTGTTTTATTCATTTTGATGACTACAATAATCTTATGTAGGAGAGATAGCCACTCCTTATATAATCAAGTCCTGTTAATATCATTTCTTCAAAGAAACCTTTGTTTTACATTCCAAATCAGATTGTTCCCTGTCTTCATGTGACTTTACAATATATTACAAAGACTTTCATTATAGCAATTTTCATCCTTTATTTAACTTAGTTTATTAATACATGCTTTTATACTATATATCTCTTGGATACAGAAGATCAGTCTGAAGGCATTTATTAACATAACTGGTGCACTTCATGTTGAATAAATGATGAAATGTATGTTGAATAAATGAATGAAGAGATGAATAATTTTTTTCATGTCAGGTGAAAGCAATAATTTCAGCTTATAGTTAGCAGAATAGATATGAACATCTATCTATCTATCTATCTATATGAAGGCTTAGATAGAATGCTTTACATTTATAAAACAAATTCAGGGGAAATTAAAATAGACAAGTATAACAAAGAACGTGTGCTATTTATACTAGTATGGATTAGATAAAATACCTCTATTAATATTCCTTTACATACCTGTATATGTTTTGCCTTCACTAAAATCCAAGAAATTTTCTGTTTTATACCTAGCAATAGAGAAGAGATTTGGGTTAAAGACAGTGTTTGGAGAAAAAGGGGAAAAAAGATGGTAATATGTATGTTTCCTTTGTCTCAGCATAAATTAAATTTGAGAAGCTTAGATTGAGGAACGAGGGCTCCAAACTGAGCTTCATAAAGAATACAATATGAGTCTCTAATGCAAGGTGTTCAGCTGTCTATGACCATAGCTTGTCAAGAAGCCTTCTCCACTGACAACTCTGCTTCATTCTGACCTTCCAAGGAGAGAACGTCCTCAGAGCACTGAGAGGCCGCTTTCCTGATGGCATTTCCGGATGGCAAGTGGTGCAGTAAAACTTTTATAAGCAGCCAGGGAAGAGGTGTAGGCAAGAAGAAGCTGAAGTAAGAGAGCAATACCAGAGTAACACCGCTTGAGAACTGCAGTCCATAAATTCACAAATGGGTATGTGTGAAGAGCTCCTCTGAGACACCAGAAATAAGTACAGGACACTGAAGGGGAGAGCTTGCTTATGCCATTACATAGGTCAGAGCCATCAAACCAAGAGTCATTTGAGTGAACAAGTAATGGAATTGCCAGGCAATTTTGAAGACCCAACTGAAATTGGAAACCATAAATCTGCCCCACCTGGCAGAGTTATGTAGTTCTCTCCAGCAAAGCATAGGAGAGGGAAAAAGCTTTTGATTAGAGAGATCCAGTTTGGGAGTATGTTTAAATGAAAGCAGCAGATAGCAGGAGAAAAAGAGAATTGAAGATAAGTGTGACCTGAATGGCTAGTCATGATATGAATTTAGTTAGGAAAATAAAGTCAAGAAGCAACTGATAATCTAAAAATATATGGAGGAACTTAAAGACTGAAGTGAATGAAAAAAATGTATTTAGTGGAGGTAAGTGTTTGTTATCAGAAGAGGGATTTTTAAATTAATAGTTCACTTCAGGGAGATAATAAATCCTGACTGTGGCCTGAGGCATGGTTTACTGAAGAAAAATAAAGTGAAAGTTACTGCCATGGAACAGATTAAGAAATAGTGAGGAAACTAAAGTTACTCTGGATAAAGTGAGAGTGGGAATAGAATAAAACAGAGTCAATGCTACACTCCCTTCAGCAGACCAGAATAAGTCTGCACATGGAAGATGTATTGACTAAGAAAAATTAACCCTATTCAAAAACAATCCTGAAATCCCATTCATTAAACCAATAACAATTGTTTCATTCACAGTGTGGTGGCATTGTGGATACAATGGGCTACCTTAGGGCAACACAAACACCTGGGATCCTTTCAGGCTTTGGGTTCCTGGCAGGATTTGCTGCCTGCTTGCACTGGTTGGTGAGGGAAGGCAGAGAGTGGGGAGGATCAAGAGAGATGGAAGTTGTACATTCAGTCTGTTCACTTCACTAGTTGGAAATCAGTTGGTCCCATATAACTGCCAGAGAGCTGAGAAACATACCAGAGTTGTGTACTCTGAGAAAGACATTCCTGTGTGTTTCCTTTAATCTCAATACTCCACTTCTGGTCACCAAATGTATCAGATTTTCCCCACATGAAGCAATTCTAGGACACCAGGTGGGTGTACTACAATTCAATTCAGTTCTGACACTTTGTACCTGGAGTTCCCATCAGAATCCATATGTTATGGGCTCAGTCCCACCAGACTGTTCCTCTCCTCCAAATTCACACACTAAACCTAAATCCAGGTTGTTACCTGTGCTTCTGACTGCCAGCTATAAATCAAAGATTCCTACAACCTTCTCCCCAGGTTCAATTACTATGCTAGACCAGCCTAAAGAACTCAAGAAAACGGTTTACTTACTAGAATACCAGTTCATTATAAAAGAATAAAACTCAGGAAGAGCCAGATGTAAGATATGCATAGGTAAGTTATATGGAGAGGAGCACAGAGCTTCCATGCCCTCTCCAGGGGAGACACTCTCATCCCCACCTCCATGAGTTCACCAACCCAAGAGCTCTCTGACCCCAAAACCCTTTTGGGTTTTTATGAAGACTTCATTATGTAGGCATGATTGACTAAATCACTGGCATTTGTGATTGAAAGCAATCTTCAGCCCCAACCTTCTCCCCAGAAGTTAGGGGAGGAGGTGGGACTAAAAGTTCCAACTCTCTAATCACATGGTTATTGCCCTTACAACCAGCACCCATCCTTAGGGGCTTTCCAATAGTCACTTCATTAACATAAACTCATAAAAGAGGCTTGTTATGAATAACAAAAGATGTTCATTTTAATTATCACTATTTATTCAAGCCCATTAATTAAAACCAATTCATTTGAAATTGTGGCCCTCCTGATTTTAGTTTTAATATCTGTATACCAGGCAAAATTATTATTATTTTTCTTCCAAGTCAGCAGATCATTAGGAATTCCCCATGAGACATAGGTATTCATGGTTAAGTATTCAGTTTCCACCAGGGCCTAAGAGCAAGTCAGATGTTGTTGCTTAAAATCCAAACAATTAATTGGAGAAGAGCTCATGTTTTGAATTCTGAACCTGAGAGGTCTTCAGTATATTTGTATTAGAATTTTCCAGAGGCTCCATAGAAAATTCCTATTTCCCACAGACAATTTGAATAAATCCAGATTAATGTGGATATGTAACATTTGCTTAAGGCATCATGAGATTGCTGCAGACCCTTGTCTTATTGTGGGCTGCATTCACAAATAGAAGTGTCATGGCCTACTTGGTAAATGAATCAGAGTATGACACTCAAATTTGTCATGTCTTTCCCTTCAGTATCCAAAACTTTTCACCAAGATTTTATAGTACCTTGTCTTGTCTCATCATGTTCTAGACTACTGGATCCCCAGAAATTTCACTAAGATAACAGTCCTCTGAATTTTGTAGCATTTATCTTCTACTTTCTGGTTCATAGGTATCTTGACAAGGCGTCTAATTGGAAGGTTTTACTCATCAGATTCAATTAGCTTAATGTCATCAGTATTACAGACAAGACTAGTGTTATGTGAAATTCCAGTGTGATGTTCTGTGAAGTGTTCAGATGGTGGAAATCTTTGAAGATCTTAATATGGCACAGATCAGGAGTACTGACTATGAAGATGTACTGTTGTTTGCCAGGTAAAAGGAAATGGCTTCTGGTCCTGCTTCCTATGGAGAAAAACCACTTATCAGTCCCATAGCTGAATACCACCTGTGAGAGTCCATGTTGTATTCATATATGGAACTGTAGCTGTAAGTAGAGTCACCCCATAAGTAAATTATAATAATTCATAGCCAGTTTTCAAGATCAGTTTTTTTCCCACACCACCCAAATAGACAAGTTAAATGGAGATGTTTTAATCATGACCACCCCTTAAATCTTTCAAATCCTTGAGGGTGGCATTAATCTCTGCAATACCTCAAGAATGGCATATTGTGCTAATAGATTGAGAGAACCAAGACAAAGCTCCATTTAATCCCTTGACCACTATAAGCTCTTAGTATGACTGGTTGACTATCATGGCATTTTGATTATCTAGAATTAGTATCATTTCAGAGTTACTGTCAATCCACACATATTTTGGTTATTTTATCTTATTTATTTCTAATACACCCTGGTAAATGACTTTAAGCTTCCTTAAAAAAGGGTAGGATAAAGATTTACAGTATGCATTTTTGACTGAGTAACAATATTTTCAGAAGCAAAAAGGGACTCATTTTATTCATGGCTCAGTTCAGTTTGTGAACTGTCTCATCTAGGAATTTTTTGAGAAGCAACATCTCTATCATTAAAAACTATGGGGTGCCGGGGTGGTTCAGTTGGTTCAGCTCAGGTCATGATCTCGCAGTTTGTGACTTCAAGCTCCATGTCAGGCTCTGTGCTGACAGCTCAGAGCCTGGAGCCTACTTCAGATTCTGTGTCTCCCCCACCTCTCTGCCCATCCCATATTCATGCTCTGCCTCTCTATGTCTCTCAATAATAAGTAAACATTAAAAATTTAAAAAAAACCTAAAAACTTAAAATTCTGTCCAACTTTTCTGCTTTTAGAAATCAAGTAAGATTTTAGTAAAATGCTCATCTATTTCAGCTCTACTATGATACCTATATCTTTGTCAATGACAAAGATCTTGGAAGGTAAAAACATTCTGATAACTTTGAATATTTTTTAATTATGTAACTATGCTCACCTTGTCTCTGGTATTTAAGGGCCACCACTTTGCCCATATAATCCCAGGATCCTGCTTCCATTGAATTCAGGAACCCACGTTTAATAACAATTACAATTTTGCCATGATGATGTCACAGAGCTCTAAAGGATGTTAGGAATCTCTTTACTAATGTGTTTTTCAAATATTACTGACAGGGGAGTGTCCATAGTAAGGAAGTATGTGAGAAGCTCTTACATAAGAAATCTACTCCAATCCTTTTATCTGTATCTGTAGATATCTTTCTTTACAACCTAAAAAGAAATTCTGAAACTCTGATATTTTATTTTCATTCTATGACATCTATCTTTGTGTCCGGTTTCAGTCAACCAACCAAGGAAACTGAAGGGGACACTCTCAACTTGCTTAAGCTGACACACTGAATATGGAATCTGTCATTAGTGTACTGTAAACCCAGAGCAAACAAGCTTTTCCAACATTTGTATTCCACCCAGATCCAACTTGTAGGGGCCTTTTCCGCACATGTTCTCTAGGTTTTGCTATATAAATTACCAATATCTTGACATTCCTTTAGTGTATATGCAACTCTCTACAGGCCAAATTTTGCACTTGATTCCTTGGGGGATGCAGGACTTGTGTCTACTTTAGGAGCAATGAGAAACGTTGGAGTTAGCTTCTGAAGAGGAATTGCATGCAAAAAACTACTCCACAGGAGGAAAGTTAGACAAATGAAAACAAGCATCTTAATGGAGGAGGAAGTACTCTTTCTACTGACAAAGAAAGCTCATAAATTTTAAA
Organism: Prionailurus viverrinus; assembly: GCF_022837055.1. Classification (NCBI taxonomy): domain Eukaryota; kingdom Metazoa; phylum Chordata; class Mammalia; order Carnivora; family Felidae; genus Prionailurus; species Prionailurus viverrinus. The sequence continues at coordinate 107,591,625 of NC_062564.1, read as the reverse complement.
CATTCAAGATCCTAAGCTCCATATGTGTATTTTGGATAAATCTATCATAGTGGGGTGCCTCAGAGGCTAAACATACAGATTATGAAATGATTGTGCAACAGGAATGAACTGGGAGGTAAAACATCTGGTCATGCAACTTGTTTGTGCATCTATTATCTGCCTGAGTTCAAAATTGTATGAACATTTCCCATGGAGATTATTTGTTTTAATTCAAGTATAATTAATATACAGTGTTATATTAGTTTCAGGTGTACAATATAGTGATTCAACAATCCTATACATTACTCAGTGCTCATCACCATAAGTACACTCTTAATCCCCTTCACCTATGTCATCCATCCCCCACCCACCACCCTTCTGGCAACTACCAGTTCTCTATATTTAAGAGTCTGTTTTTTGGTCTCCTTTTCTTTGTTCATTTGTTTTGTTTCTTAAATTCCACATATGAATTCATACTGGAATTTGATTCATATTGAGTAAAATGGATTTATCATATGGATTATCTTTCTCCAATAGGCTTATTTCATTTAGCATTATTCCCTCTGTATCTATCCACGTTGTTGCAAATGGCAAGATTTCATCCTTTTTAATGGCTGAGCAGTATTCCATTACACACACACACACACACACACACACACACACACACAAACAGCATGACCATAAATCCACCATATGTTGACTTTGAAATAAACAAATTTGTAGCAGCCGTCAAGGATCAAGGTTGTAATTACTGTATATGTGTATTTTTTTTTCAGAATATCCAAACTTGCCATACAATATCAGAAAAATCATGATTTAAAGGAAAGTGATTTTTTAAAATGATCCCAAAAAATAAATCCTCTAAACTCATGCTTTTAGGGGCACTGGGTGGCTCAGTCAGTTAAGCGTCCTACTTCAGCTCAGGTCATGATCTCATCATTAGTGGGTTTGAGCCCTGTGTTGGGCTCTGTGCTGACAGCTCAGAGCCTGGGGCCTGTTTTGGATTCTATGTCTCCCTCCCTCTGTCTTCCCCTCCCCCACTTTCACTTTGTCTCTCTCTCAAAAATAAATAAACCTTAAAAACAAATTAAACTCATGCTTTTATATTTTAAGTTGTGATTTATATTCTTATTTTCCTCAAGAAATATGTAATCATAGTGATAGCTCTAAAAGACTCATTGGTGGGAATGTAAACAATTATAATGTAACTTCAAGAACCATTTTAGTGTGGAAAGAAGTCCTTTTGGGAGAAACTTAACCAATTGAGCCTTCTCTCTTAATATCACTGTTAGAAGACTCTAAACCCATGTCTGCCTTAAAGAAAGGTGGCATTAATAAGAGCCTTAATTAGTAGTTTCAGGAATAGTTGGTCGAAAGCGGTCTTCTAGATCACAGCTGGAGCAATTATTCTTCCAGCTCACAGCCCTTGAGCAATTTGGCTTTATCATTATAGGAGAAAACAACTGGGTCTGCGCTTTGAGAGATATAGAGGAGGGTGGTAATGATGGAAATTTCTCAGTTCTTTAAGTCATCCTATACCCTAATCTTCAAAGTACTGTCAGAGTTTGTGCTTGTAAAAAGGAAGACAATTGGGAATTCCTGTCCTTTAAGGGGTAACTCTATTCCTCCAAAATGATAGCCATTTATTGGATTTAACATTGGTAGTTCTCATAGTGATGTGAATGAAATAAGGGAAGTAGGTTTATGCTATGATCTGTATCCTTGTATGCCCCACCCCTCCCTGCCCCCAAATTAATTTCATATGTGGAAATTCTAATCCTTAAGGTAATGGTATTAGGAGGTGGAGCCTTTAGGCAGTGTTTAGATCACGGGGGCGGCACCCTTACGATTAGGAAAAGTGCTCTTATAAATAAGACCTCAGAGAGTTAGCTCATGCATTAGGTTATGTGAGGACATGGAGGAGGAGCTGACTACAAACCAGGAAGTGGTTTCTCCAAACACAGAATGTGCTGGCACCTTGATCTTGGACCTCCCAGACTTCAGAACAGTAAGAAATAAATTACTCTTGCTTATAAGCCACCCATTCTGTAATATTTTTGTTATAGCAACCCTAATAGACTAAGACAATTTACATTTCAAAAACTCTAACTTATGTAATTTGTTTGTTTATTTATTTATTTACATGTAATTTCTGCATCCTAAGAGTCCTCTCCCTGAGGCTCAATGAAGGTAGAAGTCAACAAAGAAAAGAAACATTGAGTTTTGCCTTTCAAGACAGAGTTTTTGGGAACAGACTCTTACAAACCCCCCAAAGATGATAGTTCAAATTGATTGTAAGAAAGATTTACTTAATAAAGAAAATAATTTTCCTTTATTCTCCAGAATAAATAATTCTCCTGTATTATCATGACCAGATTTAAAGGAAAAGGGGGAGATAGTTGGACTCCTAGGAAGTAAAAACATTCTCTATTTATAAAGTGAGAAGATGATGCCAAGACTCACTGATTAAGTACATTTCTCTATCCCTTAATAACTACTAGGGTAGTTATTATTAGTATACAGGCTTAGCAGAGTAAATCAAAAGGGAGAAACACACACACACACACACACACACACACACACATGAACTCTGCCTTTCTGTATGTCATGTACCCTGACTGGATGAATTCGAATGAATTTGATGCGTGATATAAAAGTAGATTACTATTGTTACAAGAATATAGGAAGTCCATGTCTGTATTCCAATACTTTTTTTCTGAAGATGATATCTCATTGATAAACTTATTTTTTTTATTTTTTTTAACGTTTATTTATTTTTGAGACAGAGAGAGACAGAGCATGAACAGGGGAGGGGCAGAGAGAGAGGGAGACACAGAACCTGAAACAGGCTCCAGGCTCTGAGCTATCAGCACAGAGCCCCACACGGGTCTCGAACTCACGGACCTTGAGATCATGACCTGAGCGGAAGTCAGACGCTTAACCGACCAAGCCACCCAGGTGCCCTGGTCATTGATAAACTTATTATTTGAGTCTCATTTAAATAGAGATATTGCAAAATAATTTGAATATTTAAAAGAAGGCCATTTTCCCCTTAAAACTGTTTAATATGGGGAGGGGCTCACAGATGGCTCAGTCAATTAAGCTTCAGACTTTGGCTTGGGTCATGATCTCTCTGTTAACGGAGTTTGAGCCCTGTATCAGGCTTTCTGCTGTCAGCATAGAGCCCACTTCAGATCTTCTGTCCCCTTCTCTCTCTGCCCCTCCTCTGCTTGCACATACTCTCTCAAAAATAAAAAATAAGTACATAAAACATTAAAAAAAAAAAACCTATCTGTATGGGAGCACCTGGGTGGCTCAGTCGGTTGTGTGACCAACTCTTAATTTCAGCTTAGGTCATGATCCCAGGGTCAAGGGATTGAGTCCCATGCCAAGCTCTGTACTGACCATGGGGTCTGCTTAAGATTGTCTCTCTCTCTCCCTCTGCTTCTTTTCCCCCCTCCCCCACTTGTGTTCTCTCTCAAAAACAAACAAAAAAAGAAACAACTGTCTAATATGAACAAAACACTTTAGTTTCTATAAGATTGAACAATACATAACTTTTTATAAAGAAGCATACTTGGAAAGTGTTACCATATTTTTTGTTTGAGCATGTTCTATCATGTGCTGTCAACAACCAAAAACTATAAAGAATACATAAAGATATATAATGGGAGTATGTGATAATGTACCAGCTATCAGACAGATAATGTACACAGCTATCAATGTGAGATGAACCCAATCATTGAGATCAAAAGATCTGATGAATTTTCAAGGGATTCATTTTATTTAATTAATTATATTAGATCAATAGGTCTTTAAATGCGTAATAAAACCCCTAAGTCCTAAATAAGGAAATTTTATTCTATTTATTTTTTTGCTGTATGCTCACAGCAAAAGTTGACCAGTTATCTTATGGACATTTGAATGTATCCCTTTTATTTTTATGTATATTGTGCATATATTAATAGGATCCTGATATTTCCAAAGAAACATCAAAGATAGTTATGTTTATTTGGGTCTAGTCAATACAAGGTCAAAACATTGATTTAAATTATAAGTGTATTTCCAGTCACTCACGGTTTTCACATATTATGTATTTTATCCACTTAGGGGGAGATTTTTCAATGGGTAAGCATTTGTCTTTTCTGGAAGATTCTATTTAATTTTTACTGAATTATATTTCCTCTACTATTTCATGTGGATTTTAATATTTTGTTTTTGTCTCAGAGTCTGAAACAAATTGACAAAAAATGTTTAGAAACTATTCTTCAAATATATTTATATTCGTTAGTTTCCACTGTCATTTAAAGTATTTTAAAACTATTTAAGGAATGATTTATGTTTTCTTAGGCATTTTCTTTTTAAGATAAAATTTATATTCCATCAATTATTTTTACATTATATATTTAAACATGTTTTCAGCAATCTATGCATTTTTATCCTATAATTATAGAGCTATTTTGCATATTGTTTTAAGTATAATTTCTAGCACTCCATTTCATTAGTGCTGCAATTCAAAACCATTTTTGCTTTCACGATTGAAGCTATTGAAAGAAGTATGTGTAATCTCAGCAACATGGTTAGGTGTAGAAAATTGAACCAAATGCTAAGAAAGAACATATACAAATTTTGAAAGCACTTCCATCCTCAGGTTACCAAAAACAGACAAAAACAAACAAAACAAAAATGATAAAAGGATGGCAAAAACTTAAAGTTGCATGAAATTTGCAAAATCACCTCTTGATGCAAAAATTATAGATAATTTGAAACCTGTGTTTTTGAAGTAGTAACTTTTGATCAAAGTATCATTTTGAACAATTTGTCTTTATGATCAATGTATCAAATAAACTAGTGTTTTTAAAAAATGTTTATTTATCTTGAGAGAAAAAGAGAGAGGGAGAGAGAGAGTGAGAGTGGGGGAGGGATGGGGGGGGGCAAAGGAGGGGAGCTCCTCTGAAAGGAGCTCTGTGCTGACAGCAGAGAGCTCAATGTGGGGCTTGAACTCACAAACTATGAGATAATGACCTGAGCCAACATCTGATGCCTAACTGACTGAGCCACACAGGTGCCCCAAATAAACTAGTGTTTTTACAATTATTTTACCTATATCCAAATATAGTAATTCTAGTGTCAGTCCTGAATTGCAAAGTTACTAGGAAATAAAATGCCCTGCATAACTACTCATAAAATTATTTTTTTTTCTTATCCATTAAGTATATGGCACAGCAGTATCTCAGAACACATATAATTTACACAATATAAACTTTCATCATATTCAGAAGTTTAATTTCCTATGAACAGGAAAGCTAGAGAAAAACTAATATTCATTTCCCTGTGTTAGCAAGAGATTATTATATCCATGTTTATTGAAATGTTTATTCTAAAACCTCTTTTTTTCTGTCTTCATATTGAATTTTTAAAAATACCCCCAAAACATGAATTAACTTTCTGGTAAATGTTTGTTCACCTCCTCATATAACACATAATTTACTGTGATATTTATAAAATAAGATGTCAGGTAGCAAATTTAAAAAGACATGATTTCCAGTGAAACTGATAAATTTTCTTATTCACTTATCCCAGTAGGACATGCAAAGCTTCAAATTAAGGGGGACTTGTGATTAAATAATACTGAATAAAAACCATTTTTCCTCCTATACTGTAAACTCTCCCCTTCTCTTTTTTCCTCATCTCTTCTTTCCCATCCTTTCCCTCTTCCTCCTCCTTCTCCTCTTCCTTTCCATTCTTCTTCCTCTCCTACTAGTCATAAGGTGGGTTGTAGTACTTGAATTATAAAAATGCATTTAGAAATACTATGTTCCCTGGGGCACCTGGGTGGAGTGTCTGACTTCTTGATTTTGGCTCAGGCCCTGAGCCTAGAGTCATGGGATCGAGCTCACATCAGGCTCTCTGCTGAGCATGGAGTCTGTTTAGGATTCTCTCCCTTTCCCCCTCCCCAGCTCATGCATGCACACATGCCCTCTTTCTCTTTCTCTCTCTTTCAAAATAAAATTTAAAAAATAATTTAAAAAATTATAAATACTATATGCCCTAAGAACATCCCGCCCAACAAAGCAAAATCTTCATATGAATAGTTTAAAATTCTAAGAGCTTACGTTGTCATTTTCATTGTTTAAATAGTATCAGTTTCAAAGGAAAATCCTTTATAATCATTACATTACTATCATTTGGTGATAAAGAATGTAATAAATATCATTGAATGCTAATATGAAAATTATTAACATGGATTCTTGTGACCATATTTAGAAAGTAAGAGAAACAAAAATTAGAATAGAATAAAAACTGAAATAACAATACTTCTCAGTGAAGAAAGAAAGACAAATTATAAAGACAACTAAAACTTGTGAATACCAGGTCAGGATAACTCTGTGCTTGATTCATAGACTGTGGTTCATGATTTGGCTGAATGATTAAGGACTTGAACATAATTGGACAATTGATGATAAGGAGATTTGGAGAAGAGATATGTGTATAGATCTCTCTGAATGGGCAAACAACAACAACAACAAAAACCATGAACATATTTGCATCTTATGTGAATGCTCATCAAAGGTTGAACTCAGCAGAGAAGCATTTAAACATCAAGTGGATAAGATGACCTCTTGGATGGATACCAGTCAGCTTCTTTCCCCAGCACCCCCATTATCACCCAAGGGTTCATGAACAAAGTGGCTATAGTGGCAAGGACGGAGGTTTTACGTGGGCTCTACTCAAGGCTGATCTGGCTATAGCCAAAGCTGAATGCTCAATCTGGCAGTCAGAGACCAATACTGAATTACATATAGGGCATCATTCCCCAGGGTAATCAGCCAGCTATCTGGTGTCAGGTTGACTAAGTTGAATACTCCCATCATGGAAGGGGTTGCATTTTGTTTTTTCTGGAATAGACACTTAGTCTGGATATGGATTTGTTTTCCCTACATGGAATGTTTCTACTAAAACTACCATCTAGACTTACAGAATGCCTTGTCCATTATGGTATTTTTATTCCACAGAGCATTGCTTCTGATCAAGGAATTCGCTTCACAGCAAAGAAGTACAGCAATGGGCCCATGCTCATGTAATTCACTGGCTTACCATGTCCTCCACCATTCTGAAATGGCTGGTTTGATAGAACGGTGGAATGGACTTTTGAAGGCTCAGTTACAGCCTCAGCTTGGTGGCAATAGCTTGTAGAGCTGGAGCAAGGTTCTCAAGAAAGTCGTATGTCCTCTGAATCAGCGTCCAATTATGGTACTCCTTCTCCCATAGCCAAAATTCATGGGTCCAGGAATCAAGGAATAGAAGTTAGAGAGGAACTACTAACTATTATTGCTAATTGCCCACTAGCAAGATGTTTGCTTCCTGTTCCCATGACCCTATGCTCTTCTGGACTAAGAGTTTTATTTCCAGAGAAAGGAAAACTTTCATCAGGAGACCAACAATGATTCCTCTGAACTGATAGTTAAAACTGCCACACAACCAATTTGGACTCTTCATGTCTCTGAATCAACAGCTGAAGAAAGGATTTACTGTGCTGGCTGGGGTGATTGATAGGGTCTACCAAAGGGAAATTGAACTGTTATTCCACAAACAAGGAACAATATTCTGGAATATAGGAGATTCCTTAGGGCAACCCTTAGTATTACCATCCTTTGTGATGAACATCAATGGAGAACTATAATAGTTCAATCCAGGAAGCACTATTAATGGCACAGACCCTTCAGGAATCAAGGTTTGGTTTACCCTGTTAGGTAAAGAACCATAACCAGCTGAGGTGTTTGCTGAAGGCAAAAGGAATACAGAATGAGTAGTGGAATAAGGTAGTTATAAATACCCACCACAACCATGTGACCATGTTACTACTAAAATGAGGACTAAAATTGTCCTGATTATTTCCTCCTTATTCTGCTATGAATACATATGTGTGAGAATATATTTTTGTTTTGTTTCCTGTTATTCTCTTACCATGTAACATAAAATGTATTGAGGTTATATTATAGTATTTCAGTTTTGTTAATTTTACATTGTAATGTTTGAGTTATAGGATATCAAGAAAAAGAGTAAACATCACTCAGTAACTTTCCTCCTAAAAAGGGGTTTTGTGCATTTTCAGTTTTACACAAAATAGTTGTACTGGATTAGGCAGATTTATGACTGCATTATTGTCTTCATGTGGAGATTAAGTATGACTTAAGGAGATTTATATGGGCATTAAGTTGACAAAGGGTGGACTTTTAATGGCAATTTTGTGTATCAACTTGACCAGGATACAGAGTGCCCAAATATTTGGTGAAACATTTGTTCTAAGTGTGTCTGTGAGGATGTTTCTGGATGAGGGTAGCATTTGAATCAGTAGTCTGAGAAATGCAAATTGCCCTCTCCAGTGTGGGTTGGCATCATCCAGTACCTTGAGGACAAAATATGTCTTATTAGTTCTGTTTCTCTGGAGAACTGTAATACATTGGTCTAAATATATATGTAAAGTTTCCTTACAGCTGAGAGATGGAATTATTTTGTAGTTACATAAATACAACAAAGTAAAAATAACAGCTAGATAAAAGGAAATGACCAAAGTTAAGAGGGGCCAGTGAGGGATGAATTCTGGTTCTTTTGTCAACTGTCTTCTAACAGTATATAATCCATACTCCAACACTTTATTTAATACTTCAAACATAATTTTTATATTCTTCCAATTTTTACTTTTCCAAAATGGAAAATTTAATGTCACATTACATTCTATCACTAAACTATTTTAAATTGTGTTTTCTGTCACTACAAAATATTTATATACGTTATCCTTGTCTATTTCTAGTAATTTGAATAATTAATACAGTATACCCACAGATTAGTCAAAGAATATCAATCCATTTTCAATTTGAGCAAGTCAATTCCTTCTGTGGAGTTCAATTTACTTATCCCTGAAGTGGATAAAATTACCTCTACTGTCTCTGAACTCTGAAATGTGAATCTATAAAGAAATGAATGAAAAATACTTTGAAGGCATATTACTTAAAGGATAATTGTGGATACAGATATAAGACTCTTCCATAACATAATACATGTGACTGTTTTTGGCAGTTTGAGTATGATGTATGTGTGTGTTGTGTGTATGCTGTTTTCTGAACTTCTTGGGTCTGTGGTTTGGTGTCTATTAATATTGAAAATTATTGGTTATTTTTCATTAAAATTTATCTTCAGTTATTTTCTTCTACTTCTTGACCTTCAGAGTGGTAGTTGAGTCAATCCTGTGAACAGGTGAGCTCAGTTTGGATTTGTTGTTGCTTGCCCACCGTGTATCATAGGGTTCAAAGTTCTGTAAAGTCAGTTGAGTTAAAGATGGAGATTGGTTTACCAGTGTTTTAACACTCTTGATTCTATCCATTTTATCTGTTTTCAGACATCCATTTGTGCTGTGCCTCAGAAACGGGCTCTTGTATGCCTTTCAGCATTGTTTCAATGATACTTTTAACTTTATGAGCTCTGTGTGATAACTGCAGGAAGTATTCTAGTATTCTGAATCAGCCTCTATATGAAGCAATAACTATGTTCTTGTAGGGAATTCTTTTGTTTTTTTGTTTGTTTGTTTTTTGTTTTTTTTTAATGCTTATTTTTGACAGAGAGCACGAGTGCGGGAGGGGCAAAGAGAGAGGAAGACAGATGATCCAAAGCAAGCTCTGTGCTAAGAGTGGAGAGCCTAATGTGGGGCTCAAACTCACAAACCATCATGACAACATGACCTGAGCTGAAATCAGATGCTCAACAAAATGAGCTACCCAATCACCCCTGTGGGGAATACTTGAAAACCTTCCTCTTCGCCAGTGCTAGCTTTGAGCCAAGCACATATTCTTGCTCTGTCCTAGTAGAGATTTTTTTTTTTCATTGTCCTCTGCTTAACTGCAGTGGGTTTTCACCAGTGTCTAAGGCAACAATAGTTACTGCCCCTCTCCTAGTCATGTAAGGGGCTGGTTTGTTTATTTAGTACAATAGATTGGGGAATGGATCTGGACAGATTCTGTACTTTATTGTAGCAACTGCTATTTCCTCCCCAAGATTACAAGGTAATCAATCTTTCTCAGGTTTCACAGTGATTTTTTTTTTATACTATTACTGAAGTATATTTGACATACAATATTATATTAGTTTCTGGTGTATAGCACGTTGATTCAACAATTCACTACATTACTTAATGCTACCACAAATGTAGTCCCCACCTGTCACAATACAACATTATTACATTGTTGATTATATTTCCTATGCTGTGCTTTTCATTTCTGTGACTTATTTGTTTTATAACTGGAAGTTTGGACTTCTTAACTCCCTTTCACCCATCCCCTCCACCCACCTCACTTCTAGCAACCACCAGTTCTCTGTATTTGAGTCTATTTCTGTTTTCAGAAATAATCTGGTTTTTTTTAGGTTCCACATATAAGTGAAATCACATGGTATTTTTCTCTGTCTTACTTTACTTGACCCTATACCATAGGTCCATCCATGTTGTCACAAAAAAAGATTACATACTTTTTTATTGCTGAATAATATTCCATTGTAGAAATACTCCACATCTCCTTTATCTATGCATCTATTCATGGAACTTGGGCTACTTCCATATCTTGGCTATTTCAAATAATGCTGTAGTAAACTTAAGGATGGATATATCTTTTTTAATTAAGGTTTTGTTTCCTTTAGGTAAATACCCAGTAGTGGAATTTCTGGGTCATATGTTATTTCTATTTTAAATTTTTGAAGAAATTCCATGATTTTTCCACAATTGATTCCCCTAATTTATATTCCTACCAACAGTGCACAAGGGTCCCTTTTTCTCCACATCCTCACCAACCTTGTCATTTCTTATCTTTTTTGATACTAGCTATTCTAAAAGGTGTGAGATAATGTATCAGGTGGTTTTGATTTGCATTTCCCTGATGTTTGGTGATGGTGAGCATCTTTTAATGTGTCTGTTGGCTATCTGGATGTCCTATTTGGAAAAATATCTATTTATATCCTCTGCACTTTTTTAATTGGATTTTTTTTGGTATTCAGTTGTATAAGTTCCTTAAATTTTGGATATTAACCCCTTATCATTTTCAAACATCTTCTCCCACTCAGTAGGTTGCCTTTTTGTTTTATTGCTGATTTCCTTTGCTGTGCACATAGTGATTTTTCTTTAAGGGTCTTGCACAATCCATGGAGAGATGCCTGCATATTATATGAACATTCCCCTTGTATTTAGAGCCCCCAGAGATTCTATATTTTCTTGCCAGTCCATATTTTCCCTTTACCGATTTATTAACAATTTATTCTCTTTTCTTCTTATTGGTCTCCAGAGACATCTGCCACAGATAAGCAAGTATTCATATCCTGTCTTGACTTGTAGGCACCTATTTTTTTTTTTTTTTTGTATTACATTTCAGGTTAGTTGGTTGCTCTGCAACATCAGCTCTCTGAGTTTAAAGTTCATGAATTTTGAGATGGTCTGACTTTTCTATTGTTATTGTTATAACAGTGGGAACAATGCCTTTTTCAAACTTTACCTTCTAAGCAAAAATCAGAATTCTTGCTAGAACATTTTTTTTCTCTTTTCAGCTTGATCAAACTGAACTTGAGCTGCTCAGTTTTGGAAAGCTTTATCTTCAACTCTCCACTTAAATCAGAAATGCCTTTTACATAATTATCCAATTCACTAAATCCTACATTTTAGCAATTGAAGAGAGGATGGCTATAGGACCTCCATAAGATAATCCTAAATTTGAATTGCCAATATTTCTATTATACAAGCCCCTAACATCACCAAGAATTTGAAAGTGGGTATTGTGTCTAGAATTTGAAGTTTCCTAAACAGAATCATTCTTCCAAACTAGGTAACAGAGAAGACAATCTAAGAAAAGTTATTTATGAATGTTCAGCTCAAAAATTTAAGAAAATGATAATACTTTAGCTCAGAGAAACTGGTTACTGTTGCCAATTCTATCACCTAAAAATAAAAATACCTTCTTTGATACTTTTGCTCTCAAAAGATTATACCTGCAGACTTAATAGGATTTATTTTGTTGTAAAATAATGTGACATCCTTTGTATTATAACATTTTAAACTTGGGTTATCTTTTCTCAAAATTATAGCTTAGAAGAATAGCCTTATAGTCATTCTTATAATCTTTGTGATTCTCCTCATTTATACTATAAGTACAAATTATATTTGAATAATTCCTTCTACTGGAGAGCTGAAAATTCTATTTGGTGTTATCAGGATTAGATATTACATAATAGTAACTTTTGCTGTTTGGGTTACTTTGTAATTCTAAGATCACGAAAAAGTTCCAACAATTTTCCCACGTATCATTTTATCCTATGCATTAAATTATGTACTAGAAATTTTAGTTTATAATATTTATATTGAAACTGCATTATCTGGGACACCTGGGTGGCTCGGTCAGTTGAGCATTTGACTTCAGCTCAGGTCATGATCTCATGGCTTGTGAGTTAGAAACCCATGTTGGGCTCTGTGCTGACAGCTCAGAGCCTGGAGCCTCTTCAGATTCTGTGTCTTTCTCCCTCTCTCTGCCCCTCCCCCGCTCACACTCTGTCTCTCAAAAACAAACATTAAAAAGAATTAAAAAAAAAAAAAGAAATTGGGTTATCTATACTTAGTCAACATGCTAAGTCAATCACTGTATTTACCTAAACAGATCTTTTTCCCTTATGTACATCACTAAGACTGCCCTAGTGTTCTCTTCAGCCTGACTGAATGTTAGACTTCTTCCTGACTCTATGGTCCTATCCTTCCTTATCTTAGAGAATTTACTTTAGAAAAATTGTAATTATAAATTATTTTCCTATTCCCTTCAGATGTAGGTCTTTTAACAGGTTTATAATTGGTTTAATAATCTTGTCAGTAGGACTCTTTCTCAAAGACCCAGAGGCCTTTCCCTTCAAATGGAATCATCAAAGAAAAATAGTAGCCCCTCTCTCCTAGTTTTTGTGGGAAGGTAGGAGCTAACTTCTTTGAGCACCTTGCTCCAAATTGTGAAACTAACTACCTCTTCTCATGAGGGTACCAGAAAGTTTATTTTCTTTCGATACAGCCAATTAGCAAACAAAAGTTGCTTAAGGTCTCCCCCTCATCTTAACACTTTAAAACCTACATCTTTTGTTTCTGTGAAATTGAGCTCAGACTGAGTTCTCTCATCTCTCCTCTACTGCAATAGCTTTGAAGAGATACATTCTTGCTGGTTTAACTTTGTCTAGTGCAATTTTGCTTTGACACACCAAAATAAGTAATTACTTATAAATAATCCAAGACTTATGAAAGCAATAATATTAAGTTCATAAATCCAGTTTCTGAATCCATTAACCCAGAAGATAGTATTTCATACCTTTTTTATTAACATAAATATTATAATATTTATAGAATTTTATTTTGCTGTTACTAACCTATTTGAATACACATATTCAAATCTGTATGATATTTTCAAATCTATATTTTATATATATACACAGATTCTGCCCTGTTGTAGATTCTGGGTCTAAAGTTCTTTCTTGTCTAGCAAGAAAGCAGGATGCGGGATTAAAATGTGAGAGATGGCTAATGTCTGGGAGAAGACAAGAGCCCCAGTTAAGGGTCCTTGCTTAGTTTTTATTAGGATCAGAAGGCTTACAAACATGGTGATGGATGTGCACAAAGAGATAATAAATCTGTGAACATTAACTCATGGGCTTGAGGGAAAGGGAGTTTTGAAAATATATGGTGTTCAGGGTTTGGGTCAATATAAAACAAAATCCTGTTGCCAGGCTTATGTTTGTTAATGGCAGACTTGAGGGGCTGTGTCTGCTTATCTTAGCTAGCCTAGGGCATAAGACAGACAGAGCATGCTACCTCAGGGTCAACAGGGCACTTTTCTTTTGCTAATTAGCTTTGCTCTGGGCAACTTGACCCCACAGAGGCCTATAGCCCTATTTACCCATTTACCTAATTTGGTTCTTCCTTCTTGTGAAAGCAGCTTTCTGCCATAGTACTAAGTTGGGTGGGAGGAGCATATCCACCCTGAATACCTCATCTTATTTACCTCCTATACCTTTGTATTGGGCCTTTGCCTCACCCTCTCTATACTGGGGCCTTTGCCCCACTCTCTTTATACCTATTTACCTAGTCTTGTTTACCCAGATTTGGGTGTGAACATCCTATGGCTTTGTAATTCTTTATGCCTTGTTAACCCATCAGTGCAGGCTCAGGGAATTCCTAAACTTATCCCCACACTGCCCCAAAGTCAATTTACAATTCTCTGATAAAATTCAACAAGCTTCCCTTCGGATTTAAGTGTTGGCTTATATAAAGGAGGCCTTTTGCTGATTGCCTTGTATCTTTAGTTTTTAGGTAAATTTTCATAAAATATCTTTTAACTTCCTTCCATCTATCACTATGAACAGGGTAGACAGCACAACACATCTCATGCTATTTACTCTCATAAGAAAACAAATTTAATTCACTATCAATCTTTCTAGATTTGGAGTGGCAAGTTAAATGTTGAAACCTGTCTGCTGCATGATTTGTCCTTGACAGTCTTAGATGTTTTGAATAAAACTCTATACAATGATCTCCTGATCTTTGTAACTTTTTGCTGAGATCAATAGGGTGCCCAATAATAAAACTAGAATCTGTGGAAAGAGATCCAGAAACGTGGCAGAAATGAGCAAACATGCTAAAAATATATATTCTACCTTATAGGTAACTTGCCTCAAACTTAATCCCTTGGAATCATTAAAAATAAAATATAAAAAGGAGGGCTTTTGTTATCTCTATTCGATTGCCATTCCGAATAGCTGTATCAGAACTTTTTGTTGTTGGTCAGATGCACAATTAAAAATATACTTTGTGAGAAGCACTGATATATAATGAAAGAAAAAATAGACTGGAAGGAAAAAGGGAAAGGGAGAAGGTGGGAGAGAGAAGAAAATGAGGGGGAGAAAAGGAGAGAAGATTTAGTCACCTATTTAATTACTCCTCCCTGCCTTCCACCAAAAGAAAACATGCTTTCTGAATATTTATGCTCTGAGTTTCTTAATTCCAGGGGTTATAGTGTTGTTAATGACAATGAAGATAGAATAAATATTAAGTTAAACAGATGATTTACTTTTGATAAATCTCTATATAGTAGACAGGTTTTTACTTTTTCTTTAGATTATCATTTATTACCACACAAACTTCCACTCACTTTTTCATAATACATATTAAAATTAACTAATATGTCTTCTAGTAATTGATTTTGCCCATTTACCACAATGCTATCTTTTGTCACTAATAACACATAAATGGGGAAGGGACTTCAAGAGTTATTGTCTTCTGGGGCACTTGGGTGGCTCAGTTGGTTAAGCATCCTACTCCTGCTTTCAGCTCACATCAAGATCTCATGGTTCCTGGGATTGAGCCCCACGTTGGGCTCCCCGCTGACAGCATGGAGCCTGCTTGGGATTCTCTTCTCTCTCTGCCCCTCCCCCTTCAAAATTAATAAGTAAACTTAAAAGACAGTTATTGTCTCCTTCCTTCTTCTTTTTTTTAATGTTTATTCATTTCTGAGAGCCAGAGACAGACAGAGCATGAATGGAGGAGGGGCAGAGAGAAATACGGAGAATCAGAATCCGAAGCAGGCTCCAGGCTCTGAGCTGTCAGCACAGAGCCCAATTCGCGGCTTCAACCCATGAAACATGAGATCCTGACCTGAGCCAAAGCCAGATGCCCAGCCGACTGAGCCACCCAGGTACCCTTCTCCCTCATTCAGAAGAGTCACGTTATTAACATCTACTCAGATCAGAGGGGAAGATAAAAACCATTATGCTTTCACATCATACATATCATGTTATGAAGTTAACACTGCTTTTGCTCACTTTAAGCTTTTAATTACTTTTTTACTTGGAACAAAATATTTTCTTGTTTTATGTGAAGTTTTTTAATTGATAAAGAACTATTTGTTTCAGGTTTCAACAATGGTAAACATAAAATTAGTTTAGTTTATAAATTAGTTAATTAGTTTAGCTAATACATTTCTTAATAGTCAAAAACTTACTTTGGAATTTAAATAGTTTTAGTTATGAAAGAAAATTTTTTATCAACAAATGTACGTTTGAAACAATGTGAAGATCTATAAAAGTTGTTTAAAACAACCAATAAACTGCTTCTCAAAGAAAAGGTCATAGCACACTTTTCTCACCATATTGAAATAACATGTCATAAATATTTATTGATATTTTAAGAAGTGTCACATTATACTAGTGCTAGATCTTAAACCAGTCAGCACATGCCCATTATTGGACTCAGCTGGGAGTCTCAAAGGATACAAGCCTAGAACTGTTTACAATAGAATTTGAAGAATTGGAACAACAAACTAAAAAACAAGGTTTGATCAGCAACAATTCTTTGAGGGAAAAACTTTCTTTGCACACTATGTTATAAAATAAAGTTTCTGAAAAGTTGTTGATTATTCTTTAATAACCTCTGCAATGTGGAGTCCCTATTATCTAAATGGAGAGACAGCCTTGCATTTCCCCAGGCGAGTAGTACATTGACCTCTCCATCAGGTCCTAAATAAATGGATGAGGGCTATCCTATAATATGCCAGAATCAATTCCATTTGGTTCTGTCACTTTCCAGGCAATAAATATGCATTTCTTTTGCAACTGATGTTGATAATTGAGATTATTTTTCAATTATGCATGGAATGCAATGCTATTAAATACTTAGAATTATAACTCCTTGGTAAGATGATCAAATGCACTAAACCAAACCAAGCAACCACAAAAACTGATCTGCTAGCACCAGTGGATTCTCATGCCATTTTTGTTGATTCAGAAATGTAGAAGTTTAAAATCATCTCAGTTACATGAAGAATTCTATCTATGGAATGATGCAATAAATTATAAATTATATAAATTATCTGGGCATTGACACCAGGACATGTCACAGACAAAACCTTATCTGTGAACACAATCTATATGGTACTTGCCTGGAAGCAAAACTTGAGAAAATATCAGAATATAGCCCAGGTGTTCTTTTACAGGGCCTTCAATGAATCTTCTGCAAACTCAATTGCTATAGTTTTGCTTGAGGGTCAGTTTTATTCAGCTTGCTCTATAGTAGCATAGAATTCCTTTTGTTCTGTTTCTTTTATTAAAATGTGCATTCATGGTACCTTAATTTATCACCCTATATGTTAATCTGCTAAATTTTGGCCACAATTCCTCATAGAATTTTATGTGACTTCTTTTGTAGTAACCACACTAGGGAGAAAAGTAGTGAAAGAATAAGATTCTTGAATCCTTCCTTGTTTTTATTGTTCCCATCTCCTAAAGTCCTGAAGCTTTATGATTATATACATTAGACTACATATACATACATACATTCAATTTAAAAATCACATTTCCTACATTTGACTTTATATATTTGTCATCATATAATATTCATATACTTTGGCAGCTTAGAACTAAAATCTGATATGAAAATAACTGCTCAAAATCAACACGAAGAGTCATATTATCTTTTGCCCATCATCAATCTGAAAAAAAAATATTTCATACAAACCAGGCCACTATAGTTACCATGGAAACATATTTTGACTTATAATAAAAATAATTCAAATCTATTGAGCAATTATATAACAGGTACTTTCTAAATTCCTTACTTACAATGGATTTATCTCATTCAATGCTGTTCAACTAATTTGAGGGTAATATCGTTATACCCAATCTATAGATTATGAAGTTCAAGCACTAGCAGCTATAGGACCTATCCAAATTCACCCAACTGCTAAGGTGAATAATATGGATATAATATTGCACATAGTCTTTCTGACAAATAAGTTAGACAGGAATGCCATCTTCTATGTTTGAAATATCCATCTCAAAATCATCCACAATTATTTGAAGTTATAACTCAGATTATTATTGAAGATTGAAAGAGACTCTACAAAGCATATAGTTTGCAATAATTTGATTTATTTCTACAGTCCTCTACATATGCCTAGTCAACATCTCCATTTGTCTTCTTAGATATTTATAAGCAAATTCCTTTTTAGTTTGAAACTACTTGATCTTTACTTTCAACTGAAATTTGCTCCAGAGACAGAACGTTTTCAGTTTCTATTTTGCAGCATCCACTTCTGAAATCACTTGATTCCAGTGATGACAGACCACACTCGTGTAGCCAAGAAGAAAATATCAATATATTCATTGTCAAAAGTGTCTGACACTGAGGTTGAACCTAGAAGTTGGACTGAAATATGTTCTCTAAGTTATCCCTGTCCTATTCTTTGTCTTAAGACCACCCTATGGGCTTGCTGCACTGTTCTCCTTTCTTAGGGCTCTTCATTAACTAATGGAGTCACAGCTGGGGTGTCTGTGTGTCTTAGTTGGTTAAGCATCTGACTTTTGCTTTTGGCTCAAGTCATGATCTCATGGTTCATGAGTTTGAGTCTCACATTGGTCTCTGTGCTTACAGCACAGAGCCTGCTTGGGATTCTCTTTCTCCTCTCTTCTGCCCCTCCCCCCACCCTTCCAAAATAAATAAATAAATATTTAAAAAATTATAAAAAAATAAATTAAAAAAAAGTCACAACTGCAATAGACACTGCACATGAGGGCCCCAAGGACAATGGTGTGGGTAAAAGTCATTTCATTTATCTTCATAAGGAGAAGAGTTGGAACAGCAATAAATAACCCTGCAGAATGTAAGATTGCATGTAAGGACTGATGGATGGTTTTAAAAACAAGGAGAAGAAAATTAGTGTTAACAGGTTTTTCTTAGACAATGAAAGTCTGTAGTTTAAGAGATACATTTTTTTCTAAGATTTTGTTAGAAATCTACACATGTACATACATACACACATATACACACAGTTATTGCCTGTCATCCAGAGACCATATAGACCATATTTCTAAATATAATACAAAAAAAGTGTTTAATAGAGGCACTCTGATTTTAAAAGTCTGGAGTGTCTGTGTGGCTCAATTGGTTAAGCGTCTGACTCTTGGTTTTGGCTCAGGTCATTATATTACGGTTTCATGAGTTCAAGCCTGATGTTGATCTATGTGCTGGCAGGTAAAGTCTGCTTGGGATTCTCTCTCTCTGCTTCTCCCCTGCTCATGCTGTCTCTGTCTCTTTCAAAATAAATAGATAAATAAACTTTTAAAAAAATAAAGTCTCATTTTCTAATAAAGAAAATTATGTCATTAGTTATTTTTTAAGAGGTTCTATTACTGCCACTTCAATTTGAGGATAATTAACATCTTTGCTATATTTTATCTTCTGCTTCAAGAAATGTTTTTTTTAAATTTATTTAGATCTTGGTTTCTTTCATCTGAGTTTTACAGTTTTCTGCATATAGGCTTTATACATATTAGGGGACACTCTATTATAAATGGTATTATATTTTCAGTTTTAAATTTCAAGTGTTCATTGCTAGTATACAGGAAAGCAATTGATTATTGTATAATCTGGTATACTCTGGTCTTTCTGTAATCAGTTCCTGGAGGTCTTTTTGGTTGCTGTTGTTGATTCTTTGAAATTTTATGCTTAGAAAATCATGTCACCTGACAACAAAGGCAATTTTATTTCTTCATTTCCAATCTACCTGGATTTTATTCCCTTTTACTATCATATATTTTTTTTGTTGTTGTTAGAAAGTTTGTTTTACTTTTTTTCTTCATGACTGATTAGAGAATATTGGATTAGAATGATTTATTTTAAAGTTCAACACTGATGTTTTACAATTTAAGACAAATCTTCAACTGATTATGTAATAAATTTCATGTTACGATATCTCTTGCTAGCTTTGTGTGATGTTTCAGTGGTAGAAGCAAAGTGAAATTAAAACTAAGATTGATTATTCAGATGATTCACCCTCCATAAATTTCACCCTAACTTACAACCCCATATCATCTGCTGTTATGAGTACACAGTGACATGCCAAATACCTTCCATTTGCCTTTTTCAGAATCATTGTATATCTTGCTTTACCTAGTTATTTCCTTTGAGAACCAATGTGCTGGACTAAATTACTAATGGCACTTTTCCTCTGGCTTCAAGTTAGGTTCAGACTGTGAAAACTTAGAACAAATTAGTCTGTGGTTTTAGTACCCAGGTAGATTTAGTGAATACATTTAAAATTCTCATCTACCACTTTATTGACTAAAAAAAAATAAATCTCCATCCTGAGACAGGGAAAATAGTCCCAGGTGTTTGGGGAACTCATACAGATATCCAGGGCCACAAACGTAGAAAGGGAAAAAATGCATCAAATGAGCAGGTTAGAGAGGGAATTTGGAGAATAATGGTATGAAGTTATCAAACACCATCTTAGGTTTCCTCAGAATTTGGTCTAATATGGGTTTTTGGCTTTACATTTCAAAATTATATAATGGAATAAGAAGCAATTGTATTGCTATGGATTGAATTGTCTCTCCCTAAAATTCATATTTGAAGCCTTAGTCCCCAATGTTGCTGTGTTTGTAGATGGAGGCAACTAACGTTAAATGAGGTTATAAGAATGGGACCCTATTAAGACAAAATAATGTTAACGTTGGAGATATCCCACAATAGATTCATGCCAGTAGTAATATTCAGAGGTCATGCATTCACTTGAAGACAATGGCACCTTTATAATTATTTCTTACATATCTCTTCAGCAAGGGTAAATAAAACAGTGCATTTTCAAAGGGTGAAAAGAATGATAAATCAGTTTTTGCTCAAGTTACTAAAACATTTTTTACTATTAGAGTATAAATTAAGGAGTTAAAATGTTATGATATATAGTTTTATAAATGGACATTGCACCAGAGTGACTTACTTTTTCTTCAGGCAAGCCAGATCAATGTTTAGTAGTGCTATTGTCTTCAGTGAAGTGAAAAATCAAACTATTTATAGGAACTCATGATAGCACACACCTGATTTGATACCATTATAGGCTGGTGAGGAACAAATAGGTCCGGGTGAAAGAATGGGAGGAAGGGAAATTAATGATTCTATCTCATTGCAAAAAGGAATTTCTTATTGACTACAATTAAGCCATATTCACATTTTTATTTGTATGCATACATATATTCTCAACACTATCTTTTTAAATAGAAGTCCTCACAAAATGCCAGGGAAAGAATCTGTATTCTTAGTGTTCACCAATGGTAAATCCCAACACATGAGCTATTCATGATTGGATAGCATATCAGTTACACCATATGATTCATAATAAACTCTCTAAATATACTTCAGAAGGATAGATTTCAACACATACTGATCTATATTTTTTAGTGGTATTCCAACATCAAGTCATTTGGAATTTGAGTAAGTTATATAATAGCAGGCATAAATGTTAAATGCTAGTGAAAATATATTACACTATCTGAGTATGCTAACTACTAACAGTATCTTATTTATTCTTAGTGGTTTCCTGAGACACATACATGTTTTTATTGTGACTCAAATTAATCTGTCATTTGACAAGTATTAATATAATGTGAATATTCATCCACCTGATTGAATGAGACTTGAAAGGAAATTCATGTTGGAGATTATACACTTATTTTGTTAGAGGAAGTTGTGCTAGTTAGTAAAGCAAGTTTCTTCTTAAATGTAAGAAGATATTTACTCAGATTACTAAAGTGGTGTCAATAATTAACTTTGAATAGAATTTTATTTTAAAAATACCACTTCTAGGGTGCCTGGGTGGCTCAGTTGTTTGAGTGTCCAACGTCAGCTCAGGTCATGATCTCACTGTTCATGAGTTCGAGTCCCACATCGGAAGCTGTGCTGACAGCTCAAAGCCTGGAGCCTGCTTTGAATTCTTTCTCCTTCTCTCTCTGCCCCTCACACTCTGTCTCTCTCTCAAAAAAAATACATTAAAAATTAAAAAAAAAAAACACTTCTAATGTATTATAAAAATTTAATCCAATTATTAATAAACTCTTCTATAAATTATCTACTTGGTGGTGTGCAGATAGGAGGTAGAGAACAAAATGAATACTATGTAATCTATTTTATGTTTTTTGTATTTCTTTGAAAATTATTTTTTTCTATGCTAGCATGAACATTGGACTTTTGTTTATCATTTCATGACTTTAGAACTTAATTATGAGATAGTGTCTTGGTATTTTAAACAGAAATTGATTTAATATTGATAATTGTTGAATAGAAGAATTGGCTCTAGGTGGGAGTCTCTAAGAATGACTCCAAGAATGCCAGGACAGTGTCTTACCAGTAGAGCTGCTTTTTCTGACTCTGCCATGAGGAGTGGACTATAGAATCTTGCAGACCAAGTGCCTCTTGGGGCCTCCCCCTCCTGCTAGGATCCAGCCTCTGGAAAGTTAGTAAGATCCTACATCATCACAACATCTCCACAACTGTGCTTGTTGGCAGCAAACAGCTAAGCATAAGGCGAGTCTATCATCAAAATCTCATGTAAGTGCATCTCACAGATAGAAAACAGTTTGCCAATATCAACTCTGAGATATGTAATTTTTAATTCCATAGTTTCTTCAAGATGAATAGGCACACTGGAAGAACTAGTGAGAAATGAGAGCATGAATTCTACTATTTACCATAATTTAAATTTACTTTTTTGTTTTAAATTTTAAATACATTACTGGTTTTCTTGGTCTTTTTAAACATAAAAGAACAAATTGAAAATAAAAATAAGGGTACCTGCGTGTCTCAGTTGATTAAGTGACTAACTCTTGATTTTAGTTCAGGTCATGATCTCAAGGTTTGTGAGATCAAGCCCCAGTTGGGCTCTGTGCTAACAGTACAGAACATCCTTCTTCTTCTGCCCCTCTCCTGCTTATATGCACATGCATGCTCTCTCTCAAAATAAACATATTTTTAAAAAGGAAAAGAAAAATAGACTAGTGTCCTAATGAGCATAGGTTGTTACTTATGTATTTTATGCATAGTCAGATCGATAACTTTACTTGACTTGAAATGCAACTTACGATTTTATATTTAAAAGATCACATCTACATTCTTTTTTAAGTGAGAGAGAACACGCCCACCATGCCCACCATGGAGCATGATGTAGGGCTCGATCCCATGACGCTGGGATCATGACCTGAGCCGAAATCAAGAGTAGGATGCTCAACCTACTGAGCCACCCAGGTGCCATAAGTCACATCTATACTTAATTAGCAAAATGTTAGATTAAAACTTCTACATCATCCTCAATTTAGTTTGAGTAGTGGGTCTCATCCTAAGCTAGGAATTGAAAAAATATAAAGGTTTAATTATTTTATTACATTGTAATCACATCTAAACTGAGAGGCTTTCCATAGCTCTTGAAGGATTTTGAGGGAGAAAAAAAAAGTATAAAGAGCACAGTCCCAGAAGGGGTTTTATATGTGCAGCGACACAGGCCATAGGGGTATGCCAACTAATATTTTAGTGTTCCACCCTACTCTGTTCAATTCACCTTACTGGCAATAACAAATTCAAGACTTCCCAGTTTACGTATTCATGGCTTTTATGATTTTCAGGATACCATGAGGTGATTTAGGATATCCTAGGGCAGAACCTCATGAGATAAGTCACAAACACTGGGGTCAGGTTTGCAGCTTGGATTTGACTACTTATTAGCTGTACTTCCTTGGGCAAATTGCTTGTAATCCTCTGTTCCTCAGCTTCTTCATCAGTAAAATAAGGATAATAAACCTAACAGGACTGTTAGGAATGTTAAATTTTGTAATCCATATGAGGTTCTTAGAATAGTGTGTATTCAGTAAGTCATCTTAATTTATCATATATAGAGCGATGCTAAAACATTCAGTAGAATAATAGTAACTCAATGAGACATGTTTATCTTCATCTCTGTTTAAGAATTATAAACAAATTCTATGATGGAACTCAAGTAGATACAAAACAGGTGGTCATATTTTCATTCATATAGTAGGCAATCAGATTCGGAAAAGTTAAAATTACATCAGAGTCTAATAAGTAGACATCTACACCCATACATATGCATATACAACATAAAATGTAATAGCCACTTAACACTAGCTGGGACTGGATATTTGTGTCTCCCCATTCATATATTGAAAGTCTAATCCCCGTTGTGATAGTACTTGGATGTGGAACTTTTGTGAGGTGATTAGGATTAGATTAGATCATGAATGTGGAACCCCATGAGTAGTGCCTTTATAAAAAGAGAAAGAGACATGAGACCTCTCCCTCTTTTTGAAAGGCTAAGTGAGGACATACCCAGGAAGAGTACTGTCAGAAGAACCTGACCAAGCTGGCACCCCAATGCGGGACTTCTAGTCTCCAGAACTGTGAGAGATAAATTGTTGTTCCAACTATCCAGTCTATAGTAATTTGTTATAGAAGCCCAAGCTAATATAAATATTAAGTTAATCTTAGTAACTATGATTATAGTCAAGAGAAATAGTTGGTTACGTGATGAGTCCTAAGTATCTACCAAGGTAATAAGTTAATTTAGGTATTTATTTTCATGAGATACAAGGAGTGTTTAAGTCACCATATTTCTAAAAGATATATGTAGTTTTCCTTTCTCCTTAGGTTAAAAAAATGGAAATTTACTAAAGTGTAGTCCTTTTATAAAAATAAGATGTGTATGAAAGTTGAACTCCATTTTCTTTTGCTGTATAAATCATAAAATAGTGAGAACACAGTGATAAAGTTCCCATGCAATAAAAAAAATCTACATACATCCATGTATTCAAACTGTGATATAAATAATGGTACCCCATTTTTTACATTGGTGAAAGAAGATTAAAAATTTTAAAAGCTTTAATTAAGAAATTTTCATATTATTAGTAAATATATATGATAGATTTCTGAAAATCTACTGGGAATTAAATTTTATTTCCAGAGTCAGAATTTTGTCCATTCTTTCATTTCAAGAGTCTAGATATCATATTTCATTATCAAGATTTAAAACCTTAAAAAATACAAAAAGAATATTTTTTTCAATTTTAGCAATTGGTTCAACTCCTTCTTTAAAATCTATCACTATATAAAGAAATTGTGGTTTATATACCCAATGGAGTACTACGTGGCAATGAGAAAGAATGAAATATGGCCCTTTGTAGCAACATGGATGGAACTGGAGAGTGTGATGCTAAGTGAAATAAGCCATACAGAGAAAGACAGATACCATATGGTTTCACTCTTATGTGGATCCTGAGAAACTTAACAGAAACCCATGGGGGAGGGGAAGGGAAAAAAAAAAAAGGTTAGAGTGGGAGAGAGCCAAAGCATAAGAGACTCTTAAAAACTGAGAACAAACTGAGGGTTGATGGGGGGTGGGAGGGAGGGGAGGGTGGGTAATGGGTATTGAGGAGGGCACCTTTTGGGATGAGCACTGGGTGTTGTATGGAAACCAATTTGACAATAAACTTCATATATTGAAAAAAAATAAAATCTATCACTATAGAATGTTGTAATTATTATCTTAAATTTATACATATTTATGTGTTCCAATATTTTTAATACCCAATTTTGGTGTATTTCTGTTAAGGTTTTGATATTTGCTTCAATATAACCACAAAATGTTACAAAGCGACCCTTTAATTTGACTATTTAGCTGTCATTAGTGCTAAGATCGGATGAGATGTCTAATGAACTTTGTGTATGAAAGTAGCATTAGATGGAACTTGGAATTCTACAGACATGACACTGCCAAGTCTGCTGAGGAGTCTTTGGAACCTTACTAATTTTAGAGAGGTTTTATTGATTACACAGAGACAGGGCACATTTTAATCATTTTCACAGTATTGTGTTGCCTGAGGTACCAAAATCCATTAAACAAGGATTATGAACTTTGTTTTAAACTGCTTCCTAAATTGTTTCCTGATGTATGTATAGTAAACAGAAGCTCTATAAGATCAATCACAGTTACTAAGGTATATTAAAATCAGCATCTTTAATTTTAATTGCTCATATGCCTGACTCTCTGGGGTGCAGCTGTACACAAAGCTAAATTGCTTTTTTCCAGATAGGAGTTTTGTTTTAGTATTAGTTCTTGCCCTCTCCTCCCCATTTTATTATTTATTGATTTTAATTCTAATGTCTCTTTCTGAAAAAAAAAAGTTAATTTACTGAAACCTAGAAATATTTAGTCAGTGTATTTTGTAATTTCACAAGAGGATAATTTCACAAGAGAATTTTCCAATATATATGTGTGTGTGTATGTGTGTGTGTGTGTGTATTTGAATAGTTAAAAGATTTGTGATTATGCATGTGCATGCACACACATACACATGCACACACTCACATGCACTCACACATGTTCCACATGGATGTATCCTTGCAGAAAACAAACTGGTTGGTTTAAATATGCTAATATGCACTTGGGGAAAAATAATACTTAGGGGTTTTTTTTCATTTTTTTAACACTTATTTATTTTTGAGAGACAGAGCATGAGTGGGGGAGGGGCAGACAGAGAGGGAGATACAGAATCCAAAGCAGGCTCCAGGCTCTGAGCTGTCAGCGCAGAGCCTGACGCGGGCCTTGAACTCACAAAGTGTGAGATCATGACCTGAAGCAACGTCAGACGCTTCACTGACTGAGCCACCCAGGCACCCCTAATATTTAGTGTTTTTAATAGAACATATATTTTCTTATTATAAATGAATAATTGATTTTGTTCCATGAAAAACTGATTTATGTCTTTACTATGTTTAATATAACTAAGCATATTTTAATAAACATCCTTAGTTTTTGAGTGGGAAAATAAGTCAGTGGATCAAGGAGGGGTTTTAGGGCAATGAAAATATTTTGCATGATGCCATAATGATGAATAAATGTCATACGTTTGGCTAAATTCATAGAATGTACACCAAGAATGAACCCTAAGGTAAACTATAGACATTGGGTGATTATGATGTGTCAATGTAGATTCATCAATTGTAACAAATGTACCATGCTTGTTGGAGATGTAGATAATAGGGAAGGCTATGCATGTGTAGTGGCATGGAGTTTATCAGAAATCTCTATACCTTTTCCTTAATTTCATTGTGAACCTAAAACTGTTCTCAAAAAACAACAAAACAAAACAAAAACAAAGACTTAATTTTTTTTTAATGGGAGGAAATTGCAACTACTATAAAGCAAAGTAATGAAAACTCCTTTGAAGGTAGTCATAACATAAAGATCATGATTAGCTTGAGCAAAAAATGATTATAGGAGAATTTACTGAGCCAGAAGAACAAATCCAAATAAAACAAAACAAATAGCATAAGCCTGGAGAAGTAAAACTTGTCTGTCTCCAGTGACAAATAAGTTGAGGATAATGAAATCACTGGATAGCACAAGTATGTTTTATTATATTGGACTTATGATGAGGTTTTAGGAAATTTATCTTGTGGAAAAAGAGTAAACTATCATTTTTCCTCTAAATTAAGGTAATATCAGGAGTTTAACCAAGGGGTATAATTAATAAGAATGGAACTGTGAGGTACTATCATTCCTTGTAGCTATCTCTCACACTCATTACTTTGTAATTCTCAAATCATTCCCATGGTTCTCATTGGAGACACTGATTGACCTCTTTGCAGGGAATATGTCTTATTATTACTTCATGTCGCTAGAACTCATCATAATTCCTGGCAAATACTAATGTTAAATATATTGATTGAATATTGCATAGATGAATAACATGCATATTTGGGAAAGATTAATCTGGTATGGTAAAATAATTAAAAAGGAAAAAAACTGATGAACTTTTGAAACAGGAGACTAAGGCAAATATCTAGATATGTATTGACAACAGCAAACTAGATGGTAATCTAAATGGTAATAGGATGAAAGATAAGGAAAGGGAGAAATTATGGAAATAGAAAGCTATTATTTTTTTGAGACAGTTCATTACGGTTTCTAAGTCTAGAAAGGATAAAATATTTCCCTTCCCTTACCTAAGTTTTTCCTGTTCTAAAAAAAGAAAGAAAAAGAAAGGAAGGAAGGAAAAAAGGAAGGAAGGAAAGAAGGAAAGAAACTAAAAGCCTACTTTTTCAAATTTTCTCCGTATACTAACACCAAATCTATGGAAAACTAATTTCTTTTTTGGATGCTCACTCTTGCCAGCAGGAAATGTTAGAATTTTAGTCATTCAAGCTATTGTAATGTGTCCAATGGATATGAATTAGTAAACATCAGAAATTATCTTGGATTTTTTTCACAAATATTTAAGTGATATGTTAAAAATAATCACCAAATAACAGTGTACATTGGTTTCTGCATATATTTTTTTAAAAAACCTATTCTTTAGCAACTCATCCAAATAACTCAACCAAAAAATATTTAAACTCCAAATGCTACCCATAGTGACTAACTAGGTAATGATACTATCACATATTTTTTCTCAAATTTCTATGAATTTAGTATTCTTTTATTTAAGTTTACTTATTTATTTTGAGAGAGAAAGCAAGAGATGGGGAGTGGCACACAGAGAGAGAGAAACAAAGAAAATCCTAAGCAGGCTCCACACTGCCAGCATGGAGCCCAATGCAGGGCTCAAACTCAGGAATTGTGAGATCATGACATAAGCCAATGTCAGACACTCAACTGACTGAGCCACCTAGGCACTCTTGAATTTAATATTCTTGTAGTATGGCTTTATGCACTTAACAATATTTCATATAAAATCAAAAATGCAAAAAAACGTATAAAGTACATTTGCTTTTTTCTTCAGATTTTAATTTTTTTCAGAAATCTAAGTTTGTGGGTTTCCCTAGAGGCATGTACAAAACCATTTAGTAATCCCTATTGATAGTAAGTAATGTCATATAAATCTAAGCTTAAACAGAAGAAACCAAATGACTCACAAACCTGTAGGAAAAGAATATTGGATTTCCTTCAGTTATCTTAAATGCTTGCATGCTTGTTTCAAGTCCCTGCCATTCGTTGTATTTTTCATGGAAAACACACACACACACACACACACACACACACACACACACTTGAGTTGTAATGAGTTGGAACCTTGTATTTCTACCAAAATTGGTAAAGTTACTGCCTACCCTGCGTGTATAGGGATTTTTACATTGACAATATCTTTTAAATTAAAAATAAATATGAGTGGCGAGCCTAGGTAGCTCAGTGGGTTGAGCATCTGACCCTTGATTTCGGCTCAGGTCATGATCTCACTATGAGTTCAATCTCTGCATCAGGCTTCACGCTGATAGCAGGGAGCCTGCCTGAGATTCTTTCTCTCCCCCTGCCCTGCCCAACATGCGCATGTGCATGCTGTCCCTAAATAAATTAATAGACATTTTAAAAAATGAATATGAATAATAGAGTTTGTCAGCTGTAGTCATCTTTTCTTACAATTACCAAGTTTTTATTCTTTTCTCTCTATACTATTGCACTTTTTTAATGTAAGAAAATTAAAAACAACACTTTGAAGTGAACTGCACATTCCATGCAATGCAATATTTAGAATTTGCTGGAGTCAACTGAAAAATTGGCCTGACTTGTTACTGTCACATAACTGTCTTTTAGCTCTTAACCCTCATCCCCTTCAACTGACTGTGACACTTTTATATATTTATCTCACATTTTCCTGGATGTTAAGCTTTTTGTTCATATAGGGGATTAATATTTACATGAAATGTTTGCAAATATTTTAAATGCTATTAAATACCACAAAATTGCCTTTTCATTTCTTTTGATCTTTTGCCAAATGTTCAGCCTCTGTTGGCTTAAAGGCATCATGATATATTTTGAATGGTGATCAACAAGGTAGACCTCCTCCCTGCCTTTGTAGGTCTTGCAGTATAATATGGACATTTAAAAATTGTTATAGAGGGGCGCCTGGGTGGCTTAGTCGGTTGAGCGTCCGACTTCGGCTCAGGTCATGATCTCACAGTCCTTGGGTTCAAGCCCCGCATCCGGCTCTGTGCTGACAGCTCAGAGCCTGGAGCCCATTTCAGATTCTGTGTCTCCCTCTCTCTCTGCCCCTCCCCTGTTCATTCTCTGTCTCTCTCTGTCTCAAAAATAATAAATAAATGTTAAAAAAAATTGTTATAGGAAGAAAGCTTGAGTGTGATAGAAATAGGAAAAAAATTGAGTTCATGAATTTATTATTGTTTTGATTTCAATTTCATAAAATTGGTGACACAAATGTGTTTTTTACTTGTAAGATTAGAAACAGCCCACAATTTTTAGTGAGCAGAAAAAAATGCTGGACTGCTTAGATAGATCATCCAAATAAGCTTATTTACCAAACAATGGAAGTTGTTTTCTGCAGTATATTGAGATATATATGAAAACTAATAGATGAAATCAGTTTGACATGGAAGAAAAAATGTTCAGTTTGATTATGAGGCAGTCTTGATTATGAGATGTTTTTAAATGAAAATATCCATGAGTTATTGTTCAGTGTTGAGATGGGAGAGCATGGCTGAAGCAAAGATGTCATACAGTATGAATGTGAATTTAAATATCATCAGTACACGTTGAAGTTTCTACTTTCTGAAATCCAAAGAAGGAAAAACAATAAACAAACAAACAAATGAGCAGAGTACATAACTTATGTAAAAGATAAAATATAGAAAAGCAACAGGATTTCAACTTTATACTTAAAACTTTAAAGTGATGGACCCTTGTTTCATTAATATTATACTCTATGCTATTGATTACAATATTTCAAAACATATTTAATAGCAAGTAGAATGTAGAATGATTCCATTTCATTAAAAAAGACTATTGAATCTTTAAAAATACAGTCTAAAATATCATTCCCTGTTTTCTTGGCTACCAAAAAATATGCAAACAAATTTTTGAAACCACGATAAAAAAAGTGTCTGTCAGTCCCATGCAACTCTCTGCAGAAAGTGGGACTTAAAAAATAAGAACATATTCAGAAATGAAGATACTCCCTCTAGTTATGAAAACGATTTGGATATATTTCTTCTGGAAAAGTAAGAGAAAAACTACTGAGAAAACCCATGAAAAGGGAAATAAAAATACAGTTGACCCTTGAACAATGTGAGGATTAGGGGTACCAACCCACCCCACCCCCCGCCACACACACTTGAAAATCCACATATAAGTTTTCACTCCTGAGAAATGCAGCTAATAGCCTACTGTTGACCAGAAGCATTACCAATAACATAGTCAATTAACATGTATTTTGTATGTTATATGTATTACATGCTGTATTCTTACAATAAAGCAAGCCAAAGAAAAGATAATGGTGAGAAAATCATGAGGAAGAGAAAATATATTTGCAGTACTGTACTATAAAAATTCACATATAAGTGGACCCACACAGATCACAATTATGCTGTTAAGTGTCAACTATATAAAGAATTAACAGTGTTAAAAAAAAAAGATGAAGCAAAGTTAATTATAAATAAGTATGTTTTATTGGATAACAAAATGCTGAACATGAAATAAAAGATAATATGAAAACATACATTTAGCTTAATTATATGAATGTACATTTTAATATTGTACTTGAAACTGAGAAATATGTAGAGAATGAAGGGTAAATGCAAAAGAGAAACAAGCATATCACTTTACATAAAGATGTGCAATGTTATATTTAATCCTTGTCATTAATCATTAAAGAACATTCAAAATATTTTAATTTTAAATTGATTATTAATTCTTAATGTATTCCAAGTAAGAGAGGATAAAATATCAAAGTGCATAAAGCAAATGTCCAACAACTTACAATAAATAAAAGTAGAAACCATGAAAGTATATAATGAATGTAAGATTAATATGACTGCTGTAATGATAAAACTTCACATGGCTGACATATGTACACTTAGAGATTTATATCCTGAAAAAGAAAACAGAACACATGGTCATATCAAATATTCATGGAACATTCACAGAAAGCTCAGAAAGTTAATCTCAAAACATCTAAAAAGTGATCTACAGGGAAATATAATTAGGAAATAAATGATTGAAGTTGAAAAAAAAATACTTAGCTCTTGGAAAGTTCAGAATTATTCTCAAAAATAGACCAAACTTTCATAATTCCTGATTTGTTAACATTTGCTTACAAGGGTATAATGTGTAATACAACCATGAATGGAAGGGTGGGAAAAGAAAAAGTCCATCATTAAAATAGAGGGGAGAAAGTTTAACCCATAGTATTGTTCTTTCTTCTTGCCACAGATCTCAAAGTACAGTAAAATGTATACTTATTATGGAAGAAAATAAATATTTTAAAGTTTGGTAAATTTGAAGCATTTGTGGACATTAAAATGAATTGCATGTTAAATATTTTAAAGTAGTAATTTATTTTATTTAAAAGAATGGAAACTTAAAACAATTGTTAGTGGGTTTTGGCATTATCATTAGCATTTCCAAGCAGATTTTGGTGCTAGAAACTGCTAATATTATTCTCAATTTTTACTTAACAATCTCTGTATTGTGATATTTTCTGAAGAATATTGTGTTATAGTATTTGCATGAACTACTGTTTTTTAACCTGTTATACATATGACCATATTTTTCTCTTCTGAAAATAACGCCATTAGAAATACTTTGTATCAATGTTAAAAATGCAGTCTACGACACCCTCCCCCCCCCCCCAAGTTAAATTATGTCCACCGTAAATCTTAAGCACCAATATATACTTCCAGGGTAAAATTAAGAGCTGAAGTCATATGGGTTGGGAAGCCATATGGGATTTTATTTTGCCTGTACCACTTACTAGCTATATGTCTTTGGGAAGTTAATTTAACTTCTGACAATCTTTTCTCCTCTATGTAAAAAAGGGTTAATAATACCTAACTCCTTTTAGGGATGGTACTCATTTGGGTTTCAATGGACTAGCAAAGTATAGATTGTTTTTGGATATTATCTGAATTGCTCATTCATTTATTCATTCATCATTTAAAAATATTTCTGAAACCTTCTCTGTTAAATCTATTTGGTGCATTTTGAAACATTAGTGAAAAACAATAAACTGTAAAATCAGCTAAACATGTTAAGTCACAGAAAAAGCAAAAAGAGAACAAGTTTACAAGCTTTAAGTGTTCTGTTTGTGAAGAAATACATTTCTTTAGTAATTGGGAATTCAAACTAGTAGATTTCAACAAAGTGAATTGGAGTATAATTATTTATTTTTAACAATTAAAGTGAAAAACTTCTCATTATAAGATTTTAATTATTGATTTTTAATTATTCTTTTCGAATATTGTGAATCTGTTTATATTATTTTCTATAACTTTTTATTCTTTTTTCTTTATTCTTAGCCTTACAACTGTTTTATGTACTAGGTTAATGATCAGCAATTTGAGTAATTCTTAGGACAGATCTTGTTTCCAAGGTTAGATTTTTGGCAGTCTTTATTGACTGACAACTACTTTTTTCTAAGCATTGGTATTTTTTCATCAAGCTTAGTATATGTTCAGCTGAAAGGAAAGGAGAAGGGGAAAAATTAAACTTCTTTAAGCCCCTACTGTTTGACAATTTAATGCCTTGAAATGCCCATGGCAACATGGGAGCTCTGCTGTATATTAGCATCATTTAAAAATTGGGGCGCCTGGGTGGCGCAGTCGGTTAAGCGTCCGACTTCAGCCAGGTCACGATCTCGCGGTCCGGGAGTTCGAGCCCCGCGTCAGGCTCTGGGCTGATGGCTCAGAGCCTGGAGCCTGGAGCCTGTTTCCGATTCTGTGTCTCTCTCTCTCTCTGCCCCTCCCCCGTTCATGCTCTGTCTCTCTCTGTCCCAAAAAAATAAATAAACGTTGAAAAAAAATTTTTTAAATAAAATTAACAACTAAGTTGGTAAATGGCAGTAACAATAGGTCCCTGGTTTGATGTCCTAGTTTATCAACTTTATCACACAAAGTTGAATATGGACAAGTTACTAGAGAAAAGCAGCATCTTTTTTTGCATACATAAGCCATACAAAATAAGAAAGTTGATGCAAGAATATGACTGATACATTTCTAAGCATAACTGAAATTTATATGAATTTAAACCAACCTTTACAGTCACTTATGGAGGATATATGGTAGAGTTAAGCATTAGTCTGGCTAAGCACTTGATTATGTGATCTTTAGATGACTGGAGACTGAGTATGCAAGTGATTCAAATAGAACTCACCATGAAACAGTCAAGATAATCACTAATTTAATCACTTCCAATTTAATTCAAAAGTGAATGTTTTCTGCTAAAAATAACTTACTTTCTACTATATGCTTCTTGACCCATCAGAATATTAACCAATAATGTTCACAAAACTTTTAATTGCTCTTTTGTCCAAATACCCAGGGACCCAATCTCTTGAACATTTCTAAGCACCAGCCTCATCAATCTTTTTGACAGCCACTGGGCTGGATCAGAGACCCATAAAAAAAAATCACACTATGGATGAAAAAACAACTCAGTAGAAAACTGTTCAAAATGAAAACTTTCCATCATTCTTATATAGTCTACCTATTTGAATTTTTATGCTTCAACAGAAAAGAGAGCATAAAATCAGCAAGTACAATGATAAGTAAGAAGTGAAAATCTAACTTTGAAAAGTGATTTGTATATCCTTTCCTAAACATGTTTTGAGAATATTTAATTTCTCTTTATTATTTGGATGCTTGTGTAATACATATTTTAATTTCTTGAGTTCTAAAATGGTGACTGATAAACAACTTCAAAACACTTCCAATTTAATTCTAATAAAGCTTCCCAGTGAAGTCTATAAGCTTCATAGCCATGTTTTTAAAAAGATATTTGAACTGATATAAAATGTAGGGAAACTGGAGATTTTAGTTAATTTGTTTAGAAAAGCACTTTTTTTCCATACATGAATGTATGGAATCTGAATGATTATATGTTTGAAAAGTTTGGCTTTTCTAACTAAATTATGATCCAGCATGTATAAAATAACATTGTCGAAATATCCCTTTAATTAAAAATTAATCAATAACCTGAAATTATTTTCAATTCAGCTATGTAGAACAGCATACATTTGTCTGTGTTAGTAACAGAAGAATAAAAAGTATTGTTTTTTTCCTAGAAAATGTTGTAATTTTCTCTTTTAAAAGCTTAATTTGGTTATGGTTCCAAATGAAGGAAATTTTAGGTCACCCCTTTCTCATCTGGTATTATACATAAATACTCTTACCTATGGCAAAACAATCTTTAAATTGCTTTTTCCATTTTATTGTATTTCAAATTATCTGAATTTGCTTATTTTAAGCGGTACCATTAGCTGTGAAAAGTTTTCCTAGAAACAAATCTATCTAAACTGTATGAAATCTGAAACATAGTTATTTAGAAATTATTTAGATAGAAACAAATCTATCTAAACACTATGAAATCTGAAACATAGTTATTTAGAAATCTATCTAAACTGTATGAAATCTGAAACATAGCTATTTAGAAATTATTTTAAGATGATTAAACTTAGTAACTGTACACGATATTGAATTTGTATACATAATTTCCAGCTTGACTTAATTATTTTAGACCAAGATCTAGCCTGAAGAGATTAAAGAGTATATGAACAAATATTGGAGGGAGCAAAGGCAATCCCTTCTGTATGTTTCTGCTACATAACTGACTGGATTTTCAAATAGTATTGCTTTAAAAAGCCTGTGAAAGATTTTATAAAATACATTTCAACAATGAGAAAATTTATTAAACATTCTGATGGGGTTAGACAAGACATTAAACATTTTTAAATATATATTACTTTTAATAATTATCAAATTATAGAAAATAAGGCAACAAAATATTTATTAGTTGTAGGTGAAGAGCAAATTTTATTTTTTAGTGCTGATATTAATTAAAGTTTTCTGACAGTTCCTGAAATGATGCAGTTGATACTTGTTTGTGGAAGTATCACAATCTTTTGAGTTTCCATGTTCACAGTTATTGTTGTGGGCTTTATCTATTACAAGTCACTGTGGTTACTCTTGTTATGTCTTCCCAATCTTTGACTCTGCTGCAAATATTGATCTGAAAATGAACTGTCCAAGGACAATGGCACCATAAATTACTAAGTGTTCTTCAAACAATTAGAGACTCTTTTAGTCTGTACAAATGGATACTTAAATCTGTCAGCTAGATCAGATTTGAAGTATTACTTATAGACCAATTAGACTCCTCAGAAATGTCCTCCACATTCTATTTTCCATTCTCACAATCAGCACACATGGTATGTTTTATTTCTACGTAGTCTTTTCTAAGAAATCTTCATTTATGGGAATATGTGAGCAAGTATAATATTAAATCATGGTACTATTTGGGTGAGTGCTCAATTAAAACACACGTTCCCAGCAAAAAAATCTAAAATTTGGGAGTTTATGAAAAGATTCAGCTCATAAATAAGTTGAAAGTTACACTGTAGTTATAAAAGGTAAAAAAATATATATATTTATGTCATACTTGAATATAATTCATATATCTAATTTGTGATAAAAAATGGACCTATATTAAAAGTCTACCAACCTACACACAGGCTCCCACTCCTGTGCAATATACATCAATGTGTATATGATTCTGAAATTAACAACATAAGTATTTAAGTAAGACTGAGTAATTGTAAAGCACTCTTATATACCTCTGTAAGTAATTCACAAAAATTCATTTAATTGATTTTTTAAGTGAAAGCCTTTATAATCATGTCCTAATTATCTGTGACATAAATAAAATACTGGACAATATTAACAGCAAAATGATTTCATTCATGTATACAATTTAAAATTTTAAGTAGACTTGTGATTTGCAAGCCATAATTAGTTTAGAGATGTCTCCTTGGATTTAACCAGCCCACATTTTAACAAAATATAGTAACTGAGTTATTACCACTCTTTTTTTTGGGGGGGGTGGGGATTTAAGTATTGTTCATGATAGGGGACTTTTTAAAATTTTATTAAGTTTTTAATTTTAATTCCAGTATAGTTAACATGCAGTGTTGTGTTAGTTTCAGATGTACAATTTAGTGATTTAGCACTATTATACATTACTCAGTGCTCATCATTATAAGTGTACTCTTAATCCCCTTCATTTATTTCACCCATTTCTCCACCGATCTCCCCTCTGGTAACCATCAGTTTGTTCTCTAGAGTTAAGAGTCTTTTTCTTACTTTCTCTCTCTCTCTCTCTCTTTTTCTTTTCTCTTTTGTTTGTTTTGTTTCTTAAATTCCACATATGAGTGAAATCATTTAGCATTTGTCTTTCTCTGACTGATTTATTTCACTTAGCATTACACCCTGTAGCTCTATCATGTCATTGCAAATGTCAGGACTTCATTCTTTTTTATGACTGTATAATATTCTTGTCTGTGTACATCTTCCTTGTCTATTTATTTATTGATGGACATTTGTGCTGCTTCCCTAATTTGGCTATTTTAAAATAATGCTGCAGTTAACATAGGGGTGTGAATATCCTTTTAAATTAGTGTTTTCATATACTTTGGATAAATACCCAGTAGTGCAATTACTGGATTTATGGTAGTTCTACTTTTTTTAAATGTTTATTTATTTTGAGAGACAGCATGAGAAGGGGGAGGGGAAGAGAAAGAGGGAGAGAAAGAATCCCAAGCAGGCTCCATGTTGAACACAGAGCCCAACAAGGAACTCAATCCCATGACTGTTTAATCATGGCCTAAACCAAAATCAAGAGTCAGACTTAACTGACTGAGCCACCTGGGTGCCCTGGGTATTACATTTTTAATTTTTAGAGGAATATCCATACTGTTTTCCATAGTGGATTCACTATCTTACATTCCCATCAACAGTGCAAGAAAGGCTCCTTTTTCTCACATCCTAGCCAACACTTGTTTCTTGTGTTTTAATTTTAGTCATTTTGACAGGTGTGATGTGATATCTCATTGTAGTTTTGATCTGCATTTCCCTGATGGCAAATCATGTTGAGCATCTTTTCATGTGTCTGTTGGTCATCTGAGTGTCTTCTTTGGAGAAATGTCTCTTCATGTCTTCCACACATTTTTAATGGAATTATTTGTTCTTTTGGTGTTGAGTTGTATAAGTTCATTATATATTTCAGATACTGACCATTGATTAGATATGTCATTTGCAAATATCTTCTCTCATTCTGTAGGTTGCATTTTAATTTTCTTGATTTCTTCCCTCACTGTGTAGAAGCTTTTTATTTTTATATAGTCTCAATAGTTTATTTTTGTTTTTGTTTCCCTTGCATCAGGTGACATATGTAGAAAAAAATTGCTTTAGTGGATGTCAGAAAAATCACTGTCTGTATGCTTTTCTAGGATTTTTGTGGCTTCCTGTCTCACATGTAGGCCTTTAATCCCTACTGAGCTTATTTTTGTGAATGGAGTAAGAAAGTGGTCCAATTTCTTTCTTTTGCATGAGACTGTTCAGATTTCCCAAAGCCATTTATTAAAGAAATTGTCTTTTTCCTATTGGATATTCTTTCCTGCTTTGTCAAAGATCAATTGACCATATAATCATGGGTTTGTTTCTGGGTTTTCTATCCTGTTCTTTTGATCTATATGTCTATTTGTGCCAGTACCATACTGTTTTGATTAATACAGCTTTGTAGTATAACTTGAAGTGTGAAATGGTGATATATCCAGCTTTCTTTTCCTTTTTCTTTCTTTCATATTTTTTTAGTCTTTTTAAATAAATATTTATTTATTTATTTATTTATTTATTTATTTATTTAGATTACACATGAGGGGCAGAGAGAGGGGAAGAGGAAGTGAGAGAAGGAGAGAGAGAATCCCAAGCAGGCTGTGCACTGTCAGTGCAGAGCCTGACATGGGGCTCTCCATCTCAAGAACTGTGAGATCATGACCTGAGCCAAAACCAAGAGCCAGATGCTAAATCAACTGAGCCACCCATGTACCCCTGTTTTTCTTTTTCAAGATTGTTTGGGCTATTTGGAGTCTTTTGAAGTTCCATATGAATTTTAAGATTATTCTAGTTTTTTTGAAAAATGCAGTTGGTATTTGATAAGGATTGCAGTACATCTGTGGATTGCTTTGGATGATATGGACATTTTAACAATATTTTTTTCTTCCAATCCATAAGCATGAAATATATCAACATTTGTTAGTGTCATTTCAATTTCTTTCATCAGTGTTTTACAGTTTTCAGAGAACAGTTTTTTCACCTTCTTAGTTAAATTTATTTCTAGATATTTTGTTATTTTTGGTGCAATTGTAAGTGGACTTGCTTTCTTAATTAATCTTTTTGTTTCATTATAATTGTATAAAATGCAGTGGATTTCTGTACACTGATTTTGTATCCTGCAACATTACTAAATTAATGTATCAATTCTACTAGTTTTTTGGTGGAGGCTTTAGGGTTTCTCTATACATAGTATCATGTCATCTCAACTTGCAAAATCTTATTTCTTTCCTACCAGTTTGGATGCCATTCATTTTTTACTATTTATTTATTTATTTATTTATTTATTTATTTATTTCTCATTACTGAGGCTAGGACTTCCAGTGCTGTGTTGAATAAAAGTGGTGAGCTAGATATCCTTGCTTTGTTCCTGATCTTGGAGGGGAAGCTTTCAGTTTTTCAACATTGAGCATGATGTTTGCTGTGGGTTTTTCATTTATGACCATTATTATGTTGAGTTATGTTACCTCTAAACCTACTTTTTAAAGGATTTTTATCACGAATGGATGTTGTATTTAGTCAAATGCTTTTTCTACATCTATTAAAACGCTCATATGGTTTTTATCCTTTCTGTTATTGATATGATGTATCATGTTGATTGATAGGTAAATATTGAGCCACTTTTGTATCATTGGATTAAATTCCACTTGATCGTGTTGAGTAATCATTTGATGGATTTTTGGAATCAGTTTACTAATATTTTGTTGACGAATTTCTCATCTATGTTTCTCAAGGATATTGGCCAATAGTTCTGTGTGTGTGTGTGTGTGTGTGTGCGCGTGAGCGCGTGTGTGGTGTCTTTAACTGGTTTTGGTACCAGGGTGATACTGGCCTCATAGAATGAATTTGGAAGGTTTCCTTCTTTTTCTATTTTTTTGGAAGGGTTTGAGAAGATTAAATATTAACTCTTTTTTAAATGTTTGGTACAATTCACCCATAAAGCCATTTGGTCCTGGAATTTGCTGGGAATTTTTTATTACTGATTCAATTTCATTGCTGGTAATTGGTTTATTCAAATTTTCTATTTCTTCTTCATTTTTGGTAGGTTATATGTCTGTAGGAGTGTATCCATTTCTTCTAGGTTGTTTAGTTTGTTGGAATATAATTTTTTATAAGATTCTCATAATACTTTGTATTTCTGTTATTGGCTATTATTTTTCCTCTCTCATTTCTGATTTTGATTGAATCCTCTCTCTCTGTTTTTGGTTTTATTTATTTATTTATTTATTTATTTAATGAATTTGGCTAAAGGTTTATAATTTTGTAGATCTTTTTAAAGAACCAGCTCCTGGTTGCAGCAGTCTGCTCTATTGTTTGTTTGCTTCTATTTCATTTATTTCTGCCCTAATTTTTATTTCCTTCCTTCTATTGTTTTGGGGTTTTGTTTGTTCTTTTCCTAGCTCCTTGAGGTGTATGGTTAGGTTGTTTATTTGAGATTTTTCTTGCTTCTGGAGGTAAGCCTGTATTGCTATAAATTTCCCTCTTATTCTTAGAAGAATTCTCTCTCAAAAAGACTGAGGTCATTCCATGCATTTTTTTCTGGCTACAATGCTATGAAATTAGAAATCAACCACAAGAAAAAATCTGGAAAGAGCACAAATACATGGAGGTTAAATGACATGCTACTGAATGGGTCAACCAAGAAATCAAAGAATAAATCAATAGTACATGGAGACAAATGAAAATGAAAACACAATGGTCCAAAATCTTAGGGATGCAGCAAAAGTGTCTGGGTCACTGATTCTTTCTTTGGCTTTGTCTAGTCTATTTATTCCATTTAGTGTATTTTTAGTATCATTTATTATGTTCTTCATCTCTGATTGGCTCTTTTTTTTTAATTTCCTGTTGGGGGTCTCACTGATGTTTTAAGCCCTGCTGGTTGTAATAACTCATGAAATTTGGCTCATCTGGTTTTCAAAGTCAAATGTTAGGGGAATTTATCTTCCCTGTGCAGGATCCCCATTGTGGGAATCTTTTTCCTCTCCTCTCTCCATGCTCAAGACATGCTTCCCTCCCTGAATACAGTCCCACAAGTCCATTTTGTTCTTAACCGCATGTCTGCCCTTCCTAGCCTCTTGGATGTGGCCTCTTCTCTACATTTAATTGTGGAGTTTATTCTGTCCTTCTTCGGGTCATTTTCTGGGTTACTTACACTGATGTTAGTGTTTTCTAGTTGTATCCATGGGACACAGTCAGCTTAGGATCTTCCTACTCCTCCATCTTCCCCAAATGTCTATCACTACTCTTTTATACTCATCTTGATTCATTATTTGGCTTTTTAATATTAATTGTTTTATCTCATCAGACAGTGATCTACAAAGGAATTGTGTTTCTGTGTGTTATATACATGGTATATATTTTACCGCTGAGAGAAACTGAGACTTAGAAAAGCTGTGTACCTTGCTCAAGGTCAGAGTGCCAATACATGATGGAGCCAAAATGCAAACATTGGCCCTTTAGTTCCAAACTTGTTCCTTATAGCCATTACAATATACAGTCCCTCATAGAAACTATCCTATGTTATGTTTCTATTACTAAAATGTGTCTGATGAAAAAGGGAC
Organism: Prionailurus viverrinus; assembly: GCF_022837055.1. Lineage (NCBI taxonomy): Eukaryota > Metazoa > Chordata > Mammalia > Carnivora > Felidae > Prionailurus > Prionailurus viverrinus. The sequence goes on along the minus strand of NC_062564.1, from coordinate 107,550,021 downwards.
AGATAATGTAACTAATCAAAGCACGTCCTATTTTTATAAAACTCCTCTGCCCCCCAATGTAAAAAAAATCTATATAGGAATTTCTTGATGTTAATTTTGATTATTCATGCATATGTAAGACATGGATATAGGTTTTTGATGATCCACGTATCAAGCTTATAAAATATTAAATTTGGGAATTCAATTTTAAGCTTGGTTTTTATTTTTAAGGTGAAATGATATATTTTCTGTACCTATAGTAGTATTAAGTACAAAAATCAATGTTATCAAATTTTTGAGAAATATATATGACATGATTGATTGTTATGTTATATTATCAAGCATAATAAAATACCTTTAAAATACATTTAAACCAAATAAATATAAGCATGAAATAGAAACATAGTCATGGTAACCAAAATGTAATAAAGTTTATGTGAAATTAAATTTTTTTTTCAATATATGAAATTTATTGTCAAATTGGTTTCCATACAACACCCAGTGCTCATCCCAAAAGGTGCCCTCCTCAATACCCATCACCCACCCTCTCCTCCCTCCCACCCCCCATCAACCCTCAGTTTGTTCTCAGTTTTTTAACAGTCTCTTATGCTTTGGCTCTCTCCCACTCTAACCTCTTTTTTTTTTTTTCCTTCCCCTCCTCCATGGGTTTCTGTTAAGTTTCTCAGGATCCACATAAGAGTGAAACCATACGGTATCTGTCTTTCTCTGTATGGCTTATTTCACTTAGCATCACACTCTCTAGTTCCATCCACGTTGCTACAAAGGGCCATATTTCATTCTTTCTCATTGCCACGTAGTACTACTTTGTGTATATAAACCACAATTTCTTTATTCATGCATCAGTTGATGGACATTTAGGCTCTTTCCATAATTTGGCTATTGTTGAGAGTGCTGCTATAAACATTGGGGTATAAGTGCCCCTATGCCTCAGCACTCCTGTATCCCTTGGGGAAATTCCTAGCAGTGCTATTGCTGGGTCATAGGGTAGGTCTATAATTTTCTGAGAAACCTCCACACTGCTTTCCAGAGTGGCTGCACCAATTTGCATTCCCACCAACAGTGCAAGAGGGTTCCCGTTTCTCCACATCCTCGCCAGCATCTATAGTCTCCTGATTTGTTCATTTTGGCCACTCTGACTAGCGTGAGGTGATATCTGAGTGTGGTTTTGATTTGTATTTCCCTGATAAGGAGTGACGTTGAGCATCTTTTCATGTGCCTGTTGGCCATCTGGATGTCTTCTTTAGAGAAGTGTCTATTCATGTTTTCTGCCTATTTCTTCACTGGGTTATTTGTTTTTCGGGTGTGGAGTTTGGTGAGCTCTTTATAGATTTTGGATACTAGCCCATTGTCCGATATGTCATTTGCAAATATGTGAAATTAAATTTAACAAATCTATTAAATAATATCATTCCTGAAGATTAGACGATAAAGGGCATATATGCTTTCTGTGTATCTTACAACTAAAGTTTTAATCTTGAAAAGGGGGGGGGGCGTGCTAAAATCCCTAGTTCAGCCCTGTTATCAATTAACTGAACAGAGCACTAATTAAGCTGTTAAAAAAAAAGCAAAAACAGAAACAAAAACTTTTAACACTGACACAATCTTTCTAGTTATAAATAACTTCTAAGAAGCCCACTTGCAATGTCAGCCTTGACTGATAAGAAATAGTAATTTCAACCCTTATCTTGATACTTCTACCTTTCCTACTCAAAGCTATTAAAACAATCCTGATACAATTGCTGAGATTAGATTTGTGAAAAGTTCAAGTGTTCAGCAACTGCATGTTATTGGAATGTGCGAGAGTGGAAAACTATAATTTGAGGATAAATTAAATATCACAAGATGATTTAGGAATTGTGGGCAAGCATGATAAAATTTCATAAGAGTATCACATACATCTGATATTTGGGGAGTGAAAACTCATCCTGGGACAGGTCTATCTATAAGGCCTTGTGAAGACAAAATGGAGCCCTCCGGCCAATAGTAGTAGATGGTGAGAAATAAGATGATTGATGCCTTGACCGAAAAGGAGAGAGAGCAAGGAAGGAATGCAGTGTACATAATAATTTTAAACAGTACATTGTGTGAAGTGCAGTAAGAGATTTTAGGCAAACCTAAGTGAAAATTGACTCCAAATTCAGGAATTTTATAAGTATCCCCATCATAATCATATATTTCACCTATACTTTCAAAATTTTGTCTGAAATAGATTTGGATTAAGTTAAGCCATATACAGCTACATTTTCCCCATAAAACTTCTAATAATTTTTGGAAAAACATACTTTCTCTTGAGACTTCTATATTCTAAGATAGAATAGTTTGAAGCAGAAAAACCTTCCTTCTAAAGCAACTGGAAAAGTGTGCAGGGGGGTGAAGTGTGTGTGCGTGTGTGTGTGTGTGTGTGCTTAGAGTTCACTTAAGCTACTCCATGGTATTGCTGCCTTGGTGTGCATTTTCTTTGCCCACGGCCCCTTATGCAAGCACATGTGCTAGGTAACAGTCCATATTATCAGAAGCAAATGGAAATTTCTTTATGACTTCCCCAGTAGGCTTTGTGATCACCAGTCTACTCTTCCTCCTGGGCCTTCACCTTAACTGTCCCTTAGATAAGAAGATAGGCCAAAAAGAAATAAGCAAATATGGCTAGACTCACACTAAAAATTCTTCATATAGGAAAAAAAAACATGCAAAAACAGAAATGCAGAAAGAAATGAAGAGTAGGGAAAAATATTACTTTCTATCCCAATCCATCTATTTCTCCTATCCTCTTATATATAGTGATCTTATGGTTTATATAACTTCATGTATTAAGTGAAGTTATCCTGAGAATCAGAGACCTTTTACCAACTGCCAATGATATATTTCCACCTGAACATCCTGAGCATTTCAGAGTCATCCTGCCCAAATTAGATTCATAATCTTTCCTCTGCAATCTTCTTCTTCACCTGAGGCTCCATATAACTTAAAGACAGCATCATTCATGAAGTCACTTCCAGACTTAGTTTTTATTCGTCCTAACCCTAATGATAAATAAGACTTGTGGGTTTTGCTTTCTAATTATTTTTGAGACGATCTCACCCTCTCCATTTCTACTCTCCCAGGGTAATGATCATTTATCACCATAGCTATTTTGACAGTCTGCAGCTCTCCTTGCTCCAGTTTCTTTCCTAGTAATTGTAGTCTTCAAATTGCTGCCAGTTACTTTCCCAGCACAGATCTGATTGAGCCTTTCATATAATTAAAGCTTAATTTTCCCTCCTCCCATATTATAATATAATTTTAGAATGTAAGACCATTGCAGTGTGGACCACCAAACTTCCCCAGCTTCCTTGACAGTTATTTCCTTCACCCATCCTATGTCCCAGCCATACCAGATGACTCCCGATCACTACCATCCCCACACCTGGGAGTATACAATCTGTATGCTAAATGATATCTCTTTACTATTCTTTGCTTATGAAAGTTTATTCATTCTTTATCCAAGACTCAGTAAAAAAAAAAAGTTAACAATTTTTCTGAAAAATTTTCCCCAAATGCTGCTCACCTCCTATATCTTAATTTTCTCATCTAAAATTATTTTGGGATAGTTTCAAAAGCTGTGAAGTATACTGAAAAGATCATTAGGATATCTGACTTTTCCTAAGAGAACTTTCAATCCCACTCCCTTACTTTATAGTGATATGACATTGGTGAAAGCGTTTATCCACTTGGGAAACAGTATCTTCTTCTGTATACAAGAAAATTATATCTTTTAGAGGTAGTTAGATTCAATTTATTATAGAACAGGGGCACCTGGCTGGCTCAGTTGGTTAAGTGTCCAACTCTTGATTTTGGCTATGGGCATGATCTCACGGTTCATGAGTTTGAGCCTCACATCAGGCTCTGCGCTGACAGAGTCAGTCCCTCTTCTTGGGATTCTCTCTCTCTCCATTTCTCGCCGCCTCTTCTATCCCTGCTAGTGCTCTCTCTCTGTCAAATTAATGAATAAACTTAAAAACAATCTAGCATAGAACATAAAACATAAGTTAAGATTTTTTGTCATGTATTTAATAATAAGAAAAATAATTATAATAAAAACTAAAATACACTGAAAGCTGGTGAATGCATCAGACCTTCTCAAAAAGTATTGAAACCTACATGAATGTTCCATGCATTATTCTAAGCATTTTATCATTAATGATTTTTCTAGTCCTCACAGCAGCCTTATAACATTGGTAATACTGTGACCCTCAATTTACATATGAGAAAGTACAGATATGCAAGGGTTAACCTGCCAGATACCAAAGAGCTTGTAAATGGTTCAGCCAGGATTCCAATGCAGGCACTGTCACCACAGGACTCTATCTGGCAATTAAATTCAAACTTGAAGCATCTTTGGTATTTATGTAATTTCCCTAAAACTTTCCCTCTTCTTTACAATCTGCTCAGGTTTTGGCTTTGATGTCAGATGTTTTCCTTTTCTGCTTTGACCCCAGCTTTTGAAATTCAGATTTGATCTAAACCCCACCACCCTCCCGAACACTAAAACCACTACAAATGGCATGAAGTGCTACAACTACAATGTTTCATGCACCCCACTCCATTTCTGCTGATTCCAACTTTCACTTGACCAGTAGTTTTACCAGGAGCTTCCATAGGGAGAGTCATTATTCTTATTTTTCTAAGGAGCAAGACAGGGAGTACTACTGTCCTGTTTTTAAAGAATTCAACTATAAGAAATAGCTATTTAGTTTAATTCAGGTCTTCAAATTACTGCCAAGTCTCATAAAGAAAATGATTAATGCTTTGCCTAATAAAGCAAAGAGTTTTGTTATTGATTACCCATAAAAGCAATTCACATATGCAAACACCCCCAATTAAGTTTTCCTTATGCACAAACCCTACTCTCCTACTTACCACACCCATGGAATCTATACTTGTTTCTTCATACACTTTCTTCCAGAGAAAAATATCCAAAGAACCTAGAGAGATAACCTTAGTCCTGGAGTAATGATGTCAATTTTTTGTTTTATTTTTGAGAGTTTGATGTGATAAATCTAAATGCAAGATTGAATTTTAGTTTTATTTTTAAAAATCAAGTTTTTCTGATTTTAAAAACTATTCTTCATATCAAGATTCCTAGTAATTCACTGAGAATATAAAAAATAAAATCAAATACATGTGTGAGACATAAAATATTACATTTTTGCTTATTTTTGGCTAAGGATAAATGTGTAGTACAAATAATTAACTGGCAATTCAAATACGAATTTGCAGTGCTTGGGTGGCTCAGTACATTGAGTGTCCGACTTTGGCTCAGGTCATGATCTCACAGCTGATGAGTTCAAGCCCTGTGTCAGGCTCTGTGTTGACAGCTCAGAGCCTGGAGCCTGCTTCAGTTTCTGTGTCTCCCTCTCTCTCTCTGCCACTCTCCTGCTCTCTTTCTCTCTCTCTCTCTCTCTCAAAAATAAATAAAAACATTGAAACATGAATTTGGAGAGGTCATGAAGAAAGCTATTTATTAAGTCTTATTAAGGACACAAAAAAGCAATATGTCTGTTGATAGACAGAAAAACAAGGTAAAGGTGGAAATTCAAACATTCCTTGCTAGCTTTTCCTTTGGTACCTACATCCTCAGCTGTGATACTTGAAAGATTAAACATCCTCAGGCCAACCAAACCAAGAAGGATAATCTGATCCCTTAGAGAGCAGAAGTATCTGTATTACCTGATATTCTGCTTCAATCTTCTAGTAACAAAGAAAAGGTATGGCATTTGTGACTCTAATTTAAAATTGATTCTGCATGTAAAATGATCCTAAAGTCCAAGGACAGACACAGGGCAGTGAATGCCACACAGTGTACTGGGCATCAGCATTTGATGCTTTAGAGGAACTGATTGTAGGGAGGAAGAAGTTAAAGTCATTCTATTTATCTGTGTCATAGAATAAAATAACTTTTCAGTAATATGCTATTTATCCTGGAAATATTCTTCCAAAAATAGGTTTTAGAGAATTTAACAGAATTTCCTTGGATCTTCCAGTGAGCACAAAACTAGGAAACCCGTATGCATGGCCACTATGCTCCTGGCATTAACTGTTCATAGTAGCATAGTTTCTATCATCTATTGTTGAAATCTGTGCAACAGTAAGGCTGTCGACCTATAGAGAAAATTGATAGCTTATTCTGTGCTGGGGAGAAAATAGGTGCTCATAACTAAACCAAAATAGTCCCATAAACTCTCTTGGTCTAAATTTAACCACTTGGCAGCATAATGAAATCATTATCCTTATTTACAGCTACTACCCTAGTGAGCAGAATGTGCATGATCTGTTCTGCTTGGACAGAATTCAAACTGCATTTTTAGACAAAGAGGCTTCAACATTTTTCCTACAACAAGAAAGACAGTCTTCCTCTAATAATAAATCATCTTCCCAGAAGGCCCACTAAAGTAGAACCATCTAAGTAAACTGTATGTGAGCATTCCAAAATAAAGAAACTCCAATCTTGCCAGGTATATAGAGAAAATCTATATGTCTCCTCTATTCCACCCATCCACTGATGGATGAAGATCCATTTATTAGACTCATTTATTAGATTAGATCATTGCTGCTCTGAAACATTCACTTATTATATTACATCCTTGCTGCTCTGAAAAGCATGAGGAGTGTGGTCTTGGACAAATAAGGGCAGGTGATTATAATTTCAGTGAAGATCGGGGATGGGGAAGAGAGTAAAGTTGCAGGACATCAAAGGGAGCTTGGAGAACGTTAGTCCTCCATTCTATGTAATGTAGCAATTTTATAATAGTTTGTGACTTGTATCATTAAAACAATGTGAATTACTCAGTTGCCTCAATTATTTAGTGGAGATTTTATAGAGAAAGGTAAGCTTAAGTGAGGAATTCCTTTTTAGAATTATAAGGTACAAAGATTTATATAGGAGTGAGGTGTTAGTCCAAGGATGCAAAGCTTCCATTATGCAAGATGAATCAGTCCTAAAGATTTGCTATACAACATAGTGCCTGAAGTTAATACTATTGTATTGTTACTTAAAAACATGTTAAGAGGGTAGATCATAAGTGTTCCTATCATAAAATTAATAATAATAACAAAGAAGGTGAAGGAAACTTTTGGAGGTGAGGACTCTTTATGGTGCAGATTATGGTGATATTTCATGGCTTACCTCCAAACTCACCAACTTGTGTACAGGAAATGTGTACAGATATTTATGTGTCAATCAAACCTCAATAAAGGGTGTTATTTACTTTAAAAAATTGTTAATGTTTATTTTTGAGACAGAGAGACACAGAGCATGAGAGAGGCAGGGGCAGAGAGAAGACACACAGAATCCGAAGCATCCTCCGGGCTCTAAGCTGTCAGCACAGCTCGAAGCGATGGACGGTGAGATCATGACCTGGACCGAAGTTGGACACTTCACAGACTGAGCCATCCAGATGCCCCAAGGGTTTAATTTTTTAAAATATATAACCCTTTAGAAGTTGTGTTCAAAGTAATTGTTGATTATAAAATAATTTGATTTTTAAAGATTTTCTTGTATATATATATATTTTAAGTGGAAAATTCCTCCATATGTGTCTGCACAGTTTGTGTTATATTTCTAAACTCTTGATGCTCCAACTTGTCTAGAATGGAGGTCCTTAGTAAGAAACTGTAATGAAGTTATACATAGTCACTACCAACAGATTGGAATACAAAATGAAGTCAACTTTGCAATAACTACTTCAGTCCCTCTTTACTGAATGGTAATACTGTCAACTCTGAGGGAATTCAGAAAACACCAAAATCTGCCTCTCTGGCATATTGACTGTTTTGAGTTATAGGTGCTTGAAAATAACAAATATAAGAAACATCTTCCTTCTTTTCTTCTGACTTTCTGACCTTTTTTTTTTTTTCTAAAATCAGGAGATGCTCCTCTCACATGAAAGATGTCCTCTGTATGCCAGAAGGAAAGTAACATTCTCATCATCAGGGCAAGACACTGAGTGAGACCTAGAGAATTCCATACAAACAGACATTGTTAAAATAAGTCTTATTTTCCTTTCACTTCCTCACATGGCTTAGTTACTTTTCCAAATTGCCTCTCTTTGTTCAACCTAATATAAAAGCAAGTAAGTTTTGCCATTTCTTTGGATTTTCATTTAAATGAGGGCTCCTGTGTCATGTATTACTTTATATCAAATATATTTGTATGTTTTTCTCCTTTTATCTTTCTAATATCAATTTAATTCTCAGGCCCAACCAAAAAAAATAATAATATAAAGATAAAATTCTTCCTACTCATCAACTCCAATTTAGGCCAATTTCTAAACTAGGTGAAGGAAAATGTATAAGCATTTAAGTATACAAACAAAACAAGAAAAGTTTAAATGAAGGCAATTAGAACCAAGTACACAAATCAAGTGACCAAAAGCAAATACACACAGGTATTAAGCAAGAAAGGCATTTTTATAGATTGTGATTTACATGCAGTAAACGGAAATACTAATAGCATGTAGATAAATAAGATCATTGGGGAACTTTTCAAGTATGATTAGAGACATGGTTACTTGTTTCATATTCTGAAGTATGACAGTAAGCTCCTTAAAAGGGTATAAAAGACTAATAATTTTTAAAAAAGAAAAGAGGGGAACCTGAGTGGCTCAATCAGTTAAGCATCCAACTCTTGATTTTGGCTCAGGTCATGATCTCACAGTTGTGAGATCAAGCCCTGCATGGGGCTCCATGCTGAGCATGGAGCCTGCATGAGATCCTCTCTCTCTCTCTGAAAAATAAATAAAATTAAAAAAGAAAAAAGAAAATACAGAAAACTTATGTTCCCCAACCCATACTGGTTCTATAGAGAAACATAGAGGAGTTGATATTATTAGATTATAAATAGAGTGGGATCTCTTAAGGGTCTGATGTCATAACTGGCCAGGTCTGGCCATCCCCAAGCTCACAGAAACTCTGCCCTTGTCCGTCTCATCCCCACCCCCTTCACTCACAAGGTTCTGTTCAACAAGAATTTCATATTACATAATTTGATTTTATATTCCCTTTGATAAAATATTTTGTGCTATATTCTGCCATGTTACTAACAGTCAACAGACTTTCAAATAGGTATAAATACTACAAAAGCCATTTAGTGGGTGTCTGGGTGGCTCAGTTGGCTGGGTGTCCGACTTTGGCTCAGGTCATGATCTCGGGGTCTATGAGTTCTAGCCCCGCGTTGGGCTCTGTGCTGCTGGCTCAGTGCCTGGAACCTGTTTCGGATTCTGTGTCTCCCTCTCTCTCTGACCCTCCCTCATTCATGCTTTGTCTCTCTCTGTCTCAAGAATAAACGTTAAAAAAAATTAAAGAAAAAAAAGCCATTTAGTCGATGACAATACTCCCAGATATAGTATATTTAGGATTCTTAAAATGTTTTTCAGAAGTCCAAAGTCCTTTAATCTTAGATGCTAGAGATTCTATAAATATGTACATTTCATATAAATGGAAAATACTCTCTTTTTTCCTCCATTTAGAGGGCTTGTTATGCAATGTGGATTTTCATGCCACTCTCAGAGGTTTTAATTTCATAATTATGGTTCTAGGTGAAGAATAAACATCTTTATTTTTAATCTTTGACATAATAATTAGTGTATGTCTTAGTGTGGACTTCCTTGGATTCATCTTGTCTGGAACTCTATGCGCCTCCTGAACCTGGGTGTCTATTACTTTCCCCAGGTTAGGGAAATTTTTAACTATTACTTTTTTAGCTATTTTTCTTCAAATAATTTTCTGCCCCTTTGTCTCTTTCTTCTCCTTCTGGAACCCCTACAATGCAAATGTTTGTTTACTTAATGTGGTCCAAGAGATTCTTTAACCTATCCTCATTTGTTTTTATTGTTCTTTTAAATTTAATTACTTACTTAATTAATTAATTTTTGCTGTTCAGTTTGGATGCTCTCTATGACCCCATCTTCCCGATCACTGATCCATTCTTCTGTATCTTCTAATCTGCTGTTGACCCCTCTAGTGTATTTTTCATTCTGGTTACTAGATTCTTCAACTCTGATTCTCTCTTTTTTTATATTTTCACTGTTTAAAGTTCACACTGAGTTTATCCACTCTTCTCTCCAGTCTGGTGAGCATCTTTATGACTATTACTTTGAACTCTGTGCCAAATAAATTAGTTATCTTTGTTTCATTGAATTCTTTTTTGGTAGTTTTCTCTTGTTCTTTTCGATTAGAGCATATTCTTCTATCTTTTCATTTTGCTTGACTTTCTGTGTTTGTTTCTATGAATAAGGTGGAACAGCCACTAATAAACTTGTAGCAATAGTCTTGTGTATGGTTGTCCCCTATGTAGACTACATGGGCATGGCTGGCTAGAGCTGTGGCTGGCATAGACTAGGGATCCTATGGCACTCTGTGCTGGAACCTCCCAGGTGGCATGGCCAGAACTGAGTGGATGAAGGCCTGGGTAGTCGTGGGGCTCTCTCTGGGCAGAGGGTGCCCTGGTAGAAAGCTAAAGCTGAAGTGGGTAAAGCTCGGGGGTGGGGTATCCCATGGCTCTCTGCATTGAGAATACCCTGGGAAGACAGAGGAAGCTGAAGTGTTCTGGGGTGTTCCACGCAGAGGATGTCCTGGTGAGACAGCTGGAGTTGAGACTGTTGTGGGCTGAGGTGGGTGGGGGGGGGTGGTCCCCAGGATGCAATGGGAAACTATTCTTGATAGGAAAATTATCATGATGTTAATGATAATGGTTGAAAATATGGTCAGATAATGTTGATGATACTAAGAGAAGTTCTGTTTTACAGAATGGAAAGCTCAGACAGGATGGCATTATATGTCAGGATAAAGGCAACATCATATGAAGATCTAAACTCTTGGCAGATGTGTCATTTCAAGCTGCCAATTTTGGAACAGGTGCACATAAATAAGGTACAATATAGAAATGGATTCCAATCAAGTTCCTGAAGCATGGCTATTGTAGCCATTTAACTTTCCCACAGTTTTGTCTCAGAGGCTGTCAGGAAAAATTGATTGGTTTCTGTCCCTTGTAACTGAAGAGAAGCATCTATACTGAAGCATCCAAAAGATGAGGACTTGATATTCACCTTGAGTTTGGAAAGGAAATCCAAGTGAGACAAAAATATGATCATCATGAGAGAAAAAGAGGCAATAATAAAAATTCCTATTTTATCACATGTTTACTATCTGCTGACCTACAGCACTAAGCTAAGTACTTTGTGTATTACCTCAGTGAACCTTCAAAAAATGCTTTGAAGTCAGTAATATTACTATCACCATCATCCCCATTGTTAGGATAATAACCCAAAGCAGAAGCAACTTAATAGCTTGCTCAAGGTCATACAGCTGGTGAGTGACAGAGCCAGAAAATGACAAAAGAGGCCATCTGACTCCAGATGTCATGCTCTAAGCAGCCAGACTATATTGCATGTGTTTAATGACATTTATGCAAACAGTCTCTTCATATTTTCCCCCCTATTATTAGCTTCAGGAGAAAAAGAGAAAACTCATTTTCAGCATTCTCTTTTCCCATAATTATTTTCAAAAGTATTGAGGATCCCCCTTCAATAACTCTTGGTTGGATAAACTCTAATCTTTAAATTTCATTCTTTTCATAGATAGCTAATATATAATACAAATTACTTAGAGCTTATAATTATAGAGCCCGCTCATCTCTCCTGAGCAAAGTAAAATCCTGATAAAAGAAATATAATCTTTATTGGAAATTTTTCTCAATACTTAAAATTAATGTTAAAGAGACAATGGCAATTTTGACATAGAAGGCACACAGAATATATTACATTTAATTGATGGTTGGATTCAGTGTGACTGAAGAATGAATTTCATATATCTCCTATTTGTGGAATAGCCTGGGGCAGAGATCAAACTTGCAAGTAACAGTGTTCTGTTACCAAACACTTAATTGTAACAATTTAATGATACAGTTGCACTCATAAACTCTCTGTTAGGAGTTTTTAAATTTCTGGATTTAATTTAATTCATGAAGAAGATATTCCCTGAGCACATGGTAAGGTGAAAAATCATGCCCCTGGTTGTAGAAAAAAAGAAAGATAAGTTTTTAAAGGGATTGCAGCTTGCAAGAGAAAATGAGCAGTATTTTGTGAATGAATAAATGGGCATAAGGGAAGTTTTAGCAGACTGGTGCAGTATTTACTCTGAAGATGGCTAGCAGGCCAGTATGTAGGGTCATAGATTTCCACAGTCAGGACTTCACAAATTTCAAATACCTTTAATCCTCAATTCCATGGAGACAGATTTTCATGTTCTTAAAATTTCGAACACGTTTTTTGTAAGACGTAGTAAAGTTCAAAGAAAAATGAAAGAATCTAATGCCTGTTAATCAAATTCTATCTTTTAAAATATCTTCACCATAAAGTATGTATTGCAAGTCAGGTTCCCCAGGAAGTGGACCCTAAAATAAAGGTTAGTGTGCCAGGTAGTAATGAATATTCTCAGGATTCACACCTGTGGGTTAATTGTAAAATAAGCATAGTGAATGTACATTGATTCTTATGGAAACATTCTTGTGCAATATGAACTGCAGTTTGTCTCTAAATTTATTACTTAATAAATCTATCTACTTTTCCAATAAGGGCGTTTGGGTTCTCGCTGAATTCCTTTTCCACCAAAGTTCAGTGTTAAAGAACTGAATGTCTGTCTCGCTTCACATTTGCTGGGAGAACAACTTGGAAGAAGCTTCCAGGTCATAGTCTGTGCAGCCAAGGGATGAGCAGGGTTCTCCTTCCCCGGAGGCAGGGACAGTCTGGGGAGGCGAGGCTGCCTGGCCCAAGACTGGGCCAGGTGGGACTTGAGTGTTTGTCCTGATGGCACAAATGTTTCCAAATACTTACTTGCAATAAACTTTCCTAATCTTGGATAGTTAAAATTAAAATGAAAAGTTCCCCATTAAGATTCTTTATGAGAGGAATTTATCAAAAATGTTACCAAATTAAAAGACAAATAGTCTCTATACAGCTTGATTAAAGTATTGTGGTTATTATAAAGTATAGAAATTTCAAATTTCAGTTAATAAAATTAACTGAAAATAATTTTAGATTATCATAGATTTCAAAAAAATGCAGGAAGTGGCCATAATCGTTATCATATTTTCTAAGTACCTTTCATTCTGAGGGATAAAGTGATCAGATTTGGGCAACATGCACATTCATTGTCTGGCCTATACTGGCAGAGTTGTCAAATGGGAGAAGCGGAGAAAAAGTCTATCAGAAGCCAGCAACTATTTTCTTCTTCACTGGACAGAGTGTCTGGGTCATTTATTTAGAAAGCACACTATTGGTTTTGACACCATATGCTCTGTAGGCATTCTGTGCCCCTTAATTTCTAAGAGTGAAACTGGGAAGACAGTAGGAGCATTCAGCCAATTCTTCCAGAAAAAAAAAAAAAGAAAGAAAGACAGACAGACAGACAGACAGAAAGAAAGAAAGGTCATTTACCATTCATACACCATTGATTGGTGTATATGCATCTTGTATAAAATGAGTCATTGTTAAGAAATTGAAACTAGAACTGAGTCCATGACTCAGCAAATTATTTTGATGTAATAGACATTACAAATCTGTTACACTTGCAGTAAATCCTTTTTTAGAATGATTTTTCCTGTAGGATAATTACTATATAATGCTTTCTTATTATAATACTGGTTCTAATCTTACAGGAACCTTAGACACTCAGTCTTGTGATAATACATTTCTTATCATTCCTTTCCTATTAACTTTCATCTCACTGAATGCTATTTCTCTTTCCTTTGAATATATACATATATTCTTGTGTGTGTGTTTTATTTTTATTTATTTTTTAATATATATTATATATATATATTTATTTTTAACATATATATTTTTAATGTATAATTTATTGTCCCTTGGCTTTGGGAGTAGATTCCTGTGATTCATCACTTGCATAAAACACCCAGTGCTCATCCCAACAAATGCCAGTGCTTCCTCAATGCCTGTCATGAATTTTGCCTGTCCCACCCCCTTCCACCCTCAGCTTGTTTTCTGTATTTAAAAGTTTCTTATATACATATATTCCTAAATATTTATATAAAATTTCTTTTAGAAGTGTAAACACAAAAAGTACAAAAAACAAAAAGCTAATCTTAAATCTCTATCTTTAAAAGTTCAAGGCCAATCAACTATGCCATATTGATATTGCAGTAACAGGTATCTGATGTTTTACTGCTATGAAAATGACATAAAATTTTATTTTATAGTACACTACATTTATTGTCTTGTAAAGTTCTCAAATTGTACTTTTTAAAAATTTCTCACTAGTAACAAAAATACCAGAAGTATGGGGTCTACTTTGTGTGAATGGAGTTCTCCGTCAGGGATCGGCGCTCCAATAAAGACAGCCAGAAGGAAAGCAGTGAGCACAAAGCACTTTACTAAAGTGAAAGTGCTCTCTCAATGTAGGAGAGAAGGCAGGTTCTGAGAGGTGGAACCAGAGCTGGGTTGTTTTGGGACTGGGTATTATAGGGTCTCTCTGGCCTGGGAGAAGCTGTGAGGTACAGTGGGGTTGTTTCTCATGGAGGCTGTCTCCTATCACTTGGGAAATTCTTCCCACAGGCCAACATGGGGAGTTTTTGACCCTACAAGGTTTGCACCAGAACCCTCTTGGCAGCCTTTCTCCTTGGAGGTGGAGGAGGCTGTACCCACAATACAAAGGTATTATAAGGAGTCTAGGGTCAGTCTTAGCCCAGGGGCAGAGGTTGAAGAAGAAAACTCAAGCTCTGCACCTGTGGCTCTTGATCTGTCCACCCCAAGATCTTAGAAGCCACAATGTCAAGAGTTGTGCCCCTGGGGTTTTAATGTGTAGCTTATTTATCACCATCCTTGCCTCTAGCTAATGTCTCTATAGTTCCCCTTCAAGGACTTGGACTCTGCCTCAGGTGTTCTTCCACTGCTCAGGTCTAGCTTCTGCCTAACATTTTTATAGGGACCAAGAGAAGAAAGACCTAACAGTTTGGAGAATTAGGCAACACAACAAATATAGTTGTAGAGCTTCCTGACTCAAGTTTATATCAAGTTTCCTTTATTTTTTCCACAATAGGTTCTAGAAATTCTGTGGGGAAGAATTTGAAATTAGACTCTGTATTAGTTTCCTGATGATACCATAACAAATGACCAAAAATTTAGAGGCCTAAAACAATGCAAATTTCTTATTTTAGAGTTCTGATTATTACGTCAAAATTTGGCATAGGACTCACTGGATTAAAATCAAGGTGTCTGCAGGGCTGATTGCCTTTCTGGAGGCTCTAAGGGAGAATGCTTCCTTCCTTGTCTGGCTTCCAGAGGCCACCTGCATTCCTCAGCTCAGGGGTGCCTCTGCAAAACCAGATTCACATCATAACTCTCTTCTGCATCCCCCTTCCACTTTTGAGGATTCTTGTGATTTCAGTGGACCCAAATGAATAATCCAGGAGAACGTCCCTATTTTAAATCAACTCATTAGCAATTTTAATTCCATCTGTAATCTTAATTCCTCTTTTGTCATGTAAGGTAAAATATTTACAGATTCCAGACACCTGGACATGGACATCTTGGAAGGGAGGTGGGGAGGAGCATTATTTGTCTACTACCATCTTAATTAAGTTTCAAACTTGTCTTTGAAAAACTGGGAAGCTTTAAGGAAAGCTACATTAGAATGGGAATTTAGAATGGGAATACTACATTTCTGGAAAACCACCATCAGTAGGGAAAAGGTTTTATTTATTTTATTTTATTTTATTATTTTTTAATCTTTATTTTTGAGAGACAGAGAGAGAGAGAGAGAGAGAGAGAGAGAATGAGTGGGGGAGGGGCACAGAGAGAGGGAGACCCAGAATCCGAAGGAGGCTCCAAGCTCTGAGCTGTCAGCACAGAGCCCGATGCGGGGCTCAAACTCACAAACTATGAGATCATGACCTGAGCTGAAGTCAGATGCCCAACTGACTGTGCCACCCAGGCGCCCTGGGAAAATGTTTTATGAAAAGGCTGAGTGAGGTTGTCTCCTATAAAGGAGATAAAGGCTACATTTAAAAGAATCCGATCAGTAATGGTTTTAGGATGTAGAGAGCCTTTGTATCATACATACACATGCACATTTATTTAAAAATAAATTTATTCTAGGGCACCTGAGTGACTCAGTCAGTTGAGCATCTGGCTCTTGATTTCAGCTCAGGTGGAGATCTCACAGTTGTGAGATCATACCCCATGTCAGGCCAATCAACTATGCCATGTTAATATGGCAGGCGTGGAGCCTGCTTAAGATTCTCTCTCTCTGCCCCTCAGCCTCTCATGGTGTCTCACGGTCTCTTTCTCTCCATAAATACATAAGTAAACATTAAAAAAAGAAAAGTAAATTTATTCTAAAACTTGCATATGCCACCTCTGTCACTCAGGGTCTGGCCTTCAGTGCTGGCACATTGTGAGGGCCTCGCTTGAAAACTATTCTATTTGGGAGTCAGGACACATCTCTTGTAGGATAGCATTTAAATAAAAGTTAGCTATGTTCAAATGTGAAGTTGGTTTTGGGTTTATGCCACTGTCAGTATTCACAAATGGATACTTTTCTGGAGTGGAAGAAGGACTTGGGAATCAGATTCTTAAGGGAATAAAAAAGCAAATTACTAGCATGTGAAATTCCTCCGCCTAGCACAAATGCAAAAGATAGCGTTATGCTGACGCATCACATCTGAGTAGTGCTGAAGATCTATTCCCTGTTTCCTTTTGTGTTCAGATGCAGCTTTCATTCTGACTCATACTTCTAGAGATATTCACAAATTAGCAAACTCTTTGCAACAGTTGCACACGTGGCTAAGGATTACAGCTTAAATGAAAATTTCATTTAAGTTGGCTGGCCGAGTCTTAACTGTTAAATATTTAGGCATATGGTCTATAGAGTCCATCTGTAATAATGACCCTGCAAATATCAGAAACAGGTTTGCAATACGGCTCCAAAAGATCAGCTTTTGAAAAACCTTTTAATAAGAAGTGGGGGTGAATTTTCCTATTTCATCAAGAAAAGAAATAGAATCCAAAATCAGAAATCAGAGGAAACAGGAGAGCAATGAGGTCAAAGACATAGAAGTTGAGGTTTTTCAGAGCTTTGTGTGGCAACATTAATTTTATATGAGAAAATCTTATCTACCTGCAATTGTTAAAAAAAAAGTGACTTTGCTGACTTAGGACTATAGTATTTGTAAGTGGTGAAGAAGAAAAGAATTTACCTAAGCAACTTCGGAAGACAATATTTTGACTATCAGGTACATGACTATCAGACTGTCATATTGACTACCTGATGCTTAAGAGCTACCACTAATCAGATTTACCACCTAAATTTTTATTCTATTTTTTAGCACATTTATTTATCTGAGACACATTTATTATTTCTATTAAGGAGGGAAAAGAAAAAAAAGTGACATTTGCTGAACACTTGTTTGGGGCCAGGTGTTGTGCAAATGACTAGGGACATTATCTCATTTAATGTGTTTTTTTTATGTTCATTTTTGATAGAGAGAGAGAGCAAGCAGGGGAGGGGCAGAGAGGGGGTGACACAGAATCTGAAGCAGGCTCCAGGTTCTGAGCTGTTAGCACAGAGCCTGATGAGGGGCTTGAACCCATGAACCATGAGATCATGACCTGAGCTGAATCGACTGAGCCGCCCAGGGGCCCCTCATTTAATATTTTAACATTACTCTAAAAGATCTGCCAGTATTCTGGATCCTATTAGGATACTGAGGCTGGTAAGGAAACCAGATTATGTGAGTCAATAGTGTGTGTGCTTAAGCACTGCTCAGCCTCCCTCCCAGTCCTTGTTTTCTGTAACCTCTGAGGAGCCTTACTTCCCTTATTCAGTCAGGGCACTTTCCTTGGCTAGGATGATTGCACATCTCTCTAAAAATAGTTCCAGTGCACACTTGTCTGCCATAGGGCTTAATTTTCAATATTGTCTCCACCTTTCCTCTCAACAGTGTAAGCTTTGGATGACAAATCATATGGCTACTCTAAATTATCTTCATCAACATCTATATTTTACACCTTGATATTGTGGGGACATTGTCTACCCAACATCAATGAGAAGCCCTCCTTCTCTTTACCAAGTTAATTTATTTGTCTTTTTCAGGAGAGAGCTTGGCCAAAGATTTTCATGGGAAGTCTTTGATTAATAATAATAATAAGAATAATTTATAATTATTTATAATAATAATAATTATACTATTGTTACATATGTACACATATCAATAACAAACTTTAAAAATATTCTTTTGGTGTTATAAAATAAGTGCTTCATTGAGCAATATTTAAAAAATAATTTCCCAATTCCATGTGTCTGTAGCTTATCTTTTTTTTTTTAAATATAATTTATTGTCAAGTTAGCTAACATAGTGTATACAGTGTGCTCTTGGCTTCAGAAGTAGATTTCTGTGATTCATCACTTATATAAAATACCCAGTGCTCATCCCATCAAGTGCCCCCCTCAATGCCCGTCACCCATTTTCCCTGCCCCCCCACTCCCTTCCACCATCAGTTTGTTCTCTGCATTTAAAATCTCTTAAGGTTTGCCTCCCCTCTGTTTGTAATTATATGTATATATATTTTTTTCTTTCCCTTCCCCCATGGTCTTTTGTGAAGTTTCTCAACTTTCACATATGAATGAATGAAAACATAGGATATCTTTCTTTCTCTGACTGACTTATTTCACTTAGCATAGTATCCTCCATTCCATCATGTTGTTGCAAATGGCAAGATTTCATTCTTTTTCATTGCATAGTAATATTCCATTGTATATCTATACCACTTCTTTATCCATTCATCAGTTGATGGACATTGGATCTCTTTCCATAATTTGGCTATTGTTGATAGTGGTACTATAAACATTGGGGTACATGTGTGCCTATGAATTGGCACTCCTGTATCCTTTGGGTAAATCTTAGCAGTGCTATTGCTGGGTCATAGGGTAATTCAATCTTTAATTTTCTGAGGAACCTTCACACTGTTTTCCAGAGTGGCTGTATGGGTCTGCATTCCCATCAACAATGCAAGAGGGTTTCCCTTTCTCCAAATCCTCACCAACATCTCCTGTTTACTGAGTTGCTAATTGTGGCCACTCTGACCAGCGTGAGGTGGTATGTCAATCATAATCATAATGAGGATTTTTAGCCCAAACAGATTCACCTTTAAAAATTTAATATTTCTACATGGCATTATTTTTTGTTCATTTATTTGCTCATATATTATCTTCCTTCAAAAAGGTTTTAAGACAGGTTAAAACAAATGATAGCCACAATTACATATTAAAACCAAATTAGAGAAATAAAATGAGTGATGAAGGTAAACAAAAATGTGATTATAGTAAGAATCAGAGTCAAAATATTTTCTCTGTTTGATCTTTAAACTTTGTTCTTAACTGTCTATTAATTGATACAAAAAGGGTGGTGGTGGTAGGGGAGAGCAAGATAAATCAGACATCTTGTGAAAAATGGAGAAACAAAACAGTTCTCTTTGAGGAAAAAAAGACTTCCTTAATATTTTATTTATAAATAGTTTATTATGGGACATAGAATAATACAATGGAAAATGCCTTCAACAGCATTTTTTTACTGGTTTTATAGCAAACACAAAAGGATATTTCATTTGATTCATACTTGGAGGCGAAATCAGATAAATCCATGCCATTAAACACTATTCAGGATTTTATTTTTATTTTTGATTCTTCATCAAGGCTAGCAGTGGGCTGAATGTTCTACTTTACTCAGAAATGCTTGTTGGAATGACTGGAACTCCAGGCACAGGCATCTCGAACTAATCAGTGGAAAGGATCACTGATAAAAGATGCTTTGATAGCAGAAAATATAAGTAGATCCAATGGTTGGTGAAGAACCCTTTTTGATCTTTCTCTTTATTTAAATTCTGAGCATGGTGTAGATCATCCAACAACAAAATCTGATATAAGAAATGACAGGCTATTCTGCTCAGAGAAAAGAATTCACAGTGTGGAAACAGCTGAATACATATTTAGAATATTGCTACAATGCTTATAGTACAAAAAACTATTTTTTTATCCTATGAGGTGCTGATCAATATTATGCAACATTAAATTCTCTTGAAATATGGATAGTTTACTTTTAATATTTAGTTTTAATATTTACTTTTAATATTGTTTAGCTTTTGACCTAATAAGTAATATGAAAAAAAAAGTCAAATAGAAGGAGTAGGTCAATGTGGACACTCGATGTTATATATAAGAAGCTCATAGGGAATATAAATAATCAAGACATATTCCTTTTAAAAATTGCCTTCTCTGTATCTGGAAAAAATTTTCTTTGCCACTTAATCTCTGATAGACTGCAACAATGACATTTTCCTCCCAGGATAAGAAAATAAAGAAAACAAACACATAAAACTTCCAAATTGGAAAAGTTATCTGATGGTCAACATTTTATTAAATGATTTTTAAAAATATATCTTTTAAGAATTGTTTCTGAAACTTAAATCTTTTATTAAATGTACTTCACTCTAGGAAATAAGCAAGTTATCACTCAACATATTTTTGCTTAAATGAAATATTTCAATCTGCAGGTTTTAGTGTTCATTATGAATATAACCAGCATGCCTATTTAAACATACTTTCAATACATTTCAAGTATATTTTGAAGTAACAGTTTAATTAAACATAATTTATGTAAAATAGACCACTTTTTATTTGTAATAGAATGAAATAACCAGCATTATCCATTCTTATAGATGTTTAAAATGTAAAAAAATAAGAAGGGAAAACAGAGAGAAGGAAGAAAGGACATAAGGGAGGAAGAAAAGAAAGAGAAAGGAAAAATAATTAAAACAAATGAAAATTTAGATGTGTAAAAGTCACATGTAAATCTACACAGATATATCTAGCATATGGAGAAGAGAAACTTTTTTGATACAAATATACAACTTAGTCTAAAATTCTAATAAAACCAAAAGAGAATTGAATTGAACATTTTATTTATTAATTGTACATGAATAACAGAAATGACATTGCCTCTGCAAACTTACATATACATAAAAAAATGCACCATCTCAGAAAGGGTTGAGATACATTATCAACAGAAGAAAATAGCCCAAAAATATTCTGAAAAATAAAAATAATATTGAGTACTACCAGGTATTAAAATATAAAATAATGAATTAAAACATACAGAATCTGGATTTTATCAATACATCAGAAAAAAATAACCTCACTTGTAATGAAAATTGAACAAGGTACTGTGTTTTGCTGATCACAATGTCAAATATTTAAATGAATTATGTTTAACGTAGAAGCGAGGAACTACAGTATCAGATTCTACAGATTTTCATAAAGTTAATTTGATATTAAGGATAACAATTACTAAAAATGCACATACTGTCTAGTTGCATCTGGGTGGCTCAGTCAGTTAAGCATCTGACTCTTGGTTTCGGCTCAGGTCATGATCTTATGGTTGTGGGTTTGAGCCCCGCATCAGGCCCTGCGCTGACAGTGCAGAGCCTGCTTGGGATTCTCTCTCCCTTTCTCTCTGCCCCTCCCCTATATGTGCTCTCTCTCTCTCAAAATAGATAAACTTTAAAAAAAATGCATACTCTCTGACCCAAGAATTACATTCCTAATAATTTATCCTCTACAAATGTACATACATATAAAGGTGTGTATACAAGAATCTCTATCACCATAGGTTTACAATAAAAAATTGAGAATAACTTAATACTCAGTATTAGATAATTTATTAAATAAATTTTATTTATTCAATGAAACATATGCTACAATTAAAAGTGATTTTTTACTATACCAATATATAATAATGAACATTCTTTATACTGTGAATTGATGTTATAATGTGTAAGTTTGTACATTATATAGAGAGAATTACATACTGTATACATATACTATTATACATTCACATATATTAATACAGTACATATTACACATATATACTATATGTAAAGTTACATAGAAAGTTACATAGCAAACTTTAATATTATCCATATGTGATCAAAATGTATAAGAATTTTATTTATTTTTAAAATTTAAAAAATTTTATTTATTTTTGAGAGATAGTGTGTGGGGGGAAGGACAGAGAGAGGGGGAGACACAGAATCCAAAGCAGGTTCCAGGCTCTGCGCTGTCAGCACAGAGCCCCATGCGGACTTGAACTCAAGAACTGGGAGATCATGACCTGAGCCGAAATCAGATGCTCAACCGAGCCACCTTGTCACCCCTAAGAATTTTATTTTCATTGTAATTTTTTGTAATATGATTTATTTCCTCCTAGTGAGCATATGTTACTTTATAATCGTAAAACATAATTTTATAAAAAGTCTTTGAATTACTAAATTATTAGCTTATAATGAAATGATAGGTAACCTATAAATATAAAGATATATCAAATAAAACATAATATTTACATAGTGTAAGGCTGCAAACACCATATAACCCAATATTTTTCATAATTTTAATGTGTAGCTATGAATTAATTTCTCCAATAATAGCTATAGACATGGTATATTTATAAAAAAACATTTAATTAAATCTCTATAATAGAAAACTACAGAAATGAATTACCTATATGAGTTGTTGTACATATTAATAAACATTAAAAAATAACAGAAAGATAATGGAGAAATGGTTCCATTTCATATAATTAAATACCATTTTATTCATACTTGTTCAATATTTAGAAATCTTTTTTGATCAAGGTTATTATAATTTATCATTTCATACCAGCTAATCTCTGGTTCCATTTAGTACACTATAGAAATCTTATTAAGAAATAACTTTCTTATCCTAATGTGACAAACATGATGTGGTAATGAAAAGCAAAAAGATGTAGTAACTCCTCAAGTAATTGCAGATGTTTAAGGGGCAGCAGTCATGTTTAAGGGGCGGTTTAAGGGGCAGATGTTTAAGGGGCAGCTCATACCAGAGCTCACTATTTCAAAGCCTTTAGTTATTCTTAAGGATTTACTAATATGCAGCGTATTTGGGGAAACCTGCTAATATGCAGCTAGCATTCAAGTAGCTAGGCGTGGTAACAAAAAAAATCAATAAATGTAAGCTCTATTCAAAATATATTTTGTTAGTGTCTTATCTTGTGTATGTGTATGCTTAAAGATTATTAATAGAACATGTCAATCACTTTATTAATTCACTTATAAAACTTTTCCTTGA
Organism: Prionailurus viverrinus; assembly: GCF_022837055.1. Taxonomy (NCBI): domain Eukaryota; kingdom Metazoa; phylum Chordata; class Mammalia; order Carnivora; family Felidae; genus Prionailurus; species Prionailurus viverrinus. The sequence goes on along the minus strand of NC_062564.1, from coordinate 107,526,816 downwards.
TAACGAGTGCATATATGTGAATGACAGCCAAAAGTAAATAGACTTTACATTAAATCAAACATGTATTCATTCTTACATACAGATCAAACTTTTACAATTCTACAAAACGATAAGTATTTACAGCTTATATATAATAAATAAGGTTGTAGCTTCAAAAATGACTGTAACTCACAGTAAAAAAATAATTATTAACTGATCAAAAACTTTTCAAACTTCCCATACACTCAACTAGGCATACAACAGCGTATAATAGTATATAAGTTATTAGGATCTGTTAGCAAGGTATAACACACATACTTCTAACTAGTGAGGCTTCTGTAATCACAGCTTTCTCAAGCCCCATTATGTTCTGGGCCACAGACCATAGTAAGAAAAGCATGTTTATGCAGCTGCTGTTTGGTCATATCCATATCTGGTCTCTTACACAATATTTTTTTGGAGTCGTTCTATTAATTATGGGCACCAAAGGGGGAAAAAAAGCCACGCAACGTTACAGCCATGGAAAGTCACTAATTAGAGCTGACAGTTATGCTACAGGACATAATAAATAAATTCATCCCAACTCTGTAGACAGTTTTAATTTCACAAACTATTTGTTTACTCTTAAATGGTATGCAGCAAGAACTAGAGATGATGGTCCATATGTCAATCAGTGGTTAAATGCTGACTATGACACTGATAACATTTCCAATTCTTGGTTTTGAAAAGGAGATCTGTACGTGTCAAAGGAATTCATAGGACAAATCATGGTTGAAAAGAATTGGCACTCCCTTCCCCTCAAAAATCTAAATAATATGGTTTAGATGATATATCAGCAAGACAATAGACAGCTCATACTTTGGGAGGCCAGTGAGACCAAGGGTTTAGGAACTTCAGCTCTTTTGCTTTGATTCAGTAGGAATATTTTATCTGAATTTTCTAGAAATTCTCACTTTTAAATTTTCAACTGTCACAAAGATGTCAAAAGTAACCAGGAAAGCCCCAGAAGTAAACTGTCTCCAATTTATGGAAGTTCAACTTTTCTTTTTCTTTTTTTTTTTTTACTTTACCATGGTATGAAAGCATTCAGTTAAGTAAGCATTCAGTAAAAACTGTACTTTGAATTTTGGATTTTTATCTTTTTCCAGGCTAGCAGTGTGTAGTATGCTACTATCCAGTGATCAGTGACTCTGGGCAGCAGCAATGAGCCTCACATCCCAATCAATCACATGATCACAAAGGTAGACAAAGTTTGGGCACCTGGGTAGTTTAGTCAGTTAAGATTCTGACTCTTGATTTTGGTCTTGATCAGGTCATGATCTCATGGTCATGAGATAGAGCCCCATGTGAGGCTCTATGCTGAACATGGAGACTTCTTGGGATTCTCTCTCTCTCCCTCTGTCCCAGGCTCCTTGATCCCCCAGAATCAGTAACTCTGAGGGCAGGTGCAGCAGCCATAATACATTGGATGGCGAACAATGGTGCTAATAAATACTTATCAAATGGAATTTGATTTCTGCTTTGGTGTTCCAGGGTATAGTGTCAAGTTTATGCTGTCAGCATGTATAAAACTGAAACTTCAGTCTGCTTATGAGATTTATATCTACAACTTTAAGGCAACCAAGGACCCCTTGAGTTGTCTGAGCTATTATGTTAAGCAGAAATATGACCCTTACAGATGTCTAAGTCCTCATCCCAGAACCTGTGAATATCCTGTCTTAAATGGCTAAGGGGATTCTGAGAGTATAATTAAGGTTAAGGACTATGAGACAGGGGTCATCCTGGATTGTATGTGGGGCTGATGTAATCACATTGAGAGAAGCAGGAGGATCGGGGTAAGAGCAGATGTGATGACACTGGCAGAGTTAGGAGTGATGTGGCTACAAGCCAAGAAATGTGGGCAATCTGAAGCTGGAAAGGAAGGCAAGGAGCAGATTTGTTCCCCAGAGCCTCTAAAAAGAACACACCTCTGCTGACACTGGGATTTAGCCCCTTATGACTCATTTAAGACTTCTGACCTCCAGAACCATAAGATAATCAGTGTCATTTGAATCACTATTTTTGTGGTAATTTGTTCTAGTAGAAACATTAAGGAATGTTAGGTATATTAGGAAAGAATGCAGCTATGATCCAGAATGTGTATTAGTACTATATATAAACGTAGATGTACAAATACTTTGCTCATTATATGTATGTTTCTAGTAATACATTCCTGAAAATTAAGCCATGTTGGATGATTAAAATCAACAAAATATCTAGAAAGGAGAAACAAACTGCAATATCAATAAAGCCATAAGTGTTGAGGTAAATGTTTTTAAAGAAATTATATGAATAGAATTTGACTAAAAGGATTATATATAAAAATTTATTGATACATAAATGTTTAAGTCAAGAATAGCTCTCGGGGCGCCTGGGTGGCGCAGTCGGTTGAGCGTCCGACTTCAGCCAGGTCACGATCTCGCGGTCCGTGAGTTCGAGCCCCGCGTCAGGCTCTGGGCTGATGGTTCAGAGCCTGGAGCCTGTTTCCGATTCTGTGTCTCCCTCTCTCTCTGCCCCTCCCCCATTCATGCTCTGTCTCTCTCTGTCCCAAAAATAAATAAATGTTGAAAAAAAAAAAAAAAAAAAAAAAAAAAGAATAGCTCTCAAAATATTCAATTAGATCTCTCTCAGGTACCAATCCCTCTAGCAAAAAAAAAAAAAAAAAAGGCAAAGATAAATACAGGCTTGGGAGCCAATTCTATACCCAATTCTTAATAGTATTTAGATGACAGTTTGTTAACTTTCTCTCCTTTCCATCCTCATCCTATACCCTCTCTCTCTCTTTCTCATTCTCTTTTCTTTTTTTCCAAATTTAATAGCAGATGCCAAGGAAAATATATATATTCCTTTAGATTGCTTTCATAGTAAATTCCAATTATAAAAAAATGCCTAAATGGAAGTGTGTGTGTGTGTGTGTGTGTGTGTGTGTGTGTGTAAACGAGTGAACTTATAAACATAGAGCCCCATGCAAATTATGTCCATATTCATGCAGTCAAGGATGAGATGGCAAAGACTGACAAGAGAAGCAGACTAAGCCCTGGGGTAGTAGTGATGGCTGCATCTTCCTTGGAAGAAGTGTTTTTCCCACTACATATTAGTTCTTCTCTGCCCTTTTGATTTGAATCAGCCCCATCTTGGTCCACGACAAATGACCCAGGGTTCCTCTGACTCAAATCAGAGTATTTCAAGTAATGCAGTCCCTTGCCTGATACAAAATTAAAGGCAGCAAGTCAAGTTCTTCCCTGGAAATTTTGGGAGAGCTACTGAAAATGACCATCTTTCTTTCCTTGGAATAATAGTCACCTTGCCCAACACACAGATGAGTCCATCTTAGAATAAAATTAGATATGTAAGTGAATAAATGGAGAGAAAGGGGAGTGAGGGACTGAGGGATCAAGACAGAGCATGGCAGTGCACAAAAGCTGATGTCATCATTTAAAATTTTCCATCTAGATTTGCCCAACCTCCTCCAACCCACCTCACCAGTGTGAGACAACAGCTTAGGCTGGGTGCGTTTTATTTGCACAATAATAATCCTCAGCAACACAGAGACACTTTATTTTATGCCATGTCTCATCAGTGTTAAAGGCTATAGAATTGGAAAAAAAACTGTAGTTCTGTGATAAAATGAAACCATTGATAGGTTCAATGATGAGCATTTGATAGAAATAAAAAGTTTGAGATTAAAACTGGGTGACAAAGAACTAAGTCTAATGTAATGCAAAATCAATGGAGAATAACAATTTCGCATGAAAAGCAATAATAGAATAATAAATTATTTCAGGGAAAGTCATATCATTGGAGGTATGAAAATCAAGAATCACTACTAAATACATCATTATAATAATTTAAATTACTTAAAATTTACAATAAAAGCTTTTGACTTGTTTTTGGACTGTATTTAATGTAATTTTATAGACTGTAAATGAATGGAAACATTTAGTGTGTGACAGTATTTCAATAGTGCTCGGTATGAGTAATCAGAAGAATAACATTTTCCAGCCCTAAGGACTGTGCATGTATGAATATCCTTATTCCCTACATATACACAGAAAAGAGGAAACCTTCCCTTATTGAGGCAAATGAGTTTTCAAAATGACTTCCATTTCTGTCTTTTCATAGAGAAAACAACAGTGGCTCATTAAATACCATTTTAAAATGTATTCCCTAAGCACATTTCTCTGTCACTTTCCCAGAAGCTTCACTGCATTCAGCTTTCACTGCCTCTTTTAAGGGGGTAAGAATGTAAACAATACCTCACATGAGATTTACAGTTTCTACAAAATTAATCCATTTTCAGCTTCCTATTAAGCTTCACATAAAAAGCACAATTGCTTAGGGGAAGCAGTGCATAGATTTACTTAGATTTTAATTTAAGCCAAAAACAGAGTTATGCATTAACAACAGTAATATCACTAATTAGAACCAAAAAGTGACAGTGTTTTCCTAAGATTTCTATTCTCATAAAGTAGTTAAAATTCCATTATCAAAAACTACATGAGGGGAATGACATTTAAATACCATCCATAATAGAGGGAAACTTTCTTGACTTGAAAAATAATGTCTTCAAAAAACTATATATAATTAATATCATATGTAATGGCACGAAACTCAAAGCTTACCCTGTAAAATCAGGAGTAAGGCAGGACATCCTCTGTCCCTGTTCCTATTCAATATGATATTGTAAGTCCTAGGTAATGCCATGACATAGGGAAAGGAAGTAAAAGGTAGGCAGACTGGGATGGGAGAAATAAAACTATTTTTGCCTCCAGATGACATAACTGTCTGTGTAGGAAACCTCAAGAGCATATTGCAAAGCAAAGCAATCCTGATTCAAAAGTTGGCCCAGTATTGCAAGGTTATTTTAGCTTTGTTTTATGCCCACTCCCCACTGATTTCTCAATTTGCTGACTATGAAAAGTACTGAGAGGATGAATTTTTAAGGCGAATGCCACCAAACATTTTTCAGTGAAGCACTAGGCAAAGTTGTTTAGGTAACCAAATTCTTTAATATTTCTCAGTGCACTTTTTCCAGTTATTGTACTATTCTTGTGATATTGTAATAGACTTGATTTTCTCTTTCTAGGTCGGGGCAGCTCTAAAATTTTGCTCTTGTGAAGGAGAATGGGAAGACTTATTCGGTCTTTTTTTTTTATTTCCTAGTTTGGATCATACTGAAATGGAAAATTTCCTCACTGTCAGCAACATTACAAATGAGATATGGCTATTTTAGAATCAAAGAAATGAGAGAACTATAGAAAAAATATTATAAATGTTCTCTTTATGTTTTATCTGGCAGAGTCTGGGCAACAATGCATTTGGAGCAAGAATCTCTTCCCTTCTATGACTGGGCTGCTATTGAAGGATAGCAGTGCAAAACCTCGTGGAGTTTTATAGAAGTAACATAGCATAGGAATGCTGGGATTACAAATATTCTGAAGTCTCCCCATCCCTGTCCTGTCACATTTCAGATGTAATCAGAAAAACAGAGGCATGAAGGAGTCTAAAATATTATAGAGATGTTTGAGAGAAACTTGGAGAATAGAGTCATAGAAACTAAGGGATAAAAGAATTTCAGTAAAGAGATGAATGAAAGTTTTTTTAATGTGATTAGATCAAGACGAAATAAGCTTACAGAGGATTGTTAGATTTGGTTATTGATACTGATTATGTGACAGAATGAAAGGGGATTTTACCAAGGCAAAGGTCAAGAGTTGAAGAATATCTTTAGCACAAAGATTTGAACATGTGTGTTTTTCTCTGGCTCCTCCTGAAATTTTAAGTGACAGTAAAGAAAGTAAAGAAAATGTTTGAACCCATTAACTATATAATAGAGTACTAGGAAGGAGATGACAGCAGGTAAGAGGTATCAATACTTTCTCTGGAGATGGGAAGTGGAACAATCAATAAGAGGTAAATGACAGCAAGATAAAGCCGAGAGCTAAGAGCCTGCATGGAAGGGTGGCCACAAAGAAGCAAGTTATGCTATGGGACTACCACTGTAGTTTCCTGTAATGGAGGCACATGGTATCTCAATGAGGTAGGTGTAAGAGTTTCTCATAGTTGACCAAAGAGGAGTTAGAATGTCCAAGACCCTCCCCAACCCAGTACAGGCATCTGAACAGCCCTTCCTGAACACAGCCACAGATGCATGCTTCTTCTTAGGAAAAACTGAGATGATGTGATCCCAGTCTCAGAAAAACCAGGGATAGCTGGTGGTGAGGATGAGGGTGAAAAAGTGCCCTGACAATGAGGGAAATAAATGAAATTGTTAATTAAACTTTACAGTTCCCATCCTGTTCCTCCAATCAGTTACCAGTATGGAAACAGCCAGGTCTGTAGCACCAGGTGAAAGATTTGAAAACTCATCTCTGAAGAAACTAGCCTAAAAAGATTCAAATAAGCAAGCAAACAAACATTAATCACAACAAAACTATAAACATAAGCAATTTGAGATTCCATTGTAGAACTTTATTCTGAAGTCCTTCGTTCAAAAGCACCCTCATCAAACACATATGTAGAGTCTCAATAAGCTTTTTAGTATCTCATTTTAAATCATGATTCAATAGCCAAAGATCACTAGACATTTCATGAAAGCTTATAATAATGTTGAGTTTATGTCACAGAAAATAGGAAAAAAGGCAGAGATAGAAAGTAGAAAAGCAAAATGGGATATTATAGTAGGGTGTCCAGTTTTTAGTGCTTCTGTAGCAATGTTTCTTCAACTGTCTCTATATATTTTTATATGTGCATGTGTTTGTGTGTATGTATAGACACATATTTTAAAGGTTCTGAAATGACCTTTAAAAAACAAAACTAGAGCCAGCTCTCTTTCAAAATAAATAAATAAACTTAAAAAAAGAGTGGGTCACCTGGGTGGCTCAGTCAGTTGGGCATCTGACTCGATTTCAGCTCAGGTCATGAGCTCATGGTTTGTGGGCTGGAGCCCCACATCAGCCTCTGTGCGGAGCCTGCTCGGGATTCTCTCTCTCTCCTTCTCTGCCCACGCTCTCTTTCTCTCTCTCTCTCAAAATAAATAAACTTTAAAATGTACATATATTAACCAAATTCTTAAATAATTATGATCCTAATTAATTATGCAAGATTATCTGATATCTAAATATCTAAATGTATAGTAAATATATGCTACCTGACAGAATCTTAGATAAAATAATGTAATTATTTGAAAAAGTAGGTTGTCCTTAGTCTTTGTCAAAAGTGCAATTTGTCAAATTGGAACTTCACATTTGTTTTCTCTGCTGCATTAAATTTTAGTTTGAAAATTGTACTGAAGTGAATATTTCTTTAATATAGTTAAAGTTTACTTGTATAGAATATTGGCCTAAGACTAAGGAATTTGGGCTAAATTTCTAGAACTTTATAATTTAATATTTTATAGTTATATATTCTTCAATTTTTCATTGTCATTTAAAGATTGCATCCTTTTTGATGTTAAGAGCATTACTGCTATCAGTTCTATCATTTATAACTTTTCCTAGTGTCATGATGCAGCCTGAATTTTCAAAGAATATCCTCATATTGAGATTATTCACTACAAAATGTATAGGTTACTTTGTGATCTGCATTTTGACCTGATAAAAGCTTATCATATTTTCTCTAAAGTGATGGTAAAGAAAGGTCCTGGAGTCAAACAACTTATGGTATGAACCAATTCTTCTACCTAATAGCTGTGTGAATTACGGAATTGATATACTCTATTTGTGCCTAATTTTCCTCATTTATAAACTGGGGAGCCATTTTTAGTAGTGTGAGAATTAAATGACATAATGATTATAAATCATGGACTAAGTAAAGGTTAACTGTTCTTACTATCTATTTTAATCAACATTCTCCATGACTTTATGTGAATATAAAACATATAACCCAATTTATTAACTTACATAATATTTATTGAATGTGTATTATTCCAGGTACTGTGCAATGCACCATACTGCATCGCTTTCACAGTCCAGTGGATCACTGGTCAGATGCTATGTTGCCTGGGATTTTTGTGCTTATGGATTGGGCACTTCATAAGCCCATAGATTATACGTGAGCCTTTGTGGACTAAAAATGCAAATCTAGATTCAGAATAGGTATCTGTCCTTGTGAGAACAAAATACTGGATCTTCCATGATGAAAACTTTCCAATGTATTCCTTTTGTCACCAAGTGGATTTTTTGTCTATCCAAGTAGTAGTGTCATATCAGTTTCTTGGCATTGATCTTTGTTGGAGACTTTTTGGATATTCAGAAGTGTCCATGGCTAGATTGAACTTCATTCGTGGATATCTATGCTTTTGGGACCATATATCATCTATATATAGTAGTATATATAGTAGTGTCTCTGCTACTTTGGCCACCCTATTAATATACTCATGTGCTAGTTCTGCTGACCAATGGTAAAGACCAAGTAGATTTAGACAGGCAATCTAAAGTGGAGGGTAAAAAATAGGAAGTAGGAGTGTGCAGAATGAATCTTCAGATAGCAGTGCATATCTGCCAACTGTGAAATTAGTGAGGTAGTAAAGGACAACCGGATAGGACACGTCTTACACCTTCAAGAAAATTTTGGCCAGGCTAAAAGAGAGCCTTTGTGGTATGCTGACAATACCCCTTCCTCCCCAAATATCAGGCCCTAGATCCTGGAACTTATGGATGCCACATTATATGGTAAAAGATATGATAAAATTAAGGATCTTGAGCTGTGGATGTTATCTTGAAAAATGCAATCAGATGTGTCTTCATAAGAGTGGCAGAGGGAGATTTCACATAGAAAAGACACACACACACACACACACACACACACACACAGAAGAGGAGTTGGCAGTGTGACCACGGAGACAGATTGGAGTGATGTAGCTGTAGTGCCAAAATGCCAACAAGTCACCAGAAGCTGGAAGAAATAAAGAATGGACTCCTCTCTAGAACATCCAGAGAAAACACTCAACTTCAGATTACTTGATTTCAGTCCAGTGCTACTGATTTCAGAATTCTGACATCTAGAACTGATTGATAAAGAATTTTGGTTGTTTATAGCCACAAGTGTCTGGCCATTATTATAGACTTGGCAACAAATACAGTTCTCAAGCCAGGGTTTTACAGTTGAGGAGGTCCATATAATACAGGAATGGATCTGCACTAGTATGCTACTGTGTTCAGTCATTGCCTACAAGCATCTTGGGGGAAGTGTGGCCTTGGCAGGAATGCAGCAGTGGATCAAGGAGGGCAGCAGAGGGGCAGTCAGTCAATGGCTGTCAATCAACTGCCCTTCCCAGAGTAAGAAGAGAGAAAGGCACATTTCCATTGCAACCAAAAAAAAAAGGTAGACTTTCCTTTTTTTTATTGAACTATAGTTGGCATACTTTATATTAGTTTCAGGTGTACAGCAAAGTGATTTGGCATTTATATATATTACAAAATGACCACAAGAATAAATCTAGTTATCATTTGTCATACATAATTAGTCTAATATCATTGACTGCATTCCCTATGCTGTACTTTATATTCCTGTGGCTTATTTATTGTGTTTTGTACGTATTGATTCCCTTCAACTATAATGCCTATCTACACACCTTTCACACCTTCTGACAACCATCATTGTTCCCTGTATGTATTAGTCTATTTCTGAATTGTTTCCTTTGTTTAGTTTTTAGATTCCACATATGGGTGAAATCATATGCTATTTGTATTTCTATGTCTGACACTTAGCATAACACCCTCTAGGTCCAAGAAAGAAAGATTTTCTTCATTTTCATGCCTATATTCTACCATTAAAGATAGATAGATGATAGATAGATATAGAGATGATATAGATATAGATACATATATACATGATATAGATATAGATATATAGATATAGATATAGATATAGAATATATGTATATTATATATAGATTTATAGATAGATTATATATATACAGACACAGAACTATATATATATATATATAAAGTCTATCTATCTATATATATATAAAGTCTATTATAGATAGATTTATATAGATACAGAACTATATATATAGATATAGATATATATATAGAGAGAGATATATATATAAAGTCTCCTTTATCTGTTTATGTATTTATAGACACTAAGGTTGCTTCCATATCTTGCCTATCGTAAATAATGTTGTAACAAACATAGGGGTGCATAAATCTTTTTAAATGAGCATTTTCTATTTCTTCAAATACCCAGAAATGGAATTGCTAGATAGTATGGCAGTTCTATTTTCAATCGTTTGAGGAGCCTCCATACTATTTTCCCTAATGACTATACCAATTTACATTTCTACCAATAGTGCATGAGGGTTCCTTTTTATCCACATCCTCTAAGCACTTGTCATTTGTTGTCTTTTTGATACTGGCCATTCTGATTGGTGTAAGGTGATATCTTGCTATAGTTTTGATCTTCTTTTCCCTGATGATTAATGATATAGAACATATCATCTGCATGTCTTCCTTGGAAATTTGCCTGTTCGGGTCCTCTGCCCAACTTTTAATTGGATCGTGTGTGTGTTTTTTTTTGTTTTGTTTTTGTTTTGTTTTGTTTTTGGTGTTGAGTTGTAGGAGTTCTTTATATATTTTGGATATTAATCCCCTATTGGGTACATTATTTGCAAATATCTTCTCCCATTCAGTAGATTGTATTTTTGGTTTGTTGATGGTTTGCTTTGCTATTACAGAAGCCTTTTAGTTTGATGCAGTCTCAATTGTTTAGTTTTGCTTGTGTTTCTCTTGCCTGGAGAGACAGATTTATGAATGTGTTGCTAAGGTTGATGTCCATGAGATTAGTGCCAATGTTCTTTCAGGAGTTCCATGGTTTCAGGCCTCACATTTAAGTTTATAATATATCTTGAGTCTATTTTTGTAGGGGGATGTAACAAACTGGGCCAGTTTTATTCTTTTGCATGTAGCTATCCAATTTTCCTATTACCATTTATTGAAGAGACTATTCTTCCCCTAGTATATTCCTCCCTCCTTTGTCATGTATCAATTGACCATTTAAGTGTGGGTTTATTTGTGGGCTCACTATTCTATTCCAGTGATCTATTACCTCTTTCTGTGCCAGTGCCATACTCTTTTGATTACTATTACTTTGTAGTGTAGTTTTGAATCTAGGATCATGATACCTTCAGTTTTGTTCTTCTTTCTCAAGACTGCTTTGGTTATCTGAGGTCTTTTGTGGTCTCATACAAATTTTAGGATTGTTCTAGTTCTGTGAAAAATGATTTTCATATTATAATCCAAATACACTATAATGATAGTGTGGACCTTTTAAAAATATCTTTCCATTTCATAAGTAAGGTATACCTTTCCCTTTATTTGTTACATCTTCAATTTGTATTAAAGTCTCACAGTTTCCAGAGTCCATGTTTTACACCTTCTTGATTGTTTTTGATGCAATTGTAAATGGGGTTTTCTTAATTTCTCTTTCTGCTACTTTGTTATTGGTGTATAGATGTATAAGAAATTTATGTATTTTAATTTTGTATCCTGCAACTTTACTAAATTCATTTATTAATTTTAATAGTTTTTTTTCATGGAATTTAGTGTTTTCCACATATAGCATCATGTCATCTGCGGTGACATTTTTATTTTGTCCTTACCAACTTGTGTGCCTTTTATTACTTTTTCTTTTATGATTATATAGCCTAGGACTTCTAGTACAATGTTAAATGAACATAGCCAGAGGAGGGAGGCATCCTTGTCTTGTTTCTGGTCTTAGGTTTCACCATCAAGTATGATGTTAGCTATGGCCATGTCATATACAGCATTTATTAAGTTGAGTTATATTTCCTCTATACTTTCTTTGTTGAGAGTGTCTATCATAATGGATGGTGATTTTAGACAAATGCTTTTTCTGTGTCTATTGAAATGATAATATGATTTTTATTCTTTATTTTGTTAATGTGGTATATTACATTGATAAAAAGTAGGTTTAAAGTTTTGTGTGCACAGATGCTTTTATTCCAAAATAGAAAAATGCCTATTGCTTTCTAGATAAATATCACATTTATGAAATTTGGCTATCTTCAAGGTCAAACAGCAAGATTCAATCAAAGTGAAAAGTATTAGTAAACCTAATCCTTTCTCTGAGCACAAATAATGTACAGAATATTTATAAATATATTGAATACCCATTATATCAAAATAAAAGAAATCCTCCAACTAAAAAAAAGGAAGAAGACATAATGTATGATACCTGATGAGAATACTTATATCAAAAATTATGGGTTAAGAGGTGCCTGGCTGGCTTAATCAGTAAAGGATGTGATTCTTGAGTTGGGGTTCATGAAACCAAGTTCCGTGTTGGGCATAGAGCTTACTTAAAAAAATTATAGGTTGAAACTAAAGTGAGTGGAAACTAGAGGATAATATGTATATTTAAAGAATGGCTACTATATAATAATCTAAACATCCAATTTTAGAGTTAAAGTAATTTAATGGAAGGAAGGAAGGAAGGAAGGAAGGAAGGAAGGAAGGAAAAAGGAAAATATAAAAATAATGAGAAACATAAGCTAGATAAATTTTTTTTGTCTTTTTAGCTAATAAAAGAGCAAGCACCTGGAACTATAAATTAATAAAATATTAAAACTGGAAATGTTAAGGATAAGAAAAAGAACAGAGCCGCTGATGCTGGTGAGCTTAAGCAGGTGATTAAAAATCTTACAGATAGGGGCGCCTGGGTGGCGCAGTCGGTTAAGCGTCCGACTTCAACCAGGTCACGATCTCGCGGTCAGTGAGTTCGAGCCCCGCGTCGGGCTCTGGGCTGATGGCTCAGAGCCTGGAGCCTGTTTCAGATTCTGTGTCTCCCTCTCTCTCTGCCCCTCCCCTGTTCATGCTCTCTCTCTGTCCCAAAAATAAATAAACGTTGAAAAAAAAATTTAAAAAAAAAAAAAATCTTACGGATAACATTATGCTAATAATATTTTACGTTGCAGAAAATACCACTTACCTAACCTGACTCTAGAGACAATAGGATAAAAGGATAATACAGAGTGACCAAGTTGAATTTATGTAATGAATAGTTTTTAGTTCCATTAATATAAGATGAATCAGTATAATTTAATATAATAATAAATGAAAGGTAAAGAGAGGAGACAAAGTTTTCTTTGTCAAAGAAGAGAAGTCTTTCTTTATCAGAAAAACAAAGGTGCCCACTAAGTGATCACTCTTTTCTTCATTGGCCTGGAGATAATAGCTAGTATAACAAAAAAGAAAAAAAATAAATAAAAGTTGTTAACATTGCAAAGAAAACACAACTCTGACATTATTTTAAAATTATACTTAAAATGAAACCAGCTTAACTTTCCTGTATAAATATGATCTCAAAGCAAATTTATGGTAACTAAAATTTTATGTAAACTGTATTAGTATCTTCGATAGAGAAATAAATTCAAAGTACCTAGAGAGTGAGAACTATGCAAATCAAATTTTTCCTGATTTTCATTGAGACTAGGAAGCTTAAAATCAAATTGTTTGCTGAATTCCATTCTTTTTTTTAAGAGGAAAATCTTAATTTAGTATTCTTTTGTTCCCATAAAATTTCTTAGGCCTCTATCTCTGTCTTAAGTTTTGTCTTTTGCTGTATTAATTTCAATCTCACTGAATACGACATATATTGATTTTAATTATGATATTATATTAAAGTTTGTACAGAGGCAGAAGTCTGAAAATGAGAATTCCATATTTAAAGAAGTAAATATTTAATTTAGGGTGTGAACAACAGAAAATAAAATTAGCAATATAGGTGTATATCACGTGTACAAAATGTTCACAATGGAAGACAGAGGTTTTTTTTTGTTTTGTTTTTTAATTTTTTTTTCAACATTTATTTATTTTTGCGACAGAGAGAGACAGAGCATGAACGGGGGAGGGTCAGAGAGAGAGGGAGACACAGAATCGGAAACAGGCTCCAGGCTCCGAGCCATCAGCCCAAGAGCCCGATGTGGGGCTCGAACTCATGGACCGCGAGATCGTGACCTGGCTGAAGTCGGACGCTTAACCGACTGCGCCACCCAGGCGCCCCAGAAGACAGAGTTTTGAAGTGGCAATTGGATGTGCAGTTTGCAAATGGAATATTATAAACCAAACCATATCAAATTATCCGTTGTGGCCAATTTATAAATCATCATGTTCTATTAATTATATAATCTGTAAGTATACTTGATGTGTTCCCTTTATGACTTTTGGTTAAATTGTAGGTATGTATACATTCATGAATTCCATGTATAATCTAATTTTTTATCAGGTCTTATTTATCCAAAGGTAGAAAAAATACAGCTTTTATACGTCTAGTTGAGTTTGGCTGCTAAAGGCCAAATGCTAATTTTTCCTAAGCAATTATGAATTAATGTCAGAGACTTGTCATGAACAGCAAGTGAGCAGGTGACAGAGCAATTGTGACAAGCTTGTCAAACTAAACAATTGTGAGGAAATGTTAATAAGCTCTTCTTAACATTATTTTATAATGTATAAAAGAAATGTGACATGTTATTCTTATAACAACACTGATAGAATTCTGGTATGTTGTTGTTGTTATAAACGTGTTTACGTAATGTCTCTTGAAGGTTAATGAGAGCATCTTCATTAACTGAGCTCAAATTAGACAAAGAATATATCCCAAGGAAGACTCATAATACAAGAAGTTTTAAAATAGTAGTTAAAATGATTGTTATTCACAATCACAAAGGCCAAAATTTTTTTCACTGTTTATTTTCATAGAGAGAAATAGGGTAATCACAAAATGAATTATAATAACAATATATAATACAATACATATAATTACATATGCTATTTTGTATAAAATAATGTTTAAGCATTTCTTCCTGAAACTAGTCTATTTATGCTCATGTAATAAAAGGATATTCATATTAGTCAAGCTATTATGATAACAATGCTTTAAGAGCTTTGAATAAATAGAATATAATTATAATATCATTCAAGTGATTTTTTTTAGAGAATGATATATATATATGTGTATATATATATATATATATATATATAAAACTGGAAATTTATAAATGACTTTTCTTTTTAAATAATGTTCAAAGTGAACACAGAGTGTCCCAATATGGCAATAGAAATAACAAGCAAAAGTAAGAAATAATAAAGATGTGTTTACTGTAGTACAGATATATAAATAAATATCTGACACATGGCTAGATAATAGATGTGCTGTCATCAACCTTGCCCCCTTCCCAAATCTTTTTGTTGATGGCTACAAAATCCTGGCATTAACAAACCAGTTTATGAAAATATGAATACATACAATATGCTTCCTATTCTAGAAAAAATACAAATTTCTAAGTCATTTCTAATATTCTATTTCATCTTCTAAAGACCTAGTAAATTGTATGTACACTGTGTTACATAAAATTATTCTATATAGTGTAGTTTTAGGGGCATGTTATATAAAACTTCATCCTTATTGGATGATACAATATATAAAAATACCATCAGTAAAAACCCTCTTCACTGAATTTTGAATACATATTTCTTTTAACCAAGTTATGGCTTGTTTATCTAAGAGCACTAACATATTACATCACTTCATGCTACATATAAACGTAAATAATAAATATCGCATGAATCCTCTATATGTAGCTATATCTGAATCTGAGAGAATGATCAGGATTTGATGAAAGGAAGTGGACAAATGAATACCCAGGCTAGGAAGATGAGGTAAAAAGGTGTCCTGATGCCAGAAATAAATCAAATAAATTTTTTAAAAGCTGGAGAGAATGGTCACAACAAACAGGCAAGTCAGTGCATTTGCGGGTTGCATTTGTGTGTTTTACGAAATAAACACAGAGAAAAATGTTTTATCTTGAGTGCCCATACGTGCACAGTAATGATCTATTTGCCATTAATATTGATCTAATTTTAAACATCAAAAACAATTTGTTTGAAGTCCTAAAGTGTTTATATCTCCTCCACAATAGATGCTAAATCGGCTTTTTAAATTAATCCTTTGCATCTGTTTCTCTGTACTGTGAAAATCAAAACGAGGACGCCTGGGTGGCTCAGTTTGTTAAACGTCAGACTTCAGCTGAGGTCATGATCTCAGGGTTAGTGAGTTCCAGCCCCGCGTGGGTCTGTGTGCTGATAGCTCAGAGCCTGGAGCCTGCTTCCGATTCTGGGTGTGTCTCTTTCTCTGCTCCTCCCCAGGTTGCACTCTCTCAGAAATAAATAAGCATTAAAAAAAAATTTTTTTAAAAAGAAAATCAAAATATATTTACTCATTAAAATATGTAGATAGTCTGATGCATCTATGCTACAGAAAAAACCTTTAATATTTTACACATATTTCAAAAATGATATGAAAAGTGTTTTGTTCTGTCTTTACATTAATATCTTCCTTTACTGATATCAAGGGATCTCACTGAACCTGATAGGAATGTTCCAGTTTGGTGTATAATCCTTTTCCCTGATTTTCTTAGGAAATTCAAACTCCAGTCACTGCAGCATAAGGCCATCTTGTTTAAAGAACCGTTTCTGGATATTATTTTCTGGTTTTATTAATCCCTACCTCTTCTTTCTTTGGTGTTTCCTTTTGGGGCCAGGCTTATATTAAGCAATATATTTTAATATTTCTGAACAATAATGTCAGAAGAGGTTTTGCCCAGTCTTAAGCTACTAATGAAAGTCAGTAAGCCTTTGTGTTTTCTAGTTTGCTTTATATTCTCTTTGCAGGGCTGACATATTTTGATAACAGGGTTATAGTTTCACAAAAAAGTGGAAGTTTTCCCTTTTTTGCGGCCTGCGAAAAAGTTTATTTAGCATGTAAAATATGCAGTTATGAAAAATTTATAATTTATCTGTAATAAACTCTTGACCTGGAAACTTGCTTTAGGCAACATACACAAACATTCCTGATTAGCATATTCGCCAGTGCTTGTTGAAAATACTGGTCCAAGATCACAATGTCCTTAGTAGGTCAGAATCTCAAGGAGAAGATTTGCAACAAGTATCCCTGAAGATTCCTACTTTCAGGATAATTTAGGAAATACTTGGGGAGGCATAAAAAAATACTTTTTGGTGTTGGTGTATATTACCACTTGTGTTTTCATAGAGAATTATTCATTTTTAAATTTTCAACTTTTTAACATATAATTTTATATTTTCCAAGGTTTAGTTTTTTCAGATATATAACTGTATCTTTTTTTTTAATTTGTTACATTCATAAACTATAGTATATTTAAACTACTTGAAATAATTTTCAGTACTGTTCTTTTTATAATACAGTTTTGTTTACTACTGTGTATAAGGTCCTTCTTATAGCTTTCCAAAGATTTTGTTGTTCTTATATTCATGAATTAGATACAGGTTTCTTTTTTTTCATTTTATATACTGTAAGTATTTAATATTCTTTATAAATCTCATAAATAACAATAAGTTTATTTCTCATTATCATGTTAAAACATTATAGCATTGCTATTTTGATTTAATATGAACTTAAGTTGTTCATGATCACCTTAACATATTTAAATAGTTAAGATTTTTAGTTTATGTTTTATTAATTTTTAATTTTATTAAACCATGGCTTAAAATACTTAAACATTTATACCTGTTTGATTTACTTAGATGTCACCCGTAGCCTCAGTTGTTCATCAGATACATACATATACATGTACAAATATATATGCATATATATGCATAAGCATATATACATATATACATTATTTACTGCATATATAAACTGCCATTAATACATTTTCTCATTTTGTTACTGCTATAGAGTATTCTACACTGATGCAATAAAATTAGATCCTCTTGTTTTTATTCTATTTATTTTTTAATTCAGAATTCAACTTTTTCACCTGTGGTTATTTCCCAGCAATTAATTATCAGCTCTTATCCTCTTGAAATGATTTTATGTGCTTCAAAAATAGGGATCATTGTGTCTGTGGAAAATTCTCTAATCACTATTCTGATTTTAGGTATAGATCTTTTTCCTGCTGCCAAAAAAATTTCCTGAGTGTGTGTGTTAATATGCCTTTACTTATCTTCAACTGATAGACTATGGTTGCTCTAAAGCTGATTGTCTTTTATGTTTTCCCCTTTTCCAGTCATACCAAAAGCTGTTACTTGAAAAAAAATGAGTATTCTGTGTCTTCACTAGAAACATATACACTACCACTTTGCCATGTGTATATACATATATCTTCTTTTAGTGCCATATGTGCTGTCATTTGCAATGGCAGATAGTTTCAGGGAAACTCCTGTAGCCAGCCCAAACATTCTGCTTACATTATACCAAACAGGGAGCATTTATTTTTCCTGAGTATGCAGTCTATTCAATAAAACTCATGTCTTTGTTAACTTCTCCTAGATCACTAATAATCAGCACTCTCTTTCCTTAATAGCCAAATTGCAATGGTCTTAGAAACCTTTATATATGTTGTTTACATTTTACTTAATATTTTATCAGATATATGGGATTTTATTTTCTCGTTCTCCTTGTTTGTAGTTTCAGAATGTTCAACTGATTGAGAATTTCTTAATATTATTTATTTATTTATTTATTGATTGATTGATTGATTGAAAGAGAAAGCAGGCAAGGGACAGAGAGAGAGAAGAGAGAGAATCCCAAGCAGGATCCATGCTCAGTACAGAGCCTGAAGTAGGACTGGATCCCACAAACCCTGAAATCATGACCTGACCTGAAATCAAGAGTCAGACACTTTAACCCACTGAGCTACCCAGGTGCCCCAATTGAGACTTCCTTGTTGTACTTCTTTGAAGTTGAAGTCTAGCATCCTTATTACAGATTGGAATTGTGACACACCAATTTAAGGAGGAGGAGGAGGAGGAGGAGGAGGAGGAGGAGGAGAAAAAGCTACTTTAGTGTCCAATCTAGGACAAAAATTCAGGTTTACTAGCTCCAAGATTAAAATGTATTTTCTAATGAGATACTATGCTTCTTTTAAAGATAGTACCTGTGACCCTTTCCAGTTTTATAATAATCTATGCATTTTCTGTTTATATCCATTAGTTATGCATATAGTTTTTACTATAGTAATATCCATCAAAGCACTGCAACTTATCACTGAATTTCTAGGAATAACTCTATGTCAAAAATGTTGATGTTTCAAAACATATTCTGATAACTGATCAATGATTTTAATTTTTGAATTTATAAAAGACACTTCCACTGCCTGCAAAGTGTCCAGTTCCCATTTCAATGGTAGTTTCTCATTTTCCATTCTGTTACATATTTTCTGGCCACACACTCCATGTCCTTCTAAAAAGCAGGTTTCTGCACCATATCCAGAGACAGAACTAATTATTAAGGATTATCCTTTTCCTTTGCTAGTGATTCATTTAAGGACCCAGAATTAAGAGTTGGAGCATGGCATCACACTCAACAGGGACTATTTCAGATAATTATGTGCTCCAATCAGGCCAATTAGATAGAAGTATTCTAGGGAGGTCTCAGATTCTTCATTTATTTTCTGTTAAGAGATTGTTGCTGAATACTCAAAGAGAGAGCTTGTTCTCTGTATGTCATATATTTGTGTGAAAAACGGCAAACATTTTACTACTGGCCAAGACTGAAACTGCAAAGGAACCAAGGACAGAGCTGAGAGATTTGCAGAAAAAGGAGCTGAAGCCTGAACTGACTGAATACTGGTAGGCCATCTCTTCAACATGTGGACTTTTTCTTTTTTTTTTAATGTTTTTATTGATTTTTGAGAGAGAGGGAGAGGGAGAGCACAGGTGGGGAAGGGGCAGAGAGGGAGGGAGACAAAAAATCTGAAGCAGGCTTCAGGCTCTGAGCTGTCAGCATAGAGTCTGACGCGGGGCTTGAATTTGTGCACTGCGAGATCATGACCTGAGCTGAAATAGGACGCTTAATCGACTGAGCCACCAAGGCGCCCCAAACATGTGGACTTTTTCAATTAAATATGCCAGTTTTCCCTCTTTATTGATGAGCCAGGGTCGTTTTCTGCCACATGCAATCAAGAACACATTAACTTAAAGGTAAATGTATATGCCTTCACTTTTAGTCTGTACGGGTCCTTAGTACTAAGGGAATGTCTTGTAGGCAGCACAGAGATGGTTTTGTTTTGTTTTGTTTTGTTTTGTTTTGTTTTGTTTTGTTTTGTCCATGCATTTACCATATGTCTTTTGAAAGGATCAATTAGAACATTTTGTTTATAATTTTGATAGTTAAGTATTTATTGCATCTTGTTGTTTTCTGGTTGTTTTTATAGCTCTTTGTTCTTCTTCCCTTGCTCTCTTTCCTTGTTACCTGATGACTTACTTTTTATTGAAGTATAATTAACATACAGTGTTATTAGTTTCAGGTGTACTACATGATACAACAGTTCTATACGTTACTCAGTGCTCATAATGATAAGCATAGTGAACATCTTACTCCAAACTATGTTACTTTTTATCTTTGTGACTTACTTATTTTATAACTGGAAGTTTGTACTTCATTCCCTTTATCGGTTTCACCCATCCCACCACACCCCATCCTTCTTCTGAGAACCACAAGTATTCTGTATTAAAGAGTTTGTTTTGGGGCGCCTGGGTGGCTCAGTCGGTTGAGCATCTGACTTCAGCTCAGGTCACGATCTCGCGGTCCGTGAGTTCGAGCCCCGCGTTGGGCTCTGGGCTGATGGCTCAGAGCCTGGAGCCTGCTTGGGATTCTGTGTCTCCCTCTCTCTCTCTGCCCCTCCCCCGTTCATGCTCTATCTCTCTCTGTCTCAAAAATAAATAAGTGTTAAAGAAAAAAATTTTAAAAAAAGTTTGTTTTTTGTTTGCTTGTTTTGTTTTTTATATTCCCTATATAACTGAAATCATATGATATTTGTGTTTGTCTTATTTCACTTAGTATTATAGCTGCTAGGCCCATTGATGTTATTGCAAATGGCAAGATCTCATTCTTTATGACTAATATGCCAGCGTGTGTGTGTGTGTTGCACTTCTTTATCCATCCATCTATCCATTCATCCATCCAACACTTGGGTTGCTTCCATGTCTTGGGTATTGTAAATTAACAATATTTGTTCTTCCAATCCATGAGCATGGACTCTCTTTCCATTGTGTTGTTTACAATATCTTTCACTAATATTTTGTATTTTTTAGAATACATATCTTGCACCTCTTCTGTTAAACTTATTCCTGGGCATTTTCATTGATTGTGCAATTTAAATGTAATTATTTAAAAAAATTATTTCGGGGCGCCTGGGTGGCGCAGTTGGTTGAGCGTCCGACTTCAGCCAGGTCACGATCTCGCGGTCCGGGAGTTCGAGCCCCGCGTTGGGCTCTGGGCTGATGGCTCAGAGCCTGGAGCCTGTTTCTGATTCTGTGTCTCCCTCTCTCTCTGCCCCTCGCCTGTTCATGCTCTGTCTCTCTCTGTCCCAAAAATAAATAAACGTTGAAAAAAAAATTTTTTAAAAAAATAAATAAAAAATAAAAAAATTATTTCTTCTAGTTTGTTGTTAGTATATAGAAATGCAACCAGTTTTTGTGTACTGATTTTGTATCCTGCATTTTACTGAATTTATTTGTCAATTCGAATAGTTTTTTGGTGGCACATTTAAGGTTTTCTGTATGTAGTATCATGCCATTTGCAAATAGTGACACTTTCACTTCTACTTTACCAATTTGGATGCCCTTTCTTTTTTCTTCCCTTCCCTTCCTTCTCTTCCTTCCTCCTTTCCCTTCCTTTTCCCTTTCTTATCTTTCTTTCCTTCCTTCCTTCCTTCCTTCCTACCTTCCTTCCTTCCTTCCTTCTTCCCTCCCTCCCTCCCTCCCTTTTGTCTGATTGCTACAGCCAGGACTTCCAGTACTATGTTGAATGAAAATGAAAAAAGTGGACATCCTTGTCTTATTCTTGAACTTATAGAAGAATCTCTCAGTTTTTCACCATTGAGTATGGTGTTAGTTGTGGATTTCTTGTATATGACCTCGATTATATTGAGGTATGTTCCATCCAAACCTACTTTGTTGAGAGTTTTTGAACAGATGTTGGAGTTTGTCAAAGCTTTTTTTTGTATATATTGAGATGGTCATATGATTTTTATCCTTTGTTAATGAGATGTATCACATTGATTGAATCACTATTCATTCCTGTGATAAATCCTACTTGAACATGGTGAATGATTTTTTAAAACTGTATAGTTTAATTAGGTTTTCTAATATTTTGTTGCAAATTTGTGCATGTATGTTTATCAGAACTTTTGGACTGTAGATTTTTTGACTTTTTTGTTTCTTGTAGTTTTTCTGTCTGGTTTTGGTATCAGAGTAATAATGGTCTCTTGGAATGAATTTGGAAGTTTTCCATCCTCTTCTATTAACCATTTTTTAAATGTTTGGTACAATTTACTTGTGAAGCCATTTGGTCCTGGACTTTTGTTTGTTGGGAGTATTTGATTACTGATTCAGTTTCATTGCTGGTAATCAATCTGTTCAAGTTGTCTATTTCTTTTGGATTCAGTTTTAGAAAGTTGTGTTTAGGTATTTAGTTTTTAAAGTTTGTCTAATTTGTTGGCATATAATTTTTCATAATATTCTCTTTTCACCTGAACTTTGTATTTCCATAGCATTTTTGTTTTTCCTTCATTTTTTATTTTATTTATTTTAGTCTTCTCTTTTTATCTTGATAAATCTGGCTAAAAGTTTATCAATTTGGTTTATCTTTTCAAAGAACCAGCTCCTAGGTTCATTGATCTTTTCCTTTTCTTTTGTTTTTTGTTGTTTTTTGTTTAGTCTCTATTTTTACTCTGATCTTTATTATTTCCTTCCTTCTACTAGCTCTGGACATTTTTTCTTTTCCTTTGGGTATAAGGTTAAATTGTTTGAGATTTTATTCTTTCTTGAGGTAGACCTATATTGCTATAAACTTCCCTCTTAAAACTGCTTTTCCTTTATCCTAAAGATTTTAGACCATTGTGTTTTCTTCTTCTTCTTTTTTCCTCAGAAAGAAGTTAAAAAAAGGAATGAAATTTGGGGCACCTGACTGGCTCAGTTAGTTAAGCATCTGACTTCAGTTCACGTCATGATCTCACAGTTCATGGGTTCGAGCCTTGTGTTGGGCTCTGTGCTGACAGCTCAGAGCCTGGAGCCTGCTTCAGATTCTGTGACTCCCTCTCTTTCTGCCCCTCCCCTGCTCATGCTCTTCTCTCTTTCTCTAAAAAATAAATAACCATTAAAAGTATCTAAAAAATAATTAAATTTAAAACACATATTAAATGGCAGATAGAACAATTTTTTTTTTAGTTTTTATTTACATTCCAGTTAGTTAATATACAGTGTGATATTAGTTTCAGGTGTACAATATATTCAACAATTCCATACATCACCCGTGTTTATCACAACAATTGCACTCCTTCATTCCCATCACCTATTTAACCTATCCCCTCAGCCACCTCCCTTCTCGTAATCATCAGTTTGCTCTGTATCATTAAGATAGTGTCTTCTACAAATGGTGTTGGAAAACTGGACAGCAACCTATAAAAGAATGAAACTGGACCACTTTCTTCTACCATACACAAAACTAAATTTAAAATGGATAAAAGACCTAAATGTGAGCTCTGAAACCATAAAAATCCTAGAAGAGAACAGACAGTAACTTCTTTGATATCAGCAATACCAACTTCTTTCTCTTGTTCCTCTTATAATTATGTAGTATTCTTTTTCTCTTGCTAGAGTCCTTTTGTAAAATGTATTTTGTATGACATTAATATTGCTTTTTTTTTCTGTTGCTCCTTTTGCACGGTAGATTTTTTTTCATTCCTTCACTTTCAACCTGCAGGTGTTTTTAGGTCTGAATGAATCCTTTATAAAGAGCATATAGATGTTTCTTGCTTTTTTATCAATTTGGTCACATTATGAGTTTTGATTAGAGCATTTAGTCCATTTACGTTTAGGGAATTATTGATAGATAAGTAATTGTTGCCATTTTATTATTTGCTTCCTGTTTGTTTTTGTACTTCCTCTCTGTTCCTTTCTTCTCTTGCTTTCTTCACTTGTGAAATGATTGCTTTGTTAGGTATTATGCTTGGATTCCTTTTTCTTTCTGTGTATATCTCTCATAGGTTTTTTTTATTTGTAGTACCATTAGCTTCATATGTAACATCTCCTGCGGGTAGTAATTTCTATTAAGTTGTTGGTAATTTATGTGTGAACACATTTTAAATGCACTAAAAATTTTACTCCCCCCAGTATATTTCAGTATATGTCTTATTTTACATATTTTCATTTTGTGAGTCCCTTGACCATTTTTGTAGATATAAAATTGATTTTGCTATATTTTTAAGTTTTAACCTGTATAAAAGGTTTAAAAGTGATTAGTTTACTATCTTTATTATATGTTTGTATTTAACCGTAAATTTTTTTTCTTTCAAAATCTTATTACTTTTACCTATGGCCTGTTATTTCCTTTTCTTTAAATAATTCCCTTCAACATTTCTTGAAAGGGTGGTTTAGATGTGATGAACTCCTCTAGCTTTTGTTTGGGAATGTAGCTCACATTCTATTCTGAATGATAAACTTGCTATGTAGAATATTCTTGGTTGCAGAGTTTTGTGGGTATTTTATCCTTTCAGAACTGAATATATCATGCTACTCCCTTCTAGTCTACAAAATTTCTGACAAATCAGCTGATAACTTTATGGAGTTGCCCTTGTTTATAACTGTTGCTGCTTTTAAAATTCTCCATTATTGTATTTTGCCATTTTAATTAGTATCTGTCTTGGTATGGACTTCTTTGAGTTCATCTTATTAGGATTTTTCTGTACTTCCTGGATATGGATGTCTATTTTCTTTCCCAGAACAGGGAAGTTTTCAGCAATCTCGTCAAATATGTTTGCCGTCTCTTTCTCTTTCTTATTCTGGGATCTCTATAATGCAAATTCTGTTCTGCTTGATATCACTTAGTTGCCTTAACCTATTTTCACTTTTTATTTTCTTTTTTGCAGACAGGCTTGGTTGTTTTCCATTACTCTGTCTTCCAGTTCACCCATCTGTTCTTCTGTATCTTCTAATCTGTTGTTGATTCCCTCTAGTGTATTTTTCGTTTCAGTCATTGAGTTCTTAATCTTTTTTTTTAATTTGTATCTGTTGAAGTTCTCATTGAGATCCTCCCCTCTTTCCTCAAGTCCAGTGAGTATCTTTATGCCTATTGTTTGAATTCTTAAGCATATTGCTTATCACTGTCTTCTTTATCTCTTTTTCTGTGATATTTTCTTATTCTTCCATTTGGGACATATTCCTCTGTCCCCTCATTTTATCTAAATCTCTGTGTTTGTTTCTATGTATTAGGAAGGTCAATTTTGTCTCCTGTTTTTGAAAGTAGCTGCCTTTTGAATAGGTCCTATGGTGCCCTATAGCACAATGTCCCCTAGTTACAGAATCAGGTACTTAGTGGTGTCTCCTATGTGGGATGTGCATCCCACTGTTGTGACTAAGGCACATTTGCCATAAGTTCAGTCAGCTTCAATGATCTTCTCTGCTATGGGCTCATCAGGGAGAATTTTGTCCATGTACTGTTAAGAGGCCTATCTGACTTTTCCAGCAGCTAATATGTTGGTGGTATCAGTAGTCAGTTTAGCAGTCTTCACTGTCTGCTGAATGGTGGGGCTTTCTTCTTGCACAGGCTCCTGAGTTGCTTTCTTGGTGGATGCAGCCCACCTTCAGACTTGATGTTTTCACTCAGCTGTAGTTACATGTACATCAAAGGACAGGGCCCTAAGATGCACAGTCCCCCGGGTAGCTTTTGTTAGTGTGTAGGCATGGCAGTCACAGTACATGTCCTCCCAGTATCTGCCATAGCTGAAAATTCACCAAAAGTCATGGTTCTTTCCCCGCACAGCCAGCTGAAAGTCTCAGCTGCTATATCTGTGAGCCCACTGGTGTGTGAGGTTATCTTCCCATAGCAGGAGTCATTATGAAGTTACACCAGTCTTTGCAGGGGCTGCTTGTAGGGTGTTAGGTAGAAGTTATTTTGGAGGGATGCTTGCCAAGGTAGATAGGTTAGATGATGTCGGCCTAAAGGGAATGTGTAGATGCAGCACACAGTGCTGACAAGATAGGTAGAAGGTCTTTGTACTTTTCCCACAAATCTCTGGCTATCTAAGCTGGGGGAACAGGAAAAGAAATGGTGCCCACCAGCACTTTTTTTCTCCTAAAGATCACTATACCTCCAATACACTTTCTGAGATTAGTAAATAAACTCTCCTTCATGTATACCCCAGGCACTTTTCAAACTGAACCTTCTATGCTATGTTTTGTCCTGGTTATTTATCATACTGGC
This sequence comes from Prionailurus viverrinus, assembly GCF_022837055.1. Lineage (NCBI taxonomy): Eukaryota > Metazoa > Chordata > Mammalia > Carnivora > Felidae > Prionailurus > Prionailurus viverrinus. Next base: position 107,500,530 of record NC_062564.1, on the reverse strand, counting down.
TCTTTAAAGGCAGGGACTCCATTTCCTATCACCCTCTTGGTCTCCCACAGCTAAGCCCACTGATTTTTGAACTATCTGGAGTTAAACCTCCCTGATCCCAAAAGTTTGCAAAATTAAACCCTACTGGTTTTCAAAGTCAAACGTTAGGGGCTTTGTTTTCCCAGTGTGAATCCCCATGCCTGGGGTACCTAGTGGAGGTCTGATTTTCTTGCTTCTCTGTGCTTCCATTTCTGGTTAATCTCACAAGGGTTTGAGGCCCAAGTGTATCTCTGCCCTTCCTACCTATTTGGGTTTATCTTGTTTGGGGCTCTCTTTGCTTTTTGGAAATGGATGTCTGTTTTCTTCTCCAGATTAAGAAAGTTTTTAACAACTATTTCTTTACTTTTCTACTGCTTTTTCTCTCTCTACATTCTGGGATCCAGATAATACAAATTTGTCCCAGATATCCCTTAAGCCATCCTTACTTTTAATATTTTTTTTGTTTTGGCTATTCAGCTTGGATGATTTCCATACCCTCTTTCTCAGATTGCTGATCTGTTCTTCCACGTCATCAGTTATTAGTTCCCTGTAGTGTATTTTTCATTTTATTCATTTTATTTTTTAGTTCTGATTCATTATTTTTTCAGATATTCTATTTCTTTGATGAAGTTCTCAATGTATTCATTTATTCCTTGGAGTTTGGTGAGCATCTTTATCACCATTACTTTGCACTTCACCTGGTAGAGCATTTTATGTTTTATTTTTCATTTATTTTCTTTTTTTTGTTTTTTTCTCCATTGAGAATGTATTCCTCTGTCCCTCATTTTGCGTGGCTCTCTGTGTTTATTCCTGTATATTAGGTGGGTTAGCTATATCTTTTGGTCTTTAAAGAATGGCTTTATGTAGAAAGTGTCCTGTAGGGCCCACAAGTATAATACTCCTGTTTATCAGAACAAGGTGCTTCAGCAGTGTCCCCCCACCATGTGTGGCATTTCCCTGTTATGGCTGCACCATGACTGCTTTGGGCACACTGGTGGGTAGAGCTGAACCCCTGTTTGGTTGGCTGGGATTCCTGGCCACAGCTGTCTAGCACACTGGGAAGTGGGATTGGCCTCCAGTTTAGAAGTTTGAGAGGCTTAGCTACAGGCATGTTGGTGGATAAGGATACCCCTGTTGTGACTGGCTGTGAGGCCCAGGCAGGACTATTTTCCTGTGCATTATTCTTGTCCAAGTCTACCCAGTGGGTATGAGGGGAAGGAGCTGCTTTAGATGGATGCTTGCTGGGGTGGAGAGGTTCAGACTTCAGGGGAATGCTAAGATGTGTGGTGCTAGAAAGGCATATGGAGAGCAGAGTCTCAGTTCCTATAGTCCCCCCAGCTTTCCTGGATTTAATCCCTGCTTATTTTCAAAGCCTGGTGTTATGAAATTATAAGAATGTTGACAACACTGACTCCATCTTTGGCCCTCCATCTTGTTCATGCCCATACAGGGAACTTCCTTGGGGATGAGTTCCAGGCCCAATGGTCTTTAATGTATGCTCTTAACAGAATGTGAGAAGGCTTGCTGTGATCTTCCCTAGTTATTAAGATAACTAGTAGAGATAACATATAGTTTATTACCCTCTGGCACACAGTGCAGGTATGCTGGGAGGGCATTCGCTGATCTGGGGCTAGAACCCCGCATTTCTCAGGGAGGGCCTCACTGCCTATGATAACCCTTCTGCTTGCAGGACACAGGGCCTTTCCTACTCCTCTCCATATGGCTTTTTCCTTATTATCTTTAGCTGTGCAAGAACTGTTCTGCTAGTCTCAGGTACTTCTCAAAGACAATTTCTAGGTAGTTGTAGACTTGGTGTGTCCATGGGAGGAGGTGATCTCAGGATCATCCTACTCAGCAATCTCACTCAAGTTCTGGGATATTTTTTTTTTTTTGTTCTGGGGTAAATATAGCCAATGTGTAACTTAATCGTCTCTCAATTGCAACATTAAAATGCTGGACATTTTTTTTATCAGTCAGACGTTACCTAGAATTTAATCGTTTTCAATAAAACTTTCTATAATTCCTAGACATTATATATTTTAGACTGTTTTTATAAAAGTAAACTTTATGATTATAAATGTTGCCTCAAAGCAATTCTAACATTGTGGTGAATTTAAACTTCACAGCATGTTTCCTCTTTGTTTTGGTATTAATCCTCATCTCCTTGACAACACATACCTATAAGCAAAGGTAAAAGGAATGGAAGCAGGAAATTGACTTTGCTGGCTATATGACTGACGATGTGCACATAAAGGCAGAAACGGAGTTCCAAATAAAAAAAATCCCCTGCAACCTCGTTTTCCTATGAAATATCAAAATGTAATCAACCAAGGGTGAAGATTATTCAGCCTAGATTCAAACTAAGTTAACTTGGAGTATGAAACAATTTGAAGCCAAACTACATTTTATATTTTTAAAATTTGAAAATGTGTTGAGACAGCTTGTTTTTTTATAAGTGACTTTATTTAGTTTTAGAGATAACTCTAAGTTCCTCATTTTTTACTTTTCAAGTTGTTGTTGGAAAAAAAACACTGAATTTTAATTTATTCAGTTGTTTTGGATATTCCCCCTTGAGGTCTCTGAATTTAGAGCTTTTACATTTTATATGAAATCATACAGTTTTAGTTAACTTAGGCACATAAATTATAGATTTACATTAAATTATGTATAAGAACACTATAATTTTTATTTATACATGTAAATAATATAGATAATAATTCTCCATTGCTTATAAAGTTTAACCCTAGTTACTTATTTAATAATTAAAATAGTTATATTTTCTTTTGGAAAATGTTCTGTCCAATTGCTTAATTAATCGAAAATTCATCCCTGGTAAAGCAAAAGTTGAAAAATAAGGTCAATATAATAGAAAATTCCTGTGAGTTCAGGAGGCATATGTTCTAGATGAAAATGAACAGGATTTATGGTATTAAGAATTTTAAGTAGCATGAGACTTCAGTAAACTAGAAACTCCCATTACCTAGAAAATAGGTTAAATAAGGTTATTATAAATATTTCTGTTCAATAGTATAACTAGTAGCTTCTAGTAAAGTTTATAGAAACATTCTATTCTGTTCAATATGATAGCTACTAGCCAAATGTGGCTACTGAGTATTTGAAATACAGATACTGTGGCTGAAGAAGTGAACTTTGGACTTCATTTAACTTCTGAACAAAATTGCATTTTGAGATAATGTATATAGACATGGAGTTGTAAGAAACACTAATATCACATTTATCTTTTACCCAGTGTCTCCCAATAGGCAGATACTGCAAAACAATATTACAAGGAGAATGTTGACTTTGATACAGTCAAGATACTGAATATTCTATCACCTTAAGGACCACTCTTGTCCTTTCATGATGTATATGCACAAGTTTAACCATTTACTTAGTAAAATGAAATCTGGGTTGTTTGGAGGTTATGAATATTGCTAATGAAGCTGCTATACACATTCGTGTGAATATATTCCATTTTTTTTCCTCTGGAATAAATGCCCAGGTGTTTAGTTCCTCAGTTTTATAATGCTGTTTTTAGGTGTTTTGCTTTGTTTTGTTTTAAGGAAATGGGCAATCTATTTTTCAGAGTGTATACACCACTTTCCTCTCCAACCTGCAATACGTGAGTGATCTAGTTTCTTCACATCCCCTCCCCCATCTTTGTTGTTATCATCTTTCTTTAGCCATTATGATAGGTAGGTAGTGAGATTGTGGTTTTCACTTGTGATTGTGAACCACAATCATCACAATTGTGATGAGTGACATGGATTATCTTTTTATGGGACTATTTGCCATCTGTATATTTTCTTTACTGAAAAAACTATCTATGTCTTTCGCTCAATTCTCTAAATGGACTGCTGGGTTTTTCTTTCACTATGTTTTGAATGTTTTTTGTATATTCTTTTTTTTTTTAATTTTTTTTCAACGTTTATTTATTTTTGGGACAGAGAGAGGCAGAGCATGAACGGGGAAGGGGCAGAGAGAGAGGGAGACACAGAATCGGAAACAGGCTCCAGGCTCTGAGCCATCAGCCCAGAGCCCGACGCGGGGCTCGAACTCACGGACCGCTAGATCGTGACCTGGCTGAAGTTGGACGCTTAACCGACTGCGCCACCCAGGCGCCCTTTTTTTTTTTTGTTTGTTTGTTTTTTGTATATTCTTGATACCAGTCCTTTAGTAGACATGTGGTTTGAAAGTGTTTTCTCCAGTCTTAAGCTTGTACATGTGGACATTTGGACATTTATAGAAAAGTATTTACAGATGGACATTTATAGAAAAGTATTTTCATTTTGATGAAATAAAATTTGCCAATTTTCATCTTTATAGATTGTGCTTTTGATTGAGCTCTAAGAACACTGTGCATACACCTGGATCTCAGAGATTTTCCATTTGTTGTGTAAATTTTATAGTTGTATATGTACATGTAAGTCTATTCATCTTGAGTTAATATTCCAAAAACTTGAGTTTAGATAAAAGTTAATTTTTTGGTTTATATCTTATTGGTTCAAGTGGAGAAGCTATCCTTCTTCTTTTGAATTGCCTGTTCATCATTGTAAAAAAACATTAACTGATTATAGTTGTGTGGGTCTATTTGTTATTATCTCATTGATCTTTGTCTATGTCTTTACTAATATCAAACATTTGTGATTACTGTAGCTATATAGAAAGCCTTGATAATAAATTGATGTTTTTGTCAAGATGAATTTAGTTCTTCTATGCCCAAAATATCTTGGTGATATTTTCGTGAGAATCTCAGTAAATCTAAAGATCAAGTTAGGGGGCACCCGGGTGGCTCAGTCTGTTAAGCGTCTGACTTCAGCTCAGGTCATGATCTTACAGTTTGTGAGTTCAAGCCCTGCATTGGGGTCTGTGCTGACAGCTCAGAGCCTGGAGCCTACTTCAGATTCTGTGTCTCCCTCTCTCTCTCTGCTCCTCCCCTGCTTGTGCTCTCTCTCAAAAATAAACATTATTATTTTTTTAATTGAAAGATCATGTTAGGAAGAATTGACATCTTTATAATGTTGTTTTCTCATCAATGTATACAGTTTGTCCTTCCATTTGTTTGTCTTACTTGATTTCTTTTATCAGCATTTTGCAGTCATAACACATAAGTCCTATGCATAGTTTAAGTATATGTCTAAGCATTTCTTATTCTTTGAAACAATTGTAAATGGTATTCAAAAATTTTATTTCTGCAGATGTAATTTTAATATACAAAACTTTGCTTTTAAATCTTTTTCCATTAATATTTATCCTGAAAATTTCTTGAACTCACTTTGTTTTAGTTTTAGATTCTATTATAGAGAAAATCATGACTTCTGGAAATAGATACATTGTACACCTTCCTTCCAATCGGTATGCCTTTTATTTCTTTTCCTTACCTGTTTCACTAGCTAGATCTTCCAGGACTATACTAAGTAATAAGATCAGATGCCCTTCGTGTTTTTTTTAATTTTAGTGGAATATCATGCATTGTAGCACTATTATTTTATTCAAAAATTTATCTTTTATCATTAATGGACATTGAATTATCTCCAATGATGTTTTATATTACATGTATCATGTAATCATGTGAATTTTCTTCAGTATCTTGTTGATATGGTATGTTGCTTTTTAAAAATGTTCTAGTAGCTTTACATACCTAGAATAAATCGCTCTTGGTTGTGGTGTACAAATTAATATATTGCTGAGTTCAACTTGATAACAGTTTGCTAAAATATTTGTTTCTATATGAGGGATATTCTGCAGTTTGTTTTGTGCTGTGATTTTGCATGGTTTTGGTATTAGGGAATGTACTCATAAAATGGATCAGAATTCATCCCTTCATCTTCAATATTTGGAAGAAACTGTGTACAATTGCTATGAATTACTTTGTATATACTACAGATTGTTCTATTTCATCTTAGCTGAGTCACATCCTTTTTTTAAGAAATTATTCCATTTTTGAAATTGTCTATTTTTAAAGTATGATTCATAGTATTTCCTTATGTCTTTTTAAGAACTGCAGGATCTATTGTGATATAGGTTCTTTTATTCATGAAATTGGAGATTTGTGTCTTCTATTTTTGACAGCCATACTAATGGTTAATCAGCTTTGATTTTTTTTAAAGAGCTTTACACATCATTGTTTCCCATTTCACTGATTTATGCTCTGTTATTTTAATGATTATTTCCTTCTTGCTTTTTTTTTTCTTTTCCCATTTTGATTCTCTTTTCCTGGATCACCTGGTGAGGAAATCTGATTTGTATTTGAGAACTTCCTCCTCTTCCAACGTAAGAGCAGAAATTTTTCTAAGTACTTCTTTAGTTGTATTGACATATTTTATATTTTAATTTTTGTTATTTTATATATTTTTATTTATTTTTGAGATGTCCTATTTAACACATGGGTTATTTAGAAGTGTATTCTTTACTTTCATATATTTAGACCTTTTCCATGTATGCATGGACAAAAGTATGTCCATGATACATGGACAAAAGTCATATCATCTCAATATGTGCAGAAAAAGCATTTGACAGAATTCAACATTTACTTATGATAAAAACTCACACACACAAAAAAACTCACAACAAAGTCAGCATACAGGGAACATACTTCAACAAAACAAAAACCATATATAACATACCCACAACTAACATCATACTCAATGGTGAAAAACTGAAAGTATTTTCTGTAAGATCAGGAATAAGAAAAACTTGCTTACTCTCACCACTTTTACTTAACATAGTATTGAAAGCTCTAGGTAGAGCAATAAAAAGAAATGAAAGGGAAAAGTAAAACTGTTAATATTTGCAGATTATGTGATACTATATAGAGAAAACACTAAAGACTCTACCAAAAATATTAGAATAAAAAAATTCAGTTAAGTTGAAAGATACAAAATCAACATACAGATATATATTGCATTTCTGCACTGTAGTAACAAACTTTCAGGAAGAGAAATTAAGAAAATAATCTTATTTACCATTGCATCAAAAAAGTAAAATATCTAGGAATAAATTTAACCAAAAATATGAAATACCTATATTATGAAAAAGGAGATATTAAGCAATTGAGGATGAAACAAACAAATGGAAAATAATACCATGCTCATGATTTGGAAAAATATTGCTCAAATGTCCACACTACCCAATGCAATCTACAGATTCAAGGCAATCCTTATCAAAATAGCAATAGAATCTCTCAAAGAATTTAAGTCAAATTAAAATTTATATGGAACCACAAAAGACTGAATTGCCAAAGCACTCCTGAGAAAGAAAAATAAAGCTGGAGGCATCATGCTCCCTGATTTCAAACTATACTACAAGGCTATAGTTATCAAAACACTATGGTACTGGAACATAAAAAGACAAATAGATCAATGGAACAGATAGCCCAGACATAAATCCATACTTATATGGTTAATCTACAACAAAGGAGACAAGAACATCCAATGGGGAAAGGACAGTCTCTTCAGTAAATGATTCTGGGTAAATTGGACCACTTTCTTATACCATATACAAAACTTACCTCAAATGTATTAAATACCTAATACTTGAAACCATACAACTTCTAGATGAAAATATAGGCAGTAAATTCTTTAACATCAGTCTTATGTAAGATATGTTATCTTGATATATATATTGCTATATCTCCTCAGGCAAGGGCAACAAAAGTAAAAATAAACAAAAACTTTAGCACAACAAAAGAAACCAAAATAAAAAGGCAACCTACTGTATGAGAGAAGATACTTGCAATGATATCTTCAATAAGGGGTTGATATCTAAAATATATAAAGAACTCATACAGCTCAACAACAACAATCCAATTAATAAATGGGAAGAAGACCCGAATATACATTTTTTCCCCAAAGAAGACATACAGATGGTCAACAGACATATGAAAGATCACTATCAGGGAAGTCCAAATAAAAACCACAAGAGATACCATATAGTGTGTCACCTCACCTGTCATGACCATTATCAAATAAATGACAAATGTTGATAAGGATGTGTGGAAAAAGGAACACTTATGAACTCCTAGTGGGAATGTTAATTAGTGCAGCCACCAAAGAAAACAATATCAAGGTTTCTCTTTGTCTTGTTGTTCTAGATCTTGTTGTTATGATTGTTTTTGCATTGCTGTGGGTTACTTAAACTTCACATTTCATGTTGAATAATTAATAATATTTTCGATGTATCTCTTCAAAGCACATAGAAAAGGATATATAGATATGTGCCCAAATGTTTAAAAGTGTATATAAATAAAGCAGACAGATAAGTAGTAATGTAAAAGTAGAAAAGTTAAAAATCTGTGGATCTGTGTGGACGGTGCAGAATTTTCTGTACTGCTCTTGTAACATTTTTGTAGTTTAAAAGATATTTCCAATAACATTTAATATTTAAGTATTGAATTAGGCAATTTAATGATAACTTAAAATCAGTGCCTCATTTTTAGGAATACTTCTAATTCAATTAGAATACAGGAAATAGGTGAGTTTTCACTTCTCTTTTCTCAGTTATATTCCTTATAAAGCGTGTGCTTAAATGCCTATCTTTACTGTGATTAAGTTGTTATTTAGCTTACTAATTCATAACCATGAAATTCTTTTTTTTTTTTTTTAATTTTTTTTTTCAACGTTTATTTATTTTTGGGACAGAGAGAGACAGAGCATGAACGGGGGAGGGACAGAGAGAGAGGGAGACACAGAACTGGAAACAGGCTCCAGGCTCTGAGCCATCAGCCCAGAGCCTGACGTGGGGCTCGAACTCACGGACCGCGAGATCGTGACCTGGCTGAAGTCGGCCGCTTAACCGACTGCGCCACCCAGGCGCCCCCATGAAATTCTTATTTAGCCTTTTAGTCCCTAAATTTTATGCAAAGAACTTAATACTTTACACTTCACATTAAGATTCTGTAATTAGTAACAATATGCTGTATGCAATTCAGAAAATATATTTTTTCCTCTATTGAATTTAAACTGCTGCCTATGGGACAATGCAACATTTAACAGAGAAAAGGACCCCTATTTAAACTAATTAAGCAATTTGTATCACTTATGAATCAAAAATGTAACGTACATTTAGAGGGATATCAAATTAGGTTATAAACTTTAATGAATTTTAGTGTTATTTTCTTGTACTATTTAAAAAAAAACAATGTTTATTTATTTTTGAGAGACAGAACATCAATGGGGAGGAGCAGAGAGAGAGGGAGGGACAGAATCCAAAGCAGGCTCCAGGCTCTGACCTATCAGCACAGAGCCTGATACGGGACTCAAACCCACGGACTGTGAGATCATGGCCCAAGCCAAAGTTGGATGCTTAACTGACTGAGCCACCCAGGAGCCCCTGTGTTGAATTATATTTAAAATATAGAAATACATGTCATTTATATTTTCATGACAAAAGAATTATCAGAACATTTAACTGGCTGTTGAGCACATAGCCCTGTGTTTGTACTCTTTTCATCCCTTCTAGTGTGTACCTGAAAAATCCAGAAAATGAAAAGTCTCTGTTTTGAGACTGGTTGGAACTTTTATTCTTCTATATTGACACTAGTTAATATCATTAGTAAAACAGTCATTTAATCACAAAAATTAAAATTATTATATAAATGAAAATGAGTAAAATTTTAGTAGTTTTCATTTTCTTTTTAAAAAATTTTTTTTTCAACGTTTATTTATTTTTGGGACAGAGAGAGACAGAGCATGAACGGGGGAGGGGCAGAGAGAGAGGGAGACACAGAATCGGAAACAGGCTCCAGGCTCTGAGCCATCAGCCCAGAGCCTGACGTGGGGCTCGAATTCACGGACTGCGAGATCATGACCTGGCTGAAGTCGGACGCTTAACCTACTGCGCCACCCAGGCGCCCCAGTAGTTTTCATTTTCAATTACACGTAGTAATATGATTTAATTAGATTTCAACATGTCTACTGTTCTGGGCTTATGTATGCTTATAAACTATCTCTGAATCTTCTACCACATAAAATCAATGTTAAAAACGTCCATTGCAGATTCACTTCAACTGACTAAAATTATCTTTATAGTCTATAAAGTTTCTCTTAATTTCATTTAGAAATTCTGAGAATTGAACAAATATTTGTATACATTTAATATATCCTTATATTGGATTGATATCAGGAATGTTTCAAGCTCCTGTGGACATGAGTCTTGTATTGTAATTTGTAGAACAAAATTTTCCTGTTAAAATGAAATAGTACATGCATATTTTGTAGCCTCAATGTTATATTGTTTCTTTAGTTTTCAAAAGGAGAAAGTTGCTTCTAAGCATAAGAGCTCTTTAAACTGATGGCTTTGGGGCGCCTGGGTGGCGCAGTCGGTTAAGCGTCCGACTTCAGCCAGGTCACGATCTCGCGGTCCGGGAGTTCGAGCCCCGCGTCGGGCTCTGGGCTGATGGCTCAGAGCCTGGAGCCTGTTTCCGATTCTGTGTCTCCCTCTCTCTCTGCCCCTCCCCCGTTCATGCTCTGTCTCTCTCTGTCCCAAAAATAAATAAACGTTGAAAAAAAAAAAAAATTAAAAAAAAAATAAATAAATAAATAAACTGCTGGCTTAGTATTTAAAAATTAGGATAATATAAGAGTGCACTTTGAACTATCAAAAGAATTTCTAGTTTTGGTACATTACCATTTATTAGTAGTATGATCTTGGTTTAAAATTCTTTGAGCTCTAGGAATAAAAAAAGGTTGATAACCCTTTCACATGGTTAAGTAAAGACTGAACAAGATGATTTAATAAGAAACTGCGGATATCATAACATAGAAATAAAAATCTTATTTCCAAATTGATAGAAGTTAAAGGGTAAGGTGGGAAAATGCTAGATATTCAAATGATATGCAGAAAAAAATAGAAAGGATTTATTTTTGATGGGCACTCATCTGGTAACAAAAGTTTATTTTTCAAACAAGTATTGCCATAACTTTTTACCTTTGAATTTCCAATATGAATTTTTTGATTTGATAGATAATAGCACAGCCTTGAAATTAAGAATTAGGTTTCATTCTGCATGAGTGTGAGCAAGTTAAAGTTTGTAAAATAATATTTTGTAAAAAGATTAAGAAGAATAATATCGTCTCATTGTGCTGTAATAAAAGTTAATGGTATAATAAATGTAAACATCATAGATTGGTACCTTGAATAAGGGAGTGCCCTAAGATATTAGTTATTATCAATACATATTATAAATAACTAAAAATCTATCCTACTGAGGAGAAAAATTTTCATGCTTCATCTTTCCTTGAAGGAGCATCACTAAAAAAACTATACTAGCTGTTAGCTACACAATAACATCTTCTAATTGAAGGAGTATTTGCCAAGTTTTTTTTTTTTATTGGTGCACTTTTATTCTTATTTTTTAATATACTTTATTGTCAAATTGGCTTACATACAACACCTAGTGCTCATCCCAACAAGTGCCTTCCTCAATGCCCATCACCCATTTTCCCTCTCCCCCACCCCAGGATCCACCTTCAGTTTGTTCTCTGTACTTAATAGTCTCTTGAGGTTTCCCTCGCTTCCTCTCTGTATCTATTTTTTACCCCTCCCTTACCCCATGGTCTTCTATTAAGTTTATCAAGATCCACATATGAGTGAAACATATGATATCTGTCCTTCTCTGACTGACTTAGTTCATTTAGCATAGTACCTTCCAGTTCCATCTACATTACTGGAAATGGCATGACTTCATTCTTTCTCATTGCCAAGCAGTATTCCTTTGTATGTATAAACCACATCTTCTTTATCCATTCATCAGTGGATGGACATGTAGGCTCTCTCCATGATTTGGCTGTTGTTGAAAGTGCTGCTATCAACATTGGGGTACATATGCCCCTATGAATCAGCACTCCTGTATCCCTTCGGTAAATTCCTAGTAGTGCTATTGCTGGGTCGTAGGGTAGTACTATTTTTAATTTTTTGAGGAACCTCCACACTGGTTTCCAGAGTGGCTTCACCAGTTTGTATTCCCACCAACAGTGCAAGAGGGTTCCAGTTTCTCCACATCCTTGCCAGCATCTGTAGTTTCCTGGGTTGTTCATTTTAGCCACTCTGACCAGTGTGAGGTGGTATCTGAGTGTGGTTTTGATTTGTATTTCCCTGATGAGGAGTGACATTGAGCATCTTTTAATGTGTCTGTTGGACATCTGAATGTCTTCTTTGGAAAAGTGTCTATTCATGTCTTCTGCCCACTTCTTCTCTGGATTATTTGTTTTTCGGGTGTTGAGTTTAGTAAGTTTTTTTATAAATTTTGGATACTAACCCTTTATTCAATATCTCATTTGCAAATATATTCTCCCATTCCATTAGTTGCATTTTAGTTTTGTTGATTATTTCCTTTGCAGCACAGAAGCATTTTATCTTGATGAGGTACCAATAGTTCATTTTTTTTTCTTTTAATTCACTTGCCTTTGGAAATGTGTCAAGTAAGAAATTGCTGTGGCTGAGGTCAAAGAGGTTGTTGCCTACTTTCTCTTGTAAGGTTCTTATGGTTTTCTGTCTCACATTTTGGTCTTTCATTTATTTTGAGATTACTTTGTGCATGGTATAAGAAAGTGGTCTAGTTTCATTCTGCTGAATGTTGCTGCCCAGTTCTCCCAGCACCATTTGCTAAAGAGACTGTCTTTTTTCTATTGGATGCTCTTTCCTGCTGTGTCAGAGATTAGTTGGCCCTACATTTGTGGGTCCAATTCTGGGTTCTCTATTCTACTCCATTGTCTATGTGTCTGTTTCTGTGCCAGTACCATACCGTCTTGATGATTACAGCTTTGTAGTAGAGGCTAAAGTCTGGGGTTGTGATGCCTCCCGCTTTGGTTTTCTTGTTCAATATTACTTTGACTATTTGGGGTCTTTTATAGTTCCATACAAATTTTAGGATTGTTTGTTCTAGCTTTAGGAAGAATATCGGTACAATTTTGATTGGGATTGCACTGAATGTGTAGATTGCTTTGGGTAGTATTGACATTTTAACAATATTTACTCTTCCAATCCTTGAGCATGGAATGTTTTCCTATTTCTTTGTTTCTTCTTCAATTTCCTTCATAAGCTTTCTATAGTTTTCAGCATACAGATCTCTTACAACTTTGGTTAGGTTTATTCCTAGGTATTTTATGGTTCTTGGCGCAATTGTAAATGGGATCATTTTATTTAATTCTCTTTCTGTTGCTTTATTATTGCTGTATAAAAATGTAACTGATTTCTGTACATTGATTTTTGTACCCTGTGACTTCGCTGAATTCATGTATCAGTTCTAGCAGTCTCTTGGTGGAGTCTTTCAGGTTTTCCATGTAGATTATTATGCTATCTGCAAAAAAGTGGAAGTTTGACTTCTTCTTTGACAATTTGGATGCATTTTACCTCATTTTGTTGTCTGATTTCTGATACTAGGATTTTCAGCACTATGTTAAACAGCAGTGGTGAGAGTGGGCTTCCCTGTTGAGTTCCTGATCTTAGGGGCAATTCTCAGTTTTTCCCCATTGAGGATGATATTCTGTGGGCTTTTCATATATGGCTTTTATGATGTTTAAGTATGTTCTTTCTATCCTGACTTTCTAGAGGGATTTTATTAAGAAAGGATGACGTATTGACAGTATCATATATCTATTGACATATATCTATATGACATATATCATATATCTATTGACAGTATCATATATCTGCATCTATTGACAGTATCATGGTCCTTATATTTTATATTATGAATGTGATTTATCACATTGATTGATTTCCAAATATTGAATCAGCCCTGTAGTCCAGGAATGAATACCACTTGATCATGGTGAATAATTTCTTTTATATGCTGTTGAATTCAATTTGCTAATTCTTGTTGAGAATTTTTGCATCCATGTTCATCAGGGATATTGGCCTGTAATTCTACTTTTTACAGGGGTCTCTATCTGGTTTGGTAATCAAGGTAATGCTGGCTTCATAGAAGGAGTCCAGGAGTTTTCCTTCCATTTATGCTTTTTGGAATAGCTTGAGAAATATAGGTATTAACTCTGCTTTAAATGTCTGGTAGAATTCCCCAGGGAAGTCATCTGGTTCAGGATTCCTATTTGTTGGGAGATTTTTGATAACTGATTCAATTACTTCATCAGTTATGAGTTTGTTCAAATTTTCTGTTTCTTCCTGTTTGGGTTTCAGTAGAGTGTGGGTGTGTAGGAATTTGTCCATTTCTTCCAGGTTGTCCAGTATATTGGCATATAATTTTTCATAGTATTCTCTGATAATTGCTTGTATTTCTAAGGGATTGGTTATGTTGTGATAAACCCATTTTCATTTGTGATTTTATCCATTTGGGTCCCCTCTCTTTTCTTTTTGAGAAGTCTGGCTAGAGATTTATTAATTTTGTTTTTTTTTTTTTTTTTTTTTCAAAAAACCAACTCTCCATTTCATTGATCTGTGTTTTTTTTGTGTGTTTTTTTTATTCTATATTGTTTATTTCTTCTTTGATCTTTACTAAATTTATCTTGTTCTGTTGGGTTTGGGGTTTCTTTGCTGGTCTGCTTCTAGTTCCTTTAGGTGTGCTGTTAACTTTTGTATTTGGGATTTTTCTTGTTTCTTGAGACAGGCCTGGATTGCATTGTATTTTCCTCTTAGGATTGCCTTTGCTACATCTCAAAGGGTTGCGATTGTTGTGTTTTCTTTTTTGTTTGTTGCCATATAGTTTTTTAAATTTCTTCTTTAATTGCCTGGTTGACCCATTCATTCTTCAGTAAGATGTTCTTTAACCTCCATGCATTTGCAGGCATTCCAAACTTTTTTTCCTGTGGTTGATTTCAAGTTTTATAGCATCATGATCTGAAAGTGTACATGGTATGATCTCAATTCCTTTATGTTTATTGAGGACTGTTTTGTGACCCAGTATATGATCTATCTTGGAGAATGTTCCATGTGCACTTGAGAAGAATGTATAATCTGCTGCTTTAGGATGAAAAGTTGTAAATATAGCTGTCACGTCCATTTGGTCCAGTGTATCATTCAGGGTCATTGTTTCTTTATTGATTTTCTGCCTAGATGATCTGTCCATTGTGGAAGTGGAGTATTAAAGTCCCCTGCAATTACCACATTCTTACCAACAGGATTGTTTCTGTTTGTGATTGTTTTATATATTTGGGTGCTACCAAATTTTGTGCATAGACATTTACAATTGTTAGTTCTTCTTGATGGATAGACGCCATAATTATTTTGTAATGCCCTTCTTCATCTCTTGTTATAGTCTTTAAAATCTAGTTTGTCTGATATAAGTATGGCTACTCCAGCTTTCTTCTGACCTCCAATAGCATGATAGATGGTTCTCCTTCCCTCACTTTCAATCTGAAGGTTTTCTCAGGTCCAAAATGGGTCTCTTGTATACAGTGACTAGATGGGTCTTGTTTTTTTATCCATTCTGATACCCTATGTCTTTTGATTGGTGCATTTAGTCCATTTACATTCAGTGTTATTACTGAAGGATATGGGTTTAAAATCATTGTGTTATCTTTAGGTTTCATGCTTGTAGTGTTGTCTCTGATCCTTTGTGGTCCTTGCAACATTTCACTCACAGAGGCTCTCTTAGGCTCTTGTAGGGCTGATTTAGTAGTGATGAGTTCCTTCACTTTTTGTTTGTTTGGGAAAACCTTTATCTCTCCTATTCTGAATAACAAGTTTGCTGGATAAAGGATTCTTGGCTGCATATTTTTCCTGTTCTTCATCATGTTGAAAATTTCCTGCCACTCCTTTCTGGCCTGCCAAGTTTCAGTAGATAGGTCTGCTACTACCCTAATGTGTCTATTCTTGTAGGTTAAGTCCTGTTTATCCCTGGATGCTTTCAGAATTCTCTCTTTATCTTTGTATTTTGCCAGTTTCACTATGATATGTCATGCAGATCAATTCAAGTTACATCTGAAGGGAGTTCTCTGTGCCTCCTAAATTTCAATACCTGTTTGCTTCCCCAGATTGGGAAAGTT
Organism: Prionailurus viverrinus; assembly: GCF_022837055.1. Classification (NCBI taxonomy): domain Eukaryota; kingdom Metazoa; phylum Chordata; class Mammalia; order Carnivora; family Felidae; genus Prionailurus; species Prionailurus viverrinus. Next base: position 107,484,571 of record NC_062564.1, on the reverse strand, counting down.
CTCAGCTATGATTTGTTCAAGTTCACCTTCAGCTCCTTTCTCTTTCTTTTTCTGGAACTCCTATGATACGGATATTGTTCCGTTTCATTGTATCACTTAGTTTTCTAATTCTCCCCTGTGATCTAGAATTTTTTTATCTCTATTATTCTCAGCTTCATCTTTTTCCATAATTTTATCTTCTATTTCACCAATCTCCCCTTTCTCTTCAATCTTGCTGTCACTATCTTTATTTTGCACCTCATTTACAACATTTTTTAATTCATCATGACTATTTTTCAGTTTCTTGATGTCTGCAGCAATAGAATCTCTGCTGTCTTCTTTGCTTTTTTCAAGCCCAGCGATTACTCTTATGACTATTATTCTAAATTCTTGCTCAGTTACATTGTTTATATCTGTTTTGAACAATTCTTTAGCTGTCATTTCTTCCTGGAATCTCTTTGGAGAAGAATTCTTCCATTTCATCATTTTGGTTACTCTTCTGTCCCTTATGTCCCAAAGCTTGTTATGTACCCTGTTTCTGTGAACACTACTATATTAAAGATGGGTCATACACTTTCCAGGGCCTGGCCCTTCAGGAGGTGTTATGTGGAGAGTGTTACTTGCTCTCTGTTGTTGTGACTTTGGTTACTTTATCTCCCTACTCGTAGTGATATTTTGGACCCTCCACCAGGTGTGCTTTGATTTGTTCATTGAAGTAGTCCTGGAAAGGAAAACATACAAACAAAAAACAAACACAAAACAAAAAACAGGCAAACACACAAAAAAAACCAAAACCAAAAACCAGAAACACCAGCTAGAAATAAACAACAGGGAGAGGCAGTGCTGATGGAAGAGGCCTTATCCCATACAAAGAGAGAAATGACAGGGCAGGGAAAAAGAAAAAAAAAAAAAAACCTCACCAGGCAGAAAAACTATAGGCTTAACCCAGAGAGAGAGAAAGGAAAATAAAGAAGGAAACAGGGAAAAAGAAAAGAAGATAAATTTTTCAGAGAAACTATACAGCTTAATCCAGAGAGAGAGAAATGAAAATAAAGAATGGGACAGGGAAAAGGAAGAGAAAAATAAAATTGATCAAAGAAACTATATGGCTTAATCTAGAGAGAGAGAAAGGAAAATAAGGAAGGAGGTGTAGAACATGTGTCTAGAGAATGGATTAAATATGTCTGTTTAAACAGACCAACAACCAGACTAACCAGACCAGAGGAGGGAAGAGATAAGAAGAAAAGGAAGAATATATATGTATGGTAAGAATTGTCCAAGAATTAAACCAGGCAATGCAACAGAGCCAGTCTGGATGAGGGCTGTCGGTTCATCATTGTCAATCCTGATCTAGTAGATACACAGTTACCAGGTGTGGAGGGGCGTGGTTTGGTGTAGGCAAGTCCCACCTCCACTCTGGGCATGCTGTCTGTTCCCTGAAGCGCCCCACCTATGGCCTGTCAGGTTGTCCTGGTGGGTCTCTGGAAGCATTTCTGCCTTTCTCCTGGACTCGTGGGGTTCAAAGTCCTTTGGCCTCAACACCGCTTTGTTTGAGAGAGGAGGGAAATTTGGACCCCTCTACTTTGCCATGTTGGCCCCCCCTCCAGCCCTTCCCTTCCAAGCAACTGTGGTTTGACTCGCTCGGATCCTCTGTGGGAGGATCTCACTGAGCAATGGCCGGGTGCTGGCCTGTCCTCAGAATGTGCAGGAGACCATGCTGCTACCAGTGCACAGAGACTGTGGCTGGGTGCCAGCCTGCCCCAGAAAAAGTTTGAATGATCTTGTAGCAGCAGCATTTCAGGGTTTATGGAAAATCACAACACACATCTAGTGCCAGTCTTCCCCCTTCACGTCCTTGTTCCAACACCAGTGAATGTGGTTGTTCTCTGGGGTCTGCGGGGACCTTTGCCTGTGGGGTGGCCTCATGGCCTCTACCAAATGTCCTCTCTGCAGAGAAACTGCCACTCCCCGTGTGGCCCATGGACCTCGCTCTCCACTCTTGGGGATTTGCCCTTCCCACCAGAGCACCACCAGGCATGGAGCTGTGGAGTTTCAGACTCTGTGCTCCCCCTGTTTATAGAGTCTTGATGGAATTTAAACCCTCTCCTTTCTCCTTTCTCCCTTTTTTTGTTCAGTCCTTGCAGCTGTTTCCACTTTCCCAATTTCTCTCCAGCTGCTTATGGGGGAGTGCTTTTCCTGGACTCTCCCCCATCTCTGTCCTGTCTCCACAAGCAAAAATAGCTCCCTGCCCTCCCTGATGTCTCTCTCCCCCAGTTCACCTCTCTGCACTGCATACCTGCCAATTTCTATGTTTCAGGTTGCGCAGATTGTTGTGTTAATCCTCAGATCAGTTCTCTAGGCATGCAAGATGGTTTAGTGTTGATCTGGCTGCATTTCAGGGATGAGAGACGCAAAATAACTTCCATGCTGTTCCACCATCTTGACCCCTTCCAGTATTTGCCAGTTTTATACAAGCCTACTGTTCCGGTTTGCTTAACCCCTCATTTTCTACTATCAAAAGTGCTTCCTTTGAACTAAATAAAGGCACTCTTGCTTATTTTATTACTTGTCACCTGAAGCATGAACCATATTTTCCTTTAACGTTTTCCCATTCATTGAACTTAATTTTGCTTTGAACATATCACTATCACCCTAGCACAAAGGTGAATATCTCCATTAATATTTCCTCAAGTACTTTAGTGAGACATTTCAGGGCTATATATTCAATAGCAGATTGTGGCGTGAGAGTGTATAAATTTGAGAACATATTAAATTATCTTCCACGACAGTTGTATTGGTCTAAACTCTGACGAGCATGAGTTTTCATGTCTGTATGTGAATAATTAGCTTTTATTTTTCATTTTTCCCTTTTTAATTATAATGGGATTGACTATTAACTCCTATTAGCCTTTCAGAATTTTCTTTGCTGCAAATTGTCTGTTTATGTGAGGTATTTTGACATAATATCTATCTATATATAATTTTATGCATGTAATATATTTTTATAAACATATATGTAAAAAATGTTGATAGAATTATAAGATCTTGCCATGTATTGTCTATGTCAGACTAGTTTTAACTATATATATATATATATATATTCCTTCAGAATATCATTTTCATACACACATATACATACCTACCTATATACACATATGTACACCTACATACAACTTTAGAATCATATTTGTTTACCTGACCATAATGCCACTATTTGAGATGAACTCTGCATATAAAACTAGTTTTCTAATATCAGCTTCTATTAAATTACCTGTATTTGTTATTTTCGTATTATTTTATAGACATTAGGATTAGACTAAATAAGTTTTGTACCATACTGTCAAAATTGGTCATGCATTTACTTATATTCTTAAATATGTTACCAAATAATTGGCTATAATTATAATAGCTACCATTTAACTCCCAAACCAGAGTATTGCCAATACCAAACTTTACTTCTCTTCCTATCAATCTCATCCAAATATCACCCTTAGATTGAACATTATCCTGATATTTCGAAAAATAATAATTTTTTAAACCTATATCATGCATATATGTATAGCTACACAATATGTTGAGGTTTTTGTTTTGAAACAAAGGAGCCAATCATGGAGTATGTTATCATCTAAGAATTCCTTTTTTTTTTTCAATCAACATTATGTTAGTGAACAATACAGAGAGATACAGATTAAATCTTAGTTCATTGAGTTCACTGTTCTATAAAAAACCCACATTCTGTTCAACTAGTTTTCCATAGGTAGGAATTAGCTTTTAAAATTTCACCTTTTTTTTTCTAATGCAGCAGAATGTCATGGTTGTAGGAAAAAAGATGAAGAATTCTAGGGTAATTAAGTATCAGTCTGTAACTTACTCTCAAGTAGCTCCAGGGAACAGTTAAGTGGGAAAGTTCCTTTGGACCGTCCTTCCAACATTATATGATTACTTAATATTTTTGCATTATTAAAATTAAAGTTAGTTTCTTTTTAGTGCCATGGTGCACAATGCTGTGATGCACATTCTTATAATATTTCAATGTTAACATAGAGGTTTTTTGGGATTTCTTTCTAGGATTGAGATGTTTGATACATAGTACATTCAAATATTCACCTATGTAAGTGAATGCCAAACTGCTTTCCAATTGCCTGCTAATTGTACAATGTTTTTACAATTTGCACATATACCCAGAACTCCAGTGTATGTTTATATTATATTGTATTTTATTAAGTATACAATAGCATCTTGTCTAAAAAAAGTATGTAACCTAATTTAAAATATTACTAATAAATGCTAATAATCATCTGAGCTTTTAGCAAATCATACAGATCACCATAACAAATGGAATGAAACATTTTTAAATATTGCAAAAATTACTAGAATGTGATGAAATGACAAATGCTGTTAGAAAATGACACCAAGCAACTTGCTTGATGCAGGATTGTCAAAGACCTTCAATTTGTCAGAAATGCACTATCGGGAAAATACAATAAAATGAGGTATGCTTGTATTCCACTTATATAAATTCTGGAACATGAAAGCTAATATGACAAAACAGGTCAGTAGTTGTCTGGAGAGATAGAAAGAAAGCAGGAAAATATATTTAGAATGGAACAAGAAACTTTACTCAAATTCCAGTTAACAGTGTAATATTAGTTTCAGGTGTACAATACAGTGATTCAACCCTTCTAAACATTACTTGGTACACTTCACAAGTGCCCTCCTTAATCCCCATCACCAATTTAACCCATTTCCCCACCCACTCCCCTCTGATAACCATCAGTTTGTTTTCTATAATTGAATCTGTTTCTTGACTCTTGTTTCTCTTTTTCCCTATGTTCATCTGTTTTGTTTCTTAAATTCCACATATGAGTGAAATCATACAGTATTTGTCTTTCTTTGACTTACTTTAGTAGGCATTATACTCTCTAGCTCCATATATGTTGTTGAAAATGGCAATACTGCAATCTTCCTTATGGCTGAGTAATATTCAAGTGTGTGTGTGTGTGTGTGTGTGTGTGTGTGTATGTATATCACTTATATATACACCACATCTTCTTCATCCATTCGTAAATTGATGGGCACTTGGACTACTTACATAATTTGGCTATTATAAATAACAATGCAATAAACATTAGGCTGGATAGATACTTTCAAATTAGTGTTCTCATATTCTTTGGGTAAATACCCAGTAGTGGTATTCCTGGATCATATGGTAGTTCTATTTTTAATTGTTTTAGGAACCTCACTACTGTTTTCCAGAATGGCTGCACCAGTTTGCATTCCCTTTGCATTGCACAAGGATTCCTTTTTCTATGTAATCCTCGCCAACATCTATTGTTTCTTATGTGTTGATTTTAGCCATTGTGACAGGTGTGAGGTCATTTCTAATTGTAGTTTTAATTTGCATTTCCCAGATGATGAGTGATCTTGAACATCTTTACATTTATCCTTTGGCCATCTGGCTATCTTCTCTGGAGAAATGTCTGCTCACTTCTGCTCATGTATTAATTTGATATTCATTTTGGGGTGTTGAGTTTTATAAGTGATTTACATATTTTGGATACTAACCCCTTACTGGATACGTCATTTGCAAATATTTTCTATTCAGTAGGTTGCCTTTTAGTTTTTTTTTTAACCTTTATTTATTTTTGAGAGAGAGAGAGACAGAGGTAGAGAGGGAGGAAGAGAGAGAGAGAAAGAGTGAGCTGGGGAGGGGCAAAGAGAGGGAGACACAGAATCTGAAGCAGGCTTTAGTTTCTGAGCTGTCAGCACAGAACCTGATGTGGGGCTCGAACTCACGAGCTATGAGATCATGACTTAAGCCAAAGTCAGACGCTTAACCAGCTGAGCCACCCAGGTGTCCCAGTTGCCTTTTAGTTTTGTTGATTGTTTTCCTTCACTGTGCAGAAGCTACTTGATGTAGTCCAAGTAATTATTTTTGCTTTTGTTTCCCTTGCCTCAGGAGACCTATCTAGTAAGAAGTTGCTATAGCTCGTGTCAAAGAAGTTTTTGCCTGTGATCTTTTCTAGGATTTTTAGGGTTTTAAGTCTCACATTTAGGCCTTTCATCCATTTTGAGTTTTTTTTTTTTTTTTTTTTTTGTATGGTGTAGGAAAGTGGTTCAGCTTCATTATTTTGCATATTGCTGTCCAGTTTTCCCAGCACCATTTGTTGAAGAGGCTGTCTTTTTCCCACTGGATATTCTTTCCTGTATTATCAAAGATTAATTGACCATATAATTGTGGGTTTATTTCTGGGTTTTCTATTTTGTTCCACTGATCTATTTTTGTGCCAGTATCATACTGTTTGGATTACTACACCTTTGTAACATAACTTGAAGTCCAGAATTGTGATGCCTCTAGCTTTGCTTTTCTTTTTAAAGGTTGCTTTGGTTATTTGGTATCTTTTGTAGTTCCACACAAATTTTAGAATTGTTTGTTCTAGGGGCGCCTGGGTGGCTCAGTTGGTTAAGCGGCCGACTTCAGCTCAGGTCACGATCTCGCGGTCCGGGAGTTCGAGCCCCGCGTCGGGCTCTGGGCTGATGGTTCAGAGCCTGGAGCCTGCTTCCAATTCTGTGTCTCCCTCTCTCTCTGCCCCTCCCCCGTTCATGCTCTGTCTCGCTCTGTCTCAAAAATAAATAAAAAACGTTAAAAAAATTTAAAAAAAAAGAATTGTTTGTTCTAGGTCTGTGAAAAATGCTGTTGGTATTTTGATAGGGATTGCATTAAATGTGCAGATTGCTTTGGGTAGTACAGACATTTTAATAATATTTTTTCTTCCAATTCATGAACATGGAATGTCTTTCCATTCCTTTGTATCGTTAATTTCTTTCATCAGTGTTTTATAGTTTTTAGAGTATACTTCTTTCACCTCTTTGATTAGGTTTATTCCTAGGTATCATTACTTTTGGTGAAGTTTTAAATGTGATTATTTTGTTAATTTCTCTTCCTGTTGCCTCATTATGGTGCATAACTGCAACATATTTTTGTACATTGATTTTGGTAACCTGCAACTTTGCAAAATCAGTTCTAGTAGTTTTTTGATAGAGTCTTTTGGGTTTTATATACATCATCATGTCCTTTGCAAATAGTGAAAATTTTACTAGTTTCTTGCTGATTTGGATGCTTTTTCTTTCTTTTGTTTTCTGATTGCTGTGGCTAGGATTTCCAGTACAATGTTGAAAAATGTTGTGAGAGTGGCCATCCTTGTCTTGTTCCTGACCTTAGGGGAAAAGCCCATTTTCCCCCCACTTAGGATGATGTCACCTATGGGTTTTTCATATATGGTCTTTATTATGTTACGCTCCCTCTTAACCTACTTTGTTGAGGGCTTTTATCATGAATGGGTTTTGTGCTTTGTCTAATCCTTCTTTCTGCATATATTGAAATGATCACATGTTTTTTATCCTTTATCTAAATTATGTGATTTATCATGTTGATTTGTGAATATTGAACAACGCTTGCAACCCAGGAATCAATCTCGATTGTGGTGAATGATTTTTTTTAATGTATTGTTGAATTTTGTTTACTAGTATTTTGTTGAGAATTTCTGTATCTATGTTCATTAAGGATATTGGCCTGTAGTTCTCTTTTTTAGTGGTGTCTTTATCTGGTTTTGGTATCAGTGTAAAACTGGCTTCATAGAATGAATTTGGAAGTCTTCCTTCTTCTTCCATTATTTGGAATATTTTTAGAAGAACAGGTGTTAACTCTTCTTTATATATTTGGTAGAACTTATCTGTAAAGTTATCTGGTTCTGGAGTTTGCTGAGAGTTTTTTGATTACTGAGTAAATTTCTTTGTTGGTTATCAGTTTGTTGAAATTTCCCATCTCTTCCTGTTTCAGTTTTGGTAGTTTACATGTTTCTAAGAGTTCATTTCTTCTAGATAGTCCAATTTGTTGGCATAATTTTTCATAATCTAGTTATTTTGTGGTATTGGTTGTTATTTATCCTCTCTCATTTATGATTTTGATTCTTGTCTCTTTTTTGTTCATGTGTCTGCCTAGAGGTTCATTAGTTTTATTTTATTTTTTCAAAGAATCAACTCTTGGTTTCATTCATCTGTTCTATTAATTTTTTAGTTCCTTTATCATTTATTTCTGCTTTAATCTTTATAATTTCCTTCTTTCTGATGTTTTTGGGTTTTTTTTTTGTTATTTTTTAGCTCCTTTAGTTGTAGGGTTAGGCTGTTTGAGATTTTTCATTCTTTTTGAGTTAGGCCTATATTACTCTAAACTTCTTAGAACTGTTTTTGCTGCATCCCAAAGGTTTGGACTGTTTTCATTTGTTTCCATGTACTTTTTAATATTCTGGTTGAGCCATTTATTGTTTAGTAACATGTTATTTAACCTCCAAGTATTTTGTTCTCTCCTAATTTTTTATTGTTGTCGACTTCTAGTTTCATAATGTTGTCATCAGGAGAGATGCATGGTATGTTTCGATCTTCTTGAATTCACTGAGGTTTACTTTGTGGCTAATATGTGACCTACTCTGGAGAATGTCTCATGTGCACTTGAAAAGAATGTGTATTCTAATTTTTTAGGATAGAATATTCTGAATATATCTGTTATATACATCTTTTCCAGTGTGTTATTCAAAGCCACTGTTTCCTTGATTTGTCCATTGATGTAACTTGGCAGTTAATGTCCCTTACTATTATTGTATTACTATTGATTACTTCTCTCATGTTTCTTACTGTTTTTAGGTATTTGAATTCTTTCATGTTGGGTACATAAATAGTTACAATTTTTATATATATTGTTGGATTATCCCCTTTATTATTATATAGTGTCTTTGTCTTGTTACAGTTTCTGTTTTAAAGTCTACTTTTTCTGTGTAAGTATTGATACTCTGGCTTTCTTTTGACATCCATCTGAATGATAGATGTTTCTCCTCCTTACTTCCAATCTACAAGTGTCTGTAGGTCTGAAAAATGTCTCTTGAAAGCAGCATATTATAGATAGGTCTTGCTTTTTTACCCATCCTGTCACCCTATGTCTTTTGATTGGAGTAGTCTATTTACATTCAAAGTAGTTATTGATAGATTGTATTTACTGTCATTTTTTTGTGTTGTGGTTATTTCTGAAGAATTTCTCTGATCCTGTTTGATGTTCTGATTTTCATTATTGATATATTTGGATTTTTCTCTTTATTTTTGCATATTTATTAGTGGTTTTAGATATATAATTACCATTAGGTTTGTATATAACTTCTGCATATAGCTGTCTACATTAAGTTGATGATCATTTAGGCTTGAACCCATTCTTTTCTCCTCCCTCACATTGTAGGTACATGCTGTTATATTTCAATTTTTTTTAACATATATTTAGAGAGAGAGAGAGAGAGAACATGAGTGGGGAGGAGGGGCAGAGAGAGAGGGAGACACAGAATCCCAAGTAGGCTCCAGGCTCTGAGCTATCAACACAGAGCCAGATGTGGGGCTCGAACCCACAAACTGTGAGATCATGACCTGAGCTGAAGCTGGATGCTCAACCGACTGAGTCACCCAGGTGCCCCATGCTGTCATATTTTATAGCCTTTTATTTTGTTCCTTTCTTGACTCATTTTTTACAGAAATATTCATTTTTACTGGTTTTGTGTTTCCTACCTTTATACTGTCACTCTGGGTCTCTCCTTTCCACTCAAAAGTCTCCTTTGTGGGGTGCCTGGGTAGCCCAGTCGGTTAAGCGTCTGACTTCGGCTCAGGTCATGATCTCACAGTCTATGAGTTCAAGCCCTGCAGCAGGCTCTGTACTGACAGCTCAGAGCCTGGAGCCTGCTTCAGATTCTGTGTCTCCCTCTCTCTGACCCTCCTCCATTCATGCTCTTTCTCTGTCTCAAAAATAAAAATAAACATTAAAAAAATTTTTTTAAGTCCCCTGTAGTATTTCTTACAGAGATGGTTTAGTGGACATGAACTCTTTTAGTTTTTGTTTGGGAAACTCTTCATCTCTTCTTCTACTCTTAATGATAGTCTTGCTGGAGATAGTATTCTTGACTGCATTTTTTCTTCCCTTTCAGCAAATTGAATATATCATGCCACACCATTCTGGCTTGCAAAGTTTCTGTTAAAAAATCTCCAGCAAGTTTTCCAAGGGAAAACCCATAAGTTAATGACTTCTGTCTTGCTGCTTTAATTTTTTTTTCTTTATCACTATATTTTGTCAATTTAATTACAATGTATTTTGGTGTGGTTCTGCTTTTGTTTATTTTGATAGTTCTCTGTGCCTCCTAGATACGGATATGTTTCCTTCCCCAGGGTCGGGAAGCTGTTAGCTATTATTTCTTCTAATTCTGTACCCACTTTTCTCTCTTTTCTTCTAGGATTCCTATAATATGTTGTTATGTTTTATGGATTCACTGAGTTTCCTAAGTCTCATGTCATTTTATGTAATTATTTTTTTTTGTATTCAGTTTATTTTCCTTTACTCTGTCTTCTAAGTCATTAACCTGTTCCTCTGTTTCTTCTATCCTGCTATTCATTCCACAAGTGTGCTTCTCATTTCATTTATTGAGCCCTTTATCTCTGCTATGTTATTCCTTATCTGGGTGTTAAGGGTCTGTCTCATGTCTTTCACTCTTTTCGCAAGTTCGAGTATCCTTATGCTCATTAGTTTCAATTCTCTATCTAGAATGTTACTTATATCTGTTAAACTTAGATCTCTGGCCATGACCTGTCCTTTTCTTTCATTTGGGATAAATTCCTTGGCTTTCTAATTTTTCCAAATACTCTGTGTCTGTTTCTCTGTGTTAGGAAAGTCAACTATGTCTCCTGTGCTTGAGAGTAATGGCCTTATGAAGAAGAGGTCCTGTAGTGTTCTGCGGTGCAGTGTTTCCCTGTTCCTTAGAGCCTGGTATTCCTGTAGTATCTCCATGGAGTGCTGTGTGGGCTCTGCTGTTTTGTCCTGGCTGCTTTATCCTTCAGGCCAGTTGTCCACAGAGGCTCTCTTTGCCTGCTGTTGGCAGTTTGGTCTGTGGCCTGAATGTAGCACATTTTAATTATGTGTCCTCTGGCGTATTTGTGAAATGAGACCGTTTGCCACCCTCACTGGAACTGAGGCTCCACAAAACTCCTCTGTTGGGAGACATGGTATGAGCAGGGGTATGGGCCATTCTTCTGGGGTTGGGGCCCACAGAGCTGGGACTGAGGCAAGTGTGACTAGCAAGGGTGGTTCTTTCAGGTGGCCCTGTGCTTATACACAAGGGTAAAGGAGAAGAATGACACGGCCAAGTTCCTTTGATCCCAGAGACATCTCTCCATTAACACTGTCTCTGGGATATGCTCCCAGATAAGTGAGTAACCTCCCACCTGTGTGCCCTGAGAGCTCTTCAGATCACTGTTTCCATGCTGTATGTTCCCAGGCTGTTTGCCATTTTTCTCCAAGAGCAGCCTCAGAGCCCTCTCAGTTTTCCCCCAGGCAAGCACACGGACTTTTAAAATTTCTGACGTTAAGCCCCTTTGGTTATAAGAACTCACAAAATTTGGCACCTCTCACTTTCCAAGCCAACTACTGCAGGGATTTGTTTTTCCTGTGCATTCCCATCTGTGTTAGTGTAGGTCACATGCTTCTCTGCAATTGTGGCTCCCTGCCCCTCACAGCAGTGGCCATGATCCATTTCCAACTTCTTACCTTCTTCCATGTGGCTTCTTCTCTCCATTTGGTTGTGGACTTTGTGCTGCTAGTCATCAGATTAATTTCTGGGGTATTTATGATGATTTGATAGTTGCCTAGTTATAGTCATGTGACGAGGTGAGCCTAAGGTCCTCCTACTCTGCCATCATCTTCCAACTTTCCTCTGGAACAAGAAACTTTTGAGAATGAAGGGTATGCTAGTTATCTTGATTATGGTGGTGGCTTCACAGGTATATATGCAGTTTATAATTTTTCATATCAATGAAAATACAAATACAGTAGATTCTAAATAAATTCTTAAAACATCATAGATTTTTATGGATTGCATCAATACTTCAACACTAGGTCACAGTAGTTATCAAATGAAAAGAGTAAAAAGAGTATTAGAACACAGGAAAAAATGAGAAAAGGAGAATTACAGGACAAATGTGAGCAGTATTAGAAAGAACAAAGTATTTTTTAAAGTGGGTTTTAAATGAATTTTTTATTAACAAAAAGATGTAAGAACATATCATACATTTTTATATGACCTTCAATATTCTTTGAAAAGCTTGCTGAGGAAAATTAAAAGTATTCCATATAAAATAATGACTTTTTTAATGAAAATGTGTTTTCCCATGATTAAAATTCCTTTTTTCTACTTCATTGATTTTCTTCTTGCCAACTGCTATCAATTCATTTTAGTCTGCAGTTAAAACTTTATCAAATGAGAAGGGCACAGCAGTTTCATAAGAAATGCCAACTAAAAAAAATCATTTAATTACATTTTTGTAAATTTAAAAAATAAAACTATTTTCATTAAATTATCTTCAGACAGGTAATAGTATAAATCATTAAACATGCCAAATATTTGACTTCATTGCCTGTAGAACATTGCAACATCTTAGATGGAACCCATCAAAAAATATTGTGTCATTTAATATATACTTTGAAAATTTGTTAAACTGTTTACATTTGATTCAAAGTAAGATCAAATCAGAAAAAAACTGTTCTTTAAACTATTTCAAGTTAAGGAAAAATTGTATTTTACATGGATATTTCATAGGAAAAATGTTGGAATTTGGGCTCCACATTGTGTTTTCAAATAATGGCCATGTCACTACTATGCCAAATTTGACTTTGGCAATGTACTTAATCATTCTGCTGAACACTTTGTTTTTTGTTTTTGTTTTTTAACAGTAATCTGATTGACTTTACTAGTTTTAGGTTATGACTACATATAATTTTTTTAAAGCACCCTGCAATGATCATTTTATTCACTTAATATTTAACATATGGTATGTTTTGGAAGTCTTCTTAATCTTCACTTTCTTACTCAATTCATTAACTGACACTCTCCAATATTCTGACAACAGCTCTTATGGCATTACTAGGCTATAATTTAACATCTAATAACCTTAAAAGTCTTCTTCCAACTATGCTCTTTATTTCCAAACTTGTTTTTAAATGTGTCAATTATATTTACTACATAAAGTGGTAAAATATGGCTGTAAAGAAGAAAAGGGTTTTGGCATTAATGAAAATTGTTTGGAAAAGCTACTTGAAAATATACATTATAGCATTAGGTGTGAACATGACAACTGTAAATGGGAGGAAGCTCTTTTATATATATAAATATATATATATGAAATTTATTGTCAAATTGGTTTCCATACAACACCCAGTGCTCATCCCAAAAGGTGCCCTCCTCAATACCCATCACCCAACCTCTCCTCCCTCCCACCCCCCATCAACCCTCAGTTTGTTCTCAGTTTTTAACAGTCTCTTATGCTTTGGCTCTCTCCCATTCTAACCTCTTTTTTTTTTTTTTCCTTCGCCTCCCCCATGGGTTCCTGTTAAGTTTCTCAGGATGCACATAAGAGTGAAACCATATGGTATCTGTCTTTCTCTGTATGGCTTATTTCACTTAGCATCACATTCTCCAGTTCCATCCACGTTGCTACAAAAGGCCATATTTCATTTTTTCTCATTGCCACGTAATATTCCATTGTGTATATAAACCACAATTTCTTTATCCATTCATCAGTTGATGGACATTTAGGCTCTTTCCATAATTTGGCTATTGTTGAGAGTGCTGCTATGAACATTGGGGTACAAGTGGCCCTATGCATCAGTACTCCTGTATCCCTTGGATAAATTCCTAGCAGTGCTATTGCTGGGTCATAGGGTAGGTCTATTTTTAATTTTTTGAGGAACCTCCACACTATTTTCCAGAGTGGCTGCACCAGTTTGCATTCCCACCAACACTGCAAGAGGGTTCCCGTTTCTCCACATCCTCTCCAGCATCTATAGTCTCCTGATTTGTTCATTTTGGCCACTCTCACTGGCGTGAGGTGATACTTAAGTGTGGTTTGATTTGTATTTCCCTGATAAGGAGGGACGCTGAACATCTTTTCATGTACCTGTTGGCCATCCGGATGTCTTCTTTAGAGAAGTGTCTATTCATGTTTTCTGCCCATTGCTTCACTGGGTTATTTGTTTTTCGGGTTTGGAGTTTGGTGAGCTCTTTATAGATTTTGGATACTAGCCCTTTGTCCAATATGTCCTTTGCGAATATCTTTTCCCATTCCGTTGGTTGCCTTTTAGTTTTGTTGGTTGTTTCCTTTGCTGTGCAGAAGCTTTTTATCTTCATAAGGTCCCGATAATTCACTTTTGCTTTTAATTCCCTTGCCTTTGGGGATGTGTCGAGTAAGAGATTGCTACGGCTGAGGTCAGAGAGGTCTTTTCCTGCTTTCTCCTCTAAGGTTTTGATGGTTTCCTGTCTCACATTTAGGTCCTTTATCCATTTTGAGTTTATTTTTGTGAATGGTGTGAGAAAGTGGTCTAGTTTCAACTTTCTGCATGTTGCTGTCCAATTCTCCCAGCACCATTTGTTAAAGAGGCTGTCTTTTTCCATTGGATGTTCTTTCCTGCTTTGTCAAAGATGAGTTGGCCATACGTTTGTGGGTCTAGTTCTGGGGTTTCTATTCTATTCCATTGGTCTATGTGTCTGTTTTTGTGCCAATACCATGCTGTCTTGATGATGACAGCTTTGTAATAGAGGCTAAAGTCTGGGATGGTGATGCCTCCTGCTTTGGTCTTCTTCTTCAAAATTACTTTGGCTATTCGGGGCCTTTTGTGGTTCCATATGAATTTTAGGATGGCTTGTTCTAGTTTCGAGAAGAATGCTGGTGCAATTTTGATTGGGATTGCATTGAATGTGTAGATAGCTTTGGGTAGTATTGACATTTTGACAATATTTATTCTTCCAATCCATGAGCAGGGAATGTCTTTCCATTTCTTTAAATCTTCTTCAATTTCCTTCATAAGCTTTCTATAGTTTTCAGCATACAGATCCTTTACATCTTTGGTTAGATTTATTCCTAGGTATTTTATGCTTCTTGGTGCAATTGTGAATGGGATCAGTTTCTTTATTTGTCTTTCTGTTGCTTCATTGTTAGTGTATAAGAATGCAACTGATTTCTGTACATAGATTTTGTATCCTGCAACTTTGCTGAATTCCTGTATCAGTTCTAGCAGACTTTTGGTGGAGTCTATCGGATTTTCCATGTATAATATCATGTCATCTGCAAAAAGCGAAAGCTTGACTTCATCTTTGCCAATTTTGATGCCTTTGATTTCCTTTTGTTGTCTGATTGCTGATGCTAGAACTTCCAGCACTATGTTAAACAGCAGCGGTGAGAGTGGGCATCCTTGTCGTGTTCTTGATCTCAGGGAAAAAGCTCTCAGTTTTTCCCCGTTGAGGATGATGTTAGCTGTGGGCTTTTCATAAATGGCTTTGATGATCTTTAAGTATCTTCCTTCTATCCCGAATTTCTCAAGGGTTTTTATTAAGAAAGGGTGCTGGATTTTGTCGAAGGCCTTTTCTGCATCGATTGACAGGATCATATGGTTCTTCTCTTTTTTTTTTTTTTGTTAATGTGATGTATCACGTTGATTGATTTGCAAATGTTGAACCAGCCCTGCATCCCAGGAATGAATCCCACTTGATCATGGTGAATAATTCTTTTTATATGCCGTTGAATTCGATTTGTTAGTATCTTATTGAGAATTTTTGCATCCATATTCATCGGGGATATTGGCCTGTAGTTCTCTTTTTTTACTGGGTCTCTGTCTGGTTTAGGAATCAAAGTAATACTGGCTTCATAGAATGAGTCTGGAAGTTTTCCTTCCCTTTCTATTTCTTGGAATAGCTTGAGAAGGATAGGTATTACCTCTGCTTTAAATGTCTGGTAGAACTCCCCTGGGAAGCCATCTGGTCCTGGACTCTTATTTGTTGGGAGATTTTTGATAACCGATTCAATTTCTTCGCTGGTTATGGGTCTGTTCAAGCTTTCTATTTCCTCCCGATTGAGTTTTGGAAGTGTGTGGGTGTTCAGGAATTTGTCCATTTCTTCCAGGTTGTCCAATTTGTTGGCATATAATTTTTCATAGTATTCCCTGATAATTGTTTGTATCTCTGAGGGATTGGTTGTAATAATTCCATTTTCATTCACGATTTTATCTATTTGGGTCATCTCCCTTTTCTTTTTGAGAAGCCTGGCTAGAGGTTTGTCAATTTTGTTTATTTTTTCAAAAAACCAACTCTTGGTTTCGTTGATCTGCTCTACAGTTTTTTTAGATTCTATATTGTTTATTTCTGCTCTGATCTTTATTATTTCTCTTCTTCTGCTGGGTTTAGGCTGCCTTTGCTGTTCTGCTTCTAGTTCCTTTAGGTGTGCTGTTAGATTTTGTATTTGGGATTTTTCTTGTTTCTTGAGATAGGCCTGGATTGCAATGTATTTTCCTCTCAGGACTGCCTTTGCTGCGTCCCAAAGCGTTATATTGTTGTATTTTCATTTTCGCTTGTTTCCATATATTTTTTAATTTCTTCTCTAATTGCCTGGTTGACCCACTCATTCGTTAGTAGGGTGTTCTTTCACCTCCATGCTTTTGGAGTTTCCCAGACTTTTTTCTGTGGTTGATTTCAAGCTTCATAGAATTGTGGTCTGAAAGTAAGCATGGTATAATTTCAATTCTTGTAAACTTATGAAGGGCTGTTTTGTGACCCAGTATATCATCTATCTTGGAGAATGTTCCATGTGCACTCAAGAAGAAAGTATATTCTGTTGCTTTGGGATGCAGAGTTCTAAATATATCTGTCAAGCCCATCTGATCCAATGTCTCATTCAGGGCCCTTGTTTCTTTATTTACCATGTGTCTAGATGATCTATCCATTTCTGTAAGTGGGGTGTTAAAGTCCCCTGCAATTACCACATTCTTATCAATAAGGTTGCTTATGTTTATGAGTAATTGTTTTATATATTTGGGGGCTCCGGTATTCGGTGCATAGACATTTATAATTGTTAGCTCTTCCTGATGGATAGACCCTGTAACTATTATATAATGTCCTTCTTCATCTCTTATTACAGCCTTTAATTTAAAGTCTAGTTTGTCTGATATAAGTATGGCTACTCCAGCTTTCTTTTGGCTTCCAGTGGCATGATAAATAGTTCTCTATCCCCTCACTCTCAATCTAAAGGTGTCCTCAGGTCTAAAATGAGTCTCTTGTAGACAGCAAATAGATGGGTCTTGTTTTTTTATCCATTCTGATACCCTATGTCTTTTGGTTGGCGCATTTAATCCATTTACATTCAGTGTTATAGAAAGATACGGGTTTAGAGTCATTGTGATGTCTGTATGTTTTATGCTTGTAGTGATGTCTCCGGGACTTTGTCTCACAGGGTCCCCCTTAGGATCTCTTGTAGGGCTGGTTTAGTGGTGACAAATTCCTTCAGTTTTTGTTTGTTTGGGAAGACCTTTATCTCTCCTTCTATTCTAAATGACAGACTTGCTGGATAAAGGATTCTTGGCTGCATATTTTTTCTGTCTAGCACCCTGAAAATCTCGTGCCAATTCTTTCTGGCTTGCCAAGTTTCAAAAGAGAGATCAGTCACGAGTCTTATAGGTCTCCCTTTATATGTGAGGGCACGTTTACCCCTTGCTGCTTTCAGAATTTTCCCTTTATTTTGTATTTTGCCAGTTTCACTATGATATGTCGTGCAGAAGATCGATTCAAGTTACGTCTGAAGGGAGTTCTCTGTGCCTCTTGGATTTCAATGCCTTTTTCCTTCCCCAGTTCAGGGAAGTTCTCAGCTATTATTTCTTCAAGTACCCCTTCAGCACCTTTCCCTCTCTCTTCCTCCTCTGGGATACCAATTATGCGTATATTATTTCTTTTTAGTGTATCATTTAGTTCTCTAATTTTCACCTCATACTCCTGGATTTTTTTATCTCTCTTTTTCTCAGCTTCCTCTTTTTCCATAACTTTATCTTCTAGTTCACCTATTCTCTCCTCTGCCTCTTCAAGCCGAGCTGTGGTGGTTTCCATTTTGTTATGCATTTCGTTTAAAGCGTTTTTCAGCTCCTCGTGACTGTTCCTTAGTCCCTTGATCTCTGTAGCAAGAGATTCTCTGCTGTCCTGTATACTGTTTTCAAGCCCCGCGATTAATTTTATGACTATTATTCTAAATTCACTTTCTGTTATATTATTTAAATCCTTTTTGATCAGCTCATTAGCTGTTGTTATTTCCTGGAGATTCTTCTGAGGGGAGTTCTTCCGCTTGGTCATTTTGGATAGTCCCTGGCGTGTCGAGGACCTGCAGGGCACTTCCCCTGTGCTGTGGTGTATAACTGGAGTTGGTGGGCGGGGCCGCAGTCAGACCTGATGTCTGCCCCCAGCCTACTCCTGGGGCCACAGTCAGACTGGTGTGTGCCTTCTCTTTCCCTCTCCTAGGGGCGGGATTCACTGTGGGGTGGTGTGGCTCCTCTGGGCTACTTGCACACTGCCAGGCTTGTGATGCTGGGGATCTGGCATATTAGCTGGGGTGGGTAGGCAAGGTGCACGGGGGCAGGAGGTGCAGGCTTAGCTCGCTTCTTCTTAGGTGATCCACTTCAGGAGGGGCCCTGTGGCAGCGGGAGGGAGTCAGATCCGCTGCTGGAGGTTTGGCTCCGAAGAAGCGCAGAGTTGAGTGAGCGGAGCGAGCAAGTTCCCTGGCAGGAACTGGTTCTCTTTGGGATTTCGGCTGGGGGATGGGCGGGGGAGATGGCGCTGGCGAGCGCCTTTGTTCCCCACCAAACTGAGCTCTGTTGTCAGGGGGCTCAGCAGCTCTCCCTCCCTTTGTCCTCCAGCCTTCCCGCTCTCCGAGCAGAGCTGTTAACTTATGACCTCCCAGACGCTAAGTTGCGCTTGTTGTGGGAGCACAGTCCATCAGGCCCCTCCGCTTTTGCAAGCCAGACTCGGGGGCTCTGCTTGGCCGGCGAGCCGCCCCTCCGCCCCGGCTCCCTCCCGCCAGTCCGTGGAGCGCGAACCGCCTCGCCGCCCTTCCTACCCTCTTCCGTGGGCCTCTCATCTGCGTTTGGCTCCGGCGACTCTGTTCTGCTAATCCTCTGGCAGTTTTCTGGGTTATTTAGGCAGGTGTAGATGGAATAAGTGATCAGCAGGACGTGCGATGAGCCCAGCGTCCTCCTAAGCCGCCATCTTGCAAAAAAACCATCAACCAGACTTTTGTAACAGATTTCTGTACATTGATTTTATATCCTGCAACTTTGCTAAATTTGTGTATCAGTTCTAACAATTTTTTGGTGAAGTCTTTCTACATATAGGGTATCATGTTGTCTGTGAATAATGAAAATTTGATTTCTTCCTTGCCAATTTGGATGCCTTTTATTTATTTTTATTGTTGTTGCTGATTGCTGAGGCTAGGATGTCCAGAGCTATGTAAAATAACAATGTTGAGAGTGGACATCCCTGTCTTGTTCCTGACCACTGAGGAAAAGCTCTCAATTTTTTGCCATTGAAGATATTAGGCTTGGGTCTTTCATACATGGCCTTTATTATGTTGAGATATATTCCCTCTATCCCTACTTTGTTCATGGTTTTTGTCAAGAATGGATGTTGTATTTTGTAAAATGCATTTTTTAAAATTAAGAATGGATGTTTTATTTTAGGCTGCATATTTTTCTCCTTCAGACTGTTGAATATGTTATGCCACTTCCTTCTGGACTGCCAGGTTTCTATGGAGAGATCTACTGCTAACCTGAGTTGTCTTCCCTTATAGGTTAGGGATTTCTTTTTTCCTGCTGCTTTCATGATACTTTTCTTATCTCTGTATTTGAAAATTTTATTAAGATCTGTCTGTTTCCTTCCCCAGATTAGAAAAGTCTTCAGCTAGAATTTGCTCAAATAAAGCCTCTGTCCCTTTTTTTCCCTGACTTCTTCTGGGATTCCTATGATAAGAATACTATTACACTTTATGGAGTTGCTGAGTTCACTATGTCTACATGTACACTGTAATACTTTTCTTCTCCTTTTCAGCTTCATGATTTCCCATAATTTTATCTTTTATATCACTGATTTGTTCCTCCTATTCTTCCATCCTTGTTGTCATTGCCCCCAG
Organism: Prionailurus viverrinus; assembly: GCF_022837055.1. Taxonomy (NCBI): domain Eukaryota; kingdom Metazoa; phylum Chordata; class Mammalia; order Carnivora; family Felidae; genus Prionailurus; species Prionailurus viverrinus. Next base: position 107,464,525 of record NC_062564.1, on the reverse strand, counting down.
TTTTGCATCTCCATTATAGCATTTTTTATTTCAGCATGACAAGTTTTTAGTTCTTTTATCTCTGCAGAAAGTGATTCTCCCATGTCTTCCATGTTTTTCTCAAGCCCAGCAAACATCCTTGTGATTGTTGTTTTAAATTCTGGTTCAGATTTATGTCTATTCTGATTAGATCCAGGTTCATGACATCTTCCAATTCTTTCTTTTAGGCATCCATCTTGGCATTTTGCCTAGAACTCAGTGGACTGTGTGTTAGGAAAACCTGTACTGTTTCCTGCTTCTGAGAGTAATGGCCATATTAAGAAGAGGTCATATGCTGTCTAGGCCTGATGCTTCAGGAAGGTTTTCTTCTTGGTGTACACCGTGAGCACTCTGTTTTGGCTGCTCTTTTCCTCAGATGAGTCCTCTGCAGAGTTTCTCTTTCCTGCAGTGTCAAATGTTTGGGCTGGTCTAGCGTGTGAGCCAAATTTTTACTAGGCCTCCTTGTTTTAAAAGGCTAGATCCTATTTCCCCTAGAGTTGAAGCATTGTAGCCCTCTATGGTCAGTAAACTTGATGTGTGCAAGGGGGTGGATGGGTTTGTGCGGTCTTCTAGGGGAGGGGCTGGCTGCATTGATTCTCAGGGGGACTTGCCTAGGAAAGATTCACCAGCAGGATGGTGGGGCTTGGTGTAAGTCATTACAGCTTCTACTGAGGGTTCTGTGTTGCTCACTGAATTCTGGCTAGGTTGATAGGCATAGGGAAAACAGCGTCACCCCACTCTCTCATCTTCAGAGAGGGGAGTTCATGTCCACTGTTGTCAGGAAGCTCTCACAGAAAAGCAAACACTCTCCCCTCTTTTGTCCCAGGCTTCCATCAGAACCCTGCCTTCACTCTGTGTCCAAACCATTTGTCTGCCTTCAAGCACAGAACTCCTGTGTTTTATCTCAGGCATGAAGCTCCAGATTGTAGGGACCTAGTGCTACATAGGCCTATGCTGATCCTCTGGGGGAGAGTCTCACCATGCTATGGCTGATGCAGTTTTGTCCTAGAAAAGGAGTTGCAGGATTCTGCAGGACTAGGAGCTTACAGGAAAGCACAACCAAGTGCAGGTTAGCAGCCTTCAGCTGGTGCTTCAGCTGCTATGCTATTTAATGGTGCCCCTCAATGGTGCCTTACTTTTCTTGTCCTGAGAGGCAGTGACATCTCTCCCAAATGCACTCCAAGAAAGAGAAATTTTTCTCCCCATGTGACGCAGGGAATTCTCAGAGCAAGCTGTTTGCTCACAGGTTCTGCCTCCCTTCCCCAAAGGAGCATCATTAAGCCTCCCAGGCACAACCCAAACAATGGCCAGCACTTCTAATACTCCAGACTTTGAGCTCTTCTGCTTATAAGAACTTGCAATAGTTAAGCCCTCTCCTTTTCCCAGTCAATAGTTGGGGAAGACTTTTTCTTGTACAATACCCTGAGTGGTGCTTTCTCTCTCTCCCTCTCTTTGTGATCAGGGATCTCTCCCCTCCACAGCACCTGCAATTCTTGTCTCCCCCTCATCAACTCTCCACAGCTCCTCCTACCTTCCACAATGTGGTCATTTTTCTTCATCTAAATATGCAGCTTGTTCTCTCAGTCCTCAGATCAAGTTCTTTGGTGTTCAGAACGATTTTACATTTACCTGGCTGTGTTCGAGGGATGAAGCAAACATAGGGTCGTCCTACTACTCTGCCATCTTAACTCCTGAGGTAGAGGGCTTTCTAAAAAAGAAAGCTTGTGGGAGAAGCAGAAATAATATTTAAAAAGGAAGAAATATGTAAGTTGTACATTATAGGCATGGGAATGAAAGACAGATAAACACACATTAATTTATTATGTTCTTGTTCTGTTTAAATTTGAGATTCACTTCAGAAACAATGAGGTACCTGGACTTAAGTAGCTTATAATGTATGTTACTCAGGCAATATATTATGATTTAATTGATTCTCAAAGATTATCCAGATATGTTGATAAATATTTTAAAACTGGCAAAAATAATTTTACAAATTTAAAAAATGTGACTGTCATAACATTAATATATGCATGTATCAAAAATTTAAACCTTTTAATGTTTTTTTTTGGGGGGGCATGCAGAGAGAGAGGGAGAAAAAGAATCCCAAGTAGGCTCCACACTAAGTGTGGAGCTGGACTCAGGGCTCAAACCCACGAACTGTGAGGTCATGACCTCAGCCAAAATCAAGTCAGGCTCCCAACCGACTGAGCCATCCAGACACCCCCAAAATTTAAATCTTTAATGAGACAACCAGCAGAATAATAAAGTTAGTTACCTGTGAAGTTTCATTCTTATATTTAGTCTTCTGAGTGTTCTGAGGTAGTGTTTTGAAGTCGCACAGCTTTAGAAAATGAGAAAGAATAGTATCAAGACAGATTGTTTTAGGTAAGATTATAAATACTGTATAATACTGAATATTCTCAAGTTACTGTGTATCAAAAACATTAGATTAACCAAATTCTCTTTTACAAATGCAACTTATTTCCTCATTATATATACAGTTATATATATAAGTATTGTTAGCCCATGAATCATTTGTGTGGGGAAATGAAGAGAAACTGACATCTGACTGATGGAAGCTTAGAACATAACAATTTGTCAGTTAACAGCATTTTTTTCCATAGAGATAAATGGATATAAATCATGACTAGTGCCATAAAGACCTAAGGTTTTACAGATAAAACTAAGTTTCAAGGGCTTTTTTTTCTTCTTCCCACATAACCTACCTTAATTTTCAGTATATGTATTTATAATCAGAAGGGAGATAGGCTCTTCTGTGTTTTCATAGACATTGTCATACAAAATATACTTCTGGTATTTCTGCTTTACTAATTTTCTATATTAGTTTAAACATGCAATGTCTCTTTGTTTCCATCATCTTTTTCTAATATGCAGATATATAATCTCATTTTAAAAAATGGTTTTAGAATTAGCACCAACACTTTTATTTGTAAATGTTAGTTGTTATAATAATCATAATAAGATTATGTATAAAGGTTGAAAAATGTTTTAATTAAAATCATCAATTTTACACTCCCAATGATGTTTTGCTTCTCCTTCCAGTTTTGGATACTTACAAATATGAAAGAAAGAGATCTAAATACTCATTACTATGTAGAAATGAGGAACTATACCATCCAGCTACTTTTAGAACGTTACACTGTGCATGTAATACAATTTGTTAAGAATCATGCATTTCATTTTTTAAATTTTTTTTAATGTTTATTTATTTTTGAGAGAAAGAGTGTGAGCGAGGGAGGGGCAGAGAGAGAGAAAGGCACAGAACCTGAAGAGGCTCCAGGCCCTGAGCCGTCAGCACAGAGCCCTACGCAGGGCTCGAACTCACAAGCGGACAGATCATGACCTGAGCCGAAGTCGGACGCTCAACCGACTGAGCCACCCAGGCGCCCCAAGAATCATGCATTTCAAAGAGTAATGAGGTCTACATTGCATTTGCTTCATAAAATTTACATATTTTCTAAAAGTTATGGGATTCCTAGTAACAGGTGAGAAAAAACAAATGAACAGAATAGGAATATAGGATTTAGAGTTTTAATAGGAATATGTTTTCAGATTTACATACAATATTAATCTGATTCCTTCATTTCTGGGTTTTCAGCCCATTTTAGTGGGTGCTCTCTCATACTAATGGATGTTATTTAATATGACTTATTTATGAAAGTTGTGAGGCTGATACTTTACAATTTAAGGATCTTCTTTTCATAACAGGCACAATTAACCCAGAAACATAATTACTCTTACAAAAAGTACAATTTGAAAAAAATAAGTATTTAAAATGCCATATATTTTAGCATAAGGAAAACTATGATCAAAAAGTAAGCTTTGTTACTAAAAGCCTGAAATATACTTATTCACAATAATTCCATGGGGAAAATTAATATGGAAGAAAACCTTAACAGTACTATGAGCTATTCATTAATATGAAACATCTTTGGTATTTTGGCATCAAAAGTAAACTGAAATGACCCTTTCCACACATACCATTTTCTTTCTGATGTGTAAGTCAATAACACCTAATATAGCAAAAATGTCCCCAGAAAATGTTTGAATTTTAGGAATAGAGCTAGACATATATTTGCTTTAAGAGAGGAGAAGCAGTTCAATTATTTCTCAGCACAATATGCAACAAGTATTTTAGAATGAAGTCAACTCAGTATTCACAGCAATTGTACATTATCAAAATATTTAAAAATTGATATATCTATTGGATATATTAATAATTTTCAAATTTCTGGTAGTAATTTCATCATTATTCCCGTGAGTTCTATCCTTCCAAACTCAAAATTTCTATCCTGAGTACCAAAGTTTTAAAATATATTAATACTCAAATATCCTAATTTTCTCAAAGACATTGTGTAAGCATCTGGTCTCAAATCTACTAATGGTAGAAAGTGGAAAAAATTATTATGGAAAAAGTAATTATTTTTATCAATGCCAAAATACAAAGGAAGGAAGAGTAATTTTGCAATTCCTCTGATATCTTGTACTACTGAGAAAAAGTAAAATTTAAAGATCCATAATGACCATTAGTCTTTTATCAATGTGAAAACTATAGCTGAGAGAGGTTTGCTGATTTCTTTCCAGAAACATGAAGCTAACAGATTGAATTTCCCAATGAAACACTTTTTCTCCCTTACACTATGTTTCCTTACTCATCCCAGAGGTGTAACAGGGACAGCATCAGACAGCTAGGCCCTAGCTCTCAAATGCATATTCTGTGCATCTTCTAAGATACAATGAGACTAGCACCTACAAGTCACATACATGATGAGAAATTTCATAAAGCTCTGAAAAATTATCTTATAAGCTAGTGATAAAAAGAATAGTTGATAATGTAAAACATTTTAATACACTAGGCATGAACACTGAATTAACCGAAAAATTCTTAAAAAATGCTACAGTGACTAATAAAGAGTTTGGAAGATGTTTCATTACATATGAATTACAAGTGAAGTGATACCTATTTTCCCTTAAATGGCAGATATGCACTATACAATTTAAAATGAAATAAACATGGAGGAGCAACATGGAAGTTTTTTGTGTGTCTCACGTCCATGAAATACAGCCAGACCAACACTAAACCATCCTACACACCTAGAAAACTGATTGGAGGATTAACAACAATCTTCACAACATGAACCACAGAATTCAGCAGGAATTCACCCCAAAAGCAAGAGCACGAAGAAATGACAGCCAGGTTTTTAACCAACACAGATACAACCAAGATGTCTGAACTAGAATTTAGAATCACGATAATAAGAATTCTAGGTGGAGTCAAAAATAGATTAGAATCCCTTTCTGCAGAGATAAAAGAAGTTAAAAATGCTATAACTGAGCTGCAATCACAGACGGATGCAGCGGCGGCAAAGATGGATGAGGCAGAACAGAGAATCAGGGATATAGAGGACAAATTATAGAGAATAACAAAGCAGGAAAAAAGAGGGAGATTAAGGCAAAAGAGCACAATTTAAGGATTAGAGAAATCAGTAGGGGCACCTGGGTGGCTCAGTCGGTTGAGCATCCAACTTCGGCTCAGGTCATGATCTCACAGTCTGTGAGTTCGAGCCCCGCATAGGGCTCTGTGCTGAACAGCTTAGAGGCTGAGGCCTGCTTCAGATTCTGTGTCCACCTCTCTCTCTGCCCCTCCCCCACTCTATCTCTCTCTGTCAAAAATAAACATTAAGAAAATTAAAAAAAAAAGAATTAGAGAAATCAGTGACTCATTAAAAAGGAAAAACATCAGAATCATAGGGATCCAAGAAGAAATAGGGGTAGAAGGGTTATGTGAGCAAATCATAGTGGAAAACTTTCCTAACCTGGGGAAAGACACAGACATCAAAATCCAAGAAGCACAGAGGTTCCCCATTAGATTTAACAAAAACCGACCATCAACAAGGCATATCATAGTCAAATTCACAAAATACTCAGGCAAAGAGAGAATCATGAAAGCAGCAAGGGAAAAAAAGTCCCTAACCTACAAGGGAAGACAGATCAGGTCTGCAGCAGACCTATCCACAGAAACTTGGCAGGCCAGGAAAGAGTGGCAGGATATATTCAGTGTGCTGAATCAGAAAAATATGCAGCCAAGAATTCTTTATCCAGCAAGACTGTCATTCAAAAAAGTTTATCAAACAAACAAAAATTAAAGGCATTTGTGACCACTAAACTAGCCCTGCAAGAAATTTTAAGGGGGACTCTCTGAGGGGAGAAAAGATGAAAATATTTCTATATATACATATAGAAATAAATACATAAATAAATGCTAAAAGCAACAAAGATTAGAAAAGACCAGAGAACACCACCAGAAACTCCAACTCTACAAGCATCATAATGGCAATAAAGTCATATCTTTCAGTACTCACTCTAAATGTCAATGGACTCAATGCTCCAATCAAAAGATATAGGGTAACAGAATGGATAAGAAAACAAGATCCATCTATATGCTGTTTGTAAAAGACACACTTTAGACCTAAAGACACCTTCAGATTGAAAATAAGGGGATGGAGAACCATCTATCATGCTAATGGTCAACAAAAGAAAGCCAGAGTAGCCATACTTATATCAGACAATCTAGACTTTAAAATACTGTATCAAGAGATGCAGAAGGGCATTATATCATAATCAAGGGGTATATCCACTAAGAGGACCTAACAATTGTAAACATTTATGCACCAAATGTGAGAGAACCCAAATATATAAATCAGTTAATCACAAACATAAAGAAACTCATCAATAGTAATATCATAATAGTAGGAGACTTCAACACCCCACTCACAGCAATGGACAGATCATCTAATCAAAAAATCAACAAGGAAACAATTGCTTTGAATTACACACTGGACCAGATGGACTTAACAGATATATTCAGAACATTTCATCCTAAAGCAGAATATACATTCTTCTCCAGTGCACACGGAAGGTTCTCCAGAATAGACCATATACTGGGACACAAATCAGCCCTAAGTAAGTACAAAAAGATTGAGATCATTCCGTGCATATGTTCAGACCACAACGCTATGAAACTCGAAATCAACCACCAGAAAATATTTGGAAAAGTAACAAATACTTGAACATCCTACTAAAGAATGAATGGGCTAAGAAGTTAAAGAGGAAATTAAAAAGTAATGGAAGTCAATGAAAATGATAACACCACAACCCAAAACCTCTGGGATGCAGCAAAGGCAGTCATAAGAAGAAAGTATATAGCACTCCAGGCCTTCCTAAAGAAGGAAGAAATATCTCAGATAAACAACCTAACCTTACACCTTAAGGAGCTGGAAAAGGAACAGCAAATAAAGCCCAAAACCAGCAGAAGACAGGAAATAATAAAGATTAGAGCAGAAATTAATGCTATTGAAACCAAAAAAACCAGAACAGATCAATGAACCCAGAAGCTGGTTCTTTGAAAGAATTAACAAAATTGATGAACCAGTAGCCAGTTTAATCAAAAAGAAAACAGAAAGGACCCAGATAAATAAAATCAAGAATGAAAGAGGAGAGATCACAACCAACACAGAAGTAAAAACAATAAGAGAATATTATGAGCAATTATATGCCAATAAAATGGGCAATCTGGAAGAAGCAGACAAATTCCTAGAAACATATACACTACCAAAACTGAAACAGGAAGAAATAGAAAATTTGAACAGACCCATAACCAGTAAGCAAAATCGAATTAGTAATCACAAATCTGCCAACAAACAAGAGTCCAGGGCCAGATGGCTTTCCAGGGGAATTTTACCAAACATTTAAGGAAGAGTTAACACCTATTCTCCTGAAGTTGTTCCAAAAAATAGAAATGGAAGGAAAACTTCTAAACTCTTTCCATGAAGCCAGCATTACTTTGATTCCAAAACCAGACAGAGACCCCACTAACAAGGAGAACTATAGACCAATTTCCCTGATGAACATGGATGCAAAAATACTCAGGAAGATATTAGCCAACTGGATCTAACAATACATTAAAAAAATATTCACCACAACCAAATGGGATTCATACCTGGGATGCAGGGATGGTTCAATACCCACAAAACAACGTGATTCATCACGTCACTAAAAGAAAGGACAAGAACCATATGATCCTCTCAGTAGATGCAGAGAAAGCATTTGACAAAATACAGCATCCTTTCTCGATAAAAACTCTCAAGAAAGTAGGGATAGATGGTGCATACCTCAAGATCATAAAAGCCATATATGAATGGCCCAATGCTACTATCATCCTCAATGGGGAAAAACTGAAAGCTTTCCTTCTAAGGTCAGGATCAAGACAGGGATGTCCACTCTCACCACTATTATTCAACATAGTATTGGAAGTCTAAGCCTCTGCAATCAGACAACACAAAGACATAAAAAGCATCCAAATCGGCTAGGAGGTGGTCAAACTTTCACTCTTCACAGATGACATGATACTCTATATGGAAAACCCAGAAGATTCCACCAAAAAACTGCAAGAATTGATTCATGAATTCAGCAAAGTTTAAGGATATAAAATCAATGCACAGAAATATGTTGCATTCCTACACACCAACAATGAAACGACAGAAATCAAGGAATCAATCCCATTTACAGCTGCACAAAAAAACCCACAAAATACCTAGGAAGAAATCTAGCCAAAGAGGTTATATACACTTTGTATACACTGAAAACTATAGAAAGCTTATGAAAGAAATTGAAGAAGACACAAAAAAATGGAAAAATATTACATGCTCCTGGATAGGAAGAACAGATATTGTTAAAATGTCAATACTACCCAAAGCAATCAACATATTCAATGCAATCTCTATCAAAGTAACACCAGCATTCTTCATAGAGCTAGAACAAATAATTCTAAAATTTGTATGGAACCACAAAAGACCCTGAATAGCCAAAGCAATCTTGAGAAAGAAAACCAAAGCAGGAGGCATCACAATCCCAGACTATACTAGAAAGCTGTAATCATCCAGACAGTATGGTACTGGCACAAGAACAGACACTCAGATCAATGGAACAGAATAAAGAACCCAGAAATGGACCCACAAATGTATGGCCAACTAATCTTTGACAAAGCAGGAAAGAATATCCAGTGGAATAAAGACAGTCTCTTCAGTAAGTAGTACTGGGAAAACTGGACAGCGACATGCAGAAGATGAACCTGGACCACTTTCTTATACCATACCCAAAAATAAACTCAAAATGGATGAAAGACCTAAATGTAAGACAGGAAGCCGTCAAAATCCTTGAGGAGAAAGCAGGCAAAAACCTCTTTGATCTTGGCTGCGGCAACTTCCTACTGAACACGTCTCCGGAGGCAAGGGAAACAAAAGCATAAATGAACTACTGGGACCTCATCAAAATCAAAAGCTTCTTCAGAGCGAACAAAACAATCAGCAAAACTAAAAGCAACTGACAGAATGGGAGAAGATATTTGCAAATGACATATCAGATAAAGGGTTAGTATCCAAAATCTATAAAGAACTTATCAAACTAAACACCCAAAAAACAATCCAGTGAAGAAATGGGCAAGATACATGAATAGACACTTCTCCAAGGAAGATATCCAGATGGCCAACTAACACATGAAAAAAATGCTTACCATCACTCATCATCAGGGAAATACAAATCAAATTCACAATGAGATACCACCTTACACCTTACACTATCAGAATGGCTAACTTTAACAACTCAAGCAACAGATGTTGGCGAGGATGCGGAGAAAGAGGATCCCTTCTGCATTGTTGGTGGGAATGCAAGCTGGTGCAGCCACTCTGGAAAACAGTATGGAGGTTCCTCAAAAAACTAAAAATAGAACTACCCTATGATCCAGCAATGGCACTACTAGGCATTTATCCAAGGGATACAGGTGTGCTGTTTCGAAGGGACACATGCACCCCCATGTTTATAGCAGCACTATCAACAATAGCCAAAGTACAGAAAGAGCCCAAATGTCCATCAATGGATGAATGGATAAAGAAGATGTGGTATATATATACAATGGAGTATTACTTGGCAATCAAAAAGAATGAAATCTTGCCATTTGCAACTACATGGATGGAACTGGAGGGTATTATGCTAAGTGAAATTAGTCAGAGAAAGAGAAAAATCATATGACTTCACTCATATGAGGACTTTAAGACACAAAACAAATGAACATAAGGGAAAGGAAACAAAAATAATATAAAAACAGGGAAGGGGACAAAACAGAAGAGACTCATAAATATGGAGAACAAACTGAGGGTTACAGGATGGGTTGTGGGAGGGGGGATAGGCTAAATGGGTAAGGAGCATTGAGGAATATACTCCTGAAATCATTGTTTCACTATATTGTAACTAATTTGGATGTAATTAAAAAAAAATGAAAAAAATAAATTAAAAAAATAAAATGAAATAAACATTATAGTACAGTATAACTTAGTCTTTGATTAAATTTTGATTATGACTTATTTCTTCAATTTAACATCTTAATTAAATCTGCACCTATTTTCATTTTTAAAACCTATTCTTCATTTTGTAATATTGTATAACTAAATCACTAAGTGATTTTTTCATTCCGATCAGTAATATCTGGTAATAATTTTAGTATGATTTCTAAATGAGTTAATTCTAGGATTCCATTTAAACTGTGGGAAGAATGAATGAATAAAACAACCTGAATCCCTGCCTGTAGAGTTTGGTATGTGAGAAAAAAACAGTTAAATGTATTTATACTTAGTTATCACATCTGTGAATACAAATGAGACAAAATAAAAAGTCAGAGAATGTTTGAAAAATCATTCTATTTCAGATACTTGGCTCAGTGAAGATGTCTGTTTGAGCTGAGGCTCATTCACTGCTGTGTTTCTATCACATAGTGCAATTCCTGGAATATATTAACTCACACTCATTGATAAATGCATGGTATGCCATGTAATATGCAGACTAAGCTGGATTGGCACAATTATTTTCTTTTTATTATTTATGAAAACATTCAATGTATTTGAAGTATTTCCTAATATACCAAAGCACTTTTAAACTTCATTAAAGGGGCACCTGGTTGGCTCAGTCAGTTAAGTGTCTGACTTCGGCTCTGGTCATGTCTCATGGCTTGTGAGTTTGAGCTCCGTGTTGGTCTCTGTGCTGACAGGTGAGAGCCTGGAGCCTGCTTTGGATTCTGTGTCTCCCTCTCTCTGTCCCTCCTCTGCTTGCGCTCTGTCCCTCTCTTTCTCTCAAAAATGAATAAGTTCAAAAAAAATTAAATTTCATTACCATGAACTACCATATGAGAAAGTCATGGAGAATGATGTCACTAAGATGATGACACAGGTCATTCTTAAACACACTCCCCCTCACAACTATTCATGGACAAGGCACAACTGAGAGAATCCTAGAACATGGATGTGAGGCTGAGACAAATCTCTGCACTACAGAGACCAACACAGGCTGCATTGGAAGGGTAAGAGGAACAACTGTGTGTTAACCATATTGTCCCTCCCCCAGGCTGGTACTGGCCTTTCTCTGGGGGGACATTTGCTCTGGGTGCAGCACCACATACGTCTCCTCTGAACTTAAATTTCCTCTATTAAGAATGAGAACCAAGGGTGACATCCAGCCCTACTTTAGTATCATGGATCACTTTGTGGGAGCCCCTACTGTGATCTAATCCAATGGACATTACATAAAAATCTGTAGTGCTCAACCACTGGGAATAAGATTGTGATGGAGAATGGAAAGGGGCTTCCATTAATCCTCACTTGGATCTTGGTAGACCAAATTCCTATCTTCAAAGCCCAAGTAGTAGTCCCAACCAGTGGCTTTGCACATCTGTGGAACCAAGGTGATAACACAGTCTGACCAGGGAATTTGACAGGGTACAGTGCTGCCTGTTTTGGGTCCACAAATGGGGAGTTTTTCTGCTCCTGAAATGTTGTCTGTCCAGGCAGAGAAACTGAGACATAGCTTCACCTACTGTGGACCATGGATCCCGGCTACATTTTACAGGAAGGACTACAAGAACACCTGGAAACTGCATAACTCAGCACCGAGTGAACAGAGCAGAGCCAATAGCAGGTGTACAGGGTTTCTCTTCCACCTCGAGTGAGTGGAGTTAATTTAGACATTCACTTCATGAGTGTAGCACCTAGCAATTACTAGCCAGAAAGCCTATTCTGAAAAATTTGGGCGTTGTCTGAAGTGGGCTCTGACAGTCCTACCCAGGCAGGAGAGTGGAGTCTTAACCCCTTGAGCTGGGGAACATAGCTCTGAGATTCATCTGACAAGGAGAGCTGAAGAGAACACCTGGAAGCTGCTGCATAACTCAGCAATTCTTATGCTGAAAGATGGATAGGCATACCTAATTGCTCCCCAAACAAAGCAGTGGTCCTATTCTTCAAGGGAACTTGAGGCACAGGTCAGCTTGAATCAAGACCACAAACAATAAACTTTCCTGATCTTGGAGCAGTTTTTATTCCACCTAGGGAGGGAAAACTAATTTGAAGCCCCACTCATGGTGGAATACAGCCTTCAGCCTGCCCAACCAGAAAACTTTACCAGAGCACAGGGGAAGCTGTGTAACCCATCCAAGATCCCTGTTTAGATTGGCACTTGAAAAGAGAACAGCCCATTGCTTTTGTCTGCAGAGCACAAATGATGGCCTCACCTAACCAGGATATTCAGTGCACACTCTTGCCTGATTCAGGTCTTTAAACAATGAGCTGGACAGGCCCTAGCACTCATCATGCTGCCCTGTCAGAGAAGGAAAATTAATTCTGAGCTCCAACTATCCTTCAGTATGGTACCCAGCCCTGATCATCTAGTAAGCAGAACCAGAGACTCCAGGGAACTATGGAACCAATCCTACTGCTTCAGTTGGACAGAGATCTGAGCTAGCAGTCCTATCCAACTGTTCTCAGCCAGTTTTACAATCCCGCCTCCCCCCCCCCCCCACACACACACTTAGTTCTTACCTTGAACAGTTGCCTCATTTAAAAATAGATCTTAATAGCCAGCCCAACCTGCCCAATGACATTACCAGCATACATGTCCAAAAATACAAACTGGGCTGACTGATGATGAACCGTCTGACAAAATAAACCTGCAGAGTCTGAAAGAGAAGCCCTATTACTCACATGCACAGGTTCCAAGATGAGGAATCAAGGTTCACAAAAAAATCAAGTGAATACGATATCAGCATGGGAAACTAACAAGGCTACAACTGACCCTAGAGAAGTAAAGATCTATGAGTCATCCAAGAATTCAGAATAATCCTCTTAAACAAGTTTAGTGAACTACAAGAACATACAGACAACTGAATGAAACTAGGAAAACAGAAGTTCAACAAAGGTATAGCATAAAAAGAAAATTCTAAAACTGAAAAATACCACAACAGAAGAGTTCAACAGAGAACTTCAAAAGCACCCTCAGCCATGTAGAATAATAAAGCAGCAAACTGGAAGATGGGACATTTGATATTATCCTGTCAGAGGAGCAAATGACAACTAAAGAGTGAGGAAAGTCTATAGTGCTTATGAGACACAGTGAAAAGAAACAATTATAAAAGGAGAAGAGGAATAGTAAAAAGATGCAAAGTATCTTTAAAGCAATAATGGGTGAAAACTCCCCAAACCAGGGTAAAGAAACAGACATCCAGATCCAAGAGGCCCAAAGGACCCCAAATCAATTGATCCTGAATAAGACTACATCAACATGCAATATTATTAAATTGTCAAAAGTCAAAGACAGAATTTTTAAGAGCGGTGGAAGAAGAGAATTTATATGCAAGGGGACCCCCACAGGACAGTCAGATTTCTTAACAGAAACTTTACACCAGGAGAAAATGGGATTGACATATCTAAAATATTAAAAGAAAGAAATTTCAAGCAAAAATACTATACTTGATGAAACTATCCTTCAAAAATGAAGGTACTCTCCCAAACAAACAAAAGCTGAGAAAGTTAATTACCACTAGACCAGTCTTATAGGATATGCTACAGGAACTTCTTTGGGTAGAAACAAAAGGTTGCTAATTATCATTAAAAAAATAAGGTAACATAAATGTTATTAGTAATGATAAATATGTAGCCAAAGCTAGATTCTGTAATATGGTAATGGTGGTACATAATTCTTTTATAACTCTAGTTTTAAAGTTAAAAAACAAATGTAAAATATCCATAACTATAATAGTCTGTTATTAGTTGCATAAACTAACATTGTAAGTGGTAACATCAATAACTTATAATGTGAGAAGGAGAAGTGTAAAGTTTAGGAATTCTATTAAATTTAGTTATTATTTTAAAATAGAGTGTTACAGGGACACCTGGGTGTCTCAGTTGTGTAAGTGTCTGACTTCGGCTCAAGTTATGATCTCATGGGTTCATGGGTTTGAGCCCCACATGGGCTCTGTGCTGACAACTCAGAGCCTGGAGGCTGCTTCCAATTCTGTGTCTCTCTCTCTCTGCCCTCCCCTGCCTCTGCTCATGCTCTGTTTCTCAAAAATTAATAAACATTAAAAAAAATTTAATAAAAAAATAAAATACAGTGTTATAAGTTTAAGATATTTTATGTAAGCCTCGTGGTAACCACATGGAAAAACATGTAGTAATTTCTAAAAGGACATGATAAAGAAGCCAGAGCATAATGATACTAACATACATCAAAACACAAATAAAAGAGAGGGTTAGAAATAAGGAAAAATAGATCTACAAACAACCAGAAAACAATGATAAAAATAGCAATAGTAAGTCCTTAACTATCAATTACTTCAAACATAAGTGAACTAAATTCTCCAAAAGACACAGAATGGATAAATAGACACAAAATGAGATCCAACAATCTGCTACCTATAAGAGACTCAAATAAGCCTCAGAGACACAAATAAACAGAGTGAAGGGATGAAATATCCATTTCAAGAAAATGATAAACAAATATAGTTATACTTAACTTAGATATAATAGACTTTAAAACTGGTGAAAAGAAACAAAGAAGCTCATTATATTATGACAAAGGGATCAATACACCAAGATTTAACAATTTTATATAATTTTATGCCCAACAATGGAGCACCTAAATATATAAAGCAAAAAATAATGAAACTAAAAGGAGACATAAACAATACAATACTAAATAATACAATAGTTGGGAACTCTAATATTTCACTCTCTGGATAGAGCTCATCCAGACATTCAAAGAAATAGGAGATTTGAACAACACAAATGGCTTAAATGGACTAAACACACATATACAGAACATTCTATCTGACAAAACCAAAATAAAAATTCTTCTAAAGTGCACATGAAACATTTTCTAGGACAAAACATTTATTAGGCCACAAAACAAGTCAATAAATTCAAGAAGACTGAGATTATATGAAGTATCAGTTCTCACCACAACAGTATGAAACTAAAAATAGCAAGAGGGAACTGGAAAATTCATGAATGCTAAGCGCTCTGCTAAACAACCTATGTGTCAAGGAAGAAATTAAAGGAAAAATTAAAGAAGCATATTGAGACAGCAAAAATCAAAGGGGAGATTCATAGTAATAAACACCTACATTAAAAAGCAGAAAGATCCCAAATAAATAACCTAACTCTACTCTTTAAGGAACTAGAAAAAGAATAAACTGAGCCAAAGGTTAGCAGAAGGAGGGGAATAAGAAAGATTAGAGCAGAAGTAAATAAAACAGAGAATAAGAAAACAATAAAAAAATTAACCAAACTTAGAGCTGCTTCTTAAAGGCAACAAAATTGACAAAACTGTACCTAGACTAAAGAAGAAAAGAGGAGCCATATCAATAAAATTATAAATGAAATAGGGAACATTACAATTGACACCACAGAAATACAAAGGATTAGAACAGACTACTATAAACAACTATACTCCAATAAACTGGATAATGTAGAAGAGGTGAAAAAGTTCTTAGAAACATACAATTTACTAAAACTGAATCAAGAAAGTTCAAATAGACCAATTACTAGTAAGGAGATTCAGTCCATAATAAAAAATCTTCCAATGAAGAAAAGCCCGCTACAGATGGCTTCACTGATTAATTTTACTGAACATTTAAAGAAGGATTAATACCAATATTTCACAAACTCTTCCAAGAAATCAAAAAGGAAAGGGGCGCCTGGGTGGCGCAGTCGGTTAAGCGTCCGACTTCAGCCAGGTCATGATCTCGCGGTCCGTGAGTTCGAGCCCCGCGTCAGGCTCTGGGCTGATGGCTCGGAGCCTGGAGCCTGTTTCCGATTCTGTGTCTCCCTCTCTCTCTGCCCCTCCCCCGTCCGTGCTCTGTCTCTCTCTGTCCCAAAAATAAATAAACGTTGGAAAAAAAAATTAAAAAAAAAAAAAAAAAAGAAAAAAAAAAAAAGGAGAAAAACTCCCAAATTCACTTTGTGAGGCCAGCATTGTCCTAATATCAAAACAAGTAAAGGACACGATCAGAAAAGAAAGGTCAATATATCTGATGAATATATGCAGTTCTCAAAATACTAGCAAACTTAATTCAGCACATTAAAAGAATCACTCACCATGATCAAGTGGTATTTATACCTGGGATGAAAGGATAGTTCAATATATGAATTAATATAGTACATCACATTAACAAAAAGGAAAATAAAACAGGATATCTCAATGTACACAGGAAAAGTATTTGACAAAATTCAACATTCATTTATAATAAAAACAAATTATGAACAGAAGGAACTTAATAAAGGCTATATAGGACAAGCCAATATATACTATTCAATGATAAAAGGTTGAAAACTTTTCTTCTAAGATCAGGAATAAGACAAGGGTGCCCACTTCTCACCATTTGTTTCGACATAGTATATTGGAAGTCCTTCTCAGAGCAATCAGGCAAAAAACAGATAAAAGGCATCAGAAATGGAGAGGAAGAAATAAAAATATCTGTTTGCAGATAACATGATTTTATATAGAGAAAATCCTAAAGACTACACCAAAAACTGTTAGACCTAATCAATTAAATTAGTAAAGTTACAAGGTAAAAAGTTAACATACAGAAATAAGTAGCATTTATGTACAAATAAAATAATACCATTTATAGTAGCATCAAAAACAATAAAGTACTTAGGAATAAACTTAACCAAGGAGGTGAAATTTTTTTACTCTGAAAACTACAAAACACTAATGAAATATGTCAAAGAAGACACATATAAATGGAAAGGTACCCCATGTTCATGGAAGGGAAGAGTCTGTATTATTAAATGTTAATACTACCCAAAGCCATCTCTAGATTCAATGCAATCCCTATCAAGGTTCCAAAACATTTTTTTACAAAAGTAGAGAAAACAATCCTAAAAATTTATATGGAACCACAAAAGACCTTGAATTGCCAAAGGAATCCTAAGGGAAACAAAGCAGAAGGCATTACACTTCCTGCTTTTCAAGCTACTATTGTACTATAGTATTCAAAACAATATGGTCCTCACATAAAGGCAACAAAATGGATCAATTAAACAGAATTGAGACCACAGAAATGAACTCATGTACATTTGGTCAACTAGTAGTTGACAAGTGAGCTAAGAATACTCAATGGCATAAAGATTGTTTCTTCAATAAACAGTGCTTGAAAAATTGGATATTCACAAGAAAAAGAATGAAAATAGACCCACATCTTACACCTCAGAAAAATTAACTTAAAATGGATTAAAAACTTTAAGACCTGAAACCATGAAATTCCTAGATAAAAGCCTAATAAAAAAATCTCCTTAACATGGGTCTTGGCAATGATTTTTTTTCTTGATATGACACCTAAAACACAAGAAATAAATTTAAAAAAAATAGCATGACTACAAGTGGGACTACACAGAAAAAAAATCAACAAAGTGGAAAGACCACCTATAGAATAAGAAAAGTATTTTCGAACTTTATATCTGAAAAGGGGTTAATGTCAAAAATATATAAATAACTCATACAACTCAATATCCAAGCAAATGAACAAACAAAAAACCCCAAACAATTCAATTAAAAAAATAGGCAAAGGACCTGAATAGACATTTTTCAAAGGAGATATATGAAATTCCCACAAGGGTATAAGATGCTCAACATTACTAGTTATGAAAGAAATGCAAATCAACCACAATGAGATGTTACCTTATGCTTTTTAAAAATGGTTATCATCAAAAAGGCAAAAAATAAATAGGGGTAAGGATGTGAAGAAAATGTTATTCTTGTGCACTGTTAGTGGAATTATAATATGGCATAGCCACTATGGAAATATATGTGGAAAATTCTCAAAATATTAAAAGTAGAACTACCATCTAACACAGCAGTTCCACATCTGGGAATATTTCTAGAGCTGTTTCTGTCCCCATGTTTATAGCAGCATTATTTAGAATAGTCAAAACATGGAAGCAACCTAAGAGTCTATCAACAGATGATTAAATTAAGCTGTATTTACATAAAATGGGATATTATTCAGCCATTAAAAGAGGGACATTTGTGACATAGATGGACCTTGAAGGCATTATGCTAAGTGAAGTAAGAGAAAGACAAATACTTTGTCATTTCACTTATATGTAGATTAAAAAACAAAACAAACCTGAACTAATAAAAAAGATCAGATTTGTGTTTACCTGAGGCATAAGGTTTGGGAGAGAAGGAATTGGAGGAAGTTGATAAAAAAGGTACAAAACTTCATTTATAGGATAAGTACTAGGGATGTAATGTATAACACAATGACTATGGTTAACATTGCTGTATAGTAGATGTGCAAGTTGTTAGGGTAAATCCTGAGTCCTCATCACAAAGAAAAAAAATATTTTATGTATCTATAGGAGATGATTTATACTAACTAAACTAATGGCTAAAATCTCTTTATAACATAAGCCAGTGTTATGCTAAATTAAACTGGTTAGATTAAACACCTTACACTGCTATAGTGTTCTATGTCAGTTATATCTCAATAAAACTGGGGGAAAATCATGATTGCTGACTACAATGTGAAACATGATTGAGCATGAAAAAGGGGGTTGTGTTCACCCAGGTTTAAGGTTCTATAGTCACAGAATGGTGAGGTCTTGAAATTTTGGTTATAATGGAAGCAAAAAATATACAAAATAGCAAGAAAAGAGAGCAAATAAAAACCTGTAATGTAACAACACTTCAAGTGAATAGATGGCGCTTTCTTTTTTTTCCAGACTAAATCTCTTAAAATAAGTATAATGGGATAGTCCCTTTAATGTGTACAATACATACTGAGTCAGTGGTATT
This sequence comes from Prionailurus viverrinus, assembly GCF_022837055.1. Taxonomy (NCBI): domain Eukaryota; kingdom Metazoa; phylum Chordata; class Mammalia; order Carnivora; family Felidae; genus Prionailurus; species Prionailurus viverrinus. The sequence goes on along the minus strand of NC_062564.1, from coordinate 107,445,310 downwards.
ACTAATGCTAGTACAGTCTTTAATGATAGCCATTGTTTATTGACTGCATATTTTATTGGTTATTGTTTAAGAATTCAAATGTATTAACTCATTATTGCCTTAATAACTCCATTACTCAGGGACTTTTTAAAATTAAAAAAAATAATATTTATTTTGAGACATAGAGAGAGTGAGCATGCACAAGTGGGAGAGAGCTGGAGAGAGACAGAGAAAGAATCCCAAGCAGGCTTTGTGCTGAAAGTACAGATCCTGAAGTGGGGATCAAACTCACGAACCATGAGATCATGACCTAAGCTGAAATCAAGAGTTGCTTAACCAACTAAGCCACCCAGGCACCCCTTCTTCAGGTATTTTTATTAACCATATGCTACAACTGAGGAAACTGAGGTTGCACAAGATTGATGACTTATCTAAAGTCATGCAACTAATCAGTGGCCCTATCATGAGTCAATCTCATGAAACTGGGCTCCAGAGCCTGAGCCAGAGCCTCTGGTGTCTTTTATACCATCTTACAGGCATGAGTCTCTTCAGTGTGTTATATATTACACATAAACGTATAAACTTTAACTCTCTTGTATACTTGATATCACTATTAATCGTGGAATCATTCATTCCTTTAAGAAATATATACTGTGTCTTCCTGCATACCAGAGGCTATTATAGATGCTAAGGATACAATGATAGAGAAGGTTGTTAAAGAGAAAAATTATTCTAACTCTTGTTAGAATTATAACATAGACTTTATTTAAGACTATTGCAATAGTGGTAAGATATCAAGGTGGGGGATTCTTGCTAGGCTGACCTAGCGTAATTCTTACTAAAACTGGAGGATATAGGTGAAGGCAAATTCTCAAGATTAGGTCTAGTCAAAAAGCATACTCAGAAGACACTGACTACAGTTTGGTCATGGAGAGAGTTTTTTGTTAAGACAAACAAGGGAGTACCCTTTGGAGCTCAAAATCTAGTAGAGAATAACAAAAAAAATTATCAAAGGGATAAAATACGGTAATTTTTGTTCCTATTAAGGAACAGAAAGAAAGTAAAGCCTTAGAGAGTTACTGAGGAGTTGCTGGTTATAAAGGAAACAAAAAATATATAAAATAGCAAGAAAAGAGAGCCAATAAAAACCTTTAATGTACCAACAGGTACGGGTTTAAGCAAGCTAGTGAGTGAGGAAGGTTATTTTGAGGATATGATATTTGAACTCAAATAAATCCTTCTCCTGTGATTTACGACACTAGATATTTCACTTATAATGTTCTGATATACTCTAAATTTAAATATATATGTAAAAGAATGGTGAGGGCTTCATAAATATTTTTCCACACAGGGGAAGAGTATAAAGAAAATAATCTTCTACTTCTATTTTGTAATTTAACTTAGTACTGTTCCTTTAAAAAGCAATATAAATTATATTTAAAAGTCCTTAGTGATAAATCTCTTCTCTCCCTCTAATATATCAAGAGAAGGTTTAGCTTATGGTAGGGAAAAAAAAAGAACTGAGAACATTTTCCTCATGAAAATCTTTTTTTTTAATTATTTTTTTTTACATTTTTATTTATTTTTGACAGACAGAGAGAGGCAGAGCACAAGGGTAGGGGGCAGAGAGAGAATGAGACACAGAATCCTAAGCAGGCTCCAGGCTCCGAGCTGTCAGCACAGAGCCCTATGCGGGGCTCGAACTCACAAACTGTGAGATCACGACCTGAGCTGAAGTAGGACGCTTAACCGACTGAACCACCCAGGCTCCCCTCCTCATGAAAATCTTAAAGATTTTATTTTCTCAGATTTTATTTTCTCAAAATTTTAAGTTACATTACTAGAGAGAGAGAAAGAAAGGAGCACTTTGTGCTGACTTGTACTAACTTGTAACTGTTTTCTCTGCAATCCCCCCTTGCCCCCCCCACCCCACATAGGCTTACCTTTTTTTATACATTTTAAAATATCCCTTCATCGTGAGTGATAAAGCAATGCCATCTAAAAATCTGTATATAAAACAGATTACAATTACTCAATTACAATAGAGTATTTTACTTTGAAATTGGATTAATAAAAGGACTCTGAAGAGGGTAAGAGCTGAGAGAAACACCAAGTAATGCTATATCTTACTTGTATAAATACACTCACTCACCTAAGAGATAAGTTATACAAGGTAATACTACTATTATTAACTATTCACATGCTAAATAAGTTAAAATGTATTCTGGGTGAACAAAAATAAGTGGAGAATTATTTTAAGAAAAATGTAAATATTAAAAGCTCTTCAATGTGTTTTGTGATAGGATGACATGTTTACCGAGAATAGTTGCATAGTAAAGTATATTAGCCATTCCTTTCCTTGGTATCATTATTCAGTTTTCTAAGAAAATAAAGTCACTTTCGGGGTGCCTGGGTGGCTCAGTTGGTTGAGCATCCAACTTTGGCTCAGGTCTTGATCTCACGGCTCCTGACAGGCTCTGTGCTGACAGCTTGGAGCTTGGAGCCTGCTTCAGATTCTGTGTCTCCCTGTCTCTCTGCTTCTCTCTCACTCATTCTCTCTGTCTGTCTCCTGTCTCTCTCTCCCTCAATAATTAAAAAAAAATTAATAAAAATAATGTCACTTTCATAAAAAATTATTCAAGGCATTGATATGAAATATTGGATTTTTAAAAATATTTTTGGATTAATACATTTCTGGTGTAAATGTAAATATTTCAAATTATTTTCTCGTATGGGCTTCTTTAAATGTTCTTCCTAAGACCCCAAAAGATATAGTTACTGATTAAAGTGCATAACGCTAACACTGAGAGTAACAGAGTTGTTTAGTAATAAATGAAATGGAAGAAACATTACTCAAACAATAGCTTTTAATGATTAGAAGAATACATGTCCCATTTTATATCAGTCTACTTTAAATGGTTTCTGAATCTTGAGACAATATTTTAAGTAATATAATGAAAAGCTAATCAACCAAGAGATAATTAATTATATCTGCTGGATAAGAAACCAGTATGGACCCAATATTCAAAAAGTGTAAATCTTACATATTAGCTAGGTGAGAAGGTTTGCCATCCATTTCTTCTGGAATTTTCAGAGATAAAATTAACCGATAAATTGCATATTCTGTCATAAAGACACAAGCATTATAAAAAGAATAAGAACAAACAGCTAGAGCAAGGCTATAAGGTGAGAGTTTGCCTAAAGTGCTCAAGAAAGAGCAAGGAAGATAGGAGGCTGGAATGACTGAGTGAAAGGAGAGACTAGAAGGTCTATGGTTGAAGCAGACAGTATGAGCCCACAGGCCACTATATGGACTTTGGCTTTTAGTCTCAGTGGAAATAAAAAGGAGAATCATTGCAGTTTTGAGCAATGGACTGACAAACTTTTATTATAAAAAAAAGTAAATAAAACAAAAAACAAAGCAAACAAACAAAAAGACACCCTACTATTTTGTGAAGAAACTGAGAGGACAGATGTAATAGCAGGAAGATCAGTTAAGAAACTAGTACAGGATCCCCAGAGTAGACTGGGGTGACAACAATTAAGGTAGTATACAGTGATCAGATAATGCATCTATTTTGAAGTTAGGGACAATAAATATTTCTGATGTACTGGGTAAGTGGTTTGGAAAAGAGTAGTTGGGGATGGCTCTATTTGCCTGTGCAATTGGAAACTATAGATCCCAATGGAGGTAAGGGGCCATGTGGAATATGTTTAGATATGATCAATTTAAATCTTCATTTCACATTCTAGAAGAGATGTCAAGTAGTCAGTTTGACATGAGTATGAACTTCAAGAGAGATATCTTGGCAAAGGATATAAATTTAGGAGTCTGTCAGCACATATATTAAAGATATGGGGCTGGTTGAGATCTACCAAGAGAATTGACAAATACTGAGACATAAGGTACCTCAGTGTTTAAAGATTATGAATATCTAAGGTTTCTCTGCCAGTAGTCACCTTTAAAAGGCAGGAAGTAGGTGGGATAGCAGGCTGTTCTAGAGCCTGTTCTAGAGGCTGTTCATGCCAGACCTGACCCTCTGAGGTGTGTGAGGTACAGTCTGTTGAATCCCCACTTATCTACAGGAATCTAGTTACTGGAGTGTTGCTACAAAACCTCAGAAAATATTAGATTTCTGCATTGTATGAGAAATATCTGGAGAATTCAGATATAAAACTTGTAAATCCTACAAGTAAAGAATATAAAAAGGCAGTCAAAGATCTTAATAGGATTTTTTTTCAGAAGGTTGTTAGCCTGTAGAAATGATACTATGCCAAGATAACTGAAATATTTTTCAACATTTCCCTTAAGAATTTTTCAAAATGGAGACTATTTCACCATGGGAAGTGTTCCTGACTAATGGGAAGTTATGACTAAATTTGGCACATGGAATTCCACTGCACAGAATGTTCCAGCATTTTGGTAGTAAATTGCTGAACACAGTTGGCAACCAATGACTTTTAATTTTCATGGATGGATCATATCACTGAAATATTTTATAAATAGTCAAGACTTGACTAAGCTTCCTGTTTCATTTTTAAATATGGATGTTAAGATAGAATGTATTTTTAAGTGAATTATATAAATACCAGTAAATGATGTCCAGTGTCATACAGACAAAACATGTTATGAGTGGGTAAAAGGCAAATATATTTCCCACTCATATAATGTTTTGAGAACATTATTTTATTGTTGATGAAGTATGGGAAAAGTCATTGATTTGATATTAAAAAGCAAAGCATTCAAGCCCTAATTTATCAATTCAACACAGGTTATACTGGAAATAGTTCTGGCATTTGATTGAATGACTTTGATGTGTTAATGGAACAAATATGAGTAACTCCATGATTATAATGTTACAAAATTAACTTTTTATTTAGGGAAATGACCGAAAGTCATAGAAATTCCTTTTCTAAGATAACATTTAGTTTTTTAACTCATAAATCTTGGCATGTTTTCATTCAATACATGACTGTTACTTTTGACCCATTAATTATACACATATTCACAGGATACTTCATGAAAATGATTATATTATCATCTCAGAAAAATATATTTATAGGAAACACATAAAAATGAAATATATCTAGGTAAAGGGGAGAATCCATAAAGAAAGTGGAGGTAGGGTGAATACTTAGACAAAGTGAAGCCAAGTAGAAAAATGGATGAAAGAGGAGGGAATGCCTAACTATTTTAAGTGCTGCCTATAGTTCAAACAATCTGTGATAATTTACTATTTGATTTTCCAAAATAGAGATAATTGTTGACCTCAACAATCTCTGTAGATTGATGAATAAATTAGGTTTGAGAGAATGAGATGAGAGGAATTAGAGAAACAATATGTGAAGAAAATCACTTGAGAAAAAGAGCCAAAAACAGCACAGTAACTGACAGGAGAATGTTATTGAGAGCTTATATATGCCGGTGTGCTTATGAAAAAGATATGGTAGAAAGTGAAAATTTCATATTGTATTAAAGAAAAGGAACAAGTCCTAAAGCATTGCCCTTAAGTGAGAGAAAATTGACTCTTATGTGCAAGTTGAGATATATATTTTTCCATTGGAGAATGGTAATTGCATGTACAGTCAAGGGCTGTAAGGCAGAGAGCACGGTTGCCTATGTTGGTAATTAGATAGTTGTAGTTATTAGAGTCTAAATTTCTTATGACTTCTATTTTTTTTTCCAGTGGAGTAGAAAGAAAAGCAATTGGTGAGTGACAATGGTTAAACAGCTAAAGTGGTTTGAATGGAGAGGAGGAAGTATAAAACGATCATGCAGGAGAGGGGTACGAGTGCACTAGCAAATTTCTGTATGTCTGTTGCACAGTTTAAAGGGTCCACTTGATGTTTGTAGGCAAGAAATGAAAATAAGAATTATTAGTGTGGCTTCATGTTTTTCTCCCATCACATTTTTTGGAAAGGATAGGCACAGAATATGGATGATGGCAGTGGCAGTACTTCCCAAAGTAACTCCACATTTTAGAATACTGTACTTGGTAAACACTGTTTAAATACTAGGTATGGGGGCGGGAAATAAGTGGTCAAGGGTGACAGCAAGACTAGTGGCTTTGGTTTCATGTGAATCAATTCACATTTCTAAGAAACGGAAAAGAGTATAGAGGTTGAGAAAACAGGATAACAAAGATTGTATTTTAGACATCTTCCTGTGTAATCCCACAGCGTATGTGCTTAGGTGGCAGTAAGACATAAGGATCTGGAGTCCAGGACTCAGGAAACAATTATACAGTAGAAATGGAAATTGGAAAATTTTTAGCACATAGAAGGAAATTGAATCCATTGGAAAGGGTTATATGATTCAAGAAGTCCATGTAGAATTAGAAGACAATGACCCAGAATCAAACTTAGCAGAATATAGATATTTATGAAACGGTCAGATAATAAGCAGCTGGCAGAGGACACCAAAAAGAAATCTTAAGAGCTGGGAGGAAAATTCTAAGCACATAGAAAGTGACTTTCAAAAATTTAGATTATAATAAGGCCAACTCAAGATCAGTGTGTGGAAACAGATGGCCCAATGTACCCCAAAATGTATAGAATGTTCCAGGTCATTACGATATTTGAAGGTTACCAAATGTGCCAAATGTTAATTGATGGGGCCAATATCATGTAGCAGTATTAACAGCCAGATACTATGATAAAAAATCAATTCAAATATTTAGATCCTTGTTATTTATGGAATATCAAAAGTACTAATTGTTTTTAGTGATGTATACCTTGGAAATTTTAAGGGGTTTTAATTTAATACTTTTTGAAAATTTTTTTTAAATTTTTTTCAACGTTTTTTATTTATTTTTGGGACAGAGAGAGACAGAGCATGAACGGGGGAGGGGCAGAGAGAGAGGGAGACACAGAATCGGAAACAGGCTCCAGTCTCCGAGCCATCAGCCCAGAGCCTGACGCGGGGCTCGAACTCACGGACCGCGAGATCGTGACCTGGCTGAAGTCGGATGCTTAAACGACTGTGCCACCCAGGCGCCCCGAAATTTTTTAAAATTAAAAAATCTTGGGTACAGTTGTGGGACTACTAATAAAATTTATTTTAATGAAGGATGACAATTTATTCATAAATATTTTTAGATTACAAGCTAGCTAACTTTATATGTATTTTAGCTTTCTGAAATTAAAATAATCTTATTTGAAAATAAAACAAAAGCCAGATTTCTACAATTTCCAAATGGAGTAATAAATTTTTATTGTCAGATTTTGTATTGATTCAAAGGGAAAAATTACTATCATTCACTTTATGCATCTAAAAGTTTTCCTAAAAGTCCTGTTATTTGTTGATATTTTTTCAATGAAGTATGGATTTGATTTCCTTTCAGTCTTGGTCTTGATTTGAGAACTTAAGATCCAAGTTAAACTTTAAATAGTGACTAGATTCTGAAAAGTCCTTCTAAGAAAGCTTAGAGAGTATTTCATTGCTTTTGCTTATTGTTTTCTCAGGTCAGCTATGTTAAATATATATATATATATATATATATATATATATATATATATATTTAAATTGTTCACAGTTATAAGTGAAATAATTATGGAAGCACATTATAACCATAGCTAAGAAAATGCAAATGGCTATCCTTATATTACTTAGATTTTAATTGTTATTAGTTTATTATTACACAGTGCCTTAACTCCAAGTGAAGACTCCCTGGGATTAAAGTTACTAGGACATCAATGAGAGGCCTATTAAAAGAATGATATTTACTTGCAAACTATGAAATAATATGCATATTCCACATACTTTTCTGATAAGTGAAATATTTAAGAGACAAATCAGGAGAAATTATGAGCTTCCATCCGTATGCCTATCATGTCCACTCCCCATATTTCACTAAAACCACTACTTTGAAACGTGAATACAGACCCAAGGTGGATTAAACCAGACTCACACATTTGTGTAACTTTAATAAAATATGTAAATAATATTTACATCTAACTAAAACACAAACAGGATCTTGATTTTGGAAGAGACTTGATGTAAAAATTTTCATACAAACTTTTCAGTCCTTCAAAAAGAAAATGAGTTAGGTTTATATAAAAAGCATGATTCTAGAGCACTTGGAGGAGTTAAGACGGCAGTAGGAGGAGGAGGACCTCATGCTTTCCTTGTCCCTTGAAATTAGCTAGATAATTATAAATCATTCAGAACAAATAGGAAATTGGTCTGAGGACTGAGAAAACAAATTGCACAACTAGAGGGAGAAAAGAGGCCACACTGCAGAAAGTAGGAGGTGTAGTGATGTGATTTGGGGGAGAAAAGAATCACAGGTGCTGCAGACGGGAAGGATCCCTGATCACAGAGAAAAAGGAGAGAGGGGGAGAGAAGGGGAGAGAGGGAGAGAGAGAGAGAGAGAGAGAGAGAGAGAGAGAGAGAGAGAAACATGGAAACAGAGACAGAGAGAAAGAGAAAATTGTGTACAGGAGATTACACAAGAAAAACACTTTCCTGAAACCATGACTGGGAAAACAAGAGAGGCTGGTTAAGCAGCAGAGCTGAAAGTCTTAGGTTTTAGAATCCTGTACCATCTCCAGTGTCAAGCCTGATGTCCAGAGAGGTGCTCCTGTGGAGAAAGAGCACAGAAGCCCGGGAATAGATAACATGCTCTGAGGATACCCTGGGTCGAGCTGGGAGAAATGGTGCCCCTTCTTAGAGCACATTTAGGAGAGGTAGCCCTGTCTCTCTGGGCACAAGAAGCTGTTGTATCATTGAGATGCCCCATTTATTAGCATATAAGCAGAGATGCCTGCTAAGGGCAGCTAACCAGGCTTTTTCTGTACTTTACCATAAAATCCAAACCCCTGCGTGGACATGCTCCTACTATTTCTGGGACACACTGGTACCAACAACAGCACAGCAAGACGCTCTTCCAGAGGATCAAGGCAGGTCCCCATAGTGCTGATTTCCTAAAATTTGGAGTTTTGAAACCCGCGTACCTGAGGTAAAACAAGGAACACTGCACCGCCAGGTGGACAGATGGCCTGGACACAGACAAGGTGAAGCCAGGGATTTTACAGAACCCTGAGACACAAGAGGGTACATTGTTTGCTCTACTGTGAGGGCTTCCTGATAGTGTGGGTTTGAATTCCCCTCTTCAGGGGACAGAGCAGGCCTATATACCATTTTCATCCCTCATCAGCACATATGGACTAAGTGAGTGGCACAGCACGCATTGGAGACTTGATCTGCTTATACCAAGCCCCCGCCCCAATATACCCTGACTTTTTTAATGAGACAAGTCTAATTGAGAGCCAGAGGACCAGCAGCAACCTGATTACCAGCACAAACCCCCACACATACCACGTATACTGACCTAAGAGTGCTGCAAAACTTCAGCTTTAGTGGAAATAGGACCAGGCACAAGCTTTCCTAACACACAAAAGGCCAAGACCTAGACAAAATGCCAAGATGGAGGAATTCAATCCAAAAGAAAGAACAAGAAAATATCACAGCCAGGGAGCCAATCAAAATAGATACAAGTAATATGCCTGAATAAGAATTTAATACAATCATAAGGGTTCTAGCCAGGACTTTGAAAAGCATAGACAAAACCAGAGAGACCCTTACCACAGAGATAAAAGACCTAAAAACTAGTCAGGTCAGAATAAAAAATGTTATAAGTGAGATGCAAAACTGACTGGTGTAATGACCACAAGGATGGAGGAAGTAGAGGAATGAAAGAGTGATATAGAAGGTAAAATTATGGAAAATAATGAAGCTGAAGAGGGAAAGAAAAGTATTAGATCATACACAGACTTAAGGAACTCAGTGACTCCATAAAGCATAATAACATTCATGTCAGAGAAGTCCCGGAAGAAGAGACAGAAAAAGGTATATTTACATAAATTAGAGTTGAAAACTTCCCTAATTTGGGTAAAGGAACAGACAAATCCAAGAGACACAGAAAACTCCCATCAAAATCGACCAAAGTGGGCCAACGCCAAGACATATTGTAGTTCAATTGGAAAAATACAGAGGTAAGGAAAGAATCCTGAAAGAAGTAAGGGAAAAGAAATCCCTTAACCAACAAGGAAAGACAGGTCAGGTTAGTAACAGATATCTCCACAGTAACTGGGCAGGAGAGAAGGAAGAGGCATGATATATTCAATGTGCTGAAAAGGAAACATACACAGCCCAAATTACTTTATTCAACAAAGCTTCATTCAGAATAGAAGGATACATAAAGAGCTTTCCAGATGAACAAAAACTAAAGGAGTTCATGACCACTATACAAGCCCTGCAGTAAATATTATAGAGGACTCTTTGTAAAAGAAAGAGCAAAGTATCAAAGACTGAAAAAGGAACAGAGAATATCTCCAAGAAACAACAAATTTATGGGTAACACAGTGTGGCACTAAATTCATATCTATCAATAATCACTCTAAATGTAAATGAACTAAATGCTTCCAATCCAAAGACATAGGGTATCAGACTGGATTAAAAAAAAACAACAAAACAAAAACAAGAGCCATCTATATGTTGCCTACAAGAGATTCATTTTTAGACTTAAAGATACCTGCGGATTGAAAGTGAGGGGATGGAGAACCATCTATCATGCTAATGGACATCAAAAGAAAGCCTGAATAGGGACTCCCTGTTGTCTCAGTCAGTTAAGCATCTGACTTCAGCTTAGGTCATGATCTCACAGCTCATGGGTCCAAGCCCTGTGTTGGGCTATGTGCTGATAGCCCAGAGCCTGGAGCCTGTTTCAGATTCTGTGTCTCCCTCTTTTCCCCTCCCCTGCTCATTCTCTCTCTCTCTCTCTCTCTCTCTCTCTCTCTCTCTCTCAATCTCTCTCTCTAAAATAAACACTAAAAAAAATACAGCTGGAGTAGCCATACTTATATCAGACAAACTAAAATTTAAACAGAAGATTGTAACAAGAGAAGGTGATGGGCACTATATAATAATAAAGGGGTCTATCCAACAAGATCTAACAGTTGTGAATATTTATTCCCCTACTTAGTAGCACCCAAATATATAAATGAGTTAATAACAAACATAAATAAATGCATTCATAATAATACAATAATAGCAGGGGACTTTAACACTTCACTTACAGCAACAAACATCATTAAAACAGAAAAGCAGCAAGGAAATGATGGCTTTGAATGACACCCTGGACCAGATGGACTTAACAGACATGTTCAGAATATTTCATCCTAAAGCAGCAGAAAACACATTCTTTTCCAGTGCACATGGAACATTCTCTAGAATAGATCATATACCTGGTCACAAATCAGGCTTCATAAAGTACAAAAATATTGAGATCATATCACACATGTTATCATACTGCAATGCTACAAAACTTAATGTCCACTACAAGAAAAAATTGGAAAAATGACAAATACATGGAGGTAAAAGAACATACACTAAACAATGAAAGGGTTAACCAAGAAATTAAAGAATAAATTTTAAAAAGACATGGTAGCAAATGAAAGTGTGTGCATTACAGGCCAAAAGCTTTCGGATGCAGCAAAAGCAATACTAAGAGACAAGTATATAGTAATTCAGGCCTACCTGAAGTAAGAAAAGTCTCAAACGAATAATCTAACCTTACACCTAAAGGAGCTACAAAGAAGCATCAAATAAAGCCTAAGCCAGCAGAAGAGAAATCATAAAGATTAGAGCAGAAATTAATAATATACAAACAAACAAACCAAACAGAACACAGCAACATACCTAAGAGCTAGTTTTTGAAAGAATAAAAAAGATTACCCCCTAGCTGGAATTCTCAAAAAGAAAATAGAAATGACCCAAATAAATTAAATCACAAATGAAACAGGAGAGATCACAACTAATAACATAAAAATACAAAAATTATCAGAGAATGCTATGAACAATTATATATCAACAACTGGGAAAACTGGAAGAAATGTATAAATTCTTAGAAACAAACTACCAAAACTTAAATAGAAAGAAATAGAAAATTTGAACAGACATATGACCAGCAAAGAAGTTGAATCAGTAATAAAAAATCTCTGAACAAACTAAAGTCCAGAGCCAGGTGGCTTCCTAGGGGAAGTCTACCAGTCGCTTAAAGACAAGTTAATTTCTATTCTCAAATTGTTCCCAAAATAGAAATGGAAGCAAAACTTCCAAATTCATTCTATGAATCCATCATTACCTTCATTCCAAAACCAAAACCCCACTAAAAAGGACAATTACAGGCCAATATCCCTAATGAATATGGATACAAAAATTCTCAACAAGATATCAGCAAATCAAATCCAATAGTACATTAAGATAATTATTCAACATGATCAATTGGGATTTATTCTGGGTTCCAGCAGTGGTTCAATATTCACAAATGAATCAATGTGAGACACTACATTAATAAAAGAAAGGATAAGAAGCATTTGACAAAATACAACATCCATTCTTGATAAAAGCTCTCAACCCAATAGGGGCAAAAGAAACATACCTCACCATCATAAAGGCCATATAGGAAAAACCCACAGTGAATATTATCCTCAGTGGGGAAAAACTAAGAACTTTTCCTCTATGGTCAGGAACAAGACAGGGATGTCCACTCTCACCACTGTTCTTTGACATAGTATGTCCTTTAACATATAAGTCCTAGATTCAGCAATCAGACAAGAAAAAGATATACAAGGACATCCAAATCAGCAAGGAAGAAGTCAAACTTTCATTATTTGCAGACAACATGATATTCTATGTAGAAAATGTGAAATACTCCATCAAAAAATTGCTAGAACTAATGCACAAATTCAGGAAAGTCACAGGATATAAAATCAAGGTACATAAATCTGCTGCATTTCTATAAACCAAAATTGAAGCAGCAGTAAGAGAAGGCAAGAAATTTATCCCATTTACAATTGCACCAAAACCCATAAAATACCTAGGAATAAACCTACCCAAAGAAGTAAAAGATCTGTACTCTGAAAACTATAGAAAACTTATGAAAGAAATTGAAGAAGACACCAGGAAATGGAAAAATATTCCATGCTCATGGACTGGAAGAACAAATATTGTCAAAATATGTATACTACCCAAATCAATCTACACATTTAATGCAATCCCTATCAAAATACCACAGCATTTTTCACAGAGCTAGAGCAAGCAATCCTAAAATTTGTATGGAACAACAAAAGACTCCAAATTTTCGAAGTTATCTTGAAAAAGAAAAGTAAAATTGGAGGCATCATGATTCTGAACTTCAAGCTATATTACAAAGCTGTAGTCAACAAGACAGTATGGTACTGGCACAACAACAGACACAAAACCCAATGGAACAGAATATAAGATCCAGAAATGAACCCACAACTCTATGGTAAACCAATTTTGAACAAGTGAATAAAGAATATACAATGGAAAAAAGATGGTCTCTTCAACAAATGATATTACAAAAACTGGACCACTTTTTATATCATATACAAAAATAAATTCAAAATGGATGAAAATCCTAAATGTGACACCTGAAGCCATCAAAATCATAGAGGAGAACACAGGCAGTTACCTCTTTGACATGAGCCATATCAACTTTTTACTAGACACATCTATGGAGGCAAGGGAAACACAAGTGAACTATTGGGATTTCATCAAGATAAAAAGCTTCTGCACAATGAATAAACAGTGAACAAAAGTAAAAGGCAGCCTACATAATGGGAGAATACATTTGCAAATGATATCTATGACAAATAGCTAGTATCAAAATCTATAAAACACTTACCAAACTCAACACTCAAAGAACAAATAATCCAGTGAAGAAATGGGCAGAAGAGATGAACAGACTTTTTTTTTCCAAAGAAGACATAGAGATGGCCAACAGACACATAAAAAGATGCTCAACATCACTAAATATCAGAAAAATATAATTCAAAACCTCAATGAGGTACCACCTCACACCAGCCAGAGAGGCTAAACGTAACAACACAGGAAACAAAAGATGTTGTCAAGGATGCCAACAAAGGAGGGACCCTCTTGCACTGTTAGTGCATATGCAAACTGATGCAGCCACCCTGAAGAACAGTGTGGAGTTTCCTCAAAAAACTAAAGAATAGAACTAGCCTATGAGCCAGCAATTGGACTACTAGGTATATACCCAAAGGATAAATAGATACTGATTTGAAGGGGCACACACACCCCAGGGTCTATAGCAGCATTATCAGCAGTAGCCAAATTGTGGGAAAAGCCCAAATGTCCATCAATTTATGAATGGATAAAGATGTGGTGTATACACACATACACACACACACACACACACACACACACACACACAGGAGACTAATCCTCAGCTATGAAAAAGAATGGAATCTTCCCATTTGCGATTACATGACTGGATATAGAATGTATTATGCTAAGCGAAATAAGTCAGACAAAGACAAAATTTCACTCATATGTAGAATTTAAGAAACAAAACATATAAACATAAAGAAAGGGGGAAAAAGGGAAGCAAACCATAATAGATTCTTAACTACAGCGACCAAACTAAGGGTTGTTTAAAGGTGGGTGGGAGATGGGCTAAATGGGTGATGGTTATTATAGAGAGTACTATGTGATGAACACTGGGTGTTATATCTAAGTGAGATATATATATATTACTCATATTAGCATTATTGTTTCTATTATGAAATAGATTAACCCAGTACTAGGTTAGGAGTTGGTTGCATATTTTTGGTATTAAGATATTTTAATTGTTGAGCTTGAACACCTTCTTAATTGATGGCTGCTTTTAAGGCAACTATGGTTGGTATTTAGGCTTACTCTCTAAAAAAGGCTGTATCCTAGTTCTAAAAACCTGTACTTTTTTAGATTATATTTTAAACTTGCATTAGAATTTTGAGGTTTTTGGGTAAGTTTAAAGTTGAACTAAAATTCTGTTCTGGGTAACCAGCTATCACCAGGCTCATTAGGCTTTTCACCTCTACCTACAAATCTTCTCACTATTTTGCAACATAGATGAGTTTATACTGTAAATATTGTTCATAGGTAGCTCATCTGGTTTCGGGGGGCCTATCTTAAGTTCTCTTTGTTAGGTTGTTCTAGCTAATTCATTATGCAAAAGGTACAAGGGGTAATCTTTGTTGTGTAGTGCTTCTAATTTTTCTTTCATCTTTCCCTTACGGTACTCTCTCTATAGTGCCAAGTTAAATTTCTATCTCCTACACTTTTAAGAATTGACTAAATGTTTTGATTTATTGTCTTGTATTAGTTGAACGTATAGTCGTTTGGGCTAGTTTTGGCTCAAGATGGTCAGTTTGATATGAAATCTTCTGGGTGTAAGCCAGATGTTTTGTATAAGCTACATCTTGTTTATCCAAGCACACTTTCCAGTATGCTTACCTTATTACAACGTGTCTCCTCTTATGGTTTTTGTAGTTTGAATAGGTTGTCTTTGGGTTTTGTCACTTGAGGAGGGTGACTGGTGGTGTGTGGTGCTTCATGGCCCAATTCAATTGAGGTCTCTGTTCTCAATTTACTACTAAATCCTCCTTAGTAGTTTCATAGGGACTTTAGTCCTTAGTTTCATAGGGACTTTGGTGGGGGAATGTTCTAATATAGAAAATGTAGCTCATTACTTCCCACCTCATGAGCTATACCTTGACCTAAGTTTTGTTTGTTTGTTTGTTTGTTTGTTTTTGAGATACTTGTGCTTACTTTTCTTCCTTTTTAGGGTTTGCTGAAGATGGTGGTATATAGACTGGATTAGCAAGAGGTGGTGAGGTGTATCAGGGTTGATAGATTATACAACAGGCTCCACTAGAGGGATATAAAATACCACCAAGTCCTGTGAGTTTTAAGCTGTTGCTAGTAGTTCTCTGGCAGATAAATTTGGTTAATTATCTAAATTTAAGGCTAAACATAATGGGGTATCTAATCCCAGTTTGGGTCTTAGCTATCGTGTGGTCGGAGATATTAAAGTTACTTTCGTGTTGTATTTTAGCGTTAACTGTAGGTTTTTACAGCCTAAAGTTTAACTTTAGTGTGGGTATTTCTGCAACACGTTTTACACTGTGAGTCTATTAGTTTGGGTTAATTGTATGACCGCGGTGGCTGGCAAGAAATTTGCCAACCCTTATTTAATATGGCTTAGTCGAACTTTCAGTCATAGCTTAATTTTTATCACTGCTGTATCCCATGGGGGTGTGGCTAAGGCATCATGAGCTACAATACTTGTGTGCTTGACACCTGCTCCTTTAGATCATTAATGACTTAGAGGGAATTTTCACTGGGGTGCAGAGGCTTGCATGTGTAATCCTATTAATAGCTAATGGAAAGGCTCGGACTAAACCTTTGTGTTTATGCAGTCTGGCGACTCATCTAGGCATTTTCAGTGCCTTGCTTTGTGTGTTTAAGCTACATTAACAAGGAGTGTTGGATTAGTTAGTTGGTTGTGGGAAAATACTGCTCAATCGGGATGAATTAGAACTCAAGGTTGCCTGTCTACAGATAGCTGCGATGGAAGTGTAATACTGGTATTTGTAGCTAACGTTTAGTTGGGATTTCGGTGCACTTATAAGTATTAATCCTTAGGCCTTATGTTTGGCCTAGATATAACATTAGGAAAAAAACCCTAATCTGTTATATATATAACATTATGTTTTTAATGTCATATAAATGTATGAAAAAAATTATGTAAAAACATAATGTTTTTAATTCACATATATATGTGTATATATGTATACATGCGTATGTATATGTATATGTGTGTGTGTGTATACACACACACACACACACACACACACACATACATATATGGTTAGATTTTAGTTTTGTAATGTTCATAAAAAATGTATGTATCTGTCAGAATGGCCCAAATCAAAAACACAAGAACAAATTTTGGCAAGGATGTGGAGGAAAAGGAACCCTCTTGTGTTGTTGATGGAAAGAGAATTGGTGCAGCATCTATGGCAAACAGTACGGAGGTCCCTCAAAAAAGTTAAAAATACAAGTGCCCTATGATCCAGCAATCACATGAGTGGATATTTACCCTCAAATTACAAAAACTCTGATTTGAATGGATTCATGCACCCCTATGTTTATTGAAGCATTGTTTACAATAGCCTAATTATAGAAGCAGCCCACCTGTCCTCCAGTAGATGAATGGATAAAAAGATGTGATATATATATATATATATATATATATATATATATATGTGTGTGTGTGTGTATATATATATATATATATATATATATATATATATGTAAATTGGAACACGACTCAGCCACAAACAGAATGCAATCTTGCCATTTGCAAGAACATGGAGCTAGAGTGTATAATGCCAAGTGAAATAAGTCAAAGACAAATGGTATGTGATTTCACTCATATGGGATTTAAGAAACAACAACAAAATAAGCAAAGGAAGAAAAGGAGATAGAGACAAACTAATAAACAACTCTTAGCTATGGAGAAAAAAAAAAAACATTTGGTTACCAGAGGGGGGATAGGTGGAGGGATGAGTGAAATAGATGATTGGAAATAAGGAGTATATTTGCTGCACTGGGTGATGTAGGCAGTTGTTGAATCACTATATTGTACACCTGAAACTAATAATAACACTGTATGCTAACTATACTGGAATTTAAAACAAAACAAAAAACAGCCCACACTTCTCTTAAAAAAAGAATAATGAAAAGAAATGACTCTAGAAGCAAACCGCCCAGATTCACACAACTATTCTGCTAACTGCATGTTAGGCAAATTTCTTTTTTTGCTTTTTTTGCTTTATCATCATTTGTTTGTGTTTAATATTTCTTATTTATTTGACACGTAGAAGATTCTGGAGAGGATGACATTGCATAATGATGAGTGGTTGTTATTACACATTTTCTTCATCTACCTCCGCATTTCATTTTGTTTTGTAGTGAGCATGTTACTTTTTAGAATTAAAAATTAAAGAATCACAATTCCTGTTTTACATGATATAAGTAATTTATATTGCTAAATTCTAATTTTTATTTATAAAACACATATTTATTCAAATAATTTAAGAATCCAAAGTATTCCTAGATCATTCTACTGCTTTATTGAAGTACTCCATTGAAAATATTTATCTTTAGGGGCACCTGGGTGGCTCGGTCGGCTGAGCGTCTGACTTTGGCTCAGGCCATGATCTCGCCATTTGTGAGTTCAAGCCCCCTTCGGACTCTGTGCTGACAGCTCAGAGCTGGTGCTGATTCAGATTCTGTGTCTCCCTCTCCCTCTCTGTCCCTCCCCTGCTCATGCTCTCTCTCTGTCTCAAAAATAAATAAAACATTAAAAAAATTTAAGAAAATATTTATCTTTATGACCCATTCAGTGTTAGATAAATCTTATGGATTATTCTTTCAACATTTCTTCTGAGAATGGTCGGTATAATCACTACCTTATGGTGTTGTCATAAGTAAACATCCAAGATTTGGATACCTAATTCCACCACCAAAATGGATATACTAGCTTAAAACATTAGTCAAATATAGATATGAGGATGCCAAAGTCTTTGTCTGCCAAAAATCTTTTACTGACCTGACCCCCACTCTCTTGCAGTGAGAACCATCACGGTGGGGTTTTAACGCCTGAATTGGATTTTTTTTCAAAAATAAATGCTTACTTTTTAGCTATAACTTTTTTTATATACCAAGATAAGCCTTTGTAGAACATCATTCAGGCTAGCCTATATGAGATTATATGTTTCCAACAAATAATTCCATTACTTGTCGATACATATCTGCTTTAGTTTGACAATGTAGGCAACTTTGCCTAAAGTTAATTGAAAGTTTTTTTCATGCATGATGACATAAATTTTAACATCTCATGTATAGCAACACATATTTTATATTACTAAAGCATTCTTTTAAATTTATGCTCTTGGAAAAATTCCTCAGCTTTTCATTATCTCATTAGATTTCCAGTCAAACCAATGAGATTTATTTCAAACAACATTTAAAAAGTACTACCGCCAAAAATATATTGTCAGCTTTTTGCAAAGGTGAACAAAATGAACCCTGTTATCCTAAGGTAACATAGTTCAAAAAGTAATGTGTTATTTCTTTACTTTCACAGAATACTCAATTTGAATTCTTGTATCCACAGGCTAATAATTTCATGAAATTTTATAAAGATTCAAACCAATTGGCAAAATAAACCTAAGCTGTATAAATAAGAGAAAGAGTTGTTTTCAATGACTAGACAAGAAATCTTGTTTATGATTTTAAAAATAAGTTATAAGGAAGGCTCCATAACCATTGATTGTTTTTTTCCAATAATTTATTTCTATTAAATTGTAATATTCTAACTTAAAAGTATGTACAATAAGAATTTGGGCAAATGTTTGACAACTTATGAATTCTATATGTGTGAATTAAATACAGATCCAGAAATTATGGGAAAGTTTTTCACTGAGGACTACTTTTATCACTATACTTAGAAGTTAAGTTAATAAGCCCATCATTCTCATGAGTTGAAAAACAGGATTGTTTTATTCTGAGAGGCAGTGCCAAATGAATTATCTTTATAATCTTTTCTAACATGGAGCTTGCAATGTATTTTTCCATATCCATTAGAATATTTTGGAAATGTTTGTTAAAATAAACCCCAAACATCATCATTTTATATTGCTCATATATTAAAACCAATCATCAAGTACTGGGAGCCATATTTTAAAACCTCAGTATTAGAGCTATTTACACAATTTTGCTTTAAGAAGTAATATTAGGAAGCCGTGGGAGGGAAGATGGCGGCATAGGAGGATGCTGGGCTCACCGCGTCCTGCTGATCACTTAGATTCCACCTACACCTGCCTAAATAACCCAGAAAACCGCCAGAAGACTAGCAGAATGGAGTCTCTGGAGCCAAGTGCAGACAAGAGGCCCACGGAAGAGGGTAGGAAGGGTGGAGAGTCAGTGCACGCTGCACAGACAGGCGGGAGGGAGCCGGGGCAGAGGGGCAGCCCGCTAGCCAAGCAGAGGCTCCAAGTCTTGCTTGCAAAAACAGAGGGGCCGGACGGAGTGTGTTCTGACAGCAAGCGGGTATTAACTTCTGGAAGGTTATAAGTTAACAGCTCTGCTAGAGAGCAGGAAGACTGGAGGACAACGGGAGGGAGAGTTGTTGAGTCCTGAACGAGAGAGGTTAGCCTGGTGGGGAACAAAGGCGCTAGCCAGCGCCATCTCCCTTACCCATCCCCCAGCCAAAATCCCAAAGGGAACCAGTTCCGGCCAGGGAATTGGCTTGCACTGCGCAAACACCCAAAGCTGTGCTTCTGAGGATCCAACCCTCCGGGGACGGGTCTGATTCCCTCCCAGTGCTGCAGGGCCCCTCCCAAAGCGGATCACCTAAGGATAAGCAAGCTGAACCTACCACTCCAGCCCCTCTGCACCTTGCCAATCCACCCCAGCTAATACGCCAGATCCTCAGGACCACAAGCATGGCAGTGTGCAAATAGCCAAGACGGGCCACGCCACCCCACAGTGAATCCCGCCCCTAGGAGAGGGGAAGAGAAGGCACACACCAGTCTGACTGTGATCCCAGTGGTGGGCTAAGGGCAGACATCAGGTCTGATTGCGGCCCCGCCCACCAACACAAGTTATTCAAGACAGCACAGTGGAAGTGCCCTGCAGTTCCCCAACACTCCAGGGACTATCCAAATTGATCAAATGGAAGAATTCCCCTCAAAAGAATCTCCAGGAAATAAAAACAGCTAACGAACTGATGAGAAAGGATTTAAACAATACAACAGAAAATGAATTTAGAATAATAGTCATAAAATTAATTGCTGGGCTTGAAAACAGTATAGAGGACAGCAGAGAATCTATTGTTACAGAGATTAAGGAATGAAGGAACAGTCAGGAGGAACTAAAAAATGCTATAACCGAGCTGCAAAATAAAATGGAAACAACCACAGTTCAGATTGAAGAGGCAGAGGAAAGAATGGGTGAACTAGAAGATAAAATTATGGAAAAAGAGGAAGCTGAGAAAAAGAGAGATAAAAAATCCAGGAGTATGAGGGGAGAATTAGAGAACTAAGTGATGCACTAAAGAGAAATAATCTATGCATAATTGGTATTCCAGAGGAGGAAAAGAGAGGGAAAGGTGCTGAAGGTAAACTTGAAAAATAATAGCTGAGAACTTCCCTGATCTGGGGAAGGAAAAAGGCATTGAAATCCAAGAGGCACAGAGAACTCCCTTCAGACGTAACTTGAATTGATCTTCTGCATGACATATCATAGTGAAACTGGCAAAATACAAGGATAAAGAGAAAATTCTGAAAGCAGCTAGGGATAAACACATTCTAACATATAAAGGGAGACCTATAAGACTTGTGATGGATCTCTCTACTGAAACTGGGCAGGCCAGAAAGGAATGGCAGGAAATCTTCAATGTGATTAACAGAAAAAATATGCAGCCGAGAATCCTTTATCCAGCAAGTCTGTCATTCAGAATAGAAGGAGAGATAAAGGTCTTCCCACACAAACAAAAACTGAAGGAATTCATCACCACTAAACCAGCCCTACAAGAGATCCTAAGGGGGATCCTCTGAGACAAAGTACCAGAGACATCACTACAAGCATGAAACCTACACCATCACAATGACTCTAAACCCATATCTTTCTATAACAACACTGAACGTAAGTGGACTAAATGTGCCAACCAAAAGACATAGGGTATCAGAATGTAAAAAAACCAAGACCCATCTATTTGCTGTCTAAAACAGACTCATTTTAGACCTGGGGATACCTTCAGATTGAAAGTGAGGGGATGGAGAATTATTTACCATGCTACTGGGAGTCAAAAGAAAGCTGGAGTAGCCATACATATATCAGAGAAACTAGACTTTAAATTAAAGGCTGTAACATGAGATGAAGAAGGGCATTATATAATAATCACAGGGTCTATCCATCAGGAAGAGCTAACAATTATAAATGTCTATGCGCCAAATATGGGAGCCCCCAAATATATAAAACAATTAATCACAAGCATAAGCAACCTTATGGATAAGAATGTGGTAATTGCAGGGGACTTTGACAACCACTTACAGAAATGGATAGATCATCTAGACACACGGTCAATAAAGAAACAAGGGCCCTGAATGATACATTGGATCAGATGGACTTGACAGATGTATTTAGAACTCTGCATCCCAAAGCAACAGAATATACTTTCTTCTCGAGTGCACATGGACCATTCTCCAAGATACATCACATACTGGGTCAC
The DNA here is from genome assembly GCF_022837055.1 of Prionailurus viverrinus. Taxonomy (NCBI): domain Eukaryota; kingdom Metazoa; phylum Chordata; class Mammalia; order Carnivora; family Felidae; genus Prionailurus; species Prionailurus viverrinus. The sequence goes on along the minus strand of NC_062564.1, from coordinate 107,423,159 downwards.
AAACAGCCCTTCATAAGTATACAAGAATTGAAATCATGCCATGCACACTTTCAGACCACGATGCTATGAAGCTTGAAATCAACCACAGGAAAAAGTCTGGAAAACCTCCAAAAGCATGGAGGTTAAAGAACACCCTACTAAAAAATGAATGAGTCAACCAGACATTAGAGAAGAAAGTAAGAAATATATGGAAACAAACAAAAATGAAAATACAACCATCCAAACGCTTTGGGACGCAGCGAAGGCAGTCCTGAGAGGAAAATACATTGCAATCCAGGCCTATTTCCAGAAACAAGAAAAATCCCAAATACAAAATCTAACAGCACACCTACAGGAAATAGAAGCAGAATAGCAAAGACATCCTAAATCCAGCAGAAGAAGAGAAATAACAAAGATCAAAGCAGAAATAAACAATATAGACTCTAAAAAAACTGTAGAACAGATCAACGAAACCAAGAGTTGGTTTTTTGAAAAAATAAACAAAATTGACAAACCTCTAGCCAGGCTTCTCAAAAAGAAAAGGGAGATGACCCAAAGAGATAAAATCATGAATGAAAATGGAATTATTACAACCAATCCCTCAGAGATACAAGCAATTATCAGGGAATACTATGAAAAATTATATGCCAACAAATTGGACAACCTGGAAGAAATGGACAAATTCCTAAACACCCACACTCTTCCAAAACTCAATCAGGAGGAAATAGAAAGTTTGAACAGACCCATAACCAGTGAAGAAATTGAATCAGTCATCAACAATCTCCCAACAAATACGAGTCCAGGAGCAGATGGCTTCCCAGGGGAGTTCTACCAGACGTTTAAAGCAGAGATAATGCCTATCCTTCTCAAGCTATTCCAAAAAACAGAAAGGGAAGGAAAACTTCCAGACTCATTCTATGAAGCCTGTATTACTTTGATTCCTAAACCAGACAGAGACCGGGTAAAAAAAGAGAACTACAGGCCAAGATCCCTGATGAATATGGATGCAAAAATTCTCAATAAGATACTAGCAAATCAAATTCAACGGCATATAAAAAGAATTATTCACCATGATCAAGTGGGATTCATTCCTGGAATGCAGGGCTGGTTCAACATTCGCAAATCAATCAACGTGATACATCACATTAAGAAAACAACAGAGAAGAACCATATGATCCTGTCAATCAATGCAGAAAAGGCCTTTGACAAAATTCAGCACCCTTTCTTAAAAAAAACCCTCGAGAAAGTCAGGATAGAAGGAACATACTTAAAGATCATAAAAGCCATTTATGAAAAGCCCACAGCTAACATCATCCTCAATGGGGAAAAACTGAGAGCTTTTTCCCTGAGATCAGGAACACAACAGGGATTCCACTCTCACCGCTGTTGTTTAACATAGTGTTGGAAGTTCTAGCATCAGCAATCATACAACAAAAGGAATTCAAAGGCATCAAAAGGGCAAAGATGAAGTTAAGCTTTCGCTTTTTGCAGATGACATGATATTATACATGGAAAATCCGATAGACTCCACCAAAAGTCTGCTAGAACTGATACAGGAATTCAGCAAAGTTGCAGGATACAAAATCAATGTACAGAAATCAGTTGCATTCTTATACACGAACAATGAAGCAACAGAAAGACAAAAACTGATCCCATTCACAACTGCAACAAGAAGCATGAAATACCTAGGAATAAATCTAACCAAAGATGTAAAAGATCTGTATGCTGAAAACTATAGAAAGCTTATGAAGGAAATTGAAGAAGATATAAAGAAATGAAAAAACATTACATGCTCATGGATTGGAAGAATATTGTCAAAATATCAATACTACCCAAAGCCATCTACACATTCAATGCAATCCCAATCAAAATTGCACCAGCATTCTTCTCGAAATTAGAACAAGCAATCCTAAAATTCATATGCAACCACAAAAGGCCCCGAATAGCCAAAGTAATTTTGAAGAAGAAGACCAAAGTAGGAAGCATCACAATCCCAGACTTTAGCCTTTACTACAAAGCTGTCATCATCAAGACAGCATGGTATTGGCACAAAAACAGACACATAGACCAATGGAATAGAATAGAAACCCCAGAACTAGACCCACAAAAGTATGGCCAACTCATCTTTGACAAAGCAGGAAAGAACATCCAATGGAAAAAAGACAGTCTCTTTAACAAATGGTGCTGGGAGAACTGGAAAGCAACATGCAGAAGGTTGAAACTAGACCACTTTCTCACACCAGTCACAAAAATAAACTCAAAATGGATAAAAGACCTGAATGTGAGACAGGAAACCATCAAAACCCTAGAGGAGAAAGCAGGAAAAGACCTCTCTGACCTCAGTCATAGCAATTTCTTAGTTGACACATCCCCAAAGGCAAGGGAATTGAAAGCAAAAATGAACTACTGGGACTTTATGAAGATAAAATTCTTCTGCACAGCAAAGGAAACAACCAACAAAACTAAAAGGCAACCTAGGGAATGGGAAAAGATATTTGCAAATGACATATCAGACAAAGGGCTAGTATCCAAAATCTATAAAGGACTCACCAAATTCCACACCCAAAAACAAATAACCCAGTGAAGCAATGGGCAGAAAATATGAATAGACACTTCTCTAAAGAAGACATCCGGATGGCCAACAGGCACATGAAAAGATGCTCAATGTTGCTCCTTATCAGGGAAATACAAATCAAAACCACATTCAGATATCACCTCACACCAGTCAGAGTGGCCAAAATGAACAAAGCCCGAGACTATAGATGCTGGAGAGGATGTGGAGTAACGGGAACACTCTTGCACTGTTTTTGGGAATGCAAATTGCTGCAGCCACTCTGGGAAACAGTGTGGAGGTCCCTCAGAAAATTAAAAATAGACCTACCCTATGACCCAGCAGTAGCACTGCTAGGAATTTACCCAAGGGATACAGGAGTGCTGATGCATAGGGGCACTTGTACCCCAATGTTTATAGCAGCACTCTCATCAATAGCCAAATTATGGAAAGAGCCTAAATGTCCATCAACTGATGAATGGATAAAAAAAATTGTGGTTTATATACACAATGGAGTACTACATGGCAATGAGAAAGAATGAAACAGGCCCTTTGTAGCCATGTGGATGGAACTGGAGAGTGTGATGCTAAGTGAAATAAGCCATACAGAGAAAGACAGATACCATATGTTTTTACTCTCATGTGGATCCTGAGAAACTTAACAGAATCCCATGGGGGAGGGGAAGGAAAAAAAAAGAGGTTAGATTGGCAGGGAGCCAAAGCATAAGAGACTCTAAAAACTGAGAACAAACTGAGGGTTGATGGGGGGAGGGAGGGTCGGGAGGGTGGGTGATGGATATTGAGGAGGGCACCTTTTGGAATGAGCACTGGGTGTTGTATGGAAACCAATTTGACAATGAATTTCATATATTGAAAAAAGGTAATATTATTCTCAAAGACAAAAATATTATATATTGACCCAAAGTGATAGGTTCAATGTACTCAAATACTAGCAATATTCCTGATATTTGAGCAACCACACACAGTCACAGAAATATATCAGTTATCTTACTTTTGACATTTCTCATCTCCAATTACAAAATTGGTGAATTATTTTGTGAACAAAATGGTATCAGCATCTTTACATTCATCTTCACTTTTTATTTTTTTTTAATGTTTATTTATTTTTGAGGGGCAGAGTGAGACAGTGTGCTAGTGGGGGAAGGGCAGAGCGAGAGAGGAAGAAACAAAATCTGAAACAGGATCCTGGCTCTGATCTGTCAGCAAAGAGCCTGATGTGGGGCTTGAATCCATGAACTGTGAGATCATGCCCTGAGCCAAAGTCGGATGCTTAACTGACTGAGCCACTCAAGCGCCCCTCATTTTCACTTTTTAATTCAACACCGAATCAGGATCAAAATGCTAAATTTTGACTAACAGTTGTTCCCTAAATAAACTTCGATTTCATGCATTTTGTTGCTGCATGCTTTGTTCAACACCAATAGTGTTCCCAATGTTCTGCTATCTAAAGAATAACATTTAAAGAGTTATTAATAACACAAAATGAAATATCAGTGGCATAAGATTTCAAAAATAATGACAAAAATAATGTAGCCTTCACACACACACACACACACACACACACACACAAACACACACACACAGAGAAAAGCAGGGACACCTTGCTGTAGGTTGAGAGGGCTGTAGTGCCACAAATAAAGGCTGATGGATTTTCACATGAACAGGAGAAGGCATTCAACTCTTGGCTTCAACATCAGAAGGGAAAGAGAAGAGTCAAGTGAACATCTTGTATTTCAGTTTTTCAGAAAGCTTCCCAAAGAATGGTATTTGTCTCACTTGTGTTGATGGGGAGCTAGCCTACTTTGGATATTTGGGGGCTGGTGTGAAGAAAAGCATGGCAACTTGTAGCTATATCATCAGAAAATCAGCAATACCACAGACAGGTATCAGACATAGCAACAGGTTGTGAGCTCCTGAAAAAGTAACTGGCAGAACTCTCTATTTGGGAAATTATATGCATGAGCCCAGAGAACTCTCATCTCTCCCCTAAAAAAAGGTTTCATAGGCCATCATAATTTCTAGTCAAGATATTAGTAAAGTTCTTACCCTGCATTAAGTCAGTCCATAATGGGTGCCTGGGTGGCTCAGTTGGCTGAGTGCCTGACTTCGGCTCAGGTCATGATCTCACAGTTCGTGAGTTTTAGCCCCACATCAGGCTCTGGGCTGCTAGCCCAGAGCCTGAAGCCTGCTTTGGATTCTGTGTCTCCCTCTCTCTCTGCCCCTCCCCCACTCATGATCTATCTCTCTCTGTCTCAGAAATAAATAAACATTAATTTTTTTTTTTTAAGTCAGTCCATAAAAACTGGAAACGGTGATTATTTTTACAAATGCATAAAACTAAACACAATACACACACACACACAGACACACACACACACACCACAAATGAAAAAACAGGTAAACATGGCCAAAAAAAGGGGAAAAATAATGCAGTAATTAACTCTAAAGAAATGGAGATCTATGATTCCATGAAAAATTCAATATTTAAAAAGATTTTTTTTAATGTTTATTTTTGAGACAGAGAGACAGAGCATGAGCAGGGGAAAGGCAGAGAAAAAGGGAGACACAGAATCCAAAGCAGGCTCCAGGCTCTGAGCTGTCAGCACAGAGCCCGACATGAGGCTCAAACTCATGGACCACAAGATTATGATCTGAGCCAAAGTCAGATGCTTAACCAACTGAGCCACCCAGGAACCCTTTCCAAAAAAATATTTTTAAATGTTTATTTTGAGAGAGACAGAGCACAAGTAGAGGAGGGGAAGAGAGAGAGAGAGAGAGAGAGAGAGAGAGAGATACACAGAATCCGAAGCAAAAAATTCAATATTTTTAAAGGAGCTCAATGATCTAAAGAGAAATCAACTCATCAATTTTAAGGAAAGAAAGCAAGAGAGAACTAAAGGAACAGTGAGGAACTACAAAAACAACCAATAAACATGTAATAAAATGTCAATAAGCACATACCTGTCAATAATTAAACGTCACTGGTCTAAATGCTCCAATCAAAAGACATAGAGTGAAAGAATGAATAAAAAATAGTCCTAGGCTGCCTGGGTGGCTCAGTCGGTTAAGTCTCACTTCAACTCAGGTCATGATCTCATGATTCATGAGTTGGAGTCTTGCGTCAGGCTCTGTGCTGACAGCCTGCATCAGATTCTGTGTCTCCCTCTCTCTCTCTGCCCCTCCCATGCTCACTATCTGCCACTCTCTCTCAAAAATAAATAAGCATTAAAAAAAAATAAAAAATAAAGAAAAAAACCAAAGACCCATCTATAGGCTACCTACAAGAGACTTATCTCAGACCTAAAGAAATTACAGAATGAGAGATTTTCGGAGGAAGATGGTGGTGTAGGAGGACTCTGGGCTCACCACTCCTGCTGACCACTTAGATTCCATCCACATCTGCGTAAATAACCCAGAAAACTGCCAGAAGACTAGCAGAATGGACTGTCTGGAGCCAAGCGTAGATGAGAGGGCCACAGAAGAGGGTAGGAACGGCGGAGAGGTGGTGCATGTTACACAGACTGGCAAGAGGGAGCCAGGGTGGCAGAGGGGCAGCCAGCCCACCCAGCAAGGCAGAGCCCCCCGAGTCTGGCTTGCAAAAATGGATGGGCCGGACTCGGTGTGTTCTGACAGCCAGCAGGACTTAACATCTGGAATGTTATAAGTCACCAACTCTGCTCCTAGAGCGGGAGGGCGAGAGGACAACGGGAGGGAGAGTTGTTGAGCCCAGAGGAGGGAGCTCAGCTCAGCGGGGAACAAAGGTGCTGGAAAGTGCCATCTCCCTCACCCATCCTCCCACCAAAATCCCAAAGCGAACTAGTTCCTTTCACCAAATTCTCTTGCACCGCTCAAACACCCAAAGCTGTGCTTCTGCGGATCCATCCCTCTGAGGGTCTGCCTCCCTCCTGGTGCTGCAGGGCCCCCCCTGCAGGGGACCACCGAAGGCAAAGCAAGCTGAGTCTGCCCCTCCCGCCCTGTGCACCTAGCAGATCCACCCTGGCTAATATGCCAGATACCATGGAAGTATCACCACAAGCCTGACAGTGTGCAAATAGCCCAGACAGGGGCCACACCACTCCACAGTGAGTTCTGCCCCTGGGAGAGGGGGAAGATAAGGTACACTCCAGTCTGACTGTGGCCCCAGTGGTGGGCTGGGGGCAGACATCAGGTCTGACTGCATCCCTGCCCACCAACGCAAGTTACTTCTGACAGCACAGAGGAAGAGCCCTGCAGTTCTGTGCCACTCCAGGGACTATCCAAAATGACGAAACGGAAGAATTCTCCTCAAAAGAAACTCCAGGAAGTAGCGACAGCTAACGAACTGATCAGAAACGATTTAAGCAATGTAATAGAAAATGAATTTAAAATAATAGTCATAAAATTAATCGCTGGGCTTGAAAAAAGTATAGAGGACAGCAGAGAATCTATTACTACAGGGATCAAGGGACTAAGAAACAGTCAGGAGGAGCTAAAAAATGCTATAAATGAGGTGCAAAATAAAATGGAGGTGAACACAGCTAGGATTGAAGAGGCAGAGGAGAGAATAGGTGAATTAGAAGATAACATTATGGAAAAAGAAGAAGCTGAGAAAAAGAGAGATAAAAAAAATCCAGGAGTATGAGGGGAAAATTAGAGAATGAAGTGATGCAATGAAATGCAACAATATCCGTAAAATAGGAATTCCAGAGGAGGAAGAGAGAGAGAAAGGGGCTGAAGGTGTACTTGAACAAATCATAGCAGAGAAATACCCAGATCTGGGAAAGGAAAAAGGCATTGAAATCCAAGAGGCACAGAGAACTCCCTTCAGACATAACTTGAATCCATCTTCTTCATGACATATCATAGTCAAACTGGCAAAATACAAGGGTAAAGAGAAAATTCTGAAAGCAGCTAGGGATAAACACGCTCTAACATATAAAGGGAGACTGATAAGACTAGTGACAGATCTATCTACTGAAACTTGGCAGGCCAGAAAGGAATGGCAGAAAATCTTCAATGTGATGAACAGAAAAAATACGCAGCCAAGAATCCTTTATCCAGCAAATCTGTCATTTAGAATAGGAGAGATAAAGATCTTCCCAAACAAACAAAAACTGAAGGAATTTGTCACCACTAATCCAGCCCTACAAGAGATCCTAAGGGGGATTCTGTGAGTGAAATGTTGCAAAGACCACAAAGTGCCAGAGACATCGCTACAAGCATGAAACCTACAGACATCACAATGATTCTAAACACATATGTTTCTATAATAACACTGAATGTAAATTGACTAAATGCTCCAACCAAAAGACACAGGGTATCAGAATGGATAAAAAAAAAAACAAGACCTATCTATTTGCTGTCTACAAGAGACTCATTTTAGACTGGGGACACCTTCAGGTTGAAAGTGAGGGGATGGAGAACTATATATCATGCTACTGGAAGTCAAAAGAAAGCTGGAGTAGCCATACTTATATCAGACAAACTAGACTTTAAATTAAAGGCTGTAACATGAGATGAAGTAGGGCATTATATAATAATCACAGGGTCTATCCATCAGGAAGAGCTAACAATTATAAGTGCCTATGCGCCGAATATGGGAGCCCCCAAATATATAAAACAATCACAAGCATAAGCAACTTTATTGATAAGAATGTGGTAATTGCAGGGGACTTTGACACTCCACTTACAGAAATGGATAGATCATCTAGACACAGGATCAATAAAGAAACAAGGGATGATACATTGGATTAGATGGACTTGACAGATATATTTAAATCTCTGCATCCCAAAGCAACAGAATATACTTTCTTCTCGAGTGCACATGGAACATTCTCCCAGATAGATCACATACTGGGTCACAAAACAGCCGTTCATAAGTTTACCAGAATTGAAATTATACCATGCATACTTTCAGACCACAATGCTATGAAGCTTGAAATCAGCCACAGGAAAAAGTCTGGAAAACCTCCAAAAGCATGGAGGTTAAAGAATACCCTACTAAAGAATGAATGGGTCAATCAGGCAACTAGAGAAGAAATTAAGAACTATATGGAAACAAACGAAAATGAAAATACAACCATCCAAACGCTTTGGGATACAGCAAAGGCAGTCCTGAGAGGAAAATACATTGCAATCCAGGCCTATGTCAAGAAAGAAGAAAAACCCAAATACAAAATCTAACAGCACACCTAAAGGAAATAGAAGCAGAGCAGCAAAGACACCCCAAACCCAGCAGAAGAAGAGAAATAATAAAGATCAGAGCAGAAATAAACAATATAGAATCTAAAAAAACTGTAGAGCAGATCAATGAAACCAAGAGTTGCTTTTTTGAAAAAGTAAACAAAATTGATAAACCTCTAGCTAGGCTTTGTCAAAAAGAAAAGGGAGATGACCCAAATAGATAAAATCATGAATGAAAATGGAATTATGACAACCAATCTCTCAGAAACAGAAGCAATTATCAGGGAATACTATGAAAAATTATATGCCAACAAATTGGACAACCTGGAAGAAATGGACAAATTCCTAAACACCCACACTCTTCCAAAACTCAAACAGGAAGAAATAGAAAGCTTGAATAGACCCATAACCAGCGAAGAAAGTGAATCAGTCATCAACAATCTCCCAACAAATAAGAGTCCAGGACCAGATGGCTTCCCAGGGGAATTCTACCAGACATTAAAAGCAGAGTTAATACCTATCCTTCTCAAGCTATTCCAAAAAATATAAAGGGAAGGAAAACTTCCAGACTCACTCTATGAAGCCAGCATTATTTTGATTCCTAATCCAGAGACCCAGCAAAAAAAAAGAGAACTACAAACCAATATCCCTGATGAATATGGATACAGAAATTCTCAATAAGATACTAGCAAATCGAATTCTACAGCATATAAAGAGAATTATTCACCATGATCAAGTGGGATTCATTCCTGGGCTGCAGGGCTGCTCCTAGCAGAACAAAGCTCAAGGTTAGTAGAAGGAAAGAAATAATAAAGACCAGAATTAAGTGAAATTAAGAATAAAAAATAGTAAAGATAAATGAAACCAAGATCCGTTTTTTTAAGATAAACAAAATTAGTAAATCTTTAGCCAGACTTGTCAAGTAAAAGAGAAGATACAAATAAGATCAGAAATAAAAAAGAAGTAACAAATGACACCACAGAATACAAAGGATTATTAAAGACTACCATAAAAATTTATTTGCCAGTGGGACACCTGGGTGGCTCAGTTGGTTAAGGGTCCTATTCTTCACTTCGGCTCACGTCATGATATCTTGGTTTGAGTGTTCGAGCTCCATGTCAGGCTCCATGCTGACATTGTGGAGCCTGCTTGGGATATTGAACCATATTTGCAAATTAATCAATATGATATGCCACACTAACACAACATTGATAAAAATCATGTTTATCTCAATAGATCCAGGAAGAGTAGCTGAAAAAAAGTCAATATCTTCTCATGATTAAAAAAACTCTCAACAAAATAGATTTAGAGGGAACATATCTCATTATAATACAAATCATATATGAAAAACCCACAGCTAACATGAATCATACTTAATGATTAAATACTGAAAAGTTTCCCTCTAAGATCAGGAGTAAGACAAGGATTTCCACTCTCAGCAGTTGTATTCAATATAGTACTGGAAGTCCTAGCCACAGCAATGAGACTAGAAATAAAAAGCATCCAAATTGGTATGAAAAAATTTAAACTGATACTACCGGCAGAAGGAATGATACTATACACAGATAATACTAAATACTGAACCAAATAACTATTAGCAGTAATGAATAAATTCAGTGAAATTAATGCAAAATATTCAGATTGGTTGTATTTTAATTTACTACAGGGGTACCTGGGTGGCTCAGTTGGTCAAGCATCTGACTTCAGCTCAGGTCATGATCTCACAGTTCGTGGGTTCACGTCCTGCTTCGGGCTCTGTGCTGACAGCTCAGAGTCTGGAGCCTGCTTCGAGTTCTGTGTCTCCCTCTCTCTCTCTGCCCCTCTCCTGTTCACGCTCTGTCTCTCTGTCTCAAAAATGAATAAACTTAAAAAAAATACTCAAGTAGCAGAGAAATTAAGAAAAAAAATTCATTTATAATTGCACCAAAAAAAAATACCTAAACATAAACTTATCCAAAAAGGTGAAAAACCTGTACTCTCAAAACCATAAACACTGATGAATGAAATTGAAGACAACACAAATATAACAACAGTCCTCACTCATGGGTTGGAAATATATTATTAAAATGTCCATTCCACCCAAAGCAATCTACAGATTAAGTTCAATCCCTGTCAAAATACCACAAGAATATTTCACAGAACTAAAATAATCTTAAAAGATGTATGGAATCACAAAAGACCTCATAAAGCCAAAACAAACTTGAAACAAACAAAAAAGAACAAAGCTGGAGGTATCAGAATCCCAATTTTGAGACACACTACAAAGGTGTAGTAATAAAAGCACTATGGTAGTGGGGCGCCTGGGTGACTCAGTTGGTTTAGTGTCCAACTTCAGCTCAGGTCATGATCTCACACAGTTAGTGAGTTTGGGCCCCACATTGGGCTCTGGACCAACCGCTCAGAGCCTGGAGCCTGCTTCGGATTCTGTGTCTCCCTGTCTCTCTGCCCCTCCCCCACTTGCACTCTGTCTCTCTCAAAAACAAACATTAAAAAAATTATAAAAACAAAACAAAACAGAAAAACACTATGGTAGTGGCAAAAAAAAAATGGACACATAAGTCACTGGAACAGAATAGAGAGCCCAGAAATAACTCATGCCTATGTAATCAATTAATCTATGACAAAAGAGGCAAAAATACAATGCAGAAAAGATTTTCTCTTCAATAAGTGGTGCTAAGAGAACTAGAAAGCTACATTTAGAAACATTAAACTGGAGCACTTTGTTACACCGCACACAAAAATAAACGTGAAATGGATCAATGTGAGATCTGAAACCATAAAATGCATAGAAGGAAACATAGGCAATAATCTCTTGGACATAGGCTTTATCAACACCTCTCTAAGATAAGTCTCCTCAAGCAAGGGAAACAAAAGCAAAAATATACTATGGGGGGATAAAACCAAAAAAGCTGTGCCATAGAAAGTAAACAATCAATAAAACAAAAAGGCAACCTACAGAATGGGAGAAGATATTTGTAAATGATATATCCCCTAAGGGGTTAATATCCAAAATACACGAAGAACTTATATAACTCAACACACACACACACACACACACACACACACACCACCTTACTAAACATGGACAGGGGCTCCTGGATGGTTCAGTTGGTTAAGCTTCCAATTTCAGCTCAGGTCATGGTCTCGTGGTTTATGAGTTTGAGTCCCAAACAAGATAAACCCAAGGAGGTCCACACTGAGCTACGTGATGATTAAAAATGGCAAAAAAAAAAAGTAGTGATCAAAAGAGAATTGTATAAGCAGTAAAAGAAAACAGTTATAAAGGAAATCCCTATCAGTTTATTTTTCAGCAGAAACCTTGCAAGCCCAGAAGGGAATGGCAGGATATATTCTAAATGCTGAAAGAGAAAAATTGTACAACCAAAAATATTCTACCTAGAAAAGTCATCATTGTGAATTAAAGAAGAGATAAAAAATTTCCCCAAGTTAAAGGAGTTCATTATCACCAAGCCAGCATTACAAGAAATGTTATAAAGAATTCATTAAGTGTAAAGAATAAGCCAAATCTAGAAAAAATTATGACAGGAAAACATTTCGCTGGTGAAAGCAAATATATAATAAAGGTAGGTTAATCACTTGAAAAGCCAGTATTGAGGTTAAAACCCAACAAGTAATAAAATGAATACAAAAACTAATCAAGGGATACATAAAATAAAGCATGTAATTACAATATGACATCATATATATAATACATCGAGGAATAAAAATGTACTGTTTTAGAATGTGTTCAAATCTAAGTGACCACCCACTTAACATAGACTGCTATACACATAGATGTATTAACCCCAAAATAACTGCAAATCAAAAAACTTCATGTAACATAGACACAGAAATCCAAGCATTATACTAAAAGCAGCCATCAAACCACAGAGGAAAAAAGCAAGAGAAGAAGAAAAGAACAGAGAAGAACTACAAACAAACAAACAAACAAACAAACCTAGAAATGAAAAAAAATGGCAGTAAGTACATACCTGTTGAGTAAGACTCAAAGCCAAGAGTGGGCAATAACTTAGCAGGGCCAAAAGAAATGACGTGGGACAGCAATTGAGACATAGATTTATTAGGAGAAGTTATATACAGGGAGCTGAGGAGCGGCAGTCTGGACAAAGCATCCACTGCTGTAACCTACAGAGCAGGTATTTATTGTGTAGTAACTGGCCTAGTAACTATCTGTAGCCTTTTACCTCCTTTTTGGCCAGAGTTCCAAGATCAAGTCCCCTCATCCAGACATTCTTCATTACAAAGGAGATATTCCAGTTGGCCACCGCCGGAGCCCCTGACCTTGAATGCTGAACCATAGGTTTCTCTACATACCCTGCTTGATGGGAACACAGAGAGAAGACAGATCCGTACATTTTCAAGATAATGATTGACAAGGGCATTCAGGGTGGACATGTACAAACCAGCCATCCAGGATGAACCATTAATGTACTGATAATGATTGTAAATATAAATGGAGTAAGTGCCCTAATCTAAAGAAATTAGGACTAAACAGATACTAAAACCAGGGCCATCTATATGCTGCCTGCAAGAGACTCCCTTAAGACCTTAAGGCACATATAGCCTGAAAATGAAGGGATGGAAAAATAGATACCATACAAATGGAAATTAAAAAAAAAGCCAGGATAACAATGCTTATATCATACAAAATATGCTTTAAAATAATGGCAATAGCAAGAGTCAAAGAAGGGCACTACATAATAATAAAGCCACCAATCAATCCATAACAATGGTAAAATATAGGAATCCAACATAGGAACACATACATACATAAAGCAAATATTAACAGACATAAAGAGAGAAACAGACAGTAATACAATAATAGTAAAGGACTTTATTACCCCACTTACATCAATGGATTGACCATCAAGATAGCAAATCAACAAGGAAAGAGTAGCTTTGAATAACATCTTCGACAACATGGACATTACAAATATACATAGAACATTCCAAACAAAAACAATGGAATGCACATTTTTTTCAAGTGTACGTGGAACACTCTCTGGGATATATCATATGTTATTCCACAAAACAAACCCCAATATATTTAAGATTACTAAAAACATATCAAGTATCATTTCTGATCACAAAACTAGAAATTACAAGAAAAGTATCTGGAAAAACACAAATAAATGGAACTTAAACAATGAATGAGTCAACCAAAAAACCAGAGGAAATAAAAAATACATGAATATATATGAAAATAAAAGCACAATGGTCCAACACCTTTGGAATTCAGCAACAGAATTCTAAGAGGGGAGTTTATAGTGATATTAGCGTATCTCAAGAAAAAGGAATAATCTCCAACAATCTCAATTTAAACCCAAAGGAGCTAAAAAAAGAGAATAAAGCCCAAAGCTAGTAGAAGGAAGGAAATAATGAAGATTAGAGAAGAAATTGAGAGATCAATAGAAATGATCAATAAAAGCAAGAGCTGTTTCTTTGAAAAGATAAAATTAATAAGGTCAGATCCATCAAGAAAACTCAAAATCAGAAATGAAGGAGGAGAAATAACCAACCCCAAAGAACCGAAAAGGATTTAAAGTCAATATTATAAAAAGCTATATACCAACAAATTGGATAACCTATAAGAAATGGAAAAATCCCTAGAAACATACAGTCTTCTAAAGCTGAATTGGAAAGAAATAGAAAATATGAACAGACTGATCACTGGTAATGAAATTAAATCAGTAAAAAAAAAAAAAAAAAAAAACAAAACAAACAAACAAACAAACAAAAACTACCAACAGACAGATTTCCAGGACCAGTTGGCTTCACAAGCAAATCTAACAAACATTTAAAGAAGAGTTAATATCTATTCTCTTCAAACGATTCCAAAAAACAAATAGAGGAAGAAAACCCCAAATTCATTCTATGATGCCAGTATTAACCTGATGCCAAAACCAGACAAAGACACCACAAAAAAAGGGAAATCATGGGCCAATATATCTGATGAAAGCAGACGCAAAAATCCTCAAAAAAAAATGTTGGAAAACTTCATTCAATACATTAAAAGGATCATTCATCAGGATCAAAAGGGATGTATTTCAGGGACACAAGGGTGATTCAATATTTGCAAATCAATCAACATCAACAGGACATGCCACATTAACACAACAAAGGCAAAATCATGATCATCTCAATACACGCAGTAAAAGCATTTGACGAAATCCAGTATCTGTTCATGATAAAAAAAAAATCTCAAAAAATGGGTTTAGAGTGAACATACTTCAACATAACAAAGACCATATATGAAAAACGAACAGCTAACATCATACTTAATGGTGAGAAACTGAAAGCTTTTCTTCTGAGCTCAGAAACAAGACACACATGTCTACTTTTACTACTTTCATTCAATATTGTACTGGAAATCTAGGTACAGCAGTCAAACCAGACAAAATCATTCAGTTTGGCAAAGAATGAAGTGTCACTATTTGCAGAAGATAGTATACTAACCCTAAAGAATCTACCAAAAATATATGAGAACTGATTAATGAAATCAGTAAAGTTGCAGAATATAAAAAATACAGAAATTAGTTGCATTTCTTTGTGCTAATAACAATGTATCAGAAACCCAAAGTAAACAAACAGCCACATTTACAACTGCACCAAAAAGAATTGGATGTCTAGGAACAGATTTAACCAAGGAGGTGAAAGACCTCTACACTAAAATGTGTAAAAGAGGGGCGCCTGGGTGGCGCAGTCGGTTAAGCGTCTGACTTCAGCCAGGTCATGATCTCGTAGTCCGTGAGTTCGAGCCCCGCATCAGGCTCTGGGCTGATGGCTCAGAGCCTGGAGCCTGTTTCCGATTCTGTGTCTCCCTCTCTCTCTGCCCCTCCCCCGTTCATGCTCTGTCTCTCTCTGTCCCAAAAATAAATAAACGTTGAAAAAAAAATTTTTTAAATGTGTAAGACAGTGATGACAGAAATTGAGGATGACAGAAACAAACTGAAATATATATCCTGTTCATTAAGTATAAGAATTAATATTGTTAAAATACCTATTCTACACGAAGCAATCTATAAATTCAATGCACTACCCATCAAAATACAATATTATTTTTCACAGAACTAGAATAATCCTAAAATTTCTATGGAATCACGAATAACTTGAATAGCCAAAGCAATATTGACATGGCAACCCATGTTCCTCTATAGATGGGATTTAATTTTTTTTTTAACGTTTATTTATTTTTGAGACAGAGAGAGACAGACCATGAACGGGGAGGGTCAGAGAGAGGGAGACACAGAATCTGAAACAGGCTCCAGGCTCTGAGCTGTCAGCACAGAGCCCGACATGGGGCTCGAACTCACGGACCTCAAGATCATGACCTGAGCCGAAGTTGGCCGCTTAACCGACTGAGCCACCCAGGCGCCCCTAGATGGGATTTAAAGAGGAGTTACATATACATAATGGAATATTAGTTAATGGTAAAAAATAAGATATTGCTATTTGGGACATGGGGAGACCTAGAGTATATTATGCTCATATAATAAGTCAGACAGAGAAATAAGTCAGACAAAGACAAATACCATACAATTTTAGTTATATGTGGAATCCACAGAGTAAAACAAACAGACTCAAGTCCAGAGAAAAACTGGTGGCTACTGGAAAAGAGACACACAGGAAGATGGGTAAAATGGATAAAAAGGATTAAGGGGTGCAAACTTCCAGTTTTAAAATAAATCTCAGGGATGAAAAGTACAGTATAGAGAATGTAGTCAATATCATCATAATGTTTTATGGTGACTACCCTTATTGTGATAGACATTTAATAATGTATAGAATTGTCCAATATATAGTATATCTGAAACTAATATAAGATTTTATGCCCATTACACTATAATAAAATTATATATATATGTATGTGTGTGTGTGTGTATATATATATATATATATATATATAAATATATGAGAATATTATGAATAATTATGTCAACAAGTTGTAGAACCTAGAAGAAATAAAGTATAAATTTCTGGAAATATGCAATCTGCAAAGACTGAATAACAAATAAAAAATGTGAACAGACTTGTAACAAATATATAATTTGAATCAGTAATCCAAAACTGACCCACAGAAAAGTCCAGAACCAAATAGATGGCTTCAGCGAAGAATTATATTAAACATTTTAAGAAGAACTAACACCAATGCTTCTCAAATTCTTATCAAAAAATGAAGAAGAGAGAACATTTCCAAATGCATTTTATGAGACTGGTTTTACCCTGATACCAAAGCTAAAGACACCACAAGAAATGAAACAACAGACCAGTATCTTAGATGAGTATTGTTGAAAAGAACAACAAAATACTAGCAAACCAAATTCAACAGCACATAAAAAGACTATACACTATGACCAAGAGGGATTTATTCTTGAAAGGTAAGGTAGTTTAATGTATGAACATTTATAATGTAAATAACACACCACATTAACAGAAATAAAGACAAAATCACATGATCATCTCAACTGATGCAGAAAAAGCACTTGACAGAGTATACACTTTCATAATAAAAAAATAGACTATAAATTTAAAAAAATTACATTAGCATAATAAAGTTCATACATGAATATTCCATGATTAATGGTGAAAAATGATTTTCCTCCAATACAAACAAAGGCAAGGATTCCCACTCCTGTTACTTCTAATTCAACACATTATGGAAGTGCTAGCTATGGAAATTAGGCAAAAACAAGAAATAAGCTTATCCAAATTGGGAATAAAAGTAAAATTATCTCTTTTAACAGATGACAAGATCTATGCAGAAAATGCTAAATATTCCAAAAACAAAAGATAGACCTAAAAAATGAATTCAGCAAATTTGCAGAATAAAACAACATCAAATACACACACACACACACACACACACACACACACACACACAAATCAATTACATTTTTCTACATGAACAATGAACAAACCAAAGGGAAATTTAAAAAACTAATTCTATTTCTAATAATATAAATAAAAATAAAATACTTAGGTATAAATATAACA
This sequence comes from Prionailurus viverrinus, assembly GCF_022837055.1. Lineage (NCBI taxonomy): Eukaryota > Metazoa > Chordata > Mammalia > Carnivora > Felidae > Prionailurus > Prionailurus viverrinus. The sequence continues at coordinate 107,405,431 of NC_062564.1, read as the reverse complement.
AAGAAGGCAAGATCTAGTATACTGAAAACCGCAAAACACTGTTGATAGAGATTAAACATGACACAAATTAGTGAAGACACCTCATGTTCATGAATTGCAAGACAATATTGGTAAAATGTCCATTCTATGTAAAGAAATGTACATGTTCAAAATGATCCCTATCAAATTTCATGACAATTTTTGCACAAAAGAAAAACTCATTGTAAAATTAACTAGGAATCTCAAAGGACCCCAGTAGCCAAAATAATCTTGAGAAAAACCAAAGTTGAAGGTCTATGCTTCCTAATTAATAAAGTTACATAAGCTACATTAATCAAAAAAGAATGTTATTTGAATAAACACAGATATACAGAGCAATGAAACAGAACAAAGAGTCTAGAAATAAACCCACATTTATATAGTTAAATGATCTTCAGAAAGGTGAAAAGACAATGGAAAATGAATAGTTTCAACAAATTGTGATAGGAAAACCAGATATACACATGAAAAAGAATTAAAGTGGTCTTTTTTTTCTACAACAAAAAATTAACTCAAAATAGAATCAAGATCTAAAGATAGACCTGAAGCTATAAAAGTCCTGGAATAAAATACAAGGAAACAATTTCACAACACCATAATAGGAAAGGATTTCTTGGATATAACACAAAAAAACACAGGGGACAGAAGCAAAAATAAACAAGGGTACCACTTCAAACTTAAAAACTTCACTGCAGCAAAGAGAACATCAATAGTGTAAAAAGGCAACCTATGGAAAGAAACTCTTTCCAGGTTATATATTAGTTAAGAGGTTAATATCCAGAATATATAAAGAACTATAATTCAATAACCAAAAACAAAAACAGTGAACAACCAACGAGGCAAAAAAAGTCTCAAAAGAGAAAAGTAAAAATACCTTCAGACAAATTAAAATGGAAATACAAAATACCAAACATTATGGGATGGAAAAGGCTGTCCTAAAAGGGAAGTTCATCCAGTAAATGCCTACCTCAGGAATCAAGAAAAACTGCAACTAAAAAACCTAACTCAATATTTCAAAGAACTAGATAAAAAGCACAAAAAAGCCCATAGTCAGTAGAAGGAAGGAAATAACAAAGATCATAGTGGAAATTTATAAATAAATAAATAAATAAATAAATACATACATACATACATATATACATACATACATAAATACATAAATAAACACATAAATAAAATTGAAAAGATGATATAAGGAGTTTGTTCTTTTAAAGGATAAAAAAATTGACAAATCTTTAGCTGGACTCACGTAGAAAAAGAGAACTCACAATTAGAAATGAAATAGGTGACATTATAACGGACATCACAGAAATACAAAACAGAAGAGATTACTACTATTAACATATATATGCCAACAAATTGGACAACCTAGAAGAAATGAATAACTTCCTAGCAACCTAAAACCTGTCAAGACTGAATCATGAAGAAATAGAGTATGAGAATATACTGATTACCAATAAGGAAAATGAATCCATAACTGAAAACTTCCCATCAACAGAAGTCCAGAACCAAAATGCTTCCCTTGTGAATTCTACCAAATATTCAGAGAATTAATACTAATCCTTCTCAAACTCTTCCAAGGGGGAGGGGGGGAAATGCAAGAGAAGAAAACACTTCCACACTCATTTTATGAGGAAGCCAGCATTACCCTGATAACAAAACCAAATGAGCACATCACAAGAATATTACAGGAAAATATCCTGTGAACACATAATTAAAAAAATAAAACCTCAACAAACCTTAACAAACTGAATTCAATAGTACGCTAAAATGATCATACACCAGGATTAAGTGGGATTCATTCTAGGGATGCAGGGATTGTTCAACATCCTGAAACTGATCAATGTGATACATCACAGTAACAAATAAAGGTTAAAAATTATTTGATCATCTTAATAGATGCAGAAAAGCATTTGACTTAATGCTTGTCTTTGGTAAAAATTCTAAGTGGGTATAGAAGGATCATGTCTCAACATAATAAAATCCATATTTGACAGGGTCACAACTAACATCATAGTCAATGGTAAAAAGTTTAAAAGCTTTTCCTTTAAAATCGGGAAGACAAGGATGTCTATTCTCGCCACTTTTAATTAACATAGTATTGGAAGTCCTAGCCAGAACAATCAGGCAACAAAAAGAGATAAAAGCATACAGATTGGGAAAGAAGTAAAACAGTCATTATTTGCTGATGATAGTGACACTACCTATAGAAAATTCTGAAGACTCCACCAAAAAAATTTGTTAGAACTAATGAATGAATTCAGTAAAAATGCAGTATAAAAAATCAATATACAAAATTCTGTTGTGTATCTAAACACTAATAACAAACTATTAGAAAAAAAGTTAAGAATCTATTTACATTTCCATCAAAAAGAATAAAATACCTAGGAATAAATTTAACCATCACAAAATACCTGTATGCTAAAAACTTTAAGACATTAATGAAATAAAGATGAAACAAATAAATGGAAAAAAATTCCATACTCATAGATTGGAAGAATATTGTTAATTGTCTATATTACCCAAAGAAATTTAGAGATCCAGTGCAACCTCTACCTACCAAAATGCCAGTGGCAATTCTAAAATTTGTATGAAACCACAAAAGACCCCAAATAGATAAAAGAACCTTGAGAAAGAAGAACAAAGCTAGAAGCATCACATACCATGACTTTAAAGTATATTACAAAGCTAATCAAAACCAGTATGATATTGACATAAAAACAGACACATAGATCTTGGAACAGAACAGGGATAAGAAACAAGCCTACCCATTTATGGCCAATTAATTTACAACAAAGGAGATAAGAATTTACAATGGGGAAAAGACAGTCTCTTCAATATATAGTGATAGGAAAATTGGACAGCCATCTGAAAAACAAAGGAACTAGATCACTATCTTATAACATATAGAAAACTCTTTTACGTTATTCTTGGCAGTGATTTTTTGGCTTGGACACTAAAAACAAAAGCAACAAAAGCAAAAAACAACTAAGTGGGACTACATGACACTAAAAAGCTTCTGCACAGCAAAGAAATCTGTCAAGAAAATACAAAGGCAACTAATGAATGGGGAAAAACAGTCGCAAATTGTACATCTAATAAAGAGTTATTATCCAAATTATATAAAGAACTCATCCAACTCAACGGCAAATAAAAAACTGATTTAAAAAATGGGAAGATCTGAATAGCTCTGAATAGATCACATCTGTTTGATTGGCTATTATCAAATAATCAAGAGACAAGTGTAGGCAAAGATTTGGAGAAGAGGAAACCCTGGTATGCTATTGGGAAGGTAAATTCCCAATGGTTGCAGCCATTATGAAAAACAGCATGAATGTTCCTCAAAAAGTTAAAAATACAAGTATTTATATGATCCAGCAATTCTCTTCTTGGTAGTTATCTGAACGAAACAGAAACACTAACTCAAAAACATATCTCACAATAACCAATATATGAACACAACCTAATTGTCCATCAGTGGATGGATAAAAAATATATGCTATATGCACACAATGGAATATTAGCCATAAAAGAGAATTAAATCTAGGGCATCTGGGCGGCTCAGTTGGTTAAGTGTCCAAATCTTGATTTTGGCTCCGGTCATGATCTCATGGTTCGTGAATCCAAGCCCTGCAACAGGCTCTGCACTGACAGCGTGGAGACTGCTTAGGACTCACTCCCTCTCTCTTAAAAAAAAATAAACAAAAAAATTAAAAACTGGGACACCTGCACTCTCAGTTAAGCATCTGATTTGATTTTGTCTCAGGTCATGATTTTATGGTTGGTGGGTTCAAGCCCCATGTCAGGCTCCACACTGGCAGTGTGGGTGGACATTAAGGGCATTATGCAAAATTAAGTAAGAGAACACTAATATATATTTTACTTACATGTGGAATATAACAAACAAACTCACAGATACTGAGAATAGATTTTTGGTTGCTAGATGCTGTGCATGGAAGATGGGCAAAATGTGTCAAGAGGTTCAAAAGATACAAACGTACAGTTAAAAAATAAGTCATGAGGATGTAATATACAGCATGATAACTATAGTTAATATTGTATTGCATATTGAAAATTGCTAAGAGGATAGATCTTAAATTTTCTGATCACATGAAAAAAAGTTCAACTTTGTACAGTAATAGATGCTAACTATACTATTATAATCATGCTGCAATGTATACAAATATCAAATAATTACTTGTGCATCTGAATATAATATTATATGTCAATTATATCTCAATAAAAAGAAAAGAAACAGCTTGAAGCCATTTGGATATTATTTTGTAAAGACCTTGTATAGAGCAAAAAAAAAATATTTTGCTAAATAGATTCATATGTAGGAAACTTGGGACTGAATACTTGTATTCCTTTTAATTACTTGGATACAAAGATGGGATTCAGAAGTTCAGACAAGTTAATGATTAAATGGCAAATTAATAGTGTGAAAGTGATAAAAGTAAACCACATTAGAGATGGGGACAGTAGGGGGAGCTCTCACACACCACCCCTCCTTGTCTACTGCAGGGAAGAGAGGTACCTTACATTCTTAACAGGAATAAGCCTGCACTTTACTACCTAAGAAGAAGGAAGAAAGATTCCCCTTTGTGCAGTAATAGCAAATGAATGTGTCACAACTCAACCAATGAAAAGCCACTATACTTCAAACTGCCAGTTCACTCCCTCCAATAGACTTTATTTATGAGTTTCTCTCAACTCCCCTTTCTTCTATAAAAGAGCCCTCCTCTCCTTTGTTCTTCAGATTGTCTATGGTTTAGCTGTAGCTTGCTTGTCCTGAATTGCAGTTCTCCACTATTCCTAAATAAACTAATTTTCAGTAGTAAAATAACTGACAGTTTTATTTTTATGGTTAACAATAGAAATAAAATATGGGAATATATGTGTTTAATGTACCATATCTAAAGGACTGACTATAGAGGAGATTTGAGGTTTAACAAATACATAAATAACTCAGAGAAGAAAATATAACTTTACCTTGAAAGAGTCCATGGTGGAGATTGATGAAAGTCACATTGAGGTCATGTTTAAAAATATAAATCAAGCACCAATTCAGCTGGCACTAGTCCTGTTGGCTACAGGTCCACTCACATAGAGATAGGTAGCACACAAAACTTGATAGCACTACACATCCTGCCTCTGGGGCTTTGGGAGTTCCAAATCGCCAAATTCCAGACCACCTTTCCTCAGTCTCTGTGAATGGTGATCCTCTCAACAGAGGACTGGCACACAAACTTTGCTAATATCACATCCTATTTTCATAAGCTTCTGTAAATCTTCCCCTTTCAATAAACTCTCGGTCAGAGTCCATCAAAAGCAGTACAAGACTGGCAGTGTGCATGCAGCCCCAATAGGGGTCAGCATTATCCAAAGTGGCTCCCCCTCCCACTCCCAGGGGAGATGGGAAGATAACCATACGCAAGTCAGGCTGCAGTCCCAGAAGTGGGTTGGGTACAGACTGCTGGTCTGAGTATATGCCCCACCCACAAAAATAAGAGTTTCAGAGGAGAGGGGCAGTAATTTGGTGATATTGTATCTCTGCACCTATCTGGTGTGACTCAACTCAAGCCCAGGGTGGCCCCAGACTGGCCCACTAACAACATAAGGACTAAGCACTACCTACAACAGGTAAAGAGGGCCATTACAAACCAGTGGACTAAAGGAAAAAGTGTCTTGGCCACAATATCAGGGTGCATACAATACACATAGGTGACAACCCTAAATTTCCAGGTTCAAGTGAACAGGGGACACTGTCCTGCAGGACACTACAGGACTTCTTCTTCATAAAGACATTACTTACAAATAAAGGAGATCTAGCTGACTTTACTAACAGACAGAAATAGACACAGAGAGTTAGACAATGTGAGAAGACAGAGGAATATGTCCCAAATGAAAGAACAGGACAAAAATCCCAGCAAGAGACCTAAGTGAAACAGAGAAAAGCAATATGCCTGATGGAGAATTTAAAGTAATAATCAGAAAGATACTCATTGGGCTTGAGAAAAGAATAGAGGATCTCAGTGAGACTTGTAAGACGATAAACATAAAACAGAACCAATCAGAGATGAAGAACTCAATAAATGAAATTAAAGATATACTAGATGAAATAAATACTAGAGTAAAGGAAGAACGGATCAAAAACCTAAAGTACAGAGTAATGGAAAGCAAGCAAGTTGAACAGGTAAGAGGAAAAAACAATACAAAGTGAAAATAGACTTAGGGAACTCAGCAACACCATCAGGTGTAATAACATTTGCATTATAGAGATCCCAGAAAAAAAAAAAAAGAGAGGGAAAAGCTAGCAGAAAATTGACTTGAATAGGTAATAACTGAAAACTTCCCAAATCTGGGGAAGAAAAAAGAAATCCAGATCCAGGAGTCACAGAGAGCCCACCAAAAAATCAACCCAAGAAGGTCTACACAAGGACTCATAGTAATTAAAATGGCAAAAGGTAGTGATAAAGAGGGAATTTTAAAAGCAGCAAGAGACAAGAAAACAGCCATATACAAGGGAAACCTACAAAGATATGAACTGATTTTTCAGCACAAATTTGCAGGGCAGGAAGGAGTGGCATGATATATTCAAATGTTGAAAGAGAAAAATCTGCAGCCAAGAATATTCAATTTGCAAGGCTCAGATCAACAACCTGGAGGACAGAGTAATGGAAAGCACTCAGAATAGGAGAGATAAAGTTTTCCAGATAAACAAAAGCTAAAGGAATTCATGACCACTAAATGAGCCCTACAAGAAATTAAAGGGGACTCTTTGAGTGGAAAGGAAAGACAGTAAGAGTAATAAAAGTAGAAAGCACAAAAGTGATAAAAACAAGTACATCTATAAAAATCAGTCAAAGGACTCAAAAAGCAAAAAGAATGTGGAGTTCGCACCATATACCTAAAACATGGGGGCAAAGAGGAGTAAAGAATGCGTTCAAACTTAAGCAACCGTAAACTTAATATAGACTGCTATATGCAGAAGATGTAGCCACAGATCAAAAACTAGTGTTAGGCAAAAAATAAATAGAAAGGAATTCAAGTATATCACTAAAGAAGGTCAACTAAACATGAGAGAACAAGAGAAAAAAGAAACAGGGAAGAACTTCAAAAAAAATAACAATGAAACAAGAAACCAAGTGGCAATAACTGCATACCTAAGGATAATTACTTTGGATATAAGTGGATTAAATGCTCCAGTCAAAAGACATAGGGTGACAGAGTAGATAAAAAACATGACCCACTTATATGCTGCCTGTGGGAGACTTATTTCAGACCTAAGGACACTTACAGATTGAAAATGAGGAGATGGAGAAACATTTATCCTGCAAATGGATGTCAAAAGAAACCCAAGGTAGCAATATAAGTATGGAGAAAATAGACTTTAAAATAAAGACTATAACAAGAGACAAAGAAAGACACTATAATAATAAAGGGGAAAATACAACAAGATGTAACAATTGTAAATATTTATGCACCCAACATGAGAGCATCCAGATACAAAAAATTAACAATAAACATAAAAGAAGTAATCAATAGTAATATAATAGTAAGGGGACTTTAACAACCCACTTACATTAATAGACAGATCATGCAAACAGAAAATCAACAAGGAAACAGTGGCTTTGAAAGACACATTAGACCAGACAGATAACAGATATATTCAGAACATTCCATCCTAAAACAGAATACACATTCTCTTTAAGTGTACATGGAACATTCTCCATAATAGATCACATATTAGGCCACAAAACAAGTATCAAAAAATTGATAAAGACTGAAGTCCTACTATGCATTTTTTCTGACCATAACACTATGAAACAAGAAATCCATCACATGAAAATATCTGGAAAGAGCACAATTACATGGAAATTAAAAACATGCTATTAAACAATGAATGGGTAAGAAATCAAAGAGAAATTAAAAAAAAGAGACAAATGAAAAAAGCAATGGTTCAAAATATTTGGGATGCAGTAAAAGCAGCTCTAAAAGGGAAGTTTATAACAATACAGGTCTAATTCAAACAGCAAGAAAAAATTCAAATAAACAAACTAAGACAGCTAAGACAAGAACAAACAAAACCCAAAACCAGCAGAAGGAAGGAAATTATAAAGATTAGAATACAAATAAATGAAAAAGAAACTAGAAACACAAAAGAACATATCAATGAAACCAGGAGCTGGTTCTTTGAAAAGATCAACAAAATTGATAAATGTTTAGCCATACTCATAAAAAAAAAGACTCAAACAAAATTTGAAATGGAAGAGAAATAACAACACCACAGAAATACAATGAACTATATATAAGAGAATATTATGAAAATTATATGCCAATAAATTGGACAACCTAGAAGAAATAGATAAATTCTTAAAACATATAACCTACCAAAACTGAATCAAGACAAAATAGACAATTTGAATGGATCAATTATCAAAAATGAAATGGAATCAATAACAAAAAACTCCCAACAAAAGTACAGGACCAGATGGCTTTACAGGTGAATTAATCCAAGCATTTAAAGTCAATACCCATTTTTTTCAAACTATTCCAGAAAATAGAAGAGGATGGAAAGTTTCCAAATTCATTCTATGAAGCAGCATTATGCTGATACCAAAACCAGATAAAGACACCACAGAAAAAAGGAGAACTACAGGCCAAAATCTCTGATGAACACAGATTTCAAAAATCCTCAACAAAATATTAGCAAACTGGATCCAGCAATACATTAAAACTTACATTAAGACACTATATTAAAACAATACATTCCCCGTGATCAAGTTGGTTTTATTCCCAGAATGAGAGAACAATTCATTATTCACAAATAAATCAACGTGATACATCACATCAATAAAAGAAAGGATAAAACATATGATTATTTCAATAGATACAGAAAAAGCATGTTGAAAGGGTACAACATCCATTCATGACAAAAACCCTCAAAAAATTAGGTTAATAGTTAACATACTATTAGTTAACATACCTCCACATAATAAAGGTCATATATGAAAAACCCAGAGCTAACCTCATCCTTAATGGGGAAGTACTGAGAACTTTTCCCCTAATGTCAGGAAGAAGACAAGAATGTACACTCTCACCACTTTTATTCAACATAGTACCAAAAATCCCAGCCATAGCAATCAGAAAATAAAAAGAAATAAAACACACCCAAATCGGTAAGAAAGAAGTAAAATTTTACTATTTGCAGATGATGTGGTACTATATTTAGAAAACCCAAAAACTCCACCAAAAACCTGCTAGAACTGATCAATGAATTCAGTAAAGTTGCAGGATACCAAATCAATGCATAGAAATCTGTTACATTTCTATACATCAATAATGAAGTGGCAGAAAGAGAAATTTAGAAAACAATCCCATTTACAGTTACACCAAAGTAATAAAATACTTAGGAATAAGCATCCCTAACAAGGTGAAAGACCTATACTCTGAACATTATAAACCACTAATAAAAGATATTTTAGAAGACATAAAGAATTGGAAAGACATTCTATGCCCATGGATTGGAAGAATATTATTAAAATGTCTATATTACCCAAAACAATCTACACATGTAATGCAATCCCTATCAAAATACCAACAACATTGTTCTCAGACCTAGAATAAATAATTCTAAAATTTGTATGGAACTATGGAAGACTTCAAATAGCCAAAGCAATTTTGGAAAAGAATAGCAAAGCTGGAGGCATCACAATTCTGGACTTCAAGTTATATTACAAAGCAGTAGTTATCAAAACAGTATGGTACTGGCATAAAAATTAGATCAATGGAACAAAATAAAAAATACAGAAATAAATCCACAACTATATGGTCAATTAACCTTTGACAAAGCAAGAAAGAATATCCAATTGGAAAAAGACAGTCTTTTCAGCAAATGGTATTGGGAAAACTGGACAGTCACATGCAGTTTTCTAGTTTCATTTTCTAGGCCATTTTCTCTTTGTATAGACAAAATATAAATTCAAAATGAGTTAAGGACCTAAATTTGAAAGCTCAAACCATAAAAATCCCAGAAGACAGCCCTGGCAGTAATTTCTCTGACATTGGTTGTAGCAACATCTTTCTAGAGAAGTCTCCTGAAGCAAGAGAAACAAAAGCAAAAATAGCCTGTTTGGACTACATCAAAATAAAAAGCTTCTGAAAAGCAAAGAAAGTAATCAACAACAACAAAAACAAAAACCATAATCAACAAAACTAAAAGACAACCTGCTGAATGGGAGAAGATAGTTGCAAATGATAATGAGTAGTATTGGATAATGGTTTAGTATCCAAAATATATAAAGAACTTACACAACTGAACACCAAAAACTACAAGTAATCCAATTAAAAAACGGGCAGAAGACATGAATAAACATTTCTCCAAAGAAGATATACAGATGGCCAATAGATACATGAAAAGATGCTCAAATAAATGATAATCAGGGAAACACAAATCAAAACCACCATGATATATTACTTAATACTTGTCAGGATGGCTAAAATAATAATAATAATAATAAAACAAGATTCCGTTTGCTACAAAGAAAATCATCAGAGACAGCAGAAATAGTGGCAGAATGAGCCCAGTAAGTCTAGTGGTTCCAACAGTCCTACCTCAGATTCTGCTACTGTACAGAAAGCAGAGACTAGTTTAAACAACTGCGAAGGTGCTGCTGGCAGCATATCTGAAAAATCAAGGAATGGGCGGTGGCTGCCTTGCCTGTAACTCACCAAATGACAGAAATGAGCATTTCGAGAGGACGCAATAAATACCTCCAAAACAGAGGTATCAGACCCAGTTGTCACTCAGCCCAGTCCACCAGTTTCTCAGTCCAGTACTTCTCAAAGTGAAGGAAAAGCTCCTGGGTTGCTGAAACCAAAGAAGAGATGTTTTATGTGCAGAAAGAAAGTTTGGCCTTACAGGGTTTGACTGCTGATGTGGAAATTTGTTTTGTGGACTTCACCATTACTCCGAGAAGCACAACTGTCTATATGATTACAAAGCAAAAGATGAAGCAAAAATCAGAAAAGAGAATCCAGTTGTTGTGGCTGAAAAAAATCCAAAGAATATACGTTACTACTTGTGAAGAGACTTAAGCTTTGTTTTTATTTTAATATATCATAGGAAAACATTAAAGAGCAGATGCATGGCCATTTTCCTTTGATGTTCTCTAGGGTTTTACTTCACACTTTTCTGTCTTATAATTAAAATTTTAGGATGTTTGGCTGTTTGTTACAGGCAGAAATGGATAGATCCAGCCCTGCAAAATGTATATGCCTTGCCATAAATAAAATAGGATGAAAATCTGCACAGCAAATTGCAATACACAGTTAGGGACAAAATTTAGTTTTCATGTGCCAAACATAATACATGAAATATCTGCAGGTTTGCAGTGTATCTGCCTTTTGGAATGTAATCAAGACATAATCTTTTGCTAGTGTTATATACCTGTATTTTTTATTTTTAATGGTACACCAGAAAAAGACTGGCAGTCCACTTCTACCATAGTTAAACTTCATCCTGTTAATTTCCACAACATGTTCTTTGGAAGGAGGAAAGCTATAAAGAGGATCAGACGTTTCCATGAAATCAGTATTTGTTACCACATATAAGCCTGGCTAATTGGTCTTCTAAAAGCTGTCAAATAAGACATTCTGTGAACGGTAAACATCACAACTGGTTATCATGAGTAAAGCCATCAAGCCAACAGGGTCTTGAGCTATCTTTGAAGCTTATTGTGCTGGCCTGCACTAGAAGATGTCTGCATTACTCTCATTGCCAAAAATGTTGTGTAGCAAAGAACTGCACTAGGATTTATTTGTTTATAAGAAGAAATTAAAACTACATTTGGTTTTTACATACAGAGTCCCTGTTGAATAACATGCATCTGAATTTTAAGTTGCAAAAGTATCTGAAAAGTTAATTTTTCATGAGCAACTTTTATTGAATGTTTTGGTTCAAGAAAGGATGTTTAAAGCTAATGATTACCAGAGGTTAAGTGGGTGGGGTTGTGGGTGAAATAGGTGAAGGGCATTAAGAGGATACTTATCATGATGAGTATTATGTAAGGTATAGAACTGTTGAATCTCTAACTTGTATACCTGAAACCAATATAACAATGTATATTAATTATACTGGAATTGAAAGGAAAGAAAGAAGGGAAGATGAATCAAAGAATAAAAGATGAAAAAATAGAAATCAAGGAACAGAATGTCAAAAAATCCCTGAAAAATGAAAATTAGTAACTGAAATAAGCAGACATTGGACTGTTTGTTGGATTAACATTCCATCCACTATGAAAACATTATGGAGATTCCTCAAAATTAAGTAAACCTACCACATGGTCCAGCAATCCCACTTAAAAAAATGAAAACTAGATTTTGAAGATAATATTTGTGTATCTGTGTTCACTGAAGCATTATGTGAATTGCCAAAGTAGTGAGAAAACCTAAATACTCATCAACAAATGAATGGATAAAGAAAATGTGATAAGTACATACAATGGACTATTCAGCCTTAAAAAGAAAGGATATTTTGTGATATGTGACAGCATGGTTAAACCTGGAGGACATCATGCTAAGTGAAAAACAAAAAGTCACAGAAAGAGAAACTTGCATTAGTTATCTAAAATAGTTAAGCTCATAGAAGCGGAGAATAGAATAGTGGTTGCTAGGGCCTAGAAAGAAATGAGGAGTTGCTTTACAACGGGTATAAAGTTAAAGTTATATAAGATGCATCCCTTTTAGTGATCTGTGTTACAACATTGTGCATATAGTTAAAATATTGAGTGCATAATACAGCGTTGTGAGAGTGTATTTCATTTTAAGTGCCTTATCATAAAAAGTCAGATCAAAATTATTCTCTGGATGGTAGTGAACATAGTGCTATTATAACTAATAATCAGAATCCAGACTCCTTGCATTAAGCATTATGCAATGTCCATGTGATATTTTGCAAATATAACTAATTTGATAAATCTCTTAATCTTCACAATTTTCCAATTAAATTTTCCTAAAATTCTAGGAGAGATTTTATATCTGAATTATAATTATCCCTATGATCTCAGTCAATAGTAATATATGACATACTAGAACCTTTCTCTACAGAGTTGCCTATAGAGTTGTCTGAAAAGGTATTTTAGAGTTAGGTGGTTCATAAACAAGTACATTGACAATTATGTTATAGTCACATATTTGCATTGTGTTCCCATGTTTTGAAATTCAGTAAGAAATATATTAACCAACATCTGCTTGAAACATCACAGCTATATTTCTTCCTAAGTTTTGATATTTCCTATTTTTATTTACAGGTCTTTTTTTTTCTATACATCTTTTAAGTGTTAGTGTGTTCCAAAGCAGCATTTTATGCTTATCTTTCATTTTTTTCCTGCACTCTACCCATAGTTAAAATCTCACCCCTCTAAATGATAACAATTCCTATAAATACAAACACAGACCCACAGAATTTGTGTCTGTTTCCTAAGTTTTTGTTCTGGACAACCATATAAGCCTATCTCCTCTTAAAGACTGTGCAAGCTCTTCAAAATCCTTGCATTAAATACTTTAATAATAGTATTCATGACACCTTTCCTAAAAAACAAACTGTAGCTTATATATAAATACCTCAGCTACACTTTTGACTTTTACTGTGCTTTTCTTGGTAACCTTCCATAAATGGCATCCTGCATATATATAAGGAGGTACACATGCTATTAAAATTCTTCCCTATAAATCTGTGTTTTATAATGAGGGAAAGAAGGTCGGTCTCATCTAAGAACCTAGAAAGTTAGAGGGAACATTATTTTCCTCTTCCATGTATATTACCAATCTCAGTGTTTTCCACAATTTTCCAAATTTGAAATTATCTCACTGATATTGTACTATATTTCAATAACAAAATCTACTTGTGCATTGAGCACTAGATCTCCTTAGACGTGATCTATTTCTTGATTTTTTTTGTATTTCCCAGCATTCCTTTCTTGTTGTATTTATAGCACCAGTGGTAGGAATTCTTTTGTTGTTTTTTCCACTATCTATCCAGTTCTATGTTGGTGTGTTAAAAAAGAGACAACAGGAACACCTGGGTGGCTCAGGAGTTTAAGTGTCTGACTCTTGATTTCAGTTCAGGTCATGATCTCATGGTTGGTGAGATCAAGCCGTACATCAGGCTCTGTGCTGAAAGTATGGAGCCTACTTGGGATTTTCTCCATGCCCCTTTCTCTTTCTCCCTCTCAAAATAAATAAACTTAAAAAAAATTAAAAAAGTAAAAAGAGACAACAAACACAAAATAGAGTCATTTATGTTAAGCCCACATCACTAAATCAAAACTTAATACCTAACTTATGGTTTCAACTCTACCTGGTAAGCACTAGTAAAACAATCTGCCTGATAGCCTCCTGCTGTCTCCTAGAGGAAGTTGACCTTCCAAAACAATCCACTTTTTTCTAGTAACTTCCTTGTGTCATTCTCTTCTGCCTATAAGCCTTTCATTTTGTATAGCTTTTCAGGCCTCCTTTCCATCTGCTAATGGGTTGCTGCCCAATTAATAAATCATTAAATAAATCTAATACAATCTTTAAAATCTACTCAGCTGACTTTTGTTTTTTAATAGGGGCCTAAAAAATTATCATTACACTTTAGATAGTGTTTTCTATCTAAATTTTCAGTTTATTATAGATCAGCATATATTTTCCATTTGTTCAATGATCCTGTCCCCTACTTTTTACTAGGTGGGGTGACTCAATTGCTTATTTTATGCATGTTTAACTTCAGGCTACCAGCTAAAAATTTATTGTCAGTGTTCTTTTAGATGTGCATGATAAAAATCCATCTAGTGGCTTAAACAAAAAAAATTGTTTGTTTAAGGAATTAATATTACACAGGAAAGACAATACCTTTAGCAGAGGCAATAGGACTCACTTTGTAACACCAAGGTCATTAGCAGCTCTTTATCCTTGAAGCTGACTCCTTTCTTCACAACTTTATGCCAACAATTCCAAAGGGAAGATGTAACTTGTACCTTTTATTATAATGAAAATTCTTTAACTTCACTCAAAACAGATTATTTCACACATGTGTATCTGTAAATCACCCACCATGATTCAGTGTATGTAACATTTATTAAGAAAATAATAGATATACTTAGAAATAAGGAGGAAGTGATCAATTCCACTCAAAAGAAATGAGGTAACAGCAAGGGGTGGTTTCCCAAGGAAAATTCTAGAGTTTATTTTCTGGAAGAAAAGTAGAAAGGTACACTATTATTCCAGGAAGCTACAGTGTTTTTAAAATGCTAAAGGAGAGTTTCTTGAGGGCAAAGCCTCTGTCTTAATTGTCTGTCTGCAGTGTTTAGCACAACGTCAATAACAGAGGTTGAATTAATTAATTGTTTTATACCAGAAGAAGGCTGATCTAGCTTTAAACTATGGACGTAATCTTTAAGACTTTTTCTCCTGCTATTGCAAATAAAGGCCAGAGTTTCTGATTTCTGGTATCCATTATCTTCCCAGCATTAGGATAATCTGATTAGATTCACATAGAAAATTTTTCCTTCATTCCTTCTCTGAACTTTACCTCTTTATTTTGTAGCATAAAGAGTGCTGGTAGATGGGAAAGCTTATAGAATTTGCTGTTCAGGTGTGGGAATTTATACTGGCCACATATACCCACATATGTATTCAGGTATGTTTATTTCTCCATGTCCATGTATAGGTAGGTGGGCAGCTGCATACATACACACAAAAATACTTCTTATTTTATTATGGCTTAATGATGAGAAAGTGAAGTGATAAGAGCTCCTTATTTGTACAAAATCTGTATATAGCCTCTTTTGTCACAACAAAGACCCTTTGACAGTTCTTTTGTTTTTTCTATTTTTCTGGTTCTTCCTTTTTACAGGCTTTTAAAATATGAACTATCTTGCTATTATAAGCTTCTTTATTTAAAAGTTCACAATTGTATTTTATCTAATTCACAACTGCAATCAAAATAATTCAGTTTTTAAGCTAATTGATATATGCTCCCTAATTCTAATATTATATTTAGTATAACCAAAGTAAAATCTCTTTCCACTTCCCTTTTTTTTTTAATAAGCTGTACACCCAATGTGGGTCTTGAACTCACGACCACGAGATCAAGAGTCACATGCTCTACTGATTTGGCCAGCCAGGCACCCCATCCATATTTCACTTATGAATACAAGCAAGTTTCAACCACATAGCTGGCCAAAAATGACCTATATATTATGCATTTGTGAAAGGAACACTATTTCTAGATGAATGTTGATAAGAGGCCCTGGTATTAAATTAGGATTTAACCCTAAAAATTATTAGTGAGACATATTTTTAAAAATTTGAAAATTATCAATATACATATTTCTTCCCCCAAATCTGCCTACCTGCTCAGTGATCTGACACACTGCATACCTTCTAAAATCATAGAGAAAACATTAACTATGTACATTGATATAGATGAAACCCAAATGTATTTAATGTTTCTAGCTAGAATTTAATATTCTTAAACATATACTTTGTTTAAAT
The DNA here is from genome assembly GCF_022837055.1 of Prionailurus viverrinus. Taxonomy (NCBI): domain Eukaryota; kingdom Metazoa; phylum Chordata; class Mammalia; order Carnivora; family Felidae; genus Prionailurus; species Prionailurus viverrinus. The sequence goes on along the minus strand of NC_062564.1, from coordinate 107,388,871 downwards.
TATCCAGGAGATTAATTTTTATTCACAGGTAACAGGAAATCATTTCTGGCAGAAAACTTATTCTACACCAGGATTGTGAGATTTTTCTAGCTGGCACAGTAAAGAATAAATTTCCATATAGTGAGTTCATTATGACTAATTTTACAGCCTACTGGTAGGTTTATGGCATACTATCTGAATGGTTTTGATAAGTCTCAACTTTTATAACATGTTACAGAAACCACTAATAGGAAATTTCCCTCTGAATTTTTATAACAACCTGTTGATTACAATAGTACTCATTTTGGTTTGATAGTGCTATAGAAGAGTGCCGCTCCCCTCCTCTGGGTTATTTACATTTTACTTTTAGTACACAATTGATATTCACAATAATAAATATTGTTAAATTTATTTATTTATTAAAAATAAAAAACAATTTGTTCAAAAATGCCATCCTTAATAAAGCTAGAGAAGCTGGTGGAATAGAAGAATCATAAGCTCACTGCTCCCATGGACACACTGAGGCAATAACTACATCTATGTAAGCAACTCTGAAAATGACCTGAAGAATGCAAAACAGATTTCCCATGGCTAGTTATAGAGAAAAGGCCATGCTGAAAAAGAGAGGAGGGGCAGAGGAGTGGTCAGAATCTATACTCCTGACCACAAACTGGAGGGACATCCCAAGAACAGAGGAGTGAGGGAATCATGCTCCACACCAAGCACTCCTGACCACAGGAACTATCACTGGTAACACAAGTCTCTATTATGTCTACATTTGAAAATCAGTGGGACTTAACTCCTAGAGATCCAGAGTGATAGAAAACTTAGTACTTTCCCATAAAAATCCAGCAAACTAAATAGCTAAAACCAACACAGAAGCAGCAATTTGAAAATTATCTGGGGTATACATGAAGGAGACTTATAGAAAAATCTTAGGACCTATGCTGGAGAGGCATGGATTTGCAGAAGATATCTCTAGGAGAAAAGTGCTGACTGGTGTCATTTTCTTACTATCCTTCAGGCTAGCCAGCTGGATGCATATAGAAGCCAGTTCTAACATTCTGAAAATATTTTGCTAGCACTATGTGCCCCACCAGGCATTCCCCTGCAGACCTGCTCCACTCAAAGTGATCACCACAGCAGGCATCCTTTCAAAGCAGCTCCTGCCCAGATACATACCCAGCAGGCAGCCTCAGTCATGACCTGCAGCACTACAAGGAGACTCCTGCCTTGGAGAGGAGACTGGTGGAGATCTCCACATACCAGCACACCTGGAAGTCCTGCATCTGGGTTTCTTAGCTGGCTGCACAGGGAGAAAGCCCTACCCTTCCGTATGCCTCCAACTGTGTCAGGAGCAAATTGTAGACAGCTAGGCTGAATGCCAGCCCCATTCCCCAAGAGGCCAGTGGCCACCACACCCAGGACTCTCAAGAAGACAGGGGCAAACCTTGCCTAGTGCACCCACAGCAGGCAAAACAGGTTATTGTAGTGAGTTGGGCTGAAGGCAATGGTGGCTCACCACAACAGGAGGGCACATACAGCTCACATGGTGGACACCCCAGGAATGCCTGGTTCTGGTGACCAGGAGGGATCGTACTATGGGCGCCACAAGACTTCTTCTACACAAGGTCCTACGTTCAAGACCAGGAGACGTAGCTGGCCTACTGAATAGTTAGAAACAAACACAGGAAGTTCAACAAAATGAGGAGACAGAGGAGTGTGTCCTAAATGCAAGAAGAAGAAAAATCATGGAAAAAGAGCCAAATGAAAGAGATAATCAATATGCCTGATGAAGAGTTCAAAGTAATGGTCATAAAGATACTCAGCAGACTTGAAAAGAGAGGAAAAACTCAGTGGAAACTTTAATAAAGATATACAGAATACTTTAAAAAAAGAACCAATAAGAGTTGAAATATACAACTGAAATGAAAAATGCATTAGACAGAATCAAAACAGATTATAAAAAGCAGAAGAATAGATCAGCAATCTGGGAGGCATAACAATGTAAAGCATTCAAGTTGAACAGGAAAAAGAAAAATGAATTTTAATTTTTTTTAACTTTATTTATTTATTTTTAGAGAGACAGAGACAGCATGAGCAGGGCGAGTGGAAAAGAGAGTGTGAGAAAGAATCCCAAGCAGGCTCATGCTGTCAGCACAAAGCCTGACATATGGGTCAAACCCACAAAACCATGAGATCATGACCTGAGCCAAAACCAAGAGTCAGATGCTTAACCAGCTGAGCTACCCAGGTGCCCAAGAAAAAGGAATTTTAAAAAGTGAGACTAAATTAAAGCATCTCTAGAACAACATCAACTAAACTAACATTCACATTATAGAGGTCCTAGAAGAGATAGAGGAGGCGGCAGAAAATGTGCTTGAAGAAATAATAGCTGAAAACTTTTCTTACCTGTGGAAGAAAACAGATATCCAGGTCCAGGAGGCAGACAGGACCCCAAACATAATAAACCAGAGGAATCCCATACCAAGACATAGAATTATATAATTATATTGTGTTATAATAATGTCTTAAAATGCCAAATATTAAAAATAAAGACAATCTTAGAACTAGTAAAAGAGAAACAACTAATTAAATATAAGGGCAACCTCATAAAGCCACCAGCTTATGTCTCAGCAGAAACTTTGCAGGCCAGAAGGGTGTGGCAAGATATATTTAAAGTGATGGGAGAAAAATACAACCTAGAAACAAGAATACACTATAATGGCAAGATTATTATTCAGAAACAAAGGAGAGAAAAAGTTTTCCAGACAAACAGATGTTAAAAGAGTTCATTACCACCAAGGCAGCCCTACAAGAAATGTTAAATTAATTTAATTTAATTTCCTTAATTTTTTTTTTTTTGAGAGAGGGGTACAGAGGATCAGAAGCAGGCTCCTTGCTGACCACAGCAAGCCTGATGTGGAGTTTGAAATCATGAATCACAAGATCATGACCTCAGCCGAACTTACCAGTCTGAGGTACCCAGGTGCCCCAAGAAGTGTTAAAGGAATTTTAAAAGTAGAATGAAAAGTCCATAACTTGAAGAAAATTATAAAAGGAAAAATTCACAGGTAAATGCAAACACGCAGTAAAGGTAGTAGAATAATTATTTATAGGGCCAGTATGCAGGTTAAAACACAAAGATAGTAAAATCAATTATATCTACAAAAGTTAGTCAAGTGATACATAAAATTTAAAAAAATGGCACGATATACATAATATAAAAGAGTGGAAGAGTAAAAAAATGTGCTTTTAAAATGGGTGTGAACTTAAGCAAACATCAATGTACTCTGATTTAAGCATAGGATGATATTTTCAAGCCCATTTACTGTTCTTATGACTGTTGTTATAAATTCTTGTTCAGATATATTGCTTATACCTATTTTGAGTAAATCCCTGGCTGTGATTTCTTCTTGATCTTTCTTTTGGGGAGATCAATAAGATACCTAGCCAAAGAGGTAAAAGATCTGTACTGTGAAAACTATAAAACATTTATGGAAAAAATTGAAGAAGACACAAACAAATGGAAAAAACATCCCATACCCATGGATTAGGAGAGTAAATATTGCTAAAATGTCTATACTGCCCAAAGCAATCTACATATTCAATGCAATCCCTATCAAAATACCACCTGCATTTTTCATAGAGGTAAAGCAAATAATTCTAAAATTTGTATGGAACCAGAAAAGATCTCAAATAGCCAAAGCAATCCTGAAAAAGTGGGAGGAAGCACAATTCTGGACTTAAAGCTGTTTCACAAAGCTTTTTAATCATCAAGACAGTATTGTACTGGCACAAAAAAAGACACAGAGATAGATCAATGGAACAGAATAGAGAACCCAGAAATGGACCCACAAATGTATGGCCAACTAATCTTTGACAAAGCAGGAAAGAGTATCCAATGGGAAAATCTCCTCAGCAAATGGTGTTGGAAAAACTGGACAGTGGCATGCAGAAGAATGAACCTAGACTACTTTCTTACACCATAACACAAAAATAAACTCAAAATGGATTAAAGACATAAATCTAAGATAGGAAACCTTGAAAATCCTGGAGGAAAAAATAGGCAACAACCTCTCTGACCTCGGCTGCAGCAACTTATTAGACATGTCTCTGGAAGACAGGAAAACCAAAGCAAAAATGAAGTATTGGGACTTCATCAAGATAAAAAGTCTTCTGTACTGTGAAGAAAACAATCAGCACAACTAAAAGGCAACTGATGAAATGAAAGAAGATATTTGCAAATGACATATCATATAAAGGGTTAATATCCAAAATCTATAAAGAATTTATCAAACTCAAAACCCAAAAAACAAGTAAATAACCCAGTGAAGAAATGTCAAAAGACAGGAACAGACACTTTTCCAAAGAAGACATCCAGATGGCAAACAGACACATGAAAAGATGCTCAACATCACTCATCATCAGGGAAATACAAATCAAAACCACAATGAAATACCACCTCACACCTGTCAGAATGGCAAAAGTTAACACAGGAAACAACACTGCTGGGTGTTGAGTTTGGTAAGTTCTTTATAGAATTTTATAGAAGATGTGGTATATGTATATATATATATATATATATATATACACACACACACACACACACACACACACACACACATACATACACAATGGTGATATATTACTCGGCGGTCAAAAAAGAATGAAATCTTGCCCTTTGCAATGACATGAATGGAACTAGAGTGTATTATGCTAAGCAAAATAAGTCAGATAAAGATAAATATCATATGATCTCACTCATATGTAGAATTTAAGAAACAACAGATGAACATAGGGAAAGGCAAGGAAAATAAGATAAAAAACAGAGAGGGAGGCAACCATAAGAGACTCTTAAATACAGAGAACAAACTGAAGGTTGCTGGAGGGGTGTAGGGTTAGGGGATGGGCTAACTGGGCGATATGCACTAAGGAGGGCACTTGTTGGGATGGGCACTGGGTGTTATATACAAGTAAGTAATAAGTCACTAAATTCTACTCCTGAAACCATTATTACACCATATGCTAACTAATTTGGATTTTAATGAAAATTGAAAAAAAACAAAGAATACCTGTAACACTGAAATTCTCTGCTGTGACCTGTGTGTCCTGAAGGGGGTGGGTCTGTTTCCTCTTCTTTTCTACACTCTAGCCCTGGTCATTTTGTTTTTCATAATGCAATATGCTTATTAGATTCCTTCTAAACTTGGATATCCCTCTTCCTAGAGTTCTTTGTTCTCATATCTACATGCATTTGGCTGCTTCTTGGTATGAGTTCTAATGTCACTTCTTTGTAGAAACCAACCTTAAGTAGACCAACTAAAAATCTCCATCATCACTCTATCATTTTCCAAATTTTTATGTCCTTATGGTATTCATCACTATCTGAAATGTCAGTTTATCTATGGATATGTCTAATATGTCTTTCTCGCCCAATTTAGGTATCATGAAAGCAGATATTCACTGTTGTAACATCAGTTGCTAGGAAATAATAGTGCAAGACACATGGTAGGTGCTTAATACAAGGCATTAATATGTGTAAATCATGAGTTAGAATCTGTTTTTTAAACATATTTGAGGCAGAGTTCTTTACTATTCTGTTTAGGTAAAACAAGTCTATGCATTTTTTTAATCTTCAGAATCCTTCATTTCTTTTCATAGAAACTCATTGTCAACATATAACCTTTGGAAACTTCAAAAACATTTTTACTGGAAAAGTCAAAGAAGACTAGATGAATTGGGTTAAGTAAACAGAACCTCCAAACTGGTAATTTTCTATTCCTATGACAGGTAAAAAAAGGTTTATCATCTGTAAGTCTTGATGAAGATGGAGAACAGATAGTGCTCTCATTATCAGGTTGAGGCAGAATATGAGGAGGTTTACTAAAGGCTTTAGATCTGATAATTGACTCTATCTAAAATAAAGTAATAGTTTATGGATTGAGGATTTAAACCACAGCTTCCTGGGAGGAGGCACAAGCAAACTCAAGTTCTGATGCACTGAGATTCCAGAAAAGCAGATTGAGATTCAAGGACTGAGCCTAATTTTTGGGTAGGAAAATGGAGAGCTAATTAAAAAAAAATCTCAGATTAAGGCCTTTGTATTGTCTGGAGTAATGAAGAGACTGGAGCTCCTCCTTGGGTGCTCAGGTACCAGGACCCTGCAGACTATGGGGTCATCCAGGATGGTGACAGAGTTAATTTTACTTTAGGGTATAAAAGTTTCTTCTGATTATAGAGGAAATTGAGAGGATTAATGCTAACACAAATACAACATAAGCAAAAATGTTTTAACTGAAAAATAAGATCTTATATAATAATAAGTAAAATAAAAGCAATAATGAAGACAATACATCATTCCAAATTGATGCGACTTTTAATAACATCAATGTGTTAAATATCTAGTAGCATTTGAAAAATATGAATCATGTTATATAAAGAATAAGTAAAATCCTATGTATAATTTGAAACTTGAAAGATTACTAAATACTGAAAGAAAAATTAATGAAACCATTTCACTTGGGATAGATATTGTGTTACCATCATTTAACAAAGTCTAAGTTTCTGGCAAATTTATGCAAAACACACACAAAACACAACATTTTTCAAATATGATAAGGTGGCTGGATACAAACACATTCTACAGAAAAGAGGTCTGTCTACTTGAAAAACTAGTACTTAGAAATGAAAATGAGAATAAGTATAAATACTAAGAAATGTAAGTAGAATTTATCAGGACCTATAAGAAGAATATGAAGTGATATTCAAACGTAAAACAAGGTCTGAACAAGGAGGGAGATACACCATATTTATGTATTCTATGTGCATTTTGTTCATCTAAATTTAACTAATCTAATTAGAATTTGTCTGTTGGTCTTGGAAATAAACCTTAAAATCTAAAGTACACTTGTGATGAACACTTGGTGTTGTGAAGAAGTGTTGAATCACTATATTGAACACCTGAAACTATTACACTGTATGTTAACTACATAGAGATCTCCCCTTACCAGCTAGCAGAATACATGGTAACATCTGTATGCTCAATAGGACCTAAGGGCCTAGATCACAGGATACATATGGGAAATCAAGCAGATAGAAGTAAGAGAATTCAACTATTATAAAGATGTTGGCCAAATTCAGGGACAGTGAATGAATTATTTGAATGAAAAGTATTGGCATTATTACCTAACTAGAAGATGCATGGATGCTTAAGTTACATCATATGCAAAGTAAATCTCACGTTTTTTGGTGTATCTGTTTTGTTTTAAACTCTGCTCCCTGATCCATTACAAGATCCTCTTTCTACAAACCAGACAACCATAACTGCTCTTCCATTTTTATTCAGTTACTCCTCAGTCTCCTTCTCCTAGACTCACTCCTATCTAGCTTATCAAAAGAGAAATTATTTTTACAAGCAAATCTCCTGGTCTGGCACTTAGGTCAGAATATTCTTGGAATATGTTTATACATTGGTATGAAAAAGAGACAGTGACCCTTGAGAGAAAAACAAGTTAGAAAACACCAGAAATATCAATATTTGAGATAAACTCGGCCTCACATTGTTTTAGATGATGCAAATTAATCACTTTGATTTCTAAATTAGGACCAAAAATACTTCTTGCCAAGTATTTGTCATTTAACTCTATGTGTACTGATATATTTTAATCCAGAAAATCAACTTTTATCTATGGCAGTATTCAAATTGAGATGAACCCAGGCATTTTCTGAGTTTTTATATTTACTACATATTTGAAGTGCATTTATTATTAATATTGTCACTCAAAGACAGCACAGGCCACACATGCTTCAAAACCCGTCTAGTGATATAGTTTACTTATCTCTTTTTTCAGATCCCATTTAGCAATGTGTAGAAGCATACTTTTTTGAGAAAAAAATATATGCACAGTATCTCTTCCTATTACTTCATCAGTGTATCTTTAAAATTTCCTTCACAGCAAAATAGTGGCATGCCATCCCTGAAGGATGAACTTTTAGGTAAATGGAACTCCAAAAGACTTTAAAACTTTATAAAAAATAACCTATTTATATACTGTGTTTTACATACATATATATTATATATTTAAATATTATATATATAATGTATTATATATAAATATATAAATGTTATATATATATATATATATATATATATATATATAAAGAGAGAGAGAGAGAGAGACATACATACAGACAGCAGGAGAAAGCATTTTCATGTAGTAAATATAAAAACTCAGAAAATGCTTGCATTCATTTTAATTTGTGTGTGTATACACACACACACACACACATACACACACACTGCTTACAATTCAACTAATTTTATGTGTGTATATAATATTCTCTAAGTTAATAAGTCAAATAAGATCTTAGATCCATGTTAGAATCATGATTTTTTCCTTTCAGTTATACTAACGTGTATATATTGTCATATGTTCCATTAACACTGATACTTTTAGATAAGAATTTGCCTTATGACTAATAGCCCAATTTTTTATATCCATTAGGAAAAAGATAGTTTCTTCAGTAAATGGTGTTGGGAAAACTGGATAGCAACATGCAAAAGAATGAAACTGGATCACTTTCTAACATAAAAAATAAATAACTTTAAAACAGATTAAAGACCTAAATGTGAGACATAAAACCATAAAAATCCTATATGAGATTACATGTAGTAATCTCTTTGACATTGTCTATAGCAACTTGTTTCTAGATAGATCTCCTGAAGCAGGGGAAATGAGAAAAAAATAAATGCTGGGACTTCATCAGATAAAAATCTTCTGTACAGTGAAGGAAACAATCAACAAAACTAAAAGGCAACCTTTAGAATGGCATAAAATATTTGCAAATGACATATCTGATAACAGGTTGGTATCTAAATTATAAAGAACTTACAAAACTCAACACCCAAAAACCAAATAATCCAATTAAAAAATGAGCAGAAGACATAAATAGATATTTTTCCAAAGAAGACATCCAGATGTCCAGCAGGCACATGAAAAAATATTCAACATCACTGATCATCAGGGAAATGAAAAAACTAAAATGAGCTAGCACCTCACATCAATCAGAATCGCTAAAATCAACAACACAGGAAACAAGAGGAATTGGCAAGGGTTGTAAGAAAGGGGAATCCTCTGACACTGCTGATGTGAATTCAAACTGGTGCAACAACTCTGGAACACAGTATGGAGGTTCATCAAAAATTTAAAATTAGAACTACCCTGTGATTCAGAAATTACACTTCTAGGTATTTACCCAAAGGACACAAAAATACTGATTGGAAGGGAGACATGCACCCTGAGTTTTAGAGCATTGTCTACAATAGTAAAATTATGAGAAGAGCCCAAACGCCCACTGACTGAAGAATGGATAAAAAAGAAGTAGGGTGTGTGTGTGTGTGTGTGTGTAAGAATATTTTCATAGTTCTGCTGGACATCAGGATGTCTTCTTTGGAAAAAATATCTACTCATGTCTTCTGCTCATTTTTTAATTGGATTATTTGGTTTTTGGGTGTTGAGTTTTACAAGTTAGTTATAATTCAGATACCAACTCTTGATCAGAAATGTCATTTGCAAATATTTTATCCCATTCCAAAGGCTGCCTTTTAGTTTGTGTACACACACACACACACACACACACACACACACACTGGAATATTAGTCATGAGAAAAAATGGAATCTTGCAGTGACATTGATGGAACTAGAGAAGGTTATGCTAAGTGAAATAAGTTAGAGAAAGACAAATACCAAATGTGGAATTTCCACACTCATATGTGGAATTTAAGAAACAAAACAGATTAACATAGGGATAAAATAGAACTGAGATTAAAAATAACTGAGAGTTACAGGAAGGGAGGTGATTGTGGGGGTGGGTTAAATGGGTGATGGGCATGAGGAAGGGGACTTGTTGTGATGAGCACTGGGTGCTGTATGTAAGTGATAAATCACTCAATTCTATACCTGAAACTAATATTAAACTGTTTGTTAACTAAATGGACTTTAAATAAAAATTATAAAAATAAGAAAATAAACATCTTTATTATTTCATGTATTCTTTGTATCTCCAACTTTTGGGTAAAGAAATTCTACATCGGCATTTAGCCATTTGGAAATTCATTAAGATGATGATCATTATCCGTATGTGAAGTTATGAAGTGATCATGTAAACAAATTTGCCGTTTGTTGCTGTAAGTGCTAGAGATTATATGAATCCTCCATATCAAGAAAACTTAGATACAACACATTTAACTCCTATATTGTTAATGCTTTATATATTATAATTGTAGAACATAATTCAAAGGTATCAAAACAAACATATTTCTTTACCCTTATTTGAATATATTGGATTTGAGTATCTAGTTTTAGTTAAAGGGGGAGTGAAGTTTCAGTCTGTCATAGCACCTGCTATTTACACATTTGATATATAGCTTTTATCATAATAGTTTTGTAGAAAATGCTTATATTATAAATTAAAAAGGCTAAATTGAGTCATTAGCAAGCGTACACAGTTCATTATAGGTAGTCTTGGCTTCCCTATATATATATATATATATATATGTGTGTATATATATATACATATATATATATGTATATATATATACACACATATATATATATATATTCTTAAATTTAAATTGCATGTGATAAATATACTGATTTATAAAATATATACAACTTTAATATAGTATTTCAAAACTGTTTATGTCATTGCTTGGCTTAAAAATATATACTAAACAGTAATATAGGGGTGCCTAGTGGCTCAGTCAGTTAAATATCAGACTCTTGATCTCAGCTCAGTTCATGATCTCACAGTGAGATTGAGTCCCACATTAGGCTCTGCACAGATAGTACGAAGCCTGCTTGGGATTCTCTCTCCCTCTCTCTCCTCCCTTCCCCCACTCTCTTTCTCTCTCTCTCAAAATAAACCAACTTAAACATTTTAAACAGTAATATAAAATGTAAAATTTCTCATTCTAAAAATTAAGAAACTTCTGAGAAGGCAGTCAACAGGGCAGAGAAGTCAGGGGACCTGAAGTTCCCTCATCCCTCAAACACAGCAGTATAGAGGCCACAAGACTTGGAATTCCAGGAAACAGTCTACAGAGCAACAGAAACATCTCAAGGGGCCCATGGGGACAACTTGGCAGGCCATAGGTGCATGATTGTGAATTAGGAGAGATAAAATTGGGCAGTGTAGACATAGAGGGGAGAGACCCCCTTCTGTGGAGAGACAAAAGGTAGAGAAAGAGAGGCTATGTAGGATTGTACTTGGACAAGAGCAAAACCTCACCAGACCACAGACTAGACAGGGTAATAGAAAAAATAGAGAAAGAACCAATTTATAACTTGCAAATAGTCTTAAGAGTGAGGATCCAGGGTTTCAGGGCTTTCTCTGGACTACGGATGGCCATCCTGTGCAAATGCCTGGGGAGGAGAGGAGCCAGCCCTAGGGTAAGTAGTGAGCTCAGAGGCACAGTCAGAGAGAGCAGTCCCCTCCCTCAAGTGCTGTGGGAAGAAGGAATAGTCTTGCTCCAAGGACAAAAGACCCTGTAGGTGCCTGCCAGCCAGAGGCCCTTGGTCTGCTGGGTGGAGTGGCACTATCCTGAAACCAGGGTGTGTGTAGCAGGATCCTTTAAGACGTCAGGGTTTGAATCCCAGTCGAGCATCTGGGAGGCATGGGAGACTGTGGAGTGGGACAAATTGGCCACTCACGCCTGCGCAGCACTGTGAGGATGGCCTGAACAGAGTGATCTGGGACACCTGGTCTGGAGAGGAGAGACTGAGGTGTCACCATTTTTCTCCCTATCACCAACAAGGTGGGGCTTCAGGGAATAGACAGCCAGCCCACAGTGAAGGAGGGAACCACCTATATCAAACCACGCCCTGAATTAAGTCATAGAATTCCTTTGATTCTCTGATTGATCAATTCTTTTTCTTTCTTTTCCTTTCCTTTTCTTTTCCCCCACCCCTGTAATTTCTCTCTTTGTATGGGATAAGGCTTCTTCTACCACTCCCCATACCTTTTCTAAATTTTTTCCAGAGTTACTTCAATAAACAAATCAAAGCACACCTAGTGGAAAGTCCAAACCACCACTAACAGTAGGGAGATACAGCAGCCACCATCACAACAACAGAGAGCATGCAACACACTCCAAAAACACCTTCTGATGGGCCAGGCCCTGGACAGTATATGACCCCTTTTTAATAGTAGTGCTCACAGGTGAAGAACACATAACAATATCAAAACAGCGGGCAGAAAACTAGCCAAAATGATGACATGGAAGGATTCTCTTCAAAGGAAATTACAGGAAGAAATGGCAGCAAAAGAATTGCTAAATATATATATATAAATAATATATCTGATCAAGAATTTAGAATAATAGTCATAAGATTAATAGTTGGGCTTGAAAAAATCCTAGAAGACAGGAGAGAATCTATTGCTACAGAGATCAAGGAACTAAGAAACAGTCACAATGAAGAAATTCTGTACATGAGATGCAAAATAAACTAGATCAAGTGACAGCAAGGATGGAGAAATCAGAGGGGAGAATAAGTGAAATAGAAGATAAAATTATGGAAAATGAAGCTGAGAAAAAGAGAGATAAGAAAATACAAGACCACAAGGGCAAAATTAGAAAACTAAGTGATTCAATGAAACTTAATAATATCCGTATCATAGGAGTTCCAGAAGAAGAAGAAGAGAGAAAGGGGCAGAAGGTTTACTTGAACAAATGATAGCTGAGAACTTCCCTAATTTGGGGAAGGATGCAGACATCCAAATCCAGGAGGTACAGATAACTCCCTTCATATTCAACAATAATAGTCCTTCCCCACAGCATATCATAGTGAAACTGGCAAAATACAAAAATAGAGAATTCTGAAAGAAGCTAGGGACAAATGGGCCTTAACCTACAAGGGCCTTATGTGTGTAGACACATAAGGGTAGTAGCAGACCTGCCCACTGAAACTTGCTCACCAGAAGGGAGAGGCAGGAAATCTTCAATGTGTTGAAAAGGAAAAATATGCAGCCAAGAAACCTTTAGCCAGCAGGGCTGTTATTAAGAATAGAAGGAGAGATAAAGGCTTTCCCAGACAAACAAAAACTGACGGAGTTCATGACCAATAAACCAGCCCTGAAGAGGTCTTAAGGGGGGCTCTGTGAATGAAATTATGCAAAAACTACAAAGGAACAGAGACATCACCACAACCATGAAACCTACAGATAACACAATGACACTAAACCCATATTTTTCAATAATAACTCTGAATGTAAATGAACTAGGTACCCCAATCAAAAGACAGAGGGTATCAGAATGGATAAAAACAAACACACACACACAGAAAAAGCAAAAAACAAAAACAAAAACCCAAGATCCATCTATATGCTGTCTACAAGAGATGCATTTTAGACCTAGGAACATCTTCATATTGGAACTGAGGGGATGGAGAACCATCCATCATGCTACTGGAAGTCAAAAGAAAGCTGGAGTAGCCAAACATATCAGGCAAACTAGATTTTAAACTAAAGGCTGTAACAAGAGATGAAGAAGGGCATTATATCATGACTATGGGGTATATCCATCAAGAAGAGCTAACAATTATATTTATTCTCCAACTTGGAGAACCAATAAATTATTATATATAAATAGACAGCCAGATTTATATTATATATAAATAGACAGATATATATATATATATATATATATATATATATATATATATATAAATATATATATATATATATATGGCTGTCTGTGTGTATATATATATATATACACACACACCAATCACAAACATAAGCAATCTTATTGATAACAATACATTAATTTCAGGGGACTTTAATACTCCAATGACAGCAATGGACAGGTGATATAGACAGAAAATCAATAAAGAAACAATGGCCTTGAATGATACACTGGACCAGATGGACTTGACAGATATATTCAGAACTTCTCATCCAAAAGCAGCAGAAAACACATTCTTCTTGATCGCACATGGAACATTCTCCAAGATATATCATATACTGGGTCAAACAAATATACCTCAATAAATATAAAAGATTGAGATTATACCATGCATATTTTCAGATCACAACACTATGAAACTTGAAATCAACCAGAAGAAAAACATTTGGAAAGCCTCCAAATGCCTGGAGGTTAAAGAACATCCTACTAAAGAATGAATGGGTCAACAAGGAAATTAAAGAAGAAATTTAAAAATATATGGAAGCAGTGAAAATTAAAACACAACAGTCCAAACCCTTTGGGATGGAGCAAAGGCAGTCCTCAAAGGAAAATACATTGCAATCCAGGCCTATCTCAAGAACAAGAAAAATCCTAAATACAAAACCTAACTGCACACGTAAAAGAACTAGAAGCAGAACAGCAAAGAGACCCAAAGCCAGCAAAAGAAAAGAAATAATAAAGATTAGACCAGAAATAAACAATATAGAATAAAAAAAAAAGAACACAGTAGAATAGATCAATGAATCTAAGAGCAGTTATTTTTGAAAAAATAAGCCAAGGTGATAAATTCCTAGTCAGACTTCTCAAAGAGAAAAGAGAGAGGACCCAAATATGTAAAATCATGAACAGAAAAGGACATATCACAACCAACAACACAGAAATACAAACAATTAATAGAAAATACAATGAAAAATTATATGTCAAAAATTTGGACAACCTGGAAGAAATGGGCAAATTCCTAGACACCCACACACTACCACACTCAAACAGGAAGAAATAGAAAATTTGAACAAACCCATAACCAGCAAAGAAATTGAATCAGTTATCAAAAATCTCCAACAATAAGAGTCCTGGGACACTTGGCTTCCCAGGGGAAATTCTAGCAGACATTTGAAGCAGAGTTAATACCCATCCTTCTCAAGATGTTCCAAAAAAATAGAAATGGAAGGAAAACTTCCAAACTCTTTCTATGAAGCCAGCATTACCTTGATTCCCAAACCAGACAAAGACTCTACTAAAAAAGAGAACTACAGGCCAATATCCTTGATGAACATGGATGCAAAAATTCTCAACAAGATACTAGTAGATAGAATTCACCAGTATATTAAAATAATTATTCACCATGATCAAGTGGGATTCATTCCTGGGCTGCAGGGCTGGTTCAGTATTTGCAAATAAATCAATATAATATATCACATTAATAGAAGAAAGGATAAGAACCATATTATCCTTTCAATAGATGCAGAAAAAGCATTTGACAAAATACAGCATCCTTTCTTAATAAAAACTCTCAAGAATGTTGGGATAAAAGGAACAAACCTTAACGCCATAAAAGCTATATATCAAAAGCTGACAAGCTAATATCATCTTCAATGGGGAAAAACTGAGCAATTTCCCCGATATCAGGAATGCGACAAGGATGTCCACTGTCACCACTGTTGTTTAATATAGTGTTGGAAGTCTTAGCCTCAGCAATCAGACAACAAAATGAAATAAAAGGCATCCAAATTGGCAAAGAAGTCGAACTTTCACTTTTCGCAGAAGACATTTTACCCAACCTGGAAAACCCGAAACATTCCACCAAAAAGCTACTAGAACTGATACATGAACTCAGCAATGTCGCAGGATACAAATTGGTTGCATTTTTATACACCAATAATGAAGTAACAGAGAGAGAAATCAAGAAATCAATCCCATTTACAATTGCACAAAGAACCATAAAATCCTACGAAAAAACCTAAAAAGATGTAAAAGATCTGTATGCTGAAAACTATGGAAACTTATGCAAGAAATTGAAGAAGATACAAAGAAATGGAAAAACATTCCATGCTCATAATTGAAAGAACTAATATTGTTAAAATGTCAAAACTATCCAAAGCAATCCACACATGAATGCAATCCCAATGAAAATTGCACCAGTATTTTTCTCAGACTTAGAACAAACAATCCTAAAATTTGTATGGAACTACAAAAGACCCCAAATAGCCAAAGTAATGTTGAAAAAGAAAACCAATATACGGGAGACATCACAATCCCAGACTTTATCCTCTACTACAAAGCTGTAATCATCAAGACAGTGGTACTGGTACAAAACAGACACATAGACCATGGGAATAGAATAGAGAACCCAGAATTGGACCCACAAATGTAATGCCAACTAATCTTTAACAAGTCAGGAAAGAGTATCCAATGGAAATGGTGCTGGGAGAACTGGACAGCAACATGCAGAATAATGAAACGGGGCCACTTTCTTATACCATACACAAAAATAAACTCAAAATGGATGAAAGACCTAAATTTGAGACAGAAAAACCATCAAAACCCTAGAGGTGAAAACAGGCAACAACCTCTTTGACCCCAGCCACAGCAACTTCTTACTTGACACGTCTCTGAAGGCAAGGGAAATAAAAGCAAAAATGAACTACTGGGACCTCATCAAGATAAAAAGCTTATGCACTGCAAAGGAAACAGTAAAAAAAAAAAAAACTAAAAGGAAACTGATAGAATGAGAGAAGATATTTGCAAATGACATATTGGATAAAGGGTTAGTATCCAAAATTTATAAAGAACTTACCAAACTCAACAACCCAAAACCAAATAATCCAGTGAAGAAATGGGCAGAGGACATGAATAGACAATTTTCCAAAGAAGACATCCAGATGGCAAATAGACACATGAAAAGATGCTCAGCATCAGGGAAATACAAATGAAAACCACACTGAGATACCACCTCACACCATTAAGAGTGGGTAAAACTAACAACCCTGGAAACAACAGATGTTGGCAAAGATGTGGAGATACGGGAACACTCTTGCACTGTCGCATGGGAATGCAAACTGGTGCAGCCGCTCTGGAAAACAGGGTGGAGGTGTGGAGGTTCCTCAAAAAACTAAGGATAGAATTACCCTATGACCCAGCAATATATTACTATGAATTTATCCAAAGGATACAGGAGTGCTGATTCATAGGGGCACATGTACCACAATGTTTATAGCAGCTCTTTCAATAGTAGCCAAATTATGGAAAGAGCCCAAATGTCCATCAACTGATGAATGGATAAAGAAGATTATATATATACAATATATATAATAGATAATATATTATGTTTATTATATACTTATATATTATATATAAATATATAATTATATATTTGTAATACATATAAATATATTTATTATATATCTAATAAAATACTAGTTGGAATGAAAGGAGAAAGAATGAAATTTTGCCATTTGCTACAATGTGGATGGAAGTGGAGGGCATTATGCTGAGTGAAATAAGTCAGTCAGAGAAAGACAGATACCATAAGTTTTCATTCATATGTGGAGTTTGAGAAACTTAACAGAAGACCATAGGGGAAGGGAAGGGGAAAAAATAGTTTCAAACAGAGAAGAAGGCAAACCCGTAAGAGACTCTTAAATACAGAGATCTAAGGGGAGAAGGGGAAATGGGTGATGGGTTTTGAGGAGGGCACTTATTGGGATGAGCAATGGCTGTTGTATGTAAGCAATGAATCATGGGAATCTACTCCCAAAGCCAAGAGCACACTGTATACAGTGTATATTAGCTGACTTGACAATAAATTATATTTAGAAAAAATTGAGAAGCTTCTATCTTTATAATAAGCAAAATAATCTTACCCAGGGTGAGGAAAATAATTTTATGAAGAGTGTTTGCATAATAGAAGTTAAATTATGTTAGCAAAAGAAAATTCAAAATAAGCTTTCAATATTATGAATATTCATGTCTATTATTCACTATTTCATTGGAAAAGGACAAAGAGGAAATTCTGGCTACTATTTGTAAGGACATTCAATGTCTTACTTGGCAAAAATTGGACAAGAGGTTAGTGAATGTTATTTAACATCAAGTTGGTTACTAATTAGATTCCATACCTTGTAGTCATGTATTCAACTACATGTTCCAGAGCATTTAGTCACCCAAGTTCCGTTATTGGTGCTGGTTCATTTTCGGCTCACAAGAAATACAGTCTAGAAAAAACAATAAAGCAAAACAAGCTATATGATATTTTTAAAATTTAAGCCTGTAATATATGGTATGAATCTAGAAGAGTGTTATGCAATAAATGAATAAATGAATGAATGAATGAATGAATAAATAAATAAGAATTTAAGAAATCCTAAGAAAGTACATAAGCTTGGTAGAGGAGCACATTCTTGTAGAAATCAAAATTTAAAATAAAGTTGACATTTAGTGCAAAAATTAAACAAGGTAAAAAACCAATATTCCAAAAGAGACAAGAAATTTAAATATATTGGAATGGACTTTAAGAAAATGTCATTTTAAGAGTAGTTTATCATTTGGAAGGGAAATTGACTTCCATATTAAACAAATGTTTTCTACACCTTAATTTTTATTGACCATCTGTGCTGACAGCTCAGAGCCTGGAGCCTAATTTGGATTCTGTGTCTTCCTCTCTCTCTGCCCCTCCCCTGCTCGTGCTCTGTCTCTGTCTCTCAAAAAATGAATAAATGTTAAAAAAAAATTAAAAAATAATAAATACAACTGAGTAATGGAATAAAAGTTAAACTTTGATAGATATCTGAAAATTTTACCTATCAAAAATCTTCCCTTTATGAGGCTTTTCTATTTTACATGTTGCTAGGTTAAAAAGTGATCTGAACAGATTTGAAGTGTTGCAACTTTTCTCACTCTGTACACTACCATCACAGTATCACGATATATTCAAAATATCAGTGTAAGGCAAGATGTTGACTTCCTTTTCCCTGAAGAAATTGTGAGCTCTTATGCTGAGAGTTAGATGGCTAAATATTTCAGGGGGGGTGGTGGTGGAAAATTTTTGAAGTAGCTGATACGAAAATAGGAGACAGATGAAAGGCTGTCCTGCAACAGTGAAGGCACAATGGAGTTGAACCCTCTATATTAGTAGCAGAAACACAGAGTTCTTACAATTTCATACAGAAGTATTCAGCCACCTCAGATTTAGCATAGGAAGGAGTAGTTGGAGTTTCTCAGACTACAGTTTTCCTACAGAAGTTTAAAGAATGTTAGGAAAAAGGAGTTGAAATAATATGCCATAAAACCTTTCTGGACAGCTGATAGGACAAATGAAAAAAGCTCATTTTAAAAGAACTCTAAAACTTAGAGGTTACAAGATTCAGGTTTTCAATAAAGCCAAAGAATATAGTGACAATAACTGAATGGTAAAAAGGACCCAAAATATGCAACTGGAACTTGAGATGCCCAAGATGTAGTAAGTCCATGTTATTAAAAAGAATAGAGAGGTTAGAAGGAAGATGGTGGCATAGGAGGACGCTGAGCTCACTACGTACTGCTGATCACTTATATTCCACCCACACCTACCTAAATAACACAGAAAACCACCAGAAGACTAGCAGAATGCACTCTCTGGAGCCAAGCATAGACAAGAGGCCCACGGAAGAGGGTAGGATGGGCCAAGAGGTGGTGCACGCTACACGGACTGGCAGGAGGGAGCTGGGGCGGTGGAGGGGCAGCCAGCCCACCTGGCAAGGCAGAGTCCATGAGTCTGACTTGCAAAAGCATACGGGCCAGACTGTGTGAGTTCTGACAGCCAGCGGGACTTAACATCTGGAATGTTAAAAGTCAACAGCTCTGCTCTTGGAGAGCAGAGGGCAAGAGGATACCTGGAGGGAGAGTTGTTGAGCCCCGGAAGACAGAGCTCAGCTTGGCGGGGAACAAAGGCGCTAGCAAGTGCAAGTTCCCTCTCCCATCCCTCCAGCTGAAATCCCAAAGGGAACCAGTTCCTGTCACCAAAATTGCTTGCACTGCACAAACACCCAACACTGTGGTTCTGTGGATCCCTCCCTCCCACAGGTTTGCCTTCCTCCTGGTGCTGCAGGTCCCCTCCTGCAGGGGACCACTGATGGCAAAGCCAGGCAAGCCTGCCCCTCTGCCACTGTGTACCTTGTGGATCCACCCTGGCAAATACACCAGATCCCATCAAAGCAGCACCACAAGCCTGGCAGTGTGCAAGTAGCCCAGACAGGGGCCACACCACTCCACAGTGAGTCCTGCCCCTGGGAGAAGGGAAGATAATGTACACACCAGTCTGACTGTGGCCCCAGAAGTGGGCTGGGGACAGACATCAGGTCTGCCTGTGGCCCTGCCCACGAACACAAGTTACTCCAGACAGCACAGGGGAAGTGCCCTGAACTTGGGAGCCACCCCAGGGACTACCCAAAATGATGAAATGGAAGAACTCTCCTCAAAAGAAACTCCAGGAAGCAGCAACAGCTAACAAATTGATAAAAAATGATTTAAGCAATATAACAGAACATGAATTTAAAATAAGAGTCATAAAATTAATCCCTGGGCTTGAAAAAAGTATAGAGGACAGCAGAGAATCTATTGCTACAGAGATCAAGGGACTAAGAAACAGGAGGAGCTAAAAAATGCTATAAATGAGGTACAAAATAAAATGGAGGCAACCACAGCTCAGACTGAAGAGGCAGAGGAGAGAATAGGTGAATTAGAAGATAAAATTATGGAAAAAAATGAAGCTGAGAAAAAGAGAGATAAAAAAATCCAGGAGTATGAGGGGAGAATTAGAGAATGAAGTGATGCAATGAAATCCAACAATATCTGTATAATAGGAATTCCAGAGGAGGAAGAGAGAGAGAAAGGGGCTGAAGGTGTACTTGAAGAAATCATAGCAGAGAAATTCGCTGATCTGGGGAAGGAGAAAGGCACTGAAATCCAAGAGGCACAGAGAACTCCCTTCAGACATAACTTGAATCAATCTTCTGCACGACAAATCATAGTCAAACTGGCAAAATACAAGGATAAAGAGAAAATTCTGAAAGTAGCTAGGGATAAACATGCTCTAACATACAAAAGAGAGGCCGATAAGACTAATGATGGATCTATCTAGTGAAACTTGGCAGGCCAGAAAGGAATGGCAGGAAATCTTCAATGTGATGAACAGAAAAAATATGCAGCCAATAATCCTTTATCCAGCAAGTCTGTCATTTAGAATAGAAGGAAAGACAAAGGTCTTCCCAAACAAACAAAAACTGAAGGAATTCATCACCACTAACCCAGCCCTACAAGAGACCCTAAGCGGGGTTCTGTGAGTGAAATGTTGCAAAGACCACAAAGTGCCAGAGACATCACTACAAGCATGAAACCAACAGACATCACAATGACTCTAAACCCACATCTTTCTATAATAACACTGAACATAAATGGACTAAATGCTCCAAAAGACACAGGGTATCAGAATGGATAAAAGAACAAGACCCATCTATTTGCTACCTACAATAGACTCATTTTAGACCTGAGGACACCTTCAGATTGAAAGTGAGGGGATGGAGAACTATCTATCATGCTACTGCAAGTCAAAAGAAAGCTGGAGTAGCTATACTTATATTAGACAAATTAGACTTTAAATTAAAGGCTGTAACAAGAGATGAAGAAAGGCATTATATGATAATTACAGGGTCTATCGATCAGGAAGAGATAACAATTATAAATGTCTATGCGCCGAATATGGGAGCCCCGAAATATAAAAAACAATTAATCACAAGCATAAGCAACCTTATTGATAAGAATATGGTAGTTTCACGGGACTTCAATACTTCACTTACAACAATTGATTGATCATCTAGACACAGGATCAATAAAGAAACAAGGGCCCTGAATGATACATTGGATCAGATGGACTTGACAGATATATTTAGAACTCTGCATCCCAAAGCAACAGAATACACTTTCTTCTCGAGTGCACATGGAACATTCTCCCAGATAGATCACATACTGGGTCACAAAACAGCCCTTCATAAGTATACAAGAATTGAGATCACACCATTCATACTTTCAGACCACAATGCTATGAAGCTTGAAATCAACCACAGGAACAAGTCTGGAAAACCTCCAAAAGCATGGAGGTGAAAGAACACCCTACTAAAGAATGAATGGGTCAACCAGGCAATTAGAGAAGAAATTAAAAAATATATGGAAACAAACGAAAATGAAAATACAACAATCCAAACGCTTTGGGATGCAGAGATGGCAGTCCTGAGAGGAAAATACATTGCAATCCAGGCCTATCTCCAGAAACAAGAAAAATCCCAAATACAAAATCTAACAGCACACCTAAAGGAATTAGAGGAAGAAAAGCAAAGATACCCCAAATCCAGCAGAAGAAGAGAAATAAAAAAGATCAGAGCAGAAATAAACAATATAGAATCTAAAAAAACTGTAGAGCAGATCAATGAAACCAAGAGTTGTTTTTTTGAAAAAATAAAATTGATAAACCTCTAGCCAGACTTGTCAAAAAGAAAAGGGAGATGACCCAAATAGATAAAATCATGAATGAAAATAGAATTATTACAACCAATCCCTCAGAAATACAAGCAATTATCACGGAATACTATGAAAAATTATATGCCAACAAACTGGACAACCTGGAAGAAATGGACAAATTCCTAAGTACCCACACACTTCCAAAACTCAAATTGGAGGAAATAGAAAGCTTGAACAGACCCATAACCAGTGAAGAAATTGAATCAGTTATCAAAAATTTCCCAAAAAATAAGAGTCCAGAACCAAATGGCTTCCCAGGGGAGTTCTACCAGATGTTTAAAGCATAAATAATACCTATCCTTCTCAAGCTATTCCAAAAATTAGAAAGGAAAGGAAAACTTCCAGACTCATTCTATGAAGCCAGTATTACTTTGATTCCTAAACCAAAGACCTAGCAAAAAAAAGAGAACTATAGGCCAATATCCCTGATGAATATGGATGCAAAAATTCTCAATAAGATACTAGCAAATCAAATTCAACAGCAGATAAAAAGAATTATATACCATGATCAAGTGGGATTCATTCCTGGGCTGCAGGGCTGGTTCAACATTCGCAAATCAATCAATGTGATACATCACATTAATAAAAGAAAAGATAAGAACCATATGATCCTGTCAATTGATGAAGAAAAAGCATTTGACAAAATTCAGCATCCTTTCTTAATAAAAACCCTCGAGAAAGTCGGGATAGTAGGAACATACTTAAATATCATAAAAGCAATTTATGAAAAGCCCACAGCTAATATCCTCAAAGGGGAAAAACTGAGAGCTTTTTCCCTGCGATCAGGAACACGACAGGGATGTTCACTCTCACCGCTGTTGTTCAACATAGTGTTGTAAGTGCTAGCATCAGCAATCAGACAACAAAAGGAAATCAAAGGCATCAAAATTGTCAAAGATGAAGTTAAGCTTTCACTTTTGCAGATGACATGATATTATACATAGAAAATCCAACAGACTCCACCAAAAGTCTGCTAGAACTGATACATGCATTCAGCAAAGTTGCAGGATACAAAATCAATGTACAAAAATCAGTTGCATTCTTATACACTAATAATGAAGCAACAGAAAGACAACTAAACTGATCCCATTCATAATTGCACCAAGAAGCATAAAATACCTAGGAATAAACCTAAACAATGATGTAAAAGATCTGTATGCTGAAAACTATAGAAAGCTTATGAAGGAAATTGAAGGTATAAAGAAATGGAAAAACATTCCTTGCTCATGGATTGGAAGAATATTGTTTAAATGTCAATACTACCCATAGCTATCTACACATTTAATGCAATCCCAATCAAAATTGCACCAGCATTCTTCTCGGAGCTAGAACAAGCAGTCCTAAAATTTGTATGGAACCACAAAGGCCCCGAATAGCCAAAGTAATTTTGAAGAAGAAGACCAAAGTAGGAAGCATCACAATCCCAGACTTTAGCCTCTAATGCAAAGCTGTAATCATCAAGATAGCATGATATTGGCCCCAAAACAGACACATAGACCAATGGAATAGAATAGAAACCCCAGAACTAGACCCACAAATATATGGCCAACTCATCTTTGACAAAGCAGGAAAGAACATCCAATGGAAAAAAGACAGCCTCTTTAACAAATGGTGCTGGGAGAACTGGACAGCAACATGCAGAAGGTTGAAACTAGACCACTTTCTCACACCATTCAAAAAACAAACTCAAAATGGATAAAAGACCTGAATGTGAGACAGGAAACCATCAAAACTCTAGAGGAGAAAGCAGGAAAATACCTCTCTGACCTCAGTTGCAGAATTTCTTACTTGACAAATCCCCAAAGGCAAGGGAATTAAAAGCAAAAATGAACTATTGGGACCTCATCAAGATAAAAACTTCTGCACTACAAAGGAAACAATCAACAAAACTAAAAGGCAACCAATGGAATGGGAAAAGATATTTGCAAATGACATATCGGACAAAGGGCTAGTATCCAAAATCTATAAAGAGCTCACCAAACTCCACACCCGAAAAACAAATAATCCAGGGAAGAAATGGGCAGAAAACATGAATAGACACTTCTCTAAAGAAGACATCTGGATGGCCAATAGGCACATGAAAAGATGCTCAATGTCACTCCTCATCAGGGAAATACAAATCAAAACCACACTCAGATATCACCTCAAGCCAGTCAGAGTGGCCAAAATGAACAAATTAGGAGACTATAGATGCTGGTGAAGATGTGGAGAAAGAGGAACTCTCTTGTACTGTTGGTGGGAATGCAAACTGGTGGATCCACTCTGGAAAACAGTGTGGAGGTTCCTCAAAATATTAAATAGATCTACCCTATGTCCCAGCAATAGCACTGCTAGGAATTTACCCAAGGGATACAGGGGTGCTGATGCATGGGGGCACTTGTACTCCAATGTTTATAGCAGCACTCTCAACAATAGCCAAATTATAGAAAGAGCCTAAATGTCCATCAACTGATGAATGGATAAAGAAATTGTGGTTTATATACACAATGGAATACTATGCGGCAATGAGAAAAAATGAAATATGGCCTTTTGTAGCAACATGGATGGAACTGGAGAGTGTTATGCTAAGTGAGATAAGTCATACAGAGAACAACAGATACCATATGTTTTCACTCTTATGTGGATCTTCAGAAGCTTAACAGATGTTCATGGAGGAGAGAAAGAAAAAAAAAAGAAGTTAGAGAGGGAGGGAGCCAAAGCATAAGAGACTCTTGAAAACTGAGAACAAACTGAGGGTTGATGGGGGTGGGAGGGACAGGAGGGTAGGTGATGGGTATTGAGGAGGGCACCTTTTGGGATGAGCACTGGGTGTTGTATGGAAACCAATTTGACAATAAATGTCATATTAAAAAAAAAAGAACACAATATATCCTTGAAACAGTTAAGCAAAGGAACTCAATGGATAGGAGGGTATCAAGCAACCAAATTACTAGATGATCTTGGATATAAGAAACAAAACCGACATCAGCAGAAATCTTAAGTGTGTTCTATGTTGTAAAATCAACACTAAATTAATTTACGTTTACTTGTAAATAAGAAGATCTAGAGAGTAGTGTAGCTTATTGTTTTTAGCCTCAGTGGAAGAAGACCATAAGTCAGGGTTGGGGGTGTTTACAAGCAGCAGATAAACACCATCACACAGGTCTCAGTTCCCACCTTCTTGTTTTTAGAGCCAAGGATAATGGAGAACAAACAATATTTAACAGAGAGAATAGCAGAAGAAGTTTCCAATTTCAGACAAAGGGAATGTGGAAGAGATAAGTTAGAATGAGAATCTGCTTTCCC
Organism: Prionailurus viverrinus; assembly: GCF_022837055.1. Classification (NCBI taxonomy): domain Eukaryota; kingdom Metazoa; phylum Chordata; class Mammalia; order Carnivora; family Felidae; genus Prionailurus; species Prionailurus viverrinus. The sequence goes on along the minus strand of NC_062564.1, from coordinate 107,363,312 downwards.
AATACACATACCAAAAGAAAAAGTTCCCAGAGTGCAGTGATATGATTTGGGAATGGAAGAGAGGGCTTTGGGTAAAGCCAAGTAACCACAGGCTTAGATGGGATGATAGTGTGGGAGACAAAACACAACAGGACAGGATCATTTTGGGACCACATGTATTGGATATAAAACTGGATAGTTTTAAGTGTCCAAAGCATTTCCTCAAGTATTAGTTAAAACAGTACCGGGGTGGATTGGTGCACACCAGGCTTTGTCAGGGACTAGACTTTGGCTTGTTAGGCTATATGTCTGGTGGATATTTAATGTCTAGTACTCATGGAGACTCTATCCTACCTGAAAGTATAGAAGCTTGACATCTGTAACTTTAAAAATCTTTTTCACATGCTTAACTAGAAAGAAACTATAAATTAGAGTAGGGTTTTAAGAGAATCATCAATAGTATATTGAAATTGAAAGTTGATAATCCTGTTAGAATTCAGATGAGAAAACAACAAATCTTGACATAATATATAGCTTAATCACCTAAAGGAAGAGAATAAGATTTAGTTAAGTGCCTGGCTATTGAAGGAAACACACAACTTAATTAAAATACACACTCCATCCCTGTTGTGTTTTGAATAAGTCGAGAGGAATCTAAACAGGGATACTTATTCTAAAATTTCCACTTTCTTCCTTTTAGAAGCCATTGGATATTAAGCCTTCAGAGCTGCCTGTCAAGCCAGTCTCATACTGAACCCAGAAATCAGGCCGACTTACTCAGAAGGATACAGACATGTTAAAGCTGCAGGACTTACCCTCACAAGGGTGGAGCTCCTGCATAAACAAACGCCTGGCTTGGAGGAGGAGACTACTCTGTGAAGCAGGATGGCTCTAGAGGGAGGGTGTGAGTCTGGCATGTCCAAATGCTCTTCTCAGGTTACGGGGTAAGCCAGGATAAAGTGGGTAAAGGAGAAGAGAATCTAAGAACATCCTCAGGGAAAACCTGAACACTAAGAGTAGGGAAAACACATTTCTAATGCAAAGCAATTTGAAAAAAAAAAATTAAAAGGACAGTAAATAAGTTGACCTTTTTCATTGGATATTCAAAGAAAAACATGTTAAGGAAGTTTTACGTTTCAGAGAAAAAAATGTAAATGTTAAAAAAAAAAGAAAAAGACAAAAACATGTTGTGGGGGGGTGGATGTGGGGGGACAAATCTGCCCTTAAGCTATTCATTAGTTTTACTTTCTTATAATTAATCAGTCTTTACTTTCTTATAATTAATTGTCTGTTTCAGCCAAAGCTCTTAAGTCTGTATATTCCAAATGAAACATGAAGTCTCAATTTGTCCTTTTTCATTCAATCTACTAGTCATTATTAGTGTGTTTATTTTGCACTTTGATCCACTGATTCATCCTAGGACTATTTTTTCAATGCCACTTTGTGCTTAGTTTGCAAGTGCAAGGCATTGTATAGATTAGAAGCAGGGTCAACATCCTCTGAAAATGTATAATTTTCAATGTAAATTGGTTGGAAAGTAAACCAAAGTTTTGACATACACAGTAAAAGTGAAAAAAAAAAAAAAGACTTTTTAATCCAGATGAACAGAACTATAAGGTAAGCTAGCTTTATACTTTCCAGCCACAAACATTCAATAGGTCTATGTGCGTCATTGTTAATTAAATTAAGGCCCTCCAATTAAGTAAGATCACATCTGTGTTACCAAATTGATCCTTTGCTTGGCTAAAAGAAAACTTTTTCTCAACACAGTTTACAAACCACTTACATAGGTTGGATTTGCGGGACTGGTTCATTTACTGACAGATGGGACTTCTTTTTTGTTCTTTTCATCTTTACAGGCATGTATGTGATGGAATGGACATAGACTTGAGAGAAGGTTTGCTTGGTGGTGATCTGCTTGAGGGGTACTCTCTGCCTTGAACATATTAGTGATATACACAGAAAAGAGCATATTCTTAAAATGTTGGGAAATAAACTGAGTGTTAATTTTTCTTCAGTAGGGAATTAAAAAAAATATTGCTCACAGGTGCACTCGCTGGTTCAGTCAGAAGAGCATGTGGTTCTTCTAGACTATTGATATTCAAAATTATTCGTACAACTAGATTACCCCAGTTGTATTAGTTTTCTCTTTGGCTGCCCTTGTTCTTGGTTCCTTTTATCTTCCACTGTGTTTTGTGATTTTTATTGAAGATTATATAATTTCACTTTAGCATATAAATTATACTTTGATTCTACTTATTTAAAAAATGGTTAACCTAGAATTTGCAATAAATGTTAATGGATAATTCAAGTCCAGTTTCATATAACACCGTATCACTTCAAGAGTAGTAAATGTACCTTATTACAAAATAATCTTTCTACAAGCCCTTATATTATTGCTGTCATTTATAGACAGATGTATCAACCTATCACCAAGTACATCTTAAACTATTATTTTTTAAGCAAGCTTCTGTTAGATCAATCAAGAAAAAGTCTGTTACTTTCACTTATTCCTTCTTTGATATTCTTGCTTTCTTATCTAGAGTATGACCTATATTTCCTCTTTAAAGATTTGCTTTTAAACTACCTGGCAAGGAAGGTCCACAGTTAAATTCCCTCAGTGTTTAAGACCACCTTCATTTCTCCTTCACTTTGAAGTATAATCTTACAGCGTACAAAATTCTAGGTTAGTGGACTTCACCTCTGACCATTTTTCGTTCTTCTCTTACTTGTATGGTTTCTGAAAAGAAGTCAGATGTAATTCCTATTGTTTCTCTACAGGTTTTTCCTCCTCTGACTTTTAAAGTTTTGTTTTTTAGTAGATAGAAGATGACATGCCCAAGTGTAACTTTTTTTCCCACATTTGTGTTGCTTTTTTTCCCCCTGCTACTTCTGGACCTGTGGTTTGGTATCTGATGTTAAATTGGGGTAACTCAGTCGTTGTTTCAAGTATTTATGTTCCTTTTTCTCTTTCCCCTTCTGATATTCCCATTAGGTCTATGTTACAACTTCCATAGATGTTCCACAGTCTTCATGCCCCCATCGAGGTTCTTTTGTTTCCAGTATTGGAGAGCTCTACTGATAGACCTTCAAGCTCAGATATTCTTTCCTCAGCCAAGACTAGTGTATTATTAAACCCAAGGCCATTCTTCATTGGTGTATTTTACCTCTATTTTTGTTGTTGTTGTGGTTTTGTTTTCATTCTAAGGATTTTGATCTGTTTACACTACCCTCCTATTCTTGTATGTTTACTTTATCCTTTGGAACTCTATCATATAGCCTATTAATCATTTTTTTTTAATGCCCAGTCTGATAATTGCAACCTCCCTGACCTAACTGGCTGTAATGCTTGCTCTGTCTATCCAAATTGTGATTTGTTTTTTCCTTTGGTTAGGCCTTGCAATCTTTTTTCCTAAGAGCCAGACCTGATGTATCAGGTAAAAAAAAAAAAACTGCTTTAAATAGGCTTTTAATAATGTGGTGGTGGGGGTGGGGGAGGGGTCGTGGGAGGGGAAACATACAATAGTCCTATAATTATCTCAGTCTTTTAATGAGTTTATGTCTCTGGCCTGTGACCACAAGTCTCATTTTCTCTTTCCTCCATTAGGTGAGACAGGATTGCTACAGGAGGCTGGAATTGGTCGGATCACTTCTCCCAGTTCAGTTAGACTGACAGAACCCTCAAAGGCTAGGCTCTGGTTAGTTTGTACTTTGGACAGAACTTGTTAAGGACAGCAGAGTGTTCTGGTAGATCTCAAGATGGTTCCTTTTCTTCCCCTCCCCCTGCTGGAAGCACAAGGGAATTTTCCTGATACTTAGTAAGAACGTGGTGGAGAGCCTGGGAGGTAGGTAATCCTTGCCAGGATAAGAAAACCCGAACGATGACAAATTGCTGGTGACTCAGGATGGACAACTCAAAATACAAAGGGTACACAGTGACAGGGGAGTCTCCACACGTTTGTGAGTTTTATTTCCAGGACCTCTACCAGGTTCCTAGAATAACTATTAGAGTAAGGTCCTCTGTGCTTCCAGCAGGCAAAAGGGGAAGGCAACCATTCTGAAATACAGCAGAGCACTCTGTTGTTCTTAACAAGGCCAGCCCTCAGGAGAAACTAATTATCCAGAACAAAACCACTACATCTATATGATGTTTTCATTATACTGTTTCTCTTGACTATATTACCAGATGATTTTAGTTCTAATACAATAGTTCCCAAAGTTGTTTTTTCAATAGACTTTAATTTCAATTCATACAGGATACATGGACCAGCTTCACATATCAACTGGTAATCATGTTGAGTAATTAGTAACAGGTGCATTGTCTTAATTAAACTCAAGTACCTTTTCTCATACCAATGGAGTGAAACATTCCATAGATAAGCCCTTACTATCTCAGAGATTATGCAACTCCAGGTGAAAATAGTTACTTTGATTAGATCAGCGTTCAGTATTCCAATCTACTAGCTTAATTGCTGTATATGATTTTATTTGTGAAAAGCTCATTCTAAGTGTTTCAGATTAAAACAATTAGAGGCAATGGGTTTATAAAAATTAAGATGTAAGTCCAAGGAAGAGACAAGAATAGTTCATTTGAATTCTCTGAACTTCAACATCATCTCATATAAATAGAGAAACAGGACTAACATTTTAAATATAGGAAAATGTATTGTTAGTTATAAGGCTAAGAATTTTATTAGTTATCTAAAGATTTATAATAATTGACAGGAACTGTTTAAGATTTGTTCCCTTCCTAGAGTAAGCCAATTTTATGTTTATAGTTTTTTAGAAATATCTGTCTTAAGTAACAAGATTAAAATGATACATTCATTTTCGATTGTGGTTTTGTGCTTCCCTGGGTTACTGAAATAACCTTGGTTCCCAAATAAAACTGAATTACCTGTCCATCTGAATAAGTTAGAGGATAGAATTTTGGACACATGAACAGAGGAATGTCTGAAGACGATATGCTCAGATACAGAAATACTCAAATAATGGTAACTGAAACAAAACACTTATAAATGCCCAAAATAAAGGAGAATCAGATTAGCTGAGCAGAGGTTCACTCAACATGGAGAAGGGCTCTCTATTCCAGATATAGTCTTATATAGCAGTGCAAGGTCAGGAAAGAAAGTTTTACCTCAATTTTTATTTTGGGTTTTTCCACATGGTTGGTAAAATAAAGGCTAGGTATGCCATGAATCAGGGAACAGTTCTTGAAGATTTTTTATTAGAGGTCAACAATAGGTATACACATACATGCATTTTAGAAGAAACCAGCATCTAGTTCTGCATAAATCCATGCTATTAGACATTTTAAATGCCAAAGAATATTTGCAATTAGTATATGCTGTAGAAATTAGCTTCAGAAATTACTAGAAGTTATTGGTTTAGTTCTAAAGTTTTCTTAAATAAAGTTAAAATGCATATATATATATATATATATTATGAGCATTTGTTACTAGGACTTTTTATTTCTTTTAATCTAACACTGGATGGTAATGCCAGCTGAAGTTAATATGTAAAAGTGGACAATTGGCTTTCACTGTTATTTTTATGAAGTACATTTCATATAAAAACTAAGTTATGAGTTATGGAGGATTTGTTCTTTTACTCCAAGAACACTTTTCTTGGCTGAACACTTTTCTTTAGTCTCATATGCTTTTTATTAAACTGGCCTTGAATTCTGTGTGCCCTCTTCTGATTTCATAAGCTGAAAATGGACTAAGCATCTATATAGGCACCATAAATTCAGTATGTATAAAACTGAAAAGTCATAATGACCTCTAATGCATTTCATTATGCCTTGGACCCTTCTACCAACACCTTGCAACTTACAGCAAATACCTGGAAATCATGCTCAATTAAATGCTCTTCAACACTGTTGTGGCCTGACTTTTTTTTTTTTTTTAAGTTTTATTTACTTGGGGAGAGAGAGGGAGAAGGATGGAGAAAGAGAGAGAAAGAATCCCCATCAGGCTCTGAGCTGTCAGCAGAAAACCAGATGTGAGGTTCAAACTCATGAAGCGTGAGATAGGGGTCTGAGTGGAATTTCGACACTTAACTGACAGAGACACCCAGGCACCCCCTGACCTCTTTTAAAAACAGGAGGAACCTCCACCCAACTTTGGTTTGAATATAAAGACACATGATGATAAACACATTGAAAAGATACAAAAAGATTTACCATCCTTAAATAATTGAGGTCTCAAGAGATGAGCAGTCTCAAGAAAGTCCACAAAGCTTGAATAAAAGCAAGGAGGGCATTTGGGCTGGGGCTTATATTGTTGTCAGGGGCAGGGTGGGGAGGGCGGGGGGAGGGGCGCTGGGTGAGGATTCCCATAGGAAGGCAGGAAATTGGGTGGTCTGAATCTCCTGCAGGTGCTAAAGGGGAAACACTTGGGCTCCCTTACCACCTTGCCCAGGTGTGGGGCTCAAGAGGCAGAAACCATGAGGTTTGAAAGCTGTTTACAGTCAAACATCAAAATAGAATTTAACTCTATTACCAATAAAATCACTAACATGTTCTTACAGTTTACCACCCAAATTTTATTTCCCTCTCCACTTTCATGATCCCTTTTTAAGAAGTTATCATCTTTGCTGGATCTCTATGATAGATTTCTGACTCATCATATTATAACTGTAGTTTTTCATTCACATTCTATTTTTCACACATATAGTTTCTAGAACACAGTAAGAACTAGTGTTCCCCATAGCATTACTTCCTCCAAAAACCTTTTGTGCTTAAATAAAACTGAAGGACATCTTTACTGTTATACATGCAACCTCTTTACCTACGTTTTTATGTATCCATCAACCCATCTCCCTCAATAAGCATTTTAAAGAGAAGCCATGCCTCCCTATTACTGTATCATGTTAATTACCTGTGCCTGGCATATGAATAGCAATAAGAGCTTCTGAAAATTAGAACATTTAGGGCTCAGAACCATGAAGATCCTAATCTTGATTAGAGACTCCCTGCCATGGAGTTAGTTTTCTGAGATGAAATCGAATGTGTGACTTAGATCAAATAATTCAAATTATTTAAATGCACAGAATTAGGAATTAGAGCAAATCTCAAAGAATTTAAAATAATCTTTTCAGTCTTTATGTAATTTATAAATATGTTTCTACCTAATGATGAGCACCTGATAAAGTATTTTATATTTGGTCAATTCCTCCCAAAAATAGGTTTAGTAGGCTTCTTACATTGCTTTCTCTTAGGAAATGGATTCACCTAAAGAACAGAAAGGCACTCCCTGCTTTGAATAAAAGTGTGTCTGCATTAAAACTCATTAATGGCCAGACTACCATATTCTAAACCAGCAGTATATTAGCATTCGAATAAAAAATTGAAAGGTTTTCAACATATTTCAAAATGGAAACATTAGACAAATTTATGTATATCCTATTTTTTCCCAGCATGCAATACATTTGGACCATTAATTCAGCTGCACAAACAACACCAGATCTCAAAATTAACTAACTGAAAACTTAAATAAAACTTTATAATTATTTTTGTATTATGTTAAAGGGGAGAGATTAAATGTCAGAATATATGAAGTGTTGTTTTATTTTGTCTTCACACACTTACCTGATAACATTTAGTGCATTCTTAGCTTATTTAATAAGGGTAGTTAACATTACTAATAGTTGGAAGATATTAATAAGAGGGGAAATATGCATCTTTAACAAGATGTAAGTTTACTCTCTGATATGATCCTAGATATTATTCAAAACTGACACTGCTTTACAGAATAAAGATTAGGAATCAAATGTCTCTGCTTTCATTTGTGAGTACTCAGTACACAACATAAAAGAGATAAGATCATCCAGAGATTTGGTTGAAAACTAAAATAATTATATGTCACTTTTGTTTATATTTTATTAATAAACTACAAGTTGTTATGTAACACAATACATTCAAAATATTAAACATCTTCAAATAATTATTTTTCTTTATTTACAAGCAGGAGTTTTACACAATTTGAAATGTAATTTAAAAAAAATTAACATTTATTCATTTTTGAGAGAGAGAGATAGCATGCGAGCAGGGGAAGGGCAGAGACAGAGGGAGACACAGAATCCGAAGCAGGCTCCAGGCTCTGAGTTGGCAGCACAGAGTCCGATGTGGGGCTCGAATCCAGGAACCAAGAGATCATGACCTGAGCTGAAGTCAGATGCCTAACTGACTGAGCCACCCAAGTGCCCCTAAATGTAATTTAAACAAATCATAATGGTCTTCATATGTGTATCCATTTGTGTTTCATAAATTTTGAAAGTCAATTTATTTTATGTTATTTTTTAAAGTTTATTTTTTTTATTTTGAGAGACAGTGTGTGCATGAGTGAGCTGAGGAGGGGCAGAAAGAGAGGGAGAGAAAATTCCAAGCAGACTCTGCACTGTCAGTGGGAGCCCAGAGCCCTATGTGGGGCTTGAAAGATGAACGATGAGATCATGACCTGAGCTGAAACAAAGAGTTGGCTGCTTAACCAACTGAGCCACCCAGGCACCCCTGGAAAGTCAATTCAAATCTTCATTTTTTATGAGTATGATTACAGTTTGTGCATGTTTCTACCTACTTAAGTTAATTTTCAGAGATCTAAAATAATACTACATAAAATAAGTAGCATATTTGGCTTTCCAAAAAATCTGAATTTTCCATATACATGAATTTTAATTCATAAAAACTATTTAATTATTATCAAGATATATTCATCTTAATTTCATATTTAAGTTTATTAAACTTTATAGGCCTTAAAGGTAGATAGTTTTTTTTCAAAGAGATGTTTTAGAAAATGGTATCCACTTGGTAACTGTGGATTCACATAGAGAACAATTTAAAGATCAAGACAAGTAGTATGCTTTCATATTGCCTTCATATGAAAGGCATATGTTCGGTCTGAGGAAGAAAAAATTTGAAATTTCAATGTAATAGATACCTAACAAGTATCATTGGTGATCATCATTGCTTCCTCCTTCCCTTAAAAGATCATCAGTATTTACAACAATGGGCTTACACAAAGACAGTGCTAGCCCTTCCCTGAAAGGGAGATGGACATCAGTAAAGAAAGACACTCTTTCCCAACCAAAAATCAAGTTGCTTCCAAAAAAGATAACCAAATGTAGGCTAAGAACTTATTCCTCTAAGCTAATAAGGACTGTGTTAATTCTGGCCACACCATAGACCCATGTGTGGGTTACTGTTATAGACTCAAATTGAACTAGACAGTGTTTGGATGTAGCTTAATACCTTAATTTTGGATGACATTTTTAAATGGGTTTTTGTTATTACTGAGATTCAGCTTCTAGGTGTGTATTTCATTCAGACCCAGTCATATTATTTGTAACCTAGCAACAATATTTAGTCTTTTACCCCTCCTGCTAAATTCCTTGCAACCTTTACAAAAGGTCTTGAGCCATTATATTCACTGAGAAGTCTTGGTCTGAAATAAAAGTGGGTGTAACTTCTGATAATACTTATTTATAAAGACTAGTCTCTTTTCAGTACTGAGGAAAAATGAACTGTCACTGAATTTTATTCATGTTTCTTGGACATCCTCAAGTGTTGATGGACTTCCATACAGCCCTCATATTTCTAAAGAGCTGGTTGGTATGCATTCGTCTCACTTCCATAGCAGGAGATAATTCCCGAAGAACATTCTCTTCCTCCCACAAATCCATTCACAGGGACTCATTAACACTAGCTCAATATCCAGCCTTTCATATTTATATGAAGCTATTTGGCATATTTTCTTTTCTCTTCTTCTTAAACAAGTGTGGCCATAAAAAAAGTATGTTCTTCGTTCTTCTTTCTGCAGCTGCAAAGAATGTCCAACTGGTCAAAGCTTGCTTACCTTGAAGATTGTGTATTCTGGGGATAAGTTCCATCTGGAAGATAACTGATAGCATAATTTCTCGGAGACTCATCACATATAAAATGTAAATCATAATACTTATTCACTTGGCTTTTCTGAAGACACAAGATCATACAGTTGGTAACTCTTAGGGATAATGGTGGTGGTAATGATAGAAGGTGAAGACTAAGGATCCAGAAGATACTACACTAGCCCATGCCCAGCATTAAACATGAGTCTTTATAGGAGTGAGACTTGAACTTTTTATTAAGGCATATCACAGTTTAAACAGAAAAAAATGGCTTCTTATTCTAATTAAGCATTATGTGTGAGTATGGTAATATTTACAATTCACTTTTCAGGAGTCTAGTTTAATAACTGCTGACACAGTAGATATTCTACTCTAAAAATTTACCACTTGTATCCTGCATTTGGAAGGAGTACAGTAGATTTTAAAACTGTCTTTTTAATTTTGTTCTTGATATGAGAGTGTATTAATAGCATTGCTCAATATTTATCATTTCTAATTTTAATCTAGTAAAAACAGTTATGGAACTTACCATTTTGATTGAATGCAGAGTCATCCTTTAGGAAAACAAACAGCTCCCTGCTGAGACTATTTGATAACACATTTTTTTTCATGTGCTATTTAATTTGCCAGTCAATGGATAGAGTTAGAAGTAATATTATAGATATTAAAATTCCAAAATTGTAGGAGAAATGGACGCTACACTGCAAGCAAAATTTTTCACTGGAACTGGTCTCACAGTCATGCCAGAAGAATTTTTAAAAATACATCAATATCAGTGAATGTATCACACTAAAGGGACATGAGAGGTGAATTTAATTCTATTCCTTTGAAAGGTTTATTTCTTTAATCATAAAACCACATTCCAACTTTTTTAAAAGGTGAATTTTGTCAAACTTTTTAGCTACTTCTATAGCCATATTAGGGGATTTTCCAGAATTAATCAGGTTATATGAGTAACTCATTATTTTTTTCTCTCCATTAGGCAATCTGAAATTAATTTCTGACTTTGAATCATTAGTGAAAAAAAGACTAATAATAGCTAAGTAGGGATTAATGCAAATGATAGAGTGTGGAGACTCAAAAGTTCCTTACAATTCTAATCCATGTGTCTAGTGATTTAGGGAGAGAGAGAGAGAGAGAGGGAGGGAGGGAGGGAGGGAGAGAGAGAGAGAGAGAGGAAGGATTTCCTCAAAGTAAGAACAAATAAATTTATCATTTAAAAAAAATTTCCATTGGTTATATGTGACTATATTTATTCATGAATATAAGGGTATTTAGTTAAGTAGACAAATAAAGAAGGCTGTAGATTAAACATCCATGCTTTGGAATTAAATGTCATTTGTTTAGAATGTTTTAATTATTTTTTCAAAACATTAGCTTTGTCTGTATGTGTATTTCAATAAGTCTGAGCCATTTTATGGAATCAAATATTCATGCTTAATTTACAACATATAAATATTTAATTGAAAACTACTGTGGTGAAAACTGACTTTAAAAATCTTTAACATATATAACTTTCCATCAAAGGAATCTGGAAATCTCTACAGAAAATTTCATTTAAGCTTATGATCTTGAGGTTAATTTTGATATTATAATTGGCATTGCATAGACTGAAGTAAAATGTGCTGTGTTGTTTAAAGGTAATCTATAATAAAATAAGGATTAATACTCTTTGTATTTCTTCAGAATTCATATTTCACTAGTATATCATGTATAATTAGACACTATTTCATTAACACAGCAAAAATGTAGTTTTGAACAGCCTCATTATTCTGCTTTCAAATGAAAATGGACTTTCATCGATAAAACCACAACAAATTGTTACAAGAAAAACTTGTATTTTAGAAAATTTAGCAGAACTGAAGTGCTTTATGCATTTAGGTGTGCATTTGTATAAAAATGATTTATTTTTGCAATGCTAATTGTCTTAGAATTGCTTGTTTGAGTATAGAATTAAACTATGGAATAATAACAATAAGTTCTTTATTTTATGATATTCAAGATAAACATGCTAAGATCAAAATTCCAATGTTTATCTAAAAGGTTAATGAACTAACATTTTGCTCATATGAATTCCAGAATTACAATGGGTCAGCAAAGAATCTTTTTGAGCTTTCAGCAATTGTTGAATGGGTCAGTGTGATAACCAACCACGTATGGATGTAAGAACAAATAAGAGAAGTGAACAATGTAAGAACAATGTAAGAGAAGTGAAAGTAATCAATTGCAAATAATTGTGTTTGCCTGATAATCATCTATCATACATTTCTGCTAGAGGCACTTGGAAAAAAATAAACCAATTAACTGAAGTTGGTATTATATATTTTTTTAGCATGGAAGTTAATTACAATACAAAAATGCTAATTTAAACAAAAAGTTTGTAGGTATAGAACTGTGATACTCTTTGAAATGATTTAAGGACAAAATATGTTTTAAACACACTAATATATATAAATCTTTGGCATAAGATTTGCCTTTTGATAATTGCTTCATCAAGTGGAACTAGATGGACCTCATAAAAGATACTGTGTGCACTGGCCCAGAATATTTTGTATTTCATATGCTTATTAGAAGTTGTTACAATTAGGGTTTCAAAGAGGAAAATTACTCTTGCCAACTACACATCAGCTCTAATGGAAGCAGCTCTCAGAGAGCTAAATGAAGACTGTTTATATGTCTGGTAAAACACAGCAACAAAATCACTTCATATCTGAGTGACTGGTGTGTATCAATGGTGAGATTGCTTTTTGAACCATTTGTGTGTATGTGTGTGAGTGTGTGTGTGCAAGATGTAAAAATATGTCAGTTATAAATCCATCCCATTTTTAACCGTTGGGGTGAAAATGTTTCAAGCTGGAAAAAAATGCTCCAAAACATCTGTATAAAAACATAACAATAAATGTATACTACTCAAATCTCTAAAAACGAGACATGTAGTATTAAAATGTTTGTAGAAAAATTTGTAGGCTAGACTTAGGGTCAAATACTTAAAAAAAATTAATGTTTATTTATTTTTGAGAGAGAGAGAGCAACAGAGCACGAGTTGAGGAGGGGGAGAGACACACACACACAGAAATCTGAAACAGGCTCCAGGTTCTGAGCTGTCAGCATACAGCCTGATGTAGGCCTCGAACTCAAGAGCTCTGAGGTCATGACCTGAGCTGAAGTCAGATACTTAGCCCACTGAGCCAGTCAGGTGTGACAGGGTCAAATACTTTGAAATGCAAAATGGTGTATATCCTTTAAATTTTTATAATTTAAATTTAAAATATTAAATCCTTTCCAAATATAAAGTATAAAATATGTATAGAATCTTCATAATCTTCATAATCTTATATAACATTTTATATCATGAATATTACATGGCTTGCTTTAAGTCATTTTAATTAATTTGAATCTCTAAAAACCATGAATTTTAAAAACAAATACTAAATGTGAAAAATAAATGCACACATACAGTGAAATTATTTTGGTTCCATGTAAGAGTACTCACTTATTAATATCACAGTAAATTTTATTTATTAAAATGTTTTATTAACCCTATTTTGGCACTATTTGGTGAAAAGTGATTCTCTTACAGAGAACTGGTTTGTCCTCCAATTTCTGGAAGGAGTTAATTCATCACTCGTTATATAAATATGTGGTTATTATTGTATGTAATGAAAATCTACCTGCCCAGTATACTTGAAACTAATGTAACATTGTGTGTCAACTATACTCAAATAAAAATATGTATATCTGTCTGTCCATATCCATAATCTGCTGTACAATTTCCCACTTCATCACTTATGTTGTAAGAAAAGATTAAACATTAGAAAGAATATTTGTAAATATCTTCTGATTCTCAGAACACAGAAAACCTTCAAAATTACTCAGAATAACATAAAAAGCCTACCAAATCCAATAGTGGATTTAACTGAGACTCTCAAAAAATATCTAGCTTTGAAAATAATAAATTGTATATCCTAACAATTAAAACAAAATTATGAAAAAAATAATCTTTAATTTTGTAATATTTTAAAATCATTTGCAGAACTCTATCATGATACATCCAAGCCTTGTATCCCCAAGAAGTTATAAAGAAAATGAGAAAGAAGGAATACTTGGCATTTGTGACAACATAGATGGACTTTGCAGGCATTATGCTGAGTGAGATAAATTAGAGAAATACGAATCCTGTATGTTATAATATATATGCAGAATCTAAAATAGTCAAATTCATAGAAACAGAGAATGGAATGGTGGTTACCAGAGGTTAAGGAGTGGAGAAATTGGGGAGTTGTTGGTCAAGGATAAAAACTTGCAGTTAGAAGATGACTATGTTCTGGAGACCTAATGTGCAGCATCGTGATTATAGTCAACAATGTTGTAGTATTGACTGCTAAATCTTAAATGTTTTCACCACAAAATGAAACAATGTCACATGATAGAGGTATTAGCTAATGTTGTAGTGATAATCATTTTGCAATATACAAATGTGTCAAATCAACACATTGTACATACACCTTTAACTTACACAATGTTATATGTCAATTATGTCTCAAAAATATTTTAAAAAATAAACAGAAAATGTTCAGTGGTTATCAGTAATAATATGTTTATATGATGACAAGCAACAGAGGCACAGTAAGATCAGGTAGGTTGCTTTGAGTGGTAATTCTCAATCTGTGCTTCAAAATTGTCTGGCAAGGCTGTTAAGGATACAGATGTCTGCTTGAACTCACCTTCTCCACAAACACACTGAATCAACACCTGTGTACAGAGCAACTTCTCTTGAAGAATAAGGGTGGACTGAAAAGCTTTTATGAACAACAAAGGATAGAGAGATCACACAGACAACAGCAGGAGAGAGGGAGGCACAGTAACTAGGGGAACCCCCAGCCTCAACACCGCAAAATGCAGTGGGGAGAATAACACTGAGGTACTGGGAGCAGATTTGTCTGGGGGACACAGACACACAAAAAAGTCATTTTTAAAAGGGCAACTAGAATATTATGGAACTAGCCCTCTGCCAAATGGCAGGGGAACTGCTGAAACTCAATCCAGGGCTGGAGGGGATGGTGACTACCATGTTTCTCACTTCCTTTACATCTTTATAACACTGATAGGAACAGGGTCTGGATGCCATAGCTGGCCTGCTACCCCACTGAATGCCAAGCTCCTAGTCCACATCCATCCCCTTAAGGCAGCCTCAGTACAGATCACACTGGGACATCCCTGGACAGTATCCACTACAGTTCTAATCATCTCACCTGGTGACACAGGCACAAACACCCTGGGACACCCCAGGCTCCAGATGACTCCACTGAAGCTCCACTTCAGCTCCAGATGACTCTCTAGGGCACCTCCTGTGTGGAGTGCCCTAGGACTTCCCACCATAACTGCTTCAGTGCCACCTGTGCTACCAGAGGACCCCTGCACAAAGAACCCCAGGATTCACTAGCCTATGCCCAATTCAGCTCCAGCCCTTGCTCCAAACAACCTCAGTGTGGAACACCCAAGGAACTCCTGGCCTATGCCTAATTTGGCTCCAACCATTGCTGCAGGGTGCCCCTTGTTCAGAAAGACCCAGAACACCCCAACTTTCAACCACTTTAACTCTAAATGATCTGCCAGGGTTCCCTCTGAGTAGTGAGCCTCAGGACTCCTGCCCTAGCTGTATTCACTTCAGTTTCAGCTCTCCGACCAGGGTAGCCCAAGCTAGGAGTACCAAGGGACTCCCAGCCTATGCTCACTACAGCTCCATCCAGCCAAAACTGCCAAGCAAACACAGTCTACAAAAGGGATTTCCTACACAAGTCTATTCCTTCAAGTTTAGGAGAAGACATTGTTCTGCTTAATTCATAGACATAAACACAGAAAGTCAAACAAAATGAGGAGATAGAGTAATATGCTAAAAACAAAGAAACAAACAAACCAACCAACCAAAATAAGACCAGACTTCAGAAATATCAAATGAAATAGAGATAAGAAATCTATCTGATAAAGAGTTCAAAGTAATGGTCACAAAGATGATCACCAGATTAGGCAAAAGAGTGGATGTACTCAGTGAGAACTTCAACAAAGAGATTTAAAAAAAAATTAAGGAACATAAAAACTGGAATGAAAATTACTGTAGAGGAAGCAACAGGATATTAGAGGATGCAGAAGAACAGATTAGTGATCTGGAAGACAGTGTAATGGAAGGCACCCAAGCTGAACAGCAAAAAGAAAAAAGAATTAAAATGATAATAGGTAAAAAGATCTCTTGGAAAACATCAAGGAAATGAACATTCACACTATGAGTCCCATAGAGAGAAGAGAAAGGGGCAAAAACAAACAAACAAACAAAAATGTATCAGAAGAAATAATAGCTAAAAATTCCCTACCCTGAGAAAGAAAATGAACACTCGTTTCCAGGAATTACAGAGAGCCCCAAACAAGGTGAACCCAAGGATGTCTACAGCAAGACACATAATAGTTAAAAAGACAATGATTAAAGATAAAGAGAATTTTAAAAGCAACAAGAGAGAAATACCTAGTTACATAAAAAGCCATCAACTGATTTTTTCAGCAGAAACTTTATAGGCCAGAAGGCAGTGGCATGATCCAATGTGTGGAAATTAAACAAACAAACAAAAAACACAAAAAGCAAAAAAACTACAACCAAGAATACTCTACTAAGCAATTATTCAGAATTGAAGGAGAGATAAAGTTTCTCAGGCAAACAAAAGTTAAAGAAATTCATCACCACTAAAACCATCCTTAAAAGAAATGTTAAGGATACTTCTTCAAATGGAAAAGAAAAGGCCATAAAAAGAAGAAAATTATGAAAGAAAAAAAATGCACAAGTAAAGGCAAACATACAGTAAAAGTAACAGATCAAACCTTATAAAGCTAGTATGAAGGCTAAACAACAAATGTAATAAAATCAATTATATCTAAAAAATTAGTTAAAGGGTTTCATAAAATAAAGACATAAAATATGAAAATACATACATAAAAAAATGGAGTGTGGAAGTAAAAATGAAGCTCTACCGGGATGTGCTCAAAGTAAAATGACCATCAACTTAATATAAACTGCCATACTACACATATGATATTATATATCAACCTCATGTAACCACAAACCAAAAACATGATAAACATAGAAAAAAGTAAAGAGAAAGAAGCCCAAGTATAACATTAAAGGAAGTCATCCATTACAATGAAAGAGAGCCAAGATATGAAGAAAGGAACTGAGAATTATAAAATAATCATAAAGTAATTAACAAAAATGGCAATAAGTACATAACTATCAATAATTACCTTAAGTGTAAAAGGACTAAGTACACAGGTTAATGGAATGGATTAAAAAATAATAATAAAAACCAAGACCAAATACATGCTGCCTATAAGAGAATCACTTGGACATATAGACAAATACAAACTAAAAATGAAGAAATGGAAGAAGATATTCCATGCAAATGGAAGCAAAAAGGAAGAAGGAGGAAGAGGGGGGAGGAGGAGGAGGAGAAGCAGCAATGGTGGCAGCTGGAGTAGGATTACTTATATTAGACAAAATATACTTTAAAACAAGGACTGTAGTAGAGACAAAGAAGGGCACTATATAATGACAGAGATCAATCCAACAAGAAGATATAACAATTATGAATATCTACGTACTCAAAATAGGAGCACCAAAATACATAATACATGTTAATACAAACATTAACAGACATAAAGGGAGAAATTGATAGTAATACAGTAATAATAGGAGACTTTAAGTCTCTGGTTACATCAATGTATAGATCACCCAGACAGAAAATCAGCAAGAAAACAGTGGTTTTAAACAACACAGTAGACTAGATGGACTTAAACACATATGTCCAAAACATTCCATTAAAAAAGAGCAGAATACACATTCTTTCAAAGTGCACATGAAACATTAACCAGGAGAGATCACAACAGATTTCACAAGACTGGAATGGTATCAGGCATCTTTGCTGACCACAAATATGTGAAACTAGAAATCAAGTAACTATAAGAAAAGAAATCAACTACAAGAAAAAAAATGGGTAAAACACAAACATATAGAGGCTAAAAAACAGTCCTCTAAGCAACTGATGGGTCAGTGAAGAAAACAAAGAGGCAATCAAAAAAACAAGGAAACTAATGAAAATGAAAACACAACAGTCCAAAATATTTGGGATGCAGAGAAAGCAGTTTTTAAGAGGGAAGGTTATAACATAATAACATAACATGCCTACATCAAGAAACAACAAAAATCTCAAATAAACAATCTTAACTTACACCAAAAAAACTAAAAAAAGAAAGTCAAAAGTAGTATTAAAAAACTCAGTAGAAGGAATGAAATAATAAAGATTAGAGAAGAAACAAATTGAGAATAAAAGAAATATAAAAGATCAATGAAACCAAGAGCTGATTTTTAAAAGAAACAAAATTGATAAACCTTTAGCCAGAATCATCAGGAAAAAGAGACAGTCTAAATAAATAAAATCAGAAATGAAAGAGGAGAAGCAACAACTAACAACACAGAAGTACAAAATATTTTAGAGACTACTATGAAAAATTTTTTTTAATTCTTTATAAGTTTATTTATTTATTTCGAGACAGAGACAGAGAGAGCAAGTGGAAAAGGGGCAGAGAGAGGGGGAGAGAGAGAATCCTAAGCAGGCTCCACACTGTCAGTGTGGAGCCCAATGCAGGGCTCAAACTCACAAACTGAGATCATGACCTGAGCTGAAACCAAGAGTCAGATGCTTAACTGACTGAGCCACCCAGGTGTCCCTCTATGAAAAATTATATGTCAACAAATTGGAAAACCTAGAAGAAATGTATAATTCCCAGACACATATAATCTTCCAAAACTGAATCAGAAAGAAATAGAAAATCTGAAAAGATGACTAGTGACAAAATGAATCAGTAAACAACAAAAAAAAAATACCAACAGACATAATTTCAGGACCAGACAGATTCACAAGTGAATTCTACCAAACATTGAAAAAAGAGTTAATACCGATTTTCAAACTATTCTAAAAATAGAAGGAAAATTTCCAAGTTCACTTTATAAGGCCAGCATTACCTCAATACCAAAACTAGATATGACACTACAGAAAAAGGGAACTACAGGCCAATATCCCTTATGAACATAAATGCAAAAATCCTCAACAAAATATAAGCAAGCTGAATTCAACAATACATTTAAAGGTATGATCACATGGGACTATTTCCAGGGATGCAAGAATGGTTCAATATTCAGAAATCAATCAATATGATATACTGCATTAATAAAACAAAAGACAAAAATCATATGATCATTTCGATAGATCCAGGAAAAACATGTGACAAAATTCGACATCCATTCATGAAAAAACCTCTCAAAAAAGTGGATTTAGAGGGAACATACCTCAACATAATAAAAGCCATATATAAAAACCCATAGCCAACATCATACATAATGGTTAAAAAACAGCTATTCTTCTTTTCTTCTAAGATGAGGAACAAAGAAGGATGTCCATTCTCACCACTTTTATTCAACATAGTACTGGAAGCCCTAGCTTCAACAATCAGACAATAAAAAGAAATGAAAGGCATCCAAAATAGAAAGAAAGAAGTAAAAGTGTCACTATTTGTATGATACTATATATAGAAAGCCCTAAAGACCCCACCATACAACTGTTAGACTAATAAATAAATTCAGTAAACTTACAGGATACAAAATTTATATACAGAAGTCTTTTGCATTTCTATACACCAATAATGGGGAGGTGGGGGAGAGGGGAAAATAGGAGATGAGCATTGAGGAGGGCAGTTGTTGGGATGAGCACTGGGTGTTGCATGTAAGTGATGAACCATGGGAATCTACTCCAAACACCAAGAGCACACTTTACACACTGTATGTTAGCAAATTTGGCAAAAATTGTATTTAAAAAAAAGGAAAAAAAAGAAAGAGATATTAAGAAAATTCCATTTACATTTTCACCAAAAGGAATAAAATATCTAGGAATAAATTTAACCAAGGAGGGAAAAGATATGTACTCTGAAAACTTTAAAACCTTGATAAAAGAAACTTAAGATGACATGTGCAAATGGAAAGATATTCCATGCTCATGGATTGGAAAAATTAATATAGTCAAAATGGCTATACTACCCAAAGTGAACTACAGATTCAATGTTCTTGCTTTCAAAATACCAATAGCATTTTGCACAGGACTAGAAAAGATAATCCTAAAATCTGTATGGAATAAAAAAAGACTCCAATTAGCCAAAAAATTCTTAAGAATGAAGAACAAAATTAGAGGTATCACAGTCTCAGATTTTAAGGTACACTACAAAGTTATAGTAATCAAAACAGTATGGTACTGGCACAAAAACAGACACAAAGATCAATGAAATAAGATTGAGAGCCCAGAAATAAATCCGCACTTACACGGTCAATTAACCTATGACAAAGGAGGCAAGAATACACAATGGGGAAAACCCAGTCTCTTCAATAAATAGTGTTGGGAAAGCTGGACAGCTACACACAAAAGTGTGAAACTGGATCATTTTCTTACCCCATACACAAAAATAAATTGAATATGACCTAACTTTAAGACCTGAAACCATAAAACTTCTAAAAGAGAACATCGGCAATAATCTCTTGGACACTGATTTTAGCAACATATTTCAATATGTCTCCTTAGGAAAGAGAAACCAAAGCAAATATAAAGAACTGCAACTACACCAAAATAAAAAAGTTTTGACACAGCAAAGAGAGCTATCAAGAAAACAAAATGGTAACCTACTGAATGGGAGAACATACTTGCAAATGATATATCTTATAAGTGGTTAATACCCAAATTATAAAAACTAACACAACTCAGCACCAAAACAAACAAACAAACAAACAAACCCTCAAAACAAACAAAACAACTAAGAAAATGGGTAGAGTGCCTGAATAGACTTTGTTCAAAATGCATTTCAGAAAAATTATGAAGATTTTCATTTAGATTTTCCAGCAGAGAGAGAATTGACACACAGAGAGAAATGATAAGACACACAAACACAAAAATAGATGAGTAGAGATATAATGGGTTTATCTAAAATCTGACATATTTGGCCAGATTATAAGAGACAAATGTATATAAAATATATTTTAAATCTTAATTATTCAGTGTAGAAATGCAAAACATCACTGCATTTGCTGTTTAGAGTATAAAAATATATAGAATGTGAGATTTTAAAATGTACTGAGATACATTTAAAAAACAACTTTAAGATAATTTATATTTTTATGCTTTTCTTTTTCTATCTACCTTCCATCTGCATTATATTTTGTTCAGAATTCTATCACCCCTTTGCTAAAAATGATAATAATCAACAGATCCATTTTCCTGCTTCCAAACTTAACCCATCAAATGCATTACCCACCTAGCTTCTGGAAGTAACTTTTTAAGAAAAAATAATCATTTGAGTAATATAGTAATTGTCCTGCCAAACAAAGTCCAAAGTCCCTTGCATGACACTCCAAATCAGTCCCTCATCTATACCTTCATCTTACTTCTTTATTGCTTGCTTAATCATCATCAACAATAAAGAGAAACTGCTTTCCCATTATACAATCTTGTTTCATTCTTCTGTGTCTTTATGCTTCCTGTGTAAGTGGACTATATTCCCTTTTTCCATAGTCTTTATTTTTAATTTATTCTTTTTGTTGTTGTTAAATTGCAAGCAGCATGGTTTTTTTTGTTTGTTTCTTTTCTTTTTTTAACTTACATTCAAGTTAGTTAGCATATAGTGCAACAATGATTTCAGGAGTAGATTCCTAAATGCCCCTTACCCATTGAGCCCATCTCCACTCCCACAACCCCTCCAGTAACCCTCTGTTTGTTTAAGAGTCTCTTATGTTTTGTCCCCCTCGCTGTTTTTATATTATTTTTGCTTCCCTTCCCTTTTGTTCATCTGTTTTGTATACGGGAGTGCTCATATGAGTGAAGTCATAGGATATTTGTCTTTCTCTGACTAATTTCACTTAGCATAATACCCTCTAATTCCATCCACGTAGTTGCAAATGGCAAGATTTCATTCTTTTTGATTGCTGAGTAACACTCCATCGTGTGTATGTGTGTGAATATACTGAAAAGAATATAGTGGTATCCAGTATATACTGAGAGCTTTTCCCCTAAGATCAGGAACAAGACAGGGATGCCCACACTCACCACTGTTATTCAACATAGTATTGGAAGTCTTAGCCTCAGCAATCAGACAAGACAAAGAAATAAAAGGCATCCAAACTGGCCGGGAGGAGGTCAAACTTTCATCTGTAGTGATACTCTATATGGAAAACCCAAAGGTTCCACCAGAAAACTGCTAGAACTGATCCATGAATTTAGCAAAGTGGCAGGATACAAAATCAATGCACAGAAATCGGTTGCATTCCTATACACCAATAATGAAGCCGCAGAAAGAGAAATCAAGGCATCGATACCATTTACAATTGCACCAAAAACCATAAAATACTTAAGAATAAATCTAACCAAAGATACCTATTTGGCTTTTTCAATCTATACACTGAAAACTATAGAAAGTTTATGAAAGTTTGTAGAAAGTTTACAAAAGAAATTGAAGAAGACAGAAAAAAAGAAAAATATTCCATGCTCCTGGATAGGAAGAACAAATATTTTAAATTTTATTCCTAACTTGTTACCTGTTTCCAGAAATTCTACTTGTTCCAGAAATTTGTATAAATTCTACTGGATTTTAGCTATATCTAATCCTCATGTTTCCCCCAAATACTTCACTCAGCTCAGATTGCCTCTCATCTGTTCTCCATAATACCCTACATGTCTACCTACTTTGTCTTTGTCTCCATTACCTTCTTGAAGAAGGGTTGTCAGTTTTATTTGCATATTCAGTACCAGGGATACATAAACGTGTGTGTGTGTGTGTGTGTGTGTGTTTAATATGTGAATATACATATACATATATTACTGCATAAATGCATACACATATATACATAAATATATAATTAAAATAGTTCATCATTGCTATGTCGTGGTTTTATTACTCACTTAAATGTCACTGAGGAAAATGAGCTTATTAATTTGTGTCTGTCTAGCAATATATGTATAGGACACAGATTTGAACCCACTAATACCTGAGTGAACACTAATGCTCATTGCACTATGTTTCATGTTTCCAACTGAAATATTAGAATTAAATGAGTTGAACATTCATAAAATAAATGGCTATCATATTTAAAATGGGAACTCACTTCCCAACTTTTTTTTACACTGAAAGCATTTTCATACCAAAAAGTATATAATTATTATACATTCTAAAATTTTTAAGTATGTCATTATGCTTACTTTAAATTATTTAAATTGAGGGGCGCCTGGGTGGCGCAGTCGGTTAAGCGTCCGACTTCAGCCAGGTCACGATCTCGTGGTCCGTGAGTTCGAGCCCCGTGTCAGGCTCTGGGCTGATGGCTCGGAGCCTGGAGCCTGTTTCCGATTCTGTGTCTCCCTCTCTCTCTGCCCCTCCCCCGTTCATGCTCTGTCTCTCTCTGTCCCAAAAATAAATAAACGTTGAAAAAAAATTAAAAAAAAATAAATTATTTAAATTGATATATAATTATAGGGTTGACATAATATTCATAACCTTAGTAAAAAATAATACATATTTACTAAAGAGTTCAAACATATTATTGAAATGGAATAAAATTAGGAATAAGGAAGCAAACTATTTCCAAATATTAAAGACACTTATTTACTTAAAATTTTTTCTACTTGAGATTTATATATCCATGAATGAAACGATCAATTCATATATCCAAAAGTATACCAGAACAACTGTAAAAACATTTACTATTTTTAAAGGAAACTAAATCTTTTCTTTTTTTAACTGACATCCATTACATCATCAGATTTTCCGCCATCTGCATACAACATTATTTGGTGTCATAAATCTAGAGGCATCAAAAAATACAAGCCCACATAAAGCATCCTACTTATGCAAATAGTGCATCTGCTGCTGTTTGAGGAGGCCAAACACTATTTCCAACTAGAATCAGACATCCATAATACAGTGAAGATTAAGTCAATCAAAACAAAATTATATTAAAAGTACTTAAAATCTTAAATGCCATAATATACACCTGCTCATAGAGTCACTTCAAATTTCCCAGAAAATTTGGATGTCAAATCACCAACCAAACCTCATTATTCCCAACTAAGAAAAGTTTCCTCTGCATTTTAATCAGTATAAAATTATCATGTCTAACTCTTTAACATTATTATCGTATTGACAATTTATTTGCTGGGTACTATTAAAATCTTTCTAGTAGTCACTTATAAAAGGAGGTCAAAGCAAGGGTAAAATAACATTTTTCTTAGGTTTAAATATTTTGTAGGGTTATTTTCTCTGTATAAGGAAATATTAGTTGGGTATTATGTTTTTAATTGCATTACTAGTATGTATGACTGAAATAAACATAATGTTTTATAGTTTCAGAAATATGGTTATATAGCTTATTAAAGAGTCCAGTTCCAGGCCCAAGTCCTATGTACAAATCTTTCAAGCCCAACTATAGAAGATCACAAGGCTTTGCCTAGCAAGTCTTAAAGCAGAAAGCAGCCTTCCCCACACAAGACTTAGTGCCCATCCAGGGCATTACAGTTTTTTTTTTTTTTTCAACGTTTATTTATTTTTGGGACAGAGAGAGACAGAGCATGAACGGGGGAGGAGCAGAGAGAGAGGGAGACACAGAATTGGAAACAGGCTCCAGGCTCCGAGCCATCAGCCCAGAGCCCCACGCGGGGCTCGAACTCACGGACCGCGAGATCGTGACCTGGCTGAAGTCGGACGCTTAACCGACTGCGCCACCCAGGCGCCCCCAGGGCATTACAGTTTTTTAGAAGGAAGTGCAGACTAGGACCCAGCCCCAATCCCCTCCTCCTCCATGGCCTCCCATGTTCACAAACATGTCTCTATCCCTAGCCCAAGCTTCTCCACTCAGAGGCTTCCTGGTGGAGGGGATGGAAGTCAGGCTGAAACCCTTTTTAGGAGCTCCTCCTTAGACCTTTTGGGCAGGGTTTTGACTAAGATATTTCTCCACTCTGACTCAGTGCTTTTCCACTCCTAGCCCTTTTCTCTTTCCTTCCTTGAGAGACCCTCTGTCTATGAAATGGCAGGAGCTTCTCATTCAAGGCTCTTCAGCAGTGAGAAGATTACTCCCATTTGTACTACATGTCATATGATTGACACTCTCCTAATAGTGGTCCATGGGGAAAAATAAAACATTGTTGTTCTTGCTTACACGACTGCAGTAAATGAATGAAGATTTGATTGATACTTTCATTTGGGGGTCTTTGTCCTAATGGACCACTTCCACACCCAGAAGCTCAAAACTTAATCTTATGTTTCTTCCAACCACTCTGTGAAGAGAGCTATCAACTATTGATTGCTCATATATCAAGTAGAAAATCTATACTCATTTAGAAAATACATACTTTAAATGTAAGATATAGTTTTCTGAATCCTTCAGACAACATTTAAAATTTGCTAAATGTGTAGAGCTACTAGGTTTATGTCGCACTTAATACTTCTGAATTTATTTATCTACATATTTACATAACAACAAACTAAGCAATGTGAGGTACTTAAATTATCCACAGGCAAAATGAATTCTAAGACTTAACACTGGCTAAGGACAGAGTTCAATACAAAGCAAAATAATAATCTTCAGAATATATAATTTATTTAACAGTAACTAATATTGACTTCTCTCTAGGAAGCGATTTGTATTTTATTCTAAACATGTTTCTGACCCTATCTATTGTATTTTCCCCCCTAAGGGTATGATACACTTCCATCAGTATCAGTGACCAGAGATTCACTACAAACAATCTGTAATGATGAGGTAGGGGAAGAGGATATAATTAGAAGGATTCATGACAGGGGGTTCTCTGTCTACCTTCCACAAGGGTGTACTGCCTCGTATTGTCTCCAATATATTAGATTGCTTATGGAAGAAATAAAAACAAAATAAACAACAACAAAGGAAATGAATACAAAGTACTCTGCACCCCCTTCTCAAAATTATAATTTTAAAAAGTTTATTTTGTATATATATTGTGATATGTCTTATGTTTTCAAAATTAAAATTTATAAAACAATATACTGTAAAAGTCTAGTCTCCATCTTTGTGCCCTCAAATAATTAGTCCTGTATCCAGATGTAAATCAAAAAAAGAAAAAAGAACAGCGTTTTGATGAAAATTCTAAAAAATGTTACACATATTCAAATCAAAACATGTACTCTTTTTTCTGCTTTTTACACTAATGATGTTATATTATTAACAATATTCAGTACTCTGCTTTTTATATCATATATATTTAATAAATTTATATCTGTGTATCATATTGGCCAGTTAACATCTGTGCATAAACACACTCCTCATTCATATTTTATACATACAAGCTTTATTGACATGACATAACTTATTCACCCAGTCTCCAGTGGATGAACACCTTGTTTCAATATTATTTTGCTATCAGACATAGTGATGCAATCAATGAGGGTGCAAGAAATAACCTTGTATATATTTTCTATGTACAAATGTATCTGTAGAATCCATTCCTTGAATGAAGATTGCCAGGTCAAATGATTGTATAATGACATCTTTGAAAAATAGAAATTATAAAATGATTTATTTGCAATCAATTACTTAATATCTGTGTTGACCACTAGAATATATTAGCTTGGTTACTTTATTTTCTTTCATAAAAGCGAATGCATTCCAAAGTATAATACACTGGTTTGGACCATGTCATTGCTGCTATTATGGAATGAATTCTACAAACTTTATGAAATTTCACATTGCTTATCTAATAGCTGCTTCAATGTTCTTAACCAACATATTTTGTCTCTGGAACTACTCTTCTCCATCTGGAAACACTTTCTATTCTACTGGCTTCTATTGACTTGCCACTCTCCTCACTCTCCTCTTCAATACCTCTAGCTAATGCTGTCATACCACTGGCTTACATTTTTATACTGTTGGCTAGTCCTTTTGTTCTTGCTGTTGTGGTTTTTTGGGCCCCTTTCAAATACCTAAATTTATTTGTTGTATTGTTTCATGTACTTATCTATACTCTTTATCTAAATAATCTCATCTGATTCTTTTAGACACCACACTGTAGCTTCCCACATGGATATCTCCAGCATTGATCTTTATGCCCATGTTAAACTGCCTTCTCAGATGCCTGAGGACATCTCTGTTTTCAGTGAATTGCACTGCTATCCACTGTGTTATCAATGGTGGAATCTATTATTATGCATATCTAGGCCAATATTCTCTCTTAGTTAGACCCTTCACTAGGCTCTTCACTTTTTTCCAATCTGTTTCTCCTAAAATCCATTCTTCCCACAGCATACAAAATGATCATGTACCACTTTAACGCAGTTAATGTCATGTGTCTTCTTCAAATCATGAATGGCTTCTCATTGCCTTTGTTCTTCTTCTGTATGTCATCTGCTATTGCTTCTGATCATTCGCTAAGTTTCAGGCACTTTGGTTACCTTTATACACTGCTATTCACTTGTCAAATATCCACTGAATACCTATTACATGCCAGTCTATACTTTCAATAATAGGGATACTATAGATAACAACAACAAAAAAAAAGAGATATGGTCAAAGTATAAACTTCTAGTTATAAAATAAATAAGCCCCAGAAATATAATGTGCAGCATAGTGATTACAGTTGATAATATAGTACTGAATTGTGTATTTGAAAGATGCTAAGTTATCACAAGGAAAAAAAATGTAACTGTGTATGGTGATGAATGTTAACCAGATTTATTGTGATCAT
The DNA here is from genome assembly GCF_022837055.1 of Prionailurus viverrinus. Taxonomy (NCBI): domain Eukaryota; kingdom Metazoa; phylum Chordata; class Mammalia; order Carnivora; family Felidae; genus Prionailurus; species Prionailurus viverrinus. The sequence goes on along the minus strand of NC_062564.1, from coordinate 107,335,611 downwards.
TTTGTAATATATACAAATATGGAATTATGTTGTACACCTGAAATTAATATAATGTTGTATGTCAATTCTATCTCAAAAAAATAAAATAGAAAAAAAGAAAAAGTCCTTATTTTTATAATGTTTCAGTTCTACTGGAAGAAAACAGATAAATAAATAAATAAATAAATAAATAAAATGGTAAGTGGTATAAAGTACTAAGAATGAGGGGGAAAAACAGGTTAAGGTTAAGGGTCATAGAGTGATGACAGATAGTGTTTTTAATAGGACTGTAAGTGAAAGAAAGCTCAGTGGGATGAAAGATAAGCAGTTACAAAGGACGTGAGGCAGGAACGTTCTTGATGCATTGAAAGAAGAGTATGACCAGTGTAGCTGAAATGGTACTGGTGAGTGAGCTAGGAGAAGGAACTGCGGATAGCTTATCAGGATGGGGAGGATCATGGAGAGCCTTGACGACATGGAAGTTCTTTAGCTTTTATTGTTAGAAGAGAACCACAGTGACATGATATAATCTAGCTTCAATTTTTGAAAGATCACTCTCAGGGTATGGGGCACCTGGGTGGCTCAGTCGGCTAAGCGTCTGACTTCAGCTCAGGTCATAAATTCACGGTCTGTGACTTCGAGCCCCACGTTGGGCCCTGTGCTGACAGCTCAGAGCCTGAAGCCTGTTCTGGATTCTGTCTCCATTTCTCTCTGCCCCACCCCTGCTTACACTCTGTCTCTGTCTCTCTCAGAAATAAAAGTTAAAAAAAAAGAAAAAAAAAAAGAAAGATCACTCTGAGGGTAAAATGAGGAAAATGTAGTGGGTGGATGCAAAAACAAAGATAAAAGGAAGGAACTCAAAGGAGGCTAATGCAAAAATCTAAGTGAAGATGATAGTGCCATGAACACAGGCTAAACAGTAGTTATTCAAATGTTATCTGAATCGGAATGAATTTCAAACTGGATTTGTTAACGAGTTTCACTTGAAAGATGAGCTAGAGACATTCAAGATACAACCATGTTTCTTGTTGTTGGTTTGCTGGCCAGAGCAATTAGAATATGAGCAAATTGAGAAAATTTAAAAACAGCAGATATTGGGGGAGGAGAGTCTTTCCTTGTTCACAGGTTAGTCATCTGATATGGACTAGAAATCGGGGAAAAGAAGAAGCAGACAGTGAGATGGGAGGATGCAGAATTAGAAAACACTTCAGGAGAGAATGGTCAGCATTGTCAAATGCTGCCAACAGGAAAGGGAGATGAGCAGCAAGTAAGAATCACAATTGGATTAAGTGATTGGAGGTCTATGTTGACCTTGAGAACTGCAATTTTTGCGGAATTATGGGGATTTAAGTCTGATTAAAGTGTGTTCAATATGTAACCTCAGGAGTACTACTGAAGACGGAGAACACAGACAACTCTTTCTGGGGTTTTACTGGAAAAGGGGAAAACGTAGTAGTTTCTAGAGTGAGGTGAGGACAAGCAAATATTTTTTTTTTAACTGAGATGGGAATAATACGGCATATCTGGATAATGATGGAAATAAATGTTTTTATTTATTTTATTCTTTCTTTCTTTCTTTCTTTCTTTCTTTCTTATAGAATTTAAAGTCTTTAAAAAAATGATGTGACATAATGAGAGGTTGCAGATACAGGCATGGATGTGTAGGCTTCCTGTGCTCCAATGCTTAAATCAAGCAGAACAATCTGATTTTCTCTTTACTAGCTCTATTATTTATAGAGAAATGTTGAAGACCCAATGTAATTGTGGACACATACATTTCTCCTTCCAGTTCTTTCAGTTTTGCTTTGTATATTTTGAAGTATTCCTTGAGTTTCCTGTTATATTTTATTATTGGTTCCTATTTTAATTTCATTATGGTAAAAGAAAATAGTTTGTATTACTACAAATGTTTTAAATGTGTTTAAATTTTATTTCATGGACTAATATAAGTGTTCCAAGTGCACTTGAAAAGAAAAGGATATGTGTTGTCTATTATTAGATGGAGTGTTTTATAAATGTCAACCGGATCCAGCTGCTTGATGGTGTTTTATTCAATCCTCTCTATCCTTTTTGATTGTTCATTTACTAATTCTATTAATAACAGGAAAATGTTAAAGACTTCAACTATAAGTGTGGATTCATATATTTCTTCTTATATTTCTTTCAGTTTTTGCTTTGTGTATTTTGAAGTTCTATCTTTAGACATAAAAATATTAAAGCTCGTTATTTCACTTTGGTGAACTGACCCTTTGATCAATATACTCATCTTTTCATTGTCAGAAATTTTCCTTCTTTTGAGATCTATTTCAGATATTAATATAGCTACTCAAGCTTTGATTAGATTTTGTATGACGTAACTCTTTCCGTTGTTTTTAATCTTAATGTACCTCTATCATTATTTTTGAAGTTTCTTGAAGATAGCATATAGTTGAGTCATATTTTCTTAAAATGCTTTGGCAATTCATGTCATTTAAAATTGGTGCTTTTAGATCATTTACACTAATGTAATTATTGATTGGTATTGATATGATAAGTACTATTTTTTTCTTGTTGTATGTTTTTTCTTATTTTTCCTTCTTGGTAGTTCCTTTGTTTCTATTTTTCCCTTTTATTTTGGGTTATTTGAATATTTTTATGTTGAAGTTTAATTTAGCTTTTGTGATTTTGACCATACCTCTTTGAATAATGTTTAGTTGTCACCCCAGGATTTAAAATTCATACTTAATTTTTCATAAGCCATTTAAAATCAACAATTTGGTACTTCAAGTGAAATTTTATGAATTTTACAGTTCCCTTTACCCTCCCTCACTTTAAGCTATATTTAAATTATATATTACATCTACATACACTGAAAACCCTATCATTGCATTATATATGTGTGCGTATATACATTTACTGTATGTGTGTATGCATATGTTAACTATTCTCTTCTAAAGTTCTTAAAACATGTTCGGCAATTGTATAAATACACACACACACACACACACACACACACACACACACACACTGCAAATACCAAACACATTTTAAGAACTCTGGATGACAGGCTGGGATTCAAGATGCCAGCGTGGGAAAATACTGAACTTATTTCTTCTCATGGACACACATACAGGGACTTCCTCCTAAATAAGACCTGAAAATTAGCTGAACAGCTCCTCCAAAAAAAAAGGGCAAAAGAGTCACATGAAAATGGTTAGGAGAGACAGAGATACAGTCTTGTAAAAAATCTCACCCCTGGTATGGTAATCTATGATATAGAGGGAACTCACAAATATGGAGCTTCCCCCTGAGGAGTGAGGAACCAAGCAAAAGCAGTTCTGATAGGGAAGTATATAGAAATGTAGGCCTACCTTAGAATACTATAAAAATCTTAAACAGTTTAATCTTATACCCAAAGGAAATACAAAAAGAGGAACAAACAAAGCTCAAAATTAGTGGAGGGAAGAAAATAAGAAAGACTAGAGTAGAAATAAATAAAATACAGACTTAAAAAAACAATAGTAAAGATCAATGAAACCAAGAGCTGGTTCTTTGAAAAAATAAACAACATTTATGAAAGCTCATCACGAAAAAAAGAGAAGACCTAAATAAATAAAATCAGAAATGAAAGAAGAGAAATCACATCTGAGTCCACAGAAATACAAAGGATTGTAACATAATAAAAAATTATATACCAACAAATTGGAGAACCTAGAAGAAACAGGTAAATCCCTAGAAACATACCATATTTCAAAACTGAATCAAGAAGAAATAGAAAATTTGAACAGCCTGATTATCAGTAATGAAATTAAATCAGTAATCCCAACAAACGAAAGTCCAGGACCAGATTGCTTCAGAGGTAAATTCTACTCAACATATGAATAGCTGATTCCTATTTTTTCAACCTATTCTGAAGAAGTAGAAGAAAGAGGAGGAGGAAGAAAGGAGGAGGGGGAGGGGGGCAGAAGGGAAGGGGGAGGAGGAGGAGGGGGAAGAGAAGGAGGAAAGAAGAAGATGATGAGGATGGTGACAATGACAATGATGACAGAGGATGGGGAGGAGGGGAGGAGGAAGGAAAACTTCCAGATTCATTCTGTGAGACCATCATTACCCTGATACCAAACCAGATAAAGACATTACAAAGAAGGAAAATTACAGTCCAATAGTCCTGATAAATTTAGATGTATAAAAATATCAACAAAATATTAGCAAACTGAATTCAACAATACATTAAAGACATCAGTCACCACAATCAAGTGGATCTATTTCAGAGATGCAAGGATGATTCCATATTTGCAAATCAATGGAACAAATTAAAATAACAAAGAAGAATAAAAATCATATAATCCTCTCAGAAAACACTGAAAATGCATTTGACAAAATACAATACCCATTCATGTTAAAACTCTCAACAAAGCCAGTTCTTAGAGGGTGTATATCTCAACATGATGAATATCATATATGACAAGCCCACACCTAACACCATACTCAATAGTGAAAAAAACTGAATACTTTTCCTCTAAGGTTAGAAATAAGACAAGAATGGCCACTATGGCCACTTTTATTCAACATAGTGTTTGAAGTCCTAGTCAAAGCAATTAGAAAACAAACAAAATACCCAAACTGGAAAGGAAGAGGTAAAATTCTCACTATTTGCTCATAACATAATTTTATACATAGAAAACCCTAACAGCTCCACCAAAAAGCTCTTAGAATTGATAAATACTGTAAATTTTCAGGGGCCAAAATATACAAAAATTGGTTGTATTTCTATATGCTAACAATTAACTACCAGAAACAGAAATTAAGTAAACAATCTCATTTACAATTGCATAAAAAGGAATAAAATATCTGGAAATACATTTACAAAGAGGTGAAAAACCTGTATTCTAAAAGCTGTAGCTCATTGGTGAAAGAATTGAAGACGACAAAATAAATGAAAAGATATTTCATGCTCAAGGAATGGAAGAATTTATATTGTTAAACTGCACATCCTACCCAGAGCAATCTACAGATTTGATGGAATCTCTATCAAAATGACAATGGCACTTTTCAAAGAAATAGAACACACAGCCCTAACATTTGTATGGACCACAAATTACCCTGAATATCCAAAGCAACCTTGGAAAAAAAAAAAAGGTGAAGGCATGACTCTCTCTGACTTCAAACTGTATTACAAAGGCCTAATAATCAAAACAGTATGGGATTGACATAAAAACAGAGACATAGATCAATGGAAGACTATAGAAAGCCCGGAAATAAATCCATGTGTAAATAATTTATTTACTTATGCACAGGAGCCAAATATATAGCCAATTGGGAAACGATGGTCTCTTCAATAAAGATGCTAAGAAAAATGGACAGTCACATGCAGAAAAAATGAAGCTAAACCACTATCTTACACAAGACACAAAAACTAACTCAAATTGGATTAAAAACTTGAATGTAAGACCTGCTGAAAACCTAGATGAAAACATAGGCTATAATCTCCTTGGTAAAAGTCTCGGCAGATTTTTGGATCTGAGTCCAAAAGCAAAGGGAACAAAAGCAAAAATAAACAGGTGGGACTATGTAATACTAAAGTTTCTGCATAGCACAAGAAAATGCAACCTACTGAATGGGAGACAATATTGGCAAGTCACTTATCTGACGAGGGGTTAAAATCAAAAATATATAAAGAGCTCATACAACAGATGTTCAGCTCATAGATATTCAGATCGTGTTCTTATTTCTACCTTACAGTTTTATTCTACATTTCAGTTAATACACGGAATATTTTAATATATCAAATGCACCTAATTTATATCTGCTACAAAATGCTGTACTTCTCCCACCTTGTACATAAGTATTTTATGTTTAGGGCCTGTCTTTAATTTATCTAAGCAACAGACAACTTGAAACCAGATTCTGTTATCCAACCTACCCAACCAACTCTGGGAATGATTTCATTAGTTCTCTTTGGTTTCTATGCCTAAAGCCATTCCAAAAGAGTTTGTACTTATAAAGATATGATGGATGAATGCATTAGGATATGTTCATATGTCTGAGGCAACTCATAAAAATATTAGGTCTGTCCAAAAATGCTACTGAATCAAAACATTTAAAGATGATATGTCACGCAAACCCTGTAACAGTTTTCCTAAATTGGCTAACACTCAAACACCAGTTTCTATATCAGAGTCATTATGCTGCTTCTCATGCAATAGTCTCATTTTCCATGAGAATCATATACAAAAATCAGAAATATCTGCAGTCTCTACACAATGAGGCTGCAAACAATTTGCAATCAATGCCCTATATTACTGATGAATGATAACATTTATATTAGTTATAGGACATTATTGTAAGAAAAATTACAGTCATCCGAATGGCTGATACTTTCAGGGAACAATGTCACCGATTTCACAATATTTTCACAAGCTAGAAACCAAAGGATATAATTTTATCACTTGTAATAGAATGAAAAACATGTCATCATCAGCCCAAACTATAATTTTTATATATAAAATGAAATCCTGGAACTTTCAATGTAACGGTGCGTAAATGAGAATACTTTGTACATTTAATGAAATTTCAGAAGCAATCAGTGGAGGGATAAGCAAGATGTGCCACCTTTGCCAGACTGTCATTTTATGTAACTACCCTGTGGGAAAACCACTATTAATGGTTGAAGGTTCTTAATGCCTTAGGGCCCTCTTCATTTGCTAAGACATGATAATCAGCTATGCCAGGTTGTGTGGGCTCTGTCTCTGCCAACTCATGAATACATTTCTCAAAAAGTTTCATAAACAGAAGGGAAGATAAGCTGCTTCTGTCTTCAGAGCCTTCTGTCAAGAATTTAGAACCTCTCTTGTTTGGAAAGAGAAAAATAAATAGAAGCCAAATTGAAAATGTCAATCCTTAGAAGGAAAATACATTTAGGTCATATTCAACTCTAAATGATCTTCACATCATAAGAAAAAAAAACATTGTAATTGCTAATCCACAATATTTGAACATCTAAAACATATGTTAGTGAGGCATATTCTCCTCAGCTCTTTAAATTCTGCGAGAAAGTCTCGTATTATGCTCCTGCTACACGAAAATACTGTTATGAGTAACCTGTTTTTTTGTTCTTTATAATTTACTCTTCCACTTTTTCAACTGTATTTCTTACTTCTAGGTTTCTTTTAAAGTGATGTTTAAGGGAGAATTAATTAATTTTCAACAGGAAGAGGCAGAAATATGTTTGTTGCTTTTTTTATGCTGCTACTATAAGATCATCACTAGAATCATAATATGGTAGATGCAAAAACTGCCTCAAATCCATCCTTTCTTTGTGGCCATATCCTTTGTTAGTGCATCACTTGGTTATATTATTTTCTTTGATCAATGAGACATTAGCAAAAGCGAAATTCTAGGACTGGTTTCCTGGTTTCTTTAGTTAGAGAAATATCTCCCAGACACTCCTTCGAGAAAGAACTTACTGCCCAACTTCAGGAAGTGCAGTTAGCAGAAAACCTACAGTTATCACCTCCCTCAGAGTCTGCCTCAAAGATTCATATTGCTGGAGGTAAAGCCTTTCTGATATTCACTCTAGAATTCCAAGATGGATGGGAACAAGGATTCACTAGAGTTGTTTCACAGTTTGACTTCTTTTTCCAAATATGTTTATTTTGGCTTCTTTTTACAGGTGGTGGTCACAAATAAATATCTTGTACCTCACAGTTCATCTCCAGATTTGATCTGAAAAACTAAACTTGAGACAGAAAATTCCATTACCTTGTAAACAAGCCTGGGTTAGTGTGCTGGAAGGGAAGATAACATCTGGAGACTATATGAGCTACATCAGCTGAGGTCTCCATTGGATCAACCAGCACACTAGCCAACTGGTTAACTGATTAAAGACGTATGAGTGATCCCAGCTGAGATGAACAGGAGAATCACCCAGCTGAGCCCACCCCAAACTGCCAACCTGTGATTTATGATGTAATTAGTAGTTGTTATTTAAAAAAACAAACAAACAAACAAACAAAAAAAACACTTCATTTTGTGGCATTTTATTACACAGAAGAGATAACCTAAAAAACTTACACTTAAAATTGAAGGGCTGCTGAACAAAATTTTAAGCCATGCAATGTTAATTTATTGATTTAAATATAAGTTGAATTAGCAAAAGGACCAACAGCTTGAGCTAAAAGGGTATGAGTTAAGCTATGAAGAGGCTACCAGGCCCCCAACTGTGTATAAGCAGAAAGCACAGTGGCAGAGCTATCTAGCTGCACAGACCTATCTAGCTGCAAATATGGAGCATTTAGAGAACATAAAGGGAACCTTAGAAGAAACAGTCAATAAATCTGAGGGCAAAGCCAAGAGACTCAAAGAATGTTGAATGGGGGAATATCCCTAGAGAAAACTGGAGAAAACCTGATAGATGAGCTACTTCCAGGTAGCAAAATCTGGGACTAATGAAGATGTATCATTTACTACCAGAGAAGGTAGCCTTTGAGATTTGTGTCCAGCTTGATTTCAGAATGCTAAGGCTCAGCAACAGTTATGGGAATAGAAATGGCCACAGCAGGTAATCTTCTGTCTCAACATTGTATGTTGGGCAAGTCAGAGGCAGAAAACATCTTTTTAGTTCAGCAGTTTCTGAATTCAAGAAACTTCCTCAATATAGGGGCGCCTGGGTGGCTCAGTTGGTTGAGCGTTCGACTTTGGCTCAGGTCATGATCTTGTAGTCTGTGAGTTCGAGCCCCGCATCGGGCTCTGGGCCAACAGCTCAGAGCCTGGAGCCTGCTTTGGATTCTGTGTCTCCCTCTCTCTCTGCTCCTCCCCCGCTCATGCTCTGTCTCTCTGTCAAAAATAAATAAACATTTAAAAAAATTAAAAAAAAAAAAGAAACTTCCTCAATATATAATTAAAGCTCATGAAATCCTGGACTTCGAGGCTGATACAATGATTATATTCAATCTGTGGAGATCCTAGAATGGCACTGAGGATATTTTATGTGTAAATATTGTGAATAATTGATGGCCAGAAGGTAGACTGTTTAGAAGTTTGTAAAGATGGCTACAAAAGTTTCCTCTCCCTTGTTCATGCCCTTCAGTAATAAGTTCTCATAATGGCTTTAAGACTGGCCATGTTGCACGCTTTACCAATAGGGTAATAAGCAAATGTAACACAAGTAGAGGCTTAAAAATGCTTGTGCTTTAGGGCAGGTTCACTTGTTGATCTTGGGAAATATGGCACCATATGAAGAAGCTAGCCAGCTGGCCAATCAGAAACATCATGGAACAAAAATGATTCTGAATATGCTGAGGTTTTTCTAGAACAACCAGTGCCTTCTTCCTCAGCTGACAGCAGTGATCCAGCTGAGATGTGTAGAACTATCCAGCTATTCCAAAGCAAATTACCAACTCACAAAATGTAAAGTCAAATACACTGTTTAAAACTAGTAGATTTGGGATAATTTAGTTACACAGAAAGTTAACTAAAACAATCAAATATAAAAGGTATCCTAAATTAATAATTTCATGATAAATAAGTCATAATATAACATAAAGTAGACTTTTAAATTCAATAATGCTACACAATTGTCAAGCTCCTCTATTAGACATAATATTTCAGATTTAATTCCTATTTCATCAAAATTTAATGTTACTTGAGAATATAAGCATATTAGTATGATTACTATTATATCACATTGATAGTTTACTCATGAAAATAAATAAAATTCAAGTAACACTTATTTACTTCAATTACTTATATCATGATTGCTTATCAGCTCCTGGACATACGAGTCAATCATTTTTGATAATTTGATACTTTAAAAATATAAATTATTATAATAACAGGTTTTACATAATCTGTACTTCTCATTTTGAAGTAGTTGCATTCACTATTTAAGGATTTCCTGATGGACATCTTGAAAAAAAAAGCAAAAAAAAATCATCAAACTATCATAAATGTTGAGAATAAAGAACCTGGGGTGAGGGTTAAAACTATTGCTCAGTTAAATAGTCCCTTTATGTGCCAGCAACAGCTGGGCAATCAACTTTCTGTCATAACTATCTACAGTAAGCAGCTTGCCCATGGCCAAGTCAATAATTATAGAATCAAATGGTTCATCAACTTTCTTCCAAGGTTTAATTTGGCACACAGTGCTTTGAAAAATAAAGCATTATAAAATATTATTACAATTCCTGAATTTAATATCCTACTACTGTTTCTGACCTAGTTAGGTGGAATAAATTGAAATCCTTTCATTAATATGTTAACAGAGTCATTTTAAAATTGAATTTTGATAGTAATCCCCTTGAAATTGCTTATAAAGAACTACAGTATATTGCTGAGCTTCTTATGCTAATTTTAAAAAGATGACAACTGTCTTATGATCTTAAAATACCAATGCAAAGTTCTGTGTCAGTCAATTTCTTGGCAACAAAATAAATTTCAATCTGATTATTCTTGATTTAAAGATTTGCTAATTCTCTTTAATTTGTGAAGAGCAAGATTTAGTATAAAGTTTCACATATATGCAAGGTAAACATGACCTTATTTTATAAATATTGTTGAGATGGTGTCATATCTAAGTTTGTGGTTTGTAAATATTGGTGTGTTAAAAAAAAATACAGGGGCGGCTGGGTGGCTCAGTCGGTTGAGCGTCCGACTTCAGCTCAGGTCACGATCTCGCGGTTCCTGGGTTCGAGCCCCGCGTCAGGCTCTGGGCTGATGGCTCAGAGCCTGGAGCCTGCTTCCGATTCTGTGTCTCCCTCTCTCTCTGCCCCTCACCCGTTCATGCTCTGTCTCTCTCTGTCTCAAAAATAAATAAACATTAAAAAAATTAAAAAAAAATCAGTGGACAGTTTATTAAAAATTCAGATGCTCAAAGAATCATGTTGATAACTTTGTACTGCTAAGTAAAAGCTAGGTGCTCCAGGATTTCTGAACTACCATTCTAAAGGAATTCACTGATGATCAAGTCATGTAAATGAATATATTCAATACTATAAAATAGTGGTCCTTTTCCATATAACAGCTGAATGAAGCACTGTGAGATAACATTTTCTTTTTTTAAATTTTTTAAATGTTTATTTATTTTTGAGACAGAGAGACAGAGCACGAGTCGGGGAGGGGCAGAAGAGAGGGAGATACAGAATCCTAGCAGGCACCAGGCTCTGAGCTGTCAGCAGAGAGCCTGACACGGGGCTAGAACTAAATGAACCACAAGATCGTGACTTGAACCAAAGTTTCTTTACGGCTCTCTAGAAAGATAATTTTTAGTCCACAAAAAAATAAGAATTGTGTTACCATTAACATACAAATAATTTCAGAGATACTTCTTCAATATATATATAAGTCTCTTTTCTATTCCTTTTCTTTTTTTTAAGTTTGTTTATTTTGAGAGACAGACACAGCATGAGCAGGGGAGGGGCAGAAAGAGGCAGAGAGAAAGAGAATCCCAAGCAGGCTCCTCACTGTCAGCACAAAGTCCAATACAGGGCTCGAACCCAGAAACTGTGAGATCATGACCTGAGCTGAAATCAAGAGTTGGAGGCATACCCAACTGAGCCACCCAGGCACCCCTATTTTACTCCTTTTCTATTTGAATCAGAATTTCCATAGGTTGGGATAAGAATGTGGATTTTTAGCAAGCCAAAAAACTGCCTAAATAAGTGGTTCTCAAAGTAATTCTGTAAAATAAACCATTTACCAACAAAACATTTTTATGTTGGTACACTATTGCTTATTAAGTCTTCACCTTTGACAGGCATGCAAGTACCTCTCAATCTCATTTATTTTACTGCTCAAAACAATCATATGAAGTAGATATTCTTATACCCATGTTACAGGTGTAGAAACTGCAGTGAAAAAATTTAAATAATTAACTCAATCACACAGATATCAAGGAATAAAGCCAGGAAGTAATCCTGGTATGTCTGACTTCAAAGGTAATGATCATTTCTTATCTAAATGCCCTAATATTTTACTTTGATTCTTCAGGTCTTAAGAGTGTTAAAATAACCAAATAGTAAATTAAGGCTACTATAAATATTGCCATTGTGTGTATATATTCAGAAAGAGATTGTCTGATGAACAGACATTGAATATAGAAGGAATCACTGGAGAAACTTAGTGATATCTGAATTTAAATAGGTCTCTTGTTTTTAAAGTCATTTTTAAACTATTAACCTTCTATATTTCAAGGTCAAGAAAACTGTGGAAAATAGCATAAAATAATGTATTTATATATGTATATACACTAATGTATTTATCACTTATTAAATATAATAAATTGTAACATATTTAATATATTTATAAAATAAATATAACATATTACTATTTATTTATTATATATATTTGTATAAATACTATATATATAATACTATATGTATATAGTACTATATATACACATACACATACACATAAATACCACATATATGGTATTAAAAGGCTATCCTTATAACCTTTTAGGTGAAATAAGTGCTGATAGACTTGAATAGGTTAAGATTCTTACATGAACAAAACATTTATACAGTATTCATCACATTATTGATTTCTGTATTTTTTTCCTTTGGATATCTTTGTCTGGTTTTGGTATCAGCATAATATAGTCTTCATAGACTTAGTTGGAAAATGTTTCCTGTTTGGAAACTTTTTGGAAAGGTTTGTGAAAGGTTGGTATTAATTCTTCATTAAACATTTTTAAAATTCACAGTGAAGATATCTTGTCCTAGGCTACTCTGTTTTTAAAGATTTCCTTTTGTGTTACTCATTCAATATCTTTTAATTTACAGGTCTATTCATATTTTCAATTTCTTCTTGAGTAAGTGTTGGTAGTCTTAATAGGCATCTGTTCATCTCATTAAGGTTATCTAATTTTGTATTAAATTTTTCATGGCATTCATTCCCTTGTCAGCATCTTTATATTTCTGTAAGATCTGTAATAATGTTCTTTCAACCTTGTTCTTAGTAATTTGATTGTTCTCTAATTTTTCTTTTGGATAGTCAACTAATATTTGTCAATTGTGTTGATCTTTTCAAGGAGCATGCTTTTGGTTTCATTGGTTTTTCTCTATTGTTTAGAGAACAATATTGTGTCTATTGTGTCTACCCTCTTTTTCATTTATTTCTGTCCTACTCTTTATTATTTCCTTCTTTCTGCTTGTTTTGATTTCAGTTTTTTCCCCCTAATTTCTCAAAATAGAAACTTTGGTTGGTATTTGATATTTTTCCTGTTGTAAACATAGAGTTTTACAAGTAATATAAACCTTTAATGCTGTACTCCATAAATTGTGGTATGTTGTCTTCCATTTTTCACTTATCTCTAAGTATTATTTAAATTCTCTTGTGATTTCTTTTTTGATTCATTGGTTATTTAGGAGTATATATATATATATATATATATATATATATATATATTTTTTTTTTTATTTCACCCTGCTTTTAATTTCCCAAATTATTTTTCATTATTGTTTACTGATTTCATTATATTATAGTTGGAGAAGATATTTTGTATGATCCAAACACTTCTAAAATATTAAAATATGTTTTATAGTCTAGCATATGGTCTAGCCTGGAAATACATGTGCACTTGAGAAGAATGTACATTTTGCTGTTAAAGGCTGAGTATTTTATAGTTGTAGGCCCATTGGCTTATGGTATTATTTAAATCCTCTGTTTCTTTATTGATCTTTTGATTAGTTTGTTCCAGTCATTATGGAAAGTGGGGCATTGAGTTCTCCAACTATTATTACTATAGTATCTATTTTTCTATTCTATTAATTCCTGCTTTTGTATTGCTGTTAGGTGCATGTATATTTAAAATTTTATGTCTTCCTGATACATTAGTACCTTCATAACTTTAGAAAATGTCCTTTTGTTTCCAGTTATAATTTTGTACTAAAGTCTTCTTTATCTGACATTAGTATATCCAGTCCAGCTCTCTTTTGATTACTGTTTGCATGTGTATCTTTCCAATCCATTCCAAAAGAATTGATCCATTTTCTTCCTATTCACTTTACATTTACTTCAACCAACTTGTGTCTTTGAATCTAAAGGGTGTCTCTTATAGACAGCACATAGTTGACTCACAATTTTTTAGACATTTATATCAATCTTTCCCTGTTGAGTGAAATTTCGAATCCACTTTCATTGAGCATAATAGCTGATATGGTAGGGGTTATGTCTCTGAATTTACAATTTGTTTTGTATTTGTATTACCTTTTTTGGGTCCTCTGTTTTTATATTACTGCTTTCTTTTGCATTAAACAGATACTTTTAGTGTACCTTTTTCAATTTATTTTTGTTTTTCTTTAATAAATGCTCACCAGATTCTTGCATGCCTTTGGTTAATTTATAGAGGTCTAAAAAAACTGATTTTGGCTTTTTAAAAAGGTTTGGCTATTTTTCTCATTTCTTTTATAGAAGTTAGAATTTTTGGAGGTCTTTGTGGAGGTCATCCCTATAAACCATCTAGAACTATCTTAATGACTATTCATTTTTAATAAGGCATAAAAGTGAATCTACACAAGTGATTAATTTATCTGTTCCAATTTTTAAGGGCACATTTTCTGTCATATTAGCTATCAAATTCACGTGTTGAAACCTTCGTTAATAATAAAATGGGCTTTTGGGGTGCCTGGGTGGCGCAGTCGGTTAAGCGTCCGACTTCAGCCAGGTCACGATCTCGCGGTCCGGGAGTTCGAGCCCCGCGTCGGGCTCTGGGCTGATGGCTCAGAGCCTGGAGCCTGTTTCCGATTCTGTGTCTCCCTCTCTCTCTGCCCCTCCCCCGTTCATGCTCTGTCTCTCTCTGTCCCAAAAATAAATAAACGTTGAAAAAAAAATTAAAAAAAAATAATAAAATGGGTTTTTAAAAGTCCCAAGGCAAAATCATCTAGTTGTAAGAAGTAATTGTTCCAATGATAAACATTAGTACTCCTCTGTTATATCAACTTAAAATTAGATTATCTACTGTTCACTAATTCAAATCTAAAATTACCCAGAGAGATTATTACAACTTGTTTCCCAAAATGTATCAAAGGAACTTGGGGAAACATTTTTAATGTTTTTAAAATGTCTAACTTTATAAAAAAACAAATCTTAAGTGAAAAAAAGTGGTATACATATATATATATATATTTATGCAGTTCACCATTTTACTGTAGTTATGAGTACATATGAATAATATAAATTTGTAAAGTTATCTAATAAACTTCATTATCTTATTAACAGATGATAACTCAAATTTTATTTGGATACTTGCAAGTATTAATAAAAGACAAATCCTGAAACAGTTTGGAAAGCTCTAATTATTATCATTTCTTCTTAGCTAAATGAAATATAATTACTTTAAATTTAAATTTTAGCTCCTCCCTGAATTCCAGAATAAAACAAAACAAATATGTTAATCTTCCTCCACAGAAGAACCTCATATGATGAATACAATGAAAATATTGTATTCATATTTCCCTCAAGTGAAAGAACTAATATATAATATAATCCCAAGAACTGTAAGGTATTCCTTTCTCATTTTCATATTGAACTTTTTGAAAATTAGTTTAGCAGAATCAGTACTGAAAAAAATTTTCTGAAAAATCACTGGAGATTGTAAGAGATCAAGATGTCTACACGTGTAATCCCTTACTATTCCTCCCAGCAGGAAGTGGAGGTTAATTCCCATTGAATTTTGGCCATCCTTACTGATTTTCTTTACTTCCATACTGTACAGAAGTGATATTCTGGAACTTCTGAGAACAGATCCTAAGAAACGTGATAGTTTCTACTCAAGCCCCTCAGAATGCTCTTCTTAGGATGTTCCTTAGGATGCTCTTTAGTGGAATGTTCCCTCTCAAAACTTCACTGCTATGCTAAAGAAACCCAAGCCACATGAAGAAACAACCACGTGTAGGTGTTCTTTTTTAAAACTCCAGCTAAACTCCCAGTACTATCTGGTATCAACTGTCAGCTATATCTGTGAGCATGAAACTACTTGGAAATCTATCCTGCCTGGGTCATTAATGACTGCAGCCTCAACACCACCTGATACAGTTAGATGAAGAATTTGGAGCAAGAATCCTTTGCTGAAACTGTAAGTCCCCAGAATCATACAAAGTAAGATAAAATTGTTTTAAGCCATTCGGTTTGGAGTGCTTTTTAAGAAAACTTTTATTTTTCTAACTAAGCAATCTCCACACCCCACACGGGGATTGAACTCACAACCCTGAGATCAAGAGTCACATGTTCCACTGACTGAGCCAGCCAGACACCCCAGGTTTGGAATGCTTTTTATTTTTTGTATTCTTCAGTAAGAAATAACAGGGACAAAGAAATAGTCCCTTGTTCTGAATAGAATTTGCATTTATTTAATGTAAGCTCCTTGTACTAATGTATGCATTACACTGCTGGCTAATTTTAACTATGTACTCAAATTCCTAAATGAAATTTTTAACCAAACCACTAAACACTAAACTAAATCTTACAGATTTTTTATTGTGGAAAAAAAAAGCAAAACATTACCACATTGTAAAGTTAGGTCTTATGAAATTAATATTTGCACAGATTACAAACTGCTTAATTTGAAAGAAAAATAATTTCATACTTGTCACGAATTATCAATCCTTATTTAATGTTTGCTTCAAAACCCTCTATTTAGAGTCTTGAATATTAAATTTGAGAACTTAAAGATTATTTCTACACCTCATATTGGAGAGTAAAATGAGTATTAAGGGAAAGAACAAATAATTGAGTAAAATTTGAAAATGGTTTATGAAACATACCAAGTGAATACTCAGAGAATAGGAAATATTTATGACAAATTATCTCTGTGATTATTAAAGCCATGACTATTCTCTCTCAAATTCTAGAGAATAATTAATTGCTTTTACCTTTTTCTCTAATTTTTTGACAATATTGCCAATATTGACAATATCAAAGTTCTCCTTTGGTACACTATTTTTAGTATGAAAATAATAAAGAGGGGCACCTGGGTGGCTCAGTCGGTTAAGTGGCCGACTTCAGCTCAGGTCATGATCTCGCAGTCCGTGAGTTCTAGCCCCGCATCAGGCTCTGTGCTGACAGCTCGGAGCCTGGAGCCTGCTTCAGATTCTGTGTCCCTCTCTCTCTGACCCTCCCTATTCATGCTGTGTCTCTCCCTGTCTCAAAAATAAATAAACGTTAAAAAAATTTAAAAAAAGAAAGAAAATAATAAAGAAAACTAATATGGTTAGAAGATAAGGACCAGAAGAAACAACTAAAATTCCACCAAGTTATCTGTAGATTTGATATATTGTACCTATCATTATAAAGTACATTACATGTACTTTATACAAGTACATTATTACAAGTACATTTACATGTTCTTTTAATATTTCCCTCCTTAGAATTGAAAAACAGTGCTGTCTCTAAAAATAGCAGTTTGTAAAACACTCTCATTGTAGAATTCATTCTCTTTTTAAAATTTGCTGTTTAGCCTATTCATATATTTTATATGCAATTTGATTTTATTTAAAAAATTTTAATGTTTATTTTATTTTTGAGAGAGAGAGAGAGAGAATGGGAGGGGCAGAGAGAGAGAGGGAGAGAGAGACAGAATCCAAAGCAGGCTCCAGGCTCTGAGCTGTCAGCACAGAGCCCAATGTGGGGCTCAAACTCATGAACCGTGAGATCATAACATGACCCGAAGTCGGATGCTTAACCGACTGAGCCACCCAGGCATCATGAAATTTGATTACTTTTTATTTTAAAAAGTAATTCTCTAATATAATTTACTAAAGTATAAACAATTATCAATTATTTCAAATTATAAATACCATTATTACTAACCTATTGAGAGTCTTTTTCTTTTCTTTCCTAATGACCATAAACTGACTGAGTTTGGACAAAGTTTACATTGGGAAAGGGACACTGACATGACCTAGTGGGTAACTTCTTTCGGGCCAAATGGTGTGCTGTTGTTGAATCTACATCTGAAAGTGTAGGTGGAATACATTTGTTATATGCTTGTACACCTCTGTCCCCTCCATGCTAGGGGGGAATCTATAGGTTGGAAAGAGGTATAGGTAGAGAAGTACTACTACTTTTCAGTCCACGCAACTTTAAGATTCTTTTGAGTCAAATTCCTCTGTGACTGATGCTTTGATATTTGGAGCCTCTGGGGAAGGGATGCAGCCCTACTCAGAAGAGACCTTTCGGGGATGGTATGCATCACCTCTCTGACACAGCTACCAAGGAAAAACCCATTTGAAGAGCACATTGCTACTGGACTCTTACTGAAATTTAATGTCTTATTCATGAAACCTATGTAATTCACCCATCTGATATTCTCATTTTGTGTGAGTCAACTCAGACTCAGTAACTATAAGAAGACTGAAAGTGCCTCAAAAGCCTCACTTATCAAATGGAAATGGTATATTTAGGAGCTGACACATATCGTATAGCACCTCGGTTTTAAATAAGAACACTGAATAGGTATTTCTGAAATAAATTTATTCACATTCTGCTGTTTGCAACAACACTGACCACTGGGAACTCTGATTCATAGAGGTTTCCCTGATTAGCTGGGCCTTGTTAGTTTACTGAAGTCTCAGCTAATCTGGACACGCATGGTGTCACTGGGCCATTGTGGCTTATCAGCAGCAATCCAGAAATGAAAGTAGACACAATTGTTAAAGTATGTAGGCAGAAATCAGGGCTGTTCTCATAACTTTGACCAATATTCCCCTTGATAAACCTTGTTATAGTTTTATTGACTCTTGGACTGTTGCCAATGGCCTAGCTGTTTGGACTGCTATTTGGAAATCTATAGACTGGCAGATAAAAAGTAAATCTATCTGGACTGTGGAAACAAATTATGGCTGCTGATTCAGCTGTTTGAGTCACTATACAGATGCCAAGAATAAGGACAATTCTCTGATGAGAGATATGGATTGCCACCATTGCTGCCTAGATCCATTATCATACCAGATATAACACATCCACCAATAAAAATACTAGGCACAATGTAAAGACTTTATTTATGATTCAGAGGTACCACTGCATGCCAGACTTGTTATTCCTGTCAAAATTTAACTCATTTGTCTAAATGAGAGACATATTACATGCCCTCCTTGTCCTCTCTCTGCCTGTTCCCAATGGTTTGACTACTGCAGACATTTGTCCCCATTGATGGTTCTTCACTGTTGTCAACACATTTCCAATTATGCTGTTGTTCTAGCACAGGCAACTGACTGTGGACCCACTCTCATAGCCCTTAAAGCTAACCTGTGTTATATATTTGGATTTCCAGAACATTTGTAGTCTGATGACAATATACCGTTTGTTGTAAAAATCACTCAAAAATGAACTCCTAATCAGTGTGTTCAATGTATATTTCATGCTATCTACAATCCAGTCATCTAATATTGTTGAGCACCGGAATAGCTCAAAAATTAACTCAACGCATTATTGACATATTCTTTTTTCCTGCTTCATACTCCTCAGCAATGAAATTTAGTTAGTCACTGAATGCAGTTGTTCCCAGAAAGGAATTATCTCTTCTGTGCCACTTCCTCAATAATGATCAGAGTCACAGTGGTAAAGAGTTATACAAGCCTTTTTTTTTTTTTTTAATATACAGGCCTTTTTAGAAAAGTCTGGATTCTTCCTTGGACACTCCTTGGCATTTTTTTTCTCCCCCTTTCTGAATAGCTATCTTTCCAAGCAGGGGTTTGGGGGATTCAAAAAATCTTGGTTGTCTACTTGGATTATTGTCTTGGGTTGACACTTTCCTGGATAATAATTTAAAAAAACGAAGGGCATCTGGGTGGCTCAGTTGGTTAAGTATCCAACTCTTGCTTTGGGCTCTGGTCATGATCTCATGATTGTGAGACAGAGCCCCACAGTCGTCGGGCTCTAAGCTAGGCATGGAGCCTGATTAAGATTAAGATTAAGATTCTTATTCCCTCTGTCCGTCCCCTCCTCACGTGTGTGTGCATGCGTGCAGACTCATTCTCTCTCTCTCTATCTCTCTCTCTCTCAAAAACAAAACAAAAAACACACAAAACAACAACAACAAAGACCCAAGAAAACAAAAACCAATAACCAAAAAAAAAAAAAAATTAGCAAATGACCACTTGGTTGATTATACCCCAAATATTACACCTACACTGGCTCAGGTGGCTAAAGTAAGGGATATGTGGTTCTCCATAAGTTTTATAACAGTATCCTTGTTCCTCTTGCACCTGACCCTTCTTTCTATGATTAAGTCTGGGTGCAAGTAAAGAAAAATGCAAATATGGTGGAATTGTAGTTATTGAAAGGGGACACTCTGATTTCTGTCAGTAGGAGTAGAAATAACCCAAGCACTTGATGGGGAAGAACTTAACACACCGGAAAGTACAAGGGGAAATGAACATTAATGATCTCTTTCACTACCACCGCTAGTGCTTTCTTCAAGAAGAAAAAAAAGCCCTGGTGATCTCTCCAAGGTATTGCAAACACCTCAAATTTAATTGACTCTCAGGTTTACCATTATCCCCTCCCCAAACAACTCCCTCCCAAAATACAAACTGTGCTCAATTATTTGAACTATCTGGTAACCCTAAGATCTACCAACTAGTCAGGACGCAAGTTGGAAGTGCTGTCAACCTATACCCCCAATTGATATAGATCATATTTGGGACTCCCAAAAATTGTAAACAAGATTTTACTTTCAGGATCACTAATGACCTCCAAAGCATTGTATTTCTTATGTGAAAGCAAAGTTTCAATGGACCTCCACTGAAGAAACATTATGACTTGCATTTTAGGAGCTCCATAAAACACCCTAATAATTTTAATGAGATATCACCAGTTGATGACAAGGTGTTATGTGTAACATCTTGATGACTGCAGAAATGTCTCCAAATAGAGGCTTCCCTTGGTTAACTGAGAAGCTTTCCAGAGGAATAACATTATGTGTATAGTGATCCCTATGTTGAGAGCCATATAATTAGAAGAACTGGTGTAAAATTTCTCCTGACTTTATCTGAGCATGACACCACTTCAGCCCTTAAGACATTCACATGAGCCTCAATTAACTAGCCAGGGTTGTTATGAATAATGGAATTGCCCTAAATGCCCTCCCTAAAAGCCAAGAAAAAGTCTCTATAATGTCTAATATATATTTCTGCCTCTGTATTAATGCCTTATTCCAAGTAAAAAAGCCAACCAAAATTATAGAGAAAGATGCCTAGATTTCTAAGGTACACACCAATGATTTATGAGATTTGTTAAACTGGTTGGGTCTGGGATTTTGGTGGTAAAGTTGGGTTCAATTATACAAATTGGTCTTATGCTACTTCTTGGAGCCCCACTGATAGACAATTTTCCATAGGTATCTCATATTTCTGGATATCTTATCATAAAACATTTCAATTGCCCTTTTCTTAAAAATAGCCTTAGAAGATAAAGATTGTGTCTTTTTCTGAGTCAGTGGAAAAGTTTCTTGCACTGCACTAATAAATAAAATGTCTTTCACTGAAGCAAGGTCAAGGAGATTTAGCTCTCTTATAAGATTCAAGTTCCTAATACTTGGAATTCTTTTCCTGTAACATCCCCGACTGCATGTGCTGGTATCATCTGTACTCTTTGCTCTGTGGGAACTGGAATCTGGGGAGATGACACATATGCTGAAACTCTTATCATTGTCAGTAAAATGCTATACCTCCTGTCTCTGACCCAAGAGTCTTGTGTCTTCTATCATCCATGTACTACAGTAGCCTATTAGTTTGCAAAAAAGATAAAATCTACATCTTATATGGTGCTTCCCAATTTCTATCTGAGAAAGCATAGTAAGTGAGCTTGATGGCTTCTCAATACTAAAATTTGAGAAAAAATTTGACATGATATTAACAAGTGTTGTGAATGTAGATAATATTTCACAGATATCAGATGTTGTAAGTAGATATTATTTTCTCCTACTAAGAAATACTGATAAGCAATAACATGAATAAAATAACTAACATAACATATAAGAATCTTAAAACCTATGCTGTTAAAAAAATGGGGGACATGAAAAGCTATGTTATTTTTAGCTATCTTTATATGAAAGCCTAGGAAATGAAATTTCTATAGTGACAGTAAGATAGGTATTGTCTGGATCCAGTTGTTAAGAGATGGGATCAATTGAAAATAGACATGAGAAATCCTTCTAGGATGATGATATTGTTGTACATTTTACTATGGTGGTATTTATATGACTGTATTCAATTACCAAATTTCATCAAAATTTATTCTTTAAACTGATGTATTTATTAATTTAAGCTACATATCAACAAAGCTGAATAAAATATTATTATTCTACAACATGATTTTTCATAGTAAAAAAAAGTTCATCACAGAGATTGTCAAGATTTGTTTAAATGTGCCCCATATGCTTGTAGCTACTAAACTTAAAGATCTTTCAAGAATTGTCAAAAATGAAATTTCCTATGAAAAGCATTCTATAAATAGATTCCTAGCTTAAGTAGGATAGCCTTTGTAATTATTCAACATCTTGGTTTTTTAAATATTATTTTCATATGACTTGAAAATATTTATACTTGCACTTTGATTTACATTTGTATTTAGTGTCCAACTATTCCTATTAGTTTATGAAGGCCATGAGAACAAGACTCATGAATTTTTAATTTTATCTTTAGACACCTAACATCATCCCTGGAATCTTGGTTATTCAAGGATTGGTCAAAACTCAAACCTAAAGCAAGGATCTCCCAGCTTCTCTTTCCTTACGATTTCTATTTATTGTGGAGGCTTTTTGGTTAGAAGTTAGACTGTATACTAGAAAACTTACTTCAAGACCACCACACTAAAGGTAGAGTACTATGAGATAAGACATCACTAAAGGATCTTACAGATTCCAAAGCTTGACTGTAGAGTTACCATGGAAACCTGTAAGACGAGTTCAATATTGAGTAGGTGATGAGCCAACCCAAGGAAAACTGTTCTATTTTTCTCCCCAAATTTGATTTTCTCAAAAATACGATTTCCCTTACACTTCTGCCAAACAGTATGTCTCACCCCTGTGGGCAGAGATCATGCCCACACCCTAAACTGACAATAGTTCTCCTTTTCCTTTCTTTTTCTTTTTTTTGAAAACTGGATTATATGTTCATATTTATGGTCACACTAAATTAACCTGCATAAGTTTGGTAGACCACTGCTTTTATTGTATGAGATTCATGTGCTGCGAAAACAGTTTAACATGGCACCTTAATTTACTCAGAAGGTGGTAGTGAGGCATAAGTCATCTTTATATTTTGTTTGTAAGCTAAAAGCAAATAGAAGGACAGGTTTTGGAGCTACAGAGGAACATGATTTGCATGGAAGGTCTAAATATAGTTGAAATTAAAAATGTTCAATAGGAGTATGAGATTCTCCTTTCCTTCCTTCTCCCAAATCTAGAGTCAAAGTCTGAAAATCAAGCAGATATAATGCTGAACCCAGAGTAAAGAAGATGGAGATTGGAGTGCAGACTTGCACTACTGTACTTTAATTCTAAGGTGAGAAAGAAAACAAGACAGATGCCCCATTTAGTTCAACAAGATAGAGGACAAGAAATTTATTGTGAGGATAAACGTTTAAAGGAGAAAAAGTACTTAGATTCTCTTTTGATATTTAATACAAATAACCCCACCAGGAGTTATCACTAACACTATTTGATGCTTTTAAGCACTGTGCTGGAAAATTTCAATAATTTGTCAGACCTAATCCTCAAAACGACTCTACTATTAGGTTGAGGAAGAATTAATTCAACATCAATTGCCATTTAGCATATTAAACATAACAACTGATTCTTGCTTCCGATTTACCTGACTACAAACTTTGTCTTTTTTTTCTTTTCAAATTTTTATTTAAATTCTAGTTAGCTAACATACAGTGCAATATTGGTTTCAGGAGTAGAATTCAGTGACTCATCACTTACATACAACACCCAGTAATAAGTGCATTCCTTAATACCCAATCACCCATCTAACCCATCCCCCACCCACCTTCCTCCATCAACCCTGTTTATTCTCTATCATTAAGAGTCAAAAAAACATTCCTTTTTGTTCTCTTTCCTTTGTACACTTTCCTTGGGTATGCACAATATCTCAGTAACTAACCAATAATTTAGTGTCTGGACATCAACTCAAGGAATATCAGGCTGTCATGAACACAACTAGCATCTTTCTATAGTAACTTTCTTAGGTTGCAGTTTGCCAGTCTGGGACAGTAGGGGTAAAATCTGCAAATACTGTGCTGACAGAATAGATCTCACGTTTTTGAGTTATCAGAGGAATATTTCAGAGTTCCCTGCAAGGCTTTGTCTGTACAGTCAGTATAAACTAAGTAATTTAAGCAATGAATCATTACAAAGATAATCTGAAAAAAACAAAACAAAACAGGAATTATAACCCTGAATGAATGAACAGATTTGTAACATTTTTAAGCCAGCACTCAAAAGCAGTAAATTCATATTTTTTTAGAATTGCTTTTGATGGCTATAGTAAACTGATTATTCTGAAACAAAACATTGTAAGTAAAAACTCTATTAATGTTATCAATTAGCAGATGGCATATAAAAGAAATCCAGAAATAAATCAAGTTATACATGAGATTTTCCTAGCAACTTTTCCAAGTGTTTAAAAACAGAATAAATGTGGCCACTGTGACTCTTTATATACAAAATCTACTTCAATAGCTAAATATAAACAAAAATAACCAAGATTTTCATTAGGCCTATCAGTGCCTTACTGTAAGAGATTCATTTTAGTTTGTTTGGAAAAGAGAACCTGCATTTGGAAAGGAAAAGATCATGAAGAAGCTGCTGGTAATTCATCACTCAAAATATGCCCATGTTGACTAAGGTAGAAAAGAATTTTCAAAATGTTAGAGACCATATACAGCTCTGACTGCTGTGAAGTGGCTTTATATATGAAATGCTGTGTTAAAGACAAGTATTACTGTCTATGCTGGCATGCTCAGGATACCTCCTTCAATGAAACCTGCAGTAGTGCTGACCAAATTCCAATGTAGGATTTTTCATTTGTATAAAAAGTGTAGTAAAAGAGAGAAGAATAAATCATGATAATTTTAAATTTCTCATTGAATATTCCCCTTTAAATATTCTAATTCTATGATCCTTATTCATATTTGTACATTAAAGCCATATTAAAATCACTTAGGGGGACTATAAAAACTCTGATATAAAAATATGAAAATCAATGATTCTCATCCTTGTCTATACATTAAAACCACTTAGTGGAGCTCTGAAAACTTTTAGAAATGAAATCTACTAAATAAATTATATATATGAGGGTGAGGTTGGGTATCACTCAGAGGTACTCTCCCTAGGACTTCCAATATACAGCCAGAGTTGAGATATTACTGCTTTATAGAATACACAAACAAACAAAACCCAGTCAAGGAATTATTTTGAAAATAATTTAAAACAACCCAAAATATTAGCTATGAAAAATTAAAGGAAATTAATTAAAATACAAATTGGGTACATAGTTAGAATGGGAGAATTTCAAGAAAGCTTTGAATAAAAAGAAAACCAACTGCATTTAGTTTTTCACTGCAAAAGGAAAATGTGTCATCTTGTATTGTAGACAAAGCTTAATAGGAAAGAATGATTACACAAAGGGAAGAAACAAGAATGAAAAAATACATAAACAGAAACTATAAAATGGATTGTAAATCTTGTTAAGAATAAACTGGAGACTCAAATAGTTATTGATGTGCCCCATATTTCTGACTCCACACAAGCCTAAGATTAACAACAACAATGACAACAAAGAATGGTAGTATTTTTAAAGTTCTTGCTTCACTGTCTCATGCAAGGTCTAAAAGTGTCTCATGCAATGTCTCCCTAGTGTCCTTTTTTTTTTCCCCTTCCCTCACCACCAACAGTTATCAGGTATGACCAACTATATAATCTACTCATTACAGCTGTCATTTGTTCCCTTTTCTATATTAACTCTCTATAATAGGATTCTGAGGCCATTTATGTTAATGACTGTGCACTGTCAAATTCTGCCATCTTGCACGGCCGTCAGCAATCATACCTGTGCTACCTGGAAATCAAGCCACACAGAACAACTGTGTTTATTCTTTCTGCAAAACCAGCTATACATTCAAGTTAAATACTGTGCTAAACTGTCCTACCTCTGGCTTCTCTTCAAGTAAGACCACTCTACTCCCACTCCTCTGCATGTGGCACACAACACAGCTTCCGCATGCTAGCACCTAAACTCTGTGCCAATTCACAAGGTTATTATGGCCATACTCTGGTTTCTGCCTACTGTCATGAGTACCCACCACTGTAAGCCAAGTGGAAAGGAACACCAAGGCCACACTAGCGAATCATCCAATATCCTCCATAGCTGAGCACTAGCTGAGCATTGTGAACCAGGAATGCTCCCCAGTCTCCAGGTGATGACCAGTTGTAAATCCACCAAGTGTCACATCCCTGTTTACTTCAGCATCATTTCCCCTTGCCAAGAATTTTCCCTCTTGCATTCTCATATTTACAGTGCTCTGTTTCTTTTCCCTACCCCAATACCATGCTTCTCTCTTCCAACACAAACCCATTGACCATGCCCTTTGGAACTCCTGTTCCATAATTTAAAAGACTCTTTTTCTTATTCAGCTTTTTGCCTTTCCAAAGGCTCACTGAAACAATAGATTCATTTTTATATCCAAGTTTCTCTTTCTCTTCATTCTTTTACCTATTTAACTTGGATATATAATCCTTGTTCCCAGCACACTCTTATTTTTGTCTGGTAATTCTGAGATGCAGATATAAATTTACCATATAAATGAAAGTTGAATACAAAGGACTAGATGAGGTCTCCTAAGGAAAGGGGAAAATGCAAAAAGAAGAGAAAATGAGTGCATTTTGGGTTATAATTTGTAATTCTTCTATATTATATAAATTATATACACACACATATGGGGAGGGGTGTCTCTTTCTGTACAATGCAAGAATTTTATAGTTACAATGACATTTATTAGTCAGCAACGTCTTCTACAATGGGTTTATTACCACATTGAACAAATATGCAAACTATCAGATATGTTAAATAAATAGCCCTAAATAACACAACTATAACATGAAAGATTATTTCTCTGTGGCTTCAAAGATTCACACTTTTCCACTATACTCTGTACAGGAAAATTTGTGAACTAGTTTGTATATGTCTTCACTTTCCCACACAAGGTACATGAAAAACAAAATAAGTCTACCTGTTGAAAGACAAAAGCAGTACCAACCACCCATTCTTTCCTTTCCCCTTTTTGGTTACAGGAAATTTGCTTTTATAAGCAGCCATTCCCTCCCAGGAAAGTCATGATTTCAAGATCCTAGACTATGACTGTACTGCAATTAATTTCTACTAATCAGAATCAGAGGGAATTGGTGATATTAGCAAAACACTGAAATGGGAAACATGTGCCAACCAGAACAACTATAATCTACAACAAGGGCGAAGATCTTTAACTGGTCCCATTTATCAGCTCATATAGATAAAGATGGGTAAACCCTTGGTGGTTCTAATGTCCAATTCTCTT
Source organism: Prionailurus viverrinus (assembly GCF_022837055.1). Taxonomy (NCBI): domain Eukaryota; kingdom Metazoa; phylum Chordata; class Mammalia; order Carnivora; family Felidae; genus Prionailurus; species Prionailurus viverrinus. Next base: position 107,308,098 of record NC_062564.1, on the reverse strand, counting down.
CTATAAGGTATAGGGGGTGCTTTAATATTGTTAACTTTACTACTAAGACCAATTTAGAAAAAAATAGAAACCTAATAAAATTAGCCTACATGGATTATTAGTGAGGCAAAGCCTACTAATAAATAGATATAAATTACTTTTATGGCCAAGCCTCATAAATGATAAAAAGCAATCTCTGATATATTTTGTACTATATTATTCTAAAATATACTCACTTCTTTAAAAATATTAAACATTATCCAGTTACTTAATGTTATGTAAAAATTATTGGGGTGCCTGGGTGGCTCTGTCAGTGGGAGTCTGACTTCAGTTCAGGTCATGATCTCATGGTTCTTGAGTTCAAGCCCTGCATCTGGCTATGTGCTCACAGCTCAGAGCCTGGAGCCTGTTTCTGATTCTGTGTCTTCCTCTCCCTCTGCTCCTACCCCACTCACACACTGTCTCTCTCTCAAAAATAAACATTTTTTAAAAATTTTAAAAAATAAAAATAAATAAATAAAAATTACTATAAAATTCAATGGCAAAAAGCAACCATTGATTCTGTGGCTGGAATTTCACATCAGCACAGCATAGTTTGTCTTTCCTCTACAATGTCTGTAGCCTCATGCATGAAACCCAAAGACTGGAACCTAAAATCTGTTGAAGGATAATTTATTCACAAATCTAATGGTTGATAATGACAGTCATCTAAGAACCTCAGTTTCTATCCATTGTGCCTGTCCATGTGGTCTCTTCAGATAGGTTGGTTCAGGCTTCCCCTCAGCACAGTAACTGGATTCCATCTCCATGTGTCCTAGCAGAGAAAAAGCTAGATGGAACCTGTAACATTGTTAAGATCTAGCATTGAAATCACATAGAATTTATTTTCACCATTTTCTATGGAGGCAAACACTATTCCAACCCAGATTCAAGAGGAGGGAACATAGATCATGGATTCAAGAATGCCAGTCACATGGTAAAAACAACATGTGAAAGGGATATGTGGCCATCTCTGGAAACTACAATATGCTACAAACAAGCTTATGAATTTACAACTCACCAAAGAGGAGAAACTTCTTCATTTACTTCTTTTTTCTTCATCTTTATCATTAGATATTCACAAACAATTAATTAAGAAATTTCCTATACACTAAATCACTTCTCTAATTATAAGAATAGGTAGGTATTATAAAACTTGACAATAATAAAATCTCTACATTTTATGAATAAATACCTAATTTCAAAAAAATTCAATTTGTGTTGATGTTTAAATCATATTATTTAACAAATCTGTAAGCTATCTTGTTATGAGATGTACTGTCATCTCTACTTAGGGATCATAAATGCATTTGGAAGAAAATTAAGCCACCATTTCTTGAAAGACCTAAATCACTATAAATGTAGGAAAAAGAAACTACCAAATAACTTCTCAGTGATAATGGCCTTACATAATATCATAGCTGTGACACAGTGGTAAGGATATTTCTTTATGTTTTTTTTTTAATGTTTATTTATTTATTTTGAGAGAGATGGAGAGAAAGAACCCCAAGCAGGCTCTGCACTGTCAGCACAAAGCCCAGCTTCAGGCTTGATCTCACAAACCGTAAGATCATGACCTGAGCTGAAATCAAGAGTCAGATGTTTAACTGACTGAGTAATGCAGGCACCCCTAGATATTTCTTTAAATTAGAGCTTATTTATAAAGACACCTTTAGGAACATATGCTAGCACTACAGAAAATTTATCGAAAAACTTAGAAGAGGTAATCTAGAGGCAGTACTCAACAATCCCTACCGTTTTATTGTCTATTTTTCCACATGAATTAATTCTATGTGATTTTAAGTTATTATCAATCTTTCTACATTATTGTAGTTCTCATCAATTTACTTTGGCTAACACAATCCCCAAAGGGAACTATACTAGAATATATATTTCTTGTAATTATGAGAACATAAATGGCCAAAACCTACTTTAAGAAAATAAGCAGGCAAAAATGGCACTTTTGATTAGACTTACTGGCAGTATGTATAATTCAATACACTGCCTTTTCCTAAAATAATTCGACTAAAATTTCTTTGGATTTACCTAAAAATTCTGAAATAGAAAACTGTTAACATAAAAAGGAATGTGTATCTTTACTCTCATATACAGACATCAATGTACAAGGTAAAAAAATAGGAGAAAACATCTGAGAATTAGATTAGGCTGAGATTTTTTTTAAAAAACAGAAAAAACAAAATGCACAAAAATTGATAGAATAAATTTCATCATTAAAAAGTTTTGCTTTTTCAAAGACAAAACTAAGGAAAAAACAAAGCAAATTACAGACTGTGGGAAGTTTTCTTTTCAAATCCAACAATGGGTTTCTGTATAAGATATGTAGAGAGCTCTTACAACTCAAAAATAATAAGATGGCCTAATTAAAAAATCAAAGATATATACAGACACTTCACAAAGGAAGATAAACACTGGAAAATTTTCATGTGAAAAGATGCTAAACATCGCTAGCCGTCAGAAAAATACAAATCAGAATGACAATGAAAAACAACTACACATACATATACTAAAATAGCTGAAGTGAAAATATTCAGGTTTGGTGAGTATGGGGAGTAAGTGAAACTTTCACACACTGGTCGGTGTCCAAAATGTTAAAATGTTAGGCACTTTAAAAAACAATATAGCTGTGGGGCGCCTGGGTGGCGCAGTCGGTTAAGCGTCCGACTTCAGCCAGGTCACGATCTCGCGGTCCGTGAGTTCGGGTCCCGCGTCGGGCTCTGGGCTGATGGCTCAGAGGCTGGAGCCTGTTTCCGATTCTGTGTCTCCCTCTCTCTCTGCCCCTCCCCCGTTCATGCTCTGTCTCTCTCTGCCCAAAAATAAATAAACGTTGAAAAAAAACAAAACAAAACAAAAAAAACAATATAGCTGTATTATATAGAGTAAAACATACACTTACCCTACAAACCAGTAATTCTACTCTTTGGTACTTATCAAAGGCAGATAAAATATATGTTTACACAGATGTGTATGTGAATACTCCCAGCTGCTGTATTCATAACAACTTAAAGCTCAAAGCAACCCATATGTCCATCTACTAGTGAATGGAAAGCAAATTGTGGCTAAACATACTGTAGAATATTACATGGTGATCAAAAGGAAAGAAAGAAAAAAATGATACGTACAACAACCTGGATAAATCTTAGACATTACTCTGAGTAGTAAAATATAAAATATTATGTAAGTCAATTTATATAAAGGGAAAACTATAGTGATAGAGAGCAGATTCATTTCCTCTGGTATGATGGGTACAAGTTGGTATCCACTGCAAAGGAGAAGGAGAAAGCTGTTTAGGGAAATGGAACTTGTCTACATCTTAGTTGTGATGTTGGTGGGTACATGTTTATAGGGAGTTTCCCAAATCCGTCAACCTGTACACTTACAATGGGTCTGTTTTATTGTATATAAATAATACCTTAATAAAAGTATGTTTTATTTAAAAAAACAAAAAGTGGGGCGCCTGGGTGGCGCAGTCGGTTGGGCGTCCGACTTCAGCCAGGTCACGATCTCGCGGTCCGTGAGTTCGAGCCCCGCGTCGGGCTCTGGGCTGATGGCTCAGAGCCTGGAGCCTGTTTCCGATTCTGTGTCTCCCTCTCTCTCTGCCCCTCCCCCGTTCATGCTGTGTCTCTCTCTGTCCCAAAAATAAATAAACGTTGAAAAAAAAATTTTTTAAAAACAAAAAGAAAAAAATAAGTCTATGTCACAATTTTGACATTATTCTTCACAGTTCCAGAGAAACAACCACTTATTAAATGGTTTCAGTGAAAATTCAGAGTATTTTCAATTGTACAACTTAAAAAAATTCAGGCCTGCATACAGTAACTGTCCCTCCCTAATAACATAAATCATCAACAGAAGTTGCACAGTCTGTGCTTGTCATAAAACTCTATAGACATCAAAATCCAAGACTATTTTTAACAGTACTATTACTGGTAAGGTGCTAGAATACACAAGAGTTGAAAATTTTAGGCAACCAGTAGTATAACCTAGTAAATCTGTAATTTTTTAACTTGAAAATTTTCTCTGAATAAAAAGGAATGAAGATTATAAGTCTATTTTAGTCTTAATTCTATTATAGTAAGTCTATGTTAATCTTAATTCATATTTTGAATTAGAAACACTAGTTCTGGTTTCTTGAAGCACACTGATTTCCTGAAGCATATGAATTTCCAAGTAAATTTGAATTATGATAGTTTTCTTTCAGGAAAACAGAATGTGACTTTAATATTTTGTTTCCCATATATTTTTAGTCGAACTTATATATAATGTGAATAATAAACGTGTATTGTCTTATATAAATATAAGGCTGTTATAATTAATACATTTTACTAAATTTTTAAGTAATTATTTTAATGGCTTTCCTATGATACTATTTGATTTTACCAGGTTTTGATCAGAAAATTTATATATATATAGAAAGACATAGTAAGATTTCTTCCATATAAAGCTTAAGTGTGTAATTTTCAAAAAACCCTGAATTTTCTATTTGATATAGATTCTATAAAAGCAAATAAAAATTAAAAATAAGAAGCTTAATTACTTCTGTTGAAAATAAGGAAAGAGACTTTTCTTCCCTTCCTTTTCTTATTTACTTTAGAAAACTTGTAATTGAAAGTTCTTTTTTCTGTTTCATATGTATGCAAGCCTTTTTTAAAAGTTAAATAAGTCTCTCTCTTATCAGCTTTCAGACTTCAGAATAACTTTCTCTAACACTAGCAACCATCTCTTTGAAGTGTAAACATCAAAGAAAATAATGTCCCTCTCTCCAAGTTTCTCTGGAAGGGTAGGAACCTAACTTCAGTGGGCACTCATTCTAGACTGCAAAATTACCTCCTGTCATAAAGATATGAGAAGTTTTTTGTTCTTTTAGATAAAGCCGACCAGCTAACATAGAGGTTCACCCCAATTACCAAGTGAATTTAGGATGAACTGTGTGTGACAAATGGTGCTGTCAAATCCTCTTAGTTGATAAGTAATTATTGGTTATCTTGAGAATATATATGTAATGGGTTGGTATGCTTGGCTACATTCAGGAGTGAGATTTCTTTTTGTCCTTGCAATACCTTAGAGATTGCCAGTGATGTGCTTGACATTCTGGTACACTGCTTATGCAATTTTTAAATTATTTTCTTTCTTCTTTCTGTACATTTGTCGAGAGGTATTCTGGGTTGGAAGGAGATTTTTTAAAACACTGTATGTCCCCAATAATTCTTAGCTATGATAAATTTTCTAATTTCACTATTTTGGTAGGCTTTAAGTAGACCATGTACCATAGTTTAGAAAACATACATATAAACAAGTGGTGCATTTCCTATTTTAATTTTCATTTTATGTTTTCATTTTGTAAGAAATAAATTTTTTTCATCAATCATAATATATAGTATATATTACACTTATTTATAATGCTAATTTAACCCCATAATTTAATAACACATTATAGAATATATATAATTGTATTATAGTAGATATATTATACATTGAGCATACCATTTATTTGACTGCCAAAAATCATATATATATACACACATATATATATACACATAACTACAATTGAATTCATTTTTATTATTTAATTATTTCATTTTAGTTTAATGGAATGTTTTTTTGCCAATGTTCATTTTAACATTTCATTTTAAAATTCTATCCTTGAGTATGAGTTTTTAAAAATTGTATTCTTTTAGCAAAATTAAACAAACTTTGACCACTTTGACTTCTAAACACTATATCTGAATGTAAGTAGCAATAAAATCTTCTATAACAGCTTATTTGATTATGAGGTCTTTTTCTTCCCCACCAGCATTTTTTTTTCCCAAGAGAAACTGCCACTCTGGTTCTCAGGTATTATTAGATTTAACCTATGGGATTTTTATTGTTTTGATGTCAAATACTTTAGAAAGAAAAAATGCATTCCCTTAGAGTTATTTTATGATTTGAATCTTTGTTGTATTCTAATTGTTTCACTCTCTCATCATATTCACTATTTTGCATATATAGATATCCTTTAACATCTCTCCCTCATTTTTCTTTTATATGTGTGTGTATATGTTTTCTGTTTATATACTTACTGTTTACTCACTTACTCTTGTCCTTCTTTCTAGATAACTCCAAATAGTGCATTAGCAACTTGTTTTATCTTACTATTTTCTCATTATGTGTGTCTACATGATCTTTTTTTTCTCATTTGTTCTTACTTTTCACTAATTCTACCTTTGTTTGAATACATCTTAACTTTCAGTGAAGAGGTATTCAGCTGTGTAAATGTTGGCATGTTTTCAAAAAGATAAAATTAAGCAAAGTGGCTAGAAAACTCAGAGGGGAATAGGAGACATGCGTAAGGATGTCTACTGCAATATTCTTCTTCTTCTTCTTTTTTTTTTTTTTTTTAGCAAATAGAAGAAGGCTACCTAGATGTTTATCATGGGGACAATATTAAAATAGTGGTTGTTATATGTGTAATAGGATACTACACAGTGATGAGAAGAAATGAACTATATGTAGATATCGAATGTAAACATGTGAAAAAAATAACAATTTTGAATTTAAAAAGAAACAGATTTATAGCAAAATGTGTTTGTAAACTTATCAAAAACATAAATCAATAGTCCATATGGTCATAAATACACATATAAGAAAAAAAAACATGGCAGTACATTGAAAAAAAACAGTTAAATAAGAAAGGATGTTTACGTGGAGGAGGAAATGGTACCGGGATTGAAGGATGAAGGGTAAAGATAAAAACACAATAAATTAACAATAAAAATCATGAGTAAATAATATGTATAGTACCATGAAGCCATGAATTCAATCAAGTCAATTCTGTGCTTCTGGATACTAAGTAAATTAACAATATACAGTAAAAAGTACTTTTTTATTTGGCTTTATGCAATGCTTAGAAATTTTCACTTTAACTGTTACTGTGTGTGCATTTTCCATCAACTTTTATGAGCTGGAAATAGGAAACAAGTGTCTTACTGGTTTACCTATTACACCTCACAGCACATATTCTCAGCCTCCCTCACTTATAATTCATGTGGATAAGTGTCCTAGTGGCTTTTAATTTATTCTCTTCTTTACAGTCTAGATTCTTGTATCTGGCCACCATGTGCCTAATAAGGTGTTTTAGTTGAAAAGTCTAAATTAATTTATTTGAATTTCTTTATTTTGAAGGAGCATAACTGTGTCCTCATAGTTCTCATTTAAACCATTTTCAAACACAAAGGCATTATTAATAAAGTAATAAAACTTTTAAAAATAAAATTTAATTTTGTAACTATAAAGAATCCTAGCCCTCTTTGACAGATAACATTTAAATAAATATCAATTTTACAGTTTCTTCCCCACAGCAGCTGAAATTATTTTATTTTTTATTTTATTTATACACGTCTTTTTTTTTAAGTTTATGTATTTATTTTGAGAGACAGAGAGAAAGAGAGAGAGAATACAGTGAAGAGAGGGAGAGAGAGTGAATCCCAAGCAGGCTCTGTGCAGTCAGCGCAGAGGCCAATGGGGGGGACTCAAACTCACAAACCACGAGATCATGGCCTAAGCCGAACCAAGAGTTGGACACTTACCCTATTGAGCCACCGAAGCACCCCTGAAATTATTTTATTGATGTTGTATATTAATGGATTCACCAAAAACACCAAAATATACCTTGAATTGGGCAATAAAATGAGAATAATCTAAAATCTGGATTCATACGCCCTCATACATTTTTACTCAGCACAAATGATTTATTCACATGAAAAAACCAACAATCAAAGAGATGATCATAAATCAAATGTATATAAGTATGTGAGACTGTTTCTGGGCTTTGCATTATGCTCCATGAATATGTTTTCCATATTCAGCACAGTTATCCCTGTGTCTTTGTCTTATCATATGTCTTTCCATGTTGATTTATCCATCCTTCTATTCATCTATACTGACAAACCAAGTTTTGAGAGCTTGTTATTTAAGTGTCTCTTGGCCATTTTTAACCTTTACATTTCCATGTAAGTTTTGGAGTCAGCTTGTCATATGTTACATACCTGTTCATACACACAAAAAACACTCAGAATTACACTGAATCTACACCTGAATTTGGGAAGAATTTATATTTTTATAGAATGTTTTCAAAATCATCAATGTGTTATATCTTTCTACTAAATTAGGTCTTTTTAAAGTGAATCTTGATAAAACTTTTACAACTTTTCTCATGTAGGACATTACACAACCTTTGCTAGATTGATTCACATGACCTCATATTTTATATTAATGTATATGGTGGCTTATTTTATTTCATTTCAAACTGTATGTTCCTGGTAAAATATAATATAGTTGTTTTGTACATATCAATTTTGTATCCAGCTACCTTGCTGAACTGTTATTAAATGTAATAATCTCTTTATGAATTCCTTTGATCCCAGAAAACCTTACTGCTATGTTTTGTTTTTGGACAGGTTATATTATCTATATTTATACAACAATTACTCTGTTGGTTGCTTTAAATGTTTTCATATCAACATTTCTGAATAAAAATCATTTTCCTTCTACAAAAGAATGCTCTTTTTTTATAAGATGAATCTCACGGTGACAAATTCTGTTAGGTTTATGTATTTGTGGGAATGCCTTTATTTCTTCTTCATTTTAGAAACATTTATTTTCCTGTAGGAGAATTCTAGGTTGGTTCGTATTTTCTTCAGTGCTATTTATATATAATTTCATTGTCTTTTGAATTTCCTTATTTAGATTGTTCCCTTTTATAATAATATTTTTAGGTTTTTATTTAAATTCAATTCAGTTAACATACAGTGTAATATTTGTTTCAGATGTACAATATAGTGATTCAACACCTCTGTATAACATGCATGCTCAGGTGAGGCTGTGTGTGTGTGTGTGTGTGTGTGTGTGTGAGAGAGAGAGAGAGAGAGAGAGACAGAGAGACAGAGAGACAGAGAGACAGAGATAGAGACAGAGAGACAGAGACAGAGACAAAAACAGAGACAAAGAGAGATTCTCTGCTTGAGGGAATCATTGCTCTTCTTTTAGCTGTGGCTTTTATCAGATTTTGAAATTTCTCATCCATTTTCTTTCCAAATCTACACTTTACTCTTTTTGAAGGTCAATGAGAAGTCAGAAATTAGAATAAAATAGAAGCTAAAAGATACAAATTCTCACAATATTGTCTCAATAAGAAATGAGGTACATTTCAACACACACACAAAATGCATTTACTATAAATGTTTAGGTTAGTGTAATGCTATCAAAATAGTCTGCCTCATTTTAATTGAAAATATAAATTCTTTATGAACAAGTTGACAGCACTTTTGAGATCACTTAAAGAAAGTTTAGAAACCAGACAGAGATAGAATCGGGTACATCAATTTCATTCATTCAGAGACTAACAAAAATAGTGTATATAATGTAGAAAACACAATTATCCTTGTAAATGTAGCATAAAGGATTTACAAAGTAGCAGTGTAAGTTTTTCTAAGTAGATATGTGTTCTTAATAAATAAAATCTGAAGAATTTCCATTCCTCTTCTCCAGAACACTGAACTAGATAGATATCCTTCAAGGAATGTCTCCAAACATTACAGTTAATATTTTAACTTTGAGGTTAAAGCAAAACTAAAAAAACAACAAAAAACAAAAGACAAAAAACAAAAACAAAAACAAAAACAACCAAGGCCATGCTGTCTTCCCACTGCATGAGAGAACCACAAAAATCATCTTGTAATAAATCACAAAAAGTGCATCTTATAGGGATCTTAGTCATTTAAACCTTAGTCACAAGAAAAATTCCAGTTAATGCTGCAACTCATTACGTTTTTTTAACATACACCTAAAAGGAATTTTAAAATCCATATACCTGTAAAGCCATGTATCTTTGGCTCCTAGATAGGAAGGCAGACAAGAAGCAAGTACAATGACTTGCAGCCTGCCTCCAGTGAAGGCTTCAGTTAAGAAACATGCCTGAATTTTTAGTATCTCTTGGAGGCTAAAGAACAGCAACTAAAATCTCCTTCCGAAACCTTGAGAGGAGAAAGCCAGGAATATGTTCATGTGGGTAAAAAAATCCCCATTTAACATTAAACTTATCTATTATAAACTTTACTCTTACCAAGTATAAAGAAAAGAAATTACTATTTAAATGAGTATCATTATATTTACTAGATAAAGACAACCTCAGAGTTGCATCTCTCATTAATTCTAAACTGAAATAATTTTTAAATTTTTGAGACCATCTTTATTATTTTTTATGTGAGTTTCCATTTCCCTCTTCCTTAAATATCTACTTTTTAATTTTCTCCTTTTAATATATTTTCTGGTAGAAACCAAAAACTAAGTGGGATTGAGTTATTTCAAAGAGGAAAATTTCACAGATTCTGGATGAGAGCCAGGGTATATCAGCTGGTAGAGTTGTTACAATTAGAGTAAAAAATAAGTATAAAGTGACTAGCACACTGAAAGATACATGATAGGTTCTCTTTTTCCTTCCTCCTTCCCTCCTTTCTCTAAGAGGTATTTCTTGTTTATTTATCAGGTTAGGTTACATCTCACACAGTTGCTAATGGTAACTAAAAAATAGAATTATAGATATCTAAAATCTATAAAGAACTTATCAAACTCAACATCCGCCCTCCAAAAAAAAAAACAACAAAACAAAACAAAAACAAAAACAAATAATCCAGTGAAGAAATGGGCAAAAGACATGAGCACTTTTCCAAAGAAGACATCGACATGGCTAACAGACACACAAAAGATGCTCAACATCACTCATCATCAGGGAAATACAGATCAAAACCACAAGATACCACCTCACCTCTTCACAATGGCTAACATTAAGAACTCAGGCAATGACAGATGTTGGCGAGGATGCAGAGAAAGGGGAACACTTTTGCACTGTTGGTGGGAATGAAAACTGATGCAATCATTCTGGAAAACGGTATGGAGTCTCCTCAAAAAATCAAAAATACAGCTACCCTACAATCCAGTAATTTCATTACTAGGTATTCCAAAGAACACAAAAATGCTGATTTGAAGGGGCACATGCACCTCAGAGTTTACAGCAGCACTATCAACAATAGCCAAATTATGGAAAGAACCCAAATGCCCATCGACTGACAAATGGATAAAGAAGATGTGGTATTTATATGCAATGGAATTTTACTCGATGATCAAAAAGAATGAAAACTTGCCATCTGCAATAACATGGATGGAGCTAGAAAGTATTATGCTAAGCAAAATAAGTCAGTCAGAGAAAGACAAATATCATATGATTTCACTCACATGTGGAAATTAAGAAACAAAACAGATGAACATAGGGGAAGGAAAGGAAAAATAAGATAAAAACACAGAGGAAGACAAACCATAAGTGACTCTTAAAAACAGAGAACAAACTGAGGGTTGCTGGAGGGAAGTGGATGGGGGATGGGCTAAATGGGTGATGGGCATTAAGGAGAAGGAGGGCACTTGTTGCTATGAGCACTGTGTGTTATATGTAAATGATGAATCACTAAATTCTATTGAAACTATTATTACACTCTATGTTAACTAACTTGGATTTAAATATAATTAAAAAAACAACAAAAATAAGAATTAAAGATAGATGAGGTAATATTAATGATAACTGAAAAATATAATTTTACATAGATGAGGTAATATTACTAATTTATTTTTTAAGTTGAATTTTAGAATGAGTATATCTTTTGAGAGTATATTCTAAGTATTGAAATTATTGTTGAACTAAAGCCTTTATTATGCTGTATGGAAATATTATACTGTATTATATGAAAAATAGTAATTCATAATTGTCATGGGTTGGTCATACTTTGCTAATCACAATATTTGGTGTAATGATTTTGAATTTGTATCTTTCCTTTCCTATTATACATGTGATTAAAACTCATTTAAAAGCATTGTAACATACATAAAAGCAGAAAAAGAATTTGCCCAACTGCCATCTTCCACAGATAATCACTGTTTTTTTTTTTTAGTGATTTTCTTTCTAGCATTCAGTGTATGTATATTTTTAGAGAAAACTTTGATACTGCTCTATGTACAATTTTATATTTTTTTCATTCAATATATACAATTACCTCATGTTATTATGAAATCATTATTAGCCATAAAATTTTTAATTCTGCATAATATTCCACCAAATGTATCAAGTGTCAATCAAAAATTGTAAAGACGCAATAATTGAGCAAAAAATGTTTATTCAAGATCAAAGAATTGCAATCTTGGGAAGCTTTGGGCAGCAAAACGATTAGTATGCCACCAGGGAACAGAAGTCAGAAGTTTTAAAACAAATAAGGAACCTTTTACAGACGTTGCTTACAAAGACTTTTGATTGGTAATGGTGTCTCAGAGCTAATCTTGGCTGAACATAATCGGTTCCTAAGGCTAACATTAAGCAAAAGTCTCTTACCAGAGCAAGTTGCACGTGTTCTTGTAGGATCCTTGGAATTTTTGTGACTTGGCCCAGTTCAGAAGTTCCTGGTTCCAACTGGTGAAGACATACATAATGTCCATCTCCTTAATGGCCTCCCAGCACCATTTGATTCCACCTTTCACAAACACAACATAGTTAAGGAGTTACCTACAGGTGAATGTTCCGTTTTCTTTTTCCATTTTAGTTACAAGGTACTGTTATAATTAACACTTAGTATTTATGTTTTATAGGTTCCCCATCCCCCATATTCTGTCTTCTTTTGGGATAAATTATTTAATTGAATTGTGATATTATAGGACATAAACATTTGGCTTTGCCAAGTTGGAAAAAGGCAATCTAAGAACTATGATTTTACTACAAAAGACATCCAGCAAATCCTCCCCAGGTTTTGGCTGTCCTGCTTGCTTTTCTGATTCACTACAGATAGAGTGGAGTCTGTTTATTTTATCGATGCCATCAAGAGGCATTCAGGCGGTCTGATAATACGTTTTTAATTTTATTGAGATTATTGTCAATGGACACGCAGTTGAAAGAAATAGTACAGAGAGATTTCCTATATGCTTAAGCTAGTTTTCCCCAGGGGTAACATCTTGCAGAAGTATGGTACATTCTCATACTGATAATACTCTGTGAAACCTTGAATTCTGTTAATAATCTAATTCCTAACAAGAGGTCCTGCATTATCATGCGGCAGGAGAGCCAAAGTCAGCATGTCCTTCTTCTGCCCACCCCCTCCCTGGAATGTACACTGTTCACCCCAAATCTGGCTATGAGCTCCTAACACACAGAAAATTACCAACAAGCCCTCCCTAACACAGGGTTTACTGGTTTGAAGGGGAAGATGTGGCCAACTCTAGAAACTGGAAAGCATAATTATCCATTTGTCTGTCTCTCCACCACCCCTGAAGGCAGTTATCAGGTGACCTTCAGGAAGCACTGTAATTCTGCTGAGACGTAAGACTGAACCATCAGCAGCAAATGTACTCAGGTGCAAATATGGTCACCAGGAGGGCTTCCATCCAGGATAGGAAATTACTGCTAAAGTAATTAAACAGGGAGGCCATTATACTGGGTGGCTCTAATGCCTTGGTACCTTTCCTAAGCAAACCAAAACCTAAGTCAGAGTCAATGCACTCGAATTCAAGAAAGTGAAACTAAGGAACAACCCACCACAGCCAACTAAGCTTTCCCAAATAAGACAACCACTAAAGCTATAACCAATGAAATAATGCCCTTGTTTTGCTTCTTTACTTTCTCTATAAAATCCTCTCCCCTCGCTCCTGTCTATGCAGCACTACTAACCACTTTCAGTTTGACATTACTCAATTTCAACTGATGCATGTTCAAATAAACTACTGAAATGTTCTATTTAGCCTCAGTTTATTTTTTTAAACATCCAAAAGTCTTGCAACAGGTTGCACCAAGTATCTACCCTTTAGGCTCCTCTGGGCAATTTCCCATCAGACACACCTTCCCCAGGTTATGACACCAGCAAAATCCCTTCCCCCGCCCTGCGCAAGCAGGACCCTGTTATCGCATATGTGGCACATATAAGGGCCACAGGTAAGCGAGGCCACACAGAACACAGAACAGCATGAGCCAAAGGGTAATCCTAGCTTTACCCCAGGATTTTCAAATGTACTGTAAATACATCTAAATGCATTGTTACACCTAGTTAAATTTATTATTACTATAATTACATGGTAAATTTAAGGTGTTACTTTTAAGACTTGTAGACTTCACGAAATACCTTAGCTATTCCAACATGCTTGATGTTGGAAAATTTGAGAGCTAGAGACAAGACCAGTAATTTCAGAGAATTATGTGTCTCCCATTCAGCACATCCTTGTCTTAGTGTCCACATCCTTTCTACCACTCATAATCTTAGTGGAATAAATGGCAAACACCAGCTGCAAGCAACCTCAGCATCCTTCACAAAATTAAACAAGTGGCTATCAGAGAATCAGAATACACCTCCAGTATGCTAGGCTTTCTGATGGAATTTTATTTTGCCCATCTCCCCATTGCCATCAAATTTCTCACATTTCTGTTAGTCATTTAGCATATGGACCAGTAATAATGCTGCCTCGCTCACGACAAGCACAAATTTTAAATTAGTAGTGTGGTCAGATTTGGTAGAGTAATTTTCTTTGAATGATACGTCCTTCTCACAATGAAAGTAGCAGTTTCTGGAAGTGCCAAATAACCTGTGAATTTAGTTAGTTTGGAAGAAAAAAAGTGGCCATAAAACTACTACAGTTTTTATGATAAGAATTCCAAACTACACACACACTAAGCTCATAAATTATCAGATGTCATGACGCTTCTTCTATTCATATGACCTCTATCAGGTCCTATCACTCCAGATAACAAATCTGGGTGCTACCTAAAAGTTTTAAAAATGAGTTGCTGTTGTTGTTGTTGTTGTTATGGTAGTGGTGAAACAGTTTCATATAATTTTTGATTGATTCTTTCCTCAAGATGCTCCATCATATATCCTCTTCGGTGCAACAACAAAACACACAGGCAAAAGAGAAAGAACAAGTTTTCCATAAGAAGTACTCCCATGGTTATCAGTATTCTATGAATACTTTTTTTCTTCAGAATGATGTCTTTTATTTTTCAGCCTTTACTTTTATATTGTTTTATTGACATGAAAAGCCCAACTCATATTGGTTTTAGTGCATCAAGAGAGTCATTTTATATACAGACCACTGAGGTGTCTTGCTGTTAAAATCACTGGATTGCAGAAACTGTACAAACTGATGCAGAATATTGGAAGAATATGGCTGGCTTTATTTCCGAAGCTAACTGATACCAGGAATAGAGGAAAGTGTATGAGCACTTGGACATACAGGAAAACGGATGATACTTACAATCCAGACATTTTCACATAACAGTAAGGTCTCTCAAAATATGACCTCAACCTATGTGTCACTTCTCATCAGCAACTACCACACCCTCAGTTTCTAAGAATTGTTTTCCTGTCTATGCTTCAGCTACTGCACCTATTATTCCCTTTATTCGAAATGCTCTTTCCCTTATGTTTAGGTAACTCTATTGATTTAGTCAGTCATAGCTGATAATCCTGGAAAAACCAACCCCAACCAATGCTGCTAAGAGAAAAGAGCTGTGTAGTATTAGAGGGGAGAACACCACAACTGTTTCTGCGGGGTGAGAGATAAAAAGCAGGGTTAATTGTATTTATCCAACAACCAAACTTAGTTGAAGAAACACACAATGCGTTTAGGAAAAGTTCAGTGCAGGATTTGTCTACCAAGGTTCCACTATGTGCTGCAATGATAAAATGGATGAAAGGGAGTAGACTTAAGCCATGGAAGACGAATGAAAAAAAATCTAATTATCAGGTTAATTAATCTTTTAAAGGACTATAGAAGATTTAAAGTGAGAAGACTAAAGATAAATTTTAAAATTCTTGCAAATACAAATCCAATTTTGGAGGAAAGTATCTTTAAGGAATTATTAATATTCAAATTAGTTTTAATTATTTATAAAAGTTAACTGTATCTTCAGGAATATAGTATAATATTGTATTGTATAGACATTTCCCTTTGGATTTGTGAACAGATGTGTATGTATAAATTATAAAACTAAGATGTTACTTTTAAGACCTTAAAATTTTATAAATTATCATGTATATAATAAAATATCATCTCATATATGTACATATACATATATACAGTTCACACACACACACATACACACCTCTTCTACTTAATTATTTGCCTTCTGGCTTTAAGTGCTAAGGAAAAACTGATGTTTATGCTTATATGGTACATGCATGATCTGGCAAGTAGTTAAAAGCTCTCTTTCTGGAGACAAATCTGGTTTATTTCACTACTGTATCTTACCAGTTTCCTATAGCTATGGCAACAAATTACTACAACATTCTAACCGGAAAACAACGTTTCCCACACACACACACAGTTGTGAAGAACATAAGTACAAAATGACTATCACTGGGCTGAAATCAATGTGTTGACAGGGCTACGCTCCCTGGGGACATTCTAAGGGAGACTCTGTTCCTTGCATCTTCCAGTTTCCAGGGGCTGCTAGCATTCCTTGACCTGTGGCCACATAGCTCCAATCTCCGCTTCTGTGTGTGTGTGTGTGTGTGTGTGTGTGTGTGTAAACTATCAATCTGCCTTCCTCTTATAAGGATACATGTGATTGCACTGGATAATCAAGGATAATCTCCATGTCAACATCCTTAACTTAATTACATCTCCAAAGACCCTTCTTTTTTGCCATTTAAAGTAGCATCCACAGATTCCAGGGATTGAGAGGTGGGTATCTTTTGCAGGGGCGCTTTTCAGCCCACCACATCCACTAGCCACCTAAGTCACCTTTGGTTAGCTACTCAAACTCTCTAAATCTTGGTGTCTTTCTCTGTAGAGTGACAAAAATAAAAGTATTTATAGTGATGACTAATAAAATAATATAAAGCAATAAGTACAATTCTTGACACATGATAAATATCAATAAATGTTGCCTATTATTGTCATTATTTCTATGTTTCATTGCTTTTTTTTTTCATTAATATCTTAAAAATGTGTTAGCTCTCCACTATGGGGAGGATATTTCATTATTCCTAGTCCATTTTCTTGACAAGACATGAGTCTTCCCCTATTTCCCTGGTCATTCCCTTGGTTTGCTACACTCCGCTCAGACCCCACTGCTTCCATTGGTAACATCAGGTCTCAGGCTGTCAAAATAGGATGTTAATAGGAAGCTACTTTTTTTATTTTTAATATTTATTTATTTTTGAGAAAGAATGCAGGTGGGGGAGGGGCAAAGAGAGAGGAGGGTGGACTATCCCAAGCAGGCTCTGCACTGACAGCACAGAGCCTGATGTCTGGCTCCAACTCACCAACTATGAGATCATGACCTGAGCCATCTGACACTTAACGGACTGAGCCAACCAGGCGTCCCCAACAAGAAGCCATTTTTAACATGAGTTTTAGTTAATGAATGCACAAATTAGTTCAAGATTTGCATCCAGTACCAAAGATAATTACCTGAAATCCCACCTCATCAGAAGTTAAACTAAATTGAAGTTTAACTATTCTACAAGATTGTCGTGGTTTTTTTAATGTTATTTTTTTAATTTTTTTTTATTTTTGAGAGACAGAGTGTGTGAGCAGGGGCAAGGCACAGAGAGAGGGAGACATAAGATCTGAAGTGGGCTCTACACTGACAGCAATGAGACCATACAGGGTTCAAACTCACAAACCATGAGATCATGACCTAAGCTGAAGTCAGACCCTCAACCAACTGAGCCACCCAGGTGCCCTGATTATTATGTTTTATAAGGGATGTGTGTGTGTGTGCGCGTGTGTATTCATATATATTTAGTTTATTTCTGTTTTGAGTTTAACAATAAATGCTTATTTTGTAAGAGGAAAAAGACAAAATAGTAGGAAATATGCATTATCAAAGAGTTAATCCTAAAAGGTTTCTATGAAAGTAGTTGTCCTGAAAGAGTTTTTAATCTTCCTGCATCTCTACATAAAACCCAACCCCATTCTAGGGTGCCTGGGTGGCTCAGTTGGTTAAGCATCTGACCTTGATATAGGCTCAGGTCTTGATCTGACAGTCGTGGAATCTAGCCCTGCATCAGGCTCCATGCTGAGTGTGGAGCCAGCTTGGGATTCTCTTTCTCCCTCCCTCGCTGCCCCTCCCCTGCTTGCTCTCTTGCTCTCAAAATAAATAAGTAAACATTTAAAAAACACAACCCCATTCTAGGACCCCGCCCCCCGTCATTCAACTTACGCCATTCTTGTCTTTCAAGTATGCAGTATAATCTGTAAATTGATATTTCTTTGCATAATTATTTGATTTTCTCACTAAACGGTAGGATCCATGAAACTTCAGAGTGCATTTGTTTTGTTTGTTGTTATAACCTCAGTTCTTAGTTAATAGCAAGCACGAAATACTTGTGAACAAAACTGATTTCATAGCCTCCATCCTCTGTTCTATTCTTCCTTTATTCAATTGTCAGTAAAATTAAACTATCAATTTGTATGCAGAATAGATACTGGGTAACTTACAGAGAAATTTTAATACTTGTATAATGAATATGTAGATAATGAATTTGACCATATAGTTGATTTTTTCATTTATTTTTACCACATAAATGGTAATTAATTTTTAAGCATTTACATATTTAAACTACTTTACAAAATTACACACCACATTTTTTCTAGATTATACATCAAATATTTTCTGAAGAGAGAATGTATGGCCAATACAATTTTGAGAAGCAAAAGACAGAGCTGTTTTTTCTAAAATGTATTTTATTAATATTCCACAACAGAAAAAAAAGTAATGTTCATCTGTTAAGAGCAACACATTAAGCCTCATTACTAAATAAGTCATTTTAGTCACTATCCTTAATCATTTAGGGGGCGGGAGGGCTGATTTAAATTCATCCTAGTAATTAAGAATACTATTTTACTTTAACAGATTTTTTCATTACATACTTTTTGAAGAAGAAAAAGCCTTTTAAATTTCTACTGATGAAAAGAACACCTATTAAATATTTCATTATTTTGTATATAAGAAAGTCTGCAAGCGATAGGAAGCTAAGCAGATTCACTGAACTATAAAAGGGAAACAAATCACTTTGGTTAGAATGCTCCAGTTCTTAAAAATAGGAGAAAGTGAAATTCATGCTTTGGTTAACAATCTCATAATACGGAGAATTTACCTTTACAATTACATCAATGCAAAATAAATTGTCTAAATGTGTGCATACTGTGATACATGTGGGGTTATACCTAGATAAAAGTAATTTTGCTTTGATTTTCAACGGGTCTTCTCCAATAGCAATGACATTTGAATCATTATTTCTTATTTAAGAACTACATATGTAAGAAAATACATTTCTCCGGAAGACGACCGTGTGTGTGGGGTGTGTGTGTGTGTGTGTGTACGCGCGCGTGTGCACACGCAAGTGCAAACACACAATCTAGAGAACTGTTTTTGAGGAAAAAATCAATTCATGAAAGCATATTTTAAGGTACTGCATTTCCTCAGAGTGTTTCCTAAGGTGAAATTCTGATTGATTACACACATATTTCATTTTATAGGAGAATGTGGGAACTCTGATACCTGGTGAAGGAAGAGTACGGGAGCAGCTGCTGTGTTTGGGGGGAGATAAGAAATCGTAGTGACTGCCTGGCAAGGTCACCAGATATACAAGTCATTAGACAACAGAGACTGATCTTCATCTGGAACAAAACAGAAAGATGAGTTTATAAACTACAAGGGTAATAGAATTTTGATGAGTGAAACTGTCATTTTTATTACATAAATGCAAATTGTTACTTCAGAACACAAAATACATTAACAGCTGAATTATTTAAATAAAATGTCAGAAATCCTATGCAGCACAAATTTTTCAGAAATGCCAAAATTGTAATATTAGTTTAAAACGTGACACTGGTGTTGAAACAGATGTTAGGGAAGTACAGATTAAAATTTTATTTAAAATTATCTTAATATAACATTTAAATAACTTATATGTAAGATGAAGGCACTGTATGTATCAAAAATCAAATTATATATTAAATTGTAAAAGGTCTCCAAAAGTTTTTTTCTTTAAGTTTATTTGTTTATTTTAAGAGAGAAAGAGCATGGGCGGGGAGGGGCAGAGAGAGAGGGAGGGAGAGAGACAAAACCAGGTAGGCTCCACACTATCAGTGCAGCCCTACATGGGGCTCAGTCCCACGAACCACGAGCGCATGACTTGAGGTGAAAACAAGTGTCGGCCGTTCAACCAACTAAGCCACCCAGGTATCCAGGGTCTCTGAAAATTTTAAGGAGGAATAGATTTTACTTGCTTACAAAATGGATGAAATGTGTCTCATTAAAAATTTTTAAATAAGTGATCTTATATCGATCATCTTAAACTAAATTTCTCTCTATAATCTTTTTCCATGGATGATACTTAGAAATATGAAAACATTCTAATGCTGAAAGAGGACATATTATATAATTCTTCCAGGATGTACCAGGGCACCAGGAGGAACTGGAGTATATCTTAGGACAAAGCCAGGGAAGGCATAAAGAACAGTGCACAGACTTGGTGATTAAACCTCTGATGCGGTACCTACTTTCTGATGCTACTATTTTTTAGTCGTAGTTTTAACTTGTAACCTCCAAGGAAAAATTATTTTTTAATACCATGTCCAATTTTCATTGAATCCTGAATAGTTGGTCATTAATTTCAAGTATATCTAGCATGCTTTATCAAAAGCGCTTTACTAAATTAAAAATGATAGGATTCATTTACCTAAAAATCTCTAGCTGGCAAGCAAACCAACTCAAATATTATCATACATTCCTTACGTCAGCCACCAAGGTACCCCTGTTTTTCCCCTATATTAGAAAAGTGAATGTGCTCAGTATCGAAAAAAATTGCAAACGGACAATAGACATTCCAGCTAGTGCATATTACCATGTTTTGCCAAACATGGGGAAAGAACAAGAAAATACATTATAGTATTTAAATCAAAGAGTGGAACCTTCAGTAAAATTTTATATTTTGACAAACATTGTTTTATTGCTACTAGTAATGTAATAGTGTTGTTACTAAAGTTTATCCCTTGATATCTGCAGTTTTTTTATGATTAAAAAACTCAAATTTATTTGCCAAAATATAGGCGTAATTTTTCAATTGAATACATTTTACAGATAATACTGATTGATACTTAAATCTAACGTTATTTTGTTTTCCTAGTGATAGTCTCCCTCATTTTTTTTATTTTTAATTTTAAACTTTTTTTAAATGTTTTTATTTATTTTCGAGGCAGAGAGAGACAGAGCATGAGCAGGGGAGGGTCAGAGAGAGAGGGAGACACAGAATCTGAAGCAGGCTCCAGGCTCTGAGCTGTCAGCACAGAGCCTGACACAGGGCTTGAACTCAGTCTGTAAGATCATGAACTGAGCCAAAGTCGGACACTTAACGGACTGAGCCACCCAGGCACCCCAACAGTCTCCCTCATTTAAAGTCTCAGAATACGGGGGGGCCTGGGTGGCTCAGTCCGTTAAGTGTCCGACTTCGGTTCAGGTCATGATCTCTCTGCTTGTGAGTTTGAGCCCTGTGCCAAGCTCTGTGCTGACAGCTTGAACCTGAAGCCTGCTTCAGATTCTGTCTCCATCTCTTGCCCCTCCCCTGCTTACTCTCTGTCTCTGTCTCTGTCTCTGTCTCTGTCTCTGTCTCTGTCTCAAATACAAAAAATAAAAGAAAAAAACATAAAAAAAGTAAAAATAAAATAAACTCACAAAATAGGGGGCTGTGCCTGGGTGGCTCAGTTGGTTAAGCATCAGACTTCTGCACAGGTCATGATCTTATGTTTCCTGAGTTCGAGCCCTGGTCTGTCAGCACAGAGCCCACTTCAGATCCTCTGTCTCCCTCTCTCTCTGCCCCCCTACCCAGTCTGCACTCTCTCTCAAAAATGAATAAACATTAAAAAGAAAATTTAAAGTCACGAAAGAGGTTAGTTTTTTTTTTTCAAATTGGTATAACTCAACATAAAATTTTTCAGTGTGTTTTGAAATTCCTGTAATTTTCTAAATATAAAAAGGGCTTTTTATTCCTTTATTCCTTCATTATTAATTCATTTGACAAGTAAACAGTACACTGAAAGCCCACTCTTTCAGGCCCTCTTCCTCCCTATGGGAACACAGCAGGGAATACCATTTATTTCATCCTATCAGCCTTTATAGGATACACTGTTAGTGGCTAAAAAGCCCAAAACAAAAGCATACTTTACTCTCACTTTTCATTTTGATCCCTAGTGTATTTATTTATATAGATTTTTCTCTCAAAATTCTTTCTTTCCTCCACAGATTTGAGAATTAAACACAAAATCATTTTCTCTACACCCTCGGATTGTCATCATGACCAATAGCATCCATCTGAGACCTCAGAAGGAGGAATACGAAAGCTTTCTGGATCTAGGTGCGAATTTTAATGCTCCATGTTACAATCCCTGTCAATGCTAACCAAGTTTACAATTTAGAGAACTGATACTTGTGGATTACACTTATTATTAAGGAAAAAAAAAAACCCTTGCTCTTAGTGTCAGAGGGTTTGGAATGTTTGTCAAAGGTGCACTTGAAACTGTATCTCTGTATTTGAGGCTAGAGTGAAGCTAGGGCCCTTGATGTTACCATAAAGTAATAGTTTTCTGTTTCTACGAGGAAAAAAATAAACTTTGTAAATTCTAGCTATATTTATTATCATTTTGAGTAAGGGACCATGTATGTCAGCTGCCCAAACAGGCCAGGTCCCGCAGTTTCAGGCAGAATGCCACCACACTTAAGTGAGGAGTGAGGATCACTATTCTGTACAACTCCGATTAGCTAAAAGCAACAAAGAAACACAACCCAAAACATAGGTTATACAGCCAGGCAGCCATGGGCTATATGAAGTATGGCTGATATTTCCACAGGTTAACAAAACAAAAGTCCTGTCTTGTTTAGAGTAAAATGGATTAAGAACAAATTTGTGAAGAAAGGGTGCATTTGAAAATTTGACTCTATCAGGGGAAAAGCATATATATCACGAATGTTATCTCCACGTACTCAAACAGAGCAGACTTCAAATCAGTCATCTCTGAAGAAATGGCAACAGGCTATAGGGGAGAACTTAAATCTCAAGTAAATCACTTTCTATCTATCAAGGAAACATTAATGTTTGTTGTCTCCAAATTGTGTCCCAATCAATCAGCAGAAAATACTTCAGTTTATTGAGTTCTGGACTAAGTCTGTAGGATTTGACTGGAAGATGTGACTTGTCCGTTTTGGAACAAGTTCCTTAAGGAAACGTTATATAAAATAAATAAGCCATAGGGATGTAATTTACAATGTACAACATAGTGATTATCGTTAATAATACAGCACTATATTGTATATTTGAAAGTTGCTAAGAGATTAGCTCTTAAAAGTTCTCATCACAAGAAAATAAATTTGTAACTATGCGTGGCAATGGATATTAAGTAAACTTAATATGGTGATCATTTCACAATGCATAAAATTGTATATGTATAAAATAAAATGTATAAAATGTATAAATATAAAAAAAATATTTAATCATCATGGTGTACACCTGAAACTAATATAATGTTATATATCGCTTATACCTCAATAGAACAAACAAACAAAAAACTATAAATAAGAAACGCTATAAGGGGCATTCTCAAATCTAATGTGTTTTCCCCCTTGTTTTTCCCTTGTCACCAAATACATTTGGTGCCACAGTGTAGTGGAAATGTACAGCAATTGGAATTGGAACATTTCAGCTCATATGTAGTTCTGCCACTTTTTGTTTAATGAAGAATAATACTGATTGATTAGAAATCACACTTATTCAAAAAGGAATAAGGTATTCCTAATGCCATGTGGGTTCCACCACTCATTTTCCTCATGTTCCAAATCTCCCTGTGTTCTTGTCACTTCACCCACACCACTGGGGTGAGAAGATATCATCTGAGTGTTATGTGGCAGAGGAGACAATGGTTCACTGACCAAAATCATCATGATGACTCCAAATGCCACAATGGATGAATGTGTAACCCATACTCACATTCCTGGGACTCTGGAACGTTTACTTTACAGCTCAGGGAAGCTACCCAGTGTGGAATGCCAAGGAAAAGGAAGATGCAAAAGAAAGTTTGCAGTATCTTTGCAAAGCTCAACCCAGGCAAGGTTTTGGGCTTTGCTACCTTTGCAGGGTAAAAGAAGAAGGGCCTGGTAAATATGTGTTGTGTAGATGTGGTTGGTGGTAGAGACAGGGTGACATGAGGGGGGTGTTTAGTTTCCTTGTAATTGAGTATCTCCACTTTTACCCAGGCTATCCTCCAGCTGCTGAATTTTTTCTTCTTTCCCTCCAAACACAGAAGCCAGTGTGAAAATCAGCCACTTCCTGTTCTTTTTCCTTCCAAAACTGAGAACTGGCAGGAATCTCTGGCTGGAGTTCCAGCAGTAACCAGATAGTCTAATCACTTCTTTGTGATTCTGCAGCTCCTAGCTATGTGAGTGTGATTAATGAGAGCTGAGATTGACAAACGGTCACCTGCCCTAATGTTCTGGGTCTCATCAACTCAGCTCACACCTGTTCCTGCATACTTCCTCCTCCTCTCCTTCACTCATTTTTTCTAGTTGTCCTCTGCACAGACTTTATTTATTAAGGCAGAGAAACAGATCTTACGTGTTTGATTTCAGGGGGGGGAAATGACCCAGGGACCTGTTGCCCTTCCTTGAATATCACACTTAAAGCTGAGATAAAATATCTATTTCTTTGAATCATACAGGAGTTAAACAAATGATGTCTGCCCTCCTTTATTCTCCATGGCTTTATCTTATTTGATTTCCTGAAATCTCAAGTTAGGGCTGTTTTTATTTACATAAGAATTGATTTGATTATCTATAAGTGTCTGTTGCTTGTTACTTCATCCATTAATTAAAAAAAAAAAAGTTGGAATTTGGTTGGTCATGGATGAATTATCCTGGTCCCTTGTGGTCCCTATAGCTTCCCATTTTGCCCATGTTTATCAGAAGTACAGAAAGAAGGGCTAGAACTTGGAAGTCCTCAATTTAAGCACTTTCATCTGAGTTATTAAAAGACTATATTACTTGTATTAATGTAAATTATCACTTATTAATATTACAGAACTATTTTTATGACTTAGAATTCTCTGGTATTTAATTCATAGAATTTTCTATTCTTATATGAAAACTATCACTGATTGTGAACTTACAAATATCATGCTAAGTGCTTTATAAGATTATCTAATTTAATTCTCATAAATAACCCAGGTGGTTATTCACTATTAGCCCCATTTTACAGATGAGACCGATGAGACTCACAAAGCAGAGATAATTTGCCCCAAGTCAACAGATTTTATGGGGAAGAATCTGAATTAAAATCAAGCTTGAACAACTCTAAAATTGTACACATTATATGACAGAGTTTAGAAATATGTTTGCTTTTAAAAATTAATTGTGATTTTACTTAAATCTGCAATTAATTCTATGACTCTGTCTGGAATTTGCAAATGCTATTGGAACTTACTGACTTATAAAAACTGGTAAATCTAAAAAATACATAGGTAAGGCTATAGTGTGAGTGCCTGACATCCCTGAGGCACCCGCTTCACAGACATCCATCTCGAATAAACATATTGCCGGCTGTGTAACACAGCTACTAGTAAAACAACTAGATAAGAACCATGCCACTCCACCCACAAAGTGGCCCTTTTTAGAAAGCCCTCTGTGACCTAGATAATTGACCACTGAGTGATCCTGCTTTTCCTTCCCTGTGCCCTAATTCTTGTTTTTATGTTTTAAATACACCAGTAAAGAGAAACTCAAAAGACCCTAGGCACCCCACCCTTAACCCCAGTAAAGACTGAAGCCCAGGCTCCCTCCTCCTCTCCTCCTTCTCCTCAGTCTTCCTCTCTCTACAGCAGCCTCTCTATGTGGCCTCTGAAGTGCCAGGCGTACCCTATAAGACTTGTTAGTAACAAACCATGTTTTCTCAAAATTCCTGATGGTTGTTGCTGAGGTGCATCTTTAAATCATAAAAAGAACCACAAGAGCCAGTCTAGACACAAGAATAGCTCTGAAAGGGGGAAATACTCATGGGAGCTCACCTTAAATAGCAGGGACCTAAGTGAGGACCCCAGGCATTCCCAGCCTTAGACAGACAAACACATAAACAAAGGGTATCCACTTCTTGTATTTCAGCTTCTTTAGCCACAGATTGCCTTCCAAATGATAGCAAAGTTTTTAAAAAATCAATTTCCTACATCACCAGATGGGCTCAAAATGAAATGAGAGTTAAGACTATTCTTCAATGGTATAATCTTGAGCAACTTTAAGCTAGTTATCTAGACATGGTCTCTGCCTCCCAAAATTTGATGAGACAGTGCAAGAAAATCACTTAGTATAGTGCCTGGAATATGGTGAGTGTTTAACAGAGGGAAAGCATTATTTTGTTTTAAATTTTTTTTCTTGTTTATTTATTTTTGAGAGAGAAAGCGACAGAGCATGAGCAGGGGAGGAGCAGAGAGAGAGGGAGCACAGAATCCGAAGCAGGCTCCAGGCTCTGAGCTGGCAGCACAGAGCCCGACATGGGGCTCTAACCCACAAACCGTGAGACCATGACCTGAGCCAAAGTCGGACGCTCAACCGACTGAGTCACCCAGGTGCCCCAGCATTTTTTATCATCTCATTTTTATATTTCTCAAAAAATAGGCCAACTTTGATAATTCAATAGAAAAAAAATAAAATGTAGCACACTGAAAACTCTTCAAAAACACTATTTTGACAGAGCTATCTTTCTCCCTCCATTCTAAGCTGTTTAAATGGATGACATTTTCAATAGGCAAAAAAAAAAAAAAAGTATTTCTTTTACTTTCAAAGCTGGAAATTTCCCAGTTTCAAATATTTCAGAGTTGCTATTACAATTTATTAACAATTTTCACTGCAATATTTTTTTTCTGTTCTCAGAAAATACCAACTATGGTATTGAGGCAGCCACATAACTTACACAGATATCAAAGAAAGACAGCCCTCCCCTCCACCGCCCTTGGCACACCTCAGTGTTCCTTGTTCTCCTGTCCAGATCAAGAACATTATCATGTGAACTCTTGGAGTCTCCCAGATATCCTGGAAGATGAGAAAAAAGAAGAGAGATTGATATTTGTGATGATAAAACAAGAAATGAAGATGGCTTCATTTCTTAAGACTTGGAACTGAACAGAAAAATTCAGTTGCATGTAATGTTTCCTGAATAAATTTAGATATTCAAGGGTTTGTTTGTATTGTTCTTCCCATAATTTCCTCTTGCTCTCTCCCACTGATGCACAGATCCGACACGGTCCAAGTGTCCAGAATGCATGTTCAGGTCATTCCTCTATTAGTAATTCATCCATCACCTCCTCCCTCACTCCACACACACAAAGAATGCCAAGGCATCCAAGATAATCATCTTGTGATTAGGCCAGGGTTAAAATATTAAAGATTTTATACCCTTTAATGTCATGGTGTTCCCTATACAGTGACTTCAGTAGTGCTATGGTTATAATTTTGTTAGGGCCGTTTACAGAACTATTACGCACAAATGAAAAGCTCTCACCTCATGAATATCTGCAAAGATGGCAAAGCAACCCTATAAGAAAGGAATCCGAAGGAAGATCATTGAGGGCACATATCTCTTTTATTCTGAATAACTATACTTCAAAGTCAAAACAAGGACAAGAAAGAAGATTAGAGAATTCTAATATTTAGATTATTCTAATACTTAGAATATCTAATATATTCAAGAGAAATTTCATAACAACATGATTTGGTTTAAAGACCTCCACTTCTTTATTTGCTTCAATCAACTAAGTAGCAACTGAGAGAAAGGAGGAGGTGATGGGGTGGATGATGTGCACTAACTACGCAGACCAGTCTCTCTAATTGCCTTGGCCACTGCTTACTCTCGGCTGCCATGTCTAGTGATCTCTTCTTGTAGATCTCTTTCCTATTTTCTGAAGGTCAGGTGTCCCCTCCTGGTCAGCACATGGCATACCAAAACCAGCTCAGCCTACTCAAGAAAGATCACAGTTGGGGCATCTGGGTGGCTCTGTCGGTTAAGCGTCCAACTTCTGCTCAGGTCATGATCTCATGGTTCATGGGTTCGAGCCCTGCGTTGGGGCTCTGACAGCTCAGAGCCTGGAGCCTGCTTTGGACTCTGTGTCTCCCACTGTCTCTCCCCCTCCCCCACTTGTGCATGTATTCTCTTTCTCAAAAATCAAAAAAAAAAAAAAAGATACAGGAAGTCAATGTTAATGTTCACCATGTCAGGAAGGCCACACAGCTCTATTTGCTAATGGGAGCCTGGGTGTTCTGGATATACCTCATATTCTATGGATTTGTAGTTGCATATGCCATATTCTGACCAGTGACAAAGACTCTCTCAATGACCAAAATTCAAACAGGTTCCTCTGAGTTGTTTTGTTGTTGTTGTTGTTGTTGTTGTTTTTTAATCTTTGTCTAGGCCTCATCCACTGGCCTCAGTCAGTTGTAGCAAGAATCCTACTCGGTCAGTTAAATGACATTCCCCTCACCCTTGATACCTTAATACCCTCAATATCTTATGAAATTCCTTTTTCCTGTCTCAACATCTGATTACCCTGATATGCCTTCACTAAGAATCTCATTAAGTTGGGTTAGCAAGAATCCCTCTACCCCTGATGTCTTCTCTTAGTAAATTTCCACCCACCGACTCCCAACGCACCACCCACTCTGCTCTTAGGCAATACCCTCCCAACTGTTGACTATATTCAGAATTGAGCCTGATATCTCTCTCCACTCTCGTCATAGTCTTGACACCTATCACAATAGTCCTGAATAAAGTCTTCCTTATCATTTTAACTAGTGTCAGAACAATATTCTTCTTGAACATAAATTACATCCAAAGTAATATAAAACCTTACATAATTGATTATAACTTATTTACAAGTAATTCTTCTCCTTATCAATGTATTCAAGAACTTTTCAATACTTTTCAAAATGTGCTCATAATTTTGGAATACAGCAGGTGTTTATCTCTTCTGGGCAAGGTAGCCATGTGTGTAGTCAAAAAGAGGTAAATATGTTTCCAAATTTAACTACTTTCAAGGAAAACATTTTTGTAAGCAAAGGAACATTTGTTGTTGGGAAAGCATATTCAAGAACAGCAAGCAAACAAATTTTTTACTCCCATTAAAATGCAGCATGAGGTATTCTTTTTTTTTAAGCTTATTTATTTTGAGAGACAGCACAAGAGGGGGAGAAACAGAGAGAGAGAGAGAGAGAGAATCCCAAGCAGGATTCAGGATTCTGTGCTCTCAGCACAGAGCCCGATGCAGGGCTCAAACTCACGAACTGTGAGATCATGACCCAAGCTGAAATCAAGAGTCAGAGACCTTAATTAAGCCACCCACGTGCCCCGGCATGAGGTATTCTTAAAAAACAAATCACTCATCGTTCTGTGGGTTGTATATTCATTGCATTTTTCATTATTAGGAGGTAAAGGATACAGTGAATTATCACATAATTATAAAACCTGAACTATAGGGACAGCATTTTTGTGATGCTTCTGGATACTATTGCATTCACTTCGATTAAGGCACTTACAGGAATAAAGCCTCAGGACCTCTTAAAATTACGTATTATAACCTTCAAAATCTTAAATGGAGAACACAACCTTTCATTAAAATGTAATGTAACTGTAGTAGAATCAAAGCCCATGTTTCATTAAATTTCATGGAAACAAATGTGACCTTACTTTTCTAAAACTATATATTTGCATGTTTCACATGCACATGGAGCTTTTAACAATGTTATTACTATATAAACAACACTTTATTAATCTTTATGCTTATTAAACCCTTGGAGTCTCAAAAAATACAAATAGAAAAACTTGATAATATTAGAACTAAACAAACATTTTTTGAGTTTATTTATTTATTTTGAGATGACAGAGGCAGCATGAGCAGAGAGGGACAGAAAGAGAGGGAGACAGAGAATCCCAGGCAGGGTCCATGCTGTCAGCACACAGAGTCCAACATAGGGCTCGAAACTACTAAACTGGGAGATCATGACCTGAGCTGAAATCAAGAGTCAGACACTTAGCCACCCAGGCACCCCTGAACTGAAAAATCTTAAAACATGTGGAATTGCAGAAAATTGTCACAATAAACCTATGTAAATATAGCAGCAGTGTCAAAAATTATTTATGTGTTTATTTAATAGAATAGGTAATGCAATATACATGTATAGATAATACATGTGTATATGACACAAATTCAAATGTATGAAAAACAATAAAATAAAGTCCTTTTCATTCCTGTCCTTCACCTTCCACTTCCCAATTTCCTTCTCCAGAGATGCCTAGTCTCACTGAGTTATGAATATTTTCAGATAACAAAATTATCTAGCTATGTGACCACGGACAAGTTACATTATAAGTCCACAACTCAGTTTCCTAAGCTATAAAATGGTGGGAGAATCTTAAATTAGGTAAATATTCTCTTTATATATAAATTACACTAGTCCTAATCACTATATTGTACCTTGTTTTGTTTTTCCTCCTTATACAGTATTATATGTCAATTATATCTCAACAAAGCTGGTGGAAAATAATACATGTTGATCAACTCAATTATGAAACTGTATCACCCTCAGACTTATAACATTTGATGGTGTTAACTGCCTTTAAAATAGAAGAGATTTTACCCATCTTAATATTTACAGTAGCTTTCCCTCCATTATTTTTCACATCTTCAAATTTAATTGATTCATTTTTCTGTAGACATACTAATACTAGTAAATAAAGTTTTAACTTTCATATGCTCAAATATGTTTTCTGTTAAGATACAGGAGAAAAGTAATATACAAATAATTAAATAGCTTCAAGAATCATTCTTGCTTAAAAAAATAATAACTCTCAGGAAAACAGAAATGGTCAGGAACTTTCTTAATCTGATAGAAGTATCTACAAAAAACCTAAAGAAAACATCATACTGAATGGAGTATTCTGGTTTTTTTTTAATGTTTATTTATATTTGAGAGAGAGAGAGAGAGTGTGTGTGTGTGTGTGTGTGAGCAGGGAAGGGACAGAGAGAGAGGGAAACACAGAATCTGAAGCAGGCTTCAGGCTCTGAGCTGTCAGCACAGAGCCTGACACGGGGCTTGAACTCACAGTCCGTGAGATCATGACCTGAGCCGAAGTCGGCTGCTTAACCAACTGAGCCATCCTGGAATGGTGTATTCTTAATAGCTTTCCCCTTGAAGTAAAAAAGAGTATGACTCTTGTGCTGTTATTCCTTTTATTCAATAATGTAACAAAGGCCCTAGTCATTGAAAAAAGGTATAGCAATGAATGAACATTGGGTACTTAGGAATAAAACTCATTATTCTCAAGCGAATGATTACATATTTTAAAAATCATATGTGGGGCACCTGGGTGGCTCAGTCAGTTAAGCATCTGACTTAAGCTCAGGTCATGATCTCATAGCCCATGAGTTCAAGCCCCAAGTTGGGCTTGTGCTGACAGCTCAGAGCCTGGAGCTTGCTTCTAATTCTGCGACTCCCTCTCTCTGCCCCTCCCCTACTCATGCTCGCTCTCTCTCTCTCTCTCTCTCTCTCCCTCTCAAAAATAAATAAAAACATTAAAAAATATATATATAAGGAATGGAATATATATGTTATATATGTATATATATATGTATATATATGTATATTGGAATATATATAAGAGGTATACACAGAAAAATATTAGAAGCTAATAAGTGATTTCAGTTATATCACAGGATACAAAAGCCATTTTATTTCCATATATCAGTGTTCCAGTTGTTTAGTGCTGCCCCAAACTTACTGGCTCATATAGAAACAACCATTTTCTTAAATCCCAAGGTTTTGTGGGTCAGGAATTCAGGTAGAACTTGGCTAGGAAATTATTCTGTTGTGCAGAACATCAACAACAGTTTCTGTGGTGTTCTGCTGGTAGATGGACTAATCTGGAACATTCAAGACCAATTTATCCACATGTCTGAAGTCTTGATGGAAATGGCTATAACCCTAGGCTCAGCTAAGGCTGTGGAATACACAGCCTAGACATGGCCTTTCCAAAATGACAGTCTAATGAGCAATCAGAAAATTTGCATGCCAACTCAGAACTCCCAAAAATAGCATATCAAGAGACAACAGGTGAAAATTGCCTGGGCAAGGAAAATGATAGAGAATCATTTTTATTAGCAAAAGCCATTATAGAGCTCATCAAGACCCAAAGAGACAGGACAATAATCTCATATTTTCATGAGGTAACTGACACTACCAGTAACAAGAGGTAAACTAAGCCATGGGCCAAATACTATACACAGATTATCTCCTTTAATTCACCCAAACAATTCATTTCATAGATAAAAAAAATCAAGGCACACACAGACAGAGGTTAAGTAAATTGGGCAAGCCTCAAAAAAAAAAAAAACTCATTAAAAACACAACCAAAAAAAACAAGGAGTTTAGCAGTATCTCTTTGAAAGAGAAACATATGATTTAAAGATTCCACATATAAATCAATGCAAATTTCATAATACATGTATAGATAAGAGTATTAATCTGTAACACAATATATTAAAAGTAAAAACTCTTGGGGAGCCTGGGTGGCGCTGACTTCAGCTCAGGTCATGCTCTAACTGTTCATGAGTTCGAAACCCACATCAGGCTCTGTGCTGACAGCTCAGAGCCTGGAGCGTGCTCCGGATCCTCTGTCTTCCTCACTCTCTTCCCCCCCCCCCCCCAACTCACACTTTGTCTCTCTCTCAAAAATAAAATAAACATGAAAAAAGTTAAAAAGAAATGAAAGTAAAAACTTCAGTGGCAAAATGAAAACTTGTAAAACAGCCATCGAAAGCAAAAAATCCACTTATTTATTTAAAGTACCAGTGAAGCAGTGGTATGAGGATATAGGTGAAGAAACTAATCACACAATAAAATGTCATAAATGCACCATATTTTTAATAGGGAAGAGTATGTGTGTGTGTGCGTGTGTGTGTGTGCGTGTGCGCGCGTGCGTGCGTGTGTGTATGTGTGTGTGTGTGTTGTTTGCTTGATACAAAGAACAGGAGGGCAGGGAAATGTAGCTCTCTACCAAGAAAACTAATATATATACATGACTATAAACAGCATTCTAAAGACAGGTACACTATGTTCAACCTGATTTATATATTTAACTCCTGGCTTGAAAATTAAAATCAGCATTGGATCCACAAAAGCTGTTGTATTTTTCTGAGGTTTAGCACTACAGGAAATTGTCAGTAACAACTTTTTTCTCAAGAAGCTGACTGGTTTGTAACTTTATGCAAATTTTCTACCTAGTAAATTCAGTATGAGGCAGGGAGCAGAGAAGAAGGAAGGTTTCATTTACTTGGATGTATATACATCATGGTTAATAAATTGTAACAAGCACTAGTAAGTAAAGAAATAGTTGCTTAAGGAGAACATAGGCAAAGAAGCAGTAATCTTCCCCACTAAATGTACTTCATTAGCACAGTTCTCCAAGGGCCAAGAAATAATGAGACCATGACAGCCCTTGACTGTGAATGCTGCCAAATCTATTTAAAAACAAACGAACAAACAAACATAAATAAAACTACTACAACTGTAAAAAGCCCCTCCTATTACATGTGAAGAATCATTTAGAAATAAGTAATTTACATCTGTAAAAGTAAAAAGGACGCTTCCACAACTCTGTGTAATTCTATAGCCACTAATTTATATGCACACATATACTTACTACTTAGGCTATATACATCCTTTTCAAAATAGGTTGAATTTTTTAAGCATACAAAAGAGTGTATTTGTAGCTGGTGTGCACAGTAAAATGGGAATTTCTGAACACCCAAAACATTTTCTGAGATGAAGTATATTTTATAGGAAAGATAATGACTTGAGGATGCACTTTTGTTCAGCCCATTTAAACATTATGAGGTAAACGTTATTTCCATTTTATATATCAGCCGACTATGGTTCAGGAGGTTAAGAAATCGTCACAGTCTTGCTGTAGTGTGTATCTGAAATTTCTGCATTGGCTTGCTCAGGCCCAAAACACATTGTCTTCTGACTTTCCGTATAGGCTTTTAGAGTTGGAGAAAGATAATTTCTGGATCCTACTTGCATAAATTATTTTGAGCCCTAGCCACTAAGTTTGATTAGTTTTCCAAAGTAAGTCATTGCAGGTGGGGAGGTGGGATGTGGCAATAAAGTGAGCTATCAACATGAATTTCCTCCTTAGAAGAGAATGATTCAGGGGTTCCTGGGTGGCTCAGTCTGATTTTGGCTCAGGTCAAAATTTGGCTGGATGATCTCGCGGTTCATGAGACTGAGCCCCATGTCAAGCTCTGTGCTGACAGAACAGAGACTATTTGGGATTCTCTCTCTCCCGCTCCCCCTCTCTCTGCCTTTCCCTGCTACCCCCTCTCACTCTCTCTCAAAATAAGTACACATTTTTAAAAACAGAACAAAATGATTCAGGGCCCCTGTAGCTAGTCTACAATGTGGTCCTAAGGAAAAAATGTTTTAATCACCACATTCAATGATAAATTAAAGAGCACTTTCTGTTTACATTATACTATGTTAGGGGCAGTGACAAACCAAAAGAAATAAACTACATTATGTGATTCACCGGAAGCCAACAATCCAATTCGAAGGCATTAAGTGAAATGTTAAATGGAGAATATTTGTGATCTAAAACTTCAAATGAGACTGTCTCGTGTGTTAATTTAGGAATAAGACTTTCCCTAAAAGTTACTGAGGCACAGAATTATTTCCCACTCCCTGCTATTTCTGCTGTGCATATACCTGAAATCATATGAAATCGTAGTGAAATCGTCCCAACCTTGTTCTCTTTTCTACTTTGCTTGTTCATTTCCCCCCTAACAATAATTAGAAGGTAACATGTATTAGCTTTTGAATACTTAGAATAAACCCATGAGATTTCACCTAGTCCTAAAGATTTAAATACCATCACTGTGCTGATGAATGCCCAATTTATACCTTGAGCTTTGAGCCTTTCTGAACTCTAGACTTGTTTATTCAACTCCACTTGTGTGTTGAAAACCCATTTCAAACTTACTTTGTCCAAATATGACTTGTGATCATTCTCCCTCAATAACTGGCACATACCGTATATCAGATGTTTAATCCTTAAAACTATGAGATAGTTTCCATTAGGCTTCTCATTTCAAACTGAGGAAACCGAGGCAGCCAGGGTACAACACGCCCATAGCTGGTAAGTGGTAAAGATAATTTGCAAACTTGTCTTCCTCCAGAGTCCATCCAATCAACCAGGACACTATTGCCAAATCTCTTCAGCTCAGATCTACCTCCAACATCCATTCAAACGGGATCGCTGTTCTGGGTCTTGCCTACCATCACCCTGTGGCATGCACATGTATCTCTGTTCAGATTTCCAACAGGTATTCAAACCGTACAGGTTAATTTTTTTTCTTTTGCTCTTCCTTCAGTGATCAAATGTGCTGTATGTCAAGCACCGTTATAAACAATTTTAATGCATAATCTCGTTCACATCTCCTTCTATCCTTAGAGCAAGTAACAAGACAGGTATTGCATTTCTCATTTTATAAATGGAGAAACTAAGGCACAGAGAATTTTAAAAACTTGCCAATGGACAGTAAGTGAGGTAGGTGGAAGCAACCTTTTCTGTCTCCAGCAACCACATTGTCTCAATTGCTACACTATACACCACATCTTCTCCTGCTCTTCCCTGCCCCAGGAATGCACTTCTAGCCAAGTGATAGGCAAGCCAAGTCCCTAGGACTTATCTCTGATTTTTACCCTTTGGCCAGTTCAGTTATTCCCAACATGCAGTTGTTAAGCATGTCATTTCAGCACTACCTTCACCATATATCTCAAACCTGATTACTTCTCTCCATCTTCACTGTCATTATCCTCTTACATTCCACCATTTTTTTTTAATTTTTTTTTCAACGTTTTTATTTATTTTTGGGACAGAGAGAGGCAGAGCATGAACGGGGGAGGGGCAGAGAGAGAGGGAGACACAGAATCGGAAACAGGCTCCAGGCTCTGAGCCATCAGCCCAGAGCCCGACGCGGGGCTCGAACCCACGGACCGCGAGATCGTGACCTGGCTGAAGTCGGACGCTTAACCGACTGCGCCACCCAGGCGCCCCAATTCCACCATTTTTAAGCTCCTGATGTACATCAATAGCACATTCCACATATCCTAAAGTCCATTCTCCTTATATCAGCCTTATATCCTTATGACGAGTGGTCATTTTAAAACCAAATGAGGCCATGTCCCTACATTTCTAAGGACCATGGCTCCTGAAATTAGAATAAAATCCAAACTCCTCACCAGGGCTGAACATATCCCACAGAATGTTACTCTGGGTACCCTTGCATCCACTGTACTTGCTCCAGTCACACTGGTCTTCCTTCTCTCCCTGGATGACACAAAGTGCACTCCATTTTAGAGTCTCTTAGCCTGGATATCCAGAGTGCAGGCTCTGCCAATCTTACAGGTCCTAGCTCAAATGTCACCATCACCGAAGCAGCACTCCCTCCTGAGCACACTTGTCACGCTTGAGGTCATAACCTGTTTTGTTTTCTGCATAGTTTGTATCTGAGATCACCACATACATTTATTTGTATGTTAATTTTCAGTCTTTGCTAACTAGAAGGAAGGCTACAGGAGGGCAGGGACTGCCTGCTGTCCATCACTTTATGGTCAGCGCCTGAAGTGTGCATGGCTCACAGCAAGCATTCAAATTATTTTTTGAATAAATGAATGCCAAGAATTATCCTACTCTCTGAGTTTATATCTCTTATACTTCTGATATTTTTTAAGGAAACTCATTTTACTCATTTTAGAATTTCACTTACATGTTTTTCAATTATACTATCCTTACTTGTTGTCTAATTATAATAAACAGTATAAATTTATTAAGGATTTACTGTGCTAAGCATTTTATATTAGTTTTAATTCTCAGGGATAATCTATATAACCAATGAGGTCTGTGTTCTCATTTCACAGAAATAAAACTGATACCAACAAAAGTTAAAGAACTTGCTAAGGACCACAGACATAAACTATCAAGGCTGGGCTTTAAATGAAGGTGTATCTCATTCCAAATGTCAAAATATTTGGGGGTGCCTGGGTAGCTGAGTTAGCTGAGTGTCCAACTCTTGATTTCGGCTCAAGTCACCATCCCAGGGTCATGTGATTGAGCCCCACGTCAGGCTACTTGCTGAGCATAGAGCTTGCTTAAGATTTTCTTTCTCTCCCTCTGCCCCTCTCCCCAGCTTGTGTTCTCTCTCTCTCCTGCAAATGTATATTGTAAATGTCAAGCTCTTTAAGCTTATCCAGTTATGCATCTGATTCGGGTAAATAAATGATAAAAAAAAGAGAAACTGAGGAAAAAATAAAAACACAAATGTAAGAAATCAAGAGGAAAATAGTTCTATAAGTGTACAAACAGAATAATGACTTATTTGGTTAAGGTGAGTGCCCAGTAAATTAATTTAATACAATAAGTAAGCTCTTGGAAATCTTACAGTAACAGATGTTAGAGTGTCATTATATAAATATCTTCAAATATTTTAAATAAGTTATATTACCGATGGATACTAAGCTATTCAGGGGAACCAGGGTGTCTTAAAATTATATCCCTCACCCAAAGAGGCTGAAGTCAGGGAGGCCAACCATACCTTTCTCTTTCAAGCCCTTTGCAGAGATGTTGGAGAAAGTTTACCATGTGGATAGATGACAGGGATTTTAATTCTCAACAAGGGTGTTCTGCCTACTCAATTTTACCATATAATTATTATATTCACATCAGTGGCCGCTGGATTCGCCCTAGTAAGTTTTAGAGTATCTCACATAGTTCGAACCAGCAGACTTTAGAAATGATCAAATCTAATTTTCAACTCCTATAAACACTTAAACTGAAATGGAGATAAATAAAAAATTATAATTTGTAAAGGGTTTTCATATCCACACGTGTATTACATTTTATTAATAGCCATTTAAACTAAAAGGTATGGCTATTTTCATTCCCAGTTTTACAGATGATTTAGGCCCAGTGTTGGGACTGGAAGGGAAAAGTCACATGAACACTAACCTGCCATCAACTGGGCTCCTGCAGTACAGGAATAAAAACAGAAAAGAAACAGAAAGTTGGTACTTCTTAAAGAGGATGCATAAGCCTTTTGTCTATAATATGAGTGAGATTTTTTTTTTTTAAATCTAATGTACTGGAAGCTTTATGTATTTCTCTGAAAACAGAGACATTAAGAGATTCATTTACTAACTAGGAAACATACCAATATTGCTATATACCAATACTGAAAATATTGACAATATTGACTAGAGAGACTTAAATTTATAAGAAAATTAATTCCTTGGTGCACCTGGGTGGCTCAGTAAGTTAAGCATCTAACTTCAATTCAGGTCATGATCTCACAGTCCATGAGTTCAAGCCCCACGTCGCGTTCTGTGCTGACAGCTCAGAGCCTGGAGCCTGCTTTGGATTCTGTGTCTCCCTCTCTCTCTGCTCCTCCCCAGCTTGCACTCTGTCTCTCTCTCCCTCTCTCTCAAAAATAAATAAATATTAAAAAAATAAATAAAATTAATCCCTTCCTTTAGTTATAAGAATGAATAAAAATACTAGGAAAAGCAAGCAAGTACTATTTTTTAAAATTTTCTAGCAAGCAAATACTATTTTTCCCGATTAATATATATTTCTTCCTTGTTAAGGAATACTAATAAATAAATAAGAAAAAGAAAGACCCCAATAGAAAAATAGACAATTAGAAATTCTAAAACTAAAAGAAGACAATATATAGTTTAGTTCAGATAAAAATGGGACACAGAACTAGATTTATTAATAAGGAAAACAAGCCTACGCAGAGAGGAAAGAACAATTTCTGTTAAAAAATTAAAATTAAAAAATTAAAATATTTTAATAAAAATTTAAAAATTCTGTAAAAATTTTCTGTTAAAAAAGGAGTGAAAGACGGTTGGTAATGAGCAGTAGAATTGCACTGGGGTTTTCAAATTGGGGTAACTGGCAGTAGATATTTTAAGATGAAAATACCAATTAAAAAAAGAGAGAGAGAAAGAGAGAGCTAAACTGAAATGGATAGACATACTGAAAGGTTAGAAAAGCTTGAAAATGTTCATCAAAAACAGAGACCATTAAAAATTATCTGAACAAAGCTTAATTTAGCGTATTTTGTAAGACTAATTTAACCTGGGTCATTTCTTTTTTTGCCTCTGCAAATCATAAGCAAAACATGAACCGCTTCCCAAGGCTGATATGACATAACCACTGAAGAATTGCCTACCACTGAAGAAAATTCTAATATTATGACCAATCACTGTGAAGAATGAAGTCATGCTTTCTCACTAATGTAAGCGGCCTTACAACAATATATCTCTGAGCCTCATTCAATGTTTTGGTTTGAATGTTCTCAGTTTGCAAACCGTGTTTTTTTGTTTGTTGTTTGTTTTTTGGTGTGTGCATAATAAATGTTTGCTAACTGCTACTTCACTGATTCACTATTTTACTTTGGATATTTCTGAACTTTTGACAGAAACATTTCATTACATGCCTCACTTAAACCAACAGTGCTTCTATGTCTTTTGCTACAATCTGTGGGTTTTTAAATTTTTTTTTTAATTAACATTTATTTATTTTTGAGAGAGAGAGAGAGAGAGTGAGCAGGGGAGGTGCAGAGAGAGAGACACAGAATCCGAAGCAGCCTCCAGGCTCTGAGCTGTCAGCACAGAGCCTGATGTGGGGCTCAAACTCACTCACGGATCGCAACATCATGCCCTGAGCCCTCAGTCTATTCTGACTGAGCCACCCAGGCGCCCCTACAATATTTGTTTTAAAGTCTATTTTGTCTGACATTGAGTACTGCTATCCCAGCTTTAATGTTGTTTATATTTGTAGGGACACTTTTCAATTTCTTCACTTTCAGTCTCAAATCTGAAGTGAGTGTCTTGTAGACAGTATATAGGTAGGTATTGTGGGTTCTTTTTTAATGCATTCGGCCATCCTATTAGGTCTTTTGATTGGAGCGGTCCATTTACATTTAAAGTAATTATTAATAATAGGTATGTACTCATTGCTCTTTTATTGTTTTCTGGTTGGTTTTGTAGCTCTTCTCTGTTGCTTTCTTCACTTGCTCTCTTCCCTTGTGGTTTGATTGTTTTCTTTAGTTTTATGCTTCAGTTCCTTTATCTTCCTTTTGTTGTGTAACTATTGTAGGTTTTTGATTTACACTCACCAAGAGGTTCATACATATCAGCCTATTTTTACAGCAGTCTGTTTTAAGCTGATAGCCACTTTTTGAACACATTCTAAAAGCAATACATTGTTACACCTCACCACATATTTTATTTTTGACATTGCATTTTACATATTTTGTGTGTATACCCTTTATCTACTTATGGTGGCTATAGCTGACTTTATTACTTTTGTCTTTTAACTGTTATACTAGTTTTTAACCGTATGATCACTGACTTTACCATATATTTGTCTTTCTGTGAGATTTTTTTTTCCTGTATTTTCTTATTTCTAGTTATGGCCTTTTCTATTCCACTTAAAGACCCTTTAATATTTTTTCTAAGGCCAGTTCAGTGGTGATGAACTCCTTTAGTTTTTGGTTGTCTAGAAAACTCCGTATCGCTCCTTCAATTGTGAATGATAATCTCACGGGGCAGAGTGTTCTTGGTTGTAAGGTTTTTCCCTCCCAGCACTTTAAATATATCCTGCCACTCCCGTCTGGCCTGCAAAGTTTCTACAGAAATATCAGCAAATAGTTTTACGCGGTTTCCTTTATATGCATCTATTTGCTTTTCTCTTGCTGCCTTTAAGATTCTCTCTTTGTTTTTAACTTTTGCTATGTTAATTATAACACGTATCAGTGTACATTTCTTTGGACTCCTCTCTTTTTGTGACTCCCTGTGCCTTCTGCACCTGGATGTCTGTTTCTTTCCCCAGGTTAGGGAAGTTTTCAGCTATTATTTCTTCAAATAAGTTCTCTGTCCCTTTCCCTCTCCTTGTTTTCTGCAACCCCTGTGATACAAATGCTATCATGCTTGAAATTGTCCCAGAGTTCCCTTAAACTATTTTTTAAAATTACTTTCCCCCTTTTTCTTTTTCTGACTGGGTGATTGCCACTATTCCATCTTCCAGATCATTTATGCATTTTTCAGTATCATCTAATCTGCTGATGATTCTCGCTAGTTTATTTTTTCATTTCGTTATTGTATTCTTCAGCTCTGAGTAGTTTTTTTCTTATATTTTCTAACTCTTTGTTGAAGTTCTTACTGTGTTCCTCCATTCTACTCCCAAGTTTGGTAAGCACCTTTATGACCATTACTTTGAATCCTTTATCAGGTAAATTATTTATCTCCATTTCATTGTGACTTTCTTCTGGGTTTTTTTAATTATATCTTGTTCATTTGGAACATATTCCTCTGTCTCTTCATTTTGTTAGATTTCTGTGTTTGCTTCTAGGAATTAAGTGGCCTTGTGTAAAAGTGTCTCCTGTGCAGATTGTGTGTGGTTGGTGGCAGGCTAGCCATATCTGGAGTGGGCAGAGGCTGGGGCGTTTCTGGGGCACACTGTGCCAGGACCCATGTGGCAGGATGGCCAGAGCTGGAGTGGGTATAGAATGGGGGGTCCTGAGGTGTGCCTCACACAACCACTCTGGTCAGACATCTGGAGCTGGAGCAACATGGGCCAGGGGTCCCAAGAGTTGGGACAACTGGAGCTGGAGTGGGTAAGTGCTGAGGGGTCCTGAGATGCTTCATGCTGGAGCCACCTTGGGAGGATAGTTGGAGCTGGTATGGGCAAGAGGCCTAAGTGTGCTTGGGTAGCCCTAACAGGGAGGCAAGAATGCCTGGGGGTACTATTAAGGTGGAGGGAGAACAAAAAAAAAAATCAGTGCTTGCTGTCAACTCCAACTTTGGAGAGAGTCTCAAAAGTTTCCCATTCAAGTGGCAGATGTTCTAGGGTTAATAAACGGATTCCTGCACTTATAATACACTTGTCCTTTAAGTCCCTGATTTTTGCTGTGCCCAAGAGCAGGTGAGCCTGCACACAGGCCCCCTCAGTGATATCCCTTCCTACTGAAGGTCACTTTCTCATCATTACCATGTCTCCATTTCACCTACCCTTCTCTATGTGGCACCCTGCTGTTTGTTGTGTAGGAGTTACTCAATCAGTTTTCAGTTACCCTTCATGACGAACTGCTGTATATGTAACTGTGGATTCACCGTATCCATGGAAGGAGGTGGATTCAGGGTCTTCCTACACCAACAACTTGGACCTCTCCAAAGTGGGGATTCAAGCTAAAACCACTTCAGCAACCAGTGAAAGGGCAGAAAAACCTGAACTGTCATTGACAAATTGCTGGAGGCATTACATAATGATGACAGGTTCAATCCAACAAGAAGATTCAACATTCACAAATATTTATGAACAAAATAGGAGAATCTAAATGTATAAAGCAAACATTAACAGACATGAAGGGAGAAATTGATAGTAATACAATAATATTAAAGGACTATAACATACCATTTAAATCAATGGGTGGATCATCCAAACAGAAAATCAGTAAGTGAATACTGGACTTAAGTTGTATATTAAACCATATGGACTTCATATATATGGAACATTTTATCCAAAATCTGAATACACATTCTTTCCTTTTTGATTCAGAATAGAGTCCTTCCTTCCCTCCCTCACTCCTCCCTTCCTTCCTTAGTTTTTATTTTAACTCCAGTATAATTAATAAACAGTGTTATATTAGTTTCAGGTGTACAGTATAATGATTCAACAATTCCACACATCACGCAGTGATCATCATGACAATTGTACTCCTTTATTTCTATCACCTAATTAACGCATCCTCCTACCCACTCCAACCATCAGTTTGTTCTCTATAGTTAAGAGTATATTTCTTTGTTTTTCACTCCCCACCTCTCTTGTCTGTTTTGCTCATTTGTTTAGTTTTTAGAATTCCACACATGAGTGAAATCATATGCTATTTGTCTTTCTCTGACTTATTTCTCTTAGGATTATACTCACTAGATTCATCCATGTAATTGTAAATGGCAAGATTTCATTCTTTTTTATGACTGAATAATAATTCCATCACACACACACACACACACACACACACACACACACACACATCTTCTTTATCCATTCATCAATCAATGGACATTTGGGCTGCTTCCATATTTTGGCTGTTAAAAATAATGCTGAAATAAACATAAGGGTGCATATATTCCTTTGAATTAGTTTTGTTTTTGTTTTTGTTTTTTGTTTTTTTGTATTCTTTGGGAAAATACCCAGTAGTGTGA
Source organism: Prionailurus viverrinus (assembly GCF_022837055.1). Classification (NCBI taxonomy): domain Eukaryota; kingdom Metazoa; phylum Chordata; class Mammalia; order Carnivora; family Felidae; genus Prionailurus; species Prionailurus viverrinus. Next base: position 107,264,642 of record NC_062564.1, on the reverse strand, counting down.
TTACTGGGTCTTAGGGTACTTCTTTTTTCAACTTTTTGAGGAATCTCTACATTGTTCCCACAGTAGCTGTACCATTTTGCATTCCCACCAACAGTGCAACAGGGTTCCTTCTTCTCCACATCCTCATAGGTGTAAGGTGATATCTCATTGTAGTGAATACATATTCTTTTCAACTGCACGTGAAACATTCTTCAGAATGGATCACATGTTAGGTCACAAAACATGACTCAATAATTTAAAGAAACTGAAATCCTATCAAGCATCTTTGCCAACCAACAATATGAAACTAGAAATCAATTACAAGAAGAAAGCTGAGAAAAAAGAGAAACAAAACATGCAGATGCTAAACAACATGCTACTAAACAATCAATGGGTCAACAAAGAAATCAAAGAGGAAATTAAAAAAAATACTTTGAAACACAGGAAAATAGAAACACAACCTTCCAAAATCAATGGGACACTGCAAAAGCAGTCCCAAGAGGGAAGTTCACAGCAATATAGGCTTATTTCAAGAAATAAGAAAAATCACAATTAAATATTGTAAGTTTATACCTAAAGGTACCACCTTCCAAAAAAGAGAACAAACAAAGACCAAAGTTAGTAGAAGGAAGGAAATAATACCAGAGTGGAAATAAATAAAAATCAAAACACTATATATATATATATATATATATATATATATATATACACACACACACACACACACATCAAGGACACTAAGAGCTGGTTCTTAGAAAAGATACACAAAACTGATTTACCTTTAGCCAGTCCCATTAAAAAAAGATGAGAGCCCAAATAAATAAAATCAGAAATGACGGAGAAGTTACAACTGACATCACAGAAATACAAAGGATCATAAGATAGTACTATAAACAATTATACACCAACAAATTGGAAAACCAAGAGGTAATGGATAAATTCTTAGAAAGATACATTATCCAAGACTGAAACACGAAGGAATAGAAAATGTAATAGACCAATTACACGAAAAGAAATTAAATCAGTAATTTTAAAACTCCCAACATACCAAAGTACAGGACTTGACAGCTTCATTGATAAATTATACTGAACACTAAAAGAGTTAGTATCAATTCTTCCCAAATTATTTCAAAAACTGAAGAGGAAGGAATGCTTCCAAACTCATTTTAGAAGTCTGGCATTATCCTGATACAAAAACCAGATAAAGACACCAAAAAAAAAAAAAATACAGGCCATTATCCATAATGAACATAGATGCAAAAATTGTCAACAAAATATTAGCAAATGGAATTCAACAATACATTAAAAAGTATCCTACTATGATCAAGGGGGAATTATTCCAGGGATGAAAGCATAGTCAACATCAGCAAATTCATCAGTATCATACACCATAATAATAAAACAAAGGTAAAAATCATAAGATCATCTCAATCGATGCTGAAAAAGCATTTGATAAAATCAACATCTATTTCTGATTAAAAAAAAACCCTCTCAACAAAGTGGATATAAAAGATAAAACCTCAATATAATAAAGGCCATATACAATAAACCCACAGCTAACATCATAGTCAATGATGAAATGCTGAAATTTTGTCCTCTAATATCAAGAACAAGACAAGGATGCCCACTCTTGCCATTATTATTTAACATAGTATTGGAAGTCCTAGCCATAACAATTAGACAAGAAAGAGAAATAAAAAGCATTCAAATTAAAAAGCAAAAAGTAAAACTGTCACTGATTGCTGCTGACATATTATACATAGAAAACCCTTAAGACTCTACCAAAGAACTATTAGAATTGGTAAATATATTTAGTAAAGTCACAGGATACAAATTAATATACAGAAATTAGTTGTGTTTCTGTACAGTAATAACAAACTACCAGGAAGAGAAATTAAGACAACAATCACATTTACATTTTTCTCAAAAATATTAAAATATCTAAGAATAAATTTAACCAAGAAGGTGACAGACCTGTATTCTGAATTCAGTAAGACACTGATGAAAGAAATTGAAAATGACACAAATAAGTGGAAAGATATATCATGGTTATGTACTGTATGGGTTAATATTGTTAAAATGTCCATACAACCTAAAGTAATCTACAGATTCAATCCAATCCTTATCAAAATAGCAGTGGAATTTTTCACAGAACTAGACAAAGAATTCTAAAATGTGTACGGACCCCATAAGACCCCAAATAGTCAAAGAAATTCTGAGAAAGAAGAATAAAGCTGGAGGTATCACACTCTCTGATTTTGAACTATACTACAGAGCTATGATAATCAAAACAGCATGGCACTTGCACAAAAACAGACATAAATCAATGAAACAAAATAGAGAACTCAGAAAAAAAAACCCACGCATATATGGTCAATGAAACTATGACAAAGGATGTTGGGATGAGCAGTAGCTGTTGTATAAACCAATTTGACAATAAGTTACATTTAAAAAAAGAAAATAAAAAAAAAAACTATGACAAAGGAGGCAAGAATATACAATGGGGAAAAGAGAGTCTCTTAAATGGCATTGGGGAACCTGGATAGCTACATGCAAAAGAATGAAACTGGACCTCTATCTTATACTATAAACAAAAATAAATTCAAAAGGATTTAAAGACCTGAATGTAAGACCTGAAACCACAAAATTCATGAAAACAAACATAGGCAGTATGTTCTGTGACACTGGTCTTAGCCATATTTTTTTGAACTAGTCCCTTAATCAAGGGCAACAACAGTTAAAATAAACAAATGAGATTACATGAAACTAAAAAGCATTTGCACAGCAGAGGAAACCATCAACAAAATTAAAAGGCAACCTACTGAATGAGAGAAGGTACTTCCAAATGATATATCCAATAAGGGGTTAATATCCAAACTATATAAAGAACTCATACAACTCAACACCAAAAAACACACAACCCAATTAAAAGCAAGGCATAGGACTTGAATAGACTTTTTTCCAAAGAAGACATACAGATGGCCAATGGACCCATGAAAGATGCTCAGCTTCACTAATCAGCAAAATGCAACCAAAACCTAATGAAACAGTAACTCACCCTGGTCAGATTAGATATCAAAAGACCAAGAATAACAAGTGTTGGAGAGAATGCAGAAAAAAAGGAACTCTTATGCATTGTTGGTAGGAATATAAATTGCTGCTGCCATTATGGAAAACAATATAGAGGTTCTTCATGGGGCGCCTGGGTGGCTCAGTCGGTTGAGTGTCTGACTTTGGCTCAGGTCACGATCTCGCAGTCTGCGAGTTCAAGCCCCGCGTCGGGCTCTGGGCTGATGGCTCAGAGCCTGGAGCCTGCTTCTGATTCTGTGTCTCCCTCTTTCTCTGCCTCTCCCCCGTTCATGCTGTGTCTCTCTCTGTCTCAAAAATAAATAAACGTTAAAAAAAAATTGAAAGTACTACTTCCATATGATCCAGCAATTCCACTTCTGAGTATCGATCCAAAGAAAACAAAAGCACTAATTCAAAAACATATATGTACCATTTTCTTATAACAGCATCACTTACAATAGTGAGATATGGAAGCAACATAAGTTTCTATTAACAGATGAATGAATAAAGAAGAGTAGTATATAATATACATATACAGAGAGACAGACATAATGGAGTATTATTTATCCATAAAAAATGAAATCTTATAATGTGGATGAACCTAGAGCATATTTTGCTAAGTGAAATAAATGAAAGATAAATATTGTATGATTTAACTTATATGTGAGATCTCAAAAATACAGAAAAGGAAAAAACAGACTCATAGATACAGGAAATAAACAAGAGGAGGGAGGACGTTGAGAGGTTGGTGAAATAGGTGAAGGGCATTTAGAGGTACAAACTTCCAGTGATAAAATAAATGAATCATGGGGATGTAATGTACAGCACAAGAAATAGAGTCAATAACATTTGAATAACTTTGTATGGGACAGATGGTAAATAGACTTATCATGTGGATCAGTTCATAATTCATAAAAATATCAAATCACTATGACACATACCTGAAACTAATGGGATATTTTACCTCAATTACATTTCAAAAAAAAGAATGAACTTTTCCCCCTCATTATGTTGTTGTATTTACAATGAATTTTGTTAATACCTATATTTTTTAATTTAGCCTCAAAACAAAATCATTTTTAATTTTTTTTATTAGAAGGCAACCTTTTAGTAATAAAAATAAGGTTCCCCATCCTGATTTATTGTTTGAGAACTGCATATTTACACAGATTTATCTTAAGATGAATGTGAGGAGTCAAACATTTCCTATGGCACAATTTGGTATTAGACCATGATGGTGTCTTGATTCCTTAGGATTTACCTTAGATTCACTGTCTCATATTATTCCATTTCCCTGTGTTTAGGTGTGGAGAGAAGAGGCTTACAAGTGGAGAGAAGAGGCTTCGGGCTACTTGGAGAGAGAGGGAAGCGTGGCCATCATAGCCTGCCAATTGACCTCAGATGCTCCCAGTCCCAGCTGCCACCTTATTGTCACATTATAAGAATCCAAATGAGATCAGGAGAACTGCCCAGCTGAGCCCATTCAAGTCACAGAACCATGAGAGATGTCAAAAGCTACTAGCTTTTTTAAATTTTTTTTAATGTTTACTTATTTTTGAGAGAGAGAGAGAGAGAGAGAGAGACAGAGAGAGAGAGAGAGAGATTGAGAGGAGGGGCAGAAAGAGAGGGAGACACAGAATCTGAAGCAGGCTCTAGGCTCTGAGCTTTCAGCACAGAGCCTCACATGGGGCTCAAACCCACAAACCACAAGATTATGACCTGGGCTGAAGTCGGATGCATAACCAACTGAGCCACCCAGGCACCCCTAAAAGCTACTAGCTTTTAATTTTTTAATTTTAATTTAAGATACTAAGTTCCAGGATCATTTGTTCTATAGCAATATATAACTGAAATAGATTATATATCTCAGCATTACAGTAAACATAATTACATTACTTATCCTCTAAGGTATATATTTCAGACTATACATAATAAAGTACCTATATATACATACATATACAGTCAATTCTATTATAATCTGACCTAAGCAGTGCTAAAAAAAATCACCAAATTGTGCAAAATCTTGCAATATAAACCACAAAGCCTATGTAAAATGGTGTTGAGCACATATAACTCAGAAACTAAAAAATAAATCTAGGAACCTACTAACGTGGCAGCACAGTTTTGCACATATTAAATGATCAACAAATACATAAATATTACAATGAATATGGTACTTTACCTCTGAAAAGGCCCGAAGGTCACTCGAGGAGTGGGTGTCAGGAGAGTTGTGAGTTATTGTGAATTGGTCTTCAGCACCAAAGGGAAGCTAAGGCACAGCTTGACTGGAAGGAAGTTAGATAGTCAAACATTAAACATTCCCTTAATTAAAAATATACACATACTAAATTTGCAATTTCCCCAAACCCATATTAACCATTGCATATTTCAGCTTTAGCTCATAATATACTTTACATGCATGAGATACAGTCCAGGAAAAAAAAAATAAGACAGCATCCCTACTATCTTTAAAACTAACTTTTAATTTCACTGAAATTACTCAGATATTGGCTATAATTTTCAAAAATACTACTTTCTAAAAAATTAGCTAAAAGAAAATGCCATATTATATATCAACAAATTAATAACAAATCTCTTCACAAAAATGCAAGTGTTCTTCTAAGATATTTTAATATTTTGAAATTCTTTCATTTTAAAGATGCTAAAGAAAATGTTTAAATGATGAGCACCATTTAGAATCAAGACTTTACATATTTGAGGAGACAGTCTCCCATTTTTCCCATTAAACTAATTTCAATGGAAAAATAATTAGCATAAAAATAATTAGCATATCACAGGGATGGTAGATATTGTGGTAACTGGGAGAGGGTGAGAACAAAAAGAAGTAAATTCTATTAGAGTAAGCCTCTTGACCTGTTTATAGTCCTGTTTTTAAGAGTTTCTATTAGTGTAGTCCTGCAAAGGAAAAAAAAATGTATGTTCTATGTAAACTTTTGAGAATTTTTTTTAATATAATTCATTGTCAAATTGGCTTACATACAACACCCAGTGTTCATCCCAACAAGTAACCTCCTCAGTGCCCATGACCTACTTTTCCCTCTCCCCCACCCCGCTATCAACCCTGTTTGTTCTCTGTATTTAGGAGTCTCTTATGGTTTGCCTCCCTCCCTGTTTGTAATTTTTTTCCCTCCTCTCTTCCCCCATGGTCTTCTCTTAAGTTTCTCAAGATCCACATAGGAGTGAAAACATATATCCGTCTTTCTCTGACTTATTTCACTTAGCATGATACCCTCCAGTTCCATCCACATTGCTGCAAATGGCAGAATTTCATTCTTTCTCATTGCCAACTAGTATTCCATCCCAATGGCCAACGGACACCTAAAACGATGCTCAATGTCACTCATCATCAGGGAAATACAAATCAAAGCCATGCTGAGATACCACCTCACACCGGTCAGAGTGGCTAAAATGAACAAATCAGGAAACAACAGGTGTTGGTGAGGATGTGGAGAAACGGGAATGCTCTTGAACTGTTGGTAGGAATGCAAACTGGTGCAGCCACTCTGGAAAACAGTGTGGAGGTTCCTCGAAAAATTAAAAATAGAACTACTCTATGACCCTGCAATAGCACTACTAGGAATTTATCCAAAGTATACAGGAGTGCTGATTCATAGGGGCACTTGTATCCCAATGTTTATAGCAGTGCTTTCAACAATAGCCAAATTACAAAAAGAGCTTAAATGTCCACCAACTGATGAACGGATACAGGAGATGTGGTTTATATATACAATGGAGAAATTAACCAACATTCTGCTCTAATATTTCTTTTTAAGGACAAAGTATGAATGCCTGAGTGTTTAAGATTGGTTTCACTTGTGTCTCAGTACTTAAGTATTAGTGTTTTAATAAAGACATTTCCACTGTTAAAGAGAGTTGTTCTTGAAATCCTTCCACATAACATTGTTGCTACGTTAAATCTGTTTATAAAAAGGGAAGTAAAACTTCAGTCCTAACTAAATTTAAAATTCAAATGGTTCTCAGAGTAACTAATTGAAGTTGACATGCACTGTGTCAAATAGGAATCCCTACTATCTGTTACAGGATTCTAGTCTAGTGGCTCACCCAACAGAGGGTACTAGCTCAACAAACTTATCAAAGAGACAATTACAAATTTTGATAGAGATCTTAAGCAATTACAAGGGGGAGGACGGTGACTCTTTCAATGCTGGAATGTCTCAAAAGAGAAAATTACAAATAACTTAGAATGAAAACTGTGGGGTTTTTTCTTTAAGTTTTGTTTTACTTGATTTAATTTAATTGATATGATTTCAACTAACAGAACAAAATTAGTCCTTGGTCAATTCTGAAATTATCTCAGTAATTAAATTTAAGAGAAACAAAGTTGCTTAATTTATTTTAAAAGTTACTATATGAGTTATACTACACAAGTGGGTTATTTCTATTGGACTCGCCAAATCCTAGGACACAATTAACTAAAGTTAAATTTCAAAAAGCTGAAGTTAGCACTTCAGAAAATTTTAAGACAGGCGTGAAAGAATCAGAAAACCGCAGTATCCACTCCCATCTGTTTAGGCCCTTTGGAAAGAGGCTTCACAAGAAAAGGCCAAATTGGTAGTGGCCCCATAACTTTGTGATTATCTAATATGTTACTACAATTAGCCATACAAGGTCTGTGAACCTGGTGAGACTCAGGGCAACAGAGTGTAAGAAGCAAAACCCTTCACCCAAGGGACTGGCTTTAAGTACCATTCGCAGAAGACAGATGCTAACTAAGCTGATAAGATGATGCCTAAGTGCCACAGCGATCCAGTAAGGTTTCTTGAATATTTTAAATTAATGGTTTCAAATTAGCTAAAGCCAACATACATATGCAAATAACCACAACATAAATAAACTTTCAGAATAATGTTTTCAACCCAAAGTACACCACGGAAGTCTCACCTCTTGGTCTAAATAAACTTAATTAAAACAGAAGACAAAAGATGGCTAAATAAAATGTCATTTTCAACCATATCATTTCAAAGCCTCGAGAAACTTGTTCGGACCGACGGTGCCACCTCCGGAGTCCGCATCGCAAGTCGCCAGGGTCGGGTGTCTGCGCGAGGACCGGCCCGGTCCGTCATCTGGCGATTACCTCGGGCTGCAGCCGTCCGCGGGATCCTCCTTCCCGGGGTGGCCCCGCGGTCCGGGCGGCGTCCGGAGGCGACGCGGTGGCGGGAGCTCGGCGCGCGGGCCACTCGGGCTGGTCCCGAGCGCAGGCGGCGCGGGGAAGGGAGCCACTGCCCGGCGAGCGTGGCGGGCGCGCCGAGGACTCGCGCGCTCCCTCCGACGCGCACCGCGTCCCCGCTCCCGGCCCGAGCGCGCGCTCGCCCGGGGAAAAGTTGGGGGTGGCGGCGTGAGCTGGGGTTGGAGGCGCCTCCGTCCGCCCGCCTTGCGTCCAGGTCGGCCCTGCGGGTCCGCCTGCCTTGGCCTCCTCGAGGTGACCCCGGGCGGCCCGTTCTGACGGCCCCTGCTGGCCGAGGGTGGAGGCTGCCAAGGAGGAGCGTGGTAGCGCCAACCTGGCAGAGTGTGTGTCTGTGAGGGACGCGAGTTGGGCGACTGTTGGGAAAACTCAAAGTAAAGTCTTACTTAAGGGCGTTCGCTTCCCACTCCTAGGACGGCTGTGGGAAAAGGCCCAGTTACTTGTATGCTTCATATAATAATACTAATTATTAGTAGAGTATAGCTACTCTGCCATTTGGCCTCCACATAATGTACCTGCCATAACTGCTGTTCCCCGCGTGCTGTCACTGCCTTTCTGGGGTTTCTTTGACTTCCCTAATCCACACCCTACTGGACAGACCTACCGTTCTGCTAAGAATAGAACTGAGATTTTGAGTCTCGATCTGCAGATACAGCTCCACGTGCCTATCGCATGGTAGGCTGAAAGTCGATGATTTCCTTCAATGAATGATGAACCGATGACTGATGAACGTTTTCACATCTGAGATGTGACGTTTTGCTGTCTAAAAATGTGTTTTATTAGACGTCCTTACACTTTAATAAATTCCCATTTTGGTTTCAAGCAGCTCAGAACGTATAAATAACTTATATAATTTATATATTATATAGGAAGCAATCTTCAGTACTTTTTTTAAACAGATATTTGCAGGTTTGCTGCTTAGCAGCCCCTCCCTTTTGTGGGAACACTATCCGAATTTTGCTTGTAAATGATGAATCATCCACTCTCAGTCCATTTGCTTCAGGTGATGGCAACTCTTGGCCTGATTCAGTGCATAACCCTAACCTGCTCGATGGTAGTTATTTATTCCTCTGGTAACAGGGTTTATTTCAGAAATATGTCCTGTGCTCCAAAGCAGGCCTCTCAGAGACAAAAAGACATAGTTCTGGAACTTTGTGACTCTTGCAAATTAGAGTCACCTAGCTCTAGAGATTGTGTAATGCTCAGCCACTGCAGGTCTGTTTATGCTAAGCTTAGAGCCACTGTGAGGAAAGAAATATGGGATGCTGAAAAATGGATGCTGATATGTAGAGGGATGCTTCTGAAGATACTGACTTTATAAGGCACCTGGTTCCTCATACCTTGCAGAGGTGCTCCCCCTGCACTTCCAAATAAGAGATAGTACATCTCCTGTGCTGAAAAATGCTATAGAGATTTCTCCTCCACAAGTGAACATGTACCCCCGTCAGAAATTTCACCCACCTACTCTTTTGGTTGTTAAGTCCCTTATCTAGGGATAAATCCCAGCATGACTTGACTGGGGACATGCTAAACTTGACATGAGTGGAAAGAGGGGTTGGAAGATTCAGGATCTACAGTCAGGAGCCAGGCCAGTACTCCTGCGATGAAGTTTGGCAAGTGCTTGATCACAGTAACCAAAACCTTTCAGACTGAATAAGCACGAATTCATTGACTTGGGGCAACTTTCTTTGGACATGAGATACAATACCCTAGGAAGGACCCCAAGGGAATAGGTGAACTCACTGCTAGCATGGCTCTCCAAAAGAGATAGCTAAGCCTAAGTCAAATGGATATGTGTCAGCCGCTCTGGCAGACAGCAGAAAAGGCACTAAAGGAGCTGAAGGAGGTGAGATTGCTGTGGTGAATATACTATTTGAGGGCAAAATGCCCGTCAGTGGATTATATGTCACTGGAAGGCCTGAGGAAACACTGCTCAATGAAGGTCCTCAGGAATGTACTGGTGAGAGGGTAACCAACATCACTAAGATGTGTAGTGGAGATTCTCCTCTGGGGACATGAATTAATAGCAGGAGAGATGTTCACAAAGCTGGGCTCAATGATATCCATGAAGATAATGATTCGGCCATGAGGCCAAGGAGGTAACATTTAATCACCAAGAGGCAGGAAGCTGCAATCATCATAAAGACCCCCAAGGTCAGAGGGCAGTCAAAAAGGTTTGACACACAGGGAGTTGAGATTGTAAATAGACCATGGTGTTAAGAAGAGAAGAGATCAACAGCCATTATGGGTTCTAGGTAATAGCCACAACCAGAAAAAGGCAATAATGGGAAAGCAGGAGATGGAAGGAAGTCACTGAAATAAAAAGGCATGATTCAAGTGTGCAATTTATTTCCCAGGAAGCTGGCAATTCAGAAACGCTGTTACAGCTTTTCTTCTGGCACTGGGATCCATGTACTTGAATTCCCAACAGACTTGGAAGTATGAATTTGATGAGGGGGGGATATATCATGGGGTATGAAGAACATGGTATTCTTCTAAACCATTGTAGCCAGCATGCCCTCTGTATCAATTAAATACATAGAAATACCATTAACTAAACAGCTCCCTGTAGTTCGTCTTATTTAATTACCTCATGCATGAAAAGATTATCATCATCACTCAGCTGGACTTCTTATATTGCAAACTCTTTGACTTTGGTTGAATGAAACTATTAGTAAAAAATACACCTATAGAAATGACGTCCCTTGAAAATCATCCATGACTATCACAATTTCAAAAGTGGGAAGAATTCCCAATTTTATCAAAGCTATAAAAACAATGTATTCTGGGAGTGCCTGGGTGGTTCAGTCAATTAAGTGTCCGACTTGATTTCAGCTCAGGTCCTGATCTTCTGGTATGTGGGGTCAAGTCCCACATTGGGCTCGGTACTCACTGACAACAAGGAGCTTGCTTGGGATTCTCTCTCTCTCTCTCTGTCTCTCTAGCTCTCTCTCTCTCTCTCTCTCAAAATTAACAAATAAACTTTAAAAAATGTATTATGGGTGCGCCTGGGTGGCTCAGTTGGTTGAGCATCCTACTTTGGCTCAGGCCATGATCTTGTGGTCTGTTGAGTTTGAGCTCCGCGTCATACTCACGCTGTCGTACTGATAGCTCAGAGCCTGGAGCCTGCTTCGGATTCTGTGTCTCCCTCTCTCTCTGCCCCTCCCCCACTCATGCTCTATGTCTCTCTCTCTGTCAAAAATAAATAAACATTAAAAAATTAAAAAAAAATAAGCAATGTATTATGGTTTTGAGATTTAACTTGTGATAAAATACACAAATTTTCTTGAGAAGAAATTCATACCATTTTGTATCTGTAGTCTCATTTCTTAACAGCATATACCTACACTTCAAATAGAAACTCAACTTCTTGCAATATGCTATCTCAAAATTGTGGAAAAAATAAAAGTAGAATAAAGGTAGAAAGAAAAATCTCTTCAAAAATAGATGCCTGTCTTGAATGTATAGCATCCTACAAGTTCAGTCTGTTTTTTTTTTGTATAATCATAAGTCTCATAATAAAATATTCATTATTAGTATTAACAAATTTTAAGTAAGTATGAGGTATTTTAATTAGCATGAAATTAAAAAAAATAATAGCCAAGTGTTGTAAATTTTCAAGCAAAACTGGTCCATGTGGCAGTACAAATTCATACTTCCATTTAGAAAAGAACATGACAAGAACCCCTGGGTGGCTCAGTCAGTTAAGTTGCTGATTCTTGATTTCAGCTCAGGTCATAAAATCACAGTTGTGGGATTGATCCCTGCATCCTGCTCTGTCCTGGGTGTGGAGCCTGCTTGGAATCTCTCTCTCCCTCTCCCTCTGCCCTTCCCAGTCATGAGCTTGCTCTCTCTCTCTCTCTCTCTCTGTCTCCCTCTCTAAAAGAAAAGAAAAGAAGAGAAGAGAAAAGAAGAGAAGAGAAAAGAAAAGAAAAAAAGAAAAGAAAAGAAAAGAAAAAAGAAAAGAAAAAGGAAAAGAAATGAAAGAAGGAAAGAAAAAAGAAAAAGAAAAGAAAAAAGAAAAGAAGAGAAAAAAAGAAAACAACAAGACGGGGTGGCTGGGTGGCTCAGTAGGTTAAGCATACAACTCTTGATCTCAGCGTAGGTCTTGATCTAAGACCACATTGGGCCCTGTGCTGGGTGTGCAGCCTACTTAAAAAAAGAAGGTGACAATGCATATTTTAAATTATGGAAAAATCTTTTTGATCTAAGTCAATAATTCCACTCTTGGGAAAGTACTTTATGGAAACACTTTAAAAGAAGAAGAAAAAAATTAGATAAAGTAGGGAGAAGAGGAAGAAGAGGAGAAAGAGAAAAGACAGAAAAAGAGAGAAACGAAGTGCAGAGAAGCATATGGCAGCAATAAGTATAACAAAGAAACATATAAATACAATTAATATATAATATGTTGAAATAATTAAGCAAACTAAAATACTACCATTTGAAGGAATATTATGCTTCCATTAAAATAATCCTAAATATGATTTCAACATTAAAAAGTATATCTTATAGGGGCGCCTGGGTGGCGCAGTCGGTTAAGCGTCCGACTTCAGCCAGGTCACGATCTCGCGGTCCGTGAGTTCGAGCCCTGCGTCAGGCTCTGGGCTGATGGCTCGGAGCCTGGAGCCTGTTTCCGATTCTGTGTCTCCCTCTCTCTCTGCCCCTCCCCCGTTCATGCTCTGTCTCCCTCTGTCCCAAAAATAAAATAAAAACGTTGAAAAAAAAATTTAAAAAAAAAAGTATATCTTATATAATGCTAGATTGTAAAAACATGGAAAGTAAAACTTGGTGCAGACTATGTTCTCAAATATTTGCAAGACCAAGTGTAATATGAACATATCTCGATGAAAAAATATTTTTCTCTTTTAAAATGTTAATGTTTTAATGCTTACATTATATTTCATGCTGAAATAGTTAATGTTTTATTTACTGATTATTAAAATATGTTAGAGAAAAATTAATTTCTTTGTGTTGTTCATAGTTTTATGTCCTGCTGACTTCATACTTGCTGTTTGAATGCCTTAGCACCATTCAGTGTTATGTCTAGTAGTTGCAGGATGGGGTAGTTTTTGTGAATCTAAACTATAGATATGCAAAAATCCAGCATATCACTTAAAATCAGATGATCAGATATATTCTCTCTTGTCTTCTCTCTCTCTTGCTGCCCATGCACACACAAACATACACAAATATATACTTTCTATCTGTCTCTGTCTCTCTCTGACTCTCTCCATACCCTCCCACACACATGTAATGTATATGAATATTGATATTATATGTGTATACAGTCTATATATGTAGGTATAGATATAGGTAGTAATAGAGACATAATTCGTTCATATTTCCAATAATATCTGTGGCTCCCGGCAAGGAATAATATACACAATAATAAAGCTAGTTAAAATCTTTAAAAAATTATTTGTAATTTTGTAATGTTTGAAAAAGGGAAATACACAATGAAAATAATAAATTAATTATTTATAAAACTAACTTAAAAATTAGATAAGGGATTTTTAACTTCAATATGTACAAGGACCAGGCCAATAACATAAATAAAGCTGATGAGTTTTCACATACAGTCTGCAACCAGTTTAACAAGGACAATAGAAACTGAGTGAGAAAATAGACCCAGGGCACAAAAGAAGCCAGGTTTTGATATAAAATTTTCTTTATTTGACATTGGAATGTTTAAAAAAATGAACACTGTGGGATTCTGGGTGGCTCAGTCACCCCATTCCATATGTTGAATCCCAACCCTCCAAAGGGCATTAGGAGGTTTAGATTTGGAAGGTGTTTAGGTCATGAATATGAAGCCCTCATGAATGGGATTAATGTTTCTGTAAAAGAGACCCCACCGATATCTCTCAGCCCTTGTGTCTGTATTGCAGATACAAGAAGTCTGCAATCCAGAAGAGGTTATTCATGCAACCATGCTGGCACCCTAACCTAGAACCTTTAGCCTCCAGAACTGTGAGGAATAAATTTCTGTTGTTTACAAGGTATCCAGTCTGTGTTTTTTTGGTTTTTTGCTTTGCTTTTAAATTTGTTTTTTAGTGTATTTATTTATTTATTTTGAGAGAGAGACAGACAGAAACAGAGTGTGAGCAGGGAAGAGGCAGAGAAAGAGGGACACACAAAATCTGAAGCAGGCTCCAGGCTGTCAGCACAGAGCCTGATGTGGAGCTCGAACCTGTGAACCATGAGGTCATGACCTCAGCCAAAGTCAGATGCTCTACCACTGAGCCACCCAAGTGCCCCCTCCCCACTGTGGTATTTTGTTATAGCAGCTTGAGTGGACTAAGACACCACCATATCTAGTTTGTGATCTCTGATTCTAGTTCACATTCCTTTACTTCAGAAATTTAGATATAAAGTTTATGAAATAAGTTAAGCTCCAAGAAGCTAAAACCTAAGAGCTGAGACCACAGAGTTAATTGGTCTCACAGAGCAGCGATGGTAGGTACCCAAAGATCCTGGATTGTCAATTCCATACAATATATTTGTCTGCTAATTAAAAATTCTTTATCATGCCAAGTTGAAAAAAGCAAATGAAGTTTTAATTTCTATGTGAATATTAGAATTAAAAAAAAAACTTTTAGGATGCCTTAACATTCAGGTGTACAGAATATACAGATTATTGTTCTCTTGGAAATACTGCAGATTCTCCTACTAGGCTTCTAAAACTTTCTAAATGCAATCTCTTAAACCCTAATTTCTTTTAAGGATTCAACAACAACAAAAAAGTGTGAGGCATTCTGCCAGTATTAAAGCGAAGACTTTTTTTTAATTACAATTAATTAAAATGGAAATTAATTTTGCCCAGTTGATTTGCATTTTGCATACAAATGTGGAAACTTTGCCATCCTTTAACACCCTGATAGCATTGGCATTTGAAACAATTTATTTAAATAAAGCTTTTTGTTCTGCTTTGCTCATTTTTCAAATGTCGCCTCCAAGCAGTGGGATTTCAAAATGTCGACCTCGGTGTCTCTTGGAGTTCTCAGAATAATAAATGATTTGCAATATCATCTATATTTAAAATTTTCTTATGAATAATTGGTCACATTCTCCATGCCAACCCTAAAACAGCACTTGCATTCTGAATTCTTTTCAACGTCATCTTTTTTTTAATTCCTTACTCCCTTTTATTAACTTACTGCCCTGAATTTTGCCAATCAACTCAATGGTACTTTAATCTGTCAAGATTTCACTAATGACACCGCTATCATAAGCAAAATATGCTAAAAAGATAGATCCTTTATTTGTGTCCGCCTGATTGTCTACTCACTTTTCCTTCTTTTAGGCTTTCCCTTTTGCAGCCTGTTTTCTAATCTTTCAAGAATTTTTGAAATATTGTTTGATTAACTCATTCTCTGCTTAAAAAGAAAGCAATAATCCTCATTAGTTAGAGTGACATCTGTAAGTCCTTTATTCTTACAGTCAATGTTCTTTACATTTTGCCCACACTTCATTTAAATGCTAATTTAGAATATCTAGAGAACCATTTTCCTATTTTGGAGTCTCTTTTAGAGAATTAGAATCAATTATTTCCATATATTAGACCATTTTATTTATTATCTTTTAAATCTCATTGTCCAAGGTGCTCCTTTGGGTATTTGTTCCCCAACCTGGACTTCCCAGCATATCCTTTGTCACATATGGCAGGATAATTTGTTGACACATGAATTTACATTTTGCTATGTGTTTATTTTCACTTCACTATTCCAAACTGGTTCCCAAACATACACATTCTTGACTAAGAGGAAATTTATTTTTCCAAAGAGAAAGAGGAAACTTGTCATAGAAATGTTTTCCTAGTTTGTATTTTTTTTCAGAAGGCCAAACAAGGATAGAGCAGGTGGGGAGAGGGGTGGGGGGGGGAAGAAGAAGAAGTGGTTATATGTGACAGGAAGCAGATTAGCAGGTAACAAGAGTATGGCAGAACTCTGCTTACTCCCTAGTACCCAGAACAGGTGGCCACACAGCAGAGGGAACTGACTTGAATTTGAATTCTGGTACCCTCAGAAGAGAGAGCTGACGTACAGGGTTCCACCAGAAGCAAAGATTCTTGTGTGTGAACTTGAGATAGAAGTATTCACCTGCAGTCAATGTACCACATCTGATTTGAATAAAATGATTATAAATTTTTGCATATCTATAATATAAAGTAAGATATACCCCCAAATCATCCATCTTCCAAGACTTAATTTAAATTCACATTGTTATAAGTTTTTCCTGAAATTCTCACAGTTTGAATCATTCCTTCTCTTCTATATTGATGAGATTTCTTCTCTTCTCCATCTATAGATGCTTTGCATCTAGAAAACACGCAATATTGAACTTAATAACTTATTCCTATTTAATTTTTGTTCCTGGTGGTCATACTTTTCCCCATTTCCTCTTTGACATTTAGAACAGGTATATATTTTACAAAAGATTCTGTAGTACCTTTCCAATGCAATCAGATTACTTGAGTTTTAAAAGAGCGTGTTCAGCTCTCAAATAGTAATTATGATTTCAACAACCCCAATAGTATTTCAATCTTCTTCTGAGATAAATGACAAGTGAGAGGAGTAGGTTTTGTTCTCTAATCCCTCAGAGTCTCAAGTGCACCAAGATTGCTTGCAATTATGTTGAGCAATGTCGCTAGCTAACCTTGGCAGTTTCTGACTTTCATAATTTAGTATGCTTTACCAGAAGTGACCTCTAAGTATGAGATATGTCACAATCTTATATACAAATAAATCCTCTGTGACTCAGCTGATATTCTTACAGGGATGTTCTGTTCCATTTGGTTTAGTTTCCTTGGTGTCCCAAATTTTTGTTATGTTGGAACTGGAAGTAAAAGTACAAACTTAGGGAAAACTCAAATGAAATTTTGCTATCATTTTTCAAAGAAAATCCATTGTTTTTTCATTTGGGGACTGAGGAGCGTGTCATTTTCTTCTGTCTGAGCAGAAAAAATGACAGACTTCAGCAAAAATGAAACTCCTATGTCAATGAAAGTTTTCCCCTCAGTTCTGTATTATCCCATAATGTTGACTAACTCTGTTCTTTGGGAAGTTTATCAAAATTCAGATCTGACAGGATCTTAGACTTGAGGTGGATATATCTTGTTTAAATCAGTGAAAGTAAAGAGGTAGAAGTGAATACTAAATTCTTTTTTAACTATTCTGATATAAAATAGTCACTTTGAATATGTCTTAAGTCCTAAAGAAAAAATACCATATATTCTTACCATATACATTTAATATTACCAAAAGAAGCAAGCATATTTTCAAAATCCTAATGTACAACCTGATTACAAATACAAATCAATTTTTGCAAGTTCAGTTGATTTTTATAATGTAATACCTTCCTTTAGTTCCTTCCTCTGGATGTCCAGTTTTATTTTTGGGTCCTTCAAGCCTCTATTGTTAGAGTAGTAATTTCCCCAGGCTCGGCAATAAATCAGTACTTAATTTAGTACTTAGGTGTTCCTCCAGGTACTTAGCTCAGTATTCAGGTGTCTCACAGCAGGTAGGAAGGTGTTTGTCTTGTTGATAAGAACAGCTTTGGGGTGCCTGTGTGGCTCAGTTGGTTGATCGTCTGACTCTTGATTTTGGCTCAGGTCGTGATCTCATGCTTTGTAGATTTGAGCCCCATATCAGGCTCCACATTGATAGTGCAGAGCCTTCTTGGGATTCTCTCTCTCTCCCTCTCTCTGCGCCTCCCCTGATTTCTCTTTCTCTCTCAAAATAAATACATTAGTTTAAAATATATGTAAAGAACAGTTTTGTCTCTGAGTGCCATGGTTTTATTAAGTGCCTTCTGCCTCCATCACTTGCCTGGCCTTTAGCTTCCTTTTTTTGATTCCCCCATAATGCCACACTGACCCCTAACCTTTTTTCATGTACACTGAAGTTACCTTCTTCCTACATCTCTGTCCCCTCAATACTTGAATCTCAGGCCACTTACCCATGGTCCTCTGTTTCTTGTGTAGCAAATTAAAAAAAAAAACTGTTATCACTTATTTTTAGTTGCAAACTTTACCCTGCAGTCCAGCTGAATTTAAGAAGAAGTTAAGGGAAAGGTAAACTAAAGAAAGGAGAGTAAAAGCACAGAGGTAACAGGATATGAGAGGAGACCAGGGGCAGCAAAAGCTATTCCCAGATACAAAAGTCATGGGTGGGCACAGCACCATCCCACACTGAAGCAAGGGTGATCTTCCAGGGGGTGCTCGCATTCTAGGCACCAAAACTCCACCAGCTTTTACAATGTTCATTTGTCCTTTTACTTGGCCAGAGACTGCGTGAGACCCACAGAGCTCCCTCATAACAGATGAAGAAATGAAATCATATGTGGGGGTCCAACGTCTGTCAAAAACAAGATGCCACAACTGCTGTGATCCTCCCTTGAAGGTCTCATAAATGTGTTTTCTTCTGTAGGTAGTTTTTCCATCAGTGCCACTATGACCTATGAGCTCGCCAACCTGGCATGAAAAGTCAAGAATCTTTTGGTGGTTTCAGAATCCTTATGTTAGAATGCTTTCTCTCTGGTGTTTATGACCCAAGTGTTTCTGCTGTCTTTGGAACTTTATCAGAAAGTAGTTCAAAAGGAAACAGTGTAAGCCTGAAGTATACAACAGAGAGTTGGACATATTTGGAATCAGTTCAGAAACCCAGAATAAAAGCTCCAGGAAGTATCTATCGTGTGCAAAATGCCCGCATGTTTTATTCAGGCTGCCACCATAGTCAGCCATCTTCTTTGGATAGTGTGCTACCCCCAAGATTCCAAGTCAGCATAGTACACATTACTATTTCCTCAGTGGGGGAGTTGGATCCCCAGGCCTAGGTTCTGCCATCTGTGGTGAACTGTTAACTTATCTACCCAGCTGGGTCATGGGATTTAAAAAGATTTGCACATTCCTTGGTCATGAATCTTGGTTTTGAGTTCATTAAGAAGTGTAGGATACAACGGTATTTTCTACACTAAATTGTTATTTGAAGGGTGGATGGTATTAGAGTAAAAGTTTGGGAGTGTGGTGGGGAAGACTATTTTATTTTGTTGAATTGGAAAGCATGTTTGGTATAAATGGAAGTGAGGCACGTTGAGTCCTAGAGGGTATTTTATTTTATTTTATTTTAATATAATTTATTGTCAAATTGGTTTCCGTACTACACCCAGTGCTCATCCCAACAAGTGCCCTTCTTAATGCTCATCACCCACTTTCCCCTCTCCCCACCCCTCATCAACCCTCAGTTTGTTCTCTGTACTTAAGAGTCTCTCATGGTTCACCTCCCTCCCTCTCTGTTTGTAACTATTTTTTCCCCTTCCCCTCTCCCATGGTCTTCTGTTAAGTTTCTCAGGATCCACATATGATTGAAAACATGGTATCTGTCTTTCTCTGACTTATTTCACTTAGCATAATACCCTCCAGTTCCATCCACGTTGCTGCAAATGGCCAGATTTCATTCTTTCTCATTGCCAAGTAGCATTCCATTGTATATATAAAGCACATCTTTTTATCCAGTTCGTCAGTTGACGCCTGGAGGGCATTTTTATGTTCACTGACTTGGATTATTTTAAATATGTTTCTAGGTTAGATACCCTGCCCCACAGCTTTCTTCTCTCTCCCTTATTTAGGGAGGAATTATTCTTTGTGCAAAAATCACAGCAAAAATCACAGAGAAATTAGATGATTTATTGATAAAAAATAATAGCTGCCATTATGGATTATTGAAATTTTACTTTTATTAGAGCCAAACAGAAACAAAACAAAGTGAAACAGGGTCTCATCACTGTGTTGTGTCTCAAGTACCAAGTTCTCCAGCTAGTTGCCTTTTCTCTACCTTTCAGAGTCTTCTGTCAGTTGCTTTATTCATTGTACCCAGGGTTTTTGGTGTAAGTAGTAGGAAGACTGAGGTCAAATGTGTATACTCCATCCTGTTCAGAGCCAGGAGAGCAGTTATGTTTTATAGGGGCATAAACATGAAGAAAAGGCCTTCTTAAACTCCAGTCCCTGTCTCCTCAAGAGAGTGAGACCACTGCACACTGGGTTTAGTTTCTACTTCCTACCCTGTGGTTCAGAAACTGTCTCCAGGCTCTAAGGTGGGGCAAACGCAGCCTCAATTCTTTGCTTTTCTCCTTTCCTTTGTCATAGTCCTCCCTTGCATGTTGACAAAATACGAAATCTTGCTTTCATATATTTGTCAGTTTTTCTAGTTCTTTTTTTTTCTTTTTATCCATCAGAAGGTAATTCTCTCCAGTTAACTCTTCATGGATAGAAGCAGAAGCATTCCTAACTAGTGTCACTTTAATTAAACTTATTTGCCAATCCTTGACTTATGAATGCTAGCTCTCATTTTCATAGACCCTCTACTTGAAGGTAGGGCTTTGATTCTGTCATAGGAAGCATTAGGAGGGGAATTACAGATGTTTTTGGTCAGTGCTTAATTTAGCATTGCTGGTTGCTTGAGGGTGGCATTTGATCATTACAGAGCTACAGTACCACATAAGTTTCACCATACGCAAAATGTTGTGCCTCTGAGTACACTTTCATACCACTGTGACAGACTTCAGCCAGCAGATTAGAACACAGTGGGTTGTAAATCTGGAAATACACTTCAGTGAAATGAGAAAATTCAGCAGATGATAAACATTTACAGTTCCTGTTCATGGTATGTTTAGTAGAAAAACAATTAAAAAATCTATGGAAAATCCCTTTCTGTCATTCTACTTTCTTTTTTCCCAGGCCACATAAAGTCTAAATCAGTCAGAGATGGGTACGAAAATTTAATTTTAATATTTTTATAATTATAATATTGTATGTTATTATAATTATACAATTATTATAATTATAGCATATATTATTATAATTATAGAACATTATAATTATCTTTTCACTTTCTTGGGAGAGTTATAGAATATTTCTAAAGGTACCATGTCTACCTATCTTGGGCAGGTGTTTTTCATAGTCCTGTTTTATGTGTTTGAATGGAAATGGAGATCATTTTTATGGCAGTGAGTGTTTAGAAATACATAAATGATTTTTTTCTTGTGCTTGCAAATATGCCAGGACAGATGATTAAATAGTGACAGTTTTTCACACTAAATTAGAAAAGGGATCAATTAATTTCAGTAATTATATCAAATTCTGCACAGACAGCCTTAATGCACTTACTCTGCTTTTAATCACCAGCCCCATTCACATTTACAATGTTTGCAGTACAGTGTAAAAGAAATAGCATGGGCTTTTAAGATGAACATAATTGAGTTTAATTCTTGGCTCCATAACACGGCTCACAAGTAAGTCAGACGGCATACACACACACACACACACACACACACGTACACACACATATGCTCAGAGAGACCTGTATCTATTAGTTATGAAAAATAAGCGAGCTAATATATTAAAAGAAAGTATATTCAAGTACCCTTTTTAGTGAGCACATTGTAATTCTTATACCTGTTAGGTAATATTATGAGCATTATATAATTTTATGAATTTATAAAGGCTAAAATATAACAGTTTGGGTGATTCTAGAAACTGGCAATTTCACATAATTTCACTTCTAAAGGCCTATAATGTATCTTTGAAGATAAACTGAGATATTAGTGAAACCCTAAATTTATTCGGCCTTCTTTCCTTTGCTGTGTACAATCTCCTGCTGCTGTCCTCTTTTGTCATGACTCAGATGTCACGTTTACCCAGCAGAAATGAGCATTAGAACACAAAATTGTTCATATGTTCACTTAATCCTGCAAATATTTATTGAACAACTATGAAGATTATAACAAACAGATGTTGATGCCTTGCATAAGAATGGATCTGTTAGAATTTCACTCTAATTCTGTAGAATAGATGGAAGATCATTTCCCTTAAATATCTATCATATGCTAGGACTTTTATATAGATTATCTCATTTACTTCTCTATTAAGCACTGAGAGTAGTTTTCTCACTTTCTAGATAAGGCAACCAGCTAAGAGGTTAAGTTACCCATTCAAGGTCATACAAGCCGTGTGACTTAACCAGCTTACAAGGCTTGTTTATATTTGGAAGTATTACAATATTATATAGACTATGTAATTCTTATTACTGCCTCTCTCTTTACAAATGAATATGTTTTAATTGTGTTCCTCTAAAGTGTAAAGATTTTGGAGGTATGATC
Organism: Prionailurus viverrinus; assembly: GCF_022837055.1. Taxonomy (NCBI): domain Eukaryota; kingdom Metazoa; phylum Chordata; class Mammalia; order Carnivora; family Felidae; genus Prionailurus; species Prionailurus viverrinus. The sequence goes on along the minus strand of NC_062564.1, from coordinate 107,242,216 downwards.
AACACAGGTCTTTGCTTTACTCAGCAGAAAGATTCTGACCAGTAGCTTAAACCCTGAAGGAGCATTTTCTTCCTTTTCATAGATTTAATAGCAGTCTTTTCTCCCTTGATGTCCTTTTCTAGTGATGTACAGGCATGGTATTTCTTTTATAGATAACAAACACGAGATCAGAATGTGCAGAAGTAAAATAAATGGCGGACGGGGATCATCTGTTGTCCGTAGGCAGCGCGATGGCAGCACTTCCTTTGCTTTACTGCAGACTTGACAGGCATCCCGCTCCCTGACGGTGCAGCTAGTGAGCTTTGGTAGTGGCTGCAAAAGCAGCTTCCGGCGATTAAATCTCAGTCTTTTAGTCAGGAAACTGCCTGTGATGTCTTTTCTCACAACTACTTATGTCTCATTAAAAGCCTTCTTTCTTCTCTGTAGATTCAAATCTGGCATTGCAAAGGAAAAAAAAATGCTCACATGGCATGTTCTGCTGTTCAAGTTCCTTACCTTTATATTTGGATTTAAAAATGTTGATAAACTCATTAACAAAGAAGGAGGAAAGAGAGCAAATATACTTCTGAAAACGTTGACGATTGCACATGCCTTGGAATCCGAATATATATTCTTGAGCATTTCTAAATTGCATTGCTCTGTTTTCACTGATATTTTCTAAACAAATAATTTATTTCAAGTAGCTTCTTAGCATGTGTATTGCTGTGGGTTGTGCAATGTAGATCAAACTGCGTAGAATTTCTTAAACTTGAAATCTAATTTACATAAGCATAGGCAAAAAAAAGTGTAAAAATATGAGTGCATTTATTTGGGTCATAAGTACAGGTTGTCTGGATGAAGATGGAGTGTTAAAAAGATGTGAAGACTGAATAATATTCAGATACGTTAGTTCTAGGGGGAAGCTTTTCCAGGTCTGAAGCATCATGATTCTAGATAAGGAAACAGAGATAGAGTAGGACGGGGTGTATTAATTTAAAGAAACACTAGGTCACATAAATTTTAACATGCATCTCCCCCTCATTTTTTTCAGTGTCCCTACTCTGCCCTCTTTCCATTGATAAATGGATGTGTGCTTCTTCTCAAATGAATTGCCTCCGGGATATTAATAGAGACACGTGTGAAACGACTCTGGAAAAAAGAAGCCTGTCCCCCTAACTAGAGGCCAGGAAAGAAAATAATTTGTGTGCTCACACCTACACACCCAGAACCTAGGGGAATTGTGGCTATTAAGTGATAATTTGATTGAGAAGGACTATGTGTCCTCAAATATGTAAAATTTTCCTGTTCTATATTAATTCTTATGAGCAAATCCATTTATCCTTTATAATGCTGATACCGTGCTGGTGGGTTACATGCCAGCTTCTCACCTTAGCACTGAGTAACAGATTGCTATTTCCTTAAGCAGGTAATTTCAGTTGAGGAAAATGTGCGTTAGTGGAATATTAAAAACAAAAATTTAATTGTGCTTGATAAATAGAGACTGAAATAAACCATAATGAGAAGCTTCGGCTAGCCCCAGAGCAGAATGAGAATCCTGGGTACGTGGTGGATACCTGTGAAAGGACAAGTGGCAAAATTGTGTATGCTTACTTCTCGGAGTCAGGCTGTCCAGCGTACGGCTGTAAAAAACACCTGAAAACAGCACTCCAATTGGGAAAAAAATGTTGCCATTAATTCTTCAATCTAATTTCCTGCACTATTCTTTCTCTCTTCATTTATGAAGAAGCCAATTATATTTAACTTACTGCTTGGTATCACGCAAAAGTCAGTATTCTGATTTTTCCATAAACTGTTTTCTTTGTATTCTTCAGATGGAATCATTTCAATAGATCTCTCTCTAATTTCAAATTTATTTTGCTATCTCTGATTTGTGATACACCTGTTAGGTAACTTTTCGTTTTAATTATTATACATTTTGGTTCTAGAGTTTCCATTTTTGTTTCGTTTTGCTACTTCTATGGATTCCACCTTAAATGGATTATTGTGATATTTTCCTTTGGTATATATAATAGTCAAAGAACTTATTGAACTTAAAACCCCAAAGATATTGTGCACATAAGCTATACCTGTTCAGTCCTTTCAGCTGTGGCTTCCTACTGAGAACCTTGAAGTTTCCACATGCATGCAGAGTTTCGATGTAACCTAACACTTTGGGCAGGGTTCATATGGACATTTGGGGGCTCCTTCTGTTACAACTCATTCCTTTATGGATTCCCTGCTCAACTCCTTGCCACTCTGCTCATCTCTGAGCTTCATCTTCTGATACCTTAAGCCAAATTCTGAGGCTTTTTTTTGCTTGGGTTCTAGGTGTACTGAGCAACTTGGATTGTGGAATGCTCTCAGAAAGATCATATATTATTAAGCTCACTCAGTGTAGTTCCTTTTGTCAAGGGTCAAATGCTCTCAAGTTTCTGCCTGTGTTTTGTCATTTCCTAGTGCTCTCAAATGTTTCTTTTTATTTATTGTGTAGAGTATATAATTGTTTCCTCTGCAAAGGTTGGTCTAATACCAACCCTCTGGTATTATCAAAATCCTTCTCCTTACCTAATATTTCCTGATGTGGATAAATTCTATTTATTAACCTTCAAACAATTAACATTAATGATAGTGATGACTAACACTAATGTATTTTATATTTATTTAGTTCTGTAAATATTTTATATTCTTTTACCTCTGTTATGCCATATGGGTATACATATTATAATAAAGACAAATAAAAGAGAAAAAATTATATTCTTTATCTTTATAGTATTAAAAAGGACAGGGAAAGAAAAAAAATGATTTTTGTTTAAATCATGAAACCAAAAAATGCCACAAGGATAGTAGTTGAAGAAAATCTGACATTTAATCTTCTAAGCCTGCTAGATCCCATGTCAACTCCACTGGGAACCTATTTAAAATACATTCTCACCTTTGTATTCAACCATAAACCTTCACTAGTGAAATCATTAGTGATTTTTTTTTCTTTTGTGGGATAGGTTGGACTTAAAAAAAAAAGGTAGACCTAATCAATCAATAATGGAAGTTTAATATTCTTTGGACAACACTGTGAAATTTTCTATGTTCTCAGAACATATTTTTATGCTTGTTACATGTGAGAAACATTGGTAGGGTTAGTTGTTTTATAGTTAGTGTGTTTGCTATTTTAGAATTCCTCAGTTGAATACATCATTAAATAAAATTTATATAAGATGGAAAACTTATTTAAATTGCTTTATTGAGCTCAGCATGTGGTATTCATTCTCGGGAATTTAAATAAAGCTTCCATCTGTTCTTTTATTCAGACATCTCTGATTAAATTTTCACACAAAATACAGATAAACACAATATATGCAAGCAAGTTATAAAAGTTCCATTAAAAGTTCATGTTCTCATTCAAATGTAATTTTGAAGTTGAAACTCATTACTTAAAAGTTTTTCTCACAAGAATGGGATGTGATTTTGTTGAATTTCAAAGCAGACATCCTGTGATTCCAAGCTTTATAGGGTGCCAACAAGTGGTTGCAGAAATACAGTGTTTGTTATTGTCCATTAAGTATTTTCTAAAAACTTTTTAAATTTTTTTTAAAGAAGAGACCTAGGAAGACTTTGTTATATTTGGAGCTTATGGTTTTGTCTTTTTAAAAGTTTTTTTATGAGTTTTGAATTTCAGGAACACCAATTTATTGGTGTTTTAGCCTAAAACAGAAAAGAAGATTGTCTTTTTTATATTTTGGAAAACATCTCCAGAAAGGCTTACAGTCTAAGAAATAACCTTACTGATTTCAATTATCCTAATTTGGGAGAATTATTTTAAAATGATCAATTATTTTTAAAAATCAATAAAATAAATTTCAAACATAATAATGATATCTGCAGTTACATAGTTAACTTCTTAATCTTACAAAGTAAATCTGTAGTAATGTTTATTTTTTAATTTATTTATTTAAATTCAGGTTAGTTAACATACAGTGTAGTATTGGTTTCAGGAGTAGAACCTAGTGATTCATCATTTACATATCACACCCAGAGCTCCTCCCAACACTTGCCCTCCTTAATGCCCATCATCTATTTAGCCCATCCCCCCACCCATCAGTTCTGCAGGGGATAAAAATCACATTGTTGAAAGCATGTAACTGGTCCCAGGTCTTATAATTCAAAATTTGGTAAGTTGGAATTCAAACTCAGTCCTATTTAAATTCAAAACCAAATTCTCCTTCCATAATTTTGTATTGGATCTCATATTAAGCACAATATCCCTCCTTTGACAGATTGAGTTAAAACAATACAAAAAAAAATTAAACAGTTGTGTTTCTAACATTCTTCTCCTTTCCAGTATTTTGCAAGCTTATGCTGTTGTTTCTGTTGACGAGAGAAATGGAAAAAAACAGAGAGAAGAGGCAGATCCTAGATTTCTTTGTACTTGCCTGGAATCTCCACTCTGATTGGGAGATAGGCATCTGGCAGTTTTCTGTATGAAAATGTCAATGATTTTTTTCCTTCATCTTTGTTAGTACTCCAACCCACCTGACATCTCTTCGAAGAGTTGAAATTTTCCAGGTCCAGTCTTGTAAAGGACAGGATGATTTGGTATCACAGTAATTTTGGCATTGTCACTTATCTGAGCGACATGCCCTGCAAACTGTGGCCTGTAAGAGAGCAGGCTTTTTTTGTAACTAATACAGTGCAACCATTGATATTATTGATTCCTTTTGAGCTTTTGGAGATTTGCGTGTGGAAAGTAACATTTGCAAAAATAGTCACAGAATAGGAGTAGAATACATGAAAATTTAGATAGTACAATAATCACATAGAACTGATTTTATTAATAACATAAAAAAGTATATATTGCAGAGTGGGTTTTGCGTTTCAACATAGGTAAGTTGGAATACTACAGATACAGCTTAAAGTGGAGTCACCTACTAAAATCCTATTGAATGGCCTTAATTCTGCTGACCTTAATTCCATCTTCCCTTTATGAGTGAAAATGGTCTCACTCTCTCTGATCCTTGCCTTATCATCAGGTTCAATTCTAAAAACACACAACAAAAACAAAAACAAAACCCCAAATTGGTTATTTCTAAAATCTTATTACAGACAGGCTTTGACACTAGCATTAACTTGAACATTCTAGGATTAAAAAAAAAATCATGGGGTGCCTGTGTGGCTCGTTAGTTAAGTGGCCAACTTCAACTCAGGTTATGAACTCGCTGTTTGTAGGTTTGAGCCCCTCATCAGGCTCGGTGCTGACAGCTCAGAGCCTGAAGCCTGCTTCGGATTCTATGTCTCCCTCTCTCTCTACCCACTCCCCACTCACGCTCTGTCTCTCTCTCTGTCACTGTCTCTCTCTCTCAAAAATAAATAAAAATTAAAAAAAAATCATTTGAGGCTCTGAATTCATTTCCCTTTCTTCCACACCATCAGTTGGATGTCTTTTCTATTGGGAAACATACCCATATAACTCAAATAACAAATTTAAGACTCTCTTATTCCTAAAATAATGCTTTTGCTAAATTCTGTTTAACTGATATCTTTAAATTAATGGTCCTTTTCACTCTCATCAGTTATAGAATGTTACTGTTCTTTTATAGCTAACTGATTCCTCACTTAGTCTCTCTGTTTCCTGAGGAACTGATCCAGGAAGATCATAAATTTTTCCACTGTGAAGAATTAATTGACTAAAGAGTACATCAGTCTAGAAAGCATGCCTGTCCAGTTCTGCTGTTGCTTGTTTGTAAGAGTTATGACCACAGTACAGAGATACTAGGGAATGATGTTTGTATTGCAAACACTCCAGCACTTACTAGCTTTGAGACTTTCAATAAGCTAAAGAACTTGACTAGCTAGGTTTTCTCATGTGTAGACATTAAGTATTAACATCATTTACTCCTAACTAGTCTGAAATTATTAAATGTGATGATTTATGTAAAATGTTTAACCAATACTTGGCACGTTGAAAGTGTTAAATAAATGTTAGAAAATCCTGTTCCTTTGTTATTGCTAACTATTACTTTGTTATTATTATTATCTCAAGTTCCAAAGTTTCCCCTTTCCAAAAAAACCCTTAGGATACATTCTGAATTTAATAAAAATATTTTCAGTTTAAAGTATTAAATTAAAAAAACTATGATTAATAATTTTCTGGACTTGAATATCTGCCCTGGATTTTTTCTACAGTATGAATTTTTACCATTAGTTTAAAAGTGTATATTCAAAATTGTAGATATTTAAATATATTTTTAATTTTTTAATGTTTTATTTAGTTTTGAGAGAGAGAGACGGAGAGTGAGCAAGAGAGGTGCAGAGACAGATGGAGACACAGAATCCAGAGCAGACTCCAGGCTCTGAGCTGTCAGCACAGAGCCCAAAGTGGGGCTTGAACTCAGGAACCACAAGATCATGACCAGAGCCGAAGCTGGATGCTTAACCAACTGAGCTATGCAGGACCCCTAAACATATTTTTAAAAGATACATGAGGGGCGCCTGGGTGGCTCAGTCGGTTGGTTAAGTGGCCGACTTCAGCTCAGGTCATGATCTCGCAGTTTGTGAGTTTGAGCACCGCGTCGGGCTCTGTGCTGACAGCTCAGAGCCTGGAGCCTGTTTCAGATTCTGTGTCTCCCTCTCTCTGACCCTCCCCTGTTCATGCTCTGTCTCTCTCTGTCTCAAAAATAAATAAACGTTAAAAATATTTAAAAAAAAAGATACATGAGTATATTGTGATACAAGTAACTCTAAACTCATTTACATAAAATATGACAGATTTTTTTCTGAAATATTCTGGCTGAAAGCAGGGCAGAATATGAGATGTTACCTGAGATTCTTTCAACATCAAAGATATAAACATATACAATTTCTCTAAACCAATAAGCACCACTTCTTATTACAGTGTCCTGTAAGTTCCAAGAGGCATTTTGTTTACTTAGAGAGATTTGAATGATGAATTATATGAATGTTTCAGGACATGCTCCTATTACATCTCTATTCTTTCCTGAAGAGCAGGAAGGACTGTGCAGGGAGGTAACATAAAATATTAAAATTAATAGGATGATATTATGGACATATGTTTATGACAATAAATATATAGTACAAGAAATGGATAATCTTCTATGAAATTTACCAAAACTACCATAAGAAATAAAAATGTATAATATCCCTATATCTCTTTGGGACATTTAATTGGTACTAGAAAATTACCCTCTCACCCCAAAATCAAACAAACAAAACAAACACACATCAAAGGCAAGATGGCCCACTTCTCTCATAAGTCCTTACAAATATTCAAAGAAGAAATAATGCTAATCTTACACAAATTCTTTCTGTAAATAGAAAAAGTTAGTTTAGAAACTTAGTTCATGAGACCAACAAAACTGGATACTAAAATTCAAAAAACACGTTATAAGAAATGATATGATTAAGTACAAGCTAACTCCCATAGACATAGATGTAAAAACCCTAAGTGGTAACAAACAGGATCTAACAATATATACAAAGGATGATTAATTATGTACAAGAGAAGATAATTACAGGAGTGTTAGTGGGCTTCACCATAGGAGGATCAATCATTATAATGCACCACATTTACAGGATAAAGGGAAAGAAACATAATTGTCTTATAGATGCTGGAAATATAGTTTATTAATTCAGCACCTATATATGACACCTATTCTTGATTAACTTATAGTAGAGAGACTAGTTCAGTCAGATAAAGGGTATATGTATATCTATATTTACTTAATATCCATCTCTACATTTTGCTACCTCTGAATCTTTTAAAGACAGCATTATCAAGGCACCTGGGTGGCTAAGTGAGTTAAGCTACTGACTCTTGATTTTGGTTCAGGTCATGATTTCACGGTTCCTGAGTTGGAGCCTTGCATCAGGCTTTGTGTTGACAGTACGGAGCCCGCTTGGGATTCTCTCTCTGCCTCTTCCCCGCTCATTCCCTCTCTCAAAATAAATAAATACACATTAAAAAAAAGTACAGACAACACTAAAGTCAATAGCAAAATTTTAATGCATGTCTTTTGATGGCAGAAGGAAATGTTGTACCAAAACCACTGCTAATAAAATAACACAAGGAAACAATGGCATAAACATTGGAAAGGAATGGTGGGACCTGTCTTTATCCATAAATTATTTATTGTTTCTACAAAAAAACCATCAGATTTTAAGTGTAAATTTTGTAAGTTTCTCAAACTCAATGACATCAAAACCAGCAAAAAATATAAAGTTATGTCATAAAATAAAACAAATAAAAAATATAAAATTAAATATAAAAATTCCATACATATACAATTGCACATAACATAATAGTTCAAAACTATTAAATACAAAGACACATATCTCAAGAAAAGTCAGAGATTGCTAAAATTTAAATTGCACTATATTTCTCACAAAATGTAAGCCTAAAATTGGAAACATTTACCTTGTTAATTGATTTATTCCATATTATTAAGATCCATTTACTATGTCGCTATTATTCTCAAATTAATATATAGATTGAAAATAATCCAAGTAATGTTTTAAGCACTATTTAAATGGAAATTAACACATAAGATTACTATTCTAATTTGAGAAAACATAGAAAATTGGAGGGTCCTCTACATATTAAGAATGTTAATCATGTAATTACCCTCCCTCACTAAAAGTAAAATCTTTAAGGTCTGATAACCTCACTGGTATTTTAATAAAAAACTTAAAGAATGCAAAAACCTAGAATTTATACAGAAAGCAACAGACCTAGAGTAGGTAATGCAAATTTGAAAACCAAGACTAATATTGGAGAAATTATATTATGATATTTCAAGGTTTACTTTAAATCTTTTGTAAGACAGTGCATTTTTAGTGCACGACAAGAACCAAAATCGACCAATGGAACAAATAAAGAGACACTCAAGTGTGTTCACTTAATATATGGCAAAAGAGACATTGCAATTCATTTGGGGAAAGTATCCGTTCAATAAATCGATCATTGACAGAAACATGAAAGCTAAAACAATATAAATTATAGATATAGAAGTTAAAGATTATAAAGATTATAGAAGTAAACATAGGACATACCTTTACGATATTGTATAGTCCAAACATGTTATGCAAATCATAAAGAGTACTAGACAAAAATTGATAAACAGGACTTCATTGATATTAAGAACTTCAATTCATCAAAATATAGTTCTCAGAAGCAAATAAGCAAGTCACAGACTGAAAGAAGTTATTTCAAATTTATATATGAAAAAGATTAATATCCAGAAATTATAAATTACCACCACAAACAAGGAAGAAAGCATCTACTTTATATATTGGGCACAAGACTTAAAAATACACTTAACTAAAGAGAACCTCAAAATAGCCAATAAACCTAAAAACTCATCCTTGGTACCATGACTTTGGGGGAAATGAAAATGAAAACCACAGTAAAATAGCACTACAAATCTCAGAATGGATAAAATTTTAAAAGTTGACAATTTCAAGTATTAGCAAGGATGTAGAGCCACTTTCAATATTCTAATTTGTGGGAGGAAGTGCAAATTGACTTAAAAAGAAAAAAAACTCTGGATGGGGTGCCTGGGTCACTTAGTTGGTTAAGCTTCCAACTTTGCCTCAGGTCATGATCTCATGGTTCCTAGATTTGAGCCCCGCTTTGGACTCTGTGATGACAACACAGAGCCTGGAGCCTGCTTTGAGTTCTGTGTCTCCCTCTCTCTATGCCCTTCCCCTTTTCATGCTCTCTCTCTCTCTCAAAATTCAATAAGCTTAAAAAAAAATCTTTGGAAACCTCTTAGATGATACTTACTAAAACTAAGCATTTTTCTATTTCATGAACCAGTAATTTCACTGTCCAAAGAGAAATTCTTGCATTTGGCTAGCAAAGATACATAAAATATTGTTCACTGCAGCTCTTGTCCTAATAGCACCAAAGTGAAAGCAACTAATTGCTTCCAAAAGGAAAATGTAAACTGAAACCAATACAAATGTGAGAAGAATGGATGAATAATTTCTGGCATATGCATAGAATGCTATCTTATACCAAAAAAAAATTATATGGACTTATATGCACAATAACCTGCCTGAATCTCAGAGACAATATGCTGAGCAAAGAAATCGTATAAAATGAGTCTATCTTGTATTATTCAAATTTATATAAATTTCAAGAACAAGTCACTAATATCTATGGTGATAGAAGTCAGAACAAAGGACACTGACAGGCATAAGTGAGTGAAGAAACTCTCTGACATGGTGAAAATGTTTTATATCTTTATAGGTGTGGCTATTACACAGGTGCATACATAGAACATTTATTAAAGTGTTGTTACAGGATCATACATTGTAATGCACATAAATACAAAATCAATAAAAATTAAAAAAATGTTTACAAATTATACTTCATTACAAAGTAACTGTATTTTAAACATTGCCTTAGATATAAATGTTAAACACACAGAAGTCTATTTTCAGAGATCCTAAACAATGCTAGCTAACGCTAATTTGGAACATTTGCTTATTTGACAAAGGATATTTGATTATAGATCCTTGGCTGAAAAGAAACTTGTCTCTTTATCCCGTTACAAGCCACCATGCTCAGAAGCTGAGGTTTTCCTTTTTTGACTCCAATCCCAAATAAGGAATCCAACTCCTCTCATTGTAGGGGTTTATAAGTCATCTAGAAGAGTACTATCCAGTGATAGGCTGAAAGGTATTTCCATCATTGAGGATGTCTTGTTATTTATATTGCCTGCTTTTCCCCACTTCGAAGACTCTACTCCTTGCACATCTTCCACTTTTATTTCAGAAGCTCCTTCACGTCCTCCAGTCCTCCTCCACACCCAGCATTAGCTCTTCTTTGGGAGGATGAACAGCAGTTCTTTTAGCAGCATCAGATTATACGGATCTTACAGCAAATGCAAATGTTTTTTGGTATTCTTATTTTTCTTTTGTTATAAACCAGAGTTGCCATCAGGATGTCTATATGAGAACTAAATGAGCAAAACATAAATTTAAAAGCACAATAGTATTTTGAGATATAGTCACCTCACACTTCAGTTTTCTCGTCACCTCTGGGATGGTTAATTCACTCTGCACCTTACACGGTGAACACATGAGTCAATTTACAAGTCCTATAATCCAGAGTCATGGGGCTTTTGACATAGCATATGTCTTCTTTTTTGTTTCTCTTTGGGATATAAACTGTTGGAAGGGTTTTTGAAAGCATCACACGAGCATATACACTATTTACTAAGGACCTCAGAGGTTGGGAAAAACTGAGACCCTACTGTACCATGTATTCCACACCTAATGTATTTCACACATAATGAATTATGGCATGAACCACGGTCCCTCATTCAGTACTAAAAGTGCTGTTACTTTCAAGCATTCCTCCCAGCCAAGGCAGCAACGTAGGCTTATTGCCTGCAATTGAAGATTTAGTTATGATTTAGCACAATGGAAATATAGGTTAACTTTTGGGTCTCCCAGCTGTGTTTTTTAAGTTGACAGGATGTACAGACAGGTCGATAACTTTTTTGTGTCCGATGCACACATTTCCTTACACAAAGAATTTAGTATCCTGTAGCCTGTAGACCTATGATACTCAAATTTTAAAATGTGTCAGACTAACTTTGAGGGTTTGTTAATAAAACCGATTTCTGGGCCCAAGTAATATAGTTTCTGATTGAGTAACATGTTTGGTAGTAAGATAAGATGAGAATTCACTTTACTAGTAAGTACCTAAGTGATGCTGATACTGTTGTTTCAGGCACCACACTTCAAAAACCACCAATCAGTGCTCCTACTTTCTCTCGCAAATTAATTTCAACTCTAGTGAAAATGCTGGCATTTCTGTGGCTGATCTTGGTCAATTTATGAGGCAAAGTTTCTCCCCTGCTCAATGTAACATTTTTTTTTTTTACATTTTGTAATTTTACTGTGGTTATGTAAGGAAAAATATGTTATTTATTTGGGAATACATACCCAAAGCAAAGCAATAATGATATAAGGTGTATGCAACGTATACTCAAATTTGAGGTGTGGGGGGGGGACAGTTTGCAGAGGGAGAGACAAGAGATGAGATGAATTATGAAACAAAAAGCAATTGTGTAAATGTAAAAATTTGTGAATTTGAGTAAACAGATTTCTGTGTGCAATTCTTACACGTTTTCTCTAAGTTTGAAGTTATTTCAGATATATTAGTTGCACAAAAAAACAAAGGAGGAGAGAAACCTTGAGAGCTACACTAATAATTGTATTTATGTTCCATCACTGCTGCAACAAAATGCCACAAGCTTAGTGGCTTAAAACAACACGCATTTATTATATTATAATTCTGTGGGTGAGTAGTGCAATAGTCTGAGCCAAAATCAAGGTGTCAGCAAGGCTATGCTGTTTTCTGGAAGATCTGGGAAAATTCCTTTGGGTTTTACTGCTTTTAGACATTACCTACATTTTTTGGCTCATGACCTCCTTCTTCCATCTTCAAAGCCAGCAATAGTGAGTTGCATCCTTCTCACATCAAATCATTTTGACCTCTAACAGATTCTCTTTTCCTCTAACAGAGTCTCTTGTGATTACTTTGTGTTCACCTGAATAATCCAGGATAATCTTTCTGTGTCAAGGTCAGTTGATTAGCAACCTCAATGTCATCCACCTTCTCTTACAAATCCGGCTTTCCACGTAACTATAAGAGAACAAAGCCGCCAAGCTTTCTGCTGATATTACCAGGATTGCCTTCCTCTGATTTCCAACAACATACCTCTCATTTCTTTCTGAGCCCTTAGTATTAGTAGCATCACCTTGAACACCGATCTTTCTACTAGCAGATAGTTCACAATAATATAGGTATTTTCTGAGATCTTTTAGGTTTTTCTACCATGCTCTTCACTTTCATTTGAATCCTTGATTGCAAAATGTTAATATCCATATTTATTTTAGCAATCTGTTCAAAGCAATCTAGCCTTTTTCTATCATGCATCTCAAAATTCTTTCTGCCTCTCTCCACTGCCCAATTCCAAAGATAGTTCCACATTTTTAAGTGTTTATTATTGCAGATCCCCACCTTCAGCATTAAAGTCTATTACTTTTCTTTTGTCACTGCAATATTACCACAAACTTAACAGCTTACAATGATGCAAATGTATTATCCTACAGTTCTGTAGCATAGGTCTGATTGGGCTAAAATCAAGGAACAGTGTCCCCTTCTGAAGGCTCAAGAGTCATAGCCATTTCTTTACCTTTTCGAGCCTCTTGAGGCTACACCCATTCCTTGGTTTGTGGTCCACTTACTCCATCTTCAAAACCAGCAAAAGCAGGTGAAGTCTTTGTCATCGTACATCATTCTGGCCTTTTCCTACCTCCCTCTTCCGCTTTTTTAAGTAGTCTTATAATAAATACAACCCAGAGAATCTAAAATAATCTTCCCTTTTTAACATCATTTGATTAGCAAACTTAATTTCATCTATAATCTTAACCCCCTTTGTCATGTAAAATGACATATTCAAAAGTTCTGGGTTACGTGTATGGGGTAATTTTTCTGCCTATCACGGTAATATCATTAACTTCCAGTACAATATTTTAATTTCTTTATAGTACCATATTTATGTCTATAATTATCTGTTTATAAGAATGCATTAATAAGGTCTTTGAAAATTTGAAACATAAATTTGGATCTAAATGACAAAAAGTAAAGAAAAGCCTATGGACTTATATCTTTGTGTAAAAGTTCATCAGTTACTTTAAAGGTAATAAGACCTGTTTCTGCTTTTCAAGTACTTACCTAAAACTCATCTGTATCTGCCAGCTGTCTTCTAGTCTCTGACATCTCAGAATTGTTAACTATCGAAATACTTTGCAATAGGTTTCATTTTTTTTCACATCTTCTACACCTTTTATGAGGGGTGTTTAATAAGTATTTTGTGATTAATTAGTAGCTAACAACACTGATCAGAAACTCAGATAATATTTAGAAAACTACAGTTGAGCTATATCTCAGTTTTCCAATTAAAAACTAAAACTTTATTACTTTCCTAGTTTTCCAAGAACAAAAAAAGACTTGGTGAAATAATCATAGCAGTGCTAAATGCTCAGCAAATTAAAACTTCCTCCTAAATACAAATATATTATCAAGAAGGATTTATTTTTATTTTTTTTTCTGAGATGCATCAAGTTCACAAAGAACAATTACAAAGTGTGTAATTGGATGAGAAAAAGATTTAATGGTGCCTTGACTGTAGTTTTTTTTTTTTTTCTTTTAGTAATGGTAGCATTTAAAATAAAATGCTTTAGGTCTTGCAACTTGCAAATATATAGGACTGGTTTTATTCATATCTAGAACATTACACTAAATATCAGATACTCAAGAAAGATATTAATCAATTATCTTTTTTTCTTCCCACCCAACTTCTCACTCAATTAGGATAATTTCATGTATTCTGACCATTAATTACTTATTTCATTATAGGTGTAAATAGGATGGACAACGTGGTGAGAAAATGAAAAATAAAACTCTGCAACTTATTTAGTAAAACCCCTAACAAAGCAGATTTAATTAATTCAGTGGCCTTGCAAAAAAGCATTGGGTTTATGCTTAGTAGGTCATTATATATTTATATATATATTTATATATTTTATATATTGTGGGGCTCGAACTCACAAACTATGAGATCTTGACCTGAGCCAAGATCAAGAGTCAGATGCTTAACCAACTGAGCCACCCAGGTGCCTCCCAAAATTCTTTTTATTATTTGTGTAAAAGGGAGACAAATATGAAAAACGTCAAGGATACATGTCCTTATACATTTTTCCAAACCCACATATTATACAACACCAAGACCCATAGTTGTGGTGTGAACTATGAGCTTTAGGCGATTACAATGCTCCTGAATAGATAGGTTCATCCTTGATAAAAAAAAAAATGTACCATTCTAGTAAATTATGTTGATGTTGGGTAGGCTGTGTATGTGTGTGGTAGGAAGTATATGGAAAATCTCTGTACCGTCTTCTGAATATTGTTTTAAACCTAAAACTGTTCTAAAAAATGTATTTAAAAAAGTAATTCCCTGCCCTTTAAAAAATAAAAGTTGTTCATTCATTAAAAAACAGTTATTAGAGGAGTTGATTTACATATGCTGGTAGGAAAATAATGAGTAAATTTTTTTTTCTCTCCTAGTGGGATTACAGGATACCATGAACAGTTATGAGAGTTGATCTATCTTTTCCACTGAAGGGTGATTCACACTGTGGAGGGGTAGGTAAATGGCTTTTTCTTCAACATGCCATTAGCTATATCTTATTCCCAATTTCAGTCATGTGTTTTTTTTTTCTGTTATCCAATCATCAAATCCTTTTACTACTCTCCCTCATCATCTGGGTGCCTCTGAGGTTTGCTTCTACTCTTTTCACAGATCCAATACATTTGACTTATCACTTTGTAAAACACTACTTGGTGTCTGACTCCATCATCTGCATTTTGATAAACATCACTGAGATTCTCTCTAATATTTACTAGTGGCCCTCTTTTGGGAAATAGCTTTCTTAACAGATATTGCTTACAACATTGAGATTATTTTCTCATATGACAAATTACTTCCTCTAGAGTGAAAAGAACACAAACTTGGATAGCAGAGAGAAAAAAAATACAAGGAAAATTCAACAAAGTGATGACCGTCATTAACATCTTGGGGTATGTCATCCCAATAATCTACTAATAACACAGATGTCATTACTGTTTCCTGTCAATAAGGGCTAACTCTCTCAATCTTTTTTTTTTCCATGCCTAATGTGAAGCTTGAATTCATGGCCATGAGTAAGAGTCACTTGCTCTACTGACTAAACCAGCCAGGCACCCCTGGCTCAATCATTTCAAACCTCAGTGAGAATCCTCATAGGACTTTGTTTCACTGACTGTTTTCCACATTTTTTTTGTTTGTTTTTTCAAGTTTTATTTATTTAAGTAATCTCTACATCCAATGTGGGGCTCAAACTCATAATCCCGAGATCAAAAATCACATGCTCTACTGACTGAACCAGCCAAGCACTCCTGTCTTCCACAGGCTTTTAATATAACCAAACCTATTGTATTTATCTTTTATTTATGTTATTTTCTTTACCTTCTTTTATTGTCATAGATTTGTGGAATTATAGAGAAGTGTCACATCATTTACTGCACACAGTACATTGGGGAAATTCTCACTGGAATATCTCGAACCAAGCTGCTTCTTCAGCCCCCAAACCGCTAGACTACATTCCTACTTGTTTCCCATGATACACTCCGTCTTACTCCTTCCTTTTACCCCTTGGTATTTAGAGTAACTTCATTTTCTACATGAAGCCAAAAGCTGGTCTCAACAAAAATGGATCTTTCCCTTAAAAGGAATATTTATATTTGTTACTAAGATAATAACCTTGCATTATCTCCATGTCCTTATACAGATACATTATCTAAAAAAAAAAAAAAAAAAAAAGGATAAAGTACAACAACATATCAGAATTCTGTCATCAGCAAGTAATCACATACCCAAGTCAAACAGAATTAAGTAACAAGGAAATATGATGGCTTACACAAATGATCATCTGAGGTATGACGGACTTCCAAAGGGTGCGAGCCATGATCCATTTCCCATTGTCTTCTTGTCTTTCCTTTCCATGTAGCAAGATGGCAGTGATAATTCAGGTTATGTCACTCCCTCATGTCACTCCCAGGAAACCTTCCCTGAAGCCTTCCCATTTGACCTGAATTTTAACATATGCCCATTCTAACCTGATCACTGGTAGCAAAAAATGAAGATGTCCTAAGTCTTGTCACCTGATAGTGCTGGGGGATCATGTCATCTTCTCATGGTGCATATGGGTTAAATAAAAGAAAGTATGAACACAGAACAAAATAGATGCCCAGTTAGGAGGAGAAAGAATGGATACTCTTTAGGCAAGGAATAAAGCCCCCATATGTACATATTTATACATAAAATATATTGGATTTTTTGTTTTGTCAGTTTTTTTTAATATAAGCTTTATTCATTTTTGAGAGAGAGAGAGAGAGAGAGAGAGAGACAGACAGACAGACAGACAATTAGTGGGGAGTGGCAAAGAGAGAGGAAGACATAATCCGAAGCAGGATCCAGGCTCTGAGCTGTTAGCACAGAGCCTGACGCGGGGCTCGAACCCACAATCTGTGAGATAATGACCTGAACTGAGGTCAGAGGCTTAACCAACTGAGCCACCCAGGTGCCCCTGTTTTGTCAGTTTTTGTTTCTGTTTGGCAATATAGTATTACCTTATCTTCATCATTGTTTAAAAAAAGAATACCAATATGCTCATTCTAGAGCTGTAAATGCTTTAGATGGGATGCAAGGTTGAAATTTTCTGCTGGTTTAAATTATTTTTATGTCTTAATATTTATCCAGTTAGACTTTAATTATAATAAAGTAAGTGTGCAAAAGGTGTCATTCAATTTATACATGGATTAGGTTCATTACTTGATTGACGGTAATTATTTTATAAGGATCTTATAATGATTATAATCAATCAATATGTAGGTATGAGTACCCAGAGGCGACATTTATTCAAAGACATGCTGTCCATATAAGTGGTTTGCCTGAACCATATCAGGTCAATCAGCTTTTCTCTCTTAAAATTTGCATCAAGGTAGGTAAATGGCAACATACTACAAATAGGAGGCAAACCCTTAGGACTAAGGTTCCTGGTTTAATGGTTTCTTGTTTTCTGTGAACTACAACTGTATCTTTCAAGAAAAAAATCACTTTATTCTCATTTGAGACACAAAGCATCTTATCTCTAACAGTGAAGAAAAGTAGAAGTTTACAGGGGAAGAAATGGCAGGAAAATAAAACCATCAATGGTATCATTCCTCCCTTAGTAATTTCCAATATGTATTTAGGCACTGATGTATGCAGCCATCAAATGATCATATCAGAATGAATGGAAATGTTCAGTTGACTGAAATCCTTGGAAGTGAAAGTATTAAAAATCAGGGGCACCTGAGTGGCTCAGTTGGTTAAGTGTCTGACTCTTAATTTCGGCTCAGGTCATTATCTCATGGGTTCATGAGTTTGAGTCCCACATCAGATTCTGTCTCTCTCTCTGCCTCTTTCCCGTTCACTCACTCTCTATCTCTCTCAAAATAAATTGAAAATAAATAAATTTTTAAAAGTTTTTTTTAATGCAAGTACTAAAAATCATACCTTATCAATCAATCTTTCTTGATCATAGATTGATTCTTTGATATTAGGAAGGCAAATGACCGCCTGTAAAGAGTATTAAAAAAGGAAAACATGTTAATTTACTTCAGTTGTATTGTTTCTTACTCAACCTCTATTATTTTAAAAACATTTTGGAAAATTGCTACATATTAGTGTTTCTTCATCTAATGTTTTATTATTTATCATTATTATTATTTTTTTTCTTATTTCAGAGAGACAGTGTGAGTGAGGGAGAGGGAAGAGAAAGGGAGAGAATCTCAAGAAAGCTCTATTTTCAGTGTAGAGTGGGACAGGATTCCACCACCCTGGGATCATAACCTGAGCCAAAATCAAGAACTGCTATGTTCAACTGAGTGAGCCACTCAAGCACCCCCTAGTGCTTGATTTTTATATGAACAACAAATTGGGTACTCAGAAGCATATATTTATATAGTAAAAGTGAGGATGTAATTTTTAAGACATTTTATTTTCCTATCCTTGATACTTACTTGATAATATCTGTCAGTATATTCCAGTGAAAATGTATTCTATCAATAAGAATCAACAGATTAAAGATTCCCTACTGAAATACTGAGAGTCTCAAGAAAAAAAAAATCCAGAAGTATATCAATCATTTTGTGGACTATTTTTTTAGAAAAGTTTTAGGTTCACAAAACAAAACAAAAAAGGTAGGGACAGCGATTTCCTATCTATTCCATGCTTCTATACATGCATATAGATTCCCTCATTATCAACATCTCACACCACAGGTTTAAGTTTGTTAAAATTTATGTATCAGTGTGTATACATCATTATCACCTAAAGTTGAGAGCTTACACTAGGGATCACTCTTGGCTTATCCATCCTACAATTTGGAAAATTGTACGATGACATACATCCAACATTACAATAGCATCCAGAGTAGTTCTCACCACCCTAAAGATCCTCTGTGTTCTGTCTATTCACTACACCTCCACCAACTCCAGGCAACCACAGATCTTTTTATTACCTCCATCGTTTTGCCTTTTCAAGAATGTTATATAGTTGGAATCATAAAGTATGCAGCTTTTTCATTTGGTATCTTTCACTTAATAAAATTCACCCAAGATTCCTCCATGTCTTTTCATGGCTTGAGAACTTATTTATTTTTGGTGGTCAATATTATTCCATTGCTTGGATGTATCACAGTTTATCCATTCACCTACAAAAATTTATTCCTTGCTTCTAAATTCCTTGGCAGTTATGAATAAGACTGCTATAAACCTCCATGTGAAGGTTTTCGTGTGAACGTAAATATTCCCCTCTTTGAGGTACGTGTCAAGAAGCATGGTAGCTGGATAGTATTGTAAGAGTATGAGGTTAGTTTGGTAAGGAATCCAAAACTATATTCCAAAGTAGCTGTACCATTTTGCACTTTGACCAGCAATGAACAAAAGTTCTGTTGTTCCACATCCTCACTAGCATTTAGTGTGGTCAGTGTTCTACATTTTGGCCATTTAAAAGGCCATTTAAAAGGTGTACTATGACATTGCAGTTTTAATTTTTGTTTCACTGATAATATAATATGTCGGGCATCTTTTATATGATCATTGCATCTGTCTACCTTCTTTAGTGAAGACTCTGTTAAGATCTTTGACCTATTTTTAATCAGGTTGTTTTCTTACCATCTAGTTTTAAGCATTTGTGTATTTTTCATGAATCTACTTTATCAGATGTATCTTTGCAAGTATTTTCTTTCAGTTTGCGGCTTATTTTTTCTTTCTCTTGACACTTTCTTTTGCAGAGCAAAACCAATAATAGTAATAATTTCAGTGAAGTCCAACTTGCTCATTCTTTCTTTCATGGATTGTTTCTTTGGTATAGTGTCTAGAATTTATCATCATATCCAAGGTTATCTGGGATTATTTAATGATGGTCTTTCCTAAGAGTTTTGCAGTTCTGAGTTTTACATTTAGGTCTATGATCCATTTTGAGTTAGTGTGTGTGTGTGTGTGTGTGTGTGTGTGTGTGTGAAGAGTGTAAGGTCTGTGTCTAGATGTTTGTTTGTTTTTTTTAATTTTTTAATGTTTATTTTTGAGAGAGACAGAGACAAGGAGGAGGGGCAAAGAGAGAGAAGGAGACAAAGAATCAGAAGCAGGCTCCAGGCTCTGAGCTGTCAGCACAGAGCCCGACGCAGGGCTCGATCTCAAATTGTGAGATCATAACCTGAGCTGCAGTCCGATGCCTAACCAGCTAAAGCCACCCAAATGCCCCTAGGTTTTTTGTTTTGCTTTTTTGTTTGTTTGTTTGTTTGGTTTTGTTTTAATGTAGATGTCCTTTTGTTCCAGCACCAGTTGTGTTGAAAATACTGTCTTTTCTTCACTGTATTGCTTTTGCTCTTTTATCAAAGATCAGTTAGTAAGTCTGAAGTTTCTGAGTGTTAGTGCCCCAACATTGTTCTTCTCTGTCAATATTGTGATGGGTGTTCTGGGGTTTTTGCCTCTCCACATATACATTTTAGAATCAGTTTTAAAAACCTGTAAAACAACTTACTGTGATTTTGATTGGGATTGCATTGAATCTATGGTTGTGATGTAGAATTCTTTTTTCATTGTTGGATTTCAACATCAGTGGTCTAAATGCACCAATGAGATTACTGATACAGTTACATTAATACCTGCCATACTTGTTACTATTTATTTGTTGCTGTATCTCAGTTTTTAACAGTTATTTCCATTTTTCAGTGTGTATGAATGTATAGTAAGTTAACTACACAGATGGAGGGAATTATAAGTCTAATCATGCTATAGGTTTTCGATAAATATGGTTTTATTCTAAGGAAAATTTTGTTATTAATAGCAAACAAAATATTCTTTGCTGTAGAATGGGCTTAAGCCAATTTCTCTTATTTGATTCTCACTCTGATGATGTATTTATATACAATAAAAACAAAAATAATTCTACTAAAAACAGATTATTTCTATCACTTCTTTTTGATATCAGCCATGTCACTCTATTAGAGAGTTAAATAATCACATAGTCAATTCATGGATTGTTTTGTTTGTATGCGCAAATGTATTATTCATTTGTGACATTCTACAGTGGGGTTAAGTGAGATAAAACATGGCCTTGTAAGTCTTTTTGGAGAGTGAATAAATCTATATATCAATGGAGATATACACATATAGATATGTGTAGATATATATAGATTTCAATATACTACAGAGTACAAAATGATGTGATAATATGCTATGAACTTCATAAATGTCTGAGATATTCAGAAGGTATCTCATGATGAAGGGAAGGATTCCTGCAGGTGAGTGAGGTGCTAAGTTCAGAAAGAATGCTAAATCCACACAAAAGAGAGGGAGATAGAGAAGGTGAAGGAGAGAGAACAAATAGCCCAGCAATGAGCATTATATTCTATATTTTAGCACTATGTTAAATGTATTTTCTAATTTTTACTTCATCCTTGTTTCTCTCACTTAATCATAGGACATACAAGGAGATGGACCTGTATTCCTCTAACAAGTGGGGATGATTTTTACCCACTTTTATAATATGAGGTTTATTCAAGTTGGTATTTTTCTGTCAACTTACAGCTAAAGGAATACTGTTTTTTTTTAAGTTTACTTATTTTTGAGAGAGAGAGAGAGAGAGAGAGAGAGAGAGAGAGAGAGAGAGAAAACGTGTGCAAGAGGGGGAGGGACAGAGAGAGAGACAGAGGATCTTAGGAGGCTCTGCGAGCAGCCTGTGCAGGGCTTGAACTTATGAACTGTGAGATCATGACCTGAACTGAACGAAATCAGACGTTCAACCAACTGAGCCACCCACGTGTCCCAAGGATTACTGTCTTAGACATAGTCACCATACCTTAAAATTTTAAACATTCTATAATTTTCTTGAATATCTCAGTGCTCTCTACAACTTACAGAGGTCTTTTAAAAATACATATGATTTTGGAGTGCCTGGGTGGTTCCGTTGGTTAAGCATCAGACTTCGGCCCAGGTCATGAACTTGCGGTTCCTGAGTTGGAGCCCCACCTGGGGCTCTGTGCTGACAGCTCAGAGCCTGGAGCCTGCTTCAAATTCTGTGAACCCCTCTCTCTCTGCCCCTCCCCCAGTGTGTGTGTGTGTCTCTCTCTCAAAAATAAATAAAGATTAAAATTTTTAAAAAATTATACATGATTTCAGCAAGTTATTACCTCAACAAGCATCATTCTGTATAAAAAGATTTTTAACATCTTTGTTTAAATAAAGTTCTCTATTTTACTTATGTGAAAATGAGTGATTCAGAAGACCTGTTCTAAATTACAGTGAGGCAGTAGGATGCAGTTTGAGGATAACTTTTAACATAGGCTTTCAAAAGAAATAACATGTTTTTTGTTTAAATTAAAATAGTCTAAGCTCTACTAAATTTTTCATCTGATGTTTGGGATGTTATATTGTTGTTTATCTATTTTAAAGGATAAGGGCTCTTGAAAGAATAAGAACTGTTGCCTTTTAGATGATGTTATATGTGCCAAAGTAATTTCATCAATGTGTCTTTCTTCTGCATTTTCTTCCCAAAACTATCTCTGATGGTGAAAGAGACAAACACATTTAAGTGGAATATAGCGTGCAAAGGAGAAAAACCTCATTCTCTCGTGTAGTCACATGAAGCTTTAAGGAAGAGACAAATGGCTGGGTGGGATTACAAGAGCTTTCCTCTAAGTACAGATGTCTTTGTTCATTTTGCTTGGCAACAGAAGACTTCTGAGGAATGATGGAGACTTTTTGAATAGTGTCTCTTTAATTCACATCCAGCCCACATCTCTGCTGTAATTTCTCCGTGGTACTTTATAACTAAGGGAACAAGTGCAACTCTTAATCTTGCTTTCAGTACAATATCACTGCAAATGGGTGAAGCCTCTGTCTGCCTTGCATAGTAATTGACAGTCATTTTCTCAATAATAAATGATCTGTGCTTAGACTACATATTTAGATTTCAATTTACTTTATGAACAGTTTTCACAGAGTCCATCCATTGGAATGACAAGTTCCATCTATACACTGTTATTTTATTTAAACATGATGTGCTCCTCAGGTTGGAACTTAGTTATTTTCATATTACCCACACAAAGATAATAAATCTTAATTTCAGCTCTAAGTCATAAATTGATGTCCATTGAATTTTCTATTTTAAATGCCATCTTACATTACTCCTAAGACAATCTCAAGAACATTGCCTCCTTGGTATTCTAGAATACCAATTTTGAAAAACCATCCAAGTGTTTATAGAGAAAATTTGACAACTATGGTAATAGAAACTGTCAACACTCCTAGAAGGATTTCTACTCATCTACTTTACCAAAAGGAAAATAAGTTTAGACTTGGAAGCAATAAAAACTTAGGAAGTTTGCTGTTATTTTAAATTTTAAAAATGTCATGAAGATCAACGATTAATTTAATTTTCCCTTATTTTGCTACTATGAGGATGAGAGCGTTTTTAAACTTTTCGATCCTTTCCTTTCCTGAATAATCTCATATATCTGATTAAATTGAAAACATATTTGATTATTTATATTCATTTATGAACTTCATATAAAGCATCATTACATCTTTTCTGTTAAACTCATATTACTATTAACCATATGACTAAAAGTGTATTTTTACTTCCCTTGAAGTATTAATTATTATAACAACTTAGACAGGGATAAATATTCCTTTTATATACACCACTCATGGTTTAAAGATACATAGACTTTGCTATGCTACAGAAATAAGTCATGAGGACACGTGTAATTGTAGTGACTTACTTTCTTGATTTCTCCAAGAAGTAACAGATTTTGACAATTCTAGCATTTTTCCATAGAAGCACATTTGATTTATGCATTAAATGTCTATTTAGCCTCCATATTTTATGATTTTGTCATAGTTAACTTCCTGGCTAAATTCTTTGTTTTCAATATACTGAATATACTACATTCAGATATTTTACTTGTTTTTTTTTTTTTTTCTTTCTGAACTTTCCTCATGGCTTTTTCTTTGGGAGAGGTGTGGTAAAGAACACTTCTCACCTCCAACTCCCATGTCTTCATGGTTAGTATAGTGCTATCTTCTCAAGCAACAGTTTCACTGAAAGTAATAGGTTTCTTCTTCTTGTGATTTAGTTCTGGGGCCTGTCTAGAGAATGGTATTAAATGTATCATTTTTGATAGACTGTTTTTAGTAATAATTTAAAAAAACATTAATATATATACATAAATAATGATAATTAAATTTTTTTTCTTGTTTAAAAAATATAATGAGTTTCTGTTTTTATGTATGGCAATAGAGAGTTAAGAGTGTTATAAACAAAAACTAAGGGCATTAAAAGTGGAATATAACTGTGTTTATGTCATGAATGGGTATTTCTAGTGTTCAGAGAATTCATACAATTCAAATGAAAAGAACGTGATCACTTATCTGTGCTCCAAAATTAATTTTTTCATTTACCACTGGAACATCTCTACTAACATTTACAGTTTCTAAAACGGAACCCACACATGCAGACAAGCATGCACACTCAGAGAGGTAAGTCCTGAGTGCATATATGAGTCATAATAATGAAACCTGGCCTTCATGTTAAACAAGGTGGGAAAGGAATAGATGGCACCTTCCTTGGTGATTGCTCAGGCGGCAGGTCACTTCGGGAGAACAAAATCACCTAACTGATAGAACACTTCTTGCCTAATGATGGCTGTCTTAAATGTCTGGCAGTTCTGTATCTCTCATTTCCTTCAGAATGAGAAGGGAGAAGAAATAATAACATCTGTTTCCAATGCAGCAAACTGACATAAAGCTAGCTGTCAGATGTTCCAACTCAGCCTCTTTTCCACAGGAAGCACAATGTTGAGTTGGTTCTAACTCCCCCATGAGGATACTGACTTGACTTTGCCAGACAAATAGTTCAGCTTAGTAAGGCAGGCTCTTCTTGCATAGATAGAACGGAGACTCCTGATTTCCAGATCCAACTACTCTTGAACCAAGTGGCTTATACATATGGTTTTAGTTTTCTTTTGAGGATGTAAATCTTAAGCCAAGAGTCATTGCCTGGCAAATGCCAGAATTTGGATTCCAAATGTGACTCTCTGTTATTAATATTTGTAACAGTGGCACAGGTTAATGAGTATCCAAGAAACTAAAACCACTTATTAAAAGTGAAACCGACAGCACATTCATTCTTTAATTGAATAGCTAATGCAGCATATTGTCTGAGAGAGAGAGGATTTGGAAAGAGTCCTTCTTAAATACTGAAGTGGACTGGCAAGCCAATAACAAATATTGTATCACAGTAAGGTAACATTTAGTTTATTTGCAATTAAAGCAAATTTTACTTACTGTACAAAATAATTTTGGCCTTTTTTCTCACTGTCAAGTAGTTCTGATTTACCATGTCTTTTCCACCTGTACGCTTATGAAGGTGTCCATTCATCAAAATAAGGTGGACACAATTTACATAACAAATGAATTGGAGACAAAGCAGTAGCTGATTGAACACATCATGTACCTTATTAGTAGCTATGTTTAACCTATGTAGTTATGTTTAATTTGCTATAACTTGGTAAATTGTGTGGGTTCATTATTTACTACATTGACACTTCAGAAAAATTAAGAAGTGAAAGGAAATTAAACATATATGATACAATTAGAAAGAATAACAATATTATGATTTCAGAGGCATTGAAACAGGTATGTCAACTTCATGTCAGGAGGTTGAGATACATGCATGTATCACCTGGTTATTATCACTGATGCAGAATTAAGCTGTCACACATTTTGGGGGTTTTTCAATATAATTTTTATTTTTTCATTTGTGGTTACTATTATAGGGTAGAACTCCTCTACCCATGACTTTTGAGCCCACTTTCTTCCACTTCTTCCAGAATGTAGCTCCATCATTTATGTCTTCTTTCACTCAAATCATCAATTCAAATTCATCCACTGAATTTTACTCTCATGATACAAATGTGTTTTATTTTCTCTATCCTAAAACCAGAAACATCTGCATTGGCAAGGCAATCCTGAACCCCTTACCCCTAGTTACTCTGCTCCTTCTAAACTGCTAACTTACAAAAGTGTCTTATAAAAGTAACATATCATAAGAGATATATTACTTTCTCACTACCCACTTAACTTTAAAAAATAAATGATGATTTTATCTAAGTGATGCATGTCTTAAAATCAAATGATACTAAGATAATAATAATAATTATTATTATAATAACAAAATCCACTAGCCAGACTACTTCAAGTCCCAGCTTACTGAGGCAAACTGCCACAGATGTGAACTCATTTAAATTATTGACTGGCTTATTCTGGTATTCACCAGCAAGTTGCTCAATAATATGTATATATCGTTATTATTGACACGTCTCTCATAAATGACCTATTTATTTACTATTGTGTTCTGACGATACAGTTATCTAATCCTGTCCAACCCACCAGCGGTTCACCTTCCATTATTGTCTCAATATATTAGAAGGAACTGCAAAATCCTTCTCACTACAGTTGAAGAAATCAAATAATCTATTTGTTTCCTAATCCTTCTTCTGAAGTAACTCCAATCTGTACTGGATGACTGCTAGCCAACTGTGTAGCTATAGATCTAGAATATCGCTTTACCCCATCTGCCTTCTGTCCTCCACCCCTTTCTGGTGTTGCATTCCCAGTTTCCAGAGTCTTATGTTTTGACCATTTATAACTTATTCTTTCTTTTGCAGACTACTTACCCTGCAGTAGTTTTTTGAAGAACTCTCCTGCAAAATAAGATATCTGTGAGGTGTTGCATGCAAGAAATAGATTTTAATTGTCGTCTTAACCCTGGTGCACACTTGGATATAAAGTTTCAGATCAGTAATCAATACTTCTCAGTCTCTGAAGGCATGAACTATCATATACTGTGTCTCAGTGATACTCTTGAATAGTATAGTAACAATCTTATTTCTGCTCTGTGATATGTGGACTCCTTTGTTTTTTGTTTCTTTCGGGGTTTTTTTTTTTTTTGGTTGTTTTTGCTTTGTTTTGTTTTTTTTCCTTTGTTTTGTTTTTCTTCTTTGCTACTTTTAGGATAAAAAAAGTTCTCTTTGTTCTCACATTTTAGAACAGCTTGTGATAGAATCATTTTATCTTCATTTGTGATGATAAGCAGTTGTTGGGATCTTTTTGTCCGGACACACATCTTCATTATTTGGAAATATTTCTTTTTTATAATCTTCTTCCACTTGTTTTTTCCTGTTCACTTTTACTAAAATACACATTACTTGAAAACTGGACACCGTACTATAATATCCCATTTTGCTTTTCTATTTTCTATCTCTGCCTTTTTTCCTATTTTCTGGGAGATAATCTCAACACTATTATAAGCTTTCATGAAATGTCTAGTGATCTTTGGCTATCTAATCATGATTTAAAGTGAGATACTAAAAAGCTTATTGAGACTCTACATATGTGTTTGATGAGGATGCTTTTGAATGAAGGACTTCAGAATAAAGTTCTACCATGGCATCTCAAATTGCTTATGTCTGTAGTTTTGTTGTGATTAATGTTTGTTTGCTTGCTTGTTTGAATCTTTTTAGGCTAATTTCTTCAGAGATGAATTTTCAAGTCTCTCGCCTGGTGCTACACACCTGGCTGTTTGCATACTGGTAACTGATCGGAGCAACAGGATGGGAACTGTAAAGTTTAATCTTGCATAATTAATTAGTTACAATCATAATTATTTAAGAATTTGGTGAATATATATTTTTATTTTTTAAAGATCATCTCAGAACCTTTAAAATATGTGTATACCTACACACAAACATATTCACATATAAAAATATAGAGGGACAGTTGAAGAAACATTGCTCTAGAAAGAACAGCACCATTCCTTGCAGTATGAATAGATAGTGTATTCATGGATACTAAAAATTATAAATGGGTTTTATAAAATTGTACCTGTACCGGTTTTTCAGAGATGAAAAGTGTAATCAAACCATTAATTAAACTACTTTCATATCATAAAGGGAAAAAAGTTCCCATTAAATATATTTCACATAAATCCTATGTGCTTCCTAGCCCTTTTTTGTACTCAGTGCTCTGACGTACCAGGACAGTTGAGTATTTCCTCATTCAGCCTAAATTTTCCTGCCAGGTTTTCGGAGTAATTTTCAGCATACTCCCCTCCCCTCAGGTTTTTCTCAGACTGTCCTTGCTTAATACAAATACATTTGGCAGTAACCAAGCAGGAGGTTTCACAGCAAGATCACTGGCTGTAGGCAGATGCCTGGCCAAAAGCGTGCAGGTGGTCCAGTGCTGCCCACACTCCAGACATCCCTGCCAGCACCCCACTGTAAAACTTCATCACCATCCAGTGGCCCCAGCCCCTCACTCTTCAGTGGGGTCTGATTGTTAGGCTTGGTGGGGTTCCTTCTGTGTTTAACCTATTTTTTTCTTTACTCTCCATCTGCCCTAGAGGTAGTGGCTGTTGATGACATTTATTGTTTTCTTATTCCTTAGAGTTTTCTTTACTTCTTTGCATCGCAATTCCCTTTTACTAGTTAATTTTCACCTTAAGCTTTTGTTGTTTTTCATTTTGTTGTATTTTCTGACCCCTGCCTGGACACTAATACAAAATGGAATACAGTTGGGGCACCTGGGTGGCTCAGTAGGTTAAGCAACTGACTTCTGCTCAGGTCATGATCTCACGGTTAGTGGGTTTGAGCCTCACATTGGGCTCTGTGCTGACAGCTCAGAGCCTGGAGTCTGCTTCAGGTTCTGTGTCTCCTTCTCTCTCTCTGCGCATCCCTGGCGCTCTCTCTCTCTCTCTCTCTCAAAAATAAACATTAAAAAAATAAAAAAAAAAAACAACAAACAACAAAATGGAATACAATTACTCAAAAATGAAGATTTCTCCCCTGCTTTCCTTTCTAGTCAAGTGTTTAAACAACAATTTTATCAGTGAGATCCATTCATTGGCTCTAACAGCAAAAATTATTACCTGGCCTTATAAGAAGAACCTGTGGATTTAACAATCTATAAGGAATACCTTCTATCATCGCCACAACCTGCTCAGTAATGTCTTCTGTAATGTCATTTACTAAGGATTGGTAAGTACTATCCCTGTCACCAATATTTCAGACAATTGCAAGTCTATTTCAAATATGTGTTTGTTTATTTTTTTCTAAATGTGTTTTAATGTCATTGAAAAACAATAATGAATACAAGATGGATGGGAGGTATGCCTTTCCCTTAAGTGATGACATCATGATTGGGAAAAGAGAAGCATCAAATCTTCCGGACCACCTTGATGCTGAGATGCAGACCAATTTGGGTACCATAAGCACAGGGATTTTTGCTATGACAGAATGTATGCATCCCGTGTATACCTTGCATTTTGCAGAATCTTAAAATCCTCAGGGCTAATTAGAGAAATAAGGTTGAGCTAGTGCACTTGAAACTAGTGTAATTCTATAACAGGAATGCACACATGCGACAACAAAATCCTTGGGACATTGAGAAGTAACTTCATTAGTGAAGGCAGGCAGCTCATTATGGCTCTAGACTTTCCTGTAGTGCTAATAAGATTACACCCCCAAAAATGAAAATAAAGTGAAAATACTGGCTTGTTGACCCTATGATAAGGCAGATGGAACTGGACCTCTAAGCATTAGGGGGAGGTAAAACATGCCAGGAACCTAGAACTGTATAAGGCTCAGGATTTACATCTTCATGAAAGAACAATCTGCAAGTATTTCTTTATCATTAAAACAACAACAAAAATGTAAAGCCAGTAGCATTTTTCCCTGGGCAATATCCATGCTTGTTCCTTTCTTGCTGAAGATTATAATTCTATTAATGATATTCTGGCTGCCTTTACTACAGAAAATAGTTCATACTCCAACATATGTCGATTATATTGTACATAATTTTCCTGTTTTCCAATCACTGTTTTAGAAACATGCATTGTAGCAGAATGCAATGTATATGAAAGTTGAATATCTAAAAATTTATCTCCTTAAAATTCTTTGCTCAGTTACCTTTACTGTGTTCGTGTTACTCCTACAGATAAGCTTATCTCAGCTGGAAGTCTGATGGCTTATACCATTAATCACCTTTTTCTGTACTATGATGGAAGACTCGTGGTAAAAATGTAAACTCAAAGTATGATATACAAAGCAGTGTGCTCTTTTACTTATGGGTAGTACAAATTATGTTGCTAGTCATGTTTGTCTTTAATTGTCAGAAAGATAAAAGCAAAATTAAATTTCAATATTAATTTTTATAAATGTTGTATCCCATGTATCTTATCCAATCTGTCATGATGAATGAGTGAATAAAAGATTCTACAGATTACATGTCTTTCCTGTATATTTTGTTTTCAACTAGAATTCCAGACTTCTAGAGCAGAATATCTATAAACTAGAAAAATAAAGATAGGAATTATTTTCCCAAATTAGGAAATAAATTGGTATATGCATTATTTCTAAGAGAAAGTGTTTGAGATAATAGTTCCTTTATTTAAATATATTTTAGTTACTTTCAAAATAACAGACAAGGGACTATCTGAAGACCTGTTATTTTATAATTTTTGACGATCTGTAGAATGTACCAGAATGACCTAATTATGTCTGGGTTAAAGAATTCTATGTTCATCAATAAAATTCACTCTCTATTAAAATAATAACACTGACAAGTTGGTTAAAGTTGGTATTTGCAAATAAAATGCCATTAGGCAACTGTGATTCCAGGATTGCAACATATGTTACTAATCAGGTCTTTTAGAAACATTTTAATCTTTGGAAAATTATTTTTTTAATATGATATAATATCAATGGGGAGCTTGTCAAATGATCCTTTATTGAAATATTTTCCTTTGTAGTTCTTTTTTTTTTAATTTTTTTTCAACGTTTATTTATTTTTGGGACAGAGAGAGACAGAGCATGAACGGGGGAGGGGAAGAGAGAGAGGGAGACACAGAATCGGAAACAGGCTCCAGGCTCTGAGCCATCAGCCCAGTGCCCGACGCGGGGCTCGAACTCACGGACCGCGAGATCGTGACCTGGCTGAAGTTGGACGCTTAACCGACTGCACCACCCAGGCGCCCCAATTTCCTTTGTAGTTCTTAACTAGCTGGGCATTCTACTGCACCACTACTGATGTCATCTATGATGTCATGTGGGTGGCAGCCATCAACATTGGAGCCCACAGACTGGGAAGTCCCCAGGATCTCTTTAATGGTTACCTCCTCTGGCTGAAGATTGGTGCCACATTTGATTGGGCAATGTTGACAATCTCATCAAAAGTGATACTTCCACTGTGCTTAATGTTTTTCTGCTTCTTTCTGTCTCTTGGTGGTTCCTTAAAGGCTTTGATCAGGGCAGAAGCAGAAGGTCCCACTTCAATCTGGACCTGCCTGCTCTGAATGGTTAGTTTCACTGTAATTCTCAGACCCTTCTAATCACCGTTTGCCTTGGTAAAGTCATCACCAACCTTTTTTGGAAACAGACTCAGGGGGTTGATCTTCTGGGCCAGGGCAGACACGCACCAACTTCCCCAACGGGGAACCTCAGGTACAGGACTTTGATCTCATTGGGGTCAAACTTAGGTGACATGGTAGAGGCAGATGGTTTTGCATGATTCTGGAGGACTAAAGAGAGCTGCACCTGGGTCTCCTCTGAATTGAAAGCCAAAGGACTCAATATCAGTAGTTTCTGAAAGAAAGCAAGTGAATTCTGATAAACAGTTGATACCTACAAACATTGATTTTATCACTAGTACAAAACATAGCTATACAAAAATGACATTTGCGGGGCGCCTGGGTGGCTCAGTTGGTTAAGCGTCCGACTTCAGCCAGGTCACGATCTCGCAGTCCGTGGGTTCGAGCCCCGCGTCGGGCTCTGGGCTAATGGCTCAGAGCCTGGAGCCTGTTTCCGATTCTGTGTCTCCCTCTCTCTCTGCCCCTACCCGGTTCATGCTCTGTCTCTCTCTGTCTCAAAAATAAACGTTAAAATTTTTTTTTAAATGACATTTGCAAGATATATATGTTCTATTAAATATATAATAAAACCTCTTACTGAACAAACTCTTGCATGTAACTAGAAGAGGTCATATCAGAGGTAAGACAGTAATGATAAATCAGGAAGTACATTATTGAATTCAAATTTCAGCTCCATTCATTCCTAGGACAAGTTATATATGAGATTCAATTTTCTTATCTGCAAATGAGGATAGTAATAATACTTACCTCCTGTGGTTGTTGTGAAGATTAAATGAGTACATACAGTGCCTGACATATGGTAAAAACTTCATTAAGTGTTAGTTAATGTTATTGCCATTATTTTTAATGGAATTAAGATTTTTTTAATATTACAATAGAGGGAGTCCTTGAGGGTGATGGCTCTTAACTTTTGTAATTATATTGAGTACTAGAAATGAGTCTTAGTTTAGTGATACATGATAATTCTACTATTTCCACGGAAGACTCCAATTTTAACTATACAACTTTGTATCCTTCCATTATGAAACACAAATATTTCTATTTAAATACTATAGAAAAGAAACAAAGCATAAAATATTTTATCTATATACCAAATTTATTAGGGTTCCCAGAGGGAGTGTTTCCTGGGTTCCCAGGCTAAGATTAGACTGGTCAATTCAAACCAAAAATAAAGCCCCTTCCTCACTTTTTAATTGGATTGTTGCTATTGAGTTATAGGAGTTTTTTTTTTTTTATCTCATTTTGATAGTAATCTTTTATCAGATGTATAATTTGCAAATATTTCCTTCTACTCTGTGGGCTGCTCTTTTATTCTATTGATTGTGTTCTTTGATTCATAAGTTTTTAATTTTAATGTGGTGCAATTTATTTATGTTTGTTTTGTTGCTCATACTTTAGCATTACCAATGCTGTCATTTCCAAAACCAAATGCTATGAAGCTTTTCCTATTTTCTTCTAAGAGTTTTATAATTTTAGTTCTTGCATTGTAATCAATGAATTTCAGCTATTTTTTTAAAAATTTTTTTCAACGTTTATTTATTTTTTTTGGGACAGAGAGGGACAGAGCATGAACGGGGGAGGGGCAGAGAGAGAGGGAGACACAGAATCGGAAACAGGCTCCAGGCTCTGAGCCATCAGCCCAGAGCCTGACGCGGGGCTCGAACTCACGGACTGCGAGATCATGACCTGGCTGAAGTCGGACGCTTAACCGACTGCGCCACCCAGGTGCCCCTCAGCTATTTTTTTTTTAATGTGTTAAAGAGTCCAAGTTTATTTCTTGGCCTGTAGACATGCAGTTTTCCTACAATCATTTTTGAAAACATTGTCTTTTCATTGTTGGATGGTCTTTGCACCCTTGTCAAAAACCATTCACCCATATGTATGAGGGTTTATTTCTCAGCTGTCTATTCTACTCTAGTGGTGTATATGTCTGTGTTTATGTCAGTAATACCACAATGTAGAAATCGAAACAGTGTAAATTTTGAAGTTAGAAAGTGTTAAGACTTCCAACTTTGTTCTTTGTCAAGACTTGCTTTGGTTATTTGAGGTCCCTTAAGATTCCATATGAATTTTTGAATGGATTTTTTTTCTACTTGAAACATTATTATGATTTGTAATGATTTTGTTAAATTAACATGTATTAAATAGAGCCCCAGGTGAAAGATCAACAAAGCTCAACGAAGACCTCAAGGGAAGGTGAAATAGAGAAGTTTATTATGCATAGGTACACAGCATGTCTTGAGGCCACTGCATGGGGAAGTAAAGGCTTGGTGCAGAGTGTGAGGGGTAGGACCTGGGGCATGTGTTTTTATTAGTGTTCACAGGGGGCAGTGTTTTTAGGGTTTCCTGGGCTAAGGCTGGATTGGTCAATTCAAACCCAAAATAATGGGGGGTTGGTAAAATAAGCAGGGGTCTTATTTAAAGGACACATAGGTAGAAAGGAGGTAAGGCAGAAGAGATTATAATCAGGGGTATTGGGGGAGACATATCAGGAACTTAAACTTTCTTGTGACTCTCCAGGATGTTATTGAGGGCATGCGCTTGGGAGACGGGCTAGTGTTCATTCAACCGGCCAGTTAGCCCATAAAATGAATTCTGAGTAAGCAAAATCATGGAGTAGTTTAAACTCTCAACAGTATTTTGATAGGAATTTCATTGACTCTAGTTTTCAGCAAACAGATCTGTTACATCTTTGGTTAGGTTTACTCCTAGGTATTTTATGCTTCTTGGTGCAATTGTAAATGGGATCGATTTCTTGATTTCTCTTTCTGTTGCTTCATTTATTGGCCATTTGCAGCAACATGGATGGATGGAACTGGAGGGTATTATGCTAAGTGAAATAAGACAGTCAGAGAAAGACAGATGTCATATGTTTTCACTCATATGCAGAACTTGAGAAACTTAACAGAAGACCATGGAGGAAGAGAAGGGGGAAAAATAGTTACAAACTGAGGGAGGGAGGCAAACCACAAGAGACTCTTAAATACAGAGAACAAACTGAGGGTTGATGGGGAATGAGGGAAAGGGGAAAATGGGTGATGGGCATTGAGCAGGGCACTTGTTGGGATGAGCACTGGGTGTTGTATGTAAGTGATGAACCACAGGAATCTATGCCCAAAATGAAGAGCACACTGTATACACTGTATGTTAGCCAATTTGACAATAAATTATATTAATAAAAAAATGAATTGCATTGACTCTGCAGGTTCCTTTGTACAATATTGACATCTTAACAGTATTATCTTTAATCCATGAAAACAGGGTGTCTTTCAATTTATTTGTGTCATCTTTAGCCTCTTCCAGCTATATTATGTAGGTTTGAACACAAAATTCTTTTCATCTCCTTGGTTAGGTTGATTTCTAAGCAGTTATTCTTTTCAATGTTGTTGTAAATATTTTTTTTTCTAATTTCCTTCTGGGATTTTTCACTAGTATATAAAATGGAAGTATGGTGTGTTTTATATCCTTTGACTGCTAAATTCATTTACTAGTTCTAACATTTTTTGTAGGATCTTTAAGATCTTCTACATATAAGATTATGTCATGTGCAAATAGAGAAAAATTTACTTCTTCTTTTCCAATTTAGCTGACTTTTATTTCTTTCTCTTACTTAATTGGTCTGTGGAGAACTTCTAGTATCATCTTGAATAGAAGTGGTAAAAGTGGTGTTCCTTGTCTTGTGCTGGATCTTAAAGGAAAAGCTTTCAATCTCACCAACGAGTAAACTATCAGCTAAGGGTTTTTCTTCTATGGACTATTATGTCATGGTATATTTCTTCGATTCCTGGTTTGTTGAGTGTGTTTAGCATGAAAGTGTGTTAACTAATGTGATTTTTAAGGACTTTATAACTGCAAATTGACCCTAAGGATGTTAAAAATGTTACATCATTTCATTCTCTAGAAAAATTCCAAATAAAATTTGCTACATTTATTTATGGTGCAAATAGTAAGAAGAGATATGTTCTTAGACTATATATAGGCAAGGAATATGTAAAAATTGAAAAGTCAGAGCAAATTGAAAGTTGATTGGTAGGAATAGAAAGATCAATTTCCTAGGTACTATATTAGTAATACAGATTTTATTATATGATCAGATATTTAATTCTCTTAACTGTATACATTCATATAATAGACTTCGTGTATTCTATATAAATTTTAAAAGGCCATAGCATCTATTAGCATGAAGCAAAATAGCTTGCATTTAATATTTTCCTTTTTAATATGTCTATATATTTTTAAAATTTTTTAATGTTTATTTATTTTGAGAGGCAGACACAGAGTGCGAGCAAGGGAGGGACAGAGAAAGAGGGAGACACAGAATCTGAAGCAGGCTCCAGGCTCTGAGCTATCAGCACAGAGACTGACGTGGGCTAGAACTCACGAGCCATGAGATCATGATCTGAGCTGAAGATGCTTACCCAACTGAGCTACCCAGGTGCCCCAATATGTCTATATTTTATAATAGCATTTAAAAATATAGTTCATAAATTAGTCTTATTATTTAGCAACTTTGGGTATCTTATTAGTTAAATTTACTTTATAAGAAAAAGTATCTTGTAATAAAAGTATTTTACTTTGTTGACTAAAATGTACATTTATTGATTAAAACTCATTAGAAACACATTAGATTTTTTTTCCTACCAGTAATTGATATTATTAGTATTTCAAATAATATAAAATGTTGCTGTTGCTTCTAAAAATCATTAATAATTGAACAGCCTCTTTTTCTCTAATTACTGTAGTGACTGAAACACAGATTGTCAAATATATTGCTTAATAAAGAGTAAATGACAATGTTCTTCAAATATAGCTTCTCGTAGCACTAGCAAGATCTAAAGATTTAGAATTTTTATACTTAAATGATAAATATTTTCCTCTGATGAAATTAATCATATTCAATTAGTAAAGAAAATATGTATGTATAGGTTGAGGTAGAGTTGTATGGAGGAAACACAAGATCATGGTACATATGATCCTGATAAACACTTTTGATAGCTTGGGCGATGGAAATTTATTCAGCAATAATTAAAATAACAAAAGTTAAACACCAACATAAATTTAGGCTATTTCAAAATAATATTATAATACATGTTACTTCTAGAATTATTTTATATTTTTTAATCTTTATTTTCAAATCTAAAAATAATTTAATTTTTATGAAATATAAAATTACTGTCACTAGGCACTGGTTGAATTGTTAAATTGTAGCATTTGGGTGAGCTTTCTATTAGCCTGTACTTGTGTCTTAAATATTGACAGGAATTAATTAGTTACATTTGGAGATTTTTTCCTTTCTCAAGAAAGGAAGGGAGACCTTTACTATATATTAAAAAGCAACTAAAATGACAGATGCTATGATAGACACAACATAAGATAAAGCAAATGCTAGATGATTTAGGTTGGTAATTGACAAATATGTGGTACTGTTTAACACTTTTGAAGGAAAATCCTAAAGAAAGAGGATTAAGCATACAAGTTATATTTTAAATTAATCACTATTAATTTTGTACTGCTATTGCTCAATTTAACTGATTCCTTTGCTTTTTACTCTACCCTTCTTGACAACTACTTCACCCATTCTGTCTCTTCAAACTTGTACTCTTTTCTCTGTGCACCTGCTTTCTTTTTGTTTTTAATATTTTTTTTTAACGTTTATTTATATTTGAGAGACAGAGCATGAGTGGTGGTGGGGCAGAGAGAGAGGGAGACACAGAATCCGAAGCAGGGTCTGGGCTCTGAGCTGTCAACACACAGCCTGACGTGTGGCTCAAACCCAGAAACCATGACGTCATGACCTAAGCGGAAGTCGAATGCTTAACCAACTGAGCCACTAGGGTGCACCAACACCCCCCTTTTTTTAAACCTTAAGTAGACTCCATACCTAGTGCAGAGCCCATTGTGGGGCTTGAACAAGACCCTGATATCTACACTTGAGCTGACATCAGAAGTCAGATGCATAACTGACTAGGCCACCCAGGCACCTCTCTCTGTGCACCTTCTTAAGTTACACTGTTGCTCCTACTTCACTGAGGAAATGGAGTAATTTACAAGGGAACTCCACATGTTCTAAGCACTCAATGACTCACCTACTAGTTTCCAAAACTTCATTTTCTGCTTCCAGATCTGCTACAATATGTTAACTGTTTATGTTACTATCTCAGTCAGGTCCTTTCAAAGATATATATCAATTCATTATTTTTATTTTACTGAGTGTCATCAGTCTCACAAATCTCCCATTACTGTTCTACATCATTTATTTTCCTCTACTGAATCATTTCCATTATTAGCACATAAATACATGTTGGTTCCACCGTTTTAATAATAATCATTTACCTGATTTCATTTATCTTCTAGATACCACTCCGCTCCACTCCATTAAAAATCCTTGAAAGAACTGGCTCTACCTTATGTCTCCAACACTTCTTTTTACATTCTCTGGTCTAATCCACCTTTATCCACATGGCTTCACCCAAACTGTTATTGTCACGGTCATCAAAGAGCATTATATGTCACATAAATTCACCCCACTCATTTTGCACACTTTTCCCATTTTATTCCAGCACCCCACACTGTTCTCCCATCTCATCTTTTCAATTTCTCCCCAACCTGTTATGATTGGAAAATTCCAAGATTTAGTATTCATTCCTTTCTTCATCTCTTTCTTTACCCTCTCCTCTGGGGATTTCATCCCTCCTCTTGTGTTTAAATATCATCTATATATTGAGTTCCCCAAACTTGTATCTTTAAGCCTTAGCCTATGTCCTGACTTCTGAAATTTTATATCACAAAACATACTTAGCATAGAAACATGGGGGTACAATTAACATCTCAAAATTAACATGTATAAAGCTGAATTTCTTATGTTATTCCATCCTGACCTCATCCTCACCCAGTCTTCAGTTTACCCCTTCATAATCAATGCTGACTTCACCCTTCCTTCCAGTTGTTCAGTTGAAAAGCTTGAAATAATTTGCTATCCCCCAACACATACATTGTTTCCTTTTTTAAAAAAATATTTTTAAGTAATCTGTACACCCAGTGTGAGACTTGAACTCACAACCCCAACATGAAGAGTCTCATGCTCCATGGCCTGAGCCAGCCAGGCACCCCTATATGAATTGTTTTCAAGGTCACAGGTCAATCACCTTAACTGTGATACCTCACTCTATGCCATATGGATTTACATCAGTAGCCTTTTAACTGATGTTTCAGATTCCATCTTATTCTTCATACTCCTAACAAGAATTATTCTTATAACATGAGAATCATTCCACATCTGTTCCAAATTTCCCCGTGGTTTCTCATTTTCTTCAGGACAAAGGTCAAATCCACATGAATACCACCTACCTCTAACCCATCTCTAATCTCATCTCCTTCCTCTCTTACAGATTCCCTCTGCTATAGCAGTGTTGGGTTTTGCTGATTCTAGAACACACCAGGCATTAACCTGCCATATAATCTTTGTTCTGTCTGCTGCCTCCATCTGGAATGTTCTTCCTCCATATAACTTTCGCAATTTCACCTCCTTGATATTTCTACTCAAATACCACTCAAATACCAGCTACCTTGGATTTTAATCTCCCCAACTCAATTGATGCTATTTACCCTAATTTTTCCATGACATTTATAACCTTATACTTTGTTACATAACAAATGATTTCGTATTTATAATATACTGTATTATTTATTATACTATTTTCATTCTCTGCCTTTCCAGAATATTGAATGCAGAGATCGTTTGAAGTTCTTTTCACTAGTAGATTCTAAGTGCACAGAAGAGTGCTTACACATTCATAAATAATTACTGGATGTATGAATAAGTAAATAACTGAACCTACATAATATGGAAATGTATTCACCTGCTACATCATAAGGCATATACAAACATGTATATAAAAAGAATAAGATTAAAAAATAAGTACCTGCATTAGACACCTTAACTTCATCATAAAACACAATGGGCCATTGTGAATGCTTGTGGGTATTGTTGTTATTGTTGAGGTAATATTTATAAAGAAAGGAAAATAGATTAAAATTTCTACTTTTTAATTTTAAATATTTTCATATGCAGTGCCAAATTAAACTGAGCTTGGTTTACTTATATTTAATTGTTTTGGGGCTTTGAATGATAAAATAAATGTATCATTAAGAAATATTAAGAAGTATGATATAAAGTACAATGAGTTGCACTGGAGTATTAGATATTTAACGTAGTGCAAGAAATACACTAACTACATTCCAAATTTATTATGTGTGTCTTATTAATACTTTTATTATTAAAAATTAAAATCTTATTGATTGATGAATAAAATGCAGTGTAAATATTCTAGACTGAGCGAGATGGTGTGATTTCTAATTATAATTCCACCACTACCTTACAGACACAGAATGGGGCAAAATATTTGTTTCCTGCACTTGAGACTTTTCATATGTATAATTTGAAAGTTCAGTTAGAGGGCTAAGTTTCTTTCCAGCTCTGAAAATATATGACTTTGTCAGATAAAAAAGTAATTTTAAGTATTTTAAAATGCTTTTAGAGTTGCAAGCTCTATTCTATGAGATGTCCAAGTGATATGTACTTTTTTATAATAGTTACCCAGATGTTTCTGCTTAAACTTTTAGATCCAATAGTCAATGGATGAGAAAAAAAGAGAAGCATAAATTTTATAATTAAAATCACAACAGGCTTATAACAATTCAGGAGTTTTTGATCTATAAATTTTTGAATCATATTTTTATATTAAACTATGCTTTGTTGAAAAGAATAAAAAGTATTTTTTGAAAAAAATATTTTAATTTAATTTTCATGATAGTAAGATTTTAGGTTCAATTTTATCAAATTTTAGAAGTACTCTTGGGATATTTCACCTAAAGTCAGATTTCTCTGCATTTTCTTTGAAGTTATTTTATAACGTATTCTTCTGGTTTGGAGTGCCATATTTACAGTTCTTAATTACTCAGGATCTTTCTCTTACAGGTTGTATGTTTTGTCTCAGAGCATAATTACATCATGTGAATTTCCTGTATCTCATATACTGTATTGCCAGCTGTCCTTAACAACACCAACCATGACACTTCTGTGTAAGCACATAAGAAAGGGCTTATTGTATATATGGAGACAGAATTTACATAGATACATTTCCTAAAACTTTATCGACAGGAATGTCAAATTCCAAGATGAAGAATAGTATTATGTGAAATATCTACAAGAGAAAAAGATTCCAACAGTATTTAGCAAATAAAATGTGACATATTACTGATAGCATTTACTGAAAGTAGTCTGAGTTTATATAAAGTAAATTCATATGTTAGGCAAAATAATGGGAAAGAGGAAAGAATTGCATTTCTATGCCTAAAGTTTACATAATTTTGGGGTGTTTTTGGTTTGCTCACAGTTTGAGAAATATGGGCTAGGAACTCTAAATAATGAATAATTATTATCAACTACTGCTTTTATAATAAGATATTGAGGCAAGCACGGAAAAGGATATTTAATCAATCATTTTGGTTTTAATTTTCACAAGGCTGCATACTTTTAAAGGTTTCTAGTATCATTTATATCTTTTTTCACCCCTCAGAGGAACACATGTCGAAACAATGAATAGAATATATCACCAATGTTTCGAATGTGGTACATACGGGAAATTGAACTAGACATGTTTTAGTCCTTATCTAAATTCTCTTAAAGTTAAATTCTCACAACAATGCAAGGTAGCTATCAGTCCCATTTCACAATGGGATGAAAGGAATTGCCTTTCAGTATGAAAGGAACTGCCTAAGCTCAAACAGTTGTAGAAATTTTTTCAGCTATATACACTATTTCCAATGGGCATGTTCACAAGTATGGGTATGTATTCAAACTCAGGACTGCTTCACTGAAGGTACTACATATGAATTCTTAAATGTTTCTTAGAAAGTTGATACCAATAGATGATTATTAGCAAATCTTACAGTGTTCTGGTGACTAGCATCATGTCATTATCATAGATAAATTAATCCTTTTAGAAAAGACCCTTAACTACAGAGAGCAAACTGATGGTTACCCGAGGGGAGGGATGGAGGAACAGGTGATGGGGATTAAGGAGTGTGCTTGCTGTGATGAGCTTGGGTGTTGTATACAAATTGAATCACTATACTGTATGCTTGCAACTGATACACTGTATGTTAACTAACTGGAATACAAACAAAAAAACTTTAAAAAAGAAAAGCATTTTTAGGGTCAACAAGTAACATAGAGCATGTTTAATACTTACTTTATATTATTTTTATTATAGAAGCAAAAACATTTTCCCAACAGAAGGTC
Organism: Prionailurus viverrinus; assembly: GCF_022837055.1. Classification (NCBI taxonomy): domain Eukaryota; kingdom Metazoa; phylum Chordata; class Mammalia; order Carnivora; family Felidae; genus Prionailurus; species Prionailurus viverrinus. Next base: position 107,200,270 of record NC_062564.1, on the reverse strand, counting down.
TTAGATTCTATACCGTTTTATATTTTTGTGATGTACTGAAATATTAACAGGGAAACAGTGCTGTTAAACAATACTCTACAAGTGCAGTGGGAAACATGACTTCATAAGAAGAAATTGGTTTTATAAGATTATTGTATACTTTTCCATATGATCTCTAATTTGATACATTTTTATTATATCCTAGAACATGTTGCCTGTGCTTACTGTAGATATAAAGTAATGCTGAATTCCACAACATCATAAAACAGCTTACAGTATAAGCAAAGACATCTGTTAATAGTACCATGAATACATATGAACTGTGGTGCTCAAACGGCTTTGTTAGCAAAGCATCGCCTCCTAATTTATTTTTACAGCAAATGAAAGCCTCATTTTTCATGGTTTGGTAGTTGCATTCAAACATACCAATAATTTCAAATGCAATCACTTCTATACAGCCAATTTTATTTTTGAACAGAAGATGGAATTGTTAATGTTCTGTTGATGGGGAGACAGCTTCTCCAGCAGCAGCTGCCTCAATCTTTGCTTGATATTTTTAAATTGATTTTAAAGTAATATTTTTAGCAAAATTTAGGAAGTTTGATTTTACATAAGAATTGGATATGATTTCCAAATATACAAAACTGAAAATTATAAACATTCTCTCTCAGAGCCTTGGAACCGGTCATTTATTTTCCTATATTTTTGGTAGCTGAAAGTATTTTTACATAGGAAAATGAAAATATTAAAGATTTTTATGATTAACACATGTCACAAGAAATTATCTATAAGTAAGAGGTATATGAAAACAATATCCTTTAGAGAACAGAATACAGATTCTGGGAAATTATATGACCGTGGAAAACTTTAACTTTTTCAAATAGGTTACTTCATATACCATTTAAAAAAATTTAATGTTGATTTATTTTTGACAGAGAGAGAGAAAGAGACACACAGAGCTTGAGCGGGCGAGGGGCAGAGAGAGAGGGAGACACAGAATCCGAAGCAGCTCCAGCCTCTGAGCTGTCAGCACAGAGCCCGACGCAGGGCTCGAACTCACAGACTGTGAGATCATGACGTGAGCTGAAGTCGGATACTCAACAGACTGAGCCACCCAGGCGCCCCCTTCATATACCACTTTTAAATCACATATTCCAAAGTAGGGATGACAATTTGATATGTATGTATTTTCATTTATTCCTGAGTCACAAGATATAAAATGATATAACCTTCACCCTAAATATATAACTCTTGACTTCCAGGTCAAATATTAGTGTTTGCCTAAAGAATTCTATATTGAAGTTTGGCAAAATTTTATAAACACGTTACAGCATTATGTTGTCTATAAATTGCAACAATAACAATATTATTTAATGACTCACTTAAGCATTTGTGTAAAAGAGTTTAATGCTTCTCAAAATGCTCCAAAATATAAACGAATGAAGTTTGATAGAAATTAAATGACAGTAGCAGCATTGTAAGAATCTATCATAAAACAATGATAGAGATAATAAAGTAATGACACATTTTGTCATGTAACAAACACCTGGCATGCAAGATAAATGAGGATGTGGGATAAACTTGCAAGTCTAGAAGACAATGACACGATTACTACCAATTATGGTAATATTTTTGTTTTAAATGTAATATTTTAAATGTAAATTATAATTTATAATTTCCACTTATAGGCTTCAAACATTTTTTCACTCTTCTATATACAGTAACATGTTTTTCTCACAACTTTACCAAGAAAATTCCATTATTATCTGCTGTTAATATATGAAGTTTCAGAAGGAAAACAACACAAGCCACACAACTAAAGAAAATGAGACCAGGATTTGTGTGCAACTTGACAGTCACTGCAGGCTATCATTTTAATTGTGAAACACAAAGAATCACACATAGTGAATTTTAAAAATCATTTTTTAACAAAGACCACGAGGACAGATGGTAAACAAAAAGCTGAAAATCTCTCTCTTGAACTGCTGATATCATGATCCCATGTCACTTTCAGAAGCATAGGCATTATAAGGCAGAGAGAGTGTGCCTGTGACACATGGGAGAATAAGGCCAAGGTAGACAGTGGCCTGCATCGTTGCCATATTGAACACAAGAGGTGCTTTATGATATGAAACACAAACCTAGACCAGCTAGGAACATCAGTGCTCCAGTGTCACCTAGGTTACCTATCTCTGCTCCTCTAATGCCAGCTCCCTTAGAAAATTACAAACCAGCAGCTACATCACCTTCCTCAACAGAGACACCAGAAACCCCGCCGAAGACACTGGGGGAAACAAGAAGAACTCCATCAGCTCAGCATTGCAGTCCAACAAATGGGAATGGCAGGGTGACTGAGTCCTTCAAATGGCCTTTGGCAAAACGATCAAACTCAAGTGTCTGGCACAAAATTCATGAATGATCTGCACTAAGGGACTCTATGCTGGAATCAGTATTTTGGTTGTGGTGCTGCTAACTTTTTGGTTATCATCATTACCAGAAAGTATTTCTACATCAGAAACAAGTGGCAGCAACTAGATATGGTTTCATTTCAGGCCCTCTAATTGGAGTTTTGCAAAGTGCATCTCATGTGTGCATCCAAGCAGCTGATACCTACTTTATTGAGGAGCATCTTTACGTACTGGATGAAGACCCAGTGCCCATCTACTGCTTTATGCCCATGACTGCAGAAGACAGTGATCAGATGACACTGTGAAAGATTCTTTTAAGCTCCAGGGTCATTTTTCTCTGTCAGTTCTGCCTGGTGGAGAGACGGTAGCTCAACTCAATGTAGTATCAATGATATTGATAATACAGTCCTATTTTTTAACCCTAAAATGGACTCAATCTTTCTGGGCATTACAGAGCTCTATTCTAAATATCAATACTGTAAAGATGCATTTTTTTTTTAGACCCCATGAATCCTATATACTTTAAAAAGAATACTCATCGGGAAGACAGGAAATGGTTTCTATCCTGGTCTCCCATCAAGGAAAGAAGAATCGTCAGTAAAAGCAACAAATCTGATTTGACAATTAAATACTTTCCTTGGAAGCATTTCATGATTATTTTTTCTCTTATAATTCTAAATGTAACATATCTTGGGTTTTAATTTATTAGAGATAATAATATCCATACCACCTCGATGTATAGTGATAATTCCAATAAGATGGTACTTCTGAGGAGTCTTTGAAAAGCAAAAACACTTCAGAAAGGCAAGGGTTAAAAAAAATGGGGGGGGTAGCTTAGTAGGTTAAGCATCTGATTCTTGATTTCAGCTCCGGTTATGATTTTGCAGTTTGTGAGTTCGAGCCCTGCAGTGGGCTTTGCGCTGACAGTGTGGAATCTGTTTGGGAGTCTGTCTCTCTCTCCCTCTCTGTCTCTCTCTCCCTCTCTGTCTCTCTCTCTGCCCTCCCCACTCTCAAATAAATAAATAAATAAACAAACAAATAAATAAACAAACAACAAACAAACTTAAAAAATTCCCAGTATTTTTTAGTAATAGCAGATCTATCATTAGTGTTCAATAAATAATTTGTGTAATGTTACATTTCTAAATCACTTGCAATATGGTATCTCTTATTATTTCAGCAACTTTCTTTGGAAAAAGTTAATGTTGGATAATTTGGCTATCATCTTATATTGAATATAAAATTTGTTAATAGCTGAGAGGTAGAATGGGTAAAAGGGAGATGTTTAGTTAATACAAAACTCTTTTCTATAGGGGCACCTGGGTAGCTCAGTCAGTTAAGCATCTGACTTCAGCTCAGGCCATGATCTCATGGTCTGTGAATTCGAGCCCCACGTTGGGCTCTGTACTGACAGCTCAGAGCCTGGGGCCTGCTTCGAATTCTGTGTCTCCCTCTCTCTCTGCCCTCCCTTGCTCATGCTCTGTCTCTCTCTGTCTCAAAAATAAATTTAAAAGAAGATAAAAAAAGAACAACTCTTTTCTCTAAAGATATCAGTGTTGGAAAACGTACTGAATTTTGTTTTGTTTTTGATCTTTCAAGACACAATTGAGATTCCATTATCTACAGTCTGTCTTGGAAAATTAGGATACTAATGAAATTAAGCCTATATATATATATATATATATATATATATATATGCATTTTATTAAGCCTATATATATGTATACATAAATAAATGTTTATTTATTTTGGGAGAGAGACAAGAGAGAGAGACAGGGGTCGGGTACAGAGAGAGAGAGAGAGAGAGAGAGAGAGAGAGAGAGAATTTCAAGAAAGCTCCATGTTGTCAGCACAGAGTCTGATAGAGGACTCAATCTCATGAACCATGAGTTCATGACCAGAGCCAAAATCAAGAGTTGGATGCTAGGGGCGCCTGGGTGGCTCAGTCGGTTAAGCGTCCGACTTCGGCTCAGGTCATGATCTCACAGCTTGTGGGTTCGAGCCCCGCGTCGGGCTCTGTGCTGACTGCTCAGAGCCTGGAGCCTGTTTCAGATTCTGTGTCTACCTCTCTCTCTGCCCCTCCCCCGATCATGCCCTGTCTCTCTCTGTCTCAAAAATAAATAAACGTTAAAAAAAAAATAAAAAAAAAAAAAAGAGTTGGACGCTTAACTGAGTCACCCACATGCCCCGAGTGTATACTTAAACATAATAAATTTTGCACATCTTAAAGTAGCTGAGCTAATCTTCCATTGATGCTTACTCTCTCTCTCTCTCTCAAAAAAAGAGTGTGTATATATATATATATATATATATAGTCTCTCTCTCTCTCTCTCTCTCTCTCTCTATATATATATATATATATATAGTCTAGCCTAAGAACTAAATTATCAAATTTATAGTAAAGGGATTATTTTATTAATACTTTCCATAAAAGTAATATTTTTAAACCAAAAAACTCATTTCCTTTGCTGTAAACAACAAAAAAATTAGCATTCACAGTTTACCCTACCTGATAGCAAAGTAGTGCTTTCAGACTTAAGCATTAACGCTTAAGACAAAAGCTGACAACATTACAGAAAACACAGCATAAGCTTAAATCTGAGACGTTTCTACTGAAATGGCTCCTAAAAGCATCCTCAATGATTTATAGGTTATTAAAGCCAATGCACACTTTGTGGTTTTGTATTCATCACTGTACATTAAATCTTGCTTTTAAACTATTCCCCTACATAGAAAACATAGAACGATAGTCTGCTGATGCTAGAAGAAGATATTTCTTCTGAAAATATGAAAATCCTCAGAATTCACAGTATTTCATTCTAATAATACCAAATAAACATTTTTGGTTTGTAATTGACATTCTTTTTTGCACTTTTTCTGATAGTTTCTGAAGCAAACTTCCTAAGGTAAAGTATACTTAAAGCAAGGGAGAATTTGGATATTGCCCTATTACCTCTTTGAAACTTATTTTGGTGTTTCAATTATGAAGTACTAAAAACTTGAAATGCTCACCTAGCTAATTATGCATTATGTTTTTGAGAATACTTTTTTGAAAAGCCATCTTACGCCTTTGTGAATTAAAAAAAAAATACATGCTATAGTCCTACTATATCAAATAAAACAGAATTTAAGTTCAGTGGAATTAAAATTCTATATAACACACCTTTGATTTTACCCATCCTGGGAGAAACCTTGGGCACACATTCATTATCTTTAAGAAAGTCAATGGAGAACCATACCCATCACATGAGATAACGTCACTAGATGTGTCTTATTGAAAATGCTGAACCTGGATATGTTGCTCCTTTGAGAAAATTTAAAAATACCCAGCATTGGGGCGCCTGGGTGGCGCAGTCGGTTGAGCGTCCGACTTCAGCCAGGTCACGATCTCGCGGTCCCGGAGTTCGAGCCCCGCGTCGGGCTCTGGGCTGATGGCTCAGAGCCTGGAGCCTGTTTCCGATTCTGTGTCTCCCTCTCTCTCTGCCCCTGCCCCATTCATGCTCTGTCTCTCTCTGTCCCAAAAATAAATAAACGTTGAAAAAAAAATTTTTTTTAAAAATACCCAGCATTAAATAAGTAAAATAATTTGTTTCCCTGCTTAAAACACTGCCTGTCGGGATGTGGTCAATTAACCAACATGCAGTAACAGATATAAAACACCTTTCAGTGTTTTGACTTCTTGAAAATTATATAGAAAAGCTTGATTTGTCTGTTACTGTTGAGAAGACACATTTACTGTTAATACTTTGAATGGTAGGATAATACTACTGGTATAATTTCTCTTTACCTTTCAATTCTAGTGTATTCCCAAAACATGGTATAGAATCCCTAAAATATAAAGAATCAGTAGTACTATGAATGTAATGAATCTTGTTTCTTTTCTATATACAAATTATAGTAACAAATTTAACCAGTCATATGTACATAATGTAGCATTATTCATACATAATAATTTCTAATGAATTGCAATTGAATTTAGATAACTTCACAATATACTCTAAAACTATCCTATCTAGTAATAAACATTATCAAGGGTTCAACTATTATCTTAAAAACCCTATTTAAAATTAAATGTTCATTTTATAGATTTTAAGTTTTAAAATGTAATGGAATGTGTGAAAGGGCTGACTCTTCTAATTGAAAGGGGTTTAGAACACACTTTTTTTTTCTTTTTTTTTTTTAATTTTTTTTTCAACGTTTTTTATTTATTTTTGGGACAGAGAGAGACAGAGCATGAACGGGGGAGGGGCAGAGAGAGAGGGAGACACAGAATGGGAAACAAGCTCCAGGCTCCGAGCCATCAGCCCAGAGCCCGACGCGGGGCTCGAACTCACGGACCGCGAGATCGTGACCTGGCTGAAGTCGGACGCTTAACCGACTGCGCCACCTAGGCGCCCCTTTTTTTTTTCTTTTTTACAGGACACTTATAACTCACACATGAGCAGACTTGAGGATGTCTTCTATTTTTATTTTCAAATGAAGAAATGGGTTAATAGAAAGAAAGGGGAAAGGCATTCACATATTTCAAGATTGAAATTTAACCCTCTCCTGATTATTTTTTGAATTTTGTTTTATTCTTCGCTCATCTTCATCTTTTTCGCTTCTCCACTTGGGGATAATACTCAGTGTCAGCAAGAGCCCTTGAGATATCAAATTCTTATAGTGTGCCACGGTGGTTAATAAATCATAATTACATTGACATCTTCTGCAAAAGGGTAGGAAGTTTGGTGGCTTTTGAACTTATGCCAACATCATACTTTCTTGAGTGAGTTATTATTTTGATGAAAACTGAATCATAATTATACTTTCCAAAACCCAGTAAATAACTGTTTAGTATTCTTACAAATAGTAAAATGTAAGTGCTAGTTTGGGAAACTTGATTTATTCATAGTGTTTGTTGCAGATTTTCTTAAAGAATATCCATTATTATGCCATATAAAAGAAGGAAGTCTTGCCACTTGTTACCACATGGATGGAGTGTGAGGACATTATACTAAGTGAAGTAAGTCAGTGAAAGACAAATACTATATAAACTCATTTGTATTTGGTATCTTAATCAGGGACTTTATTGGTTAAAACTGATAAAGTCACTTATCTGATGGTATATACTTTAATACACCTTCCTATTCCTGGACACAGTTTAGGCTACTCTGGCCTGTTTTTGCTTATGCATTTTATTCTTTTTATTTCTGACATGTCTATTCCATTTCATTGGTCTATCTGTCTATTTTTGTCCCAGTACCATACTAATTTGATTACTACAGATTTGTGGTATATCTTAAAATCCAGTATTATGGTACCTCCAGCTTTGTTCTTCTTTCTCAGGATTGCTTTTGCTATTCTGGTCTTCTGTAGTTCCATATAAATTTTAATATTATTTGTTATAGTTTTGTGAAAATTGCTGTTGATATTTCGATAAGTATTGCATTGAAACTAGACGCTGCCTTGGGTAATATAGACATTAAACAATATTAATTATTCCAATGCATGAGCACATTTTTTTCCATTTATCTGTGTCACCTTCAAGAAACAGAAAAGAGACCCTAAAATTAAACCCAAGATAATAGGGTTAATTAATCTATGACAAATGAGGCAATAATATAGATTGGGGAGAAACAGCCATTCAATAAATGGTGCTGGGAAAACAGGACTAGCTACATGTGAAAGAATGAAACTGGATCACATACTAACACAATACACAAAAATAAACTCGAAATGGATTAAAGATCTAAGTATAAGACCTGAAATCATAAAAAAAACAAAACAAAACAAAACAAAAAAACTAGAAGAGAGCACAACAGTAACTTCTCTGATATCAGCTGTAGTAACATTTTACTATATATGTCTCCTGAGACAATGGAAATAAAAGCAAAAATAAACTATTGGGACTACATCAAAATAAAAAGATTTTCCACAGTGAAACAAAAAGGCAACCTACTAAATGGGAGCAGATATTTGCCAATGATATGTCCAATAAGGGGTTAATATCCAAAATATATAAATAACTCCTACAACTCAACACCAAAGAAAACAACCAAAAATTGGGCACAGGACACAAATAGATATGTTTCCAAAGAAGACATATAGATGGCGAACACACATGTGAGAAGATGCTCAACATCACTCATCATCAGGGAAATGCAAATTAAAACCACAGTGAGGTATCACAATACCAATTAGAATGGCTGAAACAAAAATGACAAGAAATAACAAGTTTTGGTGACGTGAAGAAAAGGGAACTCTTGTTCAGTATTGGTGGGAATGTACATTAGTACAGCCACTGTGGTAAACAGTATAAAGGTTACTGAAAAAATTAAAAATAGAAATACCATATGCTCCAATAATTCCACTATTTAACTAAAGAAAACAAAAGCAGTAATTTGAGAAAATATATACATTCCTATGTCTATTGCAGCATTTTTGTAATAGCCAAGATGTGGAAGTAACCTAGGTGTCCATCAATAGATGAATGGATAAGGCAAATACACACACACACACACACACACACACACACACACAAACAGGGGTATTACACAATAAAAGATGAGACTGTGCCATTTGAGAGAACACTGATGGATCTAGAGGGTATTATGCTAAGTAAAATAAGTCAGACAAAGAATGACAGATTCCATATAATTCCATTCATAAGTGGAATCTACAAAAGAAAGAAAGAAAGAAAGAAAGAAAGAAAGAAAGAAAGAAAGAAACAAAGAAACAAAGAAAATCAGAGCTAAAAGTACAGAGAACTGATGGTTGCCAGAGAGGAGGGAAGTGAGTGGGGGGTTGAGCAAAATGAGTGAAGGGGAGTGGGAGATATAGGCTTCAAATGGAATGAATAACTCGTGGGAATAAAAGACACACCATAAGGAATATAGGTAATGATATTATAATAGCAATGTAACGGATGGATGGTAGCTATACTTGCGGTGAAGATAGCTCAATGTATGAACTTGTCAAATCACTAAGTTGTACACCTGAAACTGATATAACATTGTGTATCCACTATCCTCAATTATTTTTTCTTTCTCAGCAAGGCCTGAGTTACTGGAATTTTTTTTTTCCACATAAGAGAAGATACTACCTCAACAATGATAAAGGGAAAAAGGAAATTTGTTAGCCTTCTTTAATTACTTGGAAAAATTTCTTAATGAGGGGGAAGATTAGAATAACAGCCTACATATTATATATGGAAAAATTAATTATCTTCTTAATTGGTTTGGGTAACAAGTCAAAAAAATCTTGAGTGAGAATACCTCAGAGCTAGATATAAATATTCTTAATTTTCTTTACTACTGGTCATTGCTCCCTAAATTGATTAATTAAATTTTAAAGGATAACATTTAGTTTAATTTTAAAAACATGTTCAAAAGAAGTCAAGATTCTTCCAATTTAGAAAGGCAAACCTATAATTTAGGTTTATAATAGCATTAAAATTATGTTCTGCTTGACTTCTTTTAAAGCAACCTCCATAGCTAAAACTTTGATGAACTCTGTATGCCTTTAGAAGAGTCATTTTGCCTTCTCTGGAGTTGTAAATAATGGATTAGTAATGTATAATGTGTTCCTGAAAGCTAGTACTGCCTTGTTTAACACTATCTGTCAGTTATAATGATGCTGAAATAGAACTCAATATGAAAGGAATGTTGGGGAATGTATTGCTGTGCAATGTAAATGTGAATGAATTTGTATCAATTGCTTCATTTTTAATGCAATTGTGTGTTACCTGTATCTCAAAAAGATAGCCCAGCATGTGACATTTGGTTTGATACTTTTTGACACTCTGGAATATAGATGATGTTATAAGTTTGATTTAGATAGCATAAAAACCCCCAAAACCTTACTATCTTTTTTTTTTAAATATGAAGATGAAGCTATTTAGGGAATCATATGGTGTTAGAATATTGTGTCTGAATTAAAAATATTCCTAAGTGCTTATAATAAAGCATTTAAATAATATGATTGTGAGCAGCTCTAAAATTTTTCTCAGCACAAAAATGATAGGATGTAACATTCAGCTAGAAGTAGCTAATGAGTTAAAATATATTTGATATACTTGCCAACGTCCTAAAATCAGATTCAGAAAATATGTTTGAATTAATGAGAAATGTCAGCTCACCAATTGAGAAATCATAGCTCAATTGCCTTACAAACTAGATTGGGCTCTCAGAACCCAATTCCTACCACAGATTATTTTTCATATTAGAAAAGGGGAAGCGAGGGCACCTTGTGAGCTCTCATCAGTTGATTTGATTATAATAAAAAGGGAAACTTAAAAAGGGAATCTTGAGATATTCTAGGAAATGTATTACAATGATCAAATGAGATGACCTCATATTAATTTACATGTCTGTATTGCCAAATGTTTCTGGACTTGAGTGTATTAATAAGCTAAATACCACAAAAATGCTGCACATAATGTATTCCTTTCTTCTCTTCATAAAATTACACTTCTTTGTGTAATATTTTTTAAAACATGGCACCTTGTGTTAAAGAAGCCCCATTTTTACAATTTGAAATTTACTATACAAAATTAACTTGCTTTTAGAAACAAATCCATTTTAGGATTATTTTTGTTAAACACTGTAGGTATTTTAATGACTAAGTGTATGCACTAAATGTATACCTAAATAGTTTGGATTTAATTTCACTCACATGAGTTGAGACATTCATAGTAATGTGTATACTAGAGTTGTTCTGATATACAAGCACAATTTTCTCATAAATACCCATAGTTAAGTATGCTATATTTCCCACAAATGATTTTGAATAAAGAAGACTCCATTAGGATTTTATGTGATTCCATAATTCATAAAAATTCCATAATTTAATTAAAAAACTGGTGGAAATAATAATAGCAATAATAATACTAATAATACTATGTAATGGCTGTTGTGGTTTAAACTGTGTCAGGGTATTTTACAAACTGTATTACATGAACCACCTCACTGACACATAATTTTATGTGTATAATATAGTTAATGCTCCCATTAAAAAAAATTAAGTTTATTCATTTTTTAGAGAGAGAGAGAGACAGAGCATGAGCAGGGGTGGGGCAGAGAAAGAGAGAGGTAAACACAGAATCCAAAGCAGGCTCCAGGCTCCGTACTGTCAGCACAGAGCCTAACGCGGGGCTCAAACACAGGAACCGCGAGATCATGACCTGAGCCCAAGTCGAATGCTGAACAGACTAAGCCACCCAGGTGCACTGCTCGCATTGGTAAAAATGAGAAACAGGGAGCACCTGGGTGTCTCAGTCAGCTAAGTGTCTGACTCTTGCTTTTGGCTGAGGTCCACTGTGTGATGGAGCCCTGTGTCAGTTTCTGTGCTGATGGCATGGACTCTGCTTGGGATTCTCGCTCTCTCTCTCTAAACCGCTAAACCCCTAAACTTCTCCTGTGCACTCTCTCAAAATAAATAAACTTAAAAAAATAAAAATTAGAGACAGTGGTATATAGAAATAATATAATTTGCTAGGGTTTCTGGCTGAAAAGGTTTAACTCAGCAGGCATTAATTACTCAAACCCAGCTCATTCCAAAGATGGCTCCTTCAGTTCTAGGAGATAAACTTTGAGCTCAACAGACTGGAGCTTGGAACATTTGGAACATTTGGAACTGATGGATTGGAGCATTTTGACTGATGAGACTTTTTTTTTTTTTTAATATGTCTGAGACCATATTGTACCAATTGACAAGTTTATCCTAAAATGTGATTCACAGTGAACAAATGTCTTCTTTCTGTAGGCTGGGCTGGAATGTGAGTAGCTGAGTCATGTGGGTACTATATGCCTACAGGACTGACTCCAAATCAAAACCCTGGACACCAAGGCACAGGCAAGCTTCCCTACTTGAGAATGTTCACATGTGTTGTTATATATATCACTGCTGGGATCAGTAAGAATAACTCCATGCAAATCCACTGGGAAGGGACACCTTGAAGTTTCTGCCACATACTTCCTAGGCTTTACCTCATTCACTATCCCCCTTTGTTTAGTTCACTATAATATAAACCAATACAATACTTCATATTGTATTCTATTTGCAGATCACATGACTTTATACCTAGAAAATCCTAAAGACTCTAAAAATTGTTAGATCTAATCAACGAATGTGTTAATTTCCAGAATGCAAAATTAACATACAAAAATCAGTAGCATTGCTATAGTAATACTAATGTTGTCACTAACAACAAATTAACTTAAAAGTTAAAGAAAACAGGGGCACCTGGGTGGCTCAGACTATTGGTGATGGGTCAAGTCATGACCTCACAGTTTGTGGTTTGAGCCTGGTGTCTCCGTGCTGGCAGTGCAGAGCCTGCTTGGGATTTTCTGTCTCCCTCTCGCTCTGTCCCTCCCCTGCTCGCTCTCTCTCTCTCTCTCTCTCTCTCTCTCTCAAAATAAATAGTTAAAGAAAACAATCCCATTTACAATATCATCAAAAGCAATAAAATACTTAGGGATAAATTTAACCAAGAAACTGAAAATCTCTACACTAAAAAGTATAAGACACTGACAAAAGGAATAAAAGACACAAATATGAGATATTTCATATTCATTGGGATTGGAAGAATTAGTATTGTTAAGATGTTCATACTACCCAAAATCATCTATAGATGCAACCCCTATCAAGATTTCAATGGAATTTTTTACAGTAGAAAAAACACTGCTAAAATTTTATGGAACCACAAAAAAACCCTGAACAGATAAAGCAATTCTAAGAAAGAACTAAGCAGAAGACATCACATTCCTGATTTCAAACTATTTTATAAAGCAATGGTAATCAAAGCAGTATAGTACAGGCATAAAAATCAGACACAAAGACCAATGAAACAGAACTGAGAGCTCAGAAAATAATCCATCCATAATCGATCAGATCAACTTGTATTTGACAAGGGAGCCAAGAATACCGAATGGAGAAAAGACAGTATTTTCAATAAATAGTGCTAGAAAATTGGATATTCTCATGTAAATTAATAAAACTATACCCCTATCTTACGCTACTCACAAAAATGAGCTTAAAATAGATTATACACCTAGATGCAGAAAACCATAAACCAGGCTATCCCAGTAGGAAGTGCGCACAGCCACCACATTTGAGTGGCTCAGAGTTGGGCTCAGCCCAAGAGAGCTGAGGGATCTTCCAAGTCATGGGGCGCAGCTCATCAGCACCAGGGCTGGACTGAGGCGTCGAGGTACCATGAGGCCCCAGTATTTAAGAGATTATGGCATCTGAAGCCCACAATGTTCAAAAACGAAACTTTTAGGATGCCTGGATGGCTCAGTGGGTTAAGCGTGTGACTCTCGATCTAGGCTCAGGTTATGATCTCACATTTGGTAAGTTCAAGCCCCGTGTCCTGCTCTGCACTGACAGTGTGGAGTCTGCTTGGAGTTGTCTCTCCCTCTCCCTTTGCCCCAACTCATTCGTGCTCTCCCCCTCCTCTCTCACAAAATAAATAAAGTTAAAAAAAATTAAACACAAAACAAACAAAAAATGAAACTTTTGTAATAATATTGAGGATCAGTCCACAGATCTTCCTTGAAAAAGGATCCCTAATTTTGCTAATAAGTACATGAAGGAGGTTAAGTAATCTCCGAAACAGTTGTCTGTTTACATAAATAGGACAGCTGGATAAGCTGTGAAAAGCCCAGATAAACTTTGTAAGGTGATCTATTGCAGAAAGAAAGTGCACAAAATCCTTGTCACAGAAAAAGCAGTGCCCTAGAAGTGGAGGCTATGGCATGGCAAATAAAGAAAATTAACTGTAATGAAGTCCGGCATGTCAATTTTTTTCTTTCATGGATCATGACTTCAGTGTGTATCTAAAAAGTCATCACCATACACAACATGATTTAGGTTTCTTCAATGTTATCTTCTAGGAATTTCATAGTTGTGCATTTTTCACATTATTCAGCATTATTTATTGAAAACTATATTTGCTCCATGTTAGTACCTTGTCATAGATTTGTTGATCTGAAAACTACTATTTATTGTTAAGCCTCCCTTAGTTCCTCAAATGAGAAACTTCACTAGCTTCTATATATGCTCATATATTGTTCATTTATTATTATATTCATTTCAGGTGGACTTAATTTATGCCTATACTAAAGACAAAACAAAAACAAATGTCCCTTAATAAAGGTCTAAAATCATTATTGCACAAGGTAATGTAGAACAGCAAATACTCTAAATGCCTACTTTACAAAAATCACTCTGTCCAGAGTAAGCCAACAGAATTCAAAATATCTATAACATATCATGCACAATGTTCATTTCATAGGTTTTGAAAATGCAAGAAATGTGAACCAAAAAACTGACCCCAAATCAATTTTAAAATAAGCTATGGTTATGATTAGGAATTTTACATCTAAGAGGTAGTAAATTAAAATATATTCAAACTAATCAGCAATGAGAAAAATGCAGATAAAGTAGCAATTTGAATTTTTAATGTGACACCATAATAAATGGAGTAGCCTCATGTGGACCAGTGATAAAAAAAAAAAAAAAAATGGTGCTATGGAGTGAGGAGCATATTGGACTGCAGCTGGAGGAATGTGTTTTTCTCCAGCTGTATCCCAGTTTCTGAGGAGGGACCTCTATGACTGGGAGGAGAGAGAAGAATGGAAGGAGGCAGTCAAAAACATCAAAAGACATTAAAGAACACATTTCCTACTATCTTCATTGAGATTTCAGCAGGAGGTGCACCCATGGACCTCTGGGAGTCCCCCCAGTCAAGGATCTCCCTATGTGGCCTGTGGGTACCCTCAAACCCCAGGTGCTAAACCCACACCTCCCCCACCCTGCTGCCAGCTTCTTGTGCCCACTCACAAGTGCAGCCGCCACAGACAGCTCCAGTAAAAGAAACTAAAAACTTGAGCTATAGCACCACCTTCTGGAACGTGAAAGAAGGCTTTCTAATTTCCAGCTTGCCGAACTGAAAGAACTCAAGTAAACAAAGCCTTGACTAGGAAGAGGTCTGCTAGTCAAATGTGAAAGCAGAAGCATGAATCGTCAAACACTATAAAATTAAAGAAATATGGTATCACAAAGAGAAAATGGTAAGTCTTTAACAATGATACTCAAAGGCATGGAATATTGCCATCTGGTAAATAATTCAAAATAACTGTTATGAATAAATTCAAGAGCTACAAGAAAACACAGAAAGGCAATTCAATGAACTCAGCAATGAATCATAAACATGAGTTCTTGACCAGAGGGCACCTGGGTGACTCAGTTGGTTGTCTGACTCTTGATTTCGCCTCAGGTCATGATCTCAAGGTTCATGAGATTGAGCCCCTAGTGGAGTCCAGCTCTGGGCTAACAGGTGGAACCTACTTGGAATTCTCTTTCTCCCTCTCTCTCTGCCCCCACCCCTCAAAATAAGTAAACTTTTATAAAACAATAACTATATGGGGCGCCTGGGTGGCTTAGTCGGCTATGCATCTGACAGGCTCAGGTCATGATCTTGCAGATCGTGATTTCAAGTCCCATGTTGGGCCACATGCTGAAGACAGCTCAGAGCCTGGAGCCTGCATTGGATTCTGTGTCTCCTTCTCTCTCTGCCCCTCCCCCCCACCACATGCTCTGTCTCTCTCTCTCTCTCTCTCTCCTTCAAAAATAAATAAACCTTAATTTTTTTTTTAAAACAATAACTATAGCTACTATAATTTGTTAATGGATTAGCATGAAAAGAGGCAAATTGTGACATTAAAAATGTAAAAGGAGAGGAAAAGAAAGATGGTAACTTTATAGGCAAACAAAGATAGGAGACTATTAGCATAAAATGGACTATTTTATCTATGAGATGTTTTATGTAAGCCTTATAGTAACTGCAAAGCAAAAATGCAGAGTCATGAAACATAAAAACGGGGAGACTGAGAATATCACCATGGAAAACCACCAATTTACAAATGTAGACTGAAGCAGAGGGAAAAGGAATCAGTGGAGATACAAAACAATCAGAAGGCAAATGATGAGATTGTAGTCATAAGTCCTTGCATGTCAATAGTCACTCTAAATGTAAATCGCTTGAGTTCACCAATCAAAAGGCACAGAGTGAGTGAATGGATTAAAAAAACAAGACCCAATTATATGCTGCCCACAGAAAACTCATTTTACCTCTAAAGATACATAGGCACAAGATGAAGGGATGACGGAGATATTCCAGGCAAATGAAAAACAAAAGAAAGTGGGGGTAGCCATCCCTGTATCGGACAAAATAGATTTCAAGTTAAAATTGGTAACAAAAGACAAGGAAGGTCTTTATATAATAAAGGGATTGATATATCAAGGAAATTTAACAATTGTCAATAAATATGCACCCAATATCAAAATATTAAGCTATATTGAAGAAACACCAACAGATCTAAAGGGAGAAATAGACAACACAATAGTAGAAGGAGAATTAGGTACCCCATCATCAGCAATGGATAGATCATCTGGACAGAGTATCAATAAGAAAATGTTGTAATTGAGCCACAGTTCACAACAAACAGACTTAATAAATGTACATAGAATGTTCCATGCAATAACAACACAATACACATTCTTCTCAAGTGCACACAGCACATTCTCCAAGACAGATCATATGATAAGACAGAAAACAAATCTTAAAATATTTAAGAAGACTGGAAACATATCAAATATATTTTCTCACCACAATGGTATAAAACTAGAAATCAACAAGTAGAAAGCTACAAATATATGGAAAACAGCACCCTTATGAAACAATGGATCAAAAAAGAAAGCAAAAAGCAAATAATCCTTATCTCAAAACAAATGAAAATCAAAATACAATGTATCAAACTTATGGGACATAGTAAAAGCAGTTCTGACAGGCAAGCATATAGTGATAAATACATATACCAGGAAATTAGAAATATCTCTAACAACCTAAACTTATACCTCAAGGAACCAGAAAAAGAAGAACAAATAAAGCCCAAAGTTAGTGGAAGGAAAAGATAATAAAGCTCAAAGTAGAAATAAATAAAATAAAGACAAAGAACTAGAAAGGATCAAGAAAACTAAGAACTCGTTCTTCAAAAAGATGAACAAAATTTACAAACTTTTAGTTACACTACCTAAGAAAAAAGAGAAAAGGCTATTTAATAAATAAAACTAGGAGTGAAGAAGAGATTACAACTAATACTACAGATAAGCATAGAATCATAACAGACTACTCTGAACAATTACATGTCAACAAAATAGATAACATAGAAGAAATGGATAAATTTCTAGAAACACACAACCTACTAAGATTGTATTGGAAAGAAATGGAAAATGTCAATAGACCAATAATTAGTAAAGCAATTGAATCAGTAATACAAAAAAAAAAAAACACAAAAAACAAAAAAACAAAACAAAACAAAACAAAACACCTCAACACAGAGAACTTAGGACAAGATGATTTTACTGGTAAATTCTATCAAACATTTAAAAAAGAATTAACATCAATCCTTCTCAAATGCTTACAGAAATTGAGGAGGGAACACTTTCAAACTTACTCTATAAGAACAGCATTACCCTGGTACCAAAGTCAGAGAAGGACATCACCAAAAAAGATAACTATAGACCAATATCCCTAATGAATGTAGATCAAAATTCTCAACAAAATATTAGCAAACCAAATTCAAGAATACATTAAAAGGATTATATACCAAATGGGACTTATCCCTGGCATGCAAGAATGGTTCAACATACACAAATCAAAAAAAGTAATATACATTAATAAAAGATAAAACCACATGATTATATCTCAATACATGCAGAAAAAAAACTTTTTGACAAAACACAACACTCTTTCATGGTAAATCCCTCAACAGACTGGGTATAGAAGAAACATACCTTAACATAATAAAGACCAAACATGACAAACCCAAAACCTTATGCACAATACAGAAAAATTAAAAGCTCTTCCTCTAAGATCAGGAACAAGGCAAGGATACCCACTCTCACCACTCTTATTCAATATAGTACTGGAAGTTCTAGCTAGAGAAGTTAGGCAAGACAACGAAATAAAAGGCATCCAAGTCAGAAAGAAAGAAGTAAAAATGTCACCATATGCACCATATGCAGACCATTTGATGATAGTTTTTGTACATAAAAAATCACAAAGATTCAACCAAAAAACTGTTGAAACTAATCAATTTCAGTAAAGCTGGAGGGAAAATCAACATACAAAAATTAGTTGCATTTCTATGCACTAATGATGATACATCTGAAAAATAAACACAATTATTCCCTTTACAATAGCATCAAACACCCTCCCCCACCAAACCTAGGAATACATTTATCCAAGGAAGTTAAAAATCTAGAAAACAAAATCTACAAGGACTTTGTTCAAACAGAGGATGACAAAAAAATGAAAAGGCATCCTGTGTTCTTGGATCAGAATAATTAATATTGTTAAAATGTCTGTACCATTAAAGCCATCTTTAAATTCAAAATACAATCCCTGTCAAAATGGCATTCTTCACAATAGAGGGAAAAAAAACCACAATCTTAAATTTATATGGAACCAAAAAAGACACCAAGTCACTGAAGCAATCTTAAGGAAAAATGACAAAGTTGGAGGTTTCACACTTCCTGTTTTCAAACTACATTACAAAACTATGGTAATAAAAATAGTATAGTACCAGCACAAGAACAGGCACATAGACCAATTAAACAGGATAGAGAGGGCAGAAATAAATCCATGCATCTATGGCCAACTAATATTTGACAAAGATGCTTAAAGCACACAATGGTGCTAAGAAAATTGGATAAACACATTCAGAACAAAGAAATTAGACCTCAATCGTATACTCCTCATAAAAAATAGATTTTAATGCATCAAAGACTTAAATTAAAACAAGACCTGTTACTCTAAAGCTCCTAGATGAAAATAGGGAAGAAGCTCCTTGATATTGGTCTTTGGCAATGATTTTTTTTCCTTTTTTGGATATAATAACAAAAGTACAAACAACAAAAGCAAAAACAGCAATTGTGATTACATCAAACATAAAGTCCTCTGCACAGCAAAAGAAACTATTAACAAAATGAAATGGTGACTTAAAAATGGGAGAAAATTTTTGAAAATCATGTATTAGATAAGAAATTAACATTCAAAGTATATAAAGAACTCATACAACTCAATATCAAATAAAAACAACAACAACAACAACAAAAACAACGCAACTAATCCAATTTAAAAAATGGGCAAAAGACTTGAATATATTTTTGCAAAGACAACATCCAAATGGCCAACAAGTACAAGCAAAGGTGCTCAACATCACTAATGACAATGAAAATGTAAATCAAAATCAAAATCAAAATGAGAGAGAGAGAGAGAGAGAGAGAGAGAGAGAGAGAGAGAGAGAGTATCCCAACCAGGCTCCACGCTGTCAGCACAAAGCTAGATGCAGTGCTGGATCCCACGGACCTGAGATCATGATCTGAGTGGAAATCAAAAGGCTGATGCTTAACTGACTGAGCCACCCAGGCTCCCAGTGACCTTTTGCAAACTTTTAAATCTTAACTAGAAGCAATCATGCACACAAAGATTTGGCCAATTAAATCTAAAAGGGATGGAATTACAGAAAAAAAGTGTAGCATTTTAATTTAAAGCACATATACCATAATGTTATACTGCAATCCCATTACAGTGGAAAGTAGATGTCTTTAATACTTAATTCTGTTCTATCAACACTCAATCAAAATTGGATTAGGAGGTAAAACACTATAGGGTTATAGGTTCTTAACAGTATCACTAACAATCATCATATTCTTATTTGTATATAGAATCACTGTGACTACATTTGATACCAGTTTGGTTTTGGAAAAGAAAGCAATCTAAGCTTCATAATATCAATTGCATGTAGCATATAGGAGTATTAAATGAAATGGAGATGTTTACCAAAATATATTAAATAAAATTGCATTTAATAATATAGAAAAAAACATTTTGGCATTGAAACACTCCAAGGCCATTTTTTTATGATTTCTTAATATATTTATTTTATACAGCATGTTTTTTTAATACTTACAACGGCTTATAAAGAAGTTTATTTTGTCTTAGGAAAAAAATTAGTGTTGAAATTTATCATTAATATTTATAAGTTATGCCTAAGCAATGAGCACAGTATTGCTATTTTTCTATTAATAGACTTCATTTTTCAAGAGGTTTAGATTTATAGAAATTTTGAGCGCACAGTACAGAATTCACACACGCATGTAACACGATATCCTCTATTACTGACTTACCTTATGTGGTACAGCAGTTAAAATTAATCAACCAATATAGATACATTATTGACTAAAGCCAATGATTTACATTAAGGATCACTCTGCTAAATGGTTCTTTAGGCTTTGACAAATGCATAAATCATGTATATATTATCATATGAAACAGCAAATTGGTAGGGATTGTGCAAAAATATGAGATAAGAACAGAAACCTGAGATTTTAGATTCCTATCTTGTGTTAATACATGCAAACCCATTTTAAAATGGCCAATTTTATCAATTATGATATAGTAAGTTTATTTGAAAAAAAAATGCATAACAAGTACTATATTATAAAAAAGGGCTGTAACTGCATTTAATTTTGTCTACCAAAAAAATCTATTTTCAGATTTAACTTCCCAGGGAATTACATATCTGATATTTATCTTGAATAGTTTATTAGCATTATATTTTTATAATATTTACTCATTGTAAATATGATAATAAATCATACATAGGAAAACTGGAATTTCTTTAAAATTGAAATATAAGCAAAAACAAATAAAATATAGTTTGTTATTAAATTTTCTTCTTCAGTAATATACTCTGATGTGCTGTTTTTTAATGAAAATTTTGCCCTCATTTATTTTTCATATGATTTTTAAGATTTAATTCACATAAAATATATTTACCAAATTTTGCAAATATCACCATTATCTAGCTCCAGAATATTTTCATTACCCCAAACAGAAACCTCATGCCCAAGAACAATCATTTTTCATTCTTTCTCTATCCAGCTCCTGGTAGCCATTAATTTACTTTTGGAATCTATAGATTTGGCTCTTCTGAGCATTCTGTGGAAGTAGAATGGCACCATTATATGGCATTTTGTGCCTGGCATCTTTCACTTAGCATATTTTTAAGGTTCATCCATTTTGTGGCACATAAGTGCATCATTTTTATGAGTGAGTAATATTGTATTGTATGGGTATTGACACATTTGTTCATTCATCAGCTGACAGAAATTTGGATTATTTCTACTTTTTGGCTATTTGAATGGTGCTTATGATTTTAGTGTCATATCTAAGAAACGATAGCTTAATCTACGATCATGAAGATTTAGTCCCATTTTCTTATAGAATTTTTATAATTTTAGCACATAAAATTAGGCCTCCTATGATCCATTTCAAGTTAATTTTTGTTCATGGTAAAGGTAAGAGTCCAGTTCTCTTATTTGACACATAAAAATAATTTTCCTGACACTATTGGTTGGAAAAAAATTATTATTTTCCCACACTGAATGACTTTTTTAAAAGAATGATTCGCCTATATGAAGTAACCATACTTAATATATTGTAGTATTTATTAGAACTCATGTTCTGGGGTGCCTGGGTAGCTCAGTTGATTAAGCGTCTGACTTCAGCTCAGGTCACGATATCGGGGTGCACGAGTTCGAGCCTTGCATCAGATGGCTCTGTGCTGACAGCTCAGGGCCTGGAGCCTGCTTCAGATTATGTGTCTCCTTCTCTCTCTCTGCCCCTCCCCAGCTCACACTTTGTCTTTCTCTCCCAAAAATAAAATAAACATTAAAAAAATTAAAAAGAACTCATGTTCTAAATCACTATACTTTCCTGATATATTTATATATAAAACGTGTGAATATCTAGAAATGACTCTGGAGTTAATTATAAACTTCAGATTAAGTACTTAGTCAAGGTCATAAAATAATTTGGAAACTAATTAAGGGATAACATATATAAAGAAAGAAAAGAGATTTCATTTCTACCAAATGCCAGAGATTTTCTTATTTAGTGAACTAAGTCACCCTATAAGTACTTCAAACACTGCAAACAATGCAGAGTGAAGCTAGCTAAATATGAAAACCTCAGTTAATTGGTAGAAAGTAAAATATTTCTTACCACATATAGCCTATCCTTTCATTAGTTCCCAAATCATACAATATATGATTATTCATAACACACATGCAAAAAAGATGTGATTTCTAGGAGAAACAAAGGTGCTAATTATAAAAAGAGCATATCTATACTGTTTTATAATTTTTTAATTTAATGTAAAGTCATTAGGAAAAAAATGGAGGATCAGGAAGAAATTTATATAAATGCATCCATAATATGCAAGTACAATAAAAAATCACAATCAACTTCACCCAGGGAGTAAAATGTGTTTCTCGAGAGAAATTTATTTTCCAGTAGTTAAAGTTACATCTTTTTATAAAGTAACAGTTTTGTTACCACTATCATTGAACAATTCTGTTGTCACTTTACAAGGTATTGATTTTATTGATAAAATCCTTGTAGTTCATGATTGAATGTAATTCTATATTGAGAATAGAAGACAGAACTGATTTTATATTTCTCTTACTCCCTAAAATAGTTTATTGTAACATAAACTAAAGCACCTTAAACATTTTTGTGGCTTTCTTATTTTCCTTTTGAAAATCGTCTGCACTGATGCTTTTGAGGTAACTAAGATTTGTGAGCAGCTGAGAAAATCCACTTAGGAAGCAAGCTGACTTTTTAAAATTGCTCCAGGTTTTCTAGGCTTCTAAGCATAACTAAACTTAATAGAACAATATTAATTGTTCTACTTTGAAGGTCTATATAAGGTGTATAAAACTTGGACATATTTCTAAATATAGTACCCAATCTCTCAATAAGCAAGAATAATGAGTTGATAGATGTTGTCCTAAATCTGATTTGTTTTCCTTAGAGTCTGAGATACATTCTGAACAAGTAATATCAATAACTCACCTGTGCTACCCGTTCTTTTCATATTTCTAATTTTCAGATGCTCTCTGTTGACATGTATGGAGATTGACGTTCCTCTGTTGGGTATCATATCTGCCTAAGAAGGCAGCCATTTATTTGCTTGTTTGTTTGTTTGTAAGTATGCAGGGGGACTCTGTTTTTCCATTAAACTGGTAAATGTCTATAAATTATATAAAGTGGATTTTTTTCTTTTTTCCAGCTTTTCAGAAATAATCTTATCAAATCTAGAAAAGGTAAGGATAGTAACAAAAGAGGAATCAGTGCTAGCAGTCACATACGATGCTCAAGAAAAAATGTGGTCTGTTAGTATGTAGCAAGATCATGAATTTCCCAAGAATTCCTGAGAGGATAGCTTACTTGGTTTGAACCCGCATCTCCTGGAGTGATGAAACAGAGATACTAATGAGGCGTAGTGAAATAAACACCACTACAAAACCTCAATGACAAAATACAGAGAAAATACAGAGGAGGAGGAAAGAGGAGGAAAGAGGAGCAGAAAGAACTATATTTTCTGTCTTCCCCAGAACCAAATTTCCCCAAATAGATTTTGTGTTTTCTCTAAGCTGTAACTGATTACGGGTTTCTGATAAAAATTATTTTCCCATTTTTTTAATTTTTAAAACATTAAAATAAATTAATGTTTATTTTTGAGAGAGAGAGAGAGAGAGAGAGCACAAGAGGGGAAGGGGCAGAGAGAGAGGGAGACACAGAATCTAAAGCAGGTTTCAGGCTCTGAGCTGCCAGCACAGAGCCACATGCGGGGCTCGAAACCACGAACTGTGAGATCATGACCTGAGCTGAACACGGACTGAGCCACCCAGGCACATCTATTTTCCCAATTTAACTTCCAGAAATTAATTGTATCATTATAATCAAACACATAATCCCATCTCTTGTTCTACTTCTTTTGTAACCACTCTCATTTATTTGAAACTCTCAGAAAAAGAGGGTAAAGTGTGAAATTTAGGAGAATGCAAAAATTTCTACAAAGATTAAAGAAAAAGAATTAACTACCACTTCTCACTTGATGCATCCAACAATAATTAAGTCTTATTGAATGTATTCATCTTATCTGAAGAAGTACCTCACTCTTTTGTACAGCGTAACTGGCTACCTTTTACATACTTCTATATATCAGACACAATGCTAAGAGATTTACATGAATTATTTCTGTTCCTTGAAATAATTCTATAAGACATGGACTACTATTGTCTTCATTTTACATAGAAGAACAGCAGGTCTGCATAGATTAGAGAAATTACCCAAGGTTATGTGGCTTGCCACAGAAGTCTTAAAGACTTTCAAGATTGATTCTTTTATAAAAAGATTTTCCTTTCATTCTATATTCATGTCTGATTTTATTTCATATCTTTGCCTTTATTTAAAAATACTTTAATTGTTTCATAAAGAATGTTACTAGATTACCAAACAAATATATAAATCACAAGCATAAATGTTAACTTAAGTCTGTCAAAAATATTTAACACACTTTTTTTTAAAATTTACTGATTTATTTTGAGAGAGAAAGAGAAAGAGACAGCAGGGAGGGGCAGAGAGAGAGGGAGACAGAATTTCAAGCAGACTGTGCTGTGGGCACAGAGCCCAACATGGGGCTTGAACGCACGAACCATGAGATCATTACCTGAGCCCAAATCAGGAGTAGGACGCTTAATGGACTGAGCCACCCAAGTGCCTCTTAACACATTCTTTTGAGGATAGGCATAGTTGGAAGGAAATCAGACACCCAGAACCCTTAAGTGTTTCAATGACAGTAAGCCTGGATTGGGGGGGGGGGGGAGGGTTGACCCTAAATTTATTACAAATAATTATCTTGTTTTATACTGGACTTTTGAAAACTGAGAAGTATGTGACAAAACATTTTTATGATAACCAGCTTAATTTCTGTCATGAATTTGAATATTGTGTGAAATAAACAATGCTAAAGTTTAAGTGTATGTACGTGTGTGTGTGTGTGTGCGTGTATCCATGTTTCATACAATAATAGCAAAATGGTAAAATGATTTGATATGCTGCAAATAAGAAGTGGTACCTGCATATTTTTATTAGATAAACTGGTAGCCAGAAAACAAGCTGACAACTTACATTGATTGCCATGGTGCAAACAGTTATGGGGTTTTCTCCGTTACTACAAATCTGACTCAGTCCCTTCGTGTCCCTCTCCTCACCCCCACCACACACATACTCCTTGAACACTGCAAATCTGTTGACCTGTTGTCAGGCATAATTTCTGGACATAAAACTATCTGTCCTTTCTCAAATCAGAACATGTACTTCATTAGTGTATAACCTTGCATTTGATTACTTTGGGTGCTAGTTTGGATAACATGTTCTTAACGGGTAATAAGATCAGTCAGGAAGAGTTACATTTCTTACAGCTTTAAGTACCCTTGTCTTCTCTAGTTTGGTTAACTGCCTAACATTTTGCAACTACTAAACAAGCTCTAATTAACTTGGATGTTATAGTCAGAATCAGTTAGATCTTTCTGGATCCAGGTTTAAATTGCTACAACATGAAGGTGCAATTTATTGCTCTTGATCAGCAACAGGCTATATTAGGGAACTAAGAGCCTTGGCAAAACTGATTAAGATCTTAACATGCATCTATAGGATTACTTTTTATTTGAAATATGTCAAATCAGATGAAGCAATGCATTAATAGCTAGATTTTCAGAAGTTAAAAAAAAAAACACCTTAATTTGTGATTTAAAAAAAAGCAAATTTTGACCATGAATTAAATTTCCCCTTTTGTTTGACCATAGTATACTTGTTTTGAAAAACTGGCTCACTTAAATTTTGATGCATAGTTTTTTTTCCAATGCCTCTTTGTCATTCTATTTTTAATTATTGCTTGGTTTGTAATTCCAAGATATTTATCTTCTTTTTATTTTAATGTATTTATTGTATTTGTATCTATTTCATGATTCTTTCTTCCACATTCTTTGCATGTGTATTAATTATTCTTTCAAGGAAAATTGAGATTCCTTGAGGGAGAGAAGCATTGCCATTGCTTTTGATTTAGCCTTAGTGTGATTGAGATAAAGGGTGTATATTTAGTGATTGCCACTACAATCACTAGGAAATAAATAAGTATACTTATGTAGGTAAGAAGGTGGTTACATATAGTCTAATAATAAACTTGATAAGAAGTGCTGGACTTCTCCCCAGAGCTACAGAAAGACTCATTCCAACCCACGTGCCCAAAATAAATATGCCAAAGGTGATTATTTATATCTGAAAATGAAACTGAAATTAGACAGGTATCAAAATTCAATGAAATATAATCAATCAAGTATACTTAGAACTAATGGCAAAGAGTTATCTCTAATCAATGTGACTACACTTATTCATAGCTAAGAGGAAATATAAGACCACACCATTATATCCAGAAGACACTGAATTTTTCCACAATAAAAAAGACTATTATTACAGAATCATTGATTTCTATTCCCAGGAGTGCACTTGTTAGCTCCCCAAACTCTCCAGTATTCTCCTTCCCCAGTATACAAAGAAAAGTAAGCTCAAAGATGATCAGGTAGCCACCTCATGGTTATGGGAATTTTACATTTCTTACACTTTTTATTTCTTTTAAAACTCTCATTAAAAAGATTATGCTAATTCTATTTTTCTTTCCTATTATGCATGATTTTGTGAATCATCTGAGCACTCAATAATTACATGATTTTGCATGAATTACCACTTGAATGCCAAAAAGAAATGCATGCTAGTTTTCTTAGATTTCTAGTTCAAGACTCTTCTGCAAAGGTCATATTTATATTATATTACATTACAGCACAGCTGTATAGAGCAATGCATAGTATTTCTTTATATTTCTACAAAATTATTTCAAGAATGTATCAGGCAAAGAGTAATGTGTAAATCTGTGTGTATAACATATTGCAGTGTATCTAAAACCTAACAGGTACAATATAGAAACACTGTCCAGAAGACATGATAGAAACAGAACCTCTGTAAGGCAACTCTTTTTAAGTTTTACTACAGAACTTATAAATGGCTTAACTAAATTATAAAATTAAATAAGCATTAGATTTATTTATTTTTTTTAATATTTTTTCAACGTTTATTTATTTTTGGGACAGAGAGAGACAGAGCATGAACGGGGGAGGGGCAGAGAGAGAGGGAGACACAGAATCGGAAACAGGCTCCAGGCTCTGAGCCATCAGCCCAGAGCCCGACGCGGGGCTTGAACTCATGGACCGCGAGATCGAGACCTGGCTGAAGTCGGACGCTTAACCGACTGCGCCACCCAGGCGCCCCAGCATTAGATTTTTTTAAAGTAAACTCTACCCCTCACATGAGGCTCAAACTCACAACCCCGCGATCAAGAGTCATATGCTCTACCCACTGAGCCAGCCAGGCACCTCAAGATTTTTTTAATGCAAAGAAATTTTCTATTGAATTAGCAGCAACACTTTTCAAATGATTTTAAATTACAGTAATTAGCTTCTACAATCCTAAATGTACATAAGAACAATAAAATATATCACATATATGTAAATATATATAAATTAGAATATTTTAATATAATACATAATCTAAGTTATAAAATGGTTTCAGTGACTATTCTTTTTTTTTTTTTTTTTTTTTAAATTTTTAATGTTTATTTATTTTTGAGGCAGAGAGAGACAGAGCATGAATGGGGGGAGGGTCAGAGAGAGAGGGAGACACAGAATCGGAAGCAGGCTCCAGGCTCTGAGCCATCAGCCCAGAGCCTGACGCGGGGCTCGAACTCTCGGACCGCGAGATCGTGACCTGGCTGAAGTCGGACGCTTAACCGACTGCGCCACCCAGGCGCCCCCAGTGACTATTCTTAATATTGGCATTCAAAAATTATATGCAGAATGCAGAACAATTTTTCTTATGTTATTGGGAACCAGTATTTTCAACATAGAAGTGAAAATTTCAACATGAAAAGGAATAAAATCTTGTATTTCTTATTTTAGGAATATCAGTTGGAATTCATGTTTTATTTCCACTAAAACCCTTATCTGTCCACTTAAAAGGCCTATGAACAACGACCCAGCAAAAAAGGAGATATTCACCAACACCTAGATTATGGTCTCTAAATACCTTTTACCATAAAATATATTAGATGTTCTTGGAGAAAATGTAAAATCTAGGGCACAGGCAAGAAAACACAAGAAGGACCTGGAACATATTATCATTAAAGAAAGCAAATTACTAAGTCTTCTGGAAGCAGGGGAATTATGTAGAGGTATAACAAGAATGTCTAGGAATCAATAAATGGCTGTGGGGTTAATTATCCTATTTTCTCTAAGTTTTAAAAAAAAAATGGTGGAAGAGATGTTCTAATTATTGAAGCTTATATCCATAAAACATCATAAGAATAACTGTGGATATAAGCAGCTTTAAAAAGATTGCATTTAAAAAGTAAATTGACTCGGGGTGCCTGGGTGGCTCAGTGGCTTAAGCGTTGGCTTAGGCTCAGGTGATGATTTCACTGCTCCTGGGTTTGAGCCCAGCATGGGCCTCTGTGCTGACAGCTCAGAGCCTGGAGCCTGCTTTGGATTCTGTGTCTCCCTCTCCCTCTCTCTCTCTCTACTCCTCCCCCATTCATGCTCTGTCTCTCTCTGTCTCAAAAATAAATAAACATTAAAGAAAATTATAAAAAAAAAGAAATAGTGCAACCAGAAATCATTAATGTTTATAATAAGCATGTTATCTTTGAGGCCACAACAATAGCATCAAAAATGTGTGTGTGTATGTGTATGCTTATCAAAGATCTTTCTGGATAGATAGATTAGATAGATAGATAGATAGATAGATAGATAGAATATCTAGATATGAGGTATAGTATGTTTTGTGAGATCAGGTACCCAGACTATATTATTTACTGTAGTATCCCTAATAGTTAATACATTTCCAGCACATAATAGGTGCTCTGAAACACCTGAAAAACTAATGAATAAAAGAAATTGTGGCGATTCTTTGCCTTAGTGATATTTTCCCTGCTGTAGTAGACAACCAACATTCAGTTAGTTTTACTAAAGACAAGATAATTCATTGAAGTTAAAACCCATCCACATTGAGCATACAAGACAGGGATAATCAAGTAAAACAAAGTTTTTCAGGAGTCAAAGACAAAACAGCTAACCCAAAAGTCCCCCACTATCACTTTTCATTTTCATTATGTAAAAATATTATTTTTTTCCAAATTAACAATCTAATGTTATATATCTAAACCTTTAAGCTATAGTATTTCTAGAGAAAATAATGCTCTGCTACAGCATTTTCATGCTAAATAGATATTTTCATTTTATTATGACTAATCAGCAAATTAACATCTGTTTCTGTTTAGCCTTTATGATTAAAATCTAGATTTCTTTTTAAAAAAATTTTTTTTAATGTTTGCTTTTGAGATAGAGAGAGACAGAACATGAGTCGGGGAGGGACAGAGAGAGAAAGAAAGAGAGAGGAGGGAGAGAGACACAGAATCCGAAGCAGGCTCCAGGTTCTAAGCTGTCAGCACAGAGCCTGATGTGGGGCTCAAACTCGGGAATGGTAAGATCATGACCTGAGCCAAAGTTGGACACTTAAACAACTGAGCCACCCAGGCACCCCTGAGATTTTCAAAAATTTTATAGGTATCTTATGATTTATGCAAAGAGAAACCCTCTGATCTTGTAGTATTTGAATCTTCTTTTTTCAGGTTTTTTATACTTCTTTTCTTTTAGAGGGAGGTTTTTGGGGTTTTTTTCCGATAATGGATAAAATTAAAATGGTGTGCACAAAATTCCATTCTTTCATATGAACTCCTTGTCTAGCTCGTATACATCTGTAGTCAAGGTCAGCTCGACCTCAGCCACAACACATTTATGTTTTCATCCCCACTTATAAATTATTTTTAAAAGATATTGCCCTTCTTAAGAATTTTATATATAATCTGTTTGCTACTTTATCACCTATATAACATAGTTCAAATATGGCAAGGAAAATGAGTTTAAGGTACATAAAAGCAAATCTGAGGCAGCAGTTCCATTTTTTTTTTTTTTTCTGGAGCTTCAGGCATTTTTTGTCTGTTTATAGTGTGTAGGCTGAAGAAGCATTGGGTTCCTAAGTACTCAGAACAGCATAAATGAAGGGAATTATTCAGGCAATTATTGAAAAAAAAGATCAGTGGTAAAATCAGTGAAACTGTGTGCTTCCTGGCTTGCTGATTCCTTGGTACTCTCAACGTCCTGAATGACAAAGATAAGCCCACTCTGTGCTGAGCCTCCTAGAGCCGTTGAGTAACCCAGAGCTCTCCTCAGTGAACTGACAGAGTGAAGGAACCATTACTCAAGTAACAAAGTATGATGGCTTCATGGGTTTTCTCCTCTGCACACAAAAAATCTGTGTATAAAAAAACCCAGCATATATGTCTCTGGTTTAGCACTGTCAGTAGTTTTACATAAATAGTTTTTTTTACTGTTTATTTATTTTTTGAGAGAGAATGAGAGAGCAAGCCAGGGAGGGGCAGAGAGAGAGGGAGAGAGAAATCCAAAGCAGGCTCAGCCCTGGTAGCTCAGAGCCCGATGTGGGTCTCGAACTCACAAATTGTAAGATCACGACCAGAGGTGAAACCACGAGTTAGAAGCTTAAGAGACTGAGCCACCCGGGTGCTCCTACACAGTTATCAGGTTTAAAACTTTAAAAACAGCAATGCTGTTTAATAGAGCTTCCATTAAATCCAGTATCTGGAAATATTTTACATCATTCTACTTTTAGATTTCTATAAAAGAACGCTAAACTATCTGTTCCCCCAAGCAAAACTGTTATTAAATGAGCTGGAAACAAATTCCTTAAAGGTAGAAAGGAAAACAAGCAACAAACCTGGGTTAAATTACATACAGAGCACAACTTGATATCTTAGTGATTGATTCAGTCACCTCTGTAAAGCAGATATTATTGTAATCCTCATTTTAAGAAGTAGGAAACTGAGGCCAATAGTGATCAAGTAACAAAGGTACAATGTCTACTTCTCACTTTCTCTCCACCAATTTCCTTGCATTTTCTCTTTGCACATACATTATTGGCTCCTTTTCACTTTATTTGGGCACCCTCTAGCAAGCTTTTCCTTACAACTATTGGAAAAGCTTTTATTTTATTTTTCTAATGTTTATTTATTCTTTGAGAGAGAAGGAGAGAGAGCATGAGCAGGGCAGGAGCAGAAAGAGGGAGACACAGAATCTGAAGCAGGCTTCCAGCTCTGAGCTATCATCACAGAGACCGACGTGGGGCTAGAACTCACGAGCCATGAAATCATGACTTGAGCTGAAGTCGGATGTTTAACCGACTAAGCCACCCAAGTGCCCCTGGAAAGCTTTTTAAAATAGCATTCATCCATCCATTGACCCATTCAGTCATCTTCTTATCATTCAGTTATAGTAAATAGCACATGTGAGAATGGCTGAATACATGCATTATATTTAGTATATGTATATAAAGAGGGTTGTCACAACTGCAGAGACACCATACAGAAGAGACAGAATAGTCCCTATGGTTAGAAAACAATTACATGCCTACCAATGTCAGATCATAGGGCACAAGTATTCTCCAGGGAATGTGTGGGTCACATGGGGGAGAGTGTCAATCTAGAACCATTTATGCCAGAAGGAGAGCTTGGGAACTCCAACAGTGAGAAAGATCGTATGCTCTGGACATGTAGAGAAGGCACCTGAAAACTTTATTATGAGATGTCCTGGTAGGGGTATCTAATAAGCCTGCCAAAGCACTAAACTTGCTTACAATCCTGTATCACCAGCCCAGTCAGAATTTTTCAAGACTAGTCTTTGGGTTCTTCTCATTTCCCCTTTTGGACCCTAGTCAGGTGAAAAGTCATCTCCTTAATGAAGGATGAGGAGTGTAGGAAGCAGGAACCCTCTGCATCATCTTCCTTAGGAGCTAGGCAGCTGCCATCTACAGTTAAGTGACCCCAACTACAGATGGGAAAGTTGGTTGAATAAAATAATGGGAGTTAAGTTATGTCTTGGATTATTAGACCATTTCAATTTCTATTAGAAGCTGTGCTTTAAGGGTTAAATAATGTATAGGAATGATTCAGTGCTCTACCAGTGGCATAGAAAAAGCATCCCTTAGTAAATTTTTAATGGGACAGTGAGAGACAAAATACTTTTCTATCCCCCATATTATAGTTTATCAATAGTCAAGTTGCAGGTTTATTTACCTTATTTGACTATAGTAATTGATATTTAGATTATTTTTAACACATGGAGATTTTATAGCATTGACATGTAATATTTTAGTTATGCTTTTGATGGTAAAGTTTGAATTCAACTTTTCTAATACTCACAATTTTCTTTTCTCTTTAGTTTTTTTTTTTCCCCCCTATGTACTCAAATTAAAAATCGATTCTTTTTCTAGAGACCTGATAAGACAATCTACTTCAAAAGATTTGGGAAAAATACTTCTTGCTCTACTTTATGCCTATGGTATGAAATATTTTATAGATTGGTTCTTATCTGTATTTTCTCTTTATGTTGAGGGATTTCTTGTTTGTTTGTTTGCTTGGTTAAGGGATGAGAAGAAAAGGGGTATGTTACTTTTTCATCTGATAGAAGCTTTTTGTGTATTTAACAAGTTGACTTATAAGGATGCTGGAAGAAAATTTCTTTAACTGGATTGTTCAGATCTTTATCCTTGGCATTTTTTTTGGTCTGTCGTATAAGCTATTTAGAGTATATTAAAGTCTATAATTATGATTCTAATTTCTTATCTGCTTTTTAATGTTTTAGAACTTTTCATGTTTTAGAACTATGCTTTTGGTGCACACAAATTAAGGTTTGAAAAATCCTGTAGTATATATCTGTTATCACTATAAAATAGACTTATCTTTGCCTAGTAATGTTTCTTGCTTTACAGAACTCTCTGCCTGGTATTAGCATAGTTACACTAGCTGTTTTTCAGTCTTTGGTGAGATAATTTTACTATCATCTTACTTTTAATATCTTTATGTTCCTTTATTTAATGTATACTTTATACAATATATAGTTAAAACACTCATATGGGACAATCTCTCATCTTGAGTATTCATTTACTGAGTATAATTTGATGTATGTAAGTTTATGTATTTTGATTATTGAAGACATGCTATTGTTGTTTTGTATGGTCAATATTCCCCCAACATTCATTAAAAACTACCCAAATATTTGTCCACTTTTTTAAACTTAATTCCACATTGGAATTCACTGTTTCCCCTGGGATCATTTACATTCTGCCTAAAGATTATCTTTATTATATAAGAACATTTATTAGTGATACATTGTGTCAATTTTAAATTTTAAATTTTCAATGTTTTCATTTCTCTTAATTTTTGAGGGATATATTGACAAGATATAGTATTCTAGGATAAAAACTGTTTTTCCTGAATTTCAAATATGTCACTATTTTCTCCCGGCTTCCAGCTTCGGTTTATTGAAAAAATAACTGTCAGTCTATCATTTTTTATATGTCCACCAATCCTGATTTGTAGATTTTGCCTAGCCATAATTCTATAGTTCTCACCCCGAGAGATTTGGTCCCCAGAGAACTTTTGGCAATATCTATGTAGAGAGACAGTTTGTTTGTCACAGCAGGATGTCACTACTGGCATCTAGTGGACAGAAACCAGGAAAGCTGCTAAACATGTCACCACAATGTATTAGAAACACCAACACACAAAAGATTTTCCAGCCCAAAATGTTAAAGTACAGAAGTTGAGAAACCCTAATATAGTAGTTACCATATATTTTAATTCCTCACATTATCTAGGTTATCCGAATGTCTGAAAACTATAAGGTATATAATATAAAGTAATTTTAGCATCTTTAGGGACAATACTTTTATAAAAAGAAAACAGTTTGGGAATTTAGTTTGGGTCATAGATGGATGGATTGTTGCATTTGCCATTGAAAATTACTACCCTTTCTTAAGAATTAAACCTTTATTATAGATACTGGAATCAATGTCTGGGGGAGAATATACATGTGTATCACTAATTTTATGCATTTATAGAACAAATTATATCAATACATGCATATATTTTTAAAATTTATGTTTATATTTAAAACCATGGTGGTATTTTTTCCTCAAAATAACTATTCATCACTGATATATTATCTGATTTTCGGTGACCTACTTTGCTTAGATCATTAATTTTACTTAAGCCATTATGTCATCTTAATACCTGCATAATTTTAAAAGGGTGTTTTCAATTAAGCAAAGTGCTACTCCATTATTTTGGTTAATAGAAAAATGTAATTATTTTCATTTAATAGACTTATTTTATAAAAATATAGTCATTTATATATTTTAAATTTTAAAACTTTATGCAAGTTTTATTTCTCTTGTTATGTAAGTATATACATAATACATCACATTGTACCTCTTGGCCCAACAAACTCTAAAAATATACTATCTTTTCCTTTAAAGACAATGTTTTACAGACCCTGAAATAAAGATGTGTAGTTTGGTAAGCCACTGAAAATTTTCTAGGGAATTTACATTTTGAGAAGCAATTTTCTTCCTCCAAATAGAAATAATTTGCCTATGGCAAATGTATAAACATTCATCACCAGTAGAACAACAGTTCAGGTTGGAATTTTTGCAAAGAAGGATTCTAGAATAAAGCTGGAAGACATCAGAGCCCAGGAAGTTTCTTTACTATGTTACTATGCCAGTTATTGAAGCAAAGAAGTTAAAGTCAGAAGTATAAATTATGGGAGCACCTGGGTGGCTCAGTCCATTATGCCTTTCAGCTCAGATCATGATCTCACTGTTTGTGGGCTCTAGCCCTGCATCAGGCTCCACGCTGACAGCAGGAAGCCTGTTTGGGATTGTCTCCCTTCCTCTCTCTCTGACTCTTCTCTGCTCACTGTCTCTGTCTCTCTCTCAAAATAAATAAATAAACAAAAACAGAAGTGTAAATTATGTTGCAGGATGCCATTTACGTGGCTACTTTTCTAAAACTGAGACTTTAAAATATAGTCACATTGGGAAGTAACCAGGGAAATCTTTTGTAAACCAAAGGTCCATGGATCACTATTTTAGAAATATTTTTAGATGACTTGTGAATTTATCAATCTTTCCTGTGTCAAAAAATTGCTACTGCTTACAAGCTCCCTACTCTGCAGATAGCTTAAAAACAAAACAACACAAACAAAACTACTTAACTCCCTTTCACAATAAGGCTAACCTTTAACAATATGTGAAAAAGTCACTGCTATCCAAAACAGAATCAGGCTAAATAAAAAAATTTTCAAATGAAAATTCAGAAATTCTCAATTAGTATATTAATTTTTTGTATAAATGCATGTATATACAATTTTAGAAGTAAAATGTTATAATTTTTAAAATGTAATTTTTTATATTAGCTGATGTTCAGAAAGATGGATATTTACTAGCTGAATTTCAACAAATGCAACAACATAATTTTAAGTTATAGAGATTATTGAAAATGTATAACACAATTTCATAGGGTTTACAAATAATCACCACTTCTTGGTTATACCAAGAAGTATACCAAGAAACACGCCAATGGCGTGCTATTTTTTTCTCAAGGGCAACCATTAAAATCCTGTAATAATAGAGATAAACTTAGTACCAGATATACAAACCACCACATGAAGAGTCTCGTTAATGATGAACATATTCAATCTTGTTTCTCTTATTTTAGAAACATAGAACATAGAAACATAGAAAAAAGGTTTCTATGCATTAATAAAAGAAAATCTTTAGAAATATTTGTTTATTTTTATGAAGTTTATAATTTTATCCATGTTTGAAAATGTGCACATATCAGTTCAGTATCTCTATACTGTATTGGATATACGTGTATGTCTGTAATAACGTGTTTAACTTACAAAGGTGTGCTACCTGATCACCAAACTTAATATATTTTTGTCAAACTGCAAAGTAAACCTCACACATTGGCTCCATAGGCTTTAGCCTGTTGTATTGTGGGAAAATTATATCATCAGTATCCCTGAAGATCAAAAACAAGCAAGTGATTTTAAGTACAGCTCAATATAGAACTATATCTGTCCTATACAGTTTTTGTATGAAAATGTTAATTCAATGTAAACTAAGACATTTAAAATATGAAACTTTGCTTTCATTTAGGATGAGGTGAGGCAAACAGGTTAAGTCAATGTACCAAGTTAATATTATTACTGACTTTTCTTTTAAGATTTGAGATGAAAACTCACACAGAATATAGTTGTTATTTATAAGTTAATTGCATTTGGATACTTTTGTAAAACCACGATACTTATTTTTTCCCAACATATTAGTTTTAATAATACAAATGATTTTCTTGTTTAATTATATTTGTTGTTTGTTTTTAACCTACTGGGGAACTGATTCTTAAATTTTTTTTCCCTTGTGATTTCTACTCCCACTGAAAAAGCATATATGCATTAATTTCAATTTCTTGAAATCAGATATAAATAAGAAAAAGGACTTTATTTTTATATGAATGGCTGATGCTTACAGCAGATATGAGCCAAAACAAACATTCTAATGGTTTTATATTTTTTATGATATTGTGGAACATCTGAAGCCTATACTGGAGAAGTAATGCAATGAAAACTGAAATTCCACTTTATTTTTATGACCCATTTCATCTGAATTGAAAATGTAACCAACTGTCCAATTCTTTACCCCCAAATTTATATGCATAATACAATCTTAGTGTGCAGCAAATTATAATGAACAAATTCCTCTAAAGTAGTAGTTATGTGCCTTTGAAAACGTTAAGAAAATTTTAACTCTGCATTTTTTAATGTAAAGAGTTTTAAAGAACCTTCTGTTTTTGAGTTTTAAAATCTAAGAAATATGTATCCATATATATAATAGGAAGAAATCCCATTCCATGGAGTTTATCAATACTTCAATTTAGGATATGATAGATATAAAGTACAAATTTAAAAACTGTTGCAAATTTCCTTATGTTCCTAGGATTATCGATATAAAGTATATGCCTATTGCCTTGTTTCAGCAGTTTGATTTAATGCACATTCTAAATACAAAAGCAGGTCAAGATCCCATTTTAAGGCAGAGGTGGATAACTAAGTATCAATGCACAAAAGAGTAATAAGCATTATGAGATCACAACCTGAAAACAGGATAGGTGGGTGAAGGTTCTTGGAGTAGCTGTGTGGAGTCAAGATACGTGGAAGATGGGATGCCTCTGTGGCTTAGTCAGTTGAGCGTCCTACTCTTGATTTCAGCTCAGGTCATGATCCCAGGGTGGTGCGACCAAGCCCTGCATGGGTCTCTGTGCAGAGCATGGAGCCTGCTTGGGATTCTCTCTCTCTGTCTCTCTCTCTGCCTCTCTCTCTGTCTCTCTCTCTGTCTTTCTCTCTCTCTCTCTCTCTCTCTCTCTCTCTCTGCTCTTCTCCTCCACTCACATGCTGTCTCTCAAAAAAATCAAAAATTAAAAAAAAA
The DNA here is from genome assembly GCF_022837055.1 of Prionailurus viverrinus. Taxonomy (NCBI): domain Eukaryota; kingdom Metazoa; phylum Chordata; class Mammalia; order Carnivora; family Felidae; genus Prionailurus; species Prionailurus viverrinus. The sequence continues at coordinate 107,162,416 of NC_062564.1, read as the reverse complement.
TACATGGAAGAAAAGCCTTTAAGAACAGTAATAGGTTTTATATCATAAAGCTGTTATTTCTTTTGTGTTCTGTTGTACTTTCCTTCCATTAGGACCCCATTCCTTCAATAAAAATCTGCTCTATAGAATATTTATGTTATCAGTGGTATAGTGAGAAACAGTAAGAGTTGGAGCAGTGAAGAATATTTAGGCTGTGAGAGTTACAACAAAAAATGTTATTTAAAAATAAATAAAACTTTTTAATACTACCAATATCCATGTTTTAATTTCCTATTTCTTATTTACTCCTCAATTGGGTTAAATCAAAACCATATTTATAGTTTATTCCTATATGTTTTACTACCTAACTTAAAAATTCATACATTGTGTGTGTTTTCTCTGAAGTTTTTTTTTCTTCCATAAATGAATTTGTGTTATATTCTTATTTTAAGCTGTGTGGGATTTCATAATTTTAAGAATTGATTAGATAAGAAAAACCTATATTTAAAATTACAGAAATTTAGGATCTATTGATGTAATTCAGATAGAAGTAAGGAAGCTATAAAGGAAAGGGGGTAAAATGTATGAAGTAGAATGACATTAATGTGTTATAAAGAAACAAAAATGGAGACTGTTTATAAATAAAAAGAATGAAGAAATGACTATATTTGAAGATATAGTCTGCAATGATAGAGTAGAATTTTCCTGGACAAAATTTGCAACAGTATTGAACCTAACAATGTACAAAAGGAATTATACTCATGTGAGAACTTATCCCAGGTATGAAAGTCTGGTTCAACATTTGAAAATCAAATAAGGCAATCCATTATATCAACAAATTCAGGAAAGATCACATAATACTACTATCAAAAGATACATAAAAAAATTTGACAAAATCCAATACTCATCATGGGGAAAAAGAAAAAAAACAAAGAATAACTCTCAGTAAACTAGGAATGGGAAGAACTTCTTCAACTTGAGTATTACAAAAACCTACATCTAAGATCATACTTAATGGTAAGCAATTTGAAGCTTCCCGAGTAAGATTAGGTAGAAGACAAAGATGTCTACTCTCACTCCTCCTTTTCAGCATCATACCTGAAGTCATAGCTAATTCCCTAAGAAATAAAAGATATACAGATTGCAAAGAAAAAAAAAAATAAAACTGACTTTGTTTGCAGATGGCATGATTGTGTAAGTAGAAAATCCAAAGAATCAAGAGGAAAAACAAAACAAAAATAAAAACAAAAATGTCCAGGAACTCATGAGTGATTATGAGAAGTTTTTAGGATACAAGGTTAACATATAAATTCAATCACTTTCTTATGTCAAAAAACACAGTATCATTTATATTAGCACCCAGAAAGTTTAAATATAAATATGACAAAGTATGTACAAGATCTACTTTAGAAAAACTAAAAAACTCTGATAAAAATAGTCAAAGAAAACTAAGTAAGTCCATGATCATGGACAGGAAGATTCAATATTGTCGCGACATCAGTATTTTCCAAATTGGTGTACAGATTCAATGCAATGCTAAACGAAATTCAAGCAAGTTATTTTGTGGATATTGACATGCTGATTCTAAAGTTTATATGAAGAAGGAAAAGACTAAGAATTGTCAACACAAGGGGCGCCGAGGTGGCTCAGTTGGTTGAGTGTCCAACTTCTACTCAAGTCATGGTCTCATTGTATGTGAGTTCAAGCCCCATGTCAGGTTCTGTGCTGACAGCTCAGAGCCTGGAGCATGCTTAGGATTCTGTGTCTCCCTCTCTGTCTCTGTTCCTCCCGGGCTCATGCTTGGTCTCTCTCTCTCTGTCTCTCTCAAAAACAAATAAACATTAAAAAAAATTGACAACACAACATTTAAGAGGAGCAAAGTCAAAGGACTAACACTACTTGATTTGAAGACTTACTATACAGGTACAGTAATCAAGAAAGTGGTATTAGTGAAATAACAGACATACAGAATGATGAAACAGAATAGAGCCCAGAACTGAGTCCACATAAATATATCAATGAATTTTTGACAAAGAGGTGTTAAGGCAATAAATGAAACAAAGGTAGTCTTTTCAACACACAGTGAAAAACTAGATTCCCACTTGCAAAATTATAATATATATTACAATAATATATTAAATTAAAATTAAAATTATATTGTATATAATGTATAAAACTCCTAGAACATATGAAATGCCCTAGATGACTTTGGATATGACAATGACTCAGATATAATACCAAAGGCATGACCCATAAAAAACAAAAGAGTCGATAAGCTTGAGTTCATTAAAATTAAAAACTTCTGATTTATGAAATACACTTGAAGAGAAAAAAAGACAAGTTACAGACTGCAATAAAAATATTTTCAAAAGACTTATCTGAAAAACTGTTATCCAAATATACAAGAAACATTTATAGCTCAACAATAAGAAAAACACTAACCTGATTTAAAAGTAGTCAAAGAACCTGAACAGTATCTCACCAAAGATGACAGAAAATGTCACATAAGCACATGAAACAATGCTCAAAATTACATATAATATTTAACACAATATTGAGATACTACTACTCACCTATTAGAATGGCCAAAAGCTGGAACACTGATAACATGAAATGCTGACAAGAGTAAGAAGCAACAGAAACTCTTATACATTGCTGATAGAAATGCAAAATACCACAGCCACTTATGGTTTAGCAGTTTCTGAGAAAACTAAACATATGCTTACCATATAATTCAGAAATTCCACATCTTAGTCTTTACTCAAAGGAGTTGAAAACTTATGTCCACACAAAACCTACACATGTGTGTTTATGGCAGCTTTATTCATAGTTGCCAAATCTTGGAGGAAACAAAGATGCTCTTCAGTAGGTACATGGATAAATAAACTTTGGCGCATTCAGACAATGGAATGCTATTCAGCACTAAAGAGAAATGGACTGTAAAACCATGAAAAGACATGGAGACTCCTTAAATCCTTAAATAGGATTCCACATATATAACATTCTGGAGAAAGTACAACTATGGACAGTTAAAGGATTAGTGGTTGTCAGGACGTAGCAGGAAGATAAGAATGAATATGTGTAATACAGTGATTTCTAGGATAGTGAAAATACTCTGTATGATACTATAGTAGTAGACAATGTGGCGTTACACATTTGTCAAAAACAGAGAATGTACACCACCAAGAGTGAATTCAATATAATCTATGGACTTTGGTTGTTAATGATATGTCAATGCAGGTTAATTGATTACAACAGATGTACCACTTTGGATACAGGGAAAAGGAAATGTTTTTACTTCCACTTAGCTTTGCTGTAAAACTAAAACTTTTCTTAAAGTCTATTTAAAGAAAAACAACAATGAACTGACGGCAGGCTAGACTGGGCAATAGTTTGTTGACTCCTGATTTGCAGAAGTCATTTATTGAAAGGACACCAAAGTGTATTCCAGTTATAGTTGCTGCATAATTGTTCATCCCAAAACAAAACAAAAATTACCATATTGGACTTTTTTAAAGCTTATTTTTATTTTGAGAGAGAGAGAGAGCGAGCAGGGGAGAGGCAGAGAGAGAGGCAGAGAAAGAATCCCAAGCAGCCTCTGCACTGTCAGTTAATACAAAAATAAAACCAAAAAAGAAATGGGAGAGTGATGGTTTTAGCATGTAAAAATCTATATTATTCACAAAATTAGCAGGAAAAAAATGAGAAAGAAAACATTTTCTTAGGGCATGCAGATAAAGCCTTTGATCAAGTTCTATTATTTATTTGTAGAGTAAAAAAAAATACACTTAGCAAAGAAAGAAAAGATAATCCTCTATTGGCTGAAAAGATCTTCAAGAAGACCTATAGCTACCAGTATCATTAATGCTAATTAATGGGAAATTGTTGAATTTCTTCACTTATAATGAAAAAAATACAAGAATGACCATTTGCAGTTCTACTTAATCTTCACTTGATGTCCTATAGCCTTTGAAATAAGATATAACGGGCAAATAAATTTATAAAAATTTAAATGTATAAAAATTATAATTAACAGAAGACCAAGGTATTCCCTATGAAAATCCAAGAGAATTTCAATTATTTAGGATAGGTGAATTTCACAAAGTTGTTTCATATAAAGTCAATATAAAAAATAAGTTGTATTTCTACTTATCAAAAACATACAACTAGGAAATGAAATTAATTGCTTCAAAACTCAAATATCTGAAAATAAATTTTGCAAAATATTTGTGAGATCTCTCCACTAAAAACTATAAAACACTAGTGAGAGAAATTAAGCAAGACTGTTTGAATTAATATGCTATCATGGATTGAAATACTTATTAGCACAGACATGTCAGTAATTCCCAAAATGATCTGTTGATGCAATACAACTTGAATAAAAAATGGGGAATTATTTGGGGTAAGTTAATTCTAAAATTTATAAAAAAATATGAAACACTAAAAATAACCAAAGCAGGTTTATACCAAAAATTGAAACAAAACATGTATTACCTTATCCTATTACTAATGGAGTATTACTAATGAAGCAGTGAGATGTTGGCCCAATGGTTTACAAGTAAGATACTCACAAAGGTATTCAGATAAATACTTATATGTCCTGATTTTTATGATTCTTCAGTATACTAGATAAATACTATTTTTTAAAGATCCTGGTAAGTCAATTTAATATCTCTATGAGGGGAAAAAAAAGAATCTTTACTGTGTATCCATAACCCACACACAGATACACACATATACATAATAAATTATAGATGGATTGTAGTTGATCTAAAGTTAAGGGATAAAATAATGCAAATTTCAATGGAAATTGGGAGAAATATCTCTGTGACTTAATGAAGGAAGCAACAGAGTCTTATATGACACAAAAAAAGCACAAATGTAAAACTGTGATATGTTGAACTGTATTAACAGTAAGAAAGTGCTTTACAAAAGACAAAGATAGAAAACGTAACCCATACTAGAATATACGTTAATATGTGTATATGATACCTACCATTAGTTATCAAACTGTGATAGATCTGCACATGGGTCCTTTGATGGATCTGACTATAAGTCAACAACTAAAGGCAGAAGTAATAATTTGCCATAGTTGGGATCTACTTTCAAAAATTAAGGTATTAAAATGATCATGATACATAAATATATGCTAAATTTATTAGTCATCAAGCAAAGGTAAGTTAAGCATCACCATCAAATGTTGCTACCGACTACCAGATTGTTTACAATAAAAAGTTATAGAATACCAAGCATTAGCAAGAATGTGGAACAATAGGAGTTTACTTCATAGCTGATGAGGAAATTGATACTATCTACTAAAACTAGACATAGCAAACCCTATGACTCAGTCATCGCCTATATAGACATCTAATCAAACAAATTTGTTCATATGTCTGTTTCCTCCAAAAAAACCCAAGAATATTTATAATAGCATTATAAATAAAAGCCCCAGATGGAAACACCAGTAGTTAAATGGATCAGTAATTGTGATATCATAGAGTTACTGAACTTTATGTTATGCAGGATTCGTGCCACTTACCACAGTATGGATGAATTTGTCAATATTGAGTGCAGCCAAACAAGAATGTGTAGGTGCACACACAATCATGTTTACAGGTAATCTTACATAATCATGTATATACTTAAGAGCATATATGAATGTATGATTTTATATCTGTAAATCCTAAAAATAAGAAGCTAATCTATGATCTAAATTTCAGGAAAGCAGTTTCTATAGAAAGAGTATTGGTTTGGTAAGGAGGGAGGTGCTTAAATGGGGGAACTGTCGTTCTGGCAACACTGACTTTCTAGATATGTGTGCTTGAAACAAAGTTATACTCATTTTATGAAAAATCTTCTGAAATAATGACATGATTTCATGAACTTTTCCAAGTGTTTGCTTATATTTATTGCAAGTTTTACTTAAAGAAAATATAAAGTGATTTTGTTTTCCAAATATTGTTCTGCACTATATTTTATGGAAATACACCTTAAACATAGCAAGTAAAATACATTATCATTTGAACCATATTGAATAAATATTTCATGAAGAAAATAATGGTTTGGATAAACATATATTCAATGGCTACGTGAACTATGTTATAACATAAATACCATTACCAAAAGTGGATCTGAACAAAAATAATCATTAGTTTCCTTAATAAATTGTGACAATAGTATGGATAAAGTTCATTATGTAAGTCAAATGCCTGAGATGGTTATAGAATTTTAACTGTAAGCACCTACATAAGAATGCTCATTAACTCTGGGCAAGATGGCAGAGTAGGAGGATCCTAAACTTACCTCACCCCACAGGTACAACTAGATAACACTCTCATCAGTGAAAACAACCCAGAACATGACCCAAAGATTGGCCAAACAAACTCTATAACTACATGTAGAGAAGAGGATGCACGGAAGAAGGTAGGGAGGGTCAGGATGTTGTGTGACCCAGGGGGTCTGACAGAGGGAGGGAGCCTCAGGCACAGAGAGAGTCTATAGGGGAGCCTACAAGGAGAAGAGGAATCCCTATAGAATTTGGCTTTGAACATCAGAGGGGCCAAATTTTGTGAATGTTTACAACCAGTGGGACTTAAAGCCTGCAGCTTTAAAAATCACTGGGTTTGCCTCTGGGGGCATAGGAAGCTCAGCCCCTGGCCTTAAAGACACAGCACAGCAAGCAGCCCATGGAGATACACCTTGGAAGCAGCAGTTTACAAAGGTGCCTGGGATTTAAGGGAAGGAGAGTTAATTACTAATGTCAGTTCATGGAGGGACTTTTCCAGGAATGAAGCTGCCAGGTGCCATTTCCCTCCCTAGCTCCTCATCATAAACTGGCAGCCACCCATGGGAACCAGCCCCGCACCAGCACTCACTATCTAAACTTGCTTACACTCTACCCCGCCCCCTCCCGCCAAGCCTGCCTCAGTCCAGGTGCTACAGATCTCCTTCCCCAGAAGACCCTTACAAATCTTACCAGCAGAGCCTCTCCCAACCTCCCACGGAGGACAGAAGTTAAACATGCACCCCCGACACACATGTGGTTTGAAGAGCAGCCCCAGCTGGTCCCAGTCCCCTAAGTGGCTACCCATCCCCTGTGGAGGAGGACCAGTACGCACAATTTGAGGTACCACCCCACCCCCACAGCTTCAGTCTCTGCTGCAGTTGTATGTCCCCTGTGGAAGAGAACCAGTGTCACCTAATTAAAAGTGCACCATACACAAAAGTAAATTCAGAATGGATTAAACACCTAAATGTGAGATCTGAAACACTAAAATTCCTAGAAAAGAACACAGGCAATAACTTCTCTGACATCAGCCCTAGCAATTTCAAGAGATATAATGAGATATAAGATATGTCTCCTGAGGCAAGGGAAACAAAAGCAAAAATAAACTATTAGAACTTCATCAAAATAAAAAGCTTTCACACAGTGAAGGAAACAATCAACAAAATTAAAAGGCAACCTATGGACTGGGAGAAGATATTTGCAAATGGCATATCAGATAAAGGGTTAGTATCCAAAATATATAAGGAACTTATAAAACTCAATGCCCCAAAACCAAATAATCTAAATATGAGCAAAAGTCATGAATAGACATTTCTCTAAAAAGGACAGACAGATGGCCAATAGATGCATGTAAAGATGCTCAGTATCACTCCTCATCAGGGAAATGCAAATCAAAATTACAATGAGAGATCACCCCCCACCTTTCAGAATGGCTAAAATAAAAAACAAAACAAAACAAAACAAACAAAAAAAAACACAAGAAACAAGTGTTGCTGTAGATGTGGAGAAAAAGGAACCCTTTTGTATTATTGATGAGAATGCATCATACTGGTACAGCCACTCTGGAAAATAGTATGGAGGTTCCTCAAAAAGTTAAAAATAGAGCGACTCTATGATCCAGTGATCACACCACTGAGTATTTACTCCCAAAATACAAAAACACTACTTCAAAAGAATACATGAACCCTAATGTTTATAGCAGCATTATTTACAATAGCCTGATTATGGAAGCAGCCCAAGAGTTCATCAACAGATGAATGGATAAAGAAGATATGGCATGTGTACACACACGCACACACACACACACACGCACACACACACTAGCATATTATTCAACCACAACAAAGAATGAGATCTCGCCATTTTCAAGCACATGGTTGGAGCTACAGGGTATATAATACTAAGTGAAATGTCAATCAGATAAAGAAAAATATCATATAATTTCATTCATATGTGAAATATATGAAACAAAATAAGAACAGTAAAGAAAAAAAAAGACATAGAGAAAGCAAGAAATGTACTCTTAACTATGGAGAACAAACTGAGGTTATCAGAAGGGAGGTGTGTAGGGGGTTGGGCAAAATAGGTGATGGGGATTAGGAGGGCACTTGTGATGAGCGCTAGGTGCATATGGAACTGTTGAATCACTATTGTACACTTAAAACTAATATAACACTGTATGTGAACTATATTGCAATTAATAATAGACAATCTTAAGAATAAACAAAGTAAAATTTTTATAGTACTTAAGTAAAAGAATATTAAATGGTGAGACATTGAAGATAACATAAGTAAAGTAATGGAACATAGATCTTACAATGTATTTAGCAAAATTTATTCTAAAAATGAAGTTATAATAATTAGTAAAACTGTGGTCCACATTAATAAGGATTTGTAAAATAAACCCACCAGATAAGCCCCCCAATGAAATGGGAATGGGAAATGACACTTTTCCCTTTTGTTGGCCCCCTGAAAAATATTTTTAAAAATATTTTACCCAGTGTCCTCAGTATTACTTGAATATTCAGTGTTAGTTACAGTTAAATAACATAACACCTGGAAGAAAATTGATATATTAAATAATCAGGAAACATGTAGATATCACATGCAGACTAACAGTGTTTGACGTATTCAAGAATAGGGGTTTTCATCATATGTGACTTTTGCTATAATTATGGAAATCTATGTACAGTTATATATTATGAACAAAGGCCTTTTTTCCAACTGGATTTGGCTTATGTGTGGTGTAATACTTCAAGGGCTTTGAATTCTGCGGCCATCTGAGGTCAAACTTTATCTCCACCTAAATAGGTGATATTTGGCAGTTTATCCCCTATGTCTCTCTTTCTTCATCTATAAACAAAGGATATGATAATTCCTACCTTCACAGATGGCTTTGAGAATAAAATAATACATTCAAAACACTTTGAATATAGCACACAAGGAGAACCTCACAAATATGATCTACTGTTATTTAATATGCATGCACTTCATAACTACATAACCAAGATTATGAAAAGCATGAAAGAAAATTCATTTCTAATGGATGCACAAACGTTTTAATATACTTTACAAAATCAACCATATAAACAAAGTTATTACATTAAATATGATCTCAAAAAGCATCTTCAATCATAGAACTTGGAAAAGGATACACACACACACACACACACACACACACACACACACTAAAAATCCTAAATATAACTCTAAAAGAAAAACTGGAAAATTATTTCCAAGTGTTGCCATTAATTTACAATAAAGAAAAACAATACAGATAAACTGAAAAGATGGGAAACATATTCTTTCCAGACGCTTCTCTAAACTCAAACATAGCTCTAAGCCAAATTCTGAAACAAAGATTTTGGCAATTTGTTAACATGCTACTAGGTCAGTTAATACCTCAGTTCAAGTTCAGTTAATACCTCAGCTTATTGATTTTCAAACAGGCATAGTAATAACCTGTAATTCAAAAGTGTGTTGTTATAAATGCAAAACGGTCAAATCCATTAAAAAAAAAACTTAAAAGTGAGGCATGATGTCTAAATTATATGCAAATAAATATAAATTAATATAAAATAATTTATGTAAACTCTCATGATTACAATCTTTACTATCTTTACAGTAATTTATTTGTTAAATATGGTTCTACTGATCTTGCTGTAAATACTCTATTACATAACTACACACTAATCTTGTTAGATTAGGTATACTGTTGGTACAAATTTCTCCATATATAATTTTTGGATGAATTATTAAACCATATAACTATATACATATGTATATGTATATGTATATACACACACACATACATATATGATTTCTCAACATATACTACATGGTAAGGTATGCCATTCTTCCCTATTCTTTGGCTTACAGGGATTTCCTCAAACTTTCCATCCATTCATCTTTCTTATGTTATTTATCATTTTTCTTCTAGTAATATACTGTGCTTCAGTAGTTTTCCCTCCAATTTCTACTCAGTCACTCCACTATCTGGAAATGTTTTACTGTCATGCCTACAAATGTAAATTTCCTGATTTCTGCGTATACACATTTTCTAGTTGCAGCTGTAGTAGTATCTCTCTTATAAAATGAAAATATCCTTCAATGAGATTACTTATATGATTCTTCTATATATCCTGTTAATGAGAATAGTGAATAAAAAATAGCACATTAATAAATGGATGTATATGTGTGTTGTGTTACACTTACACATACATAAATACACACACACATACGCTAGAAATAAGCCAAATCTAAGTTTAACAAATTTGAATCAAAATATGCCTTGTTTTTATTTGGGTTGAAATGGAATCCTATTTTCCCCCATGAACCGATATGTTTATAATTGTAATAACCTACTTTTGCGTAGATGTTTACAGATTTTAAAAAGATTTCAGTCATGGCAAAAAGAATGAATGAATCCTATTAAGAAAAACTAATACTTTTTTTTTTTTTCTAGATACAGAGACAACAGTATGCTGGATTGTCTCCTTGGCAAATTACTACTACGGAAATATGAGGCTGGTCACAATGATATGTGCATTGGTGCTCATTCATCTGTGAGAGAGTAATTTCTGGGCTGCTTAACTAGTACACATCCTAAATCTTCCTCTGCATCTGCAGAACATGTGCCTACAACAGAAGGGTCAATGTTAATGTAACTTTACTAGAAGGAAACAGCATGACTAATGACTTCCTCAGAGGAAAAAAAAAAAAAGTAGCATTATACAATGCAAATTTTAAAAACACATTCAATGTTTTATTCTCTAAATGCAGTCCTCATTTTGGATTCAATATAAAATCTTATTCAGTGTTTATATTCTTAGCATATGTCTCAGCAATTAACATGGGACAATTAATCTTTGAAAATACCAGACAGTAAGAATAGGTGTATCAGCTTCAATATTTATCTAAGCAACAGTTCCTATGGCAAGAAAAAAGCAATACTATTTGTTTATAATACATCGTACTATAATATATTGTACTATATATGTATATATATACATATGTACATCTATAAAATACAAATCTGTACTATCAATATAAAACCTATGTTCTATGTAAAGCATATACTATATTTCAAACATTTTATGTGCTACTTTAAATATTCTAAAGAGAAATGCAATCCATTTTAAATGGATTATTATTATTAATAATAAATTTTGCCTATGTTTCACATTTAGTAAGTTAAATGTCCTTAGGTAATATTTTCCTAAATATCTTTGGGTAATATTTTCTAATTTTCTATCATGGAATACTGTGTTTCTCTAGGTTGACTATCATTAATACTTTACATATTTTCATTTTCATTCTTCCCTTTATATTGTTTCTTCTTCAATTAAATCCCTGAAAAAATAAGCATGTGTAGAATGTGTTGTGAAACATGGCTTGGAGCACAAGTAGTGGTTTGAAATAACTACATCTATGTAGGGTGATTTCCTACTTCCCTCATCCCTCTTGGTCTTTACCTCCATATTTCCCTCTCAAATCTGCTCAATTCTCAGGTTTCAGCAGATGTTCACTGAAGACACATGTTCACCATATGTAAACTTATGTAAACTTCTTCAAAGTCTTTGCTAGACATATGCTTTTTATAGCTCTCAGTTTTCCGTAAGATAGGATCATGTTAATCACACGTTTAAATTTCCTTTAAAAAAAGCCACAAAACCATTTTTTTATTAATGTGATATGTTATATGTCAATTTCATCTTTGTTTAGGTTTACATAAGGCAAGCAAAAATCTATTTTGAAGGTCTGAAATGTAAAAGAGCATGGCTTGAAAAGCAACCAGCTAGGAGAACTTAATTCTAATGTTCAATTTTTTGGTATATCAACATGTTGGGAAAGAAATTCTGGTAGGTACACACTAAGAATTTCTGGAGACTTCAAATAAACTGAAAAGTGTGAGATATGAAAATGTAATTAAGCTTTGGGATTTTATCTATAATGTGTTTGGAATATATTGCTTAAACCATTTTGCTTATATTTATTTTTCCCTATCCTTTTCCTTTGCACAGATTTCATCAGATGCATGATGTGTTATCCAGAGTAATCCCAAGAACCATTCATTTCGATGGAACTCCATAGAATGGATAGGCTTTAATCCTCCCAGAAGGACTCATCAGTGTTTACTGATATAGATAAGCCATTATGTAAGTGGAGAAAATATAAATCTATGCTAAAGAATTTCAAGTAATGGAATACTCTACACTCAATAAGTGGAAGCAGAACTCCTACTAACTCCCTAAAAGTTAGCTACAGTTAGTGACTTTCCACCAAACAATGCAGTACGGAAAAAGGAAAAGACAAGTAACTCTATAAGAAAGATGCCTGATAAGCATTCCAGCCAGGTAATCTAGGTCAACATGAACTTTAATAAGTCATGTTGGTAGGAGCATCTGAGTGGCTCAGCCGGTTAAGCATCTGACTAATGGCTCAGGTCAAGATCTCATGATTCCATGGGTTCAAGCCTGGCCTCCTGCTCTGTGCTGACAGCTCAGAGCCTGGAGCCTGCTTCAGATTCTGTGTCTCCCTCTCTCTCTGCCCTTCCCAACCCCCCCCCCCCCCACACACACACACACTCTTGTCTCTCTCAAAAATAAATATTAAAAAAATTTAAAAAAATAAGTCATGTTGGTAGTATTAGCCCCCTTGATATTGTATAATATCATAAGAGGCTTTATCCCCATGATCTTCCTCCTCCAAAGCTCTTACCATCTAATTATGGGAAAAACATCATACTAATTCTAACAGAGGGCATCCTTTGATATACCTAGCCAATACTCAAAATGGTCAAGGTCTATAGGAACAAGGAAAATCTAGGAAAGCGTTACACTCAAGAGGACCCTAAGGAGACATGAGAACTTAATGTAATGTGGTATCTTGGAACAGAAATTTGAGTGATATATGGACTTTAGTTGAAAATAGTGATCAACACTAGTTTATTAATTATAACAAATGTATCTTATAAGATGTTAATAATGGGGAAACTGCATTTAGGGTATAAGTAAACTCGCTAATTTTTATTTTCAAATTCTAAAGTCTAAGGCTATTTTTAAAAAGTCTATTTTTTATGGAAAGTAAATGGGGCTGATCTGGCAGTTCTCAGACGTTAGTAACTTTCTCAGGCAGGAGTGGAATGTTAATTTATAAAACAAATGCATACAATGAGGAAGATAGAATAGATACTGTGAATTAGAAGATGAAAACAAAGATCACATTCCTAATAAATCAAGTTTTATAGTTTTGTCTAGGGTTGTTTAAGTGATATAATATTTTTGATTCTAACTGAAATACATTTTCTTTTGGATAAGGAAAGGGAAAATGGCTCAATCCATGCTTTAATATAGCTTGCCTATCTGAAATATAACATATATGCATATTTTTACTGAATTATGGGACTCTAAAATATTTAAGAGTTGGTGTGCTATACAATGTACTCTATTGACTCACTAAGACAATATGATCCACAGAAGGATGGTAATATGAAAAACTGCAGGTAGCCAACTTTGGAGAAAACCTACCACCGTTGTTTGCCTACCATAACTTACATATATCCCACATTCAAAGTATACCTACTTTCTTCCAATGCCCCCAAAGTATCATTTAATCATGGTATCAGGATTAATCATCTAAATCAGATATAGGTATGTATAAGTCTCCTAGGAACTATTCCTCTTGATCTGGAGACGTATCAAGTAAGACTAAGTTAACTGTCTACCTTCCACCCACCCTATATACAATGATTAACTGATTATCATGAATATTGCATCACAATCTCATTTTAAAGAGAAAAGAAAGAGAAGCTCATAGGATCATTAGTTAATGGCAGTTCTGAAATGCAGCCAGGCTCATGTTGCCGGTTCTGCAAGCCTGGGAACAGAGAATTTTCCTTTAGTAGGGCTGTATTCTGACTTCTGGTACTGAGAATTTAATCCAGTTTTACAAAGGCTCTTGGTTTTGCCCCCTGCTATTTTGACTTAGATATCACCTTTCTTTTCTGTTACACATTTTCCAAACTTATAGTTAAGAACTCATTTTCAACTAACTCTGTATAGAGGTAAGCTGACAGTGCATTCCTCATATTTACCTAACACTTTGTGGGCTTAATGGATATTATTTAAGTTTAATCAAAAGTTGCATGCAGGGGCACCCGGGTGGCTCAGTCAGTTAAGCATCTGATTCTTGATTTTGGCTCAGGTCATATCATCTCATGGTTCTTAAATCTGAGCCCCACATGGGGTTCTGTGCTGACAGTGCGGAACGTGCTTGGGATTCTCTGTTTTCCCTTCTCTCTCTGCCTCTCCCATGCACACTGTCTCTCACACACAAAATAAATAAACTTAAAAACAAAGAAGTGTGCAATGGCAAAAACTTAGAAACACTTCTTTCGAAATCAGAAATAAAACAAGCATATCTCTACTATCATATTATTTAATATTAGACAAATTGTGACGTAATTTTAAAGTGTAGGGTCAACAAATAAAGAAATAAATCTAATCTCCAGAATCTTTCTATGCACATTCTCATATTCTCATGGAGGCAAGAGTCCTTTTGGGAAGATAGAGACTACTGCCATGGACAATTTATACTGAACTTTCATATCACCACCACCTGCCTCACCAGGAGACCTAATTTGCTTAGCAATCTTATTTTTACCAATCTCTGCTCTATTACTTTGTTAGGGATGCTATAACAAAGTATCATAAACTGGATGGCTTAAACAACAGAAATATATTCTTGCAATTTGGAACCAGAAGTCAATGATCAATGATTGCTTTTGTCTCAGAGCTGTGAGGGATAATCTGTTCTAGATCTCTCTCCTACCTTCTAGGGGTTGACTAATGGTCTTCAGTGTCCCTAAGCTTCTGGACCATCCCTGTATCTGCCTTCGTCTGCATATGGAATTCTACTTTTGTGTGTGCATATGTCCAAATTTCTCCCTTTTTATCAAGGCGTCATTCATAGTAGATTAGGGGCCCATCATAGTCCAGTATGACTTTATCTTAACTAATTACATGTGTGCAATTAAGTCCACATTTTGAGGTACAGAAGAAGGGAGAGCTGTACAGAGGGACAGTTTCCTACCACATATTGCTAGCCTGGGAAAATATCAAATATCAAAGTACAGTTTCTACTGAATACATCCTTTTTGCTTCATTACAAAGTCAAAAAATTGTAAGTTGAACCATTTAAAATGGGGACCATTTGTGTGTGTGTGTGTGTGTGTGTGTGTGTGTGTGTATTTAAGAAAAAGGGTTAATGCATGTCAGAACGAATATAACAAGATGAGTCAGGATTAATTACTGAAAAGGGATGAATTTGAAGTGTGGTCGATTTCAAAAGCTTAGCTTTAAAAGTATAAAACTGGAGAATCTTAAATTCTGCTCTCTCTCTTAAAAGACCATGGTGGCAATAAGTTAGGAAGCTAAATATTTCATTATTCTATTAAGAAGGATTATGTCTACAGGCACACAGGCTTATTGCTGCCTCAGAATCAGCAAAGTCTTTACCCAGAGATTCTTTTGAGAAATCTACTCAGTCAGTAATTAGCTTCCCTATACTGTGTTCCAAAACAAACAAAAACATTCAATTTCATTTAAATCTAGCTGAAACTCAGTCCTTTCCCCCAAAATCCAACATAATCTCTCTCTTTTACTAGCTAAGGCTACATTCTCATGTTGGTTTCTCTGCATGAACAAGGATTTTGAATTCCATTCATATTTTCAGATTGGACTGAACTGTGATGTTCTTAAACATGTTTTTAACAATTTGGATACGTCCAATTGGAGATTTAGGCAATTGGTTATGAATCTTGTGTATAAACTTATGTCAATAAAATACTGTTGGTATTGAAGGACTGGTTAAGTAAAACTATGGAATGAAGTTAGATAATAGATGAAGATGGTGACTGAGTTCCAATCATTCTAAAAAGCACACATTGAATGTAAAAAAGAAGATATAAGTGGGGTGAACTTTAGTAGATTAGTAAAAGTAGAACAGGATGGAATCCTCTTAGAGGAAATCATTTCAAAGAAATAATCCACTGGGTTTGTGCTGTGGAGATGTTGGTTAAGATGGTTATTTGCTGTAGAGATGACTGGGCACTTTGACAACTGAAACAAAAAGTGTTGGTGAAGTATAGTATGGAACAGAGACATTTAATCCAGTGTAACAGAGAGAAGGCAAAGAATCTACATATAGATGCAGATAGGTTAAAAGTTTTTGTAACAAGCCAACTGGGTAGTTTTATCCTGATTACTTTTCTTTTCTTGTGAAATAAGGAGCGAGGCATCTGCTTGGAATGGGAGGTGGGGAAAGGGTTTTGAAGATTTGACAGGGTGTGAAAGTGTGTTATAGCTCTGTGTCAGCAGGGCAGTGAGCAGGGAAATGCAGGAGACAATGCTTAGGGACAATCTGAGATGCAATATCCTAAACTGAGAATAAGTTGCAGTTAGCAAAATTCTAAACTTTTCTCCAGTCACCTTTATTGTGTGGCTGAAAACCACAATAACTACAACAATATGGAGAGTGAGGATTGATTGGGTTTTGTTTGCTTTTCCCAGAAAGGCAAGAAGGTGGAAAGAATGTCAAGCAGATAGATTCCAGCCATTGTGGAATCTAAATTAGGTAAAATGGGAAAGGGTGATAAAGAGCAAGGTGAAAGTTGGATTAAAAATCTTATAGGTTTGTAGACTTTGAGATGAATAATGCCTAAATAAGTGAGCTGGAAAGATAGAAAGTGGTAAGAACAGAACACGAGGCTTCAAAATCAATATTGTAAAGGTGATGTGGTTATTGCTACTGATCAAGTTTTGGGAATCACAATAGTCGTTGCGGACCAGGGTAGGCTAGAGAAAAACATTACTGGAGAGTTGAAACTCAGGAACTACAAGACCAGAGTTTGGGGTTGAATGTTTTTGTATCCGTTTATGTGATATTTATATTTAATTTGGATTTATATTATCAAATATTTCTTAAAATTGTAGTTTTTCAATTAAACTTAAACAAAATAAGAGTAAACAGTTTATAATAATCAACATTCCTGGAGAGTTAATTTTTGTTTTCTTGTGCTTTTTTTTAATGTTTATTTATTTTTGAGAGACAGAGACAGAGCATGAGCACAGGAGGGCTAGAGAGGAGACACAGAATCTGAAGCAGGCTCTAGGCTCCCAGCTGTCAGCACAGAGCCCGACGTGGGACTCAAACGCACAAACTGTGAGATCATAACCTGAGCTGAAGTCGGATGCTTAACCACCTGAGCCACCCAAGTCCTCCAGGAGTTAATTTTTGAATGACCCCTTTGGCTAATCATTATTTCTTTCAGTGTAACTGTTTTAGTTGACCTGAGTCATGAGCAACTATTTATTGCTGCTGGAAATAAAATTTAACTGATTCAAAGCTGAAATGGGACTCATCGTATGGACATTTCTGAATTTCACAATATTCCTAAGGCTCTTATTTCATGTTTAAATGTCAAAGCTGCATCCTTTTTGTAAAACTTAAGCAGAAATATTTCTTTGAATTGTTGATGAATAATTAACATTTGTCATACCATGCTGACAGGTGTTCTCTTGACACACAGTCTTAAAGGCTTTATTCTCCTTTTCCCATTAGCATATGGTCTACCTTATAATCAACACTTGATGGTCCAGATGTGAAGTTTACAGTAGATGTTTCTTGTAAATGTCTAGTATGTCTTCTGAATTCTCAAGGCTACAATTTCAAACTGTAATTGATAAATGAATAATTAATGACAAAATTTAACTCTTAACACAAAAACAAATTAAAAGTTTTTGGGGAAAACCACATAATATGCTGTTAATATCTTCTTTTAAGCATTTAATGTTCCATTTTTTAAAGATTTAGTCTGTCCACTGTTAAAACCTCATCTTATTTTTATCTGATAAAAATATCTTAAAGAAATTCTATTGGGTACATATCTTCAGTTTTTGAAGGAAATGTGAATATAAGGGAAACACTGAAGTGAAAAATTCAGAAGATATATTTTTACGTTATTTTGGTAATCATTCCTCCAAAATGTTAAGTTTTTTACTTAGAAATGCTTCACTTCAAAATACTTAAACTATAGAAACTTAAATGTCTGATTCAGAAATACATAAAAAGTAAAAAATTGACTGAAATATACATATTGTACTGCTGAGAAACAACACCATTTCCTCAAAAGCCTTTTAAGATTAACAATCATTCTAACAACTAATTTTGGAGTTATATTTTGATAGAATTTGTTTTGAAAAATAACATGTTCCTTCAACAGACTATATATATATATATATATATATATATATATATATGCCAGGATTGGGGATACAAAACTGTTTCATAAGGCATTTCTCTCAAGGAGCTTAGGTATAATCTCTTACGGCTCTTCATCTATAAATCTGGGGTGGCAGAGTATTGGGAATTTAACTGTAATACCATTTCGCCCTGCAACTAACAATCATTGCTGGAATTCAGTGCATATATAACTTTCAGGTCGTGGCTCAGAAGCTACCTAGGTGGCTTGTTCTCTCTGGAAAACGACAGCCTTCTGGTAAAGGCAAAATATTTCTTAAAAGCTTTTGCAAGAAAATCAAGACAATGGTAAAGTTCATAGTGTTAATAGATTAAGTAATAGCAAAGCCTAGTCAATAGCAGGATGAGATGGAACCTAGGGTGGTAGATAATGACAATTTTAAATAATATATTACATCTTAGCTCTGGTTGATGTCAGGATCCAGAAAATAATGCTGAGAAGACAGATCCATGACCATCTCTACCATAGAGCTTATAACATATGAGCTGCTAGTTATAACCTCAGGCTGGGTTGTACTGAGGATATGTTGTTTGATCAGCCTCAGTCATGCTTTTCTGTGACCATTCTCTCCACTCCATTTCTAATATATAAAATAGCCTTACTCTTTCAGTCCAGTGTTCTTGTCCTCCTCAGGATGCCACTTTGATGGTGGATTTCTAACCTTCAGAACCATGAAAAAACAAATTTTTGTTGTTAAAGGTATGGAGATTTCCCATATACCTTCTTTCTCCACACAT
The DNA here is from genome assembly GCF_022837055.1 of Prionailurus viverrinus. Classification (NCBI taxonomy): domain Eukaryota; kingdom Metazoa; phylum Chordata; class Mammalia; order Carnivora; family Felidae; genus Prionailurus; species Prionailurus viverrinus. The sequence goes on along the minus strand of NC_062564.1, from coordinate 107,143,092 downwards.
GAATAATCTCTCACATTATCAGCATTACTCATCAAATGGTACATTATTATTATTATTATTATTTTTATTTTTACAAAGTATGAACCTGAATTGACATATAATCATCTAGATGATAATATGAGAGGCTATTCATGGGTGGCAAAAGGAGGTATAGGGGATATCACTAGATCTTCTTTTCAATTGTGTTATAAACCTAAAACTTCTCGTCTTTAAAAAATTATTTTATTTTAGAAAACAATGATAACATTGGAATGAAGTCTTTTCTTGTTCTCCTTTTAATATCATTAGCTTTTCTGATATTTCCTAATCCTTTACAATTCTCTGTGACCTTATAAAGTGATTATCAAGTTTTGGGATCCTGGCAATATATGTAACAGAACAGCTGGTATTTGTTTTTTCTCTTTCACTTATCCTCTCAATCTTTCCCCATGAACTTTAAGTTCATTTGCATAGTGCAATGGTATTGCTTGAAATAAATTATCCAAATTTAAAATACAGAGGGTAGCATAATAACATATTAAATTAGTTGTCATAAAAATGATCAAATATGTCTTATCTTCCACCAATTTAAAAGATAAGCTGGAGAAAAGATTGTAAAAAGAAAAAAAATCCAAAACCAGGACTTAAAATTGAACCTTTTTGAATTTTCAAAGCAATAATAATAAGGGTACGAATACTAAAAAGAAAAAGGCTCATGGTATCTACAAAGAAATCTAAGTCATGTCATACTATGTAAGATCCATTTTCTTGTTAGATCATTCTAATAAAATTAGAAGTAAAGAGAGTTTAATTGGTCATGTATTAAAAAAGCCAAAGAATGCAAACAGAAATCACTACTTGTTTTGACCATGCACCTTGAGGGGAAAAAGAAAAAATCTAATGACTTAATTTATCATGAGTAAACATTTTTATAGATTTTATAGCAGCTAAATTTTTCCCATGGTGTTTTAAAAATAAAGATGAAATACTGTAAAGAGTCAAATTATAAATTGTTGTTGTTTTGACCCTTTGCAAGGCCTAAATCTATAAAGGTTCTTCTTACCTAAAAAATATAATATTGAAGGGTCATACAAAAGTGTTTTTATTTTTTTCTTATTTTTTATCTGTATAGGATAAGAAAATCTATATGGTAGGTAAAGGAAACTATGAGTACTTTATCAAATTATTAATACACCATGGGGCCCTGCATTCTGAGACAAAAACTTGTGAAGGTACACATGGCCTTCACATTGCCTCATCATTTTTCTGAATATTAAAAAGAAAATTTATCAGGATAGTTCCATTTTCCAGTTCTACATGCAAGAAGGTTGAAAGTTGCCTCTTCCTCCTAACAACCTCCTAATAAAGTGAAAAAAAAAAATCAACTCTTATAGGATCCATATGGTAGGGGAGAAGACTGCCCCCATGACTGGGGAGACAGAAAATGAACAGAGGGAATCACAACTTATAGGAACAGAGACTCAGGAGAGGAAGTCACCCTGGAACCAGTCTCATGATCGTAAATCTGAACTCTAAGTGATTAATTGCTTAAAGCTTGTGCTGATACTTCTGAGAGCTAGAAGTCCAGGGGCACCTAATCATAAGGAGACCCCATGGTATTATAAGATTTACCCCCAGGAACTCAACCAGACTCCCACAGTAAATATTAGAAAAAAAATACCCTTTGGCTTCCATCAGAGAGAGGGGGAAATATTTTGAAATATTTTGAAATTTTGAAATATACCATTCTGAAATATACCAGAGCACTCTGTTCTTAACAAGGCCTTGCCCTCAGTAAAAACTAGTTAACCAGAGCTTAACATACTAGGGTATTATCAAAGCCTAACTGACCTAGGAAGGGAAATATTTAGCTTCAGTCCACTCTAGCCATCCTGTCCCACATAAGGAAAAAGAATAAAAAACACTTCAAGAAACACTTGTGAAGTTCACAGAACAGAGGTTCAGGCTTACTAAACGACTGAAGAAATCCCAAGACTATAGAACACTTCCCTTCCTCCCATATCTCACCACTATGTTACTAAACGCCAATTCACAGCAGTTCCTTTTACCCCACCAAATCACATCCTGTCATCAAGAAATGATTACAAGGCATACCAAAGGAAACACCCACATACACACACAATTTGAAGACTCACAGCAAGAATCAGAACCAAATGTGACAGTGATGTAGTAACTGTCAGATCAGGAATTTAGAAAAACTACGATTAATAGGCTCCATGATTAAAGGGATGTAAGGGAAAAAGTGGCTGGCATAAGAATAAAAGGGAGATGTAAACAGAGAGATAGAAATCCTAAGAAAGAATAAAAAAAGGAATAGTAGAAAAAAACACTGCAATAGCAATGAAGAATGATTTTGATGGGTTTAATGGTACACTGGACATGGCTGAGAAAAGAAAGAATCTCTGAGCTAGAGGATGTATCAGTATAGATCTTCAATACTGAAAAGCAAAGAGAACAAAGATTGAGGGGGAAAAACTTCAGAATCTCTAAGTTTTATGGGACCATGTAGGACAACTACACATAATGGTACATCATACACATAATGAGAATACCAGAAGGAAAAAGAGAAAAAGGAATTTAAGAAATATTTGAAACAATGGTGGAGAATTTTCCCAGTTTAACATGAGACATCAAACCACAGGTCTAGGAAAATCAGAAAACCAAACAGCATAAAATCCAAAAAAATCTATACAAAGGCATATTATTTTCTAACTACACAAAATCAAAGAAAAATAAGAGGGACAGATCCATGGAACAGAGCAGAGAGCTCACAAATAGGCGCCCATGGCGCCTGGGTGGCTCAGTAGGTTGGGCGTCCGACTTCGGCTGAGGTCATGATCTCACGGTCCGTGGGTTCGAGCCCCGCCTCGGGCTCTGTGCTGACAGCTCAGAGCCTGGAGCCTGTTTCAGATTCTGTGTCTCCCTCTCTCTCTGACCCTCTCCCGTTCATGCTCTGTCTCTGTCTCAAAAATAAATAAATGTTAAATAAATAAATAAATAAATAAATAAATAAACCAAATAGGCACCCATAAATACAGCCAACTGATCAATGACAAAAGAGCAAAGGCGATATAATGGAGCAAAAATAGGCTTTTCAATAATTGGTACTGGAACCGTCAGACATCCAAATGTCAAGAAAATGAACCTTCATACCCTTCACAAAAATTAACTCACTATGGATTTGATCATAGGCCTAAAACACAAAACTATAAAATTCCTAAAATAAAACACAGGAGAAGATCTAGGTATAACATTTTAGGTACAACATCAAAGGCATGACTCATAAAATAATTGATAAGCTTGACTTCATTAAAATTTAAACTTTTATTCTGCAAAAGTCAATAACCAGGGAATGAGAGGCCAGGAAAAGATTGGGAGAAAATATTTTCAAGAGACACCTCTGATAAAGGATCATTAATCAAAATATATGAAGAACTATAAAAAAAAAAAAACCACACCTGAATTAGAACCTTAACAGACACCTCACCAGAGATTATAGATGGCAAATAAGCATATGAAATAATGATCTACATCCTAGGTTATCAGGGAAATACAAATTAAGACAATAATTTATCACTCACTATAAACCTATTAGAATGACCAAATCCTGAAAGACTGACAACACCAGATATTGGGGAGAGTGTGGAAGCAATAGAAACTCTACAAATTTTACTATTCTTTGCTGGTGGGAATACAAGAATTTGGCAGTTTCTTACAAAACTAAACATACTCTTATCATATGATCCAGCAAATGCATTCCTTGATAACTCCCAAAGGAGTTCAAAATATATGTCCACACAACAACCTGCACACAGATGTTTATATCAGCTTTATTCACAATTGTCAAAACTTGGAAGCAACAAAGATGTCCTTCAGTAAGTGAATGGATAAATAAACTGTGATACATCCAAGCAATGGATTAGTGCTATTATTCAGCACTAAAAAGAAAGGAGCCATTGACCCATAAAGAGACATGGAGAAACCTTCAGTACATGTTCGGTGATAGAAGCTAAGCTGAATATTTTGTGCATTGTAAAATTTCAACCATGGGACATTCTGGAAAAGGCAAATCTATGGCAGGAGTAAAAAGATCAGTGACTTCCAGGAGTTGTGAGGACGTTGAGTAGGTGATACATAGAGTATTTTTAGGGTAGTAAAACTACTCTGCACAATATGATAGTGGTGGACATAAGTTACATTATACATGTGTCCAAATGCATAGAATGTGCAACACCAAGAGAGAACTATAGTAAGCTATAGACATTGGATGATTATGACGTGTCAATATAGGTTCATCAGTTCTAACGGATGTATCAAATGTGGTAGGGTATGTCATTAATGGGGGAGGTTGTGCATTTATTGGGGAAGGGTTTGTATGGCTGGTCTGTGTACCTTCCTCTCAAGTCTGTTGTGAACCTAAAACTTCTTTCAAAAAATAAAGCCTTAAAAATACATTTTTATTTTGTCTTTTCTCTGAGAATGCCTTTATATCATCACTTGATTTTTGACATGTAAAGAATGGATATCTTACACTTGTATTAATTTGTTGCTTATATTGGCATTCAGGCAAAGGCTGACATGATCTCATGGTTTTCTGTCCCAGGAGGATGGACTGTGCTAATTATGTACATTTAAAATGCAAAAACATAATGCCACTTTGCCTCTGGCCTTGTTCAGCCTCTGTTTCCTTTACAAATGCTTGTTACAATTTATTAACCATGAGTTGTATCTGAGTAAATGAAACTTTCTTTCCTCCCTTCCATACCTGAACTTATCCAACTCACCAGGCATAAATGTTGCATAAATTTGCAAACCAGCCAATTGGCTTTCGGAGCATGCAATTAAGTTGTAAAGCATTTTCCTGCAGTGCTAAACCCCAAGAGAATCCAACAGCTTCTGTGAATCCAATGCTGAGGTTCATTTTCAAGCCAGGAGCAAAATAACTAAATCATGTTCAGCACCTGTCTTCAGAATGCTGTTTACAGTTATGTTTATTTATTAGTTTTCCATGGTTTAAAGCAACATGTTTACTTCTCTTTCTCCTCTTTGTATATCCCTCTCTTCACACACACACACACACACACACACACACACACACACACTTGCTATCACAAAATCAACATGGTACATCAATAAGTGCCAATTATGATAATTACCAATTGCCTATATCATTATGTCCTTATATCATTGCTTTAGATAGTATCCCAAAGTGTGTCTTTTGGTATTTATGGCTATTTGCAGTTTCCTTTATGTTACCAAAGCTTGTTTTCTAAGGAATGTCTAACAGGTGAATATTGTTTAATATACAGCCTTAAAGAACTGTTAACATATTTCTAGGTACACACAATACCCTGAATTTCCCCTTTATTTTTAAATTGAAAATTCAGTTATTTAGAACACGAAAATCATATTCACTTTTGTGCCTCTGTTTTTCCATCTGTAAAGTGGAAGTTGTGAGTTGACCAAATGAAAGGACGTAGGTTGAGAGCTTAGCACAGAATTTGGCATGGAGTAAAGTTTGTACCTCACCCCAAGGTTACAAAAGTGATAGCTGGAATGGCCATGAATCAAACCTGGATCTGACTCAAATCTGAATCCAGATAAAGATGATGAGGATGATGGCAATAATGATAATGGCGAGTTAATAACTCAATGCTATTATGCTCCAAATCTACTCTATTTTTGGAGACTGGCTAAGCATTCAGGATTCTAAAGATCTTCCTTTTGTGGGGCACCTGATGGCTCAGTCATTTAAGCGTCTGACTCTTGGTTTTGGCTCAGGTCATGATCTCACTGGTTTTGTAAGTTCAAGCCCACATCGGTCTCCATGCTGACAAGGCAGAGTCTGCTTAAGATTCTCAGTCTCCCTCTCTCTCTGCCCCTCCCCTACTTGTGCTCTTGCTCTCGCTCTCTTTCTTTCAAAAACAAAGAAACTTAAAAACAATTTTTAAATCTGCCTTCTGCCTTTGTTACTGTTGGCGACAATGCTTTTGCAATGCCATTTCAGGGCTTTCTCTTACCTGAGAATAGAACATTAAGGCTGTTGTTTAGGTTTCCTACCAGTGATGTCCACTAAGATCGAGGTTTGAGCACTGCTATATCCTTATTGACAAATGCAGAAGCTATGTCAACATTTTTTTTATTACTTCACTGCTTATATGATTATGACTTGTGAATTTCAGCTCTCTTTCAAAAATATTTATGACAATATGACATTTGTGAGAAATCCAAGTATGGTTTTTCAGGAACCATTAAATTACACACCAAAAAAATGCACAATTAAGCTATAAGAAGGTTGAAACTAATTGGGTCAGTCAAATCATATAAACATTTTTAAATATTTTTTAAATGTTTATTCATTTTTGAGAGAGAGAGAGAGAGAGAGAGAGAGAGAGAGAGAGAGAGAGACAGAGCACGAGTGGGGTAGGGGTAGAGAGAGAGGGAGACACAGAATCTGAAGCAGGCTCCAGGCTCTGAGCTGTCAGCACAAAGCCTGATGTGGGACTCAAACCCACGAAACGCAAGATCATGACCTGAGCTGAAGTCAGATCCTTAACCGACTGAGCCACCCAGGCGCCCCTCATATTAATTTTTTAAAGTAAATTTAATAAAATTTAAAATTTTTAAATTTGAGATGTTGACTCACGATAGTTCAGAAAGAACTCATCCAAACAAGAAGTTGAAAAACATCTATTACATAAGTTCATAATATTTTTGTTTGTTTAAACCGGTCTTGCACTGCAAATTCATAACAGCTTTATGTTGACATAAAAAATCAGTGGGGAAAGACTGATTTTGAAATTAACCAGAGTTATAACTTAATTAATACTTTGTTTTCCTTGAAATCTTTATTGGCAGGAAGAGCTTATAGTAGTTTGACAATAAGAGCAGTCTCAGAAATCTCCCACATCATGCCTCTGAGCTTCTGAACATGTCTCTGTATTTTTCACTGGGTTTTTTGACTGAGAGCATACAAGAATTTTAAGAACTGCTAACACTATAATGAGTTCTTTCTCTACTAGCCCTTCAACTAGTAGGAAAGTTAGTGAAGGAGAAAAGAATATTTCTTGTTGTTTGTTTAGATCCCAAGATAAAGTTTATTGACTAAGAGATAGTGGCTATTTCCATAATTGTCAAAAATTCCCTATCTATATAGCATGATAAAAGTGAAAGGTTGTAGGATTTGACAGTATTGATACATTTGTGTTAGAAAAATGTGTTTGCTATTTATGTTTTCCTTGTGAATATAAATGTAAAATCAAAAATTGGGTCCTCATTTCTTAGAGCATTTTCTTTGAATATCTTTTTTAGTTTTTCTTCAGTTTCTTAGCTAGCATACCTCAATTATTTCTATAGTATTTGTTCTGCTTAAATTATCTATAAGAATCCTTGTTAGGTATCTCCAGACTAAAGTCTTTTTTTTTTTTTCTTAATGTTTATTTTTTGAATGAGAGAGAGAGAGAGAGACAGAGTGTGAGCCAGGGGAGGTGTAGAGAGAGAGGGAAACCCAGAATCCGAAGCAAGCTCCAGGCTCTGAGCTGTCAGCACAGAGCCCGACATGGGGTTCAAACTCACAAACTGTGAGATCATGACCTGAGCCAAAGTCGGACACTTAAACGGCTGAGCCACCCAGACGTCCCATCTAGACTAAGGTCTTAAACTGTGAGATCATCAGTTTATTATAGGTCTTATTTTGTTCCAAGACATTTTGCATATGCATACCAGTGAGTTGGTGAGCTTACAATGGAGCTCCTTTCCACTTTATTTCTTATTTTTGAAGTTCCCATTTGTGGATAAGGTCATGTATACAAGTGAGGAGAGCACTGAACTCACACTTTCATTAGGATCTATAGCTGTGTACTATATCAAGCATTAAGAACCTATTCCTGATAATGTCAAAGGATTCATTCCCACCATTCCTGCCCTTTCTGGACTGGGAAAATTTATTTTTGAAGAAAAGGCTTTTGGGCACCTGGGTGGCTCAGTCAGTTAAGCCTCTGACTTCATCTCAGGTCATGATCTTATAGTTCATGAGTTCAAGCCCCATGCCAGGCTCTGTGCTGACAACTCAGAGCCTGTAGCCTGCTTCAGATTCTGTGTCTCCTTCTCTCTACCCCTCCCCCACTCATGCTCTGTCTCCCTCTCTCTCTCAACAATAAATACACATTAAAAAATAATAATAAAAAGATAACTTTGGAAATAGTCTCTAAAAGATCTTGTCACCCATCTGTATTTTTTTTTCTTTCAAGTTTTTATTTAAATTCAGTTAACTCACATATAGTGTAATATTAGTTTCAGTAGTAGAATTTAGCCAATTCATCACTTACATGCAATACTCAGGGCTCATCACATATGCTTTCCTTAATCCCCATCACCCATTTAACCCATCCCCCCCACCTACCTCCGGTCAACCAACCACCAGGTTGCTCTCTATATTTAAGTGTCTATTTCTTAAAAAAAAAAAAAAAAATTTAACGTTTATCCATTTTTGAGAGACAGAGAGAGACAGAGCATGAGCAGGGTAGGGCAGAGACGGAGAGAGACACAAAATCCGAATCAGGCTCCAGGCTCTGAGCTGTCAGCACATAAGGCTGACATAAGGCTCGAACCCACAGACCAGACCACGAGATCATGACCTGAGCCAAAGTCGGACACTTAACCGACTGAGCCACCCAGGCACCCCACATCTATAGTTTTTCTAATTCTCTCTTGTTTTCTGTGAAATTTTCTCTTTCTTAAGCCACCTCTGGGGATCTTCCTGCATTGTTTTTACCTTCCCTAATTAGTATCTGAATTTTCTACTAACATAGGAAATAACTGATGCAGAGCTAGAGGTTGTCTTTTCTTATAAAATTATTCCAAGTTCCTCTGAATATGTTTGTCTATTTGCCTAGGTTTAGGAAAGTCTAAAACAATGACTTTTAACTCATATGATCACAATTTAAAATTAACTCTAAAAATGTTTCCTTTTCTGAAAAAGTTTAATATAAATAAGCAATTGAATGTTGGGCTTTCTGCCTGACAAGGAGGGAAATAAGGCTGATCAGAAAGAGAGGGAAGCAGGTAGTGGAGGAGCAGAGGGTAGAGGAATCATAGAATAAAAGTCATTAGTCTGTTAACATCACCAAGATGGTAACACAGATTGACATAGATTGTTCCTAAGTTCACCCTCCCTCACAAGAGAAACTGATTTAAAAAAAAAAAAAAAAAAAAAAAAACAAAGACATCATTGAGAGAATTCTAGAACATGGAGGTGAGGCTGAAGCACCTCCCTGAACCATAGAGACAAGGACAAGGCCAACTGCATTAGAAGAATAAAAGCAGTGGCTACTCATTAACTACATCATCACTCCCACTGGCCAGAGCAGCACCACACTAAAAAGTCTCCCCTGAGTCTTCCATTTCTCCAGTGGGAAAACAGAGCCCACAGGAACAACAAGCCTTCACCCAGCATTGGGAGTTGCTTTGCTGAAGTCCTTACTCTGATCTTATACTATGAGAATTACAGGGGAATTTGAAGAACCCAACCACTAGGAATGTGACTGTAATGGAGAAGAGGGGAGGGGCTTGCAACAACCAGCACACATATCTTAGAAGATCAAGTTCATACCTACAGCGCTCAAAGTAGTAATCCCAACCAGCAGTTTTGTTCATCTACACAGTCAGAGGAACACTCTGGCCATGGAATGTGTTTGGTGCAGATCTGCCTGATTCAGATATATTATAAAGTTTTAGTCATCAAAACAATATGGCACTGCATAAAATCTGACAAAAGAGCAACAGAACAGAATTGAGAACTCAGAAAGTAACCCAAACATACAGTCAACTAATATTTGACAAGGGAGCCAACACTACTCAATGGAGAAAAAGGTGCTTTCAATAAATAGTGCCACAGAATTGGATTCTCACTTGTAAAAGAATGAAATTGGACCCATTTCTTACACCACTAACAATAATTAGCTGCAATTAAATACTTACATGTAAGACCTGAAACCATGAAACTCCTGGAAAAAAAATAAAGGAATAGAAAGTCTTTGCCATGGGTCTTAGTAATAATTTTTTTGATAGGACATCTAAACCACAGGCAACAAAAAAAAAAAGTAAGTAATTGGAACTATATCAAACTAAAAACTATCTGCACAGTAAAGTAAAGCATCAACACACTGAAAAAGTAACCAGTGAAATGGGAAAAAAGATATTTGCAAAAACTTATCTGATCAAGGTTCATTTCCAAAATATATAAAGAACTCAAACAATTCAATTGCCAAAAGATAAATAACCTAACTAAAAAATAGGCAAAGGGCCAGATTAGACATTAAAGGACAATACGTACCTTAAAAAGATGCTCAACATCACTAGTCATCAGGGAAATTCAAATTAAATCTGCAAAGAGATATCACTTCACACCTGTTAGAAGAGCCATGATCTGGAAGACAAAAGATAACAAATGCTAGTGTGTATATGGAGAAATGTGAACCTTTTGGCACTGTTGATGGCACCAGGCACCATGGAAAAAACATGGAGGATCCTCAAAAACTTCAAAGAATTACCATATTATCCAACAATTCCTCCTCTGGGAATATATCCAAAGAAAGGGAAAACACTAACTTGAAAATATTTTTTTGCACCCACTCATTCATAGCAGCATTATTTACAAAAGCCAAAACATGGAGAGAACCTCAGTCTCCATTGATGGATTAAATTGTCTGGTTCCAAGGAAAGGGTCTTGAGTCAGAGTGGGAACCCCTCTGGTCATGACCGGATCTTACAGGGCCCTCCAGGTTTGCTGACTCCTATTTCCACAAAATCAGCACAGGAATACTACATTGATTAGGCAAACCTAAATGTAAAAGAACTATCGGCCTCCACTTTCAGTCTTTAATGTTTCAGAGTGGAAGGTCACAGTACAGTTGTAAGTTTGAGTGATCTAGACAAGTTATCTTAGGCAGTTGTTTTCCCTCTGTAAATATGTTCTATTTTTTTTTTCAACGTTTTATTTTTTTATTTTTTGGGACAGAGAGAGACAGAGCATGAACGGGGGAGGGGCAGAGAGAGAGGGAGACACAGAATCGGAAACAGGCTCCAGGCTCCGAGCCATCAGCCCAGAGCCTGACGCGGGGCTCGAACTCACGGACTGCGAGATCGTGACCTGGCTGAAGTCGGACGCTTAACCGACTGCGCCACCCAGGCGCCCCAATATGTTCTATTTTTGAACTCCACTTGTTTTGGGGAAATACCCGGGTCTTCTCTGGCCTGATGTGGACTCCATATTTCCACTTTGGTGGAAAAAAAACATGGCGTCTGCTCCTCTGTCTGAGCTAAGGTTTTGAATTAGGTTGTCCTTCTCTGCCTTCTACTGGCACCTTGCCTCTTCTGACTTCCCCTCCTCCTGCTCTTTCTGCACCAACTTGGGTGTGGTCTACATAATTGGTTCCTATACCCTCCTCAGTGCCTCAGGCACCATTGGCTCCTCCTCCAATCCTCAAGGTTAAGGAGTAAAATGCACCCGCCTGGACATCTAGGTCTTTTCCAAATAGAATGAATTGCTAAAGCTTTGATTACTGAACATAGGTTTGTGTTTTTAACTTCTTATTGCAGAGAAATTAAGGCTATTTGGACCCATTGGAAAACATGCTTTGTACTTAATTGGTTCATGAATTTACCATCTAAAAAATTCTGGTGTAAACACCTCTCAGTTGGTTACTAAGTCCTCAATTGGAGACTAAGGTTCCCTAAGATTTAAAATTCTGCTAAGTGTACTTAAAACAGATGTAAATAAGGAAAGCAACCCTGTAGGTAGGAAAGTAGAAGGTATGTAAAAAAGATATAAGAAATGGAAATACATTTTTGTTGAGGGTAGAAGAAGGTAATTTTGTCCTAAATGAGACTGGTTATTTGGAGAGAAATGGCTTTGGGACAAAGTTTGAAGGCAAAGGAACGTTGTAAAAGGTTCATGAAAGGAAATCTCTGAAAAGGGATATTATGTGTGTTCAGGATGGACTAAGGTTGAGATGAATAGAATTTTAAAAGTACACTGGGGGGCGCCTGGGTGGTGCAGTCGGTTAAGCGTCAGACTTCAGCCAGGTCACAATCTCGCGGTCCTTGAGTTCGAGCCCCGCGTCAGGCTCTGGGCTGATGGCTCAGAGCCTGGAGCCTGTTTCCGATTCTGTGTCTCCCTCTCTCTCTGCCCCTCCCCCGTTCATGCTCTGTCTCTCTCTGTCCCAAAAATAAATAAACGTTGAAAAAAAAATTAAAAAAAAAATAAAAGTACACTGGTATAAAGCTGAAATTCTGCTTTTCTCTCTGCTCAAATGACAAAGTTTTCTTGGACTACTGATCTGCTCTTGACAAGACAATGCAAACAAAGGTTTGTCTTCCAGGAAAACCAAAGTTTTAGGTTTCATCTTTATCAGGTCTTTGATTACTTAGTTAAAACTTCCAGGGGCGCCTGGGTGGTGCAGTCGGTTAAGCGTCCGACTTCAGCCAGGTCACCATCTCGCGGTCCGTGAGTTCGAGCCCCGCGTCAGGCTCTGGGCTGATGGCTCAGAGCCTGGAGCCTGTTTCCGATTCTGTGTCTCCCTCTCTCTGTGCCCCTCCCCCGTTCATGCTCTGTCTCTCTCTGTCCCAAAAATAAATAAACGTTGAAAAAAAATTAAAAAAAAATAAAAGTACACTGGTATAAAGCTGAAATTCTGCTTTTCTCTCTGCTCAAATGACAAAGTTTTCTTGGACTACTGATCTGCTCTTGACAAGACAATGCAAACAAAGGTTTGTCTTCCAGGAAAACCAAAGTTTTAGGTTTCATCTTTATCAGGTCTTTGATTACTTAGTTAAAACTTCCAGGGGCGCCTGGGTGGCGCAGTCGGTTAAGCGTCCGACTTCAGCCAGGTCACAATCTCGCAGTCCGTGAGTTCGAGCCCCGCGTCGGGCTCTGGGCTGATGGCTCAGAGCCTGGAGCCTGTTTCCGATTCTGTGTCTCCCTCTCTCTGTGCCCCTCCCCCGTTCATGCTCTGTCTCTCTCTGTCCCAAAAATTAATAAACGTTGAAAAAAAAAATTAAAAAAAAAAAAAAAAACTTCCCAATGTTAGGGGCACCTGGGTGGCTCAGTCAGTTAATTGTCCGACTTCGGCTCAGGTCATGATCTCATGGCTTGTGAGTTTCAGCCCCGTGTTGGGCTCTGTGCTGACAGCTCGGAGCCTGGAGCCTGCTTTGGATTCTGTGTCTCCCTCTCTCTCTCTGCCCCTCCCCTGCTCATACTCTGTCTCTCTCTGTCAAAAAATAAATAAACATTTAAAAAAAAATTTTTTTTTAAACTTCTCAATGTTAAAGGAGCTAGGTTTTGGTAACAACTATACATTCACCTTTAGGATCTTTTATTGCCACTTTGGTTGAATATAGAAAATTGTAAGATTTGTAAGATCTGTAATCCTATTTAGGATGCACTTATGACTTCCTAAGGTTTTAACAAACTTCCCAGGATTTAAATGGTAAATGAAGTCTTTTTGACCAATTAGGCCCTTTTATTTGGGATGCTAAGTTACTTGGAAAACCACTGTTGTACAACGGTAAACCTTAGGTTGTACTGCATAAGTAAATGCTGTAACTGCCCAAATATATATGCAATTCCTAAAGTTTGGATGTTTTGGTATAAGGTCATCACTTAATATTCTAATTACTCAAAATGTTATGTGTTGCAGAAATAACCGAATTTCTTTGTCAACTGCATCATAATGAACTCTCATCAGATCTTTAACAATGTCTATTTCTGAGATTTTGTCATTTATAATTGTTCTTATTCTCTCACAAAATGTGTTTCTTCTTCAAGGAAATTTATAAAGAGGACTTTGGGGACAAATACAGGTATTCAACATCTTTAAGATTAATACTAAAATCGGTAAGAGTTTCCAGAACTAAAAAGCTTTATTCAAATTGAACAAGAATTAGGAACATGGGATTAAATGAACTGAGGAATATTATAGTTTTGTGATTCTTGTTGAAAATATTGTTGGTTCTCTAATGTTTGCTCTTCTAGATTAAGGACACTTCTCTTAAGATATCTATCATATACAGAAATGGCATAAAGTATTCATTTGTAAATAAAGCATTTATCTTTTCTCTCTACATAACTCCCCTGAAATTCAAAAACTCTCAGTGAGTATTCTTTCTTTAATGGCAACTACAATTGTTTGCATAAGTTCAATAAGAATCTGTTCATCTTGTAACAGGTCACCATTGGAAATACTGGTTATTTTACCAAGGTTTTGACTGGAATGTCATATTGGAGAGTGACATTCATAGACTCAGATATGACCAGACAGCTTTAAGGAACTAAGGTTGGCTTTATGAAACATGGAGCCATAAAGTCCCTTAGAAATGTTGGCCTGATACCTTGCTTACAGAGTTCCCAGCAGCCTCACCAAGTGAGTAAAGGTCACTTCCTGGCAGGTGCAGGAACCTCAGGATATCTTGGGGACCTCATGAAGAGGAATTCGCCCAGTTCTACAGGTATTGCAGGCCTGTCTGATGGAAAGTATTTGGCCTGGCTTCTGGCCTGGAGAGGCTACTAAAAGTTCAACCCACAGATTCCTTATAAAAGGTTCCAGCAAAGCAAACTTTAAAAGATCCTCGTGATCAATCACTATTCTTGTTGAGCTTATGTAAATAATTGGGCTAGGTTTGTTAAGACTTGACTTTTTCTACAAATGCATTGGTCTCAATTTGGCTATCTCTGGAAAGGGGGGTTTTTAGAGAGAACAACTATGTTTCAATAATGCACCATTATGGATGTTAAATTCTAGTTATGATTGCCTTTAAATGTTTGTTGTTTGCCTAAACTGGACAACTTGAGATAAACTTCAGAAAACTGTCACAGTATTTCATATATAGGCAATCTTCTGTGCTTGTTATACTATGGGGATAATAATAAAACCTCATGGGGATATGATTATTTAAACAACTGGAAAACAGGATGGATCTCTAAATATGCAAACCATATCTTCCCTAAACCTGATCTGAAAGTTACCAGAAACCCGCCCCTTTTGAAAACTTGGAGGTGGACTTTACAGATATACAACCAAATAGAGGATTCAGTTTCAGGTATCAACCCATGGGTCCCTCACTCCAGAGCTAAGAAGGCAAACTCAGAGGAACCCTCAACCTGGTGAAGTGATCCAAATCCAGTCAACCCGCTTAAACTGACCCTCAAAAAGACACTGGCCCCTGAGACCTCCAGCCCTCCCCCAGCCACACCCTGGAAGCTGGCTGGTCTCTGCATGGCAGGAGCTTGAGGAATCAACACGTGAACCGAGCCCAGGGGGTTGGATGCAACTCTGCCAGCCCTTGCCCCTTAACTGGTGTCACAGCCCTGATATTACTTCTTTCTGTTGGGCTGATAAAGATTGCACCAACAAGCTGGACATGGGACAAAAGATGCATGCTGGGTCTCAGATACCTCCTCTGGATGGGAGGATTATTAAGTATTGCCTGTATATTATGATAACCTCTCTCACCCTCACAACTGCCACTTACCCACTTTGCCCCCAGGATTGTTATATGACAATAAGGGGGTCAAGGGCATTCAGCTCCTTCACCTCACTCTGCAAAGATTGCTACAAGGAAAAAACATCCACTCTCTGTCAGTCACCCAGTGCCCCAAGGACTAAGTATTGGGCCATAGAGATAACCGAAAATATCGGGAACCCATGTTACAACAAGGGCCTCCAGAAAGGGAAGTGAGCTTGCTACACTTACCTTCTTCAATGAGGGATCTCAGACAGGGGAGGGGTGCAAGACAGGTCCCTTCAAAAAGCTATAAAGGATACCCAGGATAGGGTAATACAAGCCGTTAAGGCAACCACTCCCCTGGCAGCCTACCAAGGATTGAACCTTTCAGCCCTCAATCATATGCTTACCAATTCCCCACTCCAGCGTTGGGCCAACACTACTCTACAAGTCCTCCATAAAATAGATAATCACACCCAAACCTGCTGGGTGTGTTTGCCCTTCAGCCAGAGGGCTTACTTAGCTACTCCCATCTCTTTGACCTAGGAGGCTCCTGAAAATCTCGAAACCAACACCTCTGTCTTAAGTGACCCTGGCCACTGGGATCTGTCTCACAAATGCCGACAATCTAATCTGTACAGTCCCTGAAGGTATGAACAGTACCTCTCTATGCAGAAGAAATATAACCTTAAAAAGGAATACAACCCTACATTCAATCCCTGGGGTGTTCTACCTGTGTTCTAATTTGGCCTACCGGTGATGCTTAGAGGCCAACTGGACTCAGATATGTTATCCATCTTCCTAACCCCAGAGATATCCGTATACACTGAAGATCAGTTCCTAACAGCCTTTAGCCCCAAGTCCAGGGCTAAACTGGCAATCTTGCTACCCGTTCTGATAGGAGCAGGAATTGCGACAGGAATAAGAACTGGAATAGGCAGCATAGGTTCATCCATAGGACTATACCATAGTCTATTTCAAGAGCTAAATGAATACATGGAATGGGTGGCAGATTCTCTGGTAACCTTACAAAGCCAAATAAACTCTCTGGTGGCAGTGACCCTCCAAAATAGGCGAGCCCTCGACCTCCTCACTTCAGAAAAAGGAGGGACTTGCATCTTTCTGGGGGAGAAATGTTGCTCTTTTGTAAACCAGTCAGGAATACTTACAACTAAGGTTAAGGAACTCAAGGAAAGAATTCAATGTAGACAACAGGAAAGTATCAATCAATGGAAAGGATGGGATCTCACGGACTGGGCATTCTGGCTTCCTGCCCCTCCTCTCCATAATTTTACTTGTATCCATCAACTCCTGTATACTGAATGCCGAGGTACCTTTTATTGAAAACACTGTTGCTTGCTAAACTACAGCACGTATCTTAGCCTTCTGCGAGTACCACCCTGTAAAACTGAAAGGTGATGGGTACCAGAAGTTTTTTTTTTTAAAAGGCATCAAAGCGGGGAATGTTGGAGAAATGAAGAAAGTATTGAGCCAAAGATGGCCGACAGGACTAAAACAAGCTCTCTTCTCTAGCTTAGAGACCCCTCTTCCAGGTTCTTCTTGCCCTGCTTGTCGCACGCGTGAAAACCTGCCACAGATATGGAAGCTGACAACTATAAATTACCCTTCCCACTTGCATTCGGCGCTCAGATCTTTGGAGAAATGGTCTCCTCTGAACCAGCTGGTGTTAAATAAATCTCTGATCTGCCAAGATCTCTGAGTGCCGCTTGGTTTTTCTGCCAGCATTCCAGCCTGTTTCCATGCCACAAGTACAAAACCACCGAGATCATATCATGCATATTTTCAGACCACAACACTATGAAACTTGGAGCCAACCACAAGAAAAAAATTGGACAGACCACAAATACATGGAAGTTAAAGAACATCCTACTAAAGAATGAATGGGTTGACAAAGTTAAAAAAAAAAAATACATGGGAACAAATGAAAATGAAAGCACAAAGTCCAGAACCTTCACAATGTAGCAAAGGTGGTCATAAGAGGGAAGTGTATAGCAATACAGGTCTACATCAAGAAGCAAGGAAAATCCCAAATACACAACCCAACTTTACATCTAAAGTAGCTAGAAAGGGAATAGCAAATAAGGCCTAAAGACAGCAGAATAAGGGAAATAATAAAGATTAGAGCAGGAATAAAAGATATAGAAACAAACAAACAAAAACAGAACAGATCAACAAAACTAAGAGGTGGTCATGTCTTTCTTTCTTTCTTTCTTTCTTTCTTTCTTTCTTTCTTTCTATGCTTATTTCTTTTTGAGAGAGAAAGAGAGAGCCAGCATGAGCAGGGAAGGGACAGGGAGAGACAGAGACACAGAATCCAAAGGCAGCTCCAGGCTCTAGGCTGTCAGCACAGAGCCTGATGTGGGGCTCGAACTCATGAATCGCAAGATCATAACCTGAGCTGAAGTCAGACACTTAACTGACTGAGCCCACCCAAGTGCTCCAAGAGCTGGTTCTTTAAAAGAATTAATAAAATCAATAACCTAATAGTCATTCAAAAAGAAAGGAGAAAAGACCAAATAAATAAAATTATGAATAAAAAGAGATCAGAACCAAAACCACAGAAATACAATTAGAAAAGAACATTATGAAAAACATATGATAAAAAATTGGGCAATATGGAAGCAATGGATACATTCCTAGAAATATATAAACTACCGAAACTAAAACTGAAAGAAACAGAAAATTTAAACACATCCATACCCAGCAAACAAATTGAATGAGTAATCAAAAATCTCTGAACAAACAAAAGTCTATGACCAACAACAAACAAATGTCTATCAGACATTTAAGAAATGTTAATAACTATTCTTCTAACTATTCTTCTTAAACTGTTCCAAAAACTAGAAATGAAAGGAAAACTTCCAAATTCATTCTATGAGGCCAGCATTACCTTTACTCCAAAGATAAAGTACCCACTAAAAAGGAGAATTATAGGGGCACCTGGGTGGTTCAGTCAGTTAAGTGTCTGACTTTGGCTCAGGTCATGATTTCATGGTTCCTGAGTTCGAGCCCTGAGCTGTGCTGACAGGTCAGAGCCTGGATCCTGTTTCTGTGTCTCCCTCTCTCTTTCTGCCCCTCCCCTACTTGTACTTTGTCTCTCTCTCTCAGAAATAAATATAAGTAAGTAAGTATATAGGAGAATTGTAGGCCAATATCTCTGATGAACATGGATACAACAAGATACTAGTCACTTGAATACAAAAGTACATTAAAAGAATTGTTCACCACGATCAAGTGGGATTTATTCCTGGGTTGCAAGGATGGTTCAATATTCACAAACCAATCAACATGATACACCACATTAATAAAGGAAATGCACCACATTAATATCCTGAAAGGATAACGTTCTTCCAATGTTACATTATCCTCTCAAATGCAGAAAAAGTGTCTGACAAAATATAGCATTGATTCTTGATAAAAACCTCAACAAAGTAGGGATAGAGAACATACTTCACCATCACAAAGGTCATATATGTCAGCCTAAACACCCAGTCTAATATCATCCTCAGCGGGGAAAAACTGAGACCTTTTCCTCTATGGTCAAGAACAAGACAGGATGTCCACTCTCACCATTGTTATTTAACATAGTACTGGAAGTCCTAGCCTCAGCATTCAGACAACAAAAAGAAATAAAAGGCATCCAAACTGGCAAGGAAGAAGTCAAACTTTCCCTATTTTCAGACAATGTGATACTGTATGTAGAAAACCTGAAAAACCACCAAAAAGTTGTTAGAACTGATCTCATGGTTCAGGAGTTCAATCTCATCAGGCTCTCTGCTGTCAGCATGGGCCCTCTTCAGATCCTCTGTCCCCCGCTCTCTAGCTGCACCTCCCCCACTCGTGCTCTCTCTCTCTCAAAAATAAATAAACATTTTATTTTTTTCAAAAAGAGAGTTTAGGAGCACCTGGGTGGCTCAGTCAGTTGAGCATCCGACTTCAGCTCAGGTCATGATCTCGCAGTTTGCAAGTTTGAGCCCCACATTGGGTTCGCTGCTGTCAGCACAGAGCCCACTTCAGATCCTCTGTCTCTCTCTCAAAAACAAATTAAGCATTTAAAAGTAATAATAAAAATAAAAGAGAGTTCAGTTCTTTATTACAAACACCATCTACACAATCACCAACCATTTTTCCAATGTTACCACCCATTTTTTTTCATTTCTTTCCTTTCTATTCATATGGTCCCCCTTTTAATTTTAAGCAGTGACCATTTTGTCTGAATCCATGATAGATTTCTCACTCAACATATTACTGTAGTCTTGTATTCACATTCTATCCTTCACATAGATAGTTTCCAGAACATAGCAAAAGGCACACTTTTTTTCTGTAGCCTCCTCCAAAAACCTTCTATGCTTAAAACTGACGAACATCTTTATTACTATACAAATCAATCACTCAATTTATCTATTTTCACCTACCCATCGATACATCTCCCCCATTAGGCACTTTAAGTGAAAGCCAACCCTACTAATTATTGTATCATGTTAATTACCTGTTCTTGGCCCATAAATTGACAAGAACAGTTGCTAAAAATTTGAACATTGGGCTCAGGATCATGAAGTTCTCAAATGTTACTGGAGGTTCCCTGTTTATGGATTTTTTTTTAAAGATAGAATCAAATGTGTGATTTGGAATTAGAATAAATAATTAAAATTATTTCAAGTAACAGAATTAAGAATTATACTGAAGATTAAATAATCAATATATATATTTTCCATTGCTGTATAATTTTGATGAGCAGGTGATAATTATGAGCTGGTGATAAAATATTTTACATTTGTTCAATGCCTCCAGAATGTGTTTGATGGGCTTCTTACACTGCATACTATTAGGAAATGGCTTTATCTAGGGAGCACAAAGGCATTGTCTGCTTTGAATACAACTGTGTTTTCATAAAAACGTATTAATGGCCACACTGCCAATGCTAAAACTGCAGTAAATATTAGCCTATGACTAAAAATTTGAAAACTTTCAACATTATATCTTAGAACTGAAATATACTGGACAAAAATTATGAATATATGTTTTTAAAGCATGGAATGCATTTGAACCTTTATTTTGGCTGCTCATACAATGCAGAATTTCAAAAAGATGCATAAAAACTCAATTTTACTTCATTATTGATTATTTTCTATTATGTTAAAGAAGACAGACTAAAATATTGCCATAATATATAGAGTGGTTTTTTTTTTTTTTTTTTCAGTCTTCAAACACTCACCTGGTAACATTTAGTGTATTATTTGCTTATTTCACAAGGGTAATTAACATCACTAATATTTGGGATGTATTTCATACCTAGCACTATAATTTTGCCTTTACATTGAGCCTAGGCTCTAAAATTGACACACCTGTACAGAAAAAAGATTAGGAATCAAATATTTCTGCTTTTATTTGTGAGTAATCAGTATTTAATGTAAAACAGAAAAGATAATCCAATTATGTGATTGAAAACTAAAGTGATTGAAGGTAGCTTTTATTTATACCTTATTAATAAACCATGGACCATTATGCAAAAAAATGCATTCAAAATATTAAACATCTTCAAATAATTATTTATTAGCATGTCAGTTTTCCACAATGAGAAATGCAATGTAATTTAAACACAGCACAGTGGTCTATGTATATGCATAGAATGTTTTATAACATTCCTCCTTCCTTTCTTTTTTTTTTTTTTCCTTCCCCTCCTCCTCCTTCCTTTCAATGATCATCAATATTCACAACAATGGCTAATACAAAGACAGTGCCAGCCACTTCTCTGCGAAGGAGGCAATGACATCTAGGAAGAAGTTCTTTTCCAGTACATTTCAAGTTGATGAAAAAAAAAATTCAATTTCAACATAAAATCCACGTGTGTGATGGTAGCAAACAAAATGTTTTTATTTTTTATTTTTTTAACGTTTATTTATTTTTGGAGAGACAGAGAGAGAGAGCGTGAGCAGGAGAGGGGCAGAGAGAGACACACAGAATCCGAAGCAGGCTCCAGGCTCTAAGTTGTCAACACAGAGCCCAACATGGGGCTTGAACCCATGAACCATCAGATCATGAGCTAAGGCAAAGTCAGAGGCTTGACCAACTGAGCCACCTAGGCACCCTGCAGACAAAATGTCTTTAGAGATGGGAGATGAGGGACTTCTAGGGTCTTTACTCTGGGAAATATTGTTTATTGATTAGCTGATGATTGGTTAATGATTCATCCGATAAAAACTTTCCAGTCAGTTTTAAGTAAAGCACTGTCATCAAACACAGAAGATTTGGTCACTAGGAGCAACAGAAAATGAGAATGAATACAATCCTTAGTTATAGCAAGGTGCACATAAATGGAAAAAGGGAAAGATTTCAGTTGAAAGATTATAGATTTTCCATTTGTTTTGTGGAATCCAATGACATCTATAATGTGTTCTAAATATGATTATTTAAAAAGTCTTGATCTCAAGGATCCAAATTTACACGTATTAAGATAATCGCATAAATACTGAGTATGTGTTTATGTAATACGCCTTTAATTGCTGGGAGATCCTCCTTTCCAAGAGCAATTTTAATTGATGCTGGAATCTGTCCAATTTCAAAACCAAAATTTTGACTTGAAAAAAGGATGACTTCTGGCTGTCCCCAAACACCCAAACAATGGGGTTTGTTCTCCAGGAACCAAAAGGTGTCATTGTCACTAGCCCCTATCAAGTGTCAGAAATCACCACAGTCTACCTGTGAATCCATATCAGACAGTTAATTTTCCTACACTAGACAGTACAAGTGGAAGACCAAAATAATAAATAATATAATAATGTTCAGTATACCCAAAGTGGTATACCTCAAGTAAAATACATTCTGTAGACTATATTATACAAAATTCAGTCTGAAATACTAATCCTGTTAGCTTTCAGAAATGGAAGACTATTAAAAAAATGAATTACTTATGGTAAGTAGGAAACTCTTCTCCCAGATCTGGATGTGTACTTAGAAGGGGCAAAAGAAAAAGAGTTTCTGGTGGGAAAGTTGGAGGAGAACACTCATAGGTCCAATGAATAGTGTAGATTGACCCCTTTTTGGGGTCTCAGTTCCCTATATAGAAAACCCTTGGGATTGGGGCACCCGGGTAGCTCAGTTGGTTAAGCGTCTGACTTCAGCTCATGTCCTGATCTCATGGTTTGTGGGTTCAAACCCCGCGTTGGGCTATGTGCTGACAGCTCAGAGCCTGGAGCCTGGAGCCTGCTTTGGATTCTGTGTCTCCCTCTCTCTCTCTCTGTTCCTCCCCTGCGTGCAGTCTGTCTCTCAAAAACAAACATTACAAAACTATAGATAATACTTGGGACTGACCTGTAAGGAATTTTCTTCATCTCACTGCACTGAGCATGAAATCCTGTACCTAATACAGATTTAAGACCCCAAGGATAACACCTGCACAGTATACTACCATTTTTTTTTTTCATGGAGGTAGGCAGCATGTACATCTTAGCTATTGATATTTGATTACACATACTGAACAGTCTGGAAAGTTTTGAAATATTTAACTAAGTATCTCATTTAATGCAATAGATATTTTTCTGCAAAGTTTTATGTACAATGTCTTTTGTCAGTACATTTGCATTTTAATTCAGTAGCACAACAAATTTGTGGTCATTTTGCAATGCAAATGTGGTTCCAGAATCTAATTTGTTGTTTTAGAAATGTGTATTTATACAGGTGTATTTATCTTACACCAAGATATCTTGTGGCTGTAAAAAATGAAATACTTCTTAAGACAAAATGAACTCTGATTACAGACCATGAGGCTGGCATGTATGTCAAAGAAAATATTTATTGGTACAATCATTCTCTGTAATACTCTATTTCTGTTTTCCCGAGGAAAGTACAATATTGTATAAAAAAGTACTTAAATTTTATTTGCCAGAAATAGTTAATATTTCATGAAATGTCTGTTGTATACTATACTTTAAGATCTCCTTTAAATTTTGGTGACTTTTAAACCCTAAGCTTCTAATACGAAATTTGGTATTTCTTAAAGGAAAAGACCTTAGAATGTTGCATTCTTCATGTTAACAAATCCCTGTTATCAAGTATTTCTTGCTGTATGTGTTGGCCATGAGAATACAGTTCTCCAGTCTCCAAATGCTTGAAGCATTACTGCCTGACAGCTCCAGCTGCTGAGCTCTGTAACTCATCACATGTTTGTACGGAGGCCACACTTCCCACAGGCTGCTCCCAGCCAATGACCAAATGTGGCAGAGCATTCCTGGGAGACGCAGAAGTCTTCTGATGATGATTTTAATTTAAGGCCTCCCCAAGAATTCTTCCAATCTTCACTGACCTTTCCTTAGTACTGCACCATACGTGCTTCCACAAACCACCTTTCCTTCTTTCTCTCTCTCCTTCACTCAGGATAAGACCTACATGGTGGGTCAGATGGCTCTCTCAGCCGATCTCACCTCCCCTTCCCCAATTTTCTCTCACTAGTGTTCCCCCTGATAAATCTGAATAATTTAATCCCACATTGATTTCTGCTTATCTATGCTATATGGGTTAAAAACCCAGATTAACGTACTCCTAAATGCTAGGCAGTTTGGTAAGTGCTATGAAATATAAAAATTTTAAGTCAGGGTCATTGACCCAAATTTCTCCCTTATCTTTATATCTTCTGTGCCTACTCTTGTAAATGCATGGCATTTGATTAAATTATTGCCAGGAAACTTATGGCTCTAAAATTCTGTGATCTTTACTTACAAGATTATTAGTAAGAATACTGTGGTGAATTAAATATGGCCACAAATGTTTTGTCATTTCCCCAGTCAAGATGTAGTATTTATTTCCCCTCTCCTGGAATCAGAGCTGTCCCTGTAACTGCTTAAACCACAGGAGGTGGAGAAAGCAACATGGCCACTTTCAGACTAAACCTTAAGAACTATGGGCAGCTTCTATGTTCCATATCAGCAGTTCAGTTGTTAGCTAGAGAGAACACACAGAGATCTCAGGTGGGGAGAGGAGGCTCTGAAGATTACATAGAGAGGGAAAGCAGTCCAGCAGTGCCATTGACCCAGCTCCAGATGCCATCTGACTGCAACTACATGAGACCCAAGTGAGACCAGAAAGAGAACTACCCAGTTGATCCCAGATAATCAACAGAACCACTGTTGATTAAACTGTCCCAACCACTAAGTTTCAGAATAGTTTGTTACACAGCAAGAGATAACTGAAACAATATCATGTCTATCACAATGAATTATCTTATTAATCTTATTAAATACGTATGTTTAAATTCACTTATTGAATAAATAATGTGTATATATAAAATATATTTAATACATGAACATTTCCATGGATATATACAGACACACTTATGTGTATATATGTGTGTTTGTATATACAAAATGTATGTATAGGTGTATGTGTATGGATGTGTGTGTGTGTCCATATAAATTCTATAGAGAGTTTTCAGCTACAAAGCAAAGATAGTGATTAGGATTGGTAGAGATAAATAACTGTCATGGGGTTAAAGAAAAGACCAGGGCAACCAGGGTAATTAGTGTGATGTTCCAGCTGGTAGAGCCATAAAAGGGGAGTAGGATTTAGATAAGGAAAGAAACAGTGAGGGGAAGCAATGTATGCGAGGGACATATTCTATGTCATAGCTCTGTATTTACCTATGTGTGATTAAAGTAAATATAAGTAGCCAAATGAAAGATCTAATTGAAACTGAAGTTTCTTCCTATGAATGATAGTTAACTCTATTGCACCTTTAATATTACATAGCTTATTATATTATATCATGGGTTATAACTGCGGGGTAAAATATCTTACATCTTTCTATGACTGTATTACAATTTTAGTTTTTTAATGTCTTTGTCAAGTGTTTTGGACTGGATATGAAATACATTTCAACATTTTACATCTCAGATGCCAGCATTTCTTAATGTCAGAAGTGAAAGGCATGCCACTTTTACAATTATTGTCTGTGATTATGCAGAAAACCATTTGCTCTCAACTTTTATGGATGATATTAGAAAATCATCAAGGACAATTTTTTTTCATTTTGGAAGATGTGAAAATACTGAGTCACATATTCTTTTTTATTTTTATTTTTTTAATGTTTATTTAGTTTTGAGAGACAGAGAGAAACAGAACCCGAGTGGGGGAGGAGCAGAGAGAGAGGGAGACACAGAATCTGAAGCAGGTTCCAGGCTCTGAGCTGTCAGCACAGAGCCCGACGCGGGGCTCAAACCCATGAACTGTGAGATCATGACCTGAGCCGAAGTCTGATGCTTAACCGACTGAGCTACCCAGGCGCCCCTATTCTTTTTAATTAAACGCTCCATGTTCCCTTCTGAAGCCAAAGGTAGTGCAGTAGGGTACTGAAGCTCAAGAAAAATGAATGTCCCACAGCTTCCCAAATCTACATTCAGTGACTCTACACTGATAGCTTGGAATACCAAGGTGGGAGTATTTAAATTAAATGAGGTAATTTTGTTTGTTTTCTGGAAAGCAGGTGGTTAAACATTTATTAGTATACTGAGGGTGAGATTTGGTCCAATGTATACATGTATAATTGTATACAAAGTATACAGTTTGCCCTAATGTATACAATGATACATTAAGATTCACCCCAAATAGGGGCGCCTGGGTGGCTCAGTAGGTTAAGCTGCAGCTCAGGTCATGATCTCGCAGTCCGTGAGTTCGAGCCCCGCATCGGGCTCTGTGCTGACAGCTCAGAGCCTGGAGCCTGTTTCAGATTCTGTGTCTCCCTCTCTCTGATCCTCCCCCGTTCATGCTCTGTCTCTGTCTCAAAAATAAGTAAATGTTTAAAAAAATTTAAAAAAAAATTCACCCCAAATCAAGACTTTCTACAATTGTTTTATTCACCTGCACTTTTCCGTGGTCCAATTTAATCTTTGATATGACTCTCAGAAAATACTGTCTCCACTGAGACCTGGTCCTGCACTAGCTCCTACTCATCTCTGCTCTTTATTAGCTCTGAAAACTGTAGAAGAGACTGATATGCTGTAGTCACTCCTGCAGGTCATGGCACTGCAGCAGCAGGCAGAGGCAAAGGTCTCACCTCCTCATGACCCCTCTTACTGGTGGGACATCACTAGGAGAGCAGGTGCATGTGGAAAGTTATGTTCCTCCACACAGTTCCTCTATGAAGCCTTCTCTAGCTTTCCAAATTTGGTTAAGACCCAGCAGTCATTTCCTAGTTCCTTTGTGTTTTTTCTCACAATTGTCTTACTGTACTTGCTAACTGAATTCTTTAATACGTCCCATAAGTCCCAGGGCATTGTGCCTCCGCCCGAATATGTGATGCGCCCTCTACTAAGTTTAAGTTCTAGGCAAAGGGGTACTTTCTCAATTAATCCTCCAAATGAGCCACTCTTTTCTGACTCTGCATTCTGACAGCCACTTCCTTTGTCTACACCCTTTCTCCTATACTTTGTTTGGCTTCATCTTCTCAATCCTTTGGCTCTACATTTAAATGTTCCTGCCTCAGAAAATCGCCGGTTTCCCAGATCAGTCAGTTCTCTCTGCTATACACCTCAATCATTACTTTCCATCCATAGCATGTATTTCAGTTCTATTTAATTAAGAAGCTGTGTGATTACCCATGTACTGTGGAAAGTTTCTACAGGAAGGTTTGTTCACCTCTCTATGATCTTAAATAGTAAATAGCATAACAGTATGACAGGGCATGACATAACAGAGCTTGACATGATAGCAGCCCATGTCATGGGCTGTTTATTTACCCTGTTAAGTAAATATGAGCCACCACTTAAATTCACAAATAGGAGTTCACCCCTAGCATAGTCTTGAAGTCAAGCCATTTTCAGTCAGTGGACACTTCCATAAATCATATTCAAACTATGATGGTGATAATATCAACATTGAATGGTAGTAACTGAACCATCATGAATCTGGCATATTTAGATGTAGAGTGTACCTTTCACTGAATCCAACTTGAGGATCTCATTTTTCTATTTTAGGATTTCTAGAATGTAGTGGGAATTATATGTGTGTGTGTGTGTCTGTGCGTGTGTGGGTACACACACAGACACACACACACATATACACATATATGTATATAATATCATGATGTATTTGTATTTTTCCCACACTATATTATTATTGTGTGTGTGTGTGCGCGTGCGCACTACCCTCAAAACTTGCTAAAGAAAACATCTGCCGGGGTGCCTGGGTGGCTCAATCGGTTAAGCGGCCGACTTTGGCTCAGGTCATGATCTCACGGTCCGTGAGTTCGAGCCCCGCGTCGGGCTCTGTGCTGACAGCTCAGAGCCTGGAGCCTGTTTCAGATTCTGTGTCTCCCTCTCTCTGACCCTCCCCTGTTCATGCTCTGTCTCTCCCTGTCTCAAAAATAAATTAAAAAAAAGTTAAAAAAATAATGTTTAAAAAAATAATAATGTTTAAAAAAAAAAGAAAACATCTGCCACCATTTTTAAAAAAAACAACTAGAGTTACCAATTACTTTTTGGAAGTACAAGCCATATCATCTACACAATGATACAACCAAATTCCTGCAAAAGTACATTCTGCAAAGTTTTGCAAAGTATTGATTACAAGATTTTGTAAAATCAGCAAAGAATTTCAACCTACGTATTTTGGTTCCTCCAAAACCTGGAATTATGCCTGGATGTAAAAAATTTCATAAGTCAAAGAAAGTCATCCTGAAATTAGTGACACAAACAATGAGAAAGGAGGGGAAAAAACGAATGTTACCTGGAATATACTTATTAGTAAATAAGGAACATCAGGTTCTTTCCAATAATTAAAATATATTAATTAGTTCTTGACAATATCTTTCAAAAATTAACTATACAGATTTAAAAATACATATTTAGAGGCCTTAAACTATATTATATAAAATTGCTAAAAGTAATTCAGTAATATTAGAATACAGTATAAAACATGTTTTTCTCAGAGGGAAAAATGTGTGAAATTGTAACACGCTAATTAAATGAATGTTGCATGGAGTACAATCAAGAAAACTACCTCTAGAACCTTTCAAGACAGAGGGCAGGAGAAATGTACTCTGAGACATTGTCTAGGCTTGATACATTAACTGGAACAGGAGTTTCTATTTCAGGGCACTAATCTACTTTGTATTTATATTTACATTTATATTTATATTTATATTTATATTTATATTTATATTTATATTTACTTGTATTGATTTGTACTTAACCACTAGAAAGGAATGGAAACTTTTGATGTTATTCTACGTACCAGTCAAGAGAAAAGTAACAATTACCAATTGATGGCAATCTTGAACAATTTTAAGGGGAGGGTCCTCTTCTTCAAAAGAGAATGTTTAAAAGTGCATCAGAGTAAAAAGAAGTTGTCTTTTCCTTTTTTCTTTTTTTTTTTTAATACAATTTAAGTAAAAGCCTTTCTTGTACCTAATAGAACAGATTTCAACACTCTCTCAACCTGGAATTTGAGTTGACTAAGAGAAAACAGAGTTGATCTTTCTCCTTTAAAAGTTCCCACATTTATGACTGAGACATAGAAACACTTACCTGGGTTAAAGACAACAGAGTTTAAGAAAGTTTTAACAAACAAGATATGCCAACCAACCAACCACTGCAGTATCCGACCACCTTGGGACAAAGGCTTCACAAGGGGCAAAAGGAACAGCCTAGCCTGTCACCTTCTTGTTATCTGACACCGTATTAATATTAGCCATCAGAAGTTTGTCAAACTGGGGAAGGTCAGTGAAGGGGAGATGTTTCATGCTAAACCTTTCCTGAAGGACTAGTTTTGGCACTACTGTAGTAAGAGGGATGCCAATAGTAGTGGAAAATAACAGCTCTTGCAAACACAATGTCAAGTTAAGATGTGTCTTCAAAAAAATGCCAATTTTCCGACTACGAAAATAACAAGTAGGTAAGTCTGCACATGTAAATTACCACAGCAAGCAAAACTTCCAGGGTTAGGTTTGGAACTCGACTGTCACCAAGACACTACTACCTTGTTGTTACCTAAATAAACTTGCTAACAGGAAAAGAAAAACTGGTTAAATAAAACGAGTGACAGTTCAGGACCCCTTCAAACCGCGAGAAACTTGTTCGGACCGACGGTGCCACCTCCGGAGTCCGGATCGCAAGCCGCCCGGGTCGGGTGTCTGCGCGAGGACCGGCCCCGTCCGTCTTCTGGCGATTACCTCGGGCTGCAGCCGTCCGCGGGATCCTCCTTCCCGGGGTGCCCCCGCGGTCCGGGCGGCGTCCGGAGGCGACGCGGTGGCGGGAGCCCGGCGCGGGTGGTGACTCGGGCTGGTCCCGGGCGCAGGCGGCGCGGGGAAGGAAGCGGCTGCCGGGCGAGCGTGGAGGGCGCGCCGGGGACTCGCGCGCTCGCCCCGACGCGCACCGCGTCCCGGGAACCGCCCGGCCGCGCCGCCGCGTCCTGGCTCCCGGCCCGAGAGCGCCCCCGCCCGGAGAGGAGGAGAGGAACCCGGCGGGACACCCCGACTGGAGGCCCCTCCATGGGCTGTGCCAAGGAGTGAATTGCTCAGAGAGCCCAAAGTAGGACGCAGGCACAGAGGATGGTTTACTCCCCAATCCTAAAACGGTGGGTGGGAAGAGGCCCATTATTCGCCTCATAATATAAACTTATTATCAAAACAGGTGACTGTCATTTTGGCCTGACAGTGAATGAGTCCAGATCACATGTCTCCGTTGGGTTTCGTCGGACCCTCAGCAAGTGTCTTTAGGATTGTATGTTCCTGACGCTGGAAATGACAGAGAGCCCCAAGGAAAAGGCTGAGATGTTGCTTCTCTGTCCTCAGAATCCAGCACAAATTCCCTGAACATAGTAGGCACATGGTAACTGATGGTTTTGTTGCATGTACAGAATGAACTGATGCAGAGAGGAAAGCGGGTATTTCCCTTTCTAAATGACCATTTTGCCCAGGCTTTAGCAGGCAAATACAAGACCACCAATTTAATACTATTTTTCTTGTTTTGTTTTCCAGAGTCAGCATTTGATTAGGGGGCTGAGACACCCCCACCTCCACCAGCCCTTTGCTTCTGGTAACCGAAAACAAAGAGGAGCCGTTTCTCCATTTCCGTCACCCTATACAAATTCCTGACCTGACCTCGGGTGATATGATACAGACTTGCGCTGATGTCATTGTACCCCCACCCCCCGCCCCACAATATAGATACTGTTTCAGAGATGATTGTGGCAGAAATCAAGCTCCCCAGAGACAAAAAAGATAGCTATCCCTATCAGAATTTTTGCATTCACTTGGATTGGACAAGAGTATACATTCACACTCCACATCTATGTTAATTCTCCAGCCTCTTTTAACTCTCCAGCCACCCGGTGTAATGGAATCTGAAAAAATCCAAACCAGCTGGACATCCGACAGAATGTAACAGTGGTCCACATAATAATCCTTTGCTAAGCAAACTGGATGGACAAGAAGTGACTAGTATCTTGGCAGCCTTGGTAAAACACATGGACTCTAGAAGGTGGTACATAAATCCTACAAAGATACATATCAGAAAAACTTTTAGAAGTCCTAAGGTCTGGGACCTGTTAAGATATCCCTTCAAAGTAAAGGAAGAACTACTACATCTTGTACCTTTCACTGCTAAAAAGGAAGCTGAATGCCTGGTATGCCTTTTTGAATTCTGGAAGCCACATATTCCATGTTTGGGAATACTGCTTTGGCCAATACATCAGGTAGCCATAAATGTCACCAGCTGTGTGGGGACAAGAGCAGGAAAATACTGTAGTAAGTTTGGGCTGCAGTGCAGTGTTTAATCCTAGTAAGTCCTGTGGAACTAGAGGTTTAAGTGGGAAAAGATGCCATTTAGAGTTATTCAAACCCATGCTGCTGATACTGATACCAAAGGTTGTTTTTTTTTTTCTTATTTTTTTCTTTTTTAAAATTTACATCCAAATTAGTTAGCATATAGTGCAACAATGATTTCAGGAGTAGATTCCTTAGTGCCCCTTACCCATTTAGCCCATCCCCCCCTCCTACAACCCCTCGAGTAACCCTCAGTTTGTTCTCCATATTTATGAGTCTCTTCTGTTTTGTTCCTCTCCCTGTTTTTATATTATTTTTGTTTCCCTTCCTTTATGTTCATCGTTTTTAACACCAAAAATTATTCAGAGCTTTTTTCCTCATAGGGATCTCAGATAATCATTCAAGTCTTAAATTTCACATACATAAATACAAACTGTCATTTTTATTAATATTGTAAAGTGCTAATAAAAGTTATGACATCCCTGGGGCACCTGGGTGGCTCAGTCAGTCAAAGGTCCGACTTTTGATTTCAGCTCCGGTCATGATATCATGGTTGCGGGATCGAGCCCCATGTCAAATTCCACACTGACCATGGAGCCTGCTTAAGATTCTCTCTCTCCCTCTGCCCCTCCCACTGTGCTTGCTTGCATGCACATGCTCTCTCTCTCTCTCAAAAAAAAAAAAAAAAAGTTATGACAGCACAAATTTACCGCTTCCTTAGCATAAGCTTTTTAAAGGTTGAAAATTTGCTAAGTCATTCTCTGGGAGATATTTTATTAAAATGCTAATAAAATCCAAATGCTATCCTTTCTGCACAGTTTATTTAACTCTCAAATTCTCCAGGGATTGTCTCCTGGATTAATGAGATCACCATTCTCCTCTCATGTCATAGCATATCCTGTCTATGCTAGTGATGCTCTTTTTGGCACTTTAGAATCACCTCAGGAGAGTAAACAGCCTGCTGCTGAGGCCATGCAGTTCAATCAGAATTTCTCAGAAGGGACTTAAACATAATTTTTTTTCTTTTCTTTTTTTTTATTATTTTTTTAACTTTCCTAGTGATTCCAATTAGAAACCAGGTTAAAGAACTACTGGTATATACATTTTAGAGGGCATTACACACTTGCTACTTCCTTACATCCCTGACTCCCTAACAGAATCTCCCTGAGTGAACTTTTCCATCCTATTATTCATTTACTGATCTGCATGATAGATATTTATTATGTGATTTGCTAGACAGTTGGTTGACAAACACAGCCTTTTAACACATAAAAACTTCTTAACAGAGGGCGTCTTGGTGGCTCAGTTAAGTGTCTGACTCTTGGTTTCAGCTCAAGCCATGATCTTGTGGCTTCATGAGTTTGAACCCTGCACTGGGCTCTGCCCTGGCAGTGTGGAGTCTGCTTGGGATTCTCTCTCTGTCCCTCTCTCTGTGTCCCTCTCCTCCTCATGCTGTCTCTGTCTCTCTCAAAATAAATATATAGACTTAAAAAAATTCTTAATAGAAATACCTTTTGCACTAAACAGGTTGGCTGATTATCATTGTCTTTAGTATACATTGTTCTGAATTAAAGAAATCTTGTACATTTAATTGTACTGTATCCTCAATAAACAAAAAATGAATGAAATATGCATACATTACACGCAAAGAGGAAGAAAAGATAGTATTTTATGGAGGGTGCATTGTTATAAAGTATCGCTCTCCAATTCAAGGTGAAAATAATTATTTGTACTCAAAAGCTGTTACATTTAAGAGGCATTTCACAAAGTTAAAATAAAAACAAAAGATAAACTGAACTGCTCCCTTTTTGGAAATTTTTATCAAGTTTATACCAACTTTTTGATACTACAAGCCTGTAGGAACAAGGATCGAGATGTGCATATTTAGGGTACATAAAGACATAGCTGCAAAATATTTGTATTTGATAACTTCTACCTAATAAAATTTTGTTCGTAACTGATTTGATTTTCTACTGGGAAAACCAAAGAACAACTAATATCAATGAGGTGACATCATACTTTTTAAATATTTAATGATTTTCATCTCATTAAACACTGAGATTGCTGCATTATTATAAATCTTAGAAGTGAATATATTAACTTGTTCAACCTGTAAGTCAGTTACAGAGAGAAGCCCCAAGTCTATTCTTTTGACTCAAAATTTCTCTTCTGACTAAAAATAAACCCACAAATCGGGAGCGGGGGAAGGGCACTTCTATAGTGGTGGTAAGGTGTTACAATAACCATCCCAGATATTTAAGGAATAAAAATTTCTAATAAAAAAGATTATAAAAGAATACTATAAAAAGTTACATGTCAACAAATGGATAAATTCCTAGAAATATAGTTTTCCAAAACTGAACTGGGAGGAAGTAGAAAAACAAAAATTATAAAAAGAATAATTTTTTCTCACATAAATTTCTGAAAGCAGATTATTGTTTTCAAACAGTCCAACAAAGCTTTTACAATATCTCATTTTTTTCTTTCTCTGAAAGAAAAAAAGTATAAATAAATAGAATGTTGTTTGTAATTGATACATTTTTAGATACAATTTCTTTCATGCTTAAGCAAGAGCTAATCAGTTGACAAATCTGCCTACACATGGTGAAGTACAAAGCCGATGAAAAGGGAAATTTCTATTATTGTTCTTCCTTTCATTGGCAACTCACTTAATATTTTTGGTATAGAAACTCTAGAATCCATTTTGATATATTGTATACTCTGAGTTTTTATATAAAATCAAATATTTCAATAATTTGTCATTTTGTGAATAATTTACATCTCAGAATTACAGAGTAGTGATTTTTTTCCATACTAATGTTCATTTATTAATGGCAAATTGCTGCCAAATATGTCTTGCAAGGAATGTTCCTTGAAAACTCTCTGTAAATTCATGACCCAAAGGTCTTATTTTTTATTCCCAGCTATACCTTAATTAAGATCTGATATGTGGTTTAAGGTAACCACATATCAGATCTTAATTATCCTTCTCTGTAGCCACAACCACAATAATATGAAAATAGCCAAAATGACTGCTGTGTAGCTTGGTAGGTAAAGCCAAGTACTCCCAAGAATGAAGAGTGACATTTCTAGCTAACGATGTTAATAATCTATGATCAAGAATTACTATGAACTCTGAACTAATCTATAATTCATTTATCATATACCCATTATACTGTAGGAACTTTGTGGTAAAGTGGAAAAAGCCTGAAGCTTGGAATGATGGGTCTCTTTCTGTTGAAGTCCCTGTTTCTCAAATGACTTTCCTGGATAAAGAGACATTTGGAGATGAAGATTCTCCAGATCCTTCATCAAAACAGCAGATTCTTACAAAATTCCCCTGAGTATGAATTTAGCTTGAGTTTTAAATGTATCACTTCATAACAACACATTGTGCTTACTCTCAACAGCAGAGTAAACATGCCTAATTTCTTTGCACACATGAAGAAAATACAGTTGAAAACTTTTCTATCTATATTTAAAATTTTTTAATGTTTATTTCTTTTGCAAGAGAGAAGGAAAGAAGAAAGAGCCAGAGAGTGGAAAGAGAGAGAAGAGGGGCAGAGAAAGAGGGAGAGAGAGAATCCCAAGCAGGCTCCACACTGTCAGCACAGACCCCAATGTGGGGGTCGATCCCACAAACTGTGAGATCATGACCTGAGCCAAGATCAAGAGTCAGAAGCTGAACTGACTGAGCCACCAAGGCACCTCATTTTTTTTTTTTTTAATTCAAAGGAAGAAAGTTTTATGTAGAGTAGAAATCAAGAATTCTGGGTAAGACAATGTGAGATGGTGTTTGAGATCTGGGACATCTGAGGATACTATGGATAATCCTCCCCTTACATCCTGCCCAAATTTTTATAGAGGTGAAATAATCAGCTTTAAGATTCTATAAATATAAGATTAAAGAAAAGAAATAAAACAGGGACATATGGGAGAGGAATTTTTGATCAGAAATGAGAAAAAACACTTTATTCACTTTTGCCTTGGGAGTAATGTCATTTATATGAAGAGATCACATCTTAAAAAGCATTGGGCTCAGTCCAACATTTTATTTATCACTATAATGATACTCTTCCACTGGCCTGAGTTACAAAAATGATTTTAGTTTAGATAGAAGATCCTAGCTGTAGTTCATAATTTCCATCTCTGGGAAAAATCATCTCATGTGTCTCCTAAATGCTTATTACAATGATGACTTTTAACTCAAATATAGCACACACATGAGAACATTTTGGCATCCCAGTGCTGAAATATTAGTGTATGAAGTAAATATTTCAAATAGAAAAAGAATTTCTAATGTCCCGGTAATAAAAGAAAAGACATGATGGGAGGATGCTTTTTTAGAGGAAAGACTGCCTGAAGTGTGTATACAAAAATGCCCAAGATTTTTCAGAACCCAGGAAGACTGAAAACAAAATCAAAAACAAAAAACAAAAAACAAAAACAATAGCATTGTGGAAATATTCCTAAATGTCTAAAAAAAGTTTTTTTTTTTTTAAGGAAGTGAATCACTTACAGTGAAATTTTAGGATGAACTAGATTGGTAAAGGGTAGATTCTCACTTTGATCTGCCCGTTTTAGTCCTATTTTCCGACTTTGGTGTGGTACCAAGGATATAGATATAAATAAATACTTATATTTATCAAATTATATAAAATGACTCTTAGATTCTCCTGTCCAGTTAGTAAAACTGTCAAGTTATTTTATTTGCAAATGAAAATGTAACTGAGTAAGTTTGCACTGTGTTCAGTTCCATTGACCCCCCAGTTTTTCTTTCTGGTTTCTTTTTAGAGTGGCAACAAAATCATGGCAGCACTTAGCCTCATGTCTTCTCGCAGTAACATGCAAAAGCTGAAAGGGGAAATGTTTGTCTTTGTGTGCTCGTTTTTGTGTTTCTCCCAAACTTTTCTAGTACTCTGCATTTCTATTCCCTTAACGTTGTCCAGTATCACTTCATGCAGTCATGAATGTCTTTTTTTTAAGTGCCAATCTATGTGACTTCTTTATTAGACACACACTACTGTATTACATGTTATTTCACCAGTGAATTTTCTTCCACATTTTGTCAAAATAGCTTTGAAAACAGATCTTCAAGGAGTATCCTGACCCATCGAGAGAAGTATAGTAATAGAAAATAAAAGTGAAATCAATGAGAGACACTGAAACCATTCCTAAAATAGATTATTAGTGACAAGAAGCAATCAACGTACAATCTGTTGATAGTGTAAGATATGCAGAAAAAGAATTGAAACTTTTATGCCACTGAAAATGAGTGATTTAATGTGTCAGTTCTGTTACACTGCCTGATAAAAA
The DNA here is from genome assembly GCF_022837055.1 of Prionailurus viverrinus. NCBI lineage: Eukaryota > Metazoa > Chordata > Mammalia > Carnivora > Felidae > Prionailurus > Prionailurus viverrinus. The sequence goes on along the minus strand of NC_062564.1, from coordinate 107,106,503 downwards.
TATTACTGGTGGTAAATTTAGACACTAAAAGATTGAAACAATTCTGTTTCATTATGTTAGCCAGGCATATAGTATGCTAATATTAGGAATGTTTTTAACACAAATTTTCTCGTTATATTATTTTTCCATTTTTGTAACTCAGATAGCCATTTTAATCTTGTTCTGAATAATAAATTAGTAGAAGTGAAGTATAAACCTTTGACAAAAGTATACTTACTTTTCTTGGTCTAACTGCTATATTATTTCCTATCATTGATATAAATGCTGCTCAAGGTACTTATATCCAAGCATGTATGATACAAATGGAGCACACACAAAATAACTCATGCATAACTACAATTTTCAAGAGAAGGTTCAAGAGACCAGACATCAACATGGTTATGTGAAGTCTCTTAATTTTTTAATGTTGGAAATTATTATAAAACAAATAACAATATGACCCAAGAAAAACAAATTTGCAGATCATATCTGATGTCAGCCTCTGCTGACTTCTGGGTGTAGTTATATTATTTTACAAAAGATACAATTCGTTTTTTTAATAAGAAGAGTTTTTTGTTTTTTTTTTAATTTTTAAATGTTTATTTTTTGAAAGGGGGGGGGGGCGGAATGGAGGGGCAGAGAGAAAGGGAGACACAGAAGCCAAAGCAGGCTTCAGGCTCTGAGCTGTCAGCACAGAGCCTGATGCAGGGCTCGAACTCACAGACTGAGAGATCATGACCTGAGCTGAAGGCAGACACTTAACCAACTCAGCCCCCCAGGTGCCTCAGAAAAGATATAATTCTTGTAAAATGAATCACAGCTAATTTGTCACAAAGCTGGCAATAGCAAAGAGGGTTCATCCATCATTCCTTAAACACACACACGCAAACACACACAAACACACACACACACATAAGCACACATATACACCCATTAATACTAATGAAAACATTCTTTAATGCCTATTTTTAAAAAAAAATATATTTTAATTATTGCCTGAGTATAATATAATAGCCTATAAATATTTCTGGGCATTTGGATCTGCCAAACAGAAAATATTTTATTCTCTGGATATTTAGTAATTCTAGAATATCTGAAAATTCTAAAGCTCATTTTTTTTTCAATGTTTATTTATTTTTGGGACAGAGAGAGACAGAGCATGAACAGGGGAGGGGCAGAGAGAGAGGGAGACACAGAATCGGAAACAGGCTCCAGGCTCTGAGCCATCAGCCCAGAGCCTGACGTGGGGCTCGAACCCACGGACCGCGAGATTGTGACCTGGCTGAAGTCGGACGCTCAACCGACTGCGCCACCCAGGTGCCCCCTAAAGCTCATTTTTAATGGAATCTCCTAAACCTCCACTTTGCTAAAAAAGGACAAAATAATTCTGAGTATGGAGAATTCCATTTGTATTACAACAGATTATTCTCTCAAAAACCGAAATCAGAAAGAAGTGGAAATGTATCCACCTTTCTACATCCCAAATGGTGTTGGCATTTGAGGACAATTATTTACATGGAGATTTGTGTGCTGCATAGCTTATTTATCAAATGTGTATTCTAAGCAGTGGATTTCAGAATGTTGACATCCGTGTTTTCCTGCAGTTGTCAAAATAATAAATGATGTACAATATCATTTATACTTTCAAAATCTTTATGTATAATTGATCATATCCTCCAGCCTAACTCTGAGATTTTGCTTGCATTCTGAATGCCTTCTCAATGTCATCTTTCTTTCTATTATCTCCTTTCCTTTGTTATCTTAACACTTCTAGGCATGCCAGGTAACTCAGTGGCATATTTATTTATAATAAATTTCCACATATGCTAAAACATTATCATAAGGAAAGACTCAGAAAAATAAACCCCTTGACTATGGGTCCTCTTGACTGTCCACTGAGTTGTCCTATTTTTGCATTTCTCTTCTCCAGTCTATTCCACATTCTATGTGGAATTATTCTTCCCCAAACACTGCTTTGATTAGGTCATTCCTCTGCTTAAAACCCAAGACGCTCCTCATTACCTAGAATTCTATCTACAAACTTTTCCTAAAATTGTCTCAACCTTAGTTTTAATTCAGAATATTCTCTATGCTTTCTCTATTAAAATGAAAATTATAGAAACTATATTTAGAATATATAAACTATAGAATATAGAAACTATAAATACAAACTATTTATTAATTGTATCTTAATCTTATTTGTCCAATCTTTTAGATACTTGTTTCACTTCCTAGAGTTCTTGACAAATACTTTTTCACATTAAACAAGGTCATATTGGCAAATATTAATTTTTCTTTTTAAATATGGGTATTTCCCCCCTCATTATTGTAAGCAAAAGGCCTTTATTTTTCCTTAACACAAGGAAATGTGTTTTTCCCAGACAGAAAGTAGAAAGTTGTTCATAGACTTCTTATTTTCCTGGCTGTGTTTTTTGTTTTTGTTTTGTTTTGTTTTGTTTGTTTTTGTTTTTGTTTTTCAAGAAGGAAAATGTCCTGGTGGGTTTTGTGATTTGGCTAAGGGGAGAGAAGGGAAAATACTATCCTGGGATGGAAGAAAAAGAGTAAAAGAGAGGGGAAGCTCATGAGTTGGAGGGGAAAGACTGGCAGTTAGCTAGCACACTCCTGGATACAGTCTTAGGGCAGGTACAAAAATCTCAGATGACAATGACTTGATTCCAGCTACGTCTGGGAAGGAGAGACATGGTGCCATGTTTCCCAGACAAGCAAAGATTATTCTGTTCAATGTGGCATGAAAGTAGTAGGCAGCTGCATTCAAGGGACTACAGTCTTGAATGCACTGAACTACATTTAATCTGAGTATAATAACTTTACATCTTTTTCACATCCAAGTATGGAGAATAAGATATTATATCCTCATTCACAGATCCCATTCATTCTCCAAGGCTGAATTAAAACTCTGCCTTTGCTCCATTTTTTTTCTGAAATATTCCTAGCTTAATTCATTCCTTTTCTGTATATTGATTTAGCTTGATGATTATCATTCTCCTCACTTATTGATACTTAAAATATTTTAAAATAATTTCTTATAAGAAAATATTTTATAACAGAATGTTGAGCCTGAAAATAATGTTTAATGTCTCAACCAACCCAATGCTGATTTTCAACATTTCTTGGAATCTCATGAGAACCAGGATTGTTTCCTGAGCAATGTTGATAACCAATATTTGGTTGATAACCAAAATAATTAGTAATTAGTAGAAATTAGTAATATTAGTTTCTCATTGGCAATGAGAAACAATGAAATCATGCCATTTGCAGCAATGTGGATGGAACTGGAAGGTATTATTCTGAATGAAATAATTCAGTCAGAGAAGAACAGATATATGTTTTCACTTATATGTGGATATTGAAAAACTGAACAGAAGACCATGGGGGGAAGGGAAGGGGAAAGAATAGTTACAAAGAGAGAGGGAGGGAGGCAAACCACAAGAGACTCTTAAATACAGAGAATGAACTGAGGTTTGGTGGGGGGCGGGGGAGAGGGAAATGGGTGATGGGCACTGAGGAGGGCCTTGTTGAGATGAGCCCTGGGTGTTGTACATAAGCCAATTTGACAATAAATTATATGCATAAAAATAAATAAAAATATATACGTATATACATATATACATATACATACTATATATATATATATATATTTATGGCAATTTCTGCTTAAGTATGAAATGCATTCAATACAATCTGATAAACAAACAAATGCTCTGGAAGTCCGTCAATATTCTAATGGGAATGTTCTGCTCTACTTGGTTGTTTCCCTGGTGAATACATTTTAGATCATATTGGAACTGAAAATAATTCAAAACAGAAAAAATAAATCCCATTAATGTTCATAGTCATTTCTAAAATGCAAAACTCTATTTCACTCATATATTGTAAATACAAGTCAAGTTCCTCATTCCCTATTGATTTCTGTGATATAACAATCTCCCTTAATCCCTGCTTTTGGATGTCCAATCTATACAGCTGGGCCCTTTAAACCTCTACATCTAGGCTGAGCAGTGCCTGCGGTTCTGAGATAAATCATGCCCTCCATTCAGGTCGCAGACCTCCTTTATGTCAGTCTCACTCTAGCCCAAGGCAGGTAATTAGATTTTTGTCTTGTTGGTAAAAACAGCCATTCCCTTAAGGACACTGGTAGTTTCTGTCTGGTCTTTTAGTCTCCTTGCTTACCCAAACAATACACTGGATGTTTTATACATAGTATTTTATTTAACACAGATAAAAGCATTAAACTGTTTTCAGAATATTGGTTTCAGAAATAACAGTAAAATTATTAGCTTCAAAAGAGTAAATATTTGTTGAGCTGTCACTACTGTTTTTAGTAAATATTATAAATGCAATAGGTGATAAATAAATATATTGTGGATTGGATATCTGATTGTTTCACATAATATCCATTTCACCTTTCAGACAGTTCTCTGATTCCATCCTTTCTCAGTCCAAAATGTTCAAACTTTCTGTGTCATATCCTTATGGAAGAACAATAAACTGTCAGGCAAATACTCCCACATACACACAAAACAAAGAAGTTCAGAAAATATCAATTACTGCTATTAACCATGATGCATTGTGATAATTACCCTTGAATTCTATTCTAGTATTTTATTTTTTAAAATGATGTAGAAATTGATGTATTGATTTTGACCCACTATTAAGACATCATCTGCAGTCTGAAAAATGTTCTTCACATAAGTAGGATCTGACTGCAGGGATGACCCATCATACTGGCAGTAGTGATGAATTCCGGGATGAACATATAACCCAGCCACATCTCAGGAGATAAAAGGAAATTTTTATTGGTATATGATCATACAAACTGGAGACTTTATCTGTGTGAAAATTATGGTTCACACTTACACTACAGGAGACAGCATGGAGACCTGAAAAAAAAATATGACTCTTTCACTCATATGTGGAATTTAAGAAACAAAGTAGATGAACATAGGGAAAGGAGAGAGAGAGAGAGAGAAAGAGAGAGAGAGAGAGAGAAGCAAACCATGAGAGAGATTCTTAATGATAGAGAAGCTGAGGGTTTGCTGGAGGGGTGTTGGGTGGGGGGGGGATGGGCTAAATGGGTGATAGGTATTAAGGAGGGCACTTGTGATGAGCACTGGGGGTTATATGCAAGTGATGAATCGATAAATTTTATGCCTGACAGAAAAGAGAGAAGGAAGGAAGGAAGGAAGGAAGGAAGGAAGGAAGGGAAAAGGAAGAAAGAAAGAAAGAAAGAAAGAAAATAGGACTCTCATGACATTATATGTTATGGTATCAAGCTTTGTCTGAAATTAGCCATTTCTGGGCTTTCAGTTATGTACACCAGTAAATTCCCTTTAGTGTTTAAGTAACTTTGTCACTTTCAATTAAAAAAAAATTAATGCTTATTTATTTTTGAGACAGAGACAGAGCATGAGCAGGAGAGGGAAAGAGAGAGGGAGACAGAATCTGAAGCAGGCTCTGGTCTCTGAGCCATCAGCACAGAGCCTGATGTGGGGCTTGAACCCACGGACTGCGAGATCATGACCTGAGTCAAAGTCAGATGCCCAACCGACTGAGCCACCCAGGTACTCCATGTCACTTTCAATTTTTAAAGAGACTTTTTTCTTTTTTAATGTGTATATCCATAGAAGTTGATCTTGTAGAATGAAATTTAAATTAAACTTTTTTTTTTTAATTTTACCAACTGGATACTATTTATTTATAGAAAAACTGAAGTAACTGAAAGAGGGATACCATTTTTCAAGACTCTAACATGTGATCGTGAGCTATTCACAGGTAATGGGGTGGAATAGCTTATTTTAAATTTATTGCTTGCCTCAGTGAAATCTGAGTCAAACAATACCACTTTGTTACTGACAACTCAAGCCCCTAAGGAGCAAATTATTCCCAAATGACTCATAACTACAAGTAGTGAGAGCTATATTTGTGAGGACAGGTATCACAACTATTTGAAATGAAACTGGCATTTCTGGCATTTACACCTGGATTTTCTCAGGATATTTCCTGTGTGCTCCCAAAGCCTATTGGAATAAATCTGAAGAATATTTGATATGATCCTAGAGATTCTTTATAAAAGTGGGGAAAGAAGAGAACACCAGTGCCAAGATAGGCTAGTGAAGGGATCCCTGGCCTGGGTGAGGCACCCTATGTAACAAAGGAGTTAGTATCCCTTTCAGGCCAAAGACACTAGGAAGTTCTGGGGCGCCTGGGTGGCTCAGTCAATTGAGCATCCCATTTCAGCTCAGGTCATGATCTCATGGCTCATGCCCATCATCGGGCTCACTGCTATCAGCACAAAGCCCATTTCAGATCCTCTGCTCCCACTGTCTCTGGCCCTCCCATGCTCACACACTCTCTCTCTCAAAAGTAAATAAACATTAAAAAAAAAAGATACTAGGAAGTTCCAAAGAAGGATGAAACTCAGAGGTCTGGTGTTCAGAGACCAATCAGAAAAAAAAAAAAAAAGTTTTTTTTAATTATTTGTTTAACTTAGGGATAGGTTATAATTTTAGAGATGATGGAATAAAATTACATATGCTTTTATTTAGAGACAATATAGTTTTTTACCTAGAAAACTTGATGGAACCTACAAAAAAGCTACCTGAAATAACAAATGAGTTTTAAATTTTCAGGAGAGAAGACCAACCTACAAAATTCTGTTGCCTTTATATATAGTAGCTATAGAAAATTAGAGACTTGAGATTTAAAAACAGTACCATGTAGTATAACATTACAATTTGAAATAGTAAATATGGTAAAAGTTGTCTAAGAATTCTACACTAAAAAATACAAAATATTACAGATAAAAATCAAAAAACACCTAAATTTACCTTGTTCATGGGATCAAGGACCCACTATTATTAAATTAATTCAACATTTGCAGATGCCCTTGAGGATTCTTTCTTTCTTTCTTTCTTTCTTTCTTTCTTTTTTTTTTCATTTATCTTTCAAATAATTTTCAAAGTTTCTCATTTTGATCTCAGGCAAGGACGGAGCTCTATTCTTCCAAATTAATTTATAGAGTCAATGCAATACCATTCAAAGCCCCAGTAGAGTTTTGTAGAAATTAAGAAGCTTTTATTTAAAATTTCAAAATATAATGCCATGTATGTAGAATAGTCCTGGAAAAATAATACTAGAAGGAAGTCCTCCCTTTACTAAAATCCTCCACCTTTTTCTTTCTTTCTGAGGTGGGGGTATGGGGAGTAGGGGTTGGAGTGGATCTCTCTGGAAGAGGTTTACCTCAAACCTCTGGCAACCAAGGTTTCTCTGCTTCCCTGATTAACTCTACTAGATGTCCTACCAGTTTGAGTGCTGGCACCAAACCCCACCAGAATAGTCAGGCATTGCATATCAAAAGGCAACTACCAGGAGAACTAAAAGCAACTCTCCAACTGACTTTCTATTTTTTTTTTAATTTATTTTGAGAGAGAACATGAGAAGAGGAGGGGCAGATAGTGAGGGAGACAGAGAATCCCAAGCAGGTTCCATGCTGCCAGCACAGAGCCCAACGTGGGGCTCGATCTCAAATGCAGGAGCAGTGACATCATGCCCTGAGCTGAAATCAAAAGTCAGATGCTTAGCCCACTAAGCCAGCCAGGTGCCCCTTCCTTACTGTGTTTTAAATGCACCCTTGCCTCAGGCTGCAGCTACCCGTAGAAGGAATCCTGTTTAAATTCAGTATCTTGTAAGAAACAAAAATGGGCATTAAAGACATTATTTTTCCCCAGAGAGATTTATAACCTTGGAAGGAGCTGATTTCTCAAGCTGTCTTACCTTGCCTGGCTATGGTAAGTAAGCCTGTCTGCAGAATTGAATAAGAAAAGCACACCAAAACATTGCTAGGATTAAGCTATATATGTCTGTCTGTGTGTTTCTATCTGTGCCTTATGTATCTGTGTGCTGTTCATGTGTGCCAGGGAGATAGATAGAAGGATCAATGGCGTGTTCATGAATCTGGATGCTGTGCCTGATGCATCCCTGAACTTTCCAGTTAATGATACAATAAATTGCCTCCCCTTTTGCATGCTAGTTTGAGTTGGATTTCTGATCCTGAAAACAAAAGGGTTTTACTTACTAGGCAAGACATTTCTGGATGGAGCCAGTATTATTAGTGTGCTGTTTGTGACACTTTTTAAACTGCAAGAACCAGGTGATCAACTCTACCTTGCTATAAGTCTGTCCCTGACTGAGATCAAAATGAGAAACTCTGAAAATTATTTGAAAGATATCTGTCTAAAAAGAAAAAGAAAGTCATATGCTATGCAGCCTCAAGGGCATCTAAAAAACATTGAATTAATAATTTATGACTCTGATAAAGAATTAGGATATATTTCATTATTTCATTATTTTTTTTCTTTACTCGCATGAAAAACGTGGTAGTGCTATTGCTCAGGCATTGTATTTTTATTATTATATAAATTATTTTAAAGTGAATAAAATTGGGGAAAACACCATTAAGTTTTAGTTTCTAAAAATGAAAACAACATTGTAGTGTGTTAGACATCAGTATGAACCTGAGAAGCATATGTTTATGCTAGAAAGCAGTAACTAGGTCTGAAGATCATTTTTGTGTTTTTCCAGAATATAGAGGACACTTCACTTAACTAATCCTTCTATATCCACCCCCTGCCCTCACAGCTGCAGTTCGTGCCCAGGTTTCAAGGATGGCAGCTGCAAGAGTTGGAGAAAACAAGAAGTGGAGAAAATAGGGGTGACCTTGAACCTTGGCCCTTTGTGTCAGTAAGACTTCAGGATCAGTAGAGGAAAGAGGGATCCCAATGGAACCCATCTCTGAGGGATCGTCATGGCATGTAGCAGGGCATGTAGCTCTTGGCCAGACCTAGGGCTCCACCCTTGAAACACAGTGCGAATTTGGAGTCTGACCTTGACATGACTGCCTCTTTGGAGCAGTTCAAGTTCCTGTCACAATATTCATAAGCCTGTTAATTTCCTTCTTTAGGGGAGGTGATGGTGTTGCAACCCCTCTCTGTGTTTTCCAGAGCCTGGGTGAGAAATACTCAGGCATTTTGCAACTTCCTGCATCCCTGGAAGCTAGGAGAATAAAGGGGACCTACCTGCATGCCTGCTTAAATACGAGGATATAGTCTGTGCCATACTGGAGGACTGAGCCATGAGAAATTCTTCTTGATGCTTATCTGGGCACACCGACCATCTGGGGTACCACTTTGGAATAACATTGATTATATATACCCCAAGCTGAGGAAGGTGGACATATATATTCATTTAATAATTAAATGAGATAAATTAAATGACACATTATGATATTTGGCTTATGATAGTTACTGAATGGTTGTAAACATAGTTATTATTATTATGACTATTACTACCATTATGACCGCAGTTTTACCTCAGCCAGGCTCTGATTGTATTTTGTTTCAATGTTTAACCTTTGAGCCACCTAGGGCATTTTTCTTCCATTCCACGGAGCACCGCACCAGCAGATAGCCTATAATACATAACATTATGCTTTATTCCATAATACACTGTTTTAATTTTTGTCAATGGCTGGATGAGTCCTTAAGTTTAACAAAATTGTTCTCAAATATGTATTCCATGCATCCAGGAATCCATGTGCATCTGTCATCACCATGGAAAAAGAAAACAGAACAGCTTATCCTAGTGAGTGATATTTTAATTAAACTTCGGATTTACCCATGTCCTGACTTTTAAATGCCAGCTTTCTTTTCTTTAGATTCTGTTTTTACAGATACAACTTTGTTTGATTCTATCATAGGAAGTGTTAGGATGGAAGTTACAGATGTTCTCAGTCTGTGTGCATTTAAGCATTGCCAGCCACTTGAGGATGGCTCTTGGCAAAGTCAAAGCTGTTGAAACACACAGGTTGCGCCATATGCAAAATGTTGTGCCCCTCGCTACACTTCCTTCAACTTCAAACACTTTGGAGCCAATGACTTGGAACATGATGTCATATAGAGCTGGGTTATACACTACAATGAAAGGGAAAAACTTAACAGGTAATAAACTTTTATAGTTCTTTTGTATGGTGTGGTTGACAGAGAAACAATTAAAATCCATAGTGTATTCCTTTTTTCTTGTTCTATTTTCTTTGAACTCAGGGCCATGTAAAACTTACTAAATCAGTTAAGTTTGAGCATAAGTTTTCATATCAAATTACTATTGTTCTTGCACTGTTTTGTGAAAGTTACAGGATTTTTGCACAGGCATCACATCTAACCCACCTTTTGGCCTGTGTTTGAACAGAAACAGTGAGCTTTTCCAGGGCTGCAAAAATTATGAAATATAAGACTAGATGCTGACCTTTTTCCTATGGTTATGAAAAGGAAAGGAAAGACAGAGGTCTAAATGATGTTCTCTCATTGCACTTAGAAGTCCCATTCAAATATTTGCTTACTCTAAAATAATCTAAACAGTCCTAGTATATATTATACTGATCCCAGCCTCCACTTGCAAATTTATACTGTTTTGCCTGCTTCATAATTAACTTCAGACAAACAGTATAAAAATAGCACAAAGTACATACCATTGTTACAAAAAGAAAAAGCTACTAATCCAGTTTTGTAAATGGTGGAAACCTTGATATAGGAAGAATAGGGTATATTGGTGTGTTGATGCATGCAACACAAAGATGCTGGTGATAAAACATAATCTCTGTATATAAGGTTAGTTCAGGACTATTAGATTAGATAAAAATAAATATGGGAATGTTTTTCTTAAAATGTACTTGATACTAACTTTTTTTAAAGAGCAAAATGTTTCATGTTGCTTTAGCAATGGTGGTTACATGACTGATATTGGGATTCTAGTTTTCTTATAGCCACTGATCTTATTAGCTAAGTCCCTTCATTTACTTTATGATCCCCCGAACCATTTGCTGGTAAAAATATTTTGCCTGACTATGCCCTGAGAGTTTCTCCTTTCTTTATTCTTTTCTTCAACTACAAGAAATGTATTTTGTGTACTGTTAAAAATTTGGGGTCAGGGCACCTGGGTGGCTCAGTCGGTTAAGCATCTGACTTTGGCTCAGGTCATGATCTGCTCGTGAGTTCGAGCCCTTCATCGGGCTCTGTGCTGACAACTCAGAGCCTGGAACCTGCTTCCAATTATGTATCTCCCTCTCTCTCTGCCCCTCCCCTGCTCACACTCTGTCACTTTCTCTCTCTCAAAAATAAACATTAATTTTTTTTTAACTGGGTCCATGGTTAATCTGTAAACATCTGGTGAATAATGGCTATAGGCAAAGAACTGGAATGTGCAGGACACAAAGAAAGTGGTTTGGAAGAAAAATACTGCATGATTTTGCATTGGTAACTTTTGATAAATGCTATTCATTTAGAATAAGACCTGAGTGGAGGATTTTTCTCTTACATAACCCCCATTAAGGCATCCAAAACATTCACTCTACATGAGGATGTTTGAGGTGCAAAGAGATATTTTTTAAATGTTTATTTATTTTTGAGAAGACAGAGAGTGAGCAGGGGAGGGGCAGAGAGAGAAGGAGACACAGAATCTGAAGCAGGCTCCAGGCTCCAGGCTCCAAGTTGTGAGTACGGAGCCCAACGCAGGGCTCAATCACGGACCATGAGATCATGACCTGAGCCGAAGCCAGACACTTAACTGACTGAGACACCAGGCGCCCCCAGGTACAAAGAGATTTTAAGACATGTCCTCTATGCTCCCCACTCAGGCGGCCAACTCTGACAGTAACTGGAGCTGCCGTTGATGCCACTGTGTCTTGCAGAATGCAAATTTTTTCTGCCTTTGTGCTTTCTTCACAAACATTTGATACATCTTTATGAAAGATTTCTGGTTATCAATACAATAAAATAATTTCCATACCTAGAGAAATGACCCAAAATAAGAGTTTATGTTAACCAATTTAAAGAATTTTTGCCAAAATAAATACCCTCACATGACAAGTGCTGTCTCCAGTTTCCGTGTAAGTCGAGTTCTCTTCAGTTAAGATTAAACCATGTTATTAAATACATGGTATTTCCCAACAGACTCAGATAAGGGAATTCGGTGCACCAGTTTGCCCACAGAACCCATTCAAGTTGGCTGAAGCTGACTGATAAGTGCTCCTCATGCTTTGAGCACCTCCTGGCTTTCAGGATCATCATGTATTCCAGAGGCAGCTTGTACTTGGATTGTTGCCTTTTCAAGTCCTCTCTACACCCAGCCCCAAAGAACACTCGCCCTGCTTTGGTTCCAACTTCGCATGTCAGGCCAGCCCCGGGTATGATCCCGTGCCTGGTCCTGCATGGGTCCTGGATCCTCTTCTCATGGATGCCTTCCTTGTGTTTACTTTAGGAGTGAATTATAGGGTGAAAAAAGGAACACGAAACAAGGAAAGCATATAAACAACCAGTGAGGAAATTGAAACGAATGATCTACCTACATAGGAAACAAAAGAGTTAAAATAGTTAGAAAAATATATAAATGATATATATATATATGTGTATATATATATGTGTATATATATATAGATAGATAGATAGATTATTGTTACTATGAAGGGGGGGGAACCTGTTTCGGAGTATATGAAATTATAAACTTGCCAATTCCATTTATTTTATCCCATACATTTAATGAGGTCTCATTAAAAATACCAATAGAATTGCACACAAGTGTGTGTGTGCTCTAAATGATTCAAAAATTTACATAGAAAAATGTGCACAAAGATCCTGGGTGATGAGAAAAGGGCGAGTGCTGTGGAGCAACTCGGCATACAGGTTAAAGGGATATAATAGCATTCAGAAATAGATACCCAGATATATAAGAATTCATTCTACTTCTGGATGGCATTTTAAATGAGTGGCAGAATGTGAGTTACTTGATATTTTTTTGTCAGGAAATTGAGTAGCTATACCATGCGAAAATCCTACCAAATCAATTCTGGATGAATAAGGTATTAAATTGATGATATTTAACCATAAAATTATTAGAATAAAGCAAGGAGTGTAAAATGGTATAATTTCCAATGGACAATTAATACAAAGTTTTTACATATGGTAAAAAGTTGATAAAAATAAAAATATTCTTCAAGAAATAAAATAATGTGAAATACCTTTTACATATCTCTGGGGGAATCCTAAGCATTTCATTACACATGGTAAACTTTAGTCTTTGATAAGTATTCCCCCATTTTGAATGGCCCCTGCTGCTCACATTCTCATTCTAAGTGATTTCTGCTTTCCCATGTTATGTAGATTTTCCAGTGCATACAAAATGTAGATATTGGTGATATATAACAGTAGTTAATTTTCCCTCACACATAGAATGTTTGAAAGAGTGAGATTACTTTTTTTCTCTTTAATATTTCCAAAATTTTCCCCAACAACCTAATACTTGGCTGAGGCCAAGGAAGATTCAGATTCCTTTATATCTATCTGGGGACTCTGGTTGTAGCCCCCCTGTGATCTACAGTTGAGAAGGTCTTTGTGATTTCAGGGGAAGGTGAGAATGTTTGGAAAACATTATGAGTCAAACTGAGTCCCCCAAGAAGAGTATGTTGAAGATCTAACCCCCAACACTTTAGAATGTGACCTTATTTGAAAACAGGGTTTTCACAGATTTAAGTAAGTTAAGATGAGGTCATTAGAGTGGGCCTTAATCCACTATGACTGGTGTCCTTAATAAAAGGGAATTCGGTGCACAAACACAGAGGGAACATATTGTGAAAACACACGTAAAGAATACCTTGTGAAGGAGAATTGGAATGAAACATCTACAAATCAAGGAATGTGTGAGGCTATCAGAAGTTAGAAAGAGGCCTGGAATACCTCTTTCTTTAGTGTCTTCAGAGGGAGCAAGTTCCTGCTGTCATCTTGATTTTGGACTTCTGGCCTCTGGGTGGAGACATGAGACAATAAAAGCTGCTGCTTTAAGTCACCCACTCCGTGACACTTTATTACAGTAGTCCTAGGAAACTAATACAGTACACAAGGTCTTTATGGAGCAAGAAAAGAGACCAACGGAGTCTGAACTTCCTTCATCTTTCTGAACTACTTTTTTTCTGATTCTGTGAGCCCATGTGGAGAAGAGCAGAGCCCCAAAGCACTGTTTCCTGGAGAACTCTTTGAAGTACGTGGAGGGATATGAACAATAGTACTGTCCAGGATGCTTAAACTGAAAAATGCATACAAATTGAAACTGAGTTCATTCTCATTTTTACTACTGCATTTTTGAACTTTGAGGATTGTGCATCTTTGGAGCCAGCATGTCTGGTGACTTCACATGGTAGGTGCCATCAGGAATGGTGGCAGTGAGGCATTGTCTTGCACACTGATGAGCAGGACATATTGCCAAGAGGAAGCTGGGGCAAGACAGGAAGGTCGGCAGACATTTCAGTGTATTATGGCTTAAATAAGTTTTGAGAGCTCATGTGGGCCATCCCTAGGAATTACTGAGAAATACATGATACCATGAAAAAACTGGAGAATTTCCCCAAATAACTGGGGACATGAGCAAGTTATTTCTGTTATTATTAGTGATTCCTATCTGCCTCCATAGCCTGAATCCTAAGGACAATGAGTTTACTCTTACCTAATTCTGACTAAAAATCAATGATTCTGCTTTGACTTTTAGTTTGGTCAAGACTTACTACTTATCTACCCCCCTACCATTAGTAAACACTTTTTTTCATTCATTCTTCAATTATATATTTACTTGGCTTCTAGCAACAAGCATTTAATAAGTACCACAAAAAGTTATAGTATTTATACCTACAGTGGTTTTTAGTAGGAAGCCAACAAGCATATTGACAACCATAATATGATACAATATTCCAAAAAGTTTAGGGGCTCTATTTACAGAGTTAAAAAGTCATATAGAGAAATGGAAGCTTTATTCAGCTTAGAGTAGCCAGGGAGGATCTCCCACAGGAAGTGAAACCTGTTATAAAGGAAGATTAAATGATTTCCAGATGGTGAGGAGAAGGAGAATTCCTAGGCAGAGGCAACAGGACATGCAAATGATAAGAGAATTGTTAGTGAACTACAGATGACTTTAAATTTCTTCAGCATTTAAGACGAGATGCATGAGGTGAAAGATGAAGTTAACTGATATTTAGGACACACATAATAAAATTATCTTTATGCATACTATATACTTTATCACTGGAAATCACTGAAAATTGAAGAGTATAAGATTGGTAAGACTTTTGTGAAGCATAAAAGATTGATAATATTATGTATCATAAAAAAATATAAAAAGTACACATGGCTGTTCATAAACATTCCCCAATGTAGGTTTCCATCTCTCTTCTTACTTTCTTGGGCATCTTTTTCATTTTACTTAGTTACACCTTGAATGCTCAGTGTCAATGTCCCATGAAAAGACTCTTTGGATGAAGAAAATCCATCAAATGAAACCTGGGAGGCCATGTGAGAATAAAGTGCTCTCATATAACTGCCAGGGTTCTTATTTTTTAAGTGCACAAAAAACCATCTGGAATCTACTGCTTGAGAAACATAGTAAGAAAGACCATCCTCACAAAAAAGTCTCTCTACAAATTACCTCAGTGCATGTAACTTCTAAGTTAAGGCTAACAAATAAACAGTCAACTATACATTTCAGCGTTTCTTTACTTTCTTTACTTCTTTTTATTTTAAAGTTTATTTATTTTGAGAGACAGAGAGAGAGAGAGAGAGAGAGAGAGAAAAGGAAAGAGAGAATCCCAAGTAGGCTCTGTGCTGTCATCACAGAGCCCTAGTGAGGGCTTAGACTCAGGAACCATGAGATCATGACTTGGGAATCATGAGATCATGACCTGAGCTGAAACCCAGTTGGATACTTAACTGACTGAGCCACCCAGAAGCCCCATACTTCTTTTACTTCTTAATAAAAGACAGTGCTTTATTAAATCCCAGGTCTGGCCATTGTTTTTATTCCTTCTAGCTCCTTTTCTCCTCACTAGAGATATAATTCCTTAAGGAATCCTTGCATAAAAAAGACATTTTCTTCCTCATAGGAGGGAGTGTTTAAGCACTGAACAGTGTATTTCAAGCATTTTGAATCCTCCAGCGTCAAATGTATTTGCAATAACCACGTGGCACTCACCCCAAACACTGAGTCCCTGGATCCTCTGAAGAAAGAATGAAAAGTATTATCCCTGACCCATCATGTTTGACTGTCTCTGTCACTCATTATGAAGTACTTTTTAAATTTTTACTTGCAGAATTAGTGAATAAGATGTTCAATGTATTGTACAGCTCCCCCAAAGCAGGGACATCTATCCATATTGTAAATTGTAAAATAATATTATTTACACTACCTGGAAGGTAAAATTTGTCCCAAATGATATTACAATTTAAAAAAGATTCTTCATGTGATTAGACTGGTCCCACCCATATAGTGAAGGATAATCTCTCCATCTCAAGGTCCTTGATTTAACCAAATGTGAAAGTCCTTTTGCCATATATGGAAACAGATTCTCAGGTTCTAGGAATTAGTATGTACATAATTTGGGAGCTACTATTCTGCTACCACACTTATGGCCTTACATTCTTCTTTAGCTTTTTGTGTCTTCCGCTAGGTAAATTGGTATCTTGTGTGAGTGAGTGTGTGTGCGTGTGTGTGTGTGTGTGTGTAATTATTCAAGTAAGTTTTGTTTTTAATTTTTTTAATGTTTACTTATTTTTGAAAGAGAGACAGAGCATTACAGGGGAAGAGCAGAGAGAGAGGGAGACACAGAATCTGAGGCAGGCTCCAGGCTCTGAGTTGTCAGCACAGAGCCTGACGTGGGGCTCGAACTCACAAACTGTGAGATTGTGACCTGAGCCGGAGGTGATGCTCAACCTACTGAGCTACTCAGGTGCCCCTCAAGTAAGGTTTAACATAATAGTACTATGAAATTTCCCTCACTAGTTCACATTAGATAACTTTTAGATTTCATATATGTGAAATAAGAAATATACGCCTGTATGCTTCTGTTACATGATAATATTTTTCGATTTTTACACAAATATTTTAATAAAGAGTTTGTAAAAATTACTGTGCTTGTATACTGTATTGTGTAATTAATTATTGCTGGAAAGATGTTGATTGAAAGCAGCAAGAAGATCAATATGTGTGAAACACATACTATGTGCAAGCCCTGCATATGCAAGTATCTCATTTAAACAGTAATTAGTGTTTTCATTAATGGTTGCTTTCTACATTTTACAGATGAAGTTACTGGGGCTCAGAGAAGTTAAGAGATGTGGCCTGAATCATATAGGTCATAAGGACTGGAGCCTGGAACCAAATCCAAATTCTCCAGGCAAAAACCAAACAAAACAAAACAAAACAAAACAAAACAAAACAAAACAAAAACACTAGAAACACTACTGAATCAAATACACATTTTTTGCCAAAGTCCAGTAACTTTTAACACTGGATGTTGTAACATATTTCCAAAATGAGTATTTGAATGGATTCACCTAAAATATCTTAATATCTTAAAATATATCTTAATATTTTAAAATATCTTAAGTGACCATTTTTTTTTCAGCTAAGAACTGGTTTACTTGCTAGTTATCAAATTGCAGAGGCTGCAAAATTATTGGATATATAGAGGTCACTGAAACAATGGGTAGTAAAAAATTTGTTTGTGATAGACTTTTGATAAATTAGAGAAATATAATAAATTTGATTCTGGTCTATGGGGGTCAGTAATACAGTGATTTATTTTTTTCTCCCTGCTGGCAATTATTTCAGTGATAAGCCACTGTCTTATCAAACACTCATTTGCGCTTAAGGTAAATATTTAAGCAGAGATCCTATTTGATTTTGATCTGTGGTTTCCTTGAACAGAATTATTAATCAATATAATGATTCAACCTTAACTGAAAGTTTAAAACATTAATATTTTACATCATATATTATGTTTTTTTCTCTCTTTATTTTCCCTGGTCAAATCAGAGAGATTAATATTTTAAAATTTTCACCTCATAATGAATTTCATGGAAAGTTCCTCTTTTCCTGATCATTCTCTACTTTATTTCTAGATAATGTTGAATAGGCAAGAGAATGAAGGACTTAAGGATACCAACAGAAGGAAGAAGAGAAAGAACAATGAAATACACAAAACAAATAAGTTAGTAAGAAGGAGGAAATGACTTAAAAAATGGGATAAAGAGAGAGTCCTAGCAGACTCATTTTTGTAAATAATCTGTGACAATTGACTGCCTTCAAGAGGTCATGGATGCCCCGGGCTGGAGCTGACTCCAGGTCTGACTTTGTTTGGGGGAAATCCCCTGGCAGTCACTATTTCTACAAAGCAAGTTATTCCTAGTGGAACCAGTCAGAGTTGTCTCAAAGATGATCTGGCAAACCCTAGATCCTTGGGAGCTATTGTCTAGGAAAACAAAAGTGTCTTCCTCAACTCCAACTCCAACTCCAACTCCAAAAACAAAAACAAAAACAAAAAACCACAAGTAGGGGGTTTAATACTACTGCTCAGGTTCAGTACTTACCACAGAAAGTCAGCCAGCAATATTTCTATACTCTGTGATGCTAAGTAAATTATAAGAATGACCTTATAGTGCTTTATTCATTAATGAAACAGATCTTCAATGTTTTGTCCCCAATCAACCCACTTCAGAGACCTAAAGCAATGAGTTAAGCCCTAATGTATTTATTGTATGGATAACATGAACTTACTCATTTTTTTTTTCTAAAACATGGTGGGAAAGTGGAAAGAGAGCAGTCAAAGAGATGGTTTCTGCCAAAAGGCTAGAAAAATGTGAGATGTATAAAGAAAAAATCATAAACTTAAAGAATGGAGAGATATGTGTATAAATACTGGCTCAGTCACTTACTAGCTATGTGATGCTGAGTAAGTTATTTTCCTCTGAGTCAGAGTTCCTTAACATAAAAAATGGAATAGTGATATCTACTTCTTAGGATCACTATGAGAATTAAATGAAATAGTGTATCAATTGTCTATTGTAATGAACACATTGTAACTGCAAATATTAAATAACTATTGTTATAATTACTAGTTTATAAATTAATAATGGATAATAGATAACTATAGCAATTACTCTAATACCCAAAACTTCACATAGTTCCACTCCTGTAGGTACCAAAATGAATCAAGATGAATCCCTTAGCAAATCTTAAGCCATTTTCTCCAATATTGAGAAAAATCTCCCTCTTTTGTCCTCATAGTTTATCAATTCTGTCTCTAGCATTGCGTTCTTGCAGCATGGATAGGCATTAGAACACACAATCGCTCATAGGTTAAGTTAATAAATAAATTAAATAATTATTGAATAACCATGATGATAAATAATTAGAAGCTAGGAAACTAGGTAGGATTGGATATAGACTATGGAAACCTTTTTTACCAGCTACCCATTTTCAAATCAAAATATTTTCTTTATGTTCCTTTAAAGTGTAACATCTTTTGATATTATGATCAAAATTGATATCTGCTTTATGAATATCAGCAGCAATATTCTAATAGCTTAAATCAACTCTGAATAAGCATTTTCTGTTTTCCTAACTTAGCAGCATTCTTTTCCCACTAAAAGTCCTTTTGTAGTGATGTACAGGCTCAATATGTTCTATAGATACCACAACACGAGATCAGAATGTGCAGAAGTAAAATAAATGGCGGACGAGGATCATCTGCTGTCTGTAGGCAGCGCGATGGCAGCGATTCCCTTTGCTTTTCTGCAGACTTGACAGGCATCCCGCTCCCTGACGGTGAAGCTAACATGCTTTGGCAGTGGCTGCAAAAGCAGCTTTGTGTGATTAAATCTTAAGTCTTTCTGTCAAGAAACTGTCTGTGATGTCTTTTCTCACAACCACATTATGTCTCATTACAAACCTCTTTACTCCCCCATAAGCTTAGGCATTACCAATTAAATGTGTTCACAGACCATGTTTTATTAATCAAGCCATTTATTTACCTTTATACTTTAGATGGCAATATGGTTTCCATGCTAATTAAAGGGAAGCTAAAATATAGAAAGTACTTTTCTGCAAACACTGAAACTTTCATATGCCTTTGAATTCTAAACTAACATTTTTGTTTTAATAACCAAAATGATAAAATGTTATTCTTTCTCTGTCGTAGATAAGATTTCTTTCAGCACTTTGAATATGTAACTCCTTATTTTCTGGTCTTTATTGTTTCTGATGAGAAGTCTGCCAGAAATATTATTGGGGTTTTCTCATACATAATTGGTTTGCCTTGCTGCATTCAAAAATCTTCCCTTTATATTTCTCTTTCATATTTTTACTATGATGTGTCCAGGTGCAGATCTCTTGGTGTTTCTCCTACCTGGAATTTCTTGAGGTTCTTGATGTGCAGCATCTTTTTCATCAGATTGGTGAAGTTTTCAGCCATTAATTATTAATATATATATATATTTTTTTTTTCTTTTTTCTTTTCCTTTCTCTCTCCTCTCAGGGTAGTATCATGTGT
Source organism: Prionailurus viverrinus (assembly GCF_022837055.1). NCBI lineage: Eukaryota > Metazoa > Chordata > Mammalia > Carnivora > Felidae > Prionailurus > Prionailurus viverrinus. The sequence goes on along the minus strand of NC_062564.1, from coordinate 107,086,087 downwards.
ATGTTGAAACATATATTGTTGTCCCACACTTCTCCAAGGTTTTATCTATTTTTCTTTACATTCCCTACCACCCCCCCTCTATTCTGACTGCATAAACTGTTTTGACTTATCTTCAATTTCACTATTTCTTCTGCCAATTTAAATCTACAGTAGAGTATCTCTAGGGACCTTTTCATTTCAGTTATTTTACATTCCAACTACTGATTTTTCAGTTGGCTTTTTTATATAATTTGTACCTACTTATTGATATTCTCTAGTTGATGAGACATCATCATTGTACCTTCCTTTAATTTTTATTTTTTTATTTTTTTTAACGTTTTATTTATTTTTGAGAAAGAGAGAGACAAAACATGAACAGGGGAGGGTGAGAGAGAGAGGGGGACACAGAATCTGAAACAGGTCCCAGGCTCTGAGTTGTCAGCACAGAGCCCAATGCAGGGCTCGAACTCACGGACTGCGAGATCATGACCTGAGCCAAAGTCGGACACTCAACCAACTGAGCCACCCAGGCGCCCCCTTCCTTTACTTTTTATAGCATACTTTTCTTTAACCACGTAATATATTTATAATGGCTCCTTTAAAGACTTTGTCTAATAAGTCTGACCTTTGGGCCCTCTTATAAGCAGTTTCTGTCATCTGCCTTTTTTTTTTTCTGTCTGTCACACTTTCCTCTTTCTTTGAATGTCTAATAACATTTTGCTTAACATTGGAAATCTGAATCAATACATTGCAGCAACTCTGGATACTATCACCCACTTGGGGGATTATTCTGGGTTGTTTGCCCATTTGTGTAGTGACTTAGTTCGACTATTTTTTAAGTATATTTTCCACACAGTGTGAGGCCTATGATGTCATTCTTCAGAGGGGGCGGACAAGGTTTGCACACAAGTCACCTTGAGATGACAGTTGTTCTGTTTGGGCTCTCCCCCTAATATTTCTGTTAAACTTTCAGCCTGGGTTGGTTACACCCAGCTGTTAGACTTTACCACATGTGGCTTCTTGCTTTATGTGGGACAATGTCCTGGGGCATAAATTCCTTCATGGAATGATTCAATTAAATTTAGGCTTCTTTTCAGAGATAATTTATGAAGCTAGTCTTTGATGTATGTTTTGACACCAGGAAGGTTCTTTTTAATTGTACATTTTCCTGTTCACTCTGATACACTAGTGAGCCTATAATTTAGTTTGCTGCTCTTATGGACCTACCACCCTCTTAAATGTTTGCCACCAAAATCTCTATTAGTTTTGAGAGTACCATCAGACTGGAACCTCCTCAGCTTCTGTTTCATAGTCAGTTACTGTGAGGAGAGCACAAAGCCCTTCATTCTTATGACGTGCATCCTCCCTTGGCAAAATATCTTAGCTACCCCTCTTGAGCTGGGGTTGGGGACTGTAGCCTACCTTTCTTAAAGTAGAATCCCTGCTTGATAAATAGCAAGCTGAGTGGGGGCAGCTGGCTCTGGTCTTCTTAGCTCAACTCTCTTAGCATAGAACTTCTGCTCTGAAAGCACACTGCAGCAAGAGCAGTCAGGACTTTAGTATTCTCAGCCTGCCATGCCAGAGGTAGGTCTTCACGTGGTGAATGGGCCTGAGTGGAGGAAGGGAGCTCTTCCTTCATAGCACTCATCTGGAATTTAACCTCTGTACCACAGAACTGGAATGGGGGAGGGGTGGGGAGCATGAGAAATTCTGCTGGACTTTCCCTCTGGAAGAGGAATATAGCATCACCCTTGACTGATTGATAGCTGGGACATGGGAACAGCATTTTCCTGTTTAGTCCTGAGAAGAGTAGAGCTTCTTTCACACTGTGCTGAGGGCTCAGGGAGTAAGCATGGACTGAAGCACCACAGACTCTTGCTGTTCATTCCAGAATTTCGTCTATTTCCCTGAGCAAATGTGTCTTTATTTCCTATAGGCTCTAAGGAGAATTTCCAGGGACTTTAAATGTTTTTGTAGTTTTTGATGTTGTTTATAATTTTCACCAATTGTTGTTTTGCTGGTGAATGAGAACACAGATCTTTTCATGTCACCAGTTCAGAATTCCACATGGTTCTTTTCAAATAAGTTAATTTAGGGAGGTTAATGAATCAAATGGAAAGATTACATGGGGGAAATAAAAGCTAGAATAACTTCCTAGAGTATGTTATAAAATAAGTGTGCATTCACATACCCATACTCTCCCATTATATCAATCTTAGTAAAACAAACAAACAAAAAAATGTAACAATCATCTGCACATAGGATCACAAATCTTTAACCATATTGGTCCTAACTCATATGTATTAAAAGCAAGACCAAAAGTATCAGATTATTTCCAGGTAATATAACTGCATGCCAGACAACGTTTGGTACCAAATTAGGCAAAATTTATGATGTCTGGAAACCAGTCAAAGATTAGCAGGCAGCAGAGGCTGGAAAATAAGCCTACAGTAAAAAGGAAAAGCAATAAAAAACAACCAATGTAAACAAACCCAGGACTGATACACACGCTATAATTAACATACAAGAATCTCAAATGTAATTATGATTCTATAGTATATGCTCAAAAAAAGTAGGTAGAAATATACAAGATATGTAAGAGACCAGTATCAAACTTGTCAAGATGAAACCTACAATATGTGAGATGTAAAATGTGCTGGTTGGGATAAATGATAAATAAATTGCAGTGACCATGAAGACAAATCAATATAAACTATCCAACACAAATCACAGAAAGAAAAAAAATATTATAATAATAAATATCATGTAAGTGGGCTATGGGTAAACTGCAATACTCTAATGTGCATGTATGTAACTGTATTCTTCAAAAAATACAAAAGTAGATATTTAAAGAAATAATGGTGGAGTATTTTAAAAATGTGTCAAAAAGTATAAGCTCATAGATCCAAGATGTTCAAGTAATATACAGGTGAGGAAAATTATACCAAGACACTTTACAATATCATAATTTAAGTAGCTCAAAAAAGGTGATAAACAGAAAATATTAAAAATAGAAAGAAAAGACAGTGCACAGAGGAACAAAGATAAGAATGACAACATGTTCCTTATCGGAAACAATTTCAGAAGAGATAGTGCAAAAATATCCTTAAAATAGAAAAAGAATAAGAAAAATATCAACCTGTGTTTCTATGCCCAGTAAAATAAAAATAATGAATGCCTAATAAAGACTTTTTAGGCATGCAAAAGTTGAAATAATTCATCAATATTAAGTCTACAGTATAAGAAATAAAGAAAAACTGTCACAGAAAAGAATTATGACACTAGATACAAATATAGATTGTAACACAGAAATAAAGGGCACCAGAAATGGTAATTACATGGGTATGCATAATGTGTTTTGCTTATTATTTAAATATCTTTAAAAGATGATTGACTGTTCAAACAGAATAATGATACATTATGTAGTCTATACTAATGTATATGTAAAATTCATAAGAAACAGACAAGAGATAGAGAGGGAGAAATAAATGTATAATATTGAAAGGATCTCATAATATACACAAAGTTATATATCAATTAAACTAGGACAATGATAGGTTAAAAATGAATACTATAAATTTTCTAAAGTAATCCCTAAAACAAGTCCAAAAAAATTAGCCATAAATCAACACAGTAAAGAAAATGAAATAATGAAAAAAAACTCAGTCCAAAGGAAGGCAAAAAATAAAGAAGAGATAAAACAAATAGAAAACAATACAGAAATGATAAGCTTTAACACTACCAAATCAATAATCATATTGAAAGTAAATGGTGTTAGGGGCGCCTGGGTGGCTCATTCGGTTACGTGTCCGACTTCGGCTCAGGTCATGGTCTCATGGTTTGTGGGTTTGAGCCCTGAGTCAGACTCTGTGCTGAAAGCTCGGAGCCTGGAGCCTCCTTGAGGTTCTGTGTCTCCCTCTCTCTCTGCCCTTCTCCTGCCTATGCTCTCTCTTTCTCTCTCTCTCAAAGATGAATAAACTTTAAAAAAAGTAAATGGTGTTAAACACCCCAATTAAAGGTAGAGAACTTCAGATTAAATTAAAAAAAAAAAAAAAGAAGAAGAGCAAGGCCTAACGATGTGCTGTCTGTAAGAAATTTACAGGACATGAAGTTAAAAAAAATTAAAGCACAAATGAATTTGGTTAGCTTGAGAAACACATAAATTTCCGGGCCTACATTTAAATACTTATGATATAAGTAGGTTAATTTATAGGAAAAAGTTTGTGAATTTAAGAAAAATCCCACCCAGGTGTCTAAATAGTTTTGTGACTTCAACTATAAGCCCAGTCAGTTGTTAGAGGAGATAAGCAGGTGGCTGAAGGAAAGCAAAAGTTAGTAGTTATGGAAGTTGGCAAATGGAAGAATGGAGGACACTGGAGACTCAGGAGTCAGAAGACATGAAAATAGAGGGGCATTAACCTGTGCATGTGTGTTTATCTCCAGCAGGCTTCAGGTTACCCCACCATGGGAGTGAAAAAGGCATTTAACAGCATTTATTTAACCTCTAAAGACTTAAAAAATGTTTCTTTCTTACTCTATTTCTTCATCCTTTGTTTCTTCCATCTTTCCTTCCGTAGTTCTTTCCTCTTTATTTCCCTCTTGTTTCCTTTTCTTTTTCTTTCCTGCCATTTTTGTCTTTTCTCACTCTTCCCTTCTCTTTTCTCTCCCTTTCTATTTGTTTAAGTTTATTTATTTTGAGACAGAGAGAGAGAGAGAGAGAGAGAACACAAGTGGGGAAGGGGTATAGAGGGAAGGAGAGAGAGAATCCCAAGCAGGCTCCATACTGTCAGCACAGAGCCCCATGCGTGGCTTCATCTCATGAACTGTGAGATCATGACCTGAGCTGAAATCAAGCCTGATGCTTACCCTAATGAGACACCCAGGCCCCCTGTCCTTGGTCCCTTCCCCTGTATATCCCTTTTGCATTGAGCACATTTACATGCCAGGTATTGAAATAAATGCATTTTAACTTTTGTAAGTCCTTACAATATGCAAAAAATAACAAAAGCTTTGTCAATAGACCGCTGGTTTGGATATGATTAAAGCTTCTACAGGAGCATTTCTCTGAGTTCCTGGTGGTTATTGCACAAATGCAGTTATATTTTCAGGAAATATTCTGATGAAGCTATCATATTAATTACGGCATTCTTTCCTTCATCAATCCACCTACTTGAGTCAGTAAATGGAAATGTTAATTTTAAGAGAAAGCTCAATCAACTAAGAGGCTTGTATTAAAGAATATTAATGATTTTATTTAAAGTAGAATCTGAACTATTTTTACTTCAGTTCCTGTCTGAGGTCTTTGACTCATATGAAAATTCAGGGATAAATTTGTGTCATCATTTATGCTTTCTCATAAGCTGTCTGATATCACTGAATATGTGAAGTCAGCTGGTTTAATTTTAATTTTTGCTTTCTGTGCTAGTCAGATTTATAAAATGGCCCTTTGAGATATCCTGCCCTAAACCCCGGACTATGATTATAAAATATCATTAGGTGATTATGTTTTGTTTCATGGAAAGATACTTTTTTGGGGTAGACTTTAAGTTAAAGGAACAGTGACTTACTAGGTGCAATCTAATTATAAGCCATTTTAAAACAACATTTTCTCTGATTAACAACAAGAAGGAAAACAGAGGTTTTCCAAACGTGATCAGGATTGGTGCACTGCCCTACCTTTGAACATGGAGGGAGCCACATAGAAAGGACCTGGAAACAGCTTCAGAAAACTCAGGGTAACCCTTGACTGACAGACAGAAAGGAAAAGAGACCTTCATTCTACAACTATAAGCAACTGCATTATTCCAACAATCTCAATAAGCTCAGATGAGTATTCTGCCCCTGTTCCCCCAAATAAGAACCCCACCTCGCTAATACTTGATTTTGGCGTTGTGGTACTCAAAGTAAAGAATCTAGTTTGCCTGAACTTCTGATTTAATAGAATGGTGAACTAAAAAAATTTTTTTTGTTTATTTTCAATTTAAAATTTTAGTTAGTTATTATACAGTGCAATATAGGTTTCAGGAGTAGAATTCAGTGATTCATCACGTACATACAACACCCAGTGCTAATCACAACAAGTGCTCTCCTTAATCCCCATCATCTATCTAGCCTATCTCCCACTCACCACTCTCTTTCAACCCATCAATTTGTTTTCTATCATTAAGAGTCTCTTGTGGTTTGTTTCTATCTGTTCTCTTTTTTCCCCTCTTTCCCAGTTGTTCATCTCAAGTTCCACATATGAGTAAAATCATATAGTATCTGTCTTTATCTGACTGACTTATTTTGCTTAGCATAATACATTCTAGCACCATCCATGTCATTGCAAATGGCAAGATTCCATTCTTCTTGATGTCTGAGCAATATTTAATTGTATATCTATAGCACATCTTCTTTATCCATTCATCAGTCAGTGTTGGGCTCTCTCCATAGTTTGGTTACTGTTGATAATACTGTTATAAATGTTGGGGTGCATGTATCCCTTCAAATCTGTATTTTTTACCCTTTGGGTAAATACTTAATAGTAAAACTTCTGGAATGTAGGTTAGTTCTTATTTTTAGTGTCTTGAGGAACCTCCACACTGTTCTTTAGAGTGGCTACACCAGTGTTCATTCTCACCAAAAGTGCAAGAGGGTTCCCCTTCTTCTGTATCCTTCACCAACACCTGTTTTTTCTTGTGTTAATTTTAGCCATTCTGACATGTGTGAGGTGGTATCTCACTGTGGTTTTGATTTGTATTTCCCTGGGGATGAGTGATGTTGAACATCTTTTCATGTATTTGTTAGCCATCTGGATGTCTTTGGAAAAGTGTCTACTCATGTCTTCTACCCATTTCTTAATTGGGTTGTCTTTTGGGTGTTGAGTTTGATTCCTTCTTTATAGATTTGGATGCTAACCCTTCATCAGATATGTCATTTGCAAATATCTTCACCCATTCTGTAGGCTGTCTTTTAGTTTTGCTGATTGTTTCTTTTGTGTAGAAGCTTTTTATTTTGATGAAGTCCCAATAGTTCATTTTTGCTTTTGTTTTCTTTGCCTTCTGTGATGTGTCTAGTAAGAAGTTGCTTCAGCTGAGGGTGAAGAGGTTGCTGTCTATGTTCTCCTCTAGGATTTTGATGGTTTCCTACACACATTTGGTCTTTCATCTATTTTGAATTTATTGTTGTGTAAGGTGGAAGAAAGTGGTCCATTTTCATTCTTCTGCATGTCACTGTCCAGTTTCCCCAACATCATTTATTGAAAAGACTGCCTTTTTTGATTGGATATTCTTTCCTGCTTTGTCAAAGGTGAATTGACCATACGGTTGTGGGCACATTTCTGAGTTTTCTATTCTGTTCCATTGATCTATGTGTCTATTTTTGTGCCTGTATCATACTATCTTAATGGCTGCAGCTTTGTAGTATAGTTTTAATTCCAGAATTGTGATGCCTCCAGTTTCATTTTTCTCTGTCAGGATTGCTTTGGCTATTCAGGGTCTTTTGTGGTTCCGTACAAATTTTAGGATTGCTTGATCTAGCTCTGTGAAAAATGCTAGTGGTATTTTGATAGCGATTTCATTAAATGTGTAGATTTCTTTGGATAGTGTAGACATTTCAATAATATTTTTTCTTCCAATCCATGAGCATGGAATGTTTTTCCATTTCTTTGTGTCTTCTTCAATTTCTTTCATAAGTGTTCTACAGTTTTTGGAGTACAAATCTTTTCCCTCTTTAGTTAGGTTTATTCCTAGGTCTCTTATGGTTTTGGGTGCAATTGTAAATGGGATTGATTCCTTGATTTATTTTTCTGCTGCTTCGTTTTTGGTGTATGGAAATGCAACAAATTTCTGCTCATTGATTTTATACCCAGGATGTAAATGTGTCTTATTTTAAGCTGCTCTTTTTGTGTTAATTTATTATGGAAGCAAAGAAAACCAGTACAGGTTTCTTTTGAACTGTGCGTATCAACGTATGTCTGTAACTATTATCCCTTTTTAAAAGAAAGAGAGGTAGGGAGGGGTGGGGGAGAGAGAATCCCAAGCAGACTACATGCTCAGCACAGAGCCTGTTGTGGGGCTCCATCCCATGACTCTGTCATCATGACCCAAACTGAAATTATGAGTCGGATTCCCAACTGAATGTGCCACCCAGGTGCCCATGTCTGGAACTATTTTCAAAGATACAAAACAAAAGAAAAATGAATGCTGATACAAATTCATCTAAAAATTTTTATTTAATAATTGACAAATAAATCAAAGTCATTACCATATTAATCAATGTTTCTGCTTCTCCAATACTCTAATTTTATTAGAAAAGGATTACTTAGCAACAAAGAATAGTCTATTGGTTGGACAAATTCATATATTTAATAAATAATGCACTTCATCAATTTAATGAAAGCAGTCAATACTTATTAAGCAATTACTATAAATAACTATATCTCAATGAGATATTAAACAATTTTCAAAAATATTACCATTTGAGGATAACATAGGTAAGGCATATTATTTCTGACTTTTTCTAATGGCAGCAGGTTGTTTTTTTAAAAATGGACTTTGATAAAACCCATCAGTAGCTCCCCATTCGATGAAGGATAACATCCAAATTCCTAAAAATAGAAATTGTGGAATTAGCTTCCCAATCATCTTTTTTTTCATTTTTCCCTTCCACAGTCTATGTTCCAGAGAGATGAAACTATCTTGTGTTCTTATATAATATACTTCTTTCTTCACATCACATTACTTATATATACTGTCCACTCTCCTTGAATGTTCTTCTTCTTACCTCAATTTGTCTAGTTAATTCCTCTTATCAAATCTTAGTTCATATAGAATTCCTATGGATTAAGCTTCCTAACACCAAGATCTGAATTGGAGGTGGTCATGTATGATGTACTGAGGACCTGATGCTTCCACTTTCAAACTACTCTTCTCAATGTAATAAAGTAACAATTATAACTTGACTGACTATATTTTGCAGAAAATTGTTAAGTCTCTTGAAAACTTATTTTAAGGTCTACTTTTCTACCATTTAATGGTCAGAGCTAATAATACTTAAGCAGATGTTAATGAGTAAGTAGATTTTGCTGAATAAATGAGGTGAGTGTTGAAGCATAAGTAGGAGTTATCCAAGTGAAGAATAGAAGAGAGGTCTTTTCAAGCAAAAAGGATACAGTGAAAATAACTATGAAGATAAGAAAGAGTGTGCTGTGTGTTGAAATCCACAATAAGAGAGAAAATGATACAGCAAAGAAGACAAATTATTATAAACCAAGAATATGAGAAATGTTATGGAGTTTCTCTGTATGATTCTTGTAAATTCCCTGTTAGTTTGAAGTTATTTTGTAATAAAATTAATAAATTATTTGGAACTTAACAGAGATTAGAACTAAATACCAAAAAGTGAAGAAAAACCCCTAGATCTTTGAATTTGAAATGTTATTACCTAATAAAGGCTTTTTAAAAATTATTCTTTTAAGTTCTTTATCACGTGCTCATTTTTACTCACTTCTTTTCCCTTTATGGTTCTACAATTTTAGATCTTTATATTATCTCACAAAGTCTTCCAAACAGGTGGGAACATTATTGGCATTTAATACAGATTTTGTGTTTGGTGATTCTCTAGAACACTGGCTGGCAATACTAAAATAGGCAGTATTTATACAAACACAGCTATGCTATACCTTGGTTTCCTTATTTCTCTTTAAGTTCTATTACTGTCCTCAACCTACTCTCTCAAACGGCATAATTTAAGAATCTCAATAGTACTCAACTCTGAGTAAATATATAGATTCTTCAAAGTGCAATAGTTCTTATGGAAGTGGATTTATCTTTTACTATGACATATCAGGCTCAGAAAGAACAATTTTAAAATCTGTAGTTGGAACAGCAGAAGATTTATTGGAGACTTGGATGTGTTTTATTTTTACTAATGAGGGTGGATAAAAAGAGCCTAGGAAGGGAAACTTACACATCCAAAATTAAGAGAGGAATCTGATTTAGGACATTAAATTTAATATCAGATATTAAAAAACATGTTAAGTCAATCTATCCTTTTTGCAAACTTCTGATGTTATCAGAGAATAATTTCATATGCTACTGATATAAATAACACAACAGACTGTAAGTAAAATATACTGTCTCTAATACATTCATTTTGCTTTCTTTACGACTTGGAAGGGGAGTGAAAAATAGACCTTTGTGATTTGCCTAATAAAATTTCATCTTTTTAGAAAAGCAGATCTAAGTAATTCCATATATTGGCACCGTGACACTATCTTGACATTTAGTAGGGCATGCTGCTTTTAGAAATCTTATTTTGTGGGGGGAAAAAAGGAGAACTTTCTTTTTAATTTCAAGGTTCTAGTTATGTTCTTTTCAATTTGCAAGGGATTTTTTTTCAATGTATAATTCTCCATAGAAAAATAAATTTCGTTCATCTTTATCTATGTTTACACAGCTGTATTATTGGTTTATGTAAAACGTTTATAAATGTTCTTGGAAAAGCTTTGCAGATTTGATATCAAGAACAGATTTATAAATTTGTTTACTATTTTCTGTCAAGGTATTCAAATCTTTAAAAGCTATAAGATATAAATTGTACTTGGTGAGAGTGATTGTTATCCTTTAATTTACTATTATGGTTTAATTACATGTCTAATTTTGCTTTTTTTCCTGGGCAGAGAAAAACCTGGTGCTACATATATTTAGTGACCCAATTATTACCAATTTCAACCTTATCATATTTGTTATTTATTCATAGAAATTGTGCTATGTGAATGGAGATAATGCCTTTTGCTCTATTGTGTTATCAATAGTATATTTATAATACTTTATAGAATAAATACTGAAAGTGCTTTGTGAAGTTGATGATAAAACCAAAATTTTTGTAGCTCCTTTTAAAGAGAAACTGGGCCAAGAAGTAGGACAGGAATACCTCTCTTCTTTTGATAACCTCAGCTCACTGGTCACATCGGTGATGGGTCTCTTATCCCTAGGGCAGATAAACTATGTCTTTTACAGTAAAGATACGACTGATTGAGTAGTTTTATGTGAAAAGGGTTTGTCTTACCAGTTAACCTCTTGGCCAGATGGAGCTAGAAACAGTTGCTTATATTTAAAAAGATGACTTGTAAATAAAGCTCCATTTATCACAAGTTAATTTCTAAGATTGTTAAGCTGGGAAGAATGTGTTACATTATTGAACTGATTTTTATAGATTTCACTCATTTAGCATCTTTAAATATTTTAAGAAATGGCACAATAATTTTTGAAAACAGCAGAAGATATACAAACTTTATATCTAGAGAGACTCTTACTATAGATTTTCTTAAAATAGATGCTCTTAAAGATACTACAGAAGTTCGCTTAACGTGTTCTCTTCAACTGAAGCCTGCTATATTTTCATTGTTGGCAAAAAAAAAAAAGGTTTTAGATGTCTGTGAGTACGACTGCAATGAAGAGTTCTTGCTGGTTCTCATTACACTACAATGCGGTATCATCATTATCAAAGGCTGCTGAGAGATTAAGGAGCAAAGAAACTCATGCAATTCTATAATTAAAATGCTGATCTTTGGGCGGATAGCAGAGCTACCTTTTTTTATCTTCCATAAAAATTATTGAGAATGGCAATATGTAAAAACATCTAAAATGGACAAACCTGTCCTACTTTTCATAAAGGAGGAAAAAAAACTGTGCTATAAAAAACATAGATATAAAAATTTACAAATTTCTAGTATTACTTGACTTTGAGGCAATATTAGAAACGGAGGAATTGAAAATTTCTGTCATAGATATATTTCTCCAGCAAACGTTTTTATTTAAATGATTTTTAAATTGTCTTTACATACATGCAACAATTAATATACTTCATGATATATCACTACGGATACTTTTGGTCAATCAATTGGCTGAGGTATTCAGCTTCTCTACTGCAAAGTCACTGTGTTTACTGTTTTGTTATTGTACCCTTGGAAAAGAAGTCAGCATGTGCAGCCCACAATTAAAGAGTGGAAGGTTAAGGGGTGTCTGGGTGGCTCAGTTGGTTAAGCGTCCGACTTCGGCTCAGGTCATGATCTCACAGTTCATGAGTTTGAGCCCTGCGTCAGGCTCTGTGCTGACAGCTCAGAGCCTGGAGCCTGCTTCAGATTCTGTGTCTCCCTGTCTTTCTGCCCCATCCCCACTCATGCTCTCTCCCTGTCTTTAAAAATAAATAAAACATTAAAAAATTAAAAAAAAAAAGGAAGGTTATATCACCTCTTTGAAGAGGCAGTGTCTACACAAGTTATTTGGAATTCTATTCTTCTGGGGAAAAAAATGGTCACAAAACTAGGCCACTTAAGTTCTTAATATAGAAATTGTCTCAGAAGACCCTTTCTCTAACCTCTCACTGCATCCCTTAATTCCACTTGATTTAATAAAAAAGTATTAATAACTGCAATCATGTGCCATATGTTTCAGATCCTGGCAATCAGGACATGAGCAAGATCATCCCAGTTGCAAGATGTATCCCTGGTTCAAAGGGATACCTAGAGGTTGGAGACAGATAGCAACTGTCCACCAACAAGGAAGCATTTGCACAATGCTCTGTCTCTCAGTAACGCAACAGCATATAGTCCACTTAATTAACATATATTTGATTATATAATTATGTTATTTAGAGAGCAAAATTATCAGAGAGTTTTCAAGGTACTGTGGTCATTTGGGATAACAGCTAGTTATATACTTAACTTATATCTGAGATTCAATTTTGGAGCCGTGGCTATGGTAGATTTTCAATATCTTATTCTCATTCAATGTACTAGGAATATGTAATGTGAAAAAGTTCAGCCGTGTAAATAATATGAACTGAATTTTTAAAATTTAAAAGTACAATGTCTTTTTTGACATACGAACAGAGACTAAAAATAACATTAAAGAAATCGAAGGTTGAAAACACCATTAAAAATGGGTGTTTCTTCTATCAATTCATATCAATTCAAATTATAAAAAACCTACATGTTTCTGTTAATGCTTTAAAGGTGCACAGTATTCACATGCTTCCTCACTTTTTCTTGCATTCCTGCTTTAGCCTTTCTTTCAGTTTGTTTTAAATCTCCTTCACATATGTATTAAGGGAAGGCGATATGACTAATGCCTCTAGAAATTTTCTTCTAAACTGTTTAATCTGAGTATCCAAAAGTAAATCTTAAACATAAACCCTGTTTCTGTATATTATATGCAGAAATGACTAATATCTATCTTTTCCAGAATTTACTGATATGAGTCATGATTACATCAACATAAGTTTCAAATAAGTACAAAATCTATGTGATCAGTCCTGATCACTGCTCTGTGCTCCAAACCTGTATTTCTAGTTCCCACTGGAAATCAGTTCTACAGGTTAGCATGTTTAAACTTTTATCAATTTCTAAGAGTAAGAATAAAAACTTTATTATCATTTATTCTAATATTAATCTGAACGTAGACATTACGGATTCTTGAGTTTGTTTTCTTGGATTTAACATTTCAACCAGTTTCCCTGTCTACATGATAAAGCCTGAATTAGTGTGAAATAGTTGGTTTAACTAAGGTGTATAAACTTTCTTTGTAAACTGAAGTACATAATACAGGTAAAAATTAGAATATATAATTAAAACAGCAATCACATCCATGTAAGGGGTATATAACTAGAGATTTTATAATTAATACTATTTTCCACTTTAAAAATATTTAATTCTTTTATAATTGACTATTGTAATAACTTAATTTGTTCAACTATTAAAAAGTCTTAATTCAAATTCCACTTCACATATCAGTACTGCCTTTTCTTTTGTCTGTACTTTTATACACCTGTTTGAAATATACTGTTTATGGGCAGAAAATTGACTATTAAAGAATATGATATATAAATATATATATTTATGAATTTTGTTTTCTAGGTCACTTCTGTTTATTACTGATAAAACAAATCTCCACAAATCACAGCCATACGAATTAATGTATCTGAGATTTGAGGCTGATTCAAATCTGCCTCATGTCATTCCAACAAAATTTCTAAGCCAATTTAGCTTTGTTAGATAATATTTATTTTTGGTAACAAATGTTGAATGTATAGAAAATAATTTGAGCTTTAAAAATGCTGATATAGGAAATCTATGAAGGTAAATATGGAACATTGTCACGACATTTTTAACATCTCATTGTATGGTATAATAGAGTTTGGCTACATTTGTGTATAGGCAATAACTTTTGGGCAAAAAGGTGGATAAAGGTTTTCAGAAAATGAGAAGTTTTATGACTCCGAAGAGATGTTAAGATTGCTTCATTCCAAAAGACAGTTTGACAACCCTGGACTGAAATCAGACAATTATAATCTGCATGCTTTCTTGTGGTGCGTTGTGTGTATGATAAATAAAACATACTTCTCTATATGTTCTGTATTTATATCTCTTTAAGTACTTATATAACTGTATTGCAATAATTGGATTACTTATAATTTACCCAACTGAAATAGAATTTTAATGAATTAAAGAAAGCTAAGCAAGACATATTTCCCCTACCTACATTCCAAATATTCAACATATACAGAAGAGGAAAAGTATCACTGTTGCTTTGCTTGGAACTCTTGTGTTCTTGGCATAACCAAGCTGACATAAATCTATTTATACATGGAGGTTTTTATGGACCAAGCCTGAATTACTGGTAGACATGTGTCAGAATCATGTCAGAATGAGTCCACTGAAGAGTTTGACGATGATTTTCTAACTACTCACCTGGCATGAAAATAGGAAAATGTACTTGACCAAATGGATTTTCCACTCTTGCTTTAGAGTCAAACAGTAGGCAAAGGAGGGATTCCTTTTTTCAGGGTAGGATTTAAAAAATGTTTTGATTTCCTAGTCGAATAATTTTTATTTTTAGCTAATTCTAATGTTGAATAAAGGAGAATTACTCTGAAAAAATAAGTCAGGGTAGGAGAAAAGCAGTGAACATGGGTACTTCATTTGCATCCTATTATTTTACACACTAAGGAACAGATTCAGACCTAAACTTATAATTACTCATTTAGACTACAAATAAAAACTTGCTCCCTCACTTGCTAAAACACACTGGATAAGAGCAGGATTAGAATTTCCTGATAATCTATAACTCATTAAAACCTGTTTTTTTAACAGCTGCTCATCATTTCCTTATGACAGGCAGACATTTCCAAAATTTCTTTTTAATGGAGCATTTACCTTTTTTTGTATCTGTAAATCCAAGGCACTGGTTAATGATTCATGAACAAAATGCACAATGAGTTGTAACTCTGCCAAAGACTGTTTTCCTGATTTGTATAATGAATAGAACTCTTTTATTGTGAATTTTGGAAGTGAACTTTTAAGATAGTGACAGTAAATGAAAATGTACAGACACACTGGGAAGTGTTGATTGCAGATAATATTAACAAAAATGAAATATGATCTATAGTACAAGGATGGCTGATATGTTTCAAGGAGTTGCATATGATATAGGTCATTTCAGGAAGGGAAAAATAATTAAGTATATATTATATATCCTGATAAGTGAATGGGTTAAATCTCAAAATCTGAGAGCCAGCATCTCCCCCATTTTCTTCCAAAAGTGTGACAGCATAGGAGTAATATTACATCTTAAAGGGCAAATGTATTAGCTCAGCATCCCTTCCATAGGAAACACAATGATGTGCTGGTTCTAACTTCTCCATGAATTTATTGACTTTCTGTTGTGAGACAGACAAATGACCTTCAGCTGAGCAGATAGAAAAGCAACTCTTAATACCCAGGCACAAACACTGTCAAGCCAAGTAGTTTATATATATGTTCCTAGTTTCCTTTGCAAGGTACTTACTCCAAAGTAAGAGCCACTGTCTCAGAAACTGCCAGGATCTGGGCTCCTAAATGAACACTGCTTTAGATGCTTATGGCTCCCAGGTACAAATTTTTAAGTGTAAGGGTCATAGTGTAATGAAGAAATCAAAGTCATTTTGGAAAAGTACAACTGACAGCATGTTCTTTAATTGAATAGAGCTGACAAGGCATTTGGAAAGAATTGTTCATAAATATTTAAATGGACTCTTAGGGCAATAATTAAGATTGAATTACATTAATGTGACTAATTCAGTTTGTTGTGTTTTTTTCAATTACAGAAAAATCCATTTAGTTTTGGCTTTGCCAGCTTTATTTTTTGCAGCCTAGTCATTTTCATTTAGCATCTTGTGTCTACCCATGCATTTATAAATGTTGCTAATTCATCAATAGAAGGTGAATTCAATCTACATACTAAATAAGCTAAAGTTGAAGCTGCTGGTTACAAATATCAAGTAACTTATCAGTAATTCTTCTTATCACATTGTTCTGTAATGGCTGCGTAGACTCATTCTTCATTACATTGACACATTGACAGCTGAGAAAGAAATTAAGATATGAATGGCAGTGAAGCACACCTAGTAGAATTAGAAAGAGCACCAAAGTATGACTTCAGAGATACAAAAGGAGGAACGTAGTCACATGACTGCCACATGGGGGAAACACATGCTTATTACATATCATCTGGTTGCAATCACAGGTGCACAGCTATGCTGTCATATAGCAGTTGAGCTTAATTTTTCTTTGTTTCTGTTCCAACTTTTCTTCCTGTTTGGGAGGATGTATTTAACTGTAATGCTTGATTTCTCCCATTTGAAATTCAGAGGAAATAGGAATGAATCCTCTGAACACTAAAGTGTTCTTGAGTCTTGGGGCACCTGGGTGGCTCAGTCAGTTAAATGTCTGATTCTTGGGTTCAGCTCAGGTCATGATCTCATGGTTTCATGGATTTGAGCCCCATGTTGGGCTCTGTAATGACAATGAAGAACCTGCTTGGGATTCTCTGTCTCCCTCTCTGCACCTCCCTTACCCGCGCTGTCTCTGTCTCTCTCAAAATAGATAAATAAACTTACAAAAAAAAAAGTGTTCTTGAGTCTTTGATAACTGACAAACAGAAGTGGAAAATACTGCACAATAATAAAGAACCCAATAATCAAGAACAATTTCAACAAGTGTAGTCTTGTTTTTGTAGAGGGCATGGCAGCCTAATATGTTGTGTGGCCTTTTTTAAATTACAGTTAGGCAAAACTATATTAATATGCAGCAGTGATATTGTGAGTTCTTATTTACCAGTGATTCTTATATACACATATATATTTGTGTGTGTGTATATATATATATATATATATATAAATATATATATATATATATACAAGTATATATGTGTGGGTGTATGCATATATATACATAATCATTTGAAGTATTCATTCCAATAGAGTATTTTAAGTTGGAAGTTACGCTAATTTTTAGAAGTCTATTTTTATGGCTGTAATTGGATTTACATAAAACTCTTAGAGCTCTTTGGTGAATGTGTGAAAATGTTTTTTATCACTTCAATCTATAAAACTTTTTTTTTAATCTGAAAAAGGTGCCTTATCTTCTTTCTTCCTGTTTTTTTTTTTTAATAATAGGTTTTCTGGTCATTTATGTCTGGCACGATATTGGAGTAAGTCATTACATTAGCAATTGTGCTTAGCCATCAAAAAGCAAACATGCGAAGAGAATTTAGCCTCACAAAATAAGGTTCAAATATTATTTCCTTGTATTCATTAATCTTATCTTTCTTATTTGCCTCTTAGTAGCTGTTATAGTAATGATGATGTCACTTAATGGCATCTGTATTCTTCGTCAGTTATGATATTATGCTCTTTATCTGCCTTATTTCAGTTGTTAATCAGATGAAGAAGGCACTATTGCCATATTTTACACATAAAGAAACTGGGGCTCTGGGGTGCAGGTTCATAAGCTTAAGAGTAGGACATCAGTTCAAATCCTTGCTCTTCCATTTACTAACTGTGTTGTCTTGAGCAAACTAGTAACATATTTAAAATTCAGGATTATTGGGGCATCTGGGTGGCTCAGTCGGGTGAGCTTCCGACTTCGGCTCAGGTCATGATCTCACAGTCTGTGAGTTTGAGCCCCGCGCCAGGCTCTGTGCTGACTGCTCAGAGCCTGGAGCTTGCTTCGGATTCTGTGTCTCCCTCTCTCTGACCCTCCCCCATTCATGCTCTGTCTCTCTCTGTCTCAAAAATAAATAAACATTAAAAAAATAATAGATAAATAAATAAATAAATAAATAAATAAATAAAAATTCAGGATTATTGATTATAAGATAGGAATAATAATGCCTACATCATATGATTATGGTGACATTGAAATGAGGTAATCCAGGACTGATACAAGGGGTGCTGGGTAGCTCATTCAGCTGAGCATCTGAGTCTTGAATTCAGCTCAGGTCATGATCCCGGGGTCATGCGATCTAGTGCTGCGTCAGGCTCTGCACGAAGCATGGAGCCTCGTGGAGCGTCATGGAGTCTGCTTGGGATCCCCTCTCTATCTTTGCCCCTTTCCCTGCTCAAAAAATGAGCATTTAGTAAAGAGTAGTTACTGTGATGAGACCTAGCTGCCCTACCCAAGATTTTGGGCCCATTTTCTCCCATCTTTTCCAGAAAATTCTCGATCAGTTATATCTCTTTTCATTTCTTTGGTCAATTTTATTCTTACCCACTGGAATTTAACTTTCAAACTGCATCCACAACCTGATTTCATTCATCCTGGTGCAAGCAAACAAAACCAAGCAAATAAAAAGTCTATATTTTTAAAATAAACAATTAGCAAAAAATAAAAACAAAAAAACATTGCTACCTACTGCAAGCTATTGTGCTCTTTCTTACCTGCTAAAGTTATTAAGTTAACTTATAATAATAGAAATTTGTATAGAAATCACTTTCTTTCTACCCACCACTTTAAAAGAATTATAGGGGTGCCTGGCTGGTTAGTCAGAAGAACATGCAACTTTTATTCTAGGGGTTAGAGTTGTAAGTTTGAACGCCATGTTAGATGTAGAGATTACTTAAGAATAAAATTTTAAAAAATGAAATAATTGCAAAGTGTTTTTTATCAAAATAATATGTTTTTCATTTAAATAATTAAAAGTACATAATAATCAAAACAAAAAAAGGGAAGAAACAGATGAGGAGAAGGAGGAAGAGAAAGAGTAAAACAAAGATGTGGACAAGGAGGAAGGAAGGAAGGAAGGAAGAGAGGGTGGGAGAGAGGAAGGGAGAGAGGAAGGGAGGAAGGAAAAGAAAATTGCAGAATACACTTTATCCCATCCTCTGCTGAGTTCTGAATCCCAAAGGCAATCTCTTGTAAATTATCTCTTTATTACAGCATTTATTGCTAAGTAAACTGATACTGATAAACTAATACACATTTATTTTCTCACTTTTCAAAATCATTGATTTATTTTACATTATGCAGGATGAAAATTGTCTTAGATTCCCGATCCCTCACCCACCAGCATGGTTCTATTTCCTTCATTCTAACAGTGTATCCAAAGGAACTCTGAAACTCTTCTCCTTACAGTAAAACCCATCAAGGAATCTTTCTAATCTCTTTCCTTATCCATCTGTCCTGTGTGATCTCTTGCCAGCTACAGCCATAGTCCTAGGGTGTCCTTTCACTACAATCCCTCTTCTGTCCTTGACTTCTCTCTTGTGTCCAGTCACAACTTCCTGGACCTGTACCATGCTCTTTCCTGACCCACTCTTTTGGGGAAGCTACTCATAGCACAAGTTTCCGGGGAAGGGATACATGAGAAATAAGTTTAAGTACTTAAAAGTCTGAAAATAGCTTTATAGCAGCCTAAACCCTAATTAGCATTTGGATATAAAGTTTTGGATAGTTTGGATAGTAAATCCATTTTTCTCAGCCTTCTGAAGGCATGCACCACTGTCTTCAGATTCCTACTGAACAGTCTAATGACTTTGTCTATTGTAATGTATACAACTGGTTTTAACTTTTTTTCTCCTTAGGATTTCTTTCCCTCATATCCCAGTATTCTAAATTACTGGATGATCATCCTTTGACAGATCATTTTTCCAATCGTGATGAGGAACAATTGTAATCTTTTAACATTATCTTGATGTGATTTATTTTAAATATCTATTCAATAACTGCCTCCTATTTTTTGTTGGTTCAATCTTTCATTCCTGTTCCTTGAACATTTTATATAATACTTTATTCTTCTTTTCTATTTTCTCTCTTTTCCTTTTTCCCCTACTTTCTGGTATTTTCTTCAACATTATCATATTATGAGATTGCATCAAATATTTATTGAACATTGTCTGTTATTGGTAATTAAGAGTAATGTACTAAAAAGCTTAGTGATGAAAACAAGCAAAAAAAGAACTCAGGTGTTGATACATACAACAGGAACAAACTTTGAAAACATTATGCTAAGTAAAAGAAGATAGTCACAAATGACCATATATTGTATGATTCAATATAAAATGTTGAGAATAGGTAACTTTATAAAGACATAAATTAGTTTAGTGGTTTCCTAGGCCTGAAGGTGTTAGACAGAAATACAGTGTGACTGCTAATAGAAATAATTTTTTAGAGTAATGAAATGTTCTAAAATTGATGATGATGATGATGATGATGATGGATATAAAATTCTGTGAATATACTAAAAAACATTGAGTTGTATACTTTAAATGGGTGAATTGTAAGACACATGAATCGTATTTTAATAAAATTATTATGTATATTTTAAAATGTTATTTGTGAACCTTGGAAACATTATACCTAGTCAAAGACGCTAACCTCGAAAGGTCACATAATGTATGCTTCCATTTATATGACATGTCCAGAATAGGCAACTCTGTGGATACAAAAGTAGATTAATAGTTGCGTAGGGTTGCAGGAGTTGAAGAAAGTGGGATGGAAGGCTAATGAGGATAGTGCTTCCTCTGGGGTAAAGAAAATATTCTGAAAGCTGGTTGTGGTGATTGTTTCACAACTCTGTGAATACATCAAGGATTCACATACATAAAACTCATTGAATTGGACACTGTAATGGGTGAGTCTTATGGTATGTAAATTATGTCTCAACAAGGCAGTTAAAGCACAATGAAACAGCCTATTGAAATGCTGTGTGTGCTTGTGTATGAAGGGGTCTTACTGGGAGATGGGTTTACTCTCTAGTCATTTTATTTTATTTTATTTTATTTTATTTTATATTTTATTTTATTTTATTTGGGCTGCAAACTGTCCATGTCTGTAGCTTTTGTTTTGTTTTGTTTTGTTTTGTTTTGATCTTCAGGCTGGTTGGTTTCTTCAGAGGTAAATTTTCTAATCCCTTGCTTAGGGCTATAATCTGAGTGTCCTCACAACTGTAGCTGGTTAGAGAAGTGGGACTGAAATTGCAGGGTTAATTTTTAGAATCCCATTTAATTCCTTTGTTGTCAGGATCATTTTTCACCCTCATCCTTGGGTATCCTTGTCACTCCTGAACCTTGGTTTGCTCTCACTCAGTTTTCCCAGAAGATAAATAAATCATTCATCTTTGCCTAATTATGGAGAGATATTCCCTGTCTGAAGGGTATGATGAGGAGAAATCTGGGCATTTTAACTCTTTATTCATGCAGACTGTTAACTAGGTCCACCCCTCGCCCTGCTTTTAGGAATTTTTTCATGAGTTCTTTCTGCTGCACAGACAACTTGTTTCATCTTGTCATCCTCCCCTGCAGACGCCGGGTTTTCAGCTTTCTCTGTGTTACAGGTCATTTACTACTTATCCACCTGCTTCACACATTCCCAAAATATGTTGAAACCTCACCTCTCCCCTGCTGTCATCTCTTCTCTAGTATTCTCTCTCTGCCTGTCTCTCTATAGGGAGGCAGATAGATTAGATAGATGGAGAGAAAGATAGATACATATAAGCAGATATATAATAAATGATAGATACATACATATATACATACATACATGCATCGATACATAGATGAGTAGATAGATAGGCAGGTAGGTAAAATAGATGATAACCAGCTACCTACGTGAGAAAGATTTCAGGTCCTGGGAAGAAGAGTAAAATATGTGTTCAATTTTCCACTCTTTACCTTTCCCCTCAGTGAAACCTCCCTTTCTCTTTCACTCTCCCACACAGGGGTTATCAATGACTAACCCTAAATATCAATCCTATTTTTTCCTCTTCTTCCGTGCATACTACTCGCTAAGTCTTCTCTTTACAGAGACATTTTTTTTTAAACATACGTCCTTTTTTTAAGTTTATTTATTTATTTTTGAGAGAGACAGAGACAGTGTGAGTGAGGGAGTAGCAGAGAGAGGGAAAGAGAGAAAGAATCCCAAGCAGGCTCCATGCTGCCAGTGCAGAGCCCAATGTGGTGCTTGAACTCACAAAACCATGAGATGGTGACCTGAGCTGAAACCAAGAGTCAGACGCTTAACTGACTGAGCCATCCAGGCACCCCTACAGAGACATTTTTAAAAAATCCTTTGGCCCATGAGTTCTGTAAAGCTATTGTCTAAGTTTTCCTCAAACTTCTGATAGCACTTTTTTTTTTTAAGTCTCAATTCACTACTGCATTTTTTTCTCTCATTTCTTCTTAACTTTTCTGTTGACAGAGCAAGAATGGGGCAACTTGGGCATATTTTTTGCCTAGTATTCTCTGAGGATCTGGCCTTGCTCCTCTTCCACAGGAGCCCAGGGCTGGAAGGGAAGAGAGTTATTGCTCTGAAGGAATCATTGCCTGGACTTCACTAGATAAAATATAGAGAGAACCTGAATTATAATTGTTTCTGCTCCTCTTATTCTTTTGATTCCAAGAAATTCTCTTCTACAAGAAGGTATGGTTGACATAGAGAAAATTCACTATTTCAGTAAGGTCTAAACTTGGGAATGAAAAAAGGACAGAATGAGTGCTTTCTCATTTTATTTTAGGAGACCATAATTCCAAAATGCCTCTGCTGGCAAGGGGAAATGCAGGTTATTAAAATATCACAGGAATAGAGATATAACTGGAAATAGGCTTTGGAGAATAATGAAGAATTTGGATTTCTAGGCAACTTTTAAAATTTTCTAAAGTGTCATAGAAAAAAAATTGAGGTTATTGCTTTAAAATGTATTTTTGAGGGGCGCCTGGGTGGCTCAGTCGGTTGAATGTCCGACTTCAGCTCAGGTCATGATCTCGCGATCCGTGAGTACGAGCCCCGTGTCGGGCTCTGTGCTGACAGTTTGGAACCTGGAGCCTGCTTGGGACTCTGTGTCTCCCTCTCTCTCTGCCCCTCCCCCGCTCATCTCTGTCTCTCTCTGTCAAAAATAAATAAACATTAAAAAATTTTAAAAAATGTATTTTTTAATATTTTCATTTTTCAGAAAATTGAGAAAACTGGTAGGAAGGGGACATAAAACTAACGTAGGAGCACCTGGGTGGCTCAGTCAGTTAAGCGGCCAACTCTTGATTTCGGCTTAGGTCATGATCTCACGCTTGATGGGTTTGATCCCTGTGTCAGGTTCTGCACTGACAGTGCATGGAGGCTGATTAGGATTCTCTCTCTCCCCTCCACTCTCTTTATCCCTCCCCCCACCTCTTAAAGTAAATAAACATTTAAAAAGCTAACCGAATTTCATCTTAGATATCAAATGTATCAAGCACTTGAATCATGATTACTCTGCAATGTGCCATTAATTTTTCTGAGTTGATACTTTTTAGTGTAAAATTAAAATATCAAGTCTAAATTTGTTAGTTGATATATGCTCATAATGTATGACTACCTGATAAATAATTAATACTACACTTACACTTTAGCATTCCTAAGTATATATGTCAAATTTCTTAGTTATAACCAAGCTAATCAGTACTTACAGGAAAACTAATTATTTCACAGCAAATTAATGGAGCCTAAAAGCTCGAGAGACTGGTGCCTAGTAATTTATATCATAAGTGGCATTGTTGAAACTCATTATGTTGTAAATGATGATCTCTGATATATGCTCAGTATGAAATAATTTGGAGTGTAAGGATATCAATATAAAACCACATATCTCAAATATCTAACCCCTTACATTGAAATAAGAATTGAAGACACACAAAAAAAAATTGTTCTGGGAATTGTGCCAAGATTTTTCTTGGCTTTTCCTTTTATGGAGAAATAGAGGATTTACATTTTTTGGGTGGGGGTATGTGTATAGCATTTTTATTAAGCAACCGACTAATAATTAAAAACATAAAACTGTATTAAAACAGGGGCGCCTGGGTGGCTCAGTTGGTGAGGCATCCAACTTCAGCTCAGCTCATGATCTCACAGTTGGTGAGTTCGAGCCCCACATCAGGCTCTGTGCTCACAGCTCAGAGCCTGGAGCCTGCTTCAGATTCTGTGTCTCCCTCTCTCTCTGCCCCATCCCCACTCATGCTCTGTCTCTCTCTGTCTTAAAAATATATAAAAACATTAAAAAAAACTGTATTAAAACATATGATATCCATTTTGTTTTTTAACCATTAAGTTAATGAAAAACTGTAAGGTATGTTCATTTAAATAATAATGTAATGCTTTTAGCGTGTGAAACTGTTTTAAAATTTGCAGTAAATAGAAACAGCATAATTCAGATTTTCTATGACAGTTACAGAAGCATACTAATTAACATGTAGCTACATTTCTGTATGAAGCAAGCATATCCATAAAATAAGAGCTTTGACTATTAAATTTAAATCTTTTTAAGTTTGTATAGTGGTTTCTATTATAGTTATAATGAGCATTTTCCTGATGGTTAATATTGATGAAAATCCTTTTATTTGTACATTGTCTCTTTATGTAGTTGTGAACCTTGTCTTTTTTGAAGTTTCTGTTCAAATTATTTGACTATATTTTTATTGGATTACTTTTTTATTATTATTAAGTTATAACAGTTCTGATATAATTTGAAAGCAAATTTTTGGTCAGGTGAGTTTATCATGAATTTATGCACTTAGTCTGTGCTGGTCTTTGTGTATTTATTTTTATATATCATTTGTTTATTTTTTGTTGATGGGTCTTTTGAAGAGTACTTTTTATGATGCTTATTTTATTATTTCTTTTTCTGCTATGTTTTCTTACTTTTGTATTTTGTCTACAAAATATTTGCATGTATGAAGATTTTCTCCTTTGAGTTCTTTCAGAGAAAGAAATCTTCACTTTCAAGAGAGTTTTCATTGTTTTCTGTCTTTAATTGTTTATGTTGATGGATTATCTGTCAATTTTACTGTTGTTCCTATGTATTTAATGTGCTTTTTTCTATGACTTGTTTTAGGAATTTCTCCTATATTTTAGTTTTAGCAGTTTCTCTATGATTTTGAAGTTACCCTGTGTGTGTGTGTGTGTGTATGTGTGTGTATAAATATGTATATTTAGAGTATATATATTTTAGAGAGAGAGAGAAAGCGCAAGTGGGGGAGAGGGGCAGAGGGAGGGAGAGAGAGAATCTTAAGCAAGCTCCACACTCAGCCTGGAGCCTGACACGGGGTTAGATCCCACAACCTTGGGATCATGACCTTAGTTGAAATCAAGAATCAGAAGCTCAACCAACTGAGGCCAAACAGGTGCACCATATCCTTTGTATTTCTATTTAAGATTTTACCTGGTAATGTTTTTTTTTAACTTTTATTCTAATGAATTAATATTTTTTTCTATTTAATTAGCTCTTACACTCATTCCCTGAGCAGCTAATTTTAATTATTTTGTATCTCATCTCTAGAATTTTAGTTTAATATTTTACAATTTATAATTCTCTGCTTAAATTTGTTATAATTCTTGAGCCTATAAATTATGCTTATTGTACAGTCTATATTAAATACCTCAGTTACATGGACTTTCATAGTCTGTTTTCTGCTATTTCTTTCTCTTATTTCAGCCATTTGTTCTTTTTTTTCCTGGTCTTTCATATAATTTTTTCACTGTATTTTGGACATAGTTTATGAAAAATGTTAGTGACATTTTTGAGGCTCCCATTGATCTTCCTTCAAAGAAAATTCCTCTTTTCAATTTGTCCTGGCCCTAATTCCAGAACTTGTACATAGCAGATAGTAGTTTTCCTAGATTTTGCCAGTAACCCTTTAGTAAAGTTGTGGAAGGTCAACCTAATTCACTTAGTGTTTGACTAACTAAAAGCTACTCTAGTTTGCCTTCATCTTTTGGGTATTAAATCTTCTACATGGAATTTTTTTCTTGATTGATAGGTAAACTCCTTTATTCTTCAAGTCTCAATTTTTTAAAATTTATGTATATATCTGTGTATGCATGTATGTATGGATTTTTTTTAATGTTTATCCATTTTTTGAGAGACAGAGATAGAGCATGACCGGGGAGGGGCAGAGAGAGGGAGACACAGAATCTAAAGCAGGCTCCAGGCTCTGAGCTGTAAGCACAGAGCCTGACACGGGGCTCAAACCCACAGACCATGAGATCATGACCTGAGCTGAAGCTAGATGCTCAACTGACTGAGCCACTCAGGCGCCCCTGTATGTATTTTTAAAGTAAGTTCTAGGCCCAATGTGGGGCTTGAACTCACAACCCCAAGATCAAGGATTGCATGCTCTACCAACTGAACCAGCCAGGCATCTTCTTCAAGATTAAATTTTAATGCTATTATCAGTATGAATCTTTTCTTTTTTCCCAAGACAGATTCAAAAGATGACTCTACAAACTAAATATCTTTCTGTATTTCTGCAAATATAATATGGTATTATAATAGTTATTTGCATATGAATCTTCTAACTAGATTCTAAATTCTTTGAGCATAGGAGTGTGTCTTTTCATTTGTATGTCAAAAGCATTTAGCAAGCTTTCTGTAATAGCATAAATACTTTAAAATATTATATGAATCTATAAATTTATTATGTATTTCAACAATTGCTTTTAAGAAGCTATAGTGTACTATGTATATGGGTTCCTGTGGATAAATAGACGAATAAGAGAGAGAGAACGAGACAGAGAGAGAGAGAGAGAGAGAGAGAGAGAATCCCAAGCAGGCTCTGCGCTGTCAGCACGGAGCCCAATATGGGGCTCGATCTCACAAACTATGATCTCATGGCCTGAGCTGAAATCAAGAATCAGACTCTTAACCAACTGAGCCACCCAGGTGCCCCAATTTATGATGTTTTTAAATAAAGATGCTTAGTTTTCTGAGTATTTCACTGTTGTTTAACTAGGGCTTTCTTCATAATTGGCATTTTGACTGACACCATGTTGTTCATGCATTCATTCACTCATTCATTTGATCATTATCTACCTGCTGCCTACTACATATAGTCAGCCACTCTTCTAGTTACTGTGAATTCATCAGTGAAAACAAATCAACACAATTTCCTTCTGTCCTGGAATTTATCTTTGGTGGAGAATAAGGAAGTGACTTGGTAAGGAATGGACTATTGAAGATGGAACATATTAGGTTTTGTAAATGCTCATATTAATCTAAAGTCACATTTACATAAAATTGATGGGCATAATCATATAACAGCTCCTGCTGTATTTTGCAGTCCGGTATTTCTTAACTGCATAAATTTCAATAAATACTTTCTCCTTTGCCTCAGGAAATGAAAGTGTGATTCTCATGACTACATGGACATGACTTATATATCTACTTACTTTTTGACCTATTGATGGCAGAGAATAAGGTCTCTTGGTATTGATATACTGTAGAGAGTTGGCTCACTTTTTCTTCACTGTAGTCAACTTCAGCATGTTTCTCACCATGTTCAGTGCCAAGTTCTGACCAGTTTATAAGAAATGGCACAAGACATTTCTAGCATATAAAAGAGAATTAATCTCACAATAAGAAAGGTGCTAATATCATTTAAACTGGCAGTCAGTTGTACTTGTGTCAGCCACGGTCATTGGGGGTGAATTTTAACTTTTATTTTCTACTGCATATCTTTTAAATTTCTTCTGACCCAAATGCAAAGTTTAGGGTTATGCATAGCAGTTAGTAATTTTCTCTTTTGATAGACACAGTCTGTTACTAGTAAGGGTGACAAAGCAAAACAAAACAAGACTCTAGAAGTTAATAAACTTTTCTTTGAAGCAATTTGGAACTAATAAGGTGATATCATTTCTACTGAAAATGCAATTTTCATGGCAGAGAGTATACGTGGATTTTTAGGTGTTCAATAAAAATAGACATTTGACTAGAACAAGCCAATTCAACTGAGCCTCTCTCTTTGAATGAAATTTAAATCTCATTTTTTACAGAATCTAGCAATTTGTTACATGGTAATAAAATTTTAGGTTGATTTAGGGGCACCTGGGTGGCTCAATCATTTGTGTCTGACGACTCTTGATTTCAGCTCTTGTCATGATCCCATGGTCATGTCTCAAGCCCTGCAACCAGAAATGGGGGGCTGTGGGTGTGGAGTGTGGAAAGGTGGGGGCAGTTCCATGATGAGCATGGAGCCTGCTTAAGTCCTCTTTCTCCCTCTGCCTTCTCCCTCACTGGTGCTTTCTCTGTGTCTCTCTCAAAATAAAATAAAATAAAATAAAATAAAATAGTAAAATAAAATAAAATAGTAAAATAAAATAAAACAGTAAAATAAAATAAAACAGTAAAATAAAATAAAATAAAATAAAATGAAATAAAATAAAATATTTTGGATTTAAATTTTGCATCTGCAAGCCAATACCAAGAAGGGTTCTTAGAAACCATGGATTGTCTGAAACTAGTCAATAACTGTACTATAGTGGGATGATGAGTATTTCCTGCAAAAAAAAGTGACTCAGAGTGAAAAGTCACTCCCATTATATTCTGTTCAATGTAGTCAGATTACACTTGGGTTAAATATGAGTTATTTTCTTTCCTAGGAACACAAGTTAGTACTAAACACAGACCCTTACAGTTTATTGTTCCTTGTATGCTATCTTGCTGAAATAGTATCAGTTAGTAGTAAGAGAAGAACCAGCTTATACCTTTCATTTCAATAAATAGTCTCTAGTTTGCTTGGGTTTGGAGTGGAAGTAAATCAGAGAAACAGTGCCATCTTTTTGTATATATTTTTCAGTCTTAAGAAATAAAGATTAAACATAAGTAAGGAAACAATATTAGCATCAGTAGGCTTGAAATGGGCATACTATTTACAACTTAAGTATAAATAATAATATGATAATTCTTTACATGTCTATAACACCTAAGGATTTTAAATCTATTTCACATATATGGTTTGCCATATTTTAGTTTTAAGAATCATAAAAGATGAAAAGCTTATTAATGCATTATTTGGTATGGGGAATACTTTATGAAAATGGAAAAATGGTTTGAAATTTAGGAATCACTAAGTAATTGGGTTTTCTTGGATGGGTTTTTCCATTTCATTATGTATTGTTTTGCTTTCTATCAAAAATATGTGTTTTTTTCCTTCACATTATTTCACATAAACACTAAGTCATAATTAAAACTTTATGTGAAGTGTTTATATTTTCTTGTACAAAATATGCAGGACAGATATTTTCACTATTATCCTGACCAACTACCTTGACTGGTATGCCTCCATTTTCATCCGCTGATGGTGAAAAGTATGTTCAGATTACAAGATCTAAATCATGTTATTCTAAGTTTTCTTCACCTATTGCATTTTCAGAATTTATAGACTTTACCTAGAATCTCCTAAGTTATTTTTTAAATGTTTTATGTATTTTTGAGAAAGAAAGTAAGAGAGCAGAGGAGGAGCAGAGGGAGAGGGGGCCAGAGGATCTGAAGTGGGCTCCGTGCAGACAGCAGAGATCCCAATTTGGGTCTCAAACTCACAAACCGTAAGATCATGATGTGAACCAAAGTAGGGCACTTAACCAACTGAGTAACCCAGGCGCCCCCTAAATGGTTTTAAAGAAATCCCAGAAATGCTTATATGCAATATCCCAAAGTACTCTACTGTCTAAAAGCTTTTAGGTCCTGGGTGAAGTCACTTCTTTTTTAAAGGATTGTAATAGACAAGATT
This sequence comes from Prionailurus viverrinus, assembly GCF_022837055.1. Lineage (NCBI taxonomy): Eukaryota > Metazoa > Chordata > Mammalia > Carnivora > Felidae > Prionailurus > Prionailurus viverrinus. The sequence goes on along the minus strand of NC_062564.1, from coordinate 107,056,279 downwards.
GTCTCATATATAATCAGCCTGAGTGCCTGAATGATTTATTTGCAATTATGACACTTCTGTTGCCCATCCTATCTGATGTTGAGTCTTCTCATATATTTTAATAATTTTCTTTTATCTCGCAAGTTACTAGAAAAATGCTTTACTCTTATTATTGGATAGTTTCTCATGGCTATGGTATTGGGCCAGTAGTCCAGACCAGCCTCTCATATTTGTGGCATGTGAATACAAATGTAGGATCACATACCCATACTTGAATATTTTAAAGCTAAAAACCAGAAAATGAACTTAAAGAAAATGTTTTCACCCCTAGTAATCAGGCAAATATGCTTTCAGAACAAATAAACAGAATGAAATGTAAACATGAACTTTGATCTTCAGTTACTATGTGTAGCTGTTGGAAATGTTATTAATTTGTGAATTTCACCAGAACCATGAATTGGAGAACAAAGGACAAGAAAAGAGGCCCTTGCCACTCCTTAGAAAGAATGCTTTAGAATGCATAAATCTTTTGCTTTAATGTGACCTAAGGGTGAAGATTTGACATGTTTATCATTTGTCACTTCTACTTCTAAACACTTGTGCTGCTCAAGTCCTCCCTGAACTCCAACACAGTGTCTGTGATGTTCACTCCATGAAACAAGCCACAAAGCTCTCCATATTTGACATAGTTTCCTCTTGTTTTTATGTCAAAACCAACAATTGAGAAAAATCAACTCCCTGTTTGACTGAAATGCAATAATTTTTAAGGTAGATATTGATGACCATAGGCTTTGCTATGCCAGACCTGAGGGCCAGATCCCGAGTTACCTAACGACCTGAAAATTCTAGATAGAATGCATTTAATATATGCATGTGAGTGTGTGTATGTGTGCATGAGTATGTGTACAATATGAAGAACTTCTAAAGAACAGCTCTCCATGGCACAAAAACAGACACATAGACCAATGGAATAGAATAGAAACCCCAGAACTAGACCCACAAACGTATGGCCAACTCATCTTTGACAAAGCAGGAAAGAACATCCAATGGAAAAAAGACAGCCTCTTTAACAAATGGTGCTGGGAGAACTGGACAGCAACATGCAGAAGGTTGAAACTAGACCACTTTCTCACACCATTCACAAAAATAAACTCAAAATGGATAAAGGACCTAAATGTGAGACAGGAAACCATCAAAACCTTAGAGGAGAAAGCAGGAAAAGACCTCTCTGACCTCAGCCGTAGCAATCTCTTACTCGACACATCCCCAAAGGCAAGGGAATTAAAAGCAAAAGTGAATTACTGGGACCTTATGAAGATAAAAAGCTTCTGCACAGCAAAGGAAACAACCAACAAAACTAAAAGGCAACCAACGGAATGGGAAAAGATATTCACAAATGACATATCGGACAAAGGGCTAGTATCCAAAATCTATAAAGAGCTCACCAAACTCCACACCCGAAAAACAAATAACCCAGTGAAGAAATGGGCAGAAAACATGAATAGACACTTCTCTAAAGAAGACATCCGGATGGCCAACAGGCACATGAAAAGATGTTCAGCGTCGCTCCTTATCAGGCAAATACAAATCAAAACCACACTCAGGTATCACCTCACGCCAGTCAGAGTGGCCAAAATGAACAAATCAGGAGACTATAGATGCTGGAGAGGATGTGGAGAAACGGGAACCCTCTTGCACTGTTGGTGGGAATGCAAATTGGTGCAGCCGCTCTGGAAAGCAGTGTGGAGGTTCCTCAGAAAATTAAAAATAGACCTACCCTATGACCCAGCAATAGCACTGCTAGGAATTTATCCAAGGGATACAGGAGCACTGATGCATAGGGCCACTTGTACCCCAATGTTCATAGCAGCACTCTCAACAATAGCCAAATTATGGAAAGAGCCTAAATGTCCATCAACTGATGAATGGATAAAGAAATTGTGGTTTATATACACAATGGAATATTACGTGGCAATGAGAAAAAATGAAATATGGCCTTTTGTAGCAACGTGGATGGAACTGGAGAGTGTGATGCTAAGTGAAATAAGCCATACAGAGAAAGACAGATACCATATGGTTTCACTCTTATGTGGATCCTGAGAAACTTAACAGGAACCCATGGGGGAGGGGAAGAAAAAAAAAAAAAAAAAGAGGTTAGAATGGGAGAGAGCCAAAGCATAAGAGACTGTTAAAAACTGAGAACAAACTGAGGGTTGATGGGGGGTGGGAGGGAGGAGAGGGTGGGTGATGGGTATTGAGGAGGGCACCTTTTGGGATGAGCACTGGGTGTTGTATGGAAACCAATTTGTCAATAAATTTCATAAAAAAAAAGAAAAATAAAGAAAAATAAATAAATAAAGAACAGCTCTCCAGATTAGGGGCTCCTCTTGCCTTTACAGTCTCACTGACATGCTTCTTTCTTTCAAACACAGCCCTTTGTCCCTCCATATATTTCAGTGTCTCTCACACAGCACGTGGAAGCAATGCTCCTTTTTCCATTGTGGCCTTTTGCTTAGTTAGGTCTCATGCTGAACTTCTTTCTCCACTCATGGTAGTTTTTTCAGAGACTTATCATAGCTCCTTCCAGTGCAACCTTCCTTGGAGCCCTTTCCAACCTCTTAGCTCTTGGAATTCAAACAGGTCTATGTTTGAAACAGATTGGGACTACATTTAAATTCTGTTTTACAAAGCTTATGGATTATAAGCCTAGCCTAACAATTTTTTAAATAATGTTTTTCATGTTTATTTTTTAGAGAGAGAGAGAAACAGTGTGAGCAGGAGAGGGGCAAGAGGAAAAGGGAGAGAGAATCCCAAGCAGGCTCTGCGCTGTCAGTGCAAAATGCCATGCAGGGGTCAATCTCAGGAACTGTGAGACCATGACCTGAGCTGAAATCAAGAGTGGGACCCTTTACAGACTGAGCCACCCAGATGCCCTGATGCCTAGACTAACATTGTAAGTGTTCCTGAACAATCAGTGGTTTGTGAGAAGTTTCTGAAATTTTTCATCCCTGGTCCACTGGGAAGACTAGTGAGAAATATTGTCTAATTGTTTAAACTGTATGTTGTCCCTTATAATTTGAGCACTTTCCCTCAAAAGGAACAAGAGTAGAGTAATACAAAAATCAATTCCATATGATGTCTTAGATCCTTGCACTCAATGCCACCATCTCAACGCTGTAGGTGAATACCTAATCAGATCCACACAAGTAAATTTCAAAAATACTATTTATTTTGGGCACTCTGACTGGCATGAGGTGATATCTGAGTGTGGTTTTGATTTGTATTTCCCTGATGAGGAGCGACGTTGAGCATCTTTTCATGTGTCTGTTGGCCATCCGGATGTCTTCTTTAGAGAAGTGTCTATTCATGTTTTCTGCCCATTTCTTCACTGGGTTATTTGTTTTTCGGGTGTGGAGTTTGGTGAGCTCTTTATAGATTTTGGATACTAGCCCTTTGTCCGATATATCATTTGCAAATATCTTTTCCCATTCTGTTGGTTGCCTTATAGCTTTGTTGATTGTTTCCTGTGCTGTGCACAAGCTTTTTATCTTCATGAGGTCCCAATAGTTCATTTTTACTTTTAGTTCCCTTGCCTTTGGGGGATGTGTCAAGTAAGAAATTGCTACTATTTATTGAAAAACTTATACTAATATGGAGCCACCCACTGACATTAAAATTTGTGGAACATAAATCTGCATACAAATTAGGTCAGCCTTAAATTTATTTGTACTCACTTTCATCTGAAGCTCACTATAGAAGTTAACTCAATTGGTTATGTTTCTGGATACAACTTGTTCAAAATTTTGGATTTTTCCCCTTTGTTATCTATAGAGATATTTTCTCTACAGAGAAAGAGAAAATGGCATTAACGTAGCTGAGTTTTAATAGGAAAATAAATGATAAGAACTGCTACTTTATTAGGAGACTGAGTTCCTAAGATGGCTATGAAGAAACAGACATATTGGTATTCAAAGAGCCTTATGCTATAGTGGTGCCTGGGTGGCTCAATCGGCTGAGCATTTCACTTCACCTCAGGTGATGGTCACGATTCTTGGGTTCAATACCTGCTTCGGGCCCTGTGCTGACAGCTCGGAGTTACTGTAAGTTTTAATCCATATTTTCTACTTACAATGTCAAAATAATTTGTTGAGTCAAGGAAATGCTAAACACTTTAAGATATGCAGTAGCATGTCAATTTCTTCACATCTACTTACTTTGTACACATCATCAGAAGGTTCAGAACACAAAAGTAAAAATTATTAAAATGCTCATTTCAAGGTTTGGGGGGCATAGAACTACACTTCCCTGCTTCTACTCTTTCTCTCTATTCATTGGTGGGATGTTGCTAATGGCTGTCATCCCACTTGCATTCTGAGCAATTAAAGAACACCTGAATCTGGCAGAGCACATGATGTCAAAAGTCGTGATGTGCTCTTTAACAATGATACAGCTACTGTGTCAAGTGAAAAGAAACATGATTTTTTGTTGAGTGTTGAAGGAATGTTTTCTTTGCTTCTCCCATCAGACACTTCTAAGTGTAGAACAGATGATGGTTATGAATAATTTACACGCTATTTGAATCAGATCATCTCCTCTTTCTCTGGCATAGTCTGCATTTTGAGTACTAGAACAATTTTAAATAATTTTTTGGTTAAAGATGAGTCTGTTTCTATGTATTGATTTCACATTACTCCAAGAAAACCATTATTGATATCATGTTTTGAAACTTGCCAATACTTTGTTAAAAAGTGGTTTTAGGGGCACCTGGGTGGCTCATTTGGTTAGGTGTCTGACTCGTGGTTTCAGCTCAGGTCATGGACCTCATTCATGGTTTGGTTATGGGTTAGAGCCCCACAACGGGCTCTGTGTGACAGCTGTGGAGTCTGCTTGGAATTCTCTGTCTCTCTCTCTTTCTCTGCCTCTCCCTTGCTATCTCTCTGTCTCTCTGTCTCTCTCTCTCTCAAAAATAAATAAATAAACATTTAAAAAAGTGGTTTTAGGCTGAATCTTGCTTGTAAATTTTTTGTAACGTTTATTTATTATTGAGAGACAGAGAGAGACAGAGCATGATCATGGGAGGGGCAGAGAGAGGGGGAGACACAGAATCTGAAGCAGGCTCCAGGCTTCGAGCTGTCAGCACAGAGCCCCATGCAGGGCTCAAAATCGCAAAGAACTGCAAGATCATGACCTGAGCTGAAGTCAGAAGTTTACAACTGAGCCACCCAGACACCCTATTGCTTGTAAATTTTTATTTATTTATTTATTTATTTATTTATTTAAATTTATTTTTTTTTTCCAACATTTATTTATTTTTGGGACAGAGAAAGACAGAGCATGAACGGGGGAGGGGCAGAGAGAGAGGGAGACACAGAATCGGAAACAGGCTCCAGGCTCTGAGCCATCAGCCCAGAGCCTGACGCGGGGCTCGAACTCGCGGACCGCGAGATCGTGACCTGGCTGAAGTCGGACGCTTAACCGACTGCGCCACCCAGGCGCCCCTGTAAATTTTTAAAGAAATAATAATATTATTTATTCTTAACCACAAAATATTTTAAATAGGGTTTGGAAGATATGTTTCCAATTACAACTTGAACAATTTTACATTCCCCAAACAGATAAATAGTAAGTTGTATGCTTTTCATGTTATTTGTTGTATGAGTCTACAATATAATGGTGATAATTTGACTTTATTGTTTTCAGATCACTCTTTCATTCTAAATGACTTAAAATCTACAATTCTGAAGTAGTCTCTCTATTGTGCCATCTGATCCCCTTTATTTGGGGAGTAATGCAAATTGACAGTACTCAGCTGTTAACCCACATCTTGATTGTTCTTGGCCAAAGAGCCTATTTTGCCAAGCACACCCCCTAGGAGCAACTTGGTCTCAAGGACTGCTTGATTCATGGGTGCAAAATCCTGACCTCTCCCACCACCTATGGAGAATTATGTAAGACCATCCCAGACTCATGGCTCTCTGTGAGGTGGCCTGAGGTCTTTGCCAAGGTTTGAAAGCAACCAAAATTCTCCCATTGTCTAATCCTGCTTCTTTCCTTCCCCACAAGCGTCAACCCTAATACACATGCATTATACTGAACTACGTATCGGAGACTGCTTTCCAACCAATCTGGCCTGCAACACTTAATTTATGGTGAGAAGAGATAATAACTAAGTTTACATAGTAGTTCATTAAAATGCATGAAAATCCAAATGCAGGTGAAACAGTATAACTAGGATAAGATTTACCCTCCCAGTAAAAATTAAATAAAAATAAAAATAAAAATAAATTTTTACAAAATTTTAAAAATTAAAAAAAAGTCACACAAAATATATGAAGCAACTGCACTACTATCAGGGCCTTAAGAGAATCCTTACTCTATGCTCACTATGAGAAACTTGCAGGTTTCCTGGAGAGAAAGATCCAGAACGTTCTTGTGGCCTTGCTAGACTTTGGCTTCCCAGGACTGTCTCACTCACATGTTAGTCCATGCAGAGCCTCCAGTGAGTGTTCAAGTTACCACTGGTTTCTTCCTATTCCGGTTCCAGGGGCCTCTGTTCCAGGTTATCTCAGTCATTACCTGTCTCTACCTATGCCTATGTCCCCAAATTGGGGAGTCTGGTTTGCCCTATGATCTCAGTTCTCTGCTGATGCTAAAAAAGGTCATTAATTTTTAGTTTGCCCAGGTTTTTCCTATTTTAAGGAAAGACTGGTGACTTTCAAGAGTTTTATATGTTGGAACTGAAATATGAATCACCACTATCGTTTTTTTAATATTATTATTCTCCAGTGAGAAAATAATTTCAATTACTGATGCTTTTCTTTGGTATTCCTTATAAGAAAAAAGATGTCCCTAAAATTAGTGCTTCTAGGTAAATTGTATTTTACCCATGAAAAAAAAAATCAACATTTAAAACTCCAGGGTGTCATATGTAACACCTAGTCTTTATTGGTGAAACTTACATATTTTTGCTCTATTGGGTTTAAAAAAGAAAAAAAAAGGCTAAGAGAATAGAAAATGCAGAATGTGCGTTTTCCCCCCCTCTCTTCAGCTGATAAGGAGAAAAGTGTGGAGAAATATTCTAGATAAGTGTCCTTCAACATATGCAAACGTAGTCTGGCTGCTGATACTATGAGGTCTGGAGTCAGAGTGTCTATTCAGCCACATTCCAGCACCAGGTCACTCACTAGCTGTGTGACCTTGGACAAGTTATTAAACTATATGTTCTTCAGGTTTATTGAGATGATTGTGATCATCATTATATCTGCATCCTTGGGAGTACCATCTTCTCACACTTGTCTCTCTACAGGTGTCTCACTGATCTGGCTAACTGTCTTTTCGTCTTTACCTTCTCTACCACAACAGCCATATTCCCCTCTTTCTGTGAGCCACCACCCAATTTAATCATGTATACCTACATATTTCCCAAGACATAACTCACTTTAATTTGAGGATGGTTGAACGTTACAGCTTTAAATTATTTTTTATCTTTCATGCATTTATTATATTTGCCTGGATATAGTACACATTTGGATTAATTTAAAGCACATTCTTGATTTTACCAAGGTTAGTATGTTGTAGTTTAGACACAGTCAGTCCTTAAATTCCCAGGGATAGTTATTAAGCAGAAAAGGTGAAGTCAAAGAAACAGAACAGTGTCTCTAGTCTGTGGCAGCTCACGTTTTCTAGTACATTAATGAAACTTCTAAAATATAGACAACAAATGTCATATCTGGGCCTCTTCTCTCAGAGCTACAAATTTCTTCTTTCCTAGGCTTCTGAACTGTGCCCCCAGCATGCATTTAAAAAATTTCTCGTATATTTAAATTCCTACTTTTTTTTTCTTTTTAAAATCAATCATTTTGCTTCTACTTTATGGTGCTCTGCCTGGGTGACAAAGGAGAGTATAATGGAAAAATAATTATATAAGTTGAAAATTCTGAATTCTAAAGATACATACCTGTGCTTTCCTCAAAATTTGAATATATATTTGTTTAAAAACATCAAAGGAATTATTTCTTAAAGAAATATAATTTTATGCAAGTGGAAATACATTACACTTGCTTCCACATTTATCTTTTGGTTTGCATAAATTTGAAATTTAATAGAAATTGGAAAAATAAACCAACATCTGCTTATTTTGCAGATCTCTTGGCTACAGATATAGTCTGTGCCTACTAGGTCTGAAAGTGAGTGGAGGTGAATATTAATGCATATATTTTGTTTACATTCATATTGCTATAAGACTGGAGAATTATTTCTAACATTACCACCTGAGATCTTAATCGTATACATTCATAACACTAGTGACCTATAATCCCTATATGGTTGAAGTTTGACAGCTTATATTTAAGGAGGTTAATTTTTCACTAATCTGTGTAAAAAAATAACCACATATTATGATGTGAATAGAATTGGCAAGAGGAGATATTATTAGTCTTGGCTGTTATATTTGTTGAGTACTTTTTATATGATTATATCTACATGTATGCTTAGTCATGGTCACTAACATGTCCTAAATTTGGTGCCAGGAGCAGGATTAGAAATTTAAACATAAAGGCTTTTAAATAATGGTTGCTGCTTGTCATTCTCTTGGCCTTTCTTAAATTTCTAACAAGATATTTCTGAGGATAGGGAAACAAAAGTATATATAGATATTGATAAAATATTTTTAAAAGAAGTAATGATCAGTATATTGCTAGGATTTTAGACTATTATTCCATTATATAGACTACTATATAATGCAAGTATAATAAAATTTTATTGATTAGAAAAATCCTTGGCCCTCAAGAGTGATGTGATGCCATCCAAAAAGAGCAAGTGTGAGACTAATAGAAGGTTGGAGAACGTTTTATATCTCATCCATTATATGTTTCAGTGTCTCTATCGGGAAAAGATTTGAAATCTATTCCCCTGTTCAGTTGGGGTTGCTCAAGGAAGCCAGATGTTGTCCTCATCTTCACCTCTCTGTTATTTCTCCTCTGTTATTTCAATACCAGAAGGGAGTTGCTTCCTGTGAAATCTACTACCATAAATGGAGCACTGTATTTAAGATAATTATATGGATAGGATAATAGAAAGAGAGAAACTTGGTAACTGAACAGACTAGGCTTTGAAGTTTTCCTGCACTCCATTTGTTCAGATGTCTGTGAAAAGAGTTTGTAGAGCCAAGAAGTGATTCCCTCTCAGTCAGGCAGACTTGTATCAAAGAAAGGATTGGGGAAGTTTTATCCCCTCTGTGTTTCAAGATTCATATTAGGGTAATGAGGATAATGGCAAAATAATGGGCCTTTTCTCAGTGCTTCCTGTCAGACTCTGTTCTATGTATTTTCCTATATTATCTCATTTAATTTCCAAAAAGTAAATACTAATAATGATCCCACTTTCTAGTGAGAATGTAGTAATAAATCTTAGTAGATTTATTGATAATCTAAAAACTTGGAATTAGTAGAGTGAATCTAATTCTGTTTGCATCTAGAATCTATTTCCCATCCTATAATTCTTTCAGTTTTTTTAAACGTATCTATGTATATCTTGCTAAATTTATTTTATACACAATTATAAGTAATAAAATAAAATATAACAGAATATTAATTGCCATTATCTCTGATCTGATTCAAGACAATCTTTATTTTTCTATTTAACCCTTATGCATATAAAATATTTTGTGCAATATTTTTACAGTAATATACACTAATTTCTATTAATATAATGTCAGATTGATTAAAGGAACTGATGTTTTACTGCCATGAAAAAGATTACTGGATTTTATACTTGATTTAATGATAATTTAAAATAATGAGCAGACTGCACATTGCCTGTCCCTCAGGACTGTATTCGTTCCTGCAGTGACATCAAATAAATCTAGCCTGAGTACCTGGGATGCTTCTTATACAGTAAGTTAGTAAGATCATCAAAGGAGAATTCATTGATATTTTGCTAAGATAGAGTATTAAAATTAGATTTGAAAGTAGTGGAAGAGTAAAATGAGGAAAGCCATAAATGATGTGAAGAGGAAAGTAGTAGAGGGAATGACTGGGGACAGTAGGGTATTAAAGGCTATTAAACAAAGGATATCAAGAAAGAATTATATCGGGTTAAGCTCCTGAATTGAAAAGTCATTCCTAAAAAAAAATAATCATTATGCAAGGAGGGACTTTAAAATTGAGCAAGTACATATAGATTTTATTAAGGAATTATCTTATTTTTATGTAAATGTGATTATCATGTTTTCATGATAATTACAGATGAAATGTTACAATATTTGGCACTTAGTTTAAAATAATCTAGTAGAGGTGAATTGGGAGTACATATGAAACAAGAATGTTTGAATGTTGTTAATTATGCTGGCATATACTTATAAACTTCCAAAATAATAAGTTAAAGAAGGAAAGAAGAGACAAAAACACAGTATTATAATTAATAGTGAATTCCTATGAAAGGGGATAACTTTACATTAATGTGAGGAATAAAGACATCTTCATTCTTCCAGTGAGCATCCTTGGGTAAGTTACCGTATCTCTCTGCACTTCAGTTTTCTCGTCTTTAAAATAGTATGCTCTTTGAGGTGATTATATGAAAATATTAAGTGAGAAGAATACTTTCAGGTAAAACAATGACTAAAGAACTTCATATACATTAGCTATTAATGTTATTTCCTAGAATAATGGCTAAAATAAGTATTAACTATAGTTATGTTTATAGTTTTGCTAGAACCACAGGGGATATTTGGTTCAGACTTTGTTTTTCTGTAAGTTCAGTTTAGTCGAAAGATTCTGTCTTTGAACTCTTACTATTCCGTGGATACTAAGCCAAGCCTAGAGTCAGAAAAAAACAAAAACAAAAACGAGACACGGTTCAGGTCTTACTTCAAAAGGTTAAGGCTTTCTGCAGCCAAATTTTTCAAGTCATGGGCCATTTCTCCCTCTTATTATGCTAAACCATCGCCACAATTTTGTTTAAAAAATCAGAGTTGAATGAACAGAAGGAAAATCTGCTCAAACTACCATGAATGTCTATATATACACATTTTCCCAAAGGAACTGGATCAGTGAGGGTGAGATCTCATTTTTTTGTTCCCTGTCAGCATCTCCATAGTTTGCACAGTACTTAGCCTTAAGTAGGTGCAAGATAAATGTTCCTTGGATGATCAAATAAATAAATGAACCAGATATCTAAATTTGACTAGACGTTGTGTGAAATTCACTGTTGTGTATGTTAATACAAAAAAACACCAAGAAACGTACCATTACTCTGTGTTTTTTTTTTGTTCTCTTGGTGAAATAAGAATAATATACATTGAAAAGTTAGAGAAATAATAAAATGCTATTATTTTACTTTATTTACAAAGGTAAAAATACTCCAATTTTTAATAGTTTGTTGAAAGTTGATCTATTTAAGCTTAAGGACAAGACCCCGCACTCATAATAGCCTCAAAATATGAACTATGATTCAAATTTGAAACCATGTATATAAAAGAGATCATTTTGATATTTATATTCTTGAATATTTTAGTTCATCTCACAGATAAGAATAGAAACTACTATTATAGCTAGTGTTAAAAGTCAATAAAAGTCATTCTAATGTCTCTTAATTATGGAGGTAGAGTGTATGAAAACCTTTACAATTATTCAAATCTTAACATAAAGTTTATGCTTTTAAACTTGGAAGACTCGGTTTTGAACCAAGATGAAAAGTGATGTGTTGGAAGGTTTCTCAAAGGTGAATTCTATTTAGTTCAGGAATTAGAGACATTAGTCATATCCAAGCATAGATTTTGAATAATAGTTTTATTTTTTACCACAGTATATTTTTAACTTACATATGTGTTTGACTCTTTTCTCATGCTCACAGGTTTTGCTTTTTTAATTCTGAGCCTGAATTGTTACTGGTACTGGCCAAAGAAGCGAGGTGTTGTGAAGCAACATTACTTTTGTTCTTATATATGTAAAAAAACCAAAACAAAACAAAAAAAACCCTTGTAAAATATCTCTTAGAAAGAAAACTATAGAAATATAAAGCATGGTAAGAGCTTACGGTAAGAAGTGGGAAAAGGGTAGATGTGGAGGACGTTTCTCAGGATTCCATAACCCTATCTGATCAGCTGACAGCGCTGACCATCCGTTTGTGTAAGAGAAGATCTCTAATTGCTTGCAGATCACTTAACAATTAGTTGGCTAGCATTTTGAGATCGATGTTTGTCGGCAAGATCAAAGCTTGGGAAAACATAATTGAGAGTAACTGAATTCACTTTATAAATAGATAAAGCCTGCAAGCAATGATTAGGAGTCTAGAAAGTCAGGAGATTGCGATTTTTTTATAAATCAGTGCCAAATCTATTTTCTATAAAACTGTCAAGAATGCATGAGTTCAGTAGTTAAAAAAGGAATCTACTCTTTAATTATTATTATTAAATACATTTACTGTCTTGCTTTCCATTTTGGGATAATTATTAAATTATTATATTTTTAATAAATCATTATTCCATAATGCTTTTAGAGCAGTTTGAAAAATAAATTATATAAACATTCAAATCATGATGAATAATTAAGTGTTATGAAAGACATGTTCAGCAAGACAAATTGGTAGCTTTTAAAAAGTTAAAAATATTCTTGCCTTTTCAATCCTTACCTGTCATTGGACTTGCTGATTTTATCCTCTTTTATTCTGTGAATGCATGAAAATCCAAGTAGGTTGCATATAGGGATGATGAAGAGTTTTCATTTGTAACACTTTTCTACTGTATTGTTTTTTGGCATCCATAATACAACCTTTTATGGGTCTCTGATCTATCCCAATGGCTGTCAAAGTGATTGATGAAGCTGTTGTTTGAAAAATATTTAGAAGCTTGGGGCCATGAGCTTCTGGACAAGAGAGCAATGGAAAGCCTTGTAAACCTGGCTGCACTATCCTCTTGGTGGATTAAAAAGGCTGGAATTCATATAAAGTATTTATTAAACAAAGTATAAGTCAAATATAATTTTAGCAGAAAACATTTAAGTTTTGAATTGGAATTGACTTGACTGTTTTATGTTGGGTTATAGCTGAATATTTTTATGTGCTTAGTCCAGAGACATTTAAAGACCACACAAGTAAAGGTCTCATCAAGGACTAATGTGATCCTTACCATCAATGTGTTCCATATTGGCTACAAAGTTAGATTTAAATTTACAACAACCTCAGTTATTTGCAGTATCATGTCATGTGATGATTTTGCTTTGTCTCCCTTCTCTTTTTCTAGATCTTATGCCTCCAGATAAGATACTGATTTTTCTCAAAGTAATCTACCCATTGTCCTCTTGGAGGAAGAAACTAAATAGGTTTTCAAGTCACATAAAGCAAGGTTCAAATCTTTATGCCACCATTTCTTTGATGAGTCTTCATTTCTTTATCTTTAAGTAGGGCAAATATGATTACTATTAACATTTCAATGCAATAATTATCAAACAGATCATCAAGACTTAATTAATAAGTGTTAGTTTTTCCTCTGCTTTTGTTTTAGCCCAAGATATAATACATGTGAAGAAAAACTCAAATGTCCAATTTGTTTAGAAGAAAAATTCCAGGCAATGTAGATTATCAAAACAATCTTTAAAAGAATAGTCCTTCTATAAATTGATACTAATCATCACCATTTGTCCAGGAAACAAATAAGAATAAGGAAGATAATAATCTAATCAAAGAAAGACTAAAAAAATAAGTTCCGACAGAGTAAGAAGTTAAAAACTAGATTCCAAATATTGAAAGCAGAACATAAATACATTAAAACAAGTAATCAAAGACCATCCATTCAATCTTTATCAACAAGTTATTTTTAATTTTTTGACTTAAAATAGTGTTCGCTATTATCGTCAATTCTATGTCTCATTTTCAGTTATTAACTTGCTTCTTTTGAAAGATTCTTTGTGAATTCTAATTTCCTGTATGCTGATTCCAATGGAAACATGAATTTCCAACTCAGTAGCGCTCTAATCACTTCCTGTCAACATGCATCCATAAGACAGGAAAGAGCTGAATGTGAGCATACAGGGAAGTGAATAACTGAAGCAAATCTGACAACTTCTCACAAGTCTTTCAGTTATGTAGTTTTCTTCCATTACTTTAAATTAATATAAATTTCTGGGAAATCAGTATAAATTACATATTTTTAAGTAGGGTACCAGGGATAATGCAGAAACTTTCTAAAGACAAAGTAAAGATTGTGGCAGACTACAAACTAATGCACTTTATAATAATTTTTGTATTTTATTATTTACTAGAAATATTTAGTACAAGTATTTGGCATCATGTCTAAATATATCATTTTATTAGAATGTTAAGTTCATAGCAAATTACAAAAATACTTATTCTTTGCTATTCCACATTTTATCAATGATTCAATCCAAAGACAGCATTTAATTTAAAAATTTAAATTTTGTTGGTCGAGTTACTTATATCAGCTGCAAAATAATAGTCAAAAAAAGATATATGCAAGAATTAAACACATTAACATTTGATGATTGTTTCCAATTTGTATTTATCTTTAAATGAAAAAAAACTGGAAAAAATCATCAAAGATGTAATTATTTATTTTGCATCTCAAATTAGCCACTAATGAATAGAATACTAACATTTCTATCTAGTATTGTGAATATATGCAACAATCAAGTTCAGGTTTCAGTAGACCCACATAATCCATCATTGTTTCCCATATCTCTAAGTTTTAAATACTCACACATCTGTGGCAATATTTTAGAAATTTTTCAAAGTTACTTAGTCAATAGGTGGCGAACAAAAGCAGATATAAAGATGTAGAGTTAATTGCAATAATTTCAAACTGTGAACAAGAATGTATTAACCATACACTAGGTGATATGGAAGTTATGAAGACCTATGTAGATATTATTATATAATACATTTTAGTTGAGTGGCAAAACTAAGAAAAATTTGCAATCAGTGCCATTTATTTTAACTACAGTGGAGATTATGACTGACATGCTACACAAAAATATTTTATAAGTCATTTAATTTAATTTAATTCCGACAACAATCCTAAAGGATACAATGGCAGTGAGTGTCAGGAATATGAAGTAATTTACCTTGTGAAATCTGCGTTAATACCCAGTGACCAACAGAGCTATATTTTAACCCAGTCCTCTTTGCATTCAATGTTAATGATCTTTCTACTGCACCAATTTGACCTTTTTTAGATATCCAGAGACGGGAACAAGTAATATAGACCGTAATATTCAGAGAAAACTTTAAGCAATAAGTGGTTTTCATCCTTTCTCTCTCTTTCCCTCTTTTTTTATTTTAATTTTTTTAATTTTTTAAATTTTTTACCATTATTATTATTTTTTTTAGAGAGAGATAGTTCTAGTTGAAGAAGAGATTGGGCTTGCTGGATTTAGAAATAAGTCTAAGTGAAAGTCCAGCTGTGGACATGAGAGAGTTACTATTTGTCTCAGTCTATCTTTCTTGCCTGCCTTGCATTCTTTCAATACTTCCACTGCCCGCTGGCTGGCCTTCTTCATTGCACATCTGGACGTGTGCTTCACTCTCCTAAATCAAAGGCTAATTAATGGTCCCTTTTACTATATTCCACATGTCAATTAGCTTTTCCAAAATACACATGATATTCATTTAATTCATGTATCTAATGTTTACCATTTTCCAGGAACTCTGCTGAATGACAAACAAACTGAGTGAGAAAAACAAAGAAACAAAACAAACAAAATGTCCTGCCTAGAAGGTCAATGTCTCAAGTGAGACCAGTAGGCATAAATAAAGAATTTTAATGTAGTAATTATTAGAGATAGGTATAGACAATAATGGATTAAAAAAACTTTATTCACATCACTATTCCCCATTTGAGAAACAAAATCCTATTTTCCTTAATCTAGAAAAAAATAAGTCATCCTTTCTTCTCTACAAGATAGGTTTCCTAAAATTGTCATAAATCAAATCATAGTGAAGCATACCCTATTTTTCCTTTGGAATAATATCATCATTAAGTATTTATTACAGAAAAGGGACATTACAGGATAATGGATATGTTTAGCAGCATGTTACTAACTCTGAGTAGAATGGCTAAAATTCTTTTTTTTTTAGTTTTGATAAAAATCTGCATTTTTAAAACTACTTTTTTTTCATTTTTTTAATATGAAATTTATTGTCAAATTGGTTTCCATAAAACACCCAGTGTTCATCCCAACAGGTGCCCTCCTCAATGCCCATCACCCATCTTCCCCGCCCTCCCACCCCCATCAATCCTCAGTTTTTTCTCAAAATAATTTGAAATAGGAAGATTACGATCCCACTCATAGAACAGTATACACGAAATGGCTCTTAAAGCTTATCCTTTTAAATATTTTTTCTCATAAACATCTTAATATTTCAAGTTAGATATGAGATTTTTTTTAGTTTACAAAGGGTTTTTACAGATGTTAACTTCATTTACTTTAAAGATTCTGTTAGGTGATCAGAATGGGATATTGCTATAACTGTTTCAATTCATGTTTGGAGAGATTAAATAAATAGGCAGAACAAAGATCTAGTATTTTTTATTTATACTATATTTGAAACTAAGGCCTAGAAATATTAAATTAGTTTCCATAGAAATAAAGTTACTTGCTCTTTTTAATTGAAAAACATGAAACTGGCATAAACACTCTAATTTGTAAGTGTGCCATTAGTGTACAAAACAAAACAAAACCTTGATGTATAATTTTTTAAATAAAATTGATTTATTCACAATCAATACAGAAATGATGAAAAAGCTCCCTGAAATGGTACCTATCACAACGTAGAAAACCAATGAATATATGCTGCATAAATGAATGAATTGCATTGCATTGCTTCAATTCTATCACTGGGAGAGAGAACAGCATCCAAGTGCTGGTCTCGTACAATCAACGCAGCTGTGGCATTTGTACGATCTCGCCTAGTACTCAATATTCTCCTTTTGAATACAAACACAATTTTGCAAAACACACGAACACCAGACAACACTACTCCATGATCATAATGGACCCCAAAACAACACCTTTCTGTAATCCCATATAAACAGAGACAAAATCAAGAACACAATACAAAGTAACTAAATACCCCCTAGCCTGGCAAATATGAATGACTACTGCTTCTTAATTAATTCTATATTAACTTTTGCCTTGTTTTCTTTACCTTCCAGATGAGAATTGTAAAGATTCCCCAACCATGTAATAACTTCTGCTTCCTGACAGCATAAGATCCAGAAAAAAATCTCTTTCTGGACACTGTATCCCATCATCTAGCACAAGAACAAAATCTATAGTAAATCCTTCCTAAAGTCATCTTACTGAGATCTCTAGGGTTTTTCCAGTTGTACACCCATCTGTTCACCCAATCAGCTATAGATGTGTTCCCAGTGGTCTTGGGTCGTAGGTCATAGACTTCCCCTATCACTGTCTCTTTAATGAATTCTCTAGCCTGGGATGGAGGTTAACTTTATGTGTCAAGTGGATCACAGGGTAACCTCATATTTGGTTAAACGTTATATCTGACTTTGTCTGTGAGGGCCTTTCCAGAAGGTTAGCACTTGAGTTAGTAGACTGACTAAAGCAAATTACCCTCCCTAGTGTTGGTGGGCATGATCCAGTTCATTGAGAGCCTGACTGAACAAAAAACTAGAGGAAGGAAGAATTACTCTCTTTGCCTGAAGGCCTGATCTGGAAGTCAGTATTTTCCTGTCTTGGTCTGGAACTTATACCATTGGTTCTCCTGGTTGTCAGGCCTTTTGGTTCAGGCTGGAACAGCATCACAGGTATTTCTGAGTCTCCAGTTTGTAAACTGTAGATCATAGGACTTCCTGTCCTCTTGAGAACCAACTTTTATAAGACTCTTCAATTCTACCTTTATTTCTGTCTTTATTTATATTTATATCATCTATATCTATATCTATATATCTCCTATTGCTTCTTTTCCTCTGGTGATTCGTGACTAATATACCTGGCTATCCAATGAATATAAAGTTTTTAGTTACTGATAATCTCTAATTATGTAATTTAGTGACTTCTTTATCCCCAAACTGTCATTTGGAATTCCAAATATTCTTTTGCCACCAATTTAAGGTATTTTGTTTGCTTTAGGTTTGTTTTGCTTTGTTTTGGCTTGGCTTGGCTTATGTTTTCCTAGTTCTGATTGTTATGTTCTGGTTGTTCCTGTGCAATTTCTTTCATATGATTTTCCCATTTTTTTCTGTCACTTTTGAGATTTATATTCCCAAATATTCCATTTGATTGTTCTCTTATAATATTGTCACATAAATCAATTTTCATCCTAAATACTGATCTTTCATCTGAAAAGTGGCACTAATTATTTCTTAATGCATAGCATATCCATGACAGAATTCAATCTGCTCAAAACAAAATTCATCGTGTCTCACCCAAAACCATACCCTATACTATACAATTTATAACACTTAATTACATCATATGAGTACTTTTGGGGTGTAGTGATTTCATTAGAATTTGTATCAAATATTTCACAATTTCCACTGTAATTTTTCTTTAACTGATGATAAAATGTATATTCTATTTTTATTTCAAAACCCTTCAAGGTGTTTTTTTTTTATTTTAGTATTTATTTATTTTGAAGGAGAGAGGAGAAAGTGTGTAGGGGGTAGGGGGAGAGAGGGAGAGAGAAAATCCCAAGCAGACTGTGTGCTGTCAGCACAGAGCCTGACGCAGGGCTGCATCTCACAAGCCATGAGATCATGACAAGAACTGAAGTCAAGAGTTGGAGGCTTAACCGACTGAGCCACCCAGGCGCCCCCCTCCAAGGTATTTTAGGCAACTGTATCAGCCTAAGTTCAACTAGAGAAGCAGAAGCAGAACCGACACAAAATTACCTTTAGCCACCCTCAGATCAGTTCTTTTTGTTTAGTTTTATAGTCTACTTACTTAGTTTTACCCATATTATTTTCTTCCCTTTGTTTTTTTCTTTTTCCTAGACAGCATTCACTTTTGCATATAATTTTTCTATTTAGTTTTAATTTTAAGTCCTTAAAAAGTCAGCTTAAAGTTTAAAGGAGATGTAGATTTTGGGGATGTTCAATTCAGCAGCTCAGCCAAGTCCCAGAGTTCACTCTGCTCCCTCTTTGCTTCTCATTGTAGGTTTTCATTTTGTCATTAGGTACTCCATTTGGGCTCCAAAGGTGGACTTCAATAGCTCCGGGGTCATTTCTGCCCCAAGAAACCCCAGCAGAAGAGAGTCTTGCAACGTCTTCGCCTACATTCTCATCTCACCCGTTTGTACACGTGCTTATTCCTGATCCAATCATCTTGTTGAAGAAAATACAATATTGAAGTGAGATCAACAGCATTAAAACGATACTTCTTGAAAATGGGTTAAGCAGCACTGGTTTTTTTTCCTTTTAGAAGAGGCTGTACAGCAATACCAGAAACGCAAAAATAGCAGCCATTGACTACATTTTGTCATATAACTGAAATCTCTGGACAGCTTGAAAGTCTTTTCTACCCAAATTAAACATATATATATATATATATATATATACACACACACACACACACACACACACATATATGTGTGTGTGTGTGTGCACGCACATGTGTGTGAACATACACATAGAATCTGTAACACATAGTTAGTGGGTACATTTGTTTATATGTTTTGGAAATGTAGAAACTAAAGGGCCTAGAGAAATTAATAAATTAAGAGATATAATTAGTTAGTTGGGAATAATGGTTTTGGATCCAGGTCTTCTGATTCCAAAAACCATGTTATTTACAAATTTGTATATTATTCATGTTCACTTGTTCTCCCTCACTCTCTCTCATAGATTATTCTCTGATATAGAATTAAAAAATAGATTTAGAATCTTTTAAGTGATAAAAAGGTTAAATATATGTAACATATTTTTATTTATTTATGCAACATCAGATGCTAAGCTATGCTTTAAAGTGTATATCATATTAAAACACACTAAATATAATTTTCTTGTGTGTTCAGTCAAATAAAGTAAGCCAATAAGCAAGGATATACCTATATAAAATATTTGTGTGTATTTGTACACACAATATTTTTAAACTCTCAAGTATAATGATTTATTTTAAAAATCTTACTAACAAGGTAATAAGAACAGAATAAACATTTCTTTTTTTATAAATTTATTAATGTTTATTTATTTTTGAGAGAGAGAGAGAGAGCGAACAGGGGAGAGGAAGAGGGAGAGAGAGACACAGAATCCAAAGCAGGCTCCAGGCTCTGAGCTGTCAGCACAGAGTCCTACATGGGGCTCGAACTCAAGCACTGCAAGATCATGACCTGAGCTGAAGTCGGATGCTTAACTGACTGAGCCACCCAGGAGCCCCAGAAGAAACATTTCTAAGGATTGGTAAACTTGGGGCTAGGGACATGAAACTATTATAAGAAAAAAAAAAATGTAGAGGAGTTGCGGCAAGATGGCGGCTTAGGAGGACGCTGGGCTCACCGCACGTCCTGCTGATCACTTAGATTCCATCTACACCTGCCTAAATAACCCAGAAAACCGCCAGAGGATTAGCAGAACAGAGTCGCCGGAGCCAAACGCAGACGAGAGGCCCACAGAAGAGGGTAGGAAGGGCGGCGAGGCGGTGCGCGCTCCACGGACTGGCGGGGGGAGCCAGGGCGGAGGGGCGGCTCACCGGCCAAGCAGAGCCCCCGAGTCTGGCTTGCAAAAGCGGAGGGGCCGGGCGGACTGTGTTCCGACACCAAGCGCGACTTAGCCTCTGGGAGGTCATAAATTAACAGCTCTGCTCGGAAAGCGGGAAGGCTGGAGGACAAAGGGAGGGAGAGCTGCTGAGCCCCCTGACAACAGAGCTCAGTTTGGTGGGGAACAAAGGCGCTCGCCAGCGCCATCTCCCCCGCCCACCCCCCAGCAGAAATCCCAAAGGGAACCGGTTCCTGCCAGGGAATTTGCTCGCTCTGCGCAAACACCCAACTCTGCACTTCTGCGGAGCCAAACCTCCGGCAGCGGATCTGACTCCCTCCCGCTGCCACAGGGCCCCTCCTGAAGTGGATCACCTAAGGAGAAGCGATCTAAGCCTGCCCCTCCTGCCACCAAGCACCTTGCCTACCCACCCCAGCTAATACGCCAGATCCCCAGCATCACAAGCCTGGCAGGGTGCAAGTAGCCCAGACGAGCCACACCACCCCACAGTGAATCCCACCCCTAGGAGAGGGGAAGAGAAGGCACACACCAGTCTGACTGTGGCCCCAGCGGTGGGCTGGGGGCAGACATCAGGTCTGACTGCGGCCCCGCCCACCAACTCCAGTTATACACCACAGCACAGGGGAAGTGCCCTGCAGGTCCTCACCACGCCAGGGACTATCCAAAATGACCAAGCGGAAGAACTCCCCTCAGAAGAATCTCCAGGAAATAACAACAGCTAAGGAGCTGATCAAAAAGGATTTAAATAATATAACAGAAAGTGAATTTAGAATAATAGTCATAAAATTAATCGCTGGGCTTGAAAACAGTATACAGGACAGCAGAGAATCTCTTGCTACAGAGATCAAGGGACTAAGGAACAGTCACGAGGAGCTGAAAAACGCTTTAAACGAAATGCATAACAAAATGGAAACCACCACAGCTCGGCTTGAAGAGGCAGAGGAGAGAATAGGTGAACTAGAAGATAAAGTTATGGAAAAAGAGGAAGCTGAGAAAAAGAGAGATTAAAAAATCCAGGAGTATGAGGGGAAAATTAGAGAACTAAGTGATACACTAAAAAGAAATAATATACGCATAATTGGTATCCCAGAGGAGGAAGAGAGAGGGAAAGGTGCTGAAGGGGTACTTGAAGAAATCATAGCTGAGAACTTCCCTGAACTGGGGAAGGAAAAAGGCATTGAAATCCAAGAGGCACAGAGAACTCCCTTCAGACGTAACTTGAATCGATCTTCTGCACGACATATCATAGTGAAACTGGCAAAATACAAGGATAAAGAGAAAATTCTGAAAGCAGCAAGGGGTAAACGTGCCCTCACATATAAAGGGAGACCTATAAGACTCGTGACTGATCTCTCTTTTGAAACTTGGCAGGCCAGAAAGAATTGGCACGAGATTTTCAGGGTGCTAGACAGAAAAAATATGCAGCCAAGAATCCTTTATCCAGCAAGTCTGTCATTTAGAATAGAAGGAGAGATAAAGGCCTTCCCAAACAAACAAAAACTGAAGGAATTTGTCACCACTAAACCAGCCCTACAAGAGATCCTAAGGGGGACCCTGTGAGACAAAGTCCCAGAGACATCACTATAAGCATAAAACATACAGACATCACAATGACTCTAACCCGTATCTTTCTATAATAACACTGAATGTAAATGGATTAAATGTGCCAACCAAAAGACATAGGGTATCAGAATGGATAAAAAAACAAGACCCATCTATTTGCTGTCTACAAGAGACTCATTTTAGACCTGAGGACACCTTCAGATTGAGAGTGAGGGGATGGAGAACTATTTATCATGCGACTGGAAGCCAAAAGAAAGCTGGAGTAGCCATACTTATATCAGACAAACTAGACTTTAAATTAAAGGCTGTAACAAGAGATGAAGAAGGACATTATATAATAGTTACAGGGTCTATCCATCAGGAAGAGCTAACAATTATAAATGTCTATTCGCCGAATACCGGAGCCCCCAAATATATAAAACAATTACTCATAAACATAAGCAACCTTATTGAGAAGAATGTGGTAATTGCAGGGGACTTTAATACACCACTTACAGAAATGGATAGATCATCTAGACACACGGTCAATAAAGAAACAAGGGCCCTGAATGAGACATTGGATCAGATGGACTTGACAGATATATTTAGAACTCTGCATCCCAAAGCAACAGAATATACTTTCTTCTCGAGTGCACATGGAACATTCTCCAAGATAGATCATATACTGGGTCACAAAACAGCCCTTCATAAGTTTACAAGAATTGAAATTATACCATGCTTACTTTCAGACCACAATGCTATGAAGCTTGAAATCAACCACAGAAAAAAGTCTGGAAAACCTCCAAAAGCATGGAGGTTAAAGAACACCCTACTAACGAATGAGTGGGTCAACCAGGCAATTAGAGAAGAAATTAAAAAATATATGGAAACAAACGAAAATGAAAATACAACAATCCAAACGCTTTGGGACGCAGCCAAGGCAGTCCTGAGAGGAAAATACATTGCAATCCAGGCCTATCTCAAGAAACAAGAAAAATCCCAAATACAAAATCTAACAGCACACCTAAAGGAACTAGAAGCAGAACAGCAAAGGCAGCCTAAGCCCAGCAGAAGAAGAGAAATAATAAAGATCAGAGCAGAAATAAACAATATAGAAACTAAAAAAACTGTAGAGCAGATCAACGAAACCAAGAGTTGGTTTTTTGAAAAAATAAACAAAATTGACAAACCTCTAGCCAGGCTTCTCAAAAAGAAAAGGGAAATGACCCAAATAGATAATATCATGAATGAAAATGGAATTATTACGACCAATCCCTCAGAGATACAAACAATCATCAGGGAATACTATGAAAACTTATATGCCAACAAATTGGACAACCTGGAAGAAATGGACAAATTCCTGAACACCCACACTCTTCCAAAACTCAATCAGGAGGAAATAGAAAGCTTGAACAGACCCATAACCAGCGAAGAAATTGAATCGGTTATCAAAAATCTCCCAACAAATAAGAGTCCAGGACCAGATGGCTTCCCAGGGGAGTTCTACCAGACGTTTAAAGAAGAGATAATACCTATCCTTCTCAAGCGATTCCAAGAAATAGAAAGGGAAGGAAAACTGCCAGACTCATTCTATGAAGCCAGTATTACTTTGATTCCTAAACCAGACAGAGACCCAGTAAAAAAAGAGAACTACAGGCCAATATCCCTGATGAATATGGATGCAAAAATTCTCAATAAGATACTAGCAAATCGAATTCAACGGCATATAAAAAGAATTATTCACCATGATCACGTGGGATTCATTCCTGGGATGCAGGGCTGGTTCAACATTCGCAAATCAATCAACGTGATACATCACATTAACAAAAAAAGAGAGAAGAACCATATGATCCTGTCAATCGATGCAGAAAAGGCCTTCGACAAAATCCAGCACCCTTTCTTAATAAAAACCCTTGAGAAAGTCGGGATAGAAGGAACATACTTAAGGATCATAAAAGCCATTTATGAAAAGCCCACAGCTAACATCATCCTCAACGGGGAAAAACTGAAAGCTTTTTCCCTGAGATCAGGAACACGACAAGGATGCCCACTCTCACCGCTGCTGTTTAACATAGTGCTGGAAGTTCTAGCATCAGCAATCAGACAACAAAAGGAAATCAAAGGCATCAAAATTGGCAAAGATGAAGTCAAGCTTTCGCTTTTTGCAGATGACATGATATTATACATGGAAAATCCGATAGACTCCACCAAAAGTCTGCTAGAACTGATACAGGAATTCAGCAAAGTTGCAGGATACAAAATCAATGTACAGAAATCAGTTGCATTCTTGTACACTAACAATGAAGCAACAGAAAGACAAATAAAGAAACTGATCCCATTCACAATTGCACCAAGAAGCATAAAATACCTAGGAGTAAATCTAACCAATGATGTAAAGGATCTGTATGCTGAAAACTATAGAAAGCTTATGAAGGAAATTGAGGAAGATTTAAAGAAATGGAAAGACATTCCCTGCTCATGGATTGGAAAAATAAATATTGTCAAAATGTCAATACTACCCAAAGCTATCTACACATTCAATGCAATCCCAATCAAAATTGCACCAGCATTCTTCTCGAAACTAGAACAAGCAATCCTAAAATTCATATGGAACCACAAAAGGCCCCAAATAGCCAAAGGAATTTTGAAGAAGAAGACCAAAGCAGGAGGCATCACCATCCCAGACTTTAGCCTCTACTACAAAGCTGTCATCATCAAGACAGCATGGTATTGGCACATAAACAGACACATAGACCAATGGAATAGAATAGAAACCCCAGAACTAGACCCACAAACGTATGGCCAACTCATCTTTGACAAAGCAGGAAAGAACATCCAATGGAAAAAAGACAGCCTCTTTAACAAATGGTGCTGGGAGAACTGGACAGCAACATGCAGAAGGTTGAAACTAGACCACTTTCTCACACCATTCACAAAAATAAACTCAAAATGGATAAAGGACCTAAATGTGAGACAGGAAACCATCAAAACCTTAGAGGAGAAAGCAGGAAAAGACCTCTCTGACCTCAGCCGTAGCAATCTCTTACTCGACACATCCCCAAAGGCAAGGGAATTTAAAGCAAAAGTGAATTACTGGGACCTTATGAAGATAAAAAGCTTCTGCACAGCAAAGGAAACAACCAACAAAACTAAAAGGCAACCAACGGAATGGGAAAAGATATTCGCAAATGACATATCGGACAAAGGGCTAGTATCCAAAATCTATAAAGAGCTCACCAAACTCCACACCCGAAAAACAAATAACCCAGTGAAGAAATGGGCAGAAAACATGAATAGACACTTCTCTAAAGAAGACATCTGGATGGCCAACAGGCACATGAAAAGATGTTCAGCGTCGCTCCTTATCAGGCAAATACAAATCAAAACCACACTCAGGTATCACCTCACGCCAGTCAGAGTGGCCAAAATGAACAAATCAGGAGACTATAGATGCTGGAGAGGATGTGGAGAAACGGGAACCCTCTTGCACTGTTGGTGGGAATGCAAATTGGTGCAGCCGCTCTGGAAAGCAGTGTGGAGGTTCCTCAGAAAATTAAAAATAGACCTACCCTATGACCCAGCAATAGCACTGCTAGGAATTTATCCAAGGGATACAGGAGCACTGATGCATAGGGCCACTTGTACCCCAATGTTCATAGAAGCACTCTCAACAATAGCCAAATTATGGAAAGAGCCTAAATGTCCATCAACTGATGAATGGATAAAGAAATTGTGGTTTATATACACAATGGAATATTACGTGGCAATGAGAAAAAATGAAATATGGCCTTTTGTAGCAACGTGGATGGAACTGGAGAGTGTGATGCTAAGTGAAATAAGCCATACAGAGAAAGACAGATACCATATGGTTTCACTCTTATGTGGATCCTGAGAAACTTAACAGGAACCCATGGGGGAGGGGAAGGAAAAAAAAAAAAAAAAGAGGTTAGAATGGGAGAGAGCCAAAGCATAAGAGACTGTTAAAAACTGAGAACAAACTGAGGGTTGATGGGGGGTGGGAGGGAGGAGAGGGTGGGTGATGGGTATTGAGGAGGGCACCTTTTGGGATGAGCACTGGGTGTTGTATGGAAACCAATTTGTCAATAAATTTCAGAAAAAAAAAAAGAAAAAAAAAGAAAAAAAAATGTAAGGGATATAGCATAGCAGTGACCATGTGAAGAAAAATTATTGCTAGGTACACTAAAATAGAACCTTTAGCTTAGAGGAAAGTAATTTCAATTTATGAACAGCATCTCAGAGAGGCACAATATGAACAATTAAATATAAATAAGTTAATTTTAATATAGGTTGGTATTTCTCATTGATGTTCCAGAACTTCTGTTGACAATACATCAAGATTCAATTTAGGATCTAGTTGAAAACAAAGTTTATAATCCTCTTGTAATGAATTTTGATGCCTCTGGCAGTACAGTGATGTAAAAATGATTAAAAGGTGCCCCATTTCTATGTAATCAATAAAACTTCTCTCTAAAATGCATTAGGTTCAAACGCCCCTCAGTAGACTTGTTTGTGCTATTTCTGTAGAATCCCAAATAAACCATTAATCATTATTTTTATACAAAGATTTATTAGATATTTCATCCTCCAGATTATCAACATTTATGTCACCCACACCAATCAGAAGGTCAACAATGGATTCAACCAAAATATATATCAGAACCCTACCAAAGCAGAACAAAATAAAGTGCTTGAAGATGATGGGAAAACATGCATACATGTATATTTAAAATCATAACAACATGCCATAATGATTTTTAAAAGGGTAAGTGAATCAATTATGGAAATCAGGTGAGTAAAAGAGAATAAAAATTCCTATTAGCTGTATTATTTAAAAGCATTTTACTTTAATTTCTAAGTTTTATTTTATTTTCAAATAATGCACAAAACTAACTTTTGGCATTAGTTATTAATTCTTTTTAAGTGTTTATGAATCATTTATACACATTTGCACATTCTACAATGAAACTTAATCCATTGCATTTATTGAATTTTTATTAATATGAACTTTCATCAGCATTGTAAAAAATTGTGATTATACAATTTATGTCACAGTTTGACTATCTACAGATGCATATCAATCTTAGGTTGGATAACAGCTCTCTATTTTAAAAATGTTACCTTCAAGGAATTTGATGATATATATCAGAAAACAAATTTGGAGTATTATGTACTGTACAATATGTAAAGTATTTAGAGTATTTGGAGTATTAGGTGCTATATAATATGTAAACTTTCTATGAAAGTTGCAGTTTGGTGACTTTTCACCTTGTAATGAATTTAATAATAAATGCATACAGGTATTGGAAATATGCAAATCACAATAGTCACTAAATCTCATTGAAATTAATAATACCGCAATAACTTTCTAGACATCTTGGCCTCATCATTTACTCACCTCTCTTTCCATTGGTTCTAATTGTAAATACTAAAATACTTTTAGTAGTTAAATAATTCCTATGTTATTTTTATGGTATGCATGTATATGTATGAGTGTGAATGTGTGTGATGTTGGAATTTAATGCAATTTTGGCTGTGTTTCTGAAAAAGATTACTAAATATCAATAGCTAAATGCACAAATACATGAGCACCTATTCTTATGTACTTGGGTCTATTATATAATATTTGCATAATTCTTCAGGAGAAATAGAGAAAACATCCCTTCTGAATTACTGCAATAACCTGACTGATTGTGTTAACATTACCATGATAAATATAAATTGAGTGCTCACTATACTAAGAACTTGGCAGGATTATAACATTTAACACAACAGTTTTATCTTAGGTGCCATTTTATCTTAGGTGTGTTTTGCAGATGAAGAAACTGAGGCAGGGAGAATAAGCAACCTTTCCAAGGAAACATAGCTAGTAAGTAGTCAACCCAAGATGCATCCCCCCCGTGGTTTGACTTAGGTAATTGTGATCTTAAGGGTTGCATTCAACTGCCTCATGCTGTCCAAAGACTACAAAAGACATGGAGAAATGACCTGGAAAGACTCAGAATCTTGACAGTCAATTAATCTAATAATTGAATTGGATAGGGTAGAAGTAATACTGCATTAACCATATGACACACATGTGGCCCTGTCACTGCAGACTGAAAGCATTTCTTTTTTTTTTTTTTTTTAATTTTTTTTTTTTCAACGTTTATTTATTTTTGGGACAGAGAGAGACAGAGCATGAACGGGGGAGGGGCAGAGAAAGAGGGAGACACAGAATCGGAAACAGGCTCCAGGCTCTGAGCCATCAGCCCAGAGCCTGACGCGGGGCTCGAACTCACGGACCGCGAGATGGTGACCTGGCTGAAGTCGGACGCTTAACCGACTGCGCCACCCAGGCGCCCCTGAAAGCATTTCTTAATTTGGGTTCTTTCCTTCTGCTTTTCTCTTACCCCATCCTTCTTCCATTTTGTAATGTCCTCAAAATGTGATGGCTTCTGGAGGGTCCCTGACTCTGTATGTGGCTACAGTGAGTGTGAAGATCATCAGTATGCTTTTTCAATGACCAGTATAAATTTCAGCATGCCATTGAAAGTAAGCTGAGGTTAGCATGTGAGAAAAGTTGGGCTCTAAAAAATTGCAAATGGAGTTTGCATATGTTTCAGTAAAAAGTATTTTCTTTTTTTAAATTTTTTTAATTAAAAAAAAATTAACGTTTATTTATTTTTGAGACAGAGAGAGACAGAGCATGAACAGGGGAGGGGCAGAGAGAGAGGGAGACACAGAATCTGAAACGGGCTCCAGGCTCTGAGCTGTCAGCACAGAGCCCGACATGGGGCTCGAACTCACAGACCGTGAGATCATGACCTGAGCCGAAGTCAGACGCTTAACCGACTGAGCCACCCAGGTGCCCCCAAAAAAGTATTTTCAATTGAATATACTCTCTGTTCTCATGCGTAAAATTCATTAGACACATGCCAGTTATTCACTGGTATGTTTGTGTATTTTTATTTTCAGTTTGTTGTTTTACATTAGAAAAGGCCATAGAATCAGTAAAAATTTGAAATAAAAATAAGTTAAGATTGTGATGAATATAGGGAGTTAGTTCTGTTTTCACCCTTGTTTTCATTTTGCCTTCTTGTCCTGGAGACAGTGTAAAGATAAAATTGTTAGTTCCCAGATTGACCTCTGTCAATTACATGGTAGATTTGGAAGGTAGAAATGACTCTGGGTTGGTTGTTTCTCTGGCAACAAACAAGTGTGACTTTTTTTTTTTTTTTCTGAGCAGCATTCCACTGTCCGATCTCTTACTTTGGGAGTCATGAAGTAATTGCAGCAGAACACCAGAAGTTTCTCTTCTCTCTTATTTCCTAATAGTGCCAGGGCTCTCCCAGAGGACATTCTCAAGGCATTTTGCAGTTATTTTTGGAGACCTAGTCTACAGCCAACTCCTCTAGCCCTTTTACTAATATCATAAGCACTTAAATACTATAATTAAATCATTTTACTTAAAATACCTAGATTATTTTTTCTGCCACAGAACCTTGATGACATGATTTAAGAAGAATGACAAATGCTCATATTGTCATGGAAAATGAAAACAAATAATCTTTTGTACCTAGACATATAAATAAATCGTGTAGTATTTGTTTTTCTGCTTGTATCATCAAAAATAATAAATATAATTTATAAAATAGCTTGTTAGTTGGAAAAAAATTATACTTAGCATTTAATTATAAAATAAATATTTGAATTAATTGCCATAGCAATCTAAAAATACCTGTATAAATGGTTGATTTCATTGGCTAGCAGAATTTCTTACAAATAAAATAAACGTGTAATCTACAAATTTAATATTTTTTCAGGTCTCCTCCAACCCAATAGACCCAAGCAATATATTGATACTTGTCAAATCACCATTGAATCTTGAATCATGATGAAATATGTATAGACTCAGGAGATCAAGAGAACAAGATGTTAATATTTGTAACAGATGGTAAATTGACATGACTAGCTATTATGAACATTTTAGGTGAAATTTACCTCTGCCATGCTCAAATGGCTGAATAATAGGGTGACAGTAACAAATGTCTCCCAGCTTTTTAAGAAATGTAATCTCCTAGTACATCTTAAAATTTTAAGAATCCAAGGGTGTTTCCAATAAGATCATTAGCCACAGATAACTCGTATATTTTACATATATTTCACTATGTTGGGATTTATCTTTTTAAACGTAAACGTATAACTGCATAATTCTGATTTTTCATTAAAAAACCAGTGCAGAGACAATCTTCTTATATAAACAAGTGGATTTGAATAAAAAGTTTTGTTTTCAAAATGTTACTCAACTTTTGAACTCTTCTAAGTTATTTGCTAAAAATCACAAAATCATCTTTCTTTAAAGATAACTTTCAATGATCTATCAACTGGTGACATAATTATTTATTTATGTCAAAATATTAAACGTGTTAAAAGTATGCTAACATTTTTAAGACACACTGTTGATTCCAGAGATGAATCACATATGAACCACGCCCGCAAAGGATATCCAGGTTAGAAGAGAGACATAAGACAAAACCAAAGAATAATATAGAAGCACTTGGGGAAGCTACAAAGGTTTCTAGTGATGTTTACTACTGGGATTCTTATGATGTTTTTTTTTTTTGTCTTAAGTTATAAAGGAAAAAGAGTCCCAAAATCATATTATATAAGTATGAAACTATCAAAAGAAATCTTGAAACTCAAGGAGAAGAAAGAGATTTTAAGGGAAAAATTATCAAAACATAAATAATTTCCAATTGGCCAAAGAAGAAGCTGAGATAGCTAACAAAAATAAGAGAGAAAATATTTACATATGTACTAATTGCATAAATTAGGCATATTAACTAAAATAACAGTGGGATAGCTGTTTGTACTGAATAGGTTGACAAAATTTAAAAGCTGGATAACACCAAATGTTGGTAATGATAAAAAAAAAGAAAGAAAGAAAATGTTCACACACTGTCCTTGTAACAAAGGATTTCTAAGAATTAAGTTGAGAGCCAAATCACCTGGATAACTATTTGTTAAGTTTGTTTAAACATTTAAAAAATTTAATGTTTATTTATTTTTGAGAGAGAGAGAGAGAGAGAGAGCATGAGCAGGAGAGGGGCAGAGAGAGAGGGAGACACAGAATCTGAAACAGGCTCCAGATTCTGAGCTGTCAGCACAGAGCCCGACATGGGGATTGAACCCACAAACTGAGATCACGACCTGAGCTGAAGCCAGACACCCAACTAGCTGAGCCACACAGGTGCCCCATATTTATTTAATTTTGAGAGAGAGAAAGAGCGTGGGCACATAAGCAGGGAAGAGGCAGAAAGAGAGGGAGAGAGAGAATCCCAATCAGCCTCTACATTGTCAGCACAGAGCTTGAGAGGAGGTGGGGCTCTATCTCAGGAACCATGAGATCATGACCTGAGCCAAGATCAAAAGGGAGATGCTTAGCTGACTGAGCCACCCAGGCACACCTCCAGAATAACTTTTAAAATTGCTAAACCTAGCACTATATGCTAACTCATTTGGATGTAAATGTAAAA
Source organism: Prionailurus viverrinus (assembly GCF_022837055.1). Classification (NCBI taxonomy): domain Eukaryota; kingdom Metazoa; phylum Chordata; class Mammalia; order Carnivora; family Felidae; genus Prionailurus; species Prionailurus viverrinus. The sequence goes on along the minus strand of NC_062564.1, from coordinate 107,024,539 downwards.
AAAGAAAAAAAATTAAATTAAAAAAAATGCTGAACCTACGCTTATTTTCTCAATTCTATAATGGAATTCAGGAATCTCAATTTGTAAGTGATTCCAAGTGATTTGCATGTGCATTGAAGACTGGGAACTGCTTATTGTCTTTAACCACAGTAAATAATCATTCATAGAGTTGGGCATGGAACAGATACAATGAGATAAAAAGAAAATAAAATTTTGTGTATGCCTAAGTTTTAAAAACTGGAAAGAATCTAGAATCCAGAAAAGAGGATAATGCCTAATAGTGCTCATCAATTTTGTATTAATCTTTTAAATTCTTATTCCCCTATATTCTAGTTTTGAAACATGTAAGTCTAGTTTCTAGTTAATATGAGCAAAAACATGACATTTGGCTTTAGTCATAACATATTCAAAATAGTTTTATCCAAGGCAATTTCTAAAACTTCAATAATTTTAAATAAATCTCTATTTACATTATTTTTAAATGTCTTTCTAATAATGTATTTGAAATATTAGAATTGCTGTTTCTATATGTATTGTTTATTTCCTCTAAGCACAGCAAGTTCTTTAAAAGCAAAAACATATTTCTGTGGAATTAAGAGGTAAAATGATGACACTCTAGTTCTTCAAAATAGAAGTTCTCAATATATGCTTTTCCTGACATTTCACCATCTTGATGATGTAAAGCCAATTTCAATTTTAGCTGCTTCAAGAAATGGTTTCTTTTTCCTTTCTTTTTGTGGAGACTTTAGAAATCAAAGACATTTTCTTTCCAACTTTTCATTGATCTTTTGGCCATTTCAGTGAATATATGCTTTTTAAATTCTCTTTCATGTAGTAATATGTTCAGGTTTTGTGTTGAAAGAAGTTTTAGCATGTAAAATAATTCCACCTCTGGTAAAATCTTTCAATAACCGACATGTTTTGATATATTATTTAACTGTATTATTATTCCAGCAGGGGAGTCTTAAAATGCTTATACAGAAGATAAGAGTCAAGGAGGACACAGAAATGGATCTTAACAGCAAAACTGTTTTCTAGCAGCCTTGATGTTTTCGGAAATTGTTTATAAGACCGATTTGTGCCTTAGGCATTGTGCTTTTACAGAAAATATAATCAATAAATAACTCGAAAAAGTTTTGCATTTCAACTGACTTAGCTTCTTGTTTTCCTGCCCTTGTTATTCATTAAACTTCTTGAGCAACCGTATATTTTCCACTCCTACTCATGTTCCCCATACGATCAGTTTGAGAGCTATTTTGTTGCTGAAGAAAAATGGTTGGGATTGTTGAAAAAGTAGCCCCTCACCTCACGGGTTGGACTGTGGATAATATAGTAGGCTTTGAGTTGGATACACGTTTTGGTTTTGGTATTTACTATCCATATAAGTTTGACAAACATGATTTTTCAGAACTTCAGTTTTCTTACCTGCATAGGAAAATTAACATATAAATCAAAGGTTGTATATAAATGAAATAATGTATTATGCAATCTCTGAAATGCTATTCATAGAGTCTTATTAAAACCATACAGGTTCTCAAGCCAGAAACCTAGATGTCAGCTGGAAGTTTTCATTATCAGAGAGCACCCACTTCAATCAATCTGCAAATCTTCATTTCACATCAGTAACCTCTCCCCCACCTCTCTCCCTCTCTCCTCCCTCCTCCCTCCTGCCTTAGCCCAGGACACCATAATCAGTACCTGGTCTGCTATAGCAGGCTCCAAAGAAGCTTCTGTTTATAGCCCTAAGATATTCTCCACACAAAAGCCTGAATGATCTTTGGATATATAGGTCAGGTCATTTCATTACCTTGTTTGAAATTGTTTCATGTCGTAATAAAATTCCAAGGCCTTACTGTGTTCCTTATCACCCTCTGTGATCTTGCACTAGCCTAGCCTTTCAACCTCATATTGGGCTCTTTTCCCCTCGCTTACTAGGCTCCAGCCACATTCTGCGTCCCTGGAATACAGAACAGTTCCCAATAGAAAGTAAGAATCTACTGCATATTTTGGGGTGGAATAAATGGAGTGGTGTCTTCCAGAGTGAAAACAAATGACTTATACACACAAATACCTTAATCATAAGTTATGTGGTATGTAAATATGTAGGAAGAATAAAGTGAACAAATGTGGTATCCAAATGGAGTGATAAATATAAACACAGATATGAATATATATATTGTATCTATACATATATATACACACAATACATATACATATATACATACACACACATACACAAATACACATACAAATGCTACTATCCTTACAATACAGAGAAGTACATCACAATTATAAAACAAGGTGGGAAATAGACTATATAGTAAGAAAATAAACAGAAAATTCTCCAACATTGGAAGGCATTTTGAGTTGAAGGTATTTTGAGTATCCCATGAAGGAACTAACAGAGTCAATCATTCCCCAAAGGAAGGACTTAACGTAAAATTTGGTTTTGGCTGATGGGACCTACAGAAATGAAGAAGAAAATATCAATTAGGATATAAATATGTATAATGAAAAGATTTTTTAGAGATTAAAACGAGCAACAGTGAGAGGGAGGGTGGGGACTGGAGTACATAAATCGCGTTTGTTTTTAGGTAAAGAAAATATAAAGATTTTAAGGTGTATTTTATTAATTTATTTAGTTAAAATTTTAAATTGTAAGGATTATAATACAAATATGTGTGTGTGTGTATATATATATCTTAATAATATTCTCTATATGATAGTGTCTTAAAACAGGAAGTTTAGAAATAAATTAAAATATTATTTTTTATATAAATAAAATATTAATAATTCAAAACATTGTTTTGTTAAGGATGAGCAGATTATAAAAACCATCATTTTTTTTTTAATATTCACTTGTTCTATGACTTCAGACATTTGTCTTTTCCTCTTGGTTTCATTGTTCAGATTAGGGAAGGTGGAAGTATTAATTGTTAAAGGAACACATTAATATAAAGTTCTATATTTTCTTTTTTGATAGGCATGGATGGGGAAGAAAGACTAATGTGAAGATAGAGGGTAGTGCTATGATAATTTCTTAAAAATATATCTTTTATTTTCCACAGCAAAACTGAGTGGAAAGCACAGAGACGTCCTGTGTACACCCTACTCCCACATTCACACAACCTCCCCCACTATGATCTTCTCATGCCACAGTCATACCTTTGTTACAATTGATGAAGTTACCTGGATACATCAGTATCACCTAAAGTCACACTTCATATTAGGTTTCATTCTTGATGTTGTACATTCTATGGATTTTGACAAATGTGCAATGAAAAGTATCTACCACTATAGTATCAGACAGAATATTTTCACTGTCCCCAAAAGTATCTGAGTTTTGCCTCTTCATCTCTCCTTCCCCTGTTTACCATGAATCTTCTTACTAACTCCATAATTGTGCCTTTTCCAGAATGCCATGTAGTTGGAATCACATAGTGTAGCCGTTTTTTGTTGGTTTGTTTTAATTGGGGGAGGCACCTGGGTGTCTCACTGGTTAAGTGTTAGACTTCCTTCTGCTCAGGTCATGATATTGTAGCTTGTGAGTTCGAGCCCAACATCAGGCTCTGCACTAACAGCTCAGAGCCTGGAGCCCGATTCAGATTCTATACAGAACAGTTCTCTCTCTCTCTCCTTAAAATTTTATTTTAAAGTCTATTTATTTATTTTGAAAGGGGGGAGGGAACAGGGCAGAGAGAGGGAAAGAGAGAATACCAAGCAGGCTCCATGCTGTTGGTACACAACTGGACATGGGGCTCAAAACCATGAACTATGAGATCATGACCTGAACCAATCAAGGGTTGGATGCTTAACTAACTGAGCCACCCAGGCTCCCCATAGCCTTTTTAGATTGACTTCTGTCACTGAGTAATATGCTTTTAAGATTCTTCCATGTCCTTTCATGATTTCAGAATTCATTTCTTTTTAGCGCTGAGTAATAGTCCATTTTCTGTATTGTGATACAGTTATTTACCTGCTCATCTACTGAAAGACATTTTAACTCGCTTTCAAGTTTTGCCAATTATGAATAAAACTGATGTAAACGTTTCTCTGCTGGCTTTTCTGTGGACATACATTTTCAACTCCTCTGAGTAAATATCAAGGAGTATGATCATGGGATTTTATGGCAAAAATATGATAAATTTACTGAAAAAACCTGTTTTGGAAATAGCTATACCATTGTGCATCCCACCAGAAATGAACGAGAATTCATGCTGATCCACATGACACTAGCATTTAGTATTCTCAGTATTTTGAATTTTGGTCATTCTAATGGGTGTGTGCATGTCTTTTGCCCATTTTGTAATTGGATTGTTCATTCTCTGATTATTGGCTTTTAAGGGTTCTTTGTATATATTGGATAACAGTCATTTATCAGTTGTGTCTTTGCAATTGTTTTCTCTCAGTCTGCTGCCCACCTTCTCATTCTTTTGACATTATCTTTCTCAAAGTGTATGTTTATTTATTTATTTATTTATTTAAATTTTTTTTTCAACGTTTATTTATTTTTGGGACAGAGAGAGACAGAGCATGAACGGGGGAGGGGCAGAGAGAAAGGGAGACACAGAATCGGAAACAGGCTCCAGGCTCTGAGCCATTAGCCCAGAGCCTGACGCGGGGCTCGAACTCGCTGACCGCGAATCGTGACCTGGCTGAAGTCGGACGCTTAACCGACTGCACCACCCAGGCACCCCTCAAAGTGTATGTTTTAAAATGCAATCAAGTCTACTCTATCAATTTTTTCATGGATCATGACTTTTATGTTGTATCTAAAAAGTCATCACTGTATCCAAGGTCATCTAGGTTGTCCCCTTTGTTATCTTCCAGGAGTTCTATGGGTTTGCATTTTACATTTAGGTTTACAGTCATTTTTATTTTGTATTTTATTATTTTATTTTATTATTATTTTTTTGGTGAGCTTCTGTTTTATTTCCTTCCAGTCAGTCCCATGAGTGAACAACTGTATTTAAACATTTTGTCTGGATGTGGTTTTTTAAGCCTGAAGTGTCTTGTCTCTTTTTTTTTAATATGAAATTTATTGTCAAATTGGTTTCCATACAACACCCAGTGGTCATCCCAACAGGTGCCCTCCTCAATGCCCATCACCCACTTTCCCCTCCCTCCCATCCCCCCCACCATAAACCCTCAGTTTATTCTCAGTTTTTAAGAGTCTCTTTTGGTTTGCCTCCCTCCCTCTCTAAATTTTTTTTTCTCCCTTCCCCTACCTGATAGTCTTCTGTTAAGTTTCTCAGGATCCACATAAGAGTGAAAACATATGGTATCTGTCTTTCTCTGTATGTCTAGTCATTTTTGATTTATTTTTTGTTAAGTGTGTAAGGTTTTTGTCTAGATTTATATTTTTGTATGTGGATGTCCACTTGTGCAGTGCTATTTTTAAAAGTATGCCTTGGAGACAGTTTAAAGTGGAGAAAATGTAACATAGTCCTACAAAACACAGTAGAAATTTTATTGCATTGTATAAAAGGGGAAGAGTTAATTTATTAATAAAAGGTAAATAGAAATTTTAGGTACTATAAAAACAAACAAAAAGAATGGATACCTTAAACCTATAGCTTGGATACCTACATAGCTGATGCTTTTTCTTCTTGACCTAAGTAAATTTGTGCATAAAGTGTAGTTTTTCACAACTGTCTTGATTTTTCTTAGATTATGTTTTCATTATATTTAGAGATTATGGCCAAAGATGTTCCTAGCATTGATAGAAGTGAAGAAACAACCTCAATCGAGAACCTCTCATATTAAAGTATATGTTAATCACAAAATTCCATATGATACTTCAAATACATCCAAAACAATGTTTACAGATATTTAGATCATTCTAATGTGGTTATTATATAATATTGGTGCTTATGAATGGAATGTTCTAAAAAATGCTGATTATAACTTCTTGGTTGATGAGATTTTAGTGTTCTTCTGTTTCTTTGCTGTTTTTCTGTCTAGTTGTTTTGTGTATTGCTGATATCTAGTTCAGTTGTTTCTCTCTCTAATTACCAATGGGTATTGAAGATTCCAACTATAATTGAGATTTGTCTATTTTTCCTTTTAATTGTAGAATTTTTGCATTACATATTTTTTTTATGAAATTTATTGACAAATTGATTTCCATACAACACCCAGTGCTCATCCCAAAAGGTGCCCTCCTCAATACCCATCACCCACCCTCTCCTCCCTCCCACCCCCCTTCAACCCTCAGTTTGTTCTCAGTTTTTAACAGTCTCTTATGCTTTGGCTCTCTCCCATTCTAACCTCTTTTTTTTTTTTTCCTTCGCCTCCCCCATGGGTTCCTGTTAAGTTTCTCAGGATCCACATAAGAGTGAAACCATATGGTATCTGTCTTTCTCTGTATGGCTTATTTCACTTAGCATCACACTCTCCAGTTCCATCCACGTTGCTACAAAAGGCCATATTTCATTTTTTCTCATTGCCACGTAATATTCCATTGTGTATATAAACCACAATTTCTTTATCCATTCATCAGTTGATGGACATTTAGGCTCTTTCCATAATTTGGCTATTGTTGAGAGTGCTTCTATGAACATTGGGGTACAAGTGGCCCTATGCATCAGTACTCCTGTATCCCTTGGATAAATTCCTAGCAGTGCTATTGCTGGGTCATAGGGTAGGCCTATTTTTAATTTTCTGAGGAACCTCCACACTGCTTTCCAGAGCGGCTGCACCAATTTGCATTCCCACCAACAGTGCAAGAGGGTTCCCATTTCTCCACATCCTCTCCAGCATCTATAGTCTCCTGATTTGTTCATTTTGGCCACTCTGACTGGCGTGAGGTGATACCTGAGTGTGGTTTTGATTTGTATTTCCCTGATAAGGAGCGACGCTGAACATCTTTTCATGTGCCTGTTGGCCATCCGGATGTCTTCTTTAGAGAAGTGTCTATTCATGTTTTCTGCCCATTTCTTCACTGGGTTATTTGTTTTACGGGTGTGGAGTTTGGTGAGCTCTTTATAGATTTTGGATACTAGCCCTTTGTCTGATATGTCATTTGCGAATATCTTTTCCCATTCCATTGGTTGCCTTTTAGTTTTGTTGGTTGTTTCCTTTGCTGTGCAGAAGCTTTTTATCTTCATAAGGTCCTAGTAATTCACTTTTGCTTTAAATTCCCTTGCCTTTGGGGATGTGTCGAGTAAGAGATTGCTATGGCTGAGGTCAGAGAGGTCTTTTCCTGCTTTCTCCTCTAAGGTTTTGATGGTTTCCTGTCTCACATTTAGGTCCTTTATCCATTTTGAGTTTATTTTTGTGAATGGTGTGAGAAAGTGGTCTAGTTTCAACCTTCTGCATGTTGCTGTCCAGTTCTCCCAGCACCATTTGTTAAAGAGGCTGTCTTTTTTCCATTGGATGTTCTTTCCTGCTTTGTCAAAGATGAGTTGGCCATACGTTTGTGGGTCTAGTTCTGGGGTTTCTATTCTATTCCATTGGTCTATGTGTCTGTTTTGGTGCCAATACCATGCTGTCTTGATGATGACAGCTTTGTAGTAGAGGCTAAAGTCTGGGATGGTGATGCCTCCTGCTTTGGTCTTCTTCTTCAAAATTCCTTTGGCTATTCGGGGCCTTTTGTGGTTCCATATGAATTTTAGGATTGCTTGTTCTAGTTTCGAGAAGAATGCTGGTGCAATTTTGATTGGGATTTCATTGAATGTGTAGATAGCTTTGGGTAGTATTGACATTTTGACAATATTTATTTTTCCAATCCATGAGCAGGGAATGTCTTTCCTTTCCTTTAAATCTTCTTCAATTTCCTTCATAAGCTTTCTATAGTTTTCAGCATACAGATCCTTTACATCTTTGGTTAGATTTATTCCTAGGTATTTTATGCTTCTTGGTGCAATTGTGAATGGGATCAGTTTCTTTATTTGTCTTTCTGTTGCTTCATTGTTAGTGTATAAGAATGCAACTGATTTCTGTACATTGATTTTGTATCCTGCAACTTTGCTGAATTCCTGTATCAGTTCTAGCAGACTTTTGGTGGAGTCTATCGGATTTTCCATGTATAATATCATGTCATCTGCAAAAAGCGAAAGCTTGACTTCATCTTTGCCAATTTTGATGCCTTTGATTTCCTTTTGTTGTCTGATTGCTGATGCTAGAACTTCCAGCACTATGTTAAACAGCAGCGGTGAGAGTGGGCATCCTTGTCGTGTTCCTGATCTCAGGGAAAAAGCTCTCATTTTTTCCCCGTTGAGGATGATGTTAGCTGTGGGCTTTTCATAAATGGCTTTTATGATCCTTAAGTATGTTCCTTCTATCCCAACTTTCTCAAGGGTTTTTATTAAGAAAGGGTGCTGGATTTTGTCGAAGGCCTTTTCTGCATCGATTGACAGGATCATATGGTTCTTCTCTCTTTTTTTGTTAATGTGATGTATCACGTTGATTGATTTGCGAATGTTGAACCAGCCCTGCATCCCAGGAATGAATCCCACGTGATCATGGTGAATAATTCTTTTTATATGCCGTTGAATTCGATTTGCTAGTATCTTATTGAGAATTTTTGCATCCATATTCATCAGGGATATTGGCCTGTAGTTCTCTTTTTTTACTGGGTCTCTGTCTGGTTTAGGAATCAAAGTAATACTGGCTTCATAGAATGAGTCTGGCAGTTTTCCTTCCCTTTCTATTTTTTGGAATAGCTTGAGAAGGATAGGTATTATCTCTGCTTTAAACGTCTGGTAGAACTCCCCTGGGAAGCCATCTGGTCCTGGACTCTTATTTGTTGGGAGATTTTTGATAACCGATTCAATTTCTTCGCTGGTTATGGGTCTGTTCAAGCTTTCTATTTCCTCCTGATTGAGTTTTGGAAGAGTGTGGGTGTTCAGGAATTTGTCCATTTCTTCCAGGTTGTCCAATTTGTTGGCATATAATTTTTCATAGTATTCCCTGATAATTGTTTGTATCTCTGAGGGATTGGTTGTAATAATTCCATTTTCATTCATGATTTTATCTATTTGGGTCATCTCCCTTTTCTTTTTGAGAAGCCTGGCTAGAGGTTTGTCAATTTTGTTTATTTTTTCAAAAAACCAACTCTTGGTTTCGTTGATCTGCTCTATAGTTTTTTTAGATTCTATATTGTTTATTTCTGCTCTGATCTTTGTTATTTCTCTTCTTCTGCTGGGTTTAGGCTGCCTTTGCTGTTCTGCTTCTAGTTCCTTTAGGTGTGCTGTTAGATTTTGTATTTGGGATTTTTCTTGTTTCTTGAGATAGGCTTGGATGGCAATGTATTTTCCTCTCAGGACTGCCTTTGCCCCGTCCCAAAGCATTTGGATTGTTGTATTTTCATTTTCGTTTGTTTCCATATATTTTTTAATTTCTTCTCTAACTGCCTGGTTGACCCACTCATTCGTTAGTAGGGTGTTCTTTAACCTCCATGCTTTTGGAGGTTTTCCAGACATTTTCTGTGGTTGATTTCAAGCTTCATAGCATTGTGGTCTGAAAGTAAGCATGGTATAATTTCAATTCTTGTAAACTTATGAAGGGCTGTTTTGTGACCCAGTATATGATCTATCTTGGAGAATGTTCCATGTGCACTCGAGAAGAAAGTATATTCTGTTGCTTTGGGATGCAGAGTTCTAAATATATCTGTCAAGTCCATCTGATCCAATGTCTCATTCAGGGCCCTTGTTTCTTTATTGACCATGTGTCTAGATGATCTATCCATTTCTGTAAGTGGGGTGTTAAAGTCCCCTGCAATTACCGCATTCTTCTCAATAAGGTTGCTTATGTTTATGAGTAATTGTTTTATATATTTGGGGGCTCCGGTATTCGGCGCATACACATTTATAATTGTTAGCTCTTCCTGATGGATAGACCCTGTAACTATTATATAATGTCCTTCTTCATCTCTTGTTACAGCCTTTAATTTAAAGTCTAGTTTGTCTGATATAAGTATGGCTACTCCAGCTTTCTTTTGGCTTCCAGTAGCATGATAAATAGTTCTCCATCCCCTCACTCTCAATCTGAAGGTGTCCTCAGGTCTAAAATGAGTCTCTTGTAGACAGCAAATAGATGGGTCTTGTTTTTTTATCCATTCTGATACCCTATGTCTTTTGGTTGGCGCATTTAATCCATTTACATTCAGTGTGATTATAGAAAGATACGGGTTTAGAGTCATTGTGATGTCTGTATGTTTTATGCTTGTAGTGATGTCTCTGGGACTTTGTCTCACAGGGTCCCCCTTAGGATCTCTTGTAGGGCTGTTTTAGTGGTGACAAATTCCTTCAGTTTTTGTTTGTTTGGGAAGGCCTTTATCTCTCCTTCTATTCTAAATGACAGACTTGCTGGATAAAGGATTCTTGGCTGCATATTTTTTCTGTCTAGCACCCTGAAAATCTCGTGCCAATTCTTTCTGGCCTGCCAAGTTTCAAAAGAGAGATCAGTCACGAGTCTTATAGGTCTCCCTTTATATGTGAGGGCACGTTTACCCCTTGCTGCTTTCAGAATTTTCTCTTTATCCTTGTATTTTGCCAGTTTCACTATGATATGTCGTGCAGAAGATCGATTCAAGTTACGTCTGAAGGGAGTTCTCTGTGCCTCTTGGATTTCAATGCCTTTTTCCTTCCCCAGTTCAGGGAAGTTCTCAGCTATGATTTCTTCAAGTACCCCTTCAGCACCTTTCCCTCTCTCTTCCTCCTCTGGGATACCAATTATGCGTATATTATTTCTTTTTAGTGTATCACTTAGTTCTCTAATTTTCCCCTCATACTCCTGGATTTTTTTATCTCTCTTTTTCTCAGCTTCCTCTTTTTCCATAACTTTATCTTCTAGTTCACCTATTCTCTCCTCTGCCTCTTCAAGCCGAGCTGTGGTGGTTTCCATTTTGTTATGCATTTCGTTTAAAGCGTTTTTCAGCTCCTCGTGACTGTTCCTTAGTCCCTTGATCTCTGTAGCAAAAGATTCTCTGCTGTCCTGTATACTGTTTTCAAGCCCAGCGATTAATTTTATGACTATTATTCTAAATTCACTTTCTGTTATATTATTTAAATCCTTTTTGATCAGCTCATTAGCTGTTGTTATTTCCTGGAGATTCTTCTGAGGGGAATTCTTCCGCTTGGTCATTTTGGATAGACCCTGGAGTGGTGAGGACCTGCAGGGCACTTCCCCTGTGCTGTGGTGTATAACTGGAGTTGGTGGGCGGGGCCGCAGTCAGACCTGATGTCTGCCCCCAGCCCACCGCTGGGGCCACAGTCAGACTGGTGTGTGCCTTCTCTTCCCCTCTCCTAGGGGTGGGATTCACTGTGGGGTGGTGTGGCTCGTCTGGGCTACTTGCACCCTGCCAGGCTTGTGATGCTGGGGATCTGGCGTATTAGCTGGGGTGGGTAGGCAAGGTGCTCGGTGGCAGGAGGGGCAGGCTTAGCTCGCTTCTCCTTAGGTGATCCACTTCAGGAGGGGCCCTGTGGCAGCGGGAGGGAGTCAGATCCGCTGCCGGAGGTTTGGCTCCGCAGAAGCGCAGAGTTGGGTGTTTGCTCGGAGCGAGCAAGTTCCCTGGCAGGAACTGGTTCTCTTTGGGATTTTGGCTGGGGGATGGGCGGGGGAGATGGCGCTCGCGAGCGCCTTTGTTCCCCACCAAACTGAGCTCTGTCGTCCGGGAGCTCAGCAGCTCTCCCTCCCTTTGTCCTCCAGCCTTCCCGCTTTCCGAGCAGAGCTGTTAACTTATGACCTCCCAGACGCTATGTCGCGCTTGCTGTCGGAACACAGTCCATCAGGCCCCTCCGCTTTTGCAAGCCAGACTCGGGGGCTCTGTTTGGCTGGCGAGCTGCCCCTCCGCCCCGGCTCCCTCCCGCCAGTCTGTGGAGCGCGCACCGCCTCGCCGCCCTTCCTACCCTCTTCTGTGGGCCTCTCGTCTGCGTTTGGCTCCGGCGACTCCGTTCTGCTAATCCTCTGGTGGTTTTCTGGGTTATTTAGGCAGGTGTAGATGGAATCTAAGTGATCAGCAGGACGAGCAGTGAGCCCAGCGTCCTCCTAAGCCGCCATCTTGCAAAACCCTCCTTGCATTACATATTTACCGCACTATTGTTTGGTGCATACAGATTCAAGACTACCATCTCTTCTTGGAGAACCAACCCATATCTTTGTGTAATCTTCCTCTCTGTGATGGTTTCTCTTTGCTTTGGAGTCTACTTTATAAATACACCTACTCTATTCTTATGTTTTCAAGATGCATCTTTTTTCTACTCTTCTATTCTCAACCTATCTATCGTGTTATATTTGAGATTTTTCTACACAGCACAGGTTATGTTGTATAATCCTGTCTGTCAATCTCTGTCTTTATTGCTATATTCAGACCATTTACATTTAATGCGATTATGGATATTTTAAGAATTAAGTCTGACATTTTACTTTTGTTTGCCTGTTTTCCTTTCCTTTTTTTCTTCTTTTCTACCATCCTGTGGGTTACAGAAATGTCCATGTTTTAGAATTTTATTTGATTTGTTTACAGCATTTTGTATACTTTTTTTCCTTGATGAAAAAAGGCATTACATTAATATAATGTAATGCCTTGATATAAGCATTACATTATATTTACATAAATTATCACAGTCTACTCGTGTCAACATTTTACCCATATGAGTGAGGTATAGAAACTTTATCTCCCTGTATGTCTCTTTACTCTCCTCATTTAAAATTGTCTTAAACATTTCCTCTATATAAATGCACAACCATATCACATAGTGATACAATATTTTGCTACATCTCTCAAACATAATTAGGAAGCAGGGAGGGAGGCTTATGGAATTTATCCATATTTTCCCACATAAATTATTTAATTTATTTATTTATATTTTTCCCTCCAGATATTTCAAGATTCTTTCTGTTATCATTCTTTTCTGCATAGAGAGATATCTTAGCCATTTCCTCAGGGTAGGTCTACTAACGATAAATTCTCTAAATCTTCTTGTATCTGAAAAATCTCTTGATTTCCCTTTCATTTCTAAAGAATATTTTCACTTAATTTGGAAATTTAGGCCTACAGTTCTTTTCTTGCAACACATGACCAATGTGCTATTTCCTGCTGGTCTCCAAAGTTTTTGATGAGAATCTACTGTCATTTGAATTATTTTTCCTCTATGGGTACAGTATCTTTTCTCACTCACTGTTCTTAAGATTTTTTTTTCTTTGTCAGAGAAATTAAGAAAAAAAAAACAATTACAATTGCACCAAAAATAATAAGATACCTAGGAATAAACCTAACCAAGGTGGTAAAAGACCTTTACTCTGAAAACTACAAAACATGGATGAAAGAAATGGAAGACGACACAAAGAAATGGAAAACATTCCATGCTCATGGATTGGCAGAACAAATATTGTTAAAATATCTACACTACCCAAAACTATATACACATTTAATGCAACCCCTATCAAAACACCACCACATTTGTCCCAGAGCTAGAACAAACAATCCTAAAATTTGTGTGGAAGCATAAAAGACTCTGAATGGCCAAAGCAATCTTGAAAAAGAAAACCAAGCCTGATGGCACCACAATTCCAGATTTCAAGTCATACAGAGCTGTAGTCATCAAAACAGTATGGTCCTGACACAAAAATAGACACCTAGAGCGTTAGAATAGAATAGAAAACCCAAAAATGAACTCACAATTATATGGTCAATTAATTTTTGACAAAGTAGGAAAGAATATCCAATGGGAAAAAGACTATCTCTTTAACAAATGGTGTTGAGGATACTGAACAGCTACCTGCAAAAGAACTGGAACACTTTCTTATACCATACCCAAAAGTAAATTCAAACTGGATTAAAATCTAAATGCGAGACCTGAAACCATAAAAATTCTAGATGAGAACACAGGCAGTAATTTCTTTGACGTTGGCCATAGCAACTAAGGCCTCAGGAAAAATAACCTGAAAAGATCAATCAGAAATAGAAAAACTTTAAAAGTAACCGAAAGAGAGAGAGAGAGAGACAGAGAGACAGAGAGACAGAAAGAGAGACAGACAGAGAGAGAGAGAGAGAAACCAAAACAGGATCTTAACTCTAGAGAACAAACTGATAGTTACTAGATAGGAGGTGGGATGGGAGAAATAGGTGATGGGATTAAGGAGGGCAATTGTTGATGAGCACCAGGTGATGTATGGAATTGTTGAATCACTATATTGTTCACCTGAAATGAATATAACACTGTATGTTAACTAACTAGAATTAAAAATAAACATTAAAAAATGTCTTTGTCTTATTTTTCAGAAGTTTAACCATGATGTGTCTTGGTATAAATTTCTTAGGGTTTGTAAGCTTTTGGGTTCACTTAGTTTGTTGAATCTGTAGGTTTATGGGTTTTTTTGGAAGTTTGTGAAATGTTTCAATTATTTCTTCAAGTAAGTTTTCATTTGTATCCATTTACTCCGCTTCTTCCAGTACTCTGGTGACATGAATTTTAGACTTTTGTAATAGCACACAGGGTCTCTGAAGCCATGTTTATCCCTGCTCCCTCAGCTTGTTTTTCTCTCTGTTGTTCAGTTTATGCAATTGTTCTTTTTTCCAGTTTTCTGATTCTTTCTTCTGTTTCTTCCACTCTGCTGTTGAACTCATTTAGTGTTTTTGTTTTCCTTTTTCTATTTCAGTTGTATATTTTTAGTTTTCAAACTTCTATGTGGTATCTTTTTATATATTTTATTTCTTTCATATTTTTTTATTTCTTTTCTGAGATTTTTAAATTTTTTTTCATTTGCCTCAAGCATGTTTATAATTGCTCTTGATACATTTTAATGATGGCTGCTTTAGAATTTTTGTCAGATAATTTTAATACCTCTGTCATCTCAGTTTTTCATTCAACTTGAGATTTTCCTAGTTCTTAGTATAAATTTTTTTTATAAACTGTGGACATTTTGTTATTAGATTATGTGACTCTGTATCATATCCAAACCTTCTTTTTTAACTGGCTTCTGATACTGCTCTAGCAGGTAAATAAAAGTGCTACCTCTTCACTTTAAGATGGGTTAGGAATCCAGGGACAGGTTTTGCATTTAGCTTTTGTAACATCCAAAGGCGGGAAGGGCTTATTGTTGCTACCAGGCAGAAGAGGAAGTTCTGGTGCTCAACTAGGCTTCTTCTCACCCCTGGATGAGAGAAATAGAACTGCCTTGTTCTTTTTCCCCCATAGAGTCTCCACTGTGAAGGAGACGATCACTTCCCTCTGCCTGATGGGAATGAGAATCCGTATCTAGTCTCACTGATGCCACTCCCCTCTGGAGACTTGGGATGCCTCTTTACAGCCAGGAGAATGTAGAGGAAGTCTAGGGAAGTGAAGGCAACCGAGTGCGTGTGTGTGTGTGTGTGTGTGTGTGTGTGTTTGGTTAGATTAGAGCAATTATTGTATAAAAGTTTTATATCTTTCCCGAGCCCTTTTCTGGTTCTTCAGCTAGACAGACCATGTTTGTTCAGGGCTTTTTTTTTTTTTGTCTGCATCTCTTGACCTGTCAGCATTGCTATCTTCATTTCCAAGATTGGGTTATGTGAGGCCAAAAGAAAACCCTGGGGACTGACCATTATTTTGTTCATTGGCTCCCAAGATCCTAGCTTGTCTGACTTCTCTTCACCTTTCAGAGTCATATCCTTATGTTTTTTTGTTTGTTTTAAGTTTATTTATTTTGAGAGAGGGAGAGAGCATACACACATGTGAGCAGGGGAGGAGCAGAGAGAGAGGGAGAGAGAATCCCAAGCAGGCTTCCCTTTGACGTGGGGCTCAATCTCACTACCTGAGAGGAAATCAAGTCTCAGATGTTTAACTGTGCCATGAGGGCACACCTCCTTATGTTTACCTTTTACAGAATATCCAAGTCTTTTAGTTTTTTTTTTAATTGAAGTTTAAGCATCCTACAATAAATATTACATAGTTTCAGATGTACAATATAGTGATTTGATCATTACATACATTGCAAAATGTTCATCACAATAAATGTAGGTACGTTATTAACTATATTCTCTATGTTGTACTCTTCATTCTGTGACTTATTTATTTTACAAGTGGAAATTTCTACCTCTTAATCCCTTCCTCTATTTCACCCATCCTTCCAGCCTACTTCCCTCTGGCAACCACAAATTTGTTCTCTGTTATTATGAGTCTATTTGGTTTTATTTAGTGGGAAAAATTGAAATAAACACATTTATCCCTTCTTCCTGGAAACTTAAAACAGCTGTTCTCATTTGTAATACAGATATTCATAAAGCTTCCTAAGAGATACAGGAATGGCTTCCATTTTCTGATACAGCTGCATCTTTTTGATGCCAGTTACCCATTATTTGATAACACACTCAACAATGCAGTATAGCAATTTGCTCCAGAAAGCAGTTCTCACCAAGACCCTCATCTCTCTTGTTCTCGAACAATGCTGTGAATTAAGATTCTAAAGAGGGTTAACCAAGAGTTAAATCTTCCAGCAACCTGAGACTAAGAGAAAAGTTATACAACAAACAACCCATTACATCTATCAAATTCTCCCAAAGCACATGCTACAAGTGTTAGCTTTGATGTGGTCCACCAAAAAGGGGTTTTATTATCATGCATTTGCATTAGCAAAGTAGAGAGAACACATTCTAAATTAACACGATTATTTATGGGAGTGGCAGATTATGAAAATCTAGGAACTTGGAAGAGCATAAAGTTTTGACAACTAAGCAAGGAGCAAGTGTTATCAGAGCCTGGAAGGACTGGAACTGTGTAAGAGGGTGCACACAAGGGACTGTGGCCATAGAAACACAGATCCATCTGCAGATGCATCAAGGCTCACTCTCAAAAAGACACCCACGCTTGGTTTAAAGCTCTGTAGTGGCTGCCTTGAAATTCTATTCATTTTATCTTTAAATGATCATTCTGTAAGTAAACTTTATGGTACAAAGGAGCATTCGTTGAACACAGAAAATCCATCTAGTAGCATGTTCACTCAGACTCAGGCCAGCAGACACAGTGGACAGAAGGGGTCAGGTACACTGGCAGTTGACCTGGCCACCTGGCATATATAATCATGCCTGGGGTGATCTAATATGCTGTGGGGGCTCAAACTAGGTGGCCTGGGCCAAGGTGGGTACCCAGACTGATGGGGGCATAGAAGCAGCAGAAGTTAACAGTGTTAGTGGCACTGGTTATGGACTCCAGAGAGAAGAGTCTCTCTGTATGGGAACAGTGGCTAAGACTAGCTTGCTTGTCCCTTTCTGGAACCCATCCCTAAATCATCTGCAACATTTATACTTAGACATAAGCACCAATATAGGACATACCAGTTGCTACACTTTGCAATAAACTCTGTCAGTAAATTATTGCAAAATAACCAATGTACACATGGACATTTTCACACACGCCCCCAGAAAAAAAGAAAAAAAAGCAGCACGTCATGGATTTATTAGAATTCTTTAAAGAGTTTAGAACTTCTGGTTTTAAAAACGGCTATAATATTGCAAAAGAAATATCCACAGGTTTAGAAATTAAAAATTATCATCTTCAACAGGAGGTAATACTGATCTCACATGAAGCTTTAAATAAATAAAAAATTAATGGTGAAAAAAATTTTAGAATTTTTTTTATAACTTAAGATACAGCAGTAGAACGCATAAAGATGCATTTTGAATTAAATGCCAATCATAAAACCACTTTTGGTTTCTTGTGTGATTTCTGCAAGTTACAAGAAATGTCAAAATAAATATAAAAATGCTATTTTATAAATTTATATTTAAAATTAAATTCACACTTACACGAAACCAGATTTGTAAAAAGAATTCTGTCCTTTTGAAGAAATTATCTCACTAGAAAAATCAACTCTACATGTATTAAAATATATGTATTTTTGAAAGTATCAGAATCTACCCCCAGTGTTGTCACAGCCTATAAGTACTCTTAACAAGTCTGGTCAGAGTTGCTAAGCAGAAAGATCCTACTCTGAATGAAAAATTACCAAAAATTACTTGCAATCTTGCATTTTCCAAGAGCAAATGGTGTCACTTTCAATTATATTCACTGAAAATGAAATTGTTCAAAGTAAAAATTTTGGCAACTAATAAACATATTTGCAGAAAAGTGAGCTGATGGGATCTTATAATCAATTAAGATATATTAATTATGTCATGTATTGTGTTGTGTAAAATTATGAAGCTAAATATTTTTAGATTTTTAAGTTTACGTTATTACTCATGTATCACTGTTGGTCTTATTTCAAGTTATTAAAGTATTTTTAAAGGAAAATTTTTATATTTTAGTAACTTTGATGGTTCTTTTTCCCAATTTTTTAAAATGCTCATTTATTTTTGAGAGAGAAAGAGAGAGAGCACACAAGTAGTGGAGAGACAGAGAGAGAGGAGACAGGGGATCCAAAGCACTCTCTGTGCTGTCTGCATAGAGCCTGATGTGGGGCTCAAACCCATGAACCATGAGATCATGACCTGAGCCAAAGTCAGATACTCAACTGCCTGAGACACACAGATGCCCCTTTTTTCCAATTTTTTAACAAGGGAGCCTGCACTATACCCAGAGTCAGAAACACTCTTACTTTCTCTCCTTTCATACTCTGATATGCTGTTGTCAACTTCAAAGGTTTAATACTTTATGTATTTTTTATTTTATTTTTTATAAATACTATATATTTTCTACTTTATATTTTTTATACTTTATAAAAATATGTATATTTTTACCTATTGCTCAAATGCAAAAGAAGATTTAATGGGTTATGATTACATGAAACTGAAATCCTTCAAATAATTTTAAGCCCTATTTGGCAGTCAAAATTCTAATATCTGAAAGCCACTACTGCTCTTTACATATTTTGCTTTTATCATTTATATTTATTCTTTTAGAAATAAAGCCTAACTTTATGTGTGTGTGCACTTGTGTATGATAGATTTCTGATTTTATCTTCTTATACTTTCCTATCATTTAAGATAATTCTTAAGGAAGTGGTATTAAAATAGAATCATAGTGCATAAAACAGATACTTAGGAATATTATTCAATAAACAAAATATTATTTAGATTTGAATGGTAAAGTGTACATAGTATTATGCTAAAAATATTAGCCCTGGCTAGTCATTTTATATATGCAACTCACACTAAGTTTTTCATTTTGATAATCTTACTTAAAAATATTTTTAATGTTCTCTTTAATTTCCTAGTTGTCAATATATTTTTATACAGGAAATGATAATCATTGGGAAGGCTATTAGTTTGGGCTTAAATTCCTAGTATGAAAAGTTTTCAGAAATTTCACTCAAGTAAAATGTACATAAAGTTAATATCTTTAAATTAGCTTATTACTCCATTTGAAAAACTAAATGTGTGTGTGTGTGTGTGTGTGTGTGTGTGTGTTTCTATGTGAATATGGATGTTGCACAGCCTTAAAACTTAGTAAATATTTACGACATTCCATATCCTTTTGATATTTGGGAAAAACTCTTCACTGAAGTTACCAACATTGACAATGCTGATTCTTAAGGTAAATTATTTGATTTTCCCACCCAGAATTTGTTGAAAAAGTCAAAGGATACACAATGAACATGTATATATTAAACATTATGTTTGATTTAACACATAAATAGCCATATATTCATTATTTTATGCATCCATCAATGCATCTTATTTTAATACACCCCAAAAGTAAGTTGCAGGTATCATTACATTTCAACCCTAAATGCCATAGCATACACACCATTAATAAGATTTCACTATGTGTTTATACTTTGGTTGAGGTTAAATTTATATACAATGAAATGAACAAGTTAACTGTATCATTCAATGTATTTTCATAAGTGCATACACATGTGTAACCCAAACATCTATGAAGAGACAGAACATCATCCCCCCAATTTCTTCAAACTCCTGTCAGTCAATCCCTGTACCTAACTCCCAGAGGCTAAAAGTTAACTCTTTTCATCATAGGTTAATTTTAACTCTTCTAGAACATTATAGAAATGAAAAAGAAAATTATGGCATAAGATTTTTTGTAAGTATTTTTTCACTTAGCATGAATTTTCACTCAGTTTTTAAGAATCATCTCTAATATTAATTTTTCTTTTCCTCAAATGTTTTTTTGTGGAGTTACTCTATGCAAAGTAGGTGATAAACCCAGTTTATGTTTGTTCCAAAATGTCATATTTATACTTATTTAGAAATACAATTTCATTGGGTTGACCATTCTAAGATAAAAATTTATAAAGGATTTTTAATTTATGAATTGGTGCCTTTTAGTATTGTGGATAATTTTAAACTTTTTATGCTTTTGCATATATTCCATTCTATTCTTTTAGGAACCCTGACTAAAAGCATGTTAGATCTTTTTTTTTCCTCCATTTTTAACATCTTAATCATTCTTTCATCATCTTTATTTCCTCGATTCTCTGAGATATGTTGTAGATAATTTACATAAATTTAACTTTATGTTACTGAGCTCCTTCGTTAGCTGAATATAATTTGCTATAAATATCATCTAACAATTTTTAATATGGATGTATGTACATTTAATTTTATAAGGCCTGTTTACCTCCCTGGTCAATTTTGGTAACCTCCAGCTCTGTAGTCATAAACTTTATATTCTTATAACTTTTTTTTTTTTATTTTTTTTTCAACGTTTATTTATTTTTGGGACAGAGAGAGACAGAGCATGAACGGGGGAGGGGCAGAGAGAGAGGGAGACACAGAATCGGAAACAGGCTCCAGGCTCTGAGCCATCAGCCCAGAGCCCGACGCGGGGCTCGAACTCACGGACCACGAGATCGTGACCTGGCTGAAGTCGGACGTTTAACCGACTGCGCCACCCAGGCGCCCCTATATTCTTATAACTTTTAACAAATACCGTATAAATATTATATTACTGTACATTATAATTCTAATATTGCTATACTTTATGTCTGATTTCTTTAACTGCTGTTGTTTTCTCATGGTCTATTATGTTCTCCTGTGTTTTTGTTGTGACCAAATGATCTTTGGAAATGTATCTATGGAAATTCCTGGAAGTGTAGGTTTAGAGCACAAAACTGTTGTTTTGAGCTTGTTTTTTCTAGATTTCTGAGGATACAAATTTATGCTTAGCACGTTTTGAGATAATGTGAATCTGTTCCAAACTCATGGCAAAATTGTGGTAGAGAGTCTCAAGTGATATATTTTTTTATTCCTGCTTAGGGCAGAACTAAAATTAAGGCAAGAAATCAGGCCACTCTGTGTTTTTAGTTGGCTTTGTTTCTTGTTTATTCACTGATACTGCATACCTACTTTGGTCTTAGCTTTATTCTAGTATTTGTAATTTCACTTCCCACTTGCATAGAAACAGGCTTTACATGTACCACAGATATTTTTGTCTCTTAGCATCAACATGAACAAACACACGCATTGTCTCATAAATACCAAATTTTGCCCACTTTAGAATGGAGTGATGACTGCAAGTTTCTTTCTGACTTCAGCTGTTATTTACTTCTTTGAATATAGTGTTACTAATTTCTGGTGTCTGATGATTTCCCTCGTTTTCCCACTTCCCCCCAATTCATGGGCTTTTACTGTGCACCCATGTCATTATTGGGTAGATAAAGGTGATACTTATATCAAAGCCTTTTAAGGAAAAACTCAAATGAGAAAGGCAGGTTATGGGAGAGAAATGGATGCTGTATAATTCCACTAGCTGTCATATAGATATAGATATATAGACATCCATATGCCTCTTTCACCACTTTGTCTCTTGATTTCTTTTTCCTCTATATTGGTATAAATATTAGATAATATCTATGAAAAATTATTCTATTCAAAATAGATCACCCTACTGTCTTTGTTCTGCTCAATTTTCCTGAAACACATTTTCTTCTTTGAAATCTCCATAAATAGTTGTGATGACATTAAATTAAAATAATGTATTATCTTCACTGCCTACAGGAATACATTTTTTCATGGTAATTTCATTAATCTCCTCTAGATTATGTTTTTCCCTCATATATGTATGCATATATGTATGCATCCATGTATACAAATATATATGTACACATAAATATGTGTGTATTTAGGTAAATATAACATTGTGGGCAATGCAAATAAATCTATATTAGGAAATTTAATTCGATTTATTTTAATTTGTCTGCCATACACTGTATTGAATGTATATGCATCTGTATATATATATATATATATATATATACACACCATAATGCGAATTTTTCCAAGTGTATTCCTTCCTTTAATGTGTGAAATAAACTTTACCACTTAGCACAAATATCTAAAAACATAAATATTCCACATTAAATATCATCTATATTAATAGATATTTCTCAAAATTTTAAACTTTTATGCTTATAAAAACAAAAACTCTGTACATATTTCAAGTTAACTTTCTTGGTAAGATTTTTTTTTAATATGCTTTTGCACACCACAGAAGCATAAACGGAAGCAAGCTTGTAAAGTAGTTAACTTTAATTCTACTCTAACTAGAAAGATCCTTGAAGAGTAATATGGTATATTATTTTCTGGTTCCATATAAAAATGAAATGCCTACAGCAAAACATGTCCTTTTTGCCTTCAGAAAATGAACATCAAAGGAAGATACTGTTTGCATACAAATACATAGCAACTTTCATTAACGAAAAATTTATGAATTCACCTAAACTAAAAATGCTTCTTGGAAAGCGTCTTTTCTGTAGCTGTCTCAGAAAGTCAGAGTAAATTTGACTTAGCTTTACAGACTATATGTAGGAAATAGTTGACAGTGCTGGCATGTGACTCTCCTATTCTCAAATCTCTGTGACACCTGTTTGGCAAATGGGGGGAGGGAGAAATTTCTGAAAATATTACATTGTAATGTCCACGTTTCATTTATCATCTAAGGATGGTCTTATTTTAATTGTTCAATAGAAATAAATATGGCTCAAACCCATGAACCACAAGATCATGACCTGACTGAGCTGAAATCAGGAGTCAGAAACTTAATTGACTGAGCCACCCAGGAACACTGATACAATTTGATAATTGTGGCAAAAAATTTTTAAGACAGAAAAAGAAATTAAAATTTAATATGGGGTCACATATCCAAAGATTACTGGTATGGAAGACCAAATATACTGCCTATGAGTAATAAAATAAATGTCCTATGTATTCTCCTGGAACTCACTGTAATTAAGGACTCAGTGTCTAATCTTACCTTGAACTTTGAATCTATGACATCTATTAATTCAGAGATAATAATTTGTATTTAATTGCTCAAAAATATTAGAATTAAATGATTAAGTTATAAAAATAAAAATTCAAGGCCAAGCAAATTAAGTAGGTTATTCAGCACCTTTATCCGACAGTTAAGGCTTTAACTTTTTATCAGTTAAACAGGTTCATCTTGTGACCTTTGATCTGGTCATTGTGGAATCCCCATTAACCTGCCATCTAATTATTTTATCCACTGGTAATCTTTGTCAGAGCCAATTATTTAAAAAACCTGCACAATGGCTAGTTCTTTATTGTCTTCATCATTTTTTTCTGCCTTTATTCAGTGGAAAGCTTCTATGAAGAAGAATTTTTTATCATCAAAGCTAAAATGCAATTTACACAGGAAATGTAGGATAGAATTAGACATAGCCTAGTTTTTCCACTTAAATAGCTAATTTTCAGAATAAAATATTCATGCTTTAGTTAAATGGCTTAAATGGACTATAGCTGTGGCTGTGTCTTCTTCTTATATATGACTATTATTGACAGCTCACAAATTTGTATGTATTCAGTGTATGTTTTTTCATTACATTCACAATTGTTTTTTATACTTAATTGACTCACCTTTGGAACCGGAGACCTCAGTGCAGGTTCTTGCTTCCTTTGGCACAAGTCCATTAATGTTCATTAGTTTCTGATATCTTCATTGCATTCTGGTAAAGAAGAGTCCCAAGGTCTTATTGCATAGTTTTCTTCCTCAGACCTGGAATACAATTTAAATTTTTTTAATGTTTTATTTTTATTTTTGAGACAGAGGGAGACAGAGCATGAGTGCGGGAGGGGCAGAGAGAGAGGGAGACACAGAATCTGAAACAGGCTCCAGGCTCTGAGCTGTCAGCACAGAGCCCGATGCGGGACTTGAACCCATGAACAGTGATCACGACCTGAGCCGAAGTTGGACCCTTAAACGACTGAGCCACCCAGGCACCCCATACCTGGCATATAATTTAGATACCACAATTCAAACACTGGTTGTCTACTGTCACGGGATTGGAATTACATATAGAGAAACTCAGCTAACAGAGCAAAAACGTGGGTACTTTTTTTTTTAAGGATATGGAGCAGCATTCCCAATACATACTAAATATTAAAAAATTATAAATGTTTGATTATACAGTTATATAAATTCTGTCACGCTGCACACTTTGGTTGCTAAAGATTTATTGTTTGTATTATTCTCTGAAATATATTCATAGTTCTAAATGATACCAGTATTACTTAGCTAATTAAACTACTTAACACAGTTTTAAGCTTTAATGCAGATCTATTTATTCTCAGACTACATTCTTCTAAAAATGTACAAACTGCAGTCAGTGTTTAAACCACTTGAGGTAATTATTTTTTTATCACTAATGAATTTTTTATAATTTAAGTTTTTTAATTTAATTTTTTTATTTTTTTTAAATTTACACCCAAATTAGTTAGCATACTGTAACAATGATTTGAAGAGTAGATTCTTTAGTGCCCCTTACCCATTTAGCCCATTCACCCTCCCACAACCCCTCAAGTAACTCTGTTTGTTTTCCAATTTATGAGTCTCTTCTGTTTTGTCCCCATCCCTGTTTTTATATTATTTGTTTCCCTTCCCTATGTTCATCTGTTTTGTCTCTTAAAGTCCTCATAGGAGTGAAGTCATATGATTTTTGTCTTTCTCTGACTGACTAATTTCACTTAGCATAATACCCTCCAGTTCCATCCATGTAGTTGTAAATGGCAAGATTTCATTCTTTTTCATTGCCAAGTAATTCCCCATTGTGTGTGTGTGTGTGTGTGTGTGTGTGTGTGTGTATACCACATCTTCTTTATCCATTCATCCATCGATGGAATTTGGGCTCTTTCTGTACTTTGGCTATTGTTGATAGTGCTGCTATAAACATGGGGGTGCATGTGTCCCTTCGAAACAGCACACCTATATCCCGTGGATAAATGCCTAGTAGTGCAATTGCTGGGTTGTAGGGTAGTTTTAGTTTTAATTTTTTGAGGAACCTCCATGCTGTTTTCCAGAGTGGCTGCAGCAGCTTACATTCCCACCAACAGTGCAAAAGAGATCCTCTTTCTTTGCATCCTCACCAACATCTGTTGTTGCCTGAGTTGTTAATGTTAGCCATTCTGACAGGTGTAAGATTTTATCTCATTGTGGTTTGATTTGTATTTCCCTGATGATGAGTGATGTTGAGCATTTTTTCATGTGTCAGTTGGCCATCTGGAAGTCTTCTTTGGAGAAGTGTCTATTCATATATTTTCCCCATTTCTTCACTGGATTATTTGTTTTTTGGGTGTGGAGTTTGGTGAGCTCTTTATAGATTTTAGATACTAGCCCTTTGTCCGATATATCATTTGCAAATATCTTTTCCCATTCTGTTGGTTGCCTTATAGTTTTGTTGATTGTTTCCTTCACTATGCCGAAGATTTGATTTTGATGAGGTCCAGTAGTTCATTTTTGCTTTTGTTTCCCTTGCCTCCGGAGATGTGTTGAGTAAGAAGTTGCTATGGGGAAGATCAAAGAGGTTTTTGCCTGCTTTCTCCTCAAGGATTTTGATGGCTTCCTGTCTTACATTGAGGTCTTTCATCCATTTTGAGTTTATTTTTGTGTATGGTGTAAGAAAGTGGTCCAGGTTCATTCTTCTGCATGTCTCTGTCCACTTTTCCCAGCACCACTTGCTGAAGAGACTGTCTTTATTCCACTGGATAATCTTTCCTGCTTTGTCAAAGATTAGTTGGCCCCATGTTTTTGGGTCCATTTCTGTGTTCTCTATTCTGTTCCATTGATCTGAGTGTCTGTTCTTGTGCCAGTACCATACTGTCTTGGTTATTACAGCTTTGTAGTATAGCTTGAAGTCTTGGATTTTGATGCCTCCTGCTTTGGTTTTCTTTTTCAAGATCACTTTGGCTATTCGGGGTCTTTTGTGGTTACATAAAAATTTTAGGATTATTTGTTCTAGCTCTGTGAAGAATGCTGGTGTTTACTTTGATAGAGATTGCATTGAATATGTTGATTGCTTTGGGTTTTAACAATATTTGTTCTTCCTATCCAGGAGCATGTAATATTTTTCCATTTTTTTGTGTCTTCTTCAATTTCTTTCATAAGCTTTCTGTAGTTTTCAGTGTATAGAAAGTGTATAAAACCTCTTTGGTTAGATTTATTCCTAGGTATTTTGTGGCTTTTTGTGCAACTGTAAATGGGATCGATTCCTTAATTTCTCTTTCTGTCACTTCATTGTTGGTGTATAGGAATGCAACAGATTTCTGTGCATTGATTTTATATCCTGCAACTTTGCTGAACTCATGAATCAATTCTAGCAGTTTTTTGGTGGGATCTTTGGGTTTTCTATATAGAGTATCATGTCATCTGCGAAGAATGAAAGTTTGACCTCCTCCTGGCCAATTTGGATGCCTTTTATTTCTTTGTGTTGTCAGATTGCAGAGGCTAAGACTTCCAATACTATGTTGAATAACAGTGGTGAGAGTGGACATCCCTGTCTTGTTCCTGACTTTAGGGGGAAAGCTCTCAGTTTTTTCCCATTGAGGATGTTATTAGCATTGAGTCATCCATATATGGCTTTTATGATCTCAAGGTATACTCCTTCTATCCCTACCTTCTTGAGGGTTTTTATCAAGAAAGGATGCTGTATTTTGTCAAATGCTTTCTCTGCATCTACTGAGAGGATCATGTGGTTCTTGTCCTTTCTTTTACTGATGTGATGAATCATATTAATTGTCTTGCGGATATTGAATCAGCCCTGCATCCCAGGTATAAATCCCACTTGGTTGCGGTGAACAATTTTTTTAATGTATTGTTGGAGCAGTTGGCTAATATCTTGTTGAGGATTTTTGCATCCATTTTCATCAGGGAAATTGGGCTATAGTTCTCCTTTTTAATGGAGTCTCTGTAAGGTTTTGGAATCCAGGTAATGCTGGCTTCAAGAAAGAGTTTGGAAGTTTCCTTCCATTTCCACTTTTTGGAACAGTTTTAAGAGAATAGGTGTTAACTCTTCCTTAAATGTTTGGTAGAATTCCCCTGGAAACCTATCTGGCCCTGGACTCCTGTTTTTCAGCAGATTTTTGATTACTAATTTGATTTCCTTACTGGTTATGGGTATGTTCAAATTTTCTTTTTAAAAAATTATTTTTCAATGTTTATTTATTTTTGGGACAGAGAGAGACAGAGCATGAACAGGGGAGGGGCAGAGAGAGAGGGAGACACAGAATCGGAAATAGGCTCCAGGCTCTGAGCCATCAGCCCAGAGCCCGACGCGGGGCTCGAACTCACGGACCGTGAGATCGTGACCTGGCTGAAGTCGGACGCTTAACCAACTGCACCACCCAGGCGCCCCCTTTTTTTTTTAATTTTTTTTCAACGTTTATTTATTTTTGGGACAGAGAGAGACAGAGCATGAACAGGGGAGGGGCAGAGAGAGAGGGAGACACAGAATCGGGAACAGTTAAATTTTCTATTTCTTCCTGTTTCAGTTTTGGTAGTATATATGTTTCTAGGAATTTGTCCATTTCTTCCAGATTGCCCATTTTATTGGCATATAATTGCTCATAATATTCTCTTATTATTGTTTTTATTTCTGCTCTGTTGGTTGTGACCTCTCCTCCTTCATTCTTGATTTTATTTATTTGGGCCCTTTCTTTTTTCTTTTTGATCAAACTGGCTAGTGGTTTATCACCTTTGTTAATTCTTTCAAAGAACCAGCTTCTGGTTTCACTGATCTGTTCTACTGTTTTTTGTTTTTGTTTTCGTTTTTTTGGTTTAAATACCATTAATTTTTTCTCTAATCTTTATTATTTCCTGTCTTATGTTGGTTTTGGGCTTTATTTGCTGTTCTTTTTCCAGCTCCTTAAGGTGTAAGGTTAGGCTGTGTATCTGAGATCTTTCTTCCTTCTTTAGAAAGGCCTGGATTGCTATACTTTCCTTTTATGACTGCCTTTGCTGCATCCCAGAGGTTTTGGGTTGTGGTGTTATCATTTTCATTGACCTTCATATACTTTTTGATTTCCTCTTTACCTGCTTGGTTAGCCCATTCGTTCTTTAGTAGGATGTTCTTCAGTCTCCAGGCATTTGGTACCTTTCCAAACTTTTTCTGGTGGCTGATTTCAACATTCATAGTGTTGTGGTCTGAAAATATGCATGGTATGATCTCGATCTTTTTGTACTTACTTAGGGGTGATTTGTGCCCCAGTATATGGTCTATTCCGGAGAACATTCCATGTTCACTGCAGAAGAATGTCTATTCTGCTGCTTTAGGATGAAATATTCTGAATATATCTGTTAAGTCCATCTGGCCCAGTGTGTCATTCATAGCCATCGTTTTCGTGTTGATTTTTTGATTAGATGATCTGTCCATTGCTGTGAGTGGATATTGAAGTCTTCTACTATTATGGTATTACTATCGATGAGTTTCTTTATGTTTTTGATTAATTGATTTATATATTTGGGTGTTGCCACATTTGGCACATAAATGTTTACAATTTTTAAGTCTTGTTGGTGGATAGACCCCTTGATTATGACATAATGCCCTTCTGCATCTCTTGATACAGTCTTTATTTTAAAGTCTAGATTGTCTGATATAAGTATGGCTACTCCGGCTTTCTTTTGTTGACCATTAGCATGATAGATGGTTCTCCATCTCCTTATTTTCAATCTGAAGGTGTCTTTAGGTCTAAAGTGGGTCTCTTGTAAACAGCATATAGATGGATCTTGTTTTCTTATCCATTCTGTTAGCCTATGTCTTTTGATCGAAGCATTGAGTCCATTGACATTTAGACTGAGTATTGAAAGATATGACTTTATTTGATGCTTGTAGAGTTGGAGTTTCTGGTGGTGTTCTCTCATCCTTTCTAATCTTTGTTGCTTTGGGTATTTCTCTCTCTCTCTCTCTCTCTCTATATATATATATATATATATATATATATTTCATCTTTTCTCCCCTCAGAGAGTCCCCCTTCAAATTTCTTGCAGGGCTGGTTTAGTGGTCACAAACTCCTTTAATTATTGTTTGTCTGGGAAAGTTTTTATCTCTCCTTCTATTTTGAAGACAGCCTTGCTGGATAAAGAATTCTTGGCTGCATATTTTTTTTCTGATTCAGTACACTGAATATATCCCACCACTCCTTTCTGGCCTGCCGAGTTTCTGGATAGGTCTGCTGCAAACCTGATCTGTCTTCCATTGTAGGTTAGGGATTTTTTTCCCTTGCTCCTTTCATGATTTTCTCCTTGTCTGAGTATTTTCTGAATTTGACTATGATATGCCTTGTTGATGGTCAGTTTTTGTTGAATCTAATGGGGGTCCTCTGTGCTTCCTGGATTTTGATGTCTGTCTTTCCCCAGGTTAGGAAAGTTTTCTGCTATGATTTGCTCACATAACCCTTCTACCCCTATTTCTCTCTCTTCCTCTTCTGGGACCCCTATGATTCTGATCTTGTCCCTTTTCAATGCTTCACTGATTTGTCTAATTCTTTAATCCTGCTCATTTGCCTTCCCTCTTTTTTTCTGCTTCATTATTCTCTGTAAGTTTGTCCTCTATATTGCTGATTCTCTGTTCTGCCTCATCCGTCCTTGCCACCATTGCTTCCATCTGTGATTGCAGCTCAGTTATAGCATTTTTAATTTTATTCTGGCTATTTTTTACTTCTTTTGTCTCTCCAAAAGGGATTCTAATCTATTTTCAACTCCAGCTAGTATTATTATTATCATGATTCTAAATTCTGGTTCAGACAGCTTGCTTGTATCTGTTTTGGTTAAATCCCTGGCTGTCATTTTTTGTGCTCTTTCTTTGGGGGTCAATTCCTTCATTTTGTCATTTTGGAGGGAGAAAAGGAATTGATGAGGTAGAAGAATTAAAATTAAAAAAATTAAAATCAAAATATATTAAAATTAAAAAATGAAACACACACCCAGACACAAATCGAATAAATGATGCTAGATTCTAAGTTTTGGTCTGGGTGTTGAAAGTGGTTTGACAGATTGGAGAAAAAAAAAGGGGGGAGAGAAAGGAAATCGCTTAAGAATTTGAAAAATGAATACACTGAAATAGACTAAAAGGAGATGATGTGAGTAAAATAGAATTTGCAAAATATATACACAAAAGTAACTAATAAAGTAGAAAAAAATAAAAGAAAATTAATAAAATAAAAAATAAATATTAATCTTTTCTTTTTCTGTATTCAAGAAATACAGAAATACAGAAAAAGGAAAGAAATGAAAAAAAGAAAAAATCTTAAAAAATAAAGTAAAAAAGGAAATTGTAAATTTGAAAAAGTGAATACACTGTAGTAGACTAAAATAAAATATGGAAGTAAATAGAATTTGAAAAAATTTACATAAAAGTAAAAATATAGTAATAAAAATTAAAGAAAATCATTTTTACTAAAAATGAGTTTTTTATCTTTCTGTATTGAAGAAAAAGAAAGGAAGGGCAAAAGAGAAAAAAGAAAAAAAGAAGAAAGAAAATTGAATAGATGGACCTGCTAACAGATTGAAGTAGGACTGAAATTACTTTGTTTTCCCCTAGAAGTCAGTCTATGTAGCACTTTATATCCATAAACTAAGCCGGCAGTGAAACTTGAGTTCTTGAAAGAGAAGTTGGCCCAGTTGGGCGGGGCTCAGTGTAAAGGCTCCATTCTCCACTAGATGGCGCTGCTAGCCTACTGGGGTGAATCATTGCAGTGCTAGTGGATGGGTATGCACATGCATGGAAGCAGTGAAAATGGCACCACCCAGCTCCCCAGTCTTCTCCTGGATCAGCAATCATGCACCTGTCCTCTGTCTTCAGCTCTCATCCACTCCCCACTTTTTCACATTCCGTGACCAGGCCCCAGGCAGTATCTCTCTCCTGAGTTTGTCCTAGGGGCATCTGTTTTCCCTGGTCCCTTACTTCTGAAGGACTGTGGCTTTGACCTGTTCTGCTCCTCTGTGGGAGGGTCTCACCGAGCAATGGCCAAATGAGCAATGGCTGAATATTGCTTGCACCCAGGAACACTTGCTGGACCCTGCTGCTGTTGGTTCCCTGAGACTATGTCCAGGTGCTAGAACGCCCCAGAAAAGGTTTGCAAGATAGTGTAGCAGCAGCGTTTCAGGGATTGTGGAAAATTACAACACACTTCTGGCACTAGGCTTCAGCCTTTATGACCTTGCCCCAGCACCAGTGAATGTGACTGCCTTCTGGGGTCTGCTGGGACCATGTGGCTTCAACAATCTCTACCAAATGTCCTCCCAACAGTGGAACCGCTTTTCCCCATGTGGCCCGAGAACCTCCTGGACCCCACTCTGTTCCTGAGGATTCGCCCTTACCACTAGAGCACAGCCAGGTATCAAGCTGCGGAGTTGCAGACTGCTCTGCTCTTGTTTACAGTGTTAATGGAATTTAAACCCTCTCCTTTCTCCCTTTTTAGTTTAGTCCCTGTGGCTGTTTCCAATTTTCCACTTTCTCTCCAGCTGCTTTTGGGGAGGGGTGCTTTTCCTGTATTCTCCCTGCCCCCCCCCCCAGTCTCTGTCCTCTCTCTGCTGACAAAAGCACCTCCCTTCCTGCACCTTCTCGCTCCCCAAGTTCACCTCTCAGTGCTGTGTACCTGCTGAATTCTGTGGTTCAGGTTGTGCAGATTGTTGCGTTAATTCTCCAGTCAGTTTTCTAGGTGTGTAGGATGGTTTAGTGTTGGTCTGTCTGTATTTCATGGATGTGAGACATACAAAAAACTTCCATGCTGTTCCGCCATCTTGGATCCTCATTTTCTATGTTACAATTTAAAAAATACCAATTTACGTATTTTTTCTATTCATATGTGTTTTCCTACTTCCTAGATGGCTCCTAGCTTTAGGAGAAGCTTAAAAATTGTCATTGGAAGTTTCCTGTAACCCTATACTCTTCTACAAATCCTTGTTGATATCCATCAAGAATGTAATGAATCCAACCCAGCCTTTGGGTGTGTGTAGATCTCCATTCCTGCTGTATGTAACTACCTCAAATGCCCTGGTTTTGAGATCTCCATGTTTTGGGCCTTCATGTCAAAACTCAAGGATTTTATGTACACTATGCAGTTTTCCTAAGCCTTTTTTTTCCAGTGAGGCATAAAAAACACTTTACTTTTATGCAAACCATAACCAGGTTATGAGAACCAGAAAGCATTATCCTGGGCCTTCTCTCCATCCATTCAAGCCATTTTACATCTTTAGCAATCACTGTATGTTGGCAATGAGTATTTTTCAAGTTTCTCTTCTTTCAGAGTTCTTAATGGGAAGAAAGGTTTTTCTCATTGGAATTCTCCTGAAGGCAATCATACTTTCCCAATTTTTGCAGAAAAGAGCAGGGGATGGTCACGGAGAATCATTCAGAGGGAAGAATCTTCTTTCCAGCTTTATCCCAATTAAATTGCTGCCTGAAATTCCACTCCCCCAAAAAGGAAGGACTTTTAAATCCTAATATGAGATGAAATGCTCTCGTGGCATTTTGATAATTTATCCTTTTATGGCATTTAGGAAAAACTTGAAGTTTAGAAAATAAAATTTCCCCTCTCAAGTTTTTGCAGTGGAGCAATACCATGCTATTGTGCCTAAAGTCTTTTTATACGGCTCTACTGTGAAACACAAATATAAACACAGTTTTGGTTTCCTTTCCTGGGTTCTACCATCCCTACAAAGAATTTAATGCTTCTGGCTTTGGCCTGTAAGGAAGTAAAAATATTGAACTTCATTTGGAAGTGTGAATCCATTACACTTTTAGAGCATTGGCCAAGCAGCCTTAATAATTCCATCAGCTTAACCAAAGACGGATTTGTTCCTGACTATAGGTCATTGACTTCCTTTTTCTTAGAGCTTTTACTTTGAGAAAACTTGTAATTGTTAATTATTTCTCTGCCCCTTTTAAATAGATATAAATCTTTTCCCCAGTTTTATAACCCAGGATTGAGTTTCTTAAGGACCTGAAAAATCATCTCTTTTAAATGTAAACGTCAAAGGTCATAGCATTCCTATCTTCCAGTTTCTGTCACAGGATAGGAGCCTATGGCTTAATCACATAGAAAAACATTTGCCAACTCAGAAATAACCCAATATGTTCACATTTCATTGGTCAACCTCCCCTTTAATGTTTCTCAAGTACTTTATAATAGCTCACCCCGGGTTTAAAAACTCACCTTTCTTTTGTTTTAGCATTGTTGAATTTAGTCTCTCTTCTCTATTGCAGTAGTTTCAATAAAGTCTTCCTTGCTTGTTTAACTTTATCTGTCATAATTTTGCTTTGACAGCAACATAGGAAGACCTATATAAATCTTACAAGTGAAGAGCAAAAGTCCCAAATCCTTTTGTTCAAAAACAACCATTGCCAGACTTCAAAGATGATTTTGGAAAAGACCTTGAAGGATGAAAATGCTCATTATGGACATAAAGAACTTGACTTCCCCTAGTTGTTTTCCCTACCCTTTTTGATAAAACCAAATTGCCTATCAGTGGCTGCTAAACTGGAAGAGCACTTTCTCCTTCTGAGAACCAATCAAGACTATTCCTGAAATAGCTAACACATCCTCATGATAAAACTCCCTAAGAACCCTAACTTCCTTTCCCTAAGGTAATGCAAATTTTGAAATTGCTCAGTATTTACAATAAAGGTTCATGTTTAATAATGCCTGGATAATTTTCTTGTAGCTCTACTGAGTTGTCTGGTGACATTTCTAATAATGAAAAAGTTTGGTAGAGCTGTCATTGCTGTTAGTGCATGTTTATTAAATAAAACAAAACTAAAATTTGACAATATATATTTTAGAAGCATATTTTTTAGAGGCAATACATTTTCATGTTTATCTTCAAACATTATTTGTCCTTAAATTGTTATTCTAATTTCATCTCAGATTGTATTACAAGTTTAGATGAACCTAAAAGATTGATTCTTAACCAGGGATTATTTTTGTTCCCATACCCTAGGAGACATTTGTCAATGTCTATAGACATTTTTAATTGTTAGGACTGGAAGAGGTAGGCCTATTGATGATTGCCTAATGGATGCAGGCTAAGTATACTATACATTATTCTATAATGCATAGAATACCCTCTCACAGCAAAGAATTACATGGTGTAAAATGTCAATACTGACAAGGTTGAGAAACTCTGGACTAGAAAGTACATATGGCTTGACTTTTGCCAATACTTATGCATCTTAATGAAACGTGAGTAAATTATTTATTTTCCCAAGCACATTAACTCTCTGAAACCATTATAAGATTAGTGGCTTTCTTCATATAATTAACACATTAATGGGAAAGTTCCATCCTAACCAGAAGTAGATTAGAGTTTGTATGTAGAACTAGTTCAGAATTACGGAGTTTCTGAAAGCTGTCCGACGGTCTTGATACATGATAAATGAAAAGGCTAACTTAAGCTCTGGAAAAATTTTACACAAATATTCACATGTTGTTTTCTTTAAGAAAAATATTTCACCATCAGTGGGGCTCTGGATCACAAAGAAAAAAAATTAAACTAAATCTAAAATGATTTCTTCCTTTTTTGTTGCGAGAACTATTTTTGACAGCAATAGAAGTCTACAGTGTAAATCTCCCAGGAAAACATTTTCAACACGGAACTTTAGATTTACCCTGTGATACTGTCATATTTTACAACTTTCATAATTTCAGTTTTCATTTCATAAAAGAGACTTTTCTCTGTTGAAATCTCCTCTTTGACACCAGAAGAAAGTCACAGTGCTATAGTGCCTTTTAAAAGATATTTCTTTTCCCAATAGATTGAAGATTTGTAAACACCTGAGAGTTGAGTATGGTAATAGATGGATAGGGAAACACCCTGGAATTTAGGAGGGAAACAGACATACTTTATCACTACCATGGGAACACTAGTCTAAGATTCACTGGCCCTAGTCCATCCAATTTCCCTTAACCTTTCCATAGTCTCCAGGCTGTAGATTATTTCAAAATATCAGTCACCTTGCTGAATAAAGGGGCTGTTACGGGGGAGGTTTGCCTTTCTATATATTTTCTACCTTGAGTGAAAAAATTTGAATGAGTTGGGTGATTTTGTCAAAAGAATAGGTGAAGTTTATTTTTTATACTTGAATTATTCAAAATAATATATTTTTGAAGAGATGATATTTATTGCCTATTAATTTTTTATCATTATTATTTATTACTGATGAACTCTGAGTACTTACATTCCATTTAAGTAGAAAGATTTCAAAATAATATTAATACTTAATGTAGACTATATTTCCTAAAGCTCTCTAATATTTTAAGGAAACATTTCATTTTCCCTAAAATTCAACACTTTATAACTTTTGCAAGGGAACGTTCTGGGAATTGTAGTATGTCTCTTAATGACAATTCTGGTCATAGTTCCGTTGTTTGTCTTGTCTATGTTCTATAATGTATTGCCAGCAATCAGAAGCCAGAAAGAATAAAAGGCACAAATAGATAATGGGAGTTTCTATAGCAGCATGATCTCAGAGCATAGGAATAAAGAATGCTTGTACAATAAGCCTGCTTATTGGGATTTTTAGGCATGGTAAATTTTCAAAGACTTAAATTTAATCTACTGATGAGTAAAATGTCATTAAAGGTATAAGTCACATGCCATTAATACAGATATTTTTCATTTTTGTCTTATAGTCACATATGAAAAGATGGAAAACTTATCCTATGAGCATTTGAACTGAGTCATTTGTATGGATATGGTGAAGACCTGATTACTGCCAGAAAATAACAAAGTCAGTTAAAATATTTATGTGCAGTCACTGGAGGGTCAAAAATAATTTGGTTGAAATTACGAATGTATTTTAAGTTGTTAATTGTTTGCATATGTGTGAGTGTCTGCATCTTAGGGATGAGTTTATAACATTTCAAGGTTTTGTTTTGTTTTTTGGTCTCTTTTTCAGATACTTTCCTATTTTAATTTTTAGTCAATTATTTTTGTTTTACCTGTTTTCATACATTTAAATTTTTGTTCTGCCTCTTAGTGAATTGTCTAAAAGCAGAAAGCCACCAATGATTGCTTTGAAATTGTCCAAATATATTTGTTTTCATGAAAATAGATGATTAAAAAATTTAAAATCAATTTGAAAGAATTTTTACATTTTGTCAAGTATTTTTACTGTAAAGATATGTTGCATTCGATCAGTAGTGGCTGTATTGCCTCTTTAATTGTTTTCACATTTTATTTGCATTTTTAATTCTATAAAAGCAGGATTTCCAGTGGCATTTTACATATATTTTCTACCACTCAATGTAGTTATATTGCTATGATGTAAAACAATTTCTCCTTTAAGACTAAAGGTTTAGAAGAAATCATGTGCAATCTCAATCCCATTCAGTGACATGTTTAGACATAGAAAATTGAATCACATGTAAGTTTTCAAAACCATCTCAGAAATTGCAAAAATTTCTCCAAGATTTAGACAAAAGAATAAAAATGCTTCAAGTTGCAATAAAATGACAAAACACCCCCATGTGCACAAGATTGCAAATTATTAAAAATAAATGACTAGAAATAATCACTGTGGATCATGCATCTTTTTGGTCAATGAGTCAGTATGATCAAATTTTGAATCAATCAGTTCTTTTTGAATATTTTGCCTTGAATTAAGTAAAATAGGTCTGTTTGCCAGTGTCAGCTCTTGAATTTCAAAGCCCCTTGGAGAGAAAATTCTGTTTGAGGCAACTGCTCAAAAAAATATTCTCCCAAGGGAATTACCTTTTTTCCCTTTACTCATTGAAGTATAGTTTGGGATTACCTCAGAATTCTTAATTTAACCTTCTTTACAGATGAAAGATGTCTATCATATATTTTTGAGTAAAAATAGCACTTTTTAAAATTTATTTTTGAAAGAGAGAAAGAAACACAGAGGGAGACACAGAATCTGAAGCAGGCTCCAGGCCCTGAACTGTCAGCACAGAGCCTGATGCAGGGTTCGAGCCCATTAATGCTGAGATCGTGACCTGAGCAGAAGTCCGACGCTTAACCAACTGAGCCACCCAGGTGCCCTACAAATAGCACTTTTCCAGAAAATTGTGGTTTGTAAGAGAAAACCACTGCCACAACAGCAACACATCTGTGCAGCTGATCCTCATTATTCACAATAGTAAGTAGGAGTGGTGGATGTGTTTTATCAGCTTTCTGGGCATCCTTAAGCCCAGCCACTTGACACATGCAAGTATCCATCAATAGCACTACAAGGCAGGCTATTAGATGCAGTTTTGAGGAAAAATGATCTGACTAATGATTGAGCTTTAAGAACAATGTAGTATAATAGTTAAAAAGTCTCAAAATAGCAAATAAGCGAGTGGAATGGTATATGATATTCTTAAATAAAATTTATAGTCATAGAAAATAAAATTACTTTAACTTATTTTTTTCACATATTTCCTTTAGACTTTAAATAATTTGTTTTTTTTTTTTGGGAATTGTATAAAGTGATCTGGAAGTTAATAGGAGTAACAAATATATCAGTATATCCAAGAACATTATTAATGAAAGACCACTGAGCCAGGCTTGACTTACCAAATTTCACAATAAGTGATGAAGAATTTGTAATGTAATCAATATGGTCTTGATTTAGGAAAAATATAAATAGGTGAAGTAGAATAAGGCATCCAAAAAGAGATTTTAGTATGCATGAAAAGATAATATTCAGTATAGCTGTTAGTTTAATCAGAAAGCAAAGAAGGGGTCAGTTAATATATGTTGCTGGAAAAACTGACAATCCATATGTAATCACTTAAAACTCAACCTAATCTCAAACCTTACATAGAATATAGATTTGCAGTGGTTGAAATAATTAAGTATAACAAATCCTGAAATAATTTTGTGGCAGGAAGATTGAAGATCTGCTTTTATTGAATGAGAATTTTTTTTTTTTTTTTACTTACCAGCACCAATATTTTGGTGTCTGAGTATAGATACACCAAGTAGAAAGATCTTGGTGTATGCTAACACTGCCTTCTTGTCTAGGAAGGAAGAGGGGAGTGCTCCCAGATGGCAGGGCTGGAGACTGCAGTGTAAAGGGAATTGACCTAGAGGAAAGTGACCCTAGAGGGACCTAGTGCACCC
Organism: Prionailurus viverrinus; assembly: GCF_022837055.1. Lineage (NCBI taxonomy): Eukaryota > Metazoa > Chordata > Mammalia > Carnivora > Felidae > Prionailurus > Prionailurus viverrinus. The sequence goes on along the minus strand of NC_062564.1, from coordinate 106,986,299 downwards.
TACCTAGGAATGGTCTAGGTATTGAGATAGGGAGATAGCAAAGGACTACAGAAATACATGCACGATTTTCCTATTTCCCTGCTGACCGCAATGTGGTGCAAGGAGAGGAGAGCAGAAAGAGCAGAGGGTAGTGTCTGCTCAGCTCAGAACGGTTCTCCTTTGTTTCTCTTACTCATTAGTGGCCAAAAGACTACGAATAGGTGCCATGTGCTGTGAGGAGCTCATAAAAGATAGCTGACTTGACTGTTGACATACCAGGGAAGGCCCATCATTAAGAGCTAACATATTTTTGAATCTAGTCCCTCAGGAAGGATCTTGAAGTCACCGGTCTCAGTAACTGCAGCCAGACATGAGGGGCTCCGCAGGGCAGTGAGAAACTAGTCGTGCCAAGGCAGGAAGGAAGTAGATCTCAGCTCCTGGGAGCAATCACCCAGCGCTGAGAATAGATTGAAAGCTTCTTTTACTGCAAACACTCCAGCTGTGTTTCAGTGACCCACACACCAACTTTAATTTTTTTTTAATTTTTTTAATGTTTATTATTGAGAGACAGAGAGAGACAGAGCATGAGCATGGGAGGGGCAGAGAGAGGGGGAGACACAGAATCCAAAACAGGGTCTAGGCTCTGAGCTGTCAGCACAGAGCCCGATACGAGGCTCAAACTCACAAACTGAGAGATCATGACCTGACCCGAAGTCAGATGCTTAACTGATTGAGCCATCCAGGTGCCCCACCGACACACTAGTTTAATGAGACCCAATACAACTGGTGGCCAGTGGCATCTTGTAGAGAGAGGCTGGGTCCTCTCCTTGAAGAGGAAGTAGTTGTATTTCTCTGTCCTTACACATCAGGAAATGAGGAGGATGTGGAAGAACCCAGGGGACAAATTGCGTAGAGAGTTAGAACACTGAAATTGACTGAATAAAGAAACTCAATAACTCATTTAGACTGAAAAAAAAATAGGGGGAAATGGTGACATATTTTCAGTGAATTCGAAAATTTGTGAGCAACATATGTATTATAGATAAAACAAATTCCCTTAGAGATATTTTACATATACAGGTTCTACTGGGTAAATATTAATGTCGTTAAAACCTACCACTGAATCGTTACTGCTTTTATTTCAGGTTTCACTTTGTATGGAAAATGTGAACAGGGGCGCCTGGGTGGCTCAGTCGGTTGAGCGTCCGACTTCGGCACAGGTCATGATCTCACAGTTTGTGAGTTCGAGCCCCGCTTCCGGCTCTGTGCTGACAGCTCAGAGCCTGGAGCCTGTTTCCCATTCTGTGTCTCCCTCTCTCTCTCTGACCCTCCCCCGTTCATGCTCTGTCTCTCTCTGTCTCAAAAATAAATAAACGTTTAAAAAGAAAAAAGAAAATGTGAACAGAAGCTGTTAGGCATCAGAGAGATATAAAGACATCTATATATGTCCAATAAATGATTATTTAGTTCTAATCTTACTAAACACCTAAAACTTAACTACATAAAATACTCAATTGCCATTTTCATTTTTTGATATGAATAGTATGTTATATTTTGCCATTACTTTGACATTCATTTTATAAGTTTTATTTATTTATTTAGAGGTAGAGAGGGAGTGTGAGAAGGGAAGGGACAGGGAAAGGAGGGAGAGAGAGAAAATCCCAAGCAGGATCCACACTGTCAGCATGGAACCTAACGCAGGGCTCAAACCCATAAGCTGTGAGATCATGAGCTGAGCCGAAATCAAGAGTCTGATGCTCAACTCACTGAGCCACCCAGGGGCCCCTTGCCATCACTTTAAAATGAGAAATATGTAACAAGAAAGAAAACTAAATATTATATATTGAATGAAAAGAAAAATTGGCTTTTCAGTGAAATTTGAAAAATGATTTAAAATCAGAGAAAACCTCCTTCGTCAAATTTATTGGACATTTTTGTAGTTTTGTTCCTTCTTTGGTCTTTAATATTGCTGACCATTCTGTGCAGTCTTTGTGTGTTTTGCAGGAGGTGGGGGAGGGAGAGATTCCTCATGTTATTCTTTCTCTGTTACTTCTCTAATATTATTTTAATTATAATATAGTAACCTATGGTATTCTATTAATTTCAAGTGTACAATATAGTGATTCATCAATTCCACACTTCACCTGGTGCTCATCAGGACAAGTGCCTCCTAAATCCCCATCACCTATTTCACCCATCCCCCCCCCCCCACCTCCGCTCTTATAACCACCAGTTTGTTCTCTAGAGTTGAGTCTTTTTCTTGGTTTCTCTCTCTCTCCCTTTATCTCTCTCTCTCTCTCTCTCTCTTTCTCTCTCTCTCTCTTTCCTTTATTTTCTCTGTTACTTTTTAAGTTTTTCTATTTCTGATTGATCCTTTCAGGATATTTTTCCTGAGGTCTCTATGAATTGAGAAGTATAGATGTTTAGTATTGTTAGACAAAGATAAAGCTTGGAGAAGGGCATCTGATTTTTTAACATAGAGTCTTAAGAATGTTTGCTTGCTTAAGAAGGCAGGTAGTAGTGTGCAAATAATTGAAGAATCATGTAAGAAGGGGCAAAATTGGAAGGAAAAAAAAAACATTATTAAGGAAGAGATGGAAGCACATGGGTCTCAAATCCCAGGTAAGAGGAAAGGTCTGGAGGAGAAAATGCCCACAATCTTTCTCTAACCTGGGGGAGGAAATACATCTAAATGCTATTAAGTAGCATGCTGGGCATTTATGTGCCTGACTTACAGTTAGAAAACACCTAGAGACAATATTAAAAATGATCTGAGGGGCGCCTGGGTGGCTCAATAGGTTAAGCACCTGACTTCAGCGCAGGTCATGATATCGCCGTTAGTGAGTTTGAGCCCCACATCAGGGTCTCTGCTCTCAGCACGTGGAGCCTGCTTTGGAATTTGTCCCTCTCTTTCTCTGTCCCTGCCCTGCTTGCTCTCTCTCTCTCTCTCTCTCAAAAATAAATAAACATTAAAAAACTTTTAAAAAATAAAAATGATTTGATATTTTGGATTTTAGCTCAAATCTAAGGCTTTCTTGTGCCATAATAAATAATTCATACATTTCGTATAATCAAATAAAGAAAGAACTATATATTTCCCCAAGAAAACAAAAGTAGGTGAATAGCAGCCCCTAAAAGTTTAATGGCTGAGGCCTCTGAGCCTTACCTACACTTGACATTAAGCATTTTGGTCTGTAATAGTTATGTCTTAAGACCGATTGCAGTCATTCTAAACACAATTTTGAAAAAGTACTACATTATTTGGCAAATCCCTATTTATTTCTTTCTTTGTTTATTGCTTATACAAATTTGGCAGTGTATGAAACGTCATCTGATTTTAAAATGTTTTAATGTTTATGCATTTTTGAGAGACAGAGAGAGACAGAACATGAGCAGGGGAGGGGCATGATTCATCATCTCATTTTAGAGATGATAAATTTGAGAACTGGAGAGATTAAGTAAGCTACCCAAGGTCCTGCATCTATTATTTAATGAAAAAGAGATTCAATAACTGTGATTTTCCTAAACCCCAGGGTGCTTTGGGATACAGGCATACCTTGTGTTAAATTGTATTTCACTTTGTTTATTGCACTTTGTAGATACTGGGGTTTTTTTACAGTTTAAAGTTTGACTTCAGTGGGGAGGTCACTGCAGATGTGGTGGAAATAGCAAGAGAATCAGAATTAGAGCCTGAGGCTGTGACTGAATTGTAGCAATCTCTGATAAAATATTAACGAATAAGGAGTTGCTTCTTATGGATGAGTGAAAAAAAAAAGTGGATTCTTGAGCATCCTGGTGAAGATGCTGTGAGGACTGTTGAAATAACAGAGAATTTGGACCATTACATAAATTCAGTTGATAGAGCAGTGACAGGATTTAAGACTGACCGATTTTGAAAGAAGTTTGACTGTAGGCAAAATGCTGTTTAAACAGCATCACATGCTACAGAGAAATCATTCATGAAAGGAAAAGTCAATTGGTCATTGCTATCTTATAAGAAATTGCCACAGTCATTCCAACCTTAAGCAACCACCACTCTGATTAGTCAGAAACCATCAACATACAGGCAAGATCCTCTGTCAGCAAAAAGATTGGAACTCACTAAAAGCTCAGATGAGGCTTAGCATTTTTTTACATTAAAGGTGTCTTTTTTTTTTTTTTTTTTGAGAGAGAGAAAAAAGAGAGTGCACATGCGAGAGAGGGGCAAAAGGAGATGGAGAGAGATGGTCTTAAGCTGGTTAGATCTCACTACCTGAGCCAAAATCATGAGTCAGAAGCATAATCGACTGTGCTATCCAGGTGCCCCGGCATTAAATTTGTTTTAATTGAGGTATGTACATTGTTTTTTAGACACAATGGTATTACACACTTTTGTACAGTATAGTGTAAACCTAATGTTTATATTGTGATATTTACTTAATTGAGGTTACCTGGAGCCACATCCACAGTATCTCCAAGGCAAGCTTATATAAACTTTGCTCTTAAAGCAGCTAGTATAACATTTGTAATTCATAAAAAGTCATTAATTGACTACATTGTAAGTTAATGATTTATTGATATACTCAAAGTTAGATTTGCTTTGATGCTGTAATTCTATATTTTAAAAATTACATATAATGTATTTAGTATTTTCACAATCTTGCAAAAGAGCAAATAATATTCTAATGAATAGTCATTTAGATTCTCCAAATAGGGAAGTAGCTAATTTGTATTTAAGACACTTGAAAATATTATTTCCAGGCGTGCCTGGGTGGCTCAGTCGGTTAAGCGGCCAACTTCGGCTCAGGTCATGATCTCACGGTCCGTGAGTTCGAGCCCCGCGTCGGGCTCTGTGCTGACCACTCAGAGCCTGGAGCCTGCTTCAGATTCTGTGTCTCCCTCTCTCTCTTCCCCTCCCCTGTTCATGCTCTGTCTCTCTCTGTCTCAAAAATAAATAAACGTTAAAAAAATTAAAAAAAAAAAAGAAAATTTTATTTCCATTCATTGGCATATTTATTCACTGACATTTTTTTTCCTAATCAGTTTCTTTACTCCTTTCACTTTTATGTTTGGCTATACAGTGCCAACAAGTGGGGAAATTTCCCTGTTGTAACTGGGACCTAATACCCATTCCACCCCTCTGCCCTTGGTTCAACAAATACAATTTTAAGAAAATACCTCAAGTCCAGGAGCGGGCCCTGATTAGTTTAGCCTAGCTATGACACCCATCTCCCTTGTCAGTGTTTGGCTCACTGGTCAGAAAAGTGTTAACTCAGCAGGACTGGTTGCTTATACCCTTCATATTTCAAGGAAATAACTTCTAGGAAATAACTTCTGAGGCCTTGGAATACTCTGCCTGATAAGTAGCCATACTGTATGAAGATATAAGTATACCCTAAAATGTGATAGATCATGATTGCCTGTCATGGAGAGTGATGGATGCATTCTGAGTAGCTGAGGTCAGTCACCTGGGCACTCACTGCCCCTGTGACACAAAAGCTTGGGTGAGCTCCCCAGGTTGGCAACATTGTTTTTTAATGTTTATTTATTTTTGAGAGAGAGAGAGCACATGCATAAGCAGAGGAAGGCAGAGAGAGAGGGGGACAGAGTGTCTGAAGCTACACTGTCAGCGCAGCCCAATGTGGGGCTTGAACGCATCATCCGTGAGATCATGACCTGAGCTGAAGGCACTCAACCAACTGACCCACCTCAGTACCCTCCCAGGTTGGCAACACTTTGCATGTGTTCTTACACAGTGTTGCTGGGAGAATTAAGTGCATCCTCGAAGGATTCCAATGGGAAGGGATAGCTGGAAGCTTGAGACTGCTTTTCCTGGACTGTGCCTCCCTGAACCCTTTCTCTTTGCTGATTTTGAATTTGTGTCCTTTTTTTTTTTTTTTAATTTTTTTTTCAATGCTTATTATTTTTGGGACAGAGAGAGACAGAGCATGAACGGGGGAAGGGCAGAAAGAGAGGGAGACACAGAATCGGAAACAGGCTCCAGGCTCTGAGCCATCAGCCCAGAGCCCGACGCGGGGCTCGAACTCACAGACCGCGAGATCATGACCTGGCTGAAGTCGGCCGCTTAACCGACTGCGCCACCCAGGCGCCCCGTGAATTTGTGTCCTTTAACTGCAATACATTGCATTACTTCTGTATTACGATAGCTTCTGAGTTCTATGAATCCTTCTACTGAATGATCAAACCTGAGAGTAGTCGTGTGGACTCACTCAACACAACCTTCAGCAGGCTCCACACTCAGCTCAACGTGGGACTGGATCTCACTACCTGAGCCAAAATCAATAGTCAGCAGCCTACCCGACTAAGCCACCCAGGTGCCCCAGAATTAAAATATTTTAATTAAGGTATTTAAGCTACTGTAATTGCAGTAATTTTTCCCTTAGAAATAAAATAGGCACAAAGCCTTAGTTGGCCCAGTGAGAGGCCCAATGAGAAAAAAAAAAAAAAAAAAAGAACAAAAAACAACCAAAACAAATAAAGAACAACAACAACAAAAAAAACCCAACCAAATTTTAATATCACAGTACTGCTAGATTTTGTGTTATTTCTATATTAAGTTTAAGTTTTGTTATCTGTTCTTTCTTTCTAGTCGGAAAGCATTTTAACTTTTTTTTTATTTTCTTAATTATTATTGTAAATGTTTTTATTTATTTTTGAGACAGAGACAGAGCATGAGCAGGGGAGGGCCAGAGAGAGAGGCAGACAGAGAATCTGAAGCAGGCTCCAGGCTCTGAGCTGTCAGCACAGAGACTGACGTGGAGCTTGAATTCTTAATTTGCAAGATTAGGACCTGAGCTGAAGTCTGACACTTAACTGACTGAGCCACCTAGGTGTCCCAGCCAGAAAGCATTTTAGATTAAATACACAATAGATTCTGTCCATACAAGTGGTTCCTTTTGAGTTCAATGTTATTTCAGATAAAGGACTTATGTTACCTTTAGTATCAAAGATTTTACTAGAGTTTAAGACACTACAAGGCTATTTTTTTCAATAACATGCTAGTAATTGGATTATCTTTGTAATTAGAGATAACCATTTTGTGACTGTTATAAAGATTATCAAAATTATATATATGTATATATATACACACACATATAAATATATAATCTCCATTAAATATTATTATACCTCTCTCTCTCTCTCTCTATATATATATATATATATATATATATCTTTCCCAAATGGTGAATAACAGCATTGGGAAGGTATCTTCTAAATAATAAAGAACTGGAGATCCTTGCTTCAGCTGTAACAATTTTGAAATAAATAATTATTGCTAATTAATGAAATTTAACCCTGTAATTTTCATTCCCATTGCCAACAATAGTAACAACAGCAATGTATTACTTCTGCAAACGATCCTTTGTGGTTTTAATAAGTGAGTACAAATAATTCAACAGGGTAAATCTACAAAAAAGAATGTTGGAAGGAACATTTTACATGAATATAGTGTATTTAATAAATGCTTTAAATACACATTTTATCATGAACAAAAGTTTAATTTTCTTTGGGTTGAAGAAAATAGAAAGACCCAAGTGTTCAGTCCCCTGTACCAGTAAGGGGAATAATTCAACAAATATTTACTGAAATATTCTTTTATTTAAAAACATTTTATCCTTTGATCTTTAATATTGAATTGTTTAGTCAATCCCAAAAGATATGTATGAACTTGCTGGTAATTATGTGTATATTACATCATGTAAAGCATAATATATTGTGACACTTTTAAAGTGTTATATTGGATAGTAAACTAAAATGGACAGATTCCAAAAGAATATTTTATTTAATTTTCTTGCTAACATATTAATTTGACATGAAGAGTTTAAAGTTAATGAAGCTTGGCACTTAGATAATCCAGCTAAATCAAAGTTTCCCCTCTATTGCATATTCTCTTTATTTTCCTTTCTCTTTTTCCTCCTACTTTTCATTCTCTTTCTTCTTCATCTTTCTTTTCTTTTTGAACTTGCATTTAAATACACAATGTGTCCTAGAGCCTATCTACATAGCCAAAAAATAAAACTTTAGTTATAATATTTGGATCATAATTTCTAAGAGTTCCCAAGGAATAGTTTAATATGAACTTCAGAAAGACTTCACAGTGAGTTAACAGTTTCTTAATATCATTTTGAAGTTAAAGAAAATATTGTTTCATTTTTGCCTGGTAGAATAAACCCTATTAAGGTTTAGTCTCTGTTTAGAAAGGAAAAATTATCGTATTTGAAAAAAAAAGATAATATCTATGTGAAGAGAAAGAAATAAAGCAAACTAAAATGTGAGTTTAGTGTCAGAGGAACTTGATTCTACCCTGGATTCAATGTGTAAGTTGTTCATTTGGTTATCAGCATATGTAAGTCTATAAAATAAAGACATTGAATAAAAGAATATATATGAGATTTCCCACAGGTATATGGTTGCATTTTTCTGATATTACCTAAATATAATGAAAAGTATACTAACTCTTAAACATAGGTCATGGAGTGGTGACAGACTCTGTTATTAAATTTTAATGATGTTCCTCAGAACACTATTTTTTTAATGATTATTTATTTATTTTGAGAGAAAGAGAGAGAGTGGAAGAGAGAGAATCCCAAGCCCTGACAGTGCAGAGCCAGAAACGGGGCTCCATCCCAACCAAGAACAGTGAGATCATGACCTGATCCAAAATCCAAGAGTCAGATGCTTAACTGACTGGGCCACCCACGCACCCTTAGAACACTCTGACTAGGCTTCAACTTTGGCTTCCTGTCCTGTCTTTGGGCTGCCCATCCCCAGCTTAGAAAAGAATCCTAGTGGGTCACCCCCCACCCTTGATATCTGATCACCTGTGATACCTCATCAAGTTTCTCATCTCCCACCTTTAATGATAAATCCTTGGTCTGCCTTTACCAAGAATCCTGTCAGACCAATTTAGCAAGAATTACCTACCTTCAATTTTTCCCCTTACTAATTTTCTATCCACTGACTACTATACTCTGTTTATTAAATAGAAATCTCCAGCTATCTGTGCTGTATTTAGAGTTGAGCACAATCTCTTTCCCCCATTGCAATAGTTATGACCTTGACTATAATTGTCTTAAGTAAAGCCTTCTTTATGTCTTTAACAAGTGCCAGAACAATTTTTTTTTCTTTATCGGTGTTGAGAGGAGTCAGTGAGGAGATAACAAGAAGTCCTGTATTTTGTGCCAAAAAAAAAAATATATATATATATATGTATATATATATATATATACATATTTTCCATATATAGAATTCAGACTCTAAAACTTAGTTTGACATATTCAATTAGGATAATTATATATTAATTATATATTACATATTATAACTTATCATATATCATAACTTAGCCTACTGGTAGGCTAAGAATTTTGGATACATATAAGTCACCTCTTGGATCTGGGTTTCCATTTACTCATCATGAAATGATGTAGTGAAAGGTTGGATGAAATCATCCCTATAGTTTCTCTGACCTCTGAAACTTGGTGACTTTATACACAACTAAGCAAATACCACTAAAAGAGAATATTTCTTTTACGGAGGGGTGTGTTTGTAAGAGATATAAAACTTTTCAGCAACTTAATAAATGTAGTTAACAAACTAGAGACAAAGCCTGGACAAAATGTTCAAAAGTGCGTTGTTGTTGTTTTTTTTTTTTAATACAGATGCAATTATGTTCAAAGTAATTATGAGGTTTTTTTTTTTTCACAAATCACCTGAAAATTGGGAAAATTTTGAACTAAGTGAACATTCAGCTTACAACTACATTTTTTCTGACTTCATAGAAACAAGAGGTCTTGAGCTAGGTGTGGGTTAAATGGTGAGAGAAAATGTTAATTCCACTTTTGGAACTAAAAACTAGTCCATTCTACATTCTATTTCCTTTACTCATGGGAATCCTGGTCTAGAAATGGGCTCTTTATCTTGTCATAAATTATCAAAACAGTATAATAAAAGTAAAATCAAAACAAGAATATATAAATTTTATATATGCAAATAAGGTTACATTATTTATTTCCCTTAAAACTAATCATATAAATCACTGGAAACACAATTGCATGTGAAGTGTAGTCAGTCATAAGAATGGCAATTAGACAGATGTATCTGAAGTTACACAGCTACTACTTATTGTACAGTTTCTGGTAGTCAAATTTCAAGCCTGCACACTTTATCCAATGGTTATGTAATTGTGATACTTTTAGACTGTGAAAAATAGTTTCTATACCAAGTAAGACAAACAATCTCATTAAATTATGCCTTAGTTAGTCATGGTGGTTAGTCATGATCAACTGCCTAATTCTCTAGCATGATTTCCAAATGATTTTGGCTATTAAATACACACACACACACACACACACACACACACCACTTAAATATAGCACCAGAGAATTGTGGGCACCAATGAAGATATTCAGAGAATGGGTTGTAGATAGATTATGAGTGGAATTGCAAAAAAAAAAAAAATTCAAGCAATGAAGGCATGTTGAAGAAAATATAAAACCTACTAAGTAATCACCACTTATTTGGAAAAATAACCTAGATAATTACTCAAAAAAGCTGATGTACAAAATATGTTTAGGAATAATGGACACAAAATTATCATTTAATATGTATATGCCTTCTTGAGAATATATGCTCAATTCTGAAGGTCAATTTTTTTTTTCATTTTTAAAGAATTGCCTTTTAGTGAAAGAATTCAAAAATGGACTCTTGAAGATAAAGGAGCTTTTTTTTTTCACATGAAACTACATAACAACAACAACAAAAAAGCCAAAACTTAATATTTCATGTAGGTTATGATTAACATAAATAATATGTCGGTCCTTTTGGGTTGCTTGACAGAATACTATACCCTGGGTGTCTTACAAACAACAGAAATTGATTTCTCGTAGTTCTGGGGGCTAGAAGTCCAGATCAAGGAACCAACAGACTTGGTGTCTGGTGAAGACTCACTTCCTAGTTCATAGATGGCTCTGTTTTGGCTGTCCTCACTTGACCGCAGTTGTGGGAGCTAACTGGGATCTCTCTTATAAGGGTACTAATCCTATTCATGTTTGGTTTTGCAAAGTACAAGATCTTAGTGAGATCATCATAAATTTGAACAGGTGATGCCTGTGTTACCCATGCTCCCAGCATCCTGAGAGGTTTCAAAATAACTATTGTGTTTTTAGGTTGCATTTCCCCAAACAGTACAGTTGCTCTGATTCCAGGTGACAGAGAAGAGCCTAAGACAAATACTTCTCGAACTAAATCACTCAGATGAGTGAAGTTGAAGCTCAGCAGCAGTAGTCATTGTTGCCAAACCCATCTCTTCCAAAAAGAAAAAAAAATAAGTCTTTAAAAAAATTTTTTTAAATGTTTATTTTTGAGAGAGAGACAGACAGAGCATGAGCAGGGGAAGGGCAGAGAGAGAGGGAGACGCAGAATCTGAAGCAGACTCCAGGGGCTGAGCTGTTGGCATAGAGCCTGATATGGGGCTCCATCTTAGGAGCCCTAAGGTCGTGACTTGAGATGACCTGAGCGGAAGTCAGAAACTTAACCGACTGAGCCCCCCAGGGTCCCCCAAATTGTCTTTCCTAATCACCCCTTTTTCCTCACTAAAGTTTGTGTCCAAGATTGTATAGTCTGTTGTTATATAAAACATGGTATTCTGCTTTAGTTTTATCTCCAAGCACTTAAAAATTGGAGTATCTTTTCTCAATATTAATCTAAACGTATGAATTCATCCAGTTTAAAAATGTTATTTTCTTCATATGCACTATATATGTTTCAAATCCAAATTACATTTAAAGAGTGACTTTCTCTGGAAAGTTCAAATTCCTATGAATTTCTGAACATCAGAAACTACTTAAAAATACTGACATATACCCATGATAATCTTTTTTTTTTTTTTTGCAACTTGAAAGGTCATAAAATAGCCCAAAGTAATTTCTGGATATATTTTGTCCTATGTTTTAATTAACTTATATATTAAAAATTTATTACGTAATTTATGGTGTTCAAAATTGTTTAAAGTTTATTTATTTTGAGAAAGCAAGATTGGGGGTGGGGCAGAGAGAGAGAGAGAGAGAGAGAGAGAAAGGGAATCTCAAGCAGGATCTGCACTGTCAGCACAGAGCCTAATGTAGGACTCAAACTCATGAACCTCAAGATCATGACCTGATCAGAAATCAAGAGTTGGATGTTTGTCTGATGGAGCCACCCAGGTGCCCTAGTGTTCAAATTTTTGAAATGAAGTCATCCATGTAAGGTCTGGAGGCTAAATTATTGTCTTTATTTTAGTTAAACATATAATTCTACTTTTCTAACCATATCACAAGTTGATAACTGCTCTATCAATAATCTTGGGCTTTTTGGCAATCAGTGTTATCAATGTCATAAACCCAATCCTTAATCCAGAAGATAGTGTTTTCTATCATTATGCCATATAGAAAATATTAGATTCTAGTGAATAATCAACTATTTTGGTTAAAGGTCTCTACATATGTAACAAAATATGAAATAATTCAAATTCCCATCCGTAAGTAGGTTTATAGTTTCTTGATAATTATTAACACGGCTTCTGTTTCCATTCAGTTTAAGGCTTAGTAGGTCAATTGTCTTCATCTTCTGTCTTAAAATTCCTTCAGGTGTTTTCCACAAACTGTCCTTTAACCCCTTACACCACATATCACCAGGAACACAACTGATACCAAAGATTTCTGATCAGTTATTAAATAATGCTTCAAAGGATAGCACGAGCTAGTCATATCAAGCTTGCAGATATGGATAGTGTGGTACCTGGGAAACAATAGTTATATTTCATTATTTGTCCTTGATGGTAACCATGGTTCTGTTTTCGTTTTCTGCAAAGCATTTTATTGATGTCAATAGGCTACCCACTAATACAAAATTAAAATCTCTGCCACATTTTCTAAAACTGTGACATACTTGTATAGATATCTGTTAAGTAAAAGTCACTGCTTCACAGTTGGTTTGTCTCAGATATAATCAGTTGGAATCACTGAGTATTCAACATAGTGTGAGAATGTTTATCTTTGCTTTTTATTTTTATGCCAAATTACTTTTTTAGGTACAAATGTATTTTTTAAATGTCCTTTAAGTAAGACCTAACATTGTATGGAAAGAAAGAGGGACCTATAAGAATGTATTCAATCACTTATTTATCTCAAAGACCCTTCCCCTCATCCAGAAGTAAAGCATACATCGCAGGCATTTTTATATTATAATCCTTTTAATGGAAAGCTCTTAATTTTTTTTGACTCAGAAGAACAAAATTCTTTCTGCTTTATGTCAATCTATTTAAACTGAAGAACAATCTACGCTTCAGATGTCTAGTGTATTATACTAATGGCCATAAAATTATTAAAGCAGTATAAATTTAAATTTTCTAAAGTTTATTTATTATGTTTGAGAGACAGAAAGAGACAGAGCATGAGTAGGGGAGGGGCAGAGAGTGAGGAAGACACAGAAGCTGAAGCAGGGTCCAGGCTCTGAGCTTTCAGCACAGAGCCTGATGGGGGGCTCAAACCATGAACTGTGAGATCATGACTTGAGCCAAAGTCGCACACTTAACTGACTGAGCTACCCAGGTGCCCCTAAAGCAGTATAAAAATTTTAATTGTTTAACATTGTCCTGGCATTACACTACAGGTTTAATAGTTTTTATTTTTAGTCTTGAAAAAAATCTATCAACAAATTTAGACGCATTTGAAACAATCCTCAAACCTACAAAATTGTGTCAATTATATAAAGCATATAATACTGCCTGGTTTTCAAGGCAGAGATCTTAAAACAGTGTTCAAGCTGCATTGTAATATTCTATCATAAATATTTATTGGTAATTAAAAAAAAGAGTTACATTGCACTTAGTGCTAGGTTTTAGATTATTATACATATGTCCTTTACTTAAACTCAGTTAGGACTCTCAAAAGATATAATTTATAAGACTGTCTTGTGATAGATTTGCAAGAACTGAAACAAAAAAATATGAAGACAAAATTTTGATCAGAAAAAAAAAATTGAGGTAAAAGCTTTCTTTGTATACTATGTTGGAAATAAAGCTTCTAAAATAGACCTTGATTGTTGTTTAATCACATCAACAATATAAAGACTCTATGTCTAAAGTGAGGGAATGCCTTGTACTACTCCAGGCAAAGAACAAATTGAACGCTGCATCAAGTCTCTAACAGATGGATGAGGGCTATCATACATTATGCCAGAATCAATGCCATTTGGCTCTGTCACTTTCCAGGCAATAAATATAGATTTCTATTGCAAGTGATGTTTTATCAAGGATATTTATTCTTTCAGTTAGAAGTGGATACTGAACTATTAAATACTTATTTACAACTTACAAAATATCTGTTTGAAAGAACCAAAACAAACAAACAAACAAACGCCACCACCACCACCAACAACAAAACCTCATGGCCTGCCAGCAACAATATAGTCACATTATATTCTATTTCACTAAGAAATAATACATTCTTGCTTAGGTTTCATAAAGGAGTCAACCTAGATTGCTGCAGTAAAGACTCACAAGACAGTATCTGTATAATGACATCTGGAAATGCTCCAGACAAAGTCTTTTCTAATACACAATCCATCTGTTACTTGCCTGAAAGGAAATCTTCAAAGAGAACTGGCATATAGCCCAAATGTTCCCTCGAGTGACGCCCAACGGGATCTGCAAACTCTCTATCTCTTGCCCTATCTCTGCTTCAGTGAATCTTTTATTCAGATCAGTATCTGTTGGCATGAAGTTACTTTTTCTTCCTTTCAACAGAGACGTTCTATTAATGGTATTTTAGCCTATAACCTCATCCATTTGTTAAGTTTTAGTTTTTATTATTTATTGGGTGATAATAACATATTTATTTATAGTAAACACACGGGAAAATGTTTGCTCTAAGAAAGGACTTTCATTTCGTGTTGTGCTTGCTTGTTTTGATACGATGAAGTTGATAATAGAGAGCTCTTGTTGCCTTTCTCTTCCTCTCTCTTTGCCACCTAACTGGATTATTGCAAGGGTGGGAATTGATAGCACTGGGAAACTTTCTGTTTCCTTTTTCTACTTCCCAAAGCCATGATATATATCTCACATGATTTTTAACCCACTTACACTTAACCTCATGTAAACGATCATCTAAAGCTTGTATAATTTAGAAGCTTAAACCCAAAAGTCTCATATCACAAACGCTGCTCAAAAACAAAGCCAAGAGTCACACCATTTGGGCTTCTGAAAATCACAAATTGCACATCATAAATTTATACAAACTGTTGCCACCATATTTATGGTCATAAATATGGATAATACATTTACCTTAATAATAACTTACTTATTGAACACTCATGAGGAAAGTATTTTCTGAACTCCTTATATGGATTATCTCTTTAATAATATCAAAACAATTGGGGTGCCTGGGTGGCTCAGTCAGTTAAGCATCTGACTTCAGCCCAGGTCATGATCTCACAGTTTGTGAGTTCGAGCCTCACCTCAGGCTCTGTGCTGACAGCTTAGAGCCTGGAGCCTACTTCGGATTCTGTGTCTCCCCCTCTCTCTCTGCACCTCCCCAGCTCATGCTCGCACTCTGTCTCTGTCAAAAATAAATAAACTTAAAAAAATAAAAAAATGATATCAAACAATTTGAGGATAGTACCCTTATTCTCAATTTACATAGAATGAAATGGAAGTACTAGGGTTTTATAATCTAAGTCCACATCCACATAACCAATAAATTGTGGAATTGAAATCCAATCTGAAAAGTGAGTAAAATACTCATGAAAAACATCCCCTGGGATTAAAAATTCCATCTCAAAAATATTCATATTAATGTGAATTAATGAATCAAATCATTAATATCTGAGACCGAAAAAGATTTTATAAAGCATATACTTTACTCTCCTCAGATGTTGGAATGCCCTCAATAATTGCTTTACCTTTTAATTTTAGGTTCATATTCATATAGTACTTCTATTTAATGTATATCCATTCATCTTTTTAAATATTTTATGTGAATATCATTTTAAATTGAACCTACTTGATCTTTACTTTTCTCACTGAGATGTTTTCCACAGACAGATCTGCTTTGCAAAAGCTGCTTTCTGTGATGACAGAGAGCACTTATATGTCCAAGAAGAAAACGTCAAGATTCTCTTTGATTGTCAAAAGTGTCTGAAATTGTTGAACTTCAGTCTAGAATCTTGACTTAAAATAAATGTGTTTTCTAAGGTACTCTCATCATATTCCTGGTCTTACCACACTACAGGCTTGTTGTACCATCTTTCTGCTCCATTAACTAAATGACTAAGCAGCTGCCAATGATACTGCTATGACACTTACAGGGGATGGGAAGAAAGTTGTGCCATTTTCCTGCATAAGAAAGAAAACAGAAAGAAGAAAGAAATAAAATAATTCTGTAGGATCTAAGATTGCCTCCAAGGATTATGTTTGATGGACAGTACTAAAAAAGATAAAATAAAATTATATCATGTTAGCATTAAGAAGTTTTTCTTAGTCAAAAAGCCATGTCTCACCTTGAGTCAAAGAGATAATTTACCACAATTTTGTGTACAAACACACACACACACACGTACACACGCACACAGTTACTCCTTAAAGAGTGCAATTACTTCATCTTATAACGGATGCTGTACACTTGAAACTAATGTAACATGGTGTGGTAACTATACTTCAATTTAAAAAGAGCATAATTCATATTATAAGAGATAAAATTTAACAGGTTTCTGAATATGTCAGGCTGGTATTACTGAAGGAGATACTATAAGTGACCAAGTCTCAGACTCAGGAAACTCTGTCCAAAAGAAAAAAAAATAGATTAAATACATCTAGGTTCTTTAAACTTGCTCTATAACTATCTCTTTAAAGAGAATTTCTATTAGGATTTTGTCATTTTGTAATTTAGGGCAATCTGCAATCAGGTACCCAGGGTGAGCTTTGTTTATTCCAAAGGTCATAAAGATCCTCCCCTCAACTGTTTATTTTGAGAAGAAACATGTATATTTGTAGAAGTACCTAATTAGATTAGCTTGAACTTTTAATATCAACTACAGTGGCATCTTCCAATTAGCTTACAATAAATACATATAGAGTTAGTTTTCATAGGATAATTTTTCCTTTGCATTCTCTTCTTAATTCATTCACTGCTGCTCATATTTTCAAATGACCATTTCTGAGATTTTACTACTGTCCATGTTCTTAAAAATGGTCTGTAAGGCAGTAGAAAACTCTCAAACATTATTACTTTTATAAGTGTGTGGAAGGGGCTGGATTAGAAGCAATGATCTCAGTGGTTGATGCAAAGAACATTTCAGCCATTCATATTTCTACAAGTTATATTAGTGAGTACAAATTTAAGATTATAATGTATAGGCACACACACACACACACACACACACACACACACACACTGACTTTCTTTTTGTTTTTGTTTCCAAATCCACAGTTTAATCATTTGACTGGTGTGAGACTTCTTTTTAAATCTGCCTATATGTGTGGTCAAACACTTTTCTAGATTTACAGCAAAGATATAAAGATCTTTGAATACATTCAAATCTAGCATTAATGATGTGTGGAGGCCAATAAAAAAGTAAAAAGAAAAAAATGAAAGAAAAAAAAGTCTTTAGTAGTAGACATATGTGCATACCTAGAATAACTGAGAAAACAGGTCTTCAGAAAACCTAGGAATATATATGCACTGGTTACACCAGGTTTTTTTCTTGGTATATTTTTAACATAGCACTGCTTTCAAACTGGAGTTATCCAGAGGATTATGTAAAATTTGAAAACAATGTTGAATAATCTGGAGCAGTATTCAAATCTGAATTTATCAAGACGAAGACAAAAGATTTAGAAAGTGTATTGAAAAACCTGAACCCTTAAGACCAAAAAGGAGGGGCGCCTGGGTGGCTCAGTCGGTTAAGCAGCTGACTTCGGCTCAGGTCATGATCTCGCGGTTCGTGATTCGAGCCCCGTGTCGGGCTCTGTGCTGACAGCTCAGAGGCTGGAGCCTGTTTCAGATTCTGTGTCTTCCTCTCTCTCTGCCCCTCCCCCGTTCATGCTCTGTCTCTCTCTGTCTCAAAAATAAATAAACGTTAAAAAAAATTTTTAAAAAAAAGACCAAAAAGGAAAAACTTTAGTGGGCACATATTAGGTGGGTAGATGTCAGTATTCAGAAGAATACTCTAATAATTAAATACTCTAATATTTAAATGAGCTATATTGTAGGAAAAAATGTGCCTTACATAGTAATTCTTTACAGTTTCACTGTCTTTTCACATTAACCATTTCATTGTACTCTTAAAACTTTATTGGAACAGTTTTTTTTTTCTATTTCACAGATGAGAAAACTGGGGACAAGAGAGTTCACAGAAGCCATTGCAGACTTTCAAATGGTATATTTGCTGAAGGACTAATATCTAAAATATATAAAGAACTCATACCAACTCAATATCAAACCAGCAATCTACTTAAAAATGGGCAGAGGACCTGACTAGACATCTCTCTAAGGAAGATACACAGTTGACCAACAAACACATGAAAAGATGCTCAATGTCAATAATTATTTAAAAAAATGCAAATCAAAACTACAATGAGATATCACCTCACATTTGTTAGAATGGCTATTACCAAAGAACAAGAAATAACAAGTGTTGGTGATGATGTGGAGAAATGTGCACCTTTGGTAAGAATGTAAATCGGTGCAACCACTATGGAAAACAGGATGGGGTTTCCTCAAAAAACTGAAAACAGAAATACCATCTGAACCAGCAATTCCAGGTGTTGGTATTTATTCAAAGAACATGAAAACATTGTTCCAAAAGAGTTATGCACTCATGTTCATTGCAGCGTTGTTTACAACAGCCAAGATATGAAAGCAACAGAAGTGTACATCATTAGATGAATGGATAAAGGTGTGGCATGATACATAATGCAATAGTACTTGGTCATAGGAAAGACTAACCTCTTGCCATTTTTGACAAACTGGGTGGATATAGAAGATATCACTCTAAATAAAATAAGTCAGACAGAAAAATACCATATGATTTTACTTAAATGTGGAATTTTGAAGACAAAACAAATGAACAAATAAAACAGAAACAGACTCATTAATGCAGAGGAGAAACTGGGAGTTGCCAGAGGGGAAGGGAAAAAATAAGTCAAAAAAAAGAAGCTAGAACACATAAGAATACACACTGTAGGATTCTTTTTATATAAACAAAACCAGGAAAAACTAGTTTGTGCTACTGGGCATAAGAAAATAAAGGGGATTAATGACTGGAAAGGAGTACAAGGCTGGCTTTGGGCATGCTAATAATGTTCTGTTTCTTGATCTGGGTGTTGCTTAAACAAATGTGTTCCTTTTTTGAACATGCATTGAGATGTATACTTTTCATTGTGAACTTTTCTTTATGTACATTGTACATCAATTTGAGTCTCTTAAAGATAGCAGTCAAAAATGAACAATTCAAATGAACAAAGTCATTCCAGGCTCAAATCTCAAATACTGATTTTATTCTTCTAATCCATGTTTTCTATTCTCTATAACACAGTGATCTTTAGTGGGTATCATGGCTCATGCAATATTGCATAATTTAGTAAGAGTCAATAACTGAACCCAAGAGGCAATAGAGTGGACTGAATGAGAACACAGACTCTGGAGCTTGACGGTGTCAGTGTAAATTTCAGCTCTACCAATTACTGGCATTATTCCTATTTGTAAAATGGTGTTAATAAATTTGCATGCCTTAAAAGATTGGTTGTGAAAATTAAGCAAGTTAAAGTATGGAAATTTCTTAGCAATGTACAAGAATTCTGTATTAGTTAAAATAATCCTTATGATCTTGTGTGATGAAAGGTACTGGATACTTGTCAGTTTCCTTATATAGCATCCAAAATGTTACTTTGGAAGACAAATTTACATACTGTAGTAGGAATTCTAGAAATACAGGAATTTAGAGAGAGGGAAGTAAATTTGAAAATAGTGAGCACTTGAGGTTCCCTTTCACTGTGATATTCTGCTGTGCACATTATTGTACTGTAGGTGTCAGATAAAAGTCATCCCTCAAACTACAGGTGCCCTTGATTTTTTCCTTTTCCATGCAACTCAATCCCAAAGATTTCTAAGATAGGTCTGAAGTGGAAGAAATTGCAGGAGAGGGAAAGTTGTGAGGGGAGCTGGTATGTATGATTTGGAATGCTAGCACAGGCCTTAGTAGAGAAGGACACTTAAAAATCTTACTAAGTAATTATCTGCATAATGTGTGCTTATGGAAAGAAGTTTTGTTTTTAATATCATTTCCAGACTTGCGGTCTACCAACATAATGAAAATGAAATACTCATGCTCAGCTTATTGTTCACAGGACTGAAATTCTCAGCTAAAAAAACAAATTTATGTATTTGAATTTGTATACTTTAAAACAAGGTGATGTGAACACTTTTCCTACAGGTGATAGAGCAAAAGGAAGGTATAAGTCTTTTACAAAATAAATTGAGAGGGAATGTCTTTTTGTTAGGATGCTATGAACTGTGAAAAGCTGGATACACTGTATGTATAATACTATATTCTTTGTTTCCAAGTGCATGAAATCTGTGATAGATCCTTAGCTTTATCTGTGCTACAAATTTATTTATCTCAATATTATCAGAAAATGATTAGACTGAATAGAATACTTTCATTCAATATAAGCTAGCACCCACAGCCCATTTCCATATTTGCACTTCGAAACATATGTGTAGGTTTTGTTTGTTTATTTATTTATTTTTTGAGAGAGACAGGGAGAGAGTGAGTGGGGGGGGGCAGAAAGACGGGGAGAGAGAGAATCCCAAGCAGGCTCCACACTGTCAGTGCAATGCCCGATATGGGGCTCAAACTCATGTGAGATCACACCCTGGGCCAAAATCAAGACACAGACATATAACCTAGTGAACCACCCAGGCGTCTCTATGTGTAGGCTTTGAAATAGGTTTGGTTATTCTGTTGAACAATGAGAGTAATGGTTTAGCCAACATAGAAAAAAAATCCTGTGAAATAATGACAACAGATGGATATACGGGCTTTCCTGTTTAAAACGGGTCTAAATATTCTAATAGCCACAAATTGGAGGTCCATCAAGGTGAATCAAGCAAAAAAAAAAAAAAGGAAAAAGCTGATAGTACAGAAACTTCGGTGTGGAAAAAGAGTAAGGTTGATTTAATAACTACTTTCATAGACAAGGTATAATTTCTCCTCTACCATCTCAGTTTCTTCTGCAGGGACTGATATAAAACAGTTCAATAGAAGAAAAGCATACAACGTTTAGTAAATTTTTCATAATAAGTGAGAGCACTCACAAGAAAAATGAAGACCCCCAAAGAAGCAGTTAGAGGTGATCACTTACATACTAAGTTGGACAAAGAGTAGTAATTGTGAAAGAATGACAGCAAAGGGATTTGGATTAGGGAAGTTAATGGAAGATAAGTAATTAAGAAGATAATGATTAGTTTGACATGTTCCTTGGCTTCCTCTCAGCCTTGACTCTCCATCTCCAGGTAGAATGTCTCCCTTCTGGGTGCCTGGGTGGCTCGGTCAGTTAAGCATCCAACTTTGACTCAGGTTATGATCGGATGGTTCCTGGGTTTGAGTGCTGCATCGGGCTCTGTGCTAACTCAGAGCCTGGAGCCTGGACCTGCTTCAGATTCTCTGTCTCTGTCTCTCCCTCTCTGCCCCTCACCTGCTCACACTCTGTCTCTCTCTCTCTCTCTCTCTCTCTCTGTCTCTGTCTCTGTCTGAAAAATGAGTAAAGATTAAAAAGAAAAAAAATGTGTCTCCCTTCCTTTCTTCTGGTATAGGAGGGTAACTTTCATGTGGGAATTTTATTTCCTGTTTTCAGGAATTAAAAAAAGAAGAAAAAAAAAAGGTCAGAATGTCGCTTTTTCATCTGTTGTTTCTCAAGTGCCTTTAATTCAAAATATTCAATATATAAAAGTGGCATCTTTTGGGGTAACATGCTCTACACTTTTACCCTTCCTAAAGAAAACAATAAAAGTGCTATCCAGAATGAAACCCATCATGTTAACAATAGCTAATAATTACAGAGAATACTTTAGATGTAATAATGGGCCATAAGCAACAGAAAGAATAATGGCAAAATGATAAAGTGATATCTTTTTTTCAAATTGAGAATACATTTTCATAACTCTGTTATAAATATTTAGTTGACAATTCAGACTGCAATATGGACACTAGCACTAACAACAAAATTAGACTTGCTTTATATGAGCTGCATAAGTTTTCCCCATTGAGTCCTTCCTCAAATGTTATAGGGTAGAGAGCATTATTGTAGATAGTGCTTTATCTTTCAGGAAAATGAAAAGGGAGGACTTTTTGAAGAAGCTATGTTATAACCACTTAACACACTTTTTAGCTAGGAAAAGGAATGAAAATTTCTCTCTACACATACATTGACTTTTAAATATATCTTAAAGGTTTGGATTGAAAATTTATGAATGATTTAAATGCACAAAAATAAAATAAAAAGCAAAATTTAATTCCCCAAGATTGAGAAAAGGAAATAAATAAGTGTAGTGACATAACAGCATGAAAAATAATTACCTCAGGAAGGAAGAGCCAAGATGGCAAAACAGCATGGAAGTTTTCTGTGTGTCTCACATCCATGAAATACAGCCAGACCAACACTAAACCATCCTACACACCTAGAAAACTGAATGGAGGATTAATACAATAATCTGCACAACCCGCACCACAGATTCAGCAGGTACGTGGTGCTCAGAGGTGAATTTGGGGAGAGAGAAGCCATGAAAGGTAGGGAACCCCTATTGGGGGTGGAGAGAGGACAGAGACTAGGGAGGGGGAAAGAATACAGAAAAGCACCCCTCCCTAAAAGCAGCTGGAGAGAAAGTGGAAAATTGGAAACAGCCACAGGAACTAAACTAAAAAGGGAGAAAGGAGAAAGGAGAGGGTTTAAATTCCATTAACACTGTAAATAAGGGGAGTGCAGAGTCTGCAATTCCGTAGCTTGATACCTGGTGGTGCTCTGGTGGGAAAGGCGAATCCCCAGGAACAGAGTGGGGTCTGAGAGGTTCTCGGGCCACACAGGGAAAAGCAGTTCCACTGCTGGGAGGACATTTGGTAGAGACTGTTGAAGCCACCTGGTCCCAGCAGACCCCAGAAGGCGGCCACATTCCCTGGTTGTGGGGCAAGGTCATTAAGGGTGAAGCCTGGTACCAGATGTGTGTTGTGATTTTCCATAATCCCTGAAATGCTGCTGCTACACTGTCTCACAAACTTTTTCTGGGGTGGGCTAGCACCTGGCTGCAGTCTTGGGGCACGAGCAGCAGCAGGGTCCAGTAGGCGTTCCTGGCTGCAGCCCACATTCGGCCATTGCTCATTCGGCCATTGCTTGGTAAGACCCTCCCACAGAGGGGCAGAACGGGTCAAAGCCACAGTCCTTCAGAAGTAAGGGGCCGGGGAAAACAGCCACATCTGAGACAAAACTCAGGAGAGAGGTACTGCCTGGGGCCTGGTCATGGAGTGTGAAAAAAGCAAGGAGTGGACAAGAGCTGAAGACGGAGGACCAGTGCGCGACTGCTGATCCAGGAGAACAGACTGGGTATCTGGGTGGCGCCATTTTCAGTGCTCCTGCACATGCACATGTGCACCTAGGAGCAGGCCAACAATCCACAACAGTAGGCTAGCAGCACCATCTAGTGGAGAACGTAGCTGTTACGCTGAGCCCCGCCCAACTGAGCCAACTTACCTCTTCATGAAAACAAGTCTCACCGCTGGCTTAGTTTATGGACTATAAAGAGCTACATAGACTGACTTCTAGGGGAAAACGAAGCAATTTCAGTCCTACTTCAATCTGTTAGCAGGTCCATCTCTTCAATTTCTATTTTTTGCTTTTTTTCTTTTAGAATTCTTTTCTTTTTCTTGAATACACAAAGAGAAAAAATTCATTTTTATTTTCAGTTTTTATTAAAAATAATTTTTTTAATTTTTATTCCTATATTTTTTACTTTTGTGTAAATTTTTTTCAAATTCTATTTTACTTCCATCATTTTATTTTAGTCTACTAGAGTGTATTCACTTTTTCAAATTTTCAAAAGATTTCCTTTTTTTAATCTTTTTTCTTTTCTTTTTTCTAAAATAGAGAAAAAGAAAATAATCATATTTATTTTTAATTTTTATTAAAAATATTTTTCTTTAATTCTTTCTACTATATGCTTTACTTTTGTGTATATTTTTTCAAATTCTATTTTACCCCCATCATCTCATTTTAGTCTACTTCAGTGTATTCATTTTTTCAGACTCAGCCAATTTCCTTCTTTTTCTCCCCCGCTTTTTTTTCTCTAACTTTTCAAACCACTTTCAACACTCGGACAAAAACACACTTAGGATCTAGCATAATGTATTCAAATTTTTTGTGTGGGCGTGTTGTTAATTTTTAATTTTAGTATTTTTTATATTAATTCTTTTTAATTTCAATTTTTCTATCTCATTAATTCCTTTTCTCCCTTCAAAATGACAAAATGAATGAATTCACCCCAAAAGAAAGAGCACGAAGAAATGACAGTCAGGGATTTAACCAACACAGATAAAAACAAGATGTCTGAACCAGAATTTAGAATCATGATCATAAGAATAATAGCTGGAGTCGAAAATAGATTACAATTCTTTTCTGCAGAGATAAAAGAAGAAAAAATAGCCAGAATGAAATTAAAAATGCTATAACTGAGCTGCACTCACCAAAGGATTCAGTGGCAGCAAGGATGGATAAGGCAGAACAGAGAATCAGCAATATAGAAGACAAACTTACAGAGAATAATGAAGCAGAAAAAAAGATGGACGTGAAGGCCAAAGAGCAGGATTAAAGAATTAGAGATATCAGTGACTAATTAAAGAGGAACAACATCAGAATCATAGGGGTCCCAGAAGAGGAAGAGAGAGAAATAGGGGTAGAAGGGTTATGTGAGCAAACCATAGTGAAAAACTTATTTAACCTGGAGAAAGGCACAGACATCAAATTCCAGGAAGCACAGAGGACCCCCATTAGATTCAACAAAAACCGACCATCAACAAGGCATACCATAGTCAAATTCACAAAATACTCAGGCAAGGAGAAAATCATGAAAGTAGCAAGGGGAAAAAAAATCCCTAACCTACAATGGAAGACAGATCAGGTTTGCAGCAGACCTATCCACTGAAACTTGGCAGGCCAGAAAGGAGTGGTGGGATATATTCAGTGTACTGAATCAGAAAAAAAATATGCAGCCAAGAATTCTTTATCCAGCAAGGCTGTCTTCAAAATAGAAGGAGAGATAAAAAGTTTCCCAGACAAACAATAATTAAAGGAGTTTGTGACCACTAAACCAGCCCTGCAAGAAATTTGAAGGGGGACTCTCTGAGGGGAGAAAAGATGAAAAGAAAAAAAAAAAAAAAAAAATATATATATATATATATATATACATACCAAAAGCAACAAAGATTAGAAAGGACCAGAGAACACCACCAGAAACTCCAACTCTACAAGCATCATAATGGCAATAAAGTCATATCTTTCAGTGTTCAGTCTAAATGTCAATGGATTCAATGCTTCGATCAAAAGACATAGGGTAACAGAATGGATAAGAAAACAAGATCCATCTATATGCTGTTTACAAGAGACCCACTTTAGACCTAAAGACACCTTCAGATTGTAAATAAGGGGATGGAGAACCATCTATCATGATAATGGTCAACAAAAGAAAGCCGGAGTAGCCATACTTATACCAGACAATCTAGACTTTAAAATAAAGACTGTATCAAGAGATGCAGAAGGGCATTATATCATAATCAAGGGTCTATATACCAACAAGACCTAACAATTATAAACATTTATGCGCCAGATGTGGGAACACCCTAATATACAAATCAGTTAATCACAAACATAAAGAAACTCATCGATAGTAATACCATAATAGTAGGAGACTTCAACAGCCCACTCACAGCAATGGACAGATCATCTAATCAAAAAATCAACAAGGAAACAATTGCTTTGAATGACACACTGGGCCAGATGGACTTAACAGATATATTCAGAATATTTCATCCTAAAGCAGCAGAATAGACATTCTTCTCCAGTGAACATGGAATATTCTCCAGAATAGACAATATACTGGGGCACAAATCAGCCCTAAGTAAGTACAAAAAGATCGAGATCATACCATGCATATTTTCAGACCACAATGCTATGAACATCAAAATCAGCCACCAGAAAAAATTTGGAAAGGTAACAAATACTTGGAGACTGAAGAACATCCTGCTAAAGAATGAATGGACTAACCAAGAAGATAAAGAGGAAATTAAAACGCATATGAAGGTCAATGAAAATGATAACACCACAACCCAAAACCTCTGGGATGCAGCAAAGGCAGTCATAAAAGGAAAGTATGGCAATCCAGGCCTTTCTAAAGAAGGTAGAAAGATCTCAGATACACAGCCTAAACCTACACCTTAAGGAGCTGGAAAAAGAAGAGCAAATGAAGCCCCAAACCAGCAAAAGACAGGAAATAATAAAGATTAGAGGAGAAAGTAATGCTATTGAAACCAAAAAAAACGTAGAACAGATCAATGAAACCAGAAGCTGGTTCTTTGAAAGAATTAACAAAGGTGATAAACCACTAGCCAGTTTGATCAAAAAGAAAAAGGAAAGGGCCCAAATAAATAAAATCAAGAATGAAGGAGGAAAGGTCACAACCAACAGAGCAGAAATAAAAACCATAATAAGAGAATATTATGAGCAATTATATGCCAATAAAATGGGCAATCTGGAAGAAATGGACAAATTCCTAGAAACATGTAAACTACCGAAACTGAAACAGGAAGAAATAGAAAATTTGAACAGACCCATAACCAGTAAGGAAATCAAATTAGTAATCAAAAATCTGCTGAAAAACAGGAGTCCAGGGCCAGATAGGTTTCCAGGGGAATTCTACCAAACATTTAAGGAAGAGTTAACACCTATTCTCTTAAAACTGTTCCAAAAAGTGGAAATGGAAGGAAACTTCCAAACTCTTTCTTGAAACCAGCATTACCTGGATTCCAAAATCTTACAGAGACTCCATTAAAAAGGAGAACTATAGACCAATTTCCCTGATGAACATGGATGCAAAAATCCTCAACAAGATATTAGCCAACTAATATCAATATCAACTAATACTAGCCAACTGCTCCAACAATACATTAAAAAAATTATTCACCAAACAAAGTGAGATTTGTACCTGGGATACATGGCTGCAGGAGTTATTTTTTAAACATGCAACAATTTAAAAATAGTAAGGAATGAAAATGAGCCATGATGACACTTGATTCAATTAAATAATACAATTCTAAAATACATCATTATGAGAGCCTACTGCTTACCAGGCTCAGGGCCAGGGCCAGAACTCACACTATTTCATAACTACTTGTTAGTTTTCTGCTCAGGTTTCCCTGATTTATATAACAATGAGCTGTTAACAATGATTCCCAACAATTTTTATTTTCAAAATTATAGGCTGCATCAATTTCAAAATAAAATTACTCCTGAATCCTTTTGGATTACTAGAACATTCCAAGTTGAATTCACAGGCAGATGACCAGTAGACACACAAGTGTGGAGGGTCCTGCACTGAGGAGGGCCCCAGGCCTCGTTTAAAGCTCTGCTGTCACTCTCTTAAAATTATTAAACCTTTTATCTCAGAATTTATGTTTTATAAACTTATTAAGAGAGTAGAACAAATATGTGAGTAGAGGAGATATGTTCATTTGTGTATGTGCTCAGGAGACCACATGAGCATAGGATTTGGTGAGCCAGTAATCCATAGGAAAGGAGTTCAGCAAGACTCAGTTCAAATACAGGGTAAGCACATGAGGTCTGTGATTAAGTGTGGGCACCAGCTGCACTGGGAGGCCAAGCTTTTCACCTGAAACAGGTTTTGCTTTGAATGCATAAAGAAGGCAATGGTGTTCTATGAAAGACGGACAACTAAGGAACGCTGTGGCAACCAAGGAACAACCCTTGGCTGTTCGAATCAACCACTTCAATGATGACACAGAAGGAAAGGGAAGTGGAGTGAAATCCTTAACTCCTTTCAGTTCTTATACAGCGTAAGGCAAAAGGAGAAGGTGTTGGTTGACTGTGTATGTATAAAGAACTAAAACAAAAACATTTCAGTTGGTTTGTGTATTGTTTCCCTGTTCTGGTAAGAATGGAATACATATGCATACACAAGCTATGGAACAGATTGTGTGATCTTGGTGATTCTGTATATGAGTAAAAGCTGTTGTATTGCATTTAGAACTGTCAGTGTGCAAGATGATAATGAATGGCAAAGTTCATGTAAATAACGCATATATGCTTTTTTTTTCAATACATGAAATTTATTGTCAAATTGGTTTCCATACAACACCCAGTGCTCATCCCAAAAGGTGCTTTCCTCAATACCCATCACCCCTCCCTCCCACCCCCCATCAACCCTCAGTTTGTTCTCAGTTTTCAAGAGTCTCTTAATGCTTTGGTTCTCTTCCACTCTAACCTCTTTTTTTTTTTTTCGTACCCTCCCCCATGGGTTTCTGTTAAGTTTCTCAGGATCCACATAAGAGTGAAAACATATGGTATCTGTCTTTCTCTGTATGGCTTATTTCACTTAGCATAACACTCTCCAGTTCCATCCATGTTGCTACAAAGGGCCATATTTCATTCTTTCTCATTGCCACATAGTACTCCATTGTGTATATAAATCACAATTTCTTTATCCATTCATCAGTTGATGGACATTTAGGCTCTTTCCATAATTTGGCTATTGTTGAGAGTGCTGCTATAAACATTGGGGTACAAGTGCCCCTATGCATCAGTACTCCTGTATCCCTTGGGTAAATTCCTAGCAGTGCTATTGCTGGGCCATAGAGTAGACCTATTTTTAATTTTCTGAGGAACCTCCACACTGTTTTCCAGAGTGGCTGCACCAATTTGCATTCCCACCAACAGTGCAAGAGGGTTCCCGTTTCTCCACATCCTCTCCAGCGTCTATAGTCTCCTGATTTGTTCATTTTGGCCACTCTGACTGGCGTGAGGTGGTATCTGAGTGTGGTTTTGATTTCTATTTCCCTGATGAGGAGCGGTGTTGAGCATCTTTTCATGTGCCTGTTGGCCATCTGGATGTCTTCCTTAGAGAAGTGTCTATGCATGTTTTCTGCCCATTTCTTCACTGGGTTATTTGTTTTTCGGGTGTGGAGTTTGGTGAGCTCTTTATAGATGCTGGATACTAGCCCTTTGTCCGATATGTCATTTGCAAATATCTTTTCCCACTCCATTGGTTGCCTTTTAGTTTTGTTGGTTTCTTCCTTTGTTGTGCAGAAGCTTTTTATCTTGTTTATGTCCCAATAGTTCATTTTGCTTTTAATTCCCTTGCCTTTGGGGATGTGTCAAGTAAGAAATTGCTACGACTGAGGTCAGAGAAGTCTTTTCCTGCTTTCTCCTCTAGGGTTTTGATGGTTTCCTGTCTCACATTCAGGTCCTTTATCCATTTTGAGTTTATTTTTTGAATGATGTGAGAAAGTGGTCTAGTTTCAACCTTCTGCATGTTGCTGTCCAGTTCTCCCAGCACCATTTGTTAAAGAGACTGTCTTTTTTCCATTGGATGTTCTTTCCTGCTTTGTCAAAGATGAGTTGGCCATACGTTTGTGGGTCTAGTTCTGGGGTTTCTATTCTATTCCATTGGTCTATGTGTCTGTTTTGGTGCCAATACCATGCTGTCTTGATGATGACAGCTTTGTAGTAGAGGCTAAAGTCTGGGATGGTGATGCCTCCTGCTTTGGTCTTCATCTTCAAAATTACTTTGGCTATTCGGGGCCTTTTGTGGTTCCATATGAATTTTAGGATTGCTTATTCTAGTTTCGAGAAGAATGCTGGTGCAATTTTGATTGGGATTGCATTGAATGTGTAGATAGCTTTGGGTAGTATTGACATTTTGACAATATTTGTTCTTCCAATCCATGAGCATGGAATATTTTTCCATTTCTTTATATCTTCTTCAATTTCTTTCATAAGCTTTCTATAGTTTTCAGCATACAGATCTTTTACATCTTTAGTTAGATTTATCCCTAGGTATTTTATGCTTCTTGGTGCAATCATGAATGGGATCAGTTTCTTGATTTGTCTTTCTGTTGCTTCATTATTAGTGTATAAGAATGCAACTGATTTCTGTACATTGATTGTGTATCCTGCAACTTTGCTGAATTCCTGTATCAGTTCTAGCAGACTTTTGGTGGAGTCTATCGGATTTTCCATGTATAGTATCATGTCATCTGCAAAAAGTGAAAGCTTAACTTCATCTTTGCCAATTTTGATGCTTTTGATTTCCTTTTGTTGTCTGATTGCTGATGCTAGAACTTCCAACACTATGTTAAACAACAGCGGTGAGAGTGGACATCCCTGTCATGTTCCTGATCTCATGGAGAAAGCTCCGTTTTTCCCCATTGAGGATGATGTTAGTTGTGGGCTTTTCATAAATGGCTTTTATGATGTTTCAGTATGTTCCTTCTATCCCGACTTTCTCGAGGGTTTGTATTCAGAAACGTTGCTGAATTTTGTCACATGCCTTTTCTGCATCGATTGACAGGATCATATGGTTATCTTTTCTTTTATTAATGTGATGTATCACGTTGATTGATTTGTGAATGTTAAACCAGCCCTGCATCCCAGGAATGAATCCCACTAGATCATGGTGAATAATTCTTTTTATATGCTGTTGAATTCGATTTGCTAGTATCTTATTGAGAATTTTTGCATCCATATTCATCAGGGATATTGGCCTGTAGTTCTCTTTTTTTACTGAGTCTCTGTCTAGTTTGGGAATCAAAGTAATACTGGCTTCATAGAATGAGTCTGGAAGTTTTCCTTCCCTTTCTATTTCTTGGAATAGCTTGAGAAGGATAGGTATTATCTCTGCTTTAAACGTCTGGTAGAACTCCCCTTGGAAGCCATCTGGTCCTGGGCTTTTATTTGTTGGGAGATTTTTGATAACTGATTCAATTTCTTCTCTGGTTATGGGTCTGTGTAAGCTTTCTATTTCTTCCTGATTGAGTTTTGGAAGTGTGTGGGTGTTTAGGAATTTGTCCATTTCTTCCAGGTTGTCCAGTTTGTTGGCATATAATTTTTCATAGTATTCCCTGATAATTGCTTGTATCTCTGAGGGATTGGTTGTAATAATTCCATTTTCATTCATGATTTTATGTATTTGGGTCATCTCCCTTTTCTTTTTGAGAAGCCTGGCTAGAGGTTTATCAATTTTGTTTATTTTTTCAAAAAAACCAACTCTTGGTTTCGTGGACCCAGTTTTTTTAGATTGTATATTGTTTATTTCTGCTCTGATCTTTATTATTTCTCTTCTTCTGTTGGGTTTAGGCTGTCTTTTCTGTTCTGCTTCTATTTCCTTTAGGTGTGCTGTTAGATTTTGTATTTGGGATTTTTCTTGTTTCTTGACATAGGCCTGGATTGCAATGTATTTTCCACTCAGGACTGCCTTCACTGCATCCCAAACCGTTGGATTGTTGTATTTTCATTTTCGTTTGTTTCCATATATTTTTTAATTTCTTCTCTAATTGCCTTGTTGACCCATTCATTCTTTAGTAGGGTGTTCTTTAACCTCCACACTTTTGGAGGTTTTCCACTTTTTCCTGTGGTTGATTTCAAGCTTCATAGCATTGTGGTCTGAAAGTGTGCATGGTATGACCTCAATTCTTGTACACTTATGAAGGGCTGTTTTGTGACCCAGTATGTGATCTATCTTGGAGAATGTTCCATGTGCACTCGAGAAGAAAGTATATTCTGTTGCTTTGGGATGCAGAGTTCTAAATATATCTGTCAAGTCCATCTGATCCAATGTATCTTTCAGGGCCCTTGTTTCTTTATCGATCGTGTGTCTAGATGATCTATCCATTTCTGTAAGTGGTGTGTTAAAGTCCCCTGCAATTACCACACTCTTATCAATAAGGTTGCTTATGTTTGTGAGTAATTGTTTTATATATTTGGGGTCTTCCATATTCAGTGCATAGACATTTATAACTGTTAGCTCTTCTTGATGGATAGACCCTGTAATGATTATATAATGCCCTTCTTCATTTCTTGTTACAGACTTTAATTTAAAGTCTAGTTTGTCTGATATAAGTATGGCTACTCCAGCTTCCTTTTGACATCCAGTAGCATGATAAATAGTTCTCCATCCCCTCACTTTCAATATGAAGGTGTCCTCAAGTCTAAAATGAGTCTCTTGTAGACAGCAAATAGATGGGTCTTGTTTTTGTATCCATTCTGATACCCTATGTCTTTTGCTTGGCGCATTTAATCCATTTACATTCAGTGTTATTATAGAAAGATACGGGTTTAGAGTCATTGTGATGTTTGTAGGTTTCATGCTTGTAGCGATGTCTCTGGTACTTTGTCTCAAAGGATCCCCCTTAGGATCTCTTGTAGGGCTGCTTTAGTGGTGACGAATTCCTTCAGTTTTTGTTTGTTTGGGAAGACCTTTATCTCTCCTTCTATTCTGAATTACAGACTTGCTGGATAAAGGCTTCCCGGCTGCATATTTTTTCTGTTCATCACATTGAAGATTTCCTGCCATTCCTTTCTGGCCTGCCAGGTTTCAGTAGAAAGATTGGTCACGAGTCTTATAGGTATCCCTTTATATGTTAGGGCACATTTATCCCTAGCTGCTTTCAGAATTTTCTCTTTATCCTTGTATTTTGCCAGTTTCACTATGATATGTCGTGCAGAAGATCGATTCAAGTTACATCTGAAGGGAGTTCTCTGTACCTCTTGGATTTCAATGCCTTTTTCCTTCCCCAGATCAGGGAAGTTCTCAGCTATGATTTCTTCAAGTACACCTTCAGTACCTTTGCCTCTCTCTTCCTCCTCTGGAATACCAATTATGCATAGATTATTTCTCTTTAGTGCGTCACTTAGTTCTCTAATTTTCCCCTCATACTCCTGGATTTTTTTTATCTCTCTTTTTCTCAGCTTCCTCTTTTTCCATAATTTTATCTTCTAATTCACCTATTCTCTCCTCTGCCTCTTCAATCTGAGCCGTGGTCATTTTCATTTTATTTTGCATCTCGGTTATAGCATTTTTTAGCTCCTCCTGACTGTTTCTTAGTCCCTTGATCTCTGTAGCAAGAGATTCTCTGCTGTCCTCTACACTGCTTTCAAGCCCAGCGATTAATTTTATGACTATTATTCTAAATTCACTTTCTGTTATATTGTTTAAATCCATTTTGATCAGTTTGTTAACTGTTGTTATTTCCTGGAGATTCTTTTGAGGGGAATTCTTCCGTTTCATCATTTTGGATAGTCTCTGGAGTGGTGCAGAACTGCAGGGCACTTCCCCTGTGCTGTCTTGAGTAACTTGTGTCAGTGGGTGGGGCCTCAGTCAGACCTGATGTCTTCCCCCAGCCCACCGCTGGGGCCACAGTCAGACTGGTGTGTGCCTTCTCTTCCCCTCTCCTAGGGGCGGGATTCACTGTGGGGTGGCATGGCCCGTCTGGGCTAGTTGCACACTGCCAGCTTGTGGTGCTGGGGATCTGGCATATTAGCTGGGGTGGATCGGCAAGGTGCACAGGGGCGGGAGGGTCAGGCTCTGCTCGCTTTTCCTTGGAGATCCACTTTGGGAGGGGCCCTGCAGCACCAGGAGGGAGTCAGACCCGCTGGAGGGCTGGATCCGCAGAAGCACAGCGTTGGGTGTTTGTGCGGTGCAAGCAAGTTCCCTGGCAGGAACTGGTTCCCTT
Source organism: Prionailurus viverrinus (assembly GCF_022837055.1). Taxonomy (NCBI): domain Eukaryota; kingdom Metazoa; phylum Chordata; class Mammalia; order Carnivora; family Felidae; genus Prionailurus; species Prionailurus viverrinus. The sequence goes on along the minus strand of NC_062564.1, from coordinate 106,952,501 downwards.
TGGGAATTTGGCTGGGGGATGAGCGAGGGAGATGGCGCTGGCGAGCACCTTTGTTCCCCACCAATCTGAGCTCTGTCGTCCGGGGCTCAACAACTCTCCCTCCGTTGTCCTCCAGCCCTCCCGTTCTTTGAGAAGAGCTGTTAACTTATAACCTTCTGGATGTTAAGTCCTGCTTGCTTTCAGAACACACTCTGTCTGGCCCCTCGACTTTTGCAAGCCAGACTCGGGGGCTCTGCTTGGCTGGCAGGCTCCCCCTCCACCCTGGCTCCCTCCCGCCAGTCCATGCAGCGCGCACCGCCTCCCCGCCCTTTCTACCCTCTTCCGTGGGCCTCTCGTCTGCTCTTGGCTCCAGAGACTCCATTCTGCTAGTCTTCTGGTGGTTTTCCGGGTTATTTAGGCAGGTGTAGGTGGAATCTAAGTGATCAGCAGGATGCGGTGAGCCCAGCGTCCTCCTACACTGCCATCTTCTCTCCTTCCTCCTCTCTTTTGGTAAAGAGAATCCTGGGAGAAAAGGGGGGGGGGGTCACTGTCAGAGCAGACACAAAGCTGCCTCCTCTGTTGCTTACCCCTATGTTAAAGAGAAAGCTAAAGTATATTTTTTTTTACTCAGATTGACATTAAATAGCACATAAAAATACCATAAGAAGTCGGAAAGTGCTGAAAATATGGAAAAGCCTCTTTGTGTTAGTACCTTTCATGGCATCTTTTCCCCTGCATTTTGGAGAAGTGGCCCCATGTTTTTATTTCTCACAGAGCCCCACAAATTAGGTAGGTGCTGCTGACAGTACTCTTTGTTGAAAATCTCTTGGTTCCTGGAATGTTTACTCCCACTGATACACATTTTGCCATCGAGGTTAGGATTCTTACAAAGCCAATGCTGACACCACGAGAAAGTAGAACCCATTCTCAAAAGCTATTGTTTAATAATTAAACATGCCCTTAACTTTGGAAACCAACATTGTTTAAAATATCTCCCTTGAGACTTATTTAAGAGTGTGATGTCCGTTGTCCTTATTCCCAGGATTCATATGTTCTGGAATGTTCAATCTAGCTTGAAGCAGGCAATATAGAGAGCTATGGGGAAAAAGTGTTCTGTGTTCTGGGATATGAAAGGAACCCAAGCAAATATAAAATAATTTCTCAGTGACAATAAAATTATGGAAATCTGGCCTTTATAATTCTCAGTAGCAACATAAATATATGCCCAAATTAGACATCTTTGATAGAGACAATGTTGCTATTTATACTGCTTATCAAAATGATATTTGACATGTCCTAAATGATATGCTACAGGATTACCTTTTATGTGTAGTTAATAATAAAGTCTTCCACTTTTAAAATGTTTCTGAAATAAATACATCCAATATAAAAATCCTTAAAAAGTGCCTAAGCACTAGCAATTAGAGAAACTTAAGAAGCAGTTTCTCACATAAATGGTGTGCATCGCTTATTAGCAGGACAGTTTGCTAGTAGAATATAAGAATATTCTCATCAAAATATAAGAAATGCACATTCCAGATGTCTGTTCATTCTGAGGGTGACAGCAGTCCTGTTCGTAGGTTCAGACTCTGAGCCTGAAGATTCTGACAGGTGAAATGCCTTCTTGAGCCCATTCTGTTCCAAATTTTTAAAGGATTCAAATTCTAACCAGTATGTTAGTGCTCCCACATCCTGTTATCATAGGTTGGCATAATCATAATCAATCATAATCATAATCATAATCATAATCATAATCAGAGGCTCCTGTTATCACAGCAGGTAAGTATTACAATGTTGGGAGAGAAGAGATAAATAAAATGTTATGAGTGATATTTATAAAGAAAAGGATGTGCGATGTTTCTGTGTTACATGTTTTTTAAAAAGGCAATAACACGGCATATGTTAGGCAGGCTGCCCGGTACATTCTTCACTGTGCATAAATGATAAGCTTAGTTGTGCAGCAAAGTGCTATGACTTAGAGACATGTCAGATGAGCACAGCTCCAAAGAGCTGGCTTGGGGTAGTGATGTTGACACACATTGCGGGAGGAAGGCTGGATGCAGCAGTGGATAGCCGTGTTTAATATAAAACATTACATCAGACGCTGAGTTCATGGGCTGGCTGCAGAGTAAGTGGTTTCTGCTTCTACTAGTGAGGTATCAGGTACTGATACAAGAAATGTAAGATTTTCAGATGAACCTGTTCACATTGTTTCAATGTGTGCTCTTATCTGCTTTCTTTAGAACATTACAAATAATTTAGTTTAAATTACATAATTAATGTATTGTCTACGTATCCAGAATTATTTTTCTTCTTCTTCTTCTTCTTCTTCTTCTTCTTCTTCTTCTTTCTTCTTCTCCTTCTCCTTCTCCTTCTCTTTCTCCTTCCCTTTCCCCTTCCTCTTTCCCTTCCCCTTTTCTTCCCCTTCCCCTCCCTTCTCCTCTTCTTCTTCTTCTTCTTCACTTTGTTTGTATTAGAGGGCTGATAAAGCCCTAGAGTTATGTACCAATTTATTTTTATTTTTTTAATTAAAAAAAATTGCTTCTTAACTATTTTTAAATGTACAATTTAGTAGTTAGTGCTAACTCTATTCATATTGTTATGCAACAGGTCTCTAGAAATTTTCATCTTGCAAAACTAAAACTCAATATCTATTGAACAATTCCTCATTTCTCCTCCTCCCCCCAGCTCAGCTCTGGCAGCCATGATTCGACTCTCTACTTCTATGAGTTTCATTGATATACTGGAACCCTACAATATCTTTCTTTTTAATACTGGCTTATTTCATTTAACGAAACGTTCTTAAGTTTCATCCATATTGTAACATGTGACAGGCTTTCCTTTTTCATAAGGATGTGTCATATTCCATTGTATGTACATAAAACATTTTCTTTATTCATTCTTCCACGGACCATCGGGTTACTTCTACCTTTTGGCTATTGTGAGTAAAGTCGCAATGAGCATGAATGTGAAAATATCTGTTCAAGGTACTGTTTTCAATTACTTCTGATATACACACAGCAGTAGGATTGATAGATCATAGAGTAATTCTATTTTTAATTTTTGAGGAACCTCCATATTATTATTTTCCTTGGCAGATGCACCATGTTATATTCCCACCTGAAGTACACAAGTGTTCCAATTTCTCCACATCCTCACCAATACCTGCTATTTTCTGGAGTTTTGTTTGTTTTCTTATTTGGTTGGTTGGCTGTTTTCTTTTTTTTGTTTTGTTTTGTTTTGTTTTGTTTCCATGGTAGCTTTATAATGGTTGTGAGATGATAACACATTGTGGTTTTTATTTGTACTCCTCTAAAGATTACTGCTATTGAACATCTTTACATATGCTTGCTGGCCATTTGTATGTCTGCTTTGGAGAAATATATTCAAGTCGTGCCTATTTTTAATTGGATTACTTTTTCTTGTTGTTTAGTTGTAGGAGTTATTTATATATTCCAGGTATTAATTCCTAACCAGAACATGGTTTACAAATATTTTCTCACATTCTATAAGGTGACTTTTCGCTTGATTGCCTGTTTGTTTTTATGCACAGAGGATTTTGAGTTTCCTGTCTGATTTGTCTCTTTTTGCTTTTCCTGCCTATGTTTTGATATATACAAGAAATCATTGCCCAATCCAAAGTCATGAAGCCTCCGCCCTATGTTTTCTTCTAGGATTATTACAGTTTTAGATCTTATGTTTAGTTTTATAATCTATTTTAAGTTAATTTTTGTGCATGGTATAATGTAAGTATCCAATTGCATAATTTTTCATGGCTATCCCAGCATCATTTGTTGAGGAGACTGTCCCTTCCCCTTTGTTTTGTCTTGGCATCTTTGTCAAAGACCACTTGACTGTATATGCAAGAATTTATTTCTAGGTTCTCTATTCTGTTCCACTGGTCTGTGTGTCTGTCTTTATTCTAGTACTATATGTATGTATTATAATTTTTTATAATATGTATGGAAATCAGGAAGTGTGAATCCTCCAAATTTATTCTTCTGTTTCAAGATTCTTTTGGCTATTTGCAGTCCCTTGAAATTCTATATGGATTTTTTCCTATTATTATTATTCCCATTCCTATTGTTATTAGGACATTTTTTTCTACTTATGAAAAAATGCCATTAGGATTTTGATGGGGATGTATTGAATCTGTAAATTTCTTTGGGTAGTATGAGCATTTAAACAATATATTTTTTTTCAATCCATGAAGATAGCCAACATATACACAATTCTTAACATCTTCTGCAACTACTGCAAATTGGGTTACAAAAAGGACTCTTCAAATATTCCTAGACTATTCTCTAATTTTACATAATTTTTTAATGCTTACATAGAACCAAAATTATATTTGGCTAAGTAGAGGAATCTTTAGAAATCAGTCCAGTTCCTCTATAAAATATGAGTTCATTTTTATCCAATTTCAGTTTTAAAAGGCTTTTCTCCATGATAAATAAAATCAGTATGAAAAGATCCCTGCGCATGTGCGTGCACACACACACACACACACACACACGCACACACCTCTTTCTTTATATCTCTGTCTCTTCTTGTCTGACTTTGTATCTCTGTATATATATCTATATTTGTATTTATATCTATATCTATATCTATCTCTATCTCTGTGTGTGTGTGTGTGTGTGTGTGTGGCTTCAGCTTTAAAATAAGATAAGGAAGTTTACAATTTCCAAAAACAAAATAGAAACTCAAAAAGACAAAGTTGTCAATGGGAGCTGAAATAGAAAAAACATTATGAATCTAGAAACCAAATATAGATGGGCCTTGGAGACCAGTTTTAATGACCAGACAAAATTAGATAATTACTAAGTATCATCATTGTGAAGCTACAGAGTGACAGCAGACTGACAGGGGTATGGGTGGATAAAGAGTAACCAAGGGGGACACCTGGGGGGCTCACTTAGTTAAGCATCTGACTTCAGCTCAGGTCATGCTCTCACAGCTTGGGAGTTCAAGCACTGCATCAGGTTCTGTGCTGACAGCTCAGTGCCTGGAGCCTGCTTGGGATTCTGGGTCTCCCTGTCTCTCTCTGCCCCTCCCCTGCTGGCATGCACTGTGCTCCCTCTCTCCTTCAAAAAATAAATAGACATTAAAATTTGTTTTTAAAGACTAGGACTGTGTTATTAATGCCTTACTGGATATTTTCTCTGAAAGAACAATACATGATTTTGATAGCTGGTTTTGTTCCTTTAATTCTCTTAAAAATAAAATGTTTCAAGATTAGAGTTCTCCTGGACAAAATATTGCCATATAATATCTTACTGGCATCAAAACAAATAAGTGAAAAATAAAAGTTAAGGATTTAAACTTGTCTCAGTACACCAAGCTTCTTCATGATTTTCACTGTTCTGTTTTGATCACTGTCTTTCCTATGTATGGATCTTCAGTGCAATACCTTTGTATTTGACCTGAGGCATTTCATGAACCTGGCCTTTTGTATTTGAATGTATTTTTATTTTAGCTTTAAGGAAGGAATTTTTTCCAGAGCCACAAAAGTAGTATATCTTTACTCTTTGCTTACCTTGTAGCTAATTATAGATTTATATTCTAGTGAGTTCAGTGTTTTATTCTACAGTTCATGAGTTTTCATAAATTTAACATGCCATTATTTTAAAGAATGGACACATACACAAATTCTCCAAACTTACTCCAAAAGTGATAACAAATCTGTTGTAAAAAAAATGAACCAGAAACTTTCACTGTATAGAAAAATGCCCACGGGAAAAAAAATCATCAAGATTTTATAATTCAGTAAGTTTCTAAGAGTCAATAAACTCTGGTGAATTCATCTTTTAGGACACCCCAGCACTTTTACATTGCCTGGCCCATAATAGACAACCCACAAATGTTTCCAAATTTATGAGAGCTATATTTTACAAAATATGCTTCCCCTTCCCGTAATTGTGACTACAAAAGTAAAATTAGCAATTGGGTAATATGATTAATTTTTTTTTACTAGATTCAAACAACAGTTCCTGGCATATAACAGGCACTAAATAATTCACTAATGAAAACAAATCTTAAAATTCATGTAACTATATGATTTCACAATCTTTGTTTTGATGTTGAAGTAAATTGAGTTTTTTTTTTTTAACTTTTAATGTTTATTTATTTTTGAGAGAGAGAGACAGAAAGTGTGTACGAGTGGGAGAGGGGCAGAGAAAGAGGGAGACACAGAATCAGAAGCCAGCTCCAGTCTCTGAGCTGTCAGAACAGAGCCTGACGTGGGGCTTGAACTCAGGAACCGGGAAATCATGACGAGTTGAAGTTGGATGCTCAACCAACTGAGTCACCCAGATGCTCTGAAGTAAAATTGTTTTTTTAATTAACTATTCTAATTAATCTAAAAACTCCACATGACTATCACCCCACTCTAATCTCTGCAAATTAAGAAAATATATCAAAAGGGAAAGAAATGCTAGATTCAAACTGTAAACATTTATTTTCCCCAAATAAGTGATTATATATTTAAAATAAGCTAAGGAGGGGCGCCTGGGTGGCGCAGTCGGTTAAGCGTCCGACTTCAGCCAGGTCACGATCTCGCGGTCCGTGAGTTCGAGCCCCGCGTCAGGCTCTGGGCTGCTGGCTCAGAGCCTAGAGCCTGTTTCCGATTCTGTGTCTCCCTCTCTCTCTGCCCCTCCCCCGTTCATGCTCTGTCTCTCTCTGTCCCAAAAATAAATAAAAAACGTTGAAAAAAAATTTAAAAAAATAAAATAAAATAAGCTAAGGAAATAAAATTAAGGATGCATCCTAAAACACAGGTGTTCTCTTATGAATTGAATTTTAGTGATAAAAAACTAATGACATCTACAATGACTCCCCTGTCATTTTACCCATGCCTTAATAAAATGGAAATATTAAGGTGAAGAAACATTAGGGTATAATTAGGCAACATTTTCATCTTAGAAGGACCACTAAAAATAAAAAGGAATATTGCTAGTAGGGCAATGATATACAAAATACATTTTATTTGACACAATTTGATTATACCTAGTACTTTGGCATGTATTACATTGGATAGTTGAGGTGTTTATAATTATCAGTGCAAATTTTCAAAATAAGAACTGGAATTTTGTTGTTAGATTGAGAATAATAAAATTAGGAAATAAAGAGTTTTCTATAAAATAAAAATTTGCTATGGAGCTTTCTAAGCTGATTTTAATTTATCTTAGTTGTAAAGTAAACACAATGATCTTAATATGGTATTATTATACAGAAACAATAGGGGAAGAAAAATAAAATAGGTAAAGGAAATAGGGAACTCTTAGTAAATTTTATAAAAGAGTAAAATACTACTTAACTTTTTGTGTTTAATTTTCTTCTTAAATATCAGAAAGTTAGAGGTAGCATATTATGTTTGTAGCACTTAGCAGATCTCTTAGTATTTAGAGATTGAATATATTTTAATCTAGAAAACTCCACCAATTAAATATGTATTCTTTCTAAAATCTGACAGCAATATAGAATATTTTGTCAAATAAATTTGTTTAGTCAGGAATCATTCAGTCAAATTTATTTTTTAAATCACACAGAAAAATTAAATAATAAAGTCCATGGCTTAATTTTATAAATAAAGCATTTTTATAAATTTCTAAAAAATAAATTTGAACTTTTAAATTGCTTATTTCCAATTACTTTTAGGTTCATAGTAGATATTCCTCATAGCTGCCATTTGTTGAGTCAGGAATTCCTACATTTAAAACTAAAAATAGAGACTGGTGTGGGGGTTTAACATGTGTCCTTAGACTCTTTTGTACATTTTCTAAATTTCAAAAAAAGAAAAAAAGGAATTCCATAGAAGTTTTCAAATGCATGGCATTTTATATTAGAAGAGTCAAAATAAAAAGAGATATGATTATAAATGAATATTTTGCAATTGAACAATCAATTCATTTAAACTCAATTTATCTGTATTTATTTTAAGCCAAAAAATATACATAAAGTCATACAAGAAACTTTCTATGTTCTCTTATAGGCCATTAAGAGAATATGTTCTGAGGGATTAATCTGGAAAACATTTGCATCCTATTTGTTTCTATAATCTTAGCATAGTGATCTGTTGCTTCCTTTTTCTCCTTACATATACCTAAGACCTATGTTCCCTCTCCCAAAGCACATATTCTCACACCAGTCCACTCAGTAAATTCCAAATACCAGATTTGGCTAAATATTTTAGATAATACAGAACAGCTATAATAATGGAAACCAGGTCCATTCTCATTGCTTATATAGAGTGCACACATTTGTTATCCCTACGAAAAATGTTGATGTAAAGAATGTTTAGTACAATAGCCCCTCCATCAAGAGTTATTTCCCTATTGTTGTGTAGAGAAATTACTTATTCTTTCTTCTTTAATGTTTATTTACTTATTTTGAGAGAGAGTAAGAGAGAAAAAGAGCACAGAAGAGAGGCACGAATGTGCGATCACTTGCATGAGGAGAGGAGAGAAAGAGAGGGAGAGAGAGAGAATCCCAAGCAGGCTCCACGCTGTCAGCTAAGAGTCTGACACAGGGCTTGATCCTACGAACTGTGAGATCACAACCTGTGCCAAAATCAAGAGTCCCACACTTAGAAGCACCTGGGTGGCTCAGTCGGTTAAGCGTCCAACTTCAGCTTAGGTCATGATCTCACTATTCGGTTCATGCGTTAGAGCCCTCCGGGTCTGTGCTGACAGCTCAGAGGCTGGAGCCTGCTTCGGATTCTGTGTTTCCTTCTCTCTCTCTCTGCCCCCCGTCCCCCCCACACACTGGCACTCTCTCTCTTTCTGTCTCTCTCTCTCAAAAATAAATAAACATTTAAAAAATAAAAAAGAATCCCACACTTAACTGACAGAGCCACCCATGTGCCTCCAGAAGTTACTTATTCTTTAACACTCATCTCAAAAGTCACCTTTCCTGGGAAACTTCTCTTCACTTCTCTACGCACAGTCAGTGCCCCCCTCCTAATTTCCACTCTGGTAAGTCCCAGCAGCCTTCTGGTACAGGCTTTACCACCAGGAATGTGGGAAACTGACAGCGGGAGCTTTGTCATCTTTGTGTCCACAGCACTAGAATATTCCCTTACTTTCTCTAAATCCTTAATAAAATTATGACCAAATAATTATGTTATGAAATTATTAAGCATTTAAATAAACATCCTCAAAATCAGTATTTTATTGTTCTAGTTACAACAAACAAAAAGAAAATGCAGGTGTTATAACAGTTTAATATGTTGTTATATATAGCTTGAGTAACAATAATGTGAGAAAAATATTATTGATAGGTAAATATTTTGCTATCCTGGGATATTTATTACTGGGGATAAATTTTAACAATACTTTGATTATGATTGGTACCTGTCCTTATGTAGTAAAATTTGTTTTGAAAAACTTTTTCCATGACCCGGCTACTCAGAATCTTGATTTCTATATGAAACTGTGAATTACATTGGTATAAAAAAATTCACTGGGATTTGGAAATCATAGGAATACTGGGTAGTATCGCTTGTGGAAGCCATCATTGGCCATATTTTTGTCAGCAGTGTCAAAGAGTAACTCAGAGATGTTAGAACACAGCTGAATATTCTCACATACTGAAGACATCAATCACATAGTTTGTAAACACAGGCAAGTGTAACATTTATAAAGGCAAAATTCAGTCTGTGGAAAAGGGAGTCTGGGTGAACTTTTGGCAGGAAGGTGTCAAGAGAAGCAATTTGCTCTTCAGCTGACCAACAGATGTATCAGGGAAAGTGGCTCTAATTATTTGTGGTTTTCCTAAGATAATGTATGGTTTCAAATTGGAAAAAAAAAAATTGCAGTTTCCAGCTCTCTGTGAGGGCAACTAGGCTAGAGCCTTCCTCTTTGTTTCTCCAACCTCGTTAGGTCAGGCCTGCACCTCCCTTGTCCTGCATTCTCAGCAGGTACATTCCCATCAGACAACTTAGAGAAACAGACGCAACTGCACTGATGATAGAGCACTTACTGGTATTTACCTTTTGCTTCCCTTTTCATGAAAGTCCTATTATAAATTCCTCTATTTCATCATCAAAACTGTAATCCCAACATTCAACACCAATGTCTATAAAATTTATGGCAACAGTTTCCAGTGGATCTCTCAGTCTCATCAGTTTCTAATTTAAATACAAAATTAGTCGGGGCACCTGGGTAGTTCAGTCCCTTGGGCATCAGACTTCAGCTGACGTCATGATCTCGCGGTCTGTGAGTACAAGCCCTGCATCAGGCTCTGTGCTGACAGCTCAGAGCCTGGAGCCTGCTTCGGATTCTGTGTCTCCCTCTCTTTCTGCCCCTCCCCCACTCATGCTCTGCCTCTCTCTCCGTCAAAAATAAATAAACATTAAAAAAAAATTTTTAAATAAATACAAAATTAGCCCCACCTTGTGTTCTTAAAATATAACTGTTTTAAAATTACTTAACTACCCTGTATATATTTTTTAGTGTTTCACGGTTTAATAATTTAAATGCCTAACAGTTCTAACCTTTATTTAAGTCTCTCAATTGTGATTAATCTCAATTTCAGTTAATCTTCATGGCTTCTCTGTAGTTTCCCCACATTGCAATACATTTCTAACCATGACGTGTGCATTATTCTCTGAGCCTTAGCTTATGCTGTTCATCAGACAAGAGAAGTCTCTTGATCACTCTGACAGACTAGTTAAATCACTCTCCTTTGAATTTTTACAGAATTCATGTTATGTACAACTAATTTGACATTTACAATTTACTGCCTGGTACAACTGAATTTCCTTTTAAGTATTTAAGATTTATCTTTAAATTGGATTTTAAATGGATCAAAGAGAGAAAGTCTTATAAGTTTTACCCACATTAAATATATCATAGATTTTGTCCAAATCATTACCAGTAATATATTTTTCCATGAAAATCTTCTTTCAGTCCCCTTTATTACATATCTCTAAAATCTTTTTTCCCTTTTATTAAAGTTTATGTCCCTGGAAACCACAAATTTCTGAAAACAAAGCTTCACATAAGAAACGCCAATATTAGAGATTAAAATTTTTTTTAACTTACTTGTATCTAAGTTAATAAAAAATACTGAAGCTAACATTTGAACATTAGAGCCCAGAATAATTGTTTATATTTATGGTAAACAAAGTATGTTTCTCTTAGTTATAATACTTTTATTATACTTCTTGTTGCATATAGATTATATAAATTACACCAATTCTCCACTCGGCCCTGTTATTATGTGGTTTACAGTGTCACTTTGTCTGAATCTGGGCTGATCTTGTCACTGGCTTTAGCCCACAGAGAGCAGTGGAAGTGGCAGTACCTTAATGTGTAATCCAGGCCTCAGAAGGCATGGCCATTGCCTTGTAAACGAGCCTGACAGAGAGGATGGGAGTTGATTGGAAGCTAAGCCCTGCCATTCTAACCAGGCCATCATAAACCATCCAAACCCATTAGAAGGAGGAAGCTGAACTGAGACTAGCAGAATCTGGCAAAGATTAGCAGAACTGAGGAGCAAACTGCCTTGGGGAACTCTTTCAGAGAGCAGACCTGACCTAATGAAGGAATACATAGGACCTGCAGCCGGGGGATCTGGCAACATTTGCCCAGTGAGACTTCAGAACTGTGAGGAACCAGTGACTGCTGAGGACTTGTATTCATCCCTTTTCAAATTTGGCACGTCACCTAAATTCTAAGACCCAGTGTCAGAGTAGTCCATTATGCGCGATTATTCTTTGTCATGTAGTTATTCCAAAATAATTTGCTCACTAGTTCCTAGTTACATATCCTAAACCCAATTCTTCTGTCACTGGAAAAGTTTTTTGATATTTACTTCACTGGCTTTTATTTTTCTAAGCAATAAAATGCTTTTTTATGCAATTATTCTTTATAAGAATTGTTTTCTAGGTGCTTATCTTTGGAACATACCATTCACTGTTTCTTACAATGTGATACCCAGAACAAAAAGTCATTCCAGATATGTCCTGAGGAGAGTACAGAATCTAGAGAGAACTATTTCCTTCCTTTTTGCAGTCATGGAATACTGATAGCCCATTGGAGGTTTTTGTTTTTGTTTTTGTTTTTTCACATGATCTATAATTAGACCAGTTTCCTCACTGATGGTTACCACAGTTGCTCTGGAAATAGACTAAAATAGCAGTTTCTCGTTGTCCATACACAGTCCCATTATTTTATTATGGACCACATGACAGACTGAACAGATCTTTCAAAAATTATGCTTCTAAAAGCATACTTTTTTTACTTTGTGGCAAAGAATGATAAAAAAAAAACATTTTGGTAATGAAAACATTTAATGACTAAAGGGTCAAGTCTGAGCCCTGAGCCACATCACTGAAGACACTTCAAGAGACAAACATTGAATATATTTATTGACGCCATTTGAATATAATTATTATTACAGGTGTTAATTTATGTAACTCAGCCAAAATCCACTTCATATTTCTACTCCCTAGACAAAATAATTAGTAAAGAAACTTTGTCAAATATCTGACAAAATACACATAGGATATATACATTACGCTACCCAAATTCTAATAAAAAATCCTATTGTAACAATAACTAGATTAACTTCATGGGAAAATTTTTATTCATAGCAAATCTATAATTATAACTTATTAATAATGAAAATATTGCCAGTGGGTTCATGATCATTGGGTTAAATATGACACACAGACTCATATAAGGGAATCTCTAAGGTAACTCGGGAAATGAACAACCAATAGCTGGTGTGGCAAATGCTGCTATTTACGAAAAAATGTTTCCCCTTTTTCTTAGCTATAACTAACCTTATTTTACAAGCTCCCTTGCAGTTACACATTGCCATATAACTGGGTTCTAACTGTGAAATGTGAGCAGAAGTGATGTCTGCTGTGTGGGAGCCAAATCTTTTAAGAAGAGAATATGTCCCCTTTACTCCTCCAATTCTGGGGGGACATGATGATTAGTATGGCTCTGGGAATTGCAGACCAACTTCATGGTTACACCCTGTGCCTGAATCACCACACTGAGGACAATAATCTGCCAGTTGGAAACATTTGCTTTTAGAGAGGGAGAGATAATCAGTGTGTGATTACATGCACTTATGCTGGCTCATGGGTATGGCAGGAACTTGAGTCATTCAATTCGGGGCTGTTGTAATAGAAATGAGGTTAACCAAAGTTATACCATTATATATAATATTTTATATATATATATATATATATATGTGTGTGTGTGTGTGTGTGTGTGTGTGTATATATATATATATATATATATAATCTTCTCTACCAAAGGATTTCTAACCAGAAGAATCCTTAATTCCTCTAAGGTATACACTTAATCAATGTAAAGCCCTAATTATGAAAAAAAAAATTGTTACTTCAAATATGTTCACAGAAAGATTTTCTAAAATCTTTTCCTTTACCCGGTCAACTCTTCACTTATTTAATAATAGAAATCATTTGGGGCACCTAGGTAACTTAGTTGGTTAAGCGGCCGACTTCAGCCCAGGTCATGATCTCACGGTTCGAGAGTTCAAGCCCCAAGTTGGGCTCTGTGCTGACATCTTAGAGTCTGGAGCCTGCTTCAGATTCTGTATCTTCCTCTCTCTCAGCCTCTCTCTGCTCTATCTCTCTCTCAAAAAAAAAATTTAATAAATAGAGTTATCCTTCACTTCTTGGGTGGTGTTCCAAGGTCAAGCTGAAAAATGGCTGAATAGTTAGGTTGAAGTGAAATGATGACACCAGATTCTGAACTCATAGTACACACTATCCTCCAATTCCATGTATACAGATTATGTTCTGTATCTCACTCAGTGAAGCTATAGGTAATTTATGCTACTTTCTGAAATAGGACATAGTGATTTGGAGCCTATGGCAGGCATTTCTGGGCACTGTGTCAGATGGTCTGTGGGATGCTATTTGACATCCCTCCTCTCATAAGCATACAGTTCTTCCGACAATGCCACAAAACAGAAAATCCCTTTGGGGCTATCCAAGGTCAGAGAAGCTCCTCTAGTGGAAAGTGACATGGAAGCCATCTTCAATAAATATCAAAAACAGCCTAGAACTTCTCAGGATTTTCCACCATGGTAAAGTCTGAACCGCCACTCCAACATATACCGCAAGAGGAGAGATGTTACGGGAAGGGGATATTATAAATTGTCTCTCAGTCTTTACTTGCCCTAAACAATACATTGGCTCATAAAAAGCAAACCATGGACGTAACTGAGCTTTCCTGGTAATTATATTTGAAATTCCTCCTTTAGCCTGTTACAATTATTCTTGGTATTCCATTTGCATGTTTTTCTGACTCTGCTCCTGTACTATGGGCTTTATACTGGAGCCTCAAAACATCACTCTGGGCTTTGTCATGCTGTGAAACCTGAATTAGCCTTTCCTAGTTTTCCAGACGACAGTGTTCCACACTTTTTTGCTTGACTTTTTAATTTTCAATGACATGAGAGACCTCTGCTTCCTCATATTGCAAGGAGGTCCTTTCTCATCTCTCAACCCTCCCTCCCATAATGCTATTGCTGGTATTAAATTACCCTGCAAACTGTGCACACATAATAGCTAATCTCCTGCATAATCAGCCCTTTTGCGTGTTAGAACTCATCTTCCATTAATTTCTCCAACATCCAATGAATCCTTTTGCTATAGACATTTGCACTGGCTGTTCTCACTCACAACATGGATGAACCTTGAAAACATTAAACAAACTGAAAGAAGTCAGACACAAATGGTCACATTTTGTATGATTCCATTTATATGAAGGATCAAGAATAGGTCAACCCACAGAGACAGAAAGCAGGTCAGTGGTTGTCAGAGGCTGGGGGAATGGCAGTGGGTACAGAGTTTCCTTCTGGCATGATAAAAATGTTTTGGAACTGGGTAGACTGAATATATTAAATGCAACTGAATTGCACACCATAAAATGGTTCACTTTATGTTGACTTTTATCTCAATAAGAGATACTAGAAAGAAAAAAATGATGGCTTATTAAATTCTCCTCCATCAGATATTTACGTTGCTACTTTCTTTACCTCTTTCATTACTCAAATGAAGGTTTTCCTAATTAATCTATCAGAAATTGCAACCTTCCTATTAATAGTGTTTATCCTCCTTCCCTGTTCTATTTTTCTCCTTAGCACTTATCCTTATCTAATGTACTGTTTTCCCTTAATTGTATTGTTAATTGACAATCTTCATCTACTAGAAAGTAGACTATAGGAGATGAGAGATTTTTTAACTTTTGTAACCCCAATTCTTAAAAAAGTGCCTGGCACAGAAGTGCTTAATAGATACTAAGGAAATGAATGAACCCTCATATGTCATTTTCATGTGTGTTGCTATAGTCTCTCTTTATTCAGTTGGATCATTTCAATACGTGTCCTAGAGCACATCATTTTTATTTAAACCATTCAACTATATCTTCTGAGAGTTTAAGCTCACCTTCCAGTCTGTGCTGGAGTCAAGGTGAGGTAGTCAAGTGAGCTGAGGTTTCAGAATCAATGAGGTGTAGATTTGTATCTCAGTTCACACATACAGCTGTGTGAGTTGCAATTATTTAGTGATGTCCTCTAGGGTTTTGTTACCTCAACCGTAAATATGTGTATTAGAGTTCTCCCAAGAATAAACCAATAGATCTCCAAATATATATATAGAATATATATATTCTATATATGTGTTTGTGTATGTGTGTGTGTGTGTATATATATATCTATATATGTGTATACATATATATATACATATACATGAATTGACTTCAGAGAAACAAAACATATACATATACATACACAGAGACACAGAAAGAGACAAAGAGACAGTGAAAGAGAGATTACAAAGAATTGTCTCAAAATCCCAAAGTCTATAGTCAGCAAGCTAGAGACAGACATAGGAGAGCTCATGGTGTATACCCAGTCTGAAAGCTGGCAGGCTGGAGACCCAGAAGGAGCCAATGTTTCAGCTGAGTCTGAAGGCAGGAAAAACAAAAACAAAAACAGTGTCTCAGCTTGAAGGCAGTCGGGCAAGAGGAATTCTCTTACTAAGAGAGGCTCAGCCTTTGGTTCTATTCAGGCCTTCAAATGATTGGATGACACCCACCCACATTAGGAAAAACAATCTCCTTTACTTAACCTATCTATTTAAATGTTAAAAATATCCCAGGGGTGACTGGGTGGCTCAGTCAGTTAAGCATCTGACTTCAGGTCATGATCTTATGGTTAGTGAGTTCAAACCCCACATCAGGCTCTGTGCTGACAGCTCAGAGACTGGATCCTGCTTTGGATTCTGTGTCTCCTTCTTTCTCTGCCCCTCCCCCATTCGCACTCTGTCTCTCTCTCTCAAAAATAAACAACAAAAAATGTTTTAAAAAATGTTAAAAATATTCCAAAAATACCCTAATAGACGCACTCAGAATAATGTCTGACTGGATACTGGGCACTCTGAATTAATCAAGTTGACAGATAACTAACAATCACGATATATACAATAATATCTAACTTATAAGGTTGATTTGAGGGTTGGATGAATGAATATATTAAGTCCAACACAATGAAAGCTTGATATTTAAATTACCTTCTCATTTTTCCTTTATGTAGAGATATTCTTCACCTCAGCTAAATGTTAGTCTTGCTTTCCATTTCTCTGATCGTATCACTGCCACTGTTTAACAGAGCAAGATTGAGGATAAAGCATAGGATAGTTTATAAACATGAATATATCTATACTGATAGTGGTTACATCACCTGTTATTAAAATATTGATTAATTATCTACTTCTAAACCAACATAAAAATGAGTAGATTAAAATAATCACACTTGACTGCTCTCAGTGGTCTGGTAATTTTCTACTGTTTTCATCATTACTCAGTCATTATTTGCCCTGGTCAAACAATTAATTTGCAGTACTTTCAGTATAATGGGATGCAATTATTCTTAATGATGAAACTTGAATTTACAGAGAGAAGCTAGGGTGATCACATAATCACTATTTCATCTTAGATGTCAATTCATTTGTGGAAAAGATTCCTAGATCTTTTTCAATTCAAAAAATCTGGTCTATAGAAAACTGAAGTGAATAAGATTGTTGGATTCTGCAACTGCGATATTATCCATAAACACTAAGCCATTAGCTTCAAGCAGTGATCCAAGTATTCTCACATCATTTAATTCTAAATACATTTAATAAAGCAATATTTGAAATTATTAGCAATTGTTAATGCTCATATACTCAAATCAGCTCTACTAAAGCTTAGGACCCACCAATATTATTCTTAAAATTCTGTGCTAAATTCTTCATATGTTTTATGTTCCTTATTTCCATCTTAGGTAAATACTCTCTCATCCTTTAATTTTCTTGTAACTCAAGTGCAGCTGTACTAACTTTTAAAATACACCTCCATTTTTTTTTCTACACTATTATATATAATTGCACAGAGAGATGTACTTTTTTGTGCTTTCCATACTGCCTGAGATAGTGTCCATTTTAGAGGTATGGCATAAATAACTTGCATCTGAAATTTTAAGAGCCCGTTTTCCTAAACTATAGGGTTTATGGGTAATTATGACACACCTTCATTTGCATGGCTATCATAAATGTGAAGATGGCCTGATTATGATTACTCTCTCCCAAGTGGCTGTCATACCCTCTTTACCAATGACTTCCTTCTTGGTTAGTCCTTGAGATTGCCTGAGAAACCTTTTCACAAGAAGACACATTCTAGTTTCCCCGTTTTAATTTTTTCAATATTTTATTTTACAAAGTAAAGTAATAATAATGACTTTATCCTAATCCTCAGAAAATGTATAATTGCAATTAAGAAAGTTAAAATTTAGGGGTACCTGGGTGGCTCAGTTGGTTAAGCCTCTGACTTCGGCTCAGGTTATGATCTTATGGTTCGTGGGTTTCAGCCCTGCATCAGGCTGTGTGCTGACAGCTCAGAGTCTGGAACCTTCTTCACATTCTGTCTCTCCTTCTCTCTCTGCCCCTTCTCTGCTCATGCTCACTCTCTGTCTCTCAAAAATAAATAAACATTAGAAATATTTAAAAAAAAAAGAAAGCTAAAATTTAAAACAAATCAATGACCTCCATAACTACTTGGAAGACCTTTGTATTAATATTCAGTATTTAGAACACTATTTTAGTCATATTTTCCTTGCTCAGAAAAATAAAGCCTTTAGCTATATAAGAAATGAGCTTGATTATTTAATTTTATTAAAGTAAGACCTGTCAAACAATTTATGGATGGGTAGAGTTTCATTATAATGAGGGTGGCTTGCCTTGGAATCAGTCTTGTAATCTATTTTATGAAAGTATTAGTCATATCCTCTTTAAGGCTCAGGTGTTTAAAGTCCACATGCACAAGAAAATCACTTACTTTCATCTCTTTGCTGAATCCTCTCTAAACATTAAATCAACTACGGGAAATATGGAATTTCCATATTCTGTACCATATTTTAATCTTGGGGTCAAGATATAATTTTAACTGAGTCTCTCCTTGACAACATTCTGCTGCTCCAATCACGGTTTCTTTTGTATCTATTTTATTGCTGTTTCTTTTTTTTTGTTTTTGTTTTTGTGTTTTTAAACAAAGATCTTGAGCAGTATCTTTATGTATTAAATATGCATACATGGCCGCATGTTCAAATTACTTTTACAATAGAAATGTGACCCTAGTAGACTTCTGGAAATACTTGGAAAAGTATTGCCAAGAGAAGCATTCTTTTTAGAAAAATTCATCACCCTGATGTCTGTAATGTCTCTACAATTTGTATAATTAAGATAATGGTTTTGTCCTCCTGCTCATAAAGTTGAATCAATACATTCCTGCCTCCTGGAGCTTTCTACATTATTTGCAACTGTTGACCATTCTCTCCCTTTTGAAGCTCTTTTTTCCTTATTTCTCTAAGTTTATAATGTCTGATTTTCCTTCTTAAATTTATTTATTTCATTCCTTCTCATTACTTTCTTCCTCCAATCATCTCTTACATTTTATATTCCCAAGTCTTTGCCCTGGGCATTTATTCTTATTATCTGTATCTTCCCAGGTGACCTCATATACAATATGGCTTTATGTACCATGTAAATGCTAACAAATCTGAGAGTAAGATCTCCAACCAAGCCATCTCTGTTGAGTGCCATACCAAAGGTCCAAGTCACATACAAAGCATCTCCACATAGGCATCTCAATACAAGATATTTATGATATGTTCTTATCCTGTTCTCCTTGTCTCAGTGAATGAAACCACTCAGCCAAGATCACTTCCAGGCTTTCTGATCTCACTTTCCTATATTTGCAATAACCCATAGAGTTAGAGTCTATATTCTTAGTATCATTTATATTCATTCTCTTCTCTCAATTTTACCAGTAGTTACCTCATTTAGAATTTACTAGTTTTACTTGAACAACTGAATTAACTTCCTAATAAATTGCATACCTATTCTCATGTTTTTTTCTACCCAACAACCAGGGTGACCTTCCTATAACATTCATTGGTGAAACCATTTCTCCATTTACAGTTCTTCAGTGGATTCCTAGGGGCTCAAATGCCTTAACATGGAGCCAAAGTGGTTTCATGTTCTGGTAGGTACCAGTTTCTACAGTTTTGTCTCCTTCCAATGCCTCTGGTGTTCCCTCTTCCTCATCTACACAGAAGTCTCACTATATTTCCCTGAAAGTGACTACTATTGGGGAAGCATGCCATTCTGCACTGTTCTTTCCTCTCTGTATCTACTATCCCATCACACACACACACACACACACACACACACACACCACACACACACACACACACACACACATTTCTTGGATAGTCAAGCAAGCTCTCTAATGTGTGTGTGAGGTCTACATGATTGTGTAAGTGTTATCCACTTCAGTCACATTTCTCTTATTCCGGTCATATTTATGTACATAAACTCTTTGTGTATACCTCTTTCATTTGTGGCACTCACCTGTATATCCAAAATTATTTCTACTATATTTTAAGTAGTCTGAGGGCAGACTGTCCCATTTTTTTCCTCTATCAGTGTCTAACAAAGTACATTAAAAGTGACCCTAACCATGTATTATTTGAAAAAAATGAGTAAAACTGTAGAGAATAAAAATATTAATAACTTAATGTGTATGATACATCATAGATAAATATTTCCTTAATATAAGTAAATAAGATATTGGTTTTTTTCTCCTGTCACAGAAATATACCACCAGAAATGTTGCTGATAACTGTTATAAGTTATTTATTTCTGTGCCTTCATAACCATTCTGTGCCATAATATTACTGTTGACAGTAATATTTATAGATAATTAAATAATTTATTTCTATGAATTTATTCTTGAAATCCTTGGCATACGTGGCCTCCCTATTCTCTCCCTGTCAGGTGGTCCTTTCTCCTTTCCATGTCATCCTGTGATACCAATGTGGAGAATCCTTTCTTCATCCATCGGAACGCAGTTCTTCACCCAGTCATCCCTCTTCTCCTCAAACACTTGACATTAATCCTCACTTTGATACAATGACCCCAAAAATGTTAATCTGTTCCCATTGTTGTTGCAGATTATATTTAGGGCCCACAAGTTGAATAATATTTTCTCCTGACAAGATTCTCAGAAAGTTATTTGTTTTCTCACAAAAGTCTTGTCTGGGGACAAGCTAAGAGTTTTTCTAGATCTATATCAGCCTTCCAGACTACAACCTTTTTTGTTGTTGTTGTCATCCTTCATCGTAAATCATACTACACAGCCATCACCTGCTGTGGCAGAGAATGCTGGTGTTTACCAATATTTATATTTCTCATCTTCTTTCTGTGCACACAAACTATAATTCCCAGCTCTCTTGCAGTTATGTGGTGCCATCTGAGTTGCAGCCAATGGAAAAGAATGTACCACTTCCTTGGAGTGTATCATTTCCAGGGCTAGTCCCTAAAACACCTCACTCCTACCTCCTCACTATCCCATCTCTTG
This sequence comes from Prionailurus viverrinus, assembly GCF_022837055.1. Lineage (NCBI taxonomy): Eukaryota > Metazoa > Chordata > Mammalia > Carnivora > Felidae > Prionailurus > Prionailurus viverrinus. The sequence continues at coordinate 106,931,577 of NC_062564.1, read as the reverse complement.
TCTTACAACCACATGAAGCAAATCCTGCCAAGGGCCCTAGCACCTGAAAGGATCCTGGGTCCCCGTATCACCCTGCCACATAGTCATTTGTACTATGCCATGTATGAAAAATAGAGCTTTCTGGTTTCAAGGAACAAAATTTGAGAATATTAAGAAGAGCTATTATACTTTTCTTAATTAATACATCTTCTAAATGCCAGGCTGTAGCTTTTCATTCCAAGAAGAATGTGATGGGCCATTCATTTTGTTTCTTCCCATTTCCACAGTTTTCATTAGGCTGAGTAACTTTATTGCATTCCAAATTTTTAAATATTTTTTACGACAATGATAGCACATCGTTTTTCTTCGGTAAACTCTTCCTGAGGCCAGAAACAAGATTTATAATCCTATAAACTGAACTGCAACCTAAATCTCTCTCTCTAATAACAAATGTTTCTCCTCAATAAATATAACCGTTCATTCACTTAGTCCTTAAATCTCTCTCTCTCTCTCTCTCTCTCTCTCTCTCTCTCTCTCTCTTTCATATTATGCTTCTTGGGTTTATATTCCTAATGAGGTTTATCATCATGTTGAGTCACTTCCTATCATTCTTGTCTTCAATCTCCCTGTGATCCTGCCTTTCTTCCACTTCCATCTGAACACACTCTCAACCTGGATCTCTCTAATCACATTTTCCATCTTCTGAGCTGCGGTGTTTTCCTAGAGAAAATCACATAGCTCTGCCAGGTGGGGCAGATTTATAGTTTCCAATTTCAGTTGGGCCCTTGGAACCTTTTACTCAAATCTTTTGTACTCAAATGACTCTGTGTCTGATAGCCCTGACCTATGCAATGGTGTGAGCACAGCTCTTCCTTCCGCAGTGTGTTGTGCTGGTTTCTGGGCTCTCAGGGAAGACTCACACACACACACACCTGTCTGTGGATTTGAACTGCAGTCCTGTACTGTGCTGCCTTGCTCTCCCACCATGATCTCATCTTCCACTTGTCCAAACCTGCTCCACACACACTTGCTTGTGGAAGCTTCACCACTGCCAGTCACCACACTGAAATGCCCGCATCGTTACCAGAGATGCTAACACCCAATGCTCTGAGTATTTCTCCTCCTTAAAGAGTCAGAATGATGCACAGTTTCCCCTGTGGTAGACAAAAAGGGTTTCCTCTCAATATATAATCCTGTGTGGTCACCTGGACATCAACCTATATGGGCTTCTGACCAGAGACTTGCACAGTTTTCCTCTGCAATCCTGAGAACCTATGGCCTTCACCCCTTGATTGCAGTGGCTCACGTTTCTTTCCTGGTGCCACAAAGGAAATAGGCATGTCATCATCTACCCTCTATTCTCTCTATTCCCCATGAGGTTTTTCTCCCACGAAAAAATCTTCTCTACAAAACAGACGTTGTAAAATCATACTACACAGCCATCGCCTGCTGTGGCATGGAATGCTGGTGCTTACCAATGTTTATATTTCTCCTCTTCTTTCTGTGCACACAAACTATAATTCCAAGCTTCACTATATCAAGTGTGCAGGGGTAGATTAATGTTGTGTAATCTACTTTGTGAGTAATGAGCCAAATATTCTCTTACCTTTCTCTGGGCCCTCTCTTGTTACATTCTTCTTGGCTGATTTAGGAATGAAGAACATCATATCCAAGCCTTCAAATAAGAATAAGCCTATATGGAAAAAAACAGTTTCTCTATACATTCATTGCAGAAACATTCATTCATTCATTTATTCATTCAACAAACAGTGTTCTTGGAACTATACTAGCTGATGAGGATGTATTTTTTTTAAGGAGGCTCCACGCCCAACTTGGGACTCATGACTCTGGGCTCAAGAGTCAGATGCTGTATCAAATGAGCCATCCAGGCACCTCTGGAAGTATGTATTTTTTTTGTAATATTTATTTATTCATTTTGAGAGTAAGAGAGAGAGAGTGGGCATGGGCAGAGACAGCGAGAGAGAGAGAATCCCAAGCAGGCTCCATGCTCAGCACAGGGCTCTACACAGGGTCTTGATGCAAAGGGGCTCAATCTCATGTCCGTAACATCATGACCTGAGTGGAAACCAGTGAGTTGCTAAACTGACTAAGCCAGCCAAGCACTTCTAGAAGTATGTAGTTTTAATGCTTACTTTCTCCAGAGTAGGCAATTTTGTAGAGAGACAAGTACAATAAAATGTTAAAATCGTTATGGTAAAACCTTGTGTAATATAAAATGGAATCAGAAAGAGGGGAGTGAATAATTTGATTTGAGATGGAAAACAAACTCTTCTTAGAGGAACTGATATATGAGAAATTTGAATTTGATTATGTAAGTAGTGGCTATATCTCCTACATAAGATTATTACAAGTGTCAAAGTTTATGAAACATATAGAATAATTTTGACAAGTTCAAAAAGTAAAACACAATGGCCTCTTTTCTTCTATATAGATGTGTACATATATAATTGCAGAAGAAAGTTAATAGCCTCCTATGAAAGATGGTCTATCTTTGTCATTCTGTTATTATTCTTACAATACCATGGACTGGTCCTACCGCATTTATGCAATAAGTGTAATCTGACCATTTTGTGTTTTCTTGTTTTGTGTTTTCTTTCTTGTTTGTTTGTTTCTGTTTTTTTATTTTACCCAGTATGACTCTCTGTCCAGTGAGGGACTCTGTGACATCCCTGTCTCTCACCTCACTTGAACTTAAACTATATTATTTAATTACAGACATTCAGAGAGTACCTACTTATGTGCTAGACACTGTGCTGTAAGCTGTGGTTGAGAAAGCAACAGGTGCGTGTGTTGATAAACAAGGTTTGTTTTTTACCTGCAATCAGTTTACGCTAGAAAGAAAAGGACAAAATATTATCTGAGTGAGATAGACCACTTCATTTATTTTTCCCAAAAAGACAACACTGATAACTTGTTTTAAAGACCAGTATTGTCTCAGACAAAAGATGATAATCATTCTCTGCTTGAAGAGAGAAGTTAAAACCAGATAGAAGTGAAATTAATAAAGAACATTGGAACAGCATGGTTGGGTAGAGAATACAGCCCTAGATTTGTTATTCACAATAAGATATATATGAATGATTCTGTTTAGGGCAATACCACTTCAAGCATTCCTATGTAAGAGGAAACAAAACCTTGCCAAGAACTGCTATTAAGGAATAAAATTTAAGTTACTTTAATTTTTTTTTTTTTTTGAAATTTTATTTGAGAGCAGGGCGAGGAGAATCTTAAGCAGGTTCCATGCTCGGCACAGCCCAATGTGGGACTTCATCCCAAGACCCTAGGATCATGACATGAGCTGAAATCAAGAGTCACTCAATGTACTGAGCCACCCAGGGACCCCTAAAATTTAGATTATTAACTTCCATGTGGAAGGACAGTTTTTTGCTATTTTGTTGTTGCTTTTTTTGATTGTTGTTTATTTGGATAATGGGCCAGCCCTGTCATCAGATGGCACATAGAGATAACAAATATCCAGAAGCTGTGAAACTACTTTATAGCCAGTGTAGTTATAGGTCTTCAGTGTAGGTCATTAATGTGTAAGCCATACACCTTTTGGTTAAGGTCAACATTCTGTATTTTTTCAATTAAACAGAGCCACATTAAGCATTATGAGACAAAAGGGATTAATAAAGGACTTAGGGATTTCACAAATGTAGAAAGAGCAGAGGCTGCACAGACAGATCATGGGGTTGCTACTGGAAAGTCATGGAAACTGTCACAGAAGACATCAGCCTGCATAACCAAAGGAAATGGTTTTTGAAATTTTGCAGGGAAAACACCACAATTGGGAATCTTTTGAATAGTATACTACAAACTGTATCAACTTGCAACAGGAAAGCTGGAAATTGCTAAGAAATCTAACTAGCAGTCATATTGCGATCAGTATCTCTTGAGAATATAATGACTTCTCCCTACTTCTGTTTTTCATATCAAAGATGGAGCCATTCACCGGCCAGTACTAATATGAAACCATTGAGGGAAGAAAGTACTAAGAAAGTAGTACCTGAAATGGTAGTAATGCAAAGTTTACGAAGTTTACAAAGACCTAGTATTTTAAACATGACTTTTTTTTTGCTATCCTAATACATTGCTACCCAGTATTTTTATGGTATTAATTAATTTGATTATGATTTTGATTATGCTAAATTTAGCATAGTTTTATAATGTAATTTTGAAATTTAAGAGATAATGATGAATATTAAGCTTTCATTTCCTAATACAATCTAATACACTGAAAGTAGTACACTGAAATCATTATCTACAAAATGTTATTTTTCCTTAGCTTGTCACATTTAGATAATTTCAAAACAATTATTATCAGGTTGATGATATGATGAAAAACATTGATTCTATCACTAATTATTTTATACTAGGAATGTACTTGTTTTTCTGTAAAATCAGAATATTGCCATTTCTATTCTCTATTTTTCATGAGCAAATAAAGTGTTTATTTTTCAAATAAAAAGAAAGAAATAATCTATGAAACACAATGTGCCAATTCTTATATACTTATGGTTTATGTACATCTCTCTCTCTCTCACACACACACACAGATGCAGTATACTTTTATTAAAGTTGGTTACTAAACATATCAATAAAAATTCTATATTCACAGTAACACTATTTTCTTATTAGACACCATTACTTTCTGTTTCTGAGCCAAATGCAATATCTTGAACTACTGAAAATGCTTTTTTCTTAGTACTGCCAATATTCCCAGAATTAAAGCAGCGATGCTTCTCTTAAAATAATTCTGCCTTCTGGGCAACAGGCATTTTTCAGCATTAAATAAGACAAAATTGTTTTGTAGCTGCCATCTGTTTTATTGTATATAAACCTATGTTAAGATACTTTTTAAATTAAATGTCAAATCCAGATTGACATAGGAAACACAGGAGTGCTTGATATTTGATGAGAAGCTGTCAACTTGCCTCTCCCTGTCAAATTGCCAGCCACATCCTCAAGACTGTTTAGTAAGTGATTGTGGCAAGCAGGGCTCCATATATAAAGGTCTCAATTCTGTATGGCGTGTGTGTGTGCATGTGTGGGTGTGTGTGCGTGTGTGTGTGGTCAGAGTGGTGTGAGACAAGCTATTTATTATCTGGAAATTGAATTTCATTCCCTTAATTATTAAGGTTATTTTAGGAACATTTCTTATAGGTGAATCAATAATTCAGAAATACCATTCAGAGCTAGGCATGAAAAGGCAAGTTGAATTCCTTCTCCATAGTAATTTCCATGAAAAATTGATTCTTTGAACCTTAGGCTATAGTTTTAAGGGAAGTTTTTATTCTGTTATTTGTTACAGCAATAGTCTATCTTAGTATTTCTTAGTCTTTCATTTCATTTCATTTTTTACTAAATGCCACTGCTAGATAAATGTGAGTATCTATGGTGTAGATGTGGATGTGGGTGTGTGTGTGAGGGGGGGGCAGAACACAAGACAGAATTGGTAGTCAGGATGTTTCAACTTCTTTAAAAACTTTTTTAATGTTAATTATTTTTGAGAGAGAGAGAGCATTCTTCTGGGAAGGGGCAGAGAGAGAAGGAGACAGAGAATCTGAAGCAGGCTCCGTGCTGTCAGCACAGAGCCCATGTGGAGCTTGAACCCAAGAACTGAGAGATCATGACCTGAGCTGAAGTCAGACACTCAAAAGACTGATCCACCCAGGTTCCCCAAGTTGGATGTTTTACATTCTTAAACACAAACACACCTACCTCATTCTAAGTGGTCGTGTAATTCTCAGGAAATTATATGGTAATTAGTATTGCGGAAAATGGAGGCAATTGCCTAAATGTTGAAGCTCTTTACCTCACCCCTAATCCAAACAAAATATATTTAAAAAAGGAGGATACAATATTGCATTATTCCCAACATGGGAGCCCAAAGGGATAGACTTCTTCCCTAATTTCTAAAAGCTGAGACACACAGGGGCACTTCTCCTCTGGACCTCTGACCTTTAACAAGTCACTCAAAGATGAAACAGGGAGTATGCAATGGACTCACCAAGACATCCCAGTGGAAGTGCTGCTGGCACCTGGTGGTGGCAGCAGTGACAGTCCCATGCAGTGCCAGCTGCCCAAGGTGACTCAACACCCTGACTCCCCTTCGCACCATGTCCTTGAGTGCAGGTGTTAAAGCCTAGAATTCTTAGCCATTTCCTCACTGTCTTCCTGCCCTCCAGACATCATGAGCTAATCACTTCATTTTGCATCAAAAGTTTTTTTTTTCCCCACCTAAGCTAGTTATTCTTACTGTTATTCTTTCTATTAGAGAACCCTGACTCAAAGACACTTTGTAGAGCTATGTTCATGGATGCATGCTAACTTCACATTTTTTAATCTTCCTGCTGAGTTGAAGCTTTACTCACCATGTAGTTTTCATATAGATAGCCAGTATTCCCTGTTTCCTTAAAGTTTCTTTTATCTGATGTCAATATGGCTACAACTGCTTTTGTGCAGGGTTTATGTATAAATATAAATTTATGCACACATCTATGGGTGTGTGTTGTATGTGTGTGTGTGTGTTCTTGGATTTTGACCTTTTTCATTCTTTATATTTTACATGTGCTTCTTTTAAACAGTATAAAGGTGAGTATAGGTTTTAATCCAGTCTGATACTCTTTATCTTTTGCTGGCATATTTACACCATTTAGATTTAAGCTGACTACTAATAATTTTATTTTTTATTTAGTCCTGTTTTATGTTTTCCATTGGTCTCACTTAATTTTTATTTTTCTATCCTTCTTTTCTTTTGAATATTTGAAGATTTTGTAACTCCTCTTTCATTTTTCCTTTTGAGTGAAACATTGCCTTAACAATTCTGTAACAAAATTCTACTGTTAAGGCACTCTCTTGAAAACCTCTTTATACATACCCACCCTCAATATTTTTAGAGCCCAGTGCAGGATTACACTTGGAGACTCCTGGTCCTTCTCCTCCCTCCTTCATTTCTGACCTCCTGGGCTCCTGAGCACCTGAGTGTAGACACCTTGTTCGCATGACTGTTCAAAACCTAGCCTGTCTCTTCAAAGAGCCATCTTTTGGTTAGTCTTCAAGCCTGGGAGTGCGGTAAGAGTTATAGCAGAGTTTTTTGTCCAGCCAGTGGCAGATATGCCTGGGGATGTGTCCTGTACAGGCTGAAAAGTAATTTGAAACTACTGTAACACAGAATTCTGGGGTTCTAGATCCATAGAACATAATTTAGGAAGAAACAGGTCCTGCGCTTTGATGGGCATATCCTGGGTCCCTATAGATTCACAGCCTTGTCAGTTAGCATCATACTAAAGGAGGCCTACTGGGGTAGCAGGGTGGCTCAGTTGGTTAAGCATCAGACTTTGTCTCAGGTCATGATCTCACAGCTCCTTGGTTTGAGCCCCGCGCTGGGCTCTGTGCTGACAGCTCAGAGCCTGGAGCCTGCTTTGGAGTGTGTTTCTTTTGCTCTCTGCCCCTCCCCCCACGCGTGCTCTGTCTCTCTGTCTCTCAAAAAAAGAAAGAAAGAAAGAAAGAAAGAAAGAAAGAAAAACATTAAATTAAAAAAAATTTAAAAAAACATAAAAAAAAAAGAAAAAGAAAAGAGGCCCAGAAAAGAAACCTTAAAGCCAAAGGGTCAGGGCAGGAGTCACTGTTGCCTAGGAATCATCTGAGAGTGGTACTATTTCTACATGAAAAACATTCTTATGGATTCGACTCCTTGCTTGACAGTTTCTGTCATTACAGAGATTTACATTCCATCACCATCGGTGTGAAGAATCAGTTCGTCTCAGACCGTCCATTTTCTGTGTTTAATTTCTCTTTTTGTTCTCACAATTTTTAAGACCATCTCCCTGCATTTAATTTTCTGAAGTGACACTATGATTTGACGAGGCGTGTCTATGTGTGTATGTGTGTGTTTTAATTGTGTTTGAAATTTATTAGGCTTGTTGGATGCGAAGATTGGTGTTGTTTGACAATTTGGGAAATTTTCCAGCTGTTACCTTTTAAAATATGCTCTCTGTCTCTTCTTTCGCTTCTTTCTGGAATTCCAGTTAAATGCACATTAAACCTTCTCATTATAGTCTTTATGTTCTCTGTTCCCTTGTGTTATTTTGGCATAATTTTTTGACATCTCCTCCAGATTTATATGTTTCTAATTTGTTGTCCAACTTTTTCATTGAGTTTTATATTTTCCTCATTATATATATATATTTTTTTTTTCCTTCAACTTCTGTTTTCTATCCAAATCAGCTATATCACATTCTGTAGCTTTCTGTTGCTTGAAAATATGTTTACACTTGTGTTATTTCTTTTAACATACTAATCATAGTTTTAAAATCTCTGGTACTTAGTACAAGAAATCTGTTAACATTAGTATATAAAAAGTCTGTTAGTCATGTACCATATGTTGATGATGCTTTGCTTCCTTGTGTGTTTAGTTATTATTTGATTTATTGTGAGATGCATATTTCTTTGTAAAATAATTTTTGGCACTGATTTAAACAATTCCCTGGAAAACTGAATGAAAGAAGTTCCTTTGTTAAATAATGTAGCCAATTTAATGTCTCAAACTCTTATCTCAGACTGCATTTTGTTGGACCCACATGGAAGATAGTTCCCAGGAATAGATCCTGTTGGTTTTATTGATTTGCTTAAGCATTTGCCTTGGTAAAGACACCGTCTGTCCATTCCTAGAAATGCTGCTCAGTGTTTTAAGGATTCTTCATAGGTAATTTCACTTTTTTTTTCTTGACCTATCAATCCACAGAGACTTCATAAACCCTTGAATCTTTTTCCTCTACATACTCATTTTTGAGATGTCAACCTATGTGACTTCAATTGTCATCCACATAAGGATGACTTTACAAAGTGTATGTATCTCCATCTGAGCTCTTTCTCATTTCAAGTCTGGTATATTTTGGTAGTATTGATACTCTCTATTTTGATATTTTTGTTGTTTCAAGAGCATCTCAATTACAAAATATCTAAAAACTCAATTGCTGTTAGGCCACAAACTGACTTCTTCCCTTTTATTTTATCTCAGAAAACAGTACCTCCAGTGGTTCATTTACCCAAGCCAAAGAGTCAAAAGAAGATATTGACAAGAAATTAATCTTAGATCAGTATAAATTCCTTAATACAATATTCAAGATTACTTTCCTCCCTCAGCTGTGCTCTATGTTCTGACAATATTATTAGTGCTCAAGACCTTCTTGTTATCTTGCAGTTCTTAACCTTTCCATATGCTCTTCTCTGTCTGGAAACTGTGCACTCCACTGTTTAAACTGCCTAACTTTTACCTTTCCTAAAGTTCTCTTCATAGTCATTAGCTCTTTGATGTTCTTCCATAAACCAGTAAGATGAGACTAGTATGTCTCATATCATAAATAACCCACCAGGTTACATTGCTGGCCGTAGACTATTATACCTGCTTCCTAACTTGTCTCTTTCAGTGAGGGATTGTGTTTCCTTAATCTTACCTGTGGGCTTGAGCATGGCGTTGGCCACAGTAGGCACTCAGTTAACATTTGTTGAGTTGAGAGTGAATTACATTTTTATATCGAGTATATATATGTATTATATAATCAATAAAATATATAATTTAAGTGTCATTTTAATAGGTCATCATACTGTATGTTGTGGAATTTAAGGCATATAATGAAACATAAGATCTCTTTACTCAAGTGGTTATAGTTTAATTAGCCATAAATTACCTAAACCTATTATGAATGTAAGCAGATAAAGATAATGAACAATAAGCTGTTTACTCCCATCAAATACATATTACAGAGAACAATTCAAATAGGACATCATTGGACAATTTATCCTAATGATTCCTTGAAATTTTATCATGCCTCTCTTCTGCTAACCCCTAATGAAGCCCAATTTCTTGCCTGTAAAGAATACCATTTCCATGATAAATAAGAACATCCTTATCCAATTTGAAAAATAAACATTTTGTAAATAAACACATTCAATTCCACAAACATTTTCAGTTTCCTTCACATGCTTACAGCTTAGTGAGAGAGATAGTGATCAAAATATGTAATTTAAAGCAGCATAGTGATTGCAATGACGCCCCTAATCAGAATGTAACAGTATGTAATCATCAGAACTAGCTTGAATAGCTACGAGGCTTTGACATATTTGATGTTATAATAATGTACAGAATCTAGCGGGTGAATAACATAAAACAAATCTAAATATAATTATTCTTAAAAATGCCATTTAAATTTAGCTGTGTATTTTTTCTGATATGCACAGTCATATAAATCTTCTGACCTCTCTATTATATGTATTTCAGTTGATAAAACAGATTTCAAGAATGATAATGAAAATGGAGAATCTAAGTCTTAATTACTTGTGAATAATTTTTTCTCATAAATTTTCATACATAGATTGACTTCAGCAAAACCTTCCATCCCTAACAGTCAGGGATTTTTTTCTTCCAATATTTTAAAATAATGCAGTGGCAGGGGGAGGGGGGAGAAGGAGAAATTAAATAATGAGGAAATAATAGTAACTTAAAGAATTTAAGGCAATTGTCATAATCACCACGAGGATTAACTCTATAGTGTAGAAACTAAAGATAGATAAATAGATGATAGATAGATAGATGATAGATAGATAGATAGATAGAAGATACATTGATCTGTATCTATCTCTATCTACCTATATCTCAATATCAGTGTTAATATAGTGAAACATTACTTTCTTACAAGTTTTCTAACATGGAAAATGTATTTCTTAAGTGAAATGCATAGAAGTAACTAAAAAGAGAAGTTTTCTTCCCTTCTTTATGTTTTATTGTTTAAAACTAGAACAATTGATTTAAATTAGTTCAGTCATTACTGAAATTGCTTTTTTATGTAAAACATGCCCCAATATATGCCAACTGTTTTTCTTTTTAGAATAATTTAAAAGAAAACATTATTAGGCAACTAATTCAATATTTTTAAAAGGCATGGTAATGTCTTTCTCTAAGCCTGCCTACAGGCAGTGGGAAGGCAAGTGTTTTTTGCTTTTTTTTTTCCTTCTTAAAAACCTTGAAAACAGATGCGAATAAATAGCATTTCCCCAGGAAGCAAAATCAATCTTTGAGAACTTCACAGGATATGTGCGGCTGGCCAGCAGCACTGCACATTTAAAACGCTGCTGAGTGAGTTGGAGGTCATCCTGATAACACCACCCCCGTGGAGAAGGAGTTGGCACTCCACTATAGATTTCCCTGCCAGGCCTATTCCTGCTTGACACTTTCATTTGACCCAGTCATGGTTTCTTTTCTCCAAGGTTGAAAACTGAGATCAAGTATCTCTTTAATAATGTCGCATTCCAAAGAGTGACTTCAATGAGGAGACTATTGAAGGGCTTAGTTATTCATATAAGGACCATCATGCAGGGAGATAATAAGTGATGTAGCACAGAGATGTTGCCATCAGGGCACCAAGGATTAATTCAGACAGCTGTCATAAAATTTCCTAGGAAGCTTGAAGTGGATGCACGTGATTATATTTCTGATTTACAAATATTCTTATGTTGTCAACTATTCTCACAGACTTATACATGAAACCTCAGATATGCCTATACTTCAGTAAATTAGACCTGTTCTCAGAGTTTTTTTCAAAATGGCTTTCCTGTGATGTATCACACTAAATTGTGTCTTGAGTACGATATATTTTGGTGAGCTAGTTGTTTTCTCCAGATCTCACCAACAACATCCTTCCAGCGGGAGTTTCATCAGTGACTTTAACTCCAACAAGCATAGCTTCAGCAATTGTTGACTGCTTTCAGTTTGCCCTCCTCTCTCTAGTGTCTTGTCACACACACTCTCCCAAGCTGGTTCCAGTTGTTCTTTCCTCTACCATTTCCACTTTGCCTCAGGTCAGCACATGATGTTCCCTGGAGCAAATTTTTGTGCCATTTCCACCGCTACCCTTCCACCCAGTCCACTGATTCCTCTGCACAGCCGGGGAACTCTGCTATCCCACTACCCTCAGCACCAGCCATCTTGTCTACACTGAAGCTGAAGACTCATATGGTAGCAATGCTGAGGTTACTGACTTTATTCTTTGGAACAGCTAGTTCAAGACTGTGCTGAAGTCATGATATATGTTATTTGCCTCAGAGTCACTTACCTCTGCATTGCTATTGGAGGCCTTACAAGGACGATGCACACTGCACTACTGGATTTGTCTTTGCAATGTCACTTGACAGGCTGCTTGTCTAGACAGCTTCGGAATATTGCACAGTGGCTGATTCTCAAGCTGTACACACCACTTGACTACAGTCTGTCACTGGGAATGTTACTTATCATTACATCCTCACTGCCTACCACCAAGTCTGGAAAATACCTAATAAATATTTGAGGAATGGGCACTTCATTGTGGTTACTGAGACTTTTCTTCTAAAGAAAACAGAGTAGAAGTTTAGGCCTAAGAAGTTTAGGTTAGGAGAACAGTTCTTTGGTTTTACAGAACTTTGTTATCATCAAAGTTGGAGCAAGTTCAAGTAACAGCCGTGCGGTTTTAAATGGAATGACTGTTTCATGTGACACTTACGCACTATAACTGAATACCCAAGGAAACTTCCCAGAGGTTCACTGAAGCCCTCCCTTACTGGCTGTTTTCTTGTTATCTTTTAGATCTCTTTCTCTCTCTACGCAATCAAATTATTTTATCAGACATGTTATATAAATGTCTGCTATTCATAAAATTTATCAGACATGTTATATAAATGTCAGCTATTCATAAAATTTATGTTGTTTTATTTCATACTAATATGTATGTATTTGATAGAATGTGACTAATAGGCTATTTTCAAATGGGAGGAATTGCATTCAAAATATATCCCTTTTGTGAACACATAATGATATTAAAAAGTCAGCCTCCAAAATGTAGTAAAATTAGATATTTAAGTGGCATTAATGAATCTCAGAGTCTTTGGATGTTTTGTTATGGATTGGCATTAACGACAGGAATAATGAAGCTGATTAAAAACATCAGCTGGCCTTTTTCTTTTTGGTGTGGATTTTCAATAAGGCATACTTTCTTTTCTTTCCTTTTAGTTTTTTGATTGTCATTAGCTCTGGTTAATCCTATCATAATTGAATGGAAAGATAGAAACTTCACTTAAAAGGAAAAAAAAACAGCTCAGATTTCCAGTTTTCTCAGAATCAAATGAACAGCACCTGGTGCCTTTGAAATCCATTATATTATTTGAATTTGTTGGAAAAAATAGAGATGAAGAGGAAAAAAAAATTGGACTAAGAAGCAAAAATAAAGCAAAAAAGATCTCTGTCCATTAAGGCTAGAGATATGTTACTTTCAAATATCTATTCATTATCTGCTGATGCCATACATGTATACAGTATTTGCTGAAATTCAGTTTGCTGACATTTTTTTAAACTATTTGACTTTTTCCCCTAAAAATTACAGATTTAGTTACAGTTTTGACTCTGCTATATATAAATAGGATCTAGCACTTTAGACTTTGCTATAGGTATTTTAAGGATATGAAGCATTAAACAAAAAAAAATCTTATAAATGTACACTTTGTTCTTGAAAATGGTTTTAATTACTAGTATCATGAGTGTAAAATTTGTGGATATTAGATTTCATCCAGTTTCAGCAGGTCTATATTGATTTCAATTCTAACTTGGAATGTGGTAACATATATAAAAACTCCAGCAGTAATTCTGTGGTTAAAAACACTGTATAGGTTCTGAGATTGTAGTTGCCTGGGTTAAGCTATTTTCTGATAAGAGTTTAAAGATATTTGGTGGTTGGTTGCTTGAATTACTTTGAACAAATGGCTTAGCTTCCCAAACAACAACGTAGATCGTTGAACCCATGGAATTCTAGAATTGTGGGGTTTTTTAAATATTTTTAAAGTTTATTTATTTTGAGAGACAGAGTGTGAGTAGGGGGCAGGGGGGTGTGCAGAGAGAGAGAGAGAATCTTAAGCAGGCTCCATGCTCTCAGTGCAGAGCCCCACACAGGGTTTGAACTCACAAATCATAAGGTCATAACCTGAACTGGAATCAAGAGTCAGACGCTTAACTGACTGAGCCACTTAGTTGCCCCTAGAATTGTGTTGTTGTTTTTTTTTTTAATAAAACTTTAAAATCTTATAATGGACATATAGTTACTAATATGAGTAATGGTTATGTGCTGCATCATTAAAAATAATTTAAGAGGACTTCTATGCATCTAAAGTACTCCTAGGATTTGAGAAGTGTGGAATACATGCTAATAGAAGCAATAAATTTTGTTTAGTTGAATAAATTGTATTTGCACACATTTCACAACCCTTTGGATGGCAATTTGCTGTTCTTTTGGGATAATTACCCTCTGTTTGGGTTGACAAGTTCTTTAATTGACTGAAATAGACATCCACCCAACCCTTACAAAATGATATGAGTTGTTTGTCAATATGTTAGCCAAAGAAAAAGCAAATGCTTAGTTCAAGGTCTTCTCCATTTGAATCAGTTTTAATTTTCACTTCTGAGAGAAAAAAAAAACTTATCTAAGTTAGAACAACACATATTGAAAAGACGGACAAGGATCTACTAATGGCATCCTTGAAAATATTTTACATTACTACCTCTGCTTGGATTTTAATGGTTGTAATGGGAAAATCTAATATCTACTATAATGCAATAATATAGCATAAAGGCAAGACAATGTGTACATCTGCTTATATGTGTGTGTTGTAGGCAGCTGTTTCTTTTTTAAAGTATTTTGACAGAGAGAGAGGAAGAGGGAGAATGAGTGTGTGGGGGGGAGGTGCAAAGAGAGATGGAGGGAGAGAATCCCAAGCAGGCTCCAGGCAGCCAGTGCAGAGCACCTACAAGGACTTCCATCTCACATACTGTGAGATCCTGACCTGAGTTGAAATCAAGAGGGAGGCTTAACTGACTGAGCCACCCAGGAGCCCCTTTCATCTTTTCAAATAGCTTTGTTATCCTCGTTCTTCATCATTACAAAAGAGCTTTTGAGGATGTGGCAATGCTTTTACTCACGTGTGCATTAAAAATGGCACACTGATCCGTATACTGAAAGTTTTAACAGTAGCTTCACATTTAGAAGCAATACTAGCTTAATTCTTAGAAAAAGCATTCAAGTTTCAGACTTTGGCAAATCACAAACACCATTAGTATGACACATGACTTTCAGCCATTTCTAAAGAAATGTCTCATATTTGGAACCATGGTTTTCATTTATGTGGCTGAAGAACAAATTATTTGTTTACATATGTTCGTTTTTGTAAGCTATGTGTAGGCCAATAAATAATGTATACTCTGCCACAAATCAAGTACATTGTCAGACTACACATTTTTATTGTGTGCATCCAGTGTAGTAGATGCTAACTTTACCTTAGTGATTTAAAGACTCATGACCCCAGATCTCAAACTGGCATAGGAGACAGGCAATAAATCAAGTAATACTTAAAACTGCAAAAGGGTGTAAAAGGGAAAGGAAGTCAATATTAGAAAAGACAGCAAAGGAATGTTATATTAAGTTTGGTGTGCTTATTTGTTTCAATTATGAGATAAAAGTTTATTTCAATTGACTTCACCAAAATCTGAGAACTACTATCTAAGAGATACTTAGAGACAGTTAATGAAAATGCAATGATGAAAAATGTATACTACTTGGTACCAAAGAGCTTGTTGTTTAGTACTCATAACTACTGAAATGGTTGTTGATGCTCTCGTGAATTTTCCTATGTAAATGCTTAGATAATTTACTCAGTCTGAAATGTAATTTTGAATACATAAGAACTGAGTTTTTATTGGTACTGTAATTTACCTAGACCAATGTTTTCAAATATGTATAAAGATCTATCTTCAGAATTATTGTATATCTTGGGCACCTGGGTGGCTCGGTCAGTTAAGCATCCAACGCTTGATTTTGGCTGAGGTCATGATCTCATAATAGTGAGATGGAGCCCTGTGTGGGGCTCTGTACTGACTGCCCAGTGCCTGCTTGGGATGCTCTCTCTCCCACTCCCTCAGCCCCTCTCCCATTCGTGCACATACATACATACACACTCTCTCTCTCTCTCTCTCTCTCAAAAGTATATATATATATATATATATATATATATCTCAAAAGTTGTCACATGATATAATTTGTATTTTGTCATTTATGTAGGAAAAATAGTTAATAGTTACTATGAATTTAGTAACTCTTGAAAATAAGTGCATTTACTCAGAAGACAGTTCTACTTGTTTTAAATATAGTAATATGTGTATTTGTAACGTGCATTATTTAGTCAACAATAAATCATACATTCAGGAAAATAGTCCTTATAAAATATCAACTAGATACAGAGGGAGCTATTGCTATACTTGAACTATCACCATACTTTCCCAATTCCTCCTGCTAAGACAGGGGAAAACTCAATGCCGTACATTTATATAGTGTTTAAAAATGAATAGGGGAGAGGATGAATGGATTGAGCTCAGAGGACTTTTAGACAACGCAACTATTATGTATGATACTAATTCAGGGGCTATGTTAATAATGGAGAAAGTTGTGTGGGGGAGGGAATTAATAGTTATATGGGACTCTGTATTATCTGCTCAATTTTGCTATGAAACTAAAACTTCTCTAAAAAGTAAAGTCTATTAAAAATTAAACAAGAAAATGTATAGGGGGAAATATCTACTTATGTGTGTGCATACATGCATATATATGTATGCATAAATGCACATATGTATATGTTAAATGAGACCATTAAGTGTTTATATATATAGGTTATATGAATCAGTCTATGCACACACAGTTTATGACAGTGTATAGACATATATTTTTAATCTTCATAGCAGCTTTTTGAGATAAACATCTTTGTCATTTTAGTGACATGCCATCCAGGACTTAGAATACTTAGGCGTTTTCCAAAGCTCACACAGCTCTAAGGACCACAGCAAGGACAACTCTGATTTCTTTTGTTGACCATTATTTATAATCATATTATTACCTTTCTTTGGCTGAATTTATATCAATACAACTGGAAACATCTTTTTAAAAAGTATTAAAATTTACAAAGTATATTTTAATATTTTTGTTGGCAACTTTGTATTTATTGGTTCATTTAAGGGACAGCTTTTTTATATTAATGAAAGAATAAGGCCAGCAAGAGGTGGGAATATGAACTCTATGGTGGTATGCAAGTCTGTGATGGCTTAGGTGAAATCTCTACTGGGCACTAGGAATGTTCTGCTTTCTCATGTTTTCTCACATCATGAGATTCTAGGCACTGACATGACTTGATTTGTTAAATTGTGCTGGTGGTGTTGAAACTGAGGAATTTTTACCTTTAATTTGGGATATTCACTTCCCCTTTATTTAAAACAGATTTTTTATCTGGGGTGCCTGGCTGGCTTAGCAGGTAGAGCATGCAACTCTTACTCCCTGGTTGTGAGTTCAAACCCCATATTGGGCATGGAGCTTACTTAAAGAAAAAAAAAGTAAATAAATAAAATAGATATTTTGCCTGAATTATTGAGTAGCCACATCTCTTAACAGCAATGCTAGTATATTGTTACTGTGATGTTAATTTAACTGTTCATTTTTAAACCAAGCAAAACTTTAACCACATGTCACATTCCACTTTCATTTCTTAAATTAGGTAAATATCCTCTATTGGTCAGTTTGTACATCAATGTATTTTTCAAATTGTAAAACAAACAAACAAACAAAAAAACAAAAAATAGATTCATGACCCAATGCCATAGCCCCAAACACAGTGATGGCACCTGCCAGGATTGAGCAAGAAGCAGGTGAATCACCTTGGGCAATATCCCAACTTTTGACTTATTTCACATTTATTGAATACTTAAAACTTCCAGCAGTGGTGCAGGGATTTAAAAAGGTTTGTTTATAGGGATTTAAATGTTAAAATTTAGACAGTCACATGACTGTGGAATCATGAGGAAAATTCTAATATTTGGGATTGTGTGATTTTTTTTTGTATGATGGATTTAGAATAATTTTCTACATAGTTGATAGGAATTTGTAGGTACTACTATTTTATTCAGTGTGGATAGTTCCTCTAGGATATGGGTTTGTTTGAAAGATAGCAGTGAAAAAAACAAAAACAAAAACTCTTCTATTTCCAGAGAAATTCAGCGATGGGAGTATTTGTGAATTCTCTGGAAATCTGATCTGATATTAAATCTCAATTACCTCCATATACCCACTCATAATGTTTACCCTCTCCTGCCCTCCAAGCCACCCTTCTATCTCCAGATTACAATGATTTGGGCTCCCAACAGAGAGCCCAACTGGCATCCTCTGCCATAATACGAGTACCCAAATCCTAGGCTGCTCCATATGCCACATTCTCAACCATCTTTTCTCTGAAAGCACTTCCTCGTAGGAACTGCTCCAATGTCATTTCTAGTATAAATCATCAGTAGTCTTTTATTAGTTTATATAAAGGATTCTCATTTAGTCTAATTGAGAATTTAAAATTTTTCCCTTGTTTTTCCAAATTAAAATAATATCAGAATATATCCTGTCTTCAAGAAAGCTTTAAAATTATGTTGTAAATAATCTTCTTGAATCGATTCCAGGTTAATACACTACTGGCTATACATTTCCTCTACAGGTGAACAAATACTTATGAGAGTAAATGAGGAAAACAAGGTTATCGTTTATTTTTATTGAAAAGAAATGGAGAATTATACTGACCCCAGGAAAATAATAGGACCTAAAACTTGCTTGTCTTTTACAAATATGTATGTCGAGAAACACATTTACACTGTTTAAGAAAAATGGGATACAATTTTAGCGAAATGATAGAATATTTTTTGTAAAGAAAATTCACTTTAAATCCATCCTAGTAAATCTATTCTTGTAAACTTATTTAAGGAATAAAGTTTGGCAATCACTGAGGCCAATAAATCAGAACAGAATCTCTAAATTCAAATATCACACATACTTTTATGATTTTTGCAACTTTTGGTGATTAGTTGAGTTTTCATAGGGTTAATAAATGCCTGCTTTAATAATATTTGGCATAATCATAATGGAAATTTTGTTTCCACATGGTCCATTTTGACAGAACCAAATTGTCACAATGAGATATATTATAGCATGGTTTTTTTGGAGTGTACTATTAATGAGGGACTTAACAATTTGTATTGCAGAATGTCATTTGTAACATTGCTTTCATCATATATTTGGCATACATTTATATTCTGGCAACTCTTATTTAATTTTTACGAATAGTTGAGATGTACATGATATCTTTCCCCTTTTCTCTTTCAGTAACCTTGCTGCCTTTCGTGAACCCATATTTTACAAGAAATTTGTTGTGCCTTTTTCCACAGGTGAAGCATATAACCTCACTTGACCAATCAATCCAGTATACCCCTTTATCTAAATGCGTTCACTAAAGGTAACTCTCGGTATTCTGAATTCCAGAAATCTGGTTTTCTCTCTTACTCTCTACCATGTAGTGTGCAGATATGAAGTCTAGAATAGCTGTAGTCATTTGCTACCAAGCAGAAAGTTAATCTGAGAGGGATAAAGTCAAGAGAATCCCAGGGAAATTCATCTGGGTCTTAATCATATTTAACATCAAACCCAGTTTAACTCTTGGCATTGTTAGTCACATAAGATAACGATTTTCTTGTAATCATTTACCAGTTTAAGTCAGTCCTGCACTTATTTTCAGATGAGTATATAATGGATAAGAAATTTGTTACCAGGAGTGGGGTTTCAATAACAGGCTAGAATTCTTTCCAAGTAAGGGAAGCGAGAAAGACCACTCTAGACAGAAGCCGAAGATCTTTGTTTTACAATTGCACAATGGTTGGTTAAAGTGGAGTTATTGTAATTTGGGTCTCAAGGCATGTGCTACTAACAAGAGAGCATTAGGCAATTGAGGGGGAAAAGTAGGACAATGGATTCTATAGCCTAAAAAGAAACAATATTGCTTTGTTATGCACTTCTCAAACCAAACATAAAAGAAAGATTGGCCAAGAGTGGCTCCCCTGTCTTTCCTCTGTAATACAAGTATAGTAAGTTTAATTTTCAAGGACCCCCATAATTATTAAAGCTGAATTACCCACAACAGAAGGCTATCAAAAGCAGAGAGATGAGAGACATTGTGGGGGAAAACAGAGAGAAACAGAAAATATACAGTCCTGGGGCTCCTGGGTGGCTCAGTGGGTTGAGTGTCCCACTTGGGCTCAGGTCACGATCTCAGAGCCCTGCATCAGGCTCTGTACTGACAGCTCAAAGCTTGGAGCCTGCCACAGATTCTGGGTCTCCCTCTCTCTGCCCTCCCTCCCCCACTCACTCTCTCTCTCTCTCTCTCTCTCTCTCTCTCAAAAATAAACAAACATTAAAACATTAAATATATATATATATATATATATATATATATATATGGCCCTATTCTAGCATAGTTTTTAAACATTGTCTCCTAAGAAAAGTATAAACACTCACATTATGGTGGTTAAAATGAAGGTTAAGACAAGGCAATAAATAAAATAAATACCCACTACACCCCATTCTTTCTATTGGCTTTGGTAAAGATACTACCTATATATCTACATATACACATACACTTTAGTATACACACATATCCAAAATAAGGCTCATACAGATGAACATTTCCCAATTAAAGATGGAAACAGCACTATCGTTATAACATTATTTTTGAAAAACCTTTCATAAGACTATATATCCCCCTAATTTGTAAGTTACTTAATGTGTTGTGTTTTCCACACGGAATTATCCACTCTTTTTATAGATATAAATCAAGTAAGCATTGGTTTTCAAAATGATTTACAGGTTAAACAATATTTTTCCAAGATGCTGTGGATACCAAACTTATAACAAGCCTCATTAGGAATAATTTTTAATAAACATAGCAAAAAAAAGCTAAGTCTGATTTCCTTTTACAGTAAATATTTAATTTTTTTTCATTTCTAGTTTACAAGTGTTTACAATGGACAAAAATGTTTTTACCTCTTCAGTAATACTTTTATATTAATTCAAGATATTTTGATTTAATATATGGTAATAAATCTTCACACATTCCCCATTAGTATTTTTTTTTTATTTTTAAGGGCGATGTAACACTAACAACCACTACCTATAAAACGCATCATTATTTTGGTGGCTTTACAAATTTTTTCTCCAGTTGTAAGTTCTAAAAAAATAAAAATAAAAACAAAAATAGAAATAAAAAAAATTGTAAGAGTTAGAGGATACTGAAATTATAACAAAGTGGAATTCCACCTTCATAATATTTCTACTTTATCCTAAAAGAGAACTTTAAAAAATACGACATTGCTATAACAGACCACCTTGCTAATGTTATAAAAGATTAGCAGGAGCCAGAAATTGTGCCGCTGATATGCGGAATTTTGTAGTTATAGCTACACATCATTAGGAAAATGTTCAAAGGGAACTAAACAAATTATGGTGGTGATCCCTGAACCATTTGATGATGAGTCGCTTAATCTATATCAAAATTTTTTCCACTCATGATGATCATCCTTTCCTCAAATTCCTTTAAAAAAATACGTTACACAGTACAATATCAGAAACCAAAGACAGCACAAACTATTTTGAAGAAGAGAAAAATCTCTAGCACAGAAAGGTATCTTGTAGTAAAGAGCAGACTTCTTTGGGGACCATAACCGATTAGCTTGCAATTCATTATGAAGATTTCTCTTTCTTTTTATGGGGAGAGTCTACTCTGTGTGAAGCTGCCACACCATTTTCTGTCCCTTTTCTAGAAGACCTCCCTTTGGTCCGTTTCTTCTTCACACTTGGGGCCTGAAGAGTAGCATCTTCCTCCATCCACCTCTGAAGTTGAACATTAAATAAATTCCATGTTATGTATGCCTGGATAGTGCAACTGGAGGACAGAACAGCAATTTTAGCTGCCAACACGTTTACGTTCCCAGTAATGCCATCCGGATTCCGATTCTGCCCTCCGGCCAGGTGAAAGCCAACAGTCAGTACAGAAACAATTAAAGTCACAAGTCGACCCAAAATAAACACAATTGCCCATAGAGAAACCTCTTTCTGATACTTTTCATCGCTAAAATAAAACAGGTCACAAATGTGGGAAAGTAATTCCACGAAATAATGCATCATCAAGAGAACGAGTCCTAGATGGTTCAAGTACAAGAGGTAAGCTCCAGCGATGTGAAAGAGGTGAAGGCCAATGTAGACAAGTTGACGAGGGATATCTTGCTTTTTGGTTCTCTGGAAATAGAGTTCGGGGAAGGCATGAAACCAGTAAGCCAACTGTGATATGTAGAAAAACTTCATCTGAAATGTCATCATATTATGGGGATGAGCCCTCCATAAGAGAGTTGGGTCTGCCAGACAGTTTTCAGAAATTAGAATGAATGTGCCCCAAATACAAGAGACAAGGTAGAATACACTGAACTGACCAGATTCATTAAATTTGCTTTGTTTCGGTTTGGGGAACTGCATTCGCCTGTTAATTTTATCCAACACATACTCCTGAATTGTGGCGTGAATGATGATTGCCACTAGCATGTAAAAGAAAACCGTGGCCAGGTCTTTGATGCCGTAATAGTAAAGGAACTTTGATTCTGTGGCTCGGTCTTCTGCTGCAGGGAAGGTAACGCTGTGCTGAAGAGTAATAAAAACGATAGACGCTTCTGCTGTTCCCTCGAACATAAGCCCCAGCACGAAGAACATCCCCACACAGGCGACGAGGTCCGCATGATTCTGCAGGATGAATTCGTGGCTCAGGACTGGGGGGTTCTTGGTGCTCTTCTTACGAAACGCCATGGTAGCGCCTCCCAGATACTCACCGACGAGCCGCAGCTGCCTCCCCCTGGCTGCTCCTCACAGCGCCGCCGCTGCCGCAGCTCCGGGGGCTTCACTTCCCATCCCTGAGCCGGTCCCGGGTCGCCGCGGCCGCCCAGAAAGAAATAAATCAAAGGCAAGGGCCGAGCAGGACTGAGCATGCGCACCAGGGGGACGGCGGAGGCAGGAAAGGAAATCGAGCGCCGCGCCCCTGCCCGGCGTCAGGCCCGGGGTTGCGAGCGTTGATCTCGCACGTTGATCGTCGCCTCTTGATAGCCACTGCCGCCGTCGAGAGGCTCCTGAATTATTTTCCAATGGCATCTTCCTTAGTAGTCATGACAAAGCAGGGCAGCACTCTGGTTGTTCTTCATCAGGATGATTATGAAAACAGCATAATAGTAATAATGATAGAAGCAAACTCTCCTAGTGCTTAGCATTTACCAGGTGCTGTTCTAAGCACTTCGCTTATATTTATAAATGTATCATTTCAGGAAAACCCAATGAGGTAAATACGGGGTGATAATCATTTTTTAAAAATTATTATTATTATTATTTTTTACAGATGGGAAACTGAAGTCCAGTGAGGTTAGGTGAGATGCCTAAGATCACACAGCTGGTAAATATCAGAACCAGTAATTGAATCCAGTCTGGATCCAGAGACAGCATGTGCTCTTGACTATTGTACTGTATTGTGCATGATAATATACCTATTGTACATAATAATATTGTACATAATAGTTTACCTATTACTGTAAATCATTCACTCGTGGAAGTATTTTATTACAGCAACAACAAACCATACTAAAAAATAACTCCCTTGTTAGCAATAACAATTGTGGCATTAATTGTATTTATTATAATTTTAAAGGTGGAGTGATGGTTGGAAGGAGAGAGCTATTTATCAGTTCATAGGAAAGTATTTTGGCTGTAAAGCCCCAAACTGATTTTACCTACTCTAGCAGATAAGAACCTCATTTTTCATTTTTTATGATTGTTGTATATAAATTTGCTAAAATACACGTTTGAAAAACAGCTCATTTTTTTAAATGCTAATGCCTTGCTCAATTCAAATTTCTTGTCGGTCTTCAAGTTTCTCTTGGAATCCACAGCATTTTCTTGTTTCTTCTGGGTCCCATGAGACATTATCATTACTGATAGTTAAAGTTTGAAGTTTGGAATATACATTTCAGAAGGAAAGTACTACATGATACAAAGAATAAAGTGCACGTTAAATTTAGAATGGCCAAATGCCTTTTATCACTGTTTCTCTGCAAGCTGTGCACTAACAAAAGATGCAGTCCAACTGGTGCAATTACTTTTAAGATACTGAACAAAATACTCTGATCAATGGACAGTGTGCCTGCATTTCCTAAAATAGCCACAGTTACATATGGAATTTGTTGCGGACAGTGTTCCTGAGTTAGGAAAAGTACTAACTATTTTACCACAATAAGAAGTCTCTATTTGGTTTTCCTAGCTATTACTCAGCTCTTGGTTCTGACAGCTCAATTATGAGTACTATTTGAGGTTAACTAAATCAGTGAGGAATGACAAATAGAGGTGCAAAAATTAGGACATCAATAAATGAAAAAAAAAGATCAAATTTGTTGAAAGCAGTCAGGAGGAAACAGTGAAAGAGAAGAGCGGTGCCTTATGGAAATTATCAAGAGTTTATTCAGAAAAATACATACTTACCTTTTTGAAACTAATTTTAAATATAGAATTCATCAGTCTTTCTATAGGAGTATACAATGGCTGTGACCGTTTTGTGGCATACTAACTAAATATAAAAAATACTTGTATAATTCCTGAGCTGAAACTTCTGTTTATATTTCTGTTTGGCTTATTTTTGGTAGGCTTTCCAACTCTACCTCTGCAAATGCAATAGATTTTGCCTTCAGATAATGTACATATCAAAGTGAAGAGCACAAATACTTATGCATAGATGTGAAATGTTATTTTATTACTAAAAGGAAGGTCATTATGAATTAGTTTAAAATTGTGTATAAATAAGGGTGCCTGGGTGGCTCAGTTGGTTTAGCATCCGACTTTAGCTCCAACTTAACTTGGTGCAGTTTCTGGCTCACCAAGGAGAGAACTCGTGTTGGTTCACTTACACATGGAGGGAACACCTACGGAAAGCCTGGAAACCTTGCTGAATTGAGGAGAGACAGGAGTTAGGAGATGCTGAGGCCATTGGTATTTGCTAGGCATAGTAACTGCAGAGAAAGTTAGGTGATTCAAGTGCTCCAGAACTTTTAATAAGTGTTCTCTAGATTCTGCTACTAGTATTAAGTCCTACATGCATAAGGTTAAAATACATGAAGCCAACCAAAGAACGATGGAGGAAATATACAAGTTTCCAAGAATCCCAACAGGACTAGGAGACTTTTAAGTTTGGAACAGTTAAAAATTAGAATTCTCGGGGCAGAGGGGGTGGCTCAGTCAGTTGAACATCTGACTCTTGATGTTAGCTCAGGTCATGATCTTACGGGTCGTGAGATGGAGCCCCCTGTCAGGCCCTGTGCTGACAGCATGGAGCCTTCTTGGGACGGTCTCTCTCTCTCTCTCTCTCTCTCTCTCTCTCTCTCTCAAAATAAATAAATAAACATTATAAAAAAAGAAATTATAATTTTCTGGGGTACTTGTGAAACTCTACTTTCAGTAGAGACCCAAGGAAAAAGTAAGGCAAAACTCGCCCTAAGGAAAAAGCTAATTCACGTTTGCCCACATGAAGTTTTTAAGAAGTCTTGAAAGGATCAAGGTGCCCTGCAAGGATCTTTACTCTGCCAGAAAGATCCAGCCCTCAACAGTGTGAAATTCACATTGTCTAGTATCTAATAAAAATTACGAAGCAGAAGCTTGTTCAGCTGGAACTATCCATCCGAATGCCTGTATGTGGCCTCTCCATATGGTATTGTCATAGAGCAGGGGCTATAGGCCCCAATAATGAGTTTTCTTGTGAAACAGGCAGGAATTTTATGGCCTTTTGTGACCTACCATTAGAAGTTAAATCATAGCATTTTTCTGGTCAAAGTAGGCACAAAACTTTCAGGCTCAAGGTAGAGTAGTATAGAATAGTAGTATCAGGGGAAGGTGGGGAACATAGACATCACCTCAATAAGTAGTATCCCACAGTATTTGTGGGTAATTTTTAGGTATCTACCTTCTTTCCTTTGGTAACAAATGTTTACTTTCACATTAAATATACACTGTTTCTCCCTTCTGCAAACAAAAGTGTCTTGCCAATATAGCCACAGTCTTGTTTATTACATAAGAACTTGAAAGCTAAATTTGATCCAGGCACTGAAGGGCTCCTTGGGTTCTTTCCTTTGTTACACTTGTTCCTCATCTGAAGACTTGTGAACTAAAGAGAGGTTTCTGGCACCCATACACCAAAGGCATAGGATAAAGGCAATAGACAGTTATATTCAAGATGTAGGCAAATGGGATGCACACAGTACTCAATGGTCAATAATAATTATGGGATCTATCTTTAAATTCCCGAAAATCCCGAAATCTTTGATGTGAACTCAGTCCTCTTCCCTGGGAAATGGTAAAAGATTTTATATATATATATATATATATTATATATATATATATATATAAAATATATTATATATAGTACATATATAATACATATGTATTATATAAAAGATAAATAAAAGATATATATAGAAGATATATATAATATGTAATATAATATATAATATATAATAAAAGATATATATATATATATATAAAAGATATATATATATAAAAGATAAAAAACCCTAGAGGCTAAATAATGTTAATTTGTTCATGTTAATTTTTGTTTTTCTGATATAATTGTCGATTATACTATTAATTATGGCGTATCAAATATACCACAGTACATCAAGAAATTAACATTCCATCAAACACCTTCCAGTAGAACCAGGAGAAGAATGGAAGGCTCCATGTCTATTGTCAAATCTTGGGAAAAGTATGTTTTAAAATGCTGTATTGATTTTGTTATATGAAACACTTGATTTAAAAAAGTAGGTAGAAAGTCACACTATAATTTAGATACTATATCTTAAATCAATACTAATAATTAGTTCTTTTCATTAGGTATGCAATATAACATTTTGATGTTAGTATTTTATCATTTATTATTTATATAAATAGCTTAGCTAAAAACCTCTTTTCAATTACTTATGTGTCTTTTTTTTAGCATATGTGCTGCTGAAGTGAGCACACTATGTGTCTTTTTGAAATGTGATTTTCCAAAATAGATAAACTGACATTGATTGTGAATTTTGATAAGATATGAAGTACATTCGGAACTTTATCATATAGACTTTGCCTCATCTTTTAATATTTTTCTATCTCACAATGTAAAAAATATGTTTGTATACCTCTGTACTAAAAACCTTCTAATCATTCAAATTTAGATAACTCAAGTAAATGAAATAGATATCCAAATACTAGGGATGACAACTGGGTGTTGTGTGGAAGCATTGAACCACAGGAAATCTACCCCAAATACCAAGAGCATACTTTACACACAGTATGTTAGCCGATTTGACAATAAATTCTATAAAAAAGAAACACACTAGAATTTAATAGCATTTAAAGAAGTAATATATTGGAAAATAACTGCTTCAAAAAATCAGACCCTAGTCACTTTAAATCAATGTTTGTAATTAGCATAACAAGTAGTCATAATTAACTGTGATCACCAAATTTTTAGCTCCATTAAGCAAAGCATAATACAATTTAGCTTGTGCATGAAATTACAGTCTCTTGAGATTTGACTGATTCAGTCTTGAGTAATTCAATTAAAGAGATATTTATTATATTTAACTCATTTTTATAACTGATAAGACATGTGAAAACAAAGACTGTTTAAAAACACATTCTGCAATATGATTGAATATTTAATTTCCAAGGAAAAACCTTAACATAGCATTTCTAAATTCTAAAACACCTTTTTGCAAATGTTTTTATTTAGTTACCTAGCAAGTAAAAATAATATGAAGCATTGTTTAAGGATAAACTCCTAAAATAGGCTATTAAAGGCAGTCTCTCACTAAAATTGAATAATTGATAACAATTAAAAACAATATTTAGTAATTTATTTGGTCAAATGCCACTTTCATTGAGCAAAATAACTTCGAACCCACCTTCATGGAGCTTACATGGAGATTTAGAGGACCTGAACATTATACATATAATTGGCAGAAAGATAGTGAAAAATGCTAGACAAGGAAGATGGATAAGACAATGAAGCAGAATGTGTGTGGTTGCTTTGGATAGGGTAGACAGAGGACAGGGAAAATTTCTTTGAATAGGACACATTTGAATAGAGAATGCATGAAGTTAGAGAACACCACACAAGTATCTGGAGAAGAATGTCCTATGACAGCAGTCCAAATGCTTTGAGGCAAAAGCAAGAATGATTGTTCCATAAACAGCAGAGGCCAGAATAAGAGTGGAATGAGAGGGCTGACAAAGGTAGAGTGGTGGGGCATACCATGTAATGCCTTGTAGAACATGGTAAGGACCTTGAAGTTTGGTCTAAGATTGAGAAGAAGACTATTTGAGCATTAATTTAAAGGGGCACTTTGGCTTCTGCATGAAATAACTATTTGTGGAAGGGACAAAAGTACAAAAGTATCACTGCAATTTGTAAACATTGTGTTTACACAATGTGTTTCATTGTGTAACTACTGTGTTTCATGACTCTTTTTTTCCTTTCCTTTTTTTTTGTTTTAATATCTAAATTTGGTGCTGCCTATGAAGTCATTAAATAGATGAGGGATATTCCCGTGATACTAGTATTCCTCTATTTTTTTAAAACTCATTTGTTTACATAATGCATATGACGTGGAATATAATAGGAAACCCCCTATATGATTTTCTACATTTAGAAAACAATGCTGATACAATTATGTCTATGTCTTTGGTAGCCATGTTCAATTGACCAGTAGCCATTTCCTAGATAACTTCTTCAAAAGACCTACTTTGACAGAATCAATCCCTCTCCAATGATTTCTATAGGATTTCCCAAATTTTTTCTCTCTAGGGGTCTGTATGTACATATATATATATATATATATATAATAGATATATATGATGTATGAAATAGATATATAAATAAATATATAATATTTATAATAGTATATATTATACATATGAAATATATATAAATAAATATATTTATATAGATATTTATATAGATATATTTATATATATATAGGAATTCATGGAACCCTGGGTGGCTCAGTCAGTTGAGCGTCTGACTCTTGAGTTTGGCTCAGGTCATGAACCCAGGGTTGTGGGATTGAGCCCTGCACTGGGCTCTGTGCTGAGCATGGAGCCTGCTTAAGATGCTCTCTCTCTCCTTCTCTCCCTCTGTCCCTTTCCCCAGCTTGCGCTCTCTCTCTTTAGAGAAAAAACAAAAGGAACTCAAAAGTTAAAGTGCCATGAAAAGTAAATGATCATTTTAGCAGTATTGTTGCAATTCTATTTTGATGCTAATATAGATGGAAAATTCCATAGTATCTTAACTGTTTTAAAAACTTTGTGAACAGAGTTAATCTAACTTCAATAAACCACATATATGATAAACATTATTTTTATACCCATTGTAAATGTCATTACTTTATATTTCTGCATGAAAGAAATGATTCTTAGAGTTACTTAAAGCATTGACAAATTCTCCTTTAGAGAGATTTATCATGTTGACCTAAGGGTCATAAAACACTAAAGTAATTTGAGAATCTTCTGAGGTGGCTATCCTTTGAAGTTTTGTGTTTTTTGGGTTTTTGTTTTATGTTGTTTTGTTGTTGTGTTTTATTTCTAATTATTTTTATTCTGATCCTTTAAACAATGCTTCAAAATATATGCTGAAAGAGACTAATATTCCTTTATGTATTGCTAGTTTATATGATTAATTTAGATATGCTAAGTCTGGTAATAGAACACTTATTCCTAATTGTTTAAAAGTGAATAATGATTTTTAGGAATATCCAAAAATTATAACTGCCCAAATAATATTAGGAAATTTTAAGCAGACTGGAACATTATACTGTCCTTTCTCTTGATGAGGACTTTCTCATTCAGTGAGAGTCTTTCGTCAACTCTTTCATTCTTCCGTTTATTACACATGGACTAGTGCTGAATTTCCCCATCTAGAAACTCTGCTACATGATATAACAAAACTCAGTTAGAAGAAGCTTTCTCATGCAAATATCCCAATGCTAGTAAGCATAAAAATGGATTATTAGTGAGCTTGAATGAAAAAAAATATATTTAAGTTTATTTTTCCTGAGGCTTTGAGAGTTAAGTCATGATATGAAATTGATTCCTGTTTCCAGAACAAAATGGCAACATAGATTGCACCTGATCTCTCCACAAAAATTTCTCAGACCTATTTCTCCAAGATTTAGATTTCCTAGTTTCACGTGCTAATTCTGTCCAATGAGTGTGCAAGCAGTTAATGATGAAGCATAACTATCCCCAGCTGAGCTTAAAGGAAGCATAGGCTCATTTACTATATAGAGATAGAAAGAAATGGGAGTTACCATTTATTGAGAGATTACTCTGGCCTTCTACTCTGCTCAGTTCTTTATGTATGGTAGAGTTCATTTAATTCCCGTAACAATTCTTTAAAGTAGGTACCATTCCCTCCACTTTAAAAATGAGGAAACTGAAGCTCATAAAGGATCGCAAATTGCCAGAGTGAAAGCAGGAAGTTGAGCAGTCTAACTCAGGATGGAGTGTTTGTTGCCAGAAAACTGGTCAGCCTACCACCAGCTCTGTGGAAAGGACATCATGTGGGCGAGGACGAGTGATGGGTATCTGTGTTTGAGGTTATTTAGAGTTAAATGACTTCAGGGTTACTGGGGAGAGGGGAAGGGGCTCTTGTGACCTAAGTCACCTGGAGCACAAGGCAATTTACGGGCAGAGATGGATCTTTCCTGTGGCATTCTGTGTATGGTATAAATATGAAGACAACACTGGAAGGAAAGCAGAATGGGGAGGAGGCTGATTTCCCTTGGCGTCTGGTATCCAGATGGCTGGGGCCAAGAGAACTTATACAGGAGAACTTATACACTGTGATTGCTGCAGCTTTTCTGGCTATTACTATCCACTGACCACTCCAACTACAGCCCCAGTTCTGGGCATACTGAGCACATAGATCACATTGGTGGCACCTTTGATGTCCTCTAAACCCCTATTTGCCCCTGAAAAATATATCTAATAATTTTTAACTGTTGGCAGTCACAGGGACATGTAGTTGAGTGTGACTTTCTTAGTATTCATTTACTTATATAATTTAAGAATATGTAATGTTGCAAAAGAAAACCAAAGCTGGAGACATGACAATCCCAGACTTTAACCTATACTACAAAGCTGTAATCATCAAGATAGTATGGTATTGGCATGAAAGCAGACACATAGATCAGTGGGATACAGTAGAAAACCCAGAAATGGACCCACAAATGTATGGCCAACTAATCTTTGTTTGACAAAACAGGAAAGAGTATCCAATGGAAAAAAAGCAGTCTCCTTAGCAATTGGTGCTGGGAGTACTGGACAGCAACATGCAGAAGAATGAAACTGGACCACATTCTTACACTATACACAAAAATAAATTCAAAATGGATGAAAGACCTATATATGAGATAGAAAAGCATCAAAATTCCACTTGAGAAAACAGACAGTAACCTCTTTAACCTCGACCACAGCAACTTCTTACTTGACAAGTCTCTGAAGGCAAGAGAAATAAAAGCAAAAATGAACTATTGGGACCTCATCAAGATAAAGAGCTTCTGCACAGCAAAAGAAACAATCAACAAAACTAAAAGTCAATGGATGGAATGAGAGAAGATATTTGCAAATGACATATCGGATAAAGGGTTAGTATCCAAAATCTATAAAGAACTTATGAAACTCAACACCCAAAAAACAAACAATCCAGTGAAGAAATGGGCATAAGACATGAATACACACATTTTCAAAGAAGACGTCCAGATGTCAAGACACGTCCAGACACATGAAAAGATGCTCAACATTATTTATCATCAGAGAAATACAAATCAAAACCCCAATGAGATACCACCTCACACCTTTCAGAATGACTAAAATTAAGAACTCAGGAAACAACAGATGTTGGTGATGATGTAGAAAAAGGGGAACCCTGTTGCACTGTTGGTGGGAATGCAAACTGGTGTAGCCACTCTGGAATACAATATAGAAGATCCTCAAAAAATTAAAAATAGAACTGCCTTGTGACTTAGCAATTGTACTACTAGGAATTTATCCAAAGGATACAAAAACGTTGATTCAAAGGGGACACATGTACCCCAATGTTTATAGCAGCACTATCAACAAGAGCCAAATTAGGGAAAGAGCCCCCCACACACACACACACACTGGAATACTACTCAGCAATGAAAAAGAATGGAATCTTGCCATTTGCAACAACGTGGATGGAACTGGAGGGCATTATGCTAAGTGAAATAAATCAGTCAGAGCAAGACAGATATCACATGATTTCACTCATATGTGGAATTTGAGACACTTAACAGGTGATCATAGGGAAAGGGAAGGAAAAATAAGTAAAATAGAAAGGGAGAAAAACCATAAGAGACCCTTAAATACAGAGAACAAACTGAGGGTTGATGAGGGGTGGAGGAAACAGTTAAATGGGCATTAAGGAGGGCACTTGTTGGGATGAGCACTGGGTGTCATACATAAGTGATGAATCTCTGGGTTCTACTCCTAAAGCTAAGACTACACTATATGTTAACTAACTTGAAAATTAAAAAAAAAAAACAACAATGTGCTTATGATTTATGGATTATATATTTTTCAATTTTTTAATGTTTTTATTTATTTTTGAGACAGCATGAGCAGGGGAGGGGCAGAGAGAGAGGGAGACAGAATCTGCGGCGGGCTCCAGGCTCTGAGCTGTCAGCACCGAGCCTGACGTGGGGCCCAAACTCACGGACTGTAAGATCATGACCTGAAGTCGGATGCTTAACTGACTGAGCAACCCAGGCACCCCTTATGGATTATATTAATCTCATTTGTCTTGAGGTATCATGTATTTACATGAATGAATAAGTTTCAAGTAATTTTTAAATAATGAATACTGTGCATTATGAACATTTTTGCAGTTAATCAAAGCCTTTAATACATGCTGAAATGCCTTAACTTTTAGAGATTCTAGAAAAAAAAATTCTAAAGGAGCAAATAATCATGGAACCAAACTGCAACTGAACAGTGACTGAGATAGGGTCAGTGATGAGAGAGAATAATAGGAAATTACACATGCAAAATACCATAGTGATAAATAGCATAGAAATTGTGTGAGCATTGCAATAAGCCTGCACAACCTTATCTCTTGAATACTGATCCATAAGGTAGGGAAATGCTTTCTACATTCAAAAGTGATGTTTCCCTTTATGTTTAAGTTTTTGAATGCCTAGCAATAATTTTTGCAACAGGTTATTGGCAGACTTTATATTTATATTTCATGAAAAGCAATAACTGGATGGAATCACAATTTTATCAATCTTGGTATCCCCATTGCATTGAATAGTGCCTGGCACAAAGTCCTTAGTACATATTGCTGAGTAAATGTTTTAGAAATTAAATGGTGCCTGCAGAGAATCAGATTTACAACTGTCTTTATAATGAAATATGTGAATAAATAAATGAAATTGATTGGCAACATATTAATTGCCTAATCAGGTAAAGAACATCAAACTCAGTATCATTATGGTAGTACTGTTGCAATTTGGCTGAAATATTAGAAAGAATATCTTATGATCAAAACCTTCACGTAATATATGAATCTTCTCCGTAGCTCCTTCTGTAGGTAGTAAGGTTTTTTTTTCAGTTTTTTTAATGTTTATTTATTTTTGAGAGGGTGGGGAGGGGCAGAGGGAGAGGGGGACAGAGGATTTGAAGTGGGATCTGTGCTGATAGCACAGAACTGTGAGCACAGACCTGAGCTGAATTCAGACACTTAACTGACTGAGCCACCCAGGCACCCCTGTAGGTAGTAAGTTTTGTTTGGGTTACTTACTAGTGAGGAAAATCATCCCTTTAGTTGGCAGTTCATTACATTTCCAATACTTGAAATAATTTTGAAGTTCCCGCACACTATCTCAAAATTGCCCTGCTGAAATATACATTCTCTTAGGCATTTCAGTACATATTAATATATGTGTATGTGCAGGTCTGTATATATATGTTTATGTACACGTGTGCATACATGTGTGTATGTTTATGCATATATATATATACATATATGGGTATTCCATCCTTAATTATATATGAGTATATATACATACACATACATATATATACATACATAATTAAGAATGGAATTTGAATATTTTGAATTGTGCTTAACTTTAGCATTATGAAATAAGCATTTTTCTGTGATATAATTTTCAAAACACTCTTTTAATGACCATGAAATGGACTATAATATAAATGTACAATTTCCATATTATTTAATGTTTATTTTCATATTTTTGATTATAATAAGATGTAGTGAAAACCAAAATATAAAGTTTTCCCATCTGAATTTTCTTTTAAATGTTTACAGAATATTTTGAATGTGCAAATAAATTTAGAGAATATAATAGAAAGAGCATTTATATTCCCAATGCACACATTAATTTTTTTAACATTCTTATATATTCATGGTCTTTTTTTTTAAGGAGCTATAACATTATGAACTCAGTTTAAGCCCTTTGTACCATAATCAATGAATAGTATTTTTGGTATTTTAAGTGTTACATATGATATCATACTACACTTTATTGCACAATTTAATTTTGATTTACCCAACATTCCTTTACAGAAATGAAAAATTCCATCCACGTCGTTCTCATTTTTAACTACTGAATGGAATGTGAGTAAGAAGAAACCATTACTCTCAGAAGATGACAGCATTCAGGCAGAGTGACAGCAACTGTGGACATGCCAGCCGACTCCGGCTTTCAGCTTTTCTTCCCAACTGCTGGTTCCACTGACCAGCAGCATTTCCCTAAGCATCCGGCTGTAAGTTTTTTTTAGTGTTGGCAGGTTTTACACATCTGTCTATGAGTTCTCCCTTTCTGATTCTTCTTTAATGGTCAGACATGCAAAGCATCTGGAACTTTCCTACAAACTCAAACCAACTATCTCCCACCGATGCTTCAGCCCTTCACTGTCTCTGATCCTCCAAATCCCTTCAATTACCAAGATTTTCCCTTCCCCAGTATGTCTTATATTTATGTAAGATCTAATTTCTGTCGTAAATCATCCATTCTCATAAAACATTTGCTGTATTTTCCTAAGTAAGTACTGACTGATACACCATTTATGGCTGAACGTTTATCACCTATGGATGTAATTTTCTATAGTGTTTTTGCCATAAATAAGCATAAGCTTATGATAAACAGATTTTTTTTGCAATAAACCCTAAGAAAAAATCAATTACTAAAATTGTAATGCAGATAAATACATTAAAATTTAGTTTTGATTTTCAGTAAGTCTAAAATTATTGAAAAGTGTCAAATCTTATAACACCTTGTTGTGATTCTTCCTATTGTTAAAAGCACCTTGTTCAATGATTTTATGACACTAATTAATATTATTATCTATCAGACTACATGTTCATTTTATAGACATATAATCAGATACTAGTCAAACTGCTGATCTGACACATCATTCAACTTTGCTGAACCACTAAAAAATTAAAATGTCCTTTTTAATTAGAAAGTCCAACAATGGTCTTTTAAAAGATATTGCAACATTCATCATGAAAGAATCCAGCATATAGTTTTTATTTATTATTATTTTCAAAAATTAAGTGTTTATTTTTGAGAGACAGAGAGAGAGAGGGAGAGAGAGAGAACAAGCAGGGGAGGGGCAGAGAGAGAGAGAGAGAAAGAGAGAGAATCTGAAGCAGGGTCCAGGCTCTGAGCCATCTGCGCAGAGGCTGATGGGGGCTCAAACTCACAAACCATGAGCTCATGACCAGAGCCAAAGTCAGATGCTTAACCAACTGAGTCACTCAGGCACCCCAGAATCTAGCATATATTTTTTAATTGAAATATAATTCACATAACATAAGATTCATGTCTATAAAGTGTTCACTTCAGCAAATTTTACTATATTCACAGAGGTGTGCAAACATTAACACCAACTAATCTTAAAATATTTTTATCACTGCCCTAAAAAAATTCATACTCACAGCAGTCTCTCACAACTTCTCCATCTCAGCAGCCTCTAATAACCATCTATTTTTATCCATCTTTTAAAATTTTTCATTTTATTTATTTTTTATTTTTACCCATCTATTTTTTATTTTAACTACCTATTTTTAGCTCTATGGAATACTCTATTCTGAGCATTTCATATAAGTGGAATCATGCAATATATGGCCTGTTGTGTCCGGCTTCTTCCACTAAAACAACCCAATGCATGTTTAAAATATTTTGTTCTAGGACATTTACACATTTCCCAGATTTAATTGAGGAAAAAAATAAAATGAAGTTTTTGTACTGCAAACATATTATTTATATCTTGAGCGGCTGCCTTTTGGTTTTTAGTTGTCTTAATGACAAAAGAAAGAAAATAATCCAATAATGTTCCTCACATAAGAATATAATGTAGATTAGATAGTGGGTCAAAATAGGGAGAAAATAGTAGGAGAGTAGTGGGAATTTAACAGCTTTGGCTCAGAAAATAAAATCCTGAATAGTGACATCTGCATACTTATACTGATGCCTTCATCAGTGGGCATGGTTTATTCAAAATGGCCACAAATGTTTGCAGCTCCTCTCCTCAGGGGACAGTGTTGCCCTCAACCCTTTATTCTGTGCTCGCCATGCAATTTTCTTTGATGAATAGAATGCAATAAAAGGGATGCTATACAAATTCTGATTGTGGAGAAGATTGTTGTAACTTTCTTCTATCTTAGAAAGAAATGATTTGAAGATGTTAAAATCTGTTCAAGTTTGCTATGTATGGATTATTTGATGTCTACAAAATATGATGGGAAGTTAGGTTTCTTCTGGTCTAATCAATTTATTTGTTGAACAAACATTTGTTGCTGAAACGACCATTGACATCACACACCATTTTGGTCTTACTGAGTTCTATTCCATCAAAACAGCTCTCATGGCACTAAGTGACATGGAAGGTATTCCAAGTTTCTGGTTAAAATGCAAGGTATGAAAATCCAGTTTTTGGTAGATTGAATCTACAAGTGAAGTTTGAAGTCTAACCTAGAGAAGAAAGTTCTTTTTTATGTAGTAGTTCTAGGAACAATTAATTACCAATGTCCACTTTTTTCTCGGTTGATTTAGGTTGTGGACAGTAATTAATTTTAATTAAAAAAAATTGTCTTATATACAATACCATGAAATACAAATACCTTGAAAACCCAAGTCTACAATATGTTAGCAAGGGCCAAGAAGGCTGTGCACCATTTATTTCTGACAAGAAAAACTGATTTTAATATCCCTAACATACCACCTTTCTCACAAATTCCTTTCTATAGAATACATCAATCAGAGGATATCACTTTTGTGGAAGTCATGGTTTGTAGACCTCCTGGAAACTCTTTCACCTTGCAGGCCCTCATACATGTTCAGTTACAGCCTATCACTGCAGAACAGAAATCCATTTCTGTACCCATTTTGTTGGCTCACCACCATTTGATGTTATTGTCTTTCCGACACTTGCCACAAAGTTATTGACAATGTCACAAAATGGACAGTTGCATCTTTTCACACAATCCGATAATTAAATAATAGAGAAAAACCCGCATCTTAAAAGCAAAGTAGAAATATTTTACAATAAAAGTCCCAAGGCTGAGGGAAATCCTTATTTTTTCTGTTATAAAACCTAAAATTTTGCAAATAATGCAACTAAAAGTGCTCTAATTTTGTGCAGTATCTTTTTGTGACTCTTGCCTTCCAATAATTCATGCTTTTTGGAAGTATTAAGTTTATGTGAAATTATTTATGGTTTCACAATCACAAGCTGTTTTTTTTCAGTGCTAATTTATCTTTTAACCAATGCATTCTTACTAGCTAATTAAATTGCAAAAAAAAATTGGATAAGAAATAATGGGTCTTTGTGTATTTTATTTTGCAAATTAAGATTGATTTAAGCATCTTTCTTTGATAATACCCCATGACATAATTTTTTTTTGAAGTAGAATAACTACTTTTTAATAGGGAGCATATTTGAGTATTAAATAACAAGTTCTAAGATGCATAGTGTGATAGGCATGTGCAACATGATGCTAGAAATTCAGGGTAAATTAGTATTGTAATAATATTAGGAAGAATTTTGTCAGCAGGTATAACATGCTAGTCACTCAACCTGGGATCACAGTAAGGGTTTCGACTGTCTGAGGGAGAAAGACAATATAGAGGAGGTGTGACCATGAGAAGCCCCAGAAATACCACAAGGTTCCTCAACTGCCATCAGGCACACACATGAAGTC
Organism: Prionailurus viverrinus; assembly: GCF_022837055.1. Lineage (NCBI taxonomy): Eukaryota > Metazoa > Chordata > Mammalia > Carnivora > Felidae > Prionailurus > Prionailurus viverrinus. The sequence continues at coordinate 106,893,291 of NC_062564.1, read as the reverse complement.
CCAGTTAGCTTGATGGAGAATCATCCCTCTACTGGGGATTCTAGCAGACTCTTAGTATATCCTGAGTACATTTGGAGTATAAGCAAAACAATTCAGACTGCACCTATGCATAGTTACTGTTATACAGCAGGTGTAACGACATAGAGAATTATTAAAAATCCCCGCCTCTTTCCAGAACCCTATATGGATATTCCAATCCATGATTACAACTGCCTATAGGAACCAGAATCCCACACATACCTGGCATGACTCAGATCCTCTAAGTGCACCCACACTCCCCTCTCAAGTGTGTACTTTTTGCTTTGCAATAAAGCTTTTTATGTTTTACTTTGACATTTCCTTGAATTCTTTCTTTCATTAAAGTCAAGAACCTGGCACCAATGGGTGATTGAGAGCTCTTGCACAGAGAACTTCCTGTCTCCAGTATCACCATGACCTCAGTCCGATTATTAGAAAAATTATCAGACTGGGACCTCATCAGAATAGAAAGCTTCTGCACAGCGAAGGAGACAATCAGCAAAACTAAAAGGCAACCGACAGAATGGGAGAAGATATTTACAAATGACATATCAGATAAAGGGTTAGTATCCAAAATCTATAAAGAACTTATCAAACTCAACGCCCAAAAAAACAAATAATCCAGTGAAGAAATGGGCAAAAGACATGAATAGACACTTCTCCAAAGAAGACATCCAGATGGCCAACCGACACATGAAAAAATGCTCATCACTCATAACCAGGGAAATACAAATCAAAACCACAATGAGATACCACCTCACACCTGTCAGAATGGCTAACATTAACAACTCAGGCAACAACAGATGTTGGCGAGGATGCAGAGAAAGAGGATCTCTTTTGCATTGTTGGTGGGAATGTAAGCTGCTGCAGCCACTCTGGAAAACAGCATGGAAGTTCCTCAAAAAAACTAAAAATAGAACTACCCTATAACCCAGCAATGGCACTACTAGGCATTTATCCACGGGATACAGGTGTGCTGTTTTGAAAGGACACATGCACCCCCATGTTTATAGCAGCACTATCAACAATAGCCAAAGCATGGAAAGAGCCCAAATGTCCATCGATGGATAAATGGATAAAGAAGATGTGGTATGTGTGTGTATATATATATATATATATATATATATATATATATACACAAACACACACACACACACACACACACACACAATGGAGTATTACTCGGCAATCAAAAAGAATGAAATCTTGCCATTTGCAACTATGTAGATGGAACTGGATGGTATTATGCTAACTGAAATTAGTCACTCAGAGAAAGACAAAAATCATACGACTTCACTCATATGAGGACTTTCAGAGACAAAACAGATGAACATAAGGGAAGGGAAACAAAAATAATATAGAAACAGGGAGGGGGACAAAACATATTGAGAGAAGAGACTCATAAATATGGAGAACAAATTGAGGGTTACTGGAGGGGTTGTGGGAGAGGGGATGGGATAAATGGGTAAGGGGCACTAAGGAATCTACTCCTGAAATCATTGTTGCACTATATGCTAGTTTGGATTGAAATTTAAAAAAAGATAAAAAATAAAATTTAAAAAAAGGGAAAAATACAAAAAAAAAAGAAAGAAAAATCATCAGACAAACATGAATAGAGGGAAATTAATTGCACACCATACCTGAGCAGTATTCCTTGAAACTCTCAAGGTCATAAGAATAAGGGACGTCTGAAAGACATTTATAATCCAGAGGAGTCTAAGGAAGCATAATAACTAAAAGTAGTATGGTATTACATTTAGGTAACCCCTGATTTTTGAAAGTTCATATTATGCCATTTATTCTTTTGAAAGACATGTATTAGTACCTGTTAACTGAAAGAAATCCGAAGGTGATTTTTTTTGTTTGTTTGAAAAAAGGCAAAAGGAAGAAATAGCATTTAGTGTTCATTTTATAGTAAGCTGTCATAAAGGCAGTGCACATCCTGGAAACCAAAGTGGAACCACCAAGCTCCTTCCACTGGAATGATACTCAGCATCTCAGCATCAAGCCACCATAGCTTAGAACTGTGCCTGTGAGCATCTGTGCTTGATATTGATTGATTTTGTGCATCTCTTAGCAAGATGTGTCCTCAGGTATCAGAAAAACTAAGAGGTTATTTTGGAGCTCTGGCAATGCTCAAAAATGTCTCTACATAAATTAATGGCCATCGCTGGGGTGCCTGGGTGGCTTAGTCGGTTAAGCATCCAACTCTTGATTTCAGCTCAGGTCGTGATTTCACAGTTCATGGGATTAAACCTCGCATAGGGTTCTGTGCTGACAGCATGCAACCTGCTTGGGATTCTCTCTCTCTCTCTCTCTCTCTCTCTCTCTCTCTCTCTCTCTGCCCCTCCCCTATTCACTTGCACTCTCTCTCAAAATAAATATATGTGCTTAAAAAATTAATGGCAATTGCTTCTTTACTTTATGCCATTTCAGTTTATGCAAGGTGTCATAGGAACGTTCTCCTTTTGGACAGCAGGGCAACCTGTATAGATAGAACAGTACAAGGTCCTCTCACAGAAACAAAGACAATCTAAATAAAGCATTAATTTTAGTTAATAATCCCGTTTTACTATTGTCTCATTAGTTGTGACAGAGGTAGTACTGGAATGTAAGATATAGGGTATGCTGGAAATTGCTGTAGTAGCCTGACAACTTTTATGCTAATGTAAAAATGTTCTTAAATAAGAAAACTTACTTTAAAACATAGTGATGTTGACCCAAGTGTATTCATCTAAAATTTTACTGGCATGAAATTAGGCTAAAATCAAGAAACTCTTTAGTGTAAATTTGCAGTTAAGGAAGTAGCTGCCTTGTTGGAGAAGAGAAGGGGACAATGAAGGTTAGAAATTATTATTAAAAAGGACGTGCCAGCTTTTTTTCTCTATTGTACTTTATTACTATTTGATAGTATCTCTCTGACTCTGTCAGGGAAACAACGTGCTAAAATTAGAATTTGCTTTGCACCTAAACTTTGTAGTGGTGAATTCTTTATTTTTTTTTAACTAAGAACAAGAACACAATCTGTTTCAAACTATGGTGCCTTTTGCCGAACTTGACAGGACTATCTTTTCTAATTAAATATTATTAGGGTGTGCTCTACCTTACTCTGTTTCTTTAATAAGATAGCCCCTGGTATGCTATACTTGACAAAATATGCTGGCATCTAAAAGTAAGTTTGTCATATTTGGACTTTTCATAGTTAAGTCACATAGTAAAAAATAAAGCCTTTCGCTTTACTGTAGTTTAAGTTGATGTTACTAACTTATAACAGGGGTCAGTAAACTACAACATCTAGTCCCATGGGCTATTTTATGGCCTATGAACTAAGAATGGTTTTCACAATAGTGTCCACCCGCCCTGAATTCATGTCCATCTGGTACCTGTTAATGTGAACTTACTGGGAAATACTTTTTTACAGATGTAATCAAGTTAAGATGAGGTCACACTGGATTGGGCTGGGCCCTAAATCCAGTCACCAGTTTCCATATAAGAAGTGACACAAGCACATGGAAATAGATCCAAACAGGGAAGAAGGCCAAGTAAAGAAGGAACAGAGATTGGAGTGATGCATCTACAAGCCAAGGACTCTCCAGCAGATTACCAAAATCTACAAGAGGCAAGGAAGGATTCTTCTCTTGAGCCTTGGGGAGGAGCATGCCCCCACTGACACGGTGAAATCTAGCATCCAGAACTGAGAGGATAAATTTCTATTATTTCAAGTCACTTAGTTTATAGTAATTTGGTATATCATCCCTTAGAAACTAATACATATGTTTATAGGGTTATTAAAACAAAGCAGAACAGAACACAGACAAATATGTCGCAGACATCATACGTGGCCTGCAAAGTATAATATATTTACTAGAGGGTAAGAAAAGGCTGTGCACTCATGTTTTACAGATTTACTTTAAACCTATTGCTGAGTGTACCTAGGGCAGTATTCAATCTGTGGAAAATTTTCTCTTATTCAATGTTTAACTCTTCTAGGATCTCCCCTCAAAGCCCCAGGTGATGAATGAGCATTTTCTGTTCCAACTACACAACTGTTTACCATGCGTGTTTTTTTTCACAGCCTTAGGGAATCTTGCCTGATGCCTCTATGGCTGGGTTAGTATTCAGCTGCCTTGCTGAGATCCCCTGTTTATATTTTAGCATTGCTTCTTTCTCTCTGGAACTCTGCTTTGCAACTTACAGTCACTTCAGCCTCCCTGAATTCTGATCATCTCAACTTAGGGTGATCACCAAGCTCTGTTTGGTAGCCCCAGCCCTGCTCCCTGGCATGGATTGTGTCGTCGAGGGAGGTGAAGTAAGTAAAGCTCACAGTAATGTTGAAAAATGTTATTTTCACATATTTCGGCCAGTTTGTTTAGGAGTGTACAGCAGGAATTTAAGTCCTATCGCTGTTCTTTCATGACTGGAGTGGAAACCCACTTAGCTTTTATTTTTATTATTTTAAATGTGGGCCAGTATCTGTGAATATAATAAAAAGAGTTGAGGGTATGATTCATATCTTAAACTTAGAATATTATAAGACTTCTTCCCTGTGTAATGCCAGAGTACCCATCCTGTAAATTCTGGAAAACTCATTCCAGTCCCAGATCGCCTGTTTGATGTAAACGCAGACTTCTAGGGAAGACCAAAAAACCTTGCTCCTAAAAATCACTCCTCATAATAACCCAGAGATGCTATAGGTTAGATCTTCCATCCAAGAAACAAAAACGTATTTTAAAAATAATTTCTTGATACAGTGGGGTATATAATTGGAACTAGGGAGTCATATGAAGTTATATGCAGCTCCCCCAAGCAAATTGATTAGTAAAATAACTGAATCATTTTATAATAGTACATTGGCTCCTAGAGGCCTTGCTATACCATTCTGTTTGTATCTCAAGACAAACAAAAAAGAAAACAAAACATGCCAAACTTTCTGGGATACAGCAAAAGCTGTATTTCATTTAAATTAATATGTTAAATTAGAAATTAAAGAGAAGATATTACACATGATTCCATAGAAATACAAAAAGTTTATAAGAACCACTGTTAATAACTATATGCCTACAAGTAAGGCAGCCTAGAAGAAATAGATAAGTTCACACAAAAACCTGCCAAGAGTGAATCATGAAGGAGTAGAAAACCTGACAGACTAATAACAAATAAGGAGATTGAATTAACATTCAAAACTTGTCAGCAAAGAAAAACTCTGGCTTCACTGGTGACTTCTATCAAATGTTTAAAGAATTAATACCAATCCTTCTTAAACCCTTCTAAAAGAGTAGAAAAGGGAATACTTCCAAACTCATTTTATGAGGTCAACATTACCCTGATACCAAAGCCAGACAAAAACATCACAGGGAAAAAAGTTCAGGCCAATAACCCTGATGAATATGGAGAGAAAAAATTTCTCAACAAAATATTAGCAAAACCAAATTCAGCAGCACATTAAAAGGATAATAATACTCCATGATCAAGTGGGATTTATCCCTAGGATGCAAGGATGGTTCAATATAGGGAAATTTATCAATATGACAAAGCACATTAACAGAATGAAAGATAAAAGTCACATTACCACGTCAATAGATACAGTAAAGCATTTGATAAAATTTAACCAGATACTCATGCTTCTATTACAGAAGTGTAATTAATTGAGTCCTTGTCTTCCAAGGAAGGCATTTAAATAAAGACAAGTTAATATTTTCTAAATAATTAGAAAATAGAAATCTAATAGCTCTTGACCTCTTCTGAATTTCTCTATACAGATGGATGGTATACATGAATTTTATCTTCCTCATGATATTATTATCCTTCAAGTTTCATGGGAAAACATCCCTTTCTCCATTTTTTCTTTTAAAAAATGAAGGTTATATATTTCTGATAGCATTGTCCATCATACTCTTAACAAACCTTGGGAAATTACATAAGTGAAAATAGATTTTTTTCTTTTAAGTCCACTCACTGTTAATTTTTGGTGTATATATAACTCCTTGTTGTTGCTATCTCCCTGCCTTTATCTCTCCATCACTCTAGACACACACACACACATGCTGTATTACTTAGTGTTCTATTGAGGAAAATAAAAACAATAGAAAATATATGTATCCATATGTCCATTGACATGGGAGACTTAACATAAGGAATTGGCTCACATGATTATGCAGGCTGAGAAGTCTCATAATCTGCCATCTAATCTACAAGCTGGAGACCCAGCAGAGCTGACAGAATAAATGTCAATCCAACTTTGAACCCCTGAGAACCAGGAGTGCCAATGGTGTAAGTTCCTGCCTAAGAGCAAAAGAAGACCAATGTCTCAAGCAATCAGGTGGAGAGGAAGAATTCAACCTTCCTCTTTGTGTTCTACTTGAGTCCTCAATGAGTTGACCAATGTCCTCGACACTGGGGAGGGCAATCTGCTTTACTTAGTCCATGAATTCAAATATTAATCTCTTTTGATCACTATCATAGACACACCCAGAAACAATGTTTAACCTGACATCTGGGCATTCTGTGGCCCAGTAAAGTTGACACATAAAATTAATCATCTTACTGGTTAATTACATCAAACTGATCTCTGCAAACCGTACTTAATACCTAAATAAACACAATAACAAAGGTAATTCTATCTAACCTGGTACAACTACCCTGCACACAACTGAAAACATGCTAACCTCATCCACAGAAAACAGGTAAGGTCCTTGAGTGATATTTTTTGTCATCTCATACCTTATTAAAGTTGACAATACAGGGAGAAGCGGGGTGGCACAATCAGTTAAGTGTCTGACTCTTGATTTTGGCTCAGGTCATGATCTCACGGTTCAAGGGATCGAGCCCAGCATCTGACTTGGGACTGACAGCACGAAGCTTTCTCGGGATTCTCTCTCCCCTCACCCCTGCCACTCCTCTGTTTTCTCACACATACATTCTCTCTCTCTCAAAATAAATAAACTCAAAAAAATAAAGTTAAAAATATTTTTAAAAATTTAAAAAATACTTAAATACTGTGATATACAATAATACATCTTCTGTTACATAATAGAATAAGAGAGGAGAGAAAAATTGCTTAATATACACACATACACACACACACAAATGTATGCATAACAAAATAAGAGGAAATACTCATGACAATATAGTCTTTATTTCCATAACCAGTTAGTGGTAATCTGGTATTCATAACTACCTTCTTTTACAATCTATTCCATATTCCCTTTGCCTTCAGCAAGTACCTAAGCTGGTCATGGCATTTTACCTGGAAACCAACTGTAAACCTGTCTGTGTCTTGTCTTCCTCTTTCAACTGATTGTAGGGAACATTCCCTGAAGCCATCAGTGCAGACTGTGAGAGAGGAGGCAATATAACAGGAGTGGGGACCATGGGCATCTGAGTTACTTCTTCATGTAAATTCCTTGCACCTTCAGGGCCTGCTTGGTCTTTATCACATATATGCCCCTTTTATTTGTTGATGAAGTGCTACTGTGCACTCCTAACATGATGGCTCAGTGCATCAGACAATATCAAGTTCACAGTGGGCAGCTTAGGGAGCTCATCAGTGGCCCATGTTTAAGTGTTGAATATTTACCAAGGTTCTGTAGCAGGCTCAGTTTCCAAGCAGAAGAGTAGTTATCTGTGAAGGATGGCAGGACTTTGCTCCCAAATCCTAAAGGTCTGTACTACAATCACCTCCAGGGACCTGCCAAACACAACAAACAGCATCCCTGTTTGCCACTGATATTTCAAGCACCAGTGGATCTGCTGGACCATAAGGCCCAAGTGGCAGAACAGCTTGCCCAGAAACCCAGACCTATTGCAGAGCCTTTTCTTGCTTTTTGCCCCACACAAATCTAGCAGCTTTTCAGATCACTTGGCAAATGGGATGTAGTAACACACTGAAATGAAAAATAATTACCTCAAAAATCCAAAGAGGTTCATCTGGTATTGTACCCCTTTTCTTTTTATTATAGGAGGATCCTGATGCAACTACTTGCCCTGCACCTTTGAAAGCATATCTTGACACGCCTCATACCACTAGACCCCTAGGAACCTCACTAAGGTAAAAGGTCCCTGAACTTTTGTTGGATTTACAGTATTTCCTGCCATCTGACATGCAAATGCTTTACTAAGAAGTCTATAATAGTTGCCTCTTCTTGATTACCACGTCTCAGTCAGCATAATGCTATCAATGTAATGGACCAGAGTGATATCACAGGATGAATTCAGGGACCCAGTAGGCACAGTGTAAAATGGACCTGAGCCAAAACTCCATTACTCACCCAACTTCCCATAAACTCCGTGTTCTCACTGGTGGGCCCAGTGATGCTTCAGGTCTCTTGGCTTTAGTGTCAGTCCATAGCCAGTGTCCAGTAGTCCCTGAAGTGTTTAATTATTTCATTTTTGCAGTTCAGTTAGCCTGGTAAGAGGCTGTAGGTCCTTTTGGGGGTAGGCCAGGTAAAAGATTAACCAAAATGAATTTCCAGTAGTTTACCTACTGGGGTCCAAGTCCTTCCTCAAAAGGACCCACCCTCCCCTTCATTTAAGGAACTCTGGGTCTGTAAACTGGCACAACTCCGGGAATTGATTGAGGGGCTCTGAATCTATTTTTGATTCAGATTCAGACCTTTGCTTATTTGACCCAGAATGTTTCTGCTTAAACATATCAAATAAGAATTTAGGAAGCTTCTTCTCTATTTCACTTCTAGGAATACTGTGATCAACCAGCCAGTGCTGTAGGTCTGGGTGAATTGGACTATTCTGATTGCTACTTTGACTCTGCTGGCATCACAGTAAACATACCATGCCTGTTTTGGGCAGTTGAGCACCACCACTTACCCCTGTTACCCCAGAATCTAATTACTCCCACTGCATTTAGGTTTCTCAATTCAGTGGCCTCAGTTCCCATTGTAAGGACAGTCCTACAGAGAAGAGTGATTATGGAGCTCTTCAGAGATTCCCAGGCTCCCCTCACAAATTTAGTTCACGCAGTATTGGTGAAAGGCATGTCTGTACCCTCCCACTGTGAGTAGGTCTTAAATGACAAATTAAAATTACTTTACTCTAAAATTCCAATTTCCCTAAGCCATTCAAATTCCTTCCACTAACGTCTGCATTTCTTATTTCACCAAAAGGTAGGTCTCCTTTTAGTCCATGTTCCAGCAAAGCATGCAAAACAACTTTTAGAGTCCTTTCTAACTGCCCAGCTGCAAATTAAGTGCAGAATCTCTGTTTTGGGACCCTCATAAAGAAGTATTGCCTGATCCAGGCTTATGTTCTTTCTTTTTTTTTAATATTGCCAAATTCCTTTTTTTAATATTTTATATATATATATACATATATATATATGTATATATATATATTTTAATTTGAGAAAGAGAGAAAAAGCATGAGTTGAGGAGAGAGGCGGAGGGAGATGGAGAGAGAGAGAGGAAGAATCTTAAGTAGTCTCCATGCTTGGCTCAGAGCCTGACATGGGGCTTGATCCCATGGCCCTGCAATCATGACCTGAACAGAAATCAAGAGTCTGATGCTCAACCGACTGAGTGAACCAGGGTCTCCTCTTATTTATTTGTTTGTTTGTTTGTTTAATTTATAAACCTATATGTTCTTTCCATAATTGTTCTATATTGAGTACTCTTAGTTTTCATTCCCACACATCTTTCCCAAATTTCTGAGTCTAGTTCTAGATCTAGAAGGAAATAGGAGTGGTGGTGGTGCATCCAGAGGAGGATCAGTTCAGCCTTGCATGGAACCACCTCAGTGGGGTCAATTCTAACCAGCTCACACATATACACAAGAAAACACCAGAGTGAAAAAGAAAATAAGTGTTTGTAGCAATGGATCATCTACTCAGAAAATTAAACTAATCTGTATTGCTGCTTTAGTAGTGGGTGTGAAAAGGACACATTTTCTCACAGAAACATCTTTTTACTCAGGAATGCTTCCTTACATTTATAAATTGTAACAGCTATCTAATAACATTTCTTTAAATATATGTCACAGAGGTAATAAATGACAGGACAAAGACTTCAATTATAATTAAAACAAAACACAGGAAAACTCCAGAAGTTATATTTCAATTGTTTTCTTTTCCCCCCAGGAAAATGGAGAACTAGAGCCATACCTCAAAGATATCATGGGTTCAGTTCCAGAGTATCATAATAAAAGCAAGTATCACAATAAAGTGAATTAAACAAATTGTTTGGTTTCCTAGTGCATGTAATAATTATATTTATACTATACTGTAGTCTGTTATGTATGCAAGAGCAATATATACATAAATATTTTTTAAATACACGATTACATAAAAAAAAACTTTATTGCTTTTTTGCTGTTTGGTGCAAGAGGCCTAGCTTTCAGCCTATCTCAGCTTGGACAAACTTTCCTCACTGAGCTTAATTAATTCTAGCTTTTCTTTTAAAATGAAAGACGTGTGATTCTTCCTTTCATTGAAACACTTAGAGGCCATTGCAGGGTTATTAACTGGCCTAATTTCAATACTATTGTGTCTCAGGGAATAGGGAGGCTCCAGGCAAGGGAGCGAGATAGGGGAATGGCCCTTTGGTAGACCAGTCAGGACACACACACTATTTCAAACGTTTTCCTTCTTATTATATTTGTTTTGGTGATCGGTGATGAGTGATCTTTGACGTTACTATTGTAACTGTTTTGGGGCACCATAAACCACACCCAGATAAGACAGTGGACTTAATTGCCAAATAGCCAAGTTGTGAATGTAAAGGAGTTCTTTTTCTTTTTTTTCCCCAAAGGAGAAGTTCTTGAAGGAAATTAAAAGTGCTACTCCAGTGAACACACAAATGATAAGAAAGTGAAACAGTTTTGAGGCACCTGGGTGGAAGATGTGGAAGTTACAGAAGAAACGTCGGAAGCTCGCACAGGTTGGTTTATGAGGTTTGAGGAAAGCAGCTGCCTTCATAACATAAAAGTGCAAGGTGAGGCAGCAAGTGCTAATGTAGAAGCTGAAGCGAGTTCTCCAGGAGATCTGGCTAAAGTAATTAACGAAAGTGGCTATAGTAAACAACAGATTTTTGGTGTAAATGAAACAGCCTTATATTTGAAGTAGATACCATCTGGGACTTTTCACAGCTAGAGAGAAGTCAATGCCTGTCTTCAAAGCTTCGAAGCACAGGCTGACTCTCTTGTTAAGGAGTAGTGCAGCTAGTGACTTGAAGTTGATGAATAGTGTTCATGTACCATTGTAAAAATCCCAAGGCTTTTAAAAATTATGCTAAATCTACTCTTCCTGTGCTCTTTATTTTATGTGGAGCAAAGTCTGGAGGATACAACTGTTGACAACATTATTTACCCAATATTTTAAAACAATTGTTAAAAACTACTTTTAAGGAATTAAAAAAAAAAAAAAAAAAAAAACTTTACTGCTCAATGACAATGCACCTAGTCACCCAAGAGCTCTGACGGAGATGGACAATGAGATTAATTTTTTCGTCCCTGCTAACAAAATATCAATTCTTCAGATGATGGATCAAGGAGTAATTTTCACTTTCAATTCTTATTATTTGAGAAATATATGTTGTAAGGCCATAAAGCCGGAGGTTCCTCTAATGAATCTGAGGACAGTATATTGAAAACCTTCTGGAAAAGATTAACTTTTCTAGATGATAGAAAGAACATTGGTAATTCATGGAAAGAGGTCAAAATATACACAAGAACAGGAATTTGGAAGAAGCTGACTTCAACTGTCACAGATGACTTTGGCGGGTTCCAGACCAATGGGGGGAGTAAGTGCAGATGAGGTAGACATCACAATTTTGCCTCAGTTGGTAAGATCTCATGATAACACTTTAAGGGATAAGCAGTTACTCTCATGGATGAAACAAAAAAGTGGTTCCTCGAGTTGGAGTCTACTGGTGAAGATGTTGTGAAGATTATTGAAATGTTAACAAAGGATTTAGAATATTACATAAACTTTCCTGATAAAGCAGTGGCACGGATTGAGAGAATGACTCTAATATTGAAAGTTCTGTGAATACAATGCTACTGAACAGCATCACATACTACAGAGATTTTGTTCATGAGAGGAAAGTCAACCGATGCGGCAAACTTCACTGTTGGCTTATTTTAAGGAGTTGCCACGGTCACCCCAACCTTCAGCAAACACTACCCTGATCAGTAAAAACAAGACTCCAATAATTAGCAACAGCTAACAGACAAGATGGGTTTGCTCATGTCAAGGGAGAGAAAGTAAAAGTTTAATCAGGCCAAGACCGTGGAAAACAACCAGTCAGCATAGTCTGAGGTAAAAAACTTTCACAAAATTCAGCAAAATTCACAGAAGTACCCCTGCAGCCCATTCTGTCATGCTTTTCAGAAACTGCCACATCCTGATGCTGCTATCAGAAATAACGGGCTATATCTTATTTGTCACTTCACTGTTGAAGTTTGTAGTTTGGGACCTGAGTCTGACCAACCTAAAGGGCACAGAACTTGTAGGTTTTGCCTATTTAACCTCTAGCCTAACCCATCCCCTCTTGAGCATACTTCAGATTTATAGCTGAAGGCTACGTCTCTTCAGTTTACAAGCTGTATGGCAATACAACTCTTCCTTGCCTCTGACTGAATCTTTGCATTCCATGAATTTTGGTTGACATCAGTCAGCATCCATCAACATTGAAGGAACACTCTCCACCAGCAAAAAGTTGAGGACTTGTTGGAAGCTCAGATGATGGTTAACATTTTCTAGCAAAAAGTATTTTTAATTATGTATATACATTGGTTTCTTTAGAGATAATGTGACTGCACACTTAGTGGACTAGAGTATATTGTACACATAACTTTTCTTTTGACTCATTTTATTGTGATACTTGCTTTATTGCAGTAGTCTGGTACTGAACTTGCAATATCTCCAAAGTCTGTCTAAATAATAGATTCCTATTTTCTCCCTTTTAGTGTTGTGATTTTAATAGGTCAGACCAGCAAGTGGACAATAAAACCTTAGAAATTTGATTGCCAACAATCTTTTCAGACAGATTGTATTTGCATGTTGCACTTAACTTCCTCCTGGTGATCAAATACCTGCTTTGCTTAAAGCTATTCTCTGCTTTCTTTTGGAATGGACTTTTAATCATAGTTTTTATGTTTCCAACAGAATTGAGCCCTACTTCTTTATCCCTTCCTTGTTTTTGTTTTATTTTCCTTTGATCTACATTATTGATCTGGAGCCAACTTAATTCAGTTATAGCTATGTCTGTTTTCATTATGTCATCCAAAGCACAGAACTCCTTGTATCTCTCTCTTTGGCAGTTTTAAGAGCAATTTGCACTTGCAGTCTTGCAATTTGCACTTGCAGTCAGGTAGCAAGAGCTGAGCAATGTAGAAAATAACCAGGACTTCTTGGAACTGCAAAATGTTTTTCTCTTGAGTACCATTGCTATGTGTGTTCTGTGACCACGAATTTATGAATACCACTGCTATATTTTTACGATCAGATAAGCTGGGCAAACCCTGTACTGTCAGAGTTTAACTGACTGTTTTTCACAGATTCTGCATTGCCAATTCCACACTCTGCTGATATTTTGTTTGTTTATGCTTCCAGCAAACTAAAATAGTACATTTCAATTACAAATATCGCCAAAACACTTTCCTTGTCCAGTTACTTAAGAATAAAGTTATTAAAGAAAGATACGTAAGAACTGTATACTGAAAACTATAAAATAACACTCATGGGATGAAATGGATCCATGATTGAAGGCAATCCTATAAAAATCACAAGAGATTTTGCAGAAATCGAGAAGTTAACTGATTTGTTTTACATAGTGAAACAAGGACCTAGAAGTGAAAATGATCTTGAAAAACATCATTATTTTCCATCCTACAACATCTGATTACAAGTTGTAAGGATAGACAATGGATCAATAAAACAGAATAAAGTATCTGAAGGTACACACGCACATATAAACACTTATTTTGTGGAAAGGACCTTGAGAGAATTTTCTGGAATGATGAAGAGCTTCTATTTGGATGTAAATGGTGATGAGTGCAGGGGTTGCCAAATTTTACCAAACTGGGTGGAGTCTTGTGTTCCCAAGCTACATACCTTATCTTATTTATGTTTTACCTGAACTACAACAAAACAAAAACAAAGTGACTGACAATTAAAAATTATATTTTAAATGATAAATTATTAGAAAGATTAGAGAGTATGGTTAAACTGAACTGGAAGTTTAAATAATTTAAAAACTTATTTTAGCAATGAATAGATTTAGTAACAATGATAACAACTATATTACCAACAATCTTATTTTGAGAGAGTAATGTGATTTCAAAATGGTAATAATAATCAGTAAATGGTAGATTTGTGGTAATATGTCATGTGCATTAGTGTATTTTTTTATTCATTGCTGAGTTATTTAGTTTTTTCAGTGCAAAGAATAACATTACAGGCTTTATTTAAATCTGCTTAATTCTATTAATTGTTTATATTTGTATCAACATTTAAAATTTTTTTAATGTTTATTTATTTTTGAGAGACAGAGTCTGAGCAGGGAAGGGGCAGAGAGAGAGAGACAGAGGGAGACACAGAACCTGAAGCAGGCTCCAGGCTCTGAGAGGTTAGCACAGAGCCCAATGCAGGGCTCGAATTCATGAACTGTGAGATCATGACCTGATCCAAAGTCGGATGCTTAACTGACTGAGCCACACAGGTGCCCCTGCATCGAACATTTTTAAAGGATAGAATTAATTCTAATACCTGTGATGATCATATATATATATATATATATATATATATATATATATATCCTCAACTCCATCCTTTCTCTCCTTATCTAGAGACCACAGATACATTTGGAATGCTTTATAAATTTCTTGTAACAGTTATTACATTTGTATATATTATAACATATATAACATTTATATGTATTTTGAACTGTAAATAAATAACACCACTTATCTATTCCCTTCTACATTTATGTGCCTACCATTGTCTTAATGAGATTTATCCATGCATGAGGTTCTGTATGGTTTTAACAAACAGTGCATGCCTAGTCCTTTCTTTCATTTGGCAGTATTAATATCCTTTTTGTTAGGCACACTTGAAGTTCAGTCAATTTAACAAGAAGACTTTCTCTAGAAATATCTGGGACATAAAGGAGGGCAGGTGCCATATGTAGTCAGTGCTCTGTTCAAATCTGGATGCTGTCCAGAATTAGAACCATTGGTTCATACAAAAAAAAGCATACTTAAGTGCTTACTGATCTACGTGCTTACCATATAACTTGCTTTGGTAATCAGTATCTTTGGTTGACTACAAGGAATGGCAATGTCACATTATTATTGAATAACCTCTGTAATTATGAATAGAAAACATTTTTATTAAATGGTGACCATTTATTCCCCATTTTTTAAAAGCCACTACAGTATCTCCTCTAGCACCCTGAGTGGTTATTTTAGAGCCCCACTTATAAAGAGCTGTAACTAACACCCAGTGTTTTGTGAACATTCTTTTTCTTTTCCTGACACAAGATCCCTAGAGATGATGATTTTGATAAACACACAGAAGAAAGCACAGTTTCTGCTTAAAACACCCATTCATGAATCTTTCAACCTTTAAGCAGCTGTAGTACCATGATCAAATTTGTCTCTAGTCATTATCTGATAGACAGCAGTATTGAAAATAGTACTGATGGCGCTAACCTCCAAAACACAGCTCAGTACCATGTGATACTCATTTGTGATGAACATACTATATTGGTCTTGTAGGGCCACCATAATAAAATACCACAGACTGGGTGGTTTAAATCAAAAAGTTAATTTTCTCCCAGTCCAGAGTCTGGAGGTCCACCATTAAGGTACTGGCAGGGTTGGTATCTGGTGAAATCTCTCTCCCTGACTTACATGGCCTCTCCCCTGTGCACATGTGCAGACAGAGAGAGACAGACAGACAGACAGACAAAGAAAGCAAGCTCTGGTGTCTCTTTCTTTTCATAAAAGAACACCAGACATATCAGAGTATGACCACACCATATCTTTGTTTAACCTTAATCATCTTCCTAAAGGCCCTATCTCAGAACATAATCACATTAGGGTTTAAACTTGAACATATAAATTTGGGAGAACACAATTCAGTTCATAAGATTCAGCCATATATGAGTAAAATTATTAAAATGTACATAATTCACTTAGTCTTCCCTCTGCTTATTTATACTATTTTCTTCTTGAATTACTTAATATTTATTCAAAAGATGTATCTAATTTAAAAGAAGTATTTCACATTTTAACATGTTATGCTGCTCTTTTGGGGCTGTATGAAACTTGAAAAACTGTATGAAAATTTTAAACTATATGTAGGCAAAGGGAGTATTTGAACTTGGTCCAAGCACTAAGCAGGATTTTTAAGGGTAGCTTAGTACAATATTAAAGTAAGATCTTTTATTACTGCCATTGCTTAGAAAAACAAATTTTTCAAGTTCAGCAAACTTTGTAGCCTATGAATTATGGACTTTAATGATTTTATATAGGTTGAGTGTCTTGCTTTGAAAACAATTCCATCTAAATGTAAAAAAAAATATATAGTTGTTAAATTACAACACAATTTGTGAAAACACATCAGAGTAACTACCCCTAGAGATCTGAAAATGAATTCTCTCTGTAGTCTTTTTAGTGGATGCATTAATTTTTATTTAGAAAACAGTTACATAGTGTGGGCTCCCTGGAGCAGAGTGCAGCTCTCCCAGCTGGTGGGTAGATAGAAAAAAGAACTCACTTAATTGTCTTCTTTTGTTTACTAAGATGTTTGGTGTGGTTTTATTGTTAATATCATCTGTTTCTAGGTTTTCTCCCTTTGCCCTTTTAAGAACCAAGTCATTATACTGTACTCTAGCCATGCACTCTCCCTGCAGCTTCCTATCTTTACAAGGAAGACCTAGCAGAAATATAAACAATTTGTTACAGGTAGAAGACTTACTGTCCATTTAGCAAGCACCTCAAACTGAAAACAGGTTTACACTTCACCCTATGTTGCATTTATCTTTTCTTTTTCCATTTTCTTTTGAATATCAAAGATACCTTTAAAAAGCATGCATATGAATCAGGGTGTTAATTCTGAAGGATTATTTAGAGTTGATACGTAAGTGATATTAATAAGAAATCTGGGATGCGTAGGGCAGACAGTGTTTATTCATGAACCCTATGTTAAAATTTTTACGGAAATTATTTAGGTTGTTTTTCTAAGTCTCTTTTATAAGTTTCGTGGACACTCAACATCTTGTGAGTTGATAAAATTAACAAAATTTGATTAAACTTTACCTAAGATTATGAAAGTTGTAGTGACTCAAGAATAGATAAGTCATTACATCAAACTAGGTTTTGAGAAAAGTTCTAAATGCATAGTAATTGAAAAATTGGAGATGAAATATGCTATGTTATTTCTTCCAGGAAAATGTATGCATCAAAACAAATGATCAATAAGACCGAAAACCCGGTTTAATGCAAAAATATTCTAAACCTCTACAGACAATCAAGTCAATAATATAGAAATACCATGAAAATATATTTTTATCAATATACATTATTCATTTGATGCTGCTATTTTTAAAGCATATAAGTGTGCTCCATTTGCAAAGAAATATTTCTGAGTTATCCTTAATTGACTACATGATTTAAAATCAAGGTGCATAACACACATAACATATAAATTACAAATATTATTACATCCTCTGCCTGTTGGATGAATGACTGTGATTTTCTGTCATTACTGATAAATGAGAAGTTAAAAATAACCAATCAATTTGATAAACACAAAATGAAAGGGAAAGACATGGCTTGTACTTAGCATCATAGCTAGAATGATTGACAGAGTATATTTAGGGAGTCATATTTCAGTCATATCAGAAAACATAATGCATACTTCACTATATTAGTCAGCTTGGGCTGCTATAATAAAACCATAGACAGATGGCTTAAACAAGAGAAATTTATTTTCTCATAGTTCCAGAAGCTAGAAGTCTGAGATCAAGGTGCCAGAATGGTTAGTTTCTAGTAAAGACTCTCTTCCTCTTAACTGTGTCCTCACATGGCAGAGGGAGAGAGAGCTCTAGTATCTCTTTATCTTCTTTTAAGGGCACCAGATCTATTGGATCAGGGCTCCACTCTTAGGACCTCATTAACTGTACTCACTTTCTCCAAAACCCTAGCTCCAATCCAGTCCCAGGAGGGCTTAAGGCTGTATAAAGTTTGGAATGGACACAATACAGCCCATAGTACTCACCATTCAAATGGCATACTTGGTGTTGTCTACAAACATATTATGGTGCTAATGTCAGCAAACCTCAATTCACTTCTCAAAATTTCACACAGTAAAGTACTGTCTTTCCTTTTGTGGTAATTTTGGCACCTAATGACTCCTTAATGAGCTGAAATCATCATGAAAGAACTATTTAAAAAAATGATTGCCCAGTACCTTGGTTAATATTCAAAGCAATTAAAAAGAAGAGTCATTAATTTCCAGCTACTTGAATTCCTTTGCATTTTTAAAAATTGGTGTAATTAATTCTTAATATGTGTTTGTTTTTGCGATATGCTCGTATGACCAATGGTGCTAACCTCCAAAACACAGCTCAGTACCATATGATGCTCATTTGTGATTAACATACTACATTAGTCTGCTAGTATAAAAGTGTCAATATTTTTACTACAGAGTTAATTTAAAATATATAATGTATGGGACCACATGCATAATACTTACCTTGGTATATGTATTTCCTTACAGGAAATTTGGATAGAAACATTACTAAGAGTTCCTAGCACTAGGGCCTCTTGATTAATTTTGAGTTTTTCCCTACTGTTTTCATATCTGATGCCACATTTTGCTCATTGACTCATATTCTTAAACCAATGATATAGTAAATTACTCTCAATTCAGATTATGAATTAAGGACATGAGTTCATATTCAGGCTTTGCCACTAACAAGCTATCTGAACTCTAAAGTGTCATTTTATTTGTCTGATGTTCTTTTCTTTGTCTTTAAAATAAAAGAACAAGAACAGATCATCTCTAATGTTTTTCCCATATTTAATTATATCTTATCCAATGTCTGTCCTCTGCCCAAGAATGTGGCTATTTGAAATCCTGCTTCACTATAAATATGACTTCATTCTCTTTATCTACCCGAGAGGGAAGTTTTTCTCCTCAAATAGGATTTATTTGCCACAAATCTTCTTTTATTTTATTTTGGTCTCAGAGCTTTTGCCAGTACTGAAATAAAACAATTGCTAAGCTCAAATTCTTTATCCAATATCATATATTTTAAAATGGTAAAAATTAACGTTATTTAAGAGAAAACTTAAAGAATTAACCACAGCAGACCCTGACTAAGTTAACATGAATTTTTGGTAATTCCAGTTGGAAATCTTCCATCAAAAAAAAATAAAAATAAAAAATAAATACATAAAATACAAAACCCAGGCTCAGATGGCTTCACCAGTACATTCTATTGAACATTTAAGAGTGAATAACAAAAAATAAATAAATTTAAAAAAAGAACAACACTAATCTTATAATACAAATTCTTCCAGTAATACAGATATTAGGCCTACTTCTCAATCTAATTTATGTGGCCAGAAAACCTTGATAACAACTGACAAAGACATGATAAGAGGAAAGGAAATCATTGACTAGTCACTTATACAAGTATAGATGCAAAATTTCTACATAGCTTTTCAAATTTAATTGCAAGAATGTATAGAAATGTCAATTCACTTTAAGTGGAGGTTATTCTAGGAAAGCAATGATAGTATCATTTTGAACATCAATGACATTTACCTTTATAAATAAAAAATACATTAAATAAACATTCTAATAGGTGGGAAAATATCACTCAGCATCTCTTTATTATAAGTGTCTAAACAAACTAAGCATAGAAAAAATTTCCATAATACAATAAAGCATATACACTATACCTTGCAGAAAACATCGTAATTCATGGTGAAATGACTTATTCTTAAAATTGGGAATAAGACAAGTATTCTGCTATTGCAACTTATATTCAACCTTGTGAAAGAGTTCTTAGCTAGTGTGATAAAACAAGAAAAAGAAAATAAATGATTGAAATGTGAAAGGAAAAATAAAAGTCATTATCAGCAGAGATATATGTGTTAGGTATCAATTTAACATATCACACTAGAAACTTAAAAACACCACCACCATTTTAACTCTCATGGTTTCCCTTTGCTGGGAACTTGGAACAAATTGAGTGGGTGGTTCTAACTTGGGTTATCTTATGAGGCTGCAGTCAGATAATTGCTGGGACCACAGTCATCTAAAGACTTGACAGAGGCTGGAGGCTTGAGGTTCAAAGTGACTCACTGACAACACTAACAGATTGAGAGGCTGTTGGAAGGAGATCTCACTTTGAGAAATCAAATGTATTTCAATAAAACTAAAAAAAAATATTCAATGAGTCTTTTATATTTACTTTTTTCTGTAATATTTCTGATACTCTTCAGTTTTTCCTAAATATCTGAGTTTCCTGCTGGTATGCTTTCTCTTCAATCCAGAGAGTTTGATCTTATTTTTTTTCTAATATTTAATATAATACATCTTTGCTGGTAATGAATACTCTGAGCTTTTGTTTCTCTGAAAATGTCTTTATTCTACCATGAATTTAATTTTTTTTTGCTGTATCTAGAATTTTAGGTTGACATTTTCTTTTAGTATTTTAAATATATTGTTTGATTTTTTTGAGGTTGTATAGTATTTAGGATTCACTAATCTTCTTGGATTGGTAGGTACATTTTTCATCAAACTCATAAAATTACCCTGCTTTGACTGTAATTGCCTAACAGTATATCTACTTAAATATTTGATGTTGATGCCTGAAGAGAGTTGGACTTTCATAAGATCCTTGTATTTAGACATTCCAGGCACAATATGAATATGCAAAACCCTATAGGCAATTTCTGCTTATCAGTGCTACTCTTCCATTATCTAGGCAAATTTTAAAAGGGCATGGAGGGTTGTTATGCCACGCAAAGTACTGCTGCATTTGTCCCAGTCTGAATTTTATATCTCACTTGCCTCTTTTAGATGCAATGACGTCACAGTGTTTGGCAAAAAAACCTCTTTGCTTTGCCAGTACACAGACATAATATCTGAACTACAATAGCTTGTTACTCATCTGTGAAATACTCTGCCCACTTCAAATTAGTGCACCAAGACTTTTATGTATCCATCACTTTACTTATCTTAGTTTTTTTCTCTTAGCACTTCTGTTTCTCTTAGCACTACTGTTTCTCTTAGCACTTCTCTAAACACTTCTGTTTACATCATAAACAGAAGCAAAATTCTGTTTGCATTATTGAATTTATGTTATATATATATATATATTTTCATTTCAACAGCCATTTGTTTTTATAATTTCTGGTTCTTTCTTGATATTTCAATTTTATATTTTCATTGCTTAATATAATAATTAACTTAAAGTATCTGATTAATCCTGAGAGAGTCATGTCTGTACTGCCTCTTTTTTCATTTCTTACTCTGTCACGGCTCATCTTTGTCATATGAATGACAAATTTTGATTGTGCACTTGATGTTTTACATGAAAAGTTTTATTGTTAATTGAAACTTGGTATACTATTTGCATCCCAATATCAATTTTCTCTTCTTCTAATTGGTACCTAGTTTGGAGACACTAGTTTTGCCTGATTACTTTAAATCATGAAGAAATTCAAACTTAAACCTGGGCTTTTGACCCAGAAAAGTTATTATATGTCCTGTTCACCTCTACTGCTAAGATACCAACAAAAATGTTAAGTGTTTTCCATTGACCTTACTCCTTAGTGAACTCTGAATTTTGATTTGTGTTCCTCAGCCTGTCAAAAGCTCTTCTCAGATTCGTAGCTTCTCAACCACTGATGACAAAGTTGTCAGCACCTTTGGGAAATGATCACAACAAATGTTTACCCCCTCTCTGCTCTCACAGCTCTTGGACCCCAATTCCACACTTCAATGGCAGTTTTCTAATCCCTTGGAACAAATCTTTAGAACTAATTTTCAGTTTAGAAATCATTTGCAGCATTAGCACCGATCAAGACACAAACATCAAATGTAAAAGTTATGTTTTAGAAGTAATGTAAATTTGAAAGACAAGTCCTTATCTGCCTTTAGGAAGGCAGAGATCAATTCTTATTCATTTTGTACATGGTATAAAATGGCCTGAAGCATTGGAAATATACAATTCATCGCTTTTGAGTGAGCTTATAAATATATTAAAAACTTCATTTTATTTTTCATAAGGAAAAAAGAAATCATTCCAAGAGCAGAAATCCAAGACATGCTAAAGATTGGTATTATTAAAAGTGTACATTTATCTATCATCCTTGATTATTGTTTCACTCTCTTATTTTAGTAGTTTTATACAACATGGCTTTGGAAATTCCTACAATTGTTCTTCAGAGACAAGTCAACTTTGAAATACAAAATATTGTTTGTTTTTATTTCTCCCAAGTAATTATAACATCAAATTTATTTAAAAGATCATTGTAGTATTCAGTTATCACTCACATTATTTTTTACAAATAATAGAATTCAGTTTTCACATAAATGTTTTTCTAATATATTTAATTGAAAAAGATATTCTTCTAAGAAATACTAAGTTGGAGAAGAGAGAACTTTAGAAATATATAATTAATTAGTCTTTTTTTAAGTATTGGGTTTAACTATGTGAGCTAATCTTCCTTAACAAATCAATTCGGGAATTTTTTTTTGTATTTTTAACATTTATTCATTTTTGAGAGTGAGAGAGAGCATGAGCCAGAGAGGGGCAGAGATAAAGGGAGTCAGAACTTGAAGCAGGTTCCAAGCTCTGAGCTTTCAGCACAGAGCCTGGTGTGGGGCTCAACTCACAAGCTGTGAGATGATGAGCTGAACTGAAGTCAGACACAACCCACTGAGCCACCCAGGTGCCTCCAATATGAAAATCTTAAAGATGAAAACAAAATGCTAAAGGTAGCAATGGATCACCAGATGAGTAGTTTTTAAAAGCATCCTAACTCTATCATAAAATTATTCATAAAGAAAATATTGCAAATATGCTTTTAAACTTTTATTTTCCAAGAGCAGAAAGTAATTTGAATAAAGAAACAAAAAGCTTGCTATTACAGTGAAAGTTGTATTTCAAAGTAATCATTGTTTATGTAAAGAATGTAAGATCTACAATGAAACTCAGCATTTAAATTCCAGTATGAATTATTTTGAATGCATTGTCTGAGAAGTTAATACTTTGATAACTCCAAAAGATTCAATGCAGATTATTAATCAATTAATCCAAGTTGTTCCCTAGCACCACCTTATATCACTTATTCAATTATTTTAGTTTGAGGATTTTCTTGAATCATCAAATATTCTCTGTCTACTGTATTTTTTGTACAATGTTCAAATAGACGGTTATTTCTCCCAACTTTACAAATAAACTGTCTGACTTCTGGTTTCTGCTCAAGCAGCTGGGGAGCTTAGAAGTTATGATTCTATCCTAACAAGTAAAAAGCTGAAAAACCTGAACATTCAACAACTTTTCTTAGATTTATTAGAGAAGTGAGGTCATAGGATTCCAACACTGGAGAACAGACAAGTATATATAAAGTATCACAACTAACCAGAGCAGCAGTTTCTGCAGAAAGCACTCTTTGGGTAGGGAAAGCAAACTAACTGACAAATTTCTAGAGGCTCAATGAGGACAAGTCTGATAATTAAAAACTCCAGGGGGATCCAGTCATCAGAGGATCCCAAATTTATGATTTATATCGAAAGGAGTACTACAGGTCCTTTGCAGTAAATACTGGAGAAAAATGAGCTCATCCATCTGGCAAGGTGAGGGAAAAGGAACCATTTTGAGATGTGCTTAGAGCATTCTGTTTTTTGTGTTTTTTTTTAATTTTTATTTTTTACATTTTTTTATTTATTTTTGAGAAACAGAGTGAGACAAAGCATGAACAGGGGAGGGGCAGAGAGAGAAGGATTCACAGAATCTGAAGCAGGCTCCAGGCTCTGAGCAAGCAGTCAGCACAGAGCCTGATTCGGAGCTCAAACCCACAAACCGAACCGTGAGATCATGACCTGAGCCGAAGTTGGATGCTCAACTGACTGAGCCACCCAGGCACCCCTAGAGAATTCTGTTTTTTTTTTTTTAATTTTTTTTCAACATTTATTTATTTTTGGGACAGAGAGAGAGAGCATGAACGGGCGAGGGGCAGAGAGAGAGGGAGACACAGAATCGGAAACAGGCTCCAGGCTCTGAGCCATCAGCCCAGAGCCCGACGCCGGGCTCGAACTCACGGACCGCGAGATCGTGACCTGGCTGAAGTCGGACACCTAACTGACTGCGCCACCCAGGCGCCCCGAGAATTCTGTTTTTAATAAGACCTGTCTTCAAAAGAAATTTTTTACCAGAGCCTAACCTGCTAAGGTTGTCTCAGAACCTAACCCAGTTGAGGCATGGTAATACTCAACTCCAGGTGGTTCTAATATTCCACATAAAGGGAAAATACCCAATTTCAGCCTCCTCTTGCCATTTTGTTCCACCTAAAGGGGAAAATCCCTGAAACGCACTGGTGAAGTTCATAATTCAGTGCATAGGCTCACCAAAATCTGAGCCCAAATCATAGGACTATAGAATGATTTCCCATTTCCTACATACTATGGCCTGTGTTTTCTTAAAGTTTTTATTTAAATCAAATTAGTTAATGTACAGTGTAATTTCAGGTGTACAATTTAGTGATTCAACACTTACATACAATGCCCAGTGCACATCACAAGTGCCCTCCCTAATCCCCATCACCTATTTAACCTATCCCCCCATCCATCTCCATTCTGGTAACCATCAGTTTGTGCTCTGTAGTTAAGAATCTATTTCTTGGTTTGCCACTCTCTTTTTTTCCCTATGATTGTTTTGTTTCTTAAATTCCACACATGAGTGAAATACAGATTAGGAGAAAAATAAAATTATTTGTTTACAGAAGACATAATCATCTATAGAGAATATTCAAAAATTGAGAAATTCCTCAAATTAATGAGACTATATATAGCAAGGCTGCGGGATGTCAGATTAATTCACAAAATTCAATTACTTTCCTATATAAAAACAACGAACAAATGGAATTCAAAATTAAAACCACAATTCCATTAAATTAGCATGCAAAAACTGAAATTAAACTTAAAGTCTAACAAAATATGTACATGATATATATGAAAAAAACCTAGAAAACTGATGAATTAATCAAAGAGAAACTAAATAATGGAGAGATATTCCATGGTCATGGAGAGAAAGACTAAATATTGTCAAGGTTTCAGTACTTATTAATTTATAACTATAAATTCATTGCCAATCAAAATTTCAGCAAGTATTATTTTTTTATACTGACAAATTGATTCTAAATTTTACATGGAAATGAAAAGAGTCAGAATAGTTCACATAATATTGAAGAGAAGTACTGGGCCTGATGTTACTTGACTACAAGACTTAGTGTAAGGCTACAATATCAAGACAGTGTGGTATTGATGAAGAATAGACAAACAGATCAATGGAACAGAATTAAGCATCCAGACATAGATTCACATTAATATAAACAAATGACCTTTAACAAAGGAAAAAATGCAATGGAGCAAAGATAATGTTTTCAACAAATAGTTCTAAGGCAAATTATCATCCTCAAGCAAAATAACAAATCTAGACATAGACCTTATACCCCTCATAAAATTAACTCAAAATGGAACAGATCTAAATGTAAAACACAATACAAAAAAAAAAAAAAAAAAAAAAAAAAAAAACAACTCCTAGAAGACAACCTAGGAAGAAATGCAGTTGCTTTTGAGTATGATGACTTTTTAGGTACAGGATCAAAAGCACAACCCATGAAAGGAGTCATTGATAAGCTGGATTTTATTCAAATTAAAAAATTTCTTCTCTGAGAAACAAAATGTCAAGAGAATGAGAAGGCAAGCCACAAATTGAAAGGGAGTAATTGTAAAAACACACGATAAAGGATTATAATGAAAATATACATGGAAATAACACAATTTAAAAATGAGCCAAAGATCAAGGAAATGCAAATTGAAACAACAATGAGATATCAGTACACATCTATTACAATGGCTAAAATCCAAACCATTGATAATACCAAATGCTGGTGAGAATATAGAGCAACAAGAATTCTCATTCATTGATGGTGGGGATGCAAAATGGTATAGCCACTTTGGAAGATAATTTTGTGGGTCTTACAAAACAAAACATACTTTTATCATATGATCTTATAATCATGCTCCTTAGTATTTACCCCCAAAATATAAAAACATATGTCCTCACTGAAATCTGCACATAAATGTTTATAGAAACTTCATTCATAATTACCAAAACTTGGAAGCAACCAAAATGTCCTTCAGTAGGTAAATGGAAAAAAATAGTGTTTGATACATTTATTTGATTGCCAGATCTTCACAGTCTGGTTTTCTTTTGAGTTTGTTGGTGTCTCTTTTTATACTGCTCCTTAATATTCTTCCAAGTCTCTTGTTTGAGCATTTACTTACAGAATCATTTTATATACTATCCACACTCACTGCAAAGGTGATATTATCCAGTTTCATATTGAAATGTGTCAAATTTATGCACAGTCTAGATCTCTTCTCTGAACTTCAGACATATGAATTACAGACATTTTATGATTTCAGATATAACATGTCTAATCTCCTGAACTTCCCTTTCAAAACTGCTCCTGTCATAATCTTCCTTCTATTATATTAAGGTAATCTTACTTTTTACTAACTCAATCAAAATTTTTGATATTATCCTGTGCCAATACAATATATTAAAAGATTTTGTTTCTTTCCAGGATATACAGAATACAGTACAGTAAAACCTTAGTTTGCAAACATAATTCATCCCAGAAATATGGTTGTAATTCAAAGCACTTGTATATCACAGCAAATTTCAAGAACCATTGGCTCAGTTGTAATCACGTGATGTTTGGTCTCATATTGCTAGACATCGCTCGTTTATCAGGTTAAAATTTATTAGAAATGTTTGATCATCTTGTGGAACTCTCGCAGAACAAGTTGCTTGCAATCCAAAGCTTTACTGTGTTTCTTATCACCTCTTTTACTACAACTTTGGACCACACCACCATCGTATTCCTGATTCCAATTTCTGTCATCCCACCACCTTGCAAACTGTTCTCAAAATAGCAGCCACGGTGATTTTGTTAAAACATAAACCATATCAACTTGCTGCCCTGGTCAAAGTTTTCCAATTCACCTAAATCAGTAAAAAGTAAAGAATTTTACTTTGACTAATGGAACCCTACATAATCTGCTTTTTTTTATGTTTTAGCCTCATCTTCTAATATTCTCCCTCCTACTTGTATTTGTTAACATTGTCATTCTTCAATACTACAAGGTAACCTCATCCTAGGGCTCATTTTTCTGCCTATAATACTTTTCCTTCAGGAACACTTCTAGCTTACTTTCTCAGCTACATTGGGATTCTAGTTAATAGTTACATTATTGACCCTTTATTGACTACCTGATACATTAAACTTTCTTCCTCAGAACTTCCCCCTAGAATTACTTTTTCCCCCCCTAGAATTCTTCTCATTATTACAGTTTATCATCATATACTGTACATTATACATATTTATTTGTATTACTTGCCTAAGTCTGTAAGTTCTCTTATGAATAAAATCTTAACCTCTTTTGTTATCTACTATATTGTGAAGACTAGTATTTTCTTAAAATGTATTTGAAGAATAACTAAAACAATTATACCACAAAACTGATTATAAACAATAACTTGGTCATAAATTTACATCAATGATTATTTCTGAAAAAAATTATTTGTTAATTTAACTGGATTTCCTTTAGTATTTACCATTCTTGGGTACAGATGTTAACCCTTCTACTACATTCTTTAAGTTGGATTTGAATCTGGGTTCCATTTCCAGGCCTACTTTGATTTATATTCACAATTGAAAAAATTATATATTCTCTAAATATTTCAATACATTCTTTTGTTTATTGAGGAGAAAGTCTCATTTGCTTTATACTAAATATGCCAGAAAAATCAATCTACAAGAATAAAATAAAAATAAAAATAAAATAAAATTAAAAATCAAATCAAATCAAATCTTAGAACCAGAGTAGACTTTCATGCTGTCTGGCTGAACATTCACATTTTTCTTGACGAAAATATTTTCAAACATAATATTTTCTTGGATAAATATTATGATGGGGCACCTGGGTGGCTCAGTCAGTTAGGCATCTGACTCTTGAATTTGGTTCAGACTGTGATCTCAAGGTTTGTGAGATCAAGCCCCACATTGGGTTCTGAGCTGAGAGTGTGGACCCTGCCTTGGATTCTCAACCTTTAAAAAGGTTTTTATTTATTTAAGAAATATTATGAATTACAACTATCCTAAGGGTGTTTATCCATCCCATCCATTTCTAGGGCCAACAATAGCACATCTCTCAATTTTCCTACCTGTTAAAGCTCAAAGTACTGAGTTGGGTAGAACAGATGAAGGTGCATGGTGGTAAAAGAAACTGTGGCCTTCACAAAAGTTAAACTATTAAATGACCCAAATCACATAATCAATACACATAATAGCAAAACTGGACTATTACGGCAATGAAATTCACTTTTAGGGTAGCAATAAACAGTGCATAATGGATGTGTGGCTTTCTTTCCAGCCATTATAATCACTATAGAATGCTTCCTGGGCTGTACTGTCATTGGCCTTTACAGGGAAGGCAGATCAAACAGTGCTAATTTATTAGGTTTACAGGGAGAAAGAAAATTATAGTTTGGTACTTAATGTCCATTCTCCAATTAGAGGAAATAATTGAGCAAGGAAAATAGAGATAGACAGAGGCTTCTGATCTTTTTTTCTAGCCTTTTCCATAGATCCAACACATTTCATTAACCACTATATACAAATGTCTATGATATCTTCTGCCAGTGAAAGCTAATTAAAATTTTAATATCAAACTACCCTGAGACTGAAGATCTTCCTACTTTGTTTGTCCCGTCACTGCCAGCATAATTTCTTTAAAAATGAAGAGCTAATCATGTTACTCCCTGGCTTAAAAATGCTTCCATATTGTCTGTTGCTTTTTAATAAATTAGATTTAATATCCTTCTTCCACCTAACCTCTAATCTCATCTCCCATGAAGCCAATATTCACTCGTTTCTTCTTCCAAATCAATTTGTTTATGTACCTTTTCATGCTTTGGAAAATTTCCATAGCCTTCCATTCTTTACTTTTTATTTTACCTGAAAACACTTCTACCCCACTCTGTTATGTTGATGGGTTAAACGTAATTAAGGCTAAGCTAAAGTATTACTTGTAATTTAAAACATTTTTTGATATCCTATTACTTGTTTAGGTACAACCAATTCATTGTTTAGTTTCATAACCCTTCTTTTTTAATTAAAAATAAAACGTCACTCAGCCACTGCACCTTGAAATCCTTAAACATAATTCAGAATTATTATATCTTATTTTTACGTTTATTTCTGTATTTTGAGAGAGAGAGAGAGAGAGAGAGAGAGAGTACAAGTGGGGAAGGGGCAGAGAGAGGGAGAGACAGAATCCCATGCAGGTTCTGCTGACAGTACAGAGCCGGACTCGAGGCTCAAACTCACAAACTGTGAGATCATGACCTGAGCTGAGAACAAGAGTCAGACGCTTACTGACTGAGTCACCTAGGCAACCCAAATTATAATATCTTTTAGTGTTCATATTCATGTGCCCGATCAATTAGCATGTATTTAGTATATGCTTGGTAATTTTTTGTTTAATGAAGTACTCAATTATTTTATCGATTACACTAAGAATTATACCTGTCCATATTGTCGAAAGTCACACTGTCTTTATCATTTCATCATTGATACTCCAGGCAAAGGTTTAGATTTGAAGTATCTCAGCACTGTTAAACATTAAATATAACATTGCATAAATGTGAGTAAAAAACAAATTTCCATTTAAATTTCACTATGAAGTAACAAATTTAGTTCTCTTATTTACTTGATAGTGGTTGAACTTACAGAAAGTACAAATTTTAATGAATGGAAACATTTCCCTGCTATTGAGGTGTGAATGTGATGCCTTTCAAGGCCAATCACAATGGAGTTAGAGTAACTTGTCAAATGCAGAGTAATTCAATACTCAGGTAAGGTGAAAGAGTGAAGGCATTGCCATTCAGAATACATTAAGCAATGTGTTGGTAAGACAAAACATAACTTCCCATCATCCCACTTGCAGACCATGCACTTGTAACTAGACACTACATCATTTTTATTCTCTCTATAACTGACTATACCCTATTGCACCCCCACTACTGTCAAGGGCTGTCTGAATCAATGCTCTGACCTTTAGTAAGTAACCAGCAACCCCCTTCCACACATAGAGTAATTCAGACTCCACGTAGGAAGAATGAGAACAGAAAACAATATTTCAGAACAGACCCTGTGAATTTCTAGCTGATTGATGATGCATTTGCTGAGACATTGTTTCACAGGGTTTAGTTGGGTTCCTAGCAGAGGCTTCCCATTTACTGGCATACATTCATCCCTCACTGAGATATGAGCTACTTTTGTTATAGATTTGGGAATAGTAACACAATGGGATATATTAGATTTCATTGCAATGTTATGTGTCCCTATAGCAGTTATATTTCATTGTTTTATATCCAGGCAAGATCATATTTGTGGAGCATAAAAATATTCCTTTTCATAAAATGTTTTTAAAAGCTTAATATTTATGAAACTATTATAAGAAGGGGGAATGCTAACAGTTGAGTTTGTTTCAAATCTATATTGAAGACTCTGTTAAGATTATATCCTGTATTATCAAACTATATTTGTCAATTTGCTGACAGATGTCTTCCTTTTAGTCTACTTTGACCTTTGACACAGTACTAATTAATGTTCAAAGTTATTCTTAAATACCTATAGTTATTGTTACTGATGTTGTGGATAATGCTAGAGCTTTCCTAATTAAAATATAATTGATTATTTGCATAGAAGAAATTTGGGATTTGATCTATCTAGGTATGAATTACCTTCACTTTAGCTATTCTCTGAAAATATTATGTCATTAATGATTTCAAGTGAAATCTTCCCCTTCACACACACATTTTATTAGAGTACAGAAATAAATAATAATGAGGACTTTCCATTGAAAATGCACAGGTGTCTTTTAATTACATCAACAAAAGATATGTTCTGAATGTTTTACAGTTCGGCGTTCTGGAGTTCAACCACTCTGCCATGCCCTCCATAGTCATAAAATATAAAATGTCAAGGGCAACCAATATTAACAATTTACTGATGATCAGAAAACATTTACTGAAACATCAGCTCCTGAAATAATACTTTGAGAATCAATAATAATTCCTAAGAATTTTATTCAAAATAATGCCTTTTTTATGTTAGTAAATTTAATCACTTTCAAAAAAAATTTTTAATGTTTATTTATTTTTGAGAGAGAGAGAGACAGAGACAGAGTGTGAGTACGGGGAGAGCCAGAGAGAGAGGGAGACACAGAATCCAAAGCAGGCTCCAGGCTCTGAGCTGTCAGCACAGAGCCTGATGCAGGTCTTGAAGCCACAAGCCCAGAGATCATGACCTGAGTCAAAGTTGGACACAACCACCTGAGCCACCCAGGTGCCCCAATCACTTTCAAAATTTAATTCAAGTATATCATATTACCCCGAGACAAACATAAATATCCAGCTAATCAATTTGGTAGCTAATTATTTTTTTCTTTTATGACAACATATTTCAAAATCTTACCAATTACAACATTTCTAAAATTAGCTATCAAAACTTTCTTATTTGGCAATTGGTGATGTTCCAGATAGAGACTGCTCCATTAGCATTACTCTGGGACCTTCAATGAGGCAGCAAATTGTGACAGAGTCACAGTTGAGCATGATGGGCAGGAAGTAGGAGGGAAAAGCCTTACACTAGCACCTGACAATTATATCATAAACTCATGTTACTGAATAGTTTCAATTATCAACATATGTGCACATGTATTAATTATAATATAAATAGGTGATAATTACTACATTCAATAAATTATTGTCATATCAGAATATATAGTGGCTTTCAGAAATATCAATATTGCTTTATATGAGTTTTTTAAAATATTACATCAGTGAATATGAAAAAAAATTATATGGTTACTTTATGCTTAGTGAGCCTTACTTAACATTTAATATCCATTTTAGTTTTTTGAACATTATGAAATAACTTGTTATTCTATTATTACTCATTTATGAAAACTAGAGGCTTTCTCATTTGTTATAGGAGAAATTTCAGCTAACCAAAAATGTAAATTCAAACAATAATTACACACACTTTATAGATGTGAAATTACTAGTATTAGTGAGGCTGCCGGAACCAGCCGTTTTGCTTGGCTTACAAGAATATAAATTGGTGCAAAGTTCCTCAATGTCTATTTGATGATGTATAACAAAAGTGATGATTACTTTAAAACTTTTATTTCTATGTTGGCTTCTCCTTCTTGGTCTCATTTGATGTTTTGACTCTATCAGAAGACTTCCTTTTGCTGCTTGCATTGACCCCTTAGTGATCACGACTACCACATAGCCCTCCATTTGTGTTATTCATTTTAAATTTCTGTCAATAATATTACATACGATTCTACAAAGAAGTCCCACATAACTTTTCTTAGACCGATTTTCAGGTAATTTATAATTCTCATGCTATTATATCTTTTATTTTGTGTTTACTACTGGTATATGAAGGAAAATTGTGAAGTTGATTACAAAAAATACTTATTTCTATGTAAATATTATCTCACTGGATTGGGTATTGTTCTTAAACTAGATCAATTCTATAAGATCACTCAATAAGCTTTGATGTCATTCTACTTTTTCCTGTGGCATTTTCACCAAGGACAGTCTCTAAATCTTTTATTTAAGTTCTTGAGGTGTGCACTTTAGTTATACCTATAAGCTCCTTTTTACAATATTAAACACAGCAGACATTCAAATTCAATTTAAAATATGAGTAAATATTCAAATTCAATTTGAAGTATGAATAAATGAATAAAGACTTCTCTAGAAGGGAAGCATTTATGCAGGTCTCCATTGCTAAATAAATGCATCTCTTAACTATTATTTGGATCTGTGTTTGCCAACGGACTGACAACAAAGCTATGTAATAGCCATCTTGGTTATCCCAGTGCCTGGTGTTATGTTGTACATAGTAGGAATTCACTTAAATACTTATTCAATTAATAAGTTCAGAGAGAAATGATGTATATCTTGAGAGGAAAGAATAATTGTGATGATTCTATCTAATACAGGCATAGTGAGAAATAAAAATAAAATAGGTGAACTCTCTTTGAGGAAAAAAATACTATAAAATAGTTGTCTGGAAGACAATAAGTAATCACTTAAAAAATTATTACCATTAAAAGCAATATGCTTCATTATATACCAGACAATATGCTAAGTCATTTATATGGGTGACTTTAATCTTCTAAACTCTATTTTGTTAATGAGGAGAGAGCTTCAAGATGTTAACATGTCTGCAGTGAACAATCACTAAGAGGTTGCACAGAACATCTATCTCTGGAGAAAATCACTTATTGTTCCTTGAGTCTTTGGACTGATTTTTTAAAACCAATTTATTTTTCTAAATTCATGCAATGGTCAAACTATAAGCTGGGATCAATTGATTAATGAACGATGACTCTAACCTGATTAACATGTGAATCGCTGGGTTCAGAGTTTGAATCGTGAATGACACTGCTTATTGTGTGTACAGGGTATGCCTGTGGGGCATTCCCATTTCAGTTGCACTAAATTTTGATTTTTTTTTAAGAAAAAATTCAGTCTAAAACAGAAACATTATAAACACATCAGGAAACATCTAAGGCCACAGTTATAAATACCTAAGAAAAGTAGTATCTATGTAATAGTATCTACACAATCATAGTTTTTCATGTGTTTTTATGTTTGTTTTTATGTGTTTGTTTTCATACTCATATATTTTGGCTTGTCCTACAGATTGACACTCAAAATTCTTCTAGAGTTCTTTTCCCTTTTTTCATTCCTGGAATATTACTTAAATGCTACTTTTAGGAATTCCACTAGTAGTTACTCTTGCTGCATTTTGGATCTCTAGATTTTAGCTCTCTGGCTCTTTGAATTGAATTAACTCTGTTTCCCAAACTAAAATATGTTAGTAATTGTTTTCTCTAATTTGTGAACATCTACGTGATGGTTTTCCTATTGTTATTTTACAGTAAGAAGTATATTGTGGTTAACAAATTAATTTTAAAAAGTTTTAAAAAGCTAAACAAATTGCTGCTAAAAAGGAGTGGAGACAGAATGAAGATTAAGAGTAACGAAGTAACAGATGGAGCAACATCTGTGTGGAGCAAGGGGGGCATGTGGTCTTGACAAAGGTACAGAGACTAATTTCAAACAGTGGACAAAAGCCTTTTCCTTTGTTACAAAAAATGAGAGGGGTCATAACTGTGGCGGATGTAGATTTTTATATATATGGAATTTAGAAGGTCCTGTATAATGGCCTGAGATGTAGAAATTGAGCTTGTCTATTGAGAACCTGTGTAGTTTGATAAAAATGGAAAATAATTGGAAACAATTGGTAAGGAAATGAGAGTGGTGACCAGGAAGATTGCAAGGTGAGTTCAGACTCCAGTTGAGATTGAAATCCTAGAATGTTCAAGAAACATTTAGAAAGAGTAGAGAAATGTCTACATGTAACTTGTCAGATGTTTGCTACTCAAATTGAGAATATTTAACTTTCCTTCCCAGAAAACAAAGCAGAAATTTAAGCTCATCTGTAATACAAAATCAATGGTTTCATAAGCATCAGTATACAGGGCCCATGGGGATATAAACTTTCCCATGAGAAAAACTCATGAGTAATTTTTGATTATGGTTTATCAGACTCTCACAAGTATGCACACAACAAAATATTAACTAAAATAGTGGTGTCTTTATTGATATCTATCAAGAAATGTTCTTCAATTGGTTATTTCTTTCAATAGTAATGTATAGCTTTTAAGAATGTTCAAGTTAGAGCGTCGAGTTTTAAGTCCCAAATTCTACATTTCATTTCTGCTGCAGTCTTGGAAAGGAATGCACACAGGAAAATAAATCTCCAATATAGGCAAATCATGGATGAGACAAGCCACTCACATATACTACCTTACTCATCCCCACCTCCCGCATAGCTCAATCCACTACATAAACCTAACACATGTGCTTGGGTTTACCTCTGTCAAATGGTATCCAGAGTGATATTACAATATGGAGAGAAAAAGAAAATGAAAGAAGATCCTGTGAAACATGATCCCAACAGGTAAAAAAGGAAGGGTAGAACTATAACAGCACTCTAACTGGTCTTAAGGGTTAACTTGATTCAAACTCCTTGATTGCTGACCTAAACCCTTTGCTCTGTGGCAGAACTAACCTACTTTCCTTGAGATTTGCAGACCACTGGCCTTGAGGAGAAGGGCCAGACTTCCCATAAGATAAGGCTTGACTATATTCAAAAACAGCTGCAACAGATAACAGCAAGTTTGTTTACAGTCATGTCTCCTAATCTTCTTCTAAACGTAGGCCCCAACCTTTCCCTACCGCACTGTTTCCTTCTTCCCCTTTAAAATGCTCTGGCAATAGCACTGCTAGGAATTTACCCAAGGGATACAGGAGTGCTGATGCATAGGGGCACTTGTACCCCAATGTTTATAGCAGCCACTTTCAACAATAACCAAATTATGGAAAAAGCCTAAACGTCCATCAACTGATGAATGGATAAAGAAATTGTGGTTTATATACACAATGGAATACTATGTGGCAATGAGGAAGAATGAAATAAGGCCTTTGTAGCAACGTGGATGGAATTGGAGAGTGTTATGCTAAGTGAAATAAGTCATGGAGAGAAAGACAGATACCATATGTTTTCACTCTTATGTGGATCCTGAGAAAGTTAGCAGAAGTCCATGGGGAAGGGGAAGAAAAAAAAAGTGGTTACAGACAGAGAGAGCCAAAACATAAGAGGCTCTTAAAAACTGAGGACAAACTGAGGGTTGATGGGGGTGGGAGGGAGGGGATGGTGGGTGATGGGTATTGAGGAGGGCACCTTTTGGGATGAGCACTGGGTGTTGTATGGAAACCAATTTGACAATAAATTTCATATATAAAAAAAGAAAAATAAATAAATAAAATGCTCTGGCTTCACCAGGACTGGGAAGATGGTCTTTGGAACACTAGTCCATCATCTTCTCAGGTTTCCTGCTTCCTGAATGAAGCAAACTTTTCTTTCCTACCATCACTTTTCTCTTGAGTATTGATTTTCAAGCTGGTAGCAGCAGAATGTGAGATCAGAACCGGTTCTCTGTCAGGTAACAGAAACTTGTTCTTAACTATGAGGCAGTGTTGCCACCCATTAATAAATAAAACCTTGTACAATGAGTGTCTTAGGTACATTTCAGTTGGAGAACTAGAGCAGCTGGTAGTGGATGGCTGCCCACAGAGGAAGACAGAAGCAAGAGCATGAGGGCCAACATGAGAAAGGGAATAAATTTCCCCCACTGTGGGCAAGGTGGAAATTAAAAAATGAGAGAGATCATCAATGTTATCCTCTTCCTCAACATTTATTAAATCAGAGAACAAAGGTTTTGAATACTAATAAGTCCGACAGATGATTTTTAAACACAGTAACACTTGACAACTAGAGATCTGAAGGAATAGATAATTAGCAATCCATCCAGACTGTTTCAAATAATAATGATCTCAGTTACAATTTTGCCATGTACTGAAAATCAATTAATTTATTGTCACATCACATATATGCCTTATATCCTGATAGATATTTTGTGTTACTGACTGAAGATAAGTTCTTATTTTTTAGTGTACAGATGCTAACATTAACATTCTATTGTGAAAATTTGAGAGCCTGAAAACAAAAATAAAACTTATTCTGACAGAAAAGCATCCTATTCTTATCTTAAATGGAACTCAGTGGGAATTTTAAAAATATATTAGTTGCAAAAATATGAATGGCATAAAGTAAATAGGTATTTAACAAGTCTGTTGTAATAGGACTAATTTAATACTGCACAAAGCAAATATAATACCAAATAATTTGTTGCAAGTTTGCGATGACATAGACTAAATCCCCTTTGCAGGAGCTATATTCTAAGTCAGAGTAAACCTAAAATATGGACAAAAGATAAAAATATCCACTAACTAATACTTAGGAATTAATATACTCTGCACTTAAGGTTCTCAGGAAACTGATTTGATTTCCATTAGAAATTATCACAACAGCAGAAATTTATTTTCTCACAATCTAGAGCCCAGAAGTGTGAAATCAAGATGTCAGCTGGGCTGTGCACCCTCCTGTGACTCTGGGGAATTGATTTGGGCCATACATAGATGTAGGGTCCTTCCCGCCTTGGTCTCATCTACACTGTGATACAAGTAACCGGTAATATAGGTTGCACATAATCAAATATTGGTTTGATGATTTTCTTTCTTAATCTAATAAATCTATATTTTCAAATCACCTTGAGACCTATGTTTAAAATTTCTAGTTCTGTTGTTGAAGATCTTTCTGTTTTGTACCTAATGCACTAATCTGCTTATATGGTTGATTCTGAAAAGTATTTTATATATGTTTGTGTAATATTAGCAATGAATTTTATGGCATTTTTGAAATCATAAATCTATGATATAAAACTAACACCTATAAGAGTCAGTGTTTGTTGAGCATGCACTGTGTGACACTTTCCAAATGCTTTAAGTTCATTCTAGTATTTAATTTTTAAAAACAAAATTTAAAATAAATAAATAAATAAAAATTTTTTATAGCAATTCTATCTGGTAGGCATGAATATTATGTCCATTTACAAATGCAAGTGAGGCAGAGGAAGGTAAAGTAATTACTAAAGATCAAATATCTTTCAACAGGTAGGCAAGAACACACATAGGCTATTTGACCTAAGTGAAGGCCAGGCTGTAGAGCCTCTGCAATTATACAACACACATGTGTCAAATACGGTCCTGTGGCTTTACAGAAATGAATCCTTAGTTCACACTACATTCATCTGGTAGATAAAGCACTGGCAAGTTGTGGCCTGCAGACCAAATTCTACTTACCACTGCTTTTGTAGATAACAACTGCACCCATTTGTTTTGGTATCATCTAGAGTTGCTTTTTCACTATAATGGCAGTCATGTAGTTGCAACTGAGACAACATGGTCAGCAAAGCCCAATATACCTTTTTTTCTTTAAAAAAAATGTTTATATATTTATTTTGAGAGGAGAGAGTGTGCTCACAGGCACACGTGAGCAGGGGATGGGCAGAGAGAGAGATAGGGAGAGAGATACAATCAAGCAGGCTCTGTGCTGTCAATGCAGAGCCCAGCATGGGCTTGATCTCATCTTTTGTGAGATCATGACCTGAGCCGAAATCAAGAGTCGGAAACTCAACTGACTAAGCCACCCACATGCCCCCAAACCCAATATATTTCTTAATAGCCTTTTACAGTAAAAGTTTGCTGATCTCTGGTCTAAGTTATGATTATTTGATATAGTGCAATTGGCCGTTGGATTATGATAGCTCTCCTTTTTCAAATCAGTCAGAAAAAGTGAATATTTACATGTGATCATTGACTCTTTCGTTACTCTTCCAGATGCTTTAAATTCATGCTGTTCTAAATACCTCTTAACTCAAGATTGGTAGAATAGGGTAAACATTTTTTAAATATTCTAGGGCAAAGATCATATAAAAGCATAGTCCCCTCATTTCGTTGTTTTGGGGTAATTTATACATTGCATTTTAAGTTGCACATGTTAAACTAATAATATGGAAAACAATTCCCTTAATTAAAGTAACTTCTAATTCTTTCAGAATAAATTCACCTAAGTCCCTTTTAAAGAGATTTATTTTATCTTTCATGTTCCTGGGGTCTAGTTTCAGAACTGCAGCCAGATCAGAGTCACTGCTGTCTCAAATCTTTCAGTGATTTTCCATCTCACTCAGACTTTCCAACATCCAAAACCCTTATCATGACTCAGAAGCCTTAAATGAACCCACTCGTCTATGTCTCTGATCTTGGTCAGCACTATTCTCCCCTTTCCCACTGTGCCTCCGCTACTCTGGTCAGCAGGCTTCAATCTCACACAACAAAAGTGCTCTCAGGGATTTGGCTCTGTGTTTCTCCACCTGGAGTTCTTCTCCTACCCCGCCGCATATCTACATGTGCTCACCCTCAACTTTTCTCCAGAAGCGCCAATAGGCTTTTTCTATTTCTCTTTATAAAATAGAAATCTTCCAGTACCTGTGTTCATTTTTCTGTTTTGCTCACTGCCATAGTCCCAGCAACTATGAGTAGAAACACACTGATGAAAAAGATATTTTTAATAAATAAATGAATATGAAAAAGAATGAGAAATACCTGTATGTATTGATATGAGAAGTTATCCTTACCATGCTGTTGAATAAAAAAAAATCCTGTAGAAAAAGAAGTACAATATGACACAGTTTGGGTAAAATGATATAGAAATATGTCAGTATATAAATATATACTGTGATTTTTATATTATGTCTATATTACATAAGTGCACATATACCTAAAGACAAAGATATGCCCTTATTAAGTTAATTTGAAAAGAAATAAAGAATGAATTAAAGAAAAAAAGGAAAGAAAGAAGGAAGGAAGATCAGGAAGGAATGTCTAAAGAGATATAATCCAATCCATACTGTAAATAGTACTGATGCCTGGTGGATAGGATGTAATGTGTATTTGTATGTGTGGGCATATGTGGATTATGGTGGTAGGAAACTATAGAGTTACTTTTTAATTTATATCATACTCTATTGCCTTTTAATTAAAAATAATATTTTATTTTTATTATTTTATTATAGTTAAGACATAACCTACAAGGTTAAAAGCCACTGTTTCAAGTTAAATTTAATATTTGGTATATTTTTCATTCTTATCTTAAAATAGGCAATCTGCATTAAATTAACAAATATATTTTATTTTAAACATACATTTTAAAATAAAAATTGTTGAGTTTTGCCAAATATTGTCTGGATTTCATGATCATGCCAAGTGTTTTTCAAAATATGCTATCTTCTTAGGACAGAGACTTAATAATGTTAGATGAACTAATATTGACCACTATTTCTAATAAATGATCTAGTAGATGTAAACCTTTATCTTTGTCATTCACTAAAAACATTTGTGATAGTTCAAGCTTTCAAGAATGAGATTGTTACCTAGACAATATGGTGCTTATGAATTTACTCTAATTTTTATAGATCCAATCATTGTAAAGACAAGTTAAGGGTGCCTGGGTGTCTCAGTTGTTTAAGTGTCTGATTCTTGATTTTGCCTCAGGTCATGATCTTAGGGTTGTGAGATCAGCCTGGGGCTCCGCACTGAGGGCTGAGTGTGGAGCCTGCTTTTAACATTCTCTCCCTCCCCTCCCCTGTTTTTCCCCCTCCCCTGCTTGTTCCCCCTTCCCTGTTTGTTCTTTTTCCCTCTCCCCTGCTTGTTTACTTGCGTACCTCCCCCAAAATAAAAATAAAAAATAAAAATAAATAAATACACGTTAGCCACGGATTGTGTACTGTGGAATGCAGATTGTAACTGAAATAAAATTTTCCCTAGAAAAAGTTATAGTTTCTTGAATACAAATTCAGTTTGCATTTGTTTGCATTCATTTGTTAAAATTAGCAACTTGAGCTAAGAAAACTTTTTTATTTTGCAATTTTAATAGGTAGAGAAAGAAAAAATGATAATGCAAAATGAAAAGTTCAATATGAGATTATATTCTGTTATCATTCCTGTGTATAAAATATGTATTCCTATATATTCTGACCAATAGCTAGATAATGGTCCAAAATATATACTTTAGTAGTTAGTCAGTGTCACTCCAGTAAAAAATTTTATGATATAAACAAATCATTTTCAAAATTCATACACTCAACAAACATTTATCAAACATCACTATCACTTCAGAAACTACACGTTGCTGTGAGAACATATTCAACAATGCCCTGCTTGCCCTGCTTTCAAATAGCTGATGCTAGAGAAAACTTGTCTCATAAAAGTAGCTATGCTAATCTAGTAAAGATAATGGGTATGGTAAATGAAATTCAAATAAAATATTATGAGAATGGAGTGTGGGAGGGGAGGGAGAGACACAGAAACAAGAAACAAGAGACAGAGAATGACGATTATAGGTTAGGCAAACTCTTCCTCATGCTAACATTAAGGCCATCTATTTAAAAAATTTTTAAATTGTGGCAAGAACACTTAACATGAGATGAACCCTCTTAATTTTTAAATGTAAAATATAGTGTGGGTTACTACAGGGGCAGTGTACAGAAAATAGTTTGGTAGAGCTCATTGATCTTGTATAACTGAGACTTTATTCCCACTGATTAACAATTCCCCATTTTCCCCTCCTTCCAGGTTCTGCTAACCACCACTAAACTCCTCCACTCTATGAGTTTCACTATTTTAAATATCTCGCACAAGTGGAAACATGTAATATTTGTCCTTCTGTGTCTTATTGTACTTAGCATAGTGTCCTCAAGTGTCATCTATGTTGAGTAGTGTTGCAATGAATATATGAGTGCTAGTATCTCTCCAAAATCCTGATTTCAACTCATAAGTGTTATGATCATTTGGTGATTTTATTCTCAATGTTTTTGAGGAACTGTCATCGTGTTTTACATAGCAGCTACACCATTTTGCATTGCCACCGACAATGTTCAAGAGTTCCAATTTCTTTGGGCACCGGGGTGGCTCAGTTGGTTAAGTGTCCAACTCTTGATTTCAACTCAGGTCATGATCTCATTATTAATGAGATGGAGCCCACATCTGGATCTGTACTGATGTCGTGGAGCCTGCTTGGGATTTTCTCTCTCCTCTCTCTGCCTCTCCCCACTCAAGCATGCTCTCTCTCTCTCTCTCTCTCTCTCTCCCCCCCAAAATAAATAAATAAACTTAAAAAAAAGCTCCACTTTGTCCCATCATTTTTTCCCTTTTTTTAATTTTTTAATTTTCTTCTTATTTTTTCAATATATGAAATTTATTGTCAAATTAGTTTCCATACAACACCCAGTGCTCATCCCAAAGGTGCCCTCCTCAATAACCATCACCCACCCTCCCCTCCCTCCCACCCCCCATCAACCCTCAGTTTGTTCTCAGTTTTTAAGTGTCACATCATTTTCAACACTTGTTTTTTATGATAATAATCAACTTGACTGTTGTAAGTTTATCTATCATTTTGTTTTTTATTTGCATTTCCCTGATGATTAGTGATGTTGAGAATCTTTTCATATGCCTATTGGCCATTTGTATGTCTCTTTTGGAGAAATGTCTATTCAAGTCTTTTGCTCATTTTTATTTTGGTCAGTAGTCTTTTTATTCTTTTTGTTTTGTTTTGTTTTGTTTGTTTTGGTTTGATTGCTATAGAGTTGTAAGGGTTAAAATCATGAATAGCCAAAACAGTCTTGGGAAAGAAGAACAAAGCTGGAGACATTTTACTTCCTGATTTCAAAATGTATTACCAAGCTACAGAAACTATAACAGTATGGTACTGGCATAAAGACTGACATATACACCATATGAACAGAAGAGAGAGTCCAGAAATAAATCTACACATTTAAGTCAACTTTAGCACAAGGGTTCCAAGAATACACAATGGAGAAAGAATAGTCTCTTCAACAAATTTTGTTGGAAAAATTGAATATCCATATACAAATGAATGAATCTGGACACTTAAGCCATACACAAACATCAAATCAAAATGTATTAAAGACTTAAACATAAGGCCAAAAGAGGATGTCTTTTGCATTGTTGGTGGCAATGCAAACTGGTGCAGCCACTCTGGAAAACAGTATGGAGTTTCCTCAAAAAACTAAAAATAGAACTACCCTATGACATAGAAATTGCACTACTAGGTATTTATTCAAGGGATACAGGTGTGCTCTTTTGAAGGGACACATGCACCCCAATGTTTATAGCAGCAGTATCAACAATAGACAAAGTATGAAAAGAGCCCAAATGTCCATTGATGGATGAGAGGATAAAGACGATGTGGTATATATATATATATATATATGCAATGGAGTATTACTCAGCAATCAAAAAGAATGAAATCTTGCCATTTGCAACTATGTGGATGAATTGGAGGGTATTATACTAAGTGAAATTAGTCAGATAAAGACAAATATCATATGACTTCACTCATATGAGGACAAAACAGATGAACATAAGGGAAATAAACAAAAGTAATACAAAAACAAGGAGGGGGCAAAACATAAGAGACTAATAATTTTGGAGAACAAACGGAGGGTTAGTGGAGAGGTTGTGGGAGGGGGGATGGGCTAAATGGGTAAGGTCCATTAAGGAATCTACTTCTGAAATCATTGTTGCACTATATGCTAACTAAATTGGATGTAAATTAAAAAATAAAAATAAATTAAACAAAAGACAGTAACATGTTAAAAAAAAGACTTAAACATAAGGCTGAAAACTGTAAAAATCCTAGAAGAAAACATAGGGGAAAAGTTTCATGACAGTGGTTTTGGTAATACATTTTCTGATATGACAGCAAAAGTACCAGCAACAAAAGCAAAAATAGACAAGTGGGACTACATCAAACTAAAAAGCATTTGTATAGCAATGGAAGCAATCAACAGAGTGAAAGGCAACCAAAGGAATGGAAGGAAGTATTTGCAAACCATGTATCTGATAAGAGGTTCATTGTGTGTGTGTGTGTGTGTGTGTGTGTGTGTGTGTTTTCTTTAGAATAAAATTACCAATAGTTTAGTAAAAGAAGGAATTAACAAATGTTTTTAACTCTTTTTGAAGTGTATTAGCATAATACCTCACACATATGCTGTTCACCATAGAAAATAAACAAATGAATCCAAGTGTAAAGGGTCTTTTCCATAACTATAAATGAGTACTTGAAGGAGGGCAACCAGATAAAAAGGAGCCAATATAATGTAAAGATAAATGAAAAAAAGTACAACATGAGAGATGCAGAAGGGAAAAATGATTGATGTAGAAACTTAAAGCAATAACACTAATATAAATGGCGAATTGGGAATGGGATGTAGTGGCTAGAGGTGAGATTTGTTTTTTAGGGACAAAAATTATTGATGTTAAATTTTTATTCACAAAAAGCCCTAAAATCTACTAAAATATTGTCTTGAAAGACTTTGGGAAGAATTCCCTGAATGTGGAGTTTTGCCATGGCTCTGAATCAAACTACTCTTGATGGGATCTTATCTCTACTTCTTGTTACTCTATGACTTTATGTTATTTGATCTCTTTCTGCCTCAAATATATTATTTGCAAAATGGAGCTTATAATATATGTATATAAATATTA
The DNA here is from genome assembly GCF_022837055.1 of Prionailurus viverrinus. Lineage (NCBI taxonomy): Eukaryota > Metazoa > Chordata > Mammalia > Carnivora > Felidae > Prionailurus > Prionailurus viverrinus. The sequence continues at coordinate 106,848,826 of NC_062564.1, read as the reverse complement.
GTATAAAATCGGTATATTACATGTAATATATAGACATGAAATGAGTATTATAACAGTACTTGTATGTAGGGTAGCCTCTATAGGGTTTTTCTGAGGGCTAAATGAATCACCCTATTTGCTGCAGATATTGCCAATATATATGCAGATATATATGCAATATATATATATATTGCATATATATGCAGATATATATGCAATATATATTGCAGATATATATGTCATAACCCATTTTTCTATTCTTCCTTCTTAGAAAGAAGAACTGCAATTTGAATGGAAGTAGTGATGTACTCGTCTCAGAAAACATTTCCAGGTTCTTTTAAGAATGGTGACCAAGTGACACAGATCTGACTAATGATATAAGCAGAAATGATTGGATGCTGGCTCATTCCCAAAAGCCCACAGAAGTGGTTGGGGGGAAGATGGTAGTCTCATCTGGCAGGCACTATCTTCCTCATTCTTCCCACTTGGAATACTACTATCAAACCAGGAGAACAGAACGTTTCTTAGGGCCATAAGAACAATCGTCAAGCCTTAGGAACCATAGAGAAAACATAGAAAGAATCTGAACCTGGTGCTCTTGTGGAGTTCACTTGAACAAAGCCTGGGATGTCTACCTGCATGGTGGCTTGTTTTTGTGTTCTATAGGGAGCTCAAGCCCTTCCAGATTTGATTCTCTAATGTGCAAATGAACCAATGGTAACCAATATGATATATAAGGAATTTGGAACAATCACTACACTCTAAATTTCTTCCCTAAATACGTTTTGAAAGTATCCACATACAGGTGATCCAAGAGCTCTCCTTCCTTAGTCAACTGGCTAGACAAAATGATGGGAGTGATTTGTATGAAACTGTATGATGCTACATTTTCCAAACAAGAGGGTAAAACAAGTTAATAAAGAAATAATTGCAAATAATCTTTATTTGTAATTGTTATATAGATAAATAATGGCAACACAATTAAAACCCAAACAGCATTAATATAAAGAATTTTAATGATGTATATTAGGATTTTCTTTTTATTTTCAGACATACAGGCTGTAACTTGTTTTTTGTTTTGCCTTGTTTTGCTCCATGTAATGTTTAGTTTATGTGATTTTTAATCCACCAGTTCTTAAATGTGTATTGTCTTTTCTGCATACACAGTCATGTGGATAGTGGGTTAATGTCAAGGATGTTAACTGATAGTGTTTTTGATAAATTCCTTGGTACAACGTCCTTAGTGGGCCTATTTTACTAATGAGTGGTCAATTTGTCTTTGGCACAACTGATTCTTACATTTCAAGTATCTTCATGATAGGTACCAATTACCACAGTAAAGAAAGTCTGTGTTGATCGCAATCATTGTGACAGTAAGACCCTTGCACTCTATTTATTTTGTCATTATATTAACCCAAATTTTTCTTTTCTAACCAGTTCAGGATTGTATTACTATCCCATAGAACAAGAGACACCCTTTTACAGACTCCTATGACTCCTATCAAGGACCAGAGTAGAATATTAGAAAGTATTTCCAGATATTGGAATTAAGGGAAACCCCATAAGATGTCATTGATACTTATTTGATTTTGGAAATGAGTGTATCACATTTATAACTGCATATGTACTAAGTGCTGACAATGTTATAGCACTGTTATATGTAATGGTATATATTGATAATGATTCTTCTTGGGTGAGGAAACTCCATATAGACATCATATTCTTTTTTTTTTTTTTTACTTTACTAATCTTTTAGAAAAACAGAACTCTGATTTATTCAATGACTTCAAAAAGCACAGTACAGAAACGGTGTTATCTTTGTCATTCAGGCATTTGAGAGTGTAGAGCAATCAAGTAGGTATAGAGGCGCACAGTTCTGCCTAATTTTACCACTAATCTTTTTTTTTCAGTAATCTCCTGAATAATTCCCTTAATTTACATTGTGTTGAGTACTTGAAGACAGCTCTTCTCAGCCTGAAGACACATCCTGACACTTTAGAAACAATGTAACTGTGGTCTCAGATGCTTTATGTCCCTTAAACCTCATTTTCTCTACAGTGTTTACAATAGGCAATGTAGGTGATAAAGTGACAAAGGATTAGATTACATAATAACAAAATCTGAGGAAATTAAATATTATTTAAAAATAAACTTTATAAGGAAGAATAAAAACACGCATTATTTTTTATTCCGGAAGTAGATGTGACCCTGAATATAGATGGATACAGCATAGAACAAGAGTTTGGATTTTAAAAGGGGGTTTATGCAGACTATTTTTTATCATAATACACATTTTTAAATGTTATAATCTCATTACAAAAATGAAGTGTTTTGTAATTTTGTAATGCAATTTAAAAAATAAACTGAAATAGCAAAATTCAAACACTCTGAAGACAGAGGTTTTCCTTTTGCATAAATTTATAAAATAGCTACAGAATGATTTTTTTCTTTTATAGTAAGGAGATCTAAAATACAAAATAAAGAAGCTAACGTGAGCAACAAAGCAGATGTTAAGTTGCTATTTATATTAAAATGAATATGTCCATTTAATTTTAAATTTCTATAATCATTTATTTTTTATTAAAACTGGCATTGTCAATTGCCACTTGGCATTATATCATTTATCCAGAAAACAATAATTAGATCATGACAATGGACCCTGTGTATATTGGTTTTTGAAAGGCTTTATGGAACCCAACAGCTCCCATTTCAACATTTTCATGTGGGTGAGTTTTAATCATTCTTGTTTTCCATTTACACATGAGGTTTTGTTTCTATTGGGAAAAAAAAAAGTCAAATGGCTTGGTATAATCTCTCTAATTCTTTCTCCTCACGCCCATGTCCACGCCTACCCACCAGTCTTCATCTTTTCTCAGTGGTGCTCTTGCCATCACCTATTCTAGTCAGGAATAGTTTGTCATCACATAGGCTTTAAGGATTCACATGCATGAATTTGCTTCCCATAGAATGGAAATTTTATTTTTCTGATACTCTTTCATCAATTTGAAGGACACATTATCCTCAAAGGGGCAGAAGGGTAAGCAAAATCTCAGGAGAAACAGTTCTCCCTGAAATGTACAATACATTCTTTAAAATGGGAATGGTATTTCCTGATCATCTTTTCTGAATAATTATTGTTATTTTGTAGAGCATGTTAAAATAAAAGTTTTCACTTTATTGTCATAGCAGTACTGTAGATAATGATGATATATGTGAGCCATAATGTCTTTCAGGAGAATAATTTCGATGTAATTCTGCACGGCACTGTAGAGACATATGATAGCTCTCTTTTTGTTTACGAAGAATTATAAAGTGAAGAGTTTAGAATGTATGTGGAAACGAATTTCTAAAATCACATTATAAATGTTCTTCTATCAATAGCACCACTCATGAAATTGAATGTCATCTATTGGCATGTGTTCAGAAGATATTTGGATTTACTAAAGGTATGATTGAAAACATTCACTTCATAGACACCTAGAAGCAATGAAAAATGCATAACATTATATAAGCTAAACTACTAAGATCAATTTATTCTTTCTGGATGATGATTCTTTCCTTTAACAAATTATATATGTTTATCTTTTAACATTTTATTGATAAATACTCAGTCTTCAAATCGATTCATCCATAATCATATAGACTTTAAAAAATAGAGTAGAAGAGGTTAGAATGGGAGAGAGCCAAAGCATAAGAGACTCTTAAAAACTGAGAACAAACTGAGGGTTGATGGGGGGTGGGAGGGAGGGGAGGGTGGGTGATGGGTATTGAGGAGGGCACCTGTTGGGATGAGCACTGGGTGTTGTATGGAAACCAATTTGACAATAAAGTTCATATATTGAAAAAAAAATTAAAAAAATAAAAAAATAAAAAAATAATAAAAAATAGAGTAGAAAAACAAAATAATGCAAGAATACAGCTAGAGTGATCTTATATACATATTATTTAGAAAAAGAATATCAATACAGTGAGAATGGATTATTTTATACTAGCAATACTAGCATGCCAGGAATAATATTGGTAATAATTAATAAATAATTATAATAATAATTTAATAATAATAATAATTTGGTCATAATATTCTCTGAAGATCTGCTTTGGTTTTATTTTCTTTTTTAAAAACACACAGATTCTACAAAAATTGTTTATCAATTTTAAGTGTAATTTAAAAGATAATGGATATTATCCTTCATTGCAAACATATCTACTATATATTTGTATACATACACATACACACAGATATATACATGTAGATAGATAGACAGGTAATTTTTTATCTTTCCCTACTAAGGAAGTAGAGTACTTATCATGTTCTCATGTTCTGATTTTTTTTTCTTGTAAATTTGCTTTTTTATTTTTTAGCACTCTGCAAAAATGTGAATATTAGCTCATTTTCTCCATTTTAACGATAACAAAAATTAAAGTAATGGAACATATGGAGGACATAAGTTTTACCTGTAGAATTATATTTACCTATGTTACATTATCACAATTCCATATTCTACAAAAGGGTCTCATGTTCTGCATTAGGCAATGTGGGAGAGCCATATGGTTTCAGTAAATTAATATTTTTCCATTTAAATAGTCATCAGTCTGAATGAAAGTATGCATTTCCACAGAGTTATTTCAATGGAATATACCTACAGCTGAAAGAATCTGCTCTCTGTTAAAGAATGAAAATAAAAATCAGTTATTCTGATTGTTCCCATTATGGTAAAATGGTAGACTGTTTTGTCTAAAGGTGTGGCTATTCCTAATCAAATGATTCTGAGTTACTTAGAGATGACTCTCTTTGTCTTTGGGTCCTAGTTGGTTGATTGATTAAATTGCATTGAATTTCTACTGTAAATATAATGTATTAACTTAAACTGAATTTGCTAATAAAAATATCTTACTGAACTACCATCCCTGTGTGTTTATTTTGTGTCTGTGTGAGAGAACAGCTCTTTGTCACCTCAGAGGAAAGTTTTAGCACTTCTTTTCAAAATTATTAACATCTTGGGTATAGCAGTGTTCTTATATATATAGTCTTATTTATTTCCAAAAGATTGTACTGATACCACTACCCTACTCATCTTAGTCAAACTGAGGCAAAAACCAAAGTCAATGGCTTTCACACTTTTCCTCCAGGGGATAATGTAATACATAATCAATGCTACTTTTGTAAAATCCCAGGGATTTTGTCCCTGAATAGATAATTAGGAAACATGAAAAGAATGGGATTTCAAAAATTGATAAGGTAAACATGTTAGACTAAAAACAAATAAATGGCTTGCAATTACAAATTAATCAAAGAGAATGAAGATTAAAAGATGAAAAAAAATGTCAAGGGAACTTTCTAAAGGTTATACTTACAGTTGCAATTATTATCAACTGTCTTGTCAAATATATTGAAGTATACTTCACAAATTAAGGTTAATTCTATTTGTTAAACTTCATATTATCTAGCACATAATGCTTTGCTCCATTTTACTGAGAAATTTCAATTAAAAAATAATACTACAAATGTATTTTCAACTCTCTGTTTTATTAAGCCTTTCAGGTGTCTAATAGAGCCTGATCAAGAGAATTGTACCTTCATGTTTTAGCAATGTAAATTCAGCTTCAAAAACAGCTAACTGATTCTGACTCTACTATTTGAATAGACAAAAGCGTGTTTAGTCACTGCAAAATATCGGGCAGTTTACTAAACTGGAAAAGACAAGAGTACTTAATGCTGTGTAAAAATGAAACTTGCCTTGACTGATTCTGTTAACTGTTATGGATAGTTATCCAAACTAGCATCTAAAGTAATCAAATACAAGGTTATACACTATTGAACTAAATGTCTCTGATTTGACAATGGGAATAATAAGGGATATGACCCAAATTGTGTTTGACCACAGATTTACAGTGTATAAGGTGGGGAATAGAAAACCTCCTGGTAGCTACAATGACTTCCAATACTGACCAGCAGGACTTAGTACAGACTCCACAGATTAAAGATGTAACCAAATTAATGTGAGTTTGCTTCCTGATGTGTTACTGATAGAGACTATATCAGCTAGAGTTGTCACACAAAGGAAACTTCATTGGGATCAAGTAAGGAGATCACAGGAAATAACTCCCAAAGCAGTGACTCTCTGAGTGGGGGTGAGTAGGTTTCTTTAATTTAGGATTAGGATAGATATTCAGTAAAGGAGTTTTATTATCATATGTAAAGTTGGGTGTAAGGTTGCACAGGGTTACTTAGAAAGCATGCCTACATGCTTGTGCTATGTTACGTTAATGAAACTTGTTCTTCTGCTGGGTGGTGATTTTAACATTGTATTGAAGGAGAGGTAATTATAGGACAAGAGCAAGGGGTTATGGGCATGCTCTGACAGCTGGTATGAATTGGATGGGGTTTGGGGCTCCTTATCTCAAGTAAGGAATGAAGAGTCTTGATTACTTCTGAAACAGCACTGGGAGTTTTGGCACTGATTTATTGTCTCTGATATGGTTAGGCTACTTCCTGGCCTGGAAGAGACTGTTAGTTTTTGCATTCCCTTTATTCCCTTAAAATCTTTAATTATTAAGGTTTTGTATTTCTTTGTAATTCTAATGCCTTCTTGAAAGTTCTGCAATAATTATGCTAGAGAAAATAGACACAGTAAGGCATAGATTATAGAAAATAGCTTGAGGTCTAGAATGACTTGTCTTGTATGTGTCATAAAGGCTATGTCTTTCTTTCTTTTGGAGGACCCCTAACTTTGCTTACAATGGCACAATCTCCAACAAGACTGCCCTTACTTCAGAGACCAGGTGCTGACTCCAGGGCCCCTAGGTCAACTTCAGAAACCAGGGGCTAACTCAAGTATTCATAGAATGTTTCTGACCAATTGGCTACAAATTTGGGGCTTCCTACTGATCACTCAGGTATGACAATTTACTAGAAAGACTCATTGAACTCAGAGACATCCTTGACTTACAATTGAAATTTTATTAAAACAAAAAGGATACAGGTCAGGGTCATGCACATAGTGAGGTCTAGGAGAGCTCAAACTTGAAGCTTCCATGTTTTCTCTTTGGTGTCAAGACATGTCACCCTCCCCTCCCCCACCAGCAGTTTGATGCATAACAGTATGCACAGAATATTGTTAACTAGGGAAGCTGACTTTTGTTCATTACAAAAACAGGCTAGATGGCATCATTGGTCACATAATTTGAACTTAATCTCCAGCCCTTATCTTCTCCAAGGAGGTCAGGTTTATATCACCTGGATCAGGGCTCCAAACTTCTAATCACTTGGTTGATCTTTCTGGCAGGCCAACCCCTACCCTCAACCATCTTATTTACATAAAGTATCTAGGTACCCACCAAGAGTCACCTTATGAGCACAGACTAATGTGTGATCTTGGGTATCTCACTGTGAACAACAGAGATGATCTATCACTCAGGAAATAACAAGGGTTTACAGTTTCCCTTCCAGGAATCATGATAAAAGCCAGCAAAATTTTTTTTTTTATTATAAAATAGTTATGGAGCAGATACAGGCCTGTTCTCAGTATGGCAATGAAGGAGTCTAGCTTTTTGGGCATCTAATTTAAAAAAATGATACAGAAATGTACTTTGTATCTACCATCATATCAAATTATTATATCATTGTTACTTTTATAATAATAGTTATATTACATTGGATAGAAACATAAGCTGGGTTATATTAAAATTGGTTTTGCAATATATATCAGTTTTCAAAAAATCCAGCTCTAACAATGTGATTACATTCAAGAAAAAAAAAACTTGAATAGTTTAAAAACTATTTTTAAGGTCATTAGCTCTCCAAAGCTTCCTGTTTTTTTGTTTTCCTTTCAATTATGCCTATCTCCAAAAGATTAAAAATTTCTCATAGGCTTGTAAGACTAGGTAACATTCATGCTTGTGTCCATTTTTGTTTGTTTTTTAATTTATATGTGGTGATCCAATGACATTCTTTACTAAACCACTAAAGGGTAAAAAAGATAAATATACAAAAATAGAAAAAAAGTAGAAACCTTAACTTGCAGTAAAAGAGGTGTACCTTTTTGAGGGAATGTAAGAAAAATGCTTTCATAAAAAAGCAATCTTAAGAAAACGGCAATCTCTAAAATTCATGTGACATGCTCCATAAATCATTCTAGTTCATTTTTATATCTACTTTTAAAAAAGAAAACATCTCTAAAAATGAAATGCCTTTGTGATGTGGTAAATATTCAATTAAGACTTGGGCTTTAAAGCAGCATAAACGCATATAAGTAATTTTCAGAATTTTTAACTAAAATTATAATTCAAATTGTACAAGTAAAAGCCATAGAAAATTATTTCAGAAATAAATGCTTACTGCCTGTGAAGTATTGGATGCTATTACAAAATATGATCATCTATATTAGCCAACGTTCTCCAGAGAAACAGAACTAATGGGATAGATAGATAGATGATAGATAGATATATATAGGTATAGGTATAGATTAGATATAGATATAGATAGATATATAAATAGATATGAACAGATTTATCTATATTTATATAAAAGGTGATTTATTATAATTAATTGACTCATGATTATAGGGGTTGGTAAGTCCAAAATTTGTAGTGTAGCCCAACAGGCCAGAGATCCAAGAAAGCCAATGCTGCAGTTCTAGTCCAAAGGCTTATAGGCAGAGATCCCAGAGAGCTGATTGTGCAGCTGAAGTCCAAAAGTAATCTATTCGAGAATACTTTCTTTCTCCAGGAGGTCATTTTCTCTTCTATTCAGGGCTTCAGCTGATTTGGGAAGGTCCACCCACATTGTAGAACTCAATCTACTTACTGAATTTCACCAATTTAAAAATTAATCACAGCAAAAAACACAGTCCAACTTGATCCATAAAATTAACTATCACATTCTCAGACTACTGGGCAATACTCAGTTATCAGGATAGCTATCTTAACACAAATTATTGACATGCAGTTCCTAACTTGTTTTCAGATATTAATATTTCAGTAACTAAGCACTGACATGCCTGTGTGTATGTGTATGTGTGTGTGTGTGTGTGTGTGTGTGTGTGTGTGTGTGTGAGAGAGAGAAAGAGATTGTAGACTAACCATAAATTCTCTATGGAGTAAACAATGAGAAGTGATAGACAACTTTATTTTTTAGCCCTTCTGTACTGGGTTTGATTTTATAAGAAATAAATATTAATTTTATTTTTTAATTAGTGCACATATAATATAAAAATTAAATGCATTTTTTTTACAAATTGACAGAAAAATACTGTATTCTGTATATTTCAGAGTTCACCTACTCCTTCTAGATATAGTATTTCATTTGATTATCAACTCCAACCCCATATAATCAAGAAAAGTGTGGTATGGCCAAGGAAGCACTCCACACACCCAGCAGTTTGCCTGGGCTCACTTCTTACTCTGGGTAAAATTTTGGATGAAATCATATAAACTCTCTAACCTTCAGGTTTCAAATATGTAGGCGTGCAAATAATTTGGTTGAAAATCAAATAAATTCAAGTGTGTTAAATCATTTTGTAAACTGTGAACACACATTAACCAATGTGGGCCAAATTTATGCCGAAGTTCACATAACTAATAACTAGTGTAAGTAGGGAAAAATATCTTGTTGGCCTGGTTTTTTTACCTAGTGCCCTTTCTCATATAATAAACACAATTCCTGCAGATCAAATGCACCATCTTTCAAATGCAGTACCAGATAGATTAATCTATTCTTAAGAATTACGAAAATATCACCAGCATTAGTAGTGTTGTCGTTGTCGTGGTGGTATTGGCAAACACCAGTTTACACAGTGAAACATGCTACTTTTAGTTCTCACACTTGATAACTACTCTCAGCCAACATCCATTTAAAACACACATAATGAATGCATCCTATTTGGAAGTCATACCCAGGACATTACTTCTTATATGCGTTGGGGCCTGGGAGATGGGGCAGATTTATCGTGTGTTTAAAAAGTTGAACAATGCTGAGCTAGAGATAAGGGTCGAATATTGAACTCTCTATAGACCAGAAATCTCTCATATAAGCTAATCTGGGAATCTGTTTATGAAGAGAATAAAAATAAACACACTATATTAAGAGTGGCTAGAATATGTATACATAAATGAAAATTATTTTGTGAAGGATGAAATGTGGTACTCCGTCAATAAAATCATGATTCCAGAAACTCTAGACTATGGATCATTTCTTTATGAAAATCAAATGTTGGGGCCACCTGGGTGGCTGTCAGTTAAGCATCCCACTTGGGCCCAGGTCATGATTTCTCGTGGTTCTTGAGTTTGAGCCTCACATGGGGCTCTGTGCTGACACCTTGGAGCCTGGAGCTTGCTTCGGATTCTGTGTCTCCCTCTCTCTCTGCCCTCCCCCGCTCACGCTCTGTTCCTCTCCTTCAAAAATGAATAAATATTTTAAAAATTTAATAAAACTAAATATGGAAGGAAAAACATTCTTTTAGTTTTAAAAAGTTTGCCTTAAAAAAGTTTGTCATATCTTACATATTTAAAACCCAAATCATTTAAAACCAGATCAATACACAGTGGTAAAATTGAAGGTGTAGGACCCAGATAAATAGATAAAAAGATAATCTACTCAGTAACAAGGTACTTTATGCTTTGTCTCTAAAATTAAGACAGTAATTGTATTTTCCTTAAAACAGTATTTCAAGCATTAAGGCAGGTGATATATTAAAAATGCTTAAAGCGGCAAATGATACTCAATACACGTTGCCTATTACTATCACTATGATATTTAAACTTGTAAAGGGAATGTCGTGGTAGAGTCATTCAACTTTCATTTATGCCTCACAGTCATCATTTGATAATGAGTTAAGTTAATTAACTAACTTGAATCTCCTCTAACTCTTGAAGTTAATGGTCTTCCACCATTTCTGAAACTATCGTGCTTGGGAAATGTTAATAAAAAGAATCGCTTTTCGATAAGAACCAATTAGAAACAAGTAATTAATCTGTGCTAGAAAGAATAGATATAAAATGTTCCAGGGTCTTTATGCTTGGGTCTAATCACAGTTTTTAAAACTACACATGAATTGAGTCAATTTAAGATGCTATTAAGCAGAATTTCCATTCTGTTGGGAGGCTTGAAAATGGACAATATAAAAAGAACATTTATAGTTTTCATGGCATGTTGTCTTCTCAACCAAACACTTTGTATAGGGAAAGCTGCAACATAACTATTTTTGATAAATGTGTGCTAAAGTTGGCAAATACATTTTTGTCTGGTAAATGCTATAGTGTAGACAGTAAAAACCTGGAGAGGAAAATTTCAAAACAGAACAAACAAATGTAGGTAGAGGAAGAATTGCTTGCTATTCTTTATTTTCCTCCTTTTTTGATACCATGTTATCTTGCTTGGCCGTGATGCTATTTTGGTTTATGTATGTATAAATAAATACTAACTAAAATAGATTTTTGTTTATACATGTGTATATACATATTTACTTATTGTGGATAGTTTAGCTAAACTACTCCATGGTAATGCCCCCCTGGAATCATTTGTTTGGACAAGTGGCCAGCAGGGATCCTAAACTAACACTAGCCCATCATACATATCCACCATGCTCTAAATAACAGCTTTCAGAGTCATAAACAATGCAAGTTCCTGATATGACTTCCCCCAAAGCCCTTGTGATCAAAATCTCCTTTGCTTCCTAGGGCTTTCCCCCATGTGAACCCTTTAGATAGGATCCTATAAAGCTTACAAAATGGATGAAATACCGGGGCGCCTGGGTGGCTCAGTCGGTTAAGCGTCCAACTTCTACTTAGGTCACAATCTCGCGGTCCGTGAGTTTGAGCCCCACGTCGGGCTCTGGGCTGATGGCTCAGAGCCTGGAGCCTGCTTCCGATTCTGTGTCTCCCTCTCTCTCTCTGCCCCTCCCCCATTCATGCTCTGTCTCCCTCTGTCTCAAAAACAAATAAACATTAGAAAAAAAATGGATGAAATACCTAAATGTGAAATAGGAAACCATCAAAATCCAACAGAAGAAAACAGGCAGCAACCTCTTTGACCTTGGCCACAGCAATCTCTTACTTGGCATGTATCCAGAGGCAAAGGAAACAGAAGCAAAAATGAACTATTAGGACCTCATCAGTATAAAAAAAACTTCTGCACAGTGAAGGAAACAATCAACTGAACTAAAAGGCAGCCAACAGAAGGGGAAAAGACATTTGCTAACTAAAAGGCAGCCAACAGAAGGGGAAAAGATATTTGCAATTGACATAAGGGTTAGTATCCAAAATTTATAAAGAACTTATTAAACTTAACACCCCCAAAACAAATAATCCAGTGAAGAAATGATCAAAAGGTGTGAACACTTTGCCACAGAAAATATCCAGATGGCTAAGAGACACATGGAAAGATGTTCATCAACATCACTCATCATCAGAGAAATGCAAATCAAAAACACAATGAGATATCACCTCACACCTGTCAGAATGGCTAAAATTAACAACTCAGGAACCAAAAGATGTTAGCCATGATGCTAAGAAAGGGGAACCATTTGTACTGTTTTTGGGAATGCAAACTGGTGCAGCCACTCTGGAAAACATTGTGGAGGTTCCTCAAAAAATTAAAAATAGCACTACTCTATGACCCAGCAATTGCACGATTAGGTATTTAACCAAAGGATACAAAAATGCTGATTTCAAAGGGCACATGCACTCCAATGTTTATAGCAGCACTATCAACAATAGCCAAATTATAGAAGGAGCCCAAATGTCCATCTATTGTTGAATGAATAAAGAATATGTGGTGTATATGTACAATGGAATATTACTTGGCAATCAAAAAGAATGAAATCTTGCTATTTGCAACAACATGGATGGAACTAGAGTGTATTATGCTAAGCAAAATAAGACCATCAACAAAAGACAAATATGTGATTTCACTCATGTGAAATTTAAGAAGCAAAACAGTTGAACATAGGGGAAGGGAAGGAAAAATAAGACAAAACCAGAGAGGGAGGCAAACCATAAGAGACTCTTAAATAGAACAAACTGAGGGTGGTTGGAGGGGCGGTGGGTGGAAGGATGGACTGACTGGGTGAAGGGCATTAACAAGGGCACTTGTTGGGATGAGCATTGGGTGTTTTATGTAAGTGAAGAATCGCTGAATTCTACTATGAAACCAATATTACACTGTATATTAACTAACTTGAATTTAACTAAATAAATTTTTAAAAATTAAAAAAGAAAAAAAATAAATTGACCAATCTGGATTTAGTCTGGGAACCCCAAAGCACTCCACCTATAGACCCTAATAAATGCATGTATCCCAAGTCCTATTCCACTCTGCCTGTTTTGTTCTGTGTACTTTTGCCAGGGCCTGTAATATTTTTCTATTTCTATTTATCTTGTGGTCTTTTGTTGAATTTTGACTCACTGTCAGGCTCCCTGTGATTCACTTAACAAATATTAATTTAATAAAATCATAACATATCCAAATAAATGTAACATGTGAAAAGCATAAATGTAAAAATGTCCTTCAACATTTTTTTAACTCATTCTTCCTACACATACAATGTCACTATCCTCTTCAAAACCATAGTTAACAGCTTTCTCTGTACTTTTTCGGAACAATTTTATATTTGCATCTAAGGAAAATATTTATGTATAGACATCATTTTCACTCGGTTCCTTTTTTTTTTTTAAACACGTTTCTTTTGTTTTGCAACTTACTTGTTATGGTAACTGATTTGTCTTGCTGATCTTTTCAACATTTATCTAACGGAAGAGCACACAGAATTTCCTTATGTAGTTATGTAAAACTGAATATGTTTCCTTTGAAGGAGAGGAATACTCAATAGTCGACTTATCAACAAAAAGCATCTATGAAAATTAGAAGGATAAAAAGAGTGGGTAGCACAGGTGAGCTTCTGACACTGGTTTTCAGAATGTGTACGGCATTCTGAGCAACAGGAAATGTGAACTTAGAGCAGCTCCATATGAAATAAATCATTTGAGATTGTTAAGAGATTAAGTATCTCATATACCAACTTGTTCAAGTTTTATAAGGCCCTAAATAACAATTTTAAGTAGAGCAATTAATTTTTTTCTTCATTAACTTTAATTATGCTTAGAAGCCTAGAGGTCTTGGAGCAACCTCAAAAAACAAGCCTGCTTACTAAGTCTATTCCCACGTTTTCACAAATCACAGTGACACCAAAATCATCAGTGTGGGCCTCATTAAAAAGAAAAACAAAGAAACCGTAGAAATCTACATACAGTATCCTAGTTTAAGGTTATAATTAAATAAAAATTGAAGCAAAGGAAGTAATTACTGATTTCATACCGTCCTAATATTCTTAATATACCCCTCTATGTAATAAGATATTTTAAGTATAGAGATTTTCTAAAAAAATTAATATCTTGAAGAAAATATTGAAATGGCAACCAACAGGTGTTCACAAGGTGCAACTTATTAATGACAATGCATTTCCACTATGATAATGGCAACAAATAGGACACTTTGTTGTTATTAAACACCATAACACTAACATATAAATTAAAATATTATTAATACATTAATACATTAATATATTCATATCTCTGTTTTAAAATTATTTTGGCTACATATTGCATGAAATATTGATATGCTTGAATAATTTTCTTATCTACTTTCTATTACTTTATACTGAATCTGAGTGAAGCAAACAAACTTACAAAGTGACATAGGAATTGCTTACTCTTAATTAGCATTAGTTTTTTAAGTTTTTTTTTTTTTTTTAGAGATAGAGTACACGGGCGAACGAGCAGAAGTGTAGAGGGAGAGAGATAATGTTAAGCAGGCTCCATGCCACAGGGCATCAACATGGGGATCGATCTCACAATCATGAGATCATGACATGAGCTGAAATCAAGAGTCTAATGCTTAACCAACTGAGCCACCCAGGCACTCCTAGCATTATTTTTCTATAAATCATGGTTAGTATCAACATGTATATGTCATAACAATCAACCTGTTCTGTGAAATTTGAATAATTCAGACACTAATTAAAGTATTTCCTTTATAAAATAATGTATTTTCTACAAATTGTCTGACAGATTCACATTAAGCTAATTGTGTCTGCATTGATCACAGTGTTTTGCAAAAACCAGACACAATACAAATGAAAAGAAACCCAACCAAACAACAACAACAGAACAATTAACTTTGGAAAGAGAGAGAAAGCTAGTTCTTGCATTCAAAGACTAAAACAACTTCATTAGATATCAAGATATTTAAATAAATGTACATTAAAAAATACCAGTAAAGATGAGACTAAAAATCTATGGAAGAGAAAAAAATATAGTAGAATAGTTTTTTGTACCAATTCATTGTATATAAAAAAAAACCTTCATAGCTTATTCTTAAAATAACACTTTTATTTAAGAACATCAGATTATATTTTTAGTTTTTTTTTTTTTACATTATATTTATTTTTGATAGAGAGACAGAGCACAAGCGGGGGAGGGGCAGAGAGAGAGGGAGACACAGAATCCGAAACAGGCTCCAGGCTCCTAGCTGTCAGCACAGAGCCAGACGCGAAGCTTAAATGAACTGCCAGATTATGATCCTACCCAAAATCGGATGCTCAACCTACTGAGCCACCCAGGTTGAGCCACTCAACCCTACTAAGCCGCCCCTTATTTTTAGTTTTAAGTTAGAAGATACAGAATGTGTTTTCTGCCATTTTTGCATTAATTACTTAATATTTTTAAAAGTTCATTACGCAGGCAATTATTCAATGCATTTTAGATTTTAATAAAATTTTAACTTTTTCTAATGATAATTATGTTATTTACTATTCTCCCTTATTATTCTCATAGTATAGTAAAATTAAATGTAGACTTATAATGGTAGAAAAAAATCCATAGTTTCTTTTTTCCAAATGTCACTGTTTTTCTCTTCAAACATTTTGATTAAAATGGCTTTACCACTGAATAGACTGATGCTATCATTATTTGAAGCAGTGAAATGAATTTGATATTTTGACATTGCTTACAAACATAAGCTTTCTAGATCTTACCATAAGCACACAATGAGGTACACAGTTTGATTGAAGTATAATTAAAATAGATATGTTCCATATTTCTGTCTGGAACAAAGTTCCACATCCTCATAGAGGTTAGTATCTAGAAACTGGCACTAAACAAACACGTAAACAGATTGAACAAAAATTTGACAGTGAAAAGAGCTACAGAGAAAAACACTAACAACCAAACCACACAAAAACAACACAACTAAGTAAGATAATAAATAGTGTCTGGTGGACCAATTTGATTGAGTATTCAGGCAAAACCTTTCTTAGATGGCTAGATTAAACTGAAATTTGAATAACAGGAAAGATGAACACTTAACTTTTACAATTGTACTTATATTCTCAATTTGAATATACAAGAGTATTTTGTTTAACTCATACCACTATGAATAAGAAAAGAACAGCATTTCCATTTTGGGTTTGCTAGTTAATATTTCATGCAAATAATACCATCTGATTACATTTTATATTCAATGTATGTATGGAGAGTTGATCGACTTTTAGTTATTTCCTCATATTTTTGTTTGGCTAATAAAAGAAGTTTTACTTATTTCTTTATATTTCCATTTGGCCAGGGCATTATAACACTGGATAGCCAGGTAATTAATTAACAAAGGCTTTTCTCAGCATTACATTAGTAAAACTCTAGTAACGATTCATGGATTTCTTCTTCTTTCTTAAAACTTAGCTGTTGGTCTTAAAACTCTGAACACAAAATTGAAAGATTCGTACATATTACCATTATCTTTGAAAAAAATTTTTGACCCAATATTATAAAAACTTGCTTAAGAGTAAAGGAGCCTTGGCCAATTTAAGTCTGGCTTCCCTGAATTCTGAAAAACATATCCACCTTGCCTTGGTTTTTTCTTGCTTGCCAGCTCACAAATAGATTGATGGCTGGAAGATAAAAGATTTGCATGTAAAAATTTCCAGATATAACTAAAAAACATAATTTTTACATATTTGCTTGATGTTAATTTGCATATGATTAATATATATTTGCATTTCAAACATAAAAGGGTAAAACTAAAAACAAGATATAAACATGTTGCTGCAAGGGCACCTGCGTGGCTCAGTCGGTTGAGTGTCCAACTTGGCTCAGATCATGATCTCCGGATTCATGGTTTTGAGCTCCCCATCAAGCTCTGCATTGACAGTGCAGAGCCTGCTTGGGATTCTCTTGCTCTATCTCTCTCTCTGCCTTTCTCCCACTTGCACTCTGTCGCTCTCAAAACAATTAAATTAAAAAAAAAAGATTTTCTGCAATTTATTCATGTAAATTGCACGAATTTTGTGATTGTAATGTTCAATATATAATTTTTCATATTAATTTACAAGTACATTTAACAAAGCAATTGCACGTTTAAATTTTATTCATTTTTATTTTTATTTTATTTAATTTTATTATATTAGAGAGAGAGTGAGCAGGAGCAGGGAAAGGGACAGAGGGAGAGAGATAGAGAAGGGGGAGAGAATCTCAAGTAGGCTCCACGCTAAGCATGGAGCTCTAAGTGAGGCTCAATCACATGATCCTAGAATCATGACCTGAGCAGAAATCAAGAGTTGGATGCTCAACTGACTTAATCCCCCAGGTACCCCACACATTTACTATTTAAGGAATACAGCTTCTAGATTTCATTATCCTTTCATGTGTCATATGAAAAGCTAAAAGATAAGTGTTCAGATTTATGACAAAATTTATTCAATTATAATCAATATTCAATTAGTTTGACATATAAAAATCAAATTCATATAATTAAAACTCTTCAGGGAATTCATATTGATAAAATGCTTCTTTTATGGATTTCTAAATACCCAGTTGAAATTATATTAGAATATTTAAAAAAAAAGACACAGCAACAAGCTGAGTATAGAGGACTTTGAGTATTCATAAGAAGAGGGATGGGGCTCTATCTCGGAAGTTTAATGCATAATCAAAATTATTTTTAATAGTTGGCTCAATAAAATATAAATATCTCAGCCTTCATTTTTGGAAAGATGTTAAATCTTTAAGGAAAATACAACTTATTCTTCTCTATTAAACAATGAATAAATAAACCATGCCATGCATGTTGTATTTTGGAATGCTTAGACATTTTAACACAAATTAAACTTTAAAACAAGCCACTTGCTGATATGAACCTTGTGTTGGATTTTAGGAAATAATTATTAAACATACAGTAAGCTTTTACACAGTTTATATTGAAGAATATATTTCATTTACTTTTACTCGATAATAACTACTCTGATTAACTTAGTTACAAATGAGAATAGAAAAAAAAATGCTTTGCTGGTAATCTGGATAAGGCATGGAGAATATCGAGAAACGGTGAAACAGCAGTTAACTCCGTGTTGACAACGTTAAAGATTTAGCATTCTGTGTTCTTTTCTTTCAGAATAACAGTAAAAGATAGAGGTGGTGCCAAGGAGAGATGCAGTCACCTAGGAACGGATGTAATAGAGCTAGTGAGATCTCTACGGGGAATTGGCTCATAAAAACTGGCAAAACTGGTGACTTACATTTTCTGAGATATCCTTCCACTGATAAAACGCAACTGGTAGATTCATAGTAGGCAACATGTTGAATGAGATATCTTGAAACTTACAAATTTATTCACAACTTTGATGGACTCTGAGACATTGAAATTTGGTTGTCTATTTTGTGATTATTTGACTATAAAATAATTTAAATTTATAATGTGAGTCCTTGCTCATGACCTATTACAAAAATATTAGTCATGATACCTACTTAAAATTTGTAGAGTGAAGGCTCTAGGAACACTATTGTGGAAGGTGATGATGCAAATGAGAAAAAAAAATGATGATAGAAGCAACAAAAATGCACTTGGATGGAAGGGAAATTTTTAATTTTATTTAATATTGAAGTGTAATTGATGTACGATATTATATTCGTTTCAGATATACAATATGCTGATTCAATATTTATGTACATAATGAAGCAATCACCACGATAAATCTAGCTACCATCTGTCAGCATATAAAGTTGTTACAATATTTTTAATTAGATACCCTACGGTGTATATTGCATTTTCATATTTTATTAATTTTATAACTAAATTTATACCTCTTAATACCCTTCCCGTATTTTACCTACTCTCTCCTCTGCCCCATTCCCCTCTGGCAACCATTCCTTGTTCTCTACATCTATGCGTCTGTTTCTGTTTTGTTTTGTTTGTTCATTTTTATTTTTTTTAGATTCCATAAGTGAAACCATATAGTATTTGTCTTTTTCTGACTTTCTTTTTTGTTTTTAGCATAATACAATCTATGTGTGGAACTTTTCAATCCATAGGGAGTATCTTAGTCTGAGAAGCAGAAGGCAGATTTAATGGACTATAGGACCAATTGGAGAAAATAAATATCTAAACAGGGTAAGTATTGTCATTAAGAAGTAAAGGTCATGAGGACATAATTGCTAATAGTCTTATCAATTGTATACGTTTTAAAATGAATAAGAATATTATTTTTCTTTTTTTGTCTTCTAATTATATGTGGAAAAATTCCTATATCCATTAATTTCCATGTTTATTAATAGATGCAGAACTATTTTAGCATTAGATTGATAAAATAAGAATCTAATAACCTTTATTATAGATATTTAATGTTAGAATTTTATTAATATGTATGACTTGATATTTTATTAATATTAATAGAACATTATATGGTTTTTAAAAATCTATAAAACAATCAAAATATCTTCATCATATATCTTCTCTTTTACCTTGGCAAAATTCACCTTGGGCAAAAAATCTTTCAATTTTGACTCTTTAAAATTTACATGGTTAATTGTATATCGATATTTGAAATATGCATAATTCTATTTTCAAGGTATAACACAACCCAATTAATAGAGTAAATGCTATTAAAACTGAATATTCATAAAACTTATTAAGTGTCACAATCTACAATACCTTTCCCCACTTTCTATGAGAGCAGGGTAGCTCTCTATTAAAACATGTATCTTTATTAAATGTGCTAATTTTCATGAAAGTACTGTGGCTGTACCATCTGCCTATGTGGCTTTCAAAGCACATGAGATTTACCTTAAAAATAACGGGATTGAAACTGATTGCTTTAGAGATTTGTTTAGATTTACAGAATGGTATGAGCATGGACTCTGGAACCAAAATACCTGGAATTGAATCAATCTCCAGTGCTTAATTAGTACCTGTGTGCCCTAGAGAGAGAGTAAAAAACTAAGGGATGATAGAAATTCTGTCTTAAGAGTCCAGTGTGTTTGCAAGGCATTTGAACTATGTTCTAATTGGGATATGGTGCCATGTAGCTTCTTAATGGCTTAGCCAATATTTCTAATCAATCACAAGGCTTATTCTCTGCATCTTAAATACAAGTGGTAGGCAAAATAGGGAAAGTTTTCACTTATTTGTCTGTTATTGTTGATTATTAGTTGCTGTCTAGATCCTTTTAGAACCTTTAGAAAGATTTCAAAACTGCTCACAAATCAGACAAATCAAGTGCTTCTTTTATGAAATGTAAGAATACATTCTATTACAGACAAATATTCTAACATGGTGGCCTGCATTATCTAATCATCTTTGATGCTTTTTAAATGAGGACAAACTATCATTGATCTCATTTAAACCAAACTCATGATCTACACATAGTAGATCAAAAAAGTAGCAAATCACATATGCAGTACATTGGCCTCTTTTTATTTTAAAGATACAAGTGGTTTATAACAGCATTAAAGTGAAGCCAAAATGCAAATTTATACAGGTTTATTTGCCTACACATCACACAGGCAGTAAATCCCCACTGTCTTTTCATCCCGAGTCCTATTTCAGCATCATTATCACTGACACGGTAGTGTTAAGTAAGGCACTGTTAGCTTTTAGGAACACATTTATGGGCTGCTAATCAATTATTTACAATCCTGGAGAAAACAAAGAGACTTGTTTAAATGCACGCAATATTTATAGAAGCTTTAGCTATCACTGCTTCTTAAAGAATTCGAGAAGAAGAATATGTTTTAAAACCAAGTTAAAACTTGCCCTTCTATATAGGGAGGATCTTGATTTTTCTGGAAATCTGTTTTTAAAAAGAAGCTAAATGTTACTATTTAGAAATTAATTAACTCAGGTAACAATAACTTTTACTCCACAAATTAATAGCATTCATTTATAGTCTGGAAGTATCCTTGTTCACATTTTTTAGGCTTAACTTTCATTAGCTGAACCAACCATATAAGCAAAAGAATTGCATTTTTTCACATATACTAATATTTTCTGAACCTAACCTAAATTAGCAATCTGACTTCTCAAAAAATAACATATATATTGACTCCACAATTATCTAAGCAAAATAAGGGTTATATGAAAGACATTTTTAATACTGTATTTTAAAAGAGGAAAATTGGGAAATAGCATATATACTGTTTCTATTCATTATGTTAAAGGTTATGAGTGAGGGTTCAAAAGTCATACATATGATTTTAAATTCTAATATTGTTGTATCTTTTTAATTGATTTTGAGCAATTTGTTTTAAAATTTGTGAGTTTTGCTTTTCTTGCTCCGCACATGGAATAATTATAGAATCCAACTTGCAGAATCTTTTGTGGACATGTCTGAAAATCTTTGTAGAGCAAGCACTCTGCACAGTGGCCATCACAAATTAAAATAATGTAAATGTTTATAACACAACTAAGGATACTACCTTTTTAAACCTTTTTATTATAAAAAATGCAAATATATACAAAAGTATATACATTTTTAAAACTGCATGATAAAAATTAGAATCATTGAGGGACATTAACAAATGTGCATATTTTTAAATTACATGGCAAATATCAATAGAAGAAAAATGAGAAACTAGATGAAACAATCTATATCAGAGATAAAAAATCTAATAATTCACATATATAAAAGACGTGTAAAAATTGAAAATACATGTAGTAGCCATAAAGAAAAAATAGACTAGAAATATAAACAAAATGTATGGATTTTTAACCATATGAAAAAATTCTAAGACTCTTTAAACATGAGAGAAATAAAAATTAAAATTAACATAAATTAAGATAACATTTCTCACCCATCTGATTAGCAATTTTTTTTAAGAGATTGAGAGCAGGGGAGAGGTGCAGAGAGAGAGAGAATCTCAAGCAAGCTCCACACTCAGTGTGGAGCCTGAAGCTGGGCTTGATCCCACAACCTTGGGATCATGATCTGAGCCAGAATCAAGACTCAGAAACTCAACCAACTGAGTCACCCAGGCATCCTGGAAAAAATTTTAAAAGTTTGAAAGTGTTCTTATTTGACAAAATGATGGACAATTCTCACATGATAATAATAAAAAATTATATAATCTCTGTAAAGGAGAATTTGACAATAACTAAATACGCACATCTTCTTCCTATTTGGCTTAACAATTTTATTCCATGAATTTGTCGCAAAGATCCACAAGGAAAAATATGAAATCACAGTAAGTATAAGGTGCCTGGTAATAGCAAAAGCCTGAAAGCAGAGCAAATGACCATCAATAGGAGGCTGACTGAATAAACAATGGTGCATTAAGAAAATAGAATACTGTAAACTATAACAAAAAGAATACGGTAAGAGTAGTGCTAGGTAATACGATGGCATGATCTTCATAGCAAATGATTAATCAAAAACAGCAGAGTGGATAAAAGTGTTTACATTTTACACTATGAGAGAGATGTTCATATAAACATGTATACGTACATATGCATGTTTTTATGTATACTATATATGATATATTTCATAATTATATCAACATATTGAGTATTATGATTGATGCAATATGATTTCATCATACTCAAATTAGAGACAAAACCATAATTTAAAAGAAACGATTATCTAATAAGAGAGAAAGAGTAGGGTAGAAGGGGCAGAGAGAAAGCAATACATCTTTGGATTATTATTCAACACATTTAAAAATAAAAAATTTTTAGGGGTGCCTGGGTGGCTCAATCAGTTAAGTGTCCGACTTCAGCTCAGGTCATGATCTCATGGGTCATGAGTTTGAGTCCCAAGTTGGGCTGTGTGCTGCCAGCTGGGAGCTTGGAGCCTGCTTTGGATTTTGTGTCTCTCTCTTTCTCTGCCCTTCTCCTGCTCATGCTCTGACTCTCTCTCTCAAAAATAAATAAACATATCAAAAAAATAAAAAAAATGTTTATAGATTAAATAATGTCCTGCAGGTAATAAAACATTTTAATTTTAATTTAGAGGCCTTAAAGACATATATATATATATATATATATATATATATATGTATACATATATATAGTAAAACACATTAGAACAAGATACAGTGAAAATATATTTTCACTCTAGATTACTGTGCTTGTCTTATAATTTTTGTCCCATGAAGGCTAGAAATACATGGAAATTGATCGTTTTTCAAACTGTGTGACAACAGAAAAGATCGTTATCAAGTTACTTGATGGTGTTGATGATAATAAAATGTCAAAGAAATTATGTGAAGTGAAACTAATTGTGAATATTGCCAGGTGTCCAATTATACGTATTTGTTTTAGAATGAAAAGTCTAAGCCACAGGTTTACTACATTTTGGTCTTAGACTAGGTTAGACTACTTTCAATTAATCCTGCTAGCAATAATCTAAATCTGACACTAGAGATGGTATACAAATATCCTTTATAGATAGGGTGGTGTTTATCATAATCCAAATTAGGAAATATTTGTCTTTCCAATGGAAAATTAGAATGAATTCTGTCTCAAATAATCCACAACATATTTGCACTGGGCTGTATGTAAGCTAATTATTTCAATTATGCTTAAATTATTTGTTGAGAAGGCAAACAAGAAAAAAATGATGTATACAAACCTGACTGTAATAACAACCATGTAGCTACTTTGCTTTTTAAAAAGTATATTATTATAGGGACGCCTGGGTGGCTTAGTTGGTTGAGCGTCCGACTTCAGCTCAGGTCATGATCTCACAGTCTGTGAGTTCGAGCCCCGCGTCAGGCTCTGTGCTGACAGCCCTGAGCCTCGAGCCTGCTTCAGATGTTGTGTCTCCCTCTCTCTCTGCCCCTCCCCCGCTCATGCTCTGTCTCTCTCTCTCTCTCTCTCTCTCTCTCTCTGTCAAAAATAAATAAACATTAAAAAATTTTAAAAATAAAAGTATATTATTATTATTATTATTATTATTTAATTTTGAGAGAAGGCGTAAGGAAGAGGCATAGAGAGAGGGAGAGAATCCCAAACAGGTTCCTTGCTGTCAACACTGAGCCCAAGGTGGGGCTCTAGCTCATGAGATCATGACCTGAGCCAATATTAAGAGTTAGATGCTTAACCGAATGAGCCGCCCATGCACCCCTATGCAAGCAATTTAATCAATAAATTTTAAGAAAGATTTACTGAGTTGGATACAAACTTACATAATGTTCAATAGGACAGTAAACCACAATGTATTTGGCTCCATGTTTCAGTATTATTCCAATCTCTACCAGACAAAAATCTGTAAGTTAATCTCTGCCTAAGAGTTTTAAATTGCCTATTTAATAAAATGTCATGCTCAGAACTGTACTGGGCAATAATTTCTTATGCCTTTTTTTTTAAGAGTTTGGATAATTTTGCTAACATTAGACTAAACATGCCTTAAAACTTAAAGTGTCTCACTTTAATCCTACTTTAGCTAACTTTCCTATGTCTTCAACTTGCATCACTTAAAGTCTGAAATCATAAAAATTTAACCCATATGTCATCCCTTTTTCTTGTTATTTTTTCCTTATTCCCACCACATATAACTTAAACTTTGTAGAGACAAACATATTGTTTGCAATCAGTATATAGACCAGCTGACCTACTCTGACCTGACTCTACTTTCTTCCAAACTCCCCTAAAATTGTGGGTTACCTCATTTTTAACCATTTTATTGAGGTATGATTGATATGCAGAAAGCTGTACATATTATATAACTTAATGAGTTTGGGTATAATTATACACCCATGAAACTGTCACTACCATCAAAGGCATAAACATATCTATCAACTTTCGAAGTATCTTTCTTTTTTTTATGTTTTATTTTTTTTAATTTTTTTTTCAATATATGAAATTTATTGTCAAATTGGTTTCCATACAACACCCAGTGCTCATCCCAAAAGGTGCCCTCCTCAATATCCATCACCCACCCCTCAACAACCCTCAGTTTGTTCTCAGTTTTTAAGAGTCTCTTATGCTTTGGCTCTCTCAAAGTATCTTTCAACCCTTTAATTATTATTATATATTTACATATATATTTTTTCATGTATGTGGTAAAAATACAACCTAAAATCTATCATCTATATTTTATATTTTATCTATTATATGTCATATATCATATATTTTTTTAAATTAACGTTTTATTTATTTTTGAGAGATAGAGTATGAGCAGGAGAGAAGCAGAGACAGAGGGAGACACAGAGTCCGAAGCAGGTTCCAGGCTCTGAGCTGTCAGCAAAAAACATGATACAGGGCTCAAACCCACGAACTGTGAGATCACGACCAAGCTGAATTCAAAACTTAGCCAACTGCGCCACTCAGGTGCCCCCATATATCATGTATTTTAAGTTTAACAATATTGTTAACTGTAAGCTGTACTGAATAGCAGACCTCCAGAACTTGTTTATCTTGCATAACTGAAACTTTGTACCCTTTAAGCATCACCTCCAATTTTCTCCTACTCTCCAGATCTTAGAAATCACCATTCTACTCTCTGCTTTTATAAGTTTGACTATTTTAGATTCCACGTATTAGTAATATTATATTACTAAAATTAATATATACAATTATTTATTTGTCTTTCTCTAACTTATTTTCTTATAATAATACTTTCCAGGTACATTAATGTTGCCCCAAATGGTAGGATTTACTTCTTTTTAGGACTGAATAATATTTTATTGCATGTATATATCACATTTTTTTATCCATTTATCTATCAGTGAGCATTTAGGGTGTTTCCCTGCCATGGCTGTTGTTAATGCTATAATAAATATGTGGGTGCAGATCTCTTTAAGGTCCTGATTTTATTTCCTTTAGGTATACACCCAGAAGTTGTATTTCTAATCAGGTAGTAATTCTATTCTTAATTTTTTGAGAAACATCTATACTGTTTTCCATAATGATTGTGCCAATTTATGTTTGCACCAACAATGTACAAGTGTTCTTTTCTCCACATCATCTCCAACCCTTATTATCTTTTGCTTTTTTTTAATAGTAGCCATCCTAACAAGTATGAGATGATATCTCATTGTTTTAATTTATGTTTCTTTGATGATTACTAATATTGAGTGCTTTTTCATATACTTATTTGACATTAGTATGTCTTCTTTGGAGAAATGTCTATTCAGATCCTTTGCCCACAGTAATTAGATTATTATTATTGAGTTGTATGGGTTCCTTATATATTTTGGATATTAACTCCTTAAAAGATATACGGTTTGCAAATCTTTTCTCCTGTTCCATAGATTTCCTTTTTATATTGCTGATTGTTTCTTTTGCTGTGCAGAAGCTTTTTTGCTTAATGTAATCCCAATTTTTATTTTTGCTTATTTTTTGCCTATGTTTTGGTGTCATATACAAAAACTCATTGTCCAAACCAATGTCAAGATTTCCTCTGTGATTTACTCTACCAGTTTTATGGGTTTGGGTCTTACAATTAAGTAGTCGATTCATTTTGAGCTAATTTTTGCATTTGATGCATCTCTTGATTTATTTTTTCCTTTCCTTTCCTTTCCTTTCCTTTCCTTTCCTTTCCTTTCCCTTTTTCTTTCTTTCTTTCTTTCTTTCTTTCTTTCTTTCTTTCTTTCTTTCTTTCTTATATCCATTTTCCCAACACTTTTTATTTAAAAGACTACCTTTTCCCTGTTGTTTATTCTTGGCATCATTGTCAAAAAAGAATAAACCATAGTTTGAACTATGAGTTTATTTCTAGGAGCTTTATTCTTTTCCATTGGTCTATATCTGTTTTTATGTCAGTACTATACTCTTCTGATTACTGTAGTTTTATAATGTAATTTGAAATCAGGAAATGTCATGCCACCGGCTTTGTCCTTCCTATTGAATATTGCTCTGGCTATTTGAGGTCTTGTGGTTTTATATGAATTTTAGGATTGTTTTTCTATTTCTGTGAAAAAAAATACCATTGGAAGTTTGATAGGGATTCCATTGAACCTGGAGGTCACTTTGAGTAGTATAAACATTTTAACAATATTAACTCTTCTATTACATGAACATGGATATATTTCCTTTTTTTCTGTGTCTAATTTCTTTCATTAATGTCTTATAGTTTTCTACATAGAGATCTTTCACTGTCTTAGTGGGGACCCATATACAGTGTACTAAATTCCTGAAGAATTTGGCCCAGCTGTCCAAACACTTATTTTCTATTGGGGTGGAATGAATTGGTGGTATGATTATACACTAGTCATTTTCCACTGACTTGAAGAGCCAAAGCTGTCTACAAATGGGTGGGGGGGGGACCATGAATAGGGTGAGGTTAATAAGCAAAGTGTGAAACATATTTAATGAGCTGTCAGTAATCTATTTTTACATCATCTTGTTTCCATTTTTCAACTTTCTAGATTAAAATTATTATTTATCAGTGTTGATCAAAGGCAATCTTTAAAAACGTTGATGTTTCCTTTGACAGATGTCTACAATTCTCTTTTTGAAATTTCTTTGAAAACATATTGTTCGGGTGTTTGTTTACTTTGTCAAAATGCACTTGTATCATCTACTTATTTATTGTAGTAGAGTGTCTTCTATGCCTAATCTTGTTCTATCTCAGAAAACTATTAATTAAAATTCCAAACTGATTAACATTAAAGTAAAAATTAAGACTATTTCATACTATGCTCTGCATTTTGATAGACACTTAGATCCTTCATCCAACCTATCAACTACTATTGTAAGATATATCTCTTTTTATAAAGTTTTAGATCTTTCAAGCATAAAACTGACAAGGCAGAAATTGAATGAAAAAGTTATTAATAAACACATTTCTTAAATATTATGCCAGAAATATAAATAATTAAAAATACATGTTCAAAATATTCTTATGAATACATATTTCTCAGGAGAAAGTGAATCAGAGATACAGTCTTCTTTCTCAGAGTAAGTAAGGTACCTCTTGTTATATTATTTGTGTTCAAAGGGAAAACACTAAAATATTTTCCTTTTATCGGCGCCTGGGTGGCTCAGTCAGTTGAGCGTCTGACTTCAGCTCAGGTCATGATTTCTCAGATCATAAGTTGGATCCCCGCGTGGGGCATTTTGCTGACAGCTTGGAGCCTGAAGCCTGCTTTGGATCTGTGTCTCCTTCTATCTCTGCCCCTCCCCAGTTTGCTCTCTCTCTTTCTCTCTCTCTCTCAAAAATAAATTTAAAGAAACATTAAATTTTTTTTTTAAATTCTTTTTAAATGGAGCATGGTAAAAGTGCTATAAAACTAACTGATATTTAATAGTAGACCAAGTTGAAAGAAATTGCATTCTAAAAATTGTAAGGCTACTATTTAAGTGTACTGAATTGAATTATCTTAAAAATTTGCTTTAATTTTACTGTTATTTTCTTCTGTGTTTAGGATTAATGTGGGGTTATTTTCTTATGATTCGAATGCACCATTAGAATTTATGGTTTTATTAATGTCACTAACAAGCTCTGGTTACAACAGAACTAACATTTTATGACAGACTGATGACTGTTCCTTAACTAGGAAAAACTGCCATACGATACGAATACACCAAGATATCAAATCTTATTAAGATATTCATATTTTGGTACTTCACATATTAAACATTACATTTACAAACATTACATAAACATTCTTTTGAAAGTATTACAATAATTTAATTGTCACTAAAACAAGAAACATCTGGGAAAAGTATAAAATTTTGTGATAGATCTTATGCTCAGCTTAGAAGCCACCAACCACACTAACATTGAACCAGAAATTGTCTATGTATTTACATAGCTATAACATGGCCAGTGTGATAGATGGTGAGCATTTGACATTTCAAATGTTCGCACTCTCACCGGACATTATTGTCACATACAATAGTTGAAAAGAATTGAATAAGAATTGAAAACCAACTTCAACTTAAAAAGTCAAAAGTTCTAGATGTTTTTCCAGTTCTGTATCTTATTTAATTTTAGAACTACAAATCTCCATCTATGCTTAAATGATTTAATTTAAAGGAAGTCATGATAATTGAAGAAATAATCATCATTTTCTATATAAAATAATGATGTTAGACTTATTTTAATAATATCCAATTGAAATTTCAATGCCAGTAGGCAACATTTAAAAATAATTTTATTTAATTTTAGCCACTCTGACACATATAAGGTGATACCTATTGTGGTTTTGACTTGTGTTTCCCTGATGATTAGTATGTTGAGCATCTTTTCTTGTGTCTATTGACCAACTGTATGTCTTCTTTAGAAAAAATAATTATTCAGGCCCTCTGCCTATTTTTAAATTGGATTATTTGTGTTTTTAGTGTGAGTAGTTCAAGTTATTTATATATTTTGGATATTAACTTCTTATTAGATAAATAATTTGCAAATACCTTCTCCCATTAAGAAGGTTGCCTTTTTGTTTTGTTGATAAAGAGGATGTGGAGAAAAAGGAACCCTCCTGCATGTTGGTGGGAATATAAATTGGTACAACTACTGTGGAAAACAGTATGGAGTTTCCTTAAAAAAGTAATAAATATACATACCACATGATTTGATAATTCCACTATTGGGTATTTACCCAAAGAAAATGAAAACATTAATTTGAAAACATATATATTCACCACTATGTTTATTGCAGCATTATTTACAATAGACAGATATGGAAGTAACTTAAGTGCCCATCAATAGATGAATGGATAAAGAAGTTGTGGCATACATACAGTTGAATATTAGTCAGAAAAAATAGTGAGATCTTGCCATTTTTGACCTATATGGATGGACATAGAGAATATAAGGCTAAGTGACACAAGTCAGACAGAAAGACACATTATACGATTACACTCATATATGGAATCTAAAAACAAAAACAAAACAAATAAACAAACAAGAAGCAGAATCAGACATGTAAATGCAAAGAACAAACTGATGGTTGCCAGAATGGAAGGGTTGGTGGGATGGGCAAAATGGATGAAGGGAAATGAGAGATACAGGCTTCTGGTTATGGAATGAATGTATCATGGGAATAAAAGTCACAGCACAGGGAATACAGTCAATGATATTGTAATAGCATTGTATGGTGACAGATGATATAGCTATCCTTCTGGTGAGCCTAGTATAACATATAGAAAAGTTGAATCACTATGTCATAAGGCCGAAACCTTGCACACAATATAATCGTGTGTCAACTGCACTTAAGTTTATAAAAATAATAAAATAAACTTATTTGTATCAATAATACTAATATACAGCATTCACGTGGCTTGTTTCACTTATTATTTTTTACTTTGAGATTGTCTGTATAAAATAAGCATCATCTGTTATATTTATAGCATTAAATCCCTGTATTTAAAAAATTCTATGTTATGCTTTGGGAATACAAAAGCGTAGAGCTAAACATCAATTATATGCAAAATATATTCATACCCATCCAAAATTTACACAAAATATTACTTTTTTGCTATTTCAGATTAGTTATTTTTTCTATATAATAGATTAATTTAAATTTAAATTTATTCAAAATGTTTGAAGACCCAAAATGCAGGTCCTGACCTGCATCCTGACTGGTGGTGCACATAACCACATCCTGACTGGTGGTGCACAAAACAGGGACAGAGATTATCTGTTTTAATCATTTCCTGGTAGACTATAACTAGCATTGATTAAGTATGGTCATTGTCTTTCACAATTATTACAACTTTGTTCTTTGCTCTAAACTCAAGGAAGATAAACCTACATCCATCCCCCCCACCAAAAAAAAAAATATATATATATATATATATATATATATATATATATATATATATATATGGCAGAAATGGTTCTTTAAGCCATAGTCTAGAGAAACTATTTGATAAAATTAAAATTCTGGAATAGTTTGAGTGTACATAACCTGGAATTTCAGATTGTACTAAGAGCAAAGACTTTTGAAGAACTGTAATCCAGGCAATACAAGTTCAGAAAAGTTAACTCATTTTATACAGTTTCCAACTGTGTAAAGGTTCCAATAAAACTTCAAGTGAAATTACATATGAAGCATCAGCATGGACCACCTAATTTAACCACAAATATTTTTTTCTACATATAAGCAAAATAGATATGTGAATATAAAATGGGTCTATTTCAGTTTAATTGTCATTTCTATGCCACAACATATAAAACGTATAAAATCCCCATGTGGAAATATATTGTTGCAGAACAGCATATACAAAGGTATTAAGACACCAATTTTGCCTAAAAATCAAGAGATAATAGACCTATAAATGACAGCATTACATTTCTTGATATAGTCTACCAAAAGTATCCAAAAAACTTAAGAATTAGGGTATGATCTATGCTACCAGAGAATAAGTGTGTATTGCCTTTAGCGACTTCTAGATTACCAAGATGCTATCAAGAAGCTTGATAATTATTATATGTAAAATATATAGGGATTATGAAACTAGAGGTAGGAACATGGACACTTTAGTTTTTTTAGTTAATTAATTAATTAAATTTTTTTGAGAGAGACAGAGCATGAGCGGGGGAGGGACAGAGTGAGAGGGAGACCAGAGTCTGAAGCAGGTTCCAGGCTCTGAGCTGTCAGCACAGAGCCAAATGCAGTGCTCGAAGTCATGAACTGGAAGATCATGACCTGAGCTGAAGAGTTGGACACTCCACTGACTGAGCCACCAAGGTCCTCTGGACACTTATTGTTTTAATCTTATGTTCCATGCACATTTTCCAAGTACTTAATTTAAAAAAATCTTCAATTTAGTATTAGCAATTTTATGAGGCATGATTTTTCTCTGACCCTAACTTATGTATGGTACAACAGATTCAAATTCCTCAATTTATTTCTCTTTGATTTATTTATAATGCTTAAAATTTGCCAAAAAAAAAAAAAGAGTGGAGTCTCATTATCCCAACCCCTGATCTATATCACTGCTGTCAGATTCACCGTCTTTGGGTATATGCTGAGGGTAGAAGTTTGATGTTCAAAATGTTTAACTGATTTTTTAAATGTTTATTTATTTTTAAGAGAGAGAGAGAGAGAGAGAGAGAGTGTGTGGCGGGGGGCAAAGAGGGAAGGAGACACAGAAAATGAAGCAGGCTCCAGGCTCTGAGCTGTCAGCACAGAGCCAGATGCGGGCCTCAAACTCAGGAACCGGGAAATCATGACCTAAGCCCAAGTCCAACGCTTTTGAGCACCCCCAGTCGCCCCTAACTGAATATTTATTAGGAACAAAATGTGAAAGATTTTGTTAGACTTAGATGGGACTGGAGCTGGGTTCTGCAGCTATTTCAGAAAAGCAGATAGTATGTCTTCCATCTATGTCACTGGTGTGAAACTTAAAGCACTAAACTTGCTAGGATCCACTGTTAATAGGACGCTTTTTGCATTTGCTCTCATAAAAAAATATTATCTTCAAAAAATATAACCCAAGGTGTTCCTGCTTTTATGCTCAACCATTTTAAGATTTTTATAAGTGCTTGTTTTTTCTGAGAGGGGAAAAGCCTCTGATCAGATAAAGAAGACAATTCCAGCTGCCACTGAAGATAACCTTATGCATTAGGTCGACCATTATCTGATGTTGATGCAGCATGGACAGTCTACTGGCAACAAACTGAGAATAAAGTTGAGCCAAAGTGCCTTTTTTATTTTCAAAACTTTTTTTGATGACATATTAATTTTTTTCTGATTCAAAGAACAAGGTAATTTACTCAGGATTATATTTTTAAATCCAAACCATATATTACTGCTAGTAGACATTTTGTCAGACTTAAGCTTCTTATAGTTTCCTCTTTCAGCTACAAACTACAAATCAATATCCCTTATGCATATAGATGCAAATATTCTCTGCAGAACAATAGCAAACAAAATTCAGCAGCATATTAAAAGGATTATAGGCCGTGACCAAGTGAGATTTTCCTTAGGGATGCAATAATGCAAGGGTGTTTCAATGTAAGAAAATCAGTCAATGGAAATACACCAAATTAATAGAACAAAGGAAAAACAAAAACAGGCTATCTCAATTGATGCAGAAAAGACCTTTGACAAAATCCAACACCCTTTGATTAAAAACAAAAATTGGGGCGCCAGGGTGGTTCAGTCCCTTAAGCGTCCCACTCTTGATTTCAACTCAGGTCGTGATCTCTCAGTTGAAAGTGATCACAAACCGATCTCTCAGTTGGTGAGAATGAGCCTTGCCTTGGGCTCTGTACTGTTAGCTGACTGGGATTCTCTCTCTCTCTCTCTGTCTCTCTCTCTGTCTCTCTCTCTGCCCCTTCCCCAATCTCTCTCTCTTTCTCAAAAAATAAACCTAAAAAAATGAAACAAAATAAAATTATAAAACAGTGAATACAAAGTTCTTCCACAACATGGTAAATGACATTTATGAAAAACCAATACTAACACCATGCTTATTGATGAAAAACGTTTCCCCCCAAATCAGGAATAAGATGGGGATGCCCACTAGAACTACTTCCATTCAACCAATATTTTATTGGCATTTCTAGCTGATACAATTAAGCAAGAGAAAAAATATCCAAATTTGGAAGGAAGAAGTAAAACTGTAGCTGTTTGCTGATAAGTTCATATGTACATAAAATCATAGATTGATAGATTTTTGTAGGTTTATATTTGTTTGCTGATAAATTTATATATATATAATAAATATATAATATGTAAATATATATATAAATATATATAATATATATAATATATA